>NC_044384.1:141862748-144262748 GCF_006542625.1 Nomascus leucogenys | reverse complement strand
TAAACAGTTTTAAACCCCATTATATGCAATGCAATTTTAAGCACTGACATAGAAACATAAACATGATATATTATCTACCCCCAAAGAATTTAGAGAAGAGTGAGAGGAATAAAACATAGAACAATAATACAATAATGAAAATACAATATCATATAATTGGCACTCACAGAGAAACATAAGCATGGCAGGCTAAGGAAGTACAAAGGAGAGGGAACCTCACCCATTTGCTTGGGAGAAAAGCACACAAAAGTCACAGCAGTCCCCAAATGCCAATTATCACCAAGACATAATAACAAGAGCCTTTACCTCTCATTCATCCAACTATGGGTAAGCTGGGATCAGCTCAACTTGGCTAGGTTTGACCAAGCTTTGTTCTAAACTACAAGTTTTGTTTAGGCTTGCCTCAGATGGCTCTCATTCTTTTGGGACAAGCAGCTGCATGTTTTCATGCCAGCACAAATCTGTCGAAGGAATGAGTGGAAACACACCACATCCCTTATTCCGAGGCTCCAAATCCACAGTCACTTTTTCCCACATTCAATTAGCCACAGCAATTCACGTGGCCACACTCAACATTTACGGGGTAGGAAGTGTGCTCCTCGCAGGGATGCGAGGGCAGAGGGGAAGGTAGTGGGAAGATGTGAATATTTGTCAAGGAATAGTCTAATCTAACACAGAAGAGTTCAAGAATTTATATTTAGATTTCACTTTAAAGGGAGGTGGGAATTATTCAGAAGATGGGTTGATATGGTTTAGCTCTGTGTTCCCACCCAACTCTCATCTTGAATTGTAATCTCCTTGTGTTGAGGGAGGGATCTGGTGGGAGGGGATTGGACCATGGGGGCAGTTTCCCCCATGATGTTCTCTTGATAGTGACTTCTCATGAGATTTGATGGTTTAAAATTATGTGACAGTTTTCTCCCACTCACTCACTCTCTCCCGCCACCTTGTAAAAAACATGCTTGCTTCTCCTTCGTCTTCCACGATGATTGTAACTTTCCTGAGGCCTCCCCAGCCATGCAGAACTGTAAGCCAATTAAACCTCTTTATAAATTACCCAGTCTCGGGTAGTTCTGTATAGCCATGTGAAAATGGACTAATAAATGGATCATTCCGCGAATTAAGAAGGAGCACATGTAAAACAATCCTGAGCAGGGTTTATAAGGCCACAGCAGCAGAACCAGGCCCTCATGGCATGCACAGGACAGGGGCAGGAGATTGCACTGGAGTAGACAGGGCCCAGGGAAGAGCAGCCTGTGTCTTCATAAGCCTTACTCTGCATGCAGTAAGGAGCCACCAAAAGCTTCTTGGTCTTTTCACCACAAAAAATAAGTATGTGAGATGAGGCATGTGTTAATTAGCTCAATTTAGCCATTCCACAATATATGAATATTTCAAAACATCATGTTGTACACAATAAATATGTACAATTTTTATTTGTGAAGAAAAAATCAATTGAAAATATATATTAAAAAATTAAATTCAAATTTTTTAAAAGATGTTAAGCCAGAACAATATAATCAGTCTGCATTTTACTGAGCTCATGCTGACATCTCATTAGATAAGAGAGGCGAACTGGTTAGTTGTATGATGAAATGACCCAGAAAAAATAATGACAAGAGGTTGAATGGGTTATGGCAGTAAAATTAATAAATTAATGCTGGATTCAGGAGCTATTTAGGGATAGTTTAATAAGCTAATAAAAGTAAAGTGCTTAGCAGTGTCTGATACAATATAAGTTCTCACTAAATATTAGAAGCTACTATTAATAGTAACAATAGAACCTGATAATTTTGTGAGGGGTGGGAGTGGGAAGATAAGAATAAGGTAGAAATATAAAATGTCTTTCAAGTGTCTAATTTAAATAACCCGATGAAATATGTTTTTTCAGAGGAGAAGAATAAGCTTATAAATAGAAAAATGACAAATTCAGTGGTAGACATGTTAGCAACACAAAAGAAAAACTTCAAAAGTGACTACAGAAATTTTAGAGGAGCAAGAATCTGACAGCTGACTTTTCAACAAGAGAAATGGAAGTCAGAAAAAGACAATGCAATGCTACCTTCAAGCTGCTAAGGAATCTCAATACCTGTCACTCTAGAATTCTATACCCAGCAAAGTTATAACACAAGAATGCAGGAGAAATAAGAAACAAGAGACAGATCCAGTTATGTTCATACCTGCATTTTATATAACAGCCCCAAACCAAAGGAATGAATCATTAAATTGTGGTATATGCATATAATAGAGCACTATACATCTGTGGTTCTTAAAATGGGGTGCCCCTAACAATATCACCTGAAAACTTGTTAGAAATACAAATTCTTGGGCCCTTTCCCAAACCTACTAATTCATAATCTCTGGCTGGGGGCCAACAATCTGTGATTTCACAAGTCCTCCAGGGGACTCTGACACACCTTGAAGTTTGAAGACACCTGCTCCACAGTAATGAACATGGATAAACTACAAGTTCATGCAATAATATAGCTAAATACTCAAAGCATAATATTGCAAGAAAGAAGCCAAAGTCACAATAATTCAAATTATATATTCTACCTATACAAAGATTGTTTTAAAAAAAGATAGAACTGAATTGTTGAGGGATACAGAATCAAGAGGAAAACTATTAAGCATAAAAGGAAGTGTTTAACATTATCTCTAATAATCTCAGTGATAATTGGTGATTATCTCTAGGGGAGAGAATAAGGTGTTATTTTTAGGAAAAATCATTTAGGAGTCCTCTAGTTGTTGAAAATGTTCTATTTCTTCACCTAGACCATTATATACCTTATTACTTTATAATTTATAATACATATAAACAACATATTTTCTATACGCTTCTTTGTAGATGTATGTTTCACTATATTATATACAACATATTGCATAATATATAACTTATAATTATAAGATACATTATATTTAAATAGAAAAAAGTGAATAGGAATATTTGTAACAAGTAGAGTCAAATCAAAAAAATTTGTCTGAAAAGAGATAATCTGGAATGGACCACAGCCCTGGGAAATAGAATTTAAAAATGCACTAAACTGAGTTATATTTGAGAGATGTGTATCTGTTTTATTCATGCTGTGCCCTAGTGCCTAGGAGCCTGTTTGACACACAGTAGGCACGCAATGAATGTTTGTTGAGTGAATAATTGAAAGCATGGAAGTAGATGTCAGGCAGCCAGCAGGAAGTGAAACAGAGTTTCCTCTGGAAAACAGAGATGGAAGGTATTTAAGGAAAAGGAGAAAACCCAGATGCCACAGGCACTTTGAGAAGAAAGTGTGGAGGAAGCAAACTGATTGGCCCCTTAGGGAAAGACATCAATCATGACACTAACGTGCAACTGAGGTCATTTGTTCTCTAGCCCAACAGTCCCCAACCTTCTCGGCACCATGGACCAGTTTTGTGGAACACAATTTTTCCATGGATGAGTACGGGGGTATGTTTTATGGATGATTCAAGCGCATTACATTTATTGTGCATTTTATTTCTATTATTATTATGTGATACTATATAACGAAATAATTAAACAACTCACCATAATGTAGAATCATTAGGAGGCTTGAGCTTGTTTTCCTGGAATTAGATGGTCCTATCTGGGGGTGATGGGAGACAGTGACAGATCATCAGGTATTAAATTATCATAAGGAGCGTGCAACCTAGATCCCTCACATGCACAGTTCACAATAGGGTTTGCACTCCTATGAGAATCTAGTGCCAACACTGATCTCACAGGAGGCGGAGCTCAGGTGGTAATGCGAACGATGGGGAGTGGCTGTAAATACACAAGAAGCTTTGCTAGCTCACCTACCACTCACCTCCTCCTGTGCAGCCCAGTTCCTAACAGGCCACAAACAGGTACTGGTCCGTGGTTCAGGCACTGGGGACCCCTGCTTTAACCACAGGCTCAGAGAAGCAGAAAAACAGTTCATATCCCCCCATCAATGCAGTGAGAATTCTGAGAACCTCCATACCTCCTAGAGGGGCAGTGCATCTTGCAAACAGGATTTTGCAGTCATGGAGAACAACTAAAAAAGAGGGAACAAGGACAACTAGGAAGAATACATAAAATGAGCCCCGGAAACGGAACCAGATGAATTTGGGGAAACTCCATTATTTAAAGAATAAATGGAGAAAGTTGAGCATGAAAAGCCCCTATCTCTCATATTGTATCAGTGTGTCTTTAACCACTCACTTCCCCTGGTCTGATGCTTGCACCAACAGTCTTTATGCCCAGACAGTGATCCTGCCCAGCATGGACTCACTCATCGTCGTTAGCCCTAGCTCAGCCTCTTTCCTTTCACATCACAGAACTCGGAGAATGCCCTGAGAAACTGTAGGTTCCCCTTTCCTTCAATTCCTCACACTCTTTTGGGAACACATTTAATGAGATCCCACAAAGACTCTTGCTCTATGAAATCCCAAGAACACTTCTCTCTGGCACAATGACTTTGACATGGGAACCACTTTTATTTCCTTGGACTTGGCCAGCTTTTCAGAATATGGAGAGTGCCTCATCATTCTCTGATTGCCTTCGCATGGTCAAGTCATTTTGCTCAAACAGCACAGACCCTGTGAATTTTCTCTTCGTATATGACTTTGATTCTAACTCATCTAGCTATGCCCAAGGAACCCCAGCTCTCTCGTTTAAGTGGAAAACAAGCAGCTCTGTGTGTTGAGCTCAAGTTTACTTCTCTGCAGAATTCTACCCACAAATCATTTTGAACCTAATTCACCTCAAAATGAACAAAGCAACAAAAGAGCAGATCCGTTTCTTTCCCCATACTCTTCCACAGCAGGTTTTGTTTTCCGTCAAGTTGAACTAATCTCACACATCTTCAGTGTAGCTGTCCTGTGGTCTACCAGGATCGGTAAAGACTTTCAGGACACATGGATTTTTGTCTAATGTGGCTGTGTGACCTCACTCAAGAGAGAGCGATAGGACCACTTTACAGTGTCTCATTATGAGAACATAAGAGGGTGACTTCCTAGGATTCTCTTCCTGATTTGAAAGGTTCTGCTGGTATTTAGATTTCTAGTTCACCTTCTTTGGGGATTTTTGTTAGTCCAATATCCTTCCCCAGAAGACAGGCTGCAGTGTTCCTGTCTGAGCCAGTAAGTGGAACTTTGGGGCTCGTTAGGGGTGTTTAAAACAAACGAGAAAGGAAGTATTAATCCCAAATATTCCCACTTGACAACCCATGTCAGGCAGGCACGTGGTGCTTCAAGACTCGCCTGACAGGCAGCGCAGGGCTCACACTGCACTTTTCTCCAGGTGGGAAGTCACGTGTTTATATCTGGTGTGTGTGTCCTAAATTGTGAACTCATCATGCATAGTCCAGGCAGAGGCATTGTTGTGAGTCTCTTTATTACATGGCCAATCATGGGGCCACATAAAAGTAAGTGCTTCTAACAACAGAGCCAGACTCCATTTCAAAAAAAAAAAAATGGAAGTGCTTCTCAAGATGGGCATGGTGGCATGCATAGTCTCAGCTATTCAGAAGGCTGAGGTGGGAGGACAGCCTGAGTCCAGGAATTCAAGGCTGCACTGAGCTGTGATGGCACCACTGTACTCCAGCCTGTGCAACAGAGCGAGACCCAGTCTCTAAACGAAAAACAAATTTTAAAAAGGAAATGCTTTGGAGGGGGTATTCAAGGGAGGTAAAAGTGGTCTGGAGGGAGAGCCGTGTGTCCCACATCCCAGAAAGTGGGCATCGGACCAACACTGAGCCCTCTGCTGCTGTTACTCACATCTGCCTTTTTTTTTTATTATTATACTTTAGGTTTTAGGGTACATGTGCACAATGTGCAGGTTTGTTACATATGTATCCATGTGCCATGTTGGTTTGCTGCACCCATTAACTCGTCATTTAGCATTAGGTATATCTCCTAATGCTATCCCTCCCCACCTCCCCCCAACCCACAACAGTCCCCGGAGTGTGATGTTCCCCTTCCTGTGTCCATGTGTTCTCATTGTTCAATTCCCACCTATGAGTGAGAACATGCGGTGTTTGGTTTTTTGTCCTTGCGAAAGTTCACTGAGAATGATGGTTTCCAGTTTCATCCATGTCCCTACAAAGGACATGAACTCATCATTTTTTATGGCTGCATAGTATTCCATGGGGTATAAGTGCCACATTTTCTTAATCCAGTCTATCGTTGTTGGACATTTGGGTTGGTTCCAAGTCTTTGCTATTGTGAATACTGACACAATAAACATACGTGTGCATGTGTCTTTATAGCAGCATGATTTATAGTCCTTTGGGTATATACCCAGTAATGGGATGGCTGGGTCAAATGGTATTTCTAGTTCTAGATCCCTGAGGAATCGCCCCACTGACTTCCACGATGGTTGAACTAGTTTACAGTCCCACCAACAGTGTAAAAGCATTCCTATTTCTCCACATCCTCTCCTTCTTTCTTATCCAGACCTTCCCGCTCTTCTGTTCTAGATTTAAAATTCTTCAAGCCCCTTGAGGGGCTTCACTTTTAAGAGTACCTCCCATGATGTAAGATCCTAGAATTCTCAGCATTCATGGGCTCAGAAGAGTCCAGGCCACAAAGAAAAAGAGAGAGAATAAATAAATGAATAAATAAAACACTAACAAAAAGCACTTAGAATGACTTTTGGTTCCAATCCAGAAGTCCATCACCAGATATAAATCAGACACCCAACAGCATGCTACTGTCTGAGTTTTTTAAGGGCCTTAAGTGATCACTTTGGAAAAGCCATCTAAATATGCTCACATTTTAACCTGCATGAGCCTATTTTAAAAGCTACCCACGTAATGCAGCGCAGTCACACGCTGCCTCTTGCATCACGACTATGTCACTCATATATTTCCATGCCCAGGGGAACTGTCCCAAGAGTAGAAAAGGCCTTTGAAGCTCTAAAGAAAACCAAAATTGCCTGAACTGTTTATACTTTGATTGGCCCCAGCAAAGAAAAGCTTCACTTTTCTGTTAAAATAACCTCCAGTGATGCTGCATCCAAAAATACTTCCCAAGGGTTCTGGGAGTCCTGCTAGGGCACCTGATGATAACATCCCAGTGGAACAAACTCCAACAGGGAAGAATGTTACGGTGATTCCCAGAGGCTGATACCAGGCATTTCATGCCAATTAAAATCTCTTGGCAAATTCATCTAACTGCAAGGCATTCTCCTTCCCTGCCCCATTCAGTAGTATCTCAGCCTGCAAAAGCAGTCTTACTGAAATAACTACAATGTTTTAACATCCTTTATGGAGCTACAGAATTTCCCAGTGGGTCAGTAATTGGTGTATATTGCTTTATATTTTAACAGTCTTTCTACAAATTCAGAATCAGGAACCGAACGTATTCATCCTGAGGTGATTTGCTTATTGTCTATGAATGCCACTTCAACAAGAGCAACAATGCACCTTTCACCGAAACAGGTTTGATTTCAGCATTCTGGCAAGCGCTTGGAAAAACCCTCCTGCTTCATTCCCAACGCATAAATCTCAGTCTTGCATTCTTCATTTCCATGAAATGAGAAAGGAAGAGGGGAGGAGCTGAGCTTCATTAACAGGTGGCTGGGTTTGGAACGGGCATTTGGTTGCATTCTTTCATCCTCCCTTTTCCTCACTCAGTTCAAGCTGGTAATGGGGGTGCGGGGCGGGGGGGAAATTGTTCTAAAATGCAAATGGAGGGCCTGATAGAAGGGTCTGCTGGGAGGAAGATCTCCATGAGAAACGCTGCCTCTCCTAAAACAGTCAGCAGAGCCCCGGTGCTGCATCTCTGTTCCTTTGAAAGACTGGAGACACACAGAACCAGTATGTTTTTGTTAGAATAGAAGCTCATTCAATGAAATTGTTCGGCTTTAAATCAAGAGTGGCTTTAAAGCAGGACTAGATGGCCTCAAATGGAGCTGCTTAACACAACCAGGTGTGTAATAAATAGGGCAGGAAGGACTGATCCCAGCAGTGCTCCCACCAGCCAGACGCTGGTTGCTTTGGCGGAGCGTTTCTTTGTTAGGGCACCCATGAAGCTCCTCAAGTTGCCGGGCAGTTTCACCCCTCTCTTTTTAAAGTCCTGTGGGTTTTCTCTGGAGGCAGGCTGAAGGTCAGGAAACACGCATTTGGACCCAGAGCCTCTTCCACGGTCTGATGGCACGCGCCTAAGTGGCACGTCGTCTTCACTTCTTTCTTCTCTTCTCTCCCCCTCCTTCGGTTAAGTCTGTCCACTATCTAACACTAAATTTATGAAAGAGGTACTGGATCACCATGCCTTTCTTCCCCCTAGGAAACCCCTGCTCAGGCATCAGGATCCAGCCCAAAGGCAGCCTTTCCCGGCTTTCCCCTCCACTGTTGACTGCCCCTAAACCAAGGAACTGGAGTCAGTAGCCATGGTGCAAGCGAGACGTGTGTGTTAGTTACCGGGATGTTCATGGGGAGCTTCCGCTGTATATGCATATGTCTAAAATTTGAATTTGAATTAATATGTCTCATGCAAGTGGCCATTTCTCTGACAAAGAAGGTAGTCTAAGTAGAAAGTGTGGTGGAAAACAAGGAGGACACAAACCAGATGGAAGAGAGAAGAGGGAACAGGCCTCAGACTCCTGAGGGCAGAACCACCAAGACGGGAAGTGAGTGGATGTGGTGCATTGAGTGTGGGAGAGGGGAGGGCCCAGGTCTCAGACTTGGGCAAATGGGTATGTGGCACAGTGATGCTCTGAGAAAAGGAACAAGGTGGGGTGGATTTCCAGGGGGAAATAATGAGTTTTCTTGCATTCAGATTTTTTTGGCTTTCATAGAATTCTGCTTTCAATTCTCAGAAAAAGAAGGCTGCAAATCTTTCCTAAAATTAAAAATCACAATATAGAGATGGTGCCATTGTGTTTGAAAGCAACCGTTGTCTATGCCAGGCTGGGGGAGACATTCTTTCAGAGAAGGCGCCTTCTCTGACTTCAGGGCAACTTTGTTCTCTCTCAAGTCAGAATCAAGAGAGGGCAGGATTGAGAGCTGGCGGAATGCTGTTTTTGGAACTCTGTGTTACAGACACATTTCTTTCTCCACCAGCTTCCTTTGCTCTGGCTGTCACAAGTGCCAGGCATAGCCTGCTTTCTGAACCGGCAGACATTTAAAAGAAAGACCCCATGGCATCTTCCAAGACTGAACACTAGCTGCTCTGAATGCAGCTGTCCCTCAGTCACTCTCAGTCTTGCCCTTCTGGCACTTCAGAGAACTCCTACTGAAAGCATTCCATCCCTTTGTCGCTCCGGGCCAAACTGGCCAAACTCGCTTTTTCGCTTTTAAGTGTGTGAGTTTCTCTATGTAGGTGAGTCATGGCCAGCCTGGAGCTTGCCGCCCTCCCTGCGCGCCCCCCAACCCGCCACCCGCACCCCACCGCCACAACTGGTAGGGTGATTGCATTTAACTCAATTCTCACCGAACTGCAGCCACCCGTCAGGACTCCTATGAATCTGCAAGCAGCTTTTCCATCACTTAGGGTACCCAGACAGATTCCTCTTAAAATGCTCCACACAGAACTTACAACGTGATGCCATGAAGTCTGTATTCTGTGATGTCATTAGATGTGGAGGGAACAATGGATGGGCTTGTTTATCAGAGTGGGCTTAAAAACTCGAGCTCTAAGGACTGATTCATCAGGGCTTAAATCTCCAACTCTTCTGCCTGTCAGTGTGTCAACTTGGGCGGGAAACTTATCGTCTCAACATTCATTTTCTCATCTGCACAGGGAGATTAAAATAGTACCAGCCTCAGCCTCGTTTTTGTTGTGAACTAAAAGAAATGATGAGTGTAAAGCAGTTACGCAGTGGCCAGCACATAGCATGTGCCCTGTTAACAATCACTGTTACCAAAACGTATGTCCCACAAGCTATGTCAGAATGAGCTTCTAAGAAGTTGATTAATACGTTCACATACATGGTTTCATAGAAGAAGTAAGACCCAGTGTCTCATAGATCGGTAAGGTAATTAGAGTTCTCAATAATCTATTGTACATTTCAAAATAGCTAGAACAGAATAATTCAAGTGTTTCTAGCATTAAAAAAGGACAAATATTGAAAGCAATAGATATCCCAAGGACATCAATTTGATTCTTACGAATTATATTAATATATCATCACACGTACCCCTGAAAGTGTGGCTATCTACGATGCATCAATTAAAAATAATAAACGAGGGGGCCACAATGGAAAGCCATTTCTACACAGAAAAATACACCTATTGATCACCAGAATGTTAAATGTACATTTCACTTCTTTTCAATGATTGAATCATATACTATTGGAAAAACTTGAACCTGAGTTTGGAACACTAGCGAGGAGAGGCTTAAATTAGTTGAACATTCAGAGCTGGTAAAACAGTTCTGTGTATACGTATGTGTGTGTACACACTCACACACACACACAGAATGAATAGAAAGTCTGCAGTTCATTCATGCCGCCTCTTCTACCTCTCTGGATTCTGTGGTTCTGAGACCAGAACAGACTATGCAGGACAGGAAGGTAAACCTGAACGTGTGCAACAGGCCTGACAAACAAGAAGGACCAACCTGGAGCTCTGATCACTTACCCTCCCCGGACCTTGGGTTCTTGAGCTATAAAATTATCTGTGTGGCCTCTCCCATCTTCACATGCTACCATTTCAAGAAGACAGGTTTTAATTGCAAGTAGCAGGTAGCGGTTCTCAAACTTTCTTTGCAAAGGTCATGCAAGGTCTTTATTTAAACATAAACTCCTGGAAACCACCCTGAGAAATGGATCATTGTGGACCTTGGTGCCCTCTCAAAACCAACTTGAAGGAAGGAATTAAAGCTGCACTGGCCCGTTGTCCTCAGCACATTGTTTTCCGCACCCGGAACACTTTCTTCCAGGTGCCCCTGCTCACCTGTCACCTCTTGAGCCCCACATTGCTGCCTCCCATGCACTTCTGCTACGGTCCTTTTCTAGATATGGGCTTTTCTGCTTTTCTTTTGTATTTTTTTTCCAGTTAGCTAAAATAATAAGCCACAGGATTAGAAATAGGTGTGTTACTTCAACAAGTAATTATTTTCCTAAAAATGAAAGCTGGTGGGTCTATTTTAAGAGTTAATTAGCTGACAGGGGAACCAAATTTACCCAACAGTGCATTTCAACCTGCATTTCAGGAAAGTAATAGGGAATCACCTGCCAAGTTACAGAGAATCCATGAAAACAGAGAAGCAAAGTGGGCAGCCAGTGCACCCAGGCAATCAGAATTCACCAGAGGGCTGATCTAATTTTTCTCGGGGAGAGTAATAATAATAGTAATAAAGATTTTCTTTCATTTAGTGAATATAAGCCATCTTTCTCTCATTGCCATACTGCAAGTGGAATGGTAGCCATAGAGAATGGCAGGCTCATGGCTGCCAGAAGTTGCAGACTTCACATAAGTCAATGAGGGAGCTTGGAGCTGTCCTCTCTGGTGAGGACTTAAGAGAGGCCACCTCTGCACTGCAGTCTGACAAGCACCCAGAATCCTGATGTGTCTTCTTGTTAGAAGGGGTCTCCCGGGTTTGTGCCCTACCAGGTGACATTCTGGCATTGCCCTGCTCCCTGGGTGAAGTCTTTATAATTCCTTTCCATTGTGGGGAGACACTCAGCCTACTCTAACCCTTTTGCATGAGTTTCTTTAGTTTGTGTGAAGGCATCACAAAACTGGGTGGAGGGCATTCCGTCCCTTCCAGGTGACTCCAGCCAAATGGGCAGCCTTAGTGACTGCTTCCACCGCACGGCCAGCACTACTATCTGCTCCGCATCACCCTGTAATGGGGACAGGCCTCTGCAATGATCTTATTGACAAGGGTACAACTGTCACTCACCCCACCACAATGGTCTACTTTGCAGAGGGAAATAAGAAAGTCATTGTCAACTACATTTTGATAGACTCTTTCTTAACTGAGATTGTGCCCCGGCCTTCCAGCAGTGGTGTACAGTGAGCCCTGAGTCTGGCCCTTGCTCTAGTTCACCATATATTTCTCACTACACATCATCAACCTACACTACACTACATCAACATAATTCCGAACATGAATCTCACGTGTGCCTCATGGAAAGGATGGTGCCGGATGGTCAGGCACTTGGTCCAACTGCAGAGACAATCCCTTAGTCTTCCAAGAGGGCAGAATGGGGCTGAGTCAGAGGCAAAGCCCAGGGCCCCGTGCCCACAGCCTGGACCTGCTCTGGCCAAGGTCAAATGCATTCCACAGTCTAGACACAGCAGTCAAGCATGAATGACGTGGAGAACAGGGCACTCCCTCTCTGGCCTCAGTTTCCCCTTCTGTAAAGTCAGAGGATTGCTACTCAAAGCGTGATCTGTAGACCTGCAATATCAGTGTTCACAGACCATAAGCAAATCCAGCCCCACCCCGGGACAGGATAACTGTCCTCTCTGAGCCTCAGTTTCCTCATCTGTAAAGTGGGGCTAAGACCACTTTGTAGCTTTGGGGTGACAAATGAATGAGATAACATATATCAAGTACCCAGTACAGTGAGTGCAAATGCTCAATAAACGGGACCAAATGAGCTAATCTTTAAAAATCTTCACTTCTGACTTGGGTTTGACGGCATGATTACAGCATTCACAATGGGATGTGGGCTTGCAAATGTCTGCAACTCTCTCCTCTGGCCTTTATACTTCCTTTCAAGACGCCAGTTAGAGTTAAAATCACTGTAATTGATGTAACACTCCATCTCAGCTTTGAGAAACTCAAATATAAAGAAGGAAGTATTTCTTTTTTCAGAGATTTGTACTTAGGAAAGCCAACCAGCTTCACCTTTCCCCCAAAACGTTATTGTTTGCACAGTGGGACCTGACCCAGCGGGCTGTCATGAAGGAACGGCAACCCCCGCTGGGACCCTATTCCCTTTGTGTAAACAGCACAGCTCCAAACCGCGGCCCTCCTGGACCCCCTAGCGGCAGCAGGGATGGGCACAACGTTCAAAGCTCCCGCAAAGCCCTGGGGAGTGGCGCTGGCACAGGCAGCCCAGGAATGCCAGGCGGTTTTGCACCCCTGAGTGCCCCCAATCTTTGGAAAGGTTGACCCCCGGGGCAGGGGTGCTTTCCCTGAGTCGGGACAGGTTCAGTGACTCTCAGTTTGTGACTGCCCCTGTCTGCACGATCCTGACGACACAGCCAAAGCCCCAAACTATCTATGCTTTGAGTATCAGCACTATCCCCAGATGCTAATACAGAAACTTGGAAACGCAACGGCTTTGGAGTCGGAAATACTTAGATTCCAGTACTGGCTAACCCACTTACTAGTTGAATATTCTTAGGCTAGTTACTTAACCACTCCAGGTCTCCATCTTCTCACTATAAAATAGGGTGACAGTCCTTACCTCAAAGTGGAGCTTCAATTATTAAGTGAGAACATGCATATATATGTATGTATATAAAATTTCACACAGCTACAAACTAGAATATAGGTATCTCTATCAATGAATATACACACAGTGAGGGAAGGCACCTGGCCCTTGGGGAGCACACACTGCAGGTACCGATTACCGTAACTATCCAGGCGAACACACCTAAAAAAATTGAAAAATTGTTTTTGCAGTTTTCATGTTTAGATCTGAAACAACCTATTAGTTACACTAGGACTTGACTGGTGGGGATAAGCCTCAGCTACAGGAGGCCTGGGGCAAACAATGTTTCTAGTTCTCTGACTCTACAAGTGCAGTCTCCTCAAGAGAACTTTAAAAGCAGCCCTGAGGATGCAAAGGCATAAGAAAGATACGATGGGCTTCAGGGATGTGGGAAAAGGGTGGGAGGGGTGGGTGAGGGATAAAGGACTACAAATTGTGTACAGTGTACACTGCTTGGGTGATGGGTGCGCTAAAATCTCAGAAATCACCACTAAAGGGCTTACTCATGTAACCAAACACCACCTGTTCCCAAAAAACCTATGGAAATAAAACAATAATAATAATAAATTTTTAAAAAAATTTAAAGCAGCCCTGAAAGGAAAGGAAATCACAAAAGAATAGCTGTGAGTATTTGGATGCTAAAAGGGGAGTGAGTGACCCAATTTGTCTTAGGAAAAGGGATATCGGGTTTCAGGCTATGCAGGTGCACAGAACTGGGGAATTTCAATTAGAAGCTAGACTCTCTCCTTCTTGATCCTTCCCAGCTCCCTGGGCCATTGCCCAAACTGGGCTCAATCTAAAGTCCGTGAGTCAACAACACGTAGTAAGGTTTTCTCTTTGCCAAACGGTAGAAAACCTAAAATGTAGATAAGCTGCAGGTGTTGATACAGTCCTCCTAAAGTCTGCCCTCTGGTTTTGCTAGAGAAATCCATGATCAATGATCTATTCTTCTAACCCGTCCAACAAGAATCAACAACCCCTTTTATCTGAAGGAATCACTAAATGAAAGAACACAAGCTAAATGAATACTATCTCTAAAATCTTTAGAAAAATAAAGCTATTAATTTAATCCAGTGAGAAGAGTATTGAGCATGTACTAGAGCAGGAAGATGTAGATAAAATCCAGTCCTTGAGAAGATCACCACTCAGTGAAGGAGAGAAACATATTTACTCCCTAAATCAACAGTATAAAATAAATGCACATTTAGAGGGACAAAACAGTACTAAGGAAACATTAAGAAAAGAAAAGTTCCTTCAAAATGCACTTTGGTGAAGCTACCATATGCCAAGTTTTGTGCTCCACAAAGCAAAAGAAAAATGAATCAGATTTCGTCCTCAGCTATGGGGAATTTTGTATCTCTCCGGGAAGACGGATGTTTAGGGAACAGGTTATAATCTGATGTGATGATGGTAAAGCACTGTTCAGAGGCTACAAGAAGCAGAGGAAGTCAGAGGCATGTATCCATGCATATCAGGGAGGGCATCCTGGAGGAAGTGGCCTCGGGGGGCGGGGGGGTAGGGAAATTGACTGACTAGCTCCTAACCTTTGGGCACCACCTTAAACCCAAATGGTGATGTTTAACCTCATGATATTGGCAATGGAGCCCAGAAAGTGTTCCACCACTTCAAGTTTAACTCTATTAAAGTATTGATTCAGTATCCCTGATACTAAGCTTTGGTCTCTGAAGTGGTTTTATCTTCTGCTAGCCAACAGTTGCCAAAGCTAAAAGAATTTCCTCTTACGCTCTGTTTGTAAAAGACATGGATGATATCTACTTTCTACAAATCAGTATTTAAATGGAGTGTTGCAAGACCACCATCCTTTGACCACATTCTCTTAATGAAGATGGAAAGCATAAATGGACAAAACCAAGCACTTCTATTCTGGTCTTACCAAAACTAGTCAAATGGTGTTGCATAAATTGGACTTAAATATCACTTGCACATGGGTGACAGATGGAGGCTGCCAGGGCATGACAATTGTCACGAAGAGGGCTCCCAATCAGCAGGTTGGGAGAGGCAGAAGCTGTTCCCGTTGCTGGAGCTTTCTTTATGGATGTTGATACTGAATCTGTAGGGAGTTCTTTAAAAGTTTGTTTAAAAGTGGCTCAGGAGTTCAAGACCAGGCTGTACAACATGGTAAAAACCCATCTCTACAAAAAATACAAAAATTAGCTGAGTGTGGTGGTACGCCTGTAGTCCCAGCTACTTGGGAGGCTGAGGAGGGAGGATCACTTGAGCCGGGAGGTCAAGGCTGCAGTGAGCTGAGATTGCACCACTGCACTCCAGCCTGGGCAACAGAGTGAGACCCTGTCTCTCTCTCTCTCTCTCTCTCTCTCTCTCACACACACACACACACAAAGACTGCAAGGCATCATCCTGGGTTACAGTTACCAAGTGCTGCCCCAGTGTACAATATAAGTTCTAGTTCTTTGTTATCTTAATGATTTTTTCTTTAGCTTCAACAAATGCCTTTTATTGTTGATCAATATCCATGCAAAACACTTTACTTCAAAAAGCCCATATGGATACTAATTTTAATTTGACATAGAAAGTAAGGAAATGTTCAATACCAGCACGCAAATATTAGCAGAATTGATTTATTTTGCTTTGAGCTAGAGTCTCTTGTAATTTTGCTTTTAACCTGCTGAATATTTCACTTTATTATCTGCCCAGTTTGAATACCAATCCTCTTTACTTTTTAGGTAATATGCATATTTTAATGACATATGCATTACATGTTTATTGTCAAATATTATTCCCTACATTCAAAAACTAAACACAAAACAAACAAAAAAGACTCGATGGGGAAATGGTGGATTTGGGACAAAGGCAGGGAAACTTCAAGATAAGCTTGGGACTCACTGTCATTCTAGATGTGAGGAAGCGCTCAGCACAACGGTGACAAGACCGTACAGAAACCAGCACAAAGGGCTCCCACTGGCTATGTCACGAAGGGAATCCCAGGGGCCACATCACACAACTTGAGCAAGGAAATAATCACACTGTCGCATGAAAAAGGAATCCATGAGTCTACGCTGAGATAAGCAAATGAGTAAATAAATGCAAAGTGAAGAATGCTTTTTTCCTCCGTCAGTGGAATACAACTGATGAATCATTGTAAGAATTCAGCCAATGATGCTGAATTGGTGGGTGAAAGTTCAAGAGAAAGGCGATAGTCCATACTCTCAGTATGCCTCCATGCCGTAGAGGAAATCTGGCAGGCGCCTCTTTAACCAAGTGATCAAGGTTAACTTCGCCAGTAACTCAACAAACCGCAACCACCTACTGTGTGGTAGGATGCAGGAAAGGAACACATTCTCACTTCCATGAGACTGCCACCAAAACTGCATAATCTGAGTCTAATCATCAGACAAAACCAAATCGAGGAGGATTCTTTAAGACAACAGGCCTCTAACATACAAAAATGTCACGGCCTTGAAAGACAACAAAAGACACAGAAGACGTCCAGCCAGAAAGAAACTAAAAACGTAGGACAGCTAAATTCAACGTGTGGACCGGATTGAATCCTCCTACGAGAAAGGACATGATTGCAATGATGGGAATCTTGGATGGAGTCTGTAGGTTAGATTGTAATACTACATTAATGTTGATTTTCCGATTTTGATGGTTGCATTGGGATTATGTAGAGGAGTGTCCCAGGTTGGAGGAAATATTTGCTAAAGTATTTGGGCTCATGGACACTGTGTAGCAACTTACAAACTGTTCAAAAATAAAGCTCTTTGAACTAGTCCTGCAACATTTTTGCAAGCAGGAGATTATTTCAAAATAAAAACAAAAAACCAGATGATAGGACTCCGAACAATATAAAAAACTGTCAGAGGTGATGAGGGAAATAAAAAAAGACAAAATTTGTGACTAAATTTGGAAGCCATGGTTGACACAGAATGTATCATTGATGGTGTTTAAAATTAACTCAACGATGTTGAGACGTAACATCGACCATTACTCTGTGGATAAAGCAGTAAAAACCAAACAGATAAAATAAATGTGAAAAATCATTACAAGAAGGACAAATAAAAGAAAACTAATATGTTCAAAATCGTTCCTGAAGAAGAAAATAAAACAGAGGTAACAAAGAATATCCAGTTTTACTGTGAGAAAACTTTCCAGGAAAAAGCAAACAAACAAACAAAAACATGAATCTGTAGATTTGGAAAAAAAGAAAAAAGAAAACACCCCATCCTCCCAGTAAAATTAATAGAGAATTCAATGTTTAATTCAATATAAAAGAAGACTCCTTCAGCATCTTGACATAATAACAAATCACCAGCAGTTCAGAGAAAATTTCAGCCTCAGGTATCTCAGCAAGACTGGATGCCACAAAAGAATGAAGATATGCTTACACAGTGGTAACAAAAAATAACAGTTTGCAAGTATTCCATGTCAATTTTATGAGTCATCATTTATTGGCAAGGAAAAAGAAAACATTCCTACCTTTCCAAGGACTGAGGATACGGGCGTCACATGGGATATCTACGCAAAGACTACGGCAGAGTCTGCTGGTTGCGTCTCCTGCTTCCGTCAGGGACGGAACTCTGAAATGAAGAAGGCACACAGACATCCAGACTTAAAATGACACTTTCCAAATTCCCTTCCATTCAGCTGTTGCCATGTTGATCAAGTTCTGTCCAAAGGAATCCAAGAATTGCTGCAAGGGGATTCCAGGGAGTGTCTCACAGGGAGAGGCCTGTCCTCTGTCTCTCTCCTTCTTCCGAGGAGGCCAGAGTGCCAGCAATCTAGATCTTTATGATTTACTTCATGAAGACCCAGCCACAGCCCGGGCCAGCCTGCTTCCAGACTACTTTTGCGAGAGAGAAATAAACTCCTATCTTCATTAAGCCTCACGTATTTTCTGATTTCAAACATCTGTAACAAATTGACACTGAAATGATGCCAAATAAAAGATTAAATCACAAATGCAGAAAACATTTGTATGAAAGAAATCACAGTGAACGTTAAACTCAATTAAACGTAAGATAAGTTGGCCGGGCACAGTGGCTCATGCCTGTAATCCCAGCATTTTGGGAGGCCAAGCTGGGCAGATCACCTGAGGTCAGGAGTTCGAGACCAGCCTGGCCAACATGGTGAAAGCCCGTCTCTACTAAAAACACAAAAAATTAGTGGGGCATGGGGGCAGGTGCCTGTAATCCCAGCTACTTGGGTGGCTGAGGCAGGAGAATCGCTTGAACTCAGGAAAGGGAGGTTGCAATGAGCCGAGATCATGCCATTGCACTCCAGCCTGGGTGACAAGACCTAAACTCCATCTCAAAAAATTAATTAATTCATTAATTAAAATTTAAAATTTTTCAAAAAGCACAGGATAAGTTAAAACAGTTGGGGTAAATAGAGTTAAAACGTCATGACATGCTATTGTAACATTCTTGAAATAGAAGATCAATAATGTATAAATAATTTGATGATTGTGGATTGCAATAAAATCCAGACTGTGTCAGCAGGTGGATGCAGCCAACTGATGAATACAGGTTAGAAAGTGGAGATATAAGGAAAATGTGCTGATTTGTTCATCTTTCATGGGAGAAATCAATAGATTCGGTTTCATTTTTTAAATTGATGAATTAAGGAACATGGGTTTAAGAATATTACTTGACATGTCTGTGTCAGCTAGGATTAGGTTTAGCTGATACTAAAAGAAAACCAAAATTGTAATGGTTTAACACATTAAGAGATTTACTTTTTTTTTTTTTCCAAATAAACTGAAGCTAGAGATAGGGAGTCCAAAGCTAGTACAGTTCAAATTGGTATAGAAATACAGGCTTATTCTTCCTGTTTTTCCTTTCAGCCTGTGGTATTTATCTCAAAATTATCCCATGTTCATAAGATGGGAATTGCAGCTTCAGCCATCACATCTGCTTCCAAGCAAGGAAAACAGAAGGAAAAGGGAGAAATGTTCAGCTAAGTTGTCTTACATCCCATTGTTTACAAATAAATGCAACGGAAGGTAAAAAAATACAGTCTTTCAGCCAAGCATATTTATATTCCTCAATAAGAAGAGGGCTCTGTTAGGGAGGAAGATGAGCATGAATATTGAGAAGTGTGAAGACCTATACAGTGGCTGCATAGTCACCAAACTAACAAGAGAAAAGAAAACAAAACTCAGAAGATGATTTAGCAAACTGCAAATATACCTTATTTCTAGTTGTTCCACAATGTTAAGAAACAAATGGATTGCTGAATGCTATGGGTTGAATTGTGTCCCACAAAAATTCATACACTGAAGTCCTAACCCTAGTGCTTCAGAACATGAATTTATTTGGAAATAAGGTCATTGAAGATGCAGTTGGTCAAGATGTAATTACTTAAGATTTCCTTTTTGATAAGACACATTTCCTTTTTTATAGGACTCGCCAAGGAGGGTGAGTTCCTAATCTAACATGGCTATTGTGTTATCAAAAAGGAAAATGTGGACAAAAACATACACACAAACACACAAAAAAGAACACCATGTGAAGATGAAGGCAGGGATCAAGTGATGCTTCTGCAAGCCAAGAGACGCCAAAGATTGCCAGAAAGCCACCAAAAGCTGGGGAAGAGGCATGAGATGTATCGTCCTCATAGCCTTCAGAGGAACCAACCCTGCCAACACCTTGATATTGAACTTCTAGTCTCCAGGACTGTGAGAAAATGAATTTCTGCTATTTAAGCCACCCACCCTATGGTACCATGTTATGATAGCCCCAACAAATAAACTGGGGATCATTGCTTTTCTTGTTACAAATTTCTGCAGGTTTGACTTTATAACTTATTTTTATAAATGTATAAAGTTTATTTTATATATTCATATCTTTTATAAACAGAATCAAAATAAAGATGTTTTCTAAATGGGATGAGTTTGGTAATTTTTAATTTTTGTTTTATTCTATAAGTTTACATTTCATAGGAATCATTGCCCTAAAAATTTTGAACAAATTTAACAGTGAAGCTATCTGGACACGAAACACGTCCTTTAGAGAGGACATTTTTGTTGGCACCTTTTCTCAGTTTGACCTAGACCTAGGAATCTAGGTCAATTCTTGTTTTTAATTTTTAGAAATTAAGATCCTCCCTAGGAAAGCATCTGTTTAGAATTAAAAGGTGGTCGTAGTGATGTCAGCCTGGTTGTTTTATTTTCCCAAATCTACACATAAAAAGAGACAGAGCACTTACTTATCCAAACCAAAAAAAAAAAAAAATCTATGGTCAATTTTTACAATAAAACTAGGTGCTAAGGTATCTCCACAAACTCTAAAATGAAAGTAGATGGGGACAAATTACCTCCAGCAAAAGACGGGCCTATCATAAGTATTTGCATGGGAAAGAAAGGCAAAAAGGAAGATCTAAGATCAGAAAATCCAACAGTCGTCCATAGGTGTCCATGGGAAAGGAGAGGGGTTGGAGCTGAGACCAGTGGATAAATCCAGGAGGCCTTGCCTGCTCAATGACAGTGAGTGCAAGGCCCCAGGGGTCCCAGCAAGGCTGCACCAGGGTGACCTGGGAACTCCTAAAACTGACCCGCTCCCCGGTTCCCCCCACCCGGGAGAAAATGCTGGAAATGCAGTCAGAATGGAGAAGGGCAGAGAAACCACACATGAAGGAAGGAGCAGGTCTCAATAAAAGAAGAGACGGGAAGAGAGACAGGAGAGTGCAGAGCCCAGACCACCACTCCTTTTCACACTGGGGGAAACTGAAGAGGAAGCTCTTTGACGTTGCAAAGGATGTCTGAACAAAGTTCTGAACGTTAAGGAAATGTATTTCACACAAAACAAACCGGGTAGAAAAGTATCTCAAGTAACAAAATTACTTTAAGAAAACTACAGATATGGAGCACAGTAACAACCCTACCATGAAAAGACACCAAAAGTATCAAAACTGTAAATTACTATTTCTAAACATTTAGGAAAAAAGTAAAAGGCATTTTTTTAAACCCATGAATAATAGATAGAAACATTCAATAATGAGAGGACAGAACTAAAAAACAATTAGAATAAAAGAAAAGCATCTTAGAAATAAAGACTAAACTAGAAGGAACACAAGAAAAAATAACACAACACACAACACCTTAAGATACCAATGACTTTCTTCACAGAATTGGAAAAAACTACTTTAAATTTCATATGGAACCAAAAAAGAGCCCGCACCACCAAGTCAATCCTAAGCCAAAAGAACAAAGCTGGAGGCATCACACGACCTGACTTCAAACTATACTACAAGGCTACAGTAACCAAAACAGCATGGTACTGGTACCACAACAGAGACATAGATCAATGGAACAGAACAGAGCCCTCAGAAATGATGCCGCATATCTACAACTATCTGATCTTTGACAAACCTGACAAAAACAAGCAATGGGGAAAGGATTCCTTATTTAATAAATGGTGCTGGGAAAACTGGCTAGCCATATGTAGAAAGCTGACACTGGATCCCTTCCTTACACCTTATACAAAAATTAATTCAAGATGGATTAAAGACTTACATGTTAGACCTAAAACCATTAAAACCCTACAAGAAAACCTAGGCAATACCATTCAGGACATAGGTGTGGGCAAGGACTTCATGTCTAAAACACCAAAAGCAATGGCAACAGAAGCCAAAATGGACAAATGGGATCTAATTAAACCAAAGAGCTTCTGCACAGCAAAAGAAACTACCATCAGAGTGAACAGGCAACCTACAGAAAGGGGGAAAATTTTTGCAACCTACTCATCTGACAAAGGGCTAATATCCAGAATCTACAATGACCTCAAACAAATTTACAAGAAAAAAACAAACAACCCCATCGAAAAGTGGGCGAAGGACAAGAACAGACACTTCTCAAAAGAAGACATTTATGCAGCCAAAAGACACAGGAAAAAATGCTCATCATCACTGGCCATCAGAGAAATGCAAATCAAAACCACAATGAGACACCATCTCATACCAGTTAGAATGGCCATCATTAAAAAGTCAGGAAACAACAGGTGCTGGAGAGGATGTGGAGAAATAGGAACACTGTTACACTGTTGGTGGGACTGTAAACTAGTTCAACCATTGTGGAAGTCAGCGTGGCGATTCCTCAGGGATCTAGAACTAGAAATACCATTTGACCCAGCCATCCCATTACTGGGTATATACCCAAAGGATTATAAATCATGCTGCTATAAAGACACATGCACACGTATGTTCATTGCGGCACTATTCACAATAGCAAAGAGTTGGAACCAACCCAAATGTCCAACAAAGATAGACTGGATTAAGAAAATGTGGCACTTATACACCATGGAATACTATGCAGCCATTAAAAAGGATGAGTTCATGTCCTTTGTAGGGACATGGATGAAACTGGAAAACATCATTCTCAGTAAGCTATCGCAAGTACAAAAAACCAAACACCGCATGTTCTCACTCATAGGTGGGACTTGAACAATGAGAACTCATGGACACAGGAAGGGGAACATCACACTCCAGGGACCGTTGTGGGGTGGGAGGAGGGGGGAGGGACAGCATTAGGAGATATACCTAATGCTAAATGATGAGTTAATGGGTGCATCAAAACAACATGGCACATGGATACATATGAAACAAACCTGCACATTGTGCACATGTACCCTAAAACCTAAAGTACAAAAATAAAAAACAAAATAAAAAAATAAAAAATAAAAAAAGAGTAGAAAAGTGAAAAAAAATCATAATCCAAAATGATAAAAAAAAAGTTACAGAAAAAAGTGAAAAATCTTGAAGATAGGCAATAAAAATTCAACATATGTTTAAAATGAGTCCCTGAGGAAGAAAACTAAAGAAAGACATATAACAAATAATAAAAACTATAGTTCAAAGAAACTTTCTTGAAACAAAAATATCTGAACCCACATACTAAATACACTGAGTCCTACAAATACCACCCAAGAATAACCAGCACCAAGATATTTACTATTAAAAGTACTTATTTTTAAAAAATCCATTGGACATGTAGGCTAAAGGATCCCTTAACATATTAAGAAAACAAAACTAGCTTATTATCAGATTTTCTACACTAATGCTTTATCCCTGAAGAGCGGAATAACATAGTTAAGTTTGTGAAGAAAAAAAAAATGAGCCTAGAATTTTGTACTCAGCAAATCTGATATTCCAGTATAATGTACACTTGAGTAATTCAGAGACTATTGCTTCCACAAAAACTTCCTAAGGAATCTACCAGAAAACAAGCTTAGGGCAAACAAAATAACTAGAAAGATATTGACTTAAGTAGTACTTAGATTAAATGTATAGTTACTTCGTGGAACAAGGTTAAATGAGGCTCAAAAGGGAGAGATCATAGTCTGTAATGGCCGTATGATCCACAGCACAGATATAGGAAAACCATGTACAAGATGGGGAAAATGGGCATAGCAGATACAAATATTTGTATGTTCACGAAATCAAAATTTATAGTTGTATTAGCCCATTCTCACATTGCTATAAAGAAACACCTGAGACTGGGTAATTTATAAAAGAAAGAAGTTTAAGTGGGTCACCATTCTGCAGGAATGTACAGGAAGCATGACTGTGGAGGCCTCAGGAAACTCAAAATCTTGGTAGAAGACAGAGAGGGAGCAGGTACATGACATGGGAAGAGCAGGAGCAAGAGAGGGGAGGAAGATGCCATACACTTATAAACAGCCAGATCTCGTGAGAACTCCCTCACTATTGCAGGACAGCACCGAGGGGATGGTGCTAAACCATTCATGAGAAACCCACCCCCATAATCCAATCACCTCCCTCCAGGCCCCACCTCCAACACTGGGGATTACATTTCAACCTGAGATATCAATAGTAAGTGTATTAGTATTGGTATTCTAAGATCTGCAAAGTGGGATGAAGCAAATAATTATGGAATATTCTAATTATTTTTCTCCTATATCAGGAGTCTGCAAATTATGCCTGTTTTGTAAATAAAGTTTTATTGGAACACAGCCATCCCCATTCATTTACATACGGTCAGTGGCTGCTTTCCCAGTGCACTGACAGAGTTGAGTCGTTATAACCGAGACCATGTGGCCTGCAAGCCTGAAATACATGCTATCTTGTCTTTTAAAGAAAAGTTTTCTGATATTTGTGCTATATCCTTGAAAACCAGGACTGTCAGTGAGAAGAAATGAGACATAGATGTAATATAAGTAAGTGGTCAAATAGAAACAGTGTGGTCCCTTGGCTTGCACAGTGGCTCACACCTGTAATCCCAGCACTCTGGGAGGCCAAGGAGGTAGGATCACTTGAGGTCAGGAGTTCGAGACCAGCCTGACCAACATGGCAAAATCCCGTCTCTACAAATAATACAAAAATTAGCTGGGCATGGTGGCACGCACTTGTGCTCCCAGCTACTCAGGAGGCTGAAGTGAGAGGATTCCTTGAACCCAGGAGATTGAGGCTGCAATGAGTTGAGATTATGCCACTGAACTTCAGCCTGGTGACAGAGCAACACCCTGTAAAGGAAAAAAAGAGAGAAAGAAAGAGAAAGGGAGAGAAGGAAGGAGAAAGAAAGGAAGAAAAGAAGAAAGATAAAAGAAAGAGAAAGAAAGAAAGAAAAGAAAGGAAAGAAAGGAAAAAAAGAAAGAAAAAGAAAGAAAGAAAGAAAGAAAGAAAGAAAGAAAGAAAGAAAGAAAGAAAGAGAAAGAAAGAGAGAGAAAGAAAGAAAGAGAGAGAAAGGGAGAAAGAGAAAGGGAGAAAGGGAAGGGAAGGGAAAAAGAAAACAGAAAAACAGTGTGGTCCCAAATTTGAAATGGAAATATCAGCATGAACGACTGAAGTGCTCTTCTACTTTAAATCTAGTTCTGTCCCCTGAAAAGGCCTAAAGTCAATGACCATAAAACTAGTAAGGTATATATAACACCCACACCATGGCCCTAAAATACGATTTCTCATTTAAAAAAAATAAAATGAAACAAAACATAGGCTTCCTATAAAAATGGCTGATTCCATGTCTGAAGCAGGAAATGTACAAGACAAGCCAGGTTTACCTGGAAATATCAGATGGCAAAGCAGCTGCCAGAAGCCACCAGGTGCAAAGGACTCAGGAGCCACCAGGAAGGGCTCCCACTGGCCACAGAAGGAATGATTTGTTTTACTACCCATAAAAATGTCCATAAATTGAAACCCTTCAAATATATTTTAAAGCATGAGTTTATGGCAATATTTTTAAAAACGATCACCTTCTGAGGATGACAAGGAGTCAAGTCATTATTATGAAAACTAGTCAAAAGGAAAGAATCAAACATTCTTCCTGCCTTTTCTATATTCAATTATAATTCATAAAAAGGTACCCTGGGATACCCAAAGAGATGAAGGAACATTTTCCCTTACAGAGATATTTTAGAGAATAAATAACAACAGAATGACAGGATGAGGATACCACGAGTAGGAACCTTCAGGAAATTTGCAAAGCAAGGCTTGAGCTGACATCAATAAAAGAGTGTGAAATGGGTGCGATGTGCCCCTGGGGCAAGCAGGGCGTGTCACCACTTGGAGTCTAACCAAGGCGTGGTACTTGGGCTGGATCACGCTTCAAGATCCTGCTGCCAATTTGCAGCAAATAAAGAAAAAAGGTACATGTTGATGATATGGTTTGGCTGTGTCTCCACCCAAATCTTATCTTGAATTGTAACAACTCCCAAGTGCTGTGGGAGGAACCTGGTGGGAGGTAATCGAATCATGGGGGTGGGTCTTTCCCATGCTGTTCTCATGATAGTGAGTATGTCTCATGAGATCTGATGGTTTTAAAAGGGAAAGTTTCCCTGCAAAAGCTCTCTTCTTTTGTCTGCCCCCATATGAGACGTGCCTTTCACCTTCCGCCATGATTGTGGGGCCTCCCCAGCCACATGGAACTATAAGTCCAATAAACCTCTTTCTTTTGTAAATTGCCCAGTCTCAGGGAATCTTTTTCAGCAGTGTAAAAACACACTAATATAGTTTAACTGTGCCGTGAGTCTGAAATCCGCATAATCCAAACTGTGGGAAAATCTGCTCACGTAAGGACTCAGGCTGCTCAGCAAATAAATTGTAAGATGTGGAAGGGAAGCGATAGATCACAAGGCACCTGAAACACATAGCAGTCTTTTTTTTTTTTTAATGAGCAAGACTTGAGTAGATGTATAACATGCAAATAAAGAAAATGCAAGAAAAGGAATACAGTAAAATGAGGAGAGTAGTTAGTATCTGGGGAGTGAGTGGACCCAGATGGCTTAGGGCACATGCACGAGCTTCTATTTCCTGCCCTAAAAGGAGGTTACAAAAAGAGTCTGACTTTTAATAACTCACTAAGCCACAGAAAAGGTTAGCATGGGGATCACCCTGGAAAGGGAACAATACTGCCTGGGTGGTAGCACAATGGGGGTTTCTGGGGTGCTGGTATTGAGAGGCGACAGTGTACTGGCAGCCCTCACAGCCCTCGCTAGCTCTGGGCGCCTCCTCGGTCTCGGCGCCCACTCTGGCAGTGCTTGAGGAGCCCTTCAGCCCACCGCTGCACTGTGGGAGCCCCTCTCTGGGCTGGCCAAGGCTGGAGCCGGCTCCCTCAGCTTGCAGGGAGGTGTGGAGGGAGGGGTGTGGGCGGGAACTAGTGCTGCACGCAGTGCTTGCAGGCCAGTGTGAGTTCCGGGTAGGCGTGGGATTGGTGGGCACCATACTCGGAGCAGCAGGCCGGCAGCGCTGGCCCTGGGCAGTGAGGGGCTTAGCACCTGGGCCAGCAGCTGCGGAGAGTGCACCAGGTCCCCCACCAGCGCCAGCCCACCGGTGCTGTGCTCAAATTCTCACCGGGCCTCAGCTGCCTCCCCGCAGGGCAGGGCTCGGGACCTGCAGCCTGCCACGTCCAAGCCTCCCCCAGCTGCCTTGGGCTCCTGGGCAGCCTGAGCCTCCCCGAGGAGGGCTGCCCCCTGCTCCGCGGTGCCTGGTCCCATCGACTGCCCAAGGGCTGAGGAGTGCGGGCGCACAGATCGGGACTGGCCGGCAGCTTCGCCTGTGGCCTGGTGCAGGATCCACTAGGTGAAGCCAGCTGTGCTCCTGAGTCTAGTGGGGACTTCGAGAACCTTTATGTCTAGCTAACGGATTGTAAATACACCAGTCGGTACTCTGTGTCTAGCTCAAGGTTTGTAAATGCACTAATCAGCACTCTGCGTCTAGCTAATCTGGTGGAGACTTGGAGAATCTTTATGTCTACCTAAGAGATTGTATATACACCAATCAGCACGCTGTGTCAAGCTCAGGGTTTGTGAACACACCAATCAGCACCCTCTGTCTAGCTCAAGGTTTGTAAATGCACCAGTCAGTGCTCTGTGGGTACTTGGAGAACTTTTGTATCTAGCTCAGGGATTGTAAACTCACCAATCAGCACCCTGTCAAAACGGACCAATCTGCCAGCTCTCTGTAAAACAGACCACTCAGCTCTCTGTAAAGTGTACCAATCAGCAGGATATGGGTGGGGCCAGATAAGGGAATAAAAGCAGGCTGCCTGAGCCAGCAGTGGCAACCTGCTCGGCTCCCCTTCCACACTGTGGAAGCTTTGTTCTTTCCCTCTTTGCAATAAATCTTGCTGCTGTTCACTCTTTGGGTCTGCACTGCCTTTATGAGCTGTAACACTCACCGTGAAGGTCTGCAGCTTCACTCCTGAAGCCAGTGGGACTATGAATGCACCAGAAAGAAGAAACTCTGAACACGTCCAAATATCAGCAGGAACAAACTTCGGATACAACATCTTTAAGAACAGTAACACTCACCACGAGGGTCTGCGGCTTCGTTCTTGAAGTCAGTCAGACCAAGAACACACCAATTCCGGACACAGCATTTTCTTGATGAGGGTGCTGGCTGTACAAGCGTTTTCAGTTCATGAAAAGGCATTGAGTTTTACATGGGTGCAGTTTTCTTTATGTAAGCAATGCCTCCAGATTTTAATGTTCTTCAAATTTACATATAAGGTTTAATATACAGAGGTATAGATATAGAATTAAAATCTTGGACAGTGTTCAATTTTATGTTTCTATTTACCTGTTTAACAAATTACTTGATTTTCTACTGCTGCAATAATTGTGCTTCTAGCAACTTCTTACTTCTAATGGTTTTTGCTTTGTAAATGTGGGCACTATTTGGTGCATAAAAGGGCATAATATAACTTCACTGGTGATAGTATCTTTTATCGATATCAAATGATAAAATTTTGGAGATTTTCCATTATTAACTGAGATTCACTTGATACAGTCTGGTCTGAAATTCACATTTCTTCTCCAATCCCTTCTCACTCCACCCCACCCCACTCTTGTCCATCCGATTTCCAGGTTTAGTTTTAGTTCCCTGAACATATTTGTCCATCTTTTCTTTATTGGAGGCCTACAGCACTGAGGAAGAACCATTCCACACCACCAGAATCACCAAGTTCCAGACACAAGAGAGGACCCTGTCTTCTCTAGGGAGACATTTTTGTGATTAGCTTTTTTTAAACACTATCATAAAATCTCACACAGTTTCAGATCTTGCTTCTTTCATTTTGTACACATTTTTATTCCATGTCAACTATATTCCTGGTATTGTATTATGGAGACCAATAAGGCACAGGGCAGGCACTCAATGAACTTACAGCCTAGTGGAGAAGACAGACAAATAAACACAGTGCTGATAGAGTGTGATTCCTGCTCTGGTAGAGAATGTGATAGAGAAAGTCTAGGGTCATGGGCAGGTATTCCGAGGGGCTCTTAACCTAGACTGGGGGATGCGGAGTGGCATGGTCAGGAAAATCATCATTCTTTATACACTTGCAGGAAACAAAGTCAGTTTCATTTAAGAAGATCCTCAATGAAACTGTAAGATGCAGATGTAGGGAAACATAGATTTTAGGCCTGGTGCAGTGGCTCACGCCTGCAATCCCAGTATTTTGGGAGGCCAAGGCAGGCAGATCACAAGGTCAAGAAATGGAGACTATCCTGGCCAACATGGTGAAACCCTGTCTCTACTAAAAATACAAAAATTAGCTGGGCGTGGTGGCATGTGCCTGTAATCCCAGTTATTCAGGAGGCTGAGGCAGGAAAATCACTTGAACCCGGGAGGCAGAGGTTGCAATGAGCCCAGATTGCACCACTGCACTCCAGCCTGGTAACAGAGCAAGACTCCGTCTCAAGATAGATAGATTAGATAGACGGATAGATAGATAGATAGATAGAGACAGAGAGAGAGAGAGAGAGAGATAGATAGATTTTAATTCTGATGAACTAAATTCTCAAACACACATCTTTTAAGCATTCAGGGTGACAATATGGGACGCACGTGTTAAGCACTTCTGTTGCATGTGGAGGCCTGGTGATGGTTTTGAGGAAATATGTGTTTTCCTTGTGTGACGGTTTAAGCTCAACTAGCTGCTGTTTCATGGAACATCACTTTTACTTGAAATAATAACAGACAGACTGTGGTAATTCAGCAATGGGTCTTTAGAAAATATTTTCTCAAAAATGAGGAACACAATAAGATTTTATTTTTAAGTGAATATTAGGATGTTGGAAAACTTATATACATTGCCATGAACTTGACAGCTTTATAATATTTAAAAATTTATTGATAAGGTGGCTGGTGACATTAACAAATGTACTTTTCGAAACTGTCTTATGAAATATGTCAGTGTTTGTAACACCTGCATAATTCAGCAAAGAAATATTTTCAAACTGGGAATGCATTAAGTTATAAAATCACGACTGGGTAAAATATCCACTCCAAGTGCAATATAGATCAATGGGTTTTAAAGTAATGAGAGTATAAAGAGGATATTTATCTGAGCGCGGTGGCTCACACCTATAATCCCAGCACTTTGGGAGACCGAGTCGGGCGATCACCTGAGGTCAGGAGTTGGAGACCAGCCTCGCCAACATAGCAAAACCCCGTCTCTGTTAAAAATACAAAAATTAGCAGGGTGTGGTGGTGGACCTTTAATCCCAGCTACTCGTGAGCCTGAGGCAGGAGAACTACTTGAACCTGGGAGGCGGAGGTTGCAGTGACCCAAGATTGCGCCACTGCAGTCCAGGCTTTTGAGACTGCCTCAAAGAAAAAAAAAAGAAAGAAAAATTGATGTAGTTTTAGATTGCACACTGCAATTAACCTTTAAGCAACTATACTTGCTATGTTTTGGTTATCCACAGTTATTTGAGAAGGTCATTAAAATAACACTTCTTTTTCCAAATACATGTATGAGGTTCAATTTTCTTCATTTTCTTCAACTAAGACATATTTTAAGAGATTGAATTCAGGGGGAATATGCGAGTTTAGCTGTCTTCTGTGATGTCAGACCTCGAAGAGATTTGCAAAATGTCAAACGATACCACTCTCTTCAGTAAAGTTTTGTTTTGGAAAATAGACTTCTCTTGCCTAACAATGTGTTATTTATGTTAACAAGTAATAGGTCTATCATTTGTTATGTTTAAAATGAATTCAAAATATTTTTTAGGTTTCTCAGTTTTCAATTTGAATGCAGAAAATATTATACCTAAGAGAGGGGCCCTGAGATTAAAAAGTTTGAGAAACTCTTCACTACGCACACAAGAGTGACAAAAATAAAATAAAATGAAAAAGAAAAGCTCCTCAGAGAGCTTAGCAATTTTTAAGTGTCCACATAAAGGATGATTACTGGAAACAAAGGATATCAGTTATCTGAATATGTTGCCTAGTTTATTATAGGTACATGGCTGAGTTGAAGCCAAGAGGGAAAACATCATCAGCCAGCCTCACACGATAGACCTTTGACAGCCAAAGGAGACATAAACTCAACTACAGATGGTATATAAGATTCTAGGTGTTTTTTTTTCTCTTTCTGCACACTTTCAGTGCTGCTTTCCACAAAGAAGCATTTTTTTTTTTTTTTTTTTTTTTTTTGAGACGGAGTCTCGCTCTGTCACCCAGGCTAGACTGCAGTGGTGCGATCTCGGCTCACTGCAACCTCCACCTCCCAGGTTCAAGCATTTCTCCTGCCTCAGTCTCCCAAGTAGCTGGGATTACAGGTGTGTGCCAACACACCTGGCTCATTTTTGTATTTTTAGTAGAGATGGGGTTTCACCATCTCAGCCAGGCTGGTCTTGAACCCCTGACCTCGTGATCCATCCACCTTGGCCTCCCAAAGTGCTGGGATTACAGGCATAAGCCACCCTGCCTGACCCAAAGAAGCATTTTTTATTGCTTTATCAAAAAAAAATGTAGTAAGAAACAGAAAAATGTTGAATGATAGCTAGCTGTCTCCCTCCCTTACGAGGCTGAGATTTCATCATGGATGTCAGCCTTACTATGTATTTGACTTAAATTTGAATTTCTTGTAACCTACTGGAAAATACATGCAGTGATATTTATGAACATTTCTTAACATTTCTCCCTTTTTAGCAGGAAATAAAATATCTGCTGAGAGTTATTTTTTATAGCTTCTAAGTGTGGGGAATATTGGGTTGAAACAATTAAAATGTCATTGCTATATTTTTTTCCCTTCTTCCCAAAAGAAAGTCTAAGTGCATGGCTTAAATATTAGGAAAAAGGCATACTTTTAATACTGAGTTTCACTGCCCATAATGAGGCTGTGATTTTTAAAACATTTTATTTAGTCCATATTTTACAGCAGCCCTTTTTCGGCTGCCTCAGATACAGTACTGCTTCATCTGTGGACTGTATGTACCTGTTCAGCAATGCCCTCTCTAAAGAAAAAGCCTTCAGTAGAAATATTCAAATGGGAAGAGTGACAAGAGAGCATCTAGTGTAATTCCGGACACCCATACGTGCCAGCCTGCCCAGGGCTGCCCAGGAAGCCTGTGGCACAGATACAAATGGGGTCCCTGTCCTGGAGCCCTTAATATAAACTATTCTTGTAACTATCTAAGAGATCATGCAAACAGATGCTTTGTTACTTTCTATTGTCCTGAATTAACTGCCTTTTACTTTTGTAGATAAATGTATGTTTTCCATTCTTTTGGTGCAACCTACCCTCTTTCGGTGAAGAGGGGCAAAAATACTAGTTCTCTTCAACACAGGGGTGCTATTGCCAATTATGTGTTCATTACTTATGTCCTATCTGCTGTGGCTCCCTTTTCATGGACACCAATAATGTATACATTGAATCACCTTCCTAGTTGTCCATATCATTGTTTTCTTTTGCTGTTGTTTTAGTCCCAGTTTTGTTAATGTGCTTTATGAAGGGGGAAGAGGAGCCCAAAGCTTTCAAGTCTTTGGGATGATATTCGTTTTCTGAGCTATTTTTTCTTTGGACTTTGGTGTCCAGAAGTGCATCACTCAAAATCCTTAGCTGATCACACTCTTATCATTAGTCCACAGATGGCGCACTTTTAGGTACACGTGCGTGCATAAAAGCATGCACACATAACTATCAAAAATAACTCCTATATGTATGTAGTTGACTCGCATTTTAAATAATATACCAATCATTTATAAACCCACTACCCAAAAGCTAAGTCGTTGGTAAACCATCCCCCTGCCAATTGCTTCACACCACCTTCCCATCCCTGTGCCTCCTCCCAGCCAAAGCAGCCATCATCCTCAACCCATTCTTATCATTTTCATCTTTCCCTTCTATTCATCTTCATTGCTTGTAGATGTACTTTTTGGTTGTATTTTGGAGTTTTTCACCCTATATTTTCATCTTCAAGTAAGAAAGGCGACAGATGTGGACAGGCTCTGATTCTAAAGTGCCAAAAGACACAGACATCTGTAACAGTGCTCATTGAGAAAGGCAGGATAATTACATTTTAGTTACTGAGCTTATTTGGAATTACCTTCAACTCAGACAAGGTCCACAGGCACACACACACACCTATACCAGGTTCACTACTGAGCACATCAGAAATGGCGAATCATAGAAATTATGGAGAAATTTTACATAGTTCCCCCAGCTGAGAAGGCTCCAGCTACCTTGGAATTTAACTCCAGTGTCATGTAAGCATGTAAGAATATGCAAGTATCTTTTTTTCCTGTAATCCAGTAAATTCTTGATATCTGACCATTAATATGCAAATATGTAAAAGGAGCCATTCATTGATAAAGGCCCTAGATCTTGAATTTTTCAAGGTAAGTATATTTGTATAATTTTAGTAGTTTTGATAAAGATAACCTTGTAACTAGATACGGTTTATTATGTCTCTGTGATTGGTCATACTAAATAAAATTTTATAAATCAGAAAAAAAGTGTTCTTTATTCAATGGTTCCAGCTGTGGTTCACAGACTACTTTCATACTACTTATGCCTTCAGGTTTTCTCTGCACCTTATACTTGGCAGGCCCTGAATGAAGATTTAGAGTTTGATTGATTGATTGATTGTGCTGAAAAGCACTAATTTTCAGGTGGCTCCAAAGCATTTCAGTTCTTTCAACTGGCTTAGTTCAAGCTCTTTGAATTATCACTGTTTATGTTTCTGCAATCTCCTGTACAGGACACCTTAATCACACATTTTATTCCTCTGATATTTCCAGGGAGGCCTCTGTGAAATCATCTGCCCTAAGCCAAGATACATACACGGCTCTCCTCCCAGTCTCAAGGGCCATCTATAAATATGCTAATAACGAATTCCCCTAAGGATTGCTATGAGTGCCCTCATACTTCATGATATGGTAAATGGTTTGAACAGTCACTACCTTACCAAAAAAAGAACTAGTTTCTGGAGCATGACCGTTTCACTCTCAGTGAGAAAGCCTGACTCTAACAAGACCAAGATCTGTTGTGTACACACATTACTACAAAACTATGCATAGGGAAGCGACACCTGCAGTTACTCTTCACCAGAGAATGCAAATTCCTCACTCTAATGGTAGCTGTCGTCCTCACATTTGAAGCCGTCTGAAGTAGATTAAGTGACCACATTTAAAATAATGGCTTCAAATTTATTTTTAAAACGCTGCCTACTCACAGAAGAGTTGCTCTGTTGAAATTTAATAGTATTCCTTTTTGGGTTTTCTTCCATTTCACTTACCCGTATCTTCCCTTACACATTGCACTGCATGACACTAACATAAATAGGAATGCATGTCTGCAGCGTTATTTCAGAACAGGCGGGCCTATTCTCCACTGTGGTGGAGTGCATAGTTGATGAGGTGGTATAACTGAAGACACTTTAACAAAAGCCCTCATCCACACTTTCTTGCCTCTCTGGAGGTCAGACATTTCTGTCATTACAGTAGGATTCTTTTGACATTTGGGGATTGCTTTGAACTCCAGACTCTGCTTTTGAAACTACCCATAACCTCAAGAAGCACTGCATTATCAGGTCCCACCGGAGTACTCTGCATTTCCCCCCGCTCGCAATCTCATGCATGTTCTTGCTCATGCTGTCTGCTTTTCTAGACTGCCCTGCTCCATGCTGGGACAGAAAAACCCCTTGCACCTATTCAGAGCTAGCTCAAAGGGAACCCCCTCTGCAAAGATTCTTCCGACTTGCCCTACAACCAATCGCCATTTTTTTTCACCCAAACACTTGGGGCTATTACGTCCACGACAATATCACACTAGATTATGTATGACGGGACAGGATAAGATAACAGGATGTGGGTATGACGTCCATACTCCCTAGCGGCTTCCTGAAGCTTCCAGTCTTGGGCACCCCCTCACTCCTGGGCTTGCGTGTGGATACTCTGAACACATCCACGCATGAGACACCCACCACTTCAAACACCAGCCTTCGACTTCTCCATCTGAGAAAAACACTGCTTGCTCTTTACACCTGAGATAAAGTGTTCTGTCCTCCTGAATTCTTTCCCTCCCACCTCCTGCTCCCCTCTCCGAAGCCTGATTTAAGTTCTCTACATCAGAGGCCTCCTCCTTATAACTCCCTATAATTGACAGCAATTATTCTTCCTGTTTCTCCCATGGATTGTGAGCCCACCTAGTGCAACCTCAATAAATATTTATCCAATGACAAAAATAAATCAATCCATGAACTGGTGACTTTGGCACCAGAGGAAAGAAATTTCAAATTCTTCGTAAGTTATGTCAATTATATGAGATTCCCTCTCCTCACCTGTGGACCAAACAAAATCCAGCCTTCTAGGTTTTTGCGAAAAACAAGCATAACTTGTGCATAAAGCACTGTGGGCCTAGGTTCAGTTCCTATTTGTTAGTCTCCTTCCAACTTCAAACGCTTATTTGACCCGCGAAGCTTTTGTTCCAACTTGATGGAACTCAAACACCAGCGGCCTAAGAACGATGACGCGGAACACCACGGAGAGCACAGGGCACATTCCTGGGTGGGAAATGGATGCAAAGAAGCAGGAAAAGAGTGATTAAATCCTTCATCCTACGATCAGCAGCTTTCACTGCACCTACTCTTCTCCAGGAAGAACATCATCACTCCCTATGCAAACAAGAATCACCGCCATTACGACCTGTGTTGCTTTTATTGTACTTATTAAGTGAGGTATAAATGATCTCATGAATGCTTCATTGTATTTTGGCAAAAAAAAAAAAAAAAGGGATGTCTTTCATCTTATTGAAAATGTTTGGCTATGTAAGCACAGTTACTGGCACAGCGTGCCTAAATGTGGTAAAAACAGTCTTATGCCTAGAAAGCTTCAAATGAAAATGCAACCCCAACAACCCAGGGGTGCATTTATTTATAATGTCTCCTACGATGCCCCAAGATAAAGGTAGCATTAGCAGATAGTGCTTATTTGGTGGTAACTTTTTATCCATCTTAGGGACCAGAACTTGAGCAGATAAGTTACTTAATATGGATAGAGCATGAGCGTGTTATCAAATGGAACCAGGGTCCACTCCCCCGGAGCAGGAAGACCGGACATCCACACCAAGGTTTGCAGTGGGAGAAAGGAAGGAGTTTATCTGCAGGGTGCCAAGCAAGGAGAATCTAGCAGCTAAAGCTTCAGTCCAGAACTCCCAGATGAATCACAGGTAAGGGTTTTTAAAGGGAGGGGTAAATTTCAGGAAAGCAGAACTTACAGGCAAATTAGTAAATTAATATATGAAGGTTACACAATGGTTTTGGCCTTAAAGGACAGAATATTTTGAAGTGGGGGCTTACAGGTCATAGGTGGATTCAAACATTTTTGTGATTTGCAATTGGTTAAGGAAAAGAAGGTTTTCTGTAAATATCTTGAGTCAGAAGAAAAGAACATTAGCCCCAGCTCCTCAGTATGACTTTCTCCAGGCCCTCAGGAAACCATTCAGAACAAAGAGCAATGGTTCAGAGTTCAGTCCTCAGCTCCCCCTCATCTGAGGTCTATGTCCCCACAGATCTGTTTGGTGGGGTTCCAGGTTTCTGAAAAACCACTCAGGAACATATGTTAAGATGTTATCCCGGCTGGGCGTGGTGGCTCATGCCTGTAATCCAGGCACTTTGGGAGCCCGAGGCAGGCGGGTTACGAGGCCAGGAGTTTGAGACCAGCCTGGCCAACATGGTGAAACCCGGTCTCTGCTAAAAATACAAGAATTAGCTGGACATGGTAGACATGGTGGTGCGTGCCTGTAGTCTCAGCTACTCACGAGGCTGAGGCAGGAGAATCACTTGAACCCTGGAGGCAGAGATTGCAGCGACCTGAGATCATGCCACTGCACTCCAGCCTGGGCAACAAAGCGAGACTGTCCCAAAAAAAAAACAAAGATGTTATCTTTAGTTTCTACAGGGAACCAAACACCCCATGATGCTAGCTTCCCTGGCTATTTGTTTTAGGCTATTATTACCTTCTTACTTATCAAATAGCTCATTTACCTCTCAGGAGTAGCTAGCTGCCTGGAATTTCCCTTGAAGGAACTCAAAATTTTCCTTTATTTCTGTGCTAAGGGCGGGTGGTCCATAGGCCCCTAAAACAGGTCCCTCCGGATGGTCTCGATCTCTTGCCCTTGTGATCTGCCTGCCTCGGCCTCCCAAAGTGCTGAGATTACAGGCATGAGCCACCACGCCCAGCCTCTCATTTTTAACATATAAGTCATCATGGGATTAAGAACAGTAACTCCAAAACTAAGTACAAACACGGAAAATAAAACCCTAAACTCAAACGCCAGGTTGCTGGAAATAAAAATGCCTGATCACAAGCACAGCGCCACAGGCTGTTGATAAGACCTTGGGCTAACACACAGACAACTTCACATTGCTTGCTGAGGACCTGGGACAGTTCGCTCCACCAAAAGGTACTTTCCAGTAGCAATTGCCAGCTTGGTATCACAGGCCAGACTATTGAATTCAGATGCCAATTTGCCACTGACTAGCTCTGGAATCTTTGGCAAGCCCTCTAATCCCTCTGTGCTACAATTTTCTCATCTGTAAAATACAGATAAGTGAATTAATGCTTGATAGGCACCTACCATCATTTGGCACATAGTAAATCCTCAATAAATGTTCACCACCACTTCTACTTTTGCTGCTATTGGAATCCCCTGGTAAGCACCTTAATGTTAAAAATTTTTGGCTGGGCACAGTGGCTCACGCCTGTAATCCCAGCACTTTGGGAGGCCGAGGTGGGCAGATCACAAGGTCAGGAGATGGAGACCATCCTGGCTAACATGGTGGAACCCTGTCTCCACTAAAAATATGAAAAATTAGCCGGGCGGGCACCTGGAGTCGCAGCTGCTCAGGGGGCTGAGGCAGGAGAATGGCGTGAACCTGGGAGGCGGAGCTTGCAGTAAGTGGAGATCGCGCCACTGCACTCCAACCTGGGCGACAGAGCGAGACTCCATCTCAAAAAAACAAAAAAATTCTCCTCTTTTCCCAACATACAATGTAATACCTAAGCCCTATTGGGCAGTTCAGGTAATATATGGATGGGTAAGCTAGACTTTATGAAGAGAAAGGGAGAAAATTCTAGAAATAGTAACAATTATCAAAGCATCAAAGCAGCTGGCCAGAGAAGTGGCAGAGAAGAGGAAAGTGAAAAAAAAAAAAAAAAAAGATTTGGGGAAATATAAGGCCAGCGGATCCATGGAAGTTGAGCCAGTTGAGCCCAAAAAGAGACTTGCCCATCAGAGAGGTGTTAGACTTCGACCCTAAGTGTGCTCCAGCCTGGTGGAGAAGAATATGCTACATATTTACATAGATTTATTAGATAATCAGGAAAACTGGTGGGAAGAGCCAGATTAGAGCAAGCATAAAAAACCAAAAGAACTGGGAAGAGAAGAAGAACTTCTTAAGATACAGGGAGAAGTGCTTGGTCCAGGGAGAAGCTTGTCTGGGATAGACCCAGAAATAAGGGATGTCACCTAGCATTTATTTCTTATAAAACTTTACTTCCAATGCCAAATAAAACTGAACTCTTCCACTATGACTATGACTATTTTTGTTTATAACATGGTAAATTATTCTATGGAAAGTGACAAGGCAGGATAAACAGAGGTGTCTAGCAGACTAAGAAGCTACTATAAAGAGAGTATGAGCCAGAAGGACACTAGAGGGTCAGAAACTGCTCTAAACAATGTCTCCACCTACAAAATACAGAAAATCATACCTTGCAGTGCTGGCATGATTATTAAATAATTTAGAATATGAAAGTTCTTAGGATAGCATCTGGCACAGAGTAACCCATCCGATGTGTTAACTATGCTATCAGCAAGAGTCAGGAGTTAGCACAGCTACTGGTGATGACTGCAGTTAGGACATGACTGTGAGAGTGGAGGGTTGACCTGGGGTGGGAGAAAGATGACTTGAGCTAAGGAGGCCAAGACCCAGAAAGGCCAGCACAAGCGAGAGGCGAAGCTGGCAGGTGTGAAAGCGTCTGCAGGGTGACATCCACGGGGATGGAGAAAAAAAACCCTAAAACAGGAGCCAGAGTCTCTCAAAAATGAAGGAAAATGACTGAAACGGAGATAAGGAAACACTGACAGCCAGATTTCATGAACTTCAGAGGATCTAGAAGGTTTAAAAGAGGGAGGAAGTAAAGTAGCTTCCAAGGTGCAATGGGTGAAGGCACACACAGGACCTGCAGTGACTAGGCATGGGAATCAAGTCTCCAGTTGCCCAGGCTCTAGGAAAGGGAGGGTCCTTGAGAGACAGGAAGCAGTCAGGAAAGGGTCAGGAAAGGATGGGCTAGGATCTCAGAACTAGGTTGAAGATATAGGGGAGTTAGCAAATTAAGGCAGGGGCTTGTCAGGGAAGTGGGGAAGGCCATGTGTGATTGAAACAGATTCAGGACGTTGTCTGTTGTAGGTAAACGGGGTGTGACTTTCCAGGAGTGAATGAGGTCAGCTGGGCTCAGTAGAATGAGGGGATTAACCCCAGAGTCTCTTAGAGAAAAACGGGCAAACACTTCAAGCTGTGGTTCTCTTTACAGATGCAGCATTATCAAAGGGAAAAAGCAGCTGCTTCAATTCTTCACAGAATGAGAGCTGCTAAGCTAGGGATGAGTGTAAAGAATGAATGTGCCTCCAATAAGAAAATGTCTCCCTCAATTTCTTCTTTTTAAATCTTATTTAAAGAATTCCCAGAGCCAAGCAACGTATGATACCATTTTATGTGATTTAAGGTCATTTATTTCTTACTTCTCTACTCTATATGGCTGAGTCTTGAGGATTGATTGATTGGGACAGGGTCTTGCTCTATCGCTCAGGCTGGAGTGCAGTGGCACAATCACAGCTCACTGCAGCTTCAAATTGCTGGCCTCAAGCAATCCTTCCACCTCAGTCTTCAAAGGCACTAGGATTGCAGATGTGAACCACTACTCCCAGCCTCAAGTATTTATCATTTGTCTTTTTAACCAACAAATATTTACTGAGTGCCTGCTGTGTACCAAATACTATGCTGGGGATACCACATGCATTAACTATCTCCTGGCACTGGGGTATCCATTCTCTAAGGAAGGAGATAGGAATAGCAATCAATAATTATAAAGCAGTGTAGAAAAGACTGGTTTCTTTCAAGCAGCTTAGTATTTTCAAGGTTCAACCATGTTGCACGCAGCAATACTCCTTTCCTTTTTATGGCTAAATAATATTTCATTGTACAGATGTACTGCCTTTTATCTACCCATTCAACAGTTGATGGACAGTGGGTTATTTCCAGTTTGGGGCTTTGGGTGATAAAATTGTTCTACAGTTGGTTGTGGTGATGGTACATAATTCTGTGAAGATGCTAAAAGCCACTGCTTTGCAAACTTTAAAAGAGAAAATTGTATGGTGTGTGAATTATATCTGAATAAAACTGTTACCAAAAATAGACAGCAATGGAGTTACACACAGGATGTCCAGAGAGCACACACAAAGAGGTGCCTGCTAGGAGCAGGTGGTGTGAAGGGGTGAACCCATTTATGCCTAGCAGTCCATTATTGGAACACCAAGCATGTGGGAGTTATTTATATCTTACCGCACAAGGTCATCGCCAAGGTCTGATTTTTCACATGTCTGCAATTCAAAATTTGCAACCTCTGGCATAAATGGGTTAAGTGAAGTCTTCTTAGAAGCGGTAACCTCTGCTGGGCATGGTGGCTCACACCTGTAATCCCAGCACTTTGGGAGGCCAAGGTGGGCAGATCACTTGAGGTCAGGAGTTCAAGGCTAGCCTGGCCAACATGGTAAAACCTCATCTCTACTAAAAATACAAAAATTAGCCAGGCTTGGTGGCACACACCTGTAATCCCAGCTACTCAGGAGACTAAGGCAAGAGAATCGCTGGAACCTGGGAGGCAGTGATTGCAGTGAGTCGAAGTCTAACCATGCACTCCAGCCTGGGAGACAGAGTGAGACTCCGTCTCAAAAAAAAAAAGAGGTAACCTCAAACTATGTATTTAAAGTAAGCAGAAGATAGCAAGGTAGAGGAAGCAGTGGCTAGGAGAGAATATTCAACGCGAACATCAGAGACACAGGACTTTACGCTGCTTCCCGAGGGCAATGTTGATTTGAGTATTGCTAGAGGAAGACGTTGCTGCAGAAAGTGGTGAGAGAAGGGAGCAACGGGAGCCGCTGGAGGTAAATCACTCAAGTAACTATGTGGAAGAGAAATCTGGACAGAACGTGACTGGAGGCAAGGAGAACAGTTAGGAAGCTCTAAAATAACGGCAAAATCCAAGAAGCACAGAGAGGAGGAGAAAATGATAGCCAAAAAGAGAATAAAATAATTCCATGATGAAATGGAATCGAGAAAGAGAAAAGCATAGATCATGATAATTAGGAAATACAGCTTCCATGAAAACGGCAGTTTTCCAAAGAACATAGCTCAGCAAATCTGGAGTTACCACAAGTACGCAAGCGACAAGTCAGCAGGTAGAGGTGTCGCTTTCAGCACGGGCATAATATACCGTGTGTCTTGCACTTTAAAGAATGCCAAAGGTCCCATTATATTGCGTCTTATCCTCCTCCGTAACGTGGCAATAGGAGAAAATGGCCATTGTACTGAATCGACTCTGATTACAGTAAAAGATCTGGGTCTACCCCAGCATTTGATGATGCAACATGGGATGAAGCATCCTCATCTCATTACTAACGTGTATCCTATTCTAGCGACACTTAGGCTGGGTTATGAAACAGCCTTTCTCTGTATCATTATTATTTCTTAGGGGAAGAAAACAGTCGAAAACAATTAAACAACATAACAGTGTATTTCCCACATCACTCTGAAAACGTAGGGAAAAAGATAAGATCCTGCCCCTACACTGGGCTCAGAATTTTGATTTGAATAAAACCCAAAAAAAAAGAAGCTATTAAAGTCACAAATCGCTTTAAAAAGAGGAATTTATGGAAAACAACCAATTCATACCTACTTTCCATTTAGTGGTGAACAATTAAAAGCTTTTCAGGTTTCCCCTTTTGGGCCACATCCCTCAAATTAACTCAGATGAGCCAGAATACAAAGATGCTCTTAAGAACACAGCCCTGGCTCCCCTTTCCCTGCAAGATCAGTTACCATCTGTAGAGAACCACAAGGCTTATTTGACACAAGTTATTTTGGGTCTGTCTCTGTAGTCTGCCAGTTAGATCCATCGAATGTCAGAATGAGTCAACACTCAAGTAATTCCTTAATATTCTCTATTCTGCTCAAAAACTCATTTTAATATGAGTTGGATATACATATGATACATCTTCAAGATAATCATTCAGATAATTGACATTCACCCAGTGCCCAGTGGAGTCCCTTTCCCTGTTGAATAAAGGATGCAAGGCTGTGTGGTCACAGCACACACATGGCCTGGCTCCAACAGTAGCTGCCTATAAAAGATGTAACTGAGTTGCCCAGCCAGGCACTAAATACTGCTCCTGTTTCTACCTGCGCTATGACTTCTCCTCTTATCAAAAGACATTATGCAGGGCCAGGCACAATGGTGCATGCCTGTAATCCCAGCACTTTGGGAGACCGAGGTGGGTGGATCATGAGGTCAAGAGATCAAGACCATCCCAGCCAACATGGTGAAATCCCATCTCTACTAAAAATTTAAAAAATTAGCTAGGCATGGTGGTGCGTGCCTGTACTCCCAGCTACTCAGGAGGCTGAGGCAGGAGAATCGCTTGAACTCAGGAGTCAGAGGTTGCAGTAAGGCAAGATCACGCCACTGCACTCCAGCCTGGTGACAGAGCGAGACTCCATCTCAAAAAAAAACAAAAAAAAAAGTCATTATGCCACTAAACCAGGGGAAGTTCCTTATTTTGTGGAGCCTGGAGCTTATGCATTTGGGAGTGTGGCTCACCTTTAAGCAAAAAAGTTTAGGAAATCACTAATACAAAATTAAGTACAGGGCCTCTGAAGGCACTTATGCAAGTGAGGAACCTTGGAGCTTAAGCCTCATGAGCTTCTTCATCTACTTAGCACACATTATAATCGTGAGCTCATTTGTTGCCTCCCCGTAACTACTTTATTTATATTGCTCTTTGTTCTAAGTATAATTTAAGGTGACTCTCTGAGCTACATACAACACAACAAGATAAACTTAAGCTCCAAGCGAATAAGCAAGAAAGTCTGGACTGAGAAAAACAAAGTATGAAGCCAGGAATAGAATTAACATTCAGAATGCTTTCTATTTGCTGGAGATACGGAAAACTTTAGCGATAAATTTTCTAGTAGTCAATATAAAGTGAGAAGCATGGTTAATTATATGAGTTAGGCTAATAGTTTAATAAATACAAGCACAGCTAGTGAGAAATGTCTCCTCTGGGAATTCTATAAAGAAATGAGCCACATCCTCAGCAGTATCCTTGCGCTCTCTACTGTGACATGTCTCTGTGAAGGCCCCGGCATCACGGCAGGTGCCAGTCACTAAAGGTACTGAAAGGCCAGTTGCTGTGGTTCAGGTACCCTGTTCTATAGAGTCTCACTTAATTCAAAGTCAGACCTTAGTGCTATGTGTGAACCACGTGTACTCTGCAAAATCCCCTACAAATATCACTTCCCGGAAATGGTCTTATTTATAAAGCAGAGGAATGCTGTGAGTTTGAGGCTATGCTCCAACAGAGCTAGCTGAATGCAGCTCCAATATATGCCTGTTTAATGACTATGTGTCACCAGAGAAAGAACTCACACCTACTTCTTAAAATTATTAATAAGTAACCCAAGAAGGTTAAGTACCTGCATCAAAGACCAAGGGAGAAATTCAGGCACAGCCAATACACAACCCAATAAATAATTTGGGGCCTTTTCTAATGTATAAAAGAACCCAGTTATACGAATTAATATTATCCTTCCATTTTTACTCATTTTGAGAGTTCACGATCACATTATATTTTATATTATAATAGGAATTTTCAGTAACTGTGACTCACAGAAAATTAACCTGGAATAAAATATAAGGTCTTGCTTATTTGCTCTCCAAAGTAATTGAGGAAAACTCAGTATCTGCCCCCATACATTTGCTAATAGATTTGTAAAATGTGTCGACCTAAGTTTAAAGAGTTGCAGAAGAACAATAAGCTTGGCATGGTGGTTCATGCCTGTTATCCCAACACTTTGAGAAATCGAGGTGGGTGGATTGCTTCAGCCCAGGAGTTGGAGACCAGCCTGGGCACCATAGTGACACCCTGTGTCTACAAAAAATACAAAATTAGCTGTGCACGATGGCATGCACCTGAATCCCAGCTACTCGGGAGGCTGAGGTGGGAGGATCATCTGAACCTGGTGGGGCAGAGGTTGCAGTGAGTTGTGATTGCACCACTGCACTCCAGCCTGGGGGACAGAGAGAGACCTTGTCTCAGAAAACATATATATTACTATATATTATGTTGTATTATAAATACTAACATTGGTCAGGCGCGGTGGCTCACGCTTGTAATCCCAGCACTTTGGGAGGCCGAAGCGGGTGGATCACGAGGTCAGGAGATCGAGACCATGGTGAAACCCCGTCTCTACTAAAAATACAAAAAAATTAGCCGGTCGTGGTGGCGGGCGACTGTAGTCCCAGCTACTCGGAGAGGCTGAGGCAGGAGAATGGCATGAACCCGGGAGGCGGAGCTTGCAGTGAGCTGAGTTCGCGCCACTGCACTCCAGCCTGGGTGACAGAGCAAGACTCCGTCTCAAAAAAAATAAAATTAAATTAAAAAATTAAAAAAATAAATACTAACATTAAAAAATAGGCCAGGCATGGTGCCTCACACCTGGAATTCCAGTGCTTTGGGAGGCCGAGGCAGATGGATCATTCGAGGTCAGGAGTTCAAGACCAGCCTGGCCAACATGGTGAAAAACCCCGTCTCTACTAAAAATACAAAAATTAGCTGGGCGTGGTGGCACGTGCCTGCACTCCCAGCTGCTCGGGAGGCTGAGGCAGGAGAATCCCTTGAACCCAGGAGGCAGAGGTAGCAGTGAGCCAAGATCATACTACTGCACTCCAGCCTGGGAGACAGAGTGAGACTCTGTCTCAAAAAAATAAATAAATAAAATAATAAACAAGGCATTTCATCTCTCTTTTATAAATTTCCAAAGGAACTTAAGTAAAAAAAAATCAATTTGAAATATAACTTATTGTTTAATGACTGGAAATTTTACATTATTTGTTCCCACTTTGAGCTTATATTTTAATATTTCCCAGTGCAATTACAGTAGAATTTTTTTAGTACTTCAGTCCATTTCTGTGCTTCAAAGTACTTATTACTCACCCTTTTATGCTTCATGTACTGGGGGGGGACGGAGTGTGTGTGTGTGTGTGTGTGTGTGTGTCAAAAACAGAGAGTGGGAAAGACAGAGAGGAATATTAACTTTTTAAACTTTCTATACCATAAGATCCTACACATTAGCTATTTCTTCTGGATTTAGTGATTATTCCAATTATTTATAATAATTATTACAGTTTTTTTGTTGTTGTTGAGACAGAGTCTCACTCTGTCGACCAGGCTGGAGTGCAGCGGCGGGATCTCAGCTCACTACACCTCCACCTCCCGGGCTCAAGCAATTCTCCTGCCTCAGCCTCCTGAGTAGCTGGGAGTACAGGCGTGTGCCACCCCACAGCTAATTTTTGTGTTTTTAGTAGAGACAGGGTTTCACCATGTTGGCCAGGCTGGTCTCGAACTCCTGACACGAGGTAATCCCCCTGCCTTGGGCTCCCAAAGTGCTGGGATTACAGATATGAGGCACCATGCCTGGCCAGATTATTTTAATCATTTACAATTACTTACATAAGAAGCAAAAAAGTGGCATACATTTAAAAATTATGAAGCAAAAAAAGCAAAATCCAATTACAAATGATACGGTTTTTTGTTTCAATTGGATCATGTATCCAAGAATGAATGTCACTTATCACTAGAACCAGGGATCAGCACCAATTCTATTCCTATTTTTGTGTGGACCTATTTTTCCTTGCTTTGTGTAAGCTCTGGGAATGGGGTAAGATCTACAGAGACTCCGAGGCACGTCTTCCTGTTATAAGATGAAATTGGGAGCCGTGAAGGAGAAGCAATAAGGCAGCTCCTCCGCAGGCAGCTTCACAGGAAAGCGAGCATATGAACACCAAGATGTGAAAAGTCTCTGTCCCTGTTAACTACTGCTGTACAACAAACTCAACAAATGCGTGTGCTCCTGGCTCTGCATGGGGACTCTGCTTAGCAGGGCAGTTCCTGTTGGTCTTATCTGTGGTCATTCCCACCAAGCAGTCAGCTATGGGTCAGCTGAGACTGGGGGACTCTCAGCAACCTCGTTGGGATGCCTGGTGTTAGTGGGATGTCAGAGGAGGCACCTCTGAGGTACGAGGTGGGACTCAACTCCAGAGGCAGGGCTCAGACACCCAGCCAAATTCAGGACTAGGTAAAACAAAGACAGGGCAGAAGAAACTTTCCATAAGGCACACCCACCAGTATGCCATGTCAGTTTACCATTGCCATGGCAACACCCAGGTGTTACCGCCCTTTTCTATGGCAATGACCCAACCACCCAAAAGTTACTACTCCTTCCCTAGAAATTGCATTAACTGCCCCTTAATCTGCATGCAGTTAAAAGTCGGTATAAATATGACTGCAGAACTGCCCTGAGCTGCTGCTCTCCACCTATGGGGTGGTCCTACTCTGCAGGAGCTGTAACAATGCTGCTTCAATAACTTTGTTTCCTTCTACCTCCAGTTTGCCCTTGAATTCTTTTCTGGGCAAAGACAAGAACCCTCACGGGCTAAGCCCCACTTTGGGGCTCACCTGACATGCATCACCTCAACTCTCCTCCTTTCCAGCAAGACAGTCCAGACTTCTGTATGTGGTCATTGGGTTGCAAGAGGGAAAGTCTCACTTTGCAAATATTCATCAAGCCTGTTTGTGGCACATTTACTGATGTCTCAGTGAACAAGCTCAATGACATGGCTGAATTCAAACTCAGTGTTGGCAGAGACTCCCAAGAGTGTGGCCCCTAGAAGCAGGACTACGAGAATCTCCCACAGTCCATCCTCAGGCCCCCATGGAATGTCTCCCCCACATGTAAAACAATCCCTCCAGTATCTAGGACTCCCAGTTCCCATCTAAAGAAGGCATCAGGCTTGAAGTCCATGATCTCATCATCTGCATCAGGGACAACTCTTCTTGATCTGAAATCTGTGACAAAAAAAGTCAGTTGCTCCTGTCACACACCCAAATGACAGAGCTCCACCTTGTAGCCATCTGCCCCCTCTGAATCCAACAGGCAGCATGGGGCAGTGTCTTTTGTTTCCACATAGGAGGATATATCCTTTCTCCCAGGCAGTCAAAACATGTTTTGTTTTGTTTTTGCTTTCCTGATTAGAGAGGATTGCTCTCAAAAACTCTTTCAACTTCTTCTTTTCATTTTTGGGGTTTTGTTTCTTTGTTTTAGAGACAGCATCTCACTCTGTCACCCAGGCTGGAGTATGGTGGTGCAATCATAGCTCACTGCAGTCTGAAACTCCTGGGCTCAAGCAATCCTCCCACCTCAGTCTCCTGAGTAGCTGGGACCACAGGCATGTACCACCATACCCAGCTAGGAGAGGGGGAGGGAGGAGAGGGCTCTACCCCAGGGAAGAGCGCTAGCCCTGACTTGGAGCTAATGGAACAGAGAAGCTCCATTGTGTCTCTTTCTCAAGGCACCTCTCAGGAGGTCCCTCCTGAGCATAAATCCCGATCCTTGAGTGAGTAAACACTGTGTGGCACTCAGCCTGGAAAGCCTGACCTTCCCCATCCTGCTCGTCCGTGTTCTTCTGTTTTGGAAGACCAGTTCAAGGTCCAGCTTCTCCAAAACTCTTCTAGACGCTGCACTGTGGCTGCGTCCTAAGGCAGCATTTTGGTTGCTTATAAGATTCCCACACGTGGAGACCCCGGCCTTGGCTTAACAACATAATCAAACGTCAGGGCTTGGGGAAGCCTCAGAAATAATCCTGAAGTTGTCCTTGGAGCTCTGGAGTCCTCAGGAAGAGCCTCGGAGGACAGGAGGAGGCTAGGTGGATGGGATTCCCCGACTGCCACCCCGAGTACCCAGGGTTTGTCTGCGTTTTATATTCAGGTTCCACTCAAGACCTTATTTATACAAATGACCCCATAGACTTTTTTCAATCACTCAATTTACCAAATATATACAAAAATATATACCTATATCTCTCCCCTGCAGTATGGCAGGCAACATCCGGGGTGCTAGGAACACAGAGTGAAAGAGACACAGAAGTTCACATATTCTTGGGACACATATCCTATCATGACTCCACCTGATCCTAGGATGCGATAGATGAAGACTGAGCTGAGACTGCTGGGATCCTGTCACCCACCAATGTCAGAATTGGAATCTAGCCTTCTCTGATTCCTGCGTAGAACAAAGTGAGTGTAGCTAGGCTGGCAGGAAAGGAAAAGTACCAGGAAGAGGAGAGGAAAAATGGGAATAATCTAGGGTGGAAAATAACTTTTCTTGGAAGAGAAAGAAAAGCAATAGGTTACAGAAAGAAGACAATAGTCTTGGGGTCAGGGAAACTTGCCTTTCAATTCTGTCCCTCTTCTAAAGAGCGTTGTATTCATATTGACAGCCATCTCTGACTGCAGGTGTTTTTCATTTTCAAATTGCCTCTCACATGTGAACATCAGCGTTCACTGATGTGCAGGGAGCATACAGGGAGTGCTGGCTGGCCCTTTTCCTGCCCTGCCCTCTCTGAGATCAATAGCTGTACTAACCTTTCCAGTGTCCAAACTGATTTCCTTTCTACTAAAGCTCTTACCTCTGCATGCTAAACCTCTTCTTTTTAGCTCCAGTTAACAGCCTGGCTCCACCTCCCATCAGCTACCTACCCGACAGCCACCATAGGCACATTCCCAAGACTGTTCTCTCACCCCTGAAGAAGCCATCGGGGGTTGGAGGAGAGCCTAAGGTCTGCCCTAGGCTAGGACAGAAGGAACAACAGCAGACATCGCCCTGGCTCTAGCAGAGGGTGCAATCTTGCTGAATCATCAACGGCCAAGGCCTGTGGAGACATGGGCTGAAGGGGTCCTTGCAGGATCTCAGAATGACAACAGACAGACCAACGGGAGAGGCGGAGTCTGGGCAGGGCGAGAGCAGGCACAAGCGTGGAAGGTGGGAGTCTCGGGGCACAGGTACTGGGGAATGCAAGGAGTCCCAGCAGGTAAACCCCTGCAGATAATGTAGGGTCAGATCAGCAACAGCCTGGAACACCAGGGTAAGACCTGAAGACCTGGCCCCTTTTCCCACTTCAAGTGTCAGTTTAGTAAACATTTGCTGTACATACCCACAAGAATGGGAAGCAGGGAGTCTAGCAGATATCTCTGGACACCCACATTCCTTGCCGCAGAACTCACAATGGCCAAAAAGGGGAAGCAACCCAAGTACCCACCAACAAATGAACAGATGAACAGAATGTAAACCAGATACACAATGGAATATTATGCAGCCTTAAAGAGGAAGGAAATGCTGACGCAGTCTGCAGCACAGATGAACCTTGAGGACATTACGCTGAATGAAAAAGCCAGTTACAAAAAAACAAATATCAAATCATTACACTTATATGCAGTATCTGAAGTAGTCAAATCCACAGAGACAGGAAGTAGAATGGGGGTTGCCAGGGGCTGGGGAAAGGGAAATGAGGAGTTGGTGTTTGATGGGTGCAGAGTTTCAGCTAGGGAAGATGAGAGAGCTCTGGGAACGGATGGTGGTTATGGTTGCACACCAGTGTGAATGGGCTTAATGCCAGAGAACTGTGCACTTAGAAATGGTTAACACTGGCTGGGTGGGGTGGCTCATGCCTGTAATCCCAACACTTTGGGAGGCCGAGGCAGGCAGATCACCAGGTCAAGAGATTGAGACCATCCCGGCCGACAAGGCAACACCCCGTCTCTACTAAAAATACAAAAATTAGCTTGGCGTGGTGGCGCACGCCTGTATTCCTTGCTACTCAGCAGGCCGAGGCAGGAGAATTGCTTGAACCTGGGAGGCAGAGGTTGCAGTGAGTCAAGATCGCACCACTGCACTCCAGCCTGGCAACAGAGTGAGACTGCATCTCAAAAAAAAATAAAAAAAGTTAACATTGTAAACTGTATGTCACATATATTTCATCAAAATTTTTTAAATATGTATTTTTAAAATATATAAATTTTAAAATATATAAAATATATATTTAAATATGTATTTTTAAAATATATAAAACATATGTAAAATATATAAATTATGTAAAATATATATTTTAACATACTCAGAACACATGACTTTCTACCACGTGTTCTGAGTATGTTGGGGTAGAGAGAGGGGTAATTAAGAAAACTGCTGATGCACAGTTAAGATTGGGTGCATTCACCCTCTAGAATATCTGAGGAACAGGTTAGGGTACTGGTGACCTCAGAGACACAGAAAGGAGCATCAGGCCTTGATTGGCACTAGGCTGTTTCCCCAGCCCCACACATTTCTGAGTCTTAGGATCCCATGGATCTGTGAGCAAGAATAGGCAATGGACAATTCTTCCTCTCTTTGTGCAGTATGATGGGAGACACTGTTCTGGGGTCTCCAGCTCCTGGTGAACCCTCAAGGATCTGCTTCCGAGCAAGCTGCCTTCTGAGGCCTCCACATTCTTGCTTGGGCTTGGTCTGCAATTGCTGCAGAAAAATCAGATGGAGCGCAATGGAGAAGATAGGTCTTGTACTGTCAGTTTACAAAGCAGTAACCACTGATGATAGGTGATGCTGCACCAGGAGTGTGGCTCTTTCTGTACATTGGCTTGCTGTCTTATCGCATATTTTTCTGCATCATTAGAGAGCCTTAGACTTTCAAACAAGGTATAGTAGAAAGAATACTAGTCTACCAACTACAGAATCCGAGTTGCAACGCTTGATCAATTAAGAGTTATATTTTCAAAGAACCTCATTATATACCAGACCCATCACACACAGCAACTCAATGCTTTCTCAACAATCCTCTGAGGAAAGAATACTGATCATCTCCTCTTTACAAATGAGTAAAAGAGGCTTGGAGGAACTGAATAACTTACACTCGAAGAGGTGAACCAGGGACTGGCCCAGGCATCGCCCAGAAATTGTCCTCTCAACCACACATAGCCCAAGTCTAACTTCCCTTGTGTTGCTTTCAAATCAGCCACAATCCAGCTCCATAGCCTTGCCCTGCCCAACATCGATTCTCAAGGTCATTTTCCATATGGCCAAGAGAATCTTCAGGGAGAAAACCCCTTAGTGCATTGATTCTCAGAGCAGAGGGTGGAGAAGAAAGAAGGGGGAGTGCAAGATGCCATACAAGGACAAGGCTAGAGGGAACGGAGTACCCAGGTAGCACCTAAATTTTGCAATTTTATGGAGCTCTGGTGACAGCATCCCAGGAAGAGCAATGTCCTCCCACGAGAGCTGCAATCAGAGGCACTAGAGTAGAAATCCTCTAACAGTAAGGAATTTTTCCACTGTGAATATCAGGAAACCCTATCCAAATTGGATTGCACGATAGAGAAAATGCATTGACTCAAGTAACGAAGCATCTAAAAGAAGCCCTGCAGCCTCGGCAAGGATGGGTCCCGCCTTTCTGTGAAGTCAGCAACGGCAGCAGGAGCCTCCTTCCTGCCTGCCTGTCAGCTCTGCTGTCCACAGCGTCACTTGGGGTACAATGGCCTCGGGATGGCTCCAGCAGGTCCCAGCCTGTTCCATCCAAGAGAAGCAGAGACTGGAATCACCCCACAAGTGGCAGCAGAGGGAGTTCCCACGAGAAAGTGTCCCAAAGCATCCCGAGACGAGGCTGGTTGGGATTCCAAAGAAAGGAGCCCTAAGCGCAGGGTGTTCAGCCCAGAGCATTGATGAAGTGAACTTACAGAGGCTGCAGCAATCCTTCCCACAGACAGCGAGGGAAAAGGGTGTTCTACCCACGCATGTCTGAAGTGAGGGGGTCAGGGCATGACGTTCATACAGGAGTTTAAAAAGTTTGGCTCAGGCCCAAGGCTAGTTTTTTTCATTGCTTTGGGCAACAATCTAGATCATTTTATCAGTGTCCACCAATGTTCAAGGACACAGTTTGGGGCTCAAGTCTGCTAGGGAAAACCTGCCGCTGGCTGGATTATAGAGCCGTCAGGACACAGAAAGAAAGCAGGGGGACCTGGGGGACCCAACACAGGGTTACTTGCTTCCCTATTTATTCTCGTCCACCCAAGGAAAGCATTTTTGCAATATTCCCAGGAAATGCCCTGAGATTTTTCTTATTATCCAGATTTGAGTGACATTTCACCCCCAACTCACACATGGTCAGGGAACTGGAATGTGCCAATTAGTTAGTCTGCAGTCATGTTCTATAAAACGAGGTTAGAATCCATTTTTCTTCAGTATCATTGGTCCGTATCAGAAATTATCAGCAACAATACTGAGGAGATAATCAACAAATGTCTACTATAAATACTAATGTTACCTGACTCATGCACAAACAAGCAAGAACATTTGGTTTATAAACCATTCAAGGGTAGATTTTTTTTTTTTTTGAGATGGAGTCTTGCTCTTTTGCCCAGGCTGGAGTACAGTGGCACCATCTCGGCTCACTGCAACCTCTGCCTCCCAGGTTCAAGTGATTCTCCTGCCACAGCCTCCCAAGTAGCTAGGATTACAGGCGCCTGCCACCATACCTGACTAATTTTTATATTTTTAGTAGATGGGGTTTCACCATATTGGCCAGGCTGGTCTTGAACTCCTGACCTTATGATCCACCTGCCTCGGCCTCCCAAAGTGCTGGGATTACAGGCGTGAAGGGGTAGATTATTAACTCAATGTTTCTTAAATGGAAGTCTGAAAAAAGTTAACGAATTTAATTAAAGAGCTGAAAAGTCTCTTCAACAATATTAATAAAGGCTCTAAGTAACTTCTTTTATGAAGATAGCTCAATGCATTTATTATTCTCTTTAAAACTCTTTTGCCTATGATCAAATCATCATTGCTAATTAATACTTATTGTGCACACAGACGTACTATAGTAAATGCTTTGCAAAATTCAAAGGTGCTGTAGGAACCACAAGCAATCAAGATTTTTAGCTCAGTCTTTGTGCTTTTAAGGTCTTGATGTAGCTTATCCAAATGAATGTGATAAGTTTCCTCATTTCTTCAAAGAAATTACAATTCTCTTATTTGCATATATTTAATAAAGAGATTCCCCTTTTGACCATGTGACTCAGGCAGTCACACAGTTAAGTTGAGGCAGTAAGATTCAGCTGTCTACTGAATACTCCTGAATCATCTTTAGTCACATGGGGAACTCTAGGGCTACTCCTGTTGTCAAGAATTTTGGAGGTGTGCATACTTCTCAGAATCTTTAACTCCACATAAAGTGAGAAAAGCAGCAGACCTTAAGTCCAACAAAGTTATTGGACCTTGTGTTTCACATTTTGGATCCAGAGTCACTCACCTGAAAAGTGAATTCAGGTGATTTCTTATTTATATCAGAGAAAGGGTCAAAAAGGAAAAGGGAAACTGTCAAGCAAGAGATCAGTTACTAAAATGGCAGAAATATGTATGTAGTCTGTGATGCTGTGGGTCCAGGCCCAGTCTCACTAGCCAGGCTGCCACAGGGTCTAATCACTATGGAAGCAAACCCGTCTGTTCTACCCACACTTATCCACTTGTTCCCTGTCCCTCAGCATAGTCCAAGGGCAATGTTGATCACCACCTGTGAGGAGGACTAGGAGAAACACTGCTCCTTCCCCATCCCCAAACACACAGTCCTTACAGCCCGTCATGGACACGTTGGAAACACCTGAGCTAGATGTTGCACACACGTGGCTTTTGGGTGAGATGGGTGATAGGCATACCCATCGCATTGTTGGAGGAAGGGTCAAACATCCAGTCCGGCTCTGTGACCTTAAATTAGACAATGACCCCTGAAGCCAGCACCCAGTGAAAATGATCCCTGGCCCCCATGCCTGGTTTCCACAGTGCCCTTGGTCACTTCCCCTCCAGCTTGCTTGGGCCCTGTTCCAGGTCTGTTTCTTTCCTCTTCACCCTTGTGATGCCTCCATCCACTTTGTCCCTCGCATGTGCCTTGTAGTCACTCAACAATCAATGCCCAGTTGAACCCAGGTCAACCCCCCAAGGATCGTAGCCACAGAACAAACCCCAGGTTAACCTTAACCCTAAATAGTATGCCAATGTTTATAGCCTGAATTCTAAAGTTAAAAAAAATTCAAGTATATACATACATATATATACACATATATATATATGTTTCTCAGAGGAATATTATGATGCATGAAAAGATACAGGTTATAAACCCAAATACATAAAGAAAGAGCATTTATTTGAATGTCATCTGCTTTTTTCTCTTATTTTGATAATATTAAAAGTAAAAGTTAACTATTCTTTCCCGGAATTCCAATAGATTAAAATTATTGAATGGTGTAATTCGACAACGGGCAAATTTTTCATTCTGAGAACATTCCATTTCTGTAAACTCTTTGATTAAAATGCGTAATTATCCAATGGCCAAGGTAGTTTAAAAACCAGCTTTCTCTGACCTAAGTCACCTGTTTTGTATTTCCCATATATAAAATAATAATATCCCATCTACAAATACTAATAAACTATGAATTTTTTTTTGAGACAAAGTTTCACTCTTGTTGCCCAGGTTGGAGTGCAGTGGCATGATCTCGCCTCACTGCAACCTCTGTCTCCCGAGTTCAAGCTCTTCTCCTGCCTCAGCCTCCCAAGTAGCTGGAATTACAGGCACACGCCACCACGCCCAGCTAATTTTTTGTATTTTTAGTAGAGATGATGTTTCACCATGTTGGCCCAGCTGCTCTCAAACTCCGGACCTTGTGATCTGCCCACCTAGGCCTCCCTAAGTTCTGGGATTACAGGTGTAAGCCACCATGCGCAGCCTGTAGAGGCCTTTTTCTACCACCTCTGCATATTCTCTCCTGATGGACACCCTTTGTGCAAAATTATCCACAACGTCTTCTCTTCTCTTAAGTATCTTCACAGTCCTCTCTCATATCCTGCTTCAACATGATCATTTATGTGCACTTTATGTGTCCCCTTCTCTTGAATGTGAGCTTGTTATACAAGAAGATTTGAGATAAGTAATGCATTACCCTATCTGATTTGCTCTCCTTTAATCTATTTCTCCAAGGTCTTTTCTCTGCAAAAGAAAGAGTGAACAGTGTATCCTATTCCCAGTGACTTGGCAGGTCCTGGTCATGAATCAGCCATTCTACCTTTAATCTTAGTGGACCAACCTCTCTCAAAAGAAAAACTACTTCTAAGTGAAATGTAAATGATACTGGCTCTACGCAAGTGTGCACTGCAGATTAACAGCATAAAAATTAGGTTTTTAAAATATCAAATACTTATATAATTTTCATTGTGCCAGAAATGGCTCTAGGTATTTCACAAATATTGTTTATTTACCTTCATAACCACTCTATGAGCTGGGCACTATCACCCCTATTTGCAGAAACCACAGCCAGAGAGTGAAATAAGCTGTGCAAGGTCATCAACAGCCAGTCAACGGCCAGTCAATGGCCAGTCAACTCCACAGCCAGTCAACGGCAGACAGGTTGTGTCCACTCCATGCCCTCAACTACAGCCATGCTGCATGTGAGTATGGAGTGAGGGGTTTTTTTAAAAAAGCAAAAAATGTTATATAAACTGCAGATTTTATTGACATTAAATTAGTTCATTGTCACTAAAGGGAAAATATGCTAACTATTAAGAATGCAATTTAGGCCGGGTGCAGTGGCTCACGCCTGTAATCCCAGCACTTTGGGAGGCCGAGGCGGGTGGATCACGAGGTCAGGAGATCCAGACCATCCTGGCTAACATGGTGAAACCCCGTCTGTACTAAAAATACAAAAAATTAGCCGGGCGTGGTGATAGGCACCTGTAGTCCCAGCTACTCGGGAGGCTGAGGCAAGAGAATGGCGTGAACCCCGGGAGGCGGAGGCTGCAGTGAGCCGAGATCGCACCATTGCACTCCAGCCTGGGCTGTCTCAAAAACAAACAAACAACAAAAAAAAAGGAATGCAATTTAGAGGTTATGACTTTGAATTGGATGTTTGAAGTTATCCAGTTTCTTAGGGAACACAGAAAAGCAACTAGAATAGTTCAATGACACGTAACCTTTCAGAATATTTTGCTTTATGGTTTTATCATAGTTGCTTTTTTTCTTCCCATGAATACAGCAAGAGCTTCAAAATAAATTGCTCTCAAATAAGTAATTCAATATTTTATGTCCTGGTCTTTTAAGAAATCTTTACTCAGTTCTGTGATCTATTGAAAGACATAAAATATTGTAAAATAACAGATGACTTGTGGTACACTTCAATGAAATTTAAAACTCCAGAAATGTTTGCATAAAAACATCAAAACAGAGAGGAAACACAATATGGTGTTATCTTGAAGCAGCAGGAGTCATCAAAATAGTCCAGTTAGACTCAAACAGGGACCAATAATTCTTTTCCAATAACCTTTTATACTCTGCCAGTGCTAAATAGCAGTGATAGATACTTCCTGAGAAGGCAATAGCAGGAACGAAGGGGTTTTTTAGCTGGAAGCCCTAAAAGTTGTACAGGATGTTTTTGATTTAAAGGTCATGCTGTAAAACTTCAGTTAACTCAATTAGATTTATTTGGCTTCAATTATTTGTCCTTATTATTTTTAGGAACTATGGTTTTGCTACAAGTAATTGAACCTCTCCAAATTTCAGTTTCTTCATCTATGAAGTTGCAAAAGCCCCAATGTCATGCGTCTGTAGTGAGGATGAAAGTCATTGAGGTAAAGCATCAGTATTATTTTAGGGGATACACAGAAAGGTGATGTTAAGAGAATGGGCTTTAGAGTCTGGCTGTGAAACCTCAGTCTGCCACTTTCTCTCTGAAAGACCTTAAGTTCATCTCCAAGCCTCGGCTTCTTCATCCATAAATGGAATAACAATAATCTTTATAAAGTTATTATAAGGATTATAAAAACCAACGCATTTAAAGTACCTTAGCATAGTGCCTTCAAGAAAGAAAGTGTTCAGTATATATTAGCTCATATTATCATTGTCATTACCACCATAATTATTGATTTTATATTCACAAATTAACAAAAGTTATTTACTTTTCAATTTATTATGAATACTACATCTCATGTATTTCTTCCCATTTTTCACTTTGTCACTTTTTCCATTCCCCCAATTCTAAAATTCTCTCCTTTCTAGATGCCTAGACTTTAACATGACTTGGTTGACATTAGCCTGTCCATTCATGAAGCATTTGTAGGCCTCCCTTACAGTTAGACTGAGGTCATGTCCCTGGGTTCAGACTAATAGGAAGAAGAAGAAAGTGATGTACATCATCTCCAGACCAATCTTAAACCCTTCCAATGGGGAATCCTCTGTGTGTTTGAGGCATATGTGGAGTAGGACAACATCACAAGATAGAAACGCTTGGATCCCTCAGTCACAGCCTGGAGGAGAGCCTCCCAGGAGACCTATCCAAACTTACTAGATTTTGACATGCGCTAGAAATAAACATTACACTGATGCATTTAAATTTGAAGGTTTATTTCTATCACTTCATAGCCTAAGCCTACCCTAACTAATGAAACTGGCCATCAAGAAGTAGAATTATAAGTATGCATAAGTATCAAGATAAAATGAAAAATAATCAGAGGGAACAAAGGCAAGGAAGAAGAAAAATTCTGAGAAAGAATGGATCAATGACATGAGAGATGACCGAAAAGAGCCTAGGACATTACCCTGCACATGTAGAGAATGATGGCAAAAGTCTGTACAACAAGACTTGATTGGTCAGACGTGGTGACTCATGCCTGTAATCCCAGCACTTTGGGAGGCCGAAGCCAGCAGATCACCTGAGGTCAGGAGTTCCAGATCATCCTGGCCAACATAGCAAAACCCCGTCTCTACTAAAAATTACAAAAATTAGCCTGGTGTGGTGGGGGACACCTGTAATCCCAGCTACTCGGGAGGCTGAGGCAGGAGAATCGCTTGAACCCAGGAGGTGGAGGTTGCAGTGAGCCGAGATCACACCACGGCACTCCAGCCTGGATGACACAGTAAGACTCCGTTTCAAAAAAAAAAAAAAAAAAAAGACTTGATTAAAATAATTTTAATTAATTGAATTAAGCCTTGTATCATGAGAGCTCAGATCTACCATTAACTTTTATAAATAAAGTAGAAATGGAAGAGTACTTTGCAGAGAGAAGACACGGTAGGAGAGTGCTTGACTTTATACAATGGAGGGAGTATAGTTCAGTCACATTAAATATGAATAAAAATTAGCGACTTTCACAGCTTAAGGAAGCTTGGAGACCATCTAGTTCAACCTGTTACAGCTATGAAACTGCAAGTGTGTGCCTAAGCAGGGACTAGAACTGGGACTTTCAAACACCAGATTCATGCTTTCCCCACCAGCCCTGGGCTACAAGACCTGGAGAGAAGAATAAAAATCCACTCTTACCTAACTGACTTTGATTAATTAGGCTATGTAGCAAAGTAATTAGCAACACAATTTCAGTATAGAATCTCTTAAGAGACTGTTCGCAGATGCAATATTTGTGAAGAGACGTTTTATTTAATTACATTTGACAAGGAGATGGTCTCGACTTGGAAATGCTCAGAAAATAAACTTTTCAATGTAATTTCCCACTGGAGAGTATACACATAATAAAGTCATTGACTTCAGCTAGCACTAATCAGTATTAACGCCTTCAATCATTGCCATCAATAGCCATCCTGGAGAATCACAAAATTTATCTGCCTTCCCACAGTGGAGGCACAAACGGATACGGGTCCCCTTGCAGGAAGAGGACCAGGAGCTGCACCAATGGTTGTGTTTCCTCCTCGATGACCTTCCCATTAATGAATGTGTCCCCCTTGGATACTGCCATCCACTCACCAGCCGTCCATTAGTTCTTCAGAAGTATTGATCTATATGCAATGCTTAAGGTTTCAAACAAGACTTAAATGCAGTTTTTGAAGGTATCTCAACGTGGACCTCGGTAAATGGTAACTTTTCAAAGGTTTCCTGAAGCCATAACAACAGGGGGAGCACAGCATGCTGCCTTTCCCTGTCAAAGGACATGTGCCTTATTATCTCACAACAATATCCCAAAGCACCTCACGAGTCTGGGAAAAGAATTTCAAAACAGCAAGCAATTTTCAGCCCCAAAATGCACAAATTAAAGCATTTCTCTCTGCTCTGAACTTATTCACTCTCAGTACAGATATGTTAAATGAACTGACATGAGAAGTAAAATGAAAATTAAATTAAATTTGCCTTTTCCCTTCAGGGAACACTACCCATAAATAAAATGCTGTGAACCCAACTGTTCCCCTTTAGAACATGTGAGAAAACATTGTAATCAACTGCCCGCTAAGCAAAATGATCCTGGTTGTTCTCACCAAGTGCTGCATTTCATGAGAATCATTGTGCAGGCCTTACCAATATGTTCATTGTTATATTACTCTCTAGCTGCATTAAACTCGCATGCCATGGTACCAAGGAGATAAGTGTAAAACACAGCCTGACTCCATATGTGAAAATCTCTCATGATTTTATCATTACTTCTTACCCTGCTGTTAATACCAGGCAATTGTTATTGTCCACAGTTTACAAATAAGCAAAGAGAAGGGTAAAGGAGAAGAGGAATGTCCAAAGTGTTAATGGATACTTGTAAGCCACTGACACAGTCTGGGGCAGAGCTAAGGACAGAACCCAGCCGGTGCAATTCCTTGTCTTTGGGCTAAGAGCCCACCTCAAAGGCTGTCACACGAGGTGATTATATCCTGTGGCATTCCACAGCCATTAAGATTCTTAAGTCAGCAGGAGGCTGTCCCCATACTTTCAGTTTCCAGGAACAAAGCACAACCCAATTTAGGAGTATAATGAACAGCTGAGTTTCAGCCAATCACAAACAGCCACATTTCAGCCAATCACAGGCAGCCAACTCTTCATCCCTTGCCCAAATGAGGCAGATGCAGAGCTGTAGCCAATCAGGTGACTTCTCTATATTGCTTCCATGTTTGGCCTATAAAAGCTGGCTGCTCATACTGCTGAGTGGAGCTCTCTGAACCTCCTTGGGTTCTGAGGGCTATCCGATTCCTGAATCGTTTATTGCTCAAATAAACTCTGCTAAATTTAATTCATTTAAACCTTTCCTTTTAACATGATTAATTCCAAAATTATTAAATGTCCCCCAAGACCCCATGTGTTCTCAGCCCTGCCTGTCCCTCCTGCCTCAACCCCTCACTTCACCCCACCTGCATGAGGTGCACAGCTCCAGCCACACACCAGGGCTGCCATCTGGCCTGCATCAGCTCCTGCTCATCATCACTTGGTTCTGTGTCACCCACAGATGGCCCTCCCGCAGAGATGCCTTCTTTACATTTCACTTTTTTGGCTTTCCATATTATTATACACTTTTCCTTCACAGTACTTACCACTGTGTAAATACAGTCACACAAACACATATATACAAACACATGTTTGTGTGACTATCTTTATATCCCTCACACGCATGCTTTAAATCTGCGCTGTGGACCACTTCATACCCAGTGAATTGCCCAGTGCCTAGTATGCAGTAGGTGTTCAATAAATACTTCACATTTCTGAATGAAAATGTTAACCTGTTCTAACACTGATGATAGGAAGGTAGAAAAAATTTTTAGCAAACTAACACAAGAACATAAAACCAAACACTGCATGTTCTCACTCATAAGTGGGACTTGAACAATGAGAACACATGGACACAGGGAGGGGAACGCCATACACCAGGACCTGTTTGAGGGTATCGGATGAGGAGAGGGAAAGTATTAGGACAAATATCTAATGCATGCGGGGCTTAAAACCTAGATGATGGTTGATAGGTGCAGTAAACCATCATGACACATGTATACCTACATAACAAACCTGCACGTTCTGCACATGTATCCTAGAACTTAACCTAAAATAAAAATAAATAAATTTTAAAAAATGGATCTTCATTTTAAAGAGCTCTTTTTAATCATTTATAATGTTTGGCTGATTTTTTTATTTAGATTTTAATTCTTCATGGCTAGATTCCACCCAAAGATTTTTCTCTCAAAGCTAGGGGGAGAAGAAGAAGAAAAAAATAAGAATCCTTTTGGTAACATTTGCATTTTGTGAAATTTGAAATGATACAGTATCCAAATCAACTTCTGATTTCATTTTGAGCTCGATCACTTCAAAGAGAAATTCATTTATAAAACATCATATCTCTCTGGTCATTCAATGAATATTTACGACTACCAATCACTTTATTAAAAGGGAAATTAATGTAAGAAAATAACTCTGACAGGAAAAAGTGTATTAAAATAAGTTTTCACAGTATCTTCCCTCCTACTTCCTCCAGCTTGTCCCCGTTCATCCCACTTCAATTTCCAAAATGCTACACACAGTCAAAGGCCTTCTGTCTCAGCCAGCTCCATTCTTGAGTCTTAAAATCTGCCTTGATTGAACTATCTAAGAAAAGCAAAACATCTCTCAAGGGAGATCAACAGAACACCCAAGAAATCCACGGCCACTCAGGGCTCAGTCTGAGAAGGTTGGGGGAGTTTTGACACAGAGGGAGACAGAAACTGAAGGCATTTGTCAGTTTGTGCTGAACAGGGCTGGGGAAGAGACAAGAGAAGATTTTAAACTTTTGTTCCTATTTATGAATTGGACATATTTAGCCTTTTTTAAGAGACCAAGTAAAGATTTAAAGTTATTGAGAATTCTATCTGGATTTTGAACATGAGTGTCGAAGGATTCAGCAGAGGCAAGAGAGTCATAAATGCACATTCTACAAGCTAAATAAGATACAGGGAACCAAACAAAGAAATTGACGTAAGTGAAAATAATTAGCAATTAGATAATGTGATCTCCAAAATGTTCCAACTCATCTAAAATTTTTTTTTTTTTTTTTTTTTTTTTTTTTTTTTTTTTGAGACGGAGTCTCGCTCTTTCACCCAGGCTGGAGTGCAGTGGCGCAATCTCGGCTCACTGCAGGCTCCGCCCCGCTGGGGTTCACGCCATTCTCCTGCCTCAGCCTCCCACATAGCTGGGACTACAGGCGCCCGCCACCTCGCCCAGCTAATTTTTTTTGTATTTTTAGTAGAGACGGGGTTTCACTGTGTTAGCCAGGATGGTCTCGATCTCCTGACCTTGTGATCCGCCCACCTCGGCCTCCCAAAGTGCTGGGATTACAGGCGTGAGCCACCGCGCCCGGCTCAACTCATCTAAAATTTTAACAGTCACTGATTTGACCTATGTTCCATGAATATTCTGTGCTCTGAGAGCTGGAACAGGAGAGCAGAAGAAGAAAGGCAAGATCAAAAAGAAGCTGCCCTGTAACAGCTCACCATTCTGGCTGGGCGCGGTGGCTCATGCCTGTAATCCCAGCACTTTGGGAAGCCGAGGCAGGAGGATCACCTGAGGTCAGGAGTTCGAGACCAGCCTGGCCAACATGGTGAAACCCCCATCTCTACTAAAAAATACAAAAATTAGCTGGGCGTGGTGGCAGACACCTGTAGTCTCAGCTACTCGGGAGGCTGAGGCAGGAATTGCTTCAGCCTGGGAAGCGGAGATTGCAGTGAGCAGAGATTGTACCATTGCACTCCAGCCTGGGAGACAGAGCAAGACTCCATCTAAAAAAAAATAGATAGATAGATAGATAGATAGATAGATAGATAGATAGATAGATAGATAGATGATAGATAGATCAATCTCACCATACTCTCAGGGTAAACATGCTAAATTACCAAACGACTCTCAAAATTTATCATATAGGTTATCATTATCCAAGTTCACCAAAAGAGCTGATTAATATAAATTAGACTTGTTGGTAAAGTTTTCTCAAAGAGATTGTAACTTGAAAAACAGAAAAAATTTAAGTAAGGGTAAGGAAGCGGTGACAAGCTAGGGGGGGACACCATGTGACGGGAGGCTATGATGAAAGTACTTCATCTGTTTGGTGTCCCCAGAAACTCATGCAGAAAAAGGAGAGGAAATGCAGTACGGTTCCAAATGTAAGGGCCTCTCACCTCGAGAGCTCTTGAGTCTGGCTTTCACTACTGATGGTTTTGAGCAGGGGAACCCCAGAATGAAAGATAAGTTTGGTAAGTTATGGGGACTGGATGGAATCTCCAATTCCCAGAGTCCAGCGTGTTGCCCAGCAGAGTGCTGTGAGGTTCTCCTGGGGTCACGAAGCTGACCCCAAAGTTAAGCTGCATTGTCTTGTGTTATATGCACATGGGGACTCATTGCACAGACGTTTGCATTCATCTTGAGATGCGACAACTCTGTGCCTGTCGCTGTTGGGCCAGGACAGCCCATGCCACACTTGTCCTGGTATAATTGTCAACAACGCTCCTTTCACTCTCACAGTTGTCTAGCTTGGGTGACATATTATATGGTCACCTAAGATAACGGATTTTGAATAGTGATCTACAAAGCTATTTTTCAATGTTATTAAACTATATTTATAAACTAAAGGTAGCACATTTGAGGAGAGGACTGAGGATCCTAACTCAGTATTTTAGTGAGAGCTCTTACTGCCCCTAAAATGTCAGGCAACAAAGTAAAGCCTCCATTGCACAGGCATCTACGGAGAGCCAGCCTTCTGGAAAATACTTGATCATGTTATTAGTTCATTATCAACAACCTTTTGAGCTGGGTGTGGTGTTCAATGGCTGCCATTTCTTGTATTTCAAATATAAATCATTGTTCATTTAGCTTCTGATGAAAAACTATGCCTGTTGGATGGTCTGTAGGATTGCTTGTTTACCCCTCAGTGTTACAATGCCTGCCAGCTCATTAATGCTTTGGGCCTAGAGTTTAAGAACCGCCTGAACTGCAGATGAAATAGGAGCCATGCCCGCTCCCATAGTTAAAGCATATCTATACTTAATCCTGCTTCACTGAATGCACTTGTACCATGAAACTTCATGGCTATCACTGAATGCTTTTCCACTGGAAACTCTGGAAGGGAAGAGTATGTTCATTATCGTGCTTTGCCCTGACTAAGCAGTTAGAAAAAATATAAGGGTCCTCGGGCCAGACAGAAGACACAGTGGTAGTGAGACCACCATTCGGGGTGCTTCTGTGAAGGTTAAGAGGTAACGCTCCCAGTACAGAGCAGTGGCAGGAGACGGAGGGCACATCTGAGGAGTGCAGTTCCAGGGCCCCAGAAAGATATTTTACACATCTGGCCACTTGTAGTCTGGAATTTTAGATGGAGTCCTAGTCCAAATCTACAGTTCTTTGGGACGTATCTACAAAGTAATATATTCAACTATTGAGACTCACATCCAAAATGATTCCCATTTAGTCCCCCAGTTTTCTCGATGTGTTTCTACAGAACAAATAAGAACATTATCAAAACAAAGAAGTGACATTGCTCTTTCATCAACAAACTTCCTTGAAGATTTTAATCCAAGGAAGATGATGTAAACTTTTCTTTTTTTTTTTGAGACGGAGTCTCGCTCTGTCACTAGGCTGGAGTGCAGTGGCGCGATCTCGGCTCACTGCAACCTCCGCCTCCTGGGTTCAAGTGAGTCTCTTGCCTCAGGCTCCCAAGTAGCTGGGACTACAGGCACCCACCACCACATCCAGCTAATTTTTGTATTTTTAGCAGAGACGGGGTTTCACCAGGTTGGCCAGGATGGTCTTGATCTCTTGACCTCGTGATCCACCCACCTCGGCCTCCCAAAGTGCTGGGATTACAGGTGTGAGCCACCCCGCCTGGCCAGAAGATGTAAACTTTTAAAACCAAGGTAAAAAAAAATGATGTGATGGTTCCCTGTTGTACAACAACATGTAATCAAATGCTTAGATTGGTTCCCTGCCTAAAAGTCTCTTTGAATATATCAAGGTACGTTTTATCATTTGTGCCCAACAATTTCTTCCAAAAAAAATCCCTTGTTCTGTAATGAGGAAAAAGAACATCTTTGCTGTTTAGAAAACGGCATAAGGCCAGGCGCGGTGGCTCATGCCTGTAATCCCAGCACTTTGGGAGGCCGAGGCGGGCAGATCACCTGAGGTCAGGAGTTCGAGACCAGCCTGGCCAAAATAGTGAAACGCTGTCTCTACTAAAAATACAAAAATTAGCCGGGCATGGTGGAGGGCACCTATAATCCCAGCTACTCAGGAGGCTGAGGCAGGAGAAATCCTTGAATCCAGGAGGCAGAGGTTGCAGTGAGCTGAAATTGCACCACTGCACTCCAGCCTGGGTGTCAGAGCGAGACTCCATCTCAAAAAAAAGAAAAGGGCATACAATATTGATGAACTCTTGAAGCTGCTTCTACAAGTAATCAATTTGTATATTTCCCAATTTCAGGTCAACTAGTACTGGTTTAACAAGTTTCTAAAACATTCTTAGACCAAACTTTTCAGAGAAACTTCGCAGATTGCAAACAAACCCATCAAAATAACCCGGTGGCCTCAGTTGCCACTGACCAAACAAAATGTGACATTTACAGAGTCCTGAAATTCCCATGCTATAGAAGCCACCAACGAGCTCTCAAATTTGACAGGAAACAAATGCTGGAGTTTAAAGCAAGTGATATAATCATTCAAGACAAATGAGGGAGTCTTATTTTTTTAATGAGAGGGGGTCTCACTGTGTCACCCAGGCTGGAATACAGTGGCACCATCACGGCTCACTGCAGCCTCAACCTCCCAGGCTCAAGTGATCCTCCCACCTCAGCCCCCCAAGTAGCTGGGACTATTGGCATGCACCACCACACCCAGCTAATTTCCAATTTTTTTTTGTAGAGACTGGGTTTTGCCATGTTGCCCAGGCTGGAAGCAAGTCATTTCAACTTTTTAAATACTTAATACCAGGAAAAATAGCTTCTTCCCTGCCGTTTTCTGGTGATGAAATCAACATTATTTTGTATGTGTGTCCAGACACACACACACACACAGACACACACAGAGAGAGAGAGAGAGACAGTCTGCTTCATCTCCCTAGCTGACTCAAAGTGATAAAACAGGCTCCAGCCAGAAACATCAGTGGTGGAAACTATGTGACTTTTATTTTAACTCATGCATCTATTAAAACTAGGCAGGGTTCAGTCAATGAAGTCAGAAGTGGCATTCAGATCACAGCCATGGACACATAATTGTCTGCAGAAGAGAATACAAGTGAATCGAATCTTACAGCACCAGAGAAGTTCTCCACTTCATCGCCATGATTTCATCAGCTTCTCTTTAGTCTCTCCTGCACGTTTCCTGCAGTCTGAGCAATTCATGCCGAACCTCCTGATCTTCCAACCAAGATTTGGGCTGCAAATTCCTCCCCAGCAGAGCTGGAGAAGCTGAGCTCAGTGCCACCAGCCCACCACTGGGACTCTGTGCTGCAGCAGTGACGAATGGAGTGCAGACGCTGGGGGAAGCTGGAGACTCCTGGCAGAGCCCTGGGGGTGCCATCACACAGCCTCCTCAGGCACAGCGACAAGAATCCAGGGAGGTGGCCCAGCTCAAATCTCACAGAAAACCCAGAGTCTGATTACTATTAGAACATGGCTCTCAGCAACGCGCTCATCAGCCACAGCACCGGAGCCACTGAAACATTCAGGAAGGCTAACAAGCAGGTGCCCGGGGGAGTTAATAACAGAGACGGAAAGCCTCTCGCCAGCTCCATAGCCAACACAGAGCCAGGTGGGATTGTCAGTAATTAAAAGCCTTACTCAGTAGAAGCCTTTATAAAATGAATTGTGGAATTCCACCAGCATCAAAGAATAGGCACTCAACTTTCCAAACTATGTAAGAATTTTTTAAAGCCAGAATTAAACACACTTGAGTACATTTTGCTTTTTGTTAAGTCATTCACACACATCTATCTGATGCCTACTGTGTGCCTAAGCCCTGCATATTACACAAAATGAATAGGCCAGGAGAAGGATTCCTTGGTTGCCACAGCCAGGCCTGGATCACCCTCGATAACTAGCCCACAATAACTGCTGGGACTTCGAGGAAAAATTCATTTTGAATAGTGCTACCTTCCCGAAGGCCTGCTGGAAGCCCGAGAGGTGACAAGATGCCCTGAAGCTGCTCCTGGAGGAGGGAAGGTGGCCTGTCCTGGGTCGCTGTCCCTGGGTCTCAGGACACAGCACTATCACCTAAGGATGAAGGTGATCCGAGATTTGGCATCAACGATTGTGAGCATCTCCATGGCAGGAAGCAGGATATGGGCTTCCTACACTCGCCCCAAGGCAGTGAAGAAAGGCATGGGCCAGGATGCAGCTCTCAGTGCATTTTCTGTCACAGGGATGTGAATCCAGTAAAGCAAAGCTCAACCCAGTTGTCAACTGAAAAGATGGGGAAGACCTTGGATTCCCAAGACACCGTGAGGGCAGAGCTCACGGCGTAACCTCTCTTTAACCCCACCGGGTGAGGTAAAAAAGCAAGCACATGAAATCATTATTGACACATGCAGGAAAGTACCTATTTCATCAGGTAACATTTATTTTAACTAATAAGCAATAAGAACTTCAGCATTCATTAACTAGAACACAGCAAACTTCAGCATGTCCTGCTCTGTATGAACAATGAATGGAGAAGGTAAGAAAGTGGGGTTCTGTTTTTGCCTTTCAAGTCTGTATGCCCCCATGAAGACTGAATTTTCACTGCACCAAAAGCAAGGAAGCAAAGTGGCTTCCCGGAGTTCAAGGGGACAGCTCAACCCCATCTTAGCGTCGTGCAGAATGCATGAGCTGATTCTACTCTCAGCCCCTAAAACAGCAGGAAGATGGTAACCTGCAACACAGCTAATTTAGACGTCACCCTGATCTGGTGGGTGAGAACGCATTTCTTCTCACTCACTTAAAACTTAGTCCCGTTATTTAGCCCTCGTACACAACTCAGACAGCATTCCCGATGAATACATACGTCTTGTGCTCCTTTTCACAAGGTGCCGCATGTACCGAATAGTGCTTTTTTTCCCCTCCTGGGCTCTGGGGGTGCCATGAAGGCTGGAGGTAGACAGCAAATGAAGGAATAACAGTTTTTTAAAATCTAGAACTTCCACTGCTTTTATTTCTGCATGAGTGTGGAAAGGCCTCCTCCAAGGAGAAATAACGCCGTGTAGATTCTGTAATACTTGCCAATACGTAGGCCTCCCATGTGCACGCAGCTGTGGCTAAGTCACCGTTAGTCACAAAAGTAAACAATCTTCTTAAAACGACAAGGCAGACAGGGTCGTAAACAGAGGGCTTCATGGCAAAACTTCTCTAGCAACTAAGCTAAGTTGGTCTTTTTGGAAACAAGAGCTGCATCTTGGCTCAAGCACATGTTTACTGAGCACCAAAATATTTTCAGGTATGGTGATAGGCTCTGTAGCTTCAGAGCAGTGTGCTATAGAAGATGTATCTTCCAGAGGTAGACACAGATGCTAAACCAGTAACATTGGTCAGTGTGAGCATAGTGAAGAGATTTTTCTAAGATTCTAGACAGCACTGATGATGGGTACCCAACCTACAGACTGAGGTTCAGGGATTTTTCCCAAAAAGCCATGCCCTAAAGTGGTCTGGAGATGTTAAAACAATAATATTGAGGCTGCTCATTAGGCATTAGCTAGTGTGCGTCTTCCCTGTGAGTTCCTTCATGGAGCCATTCACGTGTAGATGCAACCCTACTGCCTGGCACACAAAGATTGCTTGCTGTATATTAATATCTGTTGACTGAATTCATGGAAGCAGAAATCATCGGATGTATTCTTGACCAATTAACTTGTTAATTTTCCTTTTTGAATTAAATATTGTATCCAGTAATGGAATGTGTCTTCAAAGGAGTCTGTTTCTTCTTTTACAAGATACTGTCAGCTTCTTGAGGGCAAGAGTGTGTCTTATTTGTCTGTGTGTCTCCAGCAGGTAGACCAGAACCTTGATGTTACAGATGCCCAGTAGCACCTATTATGTTAAACTTCGTTAAAATGAACTAAGAGCAGGCAGTCTCTCTAAAGATGCTTCATTTTAACTACTTAAATAGGAGAATATTTTTTGGAAATAACAAAAGCTAAGGATAATATGCATCATATATGTTATATATAGTATATAATACAATATATAACAGTATGTAATACATCATATATACAACAGTATTACATTTATTATATATGAAATGTATAACCCAATATAAGCTAACACATATTGTATAATTTTTTATTTATTATATAAATTCACCATGAGATCCCATTACAGAAGGAGCCTTCCTCAGCATAATGGGAGTGATAGATCACTCGACTTGTAAGAAAGCAAAGGCACAGGGGTGTGGGAAAGGCAGGGGAAGAGCTCCTTGAAGATCCCGAAACACCACACATGAGGACAGTGGCCTGTCTTCCGCTCTTTCTTGCTCACTCTCTGGAACGTGACTGAGGCTTCCTCTTCAGAAGGCAGCGTGCAAGTCCAGATAAATTTGCCTACGAACCTGCTGTAACCTTCCCAGGTTTCCCGTAGGAAGAAACCCTGGATCTCAACAGGAGGAAGACGCTCTGCTTTGGAATTTCAAGAATTCACCAGCAAAACTAATGTCCTCTCCTACTCTCATTGTACCACTGAGAAAGGACAGTGAATGTGGCTGCAGCCATAATCGACACATACATTTTCTGAAATAATGCGAGATTTCTGCCCAAGTTATTCCAGTGGTACAGGGGACTTCACATCTGACCTGGCAACCCCTCCAATGAAGTAAGTACTTTTTTCTCAGGGGTAGGATCAAGCACGCCGTGTGTGGAACAAATTGAGGTCTTTGCAGAAAGGTGCTGCACAAATAACTGGTATTACCACGTTCCCATATTGATATAGAGCTCATTTCAATCATGGTATTAGGAACAAAAGTAATGTGTTCAGTTATTGTGAGCTTCAATTGGCTTTTTCAGGAGCTTCAATTACATTCTGAGATGAACATGAAATCCACTGAACAGCTGGATGAATGATGATCTTATTTACCCAATTCTCTTTAAATTCCAGACTTTCATAAGACAATCAAATGCCTCTTGTGTGGTTTCACATTCTAGTGAATTTCACAAGGAGAAAACAGAATTATTTTAAGCATGCTCCTTAAAAGGATTTCATACATATGTATGTACATACAAATATATGTGTGTGAATGTATCATATTAACAAAAGCTAAATTATTTGTTCATTCAACAATGCAACAATCATTGTATACAATCACATATACACTAACTCACTTATAGCAAGTGTACCTTAGGGGTTCGATGTCTCAGATTATATAGCTGTTACCTACCAGAGATGGAGTTACCTTAAATTGGCTAGCACTTTCTTACTTTCTTTTTTATTTAAACTTTTAAAACAGCTGGGTGCAGTGGCTCATGCCTATAATCCCAGCACTTTGGGAAGCTGAGGTGGGAGGATTGCTTGAGTGCGAAACCAGCCTGGGCAACATGACAAGACCCTGTTTCTACAAAAAATTAAAACATTAGCTGGGCATGACAACATGCATCTGTAGTCCCAGCTACTCAGGAGTTTGAGGCAGGATGATCTCTTAAGCCCAGGAGTTCAAGTCTGCAGTGAGCTCTGATTACACTGCTGCACTCTAACCTGGGCAACAGAGCTGGATCCTGTCTCAAAATAAATAAATAAATAAATAAATACACAAATAAATAAACAAATAAATAAATAAAGCTTTAATACCAAAACAAATATTTTCTCATCATTACAAGACTTTATTTCGCAAATTACCTTCCTAATATTCTATCCTAGTCTTTAATCTATAGGCAAATATTTGTGCATACACGCCCGTAAAATGAGAGTTATGTTAGACTGAAAAGTAATAGGTTACTTTCCATGGCAGAACCCAAATGTGAGGCTCCCCTGGCCTGTAGAAGTATGAAGGCAGAGAGATTACAACATCCTGGAGGGATTCTGTGGCTTGTGGGGTGAGGGTATAAGACAAAGGCTTAACAGAATACAGCCTTGGAATTGAAATTGAAGACATCAAGAAAACAGCAACGAATGAAGCAAAAAAAAGTGAGATAATGTTCTCTAAGAAAATAAGATGATCAACAAGGATCTGTTATATTCTGTTCCTTTACTAGTTAATAGTATGGAGGGTGAAGAGTTTTATACTCCTTGAGAGTATGAAGAGTTTCAAAACATAGGAACTGATTATTAAGGGGATGAGTGGTTTTAACCTAACACAGTAGGTTGTAACGATCACTAGGAAGCAACATGGTTTCACGAAAAAAGGTGAAACCAGAATCATGTGTCTGCTTCTCATGATAGAAAAGATGGAGCATTTCATCAGCACAGCAGAGCTGGGTTTCAGCAGTGTGTGGCCGAGTCCCTCTTAATGTCACTGTGTGTAAGATAGAAAGTATTGAACCAAATGGAAGAGGAATTGGGGGAGTCCCAGGGGGTCGAGTAGTCATGACTCCCCCGAAAATGTCAGCAAGGGGAGTGAAACCCTGAAGGGCAGTTTCAAGCGGCATGCCACCTGAGTAAGCTTTCCTGCCCATCCTATGCAAATTGAATCATCAATTTTCATAAGGACAGAAGAGACTTGCATCTCATTGTGGAGACACAAGTCAGGAGGAGCAGCACATGCATTGGTTGGCTCATTCAGTCCTCACAAAGCCCCTGGCAAGAGGCAGAGATGAGGCAAAATGAAGAAAAAGAGAGTCAGTGGACATAAATGAGAGTCTAACAACCAAGATGTTGCTATGTCTCGTCTGACTTAGCAATCCAGGATCTTGGAATAGACAATTTAAGGATAGATTATTATTTATAGTAATAGCTACTGCACTGCTGTCGGAATGAAAATGGCATCAGAATACATAATGGCAATAGCTCCCTACTTAAAAATTTAAAACCCACATCATTTCAGATGACGTGAACACCAATAGGGGAGCCAGAACAAGGACTGCTGATGGTAGTCAGGTGTTTCTGGCCAGTCCAGATCCTGAGTGCACTGTTTCCAGTCCTGGCATCATAATTAAAGTGGGGCTTTGACCAAGTTGAGGCAGTCAAGAAGCATGAGGGCCACAGTCAGGAGAGCACAGAGCCACATCTGTGACGAGCAGTGGACACTCTGCAGAGATGCCCATCACAAACACACACAAGTGATGTTAAAAAATGGAGAATCATGTATGCCTCGCAGACACAGGTTGCAAAGAAGTGGATTCGGGTTTCGGAGGCCGAAGTGGGCAGATCGCTCAAGCTCAGGAATTCAAGACGAGCCTGGGCAACATGGTAAAACCCCGTCTCTACTTAAAAAAAAAAAAAAAAAAAAAAAAAAAAAAAAATTAGCTGGCTGGGTGTGGTGGCATGCACCTGTAGTCCCACATTCTAGGGAGACTGGGGTGGGAGAATCACCTGGGGGTGGGAGAATCACCTGAGCCTGGGAGGCGGAGATTGCAGTGAGCTGACATCGTGCCACTGCACTCCAGCCTGGCAACAGAGCAAGACCCTGTTTCAGAATAAGTAAATAAATAAAAATAAAGGCTGGGCATGGTGGCTCATGCCTGTAATCCCAGCACTTGGGGAAGCCAAGGCGGGCAGATCACCTGAGGTCAGGAGTTTGAGACCAGCCTGAACAACATGGAGAAACCCCGTGTCTACTAAAAATACAAAATTAGCCGGGCATGGTGGTGCATGCCTATAATCCCAGCTACTCAGGAGGCTGAGGCAGGAGAATTGCTTGAACCCAGGGGGCGGAGGTTGTGGTGAGCCAAGATTGCGCCACTGCACTCCAGCCTGGGCAAAAAGAGGGAAACTCTGTCTCAAAAAAAAGAAGAAGGAAAAAAGAAAAAAAAGTGGATTTGGGGCTTACACTAAGGAAGAAATTTCTATTGATTAGAGGATTTCAAAAGCGGAATTATCTGACACGTGAAGTAAAAACTACGTGGACCTGGAAAGGAAAGCACTTCCACTGTTTCTCCATCTGGCTGGGCCTCCCTCATGTCTAGGGAGAATTACTAAGCTGCCCTCACCACTGTGATTTAAGATTCTCTCCTTCTTCCCTATGCTCTGTGAATGCTCGCGGTATATTCTTATTAGATCACTTCACAGTACAGTTTCATCACGGGCTTTCCTGGCTACCTCCCCAAACAAACTGTAGAGAACAGGAGAAAAACTGTCATCTTCTCATGCCCTGAGCACCTAATGCATTATTTGCACATCATGAAACTGAGTAAATGCAGTTGAATAGGTACAAGAGGCCGACGTTTCAGCTAATGAAAGTACAAATAACTGCAGATAATCTAACAATCGGCTGAAGGTGAGAAGAAAAGGCAAGAAAAGAAATTAAAAATTAACATGAAGTGAGAAAATGGAAATCATGGAGGAGGCTGCCACTGGAGACAGCAGAGATGTTGCTGTGACCTGACCTGATGTTGAGATCTTCGGTTAGAGGCCCAAGGTATTCTGTTACTCGCAGCGGTATATTGAGCACTTGCTACGTGCTGGGCACTCTGCAGCAGCCCTGGGCACTGGGCTTTGTCATGATTCCCATCTCACAGTTGAGGAATCAGTCTTAGAGAGGTCAAGACACTTGCTGGCATTATATGGCTGGTAAGTTATTAAAGGATTGCAATTTCATTCTGTCTCATCCCAAAGCACTTTGTTGCAAAGAACTAAAAGCAGCCTCCCAAAATGCAGACACTAGGAAAATAAAATAAAGTGAAAAAGTCATGGTAAAAGAAAAATCAAACTATGAAGAATAAAGCCAGGAGTGATATTGTATATGCCATAGTTCCTATTAAGGTAGCATGTTCTGGAGTCAAAGAAAGCCCTATGTTTTGGTTTCTGGGTCATTGCATTTTACCCTGAACTCTGCCACTTAACCTCAGTTCATTTCCTAGCTCATGACTTTCTGACTTTTGTGCTTGCTAACCACAGTGAGAAAGACGTTTCGCATTACAACAAGCACATTCATATTTCATCCCTTTTTTTTTTTTTTTTTTTTTTTTTTTTGAGATGGAGTCTCACTCTTGTCGCCCAGGCTGGAGTGCAGTGGCGCAGTCTCAGCTCATTGCAACCTCTGCCTCTTGGGTTCAAGCAATTCTCCTGCCTCAGGCTCCCGAGTAGCTGGGACTACAGGCGTCCCACACCATGCCCAGCTAATTTTTGTGCTTTTTTAGTAGAGACGGCGTTTCACTATGTTGGCCAGACTGGTCTCAAACTCCTGACCTCAGGTGATCCGCCCACCTCAGCCTCCCAAAGTGCTGGGATTACAGGCATGAGCCACTGCGCTGGCCATTTTGTCGCTTTTTAACACTTGGGCTGTGACTTGCCAATTTAAAACTTCTCAGTATTTATTAATTATATTATCACTGATATGCTTCAACTACCTGTAAATTATGCAATCGATTTGACAGAGCTTGCCTTGATTCCCAAGGAAACGACAGCACCTTTATTCATACGGCAATATAGAGTTCATCAGACACAGTCAGTTCTGCCATAACATGATATATGTGTTCTGAAAAACCACCCCATTATACAAAATTGAACAAAACCATGAGGCTTATGGATAAAATCAGGTTAGCAGAATAACACTCAAAAGCTTTACCAGTGACACATAAATTTTTTAAAAGAAAATAAAAATGGTAGCACAATTTTGCATGTTTTACATGGTTAAAAATACATAAATACTCCAATGAATGTGACAATTTATCTGGAAAATACCTGAAGCTTGCTTGTGGAAGTTTGCCTGTGGAAGGATCACAGTGCATGAGTTTTTGTGAAGGGGCAGAGGAGAGTCATCTGAAATTGGACAGAAACTCGTAAAACCACATGCAGATGTGTGGGCTCCTAACATGCAGGTTGAACAGAGGTTGCTGGTTGAAGCTTGAGGTATGCGTGTTTTCTGTATTCCTGTGTATACTCTGTGGTTAAGCTGGATGTAGGTTTCTACGTTCACATGGTATTTCTTGAGATGAAATCATACATAAGCAAACTTAAAATTAGCATTATGTGTAAATTTCTTCCGTCTATATCAATTGCATTAAACTTAAAATTAGCATTATGTGTAAATTTCTTCCTACTGTATCAATTACATTAGAATAGATTTGCATTTCAATGTAAGTGTTATAGCAGAATTGACTATTCATAAAATAATGTGTAAAATATTATACATGTTATCTTATTTTATGCAATGAACTTATAAAATAGATATTATTTTCATTCCCCATCCCACCACTCAGATGAAGAAACTAAGTCCAGCATCATTTCAGGACTTCAAAAAACTTTTTTGTTAATACATAATATTTGTATATGTTTATGGGGTACATGAGATACCGTGTTACACATATAGAAAGTATAATGATGGGCCAGGCACGGTGGCTCATGCCTGTAATCCCAGCACTTGGGAAGCTGAGGCGGGCAGATCACCTGAGGTCAGGAGTTTGACACCAGCCTGGCCAACATGACAAAACCCCATCTCTACTGAAGAAGTACAAAAATTAGCTGGGCATGGTGGGGACACCTGTAGTCCCAGCTACTTGGGAGCCTGAGGCAGGGGAATTGCTTGAACCCAGCAGGCAGAAGTTGCAGTGAGCCAAGATCATGCCATTGCACTCCAGCCTGGGGAATACAGCGAGACTCTGTCTCCAAAAAAAAAAAAAAGAAAGAAAGAAAGAAAGAAAGGGGAATGATCAAGTCGGGGTATTTGGGTATCCATCACCACAAGCACTTATCACTTCTGTGTGTTGAGAACATTTCAAGCCCTCTCTTCTAGCTATTTTGAAATGTTGTTAACTATAGTCATCCTATTCTGCTATCAAGCATTAGAACTTATTCCTTCAATGTTTGCACCCATCAACCAACTCCTCTCTACACACACACACACATACATACACACACCCCTACATCCTTTCCAGCCTCTGCTGTCATTCTACTTTCTACTTCCATGAGATCAACTGCTTTAGATTCCACCTGTGAGTGAGAACAGACAATATTTGTCTTGCTTTGCCTGGCTTATTTCACTTATCATAAAGACTTGCAGTTCTATCCATGTTGCTGCAAATGATGTTACTTCATTCTTTTTTATGGCTGCATAGTATTCCATTATATATATATATATATATATATATACACACACACACACACACACGTATACATATATATGCCACATTTTCTTTTTCCATTCTTCTGATTGACACTTAAGTTGATTTCATATATTTGTGATTGTAAATCATGGTGCAATAAATATGGGATTCATGTTTCCCTTTCATATGCGAATTTCCTTTCCTATGAACACCCAAGTACTGGGATCCGTGGAACATACGGTAGTTCTATTTTCAGTTTTCCGAGAAACCCATACTGTTTTCTGTAATTGGTGTACTGATTTACATTTTTACCAACCGTATATGAGAGTCCCCTTTTCTCCACATCATCACCAGCATTTGTCATTTTTGGTCTTTTTAATAACAGCCATTCTCACTGGCATGAGATGATCTCTCATTGTGGTTTTGATTTGCATTTCCCTGATTAGTGATGGTGAGCATGCTTTCATGTACCTGTTGGCCATTTGTGTATTTTCTTTTGAGAAATGACTATTTAGATCTTTTGCCCATTTTTTATGGGATTATTTGGGTTTTTGCTATGGAGTTGTTTTGCTATGGAGTTCTTTGTGTATTCTGGATATCAGTCCAATTTAGAAACTCTTTTGTTGTCTGCTAACAGTTTATCAGATCTCAAATAGGAGTCTTCTTTTTCCAGTTTCTCCATACGTTTCCCTAAATTATTTCCCGCAAATACCATTTAATATTTTGTATTTTAACTTTTTCATTTAATCTGACACATACAAAGATTTAAGTCAAAAAATACTTATTTCAATAAAAAAAGTCTGCCTCATAACTTTATAAATATGACATGCCTAATCACTCATAAAATACACTTTTTATACGTGTTTCAATAAAGAACTATATCTTTATTTTAAAACTGATATTTTTCTGGTTATCATAGTAAATCTACCTATCAATAGTTGTATTCATACATTTGAACTTATATTTATATATACTCTAATATATAACTGAGTATATTTAAATTTTGTCCCTTTCATCATTATTTCATGTATTATTGAAAAAAATTGAATTTGCAGCATAAAAGCTAATTCATAAAGGATATACAGGAAGAAATGTACACACCTACCTGCCTGGGCAGAAGAATTATGATGTATTCATTCAAACATTTATTCATTCAATAAACATCTATTAGTGCCAGTTCTAACAAGATCTTGCTAGGGACTGAGGCCATAGGGTTTCATGCCATGTAACAAACATACCAAATGCTTATTTTGTGCCAGAAGAGATGTTGATTTCTCCGGACACGAAGATGAAAAGGATGCAGCATCTGATACAGACACAATTCCTGCAAAGAGTGCTAAGTGCTGTAAGAAAAGTACTCAAGAGCACTGGAGAGGACAGGGCATCTGAGTTCACCTGAGTCAGGCAGGAGCCTCCAAGAAGAGGAGACACTGAGCTGAAGGATCAGTACAGGACCCAGGATGGAGGAAAAGCCACAGGGTTCCAGGCAGGGCACGCAGCAGGCACAAATGTGAACACAGACGCAGCCCTGGGGCAAGCAGTGTGTGATCGGACAGGGCAGGCAGGAATGCGGCTCAAGTGGGACGAGGTGAAATCCAAGGAAACAACTTCCTGTTGTGCTTGGATGAACGTCACTGCTAAGGTGGGACAGTTCATACACTCTACAAAGCCAAAAGCTATGTGGTTATCTGAGTAAAACCTGCTGGTCGCCTCTGGGGCTTACTCAGCTACGTATGTCCAGGACCGAGGGGGCATAGCTGAGATCAATGTTGCCAGTTGGCCTCATCCTACCGACCAGGATTCTGTTGACAATATCTCAATCTAATGTTGTATGAGACAAATTAAACACATTTTGTCCCAGCCCCTGTCAGTGTGTCTAATCTGAGCTGCTGACAGGGTGACATACTTGTGTGAAAACTTCAGCCCAACCAAGAAGGTGAAGGGACAAAAGGGTGAATTGTGGAGAGGGACGTCCCCGCACACCTGTGCTGATGTGCCAGTACACAAGGCTTAACTGTCCTCAGATCCTGGGCTAGCTCTTCAGCGAGTTACATAGCATCAGGTAGGCCGAGGCAGTTACACCTTCACCACTCATTCCTGCTGGGGCAGGGGCGGCGACTGGCCTGTCCATGCTTTAGAAAGCCTGCCGAGCTCATGGCCACGAATGCTTCAACTGCAGCACCACCCACTGCGTGCATTCACCGTCTGGGTGTATCACATTTCATGGGACTTCCAGACAGGAGTATTGGGGCCACCACACTGATGCTGTCAGCCTTGCTGTGCACAGGAATCTCATTGCCCACTTGCAGCTCTGATGGAGCAATCTCAACCCAAGCTGCTTGCTGGCTTAGTCATTCTTGTTGGAGTCATGCCATCCTCTGTGAGGTTGGGGATGTGCCCTGACATTGGGCAGGAGATGGAAGCAGGGGTTTCCCATGGAGCCAGACTTGGAAGACAGTCGGCTTTGAATGCATCGTGTCTTAAAGAGAATCCAGGATGAGATTTCAAGACAGAGGTGGTGGTGGTGTTGGTGGTGCCCTAAGCAGCCTTCATTCCTGTGACATGAAGGACTTCAAGGTACAGAGCCTAAGAGACATGAAGAAAGACAGCAAAACAGAGATAGAAATGAAAGAAGGAGACAGGCCCGAATAAGTATTTCTGTTTCTGTCTGATTCTTGGCTATTTTCCAATCCTCAACCAGATGAAAACTCTCCAAATTTGGCTTTGGATTAGAATTGCTCTGTGTCTGGGATGAGAGGCAGTAAAAACCTCATGGCTGAACTGCTGCTCTGCCGACCCTTCACTTCACTTCAAAAGGCATGCACTGTCTAATTTGCATAGTTCTGCATTTGTGATTTGAGCTAAGTTTGTGGAGATGGAAAAGAAGAGTTTCTTCCTATACTAACAGCTAAAACAGATGGCCATGGATCCAATTTGTTTAGAATAAATTACTGCTGCCATAAGTGGAATAATTTACACATATGATTTTTGTAAATCCTTCAGCTAAATCAGCTAGTCTCAGTAACACTGCTTGGATAATGACTCTCCTTAGAGAATATAATTTATTGGATACCAGGTAAACAGAAATTAGCAAATGCAACTGAGCAGTGATTTTGAGGGTCTAGGTGATGATGTAAGGAATCTATATAATATAAAATTGTAATAATTTACAAACAAAAAACTTATCACCTTAGGTTATATTATCTAAGATCACACACATGATAAGGTACTGTATTATTTTATCACCACTAAAAAAGACCTAGTTATGGTTTAGAAGTCTTCCATTATAACATAGACCTCATTCCAATCAAAAACTCTCTCTTTATAGGACACTCACAACTTTTGTCTCCAGGAATTTCTTCCAAGCTGTTGATATCCTTTCTTCAAGTTTTGATGCTCACACTTTTAAAATTTTACTAGAATGTGTCAAGGGAAAATTCCTAAACAACGAGAAAGCCATTTAAAATGCCAATTGTGATAGTTAATTTGGGCTGTCGACTTGACTGTATACCCAGACAGCTAGTAAGCCATTCTTTCTGGGTGTGTCTGGGAAGGTGTTTCCAAAAAATAAAAAGAAATGGCACTTCAATCAATGGACTGAGTAAGAAAGATCCACCCTCACACAGTGTAGACAAGTACCAATCAATCAGCTGAAGTCCCCAAAAGAAAAAAAGGCAGAGGAAAGATGAATTTTCTCTCTCTCTCTCTCCAGTAGCTGAGACACCTGTCTTCTCACGCCCTTGGACATGAAAACTTCAGGTTCTGCAGCCTTTGCACTCTGGGACATGCAGCAGCAGTGCCTCTGGGCTCTCAGGCCTTCAAGCCTCTACCTGAGCTACACCACCAGCTTCCTCGGTTCTGGGCCTTTAGACTTGGACTGAGCCATGCTACTGTCTTCCCCGGTTCCCGAACTTGCAAATCTATGGTGGGACTTATAATCCTCCATAACCACAGGAGCCAGTTTTTCCTAATAAATCCCCTCTCATATATCTATACCTATCTGTTACAGATATGTGTATGTATATACTTTTTAATTGTTTCTATCTCTCTGGAGTACTAATACAGACGCTGGTCCCATGAGAGGTTCTGGAGAAGGAGAATTTTAAGGACGAGTTCCCAGCATTGGTTTTAGGTTTTCTGGCATTGTCTCTCTCATCAGATTGGACTTTAAAATGCTAACGACTCCAGGCCGGGTGTGGTGGCTCAGGCCTGTAATCCCAGCACTTTGGGAGGCCGAGGCAGGCAGATCACAAGGTCAGGAGATAGAGACCATCCTGGCTAACACGGTGAAACCCCGTCTCTACTAAAAATACAAAAAATTAGCCGGGCATGGTGGCGGGCGCCTGTACTCCCAGCTACTCAGGAGGCTGAGGCAGGAGAACGGCATAAACCCGGGAGGTGGAGCTTGCAGTGAGCCGAGATTGCGCCACTGCACTCCAGCCTGGGCGACAGAGCAAGACTTCATCTCAAAAAAAAAAAAAAAAAAAAAAAGCTAAGGACTCTATGACTAGTAGTACAGAGAGCACTGATAGTCCATAATGTAACTCTTCATACAGATACACACAATATCTGCATTGGATTCTCCTAATCAACCACTTATAGGAGGCAGAAAGCTTTTTCTTTTTTCCAACTTCATTTTAGGTTCAGGGGGCACGTGCAGGCCTGCTGCACAGACCATCTCCTCGCCCAGGTAATGAGCACAGGACCCCATAGGCATCCTTCCAATCCTCACCCTCCTTCTGCCTCCACCCCCAAGCAGACACCGGTGTCTACCATTCCCCTTCTTGTGTCCATGTGTACTCAATGTTAAGCTCCCACCTAAAAGTGAGAACATGTGGTATTTGGTTCCCTGCTTCTGTGTTCATTGGCCTAGGACAGTGGCTTCCAGATCATTCATGATGCCACAAAGATCATAACCTTGCATCTCCCTGTGGCTGTGTAGTATTTCATGGTGTAGATGCACCACACTTTCCCCATCCAGTCCACCGCTGATGGGCATCCATGTCAACCCCGTATCTCTGCCACTGTGAATAGTGCTGTGATGAACATGTGTGTGCATGTGTCTTTATGGAGGGATGGCTTATACTCCCCTGGCCACATATCCAGCAATGGGACCACTGTGTCGAATGGTAGTTCTGTTTCGAATTCCCTGAGAGATCTCCAAACTGCTTTCCACAGCGGCTGAACCAATCCACATTCCCACTAGCGGCGTACAAGCTCTCCACCTTCCCTGCAACCTCACTAGCACCTGCTCTTTAACTTTTTAGTAGCAGCCATTCTGACCAGCGTGAGATGGCATCCCATCATGTTTTGGTTTGCATTTCTCCAGTGAATAGTGATGTGGAGCATTTTTCCATGTGTGTTGGCTACATGCATACCTACCCTCAAGAACTGTCCATCCACGCCCCTTACCCCTGTTTCAATGGAGTTGTCTGTTCCTTGCTGGCTGATTTAAGTTCCTTATAGATTCTGGATATTAGATCTCTGTCGAATGCATAGTTTGTGAATATTTTCTCCCATCCTATAGGTTGTTCGCTCTGCTGACAGTTTCTTCTGCTGTGCAGAAGCTGCTCAGTTCAACCAAGTCCCACTTGTCAACGTCTGCCTTTGTTGCAATTGCCCCTGGAGTCTTCATCATGAAATCCCTGCTGGCACCAACGTCCAGAATGGTACTTCCCAAGATGTCCACAGCTTTATGTGTTGCACTTAAGCCTTTAATTATCTTGAGTTGATCTCTGTACATGGTAAGCAGAAAGGGTCCCAGTCCCAATGTCCCCACACATGGCTAACTAGTTATCCCAGCACCATTCACCAAATAGGGGGTCCTCTCCCCACTGCCTGTCATTTTTGGCCCATAAGCAAGAAACGTAGTGACTCTATATAATACTTTTAAATGTGTGGAAAACTAAAGAATATGATGGTTGGCTACTCCTAATGTCACTAGACAGAACGGAGAAAGAAGAGGGTTAGGTCAGTGACGTAGCTTGGATACTTGCCAACATGCCCATCTCATGTTGAAATGTAATCCCCAATCTTGGAGGTCAGGCCTGGTGGGAGAGGTGCTTGGATCATGAGGCAGAACCCTCATGAATGGCTTGGACCATCCCCTTGGTGATGAGTGAGCTCTCGCTCTGAGTTCACACAAGTTCTGGTTGTTTAAAAGTGTGTGGCCCCTCCTCTCACTCTCCCTCTCTTTCTTGTTCCAGCTTTCACCGTGTAACATGCCTGCTCGCTCTTCACCTTTAGCCATAATTATTGTTTCCTGAGGCCTCACCAGAAGCTGACCAGATGCCAGCACCACGCTTCCTGTACAGCCTGCAGAACCGTGAGCCAATTAAACCTCTTTTCTTTATAACTTACCCAGCCTCAGCTATTTCTTTATAGCAATCCAAGAATGGCCTAATGCAATCAGGGATTTGAATTTCCATATCAAGCTCCACATAAATAACCTAAGAATTTCTAGGTGTGCCTTGAAGGAGATCTTCTCTCTGTAGCTATGGGACAGAAATGGCCAAAAATCAAACACAACTCCTCATCGTGCAATTCTGCCTGAATTACAACAAAAGTTGAACTCGTAGCCTTGCAGGCTATCTACTGTTAATGTGAAGACCTTGGTTGGGGAAAAATGGGATCTTGCAAGTTGTGGTGGGGACATGTGAGAAGCCCCTGATGAGGCTGGGGACACTGCATCTCTAAATTCTGATGAGTTATTTTTGCCAAAGAAAGTGGCCTCCCCACCTACAGTGGTATTGGCCTCCACTTACGTCTAAGGAGATTAACCCTGCAGTACCTGAGGAAATAGCACTGCTCCCCTGAGACAGTTTTCAAGCAAGACAAAGCTAATGCTCCTCAGGACCCACCCCAGTTTCTCTTTGCTTCTAGACTTATAACCAGACCCACATCCCAGCAGCCCCTGAAGACAAGGTACAATGTGTGACCCATGAGAAGGTGGCTGCTCTGCAAAAGAACTCCTTGAGTTTCCTGATTTGTACAAGCAGAAATCTGGGGAACACATGTGGGAATAGTTATTAAGGGTATGGTACAGTGGTAGAAGGAACATAAAGTTGGATTAGAGGACCAGACTGAATTCCCGGACATGGCTCCACTAAGCAGAGATTCTGCATTTAATGCTGTAGCTTGGGGAGTTAGAAAGGGTTCTGATGGTTGGTTGGTTGGTCAGTTGGTTATCTCAAACGTGGAGCAAAATATGCCCCACTGTGAATTAGTTAGAAATGCCTGATCTCTCCCGCCTTAACTTAGAGACAGAGATTTAAAGGCTTAGGGTGACTGAAATCCAAGACTGGAATTGTCACTTGGGACTCACTCACTCACCCCAGAAAGGTCCAAAGGACATACTTTTCACCAATACCTTGTGAAACAGATTCATGAGGGGAGCCCCAGCATCTTTGAAGAGCTCCCTGATTGTGTGGAAGCACAAACACTCAACTGGAAAACTTAATGCAATAACATAATTGGATCCCAGCGTGACAGGAGCCACATAGTGGTACTCAGTTATGAAAGGCAAAGCAGATGTAGTTACTGGGAGGGACAGCATAGGCAAAGAAACCATCAGAATAGTCTGATTCATATAGATCTATAGCGTTGGCTAATCATGGTGTTTCAAGACATGAAATAGATGGGAAGCCTACTAAACTCTTAACTGATCTGCATCAGGAGAAAACTTCTGGTCACGTACATAATCATGGTGTTTCAAGACATGAAATAGATGGGAAGCCTACTAAACTCTTAACTGATCTGCATCAGGAGAAAACTTCTGGTCACGTACATAAAAGTCTAACTCAAATCATAAAAAAAAACAGAACCAGGGCCCCTTAATTAATTCCCAAACTTGAGACAGTTTACAGACCCAGAACCCCTTGAGTGAATTGGAGGTCAGATCTCCTCCACGAAGGACCCTAATACACTATCAAAAGTGTATACTGTTGGCTGGGTGCAGTGACTCACGCTTGTAATCCCAGCACTTTGGGAGGCCAAGGCGGGCAGATCACGAGTTCAGGAGTTCAAGACCAGCCTGGCCAACAGAGTGAAACCTTGTCTCTACTAAAAATACAAAAATTAACTGGGCGTCGGGACAGGGGCCTGTAATCCCAACTACTTGGGAGGCTGAGGCAGGAGAATCGTTTGAACCTGGGAGGCGGACGTTGCAGTGAGCTGCGGTCATGCCATTGCACGCCAGCATGGGCAACAGAGCAAGACTCCATCTCAAAAAAAAAAAGAGAGAAAGTGTATACTGTTCATCTTTCCTCCAGTCTTCCCCAAAGGGACCCACAGCCTTTTACCAGGGTAACTGTGCGTAAAGGGAAAGGACACAATCAGACCTTTGAGAGACTACTGAACATTGGCTCTGAACTGATGCTGATTCCAGGAGACCTGAAACATTACTGCAGCTCTCCATTTAAAGTAGGGCTTATGGAGGTCAAGTGGTCAATGGAGTTTTAGCTCACGCTTGATTTACAGTGAGTCCAGCGGGTCCCTTAATCCATCCCGTACTCAGTTCCCCCGCTCCAAATGCATAACTGGAATAGACATATTCAGCAGCTGGCGGAATCCCTACACTGGTTTCCTAACCTGTGGGGTGAGGGCTAGTATTGTGGGAAAGGCCAAATGGAAGCCATTAGAGCTGCCTCCACCTAGAAAATAGTAAATCAAAGGTGATACTGCATTTTTAGAGGTACGTAGAGATCAGCGCCACCACCAAAGACTTGGGGTGGTGATTCCCAACCACATCCCTGTTCAATTCTCTTATTTGGCCTGTGCTGAGAACACATGGCTCTTAGAGAATGACAGTGGATTATCATAAGTTTAACCAGGTGGTGACTCCCATTGCAACTACTTTACCAGATGTGGTTTCATTGCTTGGGCAAATTAGCAATACCCTGCTACCTGGTTATGCAGCTACTGATCTGCCAAATGTTTTTTTTCTCCATAACCATCCTTAAGGCCTACAAGAAGCAGTTTGCTTTCAGCTGGCCAGACCAACAACGTATCTTCACTGTCCTGCCTCAGGGGTGTGTCAACTCTCTAATCCTATGTCACAGTTTCGTTCAGAGTTCTTGACTGCCTTTCCCTTCCACAGATATCACACTGGTCCATTACAGTGACGGTTTATGCAGATTGAACCTAAAGAGTGAGAAGTAGCAACCACTCTAGTCTTGCTGGTAAGACAGTTGTGTGTCACCCCCAGCCCTTTCAATCCTCTTTACACTGCTCCCCTTTTTCCCCACAGCAAGTATCGCCTTCTAACATCCTAAGCAATTCACTTTGTATTACATGCATTGTTTATTATCTGTCTTCCCTGTAGAATGTAAGCTCCAAAAGAGTAGAAATCTTTGTTTTATTCACTGATACAAAGAGTATCCAGTAGCATAAGCAGGTGTTCAACCAATTTTTTTTTTTTTGAGACGGAGTCTCGCTCTGTCGCCCAGGCTAGAGCACAGCAGCGCCATCTCAGCTCACTGCAAGCTCCACCTCCCAGGTTCATGCCATTCTCCTGCCTCAGCCTTCCAAGTAGCTGGGACTACAGGCGCCCGCCACCACGCCCGGCTAATTTTTTTGTATTTTTAGTAGAGATGGGGTTTCACCGTGTTAGCCAGGATAGTCTCAATCTCCCAACCCTGTGATCCACCCACCTTGGCCTCCCAAAGTGCTGGGATTACAGGCATGAGTCACCATACCCAGCCCAACAAATGTTTGCTGAATGAACAAAGTTGGAGAAGTATGTATTAAAGCAAGGATTCTAAGCAATACTGAACTGGGAGGTGTTGGATACAAGGCAGTGAAGCTGCAGGTTGCAGAAGCAGATGAGTTATGGGAATAAAACTGCTGTTGGGACTAAAGTCAATGCCAGGGACAACACATGGAACAGATAGACAAAACAGCAATGACGGTAGAGTAGAACTGTCCCAGCAGGCTGGGCGCGGGGGCTCACACCTGTAATCCCAGCAATTTGTGAGGCCAACGGAGGCGGATCACGAGGTCAGGAGATGAAGACCATCCTGGCCAACATAGTGAAATCCCATCTCTACTAAAAATACCAAAATTAGCCAGGCATGATGGCACACACCTGTAGTCACAGCTACTAGGAAGGCTGAGGCAGGAGAATCACTTGAACCCGGGAGGCAGAGGTTGCAGTGAGCCGAGATTGTGCCACTGCACTCCACCTGGGTGACAGAGTGAGACTCTGTCTCTAAATAAATAAACAAACAAACAAACGATGGTCCCAGGAATTGCTAAAAGGCTTAACAGCAGCACCCCTTCTCTATATGGCTTGATATGGGTCCAAAAGTCTAGAGGAGGAATCCCTCAAAGTGGTTTCCTTTAATGTCTCTGTCTACTTTCACTTTGCCTACTGGATCCTACTGCCTTCTCATAAAAAAAATTAATAATTTAAAATGTATCTTGAGTAGGACAGAAGCTAAGAAACAGCAAATGACCTCCAAGTTTGATATTTTAAGTCCACAGAGACACATTCCAGACCGCATAAGGCCGCCGTGGTTGTGCTACTTTTTTTAAAAAGAGTCACTCAGAATCAGTGTATATATAATAACAGCACCTACTTGGGAAATTCACATGAAATACTCATATTCACTTAGGGTTATTTTTAAAAAGAAAAGAATGAAACCATATTCTCTATTCTCAGATGAATAGTTTTGGAAGAAGAAAATCTCAGCATGAGCATATTGGGAAAAATAATCAAAAGGAGTATTTTTGGTTGCAATCGTGATCACTGTATGTGACTCAGCACCATAGCCAAGAAAACTGTCTATGCGCAATGTTTTCATCAACAGGAGATGGGTGCATCCTGTTGCAGAAAAAACAATTCCAAATCTCTAGATCATAATTTCCTTGAAGGTGTTTAAAATTACTACACTTCAGTGGATATTTGGTGGCCGGCACGGGATGCAAAGAAAAATAACAAAAAACAATCCACTGAAACGTTCTTAGATGCTTAATCAAAAAGCATCACACTAAACTGTTAAGTCCTGGATCTGTCGTGTAGCGGAGAAGCAGCTAGAGTAGGTATAATGCAGCTGGTACCCAGGTGTGAATCCTTCACTCTTCCTCCTTTTTGGACTTGGTGACTTTCTTGAAGAGGACTCAGATCCACATCTGTCTATCTTTATGTTGTATATGCATTGGGGTTTGTCATCATATTTAAAAGATTTTTGGGGGGGGGACATAAAATATAATCTACATTGATCAAAACTATTATAGTCTACTAAAATTTATCTTGAGTAAAATAGAAGAAAAGGGCAATAATGCTTCAGTCAATGTCTTTATTTTCCATTTTATAGGCATAGTTGAATGGATTCTGCATTTGATCATACTATAATGGCCTCCCCTGAGAACGCAGTGCCTTGAAAGTGAAATTTAAGGACCTCCTCTAACATCACTCATTCTTGTCCTGCACTCTGAGTTTTCCACCGGCAGAGTTATTCCTGTAAGGCAATATTTCTAAAAATACGTTCCAAGAACTCTAAGATTCTTCCCTGCCCCATCCACCCCCAACAGATTTTCCAGTAAAATAAGCTTGAGACATGCTGCATACAATATTCCCCCTCTTGAAAGTGTATCATCGATAATAGCATACTAAGGTCTCTGTTTATTGATCTAATAAGTTTGCAAAGTTTGTAAATGTGACTAATAAGTTTTGGAAGTGACTTCCTATGTATGAAATGAGTAAACAATCCTATCGGACACACTTGGGGAAAGCGTTCTGAATAGAGTGTCCACCATCTATCCGTCCTGTAAATATGTTAAATGGGAAGAGCAATATATTCATATCATTTGTGAAAGCAAATGATAACAAGTTTAGAAAAGCTTCAGCAGAGAGAAAAAACCATGGTGAGCATGAGAACTGTCAAGGGAGGCCACACCCAATGGGGTACACACCAGGGCACCACATCTAAACCTCTCACACGCATGACCACTGGGGAGTTGGTGAGACACAGATCCGTGGATGCCCCCTCTCAGAGACTCTGTTCCAGCAGGTCCGTGGCCCCAGAATTCACGTTTATCACAAGCTCCCAGGGGAGGCTGGTGACGCTGGTCTGAATTAAGAGTCTGTCAAATAACAAGTCAGCTCTGAGACCCTACCAAGGGACCAACACTGCTTTTGCCTTGCGGGGAGGCAGATAAGAAGCTCGCAGCATGCTCCTTGCCTGCTACCCTGTGAAAGCCAAAATTAACACAAAAAACAGAACCATACAATATTTTAATAAGAACAGTTAACTCTTAAATAGCACCTACGATGTGCCAAATACTCCTCTAAGTGCTTTACACACACGACCCCCCTGGACTTCAACTGAGGTCCACTGAGGGAAGCACTGCTTGTTACCCTCTTTTTCCCATATAAGAAAATGAAGCCCAGAGAGACTGAGTGACTCATCCAAGGTGTCCCAGGAATTAAACCCATAGGGCAGGGCTCCAGAGGCAGCAAACTTCCACTACACTGCCTGTCTCATTGACACATACAGCTGACGGTGTGAAAGCTGACAAGGTTTGCATGCACTGGGGAAGAAGGGTGCCTAAGTCAACTTGACAAGCTGTGGTGCACAGCAGAGTCAGAGTGACACCACCGGTGAATGTTACCAGCACCACTGCCATCAGTGACAGATCCAAGGCCTGGGCAGACAGGGATTGTAAAATTCTCCCAGTATGGCCACCGAGCGAGAACCAGGGCCAGGGCCAAGCCTGCCTAACCTGGAAATTGGCCACATACAGGAGAACTGAGCAAATAAATTAATATCTCCATGACAATGAAAGCCAAGTCCCTCAGTACTGGTGAAGGGTGTTCAAATGTAGAAAGCTGGCCGGGTGCGGTGGCTCACGCCTATAATCCCAACACTTCGGGAGGACAAGATGAGTGGATCACTTGAGGTCAGGAGTTTGAGACCAGCCTGGCCAACATGGCAAAAGTCCATCTCTACTAAAAATACAAAAATTAGCCAGGCATGGTGGCAGGTGCCTGTAATCTCAGCTACTTGGGAGACTGAGCCAGGAGAATCGCTTGAACCCGGGAGGCAGAGGTTGCAGTGAGCCAAGATCATGCCACTGCACCCCAGCCTGGGCAACAGAGGGAGACTCTGTCTCAAAAAAATAAAAAATAAAAAAGTGGAAAGCTCATTACACAACTATGTGAAAATTCTTAAACAATGCAGAACTGTGTTACACATTTAAGAATGGTTAAGATGGGCCGGGCATGTTGGCTTGTGCATGTGATCCCAGCACTTTGGGAGGCCAAGGCGGGTGGATCACCTGAGGTCAGGGGTTCAACACCAGCCTGGCCAACATGGTGGAACCTCATCTCTACTAAAAATACAAAAATTAGCCAGGCATGATGGCAAGCACCTGTAATCCCAGCTACTCAAGAGTCTGAAGTGGGAGAATTGCTTAAACCCAGGAGGTAGTGGTTGCAGTGAGCCAAGATCACACCATTGCACTCCAGCCTGGGCAACAGAGTGAGACTCCATCACAGGGAAAAAAAAAAAAAAAAAAGAACGGTTAAGGTGGTTTTAAGAAATTACCAAATTGAATACTTTAAGTATGCACAGTTTACTGTGTGCCAATGATACATAAAAAAAACTGTTTTAAGAAAACATATACCCTTCCTTCCTTCCTCCCTTCCTTCCTTTCTTCCTTTCTTTCTTTCTTTCTTTTTCTTTTCTTCCCAGGCTGGAGTACACTCGGCTCGCTGCAGACTACCTGCGTCCGGCTACCGTGATTCTCCTGCCCTGGCCTGCAGGCTGCCTGGGATTACTGGCGCGCGCCACCACCCCTCCCTGGTTTTTCTCCTTTCGCTGGAGGTCGCCCAGGCTGGTCTCCAGCTCCTGACCTCCAGTGCTCTGCCTGCCTCGGCCTCTAGAGGTGCTGGGACTGCAGACGGAGGCTCGCTCACTCGGTGCTCAGTGTTGCCCGGGCTGCAGTGTGGTGGCGTGGTCTTGGCTCGCTGCAGCCTCCGCCTCACAGCCGCCTGCCTTGGCCTCCCAGGGTGCTGCGATTGCAGCCTCTGCCCGGCCGCCGCCCCGTCTGGGAGGTGGGGAGCATCTCTGCCTGGCTGCCCATCGTCTGGGTTATGAGGAGCTCCTCTGCCCAGCCGCGCCGTCTGGGATGTGAGGAGCGCCTCTGCGCGGCCGCCCTGTCTGGGAAGTGAGGAGCGCCTCTGCCTGGCTGCCCCGTCTGGGATGTGAGGAGCGCCTCTGCCCGGCCGCCCATTGTCTGGGAAGTGAGGAGCCCCTCTACCCGGCCACCACCCCGTCTAGGAAGTGAGAAGCTTCTCTGCCCGGCCGCCCCGTCTGGGATGTGGGGAGCGCCTCTGCCCGGCCGCCCCGTCTGGGAGGTCTACCACAGAGGCCAGAAGCAATGTGGGGGCTGGACGTGGTGGCTCACTCCTGTAGTCCCAGTACTCTGGGAGGCCGAGGGGGGTTGATCACTTGAGGCTAGGAGTTCGAGACCAGCCTGGCCAACATGGCGAAACATATGAAAAATACAACTGACAAACCAACCAACCAACCAAGCGACAACAAAACAGGTCTACCCTGGAGTCATACTCTAATTTTTTCTATTTTCCTCCCTTTCTGATCCTTTATCCCACTTTCTTTTTCTTCTTCCTTCTCCTTCTTCTTTGTCAAATAGAGGATTGAGTTATTATCATTGATCCATACAAAGTCCCTCTCTCATTTATTTTCTTTAATTCCCACCCCCCATTTCTATTCCCCATCTCCCCATGTGCAACCTTCCTAATATGTTTGATATGCATCTTTTTGTTTGTACGTACTTTTAGAAAATGTTTACTGTTTTGTGTGCAAAAAAATAAAATAAAATAAAATAATAAAATTTAAATAGCATAAATAGAGAAAATAAACGGTTTGACTCAAAAAAAAATTAAAAAAAGAAAAAATATAGAAAGCTAAAATAAAAGCAACGGATTTGGATTGGAATTGGAGGCGTTGATGTGAAAGGATCCAGGGCTCTTTGGAATCAGAGCTGATTCCAAGACCAGGGCAGGTGAAGTATAGCATAAGCCTTAAACAACTTGTACCAAAAAAAGAAAAAGTATCCAAAGAATTATGAGGATATCTTACCACCTATGCACACTCATGCAGACACAAACACATGCACACTTACACAAACACATACCCTTACAAGCACACACGTATCAGCCAAAATGGCTCCGATTCGCCATATGATAGAAATGGATTATAACACATTGAGTAAAATAGGAATCAATGAGTTTATATTGTTATGTGCATATAAATGTATGTATTTATATAAAGGCAGGCAAAGGAAAATTTTTTACAGGAAAATACTAACTGATGAATGTGCAAAGCATGATAGCATTGGAAAATTACCCTTTGACAATCATAATAGGAATCATAAGAATAATTGATTTATGCAAGAATCACCAGTGGATAAAAAACATCAGTAGATGAAAGTTTTCTGAAGAAAGACATCTTTACATAGCCTCAAATACACATTTAAATGACTTATTAATATGTAAAATGCATATTAATTAACTACAGTGCAGAACTATCACTGACATCATCTTAGCTAAGTGGTGAAAGGGAACATCACCAATAGCAAGAGAAATGAACACAGTGTGCCTTCAGGTATGAGTCACAGGAAAAGACCAGTTCCACGGCATTCCTGCCAAAAATACTTAACTTGGATCTTAAATGAGACAACATCAGACAAACTTAAATCGAAGAATGTTTTACAAAGTAACTGGCCTGTAGCCGTCAAAAATATCAAGGTCAAGGCCTGGCGCGGTGGCTCATGCCTGTAATCCCAGCACTTTGGGAGCCCAAGGCAGGCAGATCACCTGAGGTCAGAAGTTCCAGACCAGCCTGGCTAACATGGCAAAACCCTGTCTCTACTAAAGATACAGAAACTAGTCAGGCATTGTGGCGGGTGCCTGTAATCCCAGCTACTCTGGAGGCTGATGCAGGAGAAACGATCAAACCCAGGAGGCACAGGTTGTAGTGAGCCAAGACTGCACCACTGCACTCCAGCCAGCTGACAGAGAAAGGCTCCATCCATCTCTCTCTGTAGATAGATAGATAGATAGACAGATAGACAGACAGACAGACAGATAGCTACAGATTATATCTATATCTACAGATAGCTACAGATTAGATCTATATCTACAGATAGCTACAGATTAGATCTATAGATCTATAGATCTATAGGTACAGATTAGATCTATAGATCTATAGCTACAGATTAGATCTATAGATCCATAGCTGCAGATTATACCTACAGATCTATAGATCCGTAGCTGCAGATTATACCTACAGATCTATAGATCCGTAGCTGCAGATTATACCTACAGATCTATAGATCCGTAGCTGCAGATTATACCTACAGATCTATAGATCCGTAGCTGCAGATTATACCTACAGATCTATAGATCCGTAGCTGCAGATTATACCTATAGATCTATAGATCCGTAGCTGCAGATTATACCTACAGATCTATAGATCCGTAGCTGCAGATTATACCTATAGATCTATAGATCCGTAGCTGCAGATTATACCTATAGATCTATAGATCCGTAGCTGCAGATTATACCTATAGATCTATAGATCCGTAGCTGCAGATTATACCTATAGATCTATAGATCCGTAGCTGCAGATTATACCTATAGATCTATAGATCCGTAGCTGCAGATTATATCTATATCTATAGATCCGTAGCTGCAGATTATATCTATATCTAAAGATCCATAGATACAGATTATATCTATATCTATAGATAGATACAGATTATATCTATATCTATAGATAGATACAGATTATATCTATATCTATAGATAGATACAGATTATATCTATATCTATACATATATAGACAGAGATATATATCAAGATCAAGAGAGTCAAAGAAAGACTGAAGAAGAGCTCCAGACTGAAGAAGAACAGACCAACAGTATAGGTAAATGCACCACGTGATTCTGGATTATATTTTGGACAGAAAAAAAAAAGAGGGGTGGGGTCGGGCGCAGTGGCTCACGCCTGTAATCCCAGCACTTTGGGAGGCCGAGATGGGCAGATCACGAGGTCAAGAGATCAAGACTATCCTGGCCAACATGGTGAAACTCCATCTCTACTAAAAATACAAAAATTAGCCAGGCGTGGTGGCGGGCGCCTATAATCCCAGCTACTTGGGAGGCTGAGGCTGAGGCAGAAGAATCACTTGAACCCAGGAGGCAGAGGTTGCAGTGAGCTGAGATTGTGCCACTACACCCCAGTGGCACCTGCTGGCCCATGCCCCCTCCTCTGCACTGCGCATGGCACCTGCCGGCCCACACCCCCTCCTCTGCACTGCACATGGCACCTGCGGGCTGGCGCCCCCTCCTCTGCACTGCATGTGGCATCTTCCAGCCCACACTCCATCCTGTCCCCAACTCTGGCACCTCTGGTTTCCCTACACTTGAAAGCAGTTTTCTTCTGCCAAAAGTTTTAGCTCCTAAACAGGGAGCAGAAGCTTTAATTTTAAAATGGGGGTGACTAACACTAGGTGTCTTCATTCTGGTTCTTCTACACCAGAAAGCTACAGCCAATTTTGTTTTCTAAAACACCTAAATATACACACTTGGCAAGATGGCACCCTCCTGTAATCCCAGCTATTCTGGAGGCTGGGGCAGGAGGATCACATGAGCCAAGGAGTTTGAGACCATCCTGGGCAACACAGCAAGATCCCCATCTCAGGAAAAAAAAAAACTTCACCATTAGTATTATTTTTTCATCAAATATCCCACAATCAAGTCTCACCTAAAGCATACATATATGCCCTACTAACAATAAATTGGCCCCATTTCAAGTGAAATAATAAATCTCAGTATGTTTGTCTCTTCGCTAAATCCATTATACATATTAGATAAGACACCAGCCACACGGATGGGGTCTTTCTCAAAGAGATTCTCTCCCATAATGTGGCATATTAAGGTTCTCTAGAGAAACAGAAGCAATAGGAGAGGTAGATGATAGATACATAAATGATAGATGAGAGATAAAGAGATAGATGATAGATAATAGATGGCAGATAACAGATGATAGATACATGGAGGGACGATAGGATTTATTATAAGGAATTGGCCATGTGATCAAGGCGGCTGAGAAGTCCCATAACCTGCTATCTTCAACCTGCAGATGCAGGGAAGCCCAAGGTGTAAATTCCAGTCTGAATTCAAAGGCCTGAGAACTAGGAGCACAGGCAATGTAAGCTCCAGCCCAACAGCAGGAAAGGCCAAGGTCCCAGCTCAACTGTTTGGCAGAGGGAGGGCCCATTCAGCCTCCCTTTTTGTTCTGGACAGGCCCTGAATGCATTGGGTGACGCCACCCCCATTGAAGAGGGGCACCTTCTTTACTCAGTCTACTGACTCAAGTGTTCATCTCTTTTGCAAACACCCTCACAGACACACCCAGAAATAATGTTTAAGTGGATATCTGGGCATCTCATGGCCCAGTCAAATTGGGACACAAAATTAACCTTCACACCTGGGGAAGGGAGGATTTAGCCTTTCTACACTACTATAATACAGCTGCAATGATTCACCACAACTGTTAAGAGTAGGACGGCTCTCCAAGATATTTATATAAAAGTTACATAAGCTAAATAAAATAGTGTGAAATACTTTTGGAAAGATGGCAGAAAAAGAGGAGTTCAAATGTCTCCCATGGAAAACAAGCCAACAGAAATGACAGAACACAGTGAAAATTGTCCTTAGATACTTAGGAATGGCACTAGAAACTGGGATTTTTGCCACTGAAAAAAAAAAAAAAGAAAAAGAAAAACTGGCCAGGTGAGATGGCTCATGCATGTAATCCAAGCACTTTGGGAGGTCAAGGTGGGCAGATCACTTGAGGTCAGGAGTTCGAGACCAGCCTGGACAACATGGTGAAACCCCGTCTCTAATAAAGATACAAAAATTAACTGGGTGTGGTGGTGCATAACTGTAATCCCAGCTACTCTGGAGGCTGAGGCAGGAGAATCACTTGAACCCAGGAGGCAGAGATTGTAGTGAGCCAAGATCGTACCACTGCACTCCAGCCTGGGCGACAGAGTGAAACTCCATCTCAAAAAAAAAAAAAAAAGAAAGAAAGAAAGAAAACCTGAAGGAATATTTTGGCACCACACACACACACAAAAAGTCACAGATGACCTGTTCATATTTCCCCTTTCTGACAAAGCTTGTGCGGCTGGATGATGAGTGATAACGGGAGGCCAGCCCTCTGCCACACCTCTGTCCTACAGACACCAAGGCTGCAGCAGGACGCTAGGAATTTGTCTGCCTACTTGATGGGAAGAGAATACCGGCCAGGTGCGGGGCATCATGCCTGTAATCCCAGCACTTTGGAAGGCTGAAGCAGGTGGATCACTTCATCCGAAGAGTTGGAAACAAGCCCGAGAAACATGGCTAACCCTCATCTCTACTAAAAAAAAAAAAAAAAAAAAGCCAGCATGGTGGTACATGCCTGTAGTCCCAGCTACTCAGGAGGCTGAGGTGGAAACATCGCTTCAGCCCAATAGTCTGAGGTTTCAGTGAGCCAAGATCATGCCTCTGCACTCCAGCCTGGGTGACACAGTGAGACCCTGTCAAGAAAGAGAGAGAGAGAGAGAAACAAAAAAACACTAAGTTTGGGAGTCAAAAAGTTGAAGAGCTAAACTGCTAGAGCAAAAGCAATTATTGTGATTGACCAATATTTACTTTGCGTTTGCAGAATTCAATCTTCTTACAATCGGATTTCTAAAGAAGAGCAGACAGCACCCTGCAGCTGCCCTTTGATGAGAAAGAAAATCAATGCTTCTGCATTTGCACACTCAGGAGAAGGGGTGACGGATAATCATGTCCACCAGAAATGACTAGTTTGGGTGAAACTATTACAGGGCTTGGTGGATCCAAATAATTTCCTCAAACCACTTAAGCACAGAGAATTCACAAAGCTTCTCGATTCTCCTGTTGCTGCAAAAACATGTTTCCATGGTGCGTGTGACACAGTGAGGGCTACTGGCGTCCAGCCACCTGAGCACACGAAGCTAGCTAGTAGCACAGGTGTGCCGCAGCAAAAATAGTATTTTGTACTGATGCAGAGAGCCTGCTCATTGCTAAATCATTATCTAACAAATGTTCAAACCAGCATGACATAAATTATTATGGGATGATATAATAACATAATATTCGTGGATACTAGCCCCTACGCAGGAGTTTCCATAAAACTCTTTTTAGACCATGTGGGAAAGTTAATATTCTGCTGGGAAGGAGATGGGAGGAGCGCTAAACCCAAGACAGTCACCACCAACTCCATCACCAAGCCGCAGTGCTGTCCTGCTCTCTTCTATCTGGCGTCCTTTGTGTCCAAGAAACCTCATTTCGCAGACCTGTGGACTTTGAATAGATCCTGAGACACAGTCATCTCTTACACGGGGTTGAAATATCCAGCTGCCTGGAGCTGGTGGCATGGGGGAGAAAGGCCAACCAAATACTGGGTCAACAGTGAGAGGGGTCAAAGCCTGAGAGTGAGGACCCATCATCAGGCCTGGCACAACAGGCTCTGAGTGCTGACTTGGTGGGAGGCACCAGACAGAGGGGCAGAGCATGCCTCTCCTCTCTGCTGGGTACCTGCCACCCTCCACAAGCCCAGCGCTCCACCTCCCAGGAGATCCGGGGGCACCTCTTCCTGCCTCCCCACTGTCAAGTGCTTGGCTTGAGAAGCTGCTGTCACCTCGCTCCCGACAACCTAAACCCCAAGACAGCCAGAATGTTCCCATCATTCCACCCCACTGCTGTGCTCAAATCTTGTCCCATTCAGAATAAAATCCTGAGTCCCAGCCACACCTGCGAGGATCCCAACGGTCCGGACTTCCTCCCTCTCCTTTCCTCATGCAGTCCTCCAGGCTGCCCCTCCCCCACACCAAAGAGGCTTCCCAATGGGACTGCTGTCCTTGGTTCTAACTTGCTCCCCATACACATGTGGCTCCTTCTCCACCTCCTTGACGATATCTGCTTCAAAGGCACCTTGTCCAGAAGCCTCCCGTGACCAACCACATAAAGCAACTCAAACCTCCCCATCTGATTTTTTTTTTTTTTTTTTTTTTTTGAGACAGAGTCTCACTCTGTCACCCAGGGTGGAGTGCAGTAGTGCGATCTCGGCTCACTGCAAGCTCCACCTCCCGGATTCACATCGTTCTCCTGCCTTAGCCTCCCAAGTAGCTGGAACTAGCGCCCCCCACCACACCCGGCTAATTTTTTGATTTTTAGTAGAGATGGGGTTTTTTCACCGTGTTAGCCAGGATTGTCTCAATCTCCTGACCTCGAGATCTGCCCGCCTCGGCCTCCCAAAGCGCTGGGATTACAAGCGTGAGCCACCACACCCAGCCTGCTTTTTTTTTTTTTTTTTTAACTTTGCTTTGTTTTCAAAGCCCAAGCAGACATAGTATACGTTTTACATATTTGTTCATTTCTCTGTGCCTACAGCAATCAAACTCGATTAAGAACAGGGTTTTACTTGGTTTGTCCATGAGTACATCCACAGCATTCACAACAGTGCCTCCTGGTGGTTACTCAATAAATGTCCACTGTTACTGAATACAGCTGTTCCCCTTATGGTGTAACGTGTGTGACTTTTGCGAAGCAAATCAGAAGATACACTCAGCATCATCATGCAACTGAGTATGCAGGGTCTAACTGCATTAACTAATTATGGATCCCTTTGACGGATATTTGGCAATAATGGTGGTTTTTTAATCATCTGAGATAAAGACTAGTTGTGCTGTGATTGAACTGTAGCTGTGCATTAGTAATTGATTCCACCAGGATAAATGGATGGCTGTAATAGGGAGTAACTAAGATAACATTTAATAAGCATCTTGATCTTTCCCAAGAATCTAATTGCTCAGATGAGTCTGTCATCTTGTAAAGCCACAAGTAATGCAAACAATTTATATATCACTCTCAGAAACTTGTGACTTAGGGGATGTCAGGCGAGTGCTGAAGAATCTGACTCTTTTCATAATCTGATTTGCCTACTGCCGATGTATGTGCATGGTGGATTTTTAAAAGGTCGTTGTAATTTCTCTCGTTATTTTTATGAAATTACAGTGATTTTTAGGGTACATTTTGTTTTCACTATTCCAAGGAAGTTTTTAACTAAATTGGCGTACCCTTTAAAACGGAAACCAACAAAGAAAATAAACCCCGCAGACCACTCACTCATTCTGCAGCAGCTGGAGAATGAATGTACATGCCCCTCTTTGCTCCTGATTCACCACCCACTGGAGGAGTCTACGTGGGGTGTCCCAAGTCTCCCCAACAGGAGTGCCTCTCACAACTGGTCACTGTGTCCTAAGTGATGCATGAGCTGGCTACATAGGACCAAACACTGGGACAGGTCCCACTCACGAGCTGTGCTTGGTACAGAACAGGCATTCAACACAAGTCGGGAACTTTATTCACTTAATCACCTACTCATCCATTTGTTAACCCTAACTGGTCAGAAAATTCGGAGACATTCAGAGTCAAGGAGCAGTTAAAAGCTACCCATTTTCTTACTAACAAAGAGACATTTCCCGCGTCCCAAAGCCCTGTGTCATCTCCCCTCCTGCGCTGGATTCATGCACCTGTTTCTATATCAGGAAACTGCCATGAATGGTCCCAGGGCTCTGCTGCCCCCTCCCCCTACCCCCAACAAGGGTAAAGATGCTCAAGGTTCAGTCTCTTTCTCACCATAGAGCCATGATTCTTAAATTTCAAAAAGAGGGATTTTTTTTTACTTTATAGCCCACCCCAGAGAGAGATGCCCTTCTCCCCAGCCCCAAGTGAGAGTTTAAGTTTGCTCTTATGCAGGGAATGCTCGAGCACTCTAGAGCAGTGACCTTCCTGCCAAGGAAAGGAAGGAAGACAGGAAAGGAGGAGGAGGAGGAGGAGATCTGGCAACGCTGGTGCTTTTTCCTGGAGATTCGCAGCAATGGGGACTCCAAAATCTTTCTCACAAGCTCTGCTCTCTTCCCTGAGCTGCATATTTCTCCCTCCCAGATAGACATGTTCACCTCACCTGAGATACCAAATATGCAAAACCTCAGCTTCCCTGCAAAAAGGAAGGAAAACTATGCCTCTTGCTTTCCTCTCTTTGGTAACAGTTGCCCCATCTTCCTAAGACCGTCAGCCTGGGAGCCGGGACACATTCTCTTCCCGCACAGTCTTCACATTTTGCCCTGTAATAGCTCATTCCCAGCTCCACTGCCGTTACAGCATACAAACTTGTGTCATTGTTCACGTGTATCTTCCCAGCCAGTCTCCAGTCAGTCCCCTCTCCTGTATTCCAACCCACTCCAGTGCTATCCACACACCCTCATCGCATCTGTCTCAAACACCGCTTCAATCCTACTTTTCCCCTCATCAAGAATTTCAGCCGGCGGCTCACACCTGTAATCCCAGCATTTTGGGAGGCCAAGGCGGGCAGATCACGAGGTCAGGAGATCAAGACCATCCTGCCTAACACAGTGAAACCCCGTCTCTACTAAAAATACAAAAAAAATTAGCTGGGTATGGTAGTGGGTGCTACCCGGTCCCAGCTACTCAGGAGGCTGAGGCGGGAGAATGGTGTGAACCTGGGAGGCAGAGGTTGCAGTGAGCCAAGATCCCACCACTGCACTCCAGCCTGTGTGACAAGGTGAGACTCCACCTCAAAAAAAGAAAAAAAAAAAAAAAGAATTTCAATTATTGCTGGCCGCCTATCAAATTAAGTAAATCTCTTCACTCTTTAATATGATCCAAATTTTATATAATAATCACTGTATCATATATAGCATATATCCAACACACACACACACGCCCCCCGCCCCCCAAATTCCTGGCCAAATGCAATACCCTGAGCATCTTCCTGTCTTTCCACCTCCATGTCTTCGGATTCTACCCAATGCATGGAATTGAAGTCTTTATTACTCCAAGGCTGATCTCAAATAGCCCCTGATCTAGATGCCACCTACTCACAGCACCTCTTCTCTCTGAATCATACATTGCTTTTTTAAAAGTTCCATGGAATTTGCCTTAATTTTTCTAACATAAAAATTTAAATACTCAATATTGAGTTCCACAACGGCAAAGACTGTCTTAGACATCTTTATGTTTCCATTTCCTCATATGGTATTTGATACATTGTAGGTGCTCAGTGTACGTATTTGGTAAATTAACTTGAAAACATCTCAAGAGGAGGACTATTCATGTTAAAATTAAAAGCGATTTAATTTTAATTAAATTAAATTAAATTATAGTCAGCTCCCAACTGACACCAACCAAATGTGGGAGGACTGGGCTGCAAAATACATTACTCAACTATGACCATAAAGCTAGTCCTCAGGCTGTTTCAGAAAAATTTTGAAATTAACTGAATTACTTCTCAAATCGATTTATTTCCTGGCCTGAAACCACCTGGGAGCTCATGGTAGGAGACAATGTTAATGCGATTGGTTAGCCTGTGATAAAATATAACTGCATTTGGTGTGACCACCCACCTACTTGTAAAAACACTCCCTCCAATTTCTGTATACTCATATGTTTTCATAAAGGCTGCAAACATAAGATCAAGAATCAGTCTCACTTTTCTCTCCATCTTCTCTTCTGCCACAAATTTCAACAGTTCCTGAAGTGCTAGATTTCCTGTGGACATGGTCGGCATCTAGCTAAAGGAAGCTGGGCGGGATTTACATTTAGTTTGAATTTCGTGGAAACATTGAGGCAGTTAGAAGTCCTTTGAAGTCACTAGGTTATCGCTAATTGCCTTAGTGTAAGAATATGGCCTCTAGGAATGCTCTTATCACCCACTGTGCCAATTCTCCTGGCAAATTGACACAAAAGCCAGAGTCAGAGGTCACATAAGACATACTTGTATGGGACATACTTGTATGAGATGCACTTCCAATACACCTGGCATTGGAGTATGTGAACAATAAAAAGTAAACAAGGTTTGAAAGGTACAGAGCCAAAGCTAATCTGTGGAAAATCTTCTGAATCATCAGATATGTAAAACTATAAACAGAAAATTCAATGCTCATAGCTTCTAGTCACAATGGAAGCTCTCTTTTGTCACAAGGAGACTTGAAATCATACCATGTATGATTACGAATATACCATACCTTTTTATTTGTTTTTGATGGAATTAACAGGAAAATAAAATGTATTCAAAACGGTGTTTATAAGGCAGAAACCTGTAGCAATGCCATATACAAGTATGTCTGTGTATCTGTATATGAAATTCCATATTTCAAATACTACAATTCATTAGACCTGACATTTGAGTGTCACCTGCGCATCCTGTCTAGGGGAAGTCTGGGGGACCCAGATGAAAACAGTTCAGCACTTGCCACTAAGAGCCGGCAGGAACCCATATCAACAAGTGTTCCAGAGAGCAGCACCTAGATAGGCCTGGAATACTCCTGATTATGCCTTATTGATATTACAAAACTTTTTATATATTATATATACATAATTATATATTTTATATGTAAAAAATTTTATATATTTAAAAAATACATTAAAAATTTTATATATTTAAAATACATAAAAAATTTTATATATTAAAAAAATATTTAAAACATTTATATATTTAAAATATTTTCAATTAATTTTATGTTTCAGAATTATCGGTTGCACTAAAACTCAAATACACCAAAAAATATACCAAATATACCACAAATATACCCAAAAATGCCTTCAATTCAATAAAGTGAACTGCCAGGAGAATTGGCACAGTGGGTGAGTAAACATTAGTCATTGCCTACAAAATCTTGAAATGTCCTGGCACGTTAAACTCGTGCAGAAAAGAAACTTGATAAATGTTTCCTCAAACTTGGTAAAATTCCTAGAACTTTTCATGACAAACTCAACGACAAATTGTGAAGCTGGAAGAAACTTATCTAAACTATCAATAATAATACACAAACTTCGATCTGGCACAATAGAGAAAAAATCCCTCCATTCCTCCCATACAAGAAACACTATTATAAAATTATCCTATAAAAGGCTCAAATTGTAGGAAAAAATACCATAGAGCTACATTAGGCAATTAATAAAAATATTGTGTTATTTTTATAGGTTGTGTGATGGGAAAATTAAGGCCAAGAGAACTTAAGCCAAGGTCACCAATCATAGCAGACTCATGATTAAGCTGAGATTCAGAACGAGGAAAAAGCAATTAATCTGTCTCTGTTTTATTTTCAACCATTTTAGTATTTCCATTTAAACATTTGGAAAATTGTCCATTTTCCTATTTTAACTTTGGTATGCAGAATCACCTGGAATACATACGATTTTGTATGTATTAGATTATAATCATCCTACTTTTAAATATAAATATGGTCATTAAGGTTTATAGTTTAGCCATTTATGACTGTGTAGGATAAATTATATCACATGGTTATAATACTGTAGGAGTATGAATTTTTGTTGTTAATTACATTGTAGAGTATTGGAAAGCAGCTTTCCATACATATTTAATGTGTTACCTAACTTCTTTTTGCAGCACTAAAGAACCCTGGTAAATTCATTCTAATTATTCATATTCCAGGGCTATAACTAAATACATATTTAAAATTAAATATAAGCTGGCTCATCCTGACAGGAAAAAAACTCATAAAATAGCACAGATGCATTTATAACAAATTTCTGAGGTAACTTAAAAGTAATTTAAAAGCACTCCCCAAACAGTTCATTGTCATTTAATAAAATTCAGCTTCATTTATCTAGAACATTTAATCAAATTTTATTTTTTCATGAAGTCTTATCATAGAAAATTGAGGATTAATGAAAGCTAATTTTTAGGTAGATACAATATAGCAGCAAAAAAGTATGAAAGCATAAAATACCCTTGTTAGTGAAATGCTAAGAGTGTAAACTTCTATAATGAATTAAAAGCATCTACATATTAACTAAGTTTAATGACTTTAAAGCACATAACAAAATATATTGCATTATAAGAAAAACATTTGAAACTACTCTGGTATTTCATCCAGAAACAGCTTCATGACCCAGCACCAAATAAACTTCCATAAAAGTTCATAAACAAGAATTCCATGAGCATCCTGGGTGGGCAGATTCACTCAATATATTTTCCCTATGGCCGACAAGTTCGAAAAATGGCTAAATTAGAAAAAATTACAGAATTCAGTGAGGCACAGTTTATTGGGATCCATTATGTTCAATTAACATAAGACTATTTCTGATGGTAACCAAATAAGTAGATGTACCATAATATAGGGTAAATGATTATATTTTGGGCCAATATTTCTCAAATCAAGTATGAATTACCCCCATTTCTTCAGGCCACTATTATAATACTATTTTAGAAGATTGTATATGGCCACTTATGAGTTCCCAGGTATTACACATAACCTAAAAAACATAGTTGACCCACTCCATGGCAAAATACTCAAGGAAAACCTCCCTTTATCCCCATTAGAGTAATAATATACTTAAATTTTATAATATAACATTAAAATTCAACCCACTTCTTCCATTAATTAGTTTAGTTCTAAAGAAGCAGGAATGGCTGGGTGCAGTGGCTCATGCCTGTAATCCCAGCACTTTGGGAGGCCAAGGAGGGTGGATCACCTGAGGTCAGGAGTTCAAGGGCAGCCCGGCCAACATGGTGAAATGCCATCTCTACTAAAAATACAAAAATTAGCCAGGCATGGTGGCGGGCGCCTGTAATCCCACCTACTTGACAGGCTGAGCCAGGAGAATCGACTGAACCCAGGAGGCGGAGGTTGCAGTGAGCCAAGATCACACCACTGCACTCCAGCCTGGGCAACAAAGAGCCAAACTCTGACTCAAAACACACACACACACCAGGAACAAAATGCTATCAAATATATAAATTTGTTTTATAAATTAGAAGTAAAAAAATATATGTTTGTTTTATAAATTAGAAGTAAAAATAAAAAGTATGTGTACTGACGATGACTACAAAATAAAAAGTGAAGCCAAATAGTCACACATTAACCTATTTTTTCCGTTTTTAAGAATGTGCAATAGGTACAATTTCTAATAATCAACTTAAGTGTTTATAATGTATAAACACTTTAATATCTTCAATATAATACCAGGTTATTTTACTGGGGTAAAAACACATACAATTCCATATTGTTAATTTGAGGTACAACGCCATACAGCAGATCACTAGAACTTAATTATCTTGCATACCTGAAACTTCATACGCGTTGAATAGCAACTCTCCATTTCCACCTCCACTCTCAAGCAGCTGTCATATTCTCATTTAGCAAGTAAGAAAAATATGCCCAGGAGTTTGTTTTTTTAAGAAGGCTCATAAAAAGTGCACATCAGCACTGGGACACAGACTCTGGTCTTCTATTCCAAATTTTTTTCACTCTGACTCTACCATCCCTTACAGATAGGTGATGTTCCTGTTTTCAAGGACTATATGTAACGGCAATGTTCTTAGGATAATATTCTTGAAAATCAGTCACAAACTTTAGACCCATTGAGATTGTCAAGTCTGGAAGTTCTCAATTCCTTTTCCTTACTGCAAAACACACACCACATCGCTTTGACAAGAGCGATGGATAACCATCTACTATATTTATATTAAAATCAGCTAAAAGTTATTTGCAATGTCCAACGTATTTGTGGTAACCACACTTCTTTCTGCCTGGCAAGAAATCATCGGAACTCAAGTGATAGCGATATTATTGTAGGAAGAGTCTTGAAATCAGTAGTTTAATCGCCATCAATAAAGGTTGCTTGGAAATCACCTCAAAAATTATCTCAAAATATCAGAATATAGAAATAGTCCAGCTGTGGGTGGCAGATTTGAGTTCTTCACTGCATCTGTAAGGCCTAGAAGTTGAGCAATTTGTCCAAGGAAGCAGTTCTGGTATATGGTAGAAGCAGTACTAATATTCAGAGATCCTAATTCTGTTCTTCCAACCATTCTATTGTCTCTTCACCTGCTTGTAGAGGTGAGAGATGTGAAATACCAGGTTTGGATTCAGGAATTCAGGAGTTAGATTAAAACATATTTCACTATCTGTCTTCTCTGTTTCTTGCACCATTCAACAATATGGATATATAGTAGCTAATATTAGAGACGGGAGTTGTGGATCTGAGAAGAATATCCAGAAGAAAGAATAACACACAAAGTTTCTGGGGAAAGTAGTTAAAGAAAGGAATTAAAATACAATCGGGAGGCCTTTCATCCTGGACCCTGTCTGCCACCAGCTGCTTCTCTCTTGATAAACTAGTGACTCACTGAATCAAGTAATTATTGAATATCTAGTATGAACCATGTACTACACTTATTACTAGAGGATATGTAACTTCTTTTGCAACACTTCAGTTACTTAAACAAATTAAAGTTCTACATACTAAGGAATTTACTAAAGACCCTAAAAATTAAGAATCAATACCCGATGGTGAACGCTGTACAAGTATTTGTTGTTGGAACTATATTGATACCACCACTGTTTTACATCAGATTTACTACAAATATGCTTCATTCCCACTTGAAAACAGATGTTGGCTTCTCACAAGAAAATTCAACATCTCTATTGCTATATAGTTATATATTTAAACTTATTTTAAACCACAAAGTCTCATTTTGGAGTGACCTAGATAATACCATCACCATATTGACAAAATATAGAGAAGAATTGCAGCTCTTTGGGACAATGTTTTCCAGCGGTGAAAGAGAATGACCTTGTATATTATTAAAATAAATTTTGAGGATGTAAGTCTTTCAGAAGGTTGAATAGTTATCTCTTTTGAGGCTATCAGAAAGATGTATACCTAATTGGTTCAAAGCTTGGTACTGATTAACTATAGCTTGATAAATACTGAACAAAAGCATTTTTTTTTCATTTTAACAATTACACTTATCAGGTCGCGGCGCGGTGGCTCACGCCTGTAATCCTAGCACTTTGGGAGACCGAGGCAGGTGGATCACGAGGTCAGGAGTTCAAGACCAGCCTGGCCAACATGGTGAAACCCCATCTCCACTAAAATTAGATAGGCGTGGTGGTGTGCATCTGTAATCTCAGCTACTCAGGAGGCTGAGGCAGGAGAATCGCTTGACCCTGGAAGGCGGAGTTTGCAGTGACCCAAGATCAAGCCATTGCACTCCAGCCTGCGCGACAGAGCAAGACTCCGTTTCAAAAAAGGCAAAAACGAAAACAATTATGCACATCAGAAGAATTAATGGTAAAAGTAAAGAACACAAACTAAATCTTTAGTCTTGTGCCCATATAAAGAGACAATTAATAAATGGAAGAGATTTTGATTTTGATTGCTCTAATAGATGATCGGTTTTGTCAGTAGGATGTAACTTCCCTCTAACTTCCTGAAATACATATGAATACTTCCATTGAATGGTAGAATGTGAAAGTACAACATTCTCCAAAGGTCAACTGAAAGTTCATCATTTTTAGGCCCTGTTTTTTTTTTTTTTTTTTTTTTTTTTTTTGAGATGGAGTCTTGCTCTCTCACCCAGGCTGGAGTGTAGTGGCAGCCTCTACCTCCTGGGTTAAGGCAATTCTCCTGTCTCAGCCTCCCAAGTAGCTGAGACTACTAGTGTGCATCACCATCCCCAGCTAGTTTTTGCATTTTTAGTAGAGACAGGGCTTCGCCACATTGGCCAGGCTGGTCTCGAACTCCTGGACTCAAGTGATCCACCCACCTCTGCCTCCCAAAGTACTGAGACTACAAAGATGAGCCACTGCACCCAGCCAGGCCCCGAAATTTTTAATAACTCATGGTTCATTGGTTTAGCAAGCATCCATTGATGTTTTTTCAACATTTTACGATATATGGTAGCGTTAGTCAAGAAGAATGGAACATTGTCCTCATGACTGAGAGTGCATCCTCCAGTTTAACTCTCAAATATTATGTAAACATGAATTATTATCTACATTTTACATATGGGGAACACAAGAACTAGAGAGAATCATAGCCCAAGTTCCAAATACTAACAGGAGGCAGATTATGACAGAAACATCTCAATGTCCCCCAAGCCATAATATGCCTTTTTTTTTTTCTGGCATCCACCTTGAAAATTATGCTTCTATTATTTTAAGCTTTACCAGGTTTCTGGTTTACAAAATATACCCACACTTGTTTTATGATTATATCACTGGACTTAATTCAATACAATAAACATTTATACAGTGTGATGCTTTCTCCAAGTTATCTTTTTACCACACAATCTCAATCATCCAGTAATACCTGTGGTTACAGCCCACTGAGGCAAGGTAGTAGGTTGTGTTTTTCATCTAAAAAATAAATAAGAACTTTATTATAAATAGGGTTTAAAGTGGACCTCTTCCATAAGAAAGCCCGCAATTTTTTAATATAAAAAAATTAATGTAAAGGTTTCTTTAATTTTTGTCGGTACATAGTAGGTGTGTATATCTATGGCGTACATGAGATGTTTTGATTCAGGCATGTAATGTATAATAATCACATCATGTAAAATGAGAACCCCCCCCCCTTTTTTTTTTTTTTTTTTTGAGACAGAGTCTCACTCCATCACCCAGGCTGGAGTGCAGTGTTACGATCTCAGCACACTGCAACCTCCACCTTCCAGGTTCAAGCCATTCTCGTGTCTCAGCCTCCCAAGTAGCTGAGATTACAGGCATGCACCACCATACCCGGCTACTTTTTGTATTTTTAGTACAGATGGGATTTAGTTATGTTGGCGAGGCTGGTCTCAAACTCCTGACATCAAGTGATCCACCCGCCTCAGCCTACCAAAGTGTTGGGTTTATAGGCATGAGCCACTGTGCCCAGGCCCCCACTATTTTTAATTGGACATATATTATTCCCAGCCTTCTGGCTTGGATCTGGCCCGTGTGATATAAATGTAGTGTGGTATCTCAGCATCCAGAAACCTAAAATACAGTTGGCATTGGAAGACTTCTACTTCTGATAATGACGGATTAGGTTATTCAAACCACCGTCCCCGTTGAGAAAAATGAGGAATGCCAGACAAGTTTAAAAGTGTGTCTGAGGACATTGTGGAGCTAAGAAATCAGTGAATATTTACAAGACTATGACATAGAAGGAAACGTACCACCAGAGACGCAAGCCCAGCATTTGGGTCTGCCTTTTCTGTAGGGTCTATGTACCAATTCAGAACACGCAGCTGAAAGGCTGAGACTGCTGAGCAGAGCGTTTTAACAGCCTCACTTAAATAATGGCACAAATATTAGATTCCAAGACTTACCAAGCAGAAGGAACACTGGGAAACAAACACTTTGAATCAAGACCCCAAAACTGCAGGCTTTAACTAAAGGTGAAATAGAAACACACTGGACCTGTCAGAAATGAAGCCTAATTTTGTAAAATCTCAGACACTGAAATTAGTTTGTGATGATCCAGATTTGCCAACGTCCCTAGCAACCAGCCATAAACAAAATATATTCTAAAAAATAATGAGACACATAAGGGACAGGACTATGTGATTTAAAAAGAAAAGAGAAAAAACAGGCAAAACAAGCAGAACCACAGGAAATCTAACAAATAGTTACAAGACAAAGAATTTTAAATAGCTAAGCTCATTATTTTCAAGAACATAAATTTAAAGCCCAAGAAAGTTGGCAGATAAATGGAAACAAAGAAATGAAAATTTCTAGAATTGGAAGAGAAATTAAATGAAATTAAGAATTTAAAGTATGTGCTTAAAAGTAGATCAGATGCAGCTAAAGAGAAAATCTGTGAACCTGAAGATTGGTCAGAAGAAAACATCCAGGATGTAGCACAAATAAACAACAGAACATAAAAAGGCAACAAAATGAGCTTAAAGTAATAGAAGATACAATAAGAATACACACACACACACACACACACACACAATTGAAGCTCAGAGAAACAAAGGAGAAAGAATGGGAAAGAAGCAATATTTAAAGACGTGAGCCAATTCGTGAAAATTTCCCAGTGCCAAGGAAAGGCATCAAGATATAGATTCAAGAATGCTAGCATATCCCAAGCATGATTAAAAAAAAAAAAAATTACACAGTACTGGGTTGAAGAGTGTTCTCCAAAAATCTATGTCCACCCAGAACCTCAGCTTCTCGACCTTATTTCAAAATAATGTCTTTGCAAATGTAATTAATTAAGAATCCCTAAATTAAATCCTATATTTGGGGTTCACCCTAAATCTAGTTGCTAGGTTCCTTATAAGAAGAGGAGAGGATACAGCAAGAAGAGAAAAGGCCGTGTGAAGACGGAGACAGACAATGGAGTGATGTTGCCATAAGACAAGAAATGCCTGTGGCCACAAGAAGCTGGAAGATGCAGGAAAGATTTTTTTTCCTTGAGCCTCCAGAGAAAGTTTGGCTCTTCTGCTATCTTGATTTTGGCTTAACAACAAAATTTTCAGAGTTCTAGCCTCCACAACTGTGAAAAAATAAATGTCTTTTGTTTTTAAACCATCCTGTTACAACAGCCCTAGAAAACTAACTCATACCCCAAGAACTTTAAAGTTCTGAAAATTGCTTCAGGGAAGTCACCAAAAAGACTGACAGGAATCAGTTCTCAACAGAAATAAAAGAATCAAGAAGATGAAAGAATGTTTTCAAAGCACTGAATCTTATTGTATAAATAATACATTGCTGCATAAAAAGTTACCTCCAAAACTTGGTGGCTGGAGACAATGCATATTTATTATCACTCAGGTTTTGTGGGTAAAGAATCCATATGTAGCTTAACAGGGTGACTGTGGCTCAAAGTCATTCCTGCGTCTACAGTTGAGCTGTTAGCCAGGATTAAGGTCCCACCTGAAATCTCAGCCTAGATAGGAAGGAGGAAACTCCTTCCAACCTTACCTCTATGGTTGTTTGCAAGCCTCCATCCCTTGCCACGTGGGTTTATTGACAAGGATTCCTCCCAACATGGCAACTAGCTTCACCGAAGGCAAGTCATTCAAGCTCAGGTGTAGATGAACCTCCGAAGGTATAAATCTTTACAGCAACTCAAGTATAGTTCCTCATGATCTATACACTAGTGAATCTAAATGACTAGTAATCTTTTCCCAACACACAAAACACACATTGGTGGAACAGAAACAGGATAACCACTATAGACATTTCTGTTCAAAGAGAGGAAAATGTGAACCACAAAGTAGCCACTGGTCCATAGCAATTTTAAAATTGAGATGTGCAAATGTTGGAATTGCCTTGATTACATCTGAGGTCTGATAATAATTCCTCATGATTCCCTGCTTCACTCTCTGGGCTCTTATTTCCACCCTCTAAGGCACCTTTTTTCACGGAAGTTAGTATGTGTTTGCAGCTGAAAAACCTCACTGTATTTTCTGCCGGAAGCTTCTCCTCATCTGGTACTGTGTTCCCCTTAATCCAACATGCCGATGTTTCTACATATAAAACTCTTAAAAATATTGTGAGTCTGTCAATCTTCTTGATATTCACTTTATTAGATAAAAAACTACATCTCCAAATTTCCTTGAGATAAGTATGTCTCTATCTTGGGTATCTATAGAGGCACAATACGCTTCAGCTTCTCAGAATCCAAATTGTTTAAGAGGATCTATGAGTCCCATGATTAAGTAATTTAAAGAGCTTTCCACTTGACTAAATAATACTCTGAGTAAATCACCTTTGATTTTCCAATTATACCTTCAGCTTCATCCTTAGACCAAGCTTTCTTGAGAAAGCCTTATATTTGGTCTTTGTTCAGAAGCCACTTCTTAAATTTAGCATTATTTTTTATCTGTATACGCTGAGAATTTTCAAAATCATCAAGTTAACTTCTGACTCCTTTTTGACAGCCCATTCCTCAATTTCTCTCTCTTTGCACATTTTGCTATAAGCATCAGAAGAAACCAAGTGACACCTTCAGAACTTTGCTTAGAAATTTTAGTTATGTCATTCAATTCAAAAGGAAATTTTCTACCTTTCAAGAACTTTCTGCCACTACATAACAAGAATCTCCTGTCTCCACTTCCCATAAGACATTCATTACTATCCAATAAAACTTCACTGGCAGCATTCTCTGAGATGATGGGATTTCTGTGAACACTTTCTGCAATGCACTTTAGACTTCCACTAACTCTCTCTCCTCAAAGTCCACTGAGCAGTTCCAAAGCCACTCACACATTTTATGTATTTTTTACTTCAAACATCTCTTTCATGCTGAGTGAAAAATGACAACTCCAAAAGGCTGCATAGTGTATCATTTCAATTATGTAAACATTCTTCAAATGACAAAGTTATGGGGATGAACAGCAGATAAGTGATCACCAGCGATTAAGGATATGGGAAGGAGGTGGGTGTCTATAAAGGGGTAGCATAAACGACCATGTAAAGAGATCAAAGTTATGCTATTTGGTGGTCAGTGGTGGTCCCAACAAATCTACACACATGATAAAATTGTATAAAACTGCATGCATACAAACACACAACTGCAGGTAAAACTGGTGAAGTGTGAATATGCTTTGTGGATTCTATCATTCTCAATTTCCTGGATTTTGTATTGCACCACAGCTATGTGAGATGTTAGCACTGGGGGAAACTGAATAAAGGGTACACAAGACCTCCTTGTACATGCTTTTTGGAACTTCTGACAAGTCTATTATTCAAACTAAAATTTTTTTAAAAAAACTTATCAAAATGGACACAAGAAAAATAAGAAATCTGATTATTTCATATCTATGTAACAAATTTTATCAACAATTAAAACTCCAGGCCCACATGGCTTCACCAGTGAATTTTATCCAACACCCAAAAAAAATAAATCCCAACTCATTATATGAAAACACTTTAATCTTGCTACCAAAACCTGCCCATTACATGGCATTACAAGGACATTACAACACAGGGAAATTGCAGTTCTACCTCATTCATGAACATCGTTAATCCTAAACAAAGTATTTGCAAACTCAATCCAGTATAAAAGGGATAATTCATCAAGGAAAAATTGGGTTTATTGTGAGGATTTATACATTGAATCAACATTTGAAAATCACTTAATTCACTAGCAGAATAAAAGAAAAACTAACACAGATATCAATATATGCCAAAAAATGACAAAATCAAATCCTCATTCATGATTTTTAAATAGTAATGACAACTCTTAGAAAACTACGTGGCAGACAATAAGCAAAGGACAGTGGCCAGACTCACAGCCTGCAGCAATTTGCCCAGAAACCAACCCCTCATGGACAGTGTACAGCCCAGAAAGCTACCTGCTGTAAGTCAGGCTTATAGGAAGTCAGGCTGCTATCTCTAGTAACAATCCAGGAAGTCAAGCAATAACCCTTGTAACAATGGATCCAGAATGGCTGGGAGTCGATTAATAACTGACAGCTTTCCTAATTTTTGTCCTCACTTCTGCCTTAGAAACAATCAGAGAAAACAGCCAACAGCCTGCAATCAGGGCACACCTGAAGTCTCCCTTGTTTCCTAGATAAAGCTTTCCAGCTGGGTGCAGTGGTTCACCGCTATAATCCCAGCACTTTGGGAGGCCTAAGTGAGCAGATCACCTGAGGTCGGGAGTTCAAGACCAGCCTGACCAACATGGAGAAACCCCATCTCTACTAAAAATACAAAAAAAAAAAAAAAATTAGCCTGGCATGGTGGTACATGCCTGTAATCCCAGCTACTGGGGAGGCTGAGGCAGAAAAATCGCTTGAACCCAGAAGGCAGAGGTTCCAGTGAGCCCAGATCCCACCATCATACTCCAGCCTGGGCAACAAGAGAGAAACTCCGTCTAAAAAAAAAAAAAAAAAAGAAAAGAAAAAAGCTTTCCACTCCTCTGCCTGCCCATGAGTCTCTGCCAAAATGCAGGTGATGGTGGTAGACTCCCTTGCAACAGCAGACTCTAAAAAATAGCCTTTGCTTTTCTCTTTGGCTCATCTTCATTTGTTTCTACAAATAATAGAAGAGTATTTCTCAATTTAAGAAAAGGACACCTGCAAAAACCTACGACAAACTTTATACCCAATGGTAAAATACTGAAAGCTTTCCCTCTGAGTTCCTGGATAAGACAAAAACTATCTTTAGCACCATTCAATTCAACACTGTACTGAAGACTATAGTCAGCCCGATAAAGAAAAAGAAAAAAAATACAATAAAATTAGAAAGGAAGAAATAAAGCTCTCATTTTTGCAGACAATATGATTATATAAAAAATAAATCCCAATAAATCTACATAGAAATTATTAAAAATTAGTGAGCTTAACAAAGTTGTTCATAAGGCTAATAAGCAAAAACATATTCCATCTTTATGCATTAGCAACAAAAATTTAGAAACTACAACACTTAAAAGATACTATATACAGCCAGGCACAGTGGCCCACACCTGCAATCCTTGTTCTTTGGGAGGCCAAGGCAGGAGGATCGCTTGAGACCAGGAGTTCAAGACCAGCCTGGGAAACATAATGAGACCCCTTCTCTACAAAAAATTCAGAAAATTAGCCAAGCATGGTGCCACACATCTGTAGTCATAGCCGATAGGGAGGAATAGGTAGGATTAGGTACGAGAATCACATGAGCCCAAGAATTTGAGGTCGCAGTGAGGTATAATCATGTCACTGCACTCCAGTCTCAGCAACAGTGTGAGCCTATCTTCAAAAAATGTGTGTATGTGTGTGTATAAATATATATGTGTGTATGTATATATTATATATGTGTATGTGTATACATAAATGTGTATGTATATATAAATAAATGTGTATGTATATATATACACACACATATATATGTATATATACACACACACACATATATTTTTTTTTCCAAAAACCAGATATCTAGGGAGAAATACATATATCAATCTGCATGACTACTAAACAAGAAACTTTAAAACATTATTGAGAGACATTTTAAAAGATAAAATAGGGGCCAGGCACGGCGGCTCATGCCTGTAATCCCAGCACTTTGGGAAGCCAAGGTAGGCGGATCACAAGCTCAGGAAATTGAGACCATCCTGGCTAACATGGTGAAACCCCATCTCTACTAAAAATAAAAAAAAATTAGCCGGGCATGGTGGCAGGCACCTGTAGTCCCAGCTACTGCGGAGGCTGAGGCAGGAGAATGGCGTGAACCCAGGAGAAAGAGCTTACAGTGAGCCGAGTGTCACTCCAGCCTGGGCGACAGAGTAAGACTCCGTCCAAAAAAAAAAAAAAAAAGAGGTTAAACATTCTCGAAAAATAAAACTTAGTATGGTAAAAAATAATTCTCCCCAAATTATCTATAGATTCAGGGCAATTTTAATCAAAATCCCAATATATTTTTCTGTGGAAATGGAGAAGCTTATTCTAAATTTTACATAGAAAAATAAAAGGCCATAATTAAGCAAGGCATTCTTGAAAAAGAACATTGAGGTGGGTCTATCATACATAAAGATTAGACATAAAGCTATAGTAATTTAGATGTGGTATTGCCACATGTTTAGCCAAATGAACAAATAGAGCAGAATACAGATTTCAAAAACAGACCCATTCACATATGGACAAAACTGGTGTTACAGAACAGAGGGAGAAAGTTATTTCAATAACTATCTCTTGGTCAAATACATACCCACTTAGAAAAACAACAAAACTTCATCTCTCACACAATTCACAGAAATTACTTTAAGCAGGTTTTAAATCTAAATGTGAAATAAAAAAACAATAAAGCTTCAATAATATAACAGATTCATACCTTCCTTATTCTAATACTTGCCATAGGGAAAGATTAAACAAAACACAAAAAAAGCAAAAACACAAAATATATTTACAGCCCATTAATAATTAATTTAAATCATCTGTTCATTAAAAAAAAACCCTATTACAAAAATGAAAAGGCAACCCATTGAGTGCAGGGGGGCACATATTTGCAACACATTCAACTGGCAAAAGAATAGTATCCAGAATATAGTAAGAACACCTATAGTAAGAAAAAGACAGACAACCCAACAGAAATACAGGCAAGAGAATTATTGAACAGGTACTTCACAACTGAAAATATCCAGTCCAGGCACGGTGGCTCACACCTGTAATCAGAGTGCTTTGGGAGGCTGAGGTGGGAGGATTTCTTCAGCCCAGGAGTTCAAGATCAGCCTGGGCAACATGGAAAAACCCTGTCTCCACAGAAAATTAGCTGGGCATGCAGTGCACCCCTGTAGTCCCAGTTAATTGATAGGCTATGGTGGGAGGATCACTTGAGCAGGGGAGGTCAAGGCTGTAGTGAACTGTGATTGTGCCCCTGCATTCCAGCCTGGGCAACAGAGTGAGACCCTGTCTCAAAAAAAAAAAAAAAAAAAAATCTCGGCCAGGTGCAGTGGCTCACACCTGTAATCCCACCACTTTGGGAGGCCGAGGCAGGTAGATCACAAGGTCAGGAGATCAAAACCATCCTCACCAACATGGTGAAACCCTGTCTCTACTAAAAATACAAAAATTAGCTGGGTGTGGTGGCACATGCCTATAATCCCAGCTACTTGGGAGGCTGAGGCAGGAGAATTGCTTGAACCCAGGAGGCAGAGATTGCAGTGAGCTGCGATTGCACCACTGCACTCCAATCTGGTGACACAGCAAGACACCATCTCAAAAAAAAAATAAATAAATAAAAATCTCAAAGGCCATAAATACATTAAAAAATGTTCAACTGGCCAGGCATGGTGGCTCATGCCTATAATCCCAGCACTTTGGAGGCCAAGGTGGGTGGATCACCTGAGGTCAGGAGTCCAAAACCAGCCTGGCCAACATGGTAAAACCCATCTCTACTAAAAATACAAAAATTAGCCAGGCGTGGTGGTGGGTGCCTATAATCTCAGCTACTTGGGAGGCTGACGCAGGAGAATCGCTGGAACCCAGGAGGTGGAAGTTGCAGTGAGCCGAGATCACGCCATTGCACTCCAGCCTGGGCGACAAGAACAAAACTGTCTCAAAAAATAAAAATATAAATACAAATATAAAAAAATAGGCCGGCACGGCGGCTCAAGCCTGTAATCCTAGCACTTTGGGAGGCCGAGGTGGGCAGATCACGAGGTCAGGAGTCCGAGACCATCCTGGCCAACATGGTCAAACCCTGTCTCTACTAAAAATACAAAAAAAAAAAAAAAATAGCAGGGCGTGGTGGCAGGCGCCTGTAGTCCCAGCTACACAGGAGGCTGAGGCAGGAGAATGGCGTGAACCCAGGAGGCGGAGCTTGCAGTGAGCCGAGATGGTGCCACTGCACCCCAGCCTGTGGGACACAGCCAGGCTCTGTCTCGAAAAAAATAAACAACTAAATAAAATAAATAAAAAGACGTTCAATTTCATTAGTAATCAGTGAAATGAAAACAAAAAGATACCACTATATACCCATGAGAATGCCAAATAAAAAAAAGACAATACCAAGTATTGACAGGCAAGTGGGAAACTGGAAATGCATGTGCTCTATGAGTGGTAAATTTGTACAACCATTCTGAACACACGCATACCCAGCACAAATACACAGGAGTGCTGGAGATAAGTACAAGAACGTTCATAGCGGCCATCGCGGCGGCTCACGCCTGTAATCCCAGCACTTTGGGAGACTGAGCGGGGCGGATAACCTGAGGTTAAGAGTTCCAGACCAGCCTGACCAACAAGGAGAAAACCCATCTCTACCAAAAATACAAAATTAGCCGGGCATGGTAGTGCATGCCTGTAATCCCAGCTACTCGGGACGCTGAGGCAGGAAAATCGTTTGAACCCAGGAGGTGGGGGTTACGGTGAGCCAAGATCCTGCCATTGCATTCTAGCCTGGGCAACAAGTGTGAAACTCTGTCTCAAAAAAAAAAAAAAAAAAAAAAAAAAAAGTCCAGGCGCAGTGGCTCACACCTGTAATCCCAGCATTTTGGGAGACCAAAGAGGGCAGATCACTAGGTCAGAAGATCAAGACCATCCTGGCTAACACGGTGAAACCCCCTCTCTACTAAAAATACAAAAAATTAGCCAGGCATGGTGGCCGGCACCTGTAGTCCCAGCTACTCGGGAGGCTGAGGTAGGAGAACGGCATAAACCCGGGAGGCAGAGCTTGCATTGAGCCGAGATCGCCACTGCACTCCAGCCTGGGCGACAGAGCAAGACCCCATCTCAAAAAAAAAATAGTAATTAAAAGAAAAGAATGTTCATAGCAGCAGTGTTCCTAAGAGTCCCAATTTAGAAACAAGTCACATCATCAACAAGAAAATAAATACACCACAGAGCCATGAAATCTGATAAACTGCAGCTACATTTAGCAATATGATGAATCTCATAAAGAGAAAGAAGGCGTGTTCAAGAACACATACTGTATGATTCAATTTACATAAAATTCAAAAACAGGCAAAGAAGCCAAGACCTACCCACCTTTGAGAAGGAAGAAAGGGTGCTGATGGAGAGGTGGTAAAAGACAGAGGTAATGGGGTCCTCAGGGGCTGGCTGTGTCTCTTTCTTGACTGCTGTGGGAAACTCGTAAGCATCTTCTCTATCATAATTTATTAAGCTGCACATTTCATACTGTGCATTGCTTTGTGTGAGCGTCACTGAGTCCAAACTCATTCTGCTTGCTCCACAAAGGCCAGTAAGTTGACGGACAAGGAGTTGGAGCAAAGAAAGCCACTTTTTTGTTTTTGTTTTTGTTTTTTTTTTTTTTTGAGACGGAGTCTTACATCACCAGGCTGAAGTGCAGTGGTGCAATCTTGGCTCACTGCAACCTCCGATTCCCTGGTTCAAGCGATTATCCTGCCTCAGCCTCCCAAGTACCTGGGATGACAGGCATGCACCACCATGCCCAGCTAATTTTTGTATTTTTAGTAGAGACGGGGCTTCCACCATGTTGGCCAGCATAGCCTCGATCTTCTGACCTCGTGATCCACCCGCCTCAGCCTCCCGAAGTGCTGGGATTACAGGCATGAGCACTGCACCCGGCCAGAAAGCCACTTTATTAGGACAGCCAGCAAGCCAAGAAGATGGTGGACTAATGCCCTAAAGAACCAGCTCAGAATTAAGTGGGCTTTGCCTTGCCTTTTATCTTTAGGTAAGGGGGAAAGGGGGGGTGAAAACGACAGGTATCTGGGCACCAGCAAGGGTCCTTGGTAATGTTCTCTCATATGGTGATAGCCAAACCTCCTCGTTCCCATAAATCTTCAACAAAACAGTTGCTTACATACATGCCCATTCATCCACATGATTGCTGTTTTTGAGTTTTATCTCAGTGCTCTAAAATTATCCTAGTCTATGGGCAGGAATGGGCAGAGGTCCCTTAAACAAAACTGGCATTAGTTATGCTGTTTCACTGTTACATGGGTATTCAATGTCAATTAAAGCAGCTTTGAATAAAAGGGTACCTGCTGCATGCCCTCTGTTCCTTCTTAATTTTCCTCTGCCCTGAGGGATGACGTGCTCATGGGCCAGGTGGTGCCTTAGTTACCATGCTGGACCATGAGCACAAGTTCTGGGCATAATATACATGAGCTAGAAAGAGCCAAGATCCCTGAGGCCAACATGCTTCCCACAGACTTCCCGCCTCTGGATTTTTACGTGAGACAAATAAACCTGTACCTGGGTTAAGACACCGCATTTTGGGTCAATTGAATACAAATCCTATCTTAACTGATACGAAGAGGCAGATCACAAATCTAAAGCTCACAGCCATCTACGCCCATCTTTTCCCACAACTTCTCAGAGTCTTACACTGTTATGGATCAACCATTCTGGAAATTTCATGTCAGAGAAAAAGCAATCAAATCCATTTATATAAAAATGAATATTGGGGCACTGCCATAAAAACTTTAACTGGAAACTTTCTGCTTTGTTACGCCTTAAAAAATCAAACAGTGTTTTATGGCATTGATTTTTCTCTTTTTCAGCTATGGCAGCTTTTGCTTTGTAAAATTGGAATGTGACCTTTTTCTTCTTCCCACGTGATTTACTCACTCGTGTGTGTTAATACTTGGCAAATGATTTTTTCCAGAATATGCAGATATTTCTAAGCACTTTGCTTGGTTTTTCCCGTGACAATTTCAGGGTACCCTTAATGTCATTTGGAATATTTTACATGGAAATAAAGAGAGGAAACGGAAGGAAACATGCAAAGATGTGATTCACTAGCTTAAAAAGCCATTTCCTTGGTAAAGGGTCACTCAAAATGTTTCACGAGGGAAATATATGGCCACATAATCAAACAGAATAAAGCCGAAACTCACTGCAAGAGCTGTCCACTGGCACACGCGGCCCAAAGACGAGAACTTAACTGGAACTTTAGAGCTCAGGCACGCTCCATCTGAGAAATGCACAAGTCATTTTACAGCATCCAGTTTTCTAATTTTCAGCTTAGTTATGAGTTTCTTGGTTGTTACCTTTAGTCAGAATCTAATCCAAATAGTATCTTTCATGACCTCCATTGAGTTTTTCAGGGAAGGGTTCTCTATCCTTCACCCACTTTAGCCTTACCTAACTTCATTCCCATTACAAAGGGGACCCCTTAGTGTAACCATGTGTCTCAGATATGCAAGAAGAGAGAGCTATGCACTGAATGTTTATGTTGCCACCCCCACCACCACCACCAAAATTCACATGTTAAACCCCAAATCTCCAATGTGATGGTACTTGGAAGTAGGGCCTTTTAAAGGTAATCAAATTTAATGAGGTATTAAGGTGGAGCCCCCAAAATGAGATTACTGTCCTTAGAAGAGCAGAAACCAGAGCTAATTCTCTCTCCACCATGTGAGAACACAGCAAGAAGGCAGCCTCTGCAAGCCAGGAAGAGATCCCTCACCAAGAACCAAATCTGCTGATGCCTTAATCTTGTACTTCAGCCTCCACATTTGTGAGAAATTAATGTTTGTTATTTAAGTCTCCCAGGCCTTGCTATTTTGTTAAAGCAGCCCAACTTGACTAAGACACAGGGGATTAGTAAAGCTTGAGAGGGGTTCAAGTTCTGAACACGGTACAGGTTCAAGGAAAACAGGACTTGCCCACAAGGAACAAGATTAAGCCAGTAGCCTTAAGAGAACAGAAGAGCTAGAAAATAAGAGAAAAGGGACTGGAAAGTAAGAAGGAAGGGATGTGTGTGTGCCTGTCTGCCTGTCTGAAACAGGTACTACACGGACGAGTTGATGGCCCAGTGTATTCTACACCATCTTCTGACCTCTGTGTTCATGCTCCACTCCATGTAAGGCTGGGCTTTCTTGCGATGGGCTGCATCTTTCATGATGGCAGGTTACCATCAATGACTCACTCCTCCTACTTCTTATATTATTAAATATCTATAAGAATGGACTGCTCCCTGGATCAGCCTTGCCCTCAAAGTAGAGTAGGGTCAAGTGGGAGAAGAATTGGAGAAGAGAATAAACAAGCTTTTGCAGCTCACCAGGGGAAGATAACTTCAAATTTGTTTAAAAACTGGATCTTTTATCTCGCTGGGAGGTGAGACTAGAGATAAATGATAAAAGAACAAGAGAAATGAACAGAAGCTCCCATGCGTCCATCAAGAGCCCAGCACCCATTCCACCTCTGCACAATTGCCAATGATTGATCTCTCTCTCCTCTCCTTTCCTCTACTGCGCCCCGCCCCTGTGTTGCTCTAGCTCCAAGCATCACATCTCACTAGCTTTTTTTATATTAGGCAAACAGTACTGAGCCTCAGTTTCTCCATACTATCTCCAAAGATGGTTGTGAAAATTAAAATGAGGTCATATGGGCAGTGACTCTCACACTGCCTGGTATATAAAGGGAACTCAATGAAAGTTTCTCCTGGCATATTAGAAAGAGAGAGTGTGGCATGAACAAAAACTGCAGAGCACTTGTTAAAACTCCCAGATTTTCTCTTTTGTTGAGTAGACCTAAAACAGGAAAACTCTTGCTTGGGTAACTTACTGCGGCTTTAAGACTCAGTTCCACATCTGTAAAATTGTGATAAAATTACTTCCTCATAGCAGGATGTGTAAAATAAAAAGATGAGATAACGCCTCTAGAATCTTTAACATAGGATCTGAAACATGGCACTTTTCAACAAATGGTAGTACCTGATAATGATGAACCAGGATTCTACAACAGCTTTTTCTGGCTAAGCTGGGATTCAAATTTGGGGAATGCAGACAACACCTCCACATACCACTCCTAATATAGGTTTATACGTGTTGATATGGATGACAGTTTTTTAACATATCTGGGTGAAAAGAATGCTACATAGATTTCTCATGGTTTTCCCATTCAACAAATCCAATAGAGTTGAAGTGTAAATAAGAGAAAAATACGTTTAATTTATTAGATTAGTCCTAATTGATCAATGTTGAGAAAACAAAGCATGGAACATTTATGCTTTGAGCAGTATTGTCTTAAACAATTTAAGGTGGAGAGCAAAAGGCAGAAAGGAATTTACAGGTGCCACAAGCCCCTATTTGATCATTTAGTTTGGCACGAGGGTTGCACAATGCACACATTCCTGCAGGTAAACAATGCAAAGACAGACATATCCACCTGCATGTATATTCTCCCCTGGCCACATTGCTTGCATGGCTTTTGGGAGGCCGAGGCGGGCGGATCACGAGGTCAAGAGGTCGAGACCACGGTGAAACCCCATCTCTACTAAAAATAGAAAAAATTAGCCGGGCGTGGTGGTGGGCGTCTGTAGTCCCAGCTACTTGGAGAGGCTGAGGCAGGAGAATGGGGTGAACCCGGGAGGCGGAGCTTGCAGTGAACCGAGATTGCGCCACTGCACTCCAGCCTGGGCAACAGCAAGACTCAGTCTCAAAAAAAAAAAAAAAAAAAAAAAAAAAAAAAAAGAAGGGTTTTTGCACCTCGAACAAAGAGCATCTTGACTTCTTTCATCATTGACTGAAAAAACAAAAGGGCAGATTTCATGACCAGAAAGCCAATATGCCATGCTCTGGCTAGAAAAACAAAGAGTTGTAACAACAAAGCCATACAGATATCTAGAGAAATTAGTTCACAAAACCTCATCAGCTAGTGCCCATGCCATCCTCAGGTTTTCGTTTATAATGTGGGAACTGTAACAAAATCCACCTTCTAGGGTTGCTGTGAGGATTAATATAATGAACAAAGAGCTGAGCCCAGAATCTGGCATATAAAGCATTCAATAAGCAATAGCCAATGTGGTGGTTATTACTGAGTGAGAAGAGCATATTCGGTTGCAAAGACATGGAAGGTAGAACCCGATTATCACAGACAGACCAGATCAAAACAATGATATGAAAAGGGTCCAGAGAGGATGCAGTGCCGAGGCCGTTCAGTTCAGCACCTGGGTGGTCAGCACATGAGGGAATTCCTGTTGATGGATAAGTGTCACAATAATTCTGTAGTCACTATTAGGTTGGTGCAAAAGTTATTACGATTTTTGTCATTAAAAGTAATGGCAGCCGGGCGAGGTGGCTCACGCCTGTAATCCCAGCACTTTGGGAGGCCAAGGTGGGTGGATCATGAGGTCAAGAGATCGAGACCATCCTGGCTAACACAGAGAAACCCCGTCTCTACAAAAATACAAAAAATTACCTGGGTCTGGTGGCGGGTGCCTGTAGTCCCAGCTACTTCGGAGGCTGAGGCAAGAGAATGGCGTGAAGCCGGTAGGCAGAGCTTGCAGTGAGCTGAGATCACACCAGTGCACTCCAGCCTGGGAGACAGAGCGAGACTCAATCTCAAAAAATAAATAAATAAAAAGTAATGGCAAAAACTGAAATTACTTTTGCACCAACCTAATAACACCCCTACTTTTTAGGAACCATATGCAGAAAGTATGTAGGAATGAAGCATGATACTTAGAATTTACTGTTTAGCAAAAATTGCAGAGATGAAGAAATGTGGCAAAACGTGAGCAACCGAGGAGCCCCAGTGGCAGACGCATGAGTACTCACGGTCCCGTTCTTTACTCATTTCTGTGGTTTCGAAAATGCTTAGAACTAGTGAGTGTTGCCAGCATAAACCATGTGGCTTTTGTAGTGTTCTGTATGTAATCAGGAACACAGGAACCAGGACAGAGTGTTCATCCATCCTAAGAACCAGGGTGAAAAATGCCCCAGGGCTTACTGAGATAGAGTCTCGCTCTCTCACCAGGCGGGAGTGCAGTAGCACAATCTTGCTTCACTGCAACCTCCGCCTTCTGGGTTCAAGTGATTATTCTGCCTCAGCCTCCCAAGTAGCTGGTACCTGTAGTACCTGGGACTACAGGTGTGCACCACCATGCCCAGCTATTTTTTGTAGTTTTTGTGGAGACCGGGTTTCACCATGTTGGCCAGGATGGTCTCGATCTCTTGATCTCGTGATCTGCCTGCCTCCATCTCCCAAAGTGCTGGGGGTTACAGGCGTGAGCCACTGCGCCCGGCCAGCATTTTTATATAACATATTGCTACCAGGACCAGAGGGCCCTACTGATCCAGGGCTCACACTGGATAGCCTGGTAATCGTTGGCCCTCTGCCTGACAGCCTCCAGCTGGCTGCGCTGCACACCGTACTGGGAGGAAGACAGGCTCATGAGAAGACCTTGGAATGTGGAATCAAACAGCACTGGATTCCACTCTGGCCTCTCCACTTTCTAAGTAAATCTGAGCAACGCTTCATCGTCCCAAGTCGCCGTGTTCTCATCCACACATTTGGAAATGTGTTTATGGATGCTGGTAGAGATTTTTTTAGGTAGTTCAATTCTGGCTTAGGTTATTGCCTGTGCATGAGTAACTCTGAATTCTATATATTTGCTCTGACTCTTCAACTAAATATGTACATTCTGTGATAGGAAAATAAATCTTGGGGCCCTAAAATCACTAAGCTACAGGGAAAAGTCAAGCTGGGAACTGCTTAGGGCCAAACTGCCTCCCACTCTATTCAAAGTCACCCCTCTGCTCACTGAGATAAACGCGTATCTGATTGTCTCCTTTGGAGAAGCTCATCAGAAATGCAAAAGAATGTCTCTTCTGTACCTATGACCTGGAAGCCCCTTCCCCACTTCAAGTTTTCCCGCCTTTCCCGACTGAACCAAGTTTATCTTACATATTTTGATTGATGTCTCATGTCTCCCTAAAATGTATAAAACCATACTGTGCTCTGACCACCTGCGGCACACACTGTCAGGACCTCCTGAGGCCATGCCACACACATACGTCCTCAACCTTGGCAAAATAAACTTTATAAATTAAGTGAGACCTGTCTCAGATATTTGGGTTTCATAATCCCAATATCTGCAGAGCACTTGGATGTCATTCTCACATCTGAAACGACTTATCTACCTTCCTCCAATGAGGGCGTCTTCCATATTTCACATTACTGAATGTGGCCAGACACTTAATAGACCTCACCCACCCCTTCCAAATTCTCTAAATTTAAAACTTGGAGATTCCAGTTCCCTACTTCCTCTTTCACCAGGCAGGCCACAGAATCATTTGATTCTTTTTCCAGAGGAGATTGCCAATTCCCCGCTCAGGACCCTGGCTTCTCCTACTGCCTCCTGAAATGCGTGCAGCTCCTCCTTCCTTCCAGTGCACGTGATCCCACAACACCGAACACCGCAGTGCAGCAGACAGTGCAACATCGCAGGCAACAAGTCGTGGAAAAGACAATCTGGGGACAAGACAGCCGGGTGTGAAAATTCTGGCTCTTCCTTTAATTAGCTAAATTATATAACTTTTCTGAGACTCAGTTATCTTTTAACTGGGTAGAATGGGATCTGCGCGTCTGCAGAAGATTAACAGTTTTTACAAAGCGTTTTGTGCAAAATAAATGCTATATAAATTAGAAGCGAAAGAGAAGGGTAAGAGCAAAATGCAGACACAAGGGCACTGAGCTCCCGCCAGGAACACGAGGGGCTGGGAGCACTGAAAACAAGTCTCACCTGCTCTTGTCCAAGCTGAGGCCTCTCAACAGTGTGCCTTGTTAGAGACTACCGTTCAGACAGCCTCACCTCTGGATAGAGACATCAGAGTAGCTCATAGACTTCAACTGCACTCTGGCCAAAAACGCTATATAAAGATTAAGTATGTGACAAAAATTTGTAGCAACATCAGCTAATTGCAAAGTTGAGGAAGAGAAAGTAATTAAAGTTACAGATGAGCCAGCAAGTATTTCACTTAATTGTCAGCACAGAACATTCCCCAATCTGAAATCTTCTCTTCCCCTGGTGGGGTTGAGCGGCGGAACGTCGACAGAATGCTTGCACACCTGTGCCAGCTTCCAGGAGTGACTTCCTGGGGCTGAAACAGACTGCCCATCTCACCTGCCACAAAGCAGATCAAAGCAATATTTTTGAATGTATTTTCTCTGTGAGTTTCTAAAATTATTTTTCCCCTGAAGAGTATTTCCTCCACTGAGCTTGGCTTAAAAATAAAACACGTAATAGACATTCTATGGACAGGTAATCCACAAACAAGACTCAAGACCCCAGGTGACAAATACATTGCAGAGACATCATAGCCAAAATCCACATTCCTTCCCAAAAACCACAGATGCATGCATCCAGGAGTATACTGAAAAAGGAGAGGCAAGCCGCTTAAAGGTACCCTACAGGTTTGTAAATGAAAGAGAATTCCTATTATGGATTGCTTCTATGTGTCTGTGGGTCTATTTTTTGTTGTTTGGGGGTTTTATTGTGCTTTTTAACTTGTATGTTTCTAGGAGTGTCAAATGAAAAAGTCAACGTCATTTTGGCAAAATGGCAGGTGCACACACCTCTCTCTTCCTGACGGGGCTGGACGGCTTGCCAGTGTCCTGCACGCTTCTCATTCCTTGTTTCGAAAGTCAGAGAAGCTCAAGTGAACACGCAGTCTCTCAAACCATGCCCAAGGCTGCCCTGCAGCAGGGAAAAGACACTGGCCCAGGAACCCCCAGACCTGAGTCCAGGTGCCGGCTTTGTATGACCTGGAACTCAGTGCGCGCCTGTGCAAGACAGAGTTGGTGAGAGCTGCTGAGCTAGCCTCGCATAATTATAAGGGAATCTAACAAAACAACAGAGGAAGGTGCTTTGAAATCCAATGTGAACCAAAATTATCTGAGACAGGTCTTAATCAATTTAGAAATTTAGAAAGTACACTTTGCCAAGGTGAAGGACATACTCATGACACAGCCTCAGGAGGTCCGGATAACATGTGCCCAAGGTGGTCAGAGCAGAGCGTGGTTTTATACATTTTAGGGAGACATGAAACATCAATTAATAGGTGTGAGTTGCGCATTGGTTTAATCCAGAAAGGTAAGACAACTTGAAGTGGGGTTTCCAGGTCTTGGGTAGACAGGAGACCAACAGGTGCATTCCTTTGAGTCCCTCATCAGCCTTTCAGTGAATACACAATTTACAGCTGAGGAAGAGTAGAGGCATAGTCATTTCTGCCTTAGTCTGATGCAGTGAATCTACACTTTTACATAAGCAATAGGCCAGAGGAAGCCATCAGATTTGCATTTGTCTCAGGTGAGCGAAGGGATGACTGAGTTCTGTCTGTACTTTATCCCACACCTTCGACAATAAGCTATCAATTCTGATGAAATTCAGCAGAACTATTTTAGGGTAAAATTCTTGAGGTCAACAAAGAATCTCCTTGTGGACAAATTGTGAGGGAGGTATATAGCTTTTTCATCTTGTAGCTATCTTATTTAGGAATAAAACGGGGGGGCAGTTTTCCCAAACGCAGTTCCCACCTTGACTTTTCCCCTTGACTTAGTGATTTGGGGGTCTTGAGATTGATTTTCCTTTCAAACCAACAAGGCCAGCAAATACAGTGTACAGGGCTGTTAGCTTCACATCCTGTGTCTCAGTGCTAACTGGCCCTGTGCTGATGTCACCATATTTCCAAAGGAAAACTGCTATTTTATTTTATTCATTACTTGATTGATTGAACAAATATTCTTTTAGGCCCCAGAATGAGCTGTTCAGGTACTGGGGCTCCTGAGAAGCACTATCTCACCCTGTTTTTATCAGCCTGTTCTGACATTACTATAGACAACTACCTGAGACTCGGTAATTTATAAAGAAAAGAGGTTTAATTGACTCACAGTTCTGCAGGCCGTATGGGAAGCCGCTGTACAGGAAGCAGGCTGCACAGGAAACTTACAATCATGGTGAAAGGCAAAGGGGAAGCAGACACATCTTCACACCCCCAGAGTAAAACAAAAAGACCAAAGGAGCAGGTGCTACACGCTTTTAAACACCCAAATCTCATGAGAACTCACTAGCACGAGAGCAGCAAGGGGCAGATCCGCCCCCACGATCTAATCACCTCCCACCAGGCCCCCTACCCCAACACTGGGGATTACAATTCCACATGAGATTTGGGTGGGGACACAAGTCCAACCCATATCACCATAATAATCCTTATATTTGAGATGGATAAATATCTTCAGTAATATCTCTGAAGATGAACCCTGACCACTAGGGTCAACAAAACACAGGGTGCAGGGCCAGGCTGAAAGCAAAGGGAATGCAGGGAAGTGTAGAAACCCTGGCAGCGAGGAGAGAGGTGGGTGGAGGCAAGGAGCTCACAGCTGTCACTGATTTTTTTTTTTTTTTTTTTTTTTTTGGAGACCGAGCCTTACTCTGTCACCCAGGCTGGAGTGCAGTGGAGTGATCTCGGCTCACTGCAACCTCCACCTCCCAGGTTCAAGTGATTCTCCTGCCTCGGCCTCCTCAGTAGCTGGGACTACAGACACCCACCACCACGCCTGGCTAAATTTTATGTTTTTTTTATAGATGGGGTTTCACCATGTTGATCAAGCTGGTCTTGAACGTCTGCCCTCAGGTGATCCACCCGCCTTAGCCTCCCACAGTGCCAGGATTACAGGTGTGAGCCACGCCAGCTGCCCTGATATCTTGATTATGAAAAAAAAAAAAAATAGACAATTTGAAAGCCCATGAATGTAATGTCTTGGATTAAACCTCCCTGTTACCCAGGAAATCTGGCCCTTAGGAAGAGTTAATGCAGAGACAAAAATTCTAAGGCTCAGCTGACAGGAGAAGGTGGTTTATCTGGTGTTTGCACCCTGGAAATGACCTTCGTTGTGAAGCTGGCATAGAGCCGCCCTCTGCCCTCGGCCTTTTGGCAAAGCACCCAAAGTTGGAGCAACAAAAGTCTGACACACACAAATACATCCAACGTAAAGTCCAGTGCACTAATGATTCTGCCAAATTCCACACATGCACGTCTAAATGTCGGCTAATATAAAATAGAAACTACATTGGGCACTTTTAAAGGACAGTTGCACGAGCTCTGATAAACTGTAATGGGGATATTTGACCACGGGAGGTCAGCAAAGATTTATCTGAGGAAGGCGCTGGAGTGGAGATGGGTAGGGTAAGAGTTAAGTAGAAAATAGGACAGAGGCGGGCCGGGGGCGGTGGTCCATGCCTGTAATCCCAGCACTTTAGGCCAGGTGCGGTGGCTCACGGCTATAATCCCAGCACTTTGGGAGGCAGAGGCGGGTGGATCACGAGGTCAGCATTCGAGACCATCCTGGCCAACATGGTGAAACCCCGTCTCTACTAAAAATAAAAAAAATTAGCCGGGCGTGGTGGCGGGCGCCTGTAATCCCAACTACTCAGGAGCCTGAGGCAGGAGAATCGCTTGAAGCTGGGAGGTGGAGGTTTCAGTAAGCCGAGATCATGCCACTGTACTCCATCCTGGGCGACACAGCGAGACTCTGTCAAAAGAAAGAAAGAAGGATGGAAGGAGGGAGGGAGGGAGGGAAGGAAGGGAGGAAGGGAGGGATGGAGGGAGGAAGGGAGGGAGGTAGGGAGGAAGGCAGGCTCCAAATAAAAGGAACAAAGTGTGGAAAGGATCTATGGAGGGAGCAGGGACTAGAAGCAGGTGTGGCTACATCAAGCACAGTTTCTGAGCTGAGGATGTCAGGGAGGGAAATGATAAGCAGAACATGGTTCCCTGGCACATTGGCCCCAGGATGCTTTGTTGCTGGAAAGGTGTCCTAACTGATAAGATACCAGGGTCTGTGATCTCTTTTGTCTTCTCAGGGTGGCATCGGTGTCATAGTTAAAATTATAACACTCCTCCTAAGAAGCATACTTTCTTCAACATTTCTTTCCACCTAAAACTTACAAAATATAATGCCTAATAACAGCAGTCTGGATGTCTACATTGCAACTTCAACAAATACGCTGGGATATGAATATCAGATTTCACAAAACTATTCTCTGGATACCTACGTGGGAAGCTGTGTACAAAGTGTATGTGCAAACACACATTCGAACGTTCAACCATAGTTGAAGATAAACTTTGGAATATCATTTCTCCAAGAAAACAAATAATTACTTCTCAAATGATATTCAGACAAATGTTTTCAATCTTTCAAGACCTTACCAAATAATGATTCCGAGGCTGATTTTTTTTTCAACTTTACGAATATTCGAGATGCTTCTATTTGCCATTAACAATAGCAGTGGAGGAAAAACAAATAGAATGAGGATCTCGCCTCTCTTTTAATAACAAATATTTGCTTTCCAAATGGTCATTGCATCTTAACATTAGTAAAGAAAGCTCTGCAGAGGCTCCTGACCCCACTCGAGGGTTCTCACCATTATACCACGGGTGACTCTCCCTTTGGGTCCTTCTCATTATCTTTGGAAGCTAAAGGCAAAAATTTGTCAGCTCAACCCAGTCAGAGCTGACCTCTCTTCTGACTTCTCCTCAAGGTGACAAAACAAGGAGGAAACTGAGGAGCATGGGGTCACAGCGAGCGACGACTCGTTGGGCCGGTGGCTTCAGGCTAAAAGAAATTACCAAGACAGTTGTAGGATGGCTGAGTGTGGTGGCTCACACCTGTAATCCAACACTTTGGGAGTCCGAGGTGGGCAGATCACCTGAGGTCAGGAGTTCGAGACCAGCCTGGCCAACATGGTGAAACATCATCTCTACTAAAACTACAAAACTTAGTTGGGCGTGGTGGTGGGCGCCTGTAATCCCAACTACTCTTTAGGCTGAGGCAGGAGAATCACTTGAACCTAGGAGGCGGAGGTTGCAGTGAGCAGAGATCGCGCCACTGTACTCAAGCCTAGGAGACAGAGCGAGACTCCATCTCAAAAAAAAAAAAAAACAAGGAAAAGGCCGGGTGCGGCGGCTCACGCCTGTAATCCCAGCACTTTGGGAGGCCGAGGCGGGCGGATTACGAGGTCAGGAAATCGAGACCATCCTGACTAACACGGTGAAACCCCGTCTCTACTAAAAATACAAAAAAAATTAGCCGGGCGTGGTGGCGGGTGCCTGTAGTCCCAGCTACTTGGGAGGCTGAGGCAGGAGAATGGTGTGAACCCGGGAGGTGGAGATTGCAGTGAGCCGAGATCGCGCCACTGTACTCCAGCCTCGGCGACAGAGCGAGACTCCATCTCAAAAAAAAAAAAAAAAAAAGACACTTGTAAGTAGAGAAACGCAGATTTATTGAGAAAGTAGGAAAATACGTTGCAAGGAGGCAACAGGCAGGCTCAGCAGAAGAGCCGACTGCTAGGAGACAAAGGCTTGCCGAGGTTTTCACAGAATAGAACTCAGCTTACTGAGAACGCCAAGGCAGCAGGAAGTTTTAACTTACATTCTTCTTTCAGCCGGGGTGTCTCATCAGTTGAGGTGCATGATGGTGAGCAGGAAGTTTGTGAGTTACGTCCGCTATCTGTGCAGGAGGGCAGTATGTCCTTGGCCATAAAGAAAGGCAGACCTATAGCTTCTCTGCTGTCTCTCCTTTCATCCCCCTGCTCCTGCCAGCCTGACGTCTTCCCCAGTTAGAACCGCACTCATGGGATCCCTCTGAGGACAAGAGAAGGTCAGGACCAAGTGACAAGACAAAAGGGATCCATCCCCAGCAAGCTGGATCTTCATCAGAGACCTGCTGAGTTTCCACTTCCAAGTAATTCTGTTACTCGGTCCAGACCCTAAGACAGGATAGTTGGATCTCATGCAAGAAAGAATTCAGAGCCAGGCGCCACAGCTCACGCCTGTAATCCCAGCACTTTGGGAAGCCAAGACAGGCAAATCACCTGAGGTCAGGAGTTTGAGACCAGCCTGGCCAGCTGGCCAAGATAGTGAAACCCCATCTCTACCAAAAAATACATATATATAAAAAATTAGCCGGGCAGAGTGGTGGACGCCTGTAATCCCAGCTACTTGGGAGACTAAGGCAGGAGAATCACTTGAACCCAGGAGGCAGAGGTTGCAGTGAGCTGAGATTGCACCACTGCACGCCAGCCTAGGCAACAAGAGTGAAAGTCCGTCTCACAAAGAAAGAGAGAAACAATTCGGGGGTCCACAGAGTAAAGTAAAAACAAGTTTATTAAGAAAGTAAAGGAATAAAAACATGGCTACTCCACAGGCAGAACAGCCCCAGTGAATGCTGCTTGGCTATTTTTATGGTTGTTTTTGATCATATGCCAAAGAAGGGGTGGATTATTCATGAGTTTTCTGGGAAAGGGGTGGGAAATTCCCACAACTGAGGGTTCCTCGTCCTCTTAGAACATATAGAGTAGCTTCTGGATGTTGCGTGGCATTTGCAAACTGGCCTAGTGATGCTGGGAGTGTCTTTGAGCAGGTAATGCATTATAATTAGCAAATAATGAGCAGTGAGGCAGACCAAAGGGTGCTTTTGTTGCCTCTTGGTTTTGGTGGGTCTTGGCTGGCTTTACTGCATCCTGTTTTATCAGTGTGGTCTTCGTGAGCTGTATCTTGTGCCAACCTCCTGTCTCATCCAGTGACTAAGAATGCCTGACTTCTTGGGGATGCAACCCAGCAGGTCTCAGCTTCATTTCCCCCAGCTCCTGTTTGAGCTGGACTCACTCTGGTTCCAGCACTTCTGACGATTTCTGCACCCGCAGACCCACAACCAGTCTGGATGATTTTCAGGTCCCACCCCTGAAGAAATCACTCATCCATTATCAGAATAATTCTTTGACTAATCTATAAAGCATGCAAATGAAATTCATCATTATGTGCATCCGCAGAATGTTCCAGCTTGCCGGGCACATCTGTGTGTTAATAATAGAAGAATTATAATTGTTTGATGATGACAGGCTCCACACGCCTCTTGGCCTGAATATCATGGGCATATTGGAAAAAGGAAGTGCAGTCTAGTACTATTCCTGCCCCACATCACCTTTGACATGAACACTTCAGTTTCTATTGCGATCTTAGATGCCTTTTTGCCTTTTTTTTTAACTGTGCAAGCTAAAAATAGGATTCAGCTAGATAAAGTAATGATGACCTGGATCGGATAGCTCAGCATAACAATTAAGGTTCATGGATTTAGACTGAATATGCAGAAGATTCACATTTCAATGGAAATGTGAATTAACATGGGACCATTTAATTGTAGATGGAAAACATTAGAAGCCGTTAAAGAATATTGACTTCCAGAGGTAATGGCAATGTGACAACCAGCAACAGAAATTGAGGAGAAGAGCACAAGCCTGGTGGTGTCGGATTCATTCCAGCTGGGGACTGTGATGAAAAAGTGCAATTCCCTTGCATAATTCAGTGCCTTTTGTCAGTTAAAAATGATAACATTCCATGTTCTTGGCTGTGACTTAGTTCTGAAACAATGATGAATAGGTTACAGTCATGAACACTCTGCAATCAGCTCCTTCACTTTCATTCGACCTACTTAAGACTGAAGACAATTGTTGATGGCAACCCATGATTAAAAATACAAAAGATAGTCTTACAGAATATCAGAGTATGCATGGACCTTTAAGGCTGTCAAATCCAACTCTCTGAATTTCCAGATGAATTAATTGGGTCTCAGAGGCAAGAGGGGAAATGACTTCCTATAAGGACGAAGCCATGGATACAGACTCTAACCTACTCAACTCCAGTTTCTTGTGGTTCCAATTCACCCCTCCAGTTCTGCAGAGAGCATAGGCACTAAGCCTTGTCAAAGGAAAGGCAAAATAAGCAATATAATGAAAACCATCCACAATTGCTGGTTTTTCTTCTTTCAGTCTGGCTTCCCTGTGATCCCCTCTTCCTCTGTCATCCTCTTGACCAGGGGTTGGCACACATTTTCTGTAAAGTGTAAATATTTAGGTGATAAACAACTCAGACTTTGCAAGTCATTCCATCTCTGTCGTTGCAGTATTGTTAGAAGCGTTGGAAGCAGAGTGACTCCATTTTGAGTGAGGGCTGGGAGGTGAGGCTGGGGCCTGCTGGGCTGTGTTCTCAGAAAGTCAGGCATTCCTGGCCTCTAGATGTTTGTGGTTAAGGGAACAGATTGATAATGTTTACGAAACAGACCCAGACTTGGGAGTGTCCAGATATGCCGATAACTGGAGAACAAAGGCACTGCTCATCTTGCTTTAAAGATAATAATATCAAATCTTGCAGAATATAGTGATTAAGAAAATTGGCAGGGTGCAGTGGCTCACGCCTGTAATCCCACACTTTGGGAGGCCAAGGCGGGCAGATTGCTTGAGGTCAGGAGTTAGAGACCAGCCTGGCTGACATGGTGAAGCCCTGTCTCTACCAAAAATATAAAAAATAGCCAGGCGTGGTGGTGCGTGCCTGTAATTCCAGCTACTTGGGAGGCTGAGGCAGGATAATTGCTTGAACCCGGGAGGCAGAGGTTGCAGTGAGCCGAGTTCACGCCACTGCACTCCAGCCTGGGTTATAGAGCAAGACTCTGTCTCAAAAAAAAAAAAAAAAAAAAAAGAAAAGGAAAAGAAAAAAGAAAAGAAAATTAATCCTTTATCACAAACCCTTGTAGCAGAACACGTCTCCCCATATATAACAGCATTATACCTAGGGTGGATGCATTCCTCCTCTTACTTACAGGAATGTCCTACTCTGTTTATGGAGTAGCTGTCCCTTCACCACTGTAGTTTTTTTGTTTTTTGTTTTTTTTTTTTTGAGACAGAGTCTCCACAGTCTCGCTGTGTCACCCAGGCTGGAGTGCAGTGGTGCAATCTCGGCTCACTGCAACATCTGCCTCTCTGGTTCAAGTGATTTTCCTGCCTCAGCCTCCCAAGTAGCTGGGATTACAGGCACACGCCACCACACCCAGCTAATTTTAGTACTTTTAGTAGAGACAGGGTTTCGCCATGTTGGCCAGGATGGTCTCGATCTCCTGACCTTGTTGTGTTTCCACCTGCATCGGCCTCCCAAAGTTCTGGGATTACAGGCGTGAGCCACTGTGCCCGGCCACCACTGTACTTTCTTAATAAACTTGCTTTTGCTTTGTGCTGCGGACTCGCCATGAATTATTTCTTGAGTGAGATCCAAGAACCTTCTCTTGGGGTCTGGATCGGGACCGCTTTCCTGTAACAGTATGGAAGCCACCATTGAGGATGTGCAAGTGAGTAAGCATGGCTGTAACCCAATAGACTTTGCTCAGGGAAACCAGCTCAGGCCTGATTCACCCCCAGGCTGGAGTTTGCTGACCCCTGCTCAGTAGGAAACCCCGCATCTTTCAAACACATGTCACTATTTGGGATGATCTACTCTGTTTCCTTGCAGATTAAGTGCCTCCCCAGTTGGAATTAATTCTTCATATGTGGGCAGAAGCTTTGACTCTAGAATTCCCACTTATTCAGCGATCAGCACCTATGACACTGCCAGCTGTTTGTTGAATGAATAAAATAGACACTTTGACCTCCCAAGTTAGCAGGCTATGGTTGAATTTTTTTTTTTTTTTTGTCATGGAAAAAGCTTGAAAGTTTTTCTAGCTTACTACAGCAAACCTTTTTAACAGTTGAGGAGATGGTATAAGCAAGGATTCATCCAGAGAGAGTTCCTCCAGAGTCTCAGTGATAAGAATTAAAAACATTACTTTTCAATAATGCTTGGCCCCTAGGACTTCTAAACCCATTGAATTGTTGACAGCAGGACAAGGCACAAGGACAGGGAGCACGACAGTTTTTCTTTATTCCGGCTCTTTTATTTAAACTCTAAATATCAAACATTAAAACTTATCTGATTCAACGTGGCTAACCAGAAAGCAACAAGACCCAGTGAGACACGAAGAAGAGCCAGCCCTCAAGTTGATGGTGACAGAGGAGCTGGCAGGATTAGGAAAGCGAATTTCAGAAATCCCAGAAAATGCCTTTAATTAAAATCTTATTTGAGGGCTGTATGGCCCATCTTTTACTCAGTATGGATGTTTGAAAAGATGTTTAGTCTGTTTATTAATTAAAACATCTATAAAATTATGCCCATTTTCTCATTCAAGCAGGTAGCTCTTCTACATAATCACACTCCTCTTAGTTATAAATTTGGTTATTAGAAGTTAATGAAGTGAGTACTATCTTTAATCTGATACTTTCACATCTACATTATAATTTAAAGTCAGATCTTTAGAAAAATCTGTTTAAATAATCAAACAGAATTCTAGTGAAGGATAGCATGGCAAATAATTTTACACATAGAAAATGTCTGCCAAGAATAATAACATCTTCCATTTTACGTGCTCAATAATTCATCAGAAGTGTTTAATTAGCTTACTTGATCTTTATGAAAACCCTGTGGCATCATAAAGCAAAAATTATGAGGTCCACTTCACAGGTAAGAAAACTGAGGCCGGGCGCGGTGGCTCATGCCTGTAATCCCAGCACTTTGGGAGGCCGAGGCGGGTGGATCACGAGGTCAGGAGATCAAGACCAGCCTGGCTAAAATGGTGAAATCCCATCTCTACTAAAAATACAAAAAATTAGCCGGGCATGGTGGCGAGCGCCTGTAATCCTAGCTACTCAGAAGGCTGAGGCAGGAGAATGACGTGAACCCGGGAGGCAGAGGTTTCACCGAGCAGAGATCCTGCCACTGCACTCCAGCCTGGGTGACAGAATGAGACTCTGCCTTGAAAAAAAAAAAAAAACAGACACCCCACTAAGGTCTTTAGCCAAGGTCACATTATACTAAGCAAGGGCTGTCCAGAACCCAGATCTGCTGGACCCTAACAGAGTGTGCTTCTTCATCAACCATCTGCCTCAGTGAGCACTCGATGTCGGAAACCGATGGAAAGATTCAGCATCGTGCAACTTAGACTGTTCGGAAAGCTCAGAATCCCCCTGGGAGGGGCTTTGCTTTCCTTATTCTCCACAGAAGCCATCAAACATCCATAATAAATAAAGCAGGGCAGAATGGATCAACAGAAAAAATATCAGAATACCTAGGTAAATAATAGAAAGATATCTGAAACATCCCCCAAATATTTCTAATATTTCAAATATTTAAAACTTTAACAGCATCCTTCTGAATAACCCATGGGTCAAGGAGGAGATCACAAGGGAAATTAGAAAGTATTTTCAATTAATTGAAAATAAAAACATACCAAAATTTGTGGAGCACAACTGAATGAGTGGTTAGAGGGAAATTTATAGAATTCAGTGCTGCTGTAACAAAAGAAGAAGGTCTCAAATCAATGATCTAAGCTTCCACCTCAAGAAACTAGTAACAAATAGCAAACTAAACCCAAAGAAAGCAGAAAGGAGAAAATAATTGAGAGTATAGAAATTAATGAAATAGAAAAGCATTAGAGAAAAGTCAATGAAACCAGGAGTTGATTCTTTGAAATTCAAAAAATTAATAAACCTGTAGCCAGGCTGATGAGAGAGAAAGATAAACAACAGGCTGAGGCAGGAGAACGGCGTGAACCCAAGAGGCGGGCTTGCAGGGAGCCGAGATCGCGCCACTGCACTCCAGCCTGAGCGACAGAGCGAGACGCCATCTCAGAACAAAAGAAAAAGAAAAGAAATAACAAATTGCCGATAGCAGGACTTAAAAGGAGAATGTTACTACAGATCCTATAAATATTAAAATGATAATAAGGTAATATAATGACAGTAAGTTTCACAACATAAGAAATGGGAAAATTCCTTGAAAGACACAAATTACCAAGGCTCAAACATAGATAGCCTGAAAAATCCTACCTCAGTTAAGGAAACTGAATTCATAGCTTAATATCTTACAAAGAAAATTCGAGGCCCAGTTGACTTCACTGGTGAATTTCTCTAAAAAATTTGATAAGGAAATAATAATTCTCCATGTTTGTTCAGAAAATAGAAAAGAAAACACCACTTCCAAACCCCTTATATAAGACCAAAATTACCCTGATACTAAAATGAAACAGATACAAGAAGAAAAAAAACTATAGACCGTAAACAATAATCATAAAAATCCTTAACAAGGCCAGGGGCGGTGGCTCACGCCTGTAATCCCAGCACTTTGGGAGGCCGAGGCGGGCGGATCACGAGGTCAGGAGATTGAGACCATCCTGGCTAACACGGTGAAACCTCGTCTCTACTAAAAATACAAAAAAAAACTTAGCCTGGCGCGTGGCAGGCGCCTGTAGTCTCAGCTACTTAGGAGGCTGAGGCAGGAGAATGGCGTGAACCTGGGAGGCGGAGCTTGCAGTGAGCCGAGATCGCGCCACTGCACTTTAGCCTGGGTGACAGAGCGAGACTCCATCTCAAAAAAAAAAAAATCCTTAACAAAATATTAGCAAAATGAAGCTAGCAATATATGAAAAGAACAATATACCATGACCACCATGACCCAGTGACATTTATCCTAAGAATGGTTTGAATTGCACTCTGCCCTGGGCAACAGGGTGAGACTAAAAAAGTCTTCCTCTGGAGCTGCACTAGGCCTCCTCCCAAATTCTAGTTACTTTATTAGGCATTCATTTAACAAACTTGATCAGGTGCCTACCAATGGCCAGGTACTGGGCTACAGAAGCAGACAAAACAAAATCGCCTACCTTTTTGGAGTTTGCAGTCTAGATGAGCAATACAGACAATTCAAATGGTTTCTTAGGTTCTTTACCCTAAGAAAATTGGTTTGGCATTTTAAAATCAAGCAATATAATTTACTATATTCTTAGACTAAATTGAAAAAAAAACTTATTATATTAATAAATGTGTGGAAAGCACTGATAAATGTTGACATCCACTGATGATTAAAAACTCTAAGACAACTAGGTATATGAAAGAACTTTCTCAGGAAGTAATTTCTGTTATACTTTTTTTCTCCATTACACTATTTTGCTTGAAGCAGTCACACGCTCACTCAGAATCAAGACAAAGGAGCATGGACTCCATCCCTTAATGGGAAGAATGACAAATAATTTTCAGTTATTTAAAAAACCACCACAGACCATCTTCTGGTAACAAATTATTGAAATTCCTTTCACATACAAAATTCACTCACCATGCTTCAAAGACCCCACTTCGAAGTACCAAAAATGATGCTGAGTAGCTTCTGAGGCTGGGCCCTCAAGGCCATAAAGCATTCGTTTTCTTTACAGGAGCTCTTATGCTTTTGACCCCTGAGATCCTCTGTAAGAACACCAACTATCCCAAGGCCACCATGTTGTGAGGAAGCCCAAACCACAAGAAGTCATATCACACACTTCAGCTGACAGGTCACCTGAGGTTCCAGATTCTATGAAGCATAAATAAATCATCTCACCAGTACCCTGTCTGAATCCGAACTCACAGAATCCTATAAGCATATAAAATGGTTGTGTTTTGATGTCACTAAATTTGCAAATACTTTATTAGGCAGCAATAGATTATTGAAAAATTTGCAACTGGAACATCACCATTGCTTTCTCTATTCCTCCCTTCTTTCCAGCCAAAAGAAGTCAGCAATTCTTCCCACTAACACAGAGTTTGCCAATTTATATTCAAGATAATCACAATTCTCGAAATTTTAAACCCATATACTCTAGATAAGCACAAAAATTTCACACCTTATTTTATGTTACCTGAAATTTCAAAATAAATTTTTATGATTTCATTTTAAAAATCCATAATAAAACAAAGAGCTACTGTTACTTTGAGCCAAACACCTCTCTAGACCCTAATCATTTCCCTAATGCTGAATGCCATGTCAATAACTCATCTGTCCTTTCCTGTTCATCCTGCTCATTGATTGACAGAAAGAATTGACTTCCATTTCTACTGTAATATGTGCATTTCCAAAAACTCAATCACTAAGGAATACCATTTAGTATTTCAAAATTGTATCTCAATGTTTTAATTTGCTAGTTCTCCCCAAAAGAATAATCCAGAGTTTTGACTGACTACTTATTGGTAATTGTCTATGTTCTACTACATCAAAAACTTAAATAACGAAGCATAAGTAAACTACAAGTGTAATTATAAAACTTTGTTGTAAAGACAGAATTTTTCATTGACCATCTGGAAGATTATTTTTTCTTTCCTTTAAAAACTTCCACATCCTCTCGAATCTTTTTTAAATCACATGAGAGTCCTCAAAGACAATACAGAGCACGCAACAGACCATGAGTACGGTGCTCTGCTGGCCAACTATTTTGCAAAGCTGTCATTTATCTTTTCCTTCTGTGATCCTCACAGCATCTTTTTGTGTCATTGTGATTTGGTTTTCACTCATTTGAGGTTAAAAATGCTAAGGGACTTTTGTTTTCATTTTGAAGTGTAAGAGACATTTATAGGTTTCTAAAAAAGACACCTGGTGACAATCAGGCGGTTTTCTTTAAAATTCTTTAATCAGGCCAGGCACAGTGGCTCACGCCTGTAATCCCAGCACTTTGGAAGCCCAAAGTGGGCAGATCATGAGGTCACGAGATTGAGACCATCCTGGCTAACACGGTGAAACCCCGTCTCTACTAAAAATACAAAAACAAAATTAGCCAGGCATGGTGGCAGGTGCCTGTAGTCCCAGCTACTCGGGAGGCTGAGGCAGGAGAATGGCATGAACCCAGGAGGAGGAGCTTGCAGTGAGCCAAGATCACGCACCTGCACCCCAGCCTAGGCGACAGAGCAAGACTCCATCTTAAAAATAAAAAAAAACTTTAATCAGCTCAGAGAGTTAATTAGTCACTTGGTGACCCCATGCCTGTGGGTAAAGTAGGCCGACCAAGCATATATCATTAGCATATATTCTATTTCATTCAAAAACAATACTGATAGAAAAAAAATTATTAAGACGTCTTAATTAACTCATCCCAATGCTCCGATTTAAACACCAGATTATCACCTGGTACTTAGCAATTCAATTTTAATCTAGATAGGCATAAAAGTATACATAAAATAGAGGTAAACATACACATACACAATTAGGACATAGTTTTGAAATATTAATCAGACGATTTTTACTTTTCCACCATTTAAAGTAGACAATAATGGGAGGCCAAGGTGGGAGGATCACTTGAGGCCAGGAGTTCAAGACCAGCCTGGAAAACAGTGAGACTCCAAACCTCCATCTCTAAAAAATAAACAAATAAAAAGATAAAATAAAGTAGGCAATGAGGCTAGAGGCTTTGCCAAGAAGACCCCCCAAAAATAAAAATGGTGCAAAGTCTTGCCTACAAGTATCATATATTGGTGGATTTCTTCTTCCCTCTATTCTCTCTCCATTTATCTTCCAGGGCCTCAAAAAAATCTCCCTCTGGGCCCAGCACAGTGGCTCATATCTGTAATCCCAGCACTTTGGGAGGCCAAGGTGGGTGGATGACTTGAGGTCAGGAGTTCAAGACTAGCCTTGCCAAAATTGCAAAACCCCATCTCTACTAGAAATACAAAATTAGCCAGGCATGATGGAGCACACCTGTAATCCCAGCTACTCAGGAAGCTAAGGTGGGAGAATCGCTTTAACCTGGCAGGCAGAGATTGCACTGAGCTGAGATCCCGCCCCTGCACTCCACCCTGGGCAACAGGGTGAGACTAAAAAAGTCTTCCTCTGGAGCTGCACTAGGCCTCCTCCCAAATTCTAGTTACTTTATTAGGCATTCATTTAACAAACTTGATCAGGTGCCTACCAATGGCCGGGTACTGGGCTACAGAAGCAGACAAAACAAAATCGCCTACATTTTTGGAGTTTGCAGTCTAGATGAGCAATACAGACAAGAATCAGATAGGAAAGCGTAAGGCTGCCGGGCACGGTGGCTCACGCCTGTAATCCCAGCACTTTGGGAGGCCGAGGCGGGCGGATCATGAGGTCAGGAGATCGAGACCATCCTGGCCAACATGGTGAAACCCCATCTCTACTAAAAATACAAAAGTTAGCTGGGCATGGTGGCACGTGCCTGTAGTCCCAGCTACTGGAGGCTGAGGCAGGAGAATCACTTGAACCTGGGAGGTGGAGGTTGCAGTGAGCTGAGATCACGCCACTGCACTCCAGCCTGGCAACAGAGTGAGACTCTGTCTCAAAAAAAGAAAAAGAAAAAAAAGAAAGCGTAAGGCATGTCATATGGTGCAAAGTAATGCAGAGAAAAATAAAGGAGAAAAGAGGAATGGAAAGAGGTGGGTGCAACTTTAAACAGAATGGTCATGGAAGGCCTCCCTGAAAGAGTCGCGTTTGACCAACCACAGGAAAGAGATGAGAGATGGGGCCATGCAGATGTCAAGAAGGAGAACAGACTAGGCAACAGGACCAGCCGGGGCAAAGGCCAGGAGGCAGAAAACTGTCTGACTTCTCAAAGAAACAGCAAGGACCTCCGTGGGGCGGGGGAACATGAGCCATGGGGAGAAAAGCAGAGGAGAGGTTGGAGCCTTCAGAGGACACCAGACCCACGAGGCCCTACAGCCACATAAGGAGTGAGATGGGAGGGCACTAGCACATGGTGAGCGGAGGGCGCCATGACCGAGGAGGAGGGCGGAAAAGGATAGAAGCAAGGAGAGTAGTTAGAGGGCTTCATGGGCATCAAGAAAGAGACTGTGGCGGCTCTACACAGGTGGGGCACGGGGTGAACCATAGGTCTAGGGGGTGAGAGGCAGTCAGATTCTGAGGATACTGTGAAGCAATGCTGACAGCATTGACAGTTGTATTAGAAATGGGGTCCGTAAGCAAAAGTAAAGTTGCAACTCTACCGTCTGTGGCCTACACACCTGGAAAGATGGGGTTTCCGTTTCTGAGATGGGGAGAATGCCGGAGGAAGGAATTTAAGGGGAAGATCAGGAAGGTAGCAAAGCAACTTTCAGGAAATTCTGTCAACTGTCACTTCCCTAAAGAAAAAAAAAAGAACTTCACCTACACATCTATTTATGTGTTTCGTTAAATGAAAGAACCATCTCCTTCATCTGTGATACAACACAAAAAAACAGCAAAACAAAGAACACTTGAGATCAACTTTTTAAGGAATTAGTTCAAAAAAAAAAAAAATCACTCCAATCCGGAATGACCACTCAGGTTGTGGAATATTTTTTTATCTTTATTGTAAAGTTCTACACCCAAGAAATCACTTTTAAAGGTAGAGTCCTGATTTCCCCAAATTAGCAATGTCATGAAGTTCTATTTTTATGACTAACTTGCAGAGGTGTGTGTGAGTATGTCACGTGTGTGGACATAAAGGAATGGCTATTATTTTGAAGGCATATATATTTTATACCTGACAACCACAGCATGCTGAAAAGGAGGCTTGGAGCATTGGCCATAATTTCCAGTTTGCATATCACAGCAGAATTCAATAGCAATACATCAACAATGATGCAAGTTGCTTTCTTTATGAAATAGTTAATTAATTATATTCCCTTTTGCTGCCTAGTAAAGTCAAACCACGATTTAAAAGATAAAACTCACACCTACTGCCCCTCATTCGTTTTTCCATCAGTCACCTAAAGCTTACTGTGTTTAATGGTCTGTGAAACACTCTCCAAGAGTATGGGAAACTTATGGGAAGCAATCAATACTGCTTTCCTCATTTTCCCCCTGTCCCCTTCAAGATAACTTTTAAATTTCTCTCAATATACTGAATACTCTCCTTCCTCCAAGGGCTCAAATGACAGAAAGAGAAAATGCTTGCCACAGTCAGGTTTTATGCTGCTATAACTAACTGTTCAATCAATAAGCAACTTCAAAAGGGGCCTGCTTAGAGAAACGGCTCCTGGCAGTAAGGTGTTCCTATTATGCAGACCTTAGGCCACAGCCTGGAAGTCTATGAATTGGATATGAGGCCACAGGCTGCTTTATTTCTAAATTAGCAGCATGCAACAGCCACTGTCACTGGAGGCAGGCTATAAAGTCTTAGTCCTATCACAGACAGTACTTTCAAAATGACCTATTCAGAAAGCTAATGTTCCCTGCAGTACAGAGAACGGAGAAAATAATGAGCCACTGCCCCCATAAAACATTTTGATAAATACCTGGTTTAACAGGCCACTACGCCAGGATTAATCTTATCTGGGCCCAGGACTACTCCACAGTTAACTGGTACTATCAATGGATGGTAACCAAATGAGGAGAAACTATTTTTATTTCCCTAAGCATGAAAAATATCTCCCAGCAGCATCTACTTACAGTAGAACACCATGCCATTCTCCAAAGCAGAACCGTCTGGTCTTTGTTCCATTGAGAAAATTCTAACCCTAAGTTTATATAACTGGCAATATCTTTACCATAAACCTTCTCTTGTCGAACTTGCCGTGTTTTATTTTAACTGAAATTATTTCTAAGCAGACTCCAAGCTCACCGAGGACAGGGACATTTTCATATTCATTTCTGCATGCTTTACAGAGGCCAGGAAAACTTTCTACTGCAGGCTAGACATGGAATATATTTGCTGACTTGCTTAAAACATCTACTCTATGTTGTCAATGTGTTGCACTGGAAATACTGCAAGAAATGAATTTTTCAGCATTATTAATATTATGTCTAGTTACAACAGCCTTCTCTTACTAAGAGCACTGGTTCAATGGTGATGGTTTCATCCAAGGAACTGTATAGCTTGGTGTTTTATTAGTACTTGGCTTACATATCAGTGAGACTTATTTAGGGATACCAACCTCCAGCCTTTTAATAAAGAGGCACGGACTGCAGGGATGTTTACTCTGGGCACATAAGATTCTAACTACATTTAAAGCCCTTGCTTAAAGTATTAATAGATGTTTATTGAACAAATTGTGGGCCCACAGTGTCACATTCTCAGGGTGGTCTCTCTGAAATTTCCAAAGACCTGGGTAAGGAAGTAGTGGTATAATTTTATTGAGAGCAAAGCTGGCCCTGGAATCCTTGCGTTCTCTCTATTTTCAAACAAACTCAAACATCCTCTCTAAGTTCTCTACCAGGTACTAGGGTGTGCTCTCATATGTAAAAATATTTAACTTAACCATGATGCACTCAAATAACCATGACAGTCTGACCAGCAAATATCCTAAAGCAAGGGCTCCTGAAACCCACACAGAGGCTGCGTGACTCCGTGTCCTCAAATAATAAGTTGACAAGGCCGGGCGCGGTGGCTCACACCTGTAATCCCAGCACTTTGGGAGGCCGAAGTGGGCAGGTCACCTGAGGTCAGGAGTTCGACAGCAGCCTGACCAACATGGAGAAACCCCGTCTCCACTAAAAATACAAATATTAGCTGGGTGTGGTGGTGCGTGCCTGTAGTCCCAGCTACTCAGGAGGCTGAGGCAGGAGAATCACTTGAACCCAGGAGGTGGAGGTTGCAGTGAGCCGAGATCGCACCACTGCACTCCAGCCTGGTGACAAAGCAAGATTCCATCTAAAAATTGTAATAATAATAAGAAGAAGAAGAAGAAGAAGAAGAGGAAGAAGAGGAGGAGGAGGAAGAGGAGGAGGAGGAGGAGGAGGAGGAGGAGGAGGAAGTTGACAAAGGAGTGGTTGTTTTTCCTTTGGCGATTTTTGCTAAGAAATCAGCACAGATTGTTGCTTCAATAGCACCATACAAGAGCCCAATACTAAAAAAAAAAAAAACCTCCTACACAAAACTTAATCATTCTGGTGCGTGCTGTGACTTCTTCAGTTACCAGACACAAAACCAGATCTCAGAGTAAGGTAATAATATCCTGGAGGTATGTTTCTCCTCAGAAACTAATAAGGCCACTTGCCCCCTTGGGAAAGAGTGAAGCAACTGCAATCATCACTGCAAGAATTTCTCAAAGCCATTTGTGTTCTATTCTAAGCATAGAAGGTTCCTAAGTATTTTGAACTTATGAGGAGTCCCATGAAGGTACCTTTTGGTATTTTTTAATAAACTTTTGCCACCAGAAACATTTTTTCTGCACTGACTACCCCCCACGCCGCCCCCTCTTCCCTTCTCAAGGTCAAAGGCCACTGACTCCACAGAGGATCTGACAGTGTAGAGGATACAGGCTAAGCTTCTACAAAAAAAGAGGTCCACAAACATTGCAGTCAAAAATACAGAGATTATTTCTCTGCTTACTGTTATACCGAGGTCAGTGGCTGGTCTAAGCCACCGAGGGCTCGTTTGCTCTCATTTTGCTGTTTGACCTCCTAGGGGCGTGGGCTTCATCCATACAGGAAGCTGGAATGAAAGCTGCTCACCTCTGAGCCCAGCCGGCTACTGGGCTGATGGCCAGTGAAGTCAAGGCTGTCAAGGACAAGAGGTTCATAAATAAGAAAACTTATTATGCAATGGGAAGGCTTGCCTCTGAAAAGAGCCACCTCCCTAGCTCCTTATGAAATATGGATTCGGCAATCCCAAGAAAGGGCTAGGTGGGCCTCGCATGACCCCCTCACCTAGGGAAGGCATGGGGCAGGTGCCACCTGCTCATGTGGCTAATGCCCCCAGCTGGCTGCAGAGCCCCCTGTCCCTGCACGTGGGTGAATGTGGACAGGAGGTGGACTGCACAATAGGTTGGCCGTCTGCTCATTCTAGCACCCCTGGTTTGCTGACGCTGTTTACGGTCATGGTTGAACCTGCCCAGTGCCCAGCGTGGTGCTCTGCCATCACTGCAGTCATCCACTGGCACTCCTGGTGAAGCTGCCCCCACCCCCAGCACCATAGCTGCTTCCTAGAATCTGGAACAAAGAGAGAAAAGGGCAGGCATCCTCTCTTCTAAAGGAGGTGACGAGGAATTGGCGCACATCACCTCTGCTCATATCCATCTTCCAGGATGTGGGCTAGCCAGCCTTGTCCTCAGGTGTCAGCACCTGAAGTTCCATGTCCCAGGAGGCCCCTCAGGCCAGGACAAACCAGGCTGACTTATTCCCTAAACAAGGCTCCACTACTGTAGTGAAAGAAAGAAAGGGGATGTGGGCCTTGGGGATCCACTGACAGCCCCTGGCCCCACTTTCTCTAACTTATGGGTCTTCATCTCTCCTCTGCTTTCTGTTTCTTCTTTGCAAAGTTCACTTTACTTGGCCAGGCATGGTGGCTCATGCCTGTAATCCCAGAACTTTCGGAGGCCTACACGGGTGGATCACCTGAGGTCAGGAGTCCGAGACCAGCCTGGCCAACATGGTGAAACCCTGTCTCTAGTAAAAATACAAAAATTTTCCGAGTGTGCTAGTGAGTGCCTGTAATCTCAGCTACTTTGGAGGATGAGGGAAGAGAATCGCTTGAACGTGGGAGGCAGAGGTTGCAGTGAGCCGAGATAGCACCACTGCACTCCAGCCTAAGCGACGGAGCAAGACTCCATCTAAAAAAGAAAAAAAAATTCACCTTACTTAACAAGTGGTAGACACCTTTCCCCTGTTCTTTTGCTACCTGGTATTGCCAGACCTTCTCTCCCAGGAGAGTGCCAGACCTTCAGAGAGTGGATTGGCTGTTTGTTTTATGTATATCTGGAGCGTCACATCTTTCTAGCTGTGGATAGAGTGACAGACACATACACATACACATTTATATGACAAAAGACAGATGATACAATATTAGCAGCACTTACCTCAGGGTTGGAATTAGCAAGTAATGTTTAACGTTTATTTATTTATTTACTCATTTATTTATTTTATTTATTTATTTATTTATTTTTGAGTGATAGGGTCTCACTCTGTCATCCAGACTGGAGCGCAGTGGAGCAATCTCAGCTCACTGCAACCTCCACCTCCCAGGCTCAAGTGATTCTCCTGCCTCAGCCTCCCAATAGCTGGGATTACAGGTGCGTACCACCACACCCGGCTACTTTTTGTATTTTTAGTAGAGACAGGGTTTCCCCATGTTGGACAGGCTGGTATTGAACTCCCGACCTCAAATGATCCACCCGCTTCTGCCTCCCAAAGTGCTGGGATTACAGGCGTGAGCCACCGTGCCCAGCCTATTTAACCTTTTAATGTGTTTTCCAACTTTTCTACAACGGCTGTTCATTCCTTTCCTAAGTAGACATAGCTACCATTTTTAAAATGCTTTTTAAATAGTCTTCATAGAAGGAGAAAAGTTGCCTTGTCTCCATTTCTAAGTCCATAATAGAAATACCTATAACGCCAACCATGCCTCTTTCTGGTCACATCAAGTATTCTTTTCTTTCTTTTTTTTTTTGAGACAGAGTTTTGCTCTTGCCCAGGCTGGAGTGCAGTGGTGCGATCTTGGCTCACTGCAACCTCCGCCTCCAGGGTTCAAGTGATTCTCCTGCCTGGGATTACAGTAGCTGGGATTACAGGCGTGCGCCACCATGTCCACTTAATTTTTCGTATTTTTAATAGAGACTGGGTTTCCTCACGTTGGCCAGGCTGGTCTCAAACTCCTGACCTCAGGTGATCCACCCACCTTGGCCTCCCAAAGTGCAAGGACTGCAGGCATGAGCCACTGCACCCGGCCCACACCAAGTATTCTATAAACAAGTATAGTCCTATGTAACCTTGTGGGAGAATTACTGTTATTGCCCATTTACACGGGTGAAACCTGAGGCTTTGGAAGTTTAATGTTCTTACATTGTCACTGCGTAACAGGTGAAAGAGAAGTTCTTTCTCAGAAGTCTGGAATGATGGTTTCTAACACTTATTAGTGCTTACCATGTGCCAAGTCCCGCTCTAAAAATGTAACACATTTTAATTAACTTAACCCTCAGGTCAAGCCTGTGATTTAGGTACTATTATGATCCCCTAAGGCCTACGGCTGCAGACACAGGTTGAGTAACTTGCCCAGACTCACAGAGCTTGTTAGTGGTTCCTTGCCATGGTACGAACAGATGTCTCTAACGCTATCTAAATGGCCTCAGGGCTTTCCTTCTGAAGGCCACAGGAATGAACGAGGTTATTTACTAAAAAGAAATATAAGAATCATGAAAACTTTTCATTTCTTTGGGTTGCAAGTAAGTTGAACATTTTAATGGAATGAAAAGCAATATGTTCAATGCACAGAGAATCATCAGGCAGACCCTTCTATCATTGTCAATGTCATTCGCAAGACTGAACTACCGCCTGGCACTTTGAAATCCCTTACTATGATCGCTACCATCTGCAAAGGCAGGTGGCCATCCCCTCCCGTCATCAACTAATTTTCACAACAACCACCTATGTTTTGATTTCATGTATCTTTACCTGTGCAAACCAATAGATGCTCCCATTGTCCAAATGGTCTCAAACTTTTTGAATGCTCAACCCATTCAAAGTATGACTCTAGAGATGTCTTGTCTCATGCATTCCCTAGAGGACTGAAAGTTAGTACAGGGCAGGGTGCAGTGGCTCATGCCTGTAATCCAATACTTGGGAAGGCTGAGGCAGGCAGATCACCTGAGGTCAGGAGTTCGAGACCAGCCTGGCCAACATGGTGAAACCCCGACTCTACTAAAAATACAAAAATTAGCCAGGCATGATGGCACATGCCTGTAAACCCAGCTACTCAGGAGGCTAAGGCAGGAGAATTTCTTGAACCCGGGAGGCAGAGGTTGCAGTGAGCCAAGATCACGCCACCAGCACTCCAGCCTGGGCAACAGAGCCAGACTCTGTCTCCAAAAAAAAAAAAAAAAAAAAAAGTGAGTATAGGTTGATTATCCCTTATCCAAAATGCTTGAGAACAAAAGGATTTCAGATATCAGATATTTCTGGATTTTGGAATATTTGGATACTTATACATAATGAAAGATATTGGGGACGGGACCCAAGTTGAACACAAAATTCATTTATGTTTCATGTATGCCTTATACACATAGCCTAAAGATAGCTTTATACAATATTTTTAACAATTCCGTGCAGGAGATGACATGTAGAATGTATACAATGTATACAAACTTCACAAGCTTTGCGTGGCATCACATCATATCCTGACTCTGAATTTGTATGACCCATAAGCAATCATTTCCTTATACTTACTCACACATAAGTAGTTAACCATAAAAGGTGACATACCATTAATACAGTGAAAAAAATGAAGTGTTGAGGGTCACTAACCAGCACAGTAGCATCACCAGAACACCCGCATTCACTGTTAAACAGCAGCAACAACATGGCAGACCTTCAACTTCCATGCTGGAACTCACATCTCGGATTTTGGAGCATCTCGGATTTAGGATTTGTGGATTAAGGATGCTCAACATATACCACCTTCCTGAAATATTTTGCATGTAATGCTTTCCAATACAAATTTCATGCGTTGTCATCACAGTTGGCCATAATAAAAGTTTCCCATTTTTTAATAGGAATCCACTATAGATTCCACTAATAGAAAAGTTACTGTTGAAGATTTGCCTTTTAAGCAGCTCATAAGCTAAAAAGTTCCTTGGAGATCTTCAGACCTAGGAGCTCCCAACCTCCAAGTCGTCATAACCTGAGTGCCTCATGCTTGTCACAGTATACACCCCCACACTTCGACCGAAGGTTGAAAGCCATTTTTGCTAAGACTAAGGACAAATAGTGCGTCGCGATGTCTGTCAGAAGGAAGATGGAGCCGCAGGTCCTGTGTCTCTCCATCTGTGCTCCTCCTCCAACGTGCAACACATTCATCTCCAGGAAGAGCACAGAGTAATGCCAAGCAGAGGCCAATGGAGTATCTGGTGGACCAGGCAGAAGCCCTGCCTGCGTGCATGTGAAATACATCAGGACAGCAGGCAGAGGGACCAACAGGCAGCCGCTTGGTAACTGTACAGTTTCTCGAGGATTCTAAAACTTGTTTTTAATTTATTTTAAAATTATTATTATTATTATCATTATTTTTGAGACAGAGTTTCCCTCTTGTTACCCAGGCTGGAGTGCAAAGACATGATCTCAGCTTACTGCAGTCTCTGCCTTCCGATTCAAGAGATTCTCCTACCTCAGCCTCCTGAGTAGCTGGGATTACAGGCATGTGCGACCACGCCCGGTTAATTTTGTATTTTTAGTAGAGACAGGGTTTCTCCATATTGGTCAGGCTGCTCTCGAACTCCCGACCTCAGGTGATCCGCCCACCTCAGCCTCCCAAAGTTCTGGGATTACAGGTGTGAGCCACTGCGCCCGGCCCTATTTTATGTTTTTTTAGACAGGGTTTAGCTCTTGTCGTCCAGGCTGGAGTACAACGGTGCAATCTCAGCTCACTGCAACCCCTGCCTCCTGGGTTCAAGCGATTCTCCTGCCTCAGCCTGCTGAGTAGCTGGGATTACAGGCAAATGCCACCATGCCTGACTAATTTTTGTATTTTTAGTAGAGTCGGGGTTTCACCAGGTTGGCCATGCTGGTCTCGAACTCTTGACCTCAGGTGATCCACCTGCCTTGGCCTCCCAAAGTGCTAGGATTACAGGCATGAACCACCGTGCCCGGACACTTTTAGTTTTAGATTCGTGTTTACTTTTCAATGGCTTCCAGCATCTCACAAATATCCTAAGACTTGAAAGTGTGAAGAGGATGAGAAGCCTTGATTTTGTTCCTTTATACAGATCAAGTGACTGGGACCCTGACAGGTTCAGTTTCTTGGCAAAATCATCTATCCAGTAAGGGAAAATCTGGTGGGTACTTTACTCAGAGCTCTCTTTTCCCCACTTAAAACCTTTAACATCCCAAAACAGTGCAGACACCAGTGGGCCCCAATCACTTTGAAAGCAAGTGAGCTAGACAAGGGTCCCATTCATTGCCTGGCATGTGTCAGGCCTGGTGCTAGACACTGGGGCACAGGACAGAATGAAACAAAACACAGCAAAACACCATCCGCTGGGTGGCTTGTCAGCAACAGAAATTTACTGCTCACCAATCTGTAGGCTGCAGTGCCAAAATCAGGGTGCTAGCATGGTTGGGTTCTGGTGAAGGCCCTCTTCCCGGGGCTTCTTCCAGGGCTTGCAGGTGGCCAACTTTTCATAGTAGCTTCACAGGGTACAAGAAAAAGGGAGAGCTCTCTGAGGCCTGTTTTGAGCTCTCTGAGGCCCTAACTCCATGCATGGTCGCTCCACTCTCAGGACCTCATCATCTCCCAAAGGTCCCTCTTCCTACTACCATCACCTGGAGAGAGATGTGACTCTGTGGGACACAATCTTTCAGTCCATTACAACAATTTACATAAAAATACAGCTCTAAGGATGGGCTCGTGTACTTTGGAAGGCCAAGACCAGAGGGTCACTTAAGCCCAGGAGTTTGAGACCAGCCTGGACAACGTGGCGAAACCCTGTCTCTACAAAAAATACAACAAATTCGCTTGGCATGGTGGCTCGTGCCTGTGATCTCTGCTACTCAGGAGGCTAAGGCAGGAGGATTGCTTGAGCCCAGGAGATCGAGGCTGCAGTGAATTATGATCGTGCCACTGCACTCCAACCTGAGCAACAGAGCAAGAACTTGTCTCAAAAAAAAAAAAAAAAAGAAAGAAAAGAAAAACAAAAAACAACAACAGTAATAATAACAAGACTTTTCTCAACTGGGCGTGATGGCTCAAGCCTGTAATCCCAGCACTTTGGGAGGCCGAGGTGAGTGAGTGGATCACGAGGTCAGGAGTTCAAGACCAGCCTGACCAACATGGTAAACCCTGTCTCTGCTAAAAAATACCAAAAAAAAAAAAAAAAAAAACATAGCCAGGAGTGGTGGCATGCACCTGTAATCCCAGCTACTCAGGAGGCTGAGGCAGGAGAATCGCCTGAACCCCAAAGGTGGAGCTTGCAGTGAGCTGAGATCGTGCCACTGCACTCCAGCCTGGGTGACAGAGTGAGACTCCATCTCAAAAAATAATAATAACAATAATAAAAAGACTGTACTCAGAGTCCACCCCAGGACTGATTTGCTTGCTGGCATTCCTTGCTGGGTCTCCCACACACCACTCTTCCCTTCTGAGTGAGTCTCGGGGTGACACTTGATGGCTCCTGGCATCCTCCCCCAGTTCAAAATCTTATGCTGCACTCCTCCTCTGTCTGTCATCCTAGATCCTTACCTACGGCCCTCACAGCTGAACTCTGCCCTCAGTATGTCTATTCCCTGCAGCTCAACAGCCAGCTCCTTCTTCAGCACAACAGGCTCTTCAAACAAATTCAGTAATTCCAAAACCAAGCCGTACAAGAACCCCCCAAGTAGGGCAGCACTAAGGGTCCCCAGTGTCTGGTTTTTTACCACAATCTGCTGGAACAGGGCACAGCCTCCTACTTGCACCTACCTCAGCCTCTCAAGCGCAGTTTAGGTTACTTATACCTTGACTGAATGCATTCATACATTTATTCAGGCATTGACTCAGCAAACATTCATTGCCTGGCATGTGCCAGGCCTGGTGCTAGACACTGAGACACAGGAATGAATGAAACAAAACACAAGCACAAAGGCAAACACAGTGCCTGTATTCAAAGAGCCTGCAAACCAAAGAGAGAAAAGCAGATGTGTGGATTCAAATGTTATCACGGAAGTGCGTAGATTCACACAGGTGTGTCCAATCTTGTGGCTTCCCTGGGCCACATTGGAAGAAGAATTGTCTTGAGCCACACATAAAATGCAGTAACACTATAGCTGATGAGCTAAATTTAAAAATGACAAAGAACTTTCATAATGTTTTAAGAATGTTTACAAGTTTGTATCGGGCCTCATTCAAAGCCGTCCTGGGCCACGATTTGAACAAGCTTAGTGTAAAGGAACAGAAAGAGAGAGAAAGAGAAAAAAGCAAAGAGATAAGAGGGAAAGAGAGATGAGAGAAAGATGGAGAGAAAGATGGAGGGAGAGGGACAGAGGAAAGAAAGAGAGGGAGAGAAGGAGAGGAAGAAAAAGAGAAAATCAAAAAGATGGAAGGAGGGAGGGAGAAAGAGATGTAGAGACATAGAAAGGCAGAGAGGAAAGCAGAGAGAGTAAGAGAGAGAGATGAGAGAGAGAGAGAGAGAAGTCCAGAACTCCTAGCTCTCAGCTCCAGGCTATCTGAACAGTCAATATCACAACCACCTTAGTGGGGGAGGGGATACCATCAGTATCCTTATCATTTAGACATGAATACTGAGCGCAGAAAATTGAAATAATTTGCCCAAGTTTCCTCAGATGGTGAAATCAGGATTAGAGCCCAGACGTCTTAGATTAGAGCCCAAAGCCTTAAGATCGCCCCTTTATTATCCAGAGAGTTGATTTGCCATTTGGCCTGGAGCCTGCCCCACCCTCTCTCCTCACTGCAGAGCTGTTTCCACTCTGACCCACTGCTCACCTTCTCTCAGTCCCTCACCTTGTGCTGGTCACCATCAGACACATGGGCTGAGTGATGGAGAACAGGGAAGAAAGAGGAGGGTAAGAAAAGGAAAAGACTCTCCTGCCATCTACAGGCCCCACTGGCAGTGACAGAGATGTGGAGGGGTCAGGGATAGGGAACTGAAAAGGACCACCTCTTCATCCATCCATTCATCCATCCATTCATTCATCCATCCATTGATCCATCCATTCATTCATCCATCCAGTCATCCATCCATCCATCCATTCATCCATCCATTCATCCATCCATTCATTCATCCATCCATTCATCCATCCATTCATTCATCCATCCAGTCATCCATCCATCCATCCATCCAGTCATCCATCCATCCATCCATCCATTCATCCATCCATTCATCCATCCATTCATTCATCCACCCAGTCATTCATCCGTCCATCCATCCATCCATCCATTCATCCATCCATTCGTTCATCCATCCAGTCATCCATCCATCCATCCATCCATTCATCCATCCATTCATCCATCCATACATACATACATTCATCCATCCATTCATCCATCCATCCATTCATCCATCCATCCATCCATCCATTCACCCGTCCATTCATTCATCCATCCATTCATCCATCCATCCATCCATACATACATACATACATACATACATTCATCCATCCATTCATCCATTCCTCAGCTCCCAGCTCATGGCCACCTTCATTCCTTCCCGGCAATGTCATCCACCCCACCATGGTCAGGAGATCAAGCTGAGGGAGAAAGCAGGGAAGTAAGCATCATCCTGCAGGGCTCTTCACCCTTCCCCAGGGCCTCTCATCAGGGGCCTGACTCCATGTGACATGAGGAGCCCCTCCCATGTCCCATCCCAGCCTGCTGTGGACCACAGACCAGCGGCCCTCCACCACAGCACACCCGCTGGAACCCAATTCCAGGCGTCAGGAGCCAGGTTGTATGTCAACACCTTGGTGCACATGAGGGCAGGCTCTCTGTCACTGAGACCACACTGTGACCCAGGCACTGTACAGGGGTGGACACTCAGTAGCTCTGTCCTTCCTTAAATTAATCTGGCTTTGATGGGTGAACCTCAGGCTCTAGAACAACCCACCACACATACATGTTTCTATAGAAACTAGTTTCATGTTCCAAACAGTTTTGAAACAACCATTTGAAATGCATACAAGTTGTAGAGTATTTGGGGTTTTTGTTGTTGTTATTTTTTGTTTGTTTTGTGAGAAGGAGTCTCACTCTGTTATCCAATCTGGAGTACAGTAGCATGATCTCGGCTCACTGCAACTTCTGCCTCCCAGGTTCAAGCAATTCTCCTCTCTCAGCCACCCAAGTAGCTGGGACTACAGGCACACACCACCATGCCCAGCTAATTTTTGTATTTTTAGTAGAGGCGGGGTTTCACCATATTGGTCAAGTTGGTCTTGAACCCCTGACCTTAGGTGATCCACCTGCCTCGACCTCCCAAAGTGCTGGGATTACAGGTGTGTGCCATCGCAACCGGCCTATAAAGTATTTTGCATTGTTAATCTTGTTGAAGTTTATTGATTCTACAATGTGCATTGAGTGCTTAGTAGGTGCTAGTTATTGCGCAGGCAAAAGACCAAAAAACGATACTGTAAATGGCTTGCATTTGCCAGGGATGTGACCAACTCCTTCAGGGTAAGTCTGGTGATCCTTGCAGCAGGAGTGGGGAACGAATGAATTCTGCTGTGGCTGTCATAGGAGGCTTAATGGAGTGAGGGTCTCCTAGTGGATTAAGGTTAGCCATAGAGAGAAAAGATGAGGAAAGACCTTCCAGGCTGGAGGAACAGCCAGAGCAAAGCTCAGAGGCCCATAGGAACTGGACATTATGGGAAACGGAAAGTGGCTTTGTGTCTATAGCAGTGGCTGGAGTGGAGGGCACAGAGAAAATGTGGCCAAAAAAAAAAAAAAGCTTTGACAGTCTCACTCAGGATTCTGGACTTTGCCTAAATCTAATGGCAATTGAGAGCCATCAGGAGATTTTAAGCAGGAAAGAAAGGTGATCAGATTGGGGTTTGAGAAAGACGGCTATCTCAGCAGTGAAAAAGCTGGATGGAGGTGGGGAGGAGCTGGTGTGACAGCCAAGATAAATCAGAGCATCTGCAGTCTTCACCTTCCTGCATAGACTCTGAAATGTGTCTTTAATGGACTCTTCAAATTTCCACACAAGGATAACAACCTAGTGAAAATTATAACATCTGTATCCACCAATTTAAACTCCATTATTATAAGCATCCAGTGCAACATGTGTTAGGATTTCAAACAAAGAGGTTACCATTGATACACAAGGCAGGTCGTGGAGCTCACTGATGGGAGACGCTCAAGGTTGCAGTAATAACGCATTCCTGACAGCAGCAGCAGAGCGTTTAATCAGAACGATCTTGCTTCCTTTTTCCTTCGGGACCACATCCCTCCCACTCCAAAAGTGCCCCCTTAAGGCTAACAGTCTTGCTGATTCTGATTGTTCATGCAAAGTGTATTTCTAGCTAAAATGCTTAAGTATTACAATAGCTGCGTTTTTGGTTTTTGTCTTTTGTTTTGCGGCACTTGAAATTTATCCTGGTAATTGTTGCAGAACATCGTATTTTCTCTTTCTACCTTACTTCCACATCTATTTGCAACTATTTCTTTTTTTATTTTTTTTTATTTTTGAGATGGAGTCTCGCTCTTGTCACCCAGCCTGGAGTGCAATGGCACGATCTCGGCTAACTGCAACCTCCACCTCCTGGGTTGAAGCGATTCTCCTGCCTCAGCCTCCTGAATAGCTAGGATTACAGGTGTCCATCACCACACCTGGCTAATGTTTGTATTTTTAGTAGAGATGGGGTTTCACCATGTTGGCCAGGCTGGTCATGAATTCCTGACCTCAAGTGATCCACCCGTGATGGTCTCCCAAAGTGTTGTGATTACAGGCATGAGCCACCATACTCACCTTTGCAACTATTTCTAGAGCCACCCTTCTCATGCTTGCTTCTAGTCTGCAACTTGACATCTCCTTTGTGCCCCTGACTTACTGCCTTTCGTGATTATTCCTTTTATAATATGCCTCCCCCATTAGAGTTCTCCAGAGAAAAAGAGCCCATACAGATATAGAGGAGGCAATTTATTATGAGAACTGGCTGATATGATTCTGGAGGCTTTGAAGTCCTATGATCTGCCAGCTGTAAGCTGGAGGAGAGCCAGTGGTGTAATTCAGTCCAAGTCCAAAGGCCTAAGGCCTGGGGGAGCCATGGCTGTGAGTCTCAGAGTCTGAAGGCCCAAAAATCAGGAGCTCCTACATCCAAGGGCAGGAGAAGATGGATGTCCCAGCTCAGACAGAGAGAGTAAATTCTCCCTTCTACTTTTAAACCCTCAACAGATTGGATGAGGCCCACACTGATGAGGGTGGGCCTTCACTCCATCTACTGATTCAAATGCTACTCTCTCCTGGAAATACCCTCACAGACACACTCAGAAGCAATGGTTTGCCAGTTATCTGGGCATCCATTAGCCCAGCTGAGTTGACACATAAGAGTAACTGTTACATTCTCCTACCCAAGTCTTCCTTTCTGTGGCTTAAGGAGTATGGCCCCACTCACCCCTCAGTGTACAGGGATGGTCCCATGTTCCAAGCTTGACCAATATGCCTACTTTCCCCTAGACACCGTGGCCATTTAGGGACAGCCAGTTGACCATAATTAGGCCAATAAGACTCATTCCTGGGATTCCTGGAGATGCCAGAAAAGAGATGCTCCCTTTCCTGAACCTGCAAGCTTTAAAGCCGTGAGCTGCCAGTGGCTCTACATGGAACCTGAGAAGGAAGCACATCTGCAGAGACATAGAGCTGAGATAGAAGGAAGGACAAAGAAGGTTCTCGGGAATTGTTTGAGCACTGGGGCTTGACCGTTACTACTGTAAGGACCTCTGAGTTCCAACACTTCTTGTTTTCTTCCCTTTAGGAAGTCTGAGTTGGGTTTTCTGCACCTGCACCTAAAGAGTTGCAACCAGCATCTCAGGTGACATCTCTGGTTCCTGGAGGCCTGGAAGCAGTGCAGAGGGAAGCGTGGGAACTCACAATGCCACTTGGTCCTATGAGTCACTAGCCCTATCTCCATGGCCTCTCAAAAGGTACATGATGCAAATCCCTCCCCACAAATCTTCATCACCATGTTCTCATTCATTCATCCCATTAATATTTTCAAGCTCTTCTTGTGGGTCAGATGAGGTAGTTATGTTAAACTCTAATTTGAGGCCACACAACTTGAATGAGGAAACTGAAACTATTCCAGGTTTTGTACAAGACTGTAACACTCGCAAATTATGAAGGTAGAATCGACATGTGTTGAATTCTCTGCCCTATGACATTGCCAGGTGAAGACGTGTTTCTCACCTTCATAGTCCTCCCGAAGAACTGAACACATAAACACAACCAGTAACTACATCATAATGAGAAATAGAATAGTGATAAACAAAATTCCAGCAGAACATAAGGAAACACGAGGAAGCATTCTGGGAGATCAGTGGTCAAAAAAAAAAAAAAAGCGTCACAAAGGAGGTTTTGGGTTCCAAAGACTGAAGAAGAGCATTCTGTAGGAGAGAGTGGGGAATGCATTGCAAACAGAAAGACCCACTTAGCAATGACTGGGAGGGGTAAAGAAGGGCATATGCACTAAATGTGGCCCGGTGCCTAACACAGCTCAGCCTGGGGGTGAGGTTTGGGAAGGTGAGCTGTGAGGCTAAGAGAAGGTGTCAGTACACACTAGGAGAGGTCTGGAATGCCACACAGGCACATGTGCCCTTCATCTCTAAGCAGTTGATCCCTTAAAACTTTCAAAGCAAGGGATTGGTGCGATCAGATCTCTCTGCTTATCAAAGGAGCTTTCAGATTGAAAGAGATGCACATGGGCCGGGCGCGGTGGCTCACACCTGTAATCCCAGCACTTTGGGAGGCTGAGGCAGGCAGATCACAAGGTCAGGAAATCGACACCATCCTGGCCAACATGGTGAAACCTCATCTCTGCTAAAAATACAAAAATTAGCCGAGCATGGTGGTGGGCACCTGTAGTCCCAGCCACTCGGGAGGCTGAGGCAGGAGAATTTCTTGAACCCGGGAGTGGATGTTGCAGGGAGCCAAGATTGCACCACTGCACTCCAGCCTGGCAACAGGGCAAAACTCTATCTCTAAATTAATTAATTAATTAATTAAATGAAATAAAAGAGACACACATCAATGTGGCACAGAAGAAAGGATGTACGACGTCAGCCAATCAGTCATCAATTGCTGTAGTGACGGCAGTGCCTGCAGAACGGTCCCTGTGGCCACCACATCACACCTGCCATTTAGAAAGGCAATTCCTTGAACAGGTGGAATTACAATCAGGAGCAACAAGTAATGGCCTGATAGCAAAGAGGCTTTTTTTTTTTTTTTGAGACGGAGTTTCACTCTTGTCGCCCACGCTGGAGCGCAGTGGCATGATCCCAGCTCATTGCAACCTCCACCTCCAGAGTTCAAGCAATTCTCCTGCCTCAGCCTCACAAGTAGCTGGGACTACAGGTGCCCGCCACCATGCCTGGCTAATTTTTGTATTTTTAGTAGAGATGGGGTTTTGCCATGTTGGCCAGGCTGATCTCAAACTCCTGACCTCAGGTAATCCACCTGCTTCAGCCTCCCAAAGTGCTGAGATCACAGGCATGAGCCACCATACCCGGCCTGAAGAAGCATTTTTAATAGTTCAAGGGAAGGATGGTCAGGCCCTGATGAAAATAGTAGACACAGAAAAACAGAGCCCTGCATCTTCCTTCTTGTCCTCACGTCCCACTGCCCACTCCCCAGGTAGGAACCAGGACACCATGATGCTCCCGTGCTGCGGACCCCTCCTGTGTGCCTGGACCGAGAGCGTCCGAAGGCCTCCCTTGGCTTTACTGCTTCCTCTCCCTCCTTGACTTCTTTTGCAGATTTCAAACAAAAAGTAATTTCTTTGGGAAATGGTATTAAGCATGCTTTACCTTCTGAAAATGAATAATGCTTTTCTATTACTGTTTTATTATTATTAATTATTATTATTTTGAGACAGCCTCACCTCTGTCACCAAGCTGGAGTGGAGTGGCGTGATCTGGGCTCACCGCAAAGTCCGCCTCCCAGGTTCAAGTGATTCTCATACCACAGCCTCCCGAGTAGCTGGGATTACAGACCTATGTCACCATGCCTGGCTAATTTTTACATTTTTAGCAGAGACGGAGTTTCGCCATGTTGCCCAGGCTGTTCTTGAACTCCTGAACTCAAACGATCCGCCTCCCTCCACCTCCCAAAATGCTAGGATTATATGCATGAGCCACTGCACCTGGCCCATTACTGTTTTAGAATACTCATTCTCGGGTGGGTTGAAAACAGACTGTGTTCCTCAACAACCTACTCAAGGGCACAGTTAGTTACACAATTTTTTAATTTCATGTTTTATAAAAATCAATCAACTTTTCAAATCCTGACATAAAGACATAAATGTACATCAAAAAAGCTGTAGATATTTGTAGACATTCTACTGGAAAAAAATAAAAAACTTTAAAAAATGTATGGCAATCCATACTACGGCATAAAGCCTTAATTTAATATTAGTAATTAATTACAGTATTGCGTCTTGAATCCAATGAGTAGATTTAGATCTCCGTATGTTGGATATAAAATCATTTAACAGGAGTTGACAACCCCATGCCTCAGCAACTAATTAATTGTGTTACAACCCACCAATCAATAAGCACAGGCCTAACACTAACCGAGAATGACATGGCGCCTCCACATGGCGCCTCCACTACTATCCGTGCGCTATACCCTGAAATTTCCAGAAAGCCTGTGTGCCAGCTTTACCGTGGCACTGCAGGCGGTGGAGAGGCCGAGTGTTTCAGGACGACCCAGCCTCTGCAGTCTCAGCCTCTGCCGGCCCCACTTGCTTTGGTAATTCCATTCTTCCTAATTTCCCTACCACCACCCTCCTGTGTGTTTCCATTGGTCAAGATCTTCATTGACATCATGAGCTTTTGCAATTTTTCCACAGCACAAGTCAAAGCAGAATAAAATGAGAAGAATTTTAGACTCACGGGCATTTGAGTTAAGGCTTGTTCTTACGTGCACACTCCTGAAATTAATTTGAGTGAAGGCTTTTCAGAGCAAGGGGAGAATGTGGAAGATGCAACCAGAAGGAAAAGGAAATTATCAATTGCAGAGCACAGAGGGCAATGCATCTGCCCCAGGCGGAGAAGTGAAGCCCAGAGAGCAAGACAACACTTCTCCCACGTGAGAAATTCACCATCCCCTTTGTAAAGCATCTAGGGGACTTTTTGGTTTACAGAGTAGTGAGACATTGGGCTTACGCCATGGCTTCAAAGATGGAAATTCTAGAAGCAACACTAAGAGTCATAGTTTCTTGTACAGACGCAAAGAAGTACAAACACATCAGGCTTACAAAACCACAAATGCAGCCTCTGAACTTAGACTGATGTTTAGCAACACTTTTGCTATTAATGATCATACGAGACACAGTGAGGACCTTGGAGCACAGGGGCCTGAGATGCAGGTTTTATTCCAGCTCCACAGACCTTTAGTGAGTGCGAATCTGAAACTTTCATTTCTCCACTGGATGATACATTCCCAAAGGGGAGGGACAATACCCTGTTGATTTTTATAATCTGACCCTCTCCCCATCCACTCCTGACCTTCAACTCTACAGCCCCCAGCCCAACATGTAACACAGGGCTTTTAATGGAGTCTTAATAAATAATGTTTTTTGAGACAAAGTTGCCCAGGCTGGGGTGCAGTGGCGCGATCTCCACTCACTGCAACCTCCACCTCCCGGGTTCAAGCGATTCTCGTGCCTCAGCTTCCCGAGTAGCTGGGACTACAGGCGCCAGCCACCACACCGGGCTAATTTTGTGTTTTAGTAGAGATGGGGTTTCACCATGTTGGCCACGCATAAATAAATTTTTTCAGTTGTCTCAGAAAATAAAAATTGCCCTTACAATTTTTATTTTTTGAGGTATGGCAGGTTTAGCAGAAAGAGAGAATATGCATCTTTGCAGAGACAAATTATTATAAACCATTAGTAGTTTTACAGTTCAGTCCATGAATTTTCAGACTATAATGTAGCTGCAACAATTTTGCAATACATTTGAAATACCCACAATTCAACAGAACTAAAGGAAAATTTACCATGAAAGAGTCTATAATGCAATAATCAGCTAAAAACTATCAAATTAGAAAGTGTCTTGGATGAAGGAAGAATATTTGTGAAGATTCTGAAGAGGACTTGAGAACCTTAAAGAATGACTCTTTTATGTCGAATATTTTAAAAATATGACGTCACTTTCCCTTAATGTAAGTATGTACTCTGAAACCTATCAGCCACAATTGTGGGTGCTTTTAAATCAAACATGAAATGAAGAAAGGAAAAGAGAGAATTCTCAGAAGTAAACGGACAAGAGCTAGGAGAGCATTTGAGGAAGGAAGCAGATGACAGATGTTGTGTGAGAGTGTGTAAGAATGTGACTGCATTAGAATTAACCGCGCTTTGAGCTCCCGGAGGGAGAGGAGTGGCTCATGGACTCCTAGGAAGCAGAGAAACTGGTGGGGAATTTCTCTCAAACCAACAACCAGTTACCGACAATGTCCAGAGGGACCAAGCCAAGGCCAAGTAGTCACCATTTGGAGGCGGAAATGGGTAAGGAGCACATATGAGCCCGAAGCCTCAGGAAGGTTTGGGGAGGAAAATGTTGAACATGCATTACAGAAGCGTAGCATATGTTTAAAAAGTAGGAAGCAGTCTTTTCCTACCCTGAGCTTCCACAGTTCAGTGGGGCTAAACCTATCCCTGATCCCAGGACGAAGCACGCGACACTTCCTGGGGCATAACCACCAGTTCTGGAGCTGGCAGACGGCCCCGCCCTGCCATCTGGAGAGGACTCCGGAACTCTTCTGGAGTGCTCTGGAAGAAATGTTCTTTTTCTCCTGTGGTTAATTTTGGTGTAATGTAACTCACAATGCTAGTGGTTATTTTAGAAACCACGTGGGGAAACCTTGCCTAAAAATAAATATGATCCAGAGGAAAGAGGAACTGAGAGAAAAGGCAAGTCTCACTCTCATGTTTGCGGTACCAGATCCAGGAGTTCCTAAATACAGCTCTATCCCTCAGTTCCTAATGACGTGTGCTAGCAAATTCCCCTCTCCATGCTCATGTCATTTGAATTGAGATTCTTCTACTTAAAATAAGAATGTCCTGCTCACATAAGGAGAGTCTGAGTTTGGATGTCTATATTTAAAAGAATGTCTATGAGACAAATTAAGTTCATTTCTTTTTTCTTTTTTTTCTCTTTTTTTTTTTTTTTTTAGACAGAGTCTTGCTTTGTCGCCCAGGCTGGAGTGCAGTGGTGCAATCTCGTCTCACTGCAACCTCCACCTCCCAGGGTCAAGCGATTCTCCTGCCTCAGCCTGCCAAGTAGCTGGGATTACAGGCACGTGGGACCATGCCCGGCTAATTTTTGTCTTTTTAGTAGTGTCGGGGCTTCACCATGTTGGCCAGGCTGTTCTTGAACTCCCGACCTCAGGTGATCTGTTTGCCTCGGCCTCCCAAAGTGCTGGGATTACAGGTGTGAGTCACCATGCTTTGCCATGGTCCCCTTTTAAATAGAGTCTGAACTCAACATCTTTAGTGTCCTGAATATTTTTTTCTTTAATAATCACCACATATAAGAAAATCTTTAACATGAATGATAAAGACAAAAAAGTTTCAAAACAAAAGAAAGGAAATATTCATAAAATCAAAACAAAATAATTTCTGCTTCTGTTACATTATTGCTCATATGAGACCAACCCTTCCCAGTAGGAACACTGTAAAATCAGGGTAATTGCTTAGATGCTGCCGGAAGACACTGGAGAGTAACCAATGGATTGAGTGGCCAAAGGCAAGAAAAGAAATTATGATGGCAAAATAATCTTTCTTGGTGCCTTTTCCTCTGAAATGTGGGTCAATGAGATGTCCCGAATTAGAGGCTGAAAACCAGGCAGAAAGCCACTGTGAAGGGTTTGCAGTAATCTCACAGAGCTGGGGAAACAAGACAGGAGGTCAGCGTTATCAAGACAGCCATGGTTTAGACGGAGACGCTGAAGAACTGAAGACTTGTACAGGATTTAGTCTAATACTCTTCTAGACTGGAAAGCTAAGCAGAAAGCAACAACCAAAGACTCAAAAATAAAAAGTTTCAGCAGCCTTGTTGTGTTGAAAAAATACAAACTGCAGTTCAAGGCCAGCTAGGGAAGGCCAGCCCTGCTAAACATCCCAGGCTGTGCCCCACGAGTAAAGGCAAAATGAAAATAGAGCAGATCTCACAAAGACAGAAAAAGCCTCAAATCAACTCAATCCCTGATTGGATCAAAGTGATCTACCATTCCCATAACTGCCGACCAGAAGAAAATGAAATCCTTTCTAGAGGAAGCTATCATCCAATGGCTCTTAAATTTTTTATACTCAATATTTGCATTCCGTAAAAATTACTAAAAATCAAGAAAAAATAAATGGAAATCGATACGTTAATAAATACGGATTTTTAAATAACTGGGATTAATGTGTTCAATTAAATAGATGACAATAGTTTCACTAGGAAACAGAAATTTATTTCAAATAAACAATCAGGCCAGGTGCGGTGACCCATGCTTGTAATCCCAGCACTTTGGGAGGCCGAGGTAGGCAGATCACCTGAGGTGAGGTCAGGAGATCGAGACCAGCCTGGCCAGCATGCTGAAATCCTGTCTCCACTAAAAAATACAAAAAAAAAAAAAAGGCCAGGCACGGTGGCTCATGCCTGTAATCCCAGCACTTTGGGAGGCTGAAGCAGGCGAATCACAAGGTCAGGAGATCGAGGCATCTTGGCTAACACGGTGAAACCCCGTCTTTACTAAAAATACAAAAATTTAGCCAGGCATGGTGGTGGGTGCCTGTAGTCCCAGCTACCCGGGAGGCTGAGGCAGGAGAATGGCATGAACCCAGGAGGTGGAGCTTTCAGTGAGCCGAGATCGTGCCACTGCATTCCAGCCTGGGCGACAGAGCGAGATGCCATCTAAAAAAAAAAAAAATTAGCCAGACACAGTGGCGCATACCTGTAGTCCCAGCTACTCGGGAGGCTGAGGCAAAAGAATCTCTCAAATTCTTTTGGGGACTAAAAATGGGAGGCGGAGGTTGCAGTGAGCCAAGATCATGTTGCTGCACTCCAGCCTGGGCAACAGAGCAAGACTGTGTCTCAAAAAAAAAAAAAAAAAAAAATCACATAAAAATTTTAGTACTGAGAATATAACTAAAATAAGAAATTAAACAGAAAGGTTTAAGAGCAGAATAAATCCAATAGAAGAGAATACTAATGAAAAATAAGGGAGATTTAAATAAAATATTCTCACTGAATACACAAAGATTAAAAAATAGAAAATACAGACAAGAGCATAATTTGTAGTAGTCTCTAAAATGCCAAGGATGTGTATTTTAATTTCTAAAATAATCACTAAAAGGTTAATAAAAGCATGTAATAATAACTAGCTAATAGAGAGAGGAAATGGAATAAAAAATCTTATTTTGGCCAGGTACTGTGGCTCACGCCTGTAATCCCAGCACTTTGGGAGGCCGAGGCAGGCGGATCACAAGGTCAAGAGATCGCGACCATCCTGGCCAACATGGTGAAACCCCGTCTCTACTAAAACTACAAAAATTAGCCGGGTGTCGTGGTGCATGCCTGTTGTCCCAACTACTCAGGAGGCTGAGGCAGGAGAACCGCTTGAACCTGGGAGGCAGAGGTTGCAGTAAGCCAAGATTGCACCACTGCACTCCAACCTGGTGACAGAGGGAGACTCCGTCTCAAAACAAACAAACAAACAAAAAAACACTTTTTATTGCTTGCTTATATCACTAAACCCCAGAAACTCTTAGGAATTGAAATTATGCATGAGGCGACTGTGAAGCAGAAGTGAAAATGTGTCTAAAATCAGAAGGTTCCCAAATCCAAAACACACAGAATAATGAAAACAACAAACAGAGAACAGAAAGAACAAATAGAATACAGATAGTAATATGATATATTTACATCTATGACCCAAATATGCTAATAATTACATTTAGTATAAATGAGCTAAACTAGTAATTACAATAATTATAAATTACTAAATTCTCCAATTAAAAGGTAAAGATTAATAGACTACATTTTTTAAAACAACTATACTATGCTTGCATATTTAAATATGGAAAATGTAAGTACACAGAGATGTTTGAAGTAAAATGATTGGAAAAGACATATCATATAAGCATTAACCAAAATAGAGCAGGTATAGCTGTACTAATAGCAAACAAATTAGATGAACAGCATTAATAGAAATAAAGACATTTAAAAATTGTAAAAGAGTTGATCCTCCAGGGTGAAAAAAATTTTAAATTACTTGCACCTAGCAACATAGCTCCAAAAGTAAAATAAAATAAAATAAATCCACAGACTGGGAGATTTTAATGTTTCTCTCTTGGTAAATGATAAAAGAGTCAGACAAAAAGATGCAGAGATATGAAATATTTGACAACACAGTGGGCAAATTTGGCCTACTCTACATAAACTTAACACTGCACTTAATAAGTATAGAATGAACTTTCTTTTAAAATGTATGTAGAACATTTATCAAAAATTGATTATATGATGAGTCATTTAAAAAACTCAATAAATATCAAAGGATTGAATGATCTAGAACCTGTGTTTCACTACAGTGAAAATAACCTAGACATCACTAACAAAAAAAGATAATTTCGAAGATTCCCAAATGTTTCAGACTAAGAAATTATATTCTATATAACCCATGGATCAAAGAAAAATTTACAACAGACGTTAGGAAATATTTTTAAGCTGATGACAAAATATGAATTATTGTATAATGCAGCTGAAGTCATGCTTAAAGAGAAAGTTATCAACTTAATGTATATATGTATTATAAAAGAAGAAAGTGGAAAAATTAGTGATATAAGAATGTATCACAAGAAATTAAAACAACAGTAAATTAAACTGACAAATAATAGAAAGAAGAAGGCAATTAAAACCAAGTACTGTGGCTCATGTCTATAATCCTAGCACTTTGGAAGGCCAAGGTAAGTGGATTGCTTGAGCCCAGGACTTCAAGACCACCCTGGGCATGGTAGAGACATGGTGAAACCTTGTCTCTACAAAAAATACGAAAATTAGCTAGGTCTGGTGGTGTGTGCCTGTTGTCCCAGCTAAACAGGAGGCTGAGGTGCGAGGATTGCTTGAGCCTGGAAGGTCAAGGCTGCAGTGAACTGTGATCATGCCACTGCACTCCAGCCTGGGCAGCAGAGCAAGACTCTGTCTCAGAAAAAAAAAAAGAAAGAAGAAAGCAATTAAAATAAGAACATAAATTAATAAAGTAAGAGTAATTTCATATTAGAGAAAAAAATCACAAAAGCCAACAATTGACTTTTTTGAAAAGACCAGTAAGACTGATTCAACCCTGGCAATTTTCATTAAAATAAAAAGAAAAATAACTAATTACAAACATGCAGAGAAAAGACAGCCATCACTCAAGACATTAGGGATATTAAAAAGAGAGTAAGAAGATGTTATAAGCAACTTCATACCATTACTTAGAAATTTTAAATAAAATGGACGGTGATTGATTTGGGGTGTCAAACTTGCCTGGATTAAGGGGTACCCTGGATTGAGGGGTACCACACCCAGCCTGGACTCCCTAGTCATTGACTGACCAGGTTGCAACCTGTGCCCATGTTAATGGGGGGAGGGGCCTGATAATGAACAATCCCATCAGGATGAGATGGACTGGAGGAGGGGTTGTTCTCCAGAATGTCACTGGATGGACAAACCACAGTGCCCGCCATGGAGGGCCATTTGCCTAGGGTATGGTAAATTTATCAGCACTTGGAAGACTACCTAAAGGGAATTACATTTAGACATTGAATAATTAAGTGGAGATATATTCTTCGAACTTCCAGTCTAGCCAAGCTCTTGTAAAAAAAAAATCACTTAGTCATAAATGATCTAGCAAACCAAGAAAAAATATTGCTCAAATCACATCTTGTGACAGCTTTGTTGGAAATACATCATAAACTACATTTGGGACACCTTGATGATCATTGCCTCACAAATTTTTCAGACTCCTCTGAGTCAGAGAAATCTCTCTTATCTAAACTAACTTATTTCATCTCATGTAAAAATTTGGATCTGTCATGAAATAATTATACTTAGGATGATGATGATCAATGGATACCCTTTTACAAAATGATGGCTATTTGCCAGGCACCTGTGAAGCTTATCACATGTGTTTTCTTACATAATTATTATTATTTTTTTGAGACGGAGTCTCGCCTTGTTGCCCAGGCTGGAGTGCAATGGTGCGATCTCGACTCACTGCAACCTCTGCCACCCAGGCTCAAGCGATTCTCCTCACTCAGCCTCCCAAGTACCTGGGATTACAGGAGTGCACCACCACGCCCAGCTAATTTTTGTATTTTCAGTAGAGATGGGGTTTCACCATGTTGGCCAGGCTGGTCTCAAACTCCTGACCTCAGGTGATCCACCCACCTTGGTCTCCCAAAGTGCTGAGATTACAGGCGTGAGCCATCGCACCCAGCCCATGTTTTCTTACATAATTTCTACAAATATTGTATAAGTTTAAAAATCCTCATTTTTATAAATAGGTTTGAACAAAGCACATAGCTTACCTGAGTTCACATTATGTCATTAATCAGAGGTTCAAACCAGATTTGCGTACTTTTACAGCCTGTTCTCTCACCTGCTTTACTATATTGGCCCGATCTGAGCTGCAGTATTCCTGCATGAATGAAGGGAAATGAGATGTTGCAGCAATTATTCACAGAGCTGAGCATGTGTATATGTATGCATATACACATCTCCTATCAGTTCTGTCTCTTTGGAGAACCCTAACTAAAACGTGACTTGAAAAACAAAAATTAGCAAAACTGACACAAGAAGAAATAGAAAAGTTGAGGGCTATTATTAATATATGCACTTAAAAAATTTAATTCATAATTTACTATCTTTTCCAAAAGAACATTGCAGGCCCAGATGAGTTCACCTGTGAATTCCTCCTACTATTTAAGGAAGAAATAACATCAATCTTACATGAAATCATACAGAACATTTTTAAAAAGGAAAAAGTTGAAATGCCATCTCTTTTGATAACAGTGACATAGCCTAGGCTGGGCACGGTGGCTCACACCTGTAATCCCAGCACTTTGGGAGGCCGAGGCTGGTGGATCACAAGGTCAGGAGATCGAGACCACCCTGGCTAACATGGTGAAACCCCATCTCTACTAAAAACACAAAAAATTAGCTGGGCGTGGTGGTGGCCGCCTGTAGTCCCAGCCACTTGGGAGGCTGAGGCAGGAGAATGGCGTGAACCCAGGAGGCGGAGCTTGCAGTGAGCCAAGATCGCGCCACTGTACTCCAGCCTGGGCGACAGAGTGAGACTCTGTCTCAAAAAAAAAAAAAAAAAGCAACATAACCTGGATACTAAAACTTAATAAGGACATTGCAATAAAAAAAATTACAGTTCAGTAATTCTCATGAACACAGGTGCAAAACAATACATACAATAATAGTGAATCAAATCTAGCAATATATAATAATACATAACCATGAAGTTGGGTTTATCCCAGGAATGCAAGGTTGAGTTAAGATTAGAAAATTGATCAGTGATATTCCTCACATTAACAGAAGAAAAGAGAAAAAGAAATAATCATCAACACAAATGTGCTGCAGGCAATGGTGGTGGTAACACCCAGTCTACAGCTAAAAAATTAGTGTGGGCGAGGTGCAGTGGCTCATGCCTGTAATCCCAGCACTTTGTGAGGCCAAGGCAGGTGGATCACGAGGTCAGGAGTTCAAGATCAGCCTGGCCACGATGGTGAAACCTGTCTCTACTAAAAATCCAAAAATAATTACCTGGGCATGGTGGCGGGTTCCTGTAATCCCAGCTACTAGGGAGGCTGAAGCAGAGAATTGCTTGAACTCAGGAGATGGAGGTTGCAGTGAGCCAAGATCATGCCACTGCACTCCAGCCTGGGCAACAGAGCAAGACTACGTCTCAAAAACAAAACAAAACAAAACAAAACAAACAAACAAAAAAAGAAACAACAACAACAAAAACTAATGTGAAAATCACCGTCCTATGAACAGACACTTCTCAAAAGAAGACATTTATGCAGCCAAAAAACACATGAAGAAATGCTCATCATCACTGGCCATCAGAGAAATGCAAATTAAAACCACAATGAGATACCATCTCACACCAGTTAGAATGGCCATCATTAAAAAGTCAGGAAACAACAGGTGCTAGAGAGGATGTGGAGAAATAGGAACACTTTTACACTGTTGGTGGGACTGTAAACTAGTTCAACCATTGTGGAAGTCAGTGTGGTGATTCCTCAGGGATCTAGAACTAGAAATATATCCCATTACTGGGTATATACCCAAAGGACTATAAATCATGCTGCTATAAAGACACATGCACACGTATGTTTCTTGCGGCACTATTCACAATAGCGAAGACTTGGAACCAACCCAAATGTCCAACAACGATAGATTAGATTAAGAAAATGTGGCACATATACACCACGGAATACTATGCAGCCATAAAAAATGAGTTCATGTCCTTTGTAGGGACATGGATGAAACTGGAAAACATCATTCTCAGTAAACTATCGCAAGGACAAAAAAGCAAACACCGCATGTTCTCACTCATAGGTGGGAATTGAACAATGAGAACTCATGGACACAGGAAGGGGAACATCACACTCCAGGGACTGTTGTGGGATAGGGGGAGGGGGGAGGGACAGCATTAGGAGATATACCTAATGCTAAATGACGAGTTAACGGGTGCAGCAAACCAACATGGCACATGGATACATATGTAACAAACCCACACATTGTGCATATGTACCCTAAAACCTAAAGTATAATAATAAAATAAAATTTAAAAAAAAGAAAATCACTGTCCTATAAAGTTATTAATAGCTTTGAATGACCTCATTTTACTTCTTCCAACTGGCAGTTTACTTCCATTTTTAATGCTCATTTCTATTTGATTACAGTACAACTCTGCTCACCTCTCTACCGCCACCATTCAATTGCTTTTTAAGGAATTGTAAGGAATAGAGCATAAGATCTGGAGTCTGAAGATTTAGAAAAAGTCACACAACTCTCTAAATTTGTTTCCTCATCGATGAAATAGAGGTACCAATACCTGCCTTGTTACATGGCAGGCAATGAATTAGAAAATGCTCAACTAATTACAAAGCACCATACAAATACTGTTATTGTTTTACCCTCCCAAAACTTAAATGGAGCAATTAACGGTGAAAGATATTGGGTTTCATTCAGGATACAACCTTCTTAATAAAAACGACATTTATCTATTTTACGGATGGAAATTAAAAGTGGTTACCTTGCTAGATGGAAAATTGAATGAATACAAATGATAGAATGATAACAGCTAAATAAATGCTTTAGTTGAAAAATCATACCCCTAAGTCATCTAAGATGTCAAATCATCTCCCTTTCCAAAAAGAGCCACTCTCCACCTCACCCCCATGCTCAGCTCTGTGAATAATTGCTGCAACATCTCATTTCCCTTCATTCATGCAGGCATACTGCAGCTCAGATTGGGTCAATATAGTAGAGCAGGTGAGAGGACAGGCTGTAGAAACAGCCAAATGTGGTTTGAACCCCTGATTAATGACATAATGTGAACTCAGGTAAGCTATGTGCTTTGCTCAAACCTATTTATAAAAATGAGGATTTTTAAACTTATACAATATTTGTAGAAATTATGTAAGAAAACATGGGTCGGGTGTGATGGCTCAAGCCTGTAATCCCAGCACTTTGGGAGACCAAGGTGCGTGGATCACCTGAGGTCAGGAGTTTGAGACGAGCCTGGCCAACATGGTGAAACCCCATCTTTACTAAAACTACAAAAATTAGCTGGGCGTGGTGGTGCACTCCTGTAATCCCAGCTACTTGGGAGGCTGAGGGAGGAGAATCGCTTGAGCCTGGGAGGCAGAGGTTGCAGTGAGTCGAGATCGCACCATTGCACTCCAGCCTGGGCAACAAGGCGAGACTCCATCTCAAAAAAAGAAATTATGTAAGAAAACACATGTGATAAGCTTCACAGGTGCCTGGCAAATAGCCATCATTTTGTAAAAGGGTATCCATTGATCATCATCATCCTAAGTATAATTATTTCATGACAGATCCAAATTTTTACATGAGATGAAATAAGTTAGTTTAGATAAGAGAGATTTCTCTGACTCAGAGGAGTCTGAAAAATTTGTGAGGCAATGATCATCAAGGTGTCCCAAATGTAGTTTATGATGCATTTCCAACAAAGCTGTCACAAGATGTGATTTGAGCAATATTTTTTCTTGGTTTGCTAGGTCATTTATGACTAAGCGATTTTTTTTTACAAGAGCTTGGCTAGACTGGAAGTTAGAAGAATATAACTGCACTTAATTATTCAATGTCTAAATGTAATTCCCTTTAGGTAGTCTTCCAAGTGCTGATAAATTTACCATACCCTAGGCAAATGGCCCTCCGTGGTGGGTACCGTGGTTTGTCCATCCAGTGACATTCTGGAGAACAACCCCTCCTCCACTCCATCTCATCCTGATGGGATTCTGCATTATCAGGCACTTCCCCCAACTATCATGAGCACAGGTTGCAAACTGGTCAATGACTAGGGCGTCTGGGCCGTGCGCGGTGGCTCACGCCTGTAATCCCAGCACTTTGGGAGGCTCAGGCGGGCGGATCAAGAGGTCAGGAAATCAAGACCATCCTGGCTAACACGGTGAAACCCCGCCTCTACTAACAATGCAAAAAATTAGCCAGGCATGGTGGCGGGCGCCTGTAGTCTCAGCTACTTGGGAGGCTGAGGCAGGAGAATGACGTGAATCTGGGAGGCAGAGCTTGCAGTGAGCCGAGATTGTGCCACTGCACTCCAGCCTGGGTGACAGAGTGAGACCCTGTCTCAAAAAAAAAAAAATGACTAGGGAGTCCATCTCCCTAGCAGGAATAAACACATGATTTCAGCAGGGTCAACTGGTTTCTCTCACCCCTAACCAACAGAGTCTAATTAATGTATATATTGAATAAAACATTTTCCAGGGCATTCACTGCCTCTTAATGACTTGCATTCCTCCCATCTACACGGTTGTCCTAAAAACAACATTTTGACCAAAATATTTGGAAGATGGTTTGCACAAAGGTTGGGCTAGAGTCTCTCATTAATTAGCTTGCTGGTTTAGTGTTTTGTTTTGTTCTTCCTTCAAGTTCAGGTCACCCCAATGGTGGCATACCTTCATATCTCCTGATGCATACATCTTTTTTTGAGCATAATGGACAGCACTGCAGAAGTACATAAATATTCAGCAGCAATAGCAAATGTTAAAACTTCAAGTGGATTGTTATTTAAAAATCACTCAAACACTAGCAAAAATATATTACGTTTTCAGTGTTTTTTGATTCACTTCTCAAAATGTATAACAAACACATTCAGATACAAGAATGGCTCTTTTCCAGTTTCTGAAGTTTTGTACTCAAAAAAGTAATTCCCAGTCAATCTCACAGCCATTCTATATTAGAGGAATTAGGGCCCCGAGAAAGCAAGTAGAAACACTGAATTAGAGTCTGATTCAATGAAATTATTGCTCAAAGAAGACTGGCACTTGAGATGCATAACTGATCTGGGTTTACCAACTTAACCATCTTTGCAACTACTTGCCTGCCTTGTGAAAACATTTTCTTTATTTGTCATTAGAAATGTGTCATTGGCTTGTAGTAAAAAGGAAATGAACAATACAGAAGTTTACGAAATAGATAATAAAATTCTCCACTACATTTGACCCCCACTCCCCAGGGATAACCAATGGATTAATTTCAACCTCCTTATATGTTATTATTTTAATTCTGCCATTCAGATGCTGGTAATATGCAACCGAAAAATGCAATGCAGAAGGTACCTCCGATGTAATAAACATGAGGGACGTACGGAAGCCAAAGAAAAAGTCAGTTACTCCATGAACAGGATCTGTGCAACAATAATTAAGAATTATTTCTCAAAACATGAATGTAGAGTGGCTTTAAAATTGGGCAGCTTTGCAGGGTCACTTAGGATCGTTTCCTGTCATAACCAAACCCCAGTCCAGCTGCAAGTCCGGCTACTCAGAGATCAAAAACTCAAGAAGTGAGGTATGCTGAAAGGAAGCGATTTCATTCAAATGCCAGCAGCTGGGGAATGGCCAGGCTCATGCCCTTAAGAGACCATTCCAAACGTTAGGCCGAGGAGAAGGATTTACAAAGGGGAACTTGGAATGGAGGCATGGGAGACGGTGCTGGGTCCAAGGTCTGTGTGTCTTGTTCCAGCGGCCATCTCGAGTCACAGTTCACCTGGAGTATGGGCTGGCATCATCTCGACAAGGGCTGGGTTGTAGACTAACTGCCTTAAGGTGATCTCTGGAATTTCACAGCTAGGTCTCCCTGCCTGGTTTGTCTCAAGATTAGCCGCTGAAACTTCTGAGAAAGCACATAATTAGATAGGCTAGCAATGCAAGGAAGTGTCTGAGGAGAACGGACGGAAACAAAGAATTTTAAAGTATTAATATATTTCAAGGCTAAAAGCAAGAAAGGAAAAAATGTTTCACCATGCATTTTGAAATTTACCTACTTCCTTAGGCTGTGACAGTAGCACGTGTCTTGTTTAGAAATAGGAAGTGGATTCCAGTTCAGTCAATCTCTAGAGGGGGAAGCTTGCAGTATCAATTTAGTCTCTCAGAGCTCCGGAGGGTGAATTCATTGATAACGAGGTAGGAGAAAAGCAAGAAAAGGGCCGGGCGCGACGGCTCACGCTTGGAATCTCAGCACTTTGGGAGGCCGAGGTGGGCGGATCACGAGGTGAGAAGATCGAGACCACGGTGAAACCCCGTCTCTACTAAAAATACAAAAAATTAGCCGGGCGTGGTGGCGGGCGCCTGTAGTCCCAGCTACTCGGAGAGGCTGAGGCAGGAGAATGGCGTGAACCCGGGAGGCAGAGCTTGCAGTGAGCCGAGATTGCGCCACTGCACTCCAGCCTGGGTGACAGAGCGAGACTCCGTCTCTAAAAAAAAAAAAAAAGAAAAGCAAGAAAAGCAAGGTTTAGCCTGATTGTCCCCTCCTACCTTAAAGGGGACCCAAACTCTGCCTTAAATGAAAGCAAGAGGATACGAAATAATTTAGGGGAGACATATAAGTCCAACAGGTAGTTAAGTCATCTATTGAGTTAGAAAAACCTTACAAAGTGGTAGCATCAGGAAAACAATTTGTGGAAACATATGTTGAAGGAAGAGGTTTCTTTTCTTTTCTTTTTCTTTTTTTTTTTTTTTGAGACGGAGCCTCACTCTGTCCCCCAGGCTGGAGTGCAGTGGTGCGATCTAGGCTCACTGCAAGCTCCATCTCCCAGGTTCACGCCATTCTTCTGCGTCAGCCTCCCGAGTAGCTGGGACTATAGGCGTCTAGCACCACGCCCAGCTAATTTTTGTACTTTTAGTAGAGACGGGGTTTCCGCATGTTGGCCAGGCTGGTCTCAAACTCATGACCATAGGTGATCTGCCCACCTCAGCCTCCCGAAGCGCTAGGATTACAGGCTTGAGCCACTGTGGCCAGCCCAAAGGAAGACTCTTGAGAGAGGATGAGAAAAATTGGTACGTTTCTCATGTCTCCCGGGTTCATGCCACTCTCCTGCCTCAGCCTCCCGAGTAGCTGGGACTACAGGCGTCCACCACCACGCCCAGCTAATTTTTTGTATTTTTGTAGAGACGGGGTTTCACTGTGTTAGCCAGGATGGTCTCGATCTCCTGACCTCATGATCCACCCACCTCAGCCTCCCAAAGTGCTGGGATTGCAGGTGTGAGCCAAGGCTCCTGGCCCAATCTCTTCTCTCATAAATCACCCAGCCTCAGGTATTCCTTTATAGCAACATAAATGGACTAAGAAAGTTTATGAATAAAAATTAGAGAGATAAAATAGCTGCTATGCTAGGACTCCTGACCATGTATCCAAATTATTCAGATGAACCACATGCATTCTAATAATGGGGTTCAGAAAATATGGTCACCATGTCCAAGATATGCTAATTCATCACTATGAGCACTGATGAGTTTGTCTTCTTAGTACTTTTCACAAAAAAGGCCATTGTCTTTGCCCTGACATCAAAGTGTCTTCCCTTCCCACAGCTGCCCACAGAGCTGCATAACGATTCTAATCATGTACCCAAAAAGTGCATTTAGGATAATTCCATTGCCAGGATTTGTCAGCCAAATTGGCATGATCCGTATGCTATCAAAACCCTATACACCATCATTAAAAGAATCCCAGGAAAAAAAATCGGCAAACTGAGTATATACAAAGATAATAAAACCAGCTTGGCCCCATTTAGCCTTTGCATTTCTAAGGCGTTGTTTTTCATTGTTTTGGCTTCCTACACCTAGCTTTATACGTTAATGCAGGTTCTGAGGATGATTTTACATTTAGGGACTGTAAGATAACACCAGAAGCGTAAGACCAATGGGAAATTAGATTAAACATTTGCTATGAGGAAAAATCTGTTCTGCAGTTGCTCAGTATCACATTTATCAGCAGCAGTTCTACTTCCAGAAGAAAATTATTTGAGATATTCAACAGTTTCATGCCACACAAGAGAATCTTTCATCTTATTTGTCAGCATGGAGTGTGGTCAGGCTGTACCAGTTCAGCTGGAAGTGAACTGGCACCATCTGGCCACAGAACTATCAGACTTACAAAGGTTTTGCTTGTTTATACTTTTAAATAAGAACAGCCAAATCCGTAAAGCAGAAAATAGAGATAGAGCTAACAAGTCAGTAATAAAAAATATAACCAAATAAACTTTAGTGCTTACAGACATATTGAAAAGTATTGATTCTAAAGCCATCCTTTTTATACTCAAATTTTATTGTCCCATTCCTCCCCTCACCTTCAATTAAATTCTTCAGAACAATAGCAATAATCCACAGGACACTAAAAACAGTTCACAGATGAGATTGCTCAGGGAAAATATTGGCCCAGATTGATCTGATTCAAAAAGCTCTGCTTCTGGAAACAACCCTGAACGTTCTGCGTTGACTTGCTAAAGGTCTCAGTGTCACACAGATAACCAGTCGCTGACATCTTTGCTCTTATCCCCCCAGCAATCCCTGTCCATAGGGCAATATGCAAAGGGGACAATGTATGTGACAGGTCCTACTAGACAGAGTGGAAATCACTGAGGAACTGTGACATCCTAAGGGTTTCCCTGTAGAGACTGAAAGTGATCAGAAAGCCTCCTGGTGCTCATTACTAAAGAAATAAAATATTCAATAATACTTGTTAAAACAAGGAAAGAAGGCTTTATTCTGGAGACCATGGCGATAGGCATAGAAACCACTGCAATAGGATTTTGCAGTAGGGGAGAGAGACAGGGCTCAACTCCAAATACAGCATGAGCAAGTGGGAATGCACAGCCAAGGAGCAATGTGGGGGCGAGGTCAGTGGGTGGAAAGTGACTAAGAGGAAACCGTAGGTCAGGGGGATGCTGTCTAAAGCAACCTAACAGGATGCAAGTTGAAAGCAGGCGAGGCTGATCAGACATCACCAGTGGGATGGCAGAGGATGAGGAACCCCATCCAGTATGATCAAGGGTGATCATATACTGATGGTGGCAGGTTGTTGCTAAACTGACTTAGCAAGGTTTTTGCAAAAGCTGATTTTACAAAGAAGTGCACAGATGGGCCTAGGAGAAGGTTTGGGAGCCTGATAAATATATAGCTAATTAAATAAATATAGATCATGAAAGTTGGGTCATGCAAAGAATCTTTGTCACCATGCTGTCCCAGACTCTCTATTTTTATCATTTTTTTATTATGGTAAAATATTCATAACTATGTGCCATAAAATTTACAATGTTAACCATGTGTAAGTGTGTACTTCAGCGGCAGTGGGGACATTCACATTGGTGTGAGACCATCTCCACCATCCATCTCCCCAACTCTTTATTTCTGTATTTATTTACTTTTGAGACAAAGTCTCACTCTGTTGCCAGGCTGGAGTGCAATGGCACGATCTCGGCTCACTGCAGCCTCCACCTCCCAGGTTCAAGCAATTCTCCTGCCTCAGGAGAATCTCCCAGCCTCCCAAGTAGCTGGGACTATGGGCATGCGCCACCACGCCCAGCTAATTTTTTTTTTTTTTTTTTTTTTTTGAGATGGAGTCTCACTCTGTTGCCTAGGCTGGAGTGCAGTGGCGCAATCTCAGCTCACCCCAACCTCCACCTCTTGGGTTCAAGTGATTCCCCTGCCTCAGCCTCCCAAGTAGGTGAGATTACAGGCACGCACCCACCAAGCCCAGCCAATTTTTTATATTTTAGTACAGACGGGGTTTCACCATGTTGGCCAAGACGGTCTCGATCTCCTCACCTCGTGATCTGCCCACCTCTGCCTCCCAAAGTGCTGGGATTACAGGCATGAGCCACGGTGCCCGGCTTCCACAACTCTCTATTTTGCAAAACTGAAACTGCACCTATTGAACAGTAACTCTCCATCTCCCATCCCCCAGCCCCTGACAACCCCCATTCTAGTTTCTGTCTCTATGGCTTTGACTTCTCTAGACACCTCATCTAAGTGAATCATACAATATTTGTCCTTCTGTGGCTAGCTTCTTTCAATTAGCGTGATGTCCTCAAGTTTCACCCGTGTTCCAACATGTGTCAGAATTCCATTCCTATTAAGGCCGATTAATATTCCATGGCATGTGTTCGCCACAGTTGTCTTATCCATTCATCCGTCCATGGACATGTGTGTTGTTTTCGCCTTTAGCTATTGGGAATAATGCTGCTATGCACATGGTTCAGTTAGAGATGTTTTTTTTAACTTTAAACTTTTAAAATTTGATGGCATGAATAATGAAAGCTTGTCTGGGAGGCAGTAGATTGCAGCGGTTCAGAGGATGGGTTCTGAGGTCAGACTAGCTTGAATCTCAGTTCTGTTGCTTAGGAGCTGTGTGACCTGATGTCAGTTACCTAATCTCTCTGTGCCTTTGCTGCCTAATCCATAGCATGCAAATTATCATCATGTCTACCTCCTAGGGCTGTTGTAAAGTTGATAATGTAAGCAGAGTGCTTATCACAGAACTTTGCACATGGTAAGCATTCAATATATGTTAGCTGTTTTTTGTTTGTTTGTTTGTTTGTTTTGTTTTGAGACAAAGTCTCTCTCTGTTGCCAAGGCTGGAGTGCAGTGGCACGATCTCGGCTCACTACAACCTCCACCTCCTAGGTTCAAGCGATTCTCGTGCCTCAGCCTCCTGAGTACCTAGATTACAGCTGCCTGCCACCACGCCGGCTAATTTTTGTATTTTAATAGAGATGGGGGCATTGACCATGTTGGCCAGGCTGGTCTCAAACTCCTGACCTCAGGTGATCCACCCACCTTGGCGTCCCAAAGTGCTGGGAATGCAGACATCAGCCACCACGCCCAGCCAGCTGTTATTTTTAATATAGAAAAAATTTTAAATGCAAGCAAATAGAAAAAAGTTAAAATTACTGTTTATCCTGAAGATATTTCTTATTATAGATTTTGAGGTTTGATTTTGAGGTTAGATTTTGTCATTTTGTTACAAAAATTAAAAACCATAGACATTTTGGTTGACTGTGTCTTCTTCCTAACCATAAACTATAAACTTCTTTGTGAAACCATTTTTGTACTTTTAAATCATGACTTTTTTTTTTTTTTTTTTGTGACAGAGTTCTGCTCTGTCCCCCAGGCTGGAGTGCAGTGGTGCCATCTTGGCTCACTGCAACCTCCGCCTCCTGGGATCAAGCCATTTTCCTGCCTCAGCCTCCTGAGGAGCTGGGACTACAGGACCCGCCACCACGCCTGGCTAATTTTCTGTATTTTTAGTAGAGATGGGGTTTCACCATGTTAGCCAGGATGGTCTCGATCTCCTGACCTCATGATCTGCCCACCTCGGCTTCCCAAAGCACTGGGATTACAGGCATGAGCCACCGCGCCTGGCCACAAGTCACTTTCTTTTTTTTTTTTTTTTTTTGAGATGGAGTTTCGTTCTTGTTGCCTAGGCTGGAGTGTGCAATGGCACGATCTCAGCTCACTGCAACCTCCGCCTCCCGGGTTCAAGCCATTTTCCTGCCTCAGCCTCCTGAGTAGCTGGGATTACAGGTGTCTGCCACCACGCCCAGCTAATTTTTGTATTTTTAGTAGAGATGGGGTTTCATTATGTTGGCCAGGCTGGTCTCGAACTCCTGAACTCAGGTAATCCACCTGCCTTGGCCTCCCAAAGTGCTGGGATTATAGGCGTGAGCCACTGCGCCCAGCCCACAGGTCACTTTTAAATGAGAAGCCATATCCTGAGTCATACAAACATTCTCCAACTTTGAATCAAAAATATAGATGTGTACACAAACTTAAATTATGTATGTGTATATATATATATACACACACACACAAACACACACACAGATATATATATGAAAAAGAGAGACAGAGGGCATATTCTATGAAGATTCATGAGATTCACAGGTACGGATCTATGCAGAATACATGGAATGCAAGGATCTTAGTAGTAGTTATTTCAAGCACAGTGCCTGGCACATAATAAATACTTTATGTTTGTTGATTGTTTAATATTGGATATTTTCCCCTCTATTCTCTTCTGTTTCTTCTATTTTTCTCTTAAGAATAAGAACATGGGGCCAGGCGAGGTGGCTCATGACTGTAATCCCAACACTTTGGGAGGCCAAGGAGGGTGGATCACAACCTCAGGAATTCCAGGCCAGCCTGGCCGATATGGTGAAACCCCTGTCTCTACTAAAAATACAAAAAAATTAGCCCGGCACGGTGGTGCATGACTGTAATCCGAGCTACTTGGGAGGCTGAGGCAAGAGAATTGCTTGAATCCGGGAGGCAGAAGTTGCAGCGAGCCGAGATCGCACCACTGCACTCCAGCCTGGGTGACATGGTGAGACTTCAACTCAAGAAAAAAAAAAAAAAGGAATAAAAACGTGATTTCTTTTACAGTTAGAAATTTTAATGATTATAAAAACATATCAAGAGATGCCTATCAATGTCACATGTTCATTTCCATTCACCTCTGTCCTGTGCAAATGGGAGTGCTTCTAGAAGGGAGCTTCTGCTGCTGTTGAAATGAGTCCATCCCCAGAGGGCCTGTGGCATTGGTGATCATGCTAAAATAAAAGGAAAATGCTACGTGCCAGAGTCTGATATTCCTCCACTTCCCTGTAAGCCAGCTTCGCTTTGATGTAAGTGCCAGCTGTGTGTTTGGATCAGCCTGAGAAGCACAGAGCAAGTGACACCTTGCACTCTTTGTTCTTTCTCTTGTGGTGCTAGAGACGTCCCATCCACAGGAGATGGCCCAGCTTGGGGGAGATGCAGATGCTAGGGGGAAGCACATGCACTGGCGATATGCAAATCACTTCAGAGTTACACAGGTCCAGGTCATGATCAAATTATGCTTCCCAGCATAAACATTTTTATTCTCAATACTGATCATTAAAGTTTTTCAATTTTCTTAGTACTCCTTTCCTAATAGTTCACCTTTCCAAAGCGCAATATGCAGACATGAAAGATAAGAGAATCTTTCTCCCAGTTTCTCCCCTTCAACAAAGAGGTCAACAGTATCCGTGTCCCCTACTCAAATTGGAGCCATGCTTAGATTTCAGCATTGCCAGTCCAAAAAGGGGTTTCACCTTCCCATTGTTACAGAAGAGTGGTTCTCTTTGTCTGTCTTCTCCAACCATTTATATTCCTAATGCAATATAAAGCATACAGTTCAGGTAAATATTCTTGTCAGAATGTAACTCACTTTGCTCTAACTTGAAAGCCAGGTGAAATATGGCCGTGGATGAAGTGCTCCATCTTTCCTTTTTTTTTTTTTAGACGGAGTCTCGCTCTGTCACCCAGGCTGGAGTGCAGTGGCATAATCTTGGCTCACTGCAACCTCCACCTCCTAGGTTCAAGCGATTCTCCTGCCTCAGCCTCTCAAGTAGCTGAGACTACAGGTGCACACCACCACGTCCAGCTAATTTTTGTATTTTTAGTAGAGACAGGGTTTCCCCATGTTGGCCAGGATGGTCTCAATCTCTTGATCTCATGATCTGCGTGTCTCAGCCTCCCAAAGCACTGGGATTACAGGTATGAGCCACCGGGCTCAGCTGGGCTCCATCTTTCAAAAGTGTATTATCTGAATCTGTGCGACAGTTAATTTTGCGTGACAATTTGGCTGGCCCATAGTGCCCAAATAGTCGGTCAAAAATTATTCTGGGTGCTTCCATGATATTACTTTTGAATGAGATTAACACTTAAATTGGTGGACTTTGAGTAAAGTAGATTGCCCTCCATAATGCAGGTAGGCCTCATCCAGTCAGCTGGAGGCCTAAATTGAACCAAATGACTGGCCCTCCCGAAGCAGGAAGGAATTCTCCAGCAGTCTCTAACTGCACCATCAGCTCTCCTGGGTCTCCAGTTCCCAGCCCACCCTACAGAAATGGACTTGCCAGCTCATTTCAACAGCAGCAGAAGTTTGGTTCTAGAAACACCCCCATATTTGTGTGAACCAATTCCTGATAATACATATCTTTACAGATATAGATGATTAGATATAGATATAATAGATGAGACATAGATATTGATGATATGGTTATAGATAATGACAGATTTTAGATATATATAGATCATATACATATAAACATAGATGATACTAGATATAGATGATGTAGATATAAGTTATACAGATATAGATATAGATACAGATGGATATAAAGATACAGATATATCTCCTATAGGTTGTGAAGAATCCTGATTAATACAGTCTGCCACACACACTTTCTGGATTCCCTTGCTTTGTGTCCTTGGCAATGCCTGCAGATCCCAATCTTAGATTGTCACTCAACTCACATCTTTGCACAGACTGTCTGCTTTTTGACTACCTCGTCTTCTGACCTACCTTGGTCTCTACCTGTGTTTGCCGTGGTGGCTGCCCCATCGCATATATCTGACCTCAGCTGAGCCCAATTTTCTGCTCCAATACTTCATCTCGCATAAAATAGGATGAACCAATAATGTACATCAAAAGAGAGATTACATTTCTAGAAGCCAACTCACATGCTGGTGCATATCATGTCCCTGTGGCGTTCAGACTTTCTGTCTGCCATCAAATGAGAGTCTCATATCTGTTTCTTATTTGGAACCAAATACACTATGGTAGTGGCTTCCTCAGCACAGAATCTGACTGCCCGTTGGTAGCGTCCTGCATGATGCCATGCAGAAATGCAGCACGTCCCAGAAAAGGCGATCCAATAGTCCTGTCTGAAGATGAGGCCTCAGAGGGAAAGGGCCTCTATAATAATGACTTTAGATGCTTTTACACAAAATTTCAGTGCTTCAAGGATTTTCCACTGCTGACATTTTTGTCTTCATAACACAGAAGAGTTTTCTGTTTTTGCTTTGTTTTGTTTGCACTTTGGTAGCTATAGTAACAATTGTAAAAATTTTCATTAGGATGAGCACAGTGTCAGGGTTATGCACGTTAATTGTACTAAAAATTATACATTGATTATAAGAGGGATAAATGCAAGCATAGGCCGGGGGTGGTGGCTCACGCCTGTAATCCCAGCACTTCAAGAGTTTGAGGCAGGTGGATCACTTGAGGTCAGGAGTTTGAGATCAGCCTGGGCAATAGGGCAAAACTCTGTGTCTACTAAAAATACAAAAATTAGCCAGGCATGGTGGCAGGCACCTGTAATCCTAGCTACTTCGGAGCCTGATTGGGATCTGCAGGCATTACCAAGGACACAAAGCAAGGGAATCCAGAAAGTGTGTGTGGCAGACTGTATTAATCAGGGTTCTTCACAACCTATAGGAGATATATCTGTATCTTTATATCGCTTGAACCTAGGAGGCACAGTTTGCAGTGAGCAGAGATCATGCCACTGCACTCCACCCTGAGCAACAGAGCAAGACTCTGTCTCATTAATAATAATAATAATAATAAATAAAGTTCTTGAGCTCAGGAGTTGGAAATCAGCCTGGGTAACATAGTTAGACCCATCTCTATTACGCTATATATATATATATATATATGTATAATGCTATATATATTATGCTATATGTATATATATGTATCATAAATGGTTAGTCATTCACAAAAGCAATGATTTTTCCACAGCTTACCACTTAGGGAAAAATACAGAGTTTAAATAAAACGTTTTATTTTAAAAGTATTATGTGTGAGGCCAGGCGCAGTGGCGCACACCTGTAATCCCAGCACTGTGGGACGCCGAGGTGGGTAGATCACAACGTCAAGAGATCTAGACCATCCTGGCCAATATGGTGAAACCCCGTCTCTACTAAAAATACAAAAATTAGCCAGGCGTGGTGACACACACCTGTAGTCCCAGCTACTCAGGAGGCTGAGGCAGGAGAATCGCTTGAACCAGGAGATGGGGCGGGGGTTGCAGTGAGCCGAGATCATGCCACTACACTCCAGCCTGGCGATGAAGAGAGACTCTATCTCAAAAAAAAAAAAAAAAAAAAGTACTATATGTGACTTTTTTGCTCAGTTAACAAATACTTATTGAGTATCTTCTATATGTAACCAAAAATAAATGTACCTTTCCTAAGTCTGGCTGAATGTGCATCATACATAAAACCTAGTCTTAAATAATATAATTAGATAATCCTTATCATCATCTTAATCAACACCAAGTTACTCTGGCAAAAAAGGGAGGGGGAGGATTTATTGAAAGAATATTTGACTAACATTCTAATTCTGTTATGTCCTTGCCTTTCAAGTAATCAAGCACATATATAAATTATAATATCATACTCGAGTGTACTTCCTAACTTGCTCTGAATGAGAAATTTCATTAGAACCACGTATATACTAATCTATCCTAGTTGGCTGAATTAAACCAAAAAGAAACACTTTCCAGAATCTCAATACTTGCTATGGATCTAAAATTGCAATGGTACATACTACACAAATACTGTTCCTCAAGCCATACAGTCAATATGTCCAGAAGAGCCCATAGGATTCCTGTAATAAACTACGGACTCAATGAGATAGCTCAGGTGTAAGATAAAGGGTAATAAAGATTCATGACCTGATAGAATAGTTTTACCTGAGGTGTCTGCAGGTTCTGAAGGGCAGGTTTGCACATAATTAAATATCAAGGATTGCAGGGCACTCTGCATGCCTCCTCCTCTGTCTCTTTCTCCACCTGACCACTGTTGGAATAAGATTATGTCTCAGAAGCAACCATCTGTTCCATGCGAATTCTTTCCCCTCCAGCAGAGTGAACAAAAACTGACGTGGAAATCCAGATATAACATAGTTGAGATTACCCAGGAAGGTTCAGCGTCTGAGTGTGCGGCTGGGTCCCAGTGGATAACGTTATCTATTACTTAGCTAACTGGCTCATAGCTCCACTCATAGGCTGAGGCAAGAAGCTCCAGAAGTGCTCCCTGTCCCTCTCCGTCGGCCCAGGACACTTTTTCCAGATTCTCCTCCAGCACACCTTCCCCACTGCTCACCATTTTTTCTGCGATGTTGTTCTTATTCACTGCCCCCTCCCTTGACATTCCCAACTGACTGTGCTTGCAAGCATGGCGTCTTGATGAGATCTCAACTGCAGCACCCTTTTGTTTTGCGTCTGGTGATGGGCTGGACTTTCCCATTTCAAGGCCCTTCCTAAGCCCCAGAAACGCCACATCGCATGTGAGGAACAACAGACAGCCAGGAGCACGTGACGAATGATATATCTGCTTAGTACTTGAGTTCCCTGTCCCAGACCAGTATCATTAAACTGGGTTCCCATGGAGTCCTGGGGTGATGTTCAGGTGTTTTAGGGCACTGAAAAAAGGATCTTGACCTCTATCTCACACCTTGTGTTAGTCAGGGGTCTCCCGAGTAACACAGCCAATAGGATGTGTTTATAAATGGACAGAGGTTATTATAAGGAATTGGCTCATGCCGTTATGGAGGCTGGCAGGTAAATATCTGCACTGTGGGCTGCAGGCTGGACACCCAGGAGAGTCAAGTGTGCAGAGGAAGTCCGAAGGCTGACTGCTGGAGAATTCACTCTTGCGCAGGGAGGCCAGAATTTTGGTTCTGTTCGGGCCTTCGACTGATTGCATGAGGTCCACCCACATTTTAGAGGACCATCTGCTCTACTCAAAGTCCACTGATTTAAATGTTAAACTCATCCCAATACATCCTCTAAGTGGACACATCACACTAATCATCACACATCATAATATTGCAGATCAAAAATGAAAAGATAATAAAGCATTTTTTTTAAAAAATAGACTCTTCTTGCCTGTGTGTTAGAGAAATATATTAAACAAAACACACACCAGGCTGGACGTGGTGGCTCACACCTGTAATCCTAGCACTTTGGAAGGCTGAGGCGGGTGGATCACGAGGTTAGGAGATCAAGACCACCTGGCTAACATGGTGAAACCCTGTCTCCACTAAAAATACAAAAAATTAGCCAGGCATGGTGGTGGGTGCCTGTAGTCCCAGCTACTCAGGAGGCTGATGCTGGAGAATCGCTTGAACCTGGGAGGCAGAGCTTGCAGTGAGCCAACATCACACCACTGCACTCCAGCCTGGGGGACAGATCGAGACTCCATCAAAAAAAAAAAAAAAATACCATCAAAAAAGGAGCAATGCAAAAAGAAAAAACTGAAAAACTGTGTTATACTACTGTACATGAAAATTGAGAATTCCTGTCCCCCAAAAGATACCGTTAGAGAGTGAGGAGGCAAGCCACTAGATGGGATAATTCATTTTCCAATAAATATATCCTATAAAGTATTCACATCCAGAAGATATTTTTTAAGTATCTGTGAACCAGTGAGAAAAAAAACAGACACCCCAATAGAAAAATGGGCAAATAACTTGAACAGGCACATCACAAAAGTGGTTACATAACTGGCAAGTAAATATCATAATGTGCTCTCACTGCCCACTACCAAAGGGGTTAAAATGAACAAGTCTGAAAATTTCAAGTCTGAAGAGCAAAGAAAGCTCTTACACAGGGGTGAGAATGTAAATTGATACAACTGGCTTTGCAAAAAGGTTGCTATGTACAAGCAAAGTAGCATATTTGTATACCCTGTGACATAGGAATTCAACTTCTCTGTATAAATTCAACAGCTAGGCAGATACATCCATATCAAAAGATTTGTATAGGAATGTTGATAGTAGCAGTTTCATATTTACTGAAAAACTAGAAATAACCCAAATGCCCAGTAGCAGAATGGAGAAATAGATGGTGGTATATTTCAATGAGAATAAAATTATCTACAGCCACAAGAAGCACCTGAATGAATCTCAGCACTGCAAATATGAGTGAAAGAAGCCAACACAAGAAGAGAAGCTACTGCATGCTCACCTTTATAAGTAAGTTCAAAAGCAGGGAAACAGGTATCCATGTTGTTAAAAGTCAAGAGCAAGGCTACCCTTGATGGAGACGGATATTGACAACAGAGGCTCTGGGATGTTTCTGGGGTTCTGGAAGTGTTCTTTTTCCTGATGTGGTCACAGGTTTCACCGGTGTAATTTTTTAATTTAAAAATGCAATAAACAGCTTGGCGCAGTGGCTCACGCCTGTAATCCCAGCACTTTGGGAGGCCGAGCCAGGTGGATTGCCTGAGGTCGGGAGTTTGAGAACGGCCTAGCCAGCATGGTGAAACTCTGCCTCTTCTAAAAATACAAAAATTAACCAGGAGTGGTGGTGCGCACCTGTAATCCCAGCTACTCGGGAAGCTGAGGCAGGAGAATCGCTTCAACCCGGAGGTGGAGGTTTCAGTGAGTCAAGACTGTGCCATTGCACTCCAGCCTGGGCAACAGAGTGAGACTCCATTTGAAAAAAAAAAAAAAAAGCAATAAACTCTACATTTATGATTTGTGCATTCTTCTCAAATTTTTTTGGTGAAATAATCTATATAAGCATTGTTATAAAATACAGCGCAATAAATGATATGTTACTGGAAGAAAAAAAGACAACAGAAAGTCTTCCTAAATTGAAGTTAGTTTACTGCTATCACTTCCTTAAACCCACAGGGCCTGTCATTCTGTCATGGAACAGTTACAATGCGAAGCAAAATTCAAATAATTTGCATGCAAACAGTAGGCTAGGTTGATGAGGCATCCTCTGTTGATTCTGCTAATCGATGGTGACAGGTGAGTTAAAGTACTTCTTAGTAACTCCATTTTACTGTTTTAATTATTTTAATAAGTCAACAATAGAAAAATAATAAAGGACCATTAATAATTTAGGAATACATTTTTCTGGGGATAAGGAAGTCTTTGATGGACTTAATTTTCAAATGACATTTATAAATCACCTAATTGTTTTATTCTAACTGGTGCCAAGAATGAAAATGCCTGTGCTTCTGCTTATTTCAGTGAGTCTAATTTATCCTAGATAAAAGGGAGATCAGGTTAGATACTAAAATGTCAGAGAGCGAATAAGAGAAACTCACAGCACTTAAAGAAAACTCTGTGGAAACTTAGACCTTTGGGAAAATCAGACATTAATAGAGATGAAGAAAATCAAATTCAGAGACCTGGCCCATTTTTAAAATTTTAATATAATGTATTTTACTGTATTTTATGATAAAATATGCATAACATGAAATTTACAATGCTATCCATGTTTGAGTATACACTTCAGTGACATTAGCTACACTAACATTCTACAAGTATCTCCACCATCCATCTCCAGACCTTTTTTTTTTTAGAAACAGGGTCTTGCTCTGTTGCTCTGGCTGGACTGCAGTAGCACAATCATGTCTCACTGCAGCCTCGACCTCTTAGGCTCCAGAAACCCTCCCACTTCAGTCACCTGAGTAGCTGGGACTACAGATGCATGCCACCATGCCTGGCTATTTTTTATTATTATTATTTTTTTTTTTTCAGACAGAGTATTGCTCTGTCGCCCAGGCGGGAATGCAGTGGCGCGATCTCGGCTTACTACAAGCTCCACCTCTCGGGTTCATGCCATTCTCCTGCCTCAGCCTCTCGAGCAGCTGGGACTACAGGCACCCGCCACCATGCCTGGCTAATTTTTTGTATTTTTAGTAGAGACGGGGTTTCACTGTATTAGCTAGGATGGTCTCTGTCTCCTGACCTTGTGATCTGCCCGTCTCAGCCTCCCAAAGTGCTGGGATTACAGGTGTGAGCCACTGCACCCGGCCTATTTTTAAATTTTTTTAGAGACAGGGTCTTGCTACATTGCCCAGCCTGGTCTCGAACTTCTGGGCTCAAAAGAGCCTCCCACCTCAACCTCCAAAAGTGCTGGGATTACAGACATGAACCACTGTGCCCAACCTCCAGAACTTTTTTCATCTTGCAAAACTTAAATTCTATATGCATTGAATACTAACATTCTCCTCATCTTCCTCCAGCCCCTAGCAACGATCATTTTACTTTGGTCTCTATGAATTTGACTACTCTAGGTACCATATAAGTGGAATCATACAGAATTTGCCTTTTTGACTGGCTTATTTCATAATCTTCTCAAGGCTTATCTATGTCACAGCACATGTCAGAATCCCATGTCTTTTTAAGGCAGAATAATGTTCCATTGTGTGCATACAACACATTTTGTTTACGGTTTCATCAACCAGGGTTGTTTCCACCTTTTAGTCATTGTGACACATCTTTAATTTGTGGGTTTCTGTGATCAAATAAAGATGGCCACATATTCTTTATCACTCTTCTCATCAACAGGTGGGATTGGGCCAGGAGCGGCGGCTCATGCCTGTAATCACAGCACTTTGGGAAGCCAAGGTGAGTGTATCACTTGAGGTCAGGAGTTCAAGACTAGCCTGGCCAACATGGCAAAACCCTGTCTCTACCAAAAAAAAAAAAAAAAAGAAAGAAAAAGAAAAAATATATTAGTCAGGCATGCTGACAAGTGCCTGTGATCCCAGCTACTCAGGAGGCTGAGGCAGGAAAATTGCTCAAATCCAGGAGATGGAGGTTGCAGTGAGCCAAGATCACGCCATTTCACTCCAGGCTGGGCAACACAACAAGACTCTGTTTCAAAAAAAAAAAAAAAAGGGCGGGATTGATGTTCTCTGCCCTGAAATCCAGGTAAGCTTTCTGACTATTTGGCCAATGTAGTAGAGCAGAAATAAAACTGGGTTAGTGTCTGTGCCCAGGCTTAAAACGCTGACACCCTCCTTCTTTGTCTCTCAAGGCCACGATGCTGGAGAGACCGCAGATGTGTGTCCCGTCCTCTGTGCCAGTTGAGCCCTGCATTCCAGCCATCCCACACAAGATGCCAGACATGTGAAGAAAGCCACCTGGGACCCATTAGACCAGCCTTTCCACTAGATGTAGAAGAAAACTCAGTCACTGTCACCAGTAGCTGAAGAGTCACCAAGCTGACCCGTGCTCAAATTTCTGGCCCACAGAATCCTTGCATTTGATAAAATGGTTCTTTGAAGCTGGAAAGTTTTGGGGTAGTTTGCAATACAATAATAGAAACCAGGGCTACCTTGTCTCTGAAACTTCGGAAAATCCCTGAAGCCTTGCAGTGAAATCTCCCACTAAATTAGGGGTATCAGATCTTTAAATACCTGAAGGAGTTCATGGCCGGAGAAACCACCCCAGGGCCAGACTATGAAATATCTGCTCATTCCCAGGCAAGTGTGAAGGAGCAGCCAGACCTCAAGAAACATTCTGAACTTTTGGCCCTGTGATCCTGAATTCACTCACTCTATCAAATGCATGTTTTAGGCTAAGCATTGTGCTAGGCACCTGGGTGACCAAGGTGAGTAAGACACATACCTGCCATCCCTATCACTGATCTTTCAATTCTCACCAATACCTTAACCTCAGCTATGTTCTCTGCCACTTCACCATCCTCTATCTCCCACCTCCTTATTCCAGGATCAACAGATACACTGGGCTGGGTGCCGTGCCTCACACCTGTAATCCCAGCACTTTGGGAGGCCGAGGCAGGCAGATCATGAGGTCAGGAGTTTGAGACTGGCCTGGCCAATATGGTGAAACACCCTCTCTACTGAAAAAAAAAAAAAATTAGCCAGGAACGGTGGCGCAAGCCTGCAATCCCAGCTACCTGGGGGGCTGAGGCAGGAGAATCGCTTGAACCCGGGAGGCAGAGGTTGCAGTGAGCCTAGATTGCGCCACTGCACTCCAGCCTGGACGATGGAGAAAGACTCTGTCTCAAAAAACAAACAAACAAGCAAAAAAACAGATACACCGATAGACACAGTGTTTTACTGAAGGCCAGGACATTTTTGAGCTCTCTAGAGTGTAGCTCTAAAATCACCTCTCCCAGGAAACAGCCCCTTGGCAAGCAAGCAAGCAAATGAGAAAGGGAGAGGGAGAAGGAGAGAGAGAGAAAAGGCAGGGAGGCAGGAAGGAGAAAGAGAGAGAGAGACAGACAGAGATAGAAAGAAGAAAGAGAGGGAGGGAAGGATGGGTGAAGAGAAAGGAAAGGAGGAAGGAAGGAAGGAAGGAAGGGAGGGACAGAGGGAGGGAGGGAGGCAGGGAGGGAGGGAGGGACAGAGGGAGGGAGGGAGAAAGGAAGGAAGGAAGGAGGAAGAATGGAAGGAGGTGAGGGAGGGAGGGAGGAAGGAAGGAAGGAAGGAGGAAGAAAGGAAGGAGGTGAGGGAGGGAGGGAGGAAGGAAGGAAGGAAGGAGGAAGAAAGGAAGGAGGTGAGGGAGGGAGGGAGGAAGGAAGGCAGGGAGGGAGGGAGGAAGGGAGGGAGAAGGGAAAAGAAGGAAGGAAAGGAGGAGGGAGAAGAGAAGAGCAAAGAAGGAAGGAAAGAAGCGAAAGGAAGAAAGGAGATCCAGCCAGGTACTGCTTCATACTAGCATGTTCTAGCGTTTTCTAACTAATTTTGTTTGTTCATTTGATTGTACAGTCTACTAGAAGTTGTCCAGGGTGCATTTTAGAATTCATGAGAGAGACAGAAACTCAACGTTAACTTAGTCTAAGACAACACAGTGAATTCAAAGGGAAACCTGAGCAGAATACAAACAGCTCTTAGGGAAAACATTCCTCACTTTGTACATGATACAGCACATCAACAGGGCTTTACCGGCTTCCCAAGCGTGGCATGATCTGTTTCCCATGTTTAGATTTGTTTTATTTCAGAAGGAAGTCCAGTGAAGTCTTGCTCTAAAGGAGCTCCCTTACCTGACAATGCAGAACGAGTTCATTCTGAAGTCAGGGGACAATGTTTACATCTCCTGGTTTTCTCCTGGGGCTGTCATTTGCCATGAGCATGATGACCGCTGTGTATAGACTCAGCGTTTCTTGTTCCAGGGCCTCCGGTGGCAGCTGGCATATGTGAGCAGACTCATCCTCATCGGAAGAGAGTATCTAGAAGTGGCCCTGGTGACGTTAGCCACTGGGGAGCTGTAGGAGCAGCCCCTGAGCACTGAGATGCCTCCAGGGCTGCAGCCTTCTCCTCTTTCCACCAGATCTGCTGAGGTCTGATACAGCGGTTCTCTCTCAGTTCTCTTATTTACAATGAATTGGTATAGAAGTCCTGTTATCAACTTAGCTCATTCTAGTCCATTACACCCATCATTAACAGTGGCTCGATGTACTTGGAACACCCAGAAAATACCTACAGCCTCCTCAACCCAAGTATCACAAATTTTAAACCAGCAAGATGTTGCTAGGGTACTTGTATTAGTCAGCATTCTCCAGGGACACAGAATGCATAGAATCCATACAGATATATGAAAGGAGATTTATTATTAGAGATTGAGTCACATGATAATGGAAGCTGAGAAGTCCCACAGCCTTCCATCTGCAAGGGAGAGAACCTGAAAATCAGGTGGTGTAGTTCCAGTCCAAGCTCAAAGGCCTGAGAACCAGGAGAGCCAAGGATGTAAGTCCCAGTCTGAGTAAAAAGGCTCAAGAGCCAGAAGCTCTGATGCCCAACGGCAGGAGAAGACAAATGTCCCAGCTCAAGCAAAGAGAGCAAACTCACCCGTCCCCCATCTGTTTATTCCATCTCAGCCTTCAACAGACTGGGTGATGCCCACGCACATTGGTGAGGGCACATCCACTTTACTCAGTCTGCAGATTCAAACGCTAATCTCGTCCACAAACACCAGCACAGACACACCCAGAAATCATGATTTACCAACCCCTTGGGCATTTCTTAGCCTAGTCAAACTGACACATAAAATTAACTATCACCGCTCTCCCACGCCTGGCAGGACACATACAACCGTAGCAGTGAACTCTGGAGAACCAGCAAAGAATATAGCTGAGGGACAAGGGGTTGGTGAGAACTGGAACATCAATGACAGTGAACATTGATCAACGCCTTCAGAATTGTGCTGTTGCACCAAACTCACCACATCAGAACCCCTTGGAAAGGGACACAGCCCATAATAAGTAAGCCCCCACGGCCTTTGAATATGGGTTTAGCCTACTGATTCAGGAGTCACATCATAACCAAATTGCTCCCCCTAGCTCCAACTGTACCGGGTCCCATCTCCCTTTGATTTGCCTTTACCCCACCAGTGGACTCCAGCACCCTTCCCAACAGAATCTCCCCAAGTTGTGATTGGTGTATCTTTTTTTTTTTTTTTGAGACAGAGTCTCGCTCTGTCGCCCAGGCTGGAGTGCAGTGGCGCCATCTCGGCTTACTACAAGCTCCGCTTCCCGAGTTCATGCCATTCTCTTGCCTCAGCCTCCTGGGTAGCTGGGACTACAGGCGCCTGCCACCACACTCGGCTAATTTTTTGTATTTTTAGTGGAGACGGGATTTCACCATATTGGCCAGGCTGGTCTGAAACTCCTGACCTTGTGATCCTCCCGCCTTGGCCTCCCAAAGTGCTGGGATTACAGCTGTGAGCCACTGCGCCTGGCCTCCTTTTTGTGTGTGTGTTCTATTTTTTTTCTTTTTTTTTTTTTTTTTGAGACAGAGTCATGCTGTTGCCCAGGCTGGAGTGCAGTGGCGTGAACTCGGCTCACTGAAACCTCTGCCTCCTGGGTTCAAGCGATTCTCATGCCTCAGCCTCCTGAGTAGCTGGGATTACTGGCGCCCACGACCTTGACTGGCTAATTTTTGGATCTTTCTTTTTTTTTTTTGAGACACAGTCTCGCACTGTTGCCCAGGCTGGGGTGCAATCGTGTGATCTCAGCTCACTGCAACCTCTGCCTCTAGGGTTCTAGGGATTCTCCTGCCCTGGCCTCCCGAGTACCTGGGATTACATGCATTTGCCACCACATCCAGCTAATTTTTTTGTATTTTTTAGTAGAGATGGGGTTTCACTATGTTGGCCAGGCTGGTCTCAAACTCCTGACCTCGTGATACTCCTGCCTTGGCCTCCCAAACTGCTAGGATTACAGGCGTGAGCCACAGCACCTGACCAATTTTTGCATTTTTAATAGAAATGGGATTTCACCATGTTGGCCAGGCTTGTCTCAAACACCTGGCCTCAATTGAACTGCCCAGCTTGGCCTCCCAAAGTGCTGGGATTACGGGCGTAAGCCACCGTGCCTGGCCAGTAATCAGTCATTTCTTATCCTTAGACCTTCAAGTTTAGGAACCTGGCCAGAGACTCTTACTGAGAAGTTAAGAAAAACTATATATATATTTATTACCAAGCCAATGATTGTCAATGATCATTTTCCTCTGCTGAATAGGTTAATTGTTCATGAGCATATTTTTGGTTAGATATACCAGTCATGGCCAGGCACAGTGTCTCACTCCTGTAATCCCAGCACTTTGGGAGGCTGAGGCAGGTAGATCACCTGAGGTGAGGAGTTCAAGACCAGCCTGGCCAACATGGTGAAACTCTGTCTCTACTAAGAATGCAAAAATTAGCCAGGCCTAGTTGTAGGTGCCTGTAATCCCAGCTACTCGGGAGGCTGACGCAGGAGAATTGCTTGAACCGGGGAGGTGGAGGTTGCAGTGAGCCGAGATCACACCATTGCACTCCAGCCTGGGCAACAAGAGCGAAACTCCATCTCAAAAAAAAAAAAATCTGCATGGTTTTAACATCACAATGATGCCATTGGACTTTATAGGAGGAAAACGGGAAATGGAGCCTGGGTTTCCAAATAAATTATCATAAAATACTCCGTAATTAGGTGAAATAAGAGGATTCACAAAAAAATCTTTAATAAGTATTTGTTCACTTAACGGTGCTCCACCCTAAGAAATTACTCTCAGGTCTTGGCAGAGAATGGGGAGAAGTTTGTGGGAGGAAAGAAGCCTGAAATTCAAATATTTTCCTTTTCGCCTGCATATTTCGCTTAACTTCTCTTTGAAAGGCATGTTTTATGATTACTAATAAATCTCTATGTTTCTAGGTTCAGATACAGGTCCCTTGAGGGGCGAATTCTGTAAGTAGGATGCATCTTTTTTCCTTGCCCCTGACTTGTAAATGTCTGCTTTTTTTTTTTTTTAACATAAAATCTCCCTCCCATTCCGCCCCACATTTTGAGTAATAACTTGCCTTTATAGAAATATAAAGACCTCGAAAGTTCTTCGATAAAAATGTCATTACAATAAAATATGAAGAATATTGGGGGTCTTTTTTCATGATTTGTGATAAGCACCTCTTATTTCCTCTTTGGGGCTAAAGGAATTTTAGACAGAAAAGAGGTAACCTATGACCTCCTTCCTTTCTTTTTTCTTTTTCAAGTTGGAGTCTTGCTCTCCTGCCCAGGCTGGAGTGCAGTGGAGCGATCTTGGCTCACTGCAACCTCCACCTCCCAGGTTCAAGCAATTCTCCTTCCTCAGCCGCCCGAGTAGCTGGGATTACAGGCGTGCGCCACCACGCCCACTAATTTTTTTGTATTTTTAGTAGAGACAGGGTTTCACCATATGGGCCAGGCTGGTCTCAAATTTCTGACCTTGTGATCCGCCCACCTTGGCCTCCCAAAGCGCTGGGATTACAGGTGTGAGCCACCGCGCCAAGTCGACCCTCTTTCCTTTCTTACTCTATTGGCAGGAGAAACTATTGTAGGTCCCTCCAAACTCCTAGTGCAAGAGGAAAGAAGGAGATTGGGAAGAATCATAGATTGCAAGTAGTGAGAAGAACAGAAAGTACAAACTAAGAAAATGAGTCTAAGGCTAAGCCATCTACAACTAGCAACAATCTCTGTACCTTTTTCTTTTCAGTGAGGACTTACTGGGCATCTTCAATGTTCAGATGTGTGTAAGTCCCTAGAAAAACCAATATGAATAACACACAGTTTCTGCATGCAAGCTCTTGCCACGTCGGGGAAGGTGGTCTCTACATTTCAGCCCCCAGCAGTCCTACCATCATTCAGTTGCACGTGCCTGAATCGCTTTTTGTGAGCAGGTTTTTTGTGACTCTACTGAAAAAGGTCAGGAAGACAAACAGCCTCCTTTAAAATACTGAATACATTGGAGGGTAAACAGTAGGTTGAATTGGTCTTGCAATATCAGCATTTCCAATTTTTGCCATGAAATGTTTATAAGGATTTTAGATTTCTGGTGACAAATATTCTTTAACAAAATTAATTATAATGAAAACTTGGGAATGGTTCCTGTCTCTTTTCCCAAATAAATGTTTGCTTGATTTATGCCCATTTTAACGCAAAAATTTTTCTCCATCACAGTCCTGAACACTACAACTTGTCTCAAACAAGAATTCTTGTTTTTATCAACTCAAGTCATTGAGAGGGAAGGGTGTCTTTTTATTTAGCTTCTTAGTTGCTAATCAATTGCTAATTATCTTTAACCATATTGACCTTCTCCCACTGGTTTTGCCATAAAGATTAATGAGTGACAATACAGGGAGCACAATTTCATGCATTGAAAAGAATGGATTCATACATTATTCATTCCACATAAATACATGCACTTTTACTTGGAACTTTAAAAGATCAGAGAAAGAAGCACTGAGGAGAGATACAATCTGACCAAGGCAAGAACTGGGACAGGAAAATTATATACGATGGAAATGGAGAAAGACAGACCAATCTGTGCACAAATGAAGCTGCTTGGAAGGAAGCAAGAGCATGAGGGAAGACATAATAAATAAGTGCCTCCAACTGTGTGTACATCCTCATGGTGTGTGGCAGAATCCTGAGCCCTGGAATCTTGCCTGGTCAAGCATCACACCTGCAGCCCCCTCTGCTGGCTCCCAATGGGTACATCTGCAAAGAGCAAGTCCAAGCAACTGAACACGCTATTAACATCCTCTGGTTGGCCCCCATGCTCTCGGGCTTCCTATCCCATGAATAGTCAAAAAAAAAAAAAAAAATACTTTCTTCTAAACTAGAGGAAAAATAAATAAAAATAAATGGCCTCCTGTGGGCTGCTTTTCCTTGAAATCCCTTTTGTTTTCTAGTTAGCCACCTAAAGAAGGAAGAGACAGTTGGTGTATCTTCCAGATCGAAACAAGCTCTGGCTTCCCTTGGGTCATGAAGAAGAGAGGGAATGGGAAGAAATCTAAAATGAGAATCCGAAGAATATCCTCCAAAACAGCTAGTATTGTCCCCAGTTCTTGACACAGAGCTTCAATAACCTTTGGAATTTTCTGAGCAGTACAAGTGCCTTTGTTAACCTAATGAGGTGACTCAGTTTAGGCCCCCTTCATGATGGGGCTGTCACCAGGAAGACCAAGCAGGTAGATAAAGGGTTGGGACTTTCAGCTGCCGGACCTCCGGGAAGCGGCTGGAGATTAAGTTCAATCGGGCAGCCAATGATTTACTGAGTCAATGAAGCCCCAGTAAAGTCTTCAAACACCAACTCAGTGGAGCTTCCTCCTGGTCAGTGAACATATGGATGTGCCAGGAAGGTGAAGCGCCCCAACTCCCTGAGGAGGGTGTGACAGCTCTGCTTGCCATGACTGGATTCCTGACCCACAGAAACAGCTAACTAATAAATGTGTGTTGTTTTAAGCCACTAAATTTTGGGATAATTTGTTACACAGCAACAGATAGCTAATACGCATCCCAATAGGTAAAAATAAATATTCATTGAGTAACTTCACTGTGAAATTTTAGTACAGGAAATGCAAAGAGAATATGTTTAAAACAACTGGAAAGGAAAATATACATCTACAAAGAACAAAGATTAACAATCAAACATCAGAAAATAACCAATCAATAAAATGCTAAGAGACAATAAGCATCTGCCTAAAAGTCGACAGCCAGTTACTATCACCAAAGAGTGAAGGGAAAATAAAGACACTTCAGAGACGATATGCAACTCACGGATCCTTGCTGAATAAACTTTTTTTTTTTTTTTGAGATGTAGTTGTACTCTTGTCGCCCATGCAGTGAGCTGAGGTTGCACCACTGCCCTCCAGCCTGGAGACAGAGCGAGACCCCATCTCAAAAAGTAATAATAATAAATTAGGGGAAATTAAAAACATGCTGGAACTAAATAGTGAAGAAAATACCATGTAAGGAAGGAAGTTATTAATCAGAGTTACATATTCTTTTTTTTTTTTTTTTTGACACGGAGTTTCACTCTGTCGCCCAGGCTGGAGTGCAGTGGCACGATCTCGGCTCACTTCAAGGTCTGCCTCCCGGGTTCAAGCGATTCTCCTGCCTCAGACTACCAACTAGCTGGGATTACAGATGTGCAACACCATGCCCAGGTAATTTTTGTATATTTAGTAGAGACGGGGTTTCACCATGTTGCCCAGGATGGCCTCGATTTCTTGACCTCGTGATCCGCCCACCTTGGCCTCCCAAAGTTCTGGGATTACAGGCACGAGCCACTGCGGCCAGCCTAATCAGAGTTAAATATTCTTAAGTCGTGTGTGTGTGTGTGTGTGTGTGTGTGTGTGTGTAAAGAAAGGAGTCTCAGTATGTTGCTCAGACTGCTCTCAAACTCCTAGGCTCAAGTGATCCTTCTGCCTTTGCCTCCCTAAGTGCTGGGATTACAGGATTACAGGCATGAGCCACCATGACCAGTTGACCCTTGAATAACGTGGAGGGTTAGGGGCATCAATCCCTTGGGCTGTCAAAAATGCACTTATAACTTTTGACTGCCCCAAAACATAGCTACTAATAGCCTACTGAGAGGTGAACCCAGCTGGAATTCCTGCATCCAGTGCGGACTTGGAGAACTTTTCTGTCTAGCTAAAGTTTTGTAAATGCACCAGTCAGCACTCTGTAAAAACCCACCAATCAGTGCTCTGTGTCTAGCTAAAGGTTTGTAAACGCACCAATCAGTACTCTGTAAAAACACATGAGTCAGCACTCAGTGTCTAGCTTAAGGTTTGTAAACACACTAATCAGCACTCTCTAAAAACGGAACAGTCAGCACTCTGTAAAATGGACCAATCAGCAGGATGTGGGTGGGGCCAAATAAGGGAATAAACGCTGGCCACCCCAGCCAGCAGCAGTAACCCCCTCAGTCCTCTTCTGCATTGTGGAAGCTTTGTTCTTTTGCCCTTCACCATAAATCTTGCTGCTGCTCACTCTTTGGGTCTGCACTACCTTTATAAGCTGTGACACTTACTGGGAAGGTCTGCAGCTTCACTCCTGAGGTCAGCAAGACCACAAACCCACCAGGAGGAACAAACAACTCCAGACGCACCACCTTTAAGAGCTGTAACACTCACTGCGAAGGTCTGCGGCTTCACTCCTGAAGTCACCGAGACCACGAACCCACCAGAAGGAAGAAACTCCGGACACATCTGAACGTCTGAAGGAACACACTCTGGACACACCATCTTTAAGAACTGTAACACTCACCACTAGGGTCTGCAGCTTCATTCTTGAAGTCAGCGAGACCAAGAACCCACCAGAAGGAACCAATTCCGGACACAGTAGGGTTAAAGAGAGCCATATAAGGAGGAAGGGATCAATTCACCACAAAGATGATCACCACTTAATGTGAACTCGTGTGGCCTTAACAATATAGCCTCAAAACAGGGAATTGTTTTTGAACACATTCCAAGGAAAAATGGTCAAATCTACAGTCATACTGAAGAGTTTCATACATGTCTCTTAGCAAGTGATATAACCAGCAGGAAAAAAAAAAAAGGATTCCAAAAATACAAACAAAACAGTAAACACGCCAAATCTAATGAGCATATATAGAACCCTGCACCCAACAATTATAAATAAATTTTCCTTTCAAGTACATTATACAGGGAACACTTACAAAAATTGATCACATTCTTAAGTTGTTCCTGAATTTTCGACCAATGTAATTGAATCAGTATCATACTGACCATGTTCTTTGACCATTAAGCAATAAATTCAGAAGTAAATATCCAAAAGTTCAACAAAAAGAAAGTTATATAGTTACCACTTAAGAGCTTCTAAAATGTTATTGCAAACAAAGCTTTACGAGTCAGCATATTTCCCTTCTCCTTCTGGAAATCATAAAGAAGCAGCAAGAAGAACAAAAGCCACTTTTATAAACCCCATTTTTTCAGCGAAACTAGGAGACAGACAGAACCCACAGACAACAAACTATCTACAGAAGCTGCCAAAAGCCACAGTCACTCAAGAGGAACTGAAGAGAAGAAAACACAGTGGAAGTTAATCTTGTAAAACACCAGCAAAAACATGCTGCCTGCCTTGGCCGGGCGCGGCGGCTCACGCTTGTAATCCCAGCACTTTGGGAGGCCGAGGCGGGCGGATCACGAGGTCAGGAGATCGAGACCAGCCTGGTTAACACGGTGAAACCCCGTCTCTACTAAAAATACAAAACATTAGCTGGGCGTGCTGGCGGGCGCCTGTAGTCCCAGCTACTCGGAGAGGCTGAGGCAGGAGAATGGCGTGAACCCGGGAGGCGGAGCTTGCAGTGAGCCGAGACTGCGCCAGTTCAGTCCAGCCTGGGCGACAGAGCGAGACTCCATATCAAAAAAAAAAAACATGCTGCCCGGGGGTGAGAGAAAAACAAAAGGCAACACCTATATCCCTTATTTGCAACAACTTACCCTCTATTTGCAACAGTGGGCCTGGAAATGGCAGGGGCGGGGTGTCCTGTGTGGTTCAGCAAAACCAACAGCAGGGATAACACACATGAGTCATGTTTGTCTCTGTGACCACCAGAATTCATCTTTCAAGTATAAAAATGACAAACAGTAAATAAACATACAAGAACTCAGGGAAAATTCTTCCTGGGAGTCTTCCTGAGGAAATTAATAAAGGATGAATCTCAGCCAACCAAGTTAGGGAAATAACAGAAAAAAAAATGGCTACTGTATAGAACTAAAACATAAACAAATATAAAGTTTAAAGTAGTGGACTGTAATATGCATGTTATATTCCCTGACAGCGCAGAAAAGATTCAGTTAGTAGAAATGTGGCAGGAAAGTGAGAAGAAAGCATGGAAATTAGGGTAAATTCGTTAAATGCTTAATCGAAAATAGCGAGGAGTTCCAAACTACAGCTTAGAGCTAATAAAGTAATCAAAGTCTAAACATCCATTATAGTATTAAGACAATATGATGAATAATAATATTAATAAATGTAAAATAATTGGTTGAGGAATGGAAAGGGGGAAACAAACAAGCTAATTTTATGATTGTTCTTAGAAAGAAACTAATATTCTTTAAAGACATAGAGCTCCGAGGTAATTATATGATTACATAAAAGTAACCTTGAAATAAAAATACCAGCTTTACTAATTACCCAAAAATTAAGAAAAGAAACAAAGAGGCTTGTAATCCCAGCACTTTGGGAGGCCGAGGCGGGCAGATCACGAGGTCAGGAGATCGAGACCACGGTGAAACCCCATCTCTAATAAAGATACAAAAAAAAAAAAAATTAGCCGGGCGTGGTGGCAGGCGCCTGTAGTCCCAGCTACTCGGGAGGCTCAGGCAGGAGAATGGCGTGAACCCGGGAGGCGGAGCTTGCAGTGAGCCGAGATTGCGCCACTGCACTCCAGCCTGGGCGACAGAGCGAGACTCCGTCTCAAAAAAAAAAAAAGAAGAAGAAGAAAGAAATAAAGTGTTCACAGTTAACACTATATATATTTTTTTCTTTTTCTTTCTTTTTTTTTTTTTTTTTTGAGACAGAGTCTTTCTCTGTCACCCAGGCTGGAGTGCAATGGTGCAATCTCGGCTCACTGCACCTCCACCTCCCAGGTTCAAGCAATTCTCCTGCCTCAGCCTCCTGAGTAGCTGGGATTGCAGGTGCATGCCACCACACCCAGCTAAATTTTGTATTTTTAGTAGAGACGGGGTTTCACCATGTTGGTCAGGCTGGTCTCAAACACCTGACCTCGTGATCTGCCCGCCTCAGCCTCCCAAAGCACTGGGATTACAGGCATGAGCCACTGCATCTGGCCAATACTATATTTTTAATACACTTTATTTTTTAGAGCAATTTTAGATCCACGGCAAAATTGAATGGACAGTACAGAATTCCTATATACCTACCCCCACAGGCTCACAGCCTCCCCCATCAAAATCCCTACACAGAGTGCTGTGTTTGTTACAAAACGTCATTATAACTCAGATCACATAGTTTACATTTGGGTCACTCTTGGTATTGTACATTCTGTGGGTATGGACAGATGTATGATGATGTGTATCCACCATTATAGTATCATACAAAGCAGTTTCATTTCCCCCCAAAATGCTCTGTGTTCTGACTCTTTGTCCCTCCCTCACCACTAAGCCCTGGCAATCCACTAGTCTTTTTCTTGTCTCCATAGCTTTGCCTTTCCCAGAATGTCCTAGAGTTGAAACCATACAGGATGTAGCCATTTCAAATTGGCTTCTTTCACTTAGTAATCTGCATTTAAGTTTCCTCCTCCATATATTTTCATGGCTTGATAGTTCGTTTCTTTTTTTCTTTTTTTTTTTTTTTTTTTTTTTTTTGAGACAGAGTCTCACTCTGTTGCCTGGGCTGAAGTGCAGTGGCGCGATCTCGGCTCACTTCAACCTCTGCCTCCCGGGTTCAAGCAATCCCCCTGCCTCAGCCTCCTGAGTAGCTGGGACTACAGGCGTGCGCCACTAGGCCCAGCTAATTTTTGTATTTTTAGTAGAGACGGGATTTCACCATGTTGGTTGGCCAGGATGGTCTCTATCTCTTGACCTCAATATCCACCCACCACGGCCTCCCGAAGTGCTGAGATTACAGGCATGAACCACCGCGCCCAGCGGGTAGTTCATTTCTTTTAGCGCTAATAGTCCATTGTCTGGATATGCCACAGTGTGTATATATACCCACTGACTTACTGACGGACATCTTGAATGATTCCAAGCTTTGGCAACTATGAATAAAGCTGCTGTAAACATCCGTGTGAAGGTGTTTGTGTGGATATCAGTTTTCATTTCCTTTGGGTAAATATCAAGGAGCACAATTGCTGGGTCATATGCTAAGAATATGTTTAGTTTTGTATGAAACTGCCAAATCATCTTAATATCTGTAAACATAAAAACAGAATGCAAAATGTTAAATAACACGATACAACCAAGACCAAACATCACTTTCATATTAATAAATGCAAGGGGACTATTATAAGAGACAGATTTTTAGATTGGATCACAAAACAAAATCTTATCATTTTATTCTTTAAAAAATGCTTACAATTTAGCATGCAGCCAACATACAGGCACTTTGTGTAGCTTTGCTCTTTGGAGACACCTATGGTGACTAGAGTAGCCACTGAGCACTGTGATTTAAAATTTAATTTGATCTGTCTCCCCTTTGTGTACAATGGAGTGGATTCAAAAGCCAGACTGAGGCACACCTGGGCAGTCCAGGAGGTCGGATCTGATCACTTACTTCCTTCTGGTTCTACTTGCCTGACCCTCCTCTGACTCCCTATGCCTCCTCCACCCTTCATCCTGCTCCTATTCCTGTCTCCTAATCCGTACATGAGTTCACAGGTATCAGATCAGGAATTCATCCTTCTCAGACTCACAAAGATACAAATAAGACACTCTTTAAGAGACTTCAACACTGAGATACCACTTCACACCCATTAGAATGGCTATCATCAAAAAGCAAGACCAAAAAACATCAAATGTCGGTGAGATGTGGAGAAATTGAAACCCCCATGAACTGCTGGTGGAAGTGTAAAATGCAGCAGCCGCTGTGGAAAACAATATGATTGTTTCTCAAAAAGCAAACATTAAATTACCATATGACCTGACAATTCTATTTGTAAGTAGGTGCCCAAAAGAATTGACAGGAGAGACTCAAACAGATGCTTGTTCACCCAGATTAGTAGCAGCATTGTTCTCCATAGCCAAAAGGTAGAAGCAACCCAGCTGTCTATCTTTTGATGAATGGATAAACAAAATGTGATCTATTCATACAATGGAATATTATCCAGCCTTAAGAAAGGAAAGCAATTCTGACACGTTACCACCTCGATGAACCTTGAAGACATTACACTAAGTGAAAAAAGACAGTCACAAAAAAGACCGAGGAGTGGCCGGGCGCGGTGGCTCAGGCCTGTATTCCCAGCACTTTGGGAAGCTGAGGCAGGCGGATCACGAGGTCAGGAGATCGAGACCATCCTGGCTAACACGGTGAAACCCCCTCTCTACTAAAAATACAAAAAATTAGCCGGGCGTGGTGGCAGGCGCCTGTAGTCCCAGCTACTTGGGAGGCTCAGGGAGGAGAATGGTGTGAACCCGAGAGGCGCAGCTTGCAGTGAGCCGAGATGGCGCCACTGCACTCCAGCCTGGGTGACAGAGCGAGACTCTGTCTCAAAAAAAAAAAAAAAAAAGTGAGGAGTTAGTGTTCAAAGGAGAAGATGAAATTGTGCTTAATGCCACTGAACTATACACTTAAAAATGGTGAAAGGGATAACTTTTATGTCCCATTTATCATAATAAAAATAAATCAGTCTTGAATGACTGGGTTTTTGGGTCAAGGCAAATAGAAGGGAACACACATTTGAGTAGTATGCAGAACAGAGTGGTCTCAGCCAGTCAATAACTGTTGTTTAAGTGCCTACTGTGCCTTACACTATAATGGAAGTTCAACAGTCCATTTTGAGGACAAACCACTAAAAAAAGCAATTATAATGAGGAGCGGTAAGTGCTGTCAGAGGATAAACACAACCTAGCACATTGGAATGATGACACAGACGACCGGCCCGAACTGTGGACAACTGTCCATGCAGTTTCTATGGAGCACAGTAAACCTGGCCTGCAGTTCACACCTTTTGAAGAGTATATCAGTGCAGGGCAGGGGGATGGTCAACCAAGTAACATTTTTAATATTCCACGTGACATTAGCTTAAAACTGGGGGCTTTAGTGGCCGGGCGCGGTGGCTCACGCCTGTAATCCCAGCACTTTGCGAGGCCGAGGCGGATGGATCACGAGGTCAGGAGATCGAGACCATCCTGGCTAACATGGTGAAACCCCGTCTCCACTAAAAACACAAAAAATTAGCCAGGCGAGGTGGCGGGCGCCTGTAGTCCCAGCTATGCGGGAGGCTGAGGCAGGAGAATGGCGTGAACCCGGGGAGCTGAGCCTGCAGAGAGCCGAGATCGCGCCACTGCACTCCAGCCTGGGTGACAGAGAGAGAGACTCCGGCTCAAAAAAAAAAAACAAAAAAACAAAAAAACAAAACTGGGGGCTTTGATACGACATATGAGGTTGGTATTCCTTCAGAAGAAATATGCAAAATCTTTTCTCCCTTAAGCCCATGTAGGGCGTCTCATTAATAATGTTAGTTGTCTTATTGCGAGGTGCGTATTAGAGACCTGGAAAGGGCACATTTCTCACAGCAGCACCTCCCTTTGACAGATGCAGGAGGCAGATGAGGGAGGCTCCCTGGAGAATCTCTGACCCGCCCCACAACTGTTTACATCGGATGCTTTTGTAAAGATGAGGGAACCTTCCCAGGGCCTTGTCTGGACGTGCCCACAATATTCCGAGGGCCCGCCTGTGCACTGGGAGAATTGGGTGGAGCCACTGGGATTTGCGCCTTATGCAGAGGGGAGGAGCCTGGCCTCTGCAGCTCATGTATGTGCATCCTTGTGCGTCTGTGTGTGTTTTGGTGGCCGGGTATTCAATCTGTGAGGTGGGAGCCTATTGGCAGGACCCCCTGTTTTTTTGCCGACAGCTTTCTTTTAATAAATCCCGCTCTCCCCACCTTTCAATGTATTCGCATGCCTAATTTTTCCTGGTCACAGGGAAAGAACCTGGATTTTAGCTGAACTAAGGAGCAAAAGATTCCTACATCGCTTTGACAGCTCCCCTGTTCAGGTGGCATGTGGGTGGGGCATAAAGCCTATTTTCCTTCATAAAAGCTTTTCAGAGAGGACAAAATGGGGTTGAAAATGAGTATAGAGTTCTTATTTCTTTGGTTTGATAGTAGCATTACTGCTACCACACGTGGTCCACGAAGAGAAATATCATCTGTAGGGTGACATGCTCTTTTTTAATGCTTTGGTCACATGTTGCCAAGTTCCTTCCAGAAAAGTTGGCCCATTCTTAAGCAATGCATAGGAATTGGACACGTTATTTTCTGGGAAAGAATATGGGTCAAATGGGCTGGGCATGGTGGCTCACATCTGTTATCCCAGCACTTTGGGAGGCCAAGGTGGGCGCATCACAGGGTCAGGAGATTGAGACCCTCCTGGCCAACATGATGAAACCCTGTCTCTACTAAAAATACAAAAATTACCTGGGCATGGTGGCGCACACCTGTAATCCCAGCTACTTGGGAAGCTGAGGCAGGAGAATCGCTTGAACCAGGGAGTTGGAGGTTGCAGTGAGCCGAGATCGTGCCACTGCACTCTAGTCTGGTGACAGAGGAAGACTCCATCTCAAAAAAAAAAAAAAAAGAATATAGGGCAATTGGTTGGAAGCTTTAGGTGTACCTAAAAGATAAACCCACTGAATTTTTTTGAGGGCATATGTGTACTTCTATTTTCTTACGAAAAGAGACAGGAATTACAAATGGTCCATTCTTTTTTTTCTTTTTTTTTCTTTTTTTTGAGACAGAGTCTTGCTCTACCACCCCAGCTGGAGTGCAGTGGTGCGATCTTGGCTCACTGCAAGCTCCGCCTCCTGGGTTCATGCCATTCTCCTGCCTCAGCCCGCCAAATAGCTGGGACTACAGGTGCCGGCCACCACACCCGGCTAATTTTTGTATTTTTAGTAGAGATGGGGTTTCACTATGTTGGTCAGGCTGGTCTCGAACTCCTGACCTCGTGATCCACCTGCCTAGGCCTCCCAAAGTGCTGGGATTACAGGCATGAGCCACTGCGCCTGGCCGCACCCCTTAATTTTCAATTACCATCCTCCACTCAAGCTAATGATCCAATCTTCCAATTCTGAACCCAAACTTTTCATGTCTTGCCCAGGTCCCTCCAACAAGCCAAGTGCCAGCTCAATAGGCAAAGAGTTGGCCCGAAACCAAGCTGCCATCTGTGCTGGGGTCTCCGGTTCACTGTGGCCTGGCTCCGGTACTGGGGACTCTGACCCTGGTTGTCCAGTTATTGTTCTATCTTTCCTACAGACTTCCCATTTGCTGACCCTCTGCCTGAATTCCGATTCAGAACACGCATTTTCCTAACCAGGCCAGCCTGCTCTGACATCAATGTTTGTTAACGTTATAGCAATAAGGGACTAAGTCATGGTCAACCGATTAACCTGATAAAGTAGTTTTCCATTGCAAGAATAATAAGCCAAATCAATCTAGCCCATTTCTCTCATATCCTTACTATATTTAAAAAGGAGCTGGTGGCCACGCATGGTGGCTCACGCCTGTAATCCCAGCACTTTGGGAGGCCGAGACATGCAGATCATGAGGTCAGGAGATCAAGACCATCCTGGCTAACATGGTGAACACCCATCTCTACTAAAAATACAAAAAAATTAGCCAGGTGTGGTGGCGGGCACCTGTAGCCTCAGCTACTCAGAAGGCTGAGGCAGGAAAACGGCGTGAACCTGGGAGGCAGAGCTTGCAATGAGCCGAGATTGTTTCACTGCACTACAGCCTGAGTGACAGAGCAAGACTCTGACTCAAAAACAAAAAATGAAAAAATAACAACAACAAAAAGATCATTTCTTTGTGTTTATCTGTAATTAGATTTGGAGTATTTCATCTTTGAAATTTCATCATCTTGAAAATGTCTTTTCACATGAATAGGAATGACCAAGTACTGATATAAATCCGTGAACATATGATTTTAATGGAGAATATTCATCAAAAGGATATTTTAGGATTCTGTTAGATTCTTCTCTTGATAGTTTTAGCATGTTGCTACATTGCTACACTGCAAATGAATCACTTCTAGTTGAAAGCTAGGTAGAAGCTCTCAATTCCACAGTTTAATACATTTTGAAGTATGGAAATTTCAATCCATACTTGCATTGAGGATAAAACTGTAGTTTGAGCTTAGAAATTACACCCACTACAAAATTGTGAAAGAATAAAGGTCTTACTTCTTGCTTTAAGTTTTCACATCACTTCAAGTGTATAAGTAGCTTGACATTATTTGTGATCCAAATAACATGTTATTGTCAAAATGACTTTCCAGCAATGTAAATTTCATACATAAGTAATGTTTTGCCTTGAAATCTTAGGTTTATTTTAAAATATTATCGAGTCTGGAACAAACATTAATTTCCAAAGCCATGTAGTATTGAAGAGAGTTCTTCTCATTCAAATTAATGTAATCTTGACCACAGAGCTTTACCACTGTTAAGCCACTGAAAACAAATCAGGACATTCAGCTTTTATATCTGACAACATTTTACAGAAGTGACAATGGCAAAGTCTACTAAGAGTGATAAGAGTTAACATTGAAACTACTGATTCAATAATATACGATATATTCAAATATTTGCGCATAGTGCCTGCTGATGACGAAATAAACAACCATAGGCTTTAAACACTTTGCATTTTCACAAGCTTTGTAAATTTGCCCAAGACTTTTTCTGCTCCACACATATTTTACCATCATCAGCTGTAACACATTTTATCAGATCCCACTTCACGTTGTACTTCGTGTTTTCTGTGACTCTATTCTCCTCAGCAGTGTTCTCAGTAGACTGTTCATCGAGGCTAATCTTTCATTTTTTTTCTTTTTTATTTATTTATTTTTGAGACGCAATCTCACTCTGTCACCCAGGCTGGAGTGCAGTGGCGCAATCTGGGCTCACTGCAAGCTCTGCCTCTCGGGTTCACACCATTCTCCTGCCTCAGCCTCCCGAGTAGCTGGGACTACAAACATCCGCCACCATGCTCAGCTAATTTTTTGTATTTGTAGTACAGATGGGGTTTCACCATGTTAGCCAGGATGGTCTCAATCTCGTGACCTCATAATCTGCCTGCCTCAGCCTCCCAAACTTCTGGGATTGCAGGCATGAGCCACGATGGCCGGCCTAATCTTTCATCATTTAAAACTCAGCACTGACTCCTTAAATAACAACTGAGAAGCATTAGTAACATCTGTCAACTCATTAAGAACCAAGAGAAATCACTTACTTTGTTTTTGATACTGCTATTTTTCCCAAATTCCCCAGCTCTTTGACAAACTATTCTTGCTGAAAGGCTAATAGTCTTACTTCCTCTGGACACAGTCCAGGGTTTATTTTCCCTGGACACATTCCTTTGGCTGCTAATCAAACATGATGTAATTAACTTACCATCAATAAATGGCTCTCCTTGGTTGGTTAACAGATGAGCTTCATGGAAAATCACTTTGCTTGCAGCATTTTTTTTTCTTTTCTTTTTTTTTTTGAGATGGAGTTTCACTCTTGTCGTCCAGGCTGGAGTGCAACGGCGCAATCTCGGCTCACTGCAACCTCCGCCTCCCAGGTTCAAGCAATTCTCCCGTCCTGGCCTCGCGAGTAGCTGGGATTACAGGCACCTGTCATCACACCCAGCTAATTTTTATGTTTTTTAGTAGGGACAGGGTTTCACCATGTTGGCCAGGCTGGTCCTGAACTACTGACCTCAAGTAATCCACCTACCTCCCAAAGTGCTGGATTACAGGCGTGAGCCACCGCGCCCGGCCACAGCATCATTTTTCTTGTTCATTTTTGTGAAGAAATTCAGCTATATTAAAATATTCTCTTTTAAATTATCTAATTTTCTAGACCATTGCCTTTCTGTAAGTTAGGAAGATTGTGGTAAGTGCTTAGTCTGCTTATCATGATGCATACTGTATTTGTTAGCATAACTACAGTGTCATTCTATCATAAATATGATTCTTTGTCATCTCATTCAATAACAAAATAATCAACACTGCTATGCCTTAAAAGTGTGACATTCTGGGAGGCTGAGGGAGGAAAATGGCATGAACCCGGGAGTCAGAGCTTGCAGTGAGCCGAGACTGCGCCACTGCACTCCAGCCTGGGCAACAGAGCGAGACTCTGTCTCAAAAACAATAAAAAATGAAAAAGAAATTATGACATTCAAAGTCCTCTTTTTGGCTGAGCACTGTGGCTCACACCTGTAATCCCAGCACTTCGGTAGGCCGAGGTGGGTGGATCACCTGAGGTCAAGAGTTCAAGACCAGGCTGGCCGGCACGGTGAAACCCCGTCTCTACTAATACAAAAATTAGTTGGGCATGATGGTGGTTGCCTGTAATTCCAGCTACTCAGGAGGCTGAGGCAGGAGAATTGCTTGAACCTGGACGCAGAGGTTGCACTGAGCCGAGATTGCACCACTGCACTCCAGCCTGGGCAACAGAGAAAGGCTCTATCTCAAAACAAAACAAAACAAAAAAACAAACTCATCATTTTCTTTCCTTTTCTGTTTTGTTTTCACATAATGGGTATGCACTAGGTAATAAAATAAATATTACAGCATGCAGATATGTACGGCACTTCAAATAATGTCAAGTTTTGAGTTTACTGTGATTTGTAATGTGCTGAGAAGAGCATGACACTATGACGACCCCACTCAGGACTGTAGTGGCTACACAATTCTGCCGCTGTAACCCAAAAGTGACCACAGGCAGCTTAGAAATGAATGAGTGTGGCTGTGTTCCAACAAAACTTTAAGTATGGACACTGGAATTTGAAGTTCATATGATTTTCATGTGTCACAAAATATTAATTAAAAAGTAAATTCTTGGCAGGGCACAATGGCTCATGCCTGTAGTCCCAGCACTTTGGGAGGCCGAGGCGGGCAGATTATGAGGTCAGGGGATCAAGACCATCCTGGCGAACACAGTGAAACCGCGTCTCTACGAAAAATACAAAAAATTTGCCGGGCGTGGTGGCAGGTGCCTGTTGTCCCAGCTACTCGGGAGGCTGAGGCAGGAGAAAGGCGTGAACCTTGGAGGCAGAGCTTGCAGTGAGCCGAGATCGCGCCACTACACTCCAGCCTGGGTGACACAGCAAAAAAAAAAGCAAATTCTTTTCAGCCATTTAAAAACATAAAAGCCATTGTTAGCTCATGGGCCATACAAAAACAGACGGTCAGCTGGGTTTAAGCCTCAGGCTGTAATTGACTGACCCCTGTATTAAAACAAACAGCAGGCAAGCCAAAGTTAAAAGTTACAAAAGTTAATACAAAAATTAGCTGGGCATGGTGGCAGGTGCCTGTAATCCCAACTACTTGGGAGGCTGAGGCAGGAGAATCGCTTGACCCTGGGAGGTGGAGGTTGCAGTGAGCCAAGATCATGCACCACTCCACTCCAGCCTGGGTGACAAGGAAAAAAAAAAAGAAAATGAGGGTGGTGGTGTCTAATCTGATTCCAACAGTTGAGAAATTGTGCAGTGGCAGTACCCAATAGGCTCTCACATCCCACTAGTAAGTAATTGTGGTTATTTAAAAATGAAATTTTTTAAATTATGCATTTCTTCAAATGGCTGCTAAATCGGTAGGCCAAACTACTTATTCGTGTATTCTAATTTCTCTACTTAATAAACAGAATTCTTAGATATATTTTTGAGCTGGGGAATATTTTGAAAAAATTTTAAAGACACTAAGGGATCTATGCACCCATCAAATTTGGAAACCTATCATCCAGACTATGATTTAAGTCACAGCCAGCTCCTTCGGAAACACGTGGGGCCTCTCTGGGGAAGAAAGCAATTCTCCCACCCAAGTCAAAATCCTCCACCAAGGAGATGGGAGTTAGGATCCACGTGCCTGGGACTCTGCTTTCCTAATGACTTGGAACCTATGGGGGGAAAAGTAGAAAATGGAAGTAACCCAAAGAAGGTAAATAAGAACCGAAAGACAAGCAAATAGAAAAATGACGACGGGGAGTCTGTATTTCCACCCTGCTCTTTTTTCTTTTTCTTTTCTCCAGGCCCCCATGCCTTCTCGACGGTGGGTTTCCCCATCACTTCTAATCCCAGGCTTGTTTGTTGATTTGCTTGGGTTGTTACGGTGGAATTTGGTTTTATTGAATTCTCAGCATGAAAACGATCCTTGCTGAAAGCAAAATTGTGTGTAAAAGTGTCTCTTCCTTCTAGACAGTGATATGAGCAGCCTCTGTGAGTGAGCCTAATCCCTTTTCAGTGGGAGGTCTGCTGGAAGTAAATCATGGAAGGGACACCCACCACTCCCATCCCTTGGAGTTATTCACATCGCCTAAGCACACCCACAGCCACAGAGCTGCAAAGAGGGAGAGCTGTAAGAGAATTCACCCATTCACTTACCTGTGTTGGGCCCACTTCTCCCTTCTTGCATGAAGACCCAACCCCCTGTGCCATCTGGGTTGTCAAAGAGCCCTGGGAGCTCCCATCCCATCACCATGCATCCCGGCATACAGCCTGCAGAGCCATTCCTTCTGCCTATACCTCCATCTCTCCTGTCCTCCTGTCCATCTGATGAAATTGTACTCTTCCAAGAGCAAGCACCCTCTTTTTTTTTTTTGAGACGGAATCTGGCTCTGTAGCCCAGGCTGGAGTGCAGTGGCACATCTCGGCTCACTACAAGCTCCGCCTCCTGGGTTCAGGCCATTCTCCTGCCTCAGCCTCCCAAGTAGCTGGGATGACAGGTGCCCACCACGTCGCCCGGCTAATTTTTTGTATTTTTAGTAGAGATGGGGTTTCACCGTATTAGCCAGGATGGTCTCGATCTCCTGACCTCATGATCTGCCCACCTTGGCCCCCCAAAGAGCTGGGATTACAGGCGCGAGCCACTGCGCCCGGCCGAGCAAGCACCCTCTTAAGCCAAATAAAGGATTCCTCTTTTCATGCCTCCAATGAAGCTGCCGCTCACTGGCTGCCTTTTCCTTTGACCTAGTCACAGTGAATTGCAATAGTCTGCTGCGCTTCTGTCTGCTGTCTATCAGGCTTTGACCTTCGGGAAGACGAGGCTCTGTCTCTTTTATCTTTGTCTCACAATCACCTAGAACGGTTACTGGCACTTAGGAGAAGTGGAAGAATATCTGTTGATTTATAAATGAATAATTGAGGGCTGTCATCGTCTTTCCTCTGCGCTGTTGAGGAAAGCTGAAGAGACGGCCAGCCCTTCAGCTCTGTGATGACAGGTAGCTTTGATTTAGCACTTTAGAGCTTTTTCATGCACATGAATCCATTAGTTTTTCTAACAACCCCGAAGGAAGTATTTTTTTCATCATTTGCATATAATTTCTAAAATGAAGTTTGGAAACATTACAAGACCTAACCAAAAACACACAGTTATTAATTGGCAAGTATGGAACTTGAACTCAGCCTTAGCGAATACCAGTCCACCATCCTTCCTTCAATAATGGCATTTGCTCTGTGAAGCCACGCGTGCCATGCTAGCAGGCTCTTCCTCCTACCTTGCATCTGAGTTGCATAAGGCAGTGTTTGAGCTAGGGCTCCTTGGTTAGAACCAGCAGAAACTGATCCAGACTCACTTAAGCAAAGGGCATTTATTATAATCATGTTGAGGGTCTATAAAATCTATGAGAGGCTAAAGAAACGGTCAGCCTACCAAGGGAAGTGATGCTAGAGTCACAACAACTGCTTTGCTGCAAAAACAGACCTAGCAGGACACCCAGACTGGGAAGAGTCCATTGCGGTCGCTTCTTGCATCTCTGAGCCATTCTTTCCGGAGTCAAAGTTCTGGCAGATGGTTTCATTGGCCAAGCATTAGTCACTTGCACCTCTATAGCTGTACTTGGTGGGAGAAAAAGGACCCGGTTCCTTCAGTTTCAACAGTAGGAGAAAGGCACCCATATTCACCATCCCCTCCATGACTGCACAAAATGTGGGATGAATAATTCCCCAAAAGGGAATTGAGTGTGGATAGGTAATGGAAAAAATGTTGGATGATGATAAACAGACAAATGCAACACTCAAGAATAAGATGATTGATTTTGGAGCATTTTACATAGAAAAGAAACAGAAAAGAGAATGTGTTTGTGTTGATTATTTTCCTGAATGGAACTATAATAATCGTAACCAACAAAGTCATCTATATTTAAAAGTCAAGTAACGGTGCCTTCAACTCACACATAAAATCTCAAAATGTGAAAGATTTCAGGCTGCGGTACCACAGATGTTTAATGAAATTTTTTTCTCTTCCTTTCTTTCTTATTTGTTTTTCCTGGCTTTATTAAAGTATAATTGACAGATACATATTTCTTTCTTTTAAATGTGTCTACCTTCTATTATGTGGTATGATTACATACTTTTGAGAGCTTATGTATCTAAAAAATCTTTCCTAATTTGATAATATCTTTTTTTTTTAGATGGAGTCTCGCTGTCGCCCAGGCTGGAGTGCACTGGTGCCATCTCGGCTCACTGCAGGCTCCTCCCCCCGGGTTCACGCCATTCTCCTGCCTCAGCCTCCCGAGTAGCTGGGACTACAGGCGCCGCCACCACGCCCGGCCAATTTTTTGTATTTTTAGTAGAGACGGGGTTTCACCATGTTAGCCAGGATGATCTCAATCTCCTGACCTCGTGATCCGCCCACCTCGGCCTCCCAAAGTGCTGGGATTACAGGCGTGAGCCACCGCGCCCGGCCGATAATATCTTTTTATCAGTAACATTGTCTGGTTATATTTGCTTGACTTCGGCAAGTTCGCTTCCGGAATATCAGGACACTGTGGAGATTAAGTTTCTTCCCATATTGTTGTTTTTTCCCCCAAATCATCAGGCAACCTGAGCTTTGCAATACCCAGAATTGACCACAGTCCCACGTCCTTTTGCAATCACGATTACGTCTCCATTTCTCATGTGTCTGTAACCTCGTTGTGACCTTCAGTAATTCCTCATTTGAGGTTATTTTTTCCTGGTTTGAAGCATGATTGTGGCAGTCATCTTACTGAATGATGCTTGTTGAGACTGGCCACAGTGAAAGAGCGAACTCTGGCTATCACTCAAGTTTCTATTGATCAGTGAAATTTCAGGGGGGACATCAATAATTAGCAATTTCTTTTTCTTTCCAAAATATTGAAGGAAACAAAGACATGTGATAAGTTATTTACTACTCCAGTTGGTGCAGAGAAGTTAGGAGCTTACCCACAGTCACTTAATCTTTCTGTGCTTTAATGAAGCTCCAGCACTGACTTCAGCATCACGTCAATGTGACTGATTGATGTGGGACTTGCCAAAATTACCTACTGCCCTTAGTTGTTCAATTCCAGAAACTGGAAAATGACTTTGGAAGGCAACTTTAGGAGGAAGACTATTTGTCCTCTATAGTCGAACCACCACCCCAAGACCCCCTACCATCCTCTTTAAGAAACAGGAGACAGGGCTGGAGGCAGGTGGGCTGAAATCTAAAATAGGTTGCAGCAAATATTCCTACAATCATAAAATATGCAAAAAGCGTCCTTTAAATGTTAAGTATTTGATTGAATCATATGACATTGCCACTTTTGTAGACTAAGGACAGTCAAGTATCAGTGATTTCATATATTTTAACCTAAATAAAGCTGGCCAGGCTCTGGCGATACAGCAGAAAGTGAGGCAGATATAGCCTTTGCCCTTAAGGCAGCCAAAATGACATCAAGCTTTGTCACATGACATGTTATTAATTATGTTGTGGGCTCTGCCACAGAGCACGTAACAGAGGAACTTTCCACTGGGGGTTGTTCTGGAATGGCTTCTCTGCAGAGGTGACCTGTAGCTTTCATGCTGAATGACAAGCACAGGCTGATAAGCAGAGGCCAGAGGAGGTGGGCACATTTCCGGCTGAGGGGACCACCCCGGGGGGAGCTTGGGGAGCTGTGCAGTGACTACAGATACAAAGATGGGGTTCATCAGAGCACCACACAGGTCCCTGGGAGGCAACAGCCCTCAAGTGAAACTCCCAATGAGACATTATAGAATTCTGAATATTTTATAATGGCATTTATCTCTAGAAGCAAGAAAAACGCTATGGTTGATGGAAAGACCAAATAGAATTAGATATGATGTCAATAACTTTGCATGGCAATAAAATGTCTTATGGAATTAATTTAGAGTTTACAAAGTGGCGATTTCGGTTCCACCTGATTTAGGAATTTTACCATTTATAGATGAGATTGTAGTGATTATTCAGGTGCAAAGAACAGAAGGGAAGAAGCCAAAATCAATTTTTCTAACAAGATTCTCTACACTGCTTGCAAGCTTTTGTGTTTCATCAAATATATGTTTGGAGTTATTTTTCCCCCAGATGAATTAATTCTCCATTTCCTGGTTTAAAGTATTTCCTTTCCTGCTCGGCTGTCTCATCTCTGAGAGTGTTTTTATTTTTCATCTGCATCATCAAGGATGTTCACCTGAAATGGGCCCTCTGACATAAATTTACATGTACCTGTTCCAAAATTCAGGTTCCTTTTGGGGATCAGAATCTTTTCTTCTTTAGGAAGTCCACACAGCAAAGTGGTTAAATATAAAAACTAACAAACAGAAAAGCTGGGCTTTGGAATCAGCAGCCCTGGTTCTGATTCCCACTGCTGTGTAACATGACTTTGTACAAGGCACTTGATCTCTCTGACCCACAATTTTTGTTTATTTTAAAAAAGGAAGATAATTTTTAAAATCTGCATAATAGAGTATGAGCAGTAAATGTGATAGTGCATATATTCACTTAACAGAAAGCTTGGCATGTATTGTGCCTAATTAACAGCAATCATCATTTTGTTCAATATTATGTGCAACTTCATGATTTTCCTGAAGTAATGAATAATAATAACTTTTATTGAACATACCCTTGTAGGCTAGGCAATGCTCTGTAAATTTAACATATATCACCATATTATTTTAAACCCCCTCAAAGTTGATCTTATTTTTATCAGTTTGGGGAAGGAAGTAGTGTAATGCAGTCTTCAGAGTACGGTTTTCAGAGCCGGAAGACCTGAGTTCCATTGCTGATTCTCTAACTTATTAATAGCAAGACCTTGGGACAGTCATTTAGTTTCTCTGAGTCTTTGTTTCCTCATCTGAAGAATGGGCTACACTCATCAGCTTATATTGACTTTGTGGGAACTGAGTGTGACATACATGAAAATTACAAAGTAAAGGCTGGGCGCAGTGGCTCACGCCTGTAATCCCAGCACTTTGGGAGGCCGAGGTGGGCGGATCACGAAGTCAGGAGATCGAGACCTTCCTGGCTAACACGGTGAAACCCCATCTCTACTAAAAATACAAAAAAAAATTAGTCGGGCATGGTGGCGGTCGCCTGTAGTCCCAGCTACTCGGGAGGCTGAAGCAGGAGAACGGCATGAACCCAGGAGGCGGAGCTTGCACAAGCATCTGTTCTGCTTGCTGTAAGGACACATCCAGGAATAAATACAGTCTTTGTCAGAAATCTGCTTAAACTAGTGGAGTTGGGGCTGGACACGGTGGCTCACACCTGTTATCCCAGCACTTTGGAAGGCTGAGGCAGGCAGATCATGAGATCAAGAGATTGAGACCATCCTGGCCAACATGGTGAAACCCCGTCTCTACTAAAAATACAAAAATTAGCTGGGTGTGGTGGTGTGCATCTGTAGTGCCAGCGACTTGGGAGGCTGAGGCAGGAGAATCTCTTGAACCCAGGAGGTAGAGGTTGCAGTGAGCCAAGATCACGCTACTGCACTCCAGCCTGCTGACAGAGCCAGACTCCGTCTCAGAAAAAAGAAAAAGAAAAAGAAAAGGAAAATCACGAAGTACAGCTCCTTATGCATAGAAAGCATTAAAAAAACTTAGCCCTTTTTATGATTTTCACAAGGAAATTGAGGCTCTAAGAGAATAAGTAGTTTATTAAAGGCAGCAAGTGTCAAAACCAAGATCTCAGGGCAGCTCTAAGTCTAAAGTCTGTGTTCTTTCCAGGATACAATTTGAGTAAGTAACTTTGACCTCTATTATTCTAAACACTGAAAAGCTTGTCTACTTGCCCTTGTTGGACACAAGTTGGCTAAATAGACTGTGGTCTTTCAGCTACCGTATTCACTACAGTTATCAGTTGCCTTGTTTTCCCTAAGGGCGGCTACTTATACCTTAAAAAATCATCCATCTGAACTCCAGGACTTTGCAATAGCAGCTGAATAAGGAACGAGCCATGGAGATAAATACACAAGGATAAGAACTGGCTGCCATCACATGGAATCCAACATCTTTATAAAAGTAATATGAACATGCTGAAAAAATAAGGGCTTTTCTGCTTATAAGAAGATACATTACCTTCCAAATAAAGATTTTCTGCTTATTACTATTTTAATGCATTAATTAAAGGTAGGTCATTATTGAACACATTATCATTAGTCATTTATTTCAAATATGCATATCAGTGAGCAGGTTTTGTGGTCCACAGTAAGGTTCTCTCAAATTTGAACTTGAGGTTAGATGCTATTTTCCCAATAAAATTAAAACGAAGAGTTTGTAATAAACAAGCCCAGTCATCTGGAGAAGGAATTACCCACCCTAACTGATCATACATAGTCAGTGGAAAGTGCTGCTTATTATTTTACAAAAATCAAGTCAGGCACAGGGGCTCTTGCCTATAATCCCAGCACTTTGGGAGGCTGAGGCGGGAGGATCACTTGAGCTCAGGAGTTTGAAGCCAGACTGGGCAACATGGCAAGATCCCGTCTCTACAAAAAAATACAAAAATTAGCCAGGCTTGGTGGCACATACCTGTGGTCCCAGCTACTTGGGAGGCTGAGGTGGAACGATAGCTCGAGCGTAGGAGATCAAGGCTGTGGTGAGCCACGCCTGCACCACTGCACTCCAGCCTTGGCAACAGAGTGAGATCTTGTCTCAAAAAAAAAAAAAAAAAAGGGAAATTATAACTATCTTATCTAGTTTGCAGAATAATAATATTAGGAGATGAAGACTTAGAGTAATTTAGATACTAGCCACCATGCTAGGTTCATTCACGTATCTTTGTTAATTAAATTTCCCCAACAATTTGAGAAGCGTCCTACTCTCACAGTAAAACTGTATACCATATTGTATACCATATACAGGTGAGACGACCAAAGTGCAAGGAGGCTCTGTCATTTGCCCAGGAGCACAGTGATGAAATCTGAGTTGAAGTCTGACATCAAATCCCATATCCTCTCAATAGAAAAGTAAGAATTCGAATATTTCCAATGCTACACAGAGAAAAGTATGCCTATGAGAACTTCTCTGCAGCAGCTCTCTCATCACCCTCAGCAGATTTCAGTTCTGATGACAAAGAAATTCCAATTTCTCATTGTCTGGGTCAGTCTCTGTAAGATATGTCTAGTTAATCACTGTAAAGTCAGATACACAGAATGTTCCAGAAACACTTATGCTCTCAACAATTCCATCAAGAGTTCAACCCATGTTTATCGAGCTCCTATACACCCAGACACTACACTAAATGCTATGGGTAGTTTAGCCTCAAATAATTCATCTTTGATGAATGCCAAGATAAATTAGAGTCCTTCTCTGTCCTTAAGTTTAGCACAGAAGCTCACAACTTCTCATCACAAGATCCAAAATCAGCTGAAGAATCCAGGGAGGTGAGTTTTGTGTGGAAGAGAACAGAGGGGCCTCTGGTTCAATAGCCCTAACATGATCTAAGGCTAACACAGGGAGCAAATGTAAAAGCCTGTGTGAAGGGAAGGGCAACGTCACCTTGTTACTGTAAGTGAAGGTAGGAGGCTGGGTTCCACACTCAGTCTCTGTTGACACCCCACAGCAGGAGGGCCCCTCATTACTCCTGCAGGAAGCAGCGGGAGGTTCTGCCCTTCCCACTGGGCTTCCGCCGATGCCAGGCTGGGAGTGTGATGCTCCTCAGGCCCCAAGGTCATTGGCCAGCCCTTGGCTTTCTTCTGCCTTCCAGGGAATTCTTCTGTTTGCTTTATGTGTAACGTCCAGGGTTTTTAGTTGACTTAGCAGAATAGAGAAAAGTACTTCTACTCCATCTCCCAGAAACCACTTGTCAATCCAAAGCCAGCTTGCCTTGCAGGGGCTGCACATGGCAAGGGTTGAAGTTCGTGTTCAGCGTGCGTCACCTGCAGTGAAGACAGCCCCATGGGTGCTTCCTGCCCCTCCTGCATCTTGGCCTCACAGCAAAACCATGTCCCATCATAACTAGCCAGTTCCTGGAAAGGCAGACAGGCTGGGACTTAGATGAGAAAACAGTCATTCATCTCTGGATTTAATTCTGTTGTCTCCAGCCACAAGAATAACAAGCCATATGCTGTACTATATTCGTGGCTAGTACCCAGCAAGGAGGAAATGAGCACGCTTATGAATTATCCTGCTGATGTTCTCCAATTTGCAAATCCAAGTGTTCTTTTAAGTACTATCTCTGCCAAAATAATTGTGTCCCGCCACGGATGCTTCATTTTGAAAACAACCTTAGAAATTGTCTTCTTTATATTACATGTTCATCTTTACATTTTAAATCTATTTTTAACCCACAAAGGTTAATTTTGCAATGGCCACTGACTTACAAGAATCAATGCAGTATTGGCTGACTAAAAAATTGCCCTTGCCTGCTAGTATGCAGTGAAAAACAGAAGAACAATTATTACCAAGGTCTGCTTAGATGGTCAATTAAAAAGATGTCCGGGCGTGGTGGCTCAGCCTGTAATCCTAGCACTTTCAGAGGCAGAGGTAGCTGGGTCACGAGGTCAGGAGCTGGAGACCATCCTGGCCAACATGGTGAAACCTCATCTCTACCAAAAATACAATAATTAGCCAGGCATGGTGGTGTGTGCCTGTAGTCCCAGCTACTCAGGAGACTGAGGCAGGGGAATCACTTGAACCCGGGAGGTGGAGTTTGCAGGGACCTGAGATCCTGCCACCGCTCTCCAGCCTGGCGACAGAGCAAGACTCCATCTGAAAAGAAAAAACAAACAACAACAACAACAACAACAAATATATATATATATGCCAAATAATAGTTAGTTATGGCCTAAAATTAAAGCAAATTCAGATGTATTACTGAAAAAGCTGTTTTTCAGGTAGAGTTCAATGCTGAATCCTGAAAAATACACAATAAAACAAAACATTCACATAAATGAAAAAATTTAAAAATCAGAAGCTAAACAGCAAACCTGGATTTACTTTTTATTCCTCAATGTCTTTAGGTTTGAGTTCTCCTGTGTAACCATGGATAATTGCACATTCTAGCTCATTTTCCATAAGCTCCTGAATTATAGCATTTTTGTTATTATGGTTGTTAATGTGCAGACTTCAAGAATCTACTTATTGCTTGAGAGGCACTCAAGTTCTTCTCCTGCCTTTCCATACAATCCAAAAACATCCACAATTTCAAAGCGGGGAACAACAGCTAATTACATGAACTAAAGACCAATAGGTATGGTGAACCACCACCCACCAACACACACACGCACACACACACACACACACACAATGTGAGCCACTGGGTGTAGCCAGGAAAAGGGGAGAGAGAAGCAGGCCATTTTCTTTTTTTAATTTTTTTTTTTGTTTTTTTCAGACGGAGTCTCGCTCTGTCGCCCAGGCTGGAGTGCAGGGCGCAATCTCGGCTCACTGCAACCTCCGCCTCCCAGGTTCACCCCATTCTCCTGCCTCAGCCTCCCGAGTAGCTGGGACTACAGGCGCCCACCACCACGCCTGGCTAATTTTTTATATTTTTAGTAGAGATGGGGTTTCACCGTGGTCTCGATCTCCTGACCTCGTGATCCGCCCGGCTCGGCCTCCCAAAGTGCTGGGATTACAAGCGTGAGCCACCGCGGCCGGCCGAAGCAGGCCATTTTCAAGACGTCCTTCATATCCCTTGAGACAGCTCCCCAAGACCCATGGGTCTGAGAGCAGACTACCCAGCAATGGAACACCTCCGCTCCCAGCCTCTAAATTAACAAAACATGTAGAACGGCTTCTGATCTGCTTGTGGATTAAATTCCATTGCCTTTTTTTTGAAACGGAGTTTCGCCTTTGTTGCCCAGGCTGGAGTGCAATGGCTCGACCTCAGCTCACTGCAACTTCTGCCTTCCGGGTTCAAGCCATTCTCCTGCCTCAGCCTCCCAAGAAGCTAGAGTTACAGGCATGCGCCACCACGCCCAGCTAATTTTGTATTTTCAGTAGAGATAAGATTTCTCCATGTTGGTCAGGCTGGTCTTGAACTCCTGACCACAGGTGATCTGCCTGCCTTGGCCTTCCAAAGTGCTGGGATTACAGGCATGAGACACCACGCCCGGCCCCTCCAATGCCTTTTCTTATTGTTTGCTGCCTTTCCTAATACCACCCACCAACTGACCCACATCAAGCGTCTTACAGAGATAACCCCATCCATGGGTTCCCTGTCCCTTCTACATGCCATTTGAACGCTCACCTTCACCCAGCTACACTTGCTCGTTTGTTTATCCACAAGTATATGTGAAGCATCTGCTCTATGTCAGGCACCCTGCTAAGTGAGGAGGATAAACTGCAACCCTGGGACTGCCTGCCTTTGTTCACGCTCCTTTATTCTCAGAGCTTGTACAAACCTCCTCCTTGCCGAAACTCCGCCCTTCCCCAAAAGTCCCACTTCTCCCATGAAAAACATGGTCTGGTTCCTCGTACCACTTCCATGCACGAAGGAGCTGAGACCACACATGTTCATAGGACACTCCTGTATAGTATCAAGTGCATATACCCACCCACCCCTACTAAAAGCTGCAAGGGGTTTTTAGGAGAATATTCACACCCCACAGCAGGTTGTAGACTAAAGGTTCAAATCCCAACTTTAGGAGAAATGGGATCACCAAGTTTTATCCCTGGGAAAGGGTGAGGGAATTAACATTTCTTGAGCAACTGCTACGCCTTTGAGTTAAAATCTTATTTAATCCTCTCAGCTATCCTAATATTAGATATTATTATTTCAATTTTTAAAATGTTTTATTGTGGTAAAACACATACAACACAACATTTACCATTTTAACCTTTTTTTTTTTTGAGATGGAGTCTCTCTCTGTCTCCAGGCTGGAGTACAGCAGTGCAATCTCGTCTCACTGCAATCTCCACCTCCCGAGTTCAAGCGATTCTCCTGCCTTAGCCTCCCGAGTAGCTGAGACTACAGGTGCGTGCCACCAGGACCAGCTAGTTTTTGTTTGTTTGTTTGTTTTTTGAGACGGAGTCTCACTCTGTCACCCAGGCTAGAGTACAGTGGTGCGATCTCGGTTCACTGCAAGCTCCACCTCCCAGGTTCATGCCATTCTCCTGCTTCAGCCTCTGGAGTAGCTGGGACTACAGGCAGCCGCCACCATGCCCAGCTAATTTTTTTTGTATTTTTAGTAGAGTTGGGGTTTCACCGTGTTAGCCAGGATGGTCTCGATCTCCTGACCTTGTGATCTGCCTGCCTGGGCCTCCCAAAGTGCTGGGATTACAGGCGTGAGCCACTGCACTTGTCCAGAGTTTCCTCCTTTTTAAGGCTACATAATATTCCATTGTGTGTATGCACTGTGTTTTCTTTATCCATTCATCCCTCCATGGACCCTTGGGTTGCTTTCGCCTCTTGATTATTGTGAATAGTGCTGCTGAGAACATGGCTGTATGGTTATCCCCATTTTTCTGTGTAAAAAGTACAGAAAACAGGATTTCTTACCACACCATTGGGGCTGGAATGCAAACCTAGGAGAGTTGGACTCTAAAAGACACATGCTGCTCTGACCCAAGCTGCCTCCCCTGCATTTATGCAAAGGAATTGATCAATACTGTCCTGACCAGGCCTGTTCAGGACCGAGGAGATGCCAGCATCACCTGCAAGTTTATACAGAAACTTTGCTGCTAACAAGACCTCCTCCTGTATGTTTCCCAAATTCAAATCAAAGGAACGTGTTGCTCACGTGATGAGGGGAAAAGATCAGTGATTGGCCAGATATGGAGGGAAGTCCTTCAGTTGTCCTGAAGGCAAAGCCCCCCCAGGCCTTAGCTGCAGCGTGTGCCTTGAGCGCTGGGCACCAAGACTGCCCGAGTTAGTGGAGAAAGCAGGGGTTTTGATTCTGTGCAGATCCAGGCTGAGGTGACCTATGAACTGTGTGAGTTTGGCCCACACTTAGAAGACCCCCAATTGTCTCATCTATGAAATGAGATTATGATTCCCAGTGCCGCCTGCTCACCCAGTTATCAGGGAGGAGTAAAAAAGAATGTATAGACACAGCGCTTTGCAAACTCCAGATGTTCTAATGAAATTATCAGTCGCTGCTACCACTGCTGTCATTTTCTGCACCTTCTCTCTCCTCTCCACTTAAACACTCCCTGATCCCTGCCACTTTCTGCCTGTCTCTTTCTCTGCAGCCGAGCTTCAGGCCCAATTTCTACTCTTCTCTGGGGCAGTAGAATGTGACCATAGGTGCCCAGGAGCTGCAGCCAGGTCACCTGGATTTGAGTTCCGAAGAGTACAACTCCAAACACATCACTAAGCCATGCAGTGCCTCTGTCTGCTACATTACAACATGGAGGAAGGATGGCACCCACTCATGGGAACCTTGAGAGGATGAAATGAACAAGTGCTTGGAAAAGCACCCAGCTTCTGCAGGACTTCCTGCTCAGTGCCTGCAGGCTTCTCCAAGGCCCTCCTTCTTGCATGGCCATCTCTTGCCATCCTATCTGAGGTCAGCCCAGATGGCAACTCGTTCGTTACACCCTTCTTTCCCTCCTTCTCTACCTCCACGTTAACTATTCTTTTCTTCCATTTGTCTGTGGGCTCCTTAAGAGCAGAGACTATGTGTTCGTCATCCACAGAGCCTAGTCTTGGCTCTAGCACATAGCACAGTGCTCAGCGAGTGCTCAGGCAATGAACTAATTAATAATTGGTGAACAGGTAAATGAACACAACCCTCCTTCTGTTCTTCACACCTCAATCCAACTCCCCTAGTTTTTTGTTTGTTTGTTTTAGACAGACTCTCCGTCTGTCACCAGGTTGGAGTGTACTAGCGCGATCTTGGTTCACTGCAAGCTCCAACTCCTGAGTTCAAGAGATTCTCCTGCCTCAGCCTCCTGAAATGCTGGCACTACAGGTGTGCGCCACCACACCCAGCTAATTTTTGTGTTTTTAGTAGAGACGGGGTTTCACCATGTTGGCCAGGATGGTCTCAATCTCTTGACCTCGTGATCCGCCTGCCTCAGCCTCCCAAAGTGCTGTGATAACAGGTATGAGCCACCGTGCCCAGCCCCAATTCCACTAGTTTAAGCAAATTTCTGACAAAGACTGTATTTATTCCTGGATGTGTCCTTACAGCAAGCAGAACAGATGCTTGTATTGAGACCCTATGTGCTATCACCCAAGTGATCTCCAATGAAAATCTTCCTCTTCATAAAAAGACTGGTTGCTATAACTACTAATGTGATACACTTGGAAACATAACCCTCCCAGATCGTATTCAGAATTAATGGCTGCCTTAAGCCCCAGGAGTGGGGAGCCATGGAGTGGCTTCACACACAGCTGCAAGCCTGCATGGGGTCATGTTGGCTTTACACACAGCTGCAAGCCTGCATAGGGTCATGTCAGCTTGAACTGGGTTCTTGGGATGCAGTACAGCCTTCCCCTATGGGGTTGGCCAATCCTGTTATAGATCCCATTCTTTTGCCTAAAGCTTGCAACTTCACTCAGAATCGATGAAGGCAAATTATCTGCTTTGTTGGGAGCAGGAGAAAATCTTGTTGAACACAAATAGGATCGTCTCTCTGCAGCTGGTGCTGAGTACACTTGAAGAGTATGTGTCCATGTGTATTCATGCCCACAGACATACACACACACACATGCATACACAACGATCACACAATTCCATCTTTTCCAGAGCAGAATATGGACCTGACTACTACTATTCCTACAAACAGGCTCCCCAACTCCTGCTCAGTAGAGCTCAAGATGAAGTGTAGCCTCAGACCGCAGTAAAGGGTCTTGTGTGTTGAGGGAAGGGAATATGGTCCTGCCATCATCTCTGTCAGCCATCCCACGTCAAAAAGTATAATAATATTATTATTTGAGAGGCCAATGAAAACCTTCTCAATTTCACGTGGTAAGAATAAAAAAAGTCTGAAGAAATATTTGCTCTTTTTGATGATCTGTACCAAGCAATCTGAGTAAAATCAGTGTTCTCGCACTACAAATGCAGCTTTCAGACACAGCTACTGTCCCCCCTCTTCATACTCTTCCAGCCAGATTGCCCTGTCACCCCATCAAGCCCCGGTGAAGGCTGCCCAGGGCCAGGGATGGGCATAGAGGGCATGGCAAGGACACAGTCTAAAGCAGGAGTTAGCGCTTGGTAGAAGCAGCTGACACTGTAAGCCAGGATGGCTGGAGAGGCAAGGGAAGTCAGATTGATAGAGATGGAGAGAACCCCACAAAACCAGAATTGCTGCAGTGGAAGAAGTGAAACGGGAAGAGGACTCCTATCAGACGGAAAATGTCTGCACATGAGACCTGCAAGGAGAGCAATGTAGAACTCTATGTCTGGCAACAAGAAGGCTGAATACACAGAGAGAATAAATAATGAGGCACCTCTGTGTTGCATGCAGGGTTGGGGAGGAGACGAACATACTTGAAATTGAGAAAGTCTGAGGACTGTAAATGCACAACAGCAAAGGCTCATAGACAGGGAGGCTGCAAACCCCAGAGAACAGAGCCCAGAGATAATTGGAAGATGATTGTCTGGGGTGAAACTGAAAGTTGAAAACTTTATTGAAGATGAAAACTTTATTTATACACACTTTTCTAGAAAGAAACGATTCCTATTTGCATGCTTTATTCTTATCTCCAAAATATTTCCTAGTCATGCTGCTTTGTGCTCCATTGAGAAAGACCTTGATGATTATAATCCGAAAAAAGAACAGCTAAAAGTCGACTGCTGTATGGTGAAAAAGAAAGTCAAATGAGATGGGATGGATAGAAAGAAAAGAATTAATTGTATGTAAACTAAGTAGCAATAAAATTATAGAATGAGTAAAGTATTCTGACCGCAATTTTTTTAAAAATGTAATTCAAGTGGTTCTTTTGTATCCTCCCAAACAATATTTTTTAAGAGAGTGCTTTCTTTTTGATTGATCTTGGTTAAAATATTGAAAAGAGTCCATAATAGACAGAAAATTAGTTTTATCCCTTTACTCACAATAGGGATACAGATTGAGTAATAATAATACCTTCTTAAAAATAAATATGTCGGCTGGGCGTGGTGGTTCACACCTGTAATCCCAGCACTTTGGGAGGCTGAGGCGGGCGGATCACGAAGTCAGGAGGTTGAGACCATCCTGGCTAACACAGTGAAACGTCGTCTCTACTAAATATATAAAAAAAAATAGCTGGGCATGGTGGAGGGCACCTGTATTCCCAGCTACTCGGGATGCTGAGGCAGGAGAATGGCGGTAACCTGGGAGGCACAGCTTGCAGTGACCCAAGATTGCGCCACTGCACTCCAGCCTGGGCGACAGAGCGAGACTCCATCTCAATCAATCAATCAATCAGTCAACCGCCTTCGTTTGAACTCTAGAGTTCCAGGTACCTGACTAGGACACTTACGATTCGTAGCAGTGGAGGGGAAGCACTCCTGTCCACCCTCCCTCTTCATCTGCCTTCATCGTTATTTAGAGAGACATTTCTGGAGGACCTTCCAACCTGCAGCACATGCGACCTCAAAACCACATTGCTCTTCTCTTCCCACATCTGCCCACTTGTCTTGACCTGCAAATTCAGCTTTCCCTCCAGTTCTGGGATGTGACTCGTCAAAGGTTGGATTTAACAACTCTAGACTAACATTGGGAGACATAACCATGACACGATTTTCCAGCCCCAGCTCTGGTAACCACGACCTCCACTCCTCTTCTGCTACTGTTACCGTGTTTCAGTCCGCCTGAGTACTCAGGACCACTCCCAAAACCACGCACTAGCTTGTCGTCACTAGATCCTTATCAACCTTCTAATGACTATTTCAGAAATCTCAGTCTGGGATGCCTGTTGCGGGAAGTCAGGGACCCTGAACGGATGGACCGGCTGAAGCCATGACAGAAGAACGTGGATTGTGAAGATTTCATGGACATTTATTAGTTCCCCAAATTAATACTTTAATAATTTCTTACTCTTGTCTTTACTGCAATTTCTGAACATAAATTGTGAAGATTTCATGGACACTTATCACTTCCCCAACCAATACCCTTGTGATTTCCTATGCCTGTCTTTAATCTCTTAATCCTGTCATCTTCGTAAGCTGAGGAGGATGTATGTCGCCTCAGGACCCTCTGTTGATTGCATTAACTGCACAAATTGTTTGTAGAGCATGTGTGTTTGAACGATATGAAATCTGGGCACCTTGAAAAAAGAACAAGATAACAGCAATGTTCAGGGAACAAGAGAGATAACCTTAAACTCTGACCGCTGGTGAGCCGGGTGGAACAGAGCCATATTTCTCTTCTTTCAAAAGCAAATGGGAGAAATAGCACTGAATTCTTTTTCTCAGCAAGGAACATCCCTGAGAAAGAGAATTCGTCCCTGAGGGTAGGCATCGCTTCGGGGGGCAGCCGTCTTTTATGGTTGAAGCTGTAGGAATGAAATAATCCCCAGTCTCCCATAGCGCTCCCAGGCTTATTTTTTTCATTTTTTATTTTTTTGAGACGGAGTCTTGCTCTTTCACCCAGGCTAGAGTGCAGTGGCACAATCTCGGCTCACTGCAGGCTCTGCCCCCCCGGGGTTCGTGCCATTCTCCTGCCTCAGCCTCCCGCATAGCTGGGACTACAGGCGCCCGCCACCTCGCCCGCCTAATTTTTTGTGTTTGTAGTAGAGACGGGGTTTCACTGTGTTAGCCAGGATGATCTCAATCTCGTGACCTCGTGATCCACCCGCCTCAGCCTCCCAAAGTGCTGGGATTACAGGTGTGAGCCACCGTGCCCGGCCCAGGCTTATTAAGATGAGGAAATTCCCGCCTAATAAATTTTACTCAGATCGGTTGTCTGCTCTCAAACCCTGTCTCCTGATAAGATGTTATCAATGACCATGCGTGCCCGAAACTTAATTAGCAATTTTAATTTCGCCCCAGTCCTGTGGTCCTGTGATCTCGCCCTGCCTCCATTTGCCTTGTGATACCTTATTACCTTGTGAGGCATGTGATCTCTGTGACCCACACCCTATTCGTACACTCCCTCTGCTTTTGAAAATCACTAATAAAAACTTGATGGTTTTACGGCTCAGGGGGCATCACAGGACCTGCCGACATGTGATGTCTCCCACGGACACCCAGCTTTAAAATTTCTCTCTTTTGTACTCTGTCCCTTTATTTCTCAGGCTGGCCAATACTTAGGGAAAATAGAAAAGACCCTATGTGAAATATTGGGGGTGAATTTCCCCCGATGGATGCCCACCTACAGCCCTCATGCTCATTTATTCTCGCAGCAGGAGTTCTTCAAGGTCACTGAGACTCCACCCCACCAATGCCGCCATTTCCTCCATTCCCCTCCCCATCAGCACTTAACCTCACTCATGGCCAAGCTCCCACGGAGTCCACACTCCAATCACTCTTTTGCCAACACGGAAAGTTCCATTGTCCCGTGGTTTATCCTCCTCACTGAAAGTACCTGTCATGTTGACTGGAAACTCCTACTCATCCTGAAAATTCCCCAAAGAGCTTCTTGTCTCTATATACAGACCCTCTCCCCTGTGGAGGGGATGCCACTCATGATTTCCCAACACAATCTGCTTGTTTTCCTCCCTTGCAATTGAAGTGAGTTTCCTACCACATTACCTGCAAAATATTGAAGAAATAGGAATCCTAGTTAGACAAACTCGATCAGTCTACATATGAGATAGCTTGATCTATGTATATATTTACAATTTTTAAAAAATTACAAATAATTTCAGTTCCCTTTGCAAATGCTAAAAACTCAATCATTTAAGGTTAAGTGGGCTGGGCACATTGTCTAACGTCTGTGATCCCAGCACTTTGGGAGGCTAAGGTGGGCAGATCACCTGAGGTCACAGGTTTGAGACCAGCTTGGCCAACATGGCAAAACCTCGTCTCCAATAAAAACACACAAAAAATTAGCCAGGCGTGGTGGCACACACCAGTAGCCCCAACTACTCTGGAGGGTGAAGAAGGAGAATCACCTGGGCAACAGAGTGAGACTCCATCTCAAACAAACAAACAAAAAGGCTAAATGATAAAGCCACCATGAACCTTTCTAGTTATACAAAGGTGAAACATAGGTATAAACTAAGTGGACTCACTCTGTTGAGTCGAAGAGGAAAAAATGAAATTCTCCTCTGTCCACGACTTTGAGTAAAGACAGAAAGATACTTTGCAATGTGTGTTCTTTACCTGCCAACTTCTGATATGGAGGCTGGACAAAGGTTACTATTTAGTAGCCAGTGGCATGGCCAAGCCTCAGTCAAGCTAAACTAGAGACTTCACAAATAAATGTAGCAGCCATGTGTTGGCACACCCAAGACTCTTCTGCTTTGTGCAACTTTTTTTTTTTTTTTTTGAGACGGAGTCTCACTCTATTGCCCAAGTGCAATGGCACAATCTCGGCTCACCGCAATCTCCCCCTCCCAGGTTCAAGAGATTCTCCTGCTTCAGCCTCCCTAGTGTTACAGGCATGCAACACCACATCTGGCTAATTTTTGTATTTTTAGTAGAGATGAGGTTTCACCATGTTGGCCAGGCTGGTCTCATGAACTCCTGACCTCATGATCCGCCTGCCTCGGCCTCCCAAAGTGCTGGGATTACAGGCATGAGCCACTATGCCCAGCATGAGCAACTCTTATAACAGAGTCTGGCTGTCTGGGGAAGACAAGTGATCCCCGGAAAGATGCAGGAGAAATGAAGAAACCATCATTTGTTAAGTGTGTTCTGTGAGCCAAACTGTTTCTATGTTCTCTGATTCTCAAAAAAGAAAAAATAGTCCTTCAAGATGAATAATGTTACTCTCATTTGAAAGGTGTGGATACATAGAGAAGCTGAATAACTTGGCCAAGACCAACACAATGCCGCCTCTAGTAAACAGCAGAGAAGAATGTGATGGAGTGGCTCTGGTCCTCCACCTGCCGCCCACCTGCGCTCAGTTTCCCACCATGAACGGAGGCATCACGTGTTTGCCATTCTCCAAGTCATTAAGCTAAAAGAAACTTCTGAGAAGTAAATGAGTCCAGGAATATCATCAAGGCCACTGCAGAGAGATTGACACTTTACACATCACCTAATATATGTGTTTATGTAAATGGCAATAAACAAGCCTGATTTACATCAGTATCTTCAATATAGTTTCCCTTGACTTTGCATAATGAATTTTAACCTTCGACTTTGGGTAGGTGAAATTTAGATACAAAAGTTAAAGCAGCCAGGGAATGCATGTGTTCAGAAAAGGGAAACAGTGGTCGGGTGCGGTGGCTCACACCTGTAATCCCAGCACTTTGGGAGGCCAAGGTGGGTGGATCGCCTGAGGTCAGCAGTTCGAGACCAGCCTAGCCAACATGGTGAAACCCTGTCTCTACTAAAAATACAAAAATTAGCTGGGTGTGGTGGCGCATGCCTGTAATCCCACGTACTTGGAAGGTTGAGACAGGAGAATTTCTTGAACCTGGGAGGCGGAGGTTGCAGTGAGCCAAGACTGCAGTGAGCCAAGACTGCACCACTGCACTCCAGCCTGGGCATGAAGAGCAAAACTCTGTCACACACACACACACACACACACGCACACACACACACACGGAAAAGAAAAGGGAAACACCAGTAAATAAGCCCTTGCCAGACTCCTGGAAGATGTGAAAACAAAAAGGGAGCAAGAGTTCTTTAGATTTCAAGAGAGGGACAAATGAGAAAACAAGTCAGAGATAACGTCCATGGTGAGGCAACTGAAGGTTGAACTCGATAGTTTCCGAGGTTTCTTCCCGCATAACGCCCTATGACTCGATTCTAGCAGAAGGGAAAATAGTGAGTGAGAAGGGGAACCTTTGCAGCGAGACTTCAGTGAGCCCCCCAGTATTAATGTCGGATCTCTTTCCTGGGCTCAAAAAGCCAAGCTGACTCCCTGGAACCCTCGCTGCGAATAATGAGCAATGTTGGCTCTTTGCCCAGTGAACGTTCGTCTTCCAGAACCCAAGGCCACCTCCTTACACCTCATCAAAGTGAAAGTCAATTAATGTGACTGCTCTCTCAAAAAGGAGAGAAAGCATTGGCTCAGTTAGCTTCACATTCAGCTGCATTTATCACATATTTTAAAAAGCCAGACTCTTACAGATGTTCTCATGACAATTCTGGATGAATATTCTCTATTTTTTATTTGTAAATCATCTCTATTGAGGTATAATTATATACAAAAAGCACCCATTTTAAGTGTCCAGTTTCTTGTGTTTTGACAAATGTATACACCTGTGTAACTATCAACACAATCATGACGTAGAATATTTTTATCAACCTGTGGAGTTCCCTCCTTCCCCAGCCCCAGTCAGCCACTGATATGCTTTCTGTAGTTATAAATTTTTTACCTTTCCTTTTCTATAAACAAAACCACATATATGATCATATTTGTATCCATTTTCTTTTTTTTTTTTTTTGAGACGGAGTCTCTCTGTCCCCCAGGCTGGAGTGCAGTGGCGCAATCTCGGCTCACTGCAAGCTCTGCCTCCTGGGTTCACACCATTCTCCTGCCTCAGCCTCTCCGTGTAGCTGGGACTACAGGCGCCCGCCACCACGCCCGGCTAATTTTTTGTATTTTTAGTAGAGACGGGTTTTCACCATGTTGGCCAGGATGGTCTCGAATGCTGACCTCGTGATCCACCGGCCTCGGCCTCCCAAAGTACTGGGATTACAAGCGTGAGCCACGGTGCCCGGCCTGTATCCATTTTCTTAAACTCAATATAATGTTTTCAAGGTTCGTCCATGTTGTTGCAAGTATCAATAGCTCTTTTTTTTTTTTTCTTTTTTGGTGAGATGGAGTCTTGCTGTCACCAGACTGGAGTGCAGTGGCACAACCTCGGCTCACTGCAACCTCTGCCTCCTGGGCTCAAGTGATTCTCCTGCCTCAGCCTCTTAAGTAGCTGGGACTACAGGCACATGCCACCACACCCAGCTAATTTTTGTATTTTTAGTAGAGATGGGGTTTCACCATGTTGGCCAGGATGGTCTCATCTCTTGACCTCGTGATCCACCCGCCTCAGCCTCCCAAAGTGCTGGGATTACAGGCGTGAGCCACCCCATCCAGCCATCAGTAGTTCATTTCTTTATATTGCTGAATAGTATTCCATTGTACGGATAACTATGGTTTATTTATACGACACTCACCTATTGATGGGCATTTAGGTTGTTTGTAGTTTGGGACTCTTATGAATTAACATACAATGAACATTCATGAAGAAGTCTTTGTGTGAACACAGGTTTTGACATATCTGAGATAAATAGCCAGGAGTGAACTTTCTGAGTTGATGGTATGTGAATGTTTAACTTTATAGTCAACTGTTTTCCAAAGTAGTTGTGCCACTGTACACTCCTACCAGAAGTGGGTAAGAGTTCTAATTGCTCTACATCCTCATCAGCATTCTGTATTTAGTTTCCCATTTCAGCCATGATGGCAGGCGTGAAGTACTAAAGCATTGTGGTTCCAGTTTGCTTTTTTCCCTGGTGACTAATGATGCGAAGAATTTTCACTGGCCATGTATCTTCCATTCAAATCTTGTGTCCAGTTTTCCCTACTGTGTTCTTTTTATTAAAGAATTTAAGTTATTTAAATATCTTTAGACTGGGCATGGTGGCTCACACCTCTAATCCTAGCACTTTGGGAGGCTGGGGCAGGCGGATTGCTTGAGCCCAGAAGTTTCAGACCAGCCTGAGCAACACAGTAAAACCCTGTCTCTATAAAAAATATAAATAAAAATAGACATTAGCCAAGCATAACGGTGTAAACCTGTAGTCCCCACTACTCCAGAGGCTGAAGCAGGAGGATCACTTGAGCCCAGGAGTTTGAGGCTACAATAAGCCATGATTACACTACTGCACTTGAGCCTGGGTGACAGAACGAAAGAGACCATGTCTCAAAAAAAAAAAAAAAAGTTATACAAGTCCTTTGTCTAACACAGGTATGGTGAATATTCTCTCTCAGTCTGTGGCTTGCCTTTTTCTTTTCTTTTCTTTTAGACAGAGTCTTGCACTGTCGCCTGGGCTGGAGTGCAGTGGCATAATCTTGGCTCACTGCAACCTCCGCCTCCCAGGTTCAAGTGATTCTCCTGCCTCAGCCTCCCGAGTAGCTGGGATTACAGGGGCCTGCCACCACGCCCAGCTAATTTTTTGTATTTTTAGTGGAGATGAGGTTTCACCATGTTGGCCAGGCTGGTCTCGAACTCCCGACCTCGTGATCCACCTACATCGGCCTCCCAAAGTGCTGGGATTACAGGCGTGAGCCACCATGCCCAGTAGCCTTTTTATTTTCTCTTTTCTTTCTTTTTTTTTTTGAAATGGAGTCTTTTGTTCTGTCGCCCAGACTAGACTGCAGTGGTGCAATCTCAGCTCACTGCAACCTACGTCCCCTGGGTTCGAGCAATTCTCCAGCTCCAGCCTCCCGAGAAGCTGAGATTACAGGCGCCCGCAGCGGAGGAAAGCTTGTTTTCCAGATCCTGTTTCTAAGGAGAAATAATTAAAGAAATTTAAGAGGTAGAGTGAGGAAAAGGAGAGCCCTGTGCCCTTAAGGAGCATATATTCGGGTAAAAGACAGGAAATAAACATACAATGGATAGATGAACAGAGAACTATTAAAAAAAAAAAAACAGATGGGAAAAATTTCAAGCACCAAGAAATTCTCTGAAAAAGATAAAACAGTGTAATATGGTAAAAAAGGACTTAAAAAAAAAAAGGGTTATCACCTCTTTATGAAAATGTGACCCAACCAAAATGACCAAAATAATAATGAGTACGAACCAAGGAGAACAACAGAAAGTGTGAGGGTCCTGAGGCAGAACTGAGCCTGGTACATTTAGGATGCAGAAAGGAGGTGAGAAAATACGGTAAACAAGAGAAACACAGAGACGATGTTGGAGAGGGTGCTGGCCCACCTCACAGCCCATGGACAGGCCTTTAACTTTATTCTGAGAATAATGAGAAGCCACTGAAGGATGCAAGCCAGGCAAACACGATCTGTTTTAGACTTTGGCCAGATCTCTTCTGGCTGCTCTGTGGGTATGAAACAAGCTTAAGGAGGCCACCCAGGCACTGCTGGGGCCTGTAGGTAAGGGAGTGCTGGTGGAAACCAGTGTTGTGGCAGTGGAGATGCTGAGGAGTGTTCAGAGCCAATATGTGTTTACAAGGTAGAGCTATCAAGATGTACTGCCATGGCCAGGCACGGTGGCTCACGCCTGTAATCCTGGCTACTCGGGAGGCGAAGGTGCGGAAGAATCACTTCAACCCGAGAAGCAGAGGTTGCAGTGAGCCGAGATGGCACCACTGCACTCCAGCCTGGGTGACAGAAGAAGACCTCATCTTAACAATAAATAAATAAATAAATAAATAAATAAAATAACAATATGTAACAAAACAGAAACTAGGAAGGGGCAAGGAAGCAATCATGATAAATGAGAGGTCCAGCATCTCATTGTCAGGATATTGTGATCTGGTAACTTTCAGTTCTTTGATCCTTTTTTGAGAACCGTGAAGGCCATTTCCTGAGGAAGGAACTCGGATAAAACCAACGTAAGGTTTAAGCTCTAAGACCAGAAAGGTCCGTTTCTATATTCATTCAAAAAATTATGGGGCCAGGCGCTGTGACTCATGCCTGTAATCCCAGCACTTTGGGAGGCCGAGGCGGGCGGATCACGAGGTCAAGAGATCAAGACCATCCTGGCCAACATGGTGAAACCACGTCTCTACTAAAAATACAAAAATCAGCCGGGCATGGTGGCGGGCGCCTATAGTCCTAGCTACTCAGGAGACAGAGGCAAGAGAATGGCGTGAACCCAGGAGGGGAGGCAGAGGTTGCAGTGAGCCAAGACTGCATGCTACACTCCAGCCTGGCGATAGAGGGAGATTCTGTCTCAAAAAAAAAAAAAAAAAATTCATCTATGGGACTATTGGGTAGGTTTCATAAGCAGGTTGATGAGTCAGTAAGAAGTCCTGCATAGAGATTTTTAGCTAGTAACGCTAACTGAGGCTGTGGATGTGGAAGTAGATGAGACCACTGAGGATGAGACTGTTTAGAGAGGACGTGAGGATCTGGGGAAGAGAAACAAGATTTTCACATAAGAAAACTATAGATATGTTATGGAGTAAAGTTCACAAATTTTTAGCATAAATTCTGACTTTGCACGATGTCCACTTACTATAATGTCTAATTGTTCCTGGAGGGAAGGCCTTGAGTGTAAGTTGTCCAGGTCCCTGGCGTTTTTAACAAAGAATTGGACAAAACGGCACAAACAAAGCAACAAAGGAACGAAGCACAGAAATGTAGCAGCAAAAGCAGGGATTTATTTATTTATTTTATTTTTTTGAGACACAGTCTCACTCTGTCGCCAGGCTGGAGTGCAGTGGCATGACCTCGGCTCACTGCAATCTCCACCTCCCAGGCTCAAGCAATTCTCCTGCCTCAGCCTCCTGAGTAGCTGGGACTGCAGACACGCCACCACACCCAGCTAATTTTTGTATTTTTAGTAGAGACAGGGTTTCACCGTGTTGGCCAGGATGGTCTCGAACTCCTGACCTAGTGATCTGCCGCCTCAGCCTCCCAAAGCGCTGGGATTACAGGGGTGAGACACCATGCCTGGCCAGCAGGGATTTATTAAAGCAAGAAAGCACTCTGCAGGGTGGGAGTGGGCCCAAGCAAGTGGCTGAAAGGCCGCATTACAAAGTTTTCTTAGTTTTAAGTACTCCTTTTGAGGTCCCTGTCGTTTACCCCTTATCTGGATGAAAATTTGGTCTGTGACTAATTAAAGGCTAGGGTGAACTGGTGCCCTATGCAGATGAAGGGATGGCCGATGCTTGGCCCACTTTTTGTCTCAGAGATATAAGTACCTACTTTTTTAAAAAAATTAAAAGTCATTCTTTGCGTCATTTAAAGTATTGGTGATGATGCATGTAAGAGAATCCATAATCCAACTAAAGGCTATTATTGCTGGGCTCTTAAACCTGTTTTGCAATTATGAAGTGCTGTCTACTTTTGGTCCTGCCACAGGAATGTTGGTGAATACACTTGCCTCGTCACCTTTCCCACTTTCTTTCAGAACCATTTGTTTTCTAGGAATTGGAAAAATAGAGAGAGGCAAGGCACGGTGGCTCATGCCTGCAATGATAGCACTTTGGGAGGCCGAGGCAGGTGAATTGCTTAAGCCCAGGAATTTGAGACCAGCCTGGGCAACATGGTGAAACCCGTCTCTGCAAAACACAGGAAAAAAAAGAATCAGCTAGGCATGGTGGTGTGTGCCTGTAGTCCCAGCAATTCGGGAGGCTGAGGTGGGAGGATTGCTTGAGCCCGGGAGGTTGAGGCTGCAGTGAGCTGTGATTGCAGGCTCAACCTCCAAGCAGAGACCAAGCACTCCTTGTTTTTTTATCTTTTAAGTATTTATTTATTTGAAAACAGGGTGTCATCCAGGATGACAGGGACCCTGTCTTCAAAAAAATAAATACTTACAAAATGAAAAAACAAGGAGTGCTTAGCCTCAGACTGTTTTTTCCAGCGAATGTTGCCAATACTTTCCCATGCTCAGACAATGACAGCCACACCATGACTGCCACCTGGCCCTCAGAGGTGGTAAGACAGCAGCGACAGTAGAATCTATCCCAACTTCAGTTATTTAAAACGTGAAACACATGTGCATCACAGCACGCTGCAATCCAGTATTGAAAGCAGAGGGAAGGGGAAAAAACTAGGAATAGTACTGCCATAGAGGCGACGATACTGCTGCAATATGAAGTACTGCTGCAGAGGCCACGGTACTGCTGCAATATGAAGTATTGCCACAGATGCCACGGTATTGCTGCAATATAAACTACTGCCACAATATGAAGTATTGCCACAGAGGCCACGGTACTGCTGCAATATGAAGTACTGCCACAGATGCCACAGTATTGCTGCAATATAAAGTACCACCACAATATGAAGTATTGCCACAGAGGCCACGGTACTGCTGCAATATGAAGTACTGCCACAGATGCCACGGTATTGCTGCAATATAGAGTAATGCCACAATATGAAGTATTGCCACAGAGGCCACGGTACTGCCACAGTATAAATTACTGCCACGATATGAAGTATTGCCACAGAGGCCACGGTACTGCTGCAATATAAAGTACTGCTGCAGAGGCCATGGTACTGCTGCAATGTGAAGTACTGCTGCAGAGGCCACAGTACTGCCACAATATGAAGTACTGCACAGAAGCCACGGTACTGCCACAGTATGAAGTACTGCCACAATATGAAGTACTGCCACACAGGCCACGGTACTGCTGCAATAGGAAGTACGCCACAATATGCAGTACTGCTGCAGTGGCCACGGTACTGCTGCAATAGGAAGTACGCCACAATATGCAGTACTGCTGCAGTGGCCACGGTACTGCCAATAGGAAGTACTGCCACAATATGAAGTACTGCCACAGAGGCCACGGTACTGCTGCAATAGGAAGTACTGCCACAGAAGCACGGTACTGCTGCAATAGGAAGTACGCCACAATATGCAGTACTGCTGCAGTGGCCACGGTACTGCTGCAATAGGAAGTACTGCCACAATATGAAGTACTGCCACAGAGGCCATGGTACTGCTGCAATAGGAAGTACTGCCACAATATGCAGTACTGCTGCAGTGGCCACGGTACTGCTACAACATGAAGTCCTCCCACAGAGGCCACGGTACTGCTGCAATGTGAAGTCTTGCCACAGAGGCCACGGTACTGCCGCAATGTGAAGTACTGCCGCAGAGGCCACGGTACTGCCGCATTGAAGTACTGCCACAGAGGCCACGGTACTGCCGCATGTGAAGTACTGCCGCAGAGGCCACGGTACTGCCGCAGTGTGAAGTACTGCCGCAGAGGCCACGGTACTGCCGCAGTGTGAAGTACTGCCGCAGAGGCCACGGTACTGCTGCAGTGTGAAGTACTGCCGCAGAGGCCATGGTACTGCCGCAATGTGAAGTACTGCTGCAGAGGCCACGGTACTGCTGCAATGTGAAGTACTGCTGCAGAGGCCATAATACTGCTGTGATGTGAAGGAGTAACAGGGTTAAAAACGTACTGTGTTGATGTCCCTTTCAGTATTTTATATTTTTAGTATCACCAAAGTTAGCCGGTCTTGCTACTTTCAAAGCGACATTGAAAGGCTATAATAGTTTTACTGTCATTTTGATGATCTGCATTTTCTAACTCTCCTAAATTGAATCTAGATTATGTGTGTAATATTTTTAAAGCCATAACGTGTGATTCCATGTTTTCTTGTTTCATCTAGGTTAATTTTAGTGTTTCTTGTACATGTTCTAACATCGATATCCAGGAAGGAGCAACTATGTACAGACTAACTGCATTGGAGAAGTTGAAATAAGCGTTTGTGAGATGATTTTGCACAATGATCACCTAAACTGTAACATGCTCACTGCTGGCAAGCAACAGTTGGCCAGCAAGGGCTTCACAGGAAAAAGGTGCTAGTTACGTGGCTGTTTCCAGGAGAACTCTTGTTGCTTTAGGGGCTTTGCAGTCCTTCCCATTTGAAAGCAGAGCAGCAACATCTAGTAGTGAAAACCAAGAGTGCAGGCTCCCTTTTTCCTTCTAGTGTGGGTCTTGGCAACACTTCCCATGATTCAACAATTGGTTCTCAGTCCTGCTTTCATTTTTATTAATAAGAAAATTACATAGTCAAATTTTTGTAGCTGTTCGTGATGCATGTCTGATAAACAAACACAAAAATGTCAAAACCTCAAAATTCTCTATAAGTAGTGGTTGTACATCTCTAGTATCACCTGTAAACGGTCATAAGTTTTCAAACACTTGTATAAATTTTGGATTATGTTGGCAATATCAGACACGTTTTGCCTAAAGATAGATGTGTTTTAATGATGAAAGTACTGTTTCTGTTCTAGAATGTCAAAATCACAGATTGTGAATCCTACTCTATAATTCACTTGTCCTTATTAAATTATTTTACAAATTACATACTATGCAAACTCTGTCACTAGATTTTTTGTCTTCTTATTACCTGTCTCTCTCTTTTCTTTTCTTTTTTTTTTTTTTTTTTGAGATTGAGTTTCACTTTGGTTGCACAGGCTGGAGTGCAATGACATGATCCCAGCTCACTGCAAACTCTGCCGCCCAGGTTCAAGCGATTCTCCTGCCTCAGCCTCCCGAGTAGCTGGTATTACAGGCACCTGCCACCACGCCCAGCTAGTTTTTTGTATTTGTAGTGGAGACAGGGTTTCACCATGTTGGCCAGGCTGGTCTTGAACTCCTGACCTCAGGTGATCCACCTGCCTCGGCCTCCCAAAGTTCTGGGATTACAGGCATGAGCCACCACGTCTGGCCCTTATTACGTGTCTCTTAACGAATTTTTGGAAATTCTTAACTGGGGAGCTTTATGAAGAAAATACTTTATTAATGATTTAAGACAGACATTTTCTGGTAGGTTAACAAGTGACATTTCTGAGTAACTTGTAAAATGCCACAGATAGCCAATTCTATATGGCAGAGGTCCCCAACCACAGACTAGCACCAGTTTGTGGCTGTTAGGAACCGGGCCGCACAGCAGGAGGTGAGCTACGAGTGATCCAGCATTACTGCCTGAGCTCTGCCTCCCATTAGATCAGCCGCGGCACTAGATTCTTGAAGGAGTATGAACCCTATTGTGAACTGCACGTGCGCGGGAGAGAATCTAGCTAATGCCTGATGATCTCAAGTGGAACAGTTTCATCCTCAAACTATCCCCCCAGCCCCTGTCCATGGAAACGTTGTCTTCCACAAAATCCGTCACTGGTGCCAAAAAGGCTGGGTACCACTGCTATATGGGATATTAAGCTACCGTAATATGCGAAGTTATACCACTTGCCAAGAATACTGGCTTTATTTTGATATTCAGCTTCCCGATTCTTTTGGATTCTCAGCCAGAATTTTGTAGTCTTTTATTCTTTTTCTATCTTGTTTTTGCAATATATAGCAGCAACAGTATAATGGGTTTCATCTAGAATTCTATTTCTTCAGAGTATCTCTTCACTGTTATTTCTCTATTTCCAGAATATATTGGCAGGCAAGTGATGTTCATGGACACGTCTTATGCCAGCAGGGTGCCACACTGCCCTGTTCACTTGCCACATTGAACCATAATTACTTTTTCTCTGTATTTCCACTTGGATTATGATATGAAAGTTGTTAGACTGAGGATAGTGCTAAGGAAAGGTATTCAAACCCGGGATACAAAGCAAAAAGGTGAGTGGCACATCCTTTCCTTGTCATGTGGGAAAGAAGTCTTAAGGCAGAATTGTAAGCTGCCTGGCTGAGTGTTGAAAGCACGCCCCTAACATGCAATCAGAGTCCCTTGACAAAGACCATGAGTATTTAACAAAAAATCTGTGCTGGCTGGGTGCGGTGGCTCATGCCTGTAATCCCAGTGCTTTGGGAGGCTGAGGTGGGTGGATCACCTGAGATCAGAAGTTCAAGACCAGCATGACCAACATGGCAAAACACCGTCTCTACTAAAAATACAAAAATTAGCCAGGTGTGGTGGCCCATGCCTGTAATCCCAGCTACTCAGGAGGCTGAGGCAGGAGAATTACTTGAACCTGGGAGGTGGAGGTTGCGGTGAGCTGAGATTCCACCACTGCACTCCAGCCTGGGCCACAGAGCAAGACTCCATCTCAGAAAAGAAAAGAAAAGAAAAGAAAATATCTGCTTAATCCTCAGCTGACCACTAAGCAATATAGTTGTGACTTCAGTGGCAAAAGAAAAAAAAATACAAGCTTTACGGATTTAGTTCAGAAAAGTCACTAAACAAACAACTGCAACAAGCAGTAACAACCGCAAACAATGGGGAGTGCCAGAAGGAGAGAAAAGAAAAGACAGAGAGAATATTTGAAGAAATAACAGCTGGAAACTTACCAAATTTGGTAAGCTCATTAATATCCACATCCAATAAGCTCAACAAATTCCAAGCATTAATATATAAATCCAGTAAGCTCAACAAATTCCAAGCCATATAAACTCAAAGACATCCATGCCTAAACACGTCATAACCAAACTGTCAATTGCCAAAATAAAGATAGAATCTTGAAAACAGCAAGAAGTGACTTATCACATACAAGGAACCTCAGTGAGATCAACGCCTGATTTCTCATCTGGAACCTTGGAGGCCAGAAGGCAGTGGGATGATGTATTCAAAACCCTGAAAGAAAAAAAAAACTGTTAACCAAAAATTCTACACCTGGTAAAATTATTCTTCAAAAATGGAGAAGAAATTATCAATACATCTGCTGATAGTTCAAGCCTTTATTCACATTTAACACTCTGTAAAAGTTTAGGGAAAACTTTTTTTTTTTGAGACAGAGTTTTCCTTTTGTTGCCCAGGCTGGAGTGCAATGGCGCAATTTCGGCTCACTGCAACCTCCACCTCACAGGTACAAGCAATTTTCCTGTCTCAGCCTCTCAAGTAGCTCCGATTACAGGCATGCACCACCATGCCCAGCTGATTTTTTTGTACTTAGTAGAGACGGGGTTTCACCATGTTAGTCAGGCTGGTCACAAACTCCTGACCTCAGGTGACCCACCTGCCTCGGCCTCCCAAAGTCCTGGGATTACAGGCATGCACCACCGCGTCTGGCCAGGAAAACTTCTATAAAACATAAAAATGTTCCAAAATAAGCTGACTATACTTGCTGAATTTTGATATTAAACAAAATATTTTGCCATGTTGGTAACCTAACATAGATGTTTCCATCAAATATTATGTGATGCACATCAAAGTTGCTTCAAGTCACAGAGGAAGAAATTTAAAAGTTCACCCACCAATGACTTTCATAAAAGCTCCAAGTAGAGAAAAGAATTATGAAAACGTGCTGATCTGGTCCAAGCATTTTTGCCTAGAATCAGAACCAGAATTTTTGTTTTGTCCATTATGTTTCAGCACTATAATTTCACCAGTGGTTCATTTGTATATTTATCTACTGACGCAATTCTAGAAATTCTTTGTGAAATACACACACATTCTGTTAAAATTTTTCTATTTCCTGTAAAACACACACAAGCACACGCACACACATTGTTGTTTTCTATCAGTTTTACCTAACTGAAAAGCAAGTGAGTTGACAGCAACTTGATTCAATCATAATGTAGCTGATGCACTTTTTAAAAAATGCCTCAGCATCTATTGATTTAGTTAAGCCTACTTTCACAGAATAGTAAAAATTTTTTTGTTTGTTTGTTTGTTTTGGAGACAGAGTCTTCCTGTTGCCAGGCTGGAGCGCAGTGGCGTGATCTCAGCTCACTGCCACCTCCACCTCCTGTGTTCAAGTGATTCTCCTGCCTCAGCCTCCCAAGTAGCTGGAACTACAGCACACCACCACACCTGGCTAAGTTTTGTATTTCATTTTATTTTTATTTATTTATTTATTTTTGAGATGGAATCTTGCTCTGTCGCCCAGGCTGGAGTGCAGTGGCATGATCTCAGCTCACTGAAAGCTCCACCTCCTGGGTTCACACCATTCTCCCACCTCAGCCTCCAGAGTAGCTGGGACTAAAGGCACCCACCACAAAATACAAAATGCAGGCACCTGCCACCACAAAAATACAAAAAATCTACTAATTTTTTGTATTTTTAGTAGAGATGGGGTTTCACGGTGTTACTCAGGATTACTTAGGAAGGTCTCATCTCCTGACCTCATGATCCGCCGCCTCGGCCTCCCAAAGTGCTGGGATTACAGGCGTGAGCCACCGTGCCTGGCCTAATTTTTGTATTTTTAGTAGAGATGGTGTTTCACCGTGTTGGTCAGGCTGGTCTTGAACTCCTGACCTTCTGATCCACCTGTCTCGGCTTCCCAAAGTACTGGGATTACAGGCGTGAGCTACAGTGCCTGGCCCAGAATAGTAAATTTAAATGCAGAAGCTTAACTAAATTGTAACAACCTTTACCATTTATTTAGAATCTTTGAGCGAAATCTGTGGCAATCATTATTTCTAATTCTCCATCAGCCCAGCAGGTGGGTATCATTATTATTCTCACGTTAGGGATGAAGAATACAAAGATTAAGTATGTCGCTGAAGCTCATGCTTAGTAAATGGTACGGCTAAGGTCTGAAGACTGATCCCCATGTGAAGAAGAGTCATTCTCACCACACTGCCAAAACTTAAGGTTCTCACCCTGAAATTTGCTGCCTACATTTTTCACTCCCTTGAAACTGCTTTTAGTAAAGCCCCCTGTGGTCTCCTTGTCACTAAGTTTAAGAAGAACACTTTTTTTTTTTAACTTTTAAGTTCAGGGATACAAGTGCAGGTTTGCTACATAGGTAAGCTTGTGTCATGGGGTTTTGTTGTACAGATAATTTCATCATCCAGGTATTAAGTATAGTACCCATTAGTTGTTTTTCCTCATCTTCCCCCTCCTTCCACCCTTCACTGTCTGTGCTGTTCTCGTCTATGTGAGAGCTAAATGATGAACACTTTTCATCCCTACCTTCGTTGACCCTTCCACATCCCAAATTGTGACCTCCTCCCTCTCTGTGAAACAGATCCTTCTCTTGCCTTCCTCATCACTACCCTTCTGGTTTGCTTCCTACCTTCTTGGCTACTCCCTCTTAGAATCCCTTGCTTATTATACCTCCTCTACCTCGCTCATAAAGGTTGGAGCCCTTCAGAGCTCTGTTCTAAGCACCTTTGCCTTTTCTTTTCTCATCATTCAATAATTCAACAAAATTTACTGAACTTCTGTTATTCACAAGCACTCACAAGGCTTGGGTACCCTGCAGTGAGCAAGAGAGGTGAACAGTGAGTAGATCATGACATGAGGAAGAGCCAAGAGGGGAGGCTGGAGAATCCATGAGGAAAAAGTCATGCAGTGCCTCATGGGCTGCAGTGAGGATCTGCATATTCTCTGAGGATAGCATAGTCATGGAGGGACGTTCAGCAGAGGAGTGATGTGATCTCATTTGTGTTTGTATAAGACCACTCTGGCTACAGCAGTAAGAACAGATTGGGGGTGGGAGCGGGGACAATCAGCATCATTCTTGGTCAGGCTTAATTTGAGACAGAGTATTGCTCTGTCACCCACGCTGGAGTACAGTGGCATAATCTTGGCTCACTGCAACCTCCACCTCCCAGATTCAAGCGATTCTCCTGCCTCAGCCTCCCAAGGGGCTGGGATTACACGTGTGCACCACCACACCCGGATAATTTTTGTACTTTTAGTAGAGACAGGTTTTCGCCATGTTGGCCAGGCTGGCCTCGAACTCCTGACCTCAGATGATCTGCCCCCCTCAGGCTCCCAAAGTGCTGGGATTACTGTCTCCCCAGGTAGTTTTTGGTGTTAAAGTATACTGAAGGATGGTAGCCACTGAATATTTCACATGCTAGTCTTGTGGTACAAAAAGAGAAATATATACTCCAAGGTCATAAACTAAATGAAAATACTAACGGGCAGGTGTTAGGGACTGATTTATGTCTCCTCCCAAATCTTGTATGTTGAAGACCTAACTCCAACGTGACTGCTTGGAAATGGGACCTTTAAGGAGGTAATTAAGGTTAAATGAGGTCTTAAGGGTGGGCTCTAATCCAACGTGTCTAATATCAGGACCTGATTAGCTTGAACTTCATAGTCTCCATTCTGATAATTTCCTCATTAAGTTTATAACCAGAGGCCAAATGCTGTGGCTCACACCTGTAATCTCAGCATTTTGGGAGGCTGAGGCAGGCGGATCACCTAAAGTCTTGGGAGTTCGAGACCAGCCTGACCAACATGGAGAAATCCCGTCTCTACTAAAAATACAAAATTAGCAGAGCATGGTGGTGCATGCCTGTAATTCCAGTTATTCAGGAGGCTGAGGCAGGAGAATTGCTTCAACCTGGGAGGTGGAGGTTGCAGTGAGCTGAGACTGTGCCATTGCACTCTAGCCTGGGCAACAAGAGCGAAACTCTGTCTCAAAAAAAAAAAAAAAAAACGTATAATCAGTAAACAATTTTTGATTACTGTTTATTAAAACCAATAAAATTTTTGCTGCCCTGATCCTTTGATTAGAACTTAAAGGGGGTTGGCTGGGCGCGGTGGCTCATGCTGTATTCCCAGCACTTTGGGAGGCTAAGGTGGGTGGATCACGAGGTCAGGAGTTTGAGACCAGCCTGGCCAACACAGTGAAACACCGTCTCTACTAACAAAAAATACCAAAATTAGCTGGGCGTGGTGGCGGGCACCTGTAGTCCCAGCTACTCCAGAGGCTGGGGCAGAAGAATCACTTGAACCCAGGAGGTGGAGGCCGCAGTGCACTGAAATTGTGCCACTGCACTCCAGCCTAGGCAACAGAATGAGAGTCCTCTCAAAAAAAAAAAACAAAAAAAAACAGGAATTTAAAGGGAGTTTACATTAGCCTATGAGTTATCTAGGCAATTTCTCTTCTACAAAATATAAATGAAACCCACCACCAAATAAAATTGAAATTAAAAGAAAAAAAACACAAATTTAGAAACACAGCTGAGCTGTTCAGTGCTTCTGCCCCAAAAGAGAAAATGAAGATGGCCTTTCATCACCCAGGCACTCCCGCAACGGTTTCAGGGAAGAGTTCTATCTAGGGCATTGTTCAAAAGCACTTTTACAGTACTTTTTGATTCAGATTTTACATTTTAAAAATCACCTAAAATTTTTCAATGGGATCATAAATACTACCTTCCTCCACAATTTCAAGGCAGTGTTTTTATTCTCTCTCCACTGTTTTTCTTTTAAATCTTTCCATTTTCTACCCATTTTTTGTTTGGCCATTTTCAGCACTTCAGAGCTGTGAGATTCAATGCTGCTCTCTGACGTGTCATTATTTATGTTATTATTACCTGGTTGACTTGTTATATCTCCTTTTTACTACTGAATTGTTAAGGATTAAAGAGACCAAGAGTAAAGAGGCCAAGAAGACTACCAAAATACAATAATGGTATTTGTTTTCACATGTAATAATAATGTCCAAGGTTCTGTTTTATCCAGAGGATCCTTTCATTATCGGCTATTGAGACATGTGGAGAACATCTCCTCTTAAGAAATATTTTTAAACTATTAAATGACAAATTACCACATACGATTTCTGGGTAGATATTCAAAATGATTGAAAGCAGCATTTTGGGCCAGGCTTGGTGGCTCACACCTGTAACCCCAGCAGTTTAGGAGGCAGAGGCAGGTGGATCACAAGGTCAAGACATCGAGACCATCCTGGCCAACATGGTGAAACTACAACTCTATTAAAAAAAAAAAATTAGCTGGGCGTGGTATGCACCTGTAGTCCCAGCTACTCGGGAGGCTGAGGCAGGAGAATCACTTGAACCTGGGAGGCAGAGGTTGCAGTGAGTGCACTGTACTCCAGCCTGGTGACAGAGTGAGATTCCATCTCAAAAACAAAAACAAAAAAAAAAGAAAAAGAAAAGAAAAGAAAGCTGGATTTTGAACAGATGTTCACACCTATGTTCAAACTCCAACAAACTCCAACAGACCTGCACCTGAGGGTCCTGACTGTTAGAAGGAAAACTAACAAATGGAAAGGACATCCACACCAAAACCCCATCTGTACGTCACCATCATCAAAGACCAAAAGTAGATAAAACCACAAAGATGGGGAGAAACCAGAGCAGAAAAGCTGAAAATTCTAAAAATCAGAGCACCTCTTCTCCTCCAAAGGAACGCAGCTCCTTGCCAGCAATGGAACAAAGCTGGATGGAGAATGACTTTGATGAGTTGAGAGAAGGCAGCTTCAGACGATCGGTAATAACAAACTTCTCTGAGCTAAAGGAGGATGTTCGAACCCATCGCAAAGAAGCTATAAACCTTGAAAAAAGATTAGACGAATGGCTAACTAAAATAAATACTGTATAGAAGAACTTAAATGACCTGATGGAGCTGAAAACCATGGCACAAGAACTACAAAATGCATGCACAAGCTTCAGTAGCCGATTCGATCAAGTGGAAGAAAGGGTATTAGTGATTGAAGATCAAATGAATGAAATGAAGTGAGAAGTTAGAGAAAAAACAGTAAAAAGAAACAAACAAAGCCTCCAAGAAATATGGGACTACATGAAAAGACCAAATCTACGTCTGATTGGTGTACCCGAAAGTGACGGGGAGAATGGAACCCAGTTGGAAAACAATGAAGTATATTATCCAGGTGAACTTCCCCAACCTAGCAAGGCAGGCCAACATTCGAATTCAGGAAATACAGAGAATGCCACAAAGATACTCCACGAGAAGAGCAACTCCAAGACACATAATTGTCAGATTCACCAAAGTTGAAATAAAGGAAAAAATGTTAAGGACAGAGCCAGAGAGAAAGGTTGGGTTACCCACAAAGGGAAGCCCACCAGACGAACAGTGGATCTCTCAGCAGAAACTCTACAAGCCAGAAGAGAGTGGGGCCAATATTCAACATTCTTAAAGAAAATAATTTTCAACCCAGAATTTCATATCCAGCCAAACTAAGCTTCATAAATGAAGGAGAAATAAAATCATTTACAGACAAGCAAATGCTGAGAGATTTTGTCAGCACCAGGCCTGCCTTACAAGAGCTCCTGAAGGAAGCACTAAACATGGAGAGGAACAACCGGTACCAGTCACACTGCAAAAACATGCCAAATGGTAAAGACCATTGATGCTAGGAAGAAACTGCATCAACTAACGAGCAAAATAACCAGCTAACATCATAATGACAGGATCAAATTCACACATAACAATATTAACCTTAAATGTAAATGGGCTAAATGCTCCAATTAAAAGACACAGACTAGCAAATTGGATAAAGAGTCAAGACCCATCAGTGTGCTGTATTCAGGAGACCCATCTCACATGCAGAGACACACATAGGCTCAAAATAAAGGGATGGAGGAAGATCTACCAAGCAAATGGAAAACAAAAAAAGCCAGGGGTTACAATCCTAGTCTCTGATAAAACAGACTTTAAACTAACAAATATCAAAAGAGACAAAGAAGGGCATTACATAATGGTAAAGGGATCAATTCAACAAGAAGAGCTAACTATCCTAAATATATATACGCACCCAATACAGGAGCACTGAGATTTATAAGGCAAGTCTATAGAGACCTACAAAGAGACTTAGACTCCCACACAATAATAATGGAAGACTTTAACACCCCACTGTCAACATTAGACAGATCGAGATAGAAAGTTAACAAGGATATCCAGGAATTGAACTCAGCTCTGCACCAAGCAGACCTAATAGACATCTACAGAACTCTGCACCCCAAATCAACAGAATACACATTCTTTTCATCACCACATCGCATTTATTCCAAAATTGACCACATAGTTGGAAGTAAAGCACTCCTCAGCAAATGTAAAAGAACAGAAATTATAACAAACTGTCTCTCAGACCACAGAGCAATCAAACTAGAACTCAGGGTTAAGAAACTCACTCAAAACTGCTCAATTACATGGAAACTGAACAGCCTGCTCCTGAATGACTACTGGGTACATAACGAAATGAAGGCAAAAATAAAGATGTTCTTTGAAACCAATGAGAAGAAAGACACAACATACCAGAATCTCTGGGACACATTTAAAGCAGTGTGTAGAGGGAAATTTATAACACTAAATGCCCACAAGAGAAAGCAGGAAAGATCTAAAATTGACACCCTAACATCACAATTAAAACTAGAGATACAAGAGCAAACACATTCAAAAGCTAGCAGAAGGCAAGAAATAGCAGAACTAAAGGAGACAGAGACACAAAAAAAAACCCTTCAAAACAATCAATGAATCTAGGAGCTGGTTTTTTTAAAAGATCAACAAAATTGATAGACCATTAGCAAGACTAATAAAGAAGAAAGGAGAGAAGAATCAAATAGACACAATAAAAAATGATAAAGGGGATATCACCACCAATCCCACAGAAATACAAACTACCATCAGAGAATACTATAAACACCTCTGTGCAAATAAACTAGAAAATCTAGAAGAAATGAATAAATTCCTGGACACATACACCCTCCCAAGACTAAACCAGGAAGAAGTTGAATCCCTGAATAGACCAATAACAGGCTCTGAAATTGAGGCAATAATTAATAACCTACTAACCAAAAAAAGTGCAGGACCAGACGGATTCACAGCCAAATTTTACCAGAGGTAAAAGGAGGAGCTGGTATCATTCCTTGTGAAACTATTCCAATGAATAGAAGAAGAGGGAATCCTGCCGAACTCATTTAATGAGGCCAGCACCATCCTGATACCAAAGCCTGGCAGAGACAACAAAAAAAGAGAATTTTAGACCAATATCCCTGATGAACATCAATGCAAAAATCTTCAATAAAATACTGGCAAACCGAATACAGCAGCACATCAAAAAGCTTATCCACCACGACCAAGTTGGCTTCATCCCTGGGATGTAAGTCTGGTTCAACATACGAAAATCAATAAACGTAATCCAGCATGTAAACAAAACCAAGGACAAAAACCACATGATTATCTCAATAGATGCAGAAAAGGCCTTTGACAAAATTCAACAACACTTCTTGCTAAAAACTCTCAGTAAATTAGGTATTGATGGGACATATCTCAAAATAATAAGAGCTATCTTTGACAAATCCACAGCCAATATCACACTGAATGGGCAAAAACTGGAAGCATTCCCTTTGAAAACTGGCACAAGACAGGGATGCCCTCTCTCACCACTCCTATTCAACATTAGTGTTGGAAGTTCTGGCCAGGGCAATCAGGCAGGAGAAAGAAATAAAGAGTATTCAATTAGGAAAAGAGGAAGTCAAATTGTCCTTGTTTGCAGATGACATGATTGTATATCTAGAAAACCCCATTGTCTCAGCCCAAAATCTCCTTAAGCTGATAAGCAACTTCAGCAAAGTCTCAGGATACAAAATCAATGTGCAAAAATCACAAGCTTTCCTATAAACCAATAACAGACAAACAGAGAGCCAAATCATGAGTGAACTCCCATTCACAATTGCTTCAAAGAGAATAAAATACCTAGGAATCCAACTTACAAGGGATGTGAAGGATCTCTTCAAGGGAACTACAAACCACTACTCAATGAAATAAAAGAGGACACAAACAAATGGAAGAACATTCCATGCTCATGGATGGGAAGAATCAATATTGTGAAAATGGCCATAGTGCCCAAGGTAATTTATAGGTTCAATGCCATCCTCATCAAGCTACCAATGACTTTCTTCACAGAATTGGAAAAAACCACTTTAAAGTTCATATGGAACCAAGAGCCCACATTGCCAAGACAATCCTAAGCCAAAAGAACAAAGCTGGAGGCATCATGCTACCTAACTTCAAACTATACTGCAAGGCTACAGTAACCAAAACAGCATGGTACTGGTACCAAAACAGAGATATAGACCAATGGAACAGAACAGAGCCCTCAGAAACAATACCACACATCTACAACCATCTGATGTTTGACAAACCTGACAAAAACAAGAAATGGGGAAAGGATTTCCTATTTAATAAATGGTGCTGGGAAAACTGGCTAGCCATATGTAGAAAGCTGAAATTGGATCCTTTCCTTACACCTTACACAAAAATTGAGTCAAGATGGATCAAAGACTTAAATGTTAGACCTAAAACCATAAAAATGCTAGAAGAAAACCTAGGCAATACCATTCAGGACCTAGGCATGTGCAAGGACTTCATGACTAAAACACCAAAAACAACGGCAACAAAAGCCAAAATTGACAAATGGGATCTAATTAAACTAAAGAGATTCAGCACAGCAAAAGAAACTACCATCAGAGTGAACAGGCAACCTACAGAATGGGAGAAAATTTTTACAATCCACCCATCTGATAAAGGGCTAAGATCCAGAATCTACAAAGAACTTAAACAAATTTACAAGAAAAAAATCAAACAACCCCATCAAGAAGTGGACGAAGGGTATGAACAGACACTTCTCAAAAGAAGACATTTATGCAGCCAACAGACACATGAAAAAATGCTCATCATCACTGGCCATCAGAGAAATGCAAATCAAAACCACAATGAGACACTATCTCACAGCAGTTAGAATGGCGATCATTAAAAAGTCAGGAAACAACAGGTGCTGGAGAGGATGTGGAGAAATAGGAACACTTTTTTTTTTTTTTTGAGATGGAGATGGAGACCATCCTGGCTAACACAGTGAAACCAGTCTCTACTAAAAAGACAAAAAATTAGCCGGGCATGGTGGCACGCGCCTGTAATCCCAGCTACTCAGGAGGCTGACGGAAGAGAATCACTTGAACCCAGGAGGCAGAGGTTGCAGTGAGCCGAGATCACACCACTGCACTCCAGCATGGGTGACACAGCAAGACTCTATCTCAAAAAAAAAGAAAAAAAAAAGGATGAAATGCTGAAATGCTGCCCTTCCCAAGCCTCCACCAAATGAATGGTCTCAGATGGTGGCACCATATCCAGGCTGCTGACAACTCATCATCACTCAGCAGCACCACTCACTAGATCAGCCTAAGTGAGAGACAGAATATGTCTTGGCAGGTAGCCACACATCTCTTCCACAACTACTCCATTAATGAGCCCATCGCACAAGCACTTGAGTGGTGAGAAAAAAATTCTCGAATATCTCCTGGCTGGCCTGTCTTAACCACTTCTGTTTTTCAAGTCTTCTGCAATGGATGCACTCTAGAGGGCAAAAATAGCGTGAAATACAGAGATGGTCACACTTCAAGCCCACTCCCATAGGTCTACCCACATAATTCTTCCCTAGAACTTCTTATCTCTGATTTTCCAATCTTGCTCCTTTCAGAGGCCTAGCCAACCAGTCAAGCTATTTGCCACTGCCCATGAATTTATATATATGCTTACCTCAGGCCACTTTTATCCCTTCCCAAAGTGGATGGCCAGGTATACTGGCCAAAACTCTGCCCACTTGGAAGATTTTCCCTTACCACCATCTTTCGGACCACTCCTCCCCCAAACAGGCATCGAATGCAGGTGAAGTCCATTTGGGGCTTACATCAACATACTGAGTTGACCCATTTATGACCCAAGCCTGTCGTTTTTCCTCTTCCATCAACTGGGCAAAGGGAAGTCCCCCAAGATGCCACAGGTAGAGCTTTGGAGGTGCCACAGAGGTGACAGCACCTGTTCATGCAGTTCACTCCCTGTGCCTGCTCAAGCTGATTCTAGATATACCATTTCTTACAACAGATTGTTTGAGGTTTCGCTTGACCCTTGGTCCATGATGAACGCCTCTGGTCATCTAGACACTCAATGTCCCCCAGATATTCAGTGTCTGCAGGGCCCAGTAGCTCACCAGAGTTGCTTCTCTTTTTATTGAGACAGAGTTTCACTCTTGTTGCTCAGGCTGGAGTGCAGTGGCGCGACCTCAGCTCACCGCAACCTCTGCCTCCCGGGTTGAAGCTATTCTCCTGCCTCGGCGGGGATTACAGGTTATCTGTAGTAGCTGGGATTACAGTTATCCACCACCATGCCCAGCTAATTTTTGTATTTTTAGTAGAGACAGGGTTTCACCATATTGGCAGTGATAGTCTCAAACTCCTGACCTCGTGATCCACCCACCTCAGGCTCCCAAGGTGCTGGGATTACAGGCGTGAGCCACCACGCCTGGCTGCTGCTGCTGCTTTTTTTTTTGAGACAGAGTTTTGCTCTTGTTGCTCAGGCTGGAGTGCAGTGGGGTGATCTCGGCTCACTGCAACCTCCACCTCCCGGATTCAAGCGATTCTCCTGCCTCAGCCTCCCGAGTAGCTGGGACTACAGGCGTGCGCTAACATGCCTAGCTAATTTTGTATTTTTAGTAGAGACAGGGTTTGCCACGTTGGCCAGGCTGGTCTGGAACTCCTGACTTCAGGTGATCTGCCTGTCTCGGCCCCCCAAAGTGCTGGGATTATAGGCATGAGCCACTGTGCCCAGCCAGATTTGCATTTTGAATGGTATATATTATCAGCTGCAGATGGCATGGAATCCTATGCAAGTGGATCCAGAATCCCAGGAGTCTGTTATGGGTTGAATTGTGTCCCCCCAGAAATGTACATGTTGAAGTCCTAACCCCCAGTACCTCAGAATGTGGCTTTTTCTTTTTTTTTTTTGAACTACAATAATTGCAGAAGTAATTAGTTAAGATAAGGCGATACTAGAGTGGACCTTCCCAATATGGCTTGTATCCTTCTATGAAGGGGAAATTTGGAAACACACACACCCAGAGAGAGGCAGACAGACAGAGAGAGAATGCCACGTGAAGATGAAGGCAGAGATCAAGGTGAGGCTTCTACATGCCAAGAAACACCAAAGACTGCTGGTAGCCATGAGGAGCTGGAGGAGAGGCCTGGAGCAGATCCTCCCTGCACAGCCCTTAGAAGGAGCCAACCCACCAACATCTTGATTGTGGTCTTCTAGCCTCCAGAATTGAGAGAAAATAAGATCTTATTGTGTGAGTCCCCCACTTATGGTACCTCCTGGCAAACCAATACAAAGTCAATGTGTGATTCTACTGCTGGTGCTTGTCAGAGACTCCACAGGCAACTTTTTCAACACAGATATCTCCAGTATCAAGGAATCTTTAAAAGTTTAAGACACATTCCCAGGGAATTGCTTCTAATTTAAATGCTAGTTTTTTAAAAATATTGTTTTCAGTTACCTGAGTAATTACAGTTTTAAAAATGTAAATGCACCCTTTCCCCTTATCTTTCTTACAGCACTTAATGTGTGTGCCTCTTCCTTCATTTATTCCACAGATACTTAGTGACCACCTCCTATGACCCCAGTGAGTGGTGAAGCCGGCTGGGCTTCTGGGACGGGTGGGGACTTGGGGAACTTTTCTGTCTAGCTAAACGATTGTAAACGCACCAATCGGCGCTCTGTGTCTAGCTAAAGGTTTGTAAACGCACCAATCAGCGCTCTTTTGTCTGGCTAAAATTGTGTAAACACACCAATCAACACTCTGTAAAAACAGACCAATCAGCACTCTGTAAAATGGACCAATTAGCACTCTGTAAAATGGACCAATCAGCAGGATGTGGGTGGGGCCAAATAAGGGGATAAAAGCTGGCCACCCAAGCCAGGAGTGGCAACCCAGTGGGGTTGCCTTCCGTACCATGGAAGCTTTGTTCTTTCGCTCTTTGGATCACCACTGTCTTTATGAGCTGTAACACTCACCGCAAAGGTCTGCAGCTTCACTCCTGAAGTCAGCGAGACCAAGAACCCACCGGGAGGAATGAACAACTCTGGACATGCCACCTTTAAGAGCTGTAATACTCACTGTGAAGGTCTGCGTCTTCACTCCTAAAGTCAGCAAGACCACGAACCCACCAGAAGGAAGAAACTCTGTACACATCTGAACATCTGAAGGAACAAACTCCGAACACACCATCTTTAAGAACTGTAACACTAACTGTGAGGTTCCGCGGCTTCATTCTTGAAGTCAGTAAGACCAAGAACCCACCAGAAGAAACCAATTCTGGACACACCAGCACGGTGTATGGACGGATCTGCAGACATAGCAGTGAACCGAATAGACAGGGTCCCTTCCTGAGGAGAGGGAGAATACACCATCATCAACCAGTTTGCTCAGAAGAATTTTCTGTGGACAAAAGCAATTGTTCTTCAACACTCTTAGTCTCATTTAAAGCTAAATTGCCTCCAATTCTTTCTGGAAGCAAAGCAATAAACACAGAGAGTGACCATTGTGGGAAAATGCTCATAGTACACTGTTAAACTGGAAAAAAAAAAAGGCACCAAATTATAGGTGGTATGATCTCAGATATGTTAAAAATTCACTGTTCAGGGCCCATATTCAAGCTGGGACACACTGGCAGAACTATGCTCATTGCTAAAATACTGGAATCTTCCTGGGTCACTTGAAGATGCTGCTGTCTTGAACCATGATAGGATTTGCCGCCCCAGCCATCTCTACCTTTCTTCTGGTTTCCACCTGGCTTCCCAGACATCCAGCGACTGAATGGTTAATATGGGGCCCAGCAGGGCCTGCAGGGCTCGGCTCCACACACAGCTGAGGTCTATTCTCATTGTTTTGCTGCCTGTGCCATATTTGAGTTCATTCCGCTAAGAACTCTACTATCTCGGCTTCTTCAGTCAGCCACAAAGTTGTGTTTTTATTATTCAAAAACATTGCCAAGGCATAAAACTAAGATAAATCATTATTTTTCTTGCAAATAATTTGAGTTCTTTCATTTTTCATTCCCTCTGCTTTCCCATCCTCTTCCTGTCATTCACTTAGTTCAAATACTCATGATGTTTAGAAATATTTCATGTTTGTGAGTGCAAGCAGACTAATGATTCTATCCTGTCAAATAATCTCATTGTAGAACATATGAAGCATTTTAAAATTTTTTTTTCCATTTAAGAGAAGGGTATTTGGCAATTATTATTCAAGAAAAAAGTCACATTAGCTTCTAATATCAATAGAACTGTATTTTCAATCAAAAAAGTTTCCTGTTATATTTAATGAATGATAGTCAAGTTTCTCCAACAACTTTTTAATTTTTTTGGTTTTATAGAAACACCATAAAGGAAAATGTACCTGAATGATCTGTGCTTCACCTTTGACATTCATGAACTCCTAGGGAAACCCAGATCCACTGCTGCCCTAAATGTTTACGCTGTGCTGGGTGAAGGGAAGATTCGCATGTAACTTCAGTCTCCAGGGCACCAGGATTTTCCTTCTGAAGTGCAGCCCTTTCATCTGACTTGTTTGCTGGGACTTCTCAGAGAGGTTCGCGTCCTGATTCCTGTCCAAGTGTTGTCACGCTATTAGGAAGAAATCTCTGAAAAGTCCCCCGCCTGCTGAGCCGAAGTGTGGGCTTCACAAAAGTCAATACTTACAGCTTTTCCTTTGCCCTGAGTGTATTTAAAGGGGCTTTCCAGTACAGATCCCTTTTATTCCAGGTGAGTGTTGGTAGAGAAATAATAGCTTTCATCTTTTATCCTTCTGCAGAGAATAAAAATGAAGAAACAGGGATGCCCTGTTTTAGGCTTTATGAGATCCTTTTTTTAGATAGAATTATCTGATTAAAAATCTTGAGTAGAAATGCTATGACAAAAAAATACTAGAGCATATTAGTGCAAACGTCAGGTCTCCTTGACCTCAATAATTTTAATTCACTTTGTTCTTAATAATGAGATTTTTGGCCCCTAGGCTTTGGTTATGGGTAGTCCTTGTCCTGTGAAGAGGGAGTGACTCAAGTGAGAAGACGTTCATTACCATCTGGGGCCTAACACAGCTCCTGGCACATAGTAGATGCTTCATAAATATCTATGGAAGGATAGCAAATGAAAAATGGAACGATGAGGCCTGATGGCAAGACGCCCGAGTTCTAGAACAGATACTAATTTAAGTGTCTCTCAGAATTTCTGAGTTGCTAGCCTGATTTCTTGAATCTGTGAAACAAATAGATTGGATTGGATGATAGCACCCTTTAAAATTAGTATTTCCTTGTGTCAGGGACAGGTCTTTTTCAACATGCTATTGCTTAGTCACGTCTTCAAATTTTTATTTTTTTAACAAAGCTTTTTGTAAATGCTCTAAAACTGCCCTTGAAACAGTACTAAATCAAAGAATCTTTACACTTGAGACTGTATTCCGGACAGAGTAAATAGCTTTCCAAAGTTTATATGAGGAATACCTTTCTTTAACATAGTATTTGATAATGGTATTTTCCTAGACATCATAATTTCTATACTAAGTCCTTGTACCCTTAACAGAGATGATTTTTAAATGAGATAGCAATAACTGCCTTTCTATTGATAGGGTAAGATGTTGCTATGATTTGAATGTTTGTGCCTAACTCCCAAGCTCATACATTGAAATCCCAACTCTCAAAGTGATAGCACTAGGAGGTGGGACTTTAGGAAGGTGATTAGGTTATGAACCCTCATGAATGGGATTAGTGCCCTTATAAAAGAGGCCCCAGGGAGCTAGCAAGCCCCTCCCAACACATGAAGACACATCAAGGAGGTGCATCTCTGAAGTCAACAGCGACCTTTACCAGACACCAAATCAGCCAGCACATTGATCTTAGACGTCCAGCCTCCAGACTGTGAGCAATACATTTCTGTTGTCTATAAGCCACTCTTTTTTTTGTTTTGTTTTGTTTTTGAGACAGAGTCTTGCTTTGTCACCAGGCTGCAGTGCAGTGGCGTGATCTCAGCTCACTGCAACCTCCGCCTCCCAGGTTCAGGTGATTCTCCTGCCTCAGGCTCCTAAGTAGCTGGGACTACTTAGGCGTGCGCCACCACGCCCAGCTCATTTTTCTATTTTTAGTAGAGATGGGGTTTCACCATTTTGCCCAGAATGGTCTCAATCTCTTGACCTGGTGATCTGCCTGCCTTGGCCTCCCAAAGTGCTGGGATTACAAGTATGAGCCACCATGCCCGGCCAAGCCACCCATTTTATATTTTCTTATAGTAGCCCTGATCCGACTAAGCCAGTTATATTCAATGGTTAAGTTTGATTTCTGGGTTGCATATTCTTGGACTCCTTATTTTCTGTTGCCATGTGCATAAGCAAGCATAGTCTAGTCGGTTACAATGGTGCTGGGCACGTGAGGCTGTGACTCGACAGTCACCAGTATTTGCCTTCTACCCTGAGAGGTGAGGACTATTAGGGCTAATAATGTGGCCCAGTCAGCTATTTTCCTGCCATAATTATATTTCCTTCTTATTTTAAAAGAATTTCAGGCTTATAGCAAAAGCACAAGAATAGTACAAAATGTACAAAATAGTACAAAAATGAATTCCCATAAGCCATTCACCCAGATCCAAACGTTAACATTGCTTTTTCATTATCATATTGCATATATGAATGTATCTCCGTGTGCATATATTTTTCCTTAAAATATTTGGGAGGAAGTTATAAGCATGATGTCACCTACCCCTAAATACTTCAGTGTGTATTATCCTAAAATAAGGCATTCTGGTAAGTAACCACACTATAATGATCAAAATCAGAGAAGTGACATTCATACAACACTACTATTGAACATACAGAACTTTTCCACATTTTGCTAATTGTCTCAATACTATTCTTCCTAGAAAACACTTTTGGCTGGGCACAGCGGCTCATGCCTGTAATCCCAGCACTTCGGGAGGCCGAGGCAGGTGGATCATGAGGTCAGGAGATCGAGACCATCCTGGCTAACATGGTGAAAACCCGTCTCTACTAAAAAATACAAAAAAAATTAGCTGGGCATGGTGGCGGGCACCTGTAATCCCAGCTACTCGGGAGGCTGAGGCAGGAGAATGGCGTGAACCCAGGAGACACAGCTTGCAGTGAGCCGAGATCACACCACTGCACTCCAGCCTGGGCAATAGAGCAAGACTCCATTTAAAAACAAACAGAAAATACTTTTAATTTTTTTGTTCTTGTTCATCATTCAGTCCAGAATCACACATTGCACTCAGTTGCTATGTCTCTTTAGTTTCCTTTAAGCTGCCACAGTTTCTCATATTTCTTTCATGACCTTGACATTTTTGAAGGATGCAGGCCAGTTATTTCGTAGAAAGCCCCTCAGTTTGGATTTGTGTGATGATTTCTCGGAATTCCATTTGGGTTATGCATTCTTGGCACGAACCCCCTGGAAGTAGAAGGGATGTGTGCTTCTCAGTGCTTCATATCCTGAGGCATCTGGTGTCTGTTTCTCCCTTTACTGGTGATGTTTGGTTGCTTTTGAAAGGTGGTGTCTGCTATGTTTCTCCATTGTGAAGTGACTGAGGCTTTTCTTCATAATTGATATAAAGAATTGATTACAAATTCTGTATTTAATCTGTTTCCCTCCTGGCAGTTTACTGTAGGCAATCAGGAGAAGCCATGCTGCACTTTGCTTAAAGATTTCTTCTGTCAAATACCCTTTCATTGCTTGTTAAGTTCCTCCTTTCACAAAACATTAGGACCCAACAGAATTCACCTGAGTTCTTTGCCACTTTATAACAAGGACGGCCTTTCCTCCTGTTTCTAATAACATGCCCCTCATTTCTGATACCTCATCAGAATTGCCTTTATTGACCATATTTCTACCAACATTCTGAGCATAACCACTTAAGTAATGTCTTAGAAGATTGAGGCTTTTTCTACAGTTCTCTTCTTCTGAGCCCTTATGAGAATCGCTTTTTTTTTTTTTTTTTTTTTTTTGAGACTGAGTCTCGCTCTGTCAGCTAGGCTGGAGTGCTGTGATGGGATCTCGGCTCACTGCAAGCTCCGCCTCCTGGGTTCACGTCATTCTCCTGTCTCAGTCTCCCGAGTAGCTGGGACTACAAGCACCTGCCACCATGCCTGGCTAATTTTTTTGTATTTTTAGTAGAGACGGGGTTTCACTGTGTTAGCCAGGATGGTCTCCATTTCCTGACCTCGTGATCTGCCTGCCTCAGCCTCCCAAAGTGCTGGGATTACAGGCCTGAGCCACTGCACTCGGCCTTATGAGAATCGCCTTCTATGGCCCATCAATATCAATACAGGCTTTTTCTAATATGCACCTCAAAGTTCTTCCTGCTTCTGCTAATTATACAATTCCAAAGTCACTTCTACATTTTTAGATATTGTTTTACAGCAGCACCCCACTTCTTGCTATCAATTTCCATCTAAGTCCATACAAGCTGCTATAACAAAATGTTAGACTGAGAAATTTATAAATAACAGACATTATTTCTCACAATTGTAGAGGCTAGGAAATCCAAGAGCAAAGCACCAGCAGATTCAGTGTCTGGTGAAGGCCTCTTCTTCATAGATGGTGCCTTTTATGTGTCCGCATATGGGAAAAGGGTCAACTCTGTGTCCTCACATGGCAGAAGGTACAAGGACTGCTCTTCTCAATTTCTTGTTAAGGGCAAAAATCACATTCATTAGGAAAGAGCTGTCATTACTTAATCACTTCCTACCTCTTACTACTACTGAGGCCCTACCTCTTAAAACTATTGTATTGGGGGTTAGGTTTCAACATCTGACTTGTGGGGGACACAAACATTCAGACTACAGCAGCTGGTCTAGTAAGAATCTCACTACCCTTGATGTTTCCTTTTTGTAATTTTCCATCCAATGACCTCTCACTCTGTTGAATGGCCAGAAATCCCCAGCTGCCTTTGCTGAATTCAGAGTTGAGCCCAATCTCTCTTCCCTGTCTCAACAGTCTTTAATAAAATCTTCCTTCAGTGGGCCTCATGCTATCTTCATTGGGTCTGGTTGTTTGGAAAGTTAAGTGTCTTATCAGAGTAACGGTTTTTTTTTTTTAAAATTTTAGAGTTATCATTTTGGCTAATGAATAACTTATGTGACCTGGTACTCTATTTTGTGATATCCAGTGTTTTTAAACCTTTGATATTTGACAAACCTCCCAAGATCAAATTCTAAGTTAAAAAAAAAAAAATAAGTCGCCTAAAGTCCAACAAGACATATTTAACTTATTTAATGTATTAAAATCATGTGGGAAATGTTATCAAATATAAAATAGTGTTCAATTTTTTTGGGTTATATTCATATAAATATGTTATTAGTATGTATTACAAAATTGTATAAGATTCCTATAATTCTGATATGCCTCAGTATATGTTATCAGTAATAATTATAATTATGTTAAATTATTGTGTCTCACATAGGTAACAAATCTCATCTTTTTTTTTTTTTTTTTGAGATGGAATCTTGCTCTGTCGCCCAGGCTGGAGTGCAGTGGTGTGATCTCAGCTCACTGCAAGCTCCGCCTCCTGAGTTCACACTATTCTTCTGCCACAGCCTCCCAAGTAGCTGCGACTACAGGCACCTGCCACCACGCCCTGCTAATTTTTTTGTATTTTTAGTAGAGACGGGTTTTCACTGGGTTAGCCAGGATGGTCTCAATCTCCTGACCTCGTCACCCACCCTGCCTTGGCCTCCCAAAGTGCTAGGATTATAAGCATGAGCCACTGCACCCAGCCCAATTGTGTTTTTAACTGTGGCTGCCCTAAAATATTTTTGTCATCCACACACAATTGTCTCATTTTGATCCACTTTAGAAGGTGGTTTTATAATCAGCTATAAAACTTTGGCAGGTACTCTTGAATGCAAGTTTCTGATAACTTTGGAAATGATGACATTAGTATAAGGGGAAAAAACTGTCAGGGCTCTTGTGGAGAGCTGAAATGTTGATGAATATGAAGCAGAACAGAAGTTAACTGAATGGACTGAACTAAGAAAAGACTGAAGTAACCTTTTTTATATTTATTTACTTTTTTGCTTAAAATGTTGCTGATCCTTTTGGTTTTCCAAAGCTAAGAAAACTTTTCTTTTGAGTTATTTACAGCCTTTAACAATTGGTAAAATACACTCCTGTGAACAAAATTTGGAGCATATTTGTTTCTCTCTACCTGATTTCTCCAGAATTTGGGAACTATTTGTGAGTATTCTCAATTTATGGTAGTATAGACATTTGCATAAGCGCTATAAGAATCTGTTTTCTTTTGTAACAGGACACAATTGTAGAAACTGGTTATTTTACCAAGGCTTTGACTGGAATGGCATGCTTTCTTTAAGGAATCAAAGTTGATTTACAGAGCCAATAAAAGCCTCTTGGGAAATCTGGCCTCAGCCCTTGTTTACACAGTCCCTGTATAAGGTTTCTGACCAGTGATAAGTAAAGAATGTCACTTTCTAACAGGCGGAGGAGCCCCAAGTTATCTTGGCACCTCAAGAGAAGAAGAATTTGCCTAACTCATAGGTATTTGAGGATATAAACCCATGGCAGGGCTCAGCTTTTAAAAAGTCTTACCTGAGATTCCTTATAGAACAGAGTTCCATCAAAGCCAATTTAAAAATCCTATGTGAAAAATAATTATTTTCACTGTGTTTTATGCAAAAAACCAGACCAAGTACAATAAAAGTTTATTTTGCAAACCAATCAGTCCTATCATTATTTGTTTTTAATAAAAATGAGGATTGGGAAGAGAAAAATTATACTTAAAAAAGACTTATAGGCTGGGCATGGTGGCTCACGCCTGTAATCCCAGCACTTTGGAAGGCTGAGGCAGTTGGATCACGAGGTCAAGAGATTGATACCAACCTGGCCAACATGGAGAACTCCCACCTCTACTAAACATACAAAAATTAGCTGGGCGTGGTGGTGTGCACCTGTAGTCCCAGCTACTCGGGAGACTGAAGCAGGAGAATTGCTTGAACCCGTGAGGTGGAGGTTGCAGTGAGCCCAGATCTCGCCACTACACTTCACCCTGGCAACAGAGTGACACTCCATCTAAAAAAAAACCAAACTTATAGTACACCTGTTGTTACCTGTTCTTGAATTTTTTCCTTAGTTGGACTAAATCCTAAATTCTTTGTGCGCTGTAAGTCCCCAAACTAATGCTTTCAAATCTTTACTTTTGAAACTGCGAATTGCACTCCTCACGTTAGTATTCATTATCTACCTGATAGTCACGGTTCCCTCAAATGCAGTACTAAAACTATAGATGTTAATACTAATGCCTTTGCCATGCAAGCCTTGGAACCCCAGCCAGGCCTGCATGAGTACGCTCACACAGTTACAAAGCAGTTCCACTTCTCTCACTTTGGAGTCAACACCTACCCCTACTATGACTCTGATCAGCAGGAATAAGTTAGAGCAGCCTTTGCCCTTTTTCAATCTTCATTAGCCAACACCTTAAGATTAAGGTGTTATAAAATCCAAAGGGAGGCTGGGAGCGATGGCTCATGGTTATAATCCCAACATTTTGGGAGGCCAAGACAGGTGGATCACTTGAGGTCAGGAGTTCGAGACCAGCCTGGCCAACATGGTGAAACCCCATCTCTACTAAAAATACAACAAATTAGCCAGGCATGGTGACGCATGCCTGTAGTCAAAGCTCCTCAGGAGGCTGACGCAGGAGAATTGCTTGAACCCAGGAGGTGGAGGTTGTGGTGAGCCGAAATCGCACCAAAAAGAAACAAAGAAAAAAACCAAAGGGAGGGATTGAAATCGCCACTGCAAAATTGTAACTGGGACAGTGAAGGAGATCTGATCTAACCAACTCCATCTTGCTTCTAACCTCCAAGCTGTCCTTGTTCATTCCCAAGCATAGGCTGAACTAACTTTGGGAGGAACTTAGCTTAGTGTTTATAGTTTACAACCAAGAGAATAACCGTCCTTTCCCAAAACAAACCTCCTTCTTGCCTAGAGACTAGACTGCCTTTGTAGAACTCATAAATTAGCCACAAGATTAGAAATTATGGTTTAGGAGTCATGCAGTTGGAGGTTACAAGATTCTGAGCCTCCCTAAACTGTTCCTAAAATCAGTGCTTGAGATATTTTGCAGACCCTGCACTTGATGGATCAGCTGGCACTACCCAGATGGATAAACTGGCTCATCTGATCTTGTGGCCACCACCCAGGAACTGACTCAGCACAGGAAGACTACTTTGACTCCCTATGATTTCATATCCAACCCGACCAATCAACACTCTTGACTCACTGGCTGCCCCTGGCCCACCAAGTTATCCTTCAAAACTCTGATCCCTGGATGCTCCTTGGGGAGACTGATTTGAGTAATAATAAAACTCCTGTCTTAAATTAAAAAAAAAGTCTTTACTATTTCAACAACTTTAAGAATATTTTTTTCATTAATACCACCTAGAAATCAGTGACTGTGTGTGTTTTATTAGAATAATTTCTGGTGCTTTATCATGTCTTTGATTATTTAAGAGAACTAAGTCTTGTCACCTTAAAAACAAAGCTATTTTTTTCTTACAATCATACAATCTCCTATGGCTATTTTTATTGTCACTTTAATTAAATGGATAATTAAGTGTTGTTTCACAGTGACCTGTGATCCTATTTAATCAAGTGTTCAAAGCTTTTGGCATTTTTGACAACTTCCCCAAATGAAATTCTAAATGAAATTTTTTTAACTTTGAACTGACTTTGAGATTTTCCAAAGGCCCCTAGAAAATCTCAAAATATTTGTTCTCTCATTTCGTAAAAAGAGAGACGTTAAACTAATTAGGTTTATTCAATATGTTAAATTGCATGGGAGGCACTCACTGTCAAGAAAAGATACTTAACCTTCCTTAGGTGGTATTTGCATGGATAAATGTTATTATTTCAGAAACTGAATGAAGTTCCCAGAAATTTGTCAATGCGCTTGATAACCATAATATGTCCTGGTATAATATTGTCAGTCACAATTCCAGTTATGATTTTAAATGTATGCCACAAAAAACTGATTTTCCTTGTTAACTGAATTAAAATAAACCATCATCCGATCTTTACCATGGCCATTTTAGGCTTTTTGTCATTCACAGTTATCATTTTACTCTGATACTTTCCTGAAAGCTCTTGCGATTAGTTATTAGCCAGAATACTTCATCTTCAACAAAAAGGACTGTGTCTCTAAGACCCATGGAAAGGCCTATAACAGTACTGTGGGGTACAGGCTTCTGATGACATTGCTTAAATAACTTTAATCTCATACCACTCCACTGAGGAAGGATGTCCAGAACTCTAGTTGAAAAGCTGATGGGTTCATGACACTGCTAATCCAAGATCAAGCAAGACCAGAATTAATCAGATGGAACTGAGGTGACTGATAAACAATGGTTCTGATTTTTTAAATGGCCTTTGTTTGAAACACTGCTGGTTCTTGAATGTTCTATGTCCTGAATATAAGGGAAAAAACATAGATTAGAACAAGGAAGCAAAATAAAAACAATAATTAACGTTCAGAGAAGAATATAAACCCAGTTTTTAAGTCCAGAGGGCAAGCCAGTCATGAGGTTTACTAGATGTGGTGTCCGTCTTTAGTGAGGATAGTAGTGGTAGTGTTGGAGTCATGGTTATTTTCTGCAGCAGAGCCTGGAAGATGCAAGTGTTCTGGGGAAATAACTGAAAACCCCAAACTGCTGTGATACATCCTTTGATTTCTCTTTTCTCTTAAGCTATCCATAACTAATAACAATTTAATAAACTTTCATAAGTAGAAATGAAAAATTTATCTTTTTCTCCCTCCTGCTTCCTCTAAAATTTGTCAATTCTTATTGAATATTCCTATTCTCATGGCAATATAGTTGTTTGCATAAATTCAAGAAGAATCTGTTCTCCTTAAAAAAGGACATTACTTGGAAAAATTTATTATATTACCAAGACTTTGACTGGAATGTCATATTTGAGACTGATGTGCATAGAATTAGATGTGACCAGACATTTTTAAGAAACTAAGGGTGACTTGATGGAGCCAGTGCTTACAAAGCTCTCTTGAAATAATTGACCTGGTGCCTTACCTGACTTACAGGGTTCCAGGCTTACAGGTGAGTAAGATGGGTCACTTAGTGGCAGGCCCAGGGCCTTAAGATGTTTTGGAAACCTCAAGAAGAGCAAAAGTTTTAGGGTCTGAATGCATCCCCACATTTCTCTGTCTGAAACTACAGATAGTGTAGGTGTAGTCTTTTTTTTTTTGAGATGGAGTCTTGCTCTGTCGCCCAGGCTGGAGTGCAGTGGCACAATCTCGGTTCACTGCAAGCTCCACCGCCCGGGTTCATGCCATTCTCCTGCCTCAGCTTCCCAAGTAGATGGGACTACAGACACCCGCCACCATGCCTGGCTAATTTTTTTGTATTTTTAGTAAAGACGGGGTTTCTCCGGGTTAGGCAGGATGGTCTCGAACTCCTGATCTTGTGATCCGCCCGCCTCGGCCTCCCAAAGTGCTGGGATTACAGGCGTGAGCCACCACACCTGGCTGTGTAGGTGTAGTCTTAGAAGTCTAATCTGAGATTCCTTATAAAAGTTCCAGCCAAGCAAACTTAAAAAGGCTCTTGTGGTGAATTATCATTCTTGCTGGACTTATGTAAATGATCAGGCCAAATTAAATGAGACAAGACTCATTTTGTAAACAAGAGTAATCTTACTTTGTTTATCTTTGATCTCAGTGGTCGTAATTATACAGAGAAATTTTATCTTTCAATGGCAAACGACAACCCAGTTGTGTGAGTTATCAGACTCTAGTCTTGTTCATTGTCTTTGAGCAATTTTTTTACCTTTTTAAAAGCTGGATCCTGCCGGCCAGGCATGGTGGCTCACGCCCGTAATCCCAGCACTTTGGGAGACCGAGGCCAGGGAATCACCCGAGGTCAGGAGTTCGATACCAGCCTGACCGACATGGAGAAACCCCATCTGTACTACAAATACAAAACTAGCCCATAATCCCAGCTACTTGGGAGGCTGAGGCAGGAGAATCACTTGAATCCGGGAGGCAGAGGTTGCAGTGAGCTGAGATTGTACCACTGCACTCCAGCCTGGGTAACAAGAGTGAAACTCTGTCTCAAAAACAAACAAACAAACAAAAACCAAAAAAAGAAAACCTGGATCCTGCTATTTTACACATTTTGTCAGTAATGAGTATTTCCAGTTTTCCTCCCACTCTACTGAGTTGATGTCATTGATAACTAAAACTGCTTCCTTCTCAAAGCCTTGCAAGCTGAAGCTGGATGGCTAGATAGAAACTTCAAAAGACTTATCACGACACTTGGGTCTTTCAAATACTTCCCCAGAACACCTGCATCTTCCAGACTGTGCTCCAGGAAATAACCATGATGGCGACACTACCTACCACTACCATCTTCACTAAAGATGGCTGGAGCCCAAGATCTAGAAAATTTCATAACTGGCTTGCCCTCTAGGCTGGGTTTATCGTCTGCTCTGAACATTAATTATTGTTTTTGTTTCCTTGTTCTAATCTATGTTTTTCCCCCTTTTGCAGATCTCTCATCTTACAATTTCTAACTCAAATCATCTCCCCACAGTAATCAACTTAGCTTCTTTTTTTTTTAAATGAAATTTCTGGGGAAGTTTCAGATGGAGAAATGTGTGGACCATTCAGGCCCTAAAAGTTGGTATAAAGATTATTCTACTGTGAAAATATTTGACCTAAGAAAGACGCAGCAAGAAATTTTATTTGAACTTCCCTATATTTCACTAAAGCAGAGCCTCCAGAAAATACAGCTGCCATTGGCCTCCCTCTGAGGAAGTTTCCTGTGAATTCCACTCCTGTAGAGACAGATTGCCCATTCTCATAGGCATGCAAAAGCCCAAAAGAACCTTCCACAACTTCCTACTGAAACTCCAAAATCTCCCAACACATTTTGTTAAGTGGATCTATAAACTTTTAATTCTATTTAGTGAGTTACTCTAAACCTTGTCTTTTCTCCTGTTAACCTATTGTTATCAGTTAATTTGCAGGTCCTCAAACACAGGACCCACATTGAATGAGGAAAAGCTTTCCTTCCAACATAGAAATTATGACTACCTGTAGACCATCATTTTGAATGTACAAAAAATTATTAAGCAGATTTAGCAAGTTTTCAGGACATAAGATCAATTGCAGACATCAACTATATTTCCATATATTAGCAACAATTAGAAACAAAAATGAGAAAAATCACCATTTACAATATTATCAAAAAACACAAGACCTTGCACAGTGGCTCATGCCTGTAATCCCTACACTTTGGGAAGCTGAGGTGGGAGGATTCCTTGGGCCCAGGAGTTCGAGACCAGCCTGGGCAACATACTGGGACCCCCGCCTCTACAAAGAATTTAAAAAATTAACTGGGCATGGTCGTGTGCACTTGTAGTCCCGGCTACTCAGGAGGTTGAGGTGGGAGGATAGCTTGAGCCCAAGAGGGTCGAGGCTTCACGTTGAGCCATGATCACACCATTGCACTCCAGCCTGGGTGACAGAGTGAGATCCTGTCTCAAAAAACAAACAAACAAAAATTAAAAAAAATACTTAGGTTAAAAATCTAACAAAAGTTTTACGAGCTTTTTTTTTTTTTTAGATGGAGTCTCACTCTGTTGCCCCAGGTGGAGTGCAGTGGCAAGATCTCTGCTCACTGCAAGCTCTGCCTCCCGGGCTCACGCCATTCTTCTGCCTCAGCCTTCCAAGTAGCTGGGGCTACAGGCACACGCCACCACGCCTGGCTAATTTTTTGTATTTTTAGTAGAGACGGGGTTTCACTGTGTTAGCCAGGATGGTCTTCATCTCCTGACCTCGTGATCGGCCCGCCTTGGCCTCCCAAAGTGTTGGGATTACAGGCGTGAGCCGCCGCGTCTGGCCAGATAAATTTTAAAAGACCTAAATGTTAATGGGTCAGAAGATTCAATACGGTTAATTGAATTAAACCGTAGAAGATTCAATACGGTTAATTGAATTAAAATGTCAATTCTCCTCAAATTGATCTGTAGAGTCAACACAATCTCAATCAAAATCCCAGCAGTCTTTTTTTGTGCAAAATGACAAGTCGACTCTAAGATTTACAAGGAAATCTGAAGAATCTAGAAGAGATAAAATAACCTTGAAAAATAAAAATAAAGTTGTAGGACATAAACTACCTGATTTCATCACGTATTTATATAGCTACAATAATCAAAACAGCATGGTGCTGGCGGCAAAAAGGCAAATAGCTCAATGGAACAGAATAGGAAGCCTAAAACGAAACACATACATGTGCGACACAGATTTTCATGTAAGCACAAAGGAAATGCAGTAGAGACAAAAATAACTTTTTAACAAATGATGCTGCAACATTTGGATATGTATACATGCAAAAAAATGAAGTTTGGTCCCTATCCCATACTGTATACAAAAATTAATTAAAAGTAGATCTTATCCTTTGAGCCCAGGAGGTTGAGGCTGCAGTGAGCTGTGATCACACCACTGTATTCCACCCTGGGCAACGGAATAACACCCTGCCTGGGGGAAAAAAAAAAAAGTAGATCGTAGACCTAACATACAACCTAAAACAGTAGTATTTCTAGAAGAAATCATAGGAGAAAATATTTGTGATCATGGAGCTGAAGAATCTATCAAATACTAAACTTTTTTTTACCACCTTGACCAAAATTGGTTTATATACTTCATCATATCATTTAATTCTAAATCTACAGAGATCAATGTCACTTTCTCAGTAAAAGTACGTGAGTCTTCAATGATGACCTGAACTCACACTCCCAAGTAAACCATAACACTGTATTTCCAGTAGTTTATTAGAGCAATAAGTTGTGATAATGATAAATATTGATCAAAGACTGAGCCTAGGAAGTCGGTTTTTTGAGGCTGCATATACTCAAGGCAATTCTTCAGAACCACAGAGGGCTCACTGGATCCTATTAAGAGCTGAGAGTGAATGAATAAACAGATGAAACACAGACTTAAGTAGACGGTAGTTGATATTCTTGTACATGTATTCTACCTCTAGATTCAATAGAAATAACTAAAAGTACATGAATTTCAGTATCAACATCTCCATCAGTTACCAGCTGTATCACCTTGGACTAGTCAGGTAACCTCCCGCGCATCGGGTTGCTTCCGGGGCGGGGATCCGCGGGCGGGAGGTTTGAGCCCGTGAGCCGGCAGGGCGGAGCAGCTGGAGGGCCAACCCTTTGAGCTCCAGGAGGGTGGCCGAGATAGTGGGTAGTGCCCGGCCGATCGGCGGCCTGGGGACTGCCTGAATGTGAGGTTTGGGTTCACCCCGCGGTGACCTGAGTCCTGGGATGCCCCCACAGGGATGTGCTGCCTCAGGGATCCGAAGTCTCATTCACTCCCTTACTGGGGATTTGAGGTCTTGAGGTCCTCCTGCAGGGGTCTGAGATCTCGGGGTCACCCTGTGGGATCTGAGGTCTTGGTGTCCTCATGTGGGGGTCTGAAGCCTCGGGGTCCCCACGTGGGGTCTGAGGTCTCAGGGTCACCTCCGTGGGGTCTGAGGTCTCGGGGTCCCCAATCTCCGGGACCGGAGGTCCGGGTCCCCGGAGCAAGCAGGGTGGTGGGTCGGGCCCCGAACAGTAACGTGGCGCGCCAGCCCCAGGTGGTGTCGGGCTTGGGAGCATAACGGAGCCGGAAGTCCGCACGAAGCCCTCCGCGGGGGTCCCGCCGCGCCCGCGAGGCAAGGACTGTGCCCCTCCCCTTCCTGATCCTCAGCTCAAGGGAGCCCAGATGAGGCGCCGGGTAGCTTCAAAGTCACTAATGGAAACAGAAGGCTAATTCAGGGGTTAGGAGCCGTCGTCCTTGTTACTCCCAGGAGGAGAAAAAAACCCACGGCCCGGCAGCCAGAAGCCCGGCGAGGCGGAATCGGGCCCTCTCCCCGGGGACTCAGCTTCCTCCAGTCTTCCGCCTCACCTAGAGAAATCCCGGAAACGCGGATTCAGCGGAGCGCGGTGAAGGCGCGCGCTCTTCCCGCGCATGCCCAGTGCCAGCCCGCGCCGCCAGGCTCGCAAGCACCGCGCAGTCCAGCTGGCCGGATCCCGCCGTCTGTCATGGCGGCACCCATCCTGAAAGGTGAGGGACTTCCTGCTCCCTGCTCCAGCAGCTGCGGAGTTTGAGGACCGGCACCCCTGGTCGCGGGAGCACTCGGGGGGTCCCGTGGGAGGAGCCCCGCTCGCCCCTCTCTCGCTGCCTGTCTCCCCCAGACCCCCTGCCGCCTCCTTCCTCCCCCGCTGCCTGTCCCCCCAAAACCTCCGGCTGCCTGCTTCCTCTCCCGTGCTCCCTGTCCCCCAAAGCCCCCGACTGCCTGCCTCCTCCCCCGTGCTGCTAGTCTCCCTCAATCCTCCGCTGCCTGATCCCTCCCCCATTCTGCCCGTCCCCCAAATCCCGCCTTCCCCCTACCTGCTCTCACCCCTGCTGCCTTAGTCCCTGGATCCGGGGCTCACAGGCACGCAGAGTCCTGCCCTCTGGAAGTTGGTGTGCGGCCTTCCTGGGTCTGGTCCTGTTCGACCCCCTCTGAGGCCCACCTGGAGGGGCAGCAGTTGAGTTTCTATGCTAATTGTTCCAATAACAGGAGCCGCCTTTTACTGCGGAGTCTTTGTGTGCCAGGCGCTGTGCTGAGGCTAGTATGGTATTGTCTGATTTTTTAACCGCTCTATCAACTCTCTACATCATTTTACAGGCGGAAACTAAGGCATTGGAGTTTAGGTGCCTCTCCTCCTGTGTGTGGCTAGTCAGTGCTGATAGGACGTTAGACCGGAGCTGCTGCCCTTACCAGTGTATGATACCGCACCCAGTCCCGCCCTCTGTGCACCTGGAAGAGCCCAGGAGAGGGGAACAGGGGACACATGTCTTCTAGAGTTTGACCGTGGGAAAACAGAGGCCTGTATTGTGGGGCCTGGAGTCAAAACCTCATAGCCAAAAGAAAAGACTAGAGGGTTTATACAAACTGTAATCAGATGTGGCTTGTTTTCTAATGTTAGTATTTTGTTAAATTAACCTGGTTTTCCTTTAGCGTTACGCGCAATCATTGACCAATGGCACACCTGGAAAATTCTTTTAAACATCAGGTTTTGAGAAGAGGATATCCACTGAAACAGGGGTCCACAGACTATGCCCCCCAGGCCATATCTAGCCTGCTGCCTGTTTTTGCAGGGTCTACAAGCTAAGAATGTCTTTTACATTTTTAAGTGATTTTAAAAAAAAGAAGGACAAGTGAAAAAGTATATCACATTCACATTTCCTTCTCCATGAAGTTTTATTGGAACACAGGCTGGCCCATCAATATATTACCTATGGTTATGTTTGTGCTGCAACCATGAAGTTGAGTAGTTGTGACACATACTGTATTGGCCACAAAGCCTAAAATATTCACCGTCTGTTCCTTTACAGAAAACAGGCTTCTGCACTAGAAAAATTAAGCCTAAGAATTTGGGGAAAGCATCTAATTTTAGGAATGTAAACTGTCATGTATGGGTACAGTTGTTCTTTGCTCAAAATTTTAATAAATTCCACTGAAGCTATTTTGAATAGGCTTTTAGTAGAAATTTATTTATGGGACAGAGTCTTACTCTGTTGGCCAGGTTGGAGTGCAGTGACGTGATCACATAATAGCTCAAGCAATTCTGCTTCAGCTTCCTGAGTAACTTGGGACTACAGGCACTACTATGCCCAGTTATTTTTATTTTCTAATTTATTATTTTTTTGTAGAGCCAGGGTCTCACTATGTTGCCTAGGCTGGTCTTGAATTCCTAGCCTCAAGCCATCCTCCCGCCTCCACCTTCCAAAGTGCTGGGATTACAGGCGTGAGCTACTTTACTCAGCCAGCAGAAAAAACTTAATTTACTTTTCTTATTTTTGAGGCAAGGTCTTGCTCTGTTGCCCAGGCTGGAGTGCAATGGTGCGATCATAACTCAGCTTCTACCTCCTGGGCTCGAGGGATTCTGCCACCTCAGCTTCTCCACCCTCCCCACCCCCATTTCCAACCCAGTAGCTGGGACTACAGCCGCTCGACACCATTCCTGGCTAATTAAAAAAAAAAAAAATTTTGTAGAGACAGGGTTTCACTATGTTGCCCAGGCTGGTCTCAAACTCCTGCCCCCAAGTGATCTCACTGCCTTGGCCTTCTGGAGTGCTGGAATTACAGCATGAGCCACCACACCTGGCCAGTAGAATAAATTTTTGGTTTACTCTTTTTTTTTTTTTTTTTTGAGACAGAGTCTCGCCCTGTCACCCAGGCTGGAGTGCAATGGTGCAATCTCGGCTCACTGCAACCTCCACCTCCCGGGTTCAAGCGATTCTCCTGCCTCACCCTCCCAGTAGCTGGGATTACAGGTGCCCGCCACCATGCCCTGCTAATTTTTTGTATCTTTTAGTAGAGACGGGTTTTCATCGTGTTGGCCTGGCTGGTTTCAAACCCCTGACTTCGTAGATCCATCCGCCTCCACCTCCGAAAGTGCTGGGATTACAGGCGTGAGCCACCGTGACGGCCTCAGTTTACTCTTAAATATAAATAGAACAAAATCTATTGGGCAGGGGATGCTGGAATTTCAAATGTATATTTCATGTTCATGTCTTGTTTTCAGATGTAGTGGCCTATGTTGAAGTGTGGTCATCCAATGGAACAGAAAATTATTCAAAGACATTTACAACGCAGCTTGTGGATATGGGGGCAAAGGTAAGACATTTATTTTGCTGTTGATTCATATGATAGTCTTCTGATACGTAAAAAGTTAAATTTGCATTTTCTTATTTTGGGAGTTATTACTAAGAATATGGATGAAGCAATAGAAAGTGGTGGGAGAAAAAAGAGCCAAAGTGTGAAGAATTTAGAACAGTAGGCCTTACAGAACAGTTGGGCCTGTGGGCACTTGAGTGAGCAGGAGGAACCTAGGATGAAATGCTGGATTCTTACATTGGTTACTTGGATGCATAGTGCTATTAAGCAAAGTGAGGAATACAGGAAAAGGAACAGGTTTCTAAGGGAAAGTTGTAAATTTGGGCATACTGAAAATATCTGTTAGACATTTGGATATACCAGTCTGGAACTTGGAGTGTTCAAGGCTAGAGATGATGATTTGGGGGGTCAGGACCATAGGGGTCATGTGAAGTCACAGGTGTGGACGTCATCCCATGTCGGGCATGGTTAGGATGAAGAGTGGTGATGGAGGAGCGTTGTTCAGCATTCAAGGACAGGTGATGGGAGCAGGGACCCAGTGACAGTGGGAGAGAAGAATGCCAGGAGAAGGAGTAAAGCAAGTGTAGAAGTCAAAGGAGGGAGTAATTTTTTTTTTTTTTTTTGAGACGGAGTCTCGCTCTCTCGCCAGGCTGGAGTGCAGTGACACGATCTCGGCTTACTGCAACGTCTGCCTCCTGGGTTCAAGCTATTCTCCTACCTCAGCCTTCCAAGTATCTGGGACTACAGGCATATGCCACCGTGCCTAGCTAATTTTTTTTTGTATTTTTAGTAAAGACAGGGTTTCACCATGTTAGCTGGGATGGTCTCAATCTCCTGATCTCGTGATCTACCCAGCTGGGCCTCCCAAAGTGTTAGGATTACAGGCGTGAGCCACCGAGCCTGGCCAGGAGTAATTTTTTAATTGCCTTTCAGATCTAGGAGGGAGTAATTTTAAAGACAGAATTTTTAAAAACTACAGAGAGTTCAAGAAAGATAGAATGGGCAAATGTACTTTGGATTTGATCACTATCAGTTCATTGCTGAACTTAGTGCAGTTTTCAGTGAAATGGGCAGGAATCATTGAGATATGAGGAAATGGAGATAGCAAACAATTTGCCTCATTCAAGGTTTCTTACTATAGCCATCTCTGTTATCAGATTTACTGTCACATAGTGCTTGTGTTCAAGTAGGCTTTATTTGACTTAATAATGTCCCTGATACCAAATAGGTATCTTTTGCCCACACACCCTAAACCAATCACTGTGATGATGGGTTTTACAAAAGGGAAAAGACTGATTCACGGGGAAGCCCAGCTAGGAGGCAGAAGAGTAATCAAATCTTCATTCCCAAAGATAATGTTTAGGGATATTTATCAGTTAGGGAAGTGGGGTGATCTAAGCTGTGGGGAAAAATGAAGTACGTAATCTGCACGAGCATAGTTGGGGTTCATGGAATGCATGTTTAGAAAACAAGCATTATTAGGAGGCTGAGGCGGGCGGATCACCTAAGGTCAGGAGTTCGAGACCAGCCTGGCCAACATAGTGAAACCCCATCTCTACTAAAAATACAAAAAAAATAGCCGGGAGTGGTGGCACACACCTGTAGTCTCAGCGATTCGGGAGGCTGAGGCAGGAGAATTGTTTGAACCTGGGAGGCGGAGGTTGCATTGAGCCAAGATTGCACCGCTGCACTCCAGCCTGGGCGACGGAGTAAGTCCCCAAAAACCAAAAAAAAAACAGGCACTAGTAGGATCCGATGGTGAAGATTGTGGCCTGATGTCAAAAGGTCACTTCTTGGGCGTTTGCACAGGCCTGGTTGAAGAGTTGGTGGTTGCAGCCTGTTTGAACTGTACGGGTGCTGCCCCAAGTTCCTGAAAAGTAAGTTAAGCAACTGTTACCATGGTGACATGTCCACCAGAAATGTTATCTTATAAAGAAGCCAGTGAGGGTTGTTACAGCATTTAGCAGCATGACTTGCAGCTATATATGAATAAATAAATAACAAAAAGCAAGTGACCAAAAGCTAGCAAGGCAGCTTAAATTCGGCAGACCTAATTTTCAGCCTTAAAGTGCAAGAGTGGTGATGCTGGCAATTCAGGTATGCCAGAAAAGCCTTAAGGTGCTTTAAGTGAAAAGGTGAAAGTTCTCCACTTTAAGGAAAGGAAAAAAATTGTATGCTGAAGTTGCTAAGATCTACAGTGAGAACAAATCTTCTAATCTTGAAATTATGAAGAAGAACTATGCTAGTGTTGCAGTCACACCAAACTGCGAAAGTTACAGCCACAGTGCGTGATGATTTTTTTATAATACATTGTTACAATTACCCTATTTTGTTATCATTATTGTTAATTTGTGCCTAATTTGTAAATAAAACTTCATTGTATATGTATGTATAGGAAAAAACATTATATAACCCGTTCAGTACTAGCTCAGGATTCAGGCATCCCCTGGGAGGGGTGGGGGGCAGGACGCGGGCGTGTCTTAGAGCTTAACCCCTGTGGATAAGGGAGAACTAACGTACTCTTATACGGAGTTTAGCTATGAACAACGTCTGTTTATGTCCTTTTCTGGCATTTGGGAGGGGCTGACTGATAGGCTGAGTGAAAGAGATCCATTAAAAATGGGAGAAAAGATGATCGAAGGTAGGGCTAGTTTAGGGTGGAGCAAGAGAGCTGCCGTGGGTTAAAACATAAGAGGCACCAGCAGGCAAAGAGTGGGTGCTACTAAATTTTTTACCCTAAGAGCCTTGTTTGACCTCCCTAATGCCTGCCTTGAGTAAGAGGTCGGTGGAGAGGAATCCGAACATAGGAGCAGGGCCTGCAGTGCAGGAGGGGAGATGTGCCCACTGTGATACACTGGAATGTGGGAACCTGAGGGAGTCTGCATGTTCTCATGCCTAGCATTTACTTGGGATGAGGACGAGTTATTGTGAATGAGAAAAAAGCCGTTAGACGAGTGAGTTGACAAGGTGGTTTGAAGGTAGCATTAAGATCGTAGGTCTTTTAGATCTTTTTGGTTTCACCTTTTATTTCAAAACTTGGCAAACAGAAAGTTGAAAGAATAGTGAATACAGATTCAACAGTCGTTAACATCGTAACAGATTTGGGTATTTGTAGTACTCATAATCTGGGATTGTCTTAAGCCAATTTCAGGATTTGAGATGATTTAAAACTAGACTACAGGCCTGTGAGGGTCATTATGACTTCTGATTCTCCCTTAATCTGGATGCAGCTCTTTGAATCTCAGCACAAAGTGTAGGGGTTTTATCAGACCCCCTTCTCTCTTTGAGGCTTCTCAATTTTTGTCCTGTTTAGTGTTTGCTAAATTTGATAAAAGCCTTGTGGGAAAATGGCCTCAAATGCTAGACTCATCTCTCTAGGTGTCAGTCTTAATCTGGAATCTCAGTCCGGTAATTCTTAATTGCCTTGATAGCTCCCATGGACTTGGTAGGGGTGTGGAGATAGAGAGAGAGAGTTATAAAAGGAATACGTATTTATTGTTTAAACAGACTAATGGGCAGTGCCATGAAATTCACAATGAAAAGAAAGAGAAACCAGCAACCCTTTGTGGTACATTTCCTTTTCCATTTTTCAAAGACAGCTACTTTCAAATCATCTGTTTCTTTTGGTATTTGCCTTCATATTGCCAAGCAGTCTACATATATTACTTCAGTATAATTGAATGCTATAAAATTTATGCAGATGAGTTCTGCTTCAGGAAAGGATACATAAAAGGGAACATTTTTGACACTATGAGTGTCTGAGCATACCTTTTTATACTGTTACCTTTGACTAATATTTTAGCTGACTGTAAAATGCTAGCACAAATATTATTTTTCCATGAAGGTATTTCCCATTGTTTTCTCACTTCCAGACTGCTGTTGATAAGACTGATTTACTTGTCACTTATCATTGTTTGCATGTGATGTGTCTCCATCCTCTTCACCTTTATTACCCACTCTTCTAATATTTTTCCCTTTTGCCAACCATGCTGGAATTCTGTGATAAGCTTGGTGTAGTGCTGTTTTCATTCTTGTGCTGGGCCTTTGTGGGGGATTTTTTTGATCTAGAATGCATATCCTTTAGTTTGAGAAACTTTTCTTTGATTATTTCTTTAATAATATTGTCTCCATTTGTGTATTCCTGTATTTCTTTTACTTCTGTTGATTGGCTGTTGGATCTCCTGGTCTGAACTCCGGATGTTCTTGCCTTTTGTCTCCTGTTGTGTCCGTCTTCTGGTTCTTTTGTTCTACTACCATTGAGCTTTTCTCCACTTCATTGTCTAATATTTCTGTAGAAAATTTTTTTACTTTTGTCATCTTTTCTTAATTTCCAAGAGCTCCTTAGGATCCTATTAAAAAATAATCTTCTGATCATGTTGCATGAATACAGTATCTCTTTTTTTTTGTTTTGAGACGGAGTCTTCCTCTGTTACCCAGGCTGGAGTGCAGTGGCACAATCTTGGCTCACTGTAACGGCCACCTCCAGGGTTGAAGTGATTCTCCTGCCTCAGCCTCCCGAGTTGCTGAGACTACAGGCACGAACCACCATGCCTGGCTAATTTTTATATTTTTAGTAGAGACAGGGTTTTGTCATGTTGGCCAGGCTGATCTCTAATTTCTGACCTCATGATCCACCTGCCTCGGCCTCCCAAAGTGCTGGGATTACAGGTGTGAACCACCACACCCAGTTTCCTTTGGTTTTAATTAGCTGAATTTTTCCAACTTTTTGAACGCCTGCATTGATTTTCAACATTCTTACTTTGTATTTATGCATTTAAGATTACAGGTGCCCACCACCATGCCTGGATAATTTTTGTATTTTTAGTAGAAACAGGGTTTCACCAGGTTGTCTAGGCTGGTCTCGAACTCAGGTGATCCACCTGCCTCGGCCTCCCAAAGTGCTGGGATTACAGGCATGAGCCACCGTGCCCAGCCATGAATACAGTATCTTAAGATATTAAGTGTTTTTAATTTTGGTTAAATGTGTGTTCTATTTTCTCTGTTGCCTCTGAATTTCATTTGGCTTTTTTTTTTTTGATGTAGAAAGCTTTTCTGAAATGTCTATTATTACCTGACTCTTCCCATTTTCTAAAAATGTGGTGCCTTCTCATGGCCACATTTTCTCTTCTGTTCTCTTTATCCTTGCAGGGCTCCAACTCTTTATTCTTTCAGTAGCACTTCAGAGGGTTTTTAGAGGGAGTAGTTGTGAACTTATGTGTATGATTCACCGTTCTAACTGGAACAGATATGTTTTAAGCAGCATTATGCATTCCTTCAAGTGTTTTTCTGTCAGATTTTGAGAAACAGAATTGCTGGGGTAGAGGTTTTTTGATCAGTTGTACTTAAGTTGTGAATGAACAGTAATGTACATTTTGTTTCCTGCATTTTGTCTACAGGTTTCAAAAACTTTCAACAAACAAGTAACTCACGTTATCTTCAAAGATGGCTACCAGAGCACTTGGGACAAAGCTCAGAAGAGAGGTGTAAAGCTCGTTTCGGTGCTCTGGGTTGAAAAGTAAGCCGTTTCTCTCTTACTTTTTTTCCTTAAGTATCTGGTATTGAAAATGTGTGGAGATATTTTTCACAGATCGCAGATCCAGATAAAGTTTGATTTTCATCTTTTCTCTGCCTCTTACCTCCCCAAGTAGTTTGACATCCTCCAGCCTCCATTTCCGCAGTTCAAAAATGGGCGTCCTATAATACCTAACTCTGTCTAGGGGGAAAAAGAGCCTGCAGGTCCTGAAGCTGGGTGTGCAGGGTGGACTTAGGAAGCAAGAGGGAATGTGATGAAGCAGATTGTGTTAGTCAGCGAGTGCTGCTGTAACAAAGGACCACAGAATGGGTAGCTTGAACAACAGAAAAGGGCTTTCTCACAACTCTGGAGGCAGGAAGTCCAGTATCAAGGTGTCCACAGGGTTGGTATCTCCTTTTTTTTGAGACCAAGTCTTGCTCTGTCATAGCTGGAGTGCCGTAGCTCGATCTTGGGTCACTGCCGCCTCAGCCTCCTAGGCTCGAGTGATTCTTATGCCTCAGCGTCCCAAGTAGCTGGGATTCATCTCAGCCTTCGCCTCCTGGGCTCAAGTGATTCTCCTGCTTCAGCCTCCCGAGTAGCTGGGATTACAGGCATACACCACCATGCCTGGCTAACCTTTGTATCTTTAGTAGAGACAGGGTTTCATCATGTTGGCCAGGCTGGTCTCAAACTTCTGACCTCAGGTGATCCACCTGCCTCGGCCTCCCAAAATGCTAGGATTACAGACGTGAGCCACCATGCGAGGCCCATACAGTTTTGATTACAGTAAATTTGTAGCAAATTTTGAAATTGGGAGGTATGAGTCCTGTAACTTTGTTTTTCATTGTCAAGATTGTTTGGCTATTTTGATTTGAGTTCCTCGCTAAGATTGTTTGGCTGTTTTGTTTGGGTTCCTTGCATTTCTGTATGAATTTTATGATCAACTTGTCAGTTTATTCAAAAACAAAAAAGGCAGCTGGGATTTGGTAGGATTGTATTGAATCTCTAATTAGGGAAGTGTTGGTGTGTTTATAATATTTAATCTTCCAGTCCATGAAAATGGGATGTGTTTCTTTCTCAGGTCTCAAATTTCCTTCAGTGATACTTTCTAGTTTTCAGTGTACAAGTTTTTTACCCCCTAGGTTAAATTTATTCCTAACGTTTTTGTTCATTTTCATGTGAATGAAATTGTTTTCTTAATTTTTTCAAGTTGTTAGCTGTTAGTGTATAGAAATGCAGGTGATTGTTGTATATTGATCTTATACCCTGCAAATTTGCTGAACTTGTTTATTAGTTCTAAATATATTTGTGGGTTCCTTAGGATTTTCTATATGCAATGTTGTGTAATTTTGTAAATAGAGATGGATTTACTTCTTCATTTCTAGTCTGGCTGCATTTTTATTTTATTTTATTTCATTTCATTTTTATTTGTTCTGGGCAGAACCTCCAGCACAGTGTTGAATAGAAGTGGTGAGAATGGACATCCTTGTCTTGTTGCTCATCTTTGTAGAAAAGGTTTCAGTATTTCATTATTTAATATGATGGTAACTGTGGTTTGTGTAAATGTCCTTTATCAGGCTGAGGACATTCCCTTCTGTTCCAGGTTGTTCGTTTGTTTCTTATTATTAAAGGAAGTTAGATATTGTTGTCAAATGTTTTTCTGCATGACTGATCATCATGTGATTTTTGTCTTTCATTATATTAATGTGATGTAATTGAGGGGTTTTGTATCGTGAACCAACCTTGCAGTCCTAGGATAAATCCTACTTCGTCCTGTTATATACGTTGTCATCTTTCCTTTTTAATTGTTGGAACAGGCCGGGTGCGGTGGCTCACACCTGTAATTCCAGCACGCTGGAAGGCCGAGGGGGGAGGATCACCTGAGGTTAGGAGCTTGAGACCAGCCTGATCAATATGGCGAAACCCTATCTCTTTTAAAAATACAAAAATTAGCCTGGCGTGATGGCGTGTGCCTGTAGTCCCAGCTACTCGGTAGGTTGAGACAGGAGAATCACTTGAACCTGGGAGACGGAGGTTGCAGTAAGCCAAGACCACGCACGCCATTGCACTTCAGCCTGGGCGACGAGAGCGAGGGAAAAAAAAAAAAGAGTAAGGTGTCCTTCTCTGGCTTTTGTCAAGATTTTCTCAGTATCTTTCAGTTTCAGAAATTTAAGTGTCTCGATATGGTTTTTTAAAATTTATTTTGTTTAGATTTCACAGAACTTGTTGAATGTGTAGTTATCTGTGTTTCTACATATGATTCGTTTTTGGCCTTTATTTTGGCCATCTATCTTTTCTGCCCCGTTTCCTCCTCATTTTTTCTGATTAGCTGTATATCTTTTTCTAATTAACTGTATACCAGGGATTGGTAATGTTTTCTGTAAAGGGACAGATAGTACATATTTTAGGCTTTGCGGGCCATATGGTCTCTACTCAACAGCTCAACTCTCCTGTGGTGTGAAAGGAGTAATAGAAAATAGGCAAACAAATGCATGTGTCTGTGTGACAGCAAACTTTACTTCCAAGTCTGGCAGTAAGCCAGGCAGTTTGCTAGTCCTTTCTGTGTAATATACCTTGTAAATGTTTGCATTTGTCCATAGTGCTCTCCTTCTTGTTCATTATTGTTCAGTCCTTTTTTTTCTCCCCAGACTGATCTGTTTTCAAGTTCATTGACTTTTTTTCTCCATCAGATCCATTCTGCTACTTAGTACTTTTATTTGAGATATTTTTGATTTCTAACATTTCTACTTGGTTTCCGTATACATTTTTTTTTTTTTTATTTCGTTTTCACGTGAGATTTCTCATCTTTGGCTTTTCCTGCCTTTCCTTATGAGTGTATTTTCTATTACCTCGATGAGGGTAGTTATAAATAGTTGTCTTAATGACCTTGTCTGATAATTTTGAGGTTGGTATCTGTTTTGTGTTTGTTTTTCTTTGATAGTGTGTCATATTTTTCTGGCTCTTCATATGGCAAATAATTGGAGGTTGTATTCTGCATATTGTAAATACTATGTAGACTCTGGATTCTTTTGTATTGTCACAAAGAGCGTGACCTTTTTGTTTTAGCAAGCAGTTAACTTGTCATTAAAGTTAAATGGCCGCTGTCATTATTTGGGCAGTTGCTTAGATGGGCTCTTTAAGCGTCAGGTGCAAGCTGATTTGTTTGCCTCAAACACATGTTGTTCAGGGGGCAGCCAGAGACTTGAACTTCTGTACTCAGAATTTGGGGTTTCTCCTGTGGTTCTCTGACTTCCTGAGTTCTTACCTCATTTCTCTGGTGGCCCTAGCTGCCCAGTCTCCTTCCCCTGTTCTCTTCAGCGAGAAAGGAGGCCGTAGCTTATGCTTGAGTGCCTGCTGTGCCACACCAGCTCCCTCAGAGACTGTGGCTGCCTTTAGGGGACAGACAGAAAATGTGGTGATGCTCAGATTTGTTTGCTTCCTTTTAAAATTTGCCTGTTCTTTCTTTTTCTTTTTTTTCCCTCAAGCTTTCAAAGCTGTCATATAGTTGGTTTATTTTATTTTATTTTTCCTGTATTTCTAGGACGGGTAGCTTATAGTTCACCTATATTTGTATATTGGTTTGTTAGGAATAAACAGAAATGGAACTTAGTATGTTATTTTTGAAGCATCTGATGCCAGTCTAATTCTTCTTCCCTTCAAAATTATTTGATCTTTTTGCCTGGAGACTCCTTAAGGATATTTTTTGTTTTAGTTTATCTTTTTTTTTGAGACAGAGCCTCACTCTGTCACCAGGCTGGAGTGCAGTGGCGCGATCTGTGCTCACTGCAACCTCCAACTCCCTGGTTCAGCGGTTCTCCTGCCTCAGCCTCCCAAGTAGCTGGGATCACAGGCACGTGCCACCACGCCCAGCTAATTTGTATATTTTTAGTGGACACGGGGTTTCACCATGTTGGCCAGGATGGTCTCGATCTTCTGACCTCATGATCTGCCCGCCTCAGCCTCCCAAAATACCGGGATTATAGGCATGAGCCACAGGGCCTGGCCAGGATTTTTTTTTTTTTTAAGACTCATAGCTTTACTGTAATATGTTTTGGATTGATCATTCCAGTTCTGGCTTGGGCTTTTCAACAGATTCAGGTCTATATTTCTGCAAAAGTTTCTGGGATTATAGTTTTAAATATTCTGCTTCATTGTTTTGCTTTTTTTCTGGGACTCCAATTATGTTTACGTTGGTCCTGCTTAGCTGTCTTTTATTTCAGCCACTTTGACTTCAACCCATATATATAAGCTCATGCCGGGCGTATGTCTGACTACCTCCAACACTTCAACACATAAATCAGCTTTATCCTTCTGATAAAATGGCTTAGAGTTCAGTGGTCTGTAGCAGGGAATGGCAAACTATCACCCCTCGGCCAAATACACCCTGCTGTCCTGTTTATATTTTTAAAATATATATATATATATATATATTTTTTTTTTTTTATTTATACACATACACACACACACACAAATTTTTACCCCAAATACTCATTTGACAGTATTTGTTTTTGTTTTTTGAAGACAGAGTCTTGCTCTGTTTTTTGGTTTTTGGAGACAGGGTGTTGCTATGTTGCCCAGGCTGGAATACAGTGACTCAGTTGCAGCTTACTGCAGCCTTGACCTCTAAGGGTTAATTATTCCTCTCACCCCAGCCCTCCTGAGTGGCTGGGACTGTAGGCATGTGCCACCATGCCCAGCCATTAAAAAAAATTTTTTTTTTCTTTTTTCTTTTTGAGATGGAGTCTTGCTCTGTGGCCTAGTGCAGTGGCACAATCTCGGCTCACTGCAAGCTCCGCCTCCCGGGTTCACACCATTCTCCTGCCTCAGCCTCCCGAGTAGCTGGGACTACAGGTGCCCGCCACCACGCCCTGCTAATTTTTTTTTGTTTTTGTATTTTCAGTAGAGATGGGGTTTTACCGGGTTGGCCATGATGCTCTTGATCTCCTGACCTTGTGATCCACCTGACTTGGCCTCCCAAAGGGCTGGGATTACAGGCATGAGCCACCAAGCCTGGCCTTAAAGAATTTCTTTATAGAGATAGGATCTCACTATGTAGCCCAGACTGGGCTCAAGCGATCCACTCACTCCAGCCTCTCAAAGTGCTGGGATTACTGGTATGAGCCACTGCACCCAGCTGACAATATTTGATTCAAGTTCAGGGGTTTCGTTATATTCTTCAGTTTTGTATTTGCTTTTATTTTAGGGAGTGTGATGTGTTTTCCTCTGCTGAAATGATTTGCTTTTTCTTTGTTTTTTTAAAAAAGATTTTTAAAATGGATGTAGTCTATTCTATTTCCATTCATTGTATAGGCCAGGTGTGTGGCCAGAGCATCCTCTTCTGTCAGTTCTGCTGTCTCGCATAGTTTCTTTTATAGGTGATGCTGGTGATGGAGGGAGAAGGAAGGGGCTCGTGTATCTCGTTTGCCTTTTGTTTCTATAGGATCCTTAAATGTTTTTCTCTTAGTTTCTTCTTTTTTCACTGCCATTGGTTCAAGGGCTGCCACTCCCCCCGGAACTGATGCTTTTCAGAGCCTGCTTGTCCTAGTCTTGCTCCCATTCAGGCCCCTTCCCTGGAGTGGGTGCCGTGAGCTGCGTGGGTTCTGTGTTGTGGCAGTTGCGCTGGGCGTCCTCTTTCTGAGACTTCTTTTACCTGTGCTTCATGTAAGTCCTCCAGGCTGTACTACTTTTTATGGAGTCTTAAGCCTATTATCCCCGACTTTCTGCATCCATAGACTTGCAGCTGTGTTGGAATTGGATTATTTTTCTACTTAAAGTTCATCTGAATTTGCGCTGTTACATCCGTATCGGCGAGAATGTAGGTCATATGTGTCTTTTATTTAAGTTTCTTTTTTATTTTCTGCTTTTTTTTCGGGGAGGGAATGGGGGAAGACTCAGTATCAGGCAGCTATCGTTGTTTTCTCTACCTCGTCTTCTTATGGAGTCCATTGCAATGGCTTATTGATTTTTATTTCAAAATAGATCTCTCATAGATCTTTATCTCTGCTGTTACAGTCCAGACAACTATCATGTCTTGCTTCAATTACTGTAGCAGCCTCCTGCCTATTTCATTTTGTTTCTTATACATCAGCAAATGTAACCCCTTTTGTTACCAGTGGAAGGTATCCAAGTTACTGGCAGCAAATCTGTGTGGGTTTGCAGCAACTTCAGTTCTTGCCTCCTCAGAAGAAAGAATTCCACGGAGGGGCATAAGACAGAAGAAGAGACTGAAGCAAGTGTCAGAGCAGAGGCAGAAGTTTATTTAAAAGGCTTCAGAACAGAAAGAAAGGAAAGTACACTTGGAAGAGTCCCAAGTGGGCATGGAGGTCTAATTTGATGTTTAACCTTGATCCTGGGATTTATAGGCTCGCCCTTCCTGCAGTTCTTCCCTCGGGATGGTCTACCTGCATGCACAGTGCGGGAATTGAGCACAGGCAGGTTGTTTAGGAAGTTGTATGCGTGCCCATCCAAGGCTTTCTTCCCATTTCTCCACCATTTTGTCTCTTAATGTGCATGCCTGGAAAGTGGCCTCTCCCTGGCATCTGCATTCAGTTAACACTTTAGTGCAGCAGGTGTGGACTGTCAGGAAATGGCCTCTCCCTGGCATCTGCATTCAGTTAACACTTTAGTGCAACAGGTGTGGACTGTCAGGAAATGGCTTCTCCCTGGCTTTGGCTGCCAATTTATCTCTTTTAGAGAGGCAGTGCGATAATCGTTGAGCTATCACCCGACATTCCTTGTGGGTGGTAGAGCCCTCTCATGCCGGGCTTATGTCTGACTACCTGCAACACTTCAACACATAAATCAGCTTTATCCTTCTGATAAAATGGCTTAGATTTCAGTGGTCTGTAGCAGGGAATGGCAAACTATCACCCCCCGGCCAAATACACCCTGCTGTCCTGTTTATTTTTTTTTAATGGCCCATGAGCTAAGAATGGTTTTTAAGTAAAGAGAAAAAAAAAATTCAAATGTTTACTATTTCATGATATTTACATTATATAAAATTCAATTTTAGTATCCATAAATACCATTTTATTGGAACACAGGCATGTTCCTCTGACGATGTAGTCAGTGGCTGCCTCTGTCCTACAGCTGTAGATTTGGATCCTGTGGCAGAGACCTTACGGCCCATGAAGCCTAAGACATTCACTGCTTTCCCCTTTACAGAAGTTTGCTGACCCAGGTCCAGTGTGCTGCATGATGGTCCCCTTCCCTTCCAATGTCAGCTGCTCCCCTCTCCCTTGTTTGCGTCTTCCAAATGCTCTGGGCTTCCAGGTCCCCAAGGCCACGCTCTTTTCTGCCTTTAGTTCTTGGCCTGTGCTGAGAACTCTGCCCCCTCTTCCCGACTCTAAACTCAGTTTTGTAGTCAGCTCCTTTATACGTGTTGCATTGCAAGGTCGCTTTATCAGAAGCGCTTCCTCTGTCCCCGGTTCGCAGTTCAAGCCCTCTTTGTTATTCTCTATCTCAACTCCTTTTTTCCTGTGTGTACTATTAAAACTTCTTTTGCTCATTTGACTGCTTTATCTGTCTGTGTATCTAATCATGCATTTGGTCTTTCTGTTGTAATGTAAACTCCAAGAGCAGCTACCGGTCTGTCTTATTTATGGTTGTGTTTCCAGTAAATCTAACATTCATCTGGCTCATAGTAGATGCTCAGTAAATATTTGTTCTAACAAATTATGAACAAAGGAAAATTTAGTTAAGTGGTACAGAGATACTACAGAAAATATCATGGGGGAAAATGACTTGAAAAAAACTACATTTTAAAAGTTGTATAGAAATGTGGAAGGGAGAGTGCAGAAACAGAGACCTTTACTAGAAGCTTGAAGTAAATGGAGATGCACGGACAAAATTAAAATAGTAGCCATTTCTGTATCTAATAGGGCCTCTCAGCTAACCCTACAATGGGGATGATCACTGTTAGTGTTTTCTGCTGAGAGTTAGGGATTCTTACTCTGCTGGCCCAGCCCCTGACTCCCCCTCATCTCATTCTCTATCCCCTTTCTCTCTCTGTATTTCTGCCCACCACTAACCCCAGCCTCTTTCTCAAGGGACTCATGCAGACTCCATAATACTTGTAACTTCATTATCCAAAAACAAACTTTTTTTTTTCTTTGTGGAGACTGAGTCTCAGTCTCTTGCCCAAGCTGGAGTGCAGTGGTGCAATCTCGGCTCACTGCAACCTCTGCCTCCTGGGTTCAAGCAATTCTCCTACCTCAGCCTCCTGAGTAGCTGGGGCTATAGGTACGTACTACCATGCCTGGCTAATTATATATATATGTGTGTGTGTGTGTATATATGTGTATATATATATATATATATATATATATTTTTTTTTTTTTTTTTGAGATGGAGGCTCGCTCTGTCACCCAGGCTGGAGTGTAGTGACATGATCTTGGCATACTGTAAGCTCTACCTGCCGGGTTCATGCCATTCTCCTGCGTCAGCCTCCCGAGTAGCTGGGACTACAAGAGCCCGCCACCACGCCCAGCTAATTTTTTGTGTTTTTAGTTGAGACGGGGTTTCACCGTGTTAGCCAGGTTGGTCTTGATCTCCTGACGTTGTGATCCACCCGCCTCAGTCTCCCAAAGTGCTGGGATTACAGGCGTGAGCCACCATGCCCGGCCAATTTTTATATTTTTAGGAGAGACAGGGTTTCACCATGTTGGCCAGGCTGGTTTAACTCCTGACCTCAGGTGATCTATCCACCTTGGCCACCCAAAGTGCTAGGATTGCAGGTATGAGCAACTGTGCGTGGCAAAAGCAAACTTTTAAGGTCCTCAGAAGCTCAAAAGTGAACCTAATCTATTGACATTTTATGTTTTTTGTGTGTGTGTGTGTGTTTTTTTTTTTGAAACTGAGTCTCGCTGTGTCACCCAGGCTGGAGTGCAGTGGTACAGTCTTGGCTCACTGCAAGCTCCGCCTCCCGGGTTCACACCATTCTCCTGTCTCAGCCTCCCGAGTAGCTGGGACTATAGGCACCCACCACCATGTCCGGCTAATTTATTGTATTTTTAGTAGAGACGGAGTTTCACCATGTTAGCCAGGATGGCCTCGATCTCCTGACCTTGTGATCCACCCGCCTTGGCCTCCCAAAGTGATGGGATTACTGGCGTGAGCCCCCGTGCCCAGCCCATATACTTCTTTAGTTAACTTTTTATTACAGGACATTTTTTGCCTGTACGTGCAGATACATCCCACTTTTTATGTACAAGACTTTTGTAGTAGCTGTCCGGTAATTTATGTAACCAGTGGCCTATTGATGATTGAAGTTTTTCATTTCTTAGTTATTTTTTTTTCAATTAGAAATATTACAGCACTGAGCTTCTGTATATATTACCTTTTTGCAGGTATTAAATCTTTCCATAGGTTTAAATCCCAAAAGTGGGCTGTTTGGTTCAGAGAGTTTACATATTTCAATATGATAGATGCTGCCAAATCACCTCCTGGAAGGAGTGTACTGGTTTCCATTCTTTCTGGAATTATCAAAAAATACCTGTGTCCCAATACCTTTGCTTATATTGTGAGTTATCAGTTCTTTTAATCATTTGTAATTTGTAGAAGAAAAATAATACTGTTTTTATTTGCATTTGTCTGATTTTTAGTGAGCTTGAATTTTCTTCAATAGAACATAGAGATAAGAGCCAAACTGACCTGCATTTTTTCTATCACGTCTGTCCTTTCTTGGTGAACTGCCTGCCTTTCCAATGCAATAGCTATGGTTTCCACAGAAAATGTGAACATTAACTTTGTAAGGTCACTAGGTGTCACTAGAATCCCATTCTGTTGGGTTCCTTCTGGGAGTCTTCGTTTTAAGATCAGATGGGAATTGATGAAATTCTGACATTTCCTTTGGACGTAGAAATTTTTACGTTGAAGAAAGAATAAATAAAGGTCAGCTTGGCCCCCACTGTAAGTTCTGTTGAAGAAAGTTTATCATTTTTAAGCAATTGCAAACTAACAGCTAGGTTGAGAATACAGTTCACAGGCTTTGTCCTTGCTAGGCTGAGAGTTGGTTGCTGACCGAAGGTCATCACCCCCTGCATTTAGTGTTTGCTAGAAACAGGGACATATTCCCGCATAAGCACAACACAGGCCGACATTAGGGGCTTATCACAGCTCCCTTCCTGCCGGAATCCTCAGACTCCATTCGTATCCTATCAGCAGCCAGCTCCACTTCTCACCTCCTCAGCCTTCTCACCCTGCAGCCATTCCGTAGTCTTTCACTGGCTTCTGTGACTTTGACACTGTGTAAGGTCATTGACCAGTGATAGGAACATCCCTCAGTTTGGGAGGGTCTCATGTGTCCTCCTGATATCACATCAGTGTGTAACAGTGGGTGTGTAGCCATGTAGGACTGGGTGAATTACTCAACTGCTAGGCTCTAGGTTCTCCAGCAGCTCCTGAGTTAACTTGCTACGGTTGTTCCAGTGCTAGACCACAGAAGTGCTCTCTCTGCTGGCAGAGCACTATTGTGCAGACTTCTCTGAGTCTGCTGTGTTCTTCCCTGTGTGGCAGGGACACACTTGAAGGATTGTGTGCTTCGCGGCTGCAATCTTCAAAAAGATGCGATTCACTTTTTTACCTCACTGACACAGTGCCTTCTACATAAAAGATTAATGTGCTTTTCCTGCATTGACTTATTGAGTGGGCCTAGAGAATAAGATACTGCTGCTGGGCAGTTTGGCACAAGATTAGTATAAAGGCTGCAGGATTGGCCCAGGTGAAGGCATCATTGTAAGGGTAGAGTGGGAGTTGGTGGTTCCTGGCTGACCTAGCAGGTGTGCTGTGCGAAGTGCTGGAGTGAATCGGCTCTCTGGGGAGAACAAGCTCATCAGAGCAGGCCTTCCTGAGGAGAACGTTGCTGCTTTGATTTCTGTTGGCTCTGAGGCAGCAGCAGGTCAAATAGTTGGTTCTCTGTTTAGAGACATCCCTTGAAACACTTTTTGTTTTGACCACTAGATGGTGGGATAATGTTATCATTTTACATTTCTGAAGAAAAATAGAAATCTAATTGGAAGCTTTTTTCTCTGTTCAGTAGATTTTGGTTGCACCCCTGGTAAACGTGGGTTTCAGTGTAGCAGCTTTAGTGTGTTACCATGTGTGCTAAAGCGTAGCTGTTGGCATGCAGAACGGCATTACTGGCAGTAAGTGCCACTTTCTTCTTCATAGTGAGTGATGATAGTTACATGCAGGTAGATGAAATTCAGGGAGAGCATCTCTGTGCACCTTACATCTTATCACTCTGAAGGATATGCGGTTGGGAAGCTTATCCCAAAGGAACAGAACACATCTTCCACAACCGTATAACCTATGCTAGGCACACGTTTTACTGGGTTGAATCAAGCCCTTCCTTAAACTGCTAACGTAGAGGATACTTACTGGTTTTGTAAACTTTGGCAAATGATCTTCTGTGCTCCTCGATTTTCTGTATTGTGCAATAGGTGGTAGTGGCTTTTCCAGCACGGTTGGTTTGAGGCTTCTCATGAGCTGGCTGACCTTTGTCCTGATGATGGTGGTGATTTTAATAGTGTGTATTTGATAACACGATTATCTAGGGTCTCCTCCACGTCTTTCATCCAGATGCATCTCAGCCACCCCCCTTTTGCTGTTCCCTTAGTCATAATAGTGGTAAATCGATGACATTTTGCTTAAGAAGAAGCTGCTAAAAACTTCTCATGCTTAAAATTGGTAATTAAGGGAACTTTTTAAAAAGAAGCACACCTAACAAGCATTTCCTTCCTCATTCTCTTCCACCGCGCCTCCCTTTCCCATCACTTTTGTTAGATACAGCATTCTGCTCATCCCGTTATTGTAGGCTCAGATAGGTGGTTTTTTTTTAAAAATCAGCTTTATAAAAACATTTACATAAAATAAAATGGACCCATTTTAAGTGTACATTCACGGAGTTTTGATAAATGTGTATACTTGTGTCACCACCACAACCAAAATATAGAGCATTTTCATCACCCCAAAATCTCCCTCGTGTCCATTTGCTGTCGGCCTCCCTGCCCCCTCCTCCCACCCCAGGGCAGCCAGAGATCTGGTTTCTGTCATTAAAGATTAGTGTCACCAATTCTGCGGCTTCAGATCAGTGGAATCATCCAGTGTGTACTATTTTGTGCCTGACTTCTTTCCCTGAAGGTGATGTTTTTGCGATTTGTCCATGTTGTTGGTAGCAGTGATTTCACTTCCTTTTATAGCTGAGTAGCATTCTATTGCTGGCGTGTAGCTTGGTGCCACCAGTTGATGGAGATTGGGCTAGTTTTCCATTTTAGGTTATTATGAATAAAGTTACAATGGACATTTACATTTGTGTCTCTGTATGCTTTCATTTCTATTCGGTCATTACCCAGACTTTTCCAAGGCAGTTATGGCACTGTATATTCCTCACCAGCGGTGTGTGAGGGTTCCATTCACTCCACATCTTCGCCAATACTTGTAATTTATCCATCTTTTGAATTTTAGCCATTTGAGCGGATGTGTAGTGGTATCTCTTTTTTTTTTCCAACATTGTTTTAAGATCTAATTCGCATGGTACACAGTTTGCCTGATTAAAGTGTACAATTCAGTGGTTTTATATATACAGTCAGGTATTGCTTAACGACAGGGATGCCTTCTGAGAAATGAATAGTTAGGTGATTTTGTTGTTGTGGAGACATCACAGTGTGTATTTACACACACCTGCATGACATAACTACTGCACACCTAGGCTCTGTGGCACAACGTATTGCTCCTAGGCACAAACCCCTACAGCCTGTGCAGTTGTAATACAGTGATAAGTATTGGTGTCTCTGCAATATTTAAACATAGAAAAGGTACAGTAAAAATATGGCATAAAAGATAAAATATGGTACATCTATATAGGGTGTTTACTATGAATTGAGCTCGCTAGACTAGAAGTTGCTGTGGTTGAGTCGTTGAGTGAGTGGTGGGCGAATGTGAAGGCCTACTACTGTACACTACTGTGGGCTTTATACTCGTCATACACTTAGGCTACACTGGATGTATATTTTTTGGAGCAACTGTATTAACTGATACTATAACTTTTTTTAAAGACAAGGTCTTGCTTTGTCTCCCAGGCTGGAGTGAAGTGGCACAATTATGGCTCACTGTAGCCTCAACCTCCTAGGCTCAAGCAATCCTGCTGCCTCAGCTTCCTGAGAAGCTGGGGCTACAGGCGTGTGCCACTATGCCTGGCTAATTTATTTTTATTTTTATTTTTGTAGAGATGGCATTCTTGCTACGTTGCCACAGCTAGTCTCCAACTACTGACCTTAAACAGTCCTCCTACCTCTGCCTCCCAAAATGTTGGGATTACGCATGGGAGTTATTGCACCCAGCTCCTCCCATAAGTAAATAATCTATCTCTCTGTTAGTTGTGGTGGGAGGAAAAAAAAAACGTAGGTTATTTATAATACCTAATACGAGTGCTACGTAAATAGTTATTATACCGTATTTTTTTTTTTTGAAATGGAGTCGCCCTGTGGCCCGGCTGGAGTGCAGTGGCACGTTCTCGGCTCAGTGCAACCTCCGCCTCCCGGGTTCAAGCGATTCTCCTGACTCAGCCTCCTGAGTAGCTGGGTTTACAGGCATGCACCACCACGCCCGACTAATTTTTGCATTTTTAGTAGAGACGGGGTTTCACCATGTTAGCCTGGATGGCCTTGAACTCCCGACTTCCCACGTCAGCCTCCCAAAGTGCTGGGATTACAGGTGTGAGCCACCGCGCCTTGCCTATACTGTATTTTTTTTTTTAATTTGGCCTTTCTATAGCTTTTTTACATGATAAACTTCGTAATTTTTTAAATTTTTTGACTTTTTTTAATACCTTTGAATACGTTGTACGGCAGTATAAAAATATATCTTTATCAGCTTTTTCTATTTTTTAATTTTAATTTTTACTTTTAAACTTAAAAAAAAAAAAAAAAACCTAGGACACAAAGGCACACATTAGCCTGGGCCTACACGGGGTTAGGAATATCAGTATGTCACTAGGCGATAGGAATTTTTTCAGCTCCATTATAATCTTATGTGAACACTGTTGTGTATGTGGTCTGTCATTGACCAAAAGGTTGTTATGCAGCATATGACTGTATTCACAGAGTTGTGCAACCGTCACCACAATTTAAAAACGTTTTCGTCACCTCAAAATGAAATTTGTACCCCTTAGTCCTATGCCCTATTCTCCCACCAGCCAAGGCAGCCACTAGTCTACTTTCTTTCTCTGTGAATTTTTCCTTTTCTGGGCATTTCACATAAGCGGAATCATATGATATACGGCCTTCGTGTCTGGCTTCTTTCTCTTAGCATAATGTTTTCAAGGTTCATCATGTTGTCATCTGTATTAGAATTTCATTTCTTTTTATGGTGGAATCATGTTCCATTGTATGGACATGCACATGCACACCCACACTCACACACACACACACACACACACACACACACAGAAGAACCAAATATTACAAGGCTTATGATGAAAAACAATGGTCCCTTTCTTGACCCTTTTCACCCTCAATTCCTGTTCCCCAGAGGCAGCTCCTTTCACACATGTGGCTGCTTCTGCAGATAAGCTGTTCAGTGACCTCCATATTTCTAAATACTGTGGCCGTATTGCTGTTTTGGTTTTTCAGTTTCAGATATTATCTAGTGACTTTCTGATAGGGAAGTGAGAATTTTGTTTTTAATCGGCCCCTCTGAGGGCACCCCACTCCCACATACACGCATCTGCTGTTTGCATGGACACATTCATGTGCAGGCTCTTTCCACTCTTGATTGCAGTGTACATGATACATTTTGCTTAAATCAGTAGTTTATGTTTACATCATTATGACTGTGGAAGTTGTGTATTAGGCTGAATCTCAGACTGAACCGTGCATATATTTCCTTTCATGGAAAACTTTTTGTTTTCCCTGAGCTTGGCCTAGTGTCCTTTGAGTCCAGAGCTTCTCAGGCTCCAGTTGTCTGAGCATTGACCCAGAGCCCCCACTGGGCACTGGGTGGCAGTGAGTGGGCACAGGCAAGGAGAGAAGGAGAGTTGCTGCCTCTTTTCAGCCTTCCACCCTCCGCCCTCTGCACTTTGCCTGCTGTCCTCTGCCCCCTGCCCCACCCCTGACTGCTCTGGATTCACCTGCGCCTCCCGCCGTGGAGTGGTTCTGGCTCCAGGTTCTGAGCTCCAGATGGACTCCTCCCCAGCCCAGCCGCCAGGCTTGAGTTTCCCTTTTTTTTTTTTTTTTTTATTTGTTTGATTTCAGTTCCCCAGACAGCTCTTATCTACTCTTTATTTTTGTTGGTTTATATCTTTTTGTTTTCCTTTACTATCATTTTATTGGGGTTTTGGGGGTCAAGAGAAAAGCATGTGCTCAGTCCACCAGATTTAACCAGAGGTCAAAAACCTTCCATTTTATTGTCTAAATATTATTCAGTTAAGGATTCCCCCTCCCCATCTTAGTCCCCAACTGCCTTTGCTGAATCTTTAGCGTCTCCTGCCACAGTTATTGTGGTAGTCCCTGACTGGCCTCCTCGTCCTGGACCAGTGATCTGCCCACGACTCCTCCCTCACACCTGTCCCCATGCCCCAGAGCCCACAGGACGGGGTCCAAGCTGATTAGCTTAGAAAGTACAACCCTTGGAATCACATGAATTCTTTTTTTGTTGCTAGTCTCCTAACTTGCATTCATTCACTCAGTCATAAAAGTGGCGTATGTTTTCCCAAAAATGTCACCCTGTTTGCTGCACTGTGCTTGAGTCTATGCTCTGCTTCCAGATGGAAGATCTGTGTCCTCCCACATCTGCCTCCTTGTCAGAGTTGAGTTTGGTGATCATCTCTGACCTGAAGCTTTCTCTGAACCATACTCATTATGCAACTTTTTGCTGCTTTTCTGCCTGGTTGTACTTCTCTTGTTAAAATTACTGCACTGTATTGTTTTTTAAATTTGTACATTTTTGCAGATTTCTCTGATGCCTGGCTTAATAGAAGACAGTTGCCTTCTCATATCTGCCTCTGCATTCTGTGTATTGGGATAGCACATGTCATTTTGCTTCTGAAAACTCCACTGCATTGTATACTGAGGAGATAACGTGAGATGAGAAAGGAAAATCACATGTTAGTGTTGTTATAAAGATATTATTGACTTTGCACACCCTCAGAAGGGGGTCAGGGATGCCAGGATGAGATTCATTACCCTAGTGTCACTTACCACACTGCATAGACCATACTGTACCATACAGAGGCACATATTTGTGAAACTTCCTTCATTCCTGATATATTTTGTAGAAATTTCTATATCAATATGGATATGTGTTTTTTATTGTGGTATACTTAATTTTTTCAAATGACTGTTCGTGTGTTAGATGTTGAACGGTGATAGGCCTGTGAGGGATAGTTGGAGAGGTGAGTAGAGGCCTTATTATAAAAACACTTAAACAGCAGATGAGTGAGAATATGCTCTAAACATGGGAGTGACAGAAGGTTTTTATGTGGGTTGGAAAGAAATTTAAGATTAATATATCAGTAATGTATGAGTGAATTAGAAGAGGAGAAACAAACAGTAGGGCAGGAGATCATTTAGAAAATCATCATTATTTAGACTTGAGTGACAATGTTAAGAAGGAGATAAGGGTCACAGGAATCCAGAGATACGCAGGTGGACAGGAGAAATGGCAGGTGTGTCCACAGGGCAGGAGGAGGAGGCTTGGCAATGTGGAGCACTGGTTGCACACCCAGGCCTTAGGGCTAATGGTGGTGTCTGGACAGAAACACAAAAAGGACAACCCAATTTTGGAGGAAAGAGATGTCCTTTGACTTCAATTTCTTTACGTCCCTTCTACCTCTAAATTTTCTGTTTTATGGCCTGTTTACTATTAAATGATGCATTTAATAGCATTTACTCATAGCTTTATTAGTACCATGCACTAATAATTTTGAAGTATGCTACAAGTCAAAAATTGTTGCATAAAAATTGTACTTCCTTTACCTGCTTCTTGCTTCTATTATACTTAAATACCAGATAGAGACACTTTTGGGAAGTTTGATTTATACTGACTTTTGTATTTGCTATTGTATTTATTTTTTAAAAGTCTGTTAAAATGACCTAGGTATGGATTTCTTAAATTGGTAATACATGTGCAGATTTAGTGCTGTGTCAATGTGTAATAGTAACAAATACTCATTAGACTACCTTAATTTAATTATACAGATGCAGGACAGCTGGAGCACACATTGATGAATCATTGTTCCCTGCAGCTAATACGAATGAACAGTTACCAAGCGTAATTAAAAAAAAAGTAAGTACATGATTTCAATGTAGATAATAGCAATTAGGAATTTATTCTTTTTTTATTTCTAGAAAATAAAACTTCTAGAAATATATTCAAGAGTTGTCTTAAATATGCTATTGATGTTACTGTTCTTTTCACATAGCATTTTTTAGTGAATTACAGAGATTATTTTATCCTATGACTTCTTCGAAAGCATTTGTAGGAAATGGAAAAGACTGTGGTTGGCCATAGGAAAACTAAAAGGTGCCAAGAGACAAGCAAACATTTAGGTGCTTTGGTAATTACTTCAGAATGAAGTTCATTATATCTGTAGTCAAAATACCTGCATTCTATTTAGCCAAATAAATCTCAAAAGTCCGATGGACCTACATCCAAGTGTGCAAAGTCATTTATTAGGAAAATCTGCTGTACAAATACAGTTGTCCTTCAGTATCCACAGAGGATCAGTTCCAGGACCCCCTCAGATACCAAAATCCACTGATGCTCCAGTCCCTTATATAAAATGCCATAGTATTTACATGTAACCTACACAAATCCTCCTGTATACTTAAGAAAAAATTGTTTGTAGAGACAGGGTCTTTCTGTGTTGCCCAAGCTAGTCTCAAACTCCTGGCCCCAAGTGATTCTCCTGCCTCAACCTCCCAATTGGGATTACAGGCATGAGCCACTGCACCTGGCTCCTCCCATGTACTTTAAGTCATCTCTGGATTACTTAAATACCTAATACAATGTGAATGCTTTGTAAATAGTTGTTACACTGTATTTTTTTTTAATTTGTGTTAAATTTTTTTTCTTTTGAGTATTTCCAATCATGACTGGTTGAGTCCACAAATCTGGAACTTGCAGATACAGAGGGCACACTGTAGAGTTAAAGACATTGCTTTCATTTGAGATCGAATTCACATTTTAACCACAACCTTTTCAGCTTTCTATTTATTTAGAAGTTCTAATTGTGATTTCTTTATCTGAGGATACTTTACTCTGAAACATCACAGCCAGTTTGTTTTCACATGAGATTCTCTGTTAGAGGGAGGATTTGATGACTTTCTGCAAACTGAACTACATTTCCTGTAGACTAGAGGAGAAATAACTGTGGACTTCACATTTCCTGAAAATAGTAAATGATATTTCTTCATTACATTTCATCTCAGACAAGCCATAGTTTGCCCATGCAGTGATGGATGAACTTCTTCAGTTTTACCTGATTATAGGTGAACAAGTGTTCTGCAATCTCTGGACTCCCTGTGACATGCTAAAATCAAGTGTTTATTGTAAAAACACATCAGTAGTCATGCCTATTTTCATTGTAAAGCATTTAGTAAACACAGACATCTCTTTGATTGCCCTCCCTCAAAGTAAGCAGCTTTCAATTTGATGAGTATCCTGGGTGGCATTTCTTTAGTACGTTACACACATGTACACACTCAGACATGCATGCTTGACGTGAGGGGGCTCTGCTGTCTTATGTGTATCATTTGGTGAGTTGCCTTCTCTTCCCCAATTAACAATATGGTTTTGACCATTTCATGTCAGTAGCTTTGACTCTACTCAGTTTTCTGTATTGCATTATACGTTGTGACTGTGTTTTTCCGGTATTCATGTACTTTTAGTCAATGTCAGGTTTTGCTAAGTATATTACTTATGCCACATATTTGAGTTTATTTCTCCAGGTCAGATATCTAGAGATAAAATTACTGGGTCAGAATACATACACATTTTGATTTTAACAGTTCCACCAATCATAAACAAGGTGACCTATTTCTTGGCCAGATATGGTGGCTCACACCTGTAATCCCAGCACTTCAGGAGGCTGAGGTGGGCAAATCAATTGAGGCCAGGAGTTTGAGACCAGCCTGGCCAACATGTTGAAACCCCATCTCTACTAAAAATACAAAAATTAGCCAGACCTGGTGGTGCACACCTGTAATCCCAGCTACTCAGGAGGCTGAGGCAGGAGAATTGCTTGAACCCAGGAGGTGGAGGTTGCAGTGAGCCCAGATTGCGCCACTGCACTCCAGCCTGGGCGACAGCAAGGCTCTGTCTCAAAAAACAAAACAAAACAAAAAACCTATTTCTTGATACTCTGACCAATATTGGATATTGCTGATCTTTTTAATTTTTCCTAATCTGAAGCATTAATGACTGCTCATACACTTTACCACTTTAATTTTCATGTCCAGAAACCTTCCCTTTCCTTCTTTTTTCCAAATGTAATTGCAAATTAAAATTAAATTTAAATAATTGCAAATTAAAATTAAATTAAAATAAAATTAATTAAAATTAAATTTGCAAAGTAAACGACTCGAGGCCTTATTCTTTTGGGTCCTTGAGAAGGTTCTGTGCATCTGTCTCCCCCTCACCCTGTCTGCTGCCTGCCTGCCTAGCTTGCTGTTCCTCAAGCATGCCAATCGTGTTTCTGTTTCAGAGCCATTGCGTTATCTGTTCCCTCTGTCTGGAACATTATTCCCCCAAAATCCATACACATGACCTGTTTTCCAGCCTCCCTATGGCTTTGTGCAGATGTTGCTTTCTCTTTGAGACCTGTCCTGCCACCCCTGTTGATACCAGCAGTTCCTTCCCACTTGTGCCAACTATGCAAGTCTCTTTTCATCTGCAGTGCTGACTGGCTCCTCCTAACACACTGTAGTAATACGGGCAGTTTGATGGAATACAGCTGCTAGAGAAGATTCACAGGACCCCAAAATAACAATGTGTGCAATCTGCACAGTACCTGAGAACCAGGTTGCGCAAGGTGTGGAGTGTCTTCTTGTATACTGCTGACCCTGAGCCTGTATGAACCAGCCCCACTGGCAGAGCCTCCAGGCAAATCCTTCATCTCACTAATCATAAACAATGTTGACAGGCCAGGACAGTCTGTCCCCAAACTTCCCGGACCTGTGGCTATAAAGCACCACTGTCTAATTAGTACATTTTGTGTCGTGCCGGTACTTTAGTGAAAGCAGTGCAGGCTGGTTCCAAGCCAGTTGAAATGAACCTCCCAAGACACATACAACTTACTTATTTATTATGTTTATTTTCTGTCATTCCTTACCAGCATACAAGCTCCATGATGACAAGGATCTTTCTAGGTTGCAAGACCAGTGCCTGACGTATGGTCATGTTTTTTGTCAATAAATGAGTGAATAACTAACAGAGCAAGATCCCCAGTATAGGCATTAGCCTTGAATAGCTAAAAAGTTCTTTCTATAAGACTGGAGCAAAAGAAGTTAGCTTTTATGTGGGTAGCTAGCTACCCATGTAAACAAATTTGGGCTGGTAGCTTCAAGCTGACAACCAAGGAACCTAGACAGACGACTTAAATTTCCCTGGGGTGCTACAAGAAAGAAGTCAGGCATAAAAGTGTTAGTAGGTAAAATCGATGTGAAGTTCCAGTATGCGTATTTGTGCTGATGGCTGGGCTAAAGACGGGAAGTCAATGGGCAGTTCCAAGAAGAGAATGTGGGTAAGGCTGGGAATGTGAGGTGTGTTTCAAAGGAAACATTTCCCCTCTCTGAGGATGGTAAGAGTAGAGTTAACCCAAGACCTTGCTGTGGATCTCAGCCTGGGGTTTCATGTGTTTGTGAGTGTAGTTACAGTTTTTGGGTTTTACTGGCTGATTGGAGTTACTGTGATTTAATGACAGTAAGGCAAGAATAATAATGGTTCTTTTCTTTTGTAATTATAAAATAGAAATTGTTTTATTACTGCGTCATGGTCTTGCAGGGAGGATGATGTGAGAATAGTGCTGCCAAGCAGGCAATGGGCTTGCTGCCCAACCCACATAGAGTCCAAGATCATGCCACTTGCTTTTGAGAAAAGAAAGGCTTTATTGCAAATTGCCTGGCAAGGAGACAGGAGGAAATGCTCAAATCTGCCTCCCTGAGATGGGGGTCAGGCAGTTTCACAGGCAGAGAAAACAAAGTGTGATCTGATTGGATCTTGCAACGAGGTCATGCTGGGCGGTGTCATCTGACTAGGTTGTGTCACAAGGTGATGCCAGGGCTCAATCTGATTGGATCATGGATTATGCCATCAGGTGTTTACTCCTTGATTTGGCCCCTGTTCCTTGGTCTAAGTGCTTAGGTTCTGCCCGTGGTTACATGCTTGGTTCATGTGGGCATGCTCAAGGGACATAACTTGCAGCTTCGGGGGCCGTGGCAATTAAACAGTTCACCATTTTGATACACAAAGTTAAACTAGATTGAGCTGGTTTTGGTGGTAACAGTAGCAAAAAATCGAAAGAGACTGGCTAAAAACTTTCACGGAAACTAAGAATGCTAGGATCATGAAAATGTCTTGCAAAGCATAATACAGAGCCTTTTATACAGTCTTTTAAATTCTGTCCATTTTCTTTGTAACTGCACACACACAAAAAAATATTGCCAATTCACATATAGTGCAAGAAACACCTCTTTCAGAAGTTTTTATTACTGATGTTATAAAAGGTATCAGAAATGTACGCGAAAGGGCTTTTTCTCCTGTCTTAAGCAGTTGCAATACAGCATTAATTTTTGTGTTCTTTTTGCACAGCGTAAATGTATGCAGCCCAAAGATTTTAATTTTAAAACACCGGAAAATGATAAGAGATTTCAGAAGAAATTTGAGAAAATGGCTAAAGAGCTACAAAGGCAAAAAGCAAGTCTAGGTAAGCTAAGAAATATAATACAGTTCTTTGCATTTGTGTCCATATACCTTGTTTAATTTGCATGATGACTAGTGGGGTTCAGGATGAGAGAGCTGATGAAAACTATGATAGCTTTACTCTAGGAAGGAGAAAACAAAATGTCAGGAGCCTGCGGGAGACTTGACTGGGAGCCATAATAGAGCCATGCAGCTGAGCTAATCGACCACAGTCTTAACCATTCATCAAGGTGGTTGAACTATTTATTTTTAGGAACGATTTCAGAAGAAAAGCAAACTTTGGCTAATAAGCCTCATTGAAATAAATACCTATTTATTTCTTCTTTATATATAACTTCGTATTTTTACCTCATTGGCGTTTTTGTTTTGTTACACAGAATAGGCAAATCTTAGATGATACACTCTTTTAGTGATTTGGGAAAATACTTTAGAATATTATGTTCTATAACAAGGTGTCTTAGAAAAAAATAAATGTATTCTTATATATTCTTAAGTAATATTTTTATATATAAGAATATTATGGGCTGGGCACGGTGGCTCACACCTGTAATCCCAGCACTTTGGGAGGCCGAGGCAGGCGGATCACGAGGTCAGGAGATTGAGACCATCCTGGCTAACGCGATGAAACCCTGTCTCTACTAAAAATACAAAAAAATTAGCTGGGTGTGGTGGCAGGCGCCTGTAGTCCCAGCTACTATGGAGGCTGAGGCAGGAGAATGGCATGAACCTGGGAGGCAGAGCTTGCAGTGAGCCGAGATTGCACCACTGCACTCCAGCCTGGGCGACAGAGCGAGACTCCATCTCAAAAAAAAAAAAAAAAAAAAAAAAACCAGAATATTATGAAACATTAAGATATATTGTATGTTTTTGGTATTTCTCTGTTGCCTGTTTCACTGTCCTCTAAATTTTGTATTTCCTACTAATTCTGACACACCATTGCTACAGATAAGCAATTATGGTCACTAGAAATAGGAAGCATTAATTCCTCTAGTTTTCATTTTCTTTGTTTTCATGTATGTTACTATGTCACAAATTCTCTATTCTGTGTTTTGAAGTTATTCAAATAGAATTGTTGAGATTTATTTATTTATATTTTTGAGATGGAGTCTTGCTCCGTCGCCAGGCTGGAGTGCAGTGGTGCGATCTTGGCTCACTACAACCTCCACCTCCTGGGTTCAAGCAATTCTCCTGCCTTAGCCTCCCGAGTAGCTGGGACTACAGGGGCGCACCACCACGCCCAGCTAATTTTTGTATTTTTAGTAGAAACAGGGTTTCACCATGTTGGCCAGGATGATCTCAAACTCTTGACCTCGCGATCTGCCCGCCTCAGCCTCCCAAAGTGCTAGGATTACAGGCCTGAGCCACCGTGCCTGGCCCGGCCAAGATTTATTTTAAATGTGTGATGATAATGCGACAGAACTGGGTAGAACAGTTAGCCCACGTAGTGCTGCCACATAATTTTCCAGAAACATGGCCTGCATCATTTGTTTCATGCTCAGCCCTCCTGCTGCCTCTCCTGGTTTGTGTCCATCCTTCCTTCACACCAGCTGTCTGGTCTTCGTCGAAGCTCGAGCCAGAAATGTGCAATCGTCCTTGACATCTCCTTCTTCCTGATGCTAACCCCCATCAAGACCATGACCCTGCTTCTGAAACAGTTGTTTGACTTTTTCTGTTTTCTCCTTCCCTCCTCTCTCCTCTGATGCCTGGATCATCCCTCCTGCACCACTGCAGCCACTCCTTACCCCGCCCTCCACTCTCTCCTTACAGTTCATCTCTGTGCTGCAGTCACAATGGTGAAAACCTTAAATCAGAAGGACATCCCCTCCCTGGTTTAAAATTTCTTGGTGTCATCCCAAGGAAAAATATTCAGGATAAAATCCTGTATTTAACGTATTCTCCAATTTGCTAGGTCCTTTATGATCTGGCCTCTCTTTCTAGCCTCATAGCAATATTGCACGCTCTCCTATAATTCTTTATACTTTTTCCACTTTGGCTTCTTTCCTATGTCAGTGACAGTGTATTTGAAAATACTTTGGCAGCATGGTAATGATAGATACAAAATTTTCTTCTTAGACCACATATGTATCGTAATTAAAAACTATACATACAAAGTATTAATGATTCAACTAATGTAAATTTGTATATTGTCAGAACTACAGTAAGGGTTATTCAGGCTTAAGAGTCCCAAAGGAGAATGTATTAAATGATTCTTGGTATTTTTTTGTTGGGGGTGAGTATCAAAGTTCTGAAGGGCTCTTTGAGCATATGCAAGGTAGCATTCCAGAAAAAAACACAACTCTGCACCCACACAAAACGAGCTCATAACTTCATGGTTCCGGGACCATGCCGATCCCACGTCATGCAGTCAAGTTCATGTCTGGGTCTGTGAGTGTGTCTGAGGGTAGGAGTGATGGTGAATGGGGGCAGTTTCTGAAACCTGGGACAAGAAACAGAAACTAAATTGCATTTCCAGCTTTACAACTTATAACTTCCGTGTCTCAGTCTTTGTCTTCAAGTGGGGATACTGATTTGGGTTTGGGTTTGAGGTTGGATGCACTAATGCATGCATTCTTGGCACGGTGCTTGGTGAGGGCAGTTGCTCAGCAGATGTGAGCCAACAGCTGTAGCAGCAGTGTCACTGCATGTGGAGGTGGTGGAGGTAGAATATTAGTAGGAGTAGGTAATGATGTTGAAAGGGAAGAAGGAAAACAGGGTTGTTCCTTAAAAGGAATCATATTCGTGAAGTGTGAAGGCACTTTTTGATCTTAAAGTGGATTTTTTGTTTATTTTCAGATGATGATGTACCTATTCTCCTATTTGAATCTGGTGGTTCATTAACATATAGTCCCACAATTAAAATTAATAGTAGTCACCACAGCGCAATGGAGAAGAGATTACAAGAGATGAAGGAGAAAAGGGAAAATCTTTCCCCCAGCTGTAAGTAACTACAGTTTGTAAAATGAAAATTATGCAAATAGGCGATTAAATTATAGTGGAAAGCTTCTTTTTTCTTTGCCTAGATATTTTAATGTTTCCTGATAGTAACAAATTTTGACTTATTTCATGGCTGGCTTTGTTTTCCAGAAAATCTTCTGCATCATTAAGATTTTTGAAGCATATGTTGGGTGTATAGTATTCTTCAAGTTTAAAGTCCTATTTGTTATAGCTCTTTTGTAATTTCTATTATCTTTGGAATTTTTTCTTTTTTTCTTTTTTTTTTTTTGAGGTAGAATCTCGGCTCACTGCAAGCTCCACCTCCCGGGTTCACGCCATTCTCCTCCCTCAGCCTCCCTAGTAGCTGGGACCACAGGTGCCCACCACGTCGCGTGGCTAATTTTTTGTATTTTTTTTTTTTTAGTAGAGACGGGGTTTCACCGTGTTAGCCAGGATGGTCTCGATCTCCTGACCTCGTGATCCGCCTGCCTTGGCCTCCCAAAGTGCTGGGATTACAGGCGTGAGCCACCACTCCCGGCCTTCTTTCTTTTTAAAAAAAAAAAAAAAAAAAAAATCATGTCTGTTTTTTTTTTTTTTTTTTTTCATGAGATGGAGTTTTGCGTTTGTGACTCAGGCTGGAGTGCAGTGGCGCAATCTGGGCTCACTGCAACCTCCCGAGTTCAAGTAATTGTACTGCCTCAGCCTCCCGAGTAGCTGGGATTACAGGCACCTGTCACCACTCCTGGCTGATTTTTTTGTTTGTTTTTTTGTATTTTTAGTGGAGACGGGGTTTCGCCATGTTGACCAGGCTGGTCTTAAACTCTTAACCTCAGGTGATCCACCTGCCTCGGCCTCTCAAACGGCTGGGATTACAGGCGAGAGCCACCGCGCCTGGCCGTAAATCATGTCTTTTGAAGGAATTTGCTTTAGATTCATGTATCTAATGAATCAGTTTGTTTTTCATTATTTCTTTAATCTTTAAAATTTTTAATTACTGAAGTGTAATTCACATTTTAATAAAACATTTATCAAAGTAGCTAAAAGTTCATCTTGATACCCACATAATTGTACTCTTCTACCTGGGGATAACCTGTATTTTAAGTTGATGTGTTTTTCCAGATCTGTTTCAGTATATCAGATATCTGTATACAAGAAAAAGATATGGGTTTGGTTTCTGTGTGGAGGTGTAATTTCTGTTTTACCTAAATTAGATAATGACATGTGTATTATTATCCGCTGTGTTTATTTACTTAAGAGTATCCTGGAGGGTTTTTTTGCAGCTTAGTTGTAGACGTATTTTTTTTTTAAAGATGCTCAAAGTAGTCTACAGCTTTGATATTCAAAAATCTATTGGTGGGTATTTTTTTCCCAGTTTATTAGAAATCGTGTTGCAGTTTTTATTCTTTTTTTTTAACCCTGTAGTTTGGTTGTTCTTGTTTTTTTATTAGGCCATTTTCCTTTCTGTAGACATAAGTCTTTCCAGCTTCCCAACTTGACTTTTTACTGTTATAACCCCTGCATGTGCCTAAGTGAATCCTTATATTTCTGAGTACTTCATGTATTTCAGTAATACTAATTCATACACGCAGAATTTGATTTTTTAAAGATACAGAGTCTCACTGCGTTGCCTAGGCAGGGCTTGCACTCCTGGGCTCAAGTACTTCTGCCTCACCCTCTCAAGTAGCTAGGAATACAGGTGTGTGCCATGACCCCTGGCACCCTCTCAGGTAGCTAGGAATACAGGTGTGTGCCATGACCCCTGGCACCCTCTCAAGTAGCTAGGAATACAAGTGTGTGCCACGACCCCTGGCTTATTGATATAGTCAAATTATCCTTCAAAAAATTTGGGCCATCTTATTGTCACCAGTTGTTTATAAGAATGCCCGTTTCTCCATACTTGGAATGGCATTAGCCTGTAGCCTTTTTCAGTCGGAGGCTTGAAAAACTGGATCTGTTCTTTAAGTTACTTTTGATTAGAAGCAAGTTTAAGTGTGTTTTCATATTACTGACTGACTTACTGAATGCAGCTTTTAATGTGATCAACTATTACCTCTTAATTTTAGGTCCTTTGTCCATCTATATCATTTAAGGTTAGTTTCAGCTGCATATAACAAAGACAAAAACCAATGACTTAAAATTGATAGAATTGCCTTTCTGTGTCTTGCCTAGTTTAGAAGTAGGCAGTCAGGGCTGGGATGCCATTCCATGGTGTCTTTAAGAAACTAGGTTCCCATCTTTCTGTTGTGCCTGCCTGGCTTTTCTTCCAAAATATATGTGCCTCCCAGCTGAGCCATCTCCTTTTGACAGCCTTACCAGACATCTATCCAATATTCCTGTCTAATTCCATTGGCTGGAATGTGGTCATATGGCCACCGCTTTTGGAAGCAAGACTGAAATGTAGTCTTGACTGGGATGCATTGCTGTCCTGATAAAATCAAAGTTCTGTTGTTAAGAAGAAGTGAGAATGGACATTGAGGTAGATAACTAGCTGTGTCCCAGGTGGACATCCAAATTGTTTCAATGTGCAATTATGCATATAAACTAATTTGCCTTAAACTTTACTTTTTCTATTACTTTGCCATGTTAATTTTGCTACTTCACTGCATCCAGCACAGTTTAAAACTTAACTGAAAATTTTATGTGTGCTTCCCTTCCTTATCTTGGTTTATTCTCTGTTTTGCTGCAGTTTTCTCAGAAAAGTGTCCTTTTGAGTCTCTAAAAAATATCTTCGGATATGAGATCCAAACATTTCTTTCTTTTCTTGACTATTGTATGAACAGCCTTTGAAGATAATACTTACGACCTTATTGGTTAAGTCACTGACATCCTAAGTGTTTTCTATGAAACGTCTAGGATTTCTCAACCCAGCACAGCTGACATTTGGGTCTGGGTATTTCTTTGTTGGGGGCACTGCCCTGTGTGTGGCAGGAAGCTCAGCAGCATCCCTGCCTCTCCCCACTAACACTAGCAATGTACCCACTGCTCTCCCTCACTGGCAACATCCAAAAATGTGTCCAGACATTACCAAATATCTGCTGGGACCCCACGTCCCCTGTGGTTGAGAAGCAGTGCTCTAGTTTTAGAGGTAACTATGATGAGCATCCTTGAAGAAAAAGCCATGATTATCAAACAAGAAGACTAAAATAGACTGGAAATGTTCACTTAACTCTGTTGAGCTTCTGATTAGATTCAGGTAAGTTGACTTTAAGATCCCTTCTAACTTTGTGATTGTAGGATTTAGTAGAATCACCTATGAATAATAGGAGGACTTCCTATTGGCTTCATCTGCCAAGAAATACTGAAACTTTATCTAATGCAGTGTCTTGGTCCTGTTTTTAGCTTCCCAAATGATTCAGCAGTCTGATGATAATCCAAGTAACTCTCTGTGTGAAGCACCTTTGAACATTGCACATGATGCTTTGTGTTCAGGTAAAATTTCTATTTTCCTTTCTGTGATATATTTAAGTTTTGAGAATAATATGATTTTCTGATTTAGAATTTCATGTAGCAACTTCTGATGAGTAAAATAATTAGTTAAAACTGGAACTTCTAAGTCCCCCTGAAATTAGGTATTATAATAAAATTAAGGCATGAGTTAAACTTCCTTTTTGGTTCCTATAGGTTTTTTTTCCTAGGCATTTGCTTTCTTGCTACAGAATCCATTGCTCATTTTAAAAAACCATTGTGATCGTATATGGACTAATCTGTATGCAGTTTAAATTACATAGAACTGAGGTCAGAGCTAAGGAAATGTTGTTTCACACAATGTATAATTAACACAAGGAACTTGTTATTGAACGGGGTCAGGGAAGTATGTAAAGATTGCCGATAAATAGAGGATTTCTAATTACAAGCAGAAAGAACATTGGTAAGAATTAATGCAATTAGTTACACGATACGCACATACTTATTTTTTAATGTGGGAGCCCTTGTTTGACTTAGGATGATAATTTTTCATGATATCTTCTTCTGATCAGATTTCTTACAGTTTTCTCACCTAGCCCTCGGTAGGGCCCAAATAAGTAGCAGTGACCCCTACAAGTACTATGTTTGAAAGTGCTTGAGATGTTATGGAATATTTATATGAAAGCCACAGCAATGACAAAGTGCAAGATGGTATCGAGATATTAGAAGTTTCAACCAAAGCCTCCTTTCAGCGCAGGGTTAATCCTTGTACTCTCATCTCTGTGTGCTGGAATTATTTACCCATTTCTCTTAAATAGTCTCCATCTTTTTATTTTATACTTGATACATTTATTTCCTAGAAGTTGGAAACAAGTGATAATAATAGCTAACATTGATTTCATTTTTGTTGTGTTGTAGGCAGTCCTCTAAGTGTCTTATTCACTGTTATCCCATTTTATTCTCCCATTAGCCTTAAGAGGTAGCTTCCATCACCATCCCATTTTGCCAGTGAAAAACCAGGACACAGAGGTCAAACAGCTTGTACAAGGTCATGTGGTTTGTGAATGGCAAACCCAAGCTTCTAACTTAGGCAGTCTGACATCACAGTTTTCACTCTTAGTGACATGTCACATTGCTTATTGGGTTTTTGAAAAGTGTGATAAAACATAAAACAGTTTTAGATGCTGAATATATCTTATTCAGCATCTAAAATTAAAAGTGACCTTATTTCCAACTACTGCCTTGAAGACACACATGGTGCCTCCTGCTCACGGGGCGTCCCTCCCTTCCTGGGGCACAGTTGGAAGGGAAGCTTTGGTGGTTACCTATGTTCTTCCTTTTTAAATTAGAACTTTAGCGATTTCAGTCACAGAGTTACCTCCAAATTGAGTGATTTCTACAAAACACAGGCCCTCCACCAGCAAGTGCTGAGCCCCTACTGGGGGAGCCAGCACAGGACTAGAGACTTCTTCATATTCGTTCCAAAATGAACAGACCTCTAGTAGCTTATAGCATAGTGATGGGCAGACACCCATGTAACCACGGAGCAGTATGATGCATGATGTTGTGTAGCAGAGGGGGCAAGGCCAGGGGAGACCTGGCAAGTTCAGTGGGAGAGTCCCAGGGATGTTGACAACCCAGGTGGGTTTTGAAGGATGAATTGTATTTACACAGAATAAAGTGTGGAGGAAAGGGCAAGGCCCGGAGAGTACAGAGGAGTATAGAATTTTCAGGAGGTAGCAGCAGGTTAGCATTACTCTCAGGAAATGAGTAATCTATATAAGAGTTGAAACATTAAGGCCTACCAAATGGCTCACTTTTGAATATAAATGTAATATGAGGACTTTACTGGAAGACAGGGAAGATAAAGGTGAGCTATTCATGCAAGACTAGAACTTTCCCCAGACCTTACAACAGTAGTTCTTAGGTTTTAGAATTATTGATCTGGAAAATTTAGTGACAAACTATGGATGCTCTTTTGGAAAATGTGCACATGCATATGGAAATTTGCCTAAAATTTTTAGAAGTTTGTTACCCCTCTTCTCTATCCCCACCACTATCCCATACACCCATCAAAGCCCAGGTTCTCTAGTTAAAAATACTGGCCTAAAATGGACGCTTAAATGGAAATGAGAAGAACCCAAATGTGGCTAATAGTCTTCTTAACTAATAGCTGCACTTTAAAAGTATTGTTTTATTGGTCAACTGAAAGTTGAATTTAGAATAATTTAAACCACTTTTAAAAGTTAGCTCTCCGTTAATGTTTTCTAGATGAATCCTTTGCTGGTGGCGTACACTCATCTTTTGATGATCTTTGTGGAAACTCAGGATGTGGAAATCAGGAAAGGAAGTTGGGAGGATCCATTAATGACATTGAAAGTGATATGTGTATTTCTTCACTTGTATTGAAAGCAAATAATATTCATTCATCACCATCTTTCACTCACCTTGATAAATCAAGTCCTCAGAAATTTCTGAGTAATCTTTCAAAGGAAGAAATAAACTTGCAAAGAAATATTGCCGGTAAAATAGTCACCCCTGACCAAAAGCAGGCTGCAGGTATGTCTCAGGAGACGTTTGAAGAGAAGTATCGTTTGTCTCCTACGTTATCTTCAACAAAAGGCCACCTTTTGATACGTTCAAGACCCAGTAGTTCGTCAGTAAAGAGACAAAGAGTATCACATGGCTCCCACTCACCTCCAAAGGAAAAAAGCAAGAGAAAGAGGAGCATCAGGAGATCTATCATGCCGAGGCTGCAGCTGTGCAGGTCGGAAGGCAGCCTGCAGCACGTGGCGGGACCTGCGCTGGAGGCTCTTAGCTGTGGGGAGTCTTCATATGATGACTATTTTTCACCTGATAATCTTAAGGAAAGGAATTCAGAGAATCTTCCTCCCACATCTCAGCTGCCATCAACCCTTGCTCAGTTCAGCTGTAGAAGTCTTTCTAAGAAGGAGAGAACAAGCATACTTGAAATGTCTGATTTTTCCTGCATTGGTAAAAAAACCAGAACAGTTGACATTACCAGTTTCACAGCAAAAACCATCTCCAGTCCTCAGAAAACTGCAAATGGTGAAGGCCGTGCAACTTTGAGTTGCGTGACTTCTGAGGAATCCTCTGCCCCTGAAGAAACCCTAAGGTGTTGTAGACAGGCTGGGAAAGAAGACGCATGCCCAGAGGGAAATGGCTTTTCTTACACCATTGAGGACCCCGCTCTTCCAAAAGGACACGATGGTGATTTAACTCCTTTGGAAGGAAGCCTTGAAGAAGTGAAAGAAGCGGTTGGTCTGAAAAGCACACAGAACAAAGGTACCACTTCCAAAATATCAAACTCCTCTGAAGGTGAAGCCCAGAGTGAACATGAGCCATGTTTTATAGTTGACTGTAACATGGAGACGTCTACAGAAGAAAAGGAAAACTTACCCGGAGGATACGGTGGAAGTATGTGAATCTCCTTTTCCAAGTCACCTTTGCTAAATAAACATGTAACACTGCATCTGTGTTTTAAATTTATCACAGCTTTTTCATAACTTAAATTATTTCCCCACTTACCCCTCTTTTTACTTAAAGAATGTGTATTTGATCATTCCGATGATAAACTCTTTAGGAATAGATGACTTGCTGCCTTCTGGAACTTCTAGACTTATTGGTCAAGTCTGTTATGAATCTATTTCTCCAAGACTTTTCCTTCTTATAGGTCAAAAGGATAAGTAGTACATAGCGTGAATAACTGAGGGGAGTGAAGTCTTTTTCCTTGTTCCTTTGGAGTCTTGCGCTGCAGCGTGTGTAAAGATGCATAGAATAGAGAGTTTTTAAAAACCTAGGTTCTTAATAGTGAGGGTATTTAAAGAAAGATATTAAGGTAGCTTAAGCCATCAATTGTATCAAAGAGAAAGTGTGAAAAAGTACATTTAGAAATCTGTTATCAATACTGATTTTTCAAGAAACTTTGGTCAGTGTTAATTATGAAGAAACATTTAAACATTTTTGCTCATTTGTAACAGTCCTTGTTTGACTTGTACTTATTTTGCTTGAAGCATCACTTGAAAAGATTTATTCCTACTCATAATTTAATTGTAACTATAATAATAAACTATATCATTATAGCAAAAGTCACAAGAATAAAAAAGTTTGCACTGAAGTTATAAACACAAATAGGTTCCAGCAACCAAAATTGAAGAAATCTTGAACTTTGACTGTCTTTACCTAAAGATTAGGTTAAAATTTGAGTAAGAACGTATTCACTCTGCATGACTTGTCTGCTCTGCAAATGTTTTAACTGCCTCTTTGAAGGCGGAGAAGTCACGGTAGGGTTTGAAATCATCACAGATGTGCTACATACTTTTTCCTTGAGTATACACTCCCCAAAATTGTTTCACAAAAAGAATGAAAATAATTTTGTATATTTTTAGCCTGCTATTAATATCTTGGCTTTCTGAACATATATTAAATTTGACAAGAAACTGTATTTTATGTTCCATTAGCCTTAGTATGTGTTTTCAAAATATTTATTTTAAAATATTGACTCAAAAGTTAATATAAAACAATAATTGTGTAAAATTCTTTTGGTAGTTAAGAATATCCTATTCTGAAGTTTACATTCTCCTTCTTTCCAGTTTTCATCTTGTGTATTTTTTAAGCTTTTGAATAATAATGACATGCAAATGTAAATTAAGTGGGAAAAAGCTGGTAGCAAACAGCGTGGCATGGCCTAAAATCCCCATGTTGTCGGGAGTGTGCTAGTCGTCGGAAGCAAGTGTGTTATGTTCTGGAACACTACCCCCTGCGTCGACAGCCTCTGGGGGTGGGGGTAAGTAGAAGGGGATGAGTGGCCAGCACTAGTTGACCCATGGCACCCTGGTGGAGATGGAGACGTTTTTTTGCTCAGTGGTACAGGCCATCAGGCAGGGGTTTCCAGGCAGGGCCCTGGTGCAACACAACATTCTGTGTGCCCTAGTGTAAGAGGATCTTCTAGAGTCGTCTGCCTTACTTCATGCCATTACAGAGAGATGGGAAGTCATTGGGTTCTAGGACATAAAAAGACCTACATGTTGGCTAGCCTAAATCTAACCCTTTTATTTTATAGTAATAAAGATTCATCAATGTTTTAAACTGTCCACTGTCAGCCCCCCGGATCTCAGGTAAACCAACTCTCTTTGGGAATCTACCTTAGAAGATGAAACCCTAAAGCCTTCCCTTTCAGTGTCAGGGATGCACACTCTATACCTGGTGAAATTGTGGAGGAGTGAAAACTTCTGTACAGCAAACTGTACCTCCAAATCTTTAATGTCCAAATAAAGGGCTGTTTTCCATTTCAGTTTTCAGTTCACTTTTACTTGTTGCTGTTGCCAGTATCTAAGATAGAGTGTAAAAAAGGTTTCAAAAAGTTACAAAGAGCTTCAATACGTTAATAGAATGGAAACTGAGCGAGAAACAGTTTTGTTTTTTGTTTTTTTTTGAGACGTAGTCTCGCTCTGACGCCCAGGTTGGAGTGCAGTGGCACAATCTCGGCTCACTGCAACTTCTGCCTCCCGAGTTCAAGCAATTCTCTGCCTCAGCCACCCGAGTAGCTGGGATTACAGGCACCCGTCAACATGCCCAGCTAATTTTGTTGTATTTTTAGTAGAGATGGGGTTTCACATCTTGGCCAGGCTGGCCTTAAACTCGCGACCTCATGATCTGCCCTCCTGGGCTTCCCAAAGTGTTGGGATTACAGGCGTGAGCCACCGTGCCCGGCCAACAATTTTGTTTTCTAAAATCTTTAAAATCATTAATTTTTTTCTTTTTTACTTTTTTATTCTCTTAATTTTATAAACAGTACACAGATACATACCCATTATAACAAAGATTGCTAAGAAGACTAGAATTTCCCTCTCCTCACTTGCCTCTTTTCATTAGTTCACTTCCTAACTAATGAAAGACATGCACTCATTGTGTCTCAGGTGCTTTTCAAGTTTGTGGAGACATAGCAGAGAATGAAGCAGCGTGCACCTTCATAGAGGAAGACAAATACTAAATAAGTGTATAACAATGTCAGCTAGCAAGCAGTTAATGATAAAAAGAAAAACAATAGTGCGTTGGATAGATAACGTGACCAATGAAGCCTTCCCTGAGAAGGTGACAGCCGATTACAGGCCTGAGGAGGGAGAGGGAGCCTGTGACTCTGTGAAAATCCATGTTTCAGCTGGAGGTAACCGAAGGAACAAATGTCCTGATGGAGAAAAATGCTTGCAGGAGCAACGGGGAGGCCAGTACAGCAAGAACTTCCTGAGCTGGAGGAAGGAGGTTGGAGAGGGGTAAGAGCTAGATCTTTGGGACCTTCAGGGTGACAAGGCGGGCAGCTGTTTTGTTTTGAAGTGTGATGAGAAGCCATTGGGGCTTTTGAACAGAGGAGCAACCTAATCTGATTTAGGTTTTAAATGTAACCATGGACACTGAAGAACAGACTGTGGGTTGGAGTGTTTGTCTGCACGAAGCAGTCACTCTCCACAGTTTAATATTTCCTTCCACACATTTGTGTGTGTGTGTGTATCTACAAGCATACAAATGCAAATAGATATTTTAAGAGAATTTCTGGCATACATAGAATTATATTGCCTTAAAAATTGCTTTTTACAAAAGCAGTATGTCATATATTATTGGTACCAGTAAATCTTCATTTTTTAATAGAGTCTGTATGTGGGGTCAGCACAATTTTTGTGTAACAGATCAGATAGTAAGTTTATTAGGCTTTGTGGGCAAAGAGACCAAATCAAGGTATGTAGGTGCTCATGTAGATGATTACATAATGAGAAAAAGACATTTTCCACAAAATTTTTATTGACACTCGAATACAATTTTTTTGTAATACAGGTCTATTAATGAGAAAAATAAAATAATTTGTGGGGGGAATAATAACATTTCATTTAATTGGAGTTCAGACTGAGTGCTCCCATCACCTACATTGATTGCCAATGTTTATTAAGGCTGATATATAATAAGATAGATTTTACGTATTTCACTTTTGAAAATGCCTTTTCACACAGACAGATACTGCTGATTCCATGTCAGTCCACAATTAGACAATTTTCATTGAGCATCTTCATTGCTTAGAAGACACTGATGGAATTCTCTTAGATTCTTCTTTCGATGCCTGCCTCTTAGTATGTCCTTATATTGCAGATTCATCACTTGTAATTGAAAAATAGGTTGAAGCTCCTCAATCGTGCAGTTAAATGGGTTTTGAAATAGGAAATTCCAGCCAGGCATGATGGCTCACGCCTGTAATCTCAGCACTTTGGGAGTCCAAGGTAGGTGGATCACTTGTGTTCAGGAGTTCAACCTGATCAACATAGTGAAACCCCATTTCTTTTTTTTTATAGCATGAATAGTTCTTTATTTCTTTTTTATTATTATACTTTAGGTTTTAGGGTACATATGCACAATGTGCAGGTTTGTTACATATGTATCCATGTGCCATGTTGTTTTGCTGCACCCATTAACTCGTCATTTAGCATTAGGTATATCTCCTAATGCTGTGCCTCCCCTCTCCCCCCATCCCACAACAGTCCCCGGAGTGTGATGTTCCCCTTCCTGTGTTCATGAGTTCACATTGTTCAGTTCCCACCTATGAGTGAGAACATGCGGTGTTTGATTTTTGTCCTTGCGATAGTTTACTGAGAATGATGGTTTCCAGCTTCATCCATGTCCCATTTCTACTAAAATTACAAAATTAGCCAGGCGTGGTGGCACATGCCTGTAATCTCAGCTACTTGGGAGGCTGAGGCAGGAGAATCACTTGAACCCAGGAGACGGAGGTTGCAGTGAGCCGAGATCATGCCACTGCACTCCAGCCTGGGCAATGAGAGTGAAACTCCCTCTGAAAAAAAAAAAAAAAAAAGGAAATTCCCTTTGCTCTTGCACTCAGTCTGAAAAATGCTGCTGTAGTTTGGGCTTAGGAAATATGTCCACAGCCAGTTTGCATGGGAATGGAGATCTCACTTCTTGTTTTAACCTTTGACGGCACAAGAGAGAATTGTTGCTTATTTGTGGAAATGTGTCCCACCTGACCCTTGGCACTGTCAATCATAGCTCTTCAACCACCGGAAGTCAGTTTGAATTGCCAAGTAGTTAAAACCGATTGGTCATCCTGAACTAGTGCACAGCTTGCCTCCTAGTTGCTTTTCACGAAGGAGACACAGTGGTCCTATAGGTGCGGTGTGTTCACTAGCAAAAGCAGAAAAGTCCTTCACATACCCCACTTGTCCATGGGTTTGATATGGATTTTCTTCTTTGCTGTGTGTGATGGATTTTTACATGTCAGCACCTTGTACACGTATTGTGAGCTTATCTGAGCAATTCGGTCATGTCCAACTACCAGGGTCTTGTTCATCGATAATAGTCACCAGTTGTTGGAAGTCGATGACGCTTCACTACTCTTCTACCATCTATCTACCTGATCTTGTTGAAGGCAAGTCTCAGAAAGACATTTATTAAACATTTATTGGCAGGCAGTTAGGAAGTGGTCCACAAAAGTGACCAATATACTGAAGGCCCAGTTCTCTGTCCTTTAGTGCAGTGTCCATAGTCATCCATTTTGGCTTTTAACAAAGCATCTAATATTGATCTGGAGGATTTACAGGAGTTGGGGTTTTTTGTTGTTTTCTTGAGATAGGGTCTCTACTCTGTCACCCAAACTGGAGTACAGTGACATGATCGCAGCTCACTGCAGCCTCAACTTACTGGGCTTGAGTGATCCTTCCACCTCAGCATCCTGAGTAGCTGGGACTACAGATGCAGGCCACCACACCTGGCTATGTTCCCCAGGCTGGTCTCCAACTTCTGAGCTCATGCAGTCTGCCCGCCTCTGCCTCCCAAAGTGCTGGGATTACAGTTGTGACCACTGTGCCCAGCCTATGGTATAATACATTTTCCAAATTCTGAGCATTCAAGAGGAACTGTGAATTACTATTGTCGCAAATAAATAGATAGACATATATTCATTATGTTAAATTGTTGCACTTTTGACTATTCAAATAATTCACAAGTGTATTAAGAACCCCGTTTCCCATAGCCTGCCAGCCTAACTTACTAGGGCTGCAAAACTAAGCAATCCTAGCAACTTGATGTGGGTTAGTTAGTCTTAACAGAAGGCTATTGACCATTTAACTGTTTGATTCATTCATTCATTTACGTATTCATTTTTAATCAGTCAGATGTTTACTCCGTATCTACTACGGCCAATGTATAAACATTGAGAGGTAAGGTTAATAGAAAACTCTGTCCCTTGCTTTAAAGAACTTAGCTAAGTAGGGAAGGTACAGTCAAGATACTTTACACACAAGTATCAGGAAATTCAAAAGTCGGAGCAATTACCTTCAGTGGGAATTAAATTTACACACATAAAATTGATACTGGAATGATCTCTACAATGATTACAAAGGATAAAATTCCACATTATCTATTGAAGAATGTTGTTTTTTTTTTCAGAGTGAACAAAGTGAACTTGATATTTTAATAGATTAATATGAGTACAGTCTCTTGATAGCGGAGTTTTACTTGTGTAGAACCCATATAACTTGCATATATCCCAAAGGTATCTCCGTAAAGGAATTTTTCCTAAGTGTCTTTTAAGGTTCTTTCCAGTTTTAATATTTTGCATACTACATTGTAAAATAATTTCATATTCAAATTTTTGAAGCTTAGAAGAAATTTCTCATTGGACAATGTTAAGTGTATATTTTTACATGTTAAAATTAGGGATTGTTCAGCCTTCAGAAGCCTTTTCAACCCTTGACTCTTGCATAGTGACTTGTATGAGTAAATACTAATTGTTTAAATGTATTACTAATATTAGCATTATTAGTCTTAATTCTGTATCTTGGAAGTAGGAAAGTAGGATGTGGAGGAAAATAAATGTTAAAAATAAGAGTAATTTCTTCGGCCTTAGCTCTAGACAAAATTTGACATGAGCCAAGTTTCTCCTACAGTCTTTTCATCGTCCATTTCTTCATCTCTCCCTTTCGTAGTATTTAAGTTACGTGTGTCCTTATACTGTCTTGCCCTGGTTCTGGATCCAAAGTTATCATATTAGACATTTTCTTCTCTCTTCCCTCAGTATCAATACTTTTCCTTAATCTTGCTTATCTCTGTTGAGTAGCTGAAGGTTGTGATTTAACTAGTTCACACTGTGAGCTGAATGAGTGACCATTTACTAGCTTTCATTGATGTGTTTGCATTTTGGTGGTATTATTAATCCAAACTAATTTCCAAATGGTGAAATTTCAGATAACTGAAAGACAAAAATGTGGGGGCTGTCAGATTCATTTCTGTATTTGATCATTTTGTGAAAAAGAAGTCAATGAATTGTGTGTGTAATGAGGTTGGGAGGAAAATGAGAGGAAGCTATATGGCTTTCACAGGGAAATGCTGTGGACCAAGTTGTGTCCTTTGACCCCCACATTTATTTATTGAAGCTCTAACCCTCAGTGGGATAACATATGGATAGGGCAATCTTTGGAAGGTAATTAGGTTTAGATGAGGTCTTGAAGATGGGGGCTTCATGATGGGATTAGGACCATTATAAAAAGACCAGAGAACTGGCTTCCTGTCTCTCTGCCATGTGAAGACAGCAAGAAGGTAGCCTCCTTCAAGCCAGAAAGAAAGCCTTCACCAGAACCCGGCCATGGGGGCACCATGATCTCAGCCTTCAGGCCACCCAATCTGTGATATTTTGTTATGGTAGCCCCAGCCGAAGAAGACAGACATTCATCCAACTGGTGTGTTTTGGACGAAGAGCAGCTAAAGGGCGCATGTTAGTTGGAATTCCTTGGAGACATTCAAAATAGATGTCCATTAGGTAGTTGGACATATCCATCCATACCTCAGCTGGGAGGTCAAGACAAGGTACAGAGAATTAGGTTTCTTCAGTAATGGATGACTTTATAGGAAGTGATGAAATCACATTGGGGAGTGAGAAGGGAGCTGATGACAACCCATGAAAAAACCACAGTTAGGAGCAAACATGAATAAAGAGTCATCCAAGAAGTGGGAGAGTCAGGAAGAGGAGAGTAGGTGTTTGTTTACAGACCTCCAGCCAAAAATGGTGTCCAACTAATCTTTCCACAGATGTTTTCAGAACTACTCAACTGCTTTGGGTTTACTGATGTCACTGTTAAAACACACTGGCAAATTAATGTGGCAGAGTTTATGAAATGTTTTAAACAATTAAATCATTTACTTAGATCATTTTTTGACTGCAGGGTTTGTGAAATTGTGAAAACATGTTGTTAACAATATCAGTCTTTCTTAAGTTTTAAAAGATTGCGTTGCATTTCCTAGAACTTTATGTTTATAAAATGCTTTACAGCCTGTTTCGTTGTTCGGCAAGAACTGAGGCAAGTGGTTATTATAAAACTTTTATTGAATACACTAGGAAGCTGCAAATTTATTCATGACTCAATAACAGAGCACCGCCTCCCAAATTGTCTCTAGTCCACTGCTTTTCTGATTTTGACACACTCATGCTTCAAGTAAATATTTGTTATTTAAAAAAGGAATAGAAGTGCATAGTAGATGTATTTAATAATTCAATTATTTTTAATCTTAAAGATGAAAAGGAGATTGTATTCATATTCTACCCCAGGGGATAAAGTGGGCCTGTCAGAAAAGTCAGTGCAAGTCAACCGTAAAAGATACCTGAGGAGGTACGGGATCAGTCATGATGTGACTGCTTTGAGTCTCGAGTGGATTCAGTATTAGGGATTATGGCAAAGAGTGTAGGTTGGTAGGTTTGTGGTTTAGAACTGGACCTTAAAATCTGTCCAGGGCCCAGGCTGCAAATAACAATTAGCCTGAATTCAGGAAAGTATTAACATTTTTATGCTACATCCTTTTTCACTGAGATAAGACCCTGTTTTTGAAAAGAGTGACAGTTTTTACCTTAGACTCTCCAAACTTAGTTATAGCTGGCTTTATAGCATTTTATCTGCAAAGAAGTCTTTCTCATGTTATATGATTTTTAATTTCTGAGGGCACTGATGTTAATTTCACCTTGCATTATATTTATTCATCTGCGTCTACATTGTCTATTGGGTTGTGAGCTCCCTAAGAGTGGGACTATATCGTGCATTTTGCATCTCCAGTTGGTAGATCATTAGCTATTTGTTAATCATTAGGTAATCAACAGTGCAGTTTGGCTATCGCCTGACTGGCAGGTTGTAGGCTGCTACATAACTTTTGCATCAAAGTTTGCATTATACCATTGAGACCATGTTATGGTCCATGTTAGCTCCTCCTTCAAAATCCCATCCAAGTCATAAAGTAGACAAACTGTTTGAAGCAGGAGGAAGGGTGAGAGTAAGAGGCACCCTCTGAGGCAGTAGATGAGTCAAATCAAAGTACACGTTTCACCTTTCATTGTGGGTTACTTAGGTCTACACAGATTAGCATCTAAGGAAACCACATTTCACTTGAATGAGTATCCTTTTGGTTTGTGTGTCTTCATGGCAAGACGCTGGTCTAAGGTGGAAACTTGGGGGGAGTAAAATCATCATCCATCATTTGTAGGTTGAAGCCTGAAGCTCTGTACTGAAGACTATTTTCTAGAAAATCTCAAACTGACCCCAAAACTTAGATTAATTATTGCCTCTAATATGGAACTGCCTACTCTGAAGAGCTGTTGTCATTATTTTAAAATCTAAGAATTTAAGTTTGAAGAGTGCGTAAGGTATGGGTATACATTTTCTTACATTATCAAATGGACAGCGTTGATGCTGTAGAACATTGCAACCTGATTGTTACTGACCATTAAGTGAATTGCTTGGGATATTGGAATGGAATAAACTGAAAGTTCTAGATAGATCTCAAAGAGCAAGACATACACAATTTATTTAAAAGGCCTATAACTTCCTGTTTCCATTATGCATAGTGATTTTTGTTTTGCTTAAGTTGTATTTAGTCCATGTAAAGTTCTAACTAATTTTTAATCCACTTGGGTTTTAGGTGTTAAAAATAGACCAACAAGGCATGATCTTTTAGATGACTCATGTGACAGCTTTAAGGACCTCATCAAACCTCATGAGGAATTGAAGAAAAGTGGGAGAGGCAAAAAGGTCAGTGTGTAAAAATATTATTTTAAGCTTTCAAATGCTGATACCTCATAATGTTCTTCTCTGGGTCAATGAAACATAAACGAGTCTATCTGACTTGTCTTTTGTTTTAAAAAATTGATTATGGGTAAATGCTGGAAAACTCAGAATATGAAACTGAAAGCATTGTTTGCATTCCAGACAAAGAGTTATTATTGATAGACCAAGCCTTCTCATATCACTTTGCTAATGCATTTCTTGTAAAAATGCCTGTAGCTTCTCTCAAGCAGAGAATGTTGGTTGTGCCAGTTTCTTGCCATTTTGTAACTGGAATAAATGTTTACTAGGTAGGAGGTGAAGAATCCAAACATTCATTCACTTTTGAACTAACCAAGGCTTGACCCCAAGCCATCAGAGTGAAAGGTTTATATACTAACACTGAGGTACACCCTTCCCTTTGTGGTTTTGGCTTTAAAACCTTGCTCTTCCTCTAAAAGACTCTGCTTATCCTCTTACATGAGTAATAGAATGAGGATTTTAAATTTTGTGATCATTCAATATCTACTTGCATTGCTTAAATTTAAAATTAGCCATTCTATATTATACCTTGTGCCTCATTTTTATGAGGCCAGGGGAGTATAATGTAGTGAAGCCTGAATTCAAAATGGTAGGTAAAACCATACCGATTGAAAAGCAACAGATGAAAAGAATGACAGGGTAGACGGGTCTGCATGGGCCTTCCAGGTCCTGATACTCAGGCTTGAACAGATGGGCGGCTGCACTTGACCTGCGGAAGAGAAATCTGACTCCTTTGCTTCTTATCTTGGCAATGGTTAAAAGATGTTTAAAATTACACAGATTTCATGAAAGTTGGCAGTAGCTTGTAGAAACTTAGATTTCTTTACTGGTGCTTTCTGGTTTGTCTCAGAAAAAAAAGTGGAGCAAAAAATGGAAAGGAACCCTATTTTCAGGTAAAGCAACAGATGTGGAGAGAGAGAGAGACTGTCGGGATCCCATAACATTTGTGGTGTGGCGACACCAAGGCACCTGCTCTACAATGGCGTTGCGTACTATGACTCCACTGCGGGACCTGCTCAACGTGCTGCCTCCCAGGGGTGGGGCCCTTCCTAGAATGCTGGCGACACCATGCCTGAGTTTGTGGTTTGCGTCCCTGTTTCTCAGTCTTCTTCCTACTGTTGCATGGCCACTTGACCTAGTTCCTTTGGAAAGAAATAAAGAACCAGTTTCCTCTGTATCTACTCCCGTTCCCCTGTCTCTCCTGCTGATGTGTCCCATGGCACCTGGTCCACAGCTCTGCTTTGTGCCCTCCCGCTTTGCTGACCCTTTACCCTCTGCCAGTGTCTGCCCATGGAAGCGGTGGTACCTCTCATCGTCTCTGTTGGTACTCTACGTTGTACCATGTCTGGCTTTTTTTTTTTAAAGTGCTCAGTAAATATTGAGTGTTGAGTTACTTGTTACTCACCGTAAAAAAACACTGTCCTGTCTGATCAAAAGGCATGAGGTTTGACTTTCTCATTCGCCCACAGTGGAAGTTACTGTTTCAGACGAGTGGTATTGCCGCCTTGTGCCTGTGATAGCCCTGGACCTGACGGGCTGGGTCTGTGGAAGCACTGGGTTAGAGACAGGCATCCTGGGCGGGAGTGTGGCCCCTTCTTCCTTATGAGGCATCTCACTGTAAATGGCATATGAATGGGAGATGGGTACCTGTTTGACCTTCTGGCATTCTTCTGTAGATCATATAGTAAGTGCTCCATGAATATAAGGTGCTATTATTGTCTTGAGTAATGATAAAAGAATGAGTGGTCAGAGAGGGAGACAAAATACAAAATTATAAATACACACCTCCATATCTGCCTTCAACAGCTGTGCTCAGGAATAAAAATATTTTCATAGATTAAACTGCCTAACTTGCTCAAATTTAAGTCTTCTTTTAAAAATATTTTAAGAGTGTTAGTAAACTTTGCCCTCATAATTTAGAATGTCATTTCTGAAAGGGATCCACCACTTCTGCTTCTGTGTGAAGAATCACTCAAAGCAGGTTTTAAATGCAGATTTTCTGGTCCAGGCATGGTGGCTCATGCCTGTAATCCCAGCACTTTGGGGCAGGCGGATCACTTGAGGTCAGGAGTTTGAGACCAGCCTGACCAACATGGCAAAACCCTGGCCAACATGGCAAAATCCCGTCTCTGCAAAAAAACACAAAAATTGGCCAGGCCTGGTGGTGGGCACCTGTAATCCCAGCTGCTCAGGAGGCTGCAGTGGGAGAATCAGCTGAACCCAGGAAGGGGAGGTTGCAGGGAGTCGAGATCATGCCACTGCACTCCAGCCTGGGTGACAGAGTGAGACTCTGTCTGAAAAGTAAATAAATAAATGCAGATTCTCTGGCCCCACTTGGGACCCTCCTGGCCAGCAGCTCCTGACCCCAGTGCAGCACCACGTCCTTAACATGGAGGGGATGAACACCTAGTGAGGGCGAAGAATCCACCTTCTGTATTGCGTCTCGCCAATAGCAGAAGGAGCAAGACCTAGGTTTCCCCTCTTTCACAGGATTTTCTTCCTAATCCATTCCTTATTACAGTTCACCACACAGCCTTTCCTTGAATGAATCAAAAACTCCTAATGCCCTAGGGTAGTGCTTCCTGACTGGGCTGCGCATTGGACTCACCTGGGGATCTGTAAGGTACGTGGCTGCCTGGCCCCAACCCCAGACATGCTGGTGTCATTAATACGGGGTGCACCCTGGCCACTAGGATTTTTTTAAACTCCTGAGGTGATTCTAATGCAAAGCAAAGTTTGGAAAATACTGCCTTGGGACTTTAGTAGAATTTAAACAAGTAATTTATCCTAGAAGAAGTTTCATTTGTTTCTAAACATTTCTCATGTAAACTTGTTTCATTTTTAGACTGTAAAATTAAAGACCAAGGCTTAAAATCCTGATTTGTGGGCTGGGTGAGAGGCTGAGGTGGGCAGATCATGAGGTCAGGAGATCAAGACCATCCTGGCTAAGACGGTGAAACCCCATCTCTACTAAAAATACAAAAAATTAGCTGGGTGTGGTGGCGGGCGCCTGTAGTCCCAGCTCCTCGGAAGGCTGAGGCAGGAGGATGCCGTGAACCTGGGAGGCGGAGCTTGCAGCGAGGTGAGATCGTGCCACTGCATTCTAGCCTGGGCGACAGAATTAAAATTATAAGCTTCTGACTAGCAGCTTACGAATACAATGTTAGAATCTCAACCGTTCTTTTTTTCCCATTAAATAGGTTTTACCTGTTTATTTTGTTCCTTGTTAGATTTCAAGATAAACTGTGTTAAACTGAAATTTGGAATGTAACATGGCTTTTTTTTTTTTTTTTTTTATTTGAGATGGAGTCTCGCTCTGTCACCCAGGCTGGAGTGCAATGGCACAATCTCGGCTTACTGCAACCTCCGCCTCCTGGGTTCAAGCAATTCTCCTGCCTCAGCCTCCCAGATAGTTGGGATTACAGGCGCATGCCGCATATTTTTATGTATAAGGATATGTTAAGGTATTAGATTCTATTAAGCACAAAATTGTTTCTATTTCCTAAAGAAAAAAAAATCTTGTAATTGAATATTAATGTTGAAAAAAGGAAAGTTTAGAGGAAATATCTTTCACCAGCTAATTACTGAAGCAATGCCTCTACTGGAATGGAGAACAGTAAGGTCTGGGCCTGATATTTTTATGTTTTCACGTGACAGCCAGCCTACGTGCTATTTCTGTAGTGAGGAAAATGGTCTGAAACTCAGATGTGTCTCATGTCCCTAATGACTTTCTTTTTAGTTCTAAATGTGGAGTAGCAGTTGCAGGTAGTATCCTATGTGGGCAGCCCTGCAGACAGGACCGTCAATCGATGAGAGCTGTCAGTCATGAGTTCTGAGTAATGTGAAGGTGCCGGGTAGAAGGTACAAAGGCGAGAAAGGTGGGAAAGCTTGGAGCCTGTGCGAAGAGCACCACGGCCTTGGTGTGGCCCGGGGATGGATGGGGAACCGCGAGGAGAGAGATACTGACTTCGGCCATGGCCAGAGGCTCTGGGGTTAGACTGTTCTCATCTTTGGTCTTCTGTAGGTTCATTGTGACTGTTGTACCAGAGTGTTGTTTTTATCGTTCACTTACTTGAGAGTCACAGGCCTTCCTGTCTTTGATCTGTTCTGGAAACTTATCTGCTGTGATTTCTTCTGCCTGTTTTCTCATGCCTCCATTGCTGGGAACGCAATCTCGTGTGCAATCCTTTGCTTCTATAGCCCATGTCTCATGATTTTCCTCTATTTCTTTCCTCTTGTATCTCCTTATTTCATTCTGGATGTCTTCTATTGATTTCTTTGCCATTGCACCTTTGACTCTTTTTAAGTCTATTCTGATGCTAAATCCACATATTGAGTTTTAACATGTATTATGTTTCAGTCCTTGTTATTCCATTTTATTTTAATTATTTTTTATAGAGACGGGGTCTCTCCACATTGGCCAGGCTGGTCTCAAACCCCTGGTCTCAAACAATCCTCCTACCTCAGCCTCCCAGAGTACTGGGATTACAGGCGGGAGCCTTCACGCCCTCTATTTGATTTATAAAAACCATTTCCAGTTCTCTGCCAAAATTATTAATCCTGTCTTTTATTTATTTGAACATATTACACATATTTCTTTTGAAATAACTCCCTTTTCTGGCTCCCCTTAATTTCTGTTTTTCTTGTCTGTTGTTTTCAATCATATGTTCCGTATCAATATGTCTGGTTAGTTTGTCTTTCTCTTCCTAGCAGAGACTGAGATGATCTGGAGCTGGGGTTCTGTCTCTGTGAGGCTGGCTGTCCCCAGGGAGTGTGGGCTTCTGACGCTGGTTCACCTCTTCTTCCATGGGTTTCTTCTTCCATGACTCACTGACTTAGTAGCTGGGCAACGTCTGCAAATAGCTGGGGCTTGTTTGTTTGTTTGCATCTTGTCCAGATTTTCTGAGGGCTCACAGTGAGGAGGCTATTTCAAACCACTTAGTCCACCATTCCTGGAGATGATGGGTGAATTTTAATGGCCACTTAACTTTTCTAAATAGAGTTTTGGTGTGAATCCTTCTCTGAGAAGAGAGCAGTAAGAGGCCAAGTCAAGAGAAACGATTTTTGAGATGAACACGTAGGTCAGTTTGCAAAAGACACACTAAACACCTATAATGACATTAATTCACTTTCTCTTAAAGACTGAAAAAAAATACGATTCCATGAAGAACGGTAGAATCTCAGAGCTATAACTTCCATTAGATTTTTTTTTGGTGTAATGCCCATTTTTAATGGCAAAAATCACTCTATAAATCAGTCAGAAAAAGAGTCTGTTTTTTTTTTAGACTTATTTTAAATATACTTGTTTCAAATTTGTTGAGACTTTATTTTTTTTTTTTTAGATGGATTCTCGCTTTGTTGTCCAGGCTGGGGTGCAGTGGCCCAGTCTTGGCTCACCACAACCCCCACCCCGCCAGGTTCAAGTGATTCTTGTGTCTCAGCCTCCTGAGTAGCTGGGATTGTAGGTACCCGCCACCATGCCTGGCTAATTTTTCTATTTTTTTTTTTTTTTTTTTTTTAGTAGAGACAGGGTTTTGCCATGTTGGCCGGGATGGTTTTGAACTCCTGACCCCAAGTGATCTGCCCGCCTCAGCCTCCCAAACTGTTGGGATTGCAGGCGTGAGCCACCACACCCGGCCTGTTAAGACTTTATTTTGAGGATCCAGTTAAGCAGTTTTATTACCTCTGTAATCTTCGCTTGCAGCATGTAGGTCATTGACATTGATAGTTATACATCTTTTCAGAGGGAGAAATAGAAAATATTATGACGAATTTTGACCTGTTTTCTTTGTTACTTGTTGAATATCGTCAGACACAGAACCCAAAGAAGCTATGTATAGATACCAGCACTCTGGTAGAAATACATGAATATATTTTTTTCTCCAAGTATTTGGTTAATTCTACTACTTCTGGATCTTGTTGTTCGAAATATTATTATCCTCAGCAAAATTTTTAATGCGAGTTATCAACAGGATAGCTTTTTATAAGTGGCTAAGTTTTAGAATCTCATTTTGGAGCCATCTCTGCCAATCCAGCTTGTTGCATGTGAAGGCAAGCTGTGGGTCAGAGCACAGAAATGTTTACAGAGGCTTTCCTAAGCCTGGAGGCCTGGAGAGATATGAAGGAACAAATAGAGCATACTTATTTTGATAGTGGTTTAAAAAAATTAAAGAATTACACACCAGATAGAATACTTAAATTCCTAAAAGTTTCTCAAATAGGGTGCAAAACAAATAAGTAATAGCTTGCATATGCTCTGATAGTTGCTTGTTCTTACATCTTTGCTAGAATATGATCCCATAAGGACATAGTCTATATCCTGTTAGTCTCTTAATACTCAGCAGGATATAGCATCACAAACAAAATAAGTGCTCAGTAAATATTTTCTGAGTAAATAAGAGATGCATTAATTTCCCTTTTACTTTTTCAGTGAACATGTTTAAAACATTTCTGGTGCTCTTAACCATCACTCAGTAATGACAGAATCATCATCATGTACTTCACTTATTTTTTAATATTCTTCCTAAACTTGAGAGACGGTCTTCTTTCAGTAAAAGATGGATTCTCTTCTCCAAGGTTGTGCATGGCAATGCAGTGTTGCTAAAGCGTTGCCCCCAGAGCCAGATGCCTGGTTTCAGTCCCAGCTCTGCTACTCACCTGCTGTGTGGGTTCCATGGTGTTGAACAAATTACTTAATATCTGTGCCTCTACTTCTTTGTGTATAAAACAGGGATAATATTAATAATAGTACCAGTCTCCTCAGAGGGTTTGTGCTAATTAATTGAGTTGAAACATGCAAAGAGTTTAAGATAGTACCTGATATATAGAAGTGCTCAAAAAATGTTAGCTATTTTCTTCAGCATAAACTTGGGTGAAGGTCATGTCTGCATAGTGACTGTGCTTTGTTTTGCAGCTATAACTTGAAGTAGAGTAGGTCTGTCTCACCTGCCTCCTCTTTTCCCACTCCCAGAGACCACCATGTGTCTGTAATGAAAATGACCCTCAAAATTCCGGGACAGTCCACACTGTGTCCCTTGTTGGACTTACTGACCACAGGCATGCCAGGGCCAAAATAGAGTCTTGGGCATGGGGTGAGGATAGGAGTATAGCCTTTTCTGAAAGCTGCTCCAGTGCTTCTGAGCTGACGGTTGGGGGTGAGATGTAGGCCATTAGCATGAAATTGTGGTCTGTTTGTTTTGGGGGTGAGATGTGGGCCATTAGCATGAAATTGTGGTGTGTTTTGGGGGAGAGATGTGGGCCATTAGCATGAAATTGTGGTGTGTTTTGGGGGTGAGATGTAGGCCATTAGCATGAAATTGTGGTCTGTCATCTCACCCAGGAGGCAGAAGACTGAGTTCTGCGGTCAAAAATACCTGCCTGGGGGATCTGCTTCCTCAGTTTTCGAGAGATGCTTTCCTCATCTCCAGTATTAGAACCTTCCTGAAAGAACGTGAGATCTTTGGGAGTTGTGACAGGGTACTCACAGCTGTCATTATTGAGCATTGTGACCTCTCTTTAGACTGAGTTTTCTATTTCTCAGTCATATGGAGATGCTGAAAAGAAAGGATATTTCAGAGAGCTCCAATCCTGTCTTTATGGCGGAGGCAGTAGATTGGGAATTACAGCTCATTTGGGTCTGGCTTCCCCAGAGAAGGAGCCTTGCAGTGGAAAGAAGATAAAAGGGTCCCAGTGGTGGGAATAAAAAGAGTACTAGATGCCCAGAGGGTGGGAAAGGCCTAGCCCAGATGCAGTGTGGCCAGGCCAGCTAGGGGCAGGAGGAAAGAGAGCTGCAGGGACACAGATGCCTTGCTGAGCAGAGAAAATAGAATACTTGAGCCACTTTTCATGTAAAATGCAGTCTTTTCCTGCCGTTTCCTGTCCTTGAAGTAAAAGGTTCTGGAATGAGTACTTCACTGCTGTAATGGAGACACGAATATTTTATGAATGCAGTTTTACAATTTGCAGTAATGCCAGGCCTTTGGCTGTTTTCCATTAGACGGTGCACTCGGCTGGAAGCATATACTCTTGTAGCTTTGATTTTAAATTTAACTTTCAAGTTGAAAGAGCAGTGACTCATCCAAAGGACAGGTGATATTTATTTATTTTTTCTAGAAAATGCAGCACGGGTATGTTGTTATCACACATTTAGGGGAATTGCCACACTTCCTCGAGGATGACACCCTTTGTAAATATCCCTGTAAATCATTTCCATTGTTCAGACCCGCTGTACGCGACAAGATAGGGCCTTTAGTGCCGAGCAGCCGGCCGGTGAGCTCTGTAAGATCGAAGGTGCCCTTGGTTTCCAACACAGCTGTTTCGGTGATCTGTAATTGCTTTGATAAATCACTTTTGGCAGAGTGTACCCAGAGCTGGCAGTGACGGGGATGTGCTGGTTGTAACAGGTGTGGGGTCCATCAGCAGATGTTGCTTGATGAAGCCATTTAAAAAACAGCTGCCTCTTGATAGCCTAACAGTTGCATTCAGCCCCCATTAGCACGTTGTTTTTTTCTTGTTATGTATGAGAGAAAATATTTCTACAGAAAACATTGAATAGGATGTTCAAAGAACTCCATCTTTTTAAAAATGTGTTTTCTTTGTTCAATAACTGATTTTGCATGCATTATAAATGTGTGGTTCAGAAAATGTCAAATGTGTTTTGGACTGGATGTGGTAGAAATGAGGACCAGCCAGGGCGGATCTCCTGTGCCTCAGTGCTCGTCTTTGGCCGTGTAAAGGTAGAGGCCACAGATGGAGGACATTTCCCACTGGGAGACCCAGAGGTGCTGAGAGAGGAGGTAGCCAAAGAAGTGTATTTAAGATCTGCTGCTTTGGCCAGGTGTGGTGGCTCACGCCTATAATCCCAGCATTTTGGGAGGCCAAGGCAGGTGGATCACCCGAGGTCAGGAGTTTGAGACCAGCCTGGCCAACATGGCAAAACCCTGTCTCTACTAAACATACAAAAAATTAGCTGGGTGTGGTGGTGCACACCTGTACTCCCAGCTACTCGGGATGCCGAGGCAGGAGAATCACTTGAACCCAGGAGGTGGAGATTGCAGTGAGCCAAGATTATGCCACTGCACTCCAGCCTGGGGGACAGAGCGAGATTCCATCTCAGAAAAAAAAAAGAAAAGTTCTGCGGGTAGGCATTCTATGCACTGAGCAAAGGAGAGATGTACAGGCCCAATTTAAATAGTTAGAGCTGCTAGCTCCTAAGGTCTAGCTTACTACATGCACCATTTTGGGGGAGTCAGCTTAATGACAGTAAACTGTGCTACATTGGTCTAGAAATATCCAATTAATCTGTTTGAGATATTCAGAAACTCAAAATAATAGCTTGCTGAAGTAGCAAACTTGAATCCTTATTTTTATTTTAAAAGGGAGTAAAGGGACTGTAGATAAGTAAAAGGTGCTCTGCAGTGCGCCTCTCTGGTATGAGTCCCTCTCCGGTAGGCAGCGGCCACTTCCCGCGGAGCTGTTCACGCCAAGTGACCCTGCCACCGCGCTGCTCCCACCATCCTATGTCCACCCCGTCCTCGGACGCCTGGTCTCAGCACATCACCGGCATTCTCTTCCTCTTACCAGTAATTAGTTTGAGACTGTGACTCACTTCTGTCCAACAAGATGTGAAGGGAAGTCTTCCTGGGAGGTTTCTGGAAAGTGTTCGCTCACTTGTGATAGCCCTGGGAATAAATGCTCCCCGGGTCCTCAGAGCTTTGTTGTGGCTGGACGCATCTCCTGGAACTGCGACAGCGGAGGAGGAAGCCAAGAGAGTGAACCAAAGAAAGGAAGGGCGGAGGGCGGGGGAGGCCTGCATACCTTACGGCTTATTTCCACTGACATCAGAGACTCATGTTAACAAGGAGTAAGTGGCTTCATTTGTTATGCTCCTCAGACACGGGGTAAGGTGGACACACAGAAATGCACACCTGTAGGTATTTGTCCTGAAGGCCAGAATTTCCTTTAAATGTGAGTGGTTTTCCCAGGAAAGTTTTATGTCTGTTCTCTTGAGGAACAATTATTTCCTCCCCAATTTTATCTGTCTATCCATCCACCCATCCATCCATCCATCCATCCATCCATCCATCCATCCATCCATCCGATACAGAGCCTCGCTGTGTCGTCCAGGCTGGAGTACAGTGGCGCTATCTCAGCTCACTGCAACCTCTGCCTCCCCAGTTCAAGTGATTCTTGTGCCTCAGCCTCCTGAATAGCTGGGACTACAGGCCCGCGCCACTACGCCTGGCTAATTTTTTTTTTTTTTTTTTTTTTTTTCTGAGACAGAGTCTTGCTCTATCGCCAGGCTGGAGTGCAGTTGCGCGATCTCGGCTCATTGCAACCTCCGCCTCCCGGGTTCAAGTGATTATCCTGCCTCAGCCTTCTGAGTAGCTGGTACTAGAGGCACGTTCCATCACGCCTGGCTAATTTTTTTTTTTTTTTTTTTTTTTTTGAGACGGGGTCTTGGAGTCTCGCTCTGTTGCTCAGGCTGGAGTGCAGTGGTGCCATCTCGGCTCACTGCAACCTCCGCCTCCTGGGTTCAAGCGATTCTCCTGCCGCAACCTCCTGGGTAGCTGGGACTACAGGCGCGTGCCACCACACCTGGCTAAGTTTTTGTATTTTTAGTAGAAACGAGGTTTCACTGTATTAGCCAGGATGGTCTCAATCTCCTGACCTCATGATCCGCCCCCCTCAGTCTCCCAAAGTGCTGGGATTACAGGCGTGAGCCACCGCGCCCATCCCTTTTTTTGTGTTTTAGTAGAGACGGGGTTTCACCGTGTTGGCCAGGATGGTCTGATCTCCTGACCTCGTGATTCTCTCACCTCGGCCTCTCAAAGTGTTGGGATTGCAGGCGTAAGCCACCGCGCCCGGCCTAATTTTTGTACTTTCAGTACAGACGGGGTTTCACCAGGTTGGCCAGGTTGGTCTCAAACTCCTGACTCAAGTGATCCACCCACCTTGGCCTCCCAAAGTGCTGGGATTACAGGCTTGAGCCACTGCGCCTGGCCCTCAATTATATTTATTTCTTTGCCTTTCCTTACGTCTTTAACTCTTCACACTTTTAAAAAAGTTATTGCCTTCCAAATAATATTTAGGAATATAAATTATTTGATATTAATCCAGGGTAGTTTCGATTTGTTTTTAAAAAATGGGAATAAAAACATGATTATTCAGAAGGGGTTAAATAGAATGACAAAAACTGCAATTCAGAATTAATGAGGTGTTATAATAGGGTTTGCTAAAAAAATTATGAGGCATTTAAAATAGATTTTTGGCATGTCCTTTTGTGACTTTTGGTTATGACTTAAGACTTAGTTTATATATCAATAGTGAGTCTGTATAGGAAAAGATTACAATATTCGGTGACTGTGAAACCGGAGCAGCTTGGTATGAAGCACTTCTTATTCTGGTCTCCCTTATCAGTGATTTTCAGTTTTGAAAACTTTTTTTTTGAAGTTGTGTTGTTTTATTTTTCTGCAGAAATATCTTCTTCTTTTCATTTTAAAGTATATTTGCTATTTATTTGCAATCTAATTCTCCTCATTAAAAGCAGTACTAAAATCTTATCCCAGAATTTATAGGTTGTGTCTTTTGTCCTTTTTTTGTTTTTGGTATTTTTCTGTCACTTTTCTTCCCCAGGTGAATTTTTTTTTTTTTTTTTTTTTTTTTTTTTTTTTTTTTTTTTTTTTTGAGAGGAGTCTTGCTCTGTCACCCAGGCTGGAGTGCAGTGGCGCGATCTCAGCCCACTGCAAGCTCTGCCTCCCTGGTTCACGCCATTCTCCTGCCTCAGCCTCTCCGAGTAGCTGGGACTACAGGCGCCCGCCACCACGCCCGGCTAATTTTTTTATTTTGTATTTTTAGTAGAGACGGGGTTTCACTGTGGTCTCGATCTCCTGACCTCATGATCCGCCCGCCTCAGCCTCCCAAAGTGCTGGAATTACAAGCGTGAGCCACCGCGCCCGGCCCAGGTGAAGTTTTAACAAAAATGAGGGACCATGGATAGGAAAGTAGGAATCAAACAGTTTACAGGGTTCAGACTGTGGTATAATTCTTTTTTTTCGTTTTGTTTATAGACAGGGTCTTGCTCTGTTGCCCAGGCTGGAGTGCTGTGGTGAGATCATAGCTCACTGCTGCCTTGATATCCTGGGCTCAAGTGACCCTTCCAGCCTTGGCCTCATGAGTAGCTGAGACTCCAGGCAGGTGCCACCATGCTCAGCTAATTTTTTTGGTTTGTTTTAGAGATGGGATTTGGCTGTGTTGCCCAGGCTGGTCTTGAACTCTTGGCCTCAAACCATCCACTCACCTGGGTCTGCCAAAGTGCTGGGATTACAGGCGTGAACCACCATGCCTGGCCCATGGAGTAATCCTTGTGGAGTTGGAAGGTAGAGGTGTGTATGTGTTTCTCAAAATAGTAGCACTAGCCAGGAAATCCATGAATTTGCATATTCTTCCCCAAGTTCAGCCCATATGCTTTGGTGAGTTTGGGGTTATACTTAGAGTGGGTAGTATAAGGAGTTTCTGCCCTACACCTTAGCTTAAGCAATTTGAGCACATTGCTTTTTGAGTTCACCATCAAGGATCCAGAGCTCAGAGGCGGTCTTTCCTCTGCAGATAAGAGCGCACCCTGCCTGCACCTCACAGTCTTGGGCTCTGTGGCTTCTCTCCTCCTGCCACTGCCCTTATTGTGGGTAGGCTGGAATTCCCTATGGTCCTTTGTTTGGGGAAGGGGGATGCTTGGATGTTCCCGGGTGTCACCTGTGCGTGCCCCCTATGCTGTCCTCCCACCTGCCCTGTCCTGCAAGCATGGCCTGCAGCCTTCTCCCACACACCCAGACCCCAGGCTTATTCTTACTCTCCCTGGCCAGCCCCTCTTCTTGGAGAGGAGAAAGGATGATGTGAAAATAAGATCTAACGTTGGGCGTCCCCAGCGACTTCCACAAGGAGCAAGGAGCTGGGTGCATGTGTAGACCCCATGGGAGCTTTAGTGTTAGATACCGAGTTTGCTAGATGAAACATCTTTTCAAATGACGTGGTGCAGATGTATTGTTTGAACACGTTAGAGACTAATGAACTACTTGGGTGTACATTTTTTTGTTTTTTGTTTTTTTTTGCTATGAAAATTAGAAAAAATATTTATCCAAGATAGTAAGTATTGAAAACTGATACTGATGCTGTATGGATCACTATTATTGTATTATTTGAGACTGTTTGGAAAAGATATCATAGTTTTTAGAAAAACAAAGCAACCTGAATATTAAAAGTCTCTGAATTTGAGTAAAAAACAGTCCACATAAGGAAAAAAATATATAAGGAAGGACAATGAAATTATGAAACTGTAACTATAAGAAAGCTAAAGGCTGAGCGCAGTGGCTCATGCTTGTAATCCCAGCAATTTGGGAGGCTGAGGCAGGAGGATCGCTTGAGGCCAGGAGTTCAAGATCAGCTTGGGCAAAGGACTGAGGCCTCATCTCTACTAAAAATAATTTTTTTTAAATATTAGTTGGACATGATGGTGGCCACCTGTGGTCCCAGCTACTAGGGAGGCTTGAGAACAGGAATTCGAGGCTGCTTTGAGCCGTGATTGTACCACTGCACTCCAGCCTGGGCTAGAGTGAGACCCTGTCTCAATCATAAACAAAAAAGAAAAAGATTTTAGTCTCAATTTTCTACGTTGAACCCATCTTTAGATCATAGAATGTATAAAATTAAAAATGGAGGAATATCAACATTATTATATTTAATGTTATAGCTTATTACTGTATTTAATAAGCTACTTGTTTAAAGATCTGCGGTCCCTTGGGTGCACAGACCGAGTCTTTCTGAAAGTGCTTTACATGATGTAGCTGCCAGGGATCTAGGTCATATAATATCCTCAGGATGGGATTTGAAGACATTTTTCCAGAATTTATCTTTTGTCATGTTGGATTTTATTTTTAAAAACTTCCTCTATAGCCAAAACTTACATAAATGTATGATTCTGATAGTACCGTATATATTTAGATGGGCTTATATTGGTCATGAACAAGGTTAATAGTCTTTGTGAATATGTGGGTTATCTCCTTATTTTACTTATTCTTAAGGAAAATTAATTTCACTGTTTACCAAAGAACTGATACGTAAAACCAAAAGATTTCAAAGAATGTTTCATTTTTAAAATGTTTCTATTTATTACTAATAAAATGAGTGTATCTGTTTAACTTGACCTATCTTTGGTCTTACTAAAACAAAATCAGCTCGACTATTTCCCAAATAATCATCCATTCAATACTCTTTTTCTCTCTCTCCCCCATCCCTCATCTGTACTCCTTTAGAACTTTCAGAAGATTCTTTTGTGTAGATACAGTGTTTCATGTTTGTTATTGTTTCTCACTGGTCAGTGGATTATTTCATGTAACCACCTTTTTCATGTTTGCTCTGATTGCCTTTGGATGCGCCTCACTGTGTCCTTTTCCTATTAAGGAAAAGAATCCTGCATGTTTTTTTCTCATTGAATAACAATGTTAAAAACAGAAAAGCGTTGTTTTTCTTCTTTGTAGTAGGCATGCTGTAGTAGATACCTTGTTATACTTAAATTTGTGAGATGTGTCCAGACGAATGGAAGAGTAATATATTAATATATTGCTAATAATAAGATAAAGGTCTGAGCTTCCTGGAGCTGCCCATATAATAGAATTTGTACTTGTTTTTTCATTTCTGAGATCCTCATACTTTGGGTTTTTTTTGTTTGTTTTTGTTGTTTTTTTTTTAAGACAAAGTCTTGCTCTGTCACCCAGGCTGGGGTGCAGTGGCGCGATCTGCGCTCACTTCAACTTCCGCCTCCCGGGTTCAAGCGATTCTCCTACCTCAGCCTCCCGAGTAGCTGGGATTACAGGTTGCCTGCCACCACACCCAGCTAATTTTTGTATTTTTAGGAGAGACAGGGTTTCACCGTGTTGGCCAGGCTAGTCTCGAACTCCTGACCTGAAGTGATTCGCCTGCCTTGGCTTCCCGAAGTGCTGGGATTACAGATGTGAGCCATCATGCGAGTCTCTGCGATCCTCGTACTTTTAACTAAAATGTTAAGATATATGCTTTATGCTTTTGCTGCCTCTCATGTTTCATGAATGCAAGTAAACCCATGAGTAACTCATGAATACACATAAACTTCTGGGCCTCCAAACCATGCCCTGCCAGTGGCCATGCCACAGGAATCAGAGGCTGTACTTCACTTTGTGGTTGCTTTATTATTCTACCATTATAAGCTTTAGTAGAAAATGTAAAGAAGATTGTTAAACTGAAGGAGTGTTGTCTCAAACTGAAGGAGAAAAGTAGTGTTGCTGCTATAAGATGTGTATAAACTAAGTGGTATCTTTTCTACCATCCAATTAGCAATTAGGAAAGTCCTTCTTTGCTCATAGCATTCCGAAAGGAATCATCTTATTCTTTCTGTAAATCTCCTTACAATGGAGGCTGCTACGGTGTAAGTATTGCGGGTCTTTATTTTCAGATTTCAGCTGCAGTGCTTATAAATTTGGAGGAATGCCTTTTTTGGGGGGTGCCCAACATACTCAGTGGATCTTGGACCTACCACCAAGTGACCTTCCTTGCTCACCTGTAAGGCTGAGAACACCGTAAGCAAAGTACCAGGCTTGTTTCCCCAAGAGGGCTTTGTAAGCATTGGTGCCATAAAATCAACCTGAGGACTTAGGTGGCTGGTTATTTCTGAGTAAGTGAATATCAGTCTCAAATATGACATTCCAGCGAAGGCCATGGTTGCATAGCCACTGTTTTCAGTTATGTCCTGGTAACTAGGAAGATGGATTGTTTTTTAATCTATGCAAATAATTATATTGCCCTGAAAAAAGGGATACTCAATTACAGTTTCACAATTCTGGAGGGATCAGGCAGGGATAATAAGATACCATTTCCAAACGTTCCCTTTCTGTTTTTAAAAGCACAGTCGACTGAATTGTTATGAGATACCGACAGAGGCAGAAGAGAAAGGGTTCCTTATGTATCCAGAATATAGAGCTTTAAAATAGCAACAATACTGTAAACAAAAGCCACAGTCCTCCTTCAGTAGTTCATCTGGGCCTAGTCATTAATTTTTGTTCCACTTGGTCTTGGGTTAGCAGTCTCATAAATCCATCTGCTTCTCAATGAGGGTTATAGAAATGCTCTTCCCCTGGTGGGGTCTCAGCATTATTTAGACAATGCTCTAAGAAGCCTGTACCCAAAAGTACCCCGCATAGTTCTTCTCCACGGGGCTCTAACACAGCCCCCTCTTGGTCAAAGGTAAGTCACTCTGGCCTGTAGCTGATTGCAGATGCTGATCAGGGAAGTGTCAGAGAAAAACAGAAATCTGTAGGTGACAGAAGATTTTAAATGGCTATGGTTATCGTATTACTGATAATTTTCAAAACTAAATTTATTGAGAGTTCATTACAAGAGTATTGGCAACTGATAAGTAAAGTTAGTTATGGTATGCAAAACAGAGTCAACCCAAAAAAGTTCTAGATACAGCATCTAGAAACACCATAATTAACCTTATTTTAAAAGAACTGTGGATGTTACATCTAATTTATAAAAATGGAACAACATAATCTTTACAGAAAAAATCTTCAGTTATAACAAAATAGTCCCAAGACATAATATACAATGAATATGCCAAGCATATAATTAGAATAGACCAAGAATATCACATAAAGAGGGTTAGTTTGGAGGGGAAATAAACACCTCTATATTAATAACATATATTTAACCTAGAGCTGGCTAAGTATCTTTTTTGATTTGACAACTTGTCCCATATAACTTATCAATAGTAACAAATCAAATACATCTCCTAATTATTTTGAGCATCTATTCTTTATGAAAGTAAAAGCACAAATACTTGTTGTTTTCCAGGTATGTCTGAGGAATCTTAGACAGTTTTTTGTTTTGTTTTGTTTTGTTTTGAGATGGAGACTCACTCTGTCGCCCAGGCTGGAGTGCAGTGGCCCAATCTTAGCTCACTGCAACCTCCGCCTCCTGGATTTCAAGCCATTCTCCTGCCCCAGCCTCCCAAGTAGCTGGGATTACAGGTGCCTGCCACCATGCCTGGCTAATTTTTGTATTTTTAGTAGAGATGGGTTTCGCCATGTTGGCCAGGCTGGTCTCGAACTCCTGACCTCAGGTGATCCACCCGCCTCGGCTTCCCAAAGTGCTGGAATTACAGGGATAAGCCACTGTGTCCAGCCTCAGACAGTTTTAAGTGCAAAATACATCATTTAGAATTTGATTTGGGAAAGGCAGAATATCAAAAATTATCAAGAAATTTTGAATACCTGATTCCAATAGGATCATGTAACTTAGAAACAATATTTGACTACCTATTTAATCAGTGCCTGTAAAAGATTTTAAAAGTAATCACAGAGGTAACCTGACTGTAAAGAACCTTAGCTCTTTCCTAAGAGACAAGATTTCTTGAATACTCAAGGGCAAAATAAAGTCAATATAAACCATTGAAGGTTATTCTCATATAACACAGAATCTTTGGAATCTAAGCCAGTTATACAGAAAAAAGAATTAGCCTTTATTTTTTTAGGTGAATGTGGTAAACAGTAAACCAAAGAAACAGGCTCATCAATATTGAGCAAACTTTTCTCTTTTTTTAAAATCTTTAGTCTTTAGTTTTAAGAGATCATCTGCATTTTTTCTGTAATAAACTTAAAAGATATCCATCTATTTCTTCAGATTTATTAATTCTTTAGCAGTTTAAGCATAAACTTAAAAGATATCTATTTCTTCAGATTTATTAATTCTTTAGCAGTTTAAGCATAAATTTAAAAGATTATTTCTTCAGATTTATTAATTCTTTAGCAGTTTAAGCATTGAAATGACAGTTTTTTGTCTCAATCCTTTTTTTTTTTTTTTTTTTTTTGAGACGGAGTCTGTCTCTGTCGCCCAGGCTGGAGTGCAGTAGCGCGATCTTGGCTCCCTGCAAGCTCCATCTTCCAGGTTCACACCATTCTCCTGCCTGAGCCTCCCAAGTAGCTGGGACTATAGGTGCCCACCACCTTGCCCGGCTGATTTTTTGTATTTTTAGTAGAGACGAGGTTTCACCATGTTAGCCAGGATGGTCTCGATCTCCTGAACCCGTGATCCGCCCACCTCGGCCTCCCGAAACGCTGGGATTACAGGCGTGAGCCACCGCGCCCAGCTTGTCTCAATCCTTAACCATGCTATATTTGTTGTATTTCAAATGTTTAGCTTTCTCATGGAGAAAAAGAAAGATAGGCATAAGCCTTTATACTATCCCTCTGCTAGTCCTGCAATATGGTTTTAATACAGTGTTCCTAATACTTTAACAATTTCTATGATGTCAGCAGAGAGATATCAGCAAGAGTGATTGTAAAGTAGCTAGCCTTATAAGTCAAGAGTTATGATCTTTGATCCGCTGCTCAATCCATTTCAAGATCTGATCTACATTATTTTCTAGCTCTTCTGGTTTATTGCTGGGCAGCTGATGCACAACTTCTTCCTTGTAGGATGCCGTGGCTTCTTCATAAAGAACTTGGAAAATCTCACACTGAATATTGTCTTTTAGTTCCTTCTCATTATAACCCCTCATTTCAAGTATTTCGTACAATATGTTGGCATCTGTTCTCAGCGCAAAAACTATATGAAACCAGCGTTCAGGAAAGAAATCATAACCGTGGTAATCAACAATAACTCCACATTCTCTCATTTGGTTATCTAACTCACCAGGTACTCTGTCTTCATCTAAAATGGGACAATTATACTCTTCATCATAGCCATCATACAATTGCTCTTCTCAAGCTAAATCACCCACATTAATGTATTTCAATCCTGATTTTGATTCTTAAGTGTGGTTTTTCCAACCCCTGGTGTACCTGGCTTTCTATGACACGTTTGTATCACAAAGTCAGAACAAAGTGACACTTTAGGACTGAACTCAGGGACTCTGTGGGGTCAAAACTAATTTCATAATACTGCTAAGATGTTAACATGCAATGGGTTCACCTTGCTATCTCCAAAAAAAAATTGCACCGCTGCACTCCAGCTAGGGCAACAGAGCAAGACCGTCTCTCAAAAGTAAATAAATAAATAATTTAAAAAATTATTGTTAAAAAAGGTTTGTCAGGTTAATGATTCGATTTGGTTAACCACAAATTTACATTTTTTCATAGTCTTAAACCTTAAGTAGGAGTAACGTTCACTTATTTGATCAGTACATCTGTATAGCTCTTGTAAGAACATGTACAAGTAGAATAAGAATGTATAGTTTGGCTGGGCACAGTGGCTCATGCCTATAATCCTAGAACTTTTTGGAGTCCAAGATGGGAGGATTGCCGAGGCCAGGAATTTGAGACCAGCCTCGGTGACATAGTGAGAGACCCCATCTTAAAAAATAAGAATAATAATACTTAATGCTGAGAACTCATAGAAGACATGAGTATTTTTATTAAACCGCAAATATTCAACTAGTCTCATTTGCCAAAAATTTACCTAAATATGTGAACTTGAATTCTTAAAACATTTATGTTTCTATAGGAATACTTTTTTTAGTGCTGTTGAAAGTATTATTGGAAGTTCAATTTCCTTAATTTCTGGGAATTTTAGGAACATTCAGTTTATAGGTGCCTCTTTATTTCTAAGCCAGTCAGAACAGAACGTCCTTAAGAGCTATCATATTCTCATTTGGTAAGACCATCTCATGATGGTTATCCCAGGATGAGAGACAATAGCTGCTTTGAAAGCTCCCCTGCCACACTGGGCTTCCAGTACCAGAGCAGCTAACAAGCCTGCCCTAACAGCAAATGCTGGGGAGCAGGGTACACGTGTTTACTTGGGTGCCCTTCCCGGGCACTCCTTTTACCTGGTGGACAGCCTGATGCTTTGTTGTCTGGACCGGTATCAGGCATTCCTCATATGGGAGATGTGCGTATCCTGGCAGACGCCCTTGTGGCTCTTTTCTGACCCCTCTCCAGTTTGTGACTGCCTGACCATCGCTCTGGTGCTCAGAGCCTGCCCTTGTGTTCTTCCCCAGCATCCCGGGGAAAACCCAGGTAGCCTGGGAGAGCCCCTGGTTCTTCAGATGGAATGCGCAAATTCAACACACCACCATGATAGGAAATAAGTTCCAAGATTTATTACTTCCAGATCCTAGAGAGGGAGGGCGCCATGAGTCGGGAGGGCAGTGCTCTTTCCCCAGGTCACCAGAAGAATGAATGAAGTGTCAGGCATAGAGCAAGACAGAGTGGGACCCATGGGTCAACACCTTTATTGGGGGCCAGGGCATTGTCCAAGCAGGTTTGCTGCAGGGAGTTTTAGTTGGTGAGTTTAAAACAGGCAGCCATGAGTTTCATGATCACACAACATTGGAGAGGTGGTCACTATGGCATACTCCACAGTCCATGTGGGGTGTGGGGTCGGCAGGGAGGCCTGGTGGACTGTCCCTTAGAGAGGTCATCACCAGAAAGAGGAGGTGTATAAGGCAGATCCCTGGATCAACCCCATTGAGGACTGGGGGTGGCAGGTGGAAGCTGTTGAGGGAAACTAAGCCCTGTTTCTGGTATGAGAAGGTTAAACTTATGATCAAAATAGATGCCAAGGCTATATAAAATTGTAAATATTCACTACAGTGGCATTTCTGCAGTACAATACAGACATACAAACAGACACAGATAATTTGTAAGCTTCAATTCTAAAATTTCGGGCCAGGCATGGTGGCTCACACCTGTAATCCCAGCACTTTGGAAGGCCGAGGTGGGTGGATCACCTGAGGTCAGGAGTTGGAGACCAGCCTGGCCAACATGGTAGAATCCTGTGTCTACTAAAAATACAAAAATTAGCTCGGTGTGGTAGTGGGCACCTGTGATCCTAGCTACTTGGGAGGCTGAGGTGGGGGAATTGCTTGAACCTGGGAGATGGAGGCTGCAGTGAGCCAAGATTGCGCCATTGCGGTCCAGCCCGGGCAACAAGAGCAAAACTCCATCTCAAAAAAAAAAAAAAAAAAAGAAGAAGAAAAAAAAATCAGTCATGGGCCAAATATAAAAGCAGAAATATAAAATTTTATTCAGATGTCTACTTCCTGATGACATGAAATTCTTAACTGTTTTGAAACCAAAGTAGAAAAGTAGACAAACGAAAAATACTAGCAAATCAGATTCTGTTATCATTCACCCAGCAGAGACAAGATCTCTATAAACCAGCAGTCCTTCCCCAAATATGTAGTGTAGAAACTGCTTCATGTCTGTCATGTTCGTCAACCCTGGGGTCCCTCAAATGCCTTTTGTTCCTTCTCATTTACTTCACATTGACTTTTCAAGACATATTGGTTATACTACACAGTTGGTTACGTTTGAAGTATTTCATGCATATTACAAAAGTGTATGAATAATGTGAATTCATTTTTGTTGATATATGTATATGCATGCATACACATACACACGCACTCCTATAGAGTGAGCATTTGGCTGAATATACTGCCAAATTGTTAAACAATAGCCATTTCTAGCTGGTGGAATTACAGGAAATTTGTATTTCTGATTATATATTTGTATAGCATTTAATTTTTTTGCAACTCAGCGTTCATCTTAGATAAGCAAAAAAAAATTAAACATTTTATTTAAAATTTTTTTTCAATTCCAGTTAATAGCAGATATTAACAGAACAAATAAGTTCTCTTATCCATGCTTCTGTGTGTGGGGGATTCGCTTGACAGGTGCAAGGGAAGCACAGGCATTATTGTGCACATGTGTCTGCAATGAGAATGAGGTTGCCTAGAAGTCTTGAGAAAAGTGGCTGACGAGTCTACAAAAACCCACTTCTTACCCTTTGTCACTTTGAAGTGTGTAAAGTTGTTGACACACTTGGAGGTCTGCTGGCTAAGTGGTAGAACAGATTCCTGGGAGAAATTGTTTTTTTTGCTCCTGTACCTCATGTTTGGATTATTTTGGATTGCTTTGGGGATAGTATCTGAGTTTCTATCTCTTGGGCTGTTTTTTCCAGGAATATAAAGGTTTTTTTCTTTGATATATGCTTAAATGTTTATTTTTAAATGATGTAACTTTTCGAAAAACTTATTAAAGTTTATTTCTGTGGGAAAAAATATTTTTTATGTTTTTGACTGTTTTTTGTTCCTTCTTGTTTGAAATCTCTAGCCAACAAGAACATTAGTCATGACAAGCATGCCATCTGAGTAAGTACTTGTTTTGATTTCTGTTCAATGTAAAATGTTAACCTTTTCTCTCATATACTCTTAATTCTGGGTGCCTTTAGGCAGTCTGTTGATCTGTCCTGTATCACTTTTAGTTTATAAAATTAATAGCTGAGTTAGAAGATGACTGAAAATTAAACATGTACCAAATGTGGGCGATTTAGCTTTGAAAACTCTGGGGTTGTTTAGGCAGCATTAAGAGGTGTGTGCTCGTTTTGATGTTCTTTTGCTTGCTTGATACCAAATAGCTTCATGAATGTTCAAGAAGTGGAACATCATTGACCAAAACATTTCCCTTAAAGGTCTTAAAGCAATACTGCAGCAGCAAGCTTTCCACAGCAGTATTAAAGTTGCTATGTGTGCATTTTGTGGAAGGGTTAATAGCTTGTTGGCATGCTCTTATCATCTCCCTTAAACATTTAACACAACAAAGAACATCCAACAAAAATACAGTACTATATTCTTTGCAACAGATTTCTGAATTCCTGTTTAAAGGGGAAAACCATGTTTTTGATATCAGTCATAGGTTTTAAGGTTTTAAGACATCCATCAAAACATTGGAACATTTCAGTGAAAAATATGCTGCAGAGAGGGCACGTTTAGAACATTTTCAGTAGTGGGATCCTTTTCCTGCCTGTGGATTAAAAATAAAAGGACTGATCATCAAACACCATACATTATATAGTGAAAAAGGGGGTTACTCAAAATTTTTGTAAATATATCATGAAATATATTGAACATTCTAAATAGTCTAATACAGAAGTGAATATTGAATATATGTGTAATATTTTTTAAAGTCTTTGTATTTTTCCAAAATAAAAAAACAATTACTAGTTAACTACTTATTTTCTCATTCAAGATTTAAAAAAAACTTTTCATTTAGGCCATCTTCTTGTCTTACTCTTTTTTTCTCCACAGAGACTTCTTGTGATAGTTAAGAACAAGACCTAGACATTCTGGTTTTATGTGGATTAACTGTGCCTTGCAGAGACACTTGTTACTTATTGGCACATCTAGCAAGTAGCTGCCAGCCTCAGGATGGAGTTCTAGGGAGTGTCTAGTTTAGAGCTTTTTACTTTTTGTTTTTGTTTTCTTTTATCATTTTTGCCTTTTTTTTCCAAGTTTAATTATTTTTCTTGACTCAGGCACAGATTCTCGGGTTGAAGTAGTGATGAGGCCCAGATCTTGACTCACGCATCTTTTCTACCCTAAGTATCTCTAAGAATTTAAAAGCATGGTATAATTCAGCCGTTTCATTTTACAGATAAAGAAACAGGTCTTGAGATGGACATACCTAAGATGACTAGAGATGAAACTAAGAGGGCTGGGTGCATTGGTTCACGACTATAATCCCAGCAGTTTGAGGGGCCCAGGTGGACATATTGTTTGAGCCTAGGAGTTCAAGACCAGCCTGGGCAACATAGCAAAACCTCGTGTCTACAAAAAAATGCAAAAGTTAGCCAGATTTGGTGGTGAGTTGCCTATAGTCCCAACTACTTGGGAAGATAAGGCAGGAGGATCACTGGAGCCCAGGAGATCAAGGATGCAGTGAGCCATGATTGTACCACTGCACTCCAGCCTGGGCAACAGATCGAGACCCTGTCTCAAAACAATAAAATAAAACTAAGGAACACCAAACACTATCATTTGGAAGGAAGAGTGTTAGAGACAGTGTGTATAAGCATAGACAATAACCTCTTCCCCTTTGTAATATAATTTTTGGAGAGATGTTCATTTCTTTATCTATTTATTTATTTATTTAGAGATAAGAGTCTTGCTCTGTCAGCCAGGCTGGAGTGCAGTGACTCTGTCTCCTCTCACTGCTAGCTCCACCTCCCAAGTTCACGCCATTCTCCTGCCTCAGCCTCCCGAGTAACTGGGACTACAGGTGCCCACCACCACGCCCAGCTAATTTTTTTGTATTTTTAGTAGAGATGGGGTTTCACCGTGTTGTTGTGTATATCACAGTGTGACTTTGAAAGCCCTTCATTGGGGATTTTTAAAATTTCCTGGGAGAGAGAGAAATCCAATGTCAGAACTAAAGTCATAGAAAGTTTATTATAAAAGGGAAGAAAGAACTGAGGGTTGTTTATTATAAAAGGGAAGAAAGAACTGAGGGTTGTTTGGTAAGGAAGTTGGATGGAAAGAATATATTTTTTAAAGGATATTTTAAGTATTAAGGGAATGACAGGGCAGGAGAGAAGCGGTAATGGTCATGAGCTTTGTGACAAATAGGTCCCAGATTTGATTTGATGATTTAATAAAAAGGGTCTTTTTTCGCCTCTTAGTAGAAAAACTATGTGTTGATACTCAATAAATATTAATTTTCAAAATAAAATAAGTGAGGTTCTTGGTTCTGAGCATGTACAGATAGGTTCAAATAGGCCTGAAAAACAAATCATTGCCCCAATGGGAAGAGTGTTGGTCTGATGTCAGGGGCCTGGTTTCTTTTTTTCTTTCTTTCTTTCTTTTTTTTTCTTTTTTTTGAGACGGAGTCTCGCCCTGTCGCCCAGGCGGGAGTGCAGTGACATGATCGTGGCTCACTGCAACCTCCACCTCCTGGGTTCAAGCTATTCTTCTGCCTCAGCCTCCTGAGTAGCTGGTACCACAGGCGCGTGCCACCGCGCCTGGCTACTTTTTGTAGTTTTTAGTAAGACGGGGTTTCACCACGTTGGCCAGGCTGATCTTGAACTCCTTGTGATCCACCCGCCTCGGCTTCCAAAGTGCTGGGATTGCAGGTGTGAGCCACTGCGCCCAGCCAGGGGCCTGGTTTCTGATGCTGGCTCTGTCCCTACCCCGCCCAGCCACTGTGAGAAGCCATTGACAGCCTGTGGGCTTGTCTTCTCAGCCATTAAAATAGAATTGAGATCTGAAGTGTATTTCCCCAGGTTTCAAACCATTGATTATAAGTCAGTTAAGATATAAGTACCATAACCAAAATCAGTTTAAAATTTTGGCTTTCTAGTTTTATTATTACTAATATTGAGTGTAACTGCTTTGATGTTGATGTGCAACAGTTATTCATTTTGTTAATTTTTCCCCGGATTTGATAGAAAGCAGAATATCGTCATCCAGGTTGTGGATAAATTGAAAGGCTTTTCAATTGCGCCAGACGTCTGTGAGACCACGACTCACGTGCTTTCCGGGAAGCCACTTCGCACCCTGAATGTGCTGCTGGGAATCGCGCGTGGCTGCTGGGTTCTCTCTTATGATTGGGTAAGACCCGTGTCTGAACTGCATATTTTAAAACAAGGCATTTTGATAGAATGGGTCACCCTGAGGTGCTGACATCAGCACTCAGGCCGGCGTGCACCCTTGTGGATCTGCACACTTTCCTGTGAGCTGGGAACACACGTCTTTCCTCCTGTTGGTCTCCCTTGGGCTGCTACCCTTCAACCAGGGCCAAGTCCTGGGGCAACAGGAGGACGGGGAGGGTAGAGAGCAGGAAGTGAGTAGCTTTTAAGATAAAGGAGAAGCAAGATTAGAAGCACGCTGAAAGAAACGCAAAATGCATGTTCTCACAGTCAAAGAGCTTTCCTCTATGTGTGACCAAGAAATACTGTGACCTGTGGTGGTGGTGGTTTGCAGAGCCAAAATAATTCGGTGATTGTTTGTACAGATGGATTTACTTAGGATGAAACATGTTCTTTTCATCCCATTTGGATAGGTTTCATCCTATGTATATCTATCTGTAACATTATTTGCCCTTATTTCTGTACATTAAAGATAGTTTTTAAAAATACATAACTTTTTCGTTATACATAAAAACTGAAATGAACTGTTACTGGTTCTATTTTTACTTTGGTGTTCAACCTAAGGTTGCTCCAAAGCATTGCTTTCTGATGACAGTAGCATCTTTTTTTACATATGTTACCGTTTTGCATCTGTGGGATCTGTCTTTCCTCCTCCTCTCCAAAGAATGTATTCTATTCATACTCATACTGTGTTCATTTAAACCAGTAGAATTATAACATGCAAAAGCTACACATGTATTTTCAAGAATGGCCGTGGTCTTTTTTCCGTGTTGTGACAGAGTTTAAAGAGATTAGTGCTTCTAGTTGTGAAGTGGAAAATGTTGAAATTCCAAAAGTAAGCACTGTTTATTTGCATTGGTGGCAATTGGGGATCACCTTAGCTGATTGTATACTAGTACTGCTTTATGTTTATTTGGATGAAAGATAGTAGTCCCCCTCTCATCCAGGGTTTTGTTTTCTGTGGTTTCAGGTACCATAGTCTGAAAATATTAAATGGGAAATCCCAGAAAATAACAATTTATAAGTCTTTAAATGCATTCTTTTCTGACTAGCATGAAGAAACCTCAGGTTATCCGGCTCCGTTCTCCCTGGAATATGAATCATCCTTCATTCCAGCCTGTCCATGGAGTAGGTGCTGCTTGCCCTTACTTAGTAGCCATCTTGGTTATTAGATAGAATCTTGTGGTTTGGCAGTGTTTGTCTTCAAGGAACCCTTATTTGGCCTAATAATGTTCCCCAAGCACAAGAGTATTGATGCTGACAACTTTGATATGCCAAAGAGGCACTCCAAGGTACTTTCTTTAAGTGAAAAGGTGAACGTTGTCCACTTAATAAGGAAAGAAAAATGGTATGCTGATGTAGCTAAGATCTGTGGAAAAAATGACTCTTTGACCTGTGAAATTGTGAAGAAGGAAAAAAAATTGTGCATAGTTTATGTAGGGTTCAGAACTATTCACAGTTTTAGGCATCCCCCAGGGGGCCACGGACTGTACCCCGTTTGGATAGGGTGGACTACTGTCTATGTAATAACTCTAGCATCAGTGAATGAGTTCTGTGTTTTCTCTCCAATTCAAATTGTCTCTGTATCTTAATCTGATTACTCTCCCTTCCCTCAGGTTTTGAAGGAAAAAATATTATTTCTAAAGATATGTATCTATACAGGATTCTTTACGCAACTTATTCTTCTGGGACTTTGAGCAGTCCATAGAGGTCAGACGTGAGAATGTACTGCCTTTGCTGTCGACATGGTTAGAGACCTGCTCTCTGGTTGTCTGCATGTCTCTGCTCAGTGTCCTGCCAGTACTCCCCAACTAATCATACATAGAAACAGAACTGGGTGAAATTTTAGGTTATTGTATCTCTTCTGGGATTACGTGATATGAGAAAGGTGGGCATTAAAACACATTATTTAATAAAGTTCTCATCTTTAGTCTAGACTCCTTGCCTGGAGGGAAGAACCTGGGGCACTCAGACACGTAAGTGAATGAATGAGGTACAAGGCAATCAGACAAGAAAACATAATAAAAGGCATGTAGGTTAGAAAGGAAGAAATAAAGTTATCTCTATTTATAAACCACACAATTTTCTATGTAGACAGTCACAGGCAATCTACAAAACAGCAATTAGAGCTGACAGCTGAGTTGAGCAAGGCATCCAAATGCAAGAATTCCATTGAAGCCTCAGTATAAATCTAATAAAATCAGTGCAGGATCTGTATGCTAAAAACTACAAAATGCTGATTTTAAAGATCAAAGAACTGAATAGATTAGAAGTCATACAGTGTTCATGGATTGGAAGACACAGTACAGTGAACATGTCGCTCCTCCCCAAAATGATCTATAGATTTAACACATTCCCATTCAGAATCTCAGCAGAATCTTTCAAGATACAGACAAACTGGTTCTAAAATTTCTATGGAGATATTAAGGAGCCAGAATAGCGAAAACAATTTAGAAAGAAAACAAGGAGGAGGACTGGCACTACATGGTTCTGGGGCACCCTTTCAAGCTGTGGTCCTCAAGGCAGTGTGGCATTGGTAGACACAGAACAGACAGAGAATCCAGAAATAGACCCCAAAAATACATCCCATGGGTTTTCAAAGGCATGAAGGCAATTCAGTGGAGAAATTCAGTCTTTTCAACAAGTGGTGCTGGAGCAGTTGGACATACACAAGCAAGGCAAGGAACCTTCCCAACACTTTGGGTGGATCACCTGAGGTCAGGAATTGGAGACCAGCCTGGCCAAAATGGTGAAACCCCGTCTCTACCAAAAATAAAAAAAACTAGCTGGGCGTGGTGGTACCTGCCTGTAATCTCAGCTACTCAGGAGGCTGAGGCACAAGAATCACTTGAACCAGTGAGATGGAGGTTGCAGTGAGCCAATACCATGCCACTGCACTGCAGCCTGGGTGACAGAGAGACACACTGTCAAAGAAAAGAAAAGAAAAGGAGAGGAGAGTACAGGAGAGGAGGAAGGAAGGGAGAACCTCATTCTATACCTTACATGGGCCATAAAAATTACCTCCAAATGGATCATAGACTAAATGTAAAGGTATGAAACTATAAGTAAACATACAAGAAAAATGATCTTGGTATAGGCAAAGAGTTCTTAGATACACCAAAAGCATGATCAATAACAGAAAACATTGATAAGTTAGATTTCATCAAAATTGAAAGCTTTTACTCTGTGAAAGATATAAAGAGGTCAGAAGAAAACATTTGCAAATCTTGTATCTGACAAAAGATTTATGTCTGGAATATATAAAGGACTCTCAATACTCAACAATAGGAAAACAGACAGCCCAAACAAAAATTGGCAAAGAAAAGATTTGAATAGACATTTTACTGAGGACACACAGATGGCAAATAAGCATCTAAAAAGATACGCATCATTATTGCTCACTTCAGAAATATAGTGAGATCCACTACATATCCATTAGAATGGCCAAAAGAAAAAATAACAGTCGCACGCTAGCAAGGAGCCAGAGCAGCTGGAACGGCTGCTGGTGCGAGCGGGAAGTGGTCCAGCCACTCTGAGAAACAGTTTGGCAGTTTCACAGAAAGCTAAATGTCCACTCAGCAGTCCCACTCCCAGATACTTGCCTCAGAGAAATGAAAGTTTGTGTTCACACAGAGTCTGTACGCAAATATTTGTAGCAGCGTTACTTTTCATCAACTGGACCTGGAAACAGCACAGCTGTCCCTCCAGTGGGTGAATGGATCAACGAGCTGGACCATCCATACAGTGGAGTGTCACTCAAGAATCGAAAGGAATGGTGATAGGTGCAGCAGCTTGCATGACTCTCAGGGGCATCGTGCCAAGTTGAGTAGCTGGTTTCAGAAGGTCACATACTGTATAAGGCCATTTCTTTGTCGTTCTAGACAAGGGCAAACATAGGGAAGGAGAACAGATGAGTGGTTGCTGCGCATTAAGGTGGGAGTAGTGTCTGCCTCTGCAGAGCAATAGCAGCTGCCACATCTTTGGGGCATTGGAATTGTGCTGTGATGTTAGTGGCAACGGTTACAGAATGTATGCATGTATTACAACACAGAGAACTGTACACACATACGCACAGATGAGTAAATTTTATTGTTTGTAAATTTAAATTAAAAAGTATCTCTAGGCCGGGTGCAGTGGCTCATGCCTGTAATCCCAGCACTTTGGGAGGCTGAGGATGGTGGATGACGAGGTCAGCAGTTCAAGACCAGCCTGGCCAAGATGGTGAAACTCCGTCTCTATTAAAAATAGAACAATTAGCTGGGCATGGTAGCAGGCGCCTGTAATCCCAGCTACTCGGGAGGCTGAGGCAGGAGAATCACTTTAACTCGGAGGGAGGAGGTTGCAGTGAGCCGAGATCATGCCACTGTACTCCAGCCTGGGTGACAGAGTGAGACTCTGTCTCAAAAAACAAAACAAAACAAAACAAAAAGGATATCTTACATATCTAACGTGCTTTCCAAATGGAGATGTTTGGGCTCTGGTAGGACTGGGCTGGTGTCTTGGTTTCAGAACTAGGTTGCCTTCTGCGTGCTGAAGTTTACAGGCTCCCGTACCTTCAACTGCTGCCTCTGTCCCTATACTTCCTATTAGCACTGAAGCTTCATCCCAGCTCTTCTATCTTAAAAAAAATGAAAAGAATTTAAAAACATAACTTTCCCTAAATTGCTCGTTGCCCTCTGTGCTACCTTTTTTCCCCTTGTTCATGGCAAAACGTCACAAATGTGTGTCTGTATTGCCCTTGCCTTACTGATGATGTCGCTATTTGTGAATAGTATCAACTCTTGGGAGATTGTGAAGGCCCAGGTGGCCTATGGCTTCAGGTGAAATATCTGTTTGTGTGATTACAAGGTAACCATGATGGCTGTCAGGTATAATATGTCACACATATATAAATGACACAAAACAGATTTAAATATATGTTTGCGTGATTACAAGGTAAACGCAATGGTAACCACGATGCCGCTCACTGGCACAGCAGGAGTATTGATGCTCATAGGTTGCTCCTGACTTGCACCCTCAAAAAGTTAGAAAGAAGCTGAGTCACTTTCTCTGTTCATATCGGTCTTCAAGAAGACAAAGATGACTGCAGCTTCTTGCATGGCCCCCTTCCTTTAACTTTTAAATAAATTCAGTAGTACAAACGTAAGAAATTTGAGAGAGGATAGTTGCCACCACCATTTACAAAGCCATTCTACATAATTTTTAAAGCTTAGCACCCAATTTAATATTTATCTATGTCTTGTATATAACTTCAGATATAAACTTCACAGTTCCAATTTCTTTTAGGGTCAAGATTTGAAGTATCCATGTCATATATTATATAGATTGACTTTGTGTACAAGGAATCTCTCTCTCTCTGGCACTCTTTGTCTCTCTGGCTCTCTCTCTCTCTCTCTCTCTCTCTTTCATCCTCCTCCTTCTAACCCTGTCTCCAATGCAATTGGGGGATTCTTAAAATATTCTCTTTGGCTAGCAGTATAAACTGGACTCCAAGAAAAACATTACGGAGCATGTTTTTATTTCAGGGTTTGTGTGGTATTCTCTGGAAATTTCTTGTAAAGGAGAGTTGTAGCAGTTCTTCAGAATTAGATGGTTGCATGTGGCCCAGCTAGTCATATCAGAAACTGTGGCGATTTTATAACAAAATTCAGTTTGAATTTTGACTTAATGTTTTTGAGAAGTTTATTGGCAATTTTTCCATGTTTACAGCAGTTCACACCCCCAGTGTTAGCTCTCCTGTTTTCAGGAAAGAGAATAATTTATGTTTTTCCTCGTTCATGACTGAATTGTCTGGCAGATGCATGGAAATAGAAAACCATGCCAGGAGTTGCTGAGCTTCCTATTTACGGGAGACAGGAAGTAACACAACAGAAAAAGAAATTAATTTGACCAAAGTGTCCCTTTAGACTCGCGTTGTTTTGTTATGTTGTTCAAGCATAGTACAGTTTGAACCTTTAAATACTCTATCCCACTCTCACTTAATTTGATGTTTCCTGCATTTTCCCGTGACTTATCTACAATTCTACTTTCTGTCAAAGCCCTTTTGTGGATGCTAAAATACAAGCGGAGTGTCCTGTGATCCAGTCTTCCCTTTTTCCAGCTACCACTCCGTGTCACTCTGTCCAGCACAGTGAGGAATAACAGCCTGTATTCAGATTTTAAGATTTTGATTCTGAACAGCTTATGAAAAGGATCTGATAATAGAGATTTAAAGCAAATTCACTTATAAATACGAGTGTAGGGCTTAAAAGCTAAATCAGCTTTACAGCAAAATGTCAAGGCCGGTAACTATCGACAAATAATCAAGTGTTTTCTTAATCAAAAATGATGTCATCATGACTATTTTCTTGAGATAATGTGATCCACATTGAACTTAGTAAGCGGTGAGTCAGATGAGATGTGTTTTTATCAGTGGTGAGCATAGAATCAATGAAGTGTTAGAATAACACACACAGTTCATTCCGTTCACGCCTCTCGTTTTATGAAATGCCGAGCCGCTCTCCTAATATAACTCTTGGTGGAACCAGAACTGGGATCTCAGCTTTTCCCTGGTGTTAGTTCATCACCCTGCATTCCTAAGTCTGTTCAAAAGGGATCATCCTGAAAAACCATTCTCTTTTTAACCTTAAGTTGGCAGATTAACTTCATAACTCATGTCAGGAATAATTTTCAGGTACGTTGTGCTTGGTGTGTCTCACTGACGCCGAGTTTCTGAGGGTTCCCTTCAGTTCTCTCTGGCAGACATTTATTGCTCGCACTTGCAAGCTGACTAGGATCTCAGGCCTGGGTCTCGGAACTTTCACGGCTTGATTTCAAAGTCCTTTTTATGCTGCTACAGATTATACCTTGGTAGAGGACTTTATACTTCACAGAGTGTTTCCCATGCACTGTCTCACTGGATCCTGACAGAACATTTTTGCGGCTGAGAAGGACGCTACAAATAGTGAGTTTAGTGATGGAGACTCTGGGCAAAAATAGCTTGTCTGACTTGAATGTGGATCTTAGAAACACATCTCTGTCAAGGCATTGTTTTAAGGCAGTGACTATGGACATTTATCTCCAGGACACCTAATTTATACATTTTCCTTATTAAAATAATGGATTCTGGTTTTGCCCAAACTCCCACAGAGTTTGTCCGCTGCTTTCACTTGATGTGGTTCCTGAACAGTGCCAGAGCTCGTTCTCTGCGGAGGCTCCTGCAGGCTGTGGCAGCGTGGCCACTGGCCACTGGGAGCATGGGAAGCGAGTGCTGTGGTCTAGGTCCTCCATCCCCCTGTCCGTTGCTCCTGGCAAGACCCCCAGGTGCGCATTTCCCAGTTTGGAGCCGCCATGCTTCCCAGGACCATAATCTGACTGAGGACAGATACCAAAAAGTGATTCATCTGGAAAATTGAGGGCTTTGGTGCTGCCCTCCAAGACGACATTTGAAAAGATGTGGACAAGCCTGTGAGTGCTAAGAATGACGAATGTTGGAGTTTGAAAGAGTCAAAGTGATTATTTTAGTGGGAGAAGACTGTAGAGTCACCCTGAGATACATCCACAGGCTTGATTAGAAATAAAGTTTGATCACCATTTTCAAATTTTTACATTAATATTTTTTCTTTAATTTTCTAAAGGTGCTAGACAGAATCTACTTAATGCACCTGGCACAGAAAAGCCAGTGCACGGGTCCTAAGGCTGCACCTTTGCAAGAAAGAGAAATACCTGAGGCACCAGGAGTGAGGAGGACAAGTGTTGGAGAAGGCTGTAGGGCCCCAGTATGGCTGTGTAGATCAAGATGAGGGATGCAGAAGCCATCGGACTATTTTAACTACAGAGTGACAGCTTTTGTCTGTGTGGCCTCTCAGCAAAGAGTGGATTGCAGGGAGGTAAGAACAGAGTAAGCAGTAGGAGGCAGCTAGGATCATCGAGGTGAACAATGACTGCAGCTGTGTCTGGAGGAGGGGTTGATCGGTGGGGAGGAGAGAGTAGGTCAGCGCGCTTCCTAGGAAGATCTAGTGGAATCTGTAACATGAGGTGTGCGGGAATGGAGAAGTCAAGAAGACTCCCACCCAAATTTTTTCCTGGGGCAACTAACTGTAGATAATGGTGCCATTTGCAGAGCTAGGGAATTCTGGGGCAGAAAATTGTGTACAGGGTTTGGGTTATAATCAAAAATTGATGTAGGCATATTGGGTGTGAGATTCCTACTAGACATTCAAATAAAGATATCACATATCAGATTATATGTATGTACATATATTCAGAGGAAAGGTTAAGTATTCACTCCGGCCATGGTACCTGGAAGGGAGTGTAGAATGAAGAAAACGGTGAGTTTAGGTTTGAGCTCTGGGCTGTGCCGCTGTGCAGAAGTCAGGGAGAAGGGGGAGGCGAGGGGACCTGGGAACGGCTAGCTAGCAACCTGGGGGAGATACCAGGGGAACATGTTATCAGTCAGAAGGAGGACTGTTTGAGGAAGGAAGGATGCTCAGCTGTGCTGAGTGCTGCTGGAAGGTGAATAGGAGGAGACAGAAGCCACTGTGTGATTTCATCAGGTGGATGTTGTCAGACCTTGAGAAAAGCAGGTTGAATCCAATGCCTAAGAGAGTTGAAGAATCAGTGGTACATAAAGCAGTGGAAGCACCAGGGTTATGTGTAATGGTGCCATTTGCTGAGTTTGGAATTATGATCAGATGTATTGCTGATACGTTATTCCTAGACGTACTGCTGCTGTTAGATCAGAGAGATTGGTTGTCAGCGAATGGGGCACTATGAAGTGCGACTTGAGCCTTCTCATGTTGCCAACTGCAACACAGATCATCATCCTGGTGCTTGGTGATGTGGTTGCATTATGGTGAGTTGAGTGTGGCCCTGGGAAGCATTTGAATCTGTTGGCTGAGTTATCAGGGAAAAAAAAATTTAAAAAGTAAACTAAGATTATGTATATTAATGAAAAAGTTGCAGTATTTGGCAAATACTTTAAATAGATAAGGCTAAAAACCAACAAGTTGAGAGGGTACTTGTTGCCACCCATCCTTTTCCAAATCATGGCCTTCACAGATCACACCGTTGGTCTTTTCTATTAACTTGGATCAACTGTGAAGTAACACAGGTCTTCATTGTAGAGCTCAGTTCCCCGGCCTTTGCTTTATGACCGAGACCTCTAGGACCTGAACTTGGTCCATGCTGAACTACAGCACAAATTCCAAGCTTTGGCCATACCTAAAGGTGCACTGTAACCTTTGCAGTGTTCTGCCAGGCATCTGAATTTTCACTTTTGTTTCTGACATCTCAATCATGCAGTTCTCATTGTAAATATTAAATAATAGCACAGAATATCTTAACTTCAGGTATTCATTGGAAAATTCAACCATGGTTTGATTTTATCTGTAACTTCAAAAACTGTCTTCAGCTGTCCATCATTTAGATATCATTTAGATGTCCCTCAGGGACTTTGGGGACATTGTTAACAATCTATTATTTCAAGGCTTCTAAACTCTGTCCCCAAGTTAAAATAGATTTCCAAGGAACATCCTACTTCTGTTACAGTCTGTGTGTAAGGACCCTCTGGGAACTTGGTTTTAGGGACAATGTTAGCTTTTGAAGAGCGCTGATGTACGAAATACTAGATTTGAGAACACTGTTTTACTTTTTTTCAAAGCTATAATTGACAACATTGTACATTTTGCCACCTGATACTTTTGATGTATGATCCACCTAATGCATTTCTCCTAAAATTAATTTCCAATGAATTGAATAGGAATTCCAAATGAAATGAATTTCATAGGAAAATTTCATACAGAAAATCTGTTAGGCTGTCCTTAACCAGAGAATGAGAATTATGTAATGCTGTTCTGTCAGCTAGAGTAACAGCTTACCATAGGTTCATAATCTATTTTTTAGTTCTTTTTCATGGGTTCTTGTTTCTGAAAGTTTCTCTGCCAGAATATTAAAGTTCTCCCTAACTTAATAATTTAACAAGCGTTGCATATATTAATAATATATTATATTAATAATATAATATCAATAATTAGTAATGCTATTAATCATTAATAACAATTATTAATAATATTAATATTAAATACTTAATATTAATTTTTAGAATTTTAAAATTTAAAATTAAAAAAAATAAAATTTGAAATTAAATTTTTTATATTAAATTATCAAATAAAGTAATAATATTAATAACAATTACTTAATATAAAATTATTAACCTTTCATTATCAAATTGATTGACTTAAGTAATTAATTTAATTGATTAATTGATAATGATTATTGTTAAATTATTGTACTCTTGGGTAGTACAGAGACTGCATACTAAGCTTTGCCGTGTAAATGCCATTGCCTGCTTCCTGGTTAGTGGCTCTAGGGAGGCTATGGCAGAGTCAAGTGCTTTTGTCCTTAACATGGTCCCACTCCTCTTCTGTAGGCTTCCCACGATTTGCTATGCTACACATGTAATACCCGAGCCTAGGTAATTTATGGAGAAAAGAGGTTTCATTGGCTCAGGTTTCTGCAGGATGTACAGGAAGCATAGTGGCTTCTGGGGAGGCCTCAGGAAAGTTTCAATCATCGTAGAAAGTGAAGCCAGGAAGCGGCCCCATCTTCCATGTGCAGAGCAGGAGGAAAGGGCGCGGCGGTGCTACACACTTTTAGACAACCACATCTCTTGAGAACTCATTCAGTATGCAGTACCAAGGTGGGGTGAGGCTGAACCATTCGTGAGAACTCTGCCCCCAGGATCCAGTCACCTCCCACCGGGCCCTACCTTCAACACTGGTGATTACAGTTCAACCTGCAATTTGGATGGGATCACAAATTCAAATTCTGTCAACACACACCACTGGATAGTTCCCTAAAGGCAGCGGAGACACATCTCCACTGAATGTTATGCAATTTCTTTCTTGGTGGTTTTTTTTGTTTGTTTGTTTTTGGAGACGGAGTCTTACTCTGTCGCCCAGGCCGGAGGGCAGTGGTGTGATCTCGGCTCACTGCAACCTCCACCTCCCGGGTTCTGGTGATTCTCCTGTCTCAGCCTCCCAAGTAGCTGGGAGTAGCTGGGATTACAGGCACACGCCGCCATGCCTGGCTAATTTTTTGTATTTTAGTAAAGACGTGGTTTCACCATGTTGCCCAGGCTGGAATCGAACTCCTGACCTCAGACAATCCCCCCCGCCTCGGCCTCCCAAAGTGCTGGGATTACAGGCATAAGCCACCACTCTTGGCCCTGCAGTTTCTTTTGAGTTTAGTTTTGTTGGGTAACAACAAAATAAGAAAGAATATACACAAATACTATTATTCACCATATTTTTTCTTTTTATGTATTTCTAATATTCTGTTTACAGTTTATTGTAGTAGATCATTTATTTCTTTTTTTTTTTGAGACGGAGTCTTGCTCTGTCGTCCAGGCTGGAGTGCAGTGGCGCCATCTCGGCTCACTGCAAGCTCCGCCTCCCAGGTTCACGCCATTCTCCTGCCTCTGCCTCTCCAAGTAGCTGGGACTGCAGGCGCCCGCCACCACGCCCGGCTAATTTTGTATTTTTAGTAGAGACGGGGTTTCACCGTGGTCTCGATCTCCTGACCTCGTGATCTGCCCGCCTCGGCCTCCCAAAGTGCTGGGATTACAAGCGTGAGCCACTGCGCCCGGCCGGATCATTTATTTCAAATACTAAATTGTAAACAGTTTTGATTGTATTTTAGAGACAGCCATACTCTCCCTGGCACAAGGAAGAACGTTTTAAAAATGAAAGTGTCCTCTTCAGTGGACACTGGTTAGTTATCAATTGCCAGTCCTTCAAGGGCAGAGAATGTGCCTGTCTGCTTACATAGCCCCAGGACCTAGGACTGGACATGGAACTCAGTCCTTATTTACTGAACGAATAAATGAGTAGATGGATGACCTGTTTTTTGTTTGTTTGTTTTTATCTCAGAATTTCTTCTTGCCCCTGATGAGTTAAAAATATCAAATAAAAATTATGCATCAGCCTAAATTGCAAATTACCCATGTAGTTAATGTGTTTCTTGTTAAAATTCATTAATGTAAGATGACCTGATGTTCATTTAAGAAAAACAGCTTTGTAATTCAAACTCACAGAAAGATGAGCAAAAAATAGTGATTACTCTTAGTAGCCGTAATACTTGGTTTATTGTCTATGTTGGTAATAATTTTTGCTGTGTTTTCATACAGTGAAGTGATGTTTCTGCTATTTATTTTAGTTACATTGGAATTTGTTATATTTATTTCTTTGTTTTCCTTTTGATAAGAGAATTACGCGCTTAGTTATTTATAAAGATGTTTGGACTTCACATGTGAGTACAGTGGTGACATGCTGAGTCACCCTGGTCATTGCTTAGCTGTATTTATAAAGTGAATACTACTGAGCAGTTAAGCCTTAACATCTGAGAATCACCCATTTTCATTTTTTGGAAACTGGAAAGGATTAGGTAGAATGCAAGCAGAATAAATTGAACTTAAATGTTTGTGTTCAATTGAGCTGAGCTTTTCATAAGAATATTCAAGCCTAGGTCAACATGCAGCTTGTTTTCCCTCTCACCACCTGGAATTCAGTCTCTATCGGTCAATGTCTTTTAGAAGGGAAACGAGTTCTTAACTACCTACTTTTAGTACTTTATTGCTTATCTTCCCTTTCTTGGTTAAGTAGGCTGTGTTAGATATTTAGCTTCTTGCCCCTTTCTTTATGAGACAGGTACAGCAGTGCTTTTTAAAACCTTACTAATGTGTGGATCACCTGGGAGATCTTACTGAAGTGCAGATCCTGGTTCAGTGGGTCTGGGTCTGCTCAGGCTTGAGGTGACGTCCAGGCTGCTGGTCCTGTGACCCAGCATTAGGTCCCCAGGATGCAAAATATGACAGGGGATCTGTGTCCTATTCGGGGGTGGAGATGAAACAGCATCCCAATGATGTTAGTCACATGGAACATTTAAAGATATGGAGCTGCTTTTTCAGTGTTTTACACATCGTCAACCTGTTAGTCAATACAGTAATCCTCTGTGGAAACTGTGGCTTGAACACGTTCAGTAAATTGCTCATGGTCATAGTGCTTGGAAATGGTAAGTTTTTTTTTTTGTTTTTTTTTTTTTTGAGACGGAGTCTCCCTCTGTTGCCCAGGCTGGAGTGCAGTGGCACGATCTTGGCTCACTGCAACCTGTCTCCTAGGTTCAAGCAATTCTTGTGCCTCAGCCTCTTGAGTAGCTGAGATTAGAGGTGCATGCCACCACACCTGGCTAATTTTTATTTTTTGTAGAGACAGAGTTTCACCATGTTGGCCAGGCTGGTCTCAAACTCCTGACCTCAAGTGATCCGCCCACCTTGGCCTCCCAAAGAACGGGGATTACAGATGTGAGCCGCTGCACCCTGCCAGAAATGGTGAATTTTGAATTTGAATTCAGCTCTTCCTCAATTCATAGCCCACATTCTTTCTAGCATCTACTTCCAAAAATAGCCTAGAGAATATTCTTTATCTTCTATAGCTGTGAACCTTGATGTGGGCATTCTCTGACCGCCTATGTGTTTTGAAAAGATTAATGGATAAGGCAGTGGATTTTACTGCTAACCTTGCTACACCATAGCTGTGTAACCTTTGGTGAGGCAGTTTCTTTATCTGTAAAAGAATGGAAAAATCACCTAAATAAAGTACTCAGTATACACTCAATAAATATTAAATACTGTTATTATTCAACAGGCATTTTTGACACTGATCACTAGCCTTCATTAAAAGGATAACTTGGATGAACCTTGAACACACTGAGTGAAAGGAGCCAGACACAAAAAGCACATATTGTATAATTCCTTTTAGACGGTACATCCAGAATAGGTAAATCCATAGAATAGAAAACTAATTAGAAGTTACCAGGGATGGAGGAGAGAGAGGGATGGGGAGTGATTACTTAACAGGTACAGGATGTTTTTCTGGGGTGATGAAAGCATTTTGAAACTAGAAACAGGTGCTGGTTGCACAGCATCATAATATGAAATGCCATTGAGTTGCACATTTTAAAATGGTTAATGGTATATTATGCCAATTTCACCTCACTTAAAAAAAGTCATATATGGAAAATTGCTTTGTTAAGGCACCACTACAACTACTAAATAGGTTTGTATTTTTAAAAGAACTTTATGGAATTATAGGAAGCATTTCTTCATGTTATGAGATGTGTTGGAAATACAGAAGAATAGCTTATTTTGGAACAGATATTATTGCCTTGAAATTTTGCCAGTTCAAGCTGGTCTCTTCAGAAGACTAGACCTTTATTTTCTGGCTTGAAAATGCTTTGGATGTAAGTACCCTATTATTTTGTTGTTAAAAATTATACTATTGACACCCCCAATTTTTTCTCCCGAAGTTCAGTATAATCTAGAAATAACTTCATTGCTACACTATTTCATTAACTAATTGGGTGCTTTTTTAGTTAATAATGATGCATAATGTCTTCATGTGGCACAAACATTCACCTTCCCCTTGTCATAAATCTGTAAAAAGATGGACATTGGTTTAAACCCAGTTGTTGAATTCTGTGCTTTTAACCAGTATATTACACTGTCTAGTTGGGGAAGAATCAGAAATCTTTTTCTTTCTTTAGAAAAATCGAAAACAGCATACATACAAACTAACAAACTCTCATAAATGTTGTTTGAGAAAATCAATTACCCTAACAACTAAGACAAAGGATCTATAAAATCTGATGAGAAAAATCTTTGTAATTTGATTTTTATAATTTTGTTAGCTTAAATTAGTAAAAAGTTAATAATTATTACTTTTGTTACTGTTATAATAAATAATGTGTTTCTACACCTTCCATAAACACCTACAACCACACTTTCTACCACAGTTGGTAGAGTGAAGGGTGGACGGAGGAGATAGTGGCAAAAACACCCCAATCACTTTCATTGATTAAAGTAAAGATGTGTCTAACTTTACTCCTAAAGTATCATCCAGTAAAGTGGAATGTAAAACATACTTTTGAACTGTTTGAAATCAACTACATTCCTATGGCTTACATCTGTGGGACAAGTTTCTAACTATCAGATTTGATTTTTAATTAATCAGTGGAATTTTATACCAGCAGTCGCCAACCTTTTTGGCACCAAGGGCCAGTTTTGTGAAAGACAATTTTTCCAGGGACTGGGGGGTTGGGAGGGTGAGGGAGGAATGGTTTTGGGATGATTCAAGCACATCACACTTATTGTGCACTTTATTTCTATTATTATTACATTGCAATATATAATGAAATAATTATACAACTCACCATAATGTAAAATCAGTGGGAGCCCTGAGCTTGTTTTCTGCAACTAGACAGTCCCATCAGGGGCTGAGGAGAAACAGTGACAGATCATCAGGCATTAGATTCTCATAAGGAGCGTGCAACCTAGATCCCTCACCTGCACAGTTCACAATAGGGTTTGCACTTCTATGAGAATCTAATGCCACTGCTGATCTGACTGGAGGTGGAGCTCAGGTGGTAATTAAAGCAATGGGAAGTGGCTGTAAATGCAGATTAAGCTTCCTTCACTGGCTCACCCACCACTCACCTCTTGCTGTGTGGCCCGGTTCCCAATAGGCCACAGACTGGTACCAGGATCCCTGTTTTACACAATGTTGAGTCTTTTGTATGCAAAGAATATTGTTGACTTTCGCCACACGGAAGCCCTCCCGCCCGCCTTCCCCCTCCTTTTTCCTTGCCAGTTACATTCCCACAGGTATTCTTAGTACCACAACTGCAGGTGAATTTCACAGTATGGTGGGTGGTAAGCTCTGGTGGGCAGTATACTTGGATAAGGCTGGCTATTTAGAAATTTGGAATAAATTTAGTGTTATGACTAACAGTAATGTTGCCTATCAAAAATTGTGAATGTTAATAAATGTTTTCAACACAATCATTAATGCTTTCCAGTGAGTTATACCAGCTTCGTGTTACAGTTGTATTTTGCATACCAGTAGGGAGTCATTATTAAATGGGGTCACGTTTTCAAGCCCAACTTAAAATCCCTCTTACAGATTGCCTTCCCCACCCCACCCCCAGTTTTCTCTCATCACTTATACATTGAAATAATTGCTTATTGCTCTCCCTCTTTAAATTTTTTTTGAGAAGTCAAAAATTGAGTACCTTGTTCAGTGTTTTTGCTTATGAAATACTTTGTGAATAAATTTTGTTCTTAGCTGAAAAAAATTTCTTAGGCAGTTAAGAAAATACTAATAAACTAATTAATGGATAAAAATTAATTTAATTGGTCCTCATTGGAAATGTAACATTTACCGATATTTAGCTATAATCCTTTTGATCACTCAGAAATTTGTAATTATTCTTTGAGAAATAAAAAGTTGAGAGGGCTGGGTGCAGTGGCTCACGCCTATAATCCCAACACGTTGAGAGGCCGAGGCAGGTGGATCACTTGAGTTCATGAGTTCAAGACCAGCCTGACCAACACTGTGAAACCCCGTCTCTACCAAAAAAACAAAAAAACAGAAAAAAGAAAAAAATTAACCAGGCATTGTGATGTGTGCCTGTAGTCTCAGCTACACAGGAGGCTGAGGCAGGAGAATCACTTGAACCTGGGAGATGGACGCTGCAGTGAGCCAAGATTGCACCACTGTACTCCAGCCTGGGCAACAGAGGAAGACTGTCTCAAAAAAAAAAAAAAAAAAGAAATAGGAAGTTGAAGACAGCCTAGGAAATCAGTGCAGCCACTGGCCAGCACCAGTATTCCATCATAATGTATGCTTTTCACTTATAAGGAACTGTAATGTAAACTGTGGACTTTGGGTGATAATGATGTGTCACATGGGATGACTGGGTACAACACATGTAGCGCTCCAGTGGGAGACATCGAAATGCATATGTGGGGGCAGGAGCTGTATGGGAGCTCTCTGTACCTTCGTCTTAATTTTGCTATGAAGCTAAAGTGGCTTTAAAAATATAAATACAGAAAAAAACTTGTGCCTTCTATAGATTAATTTGAACATAGACACATTAATATAATAGATACATTGATTTCAACATACGTACATTAGGTTGAACACGTTAGGTTTTTATGACATCCTATACCACAATAAACTGAAGAAGTCTGATTCACAAAGTTGTTCAAAGAACTCTTAATGCTCTCACTGCTCCTTCACTGCCTTGAACAGGAAGTCTCATCCAGTGCAGTAAGGTGGGAAATAAAATGTGCATAGAAATCAGAAAGGAAGAAATAAAGCAGTTTCTATTCACAGAGGTAGTTCCTATTTAAATTCATCAGCAAGGTTTGGCTTTTATGAATGATAATATTAAAATGTAAAAAACACTATTTTCTTTATGTAATGTGTTACCTACAAGATGCTGAATTCCTGTTGCAGCGGATGCTGAATTCACTCTGCCCTTCTTATAAGAAATATGTTGAGCCAACCTTTTGTTTTTAAGTTTGCTTATAGCCTTACCTGTGCTCTTTCAAAGTAGATTTTCACTATTTTGAACATTCTATTAAGGTAAAGATGCGTTTAGCCAATGAAACTACTAGAGCAAAGTGTTTACACTGTATTTCTAATTTGATTATTTTAATTCAACTGAATTAGTGTTTTCTCCTATCTCTATACAATATTAATTCTTGGGATGCCTATGTAAATTAATTAATTTACTGACCAGAACTCTACTTTAGCCTCTTATGGTTTTATTTTCTTAACATTTAGAAAGGGCTAAATTCAGAGGACATAAATTTTCTCCATGAGATTGTTTAAATTCAGTTGACATTTTAATGTGGATTATATTTGAACTTGAATGCCACACGCATTTTTAAGGCTGGTTCCTGGCTTCTGTCACTGGTACGCTGTATTTCTCACTGTACTATTCTTTTTTGTTGCCTCTTGTCTGAAATGAACCTGATTTTAACCTTTCATTTTCTGGGCTAATTATATGAGTTTGTGAGGAGCCTGACATATTGTTAGTATATCTCCTTAAATAACATGCATTGAGGCTGAGGTCGGCAGATCACTTGAGGCCAGAAGCTCGAGACCAGCCTGGCCAACACGGTGAAACCCAATCTCTACTACAAATACAAAAAAAATTAGCCAGGTGTGATGGTGGGTGCCTGTGGTCCCAGCTGCTCAAGACGCTGAGGCGGGAGAATTGCTTGAACCTGGGAGGTGGAGGTTGCAGTGAGCCGAGATTACACCACTCCACTCCAGCCTGGATGACAGAGTGAGAGTTTGTCTCAAAAAATAAATAAATAAATAAATTAATTAATTAAATAAACAAATAAATAAAATAAACATGAATTATATAATCCAGCTTTGTTATTTTAGCTCTAAACTTCTGGTGTATGGAGAGAGATTTTCAGGGAGTTTGGTCCTGGAGTAGAGACGGCTGCAGAACCTCAAATATTACTGAATTAAAAAGGAAAAGATTGTATTGATCATTTTAAAGTGTGGGGATTCAAATACTAAGAGGATAATGATGATGATAATGATGATGATGAAAGCTTGTTTATGGGACATTTTCCTCTTCCAAAGTCTGGGAAGGAATTTCAAGTGTATTCCGGGGACTTCTGAAAATATTAGCCAATGTTAGAGACAAAGTCACAAGCCAAAGGGATTGCTTTTCAATTCAGGCTTGTGATCCATCTTCTTTTAATTCATTGTTTCAATTAATAAAAGTGTGGAATATTTACAGAGGACTGTTTATAAAACTTCACAAATTGGAAACTTGGAATAAAAAAATATATATATAATACTTCATATGTGTAAAAACAGGATGATATTTAAATATTTGACCTCATGAGAATAATGACTCAGATTTCTTGTTATCGTGAGAGTTTTTCTCAATCAACTTTTTATTAATATTCGTAATATTTATGCAACATGAAGATTCTGAAGGGACTTTGTTGTTTGAGAACACATCTATTTCAGATCTGTGGAGTGTATCACTTTTTGCTGTGTCTTCAAAGTGACTCTTGGTTTATTACCTGCTAAGCCTAATAAATGTATAATAAATCTGCTTATTGTATCATTTGCAGGTGCTATGGTCTTTAGAATTGGGTCATTGGATTTCTGAGGAGCCGTTCGAACTGTCTAACCACTTCCCTGCAGCTCCTGTAAGTCAGATATTGTTTTATGATGGTTAATGCAATTTGGTGTTCTCAAGAAATTATTATAAACATAAGGTAGATTTAAGTTTTTATCAAGCACAATTGTGCCCATAATTAAAAAGACATTCACAGAACTTAACACCTTTTATCAATTTATTTGTGAGAACAAATGTGAGAACGTGAGACCATTCTGCATAAAGTAGTGAGGAATGCAGTCCAAAGAAAATTTAATGATTAAAATCCTCAGAACGGAGAAAAACAAAAATGAAAAAAGCCTGAATTCTTGGGCAGGTAGTCTTATATCTTGCTTAATGTTTTTACTGTTAATAGAGATAGAACTGATAGGTATAAAAATTATGGCTTGCTGGTGCAGTGTTAACAGTCTTTATATTTTTATAGCTTGCTTAATTCTACTTCAACTTTCAAATGCTTCATTGAAAAGTTCTGGGTCCTAATTTTTTTTAAGATTAAGTAATAATTAAGTGGGTAATTTAAAGTTTGCTTGGATACAGGATTGTGCAGAAGTTGCCTTTCATGTTCAAAAATGTTAACTTGTTTGTGACTGTTTATTCATTCCAAAGATTAATACCTGAAAGGTAGATGGTGATTTTTATCTGCCACCAGTATTGTTATTTAGCTGTTTGAGTAGGCCATATGACTAAAACATAACAAGGAGTTGAACTATCTTCCCTGATCACTGTAGTTATCTAGGTTGTTGGGTTGTTTTGTTTTCATTTTTAAGATTGCTCTTTGATTTCCTTTCAGCTTTATAAATGTTTTCTTAAGGAGAGAAAAAAGTTCCTCTCAGCAAAACTGTTTGTTTGAAATACCGTGTAAGGAACTGAAGTGTAAAGTAAAAACACAAATTCCCCCCATTCTCCGTCATAAGAGATTATATATGATGCTCAATGACATCAAGAGATTTGTCCTTGAATTTTGTATCACCTGCCTACATGGAGAATTGATATAAATTGTGTCGTTGCCAGTTTTTCCTGCATTAGCATTTCCCTGCCTAAGTATCCATCACTGTTGTCTTTGAGATATCATAGAAACTTGTTGTTGTCTTTTGAGGCTGTGAAATTTTCTTATTTTCAGTTGTTTTTCAACTTGATAGAAGGCCTTGATACCATTGTTGAATTCATAAAACCTTCTTAAATATACAGTAGATACAGTTCTAAGATAGGGAGGTTCTTGACTAGTTAAATAGTTGTTGGAAAAGTACACCTTGGTGGAAATAAAACAGAGCCTTGACTTTGCCAGAGTCCATCATTGACTCCAAATATGTAGCAACGCCTATGTGTTCTAAAACTACGTCAAGGGGTGGGGAGAAGTTGGGGTAACATAAATTAGATTTTAAAACGGAATAAAGAAAAAATAATGGTAGAACGCTTTAAGGTAAAGACAGACATATAGTAGATGCTAGTTGCAGACTGGACTCTGAATTTCCTTGCAAATGACTCAGAAAAGAATATATGAGAAATTGCCTTTAAATTATAAAGCTTTACACAAATGTTCATTAGTGTTAATTATACTATGAACATTTCAAAAGGAGTTAAAACTCCAGGAGTTTATGGTTTTGTAGTCCTGATTATAAAGCTGTGTTCTCAAATTTTCTTTTCTTACTTTTTTTTTTTTTTTTTTTTTTGAGATGGAGTCTTGCTCTGTTGCCTAGCCTGGAGTGCAGTGGTGCGATCTTGGCTCACTGCAGCCTCCGCCTCCCGGGTTCAAACATTTCTCCCTGCCTCAGCCTCCGAAGTTGGGATTACAGGCGCTTGCCACCACGCCTGGCTAATTTTTGTATTATTTAGTAGAGACGGGATTTCGCCATGTTGTCCAGGCTGGTCTTGAACTCCTGACCTCAGGTGATCTGCCCACCTTGCCTACCAATGTACTGGGATTACAGGTGTGAGCCACTGTGCCCAGCCCTGTGTTCTCAAATTTTCTGTAAATATTTAAATATATTATGAACATCACATTTTGTTTTTGCACTTTGAAACACCTTTTTTTTTTTCAGTTTGCTGATTGACATAAAAAAATCTTACTAGTGTCAATTATTCTTTTCCTTAAGTAAATTTAAGGGTGAATCTTGAGACGTATAGCTTTGTAAATTTCTTAAATAGAAGGCTTTTCTCAACCACAAATTAAATTGTAGCCTAGTTCTATAAAAATACATCTTACTAGAAAAAAAACAGACCTCTGTTTTAGAATAGTGAGAAGATAGTAAAGTTTCTTTGTCATAGAATGAAATGTATAATTTTCCTCATCATTAAAAATATAAAGTTTTCTTATCACAAGGCACAATTAGTTCTTTCAGAAACAAATTATAAAATTGTAAATATTATCATAAAAGTTAAACATAGGCATATCCCCTAATAAGTTATATTTAATTACTAAAAATACCTTCATATTTAACAATCAGGCAGAAAAAATAGTACAATCTGCATATAAACTAAAATGGCACATGTTTCTGTTGATAATTTCAGAGATCCTGGAAGTTTCCACCATATAAACTTGAAATAGGTATTTGAGCATTAACGTTAAGCTGTCAACATAAATGTAAATATGCTGTTTTTGAAATAAAAATTTAAAGCACCTAAGAGATGGAGTAAAAATGCACTAACTGTTTTTCCAAATATTAAACTTCTAGTAACCTCTTCTCAGAATATCCCTGAATATGTCTTTTTATGGCTTAGATATTTTTTTCTTCCTTTTAATTGTGATAGTGTTGGTGAATTCAGGACATATGGATATTTACACAGTGTATAAACAGTGCTCAGAAGAATGCAGTTCCAAGATGATCTGTATTGTATAACATAAGTGTTCTGTTTTCCAGTTATTTACTGATAAACTTGCACATAACATTCTTGGTTGTGACAGCAGAGTCTGTAAATTGTCAGTCTGATTCTCAGCCTTGGGTTCATCTTTGCATAGGTGTTCTGTCTAATCACAATTATGGATGTTGAGGGTCTTGCTTTGGTCTGTTAAGTGATGCAAGTTTAAGTGATAAAGTTTACAGGCTCTGATCTGGAGCATGTGGGTCCCGTCAGCACCGAGCACATGCCCTCTGTGGTGGGAGAGGACACAGTGCGCAGCCGTGACTTTCAGTGCATTGGGCTTAAGTCTTTGAAAATAGTTCGAGACAGTCTTCCTCAGGTGGACTCGGGTGTTTAGAAATCTGCTGGTCGAATCATCATGGTTGTGGCCTTGAGCGAATAGCCTGAGCCTTTCCAGTAGTACCACTTAATGCCGTTGAACTTATTTGTGTTCTGCCTTTGTGGATAGTACATTCCGTTCAAGTTGGAAGGACCACATGCATCAAACCACCAGCCTGTGAAAGTAAAACACAGAAGGAATTAGGAACTAGGTGATGCCAGCTGCCACCACGAAGACAGCAATACTCAGCTAAGGCAGGAGGCACATTGCAGGGATGTGGAGTAGGCACATGCAGATGATTGTGAGTATAGGATAGGCACTGGCAGAGGGATTGTTTTCCAGCCGTACACGCATGACATCACAGTTCCGTTACTGCAAATGCTTTTACAAGCGTTCTTGCACCTTTTCCCTTGTGCCGTGTAGAGAGGCCTGAATTCTCCACAGTCCTATTTGGTAAGCCCACAGTGTGTACACACTTACCGCGGGAATAAGCAAACATCTGAGGCACAGTTGGAAAACTCTCCTTCAACCAGGATTACTTTCCAGTCCCAGCAACATGGTGGGCTGGACTCACTAAGGCTCCCCTTGCTCTATTAAATGATTTTTTTGATTGAAGTTTAACCCAAAATATTCAGTACTCAGTGGAGCTACATAAAAAGGAAGTCTGTATGTTTCAGAGACAAAAAGGAAATTTAAAGTGAGAGTGTGCTCTCACTCAGCTAGAGCCAGGGCAAGAGAGGTGTCCAGCACGGGGGCTGTGGGAGTGAAGCCCCATCTCCACCTTAAATTCTGGGCTTGGCCAAAAACAGGAGCATGCTGGGGTTTGTGAGAGAAAGAAACATAGTAGTCCCCCCTTATCTGCTGTTTCTGCACTTTCAGATACCTGAAGTCAGCTGTGGCCCTAAATATTAAATGGAAGATTCTAGAAATATTCTCTAAGCAGGGGCCGGGCCCGGTGGCTCACGCCTGTAAGCCCAGCACTTTGGGAGGCCGAGTTGGGTGGATCACGAGGTCAGGGGATTGAGACAATCCTGGCTAACACGGTGAAACCCTGTCTCTACTAAAAATACAAAAAATTAGCGGGGCCTGGTGGCGGGCACCTGTAGTCCCAGGTACTCAGGAGGATGAGGCAGGAGAATGGCGGGAACCCGGGAGGCGGAGCTTGCAGTGAGCCGAGATCGCGCCACTGCACTCCAGCATGGGTGACAGTGAGACTCCAGCTCAAAAAAAAAAAAAAAGAAAGAATCTATAAACCTTAAATTGCACGCCGTTCTGAGTAACAGGATGAAATCTCCTGCTGTCCACTTCATCCCTCCCAGAACATGAATGATCCCCTCTATCCAGTGGATCCACGCTGACTACATCCGGTCTCTTGATCACTTAGTAGCTGTCTTGGTTATTAGATCGATTGTCACAATATTACAGTACTTATGTTCAAGTAACCTTTATTTGACTAAATAATGGCCCCAAAAGTGCAAGAGTGTTGATGCTGGCAATTCAGATATGTCAAAGAGAACCTGTAAAGTGCTTCCTTTGAGTGAAAAGGTGAAAGTTCCTGACTTAATAAGGAGAGAGAAAAATCGTACACTAAGGGTGCTAAGATCTATGGAAGAACAAATCTTATATCCATGAAATTGGGAGCAATATGTTGTATATTATTCAGTTTTATTATTCTTAAGTCTCTTGTTGTAACTAGTTTATGCACTAAACTTTGTAAATATGTGTGAACGGGAAAAAATATACACATAGGGTTTGATACTGTCTGTGATTTCAGGCATTTGCTGGACATATTGGAATGTTTCCCCTAAGGATAAGGGAGGACTGCTGTAACCTTGATTTTACATATATTAATCTGAATAAATCTCAAAAACACTGTGTTGGAGGGACACATACAGTATGATACTCCTTATATTAATTTTTAAAATAGAGAAAATAATTATGATTGATATCTCCATATGTAGGAAAATTAATAAAGTGAATTAACCTCGACCCAAGTGGCAGGTAGGGAATGGCCCTGGCAGGTACTCTTTAGCCTTACCTGTAATGCGTTATTTCTTAAATAAAAACTCTATGCCAAAGAATATATATATATATATATTCTATATATGCATAGAATATATAAAGAATATATTTATATATATATATTCTTTATATATGCGTATATCGAATATATATATTCTTTATATGCATATATAGAATATATTTATTGTTTATATATGTATATATAGAATTTTATATGTATATATAGAATATATATAATTCTTTATATACATGTAGATATAGAATATATATTCTATATATACATATATAAAGAATATGTGTATGTTTTTATATATACATATATAAAGAATATGTATATTCTACATATACGTATATTAAGAATATATATTCTATACATATATAGAATATATGTATAGAATATATATAGAATATTCTATACATATATAGAATATATATTCTTAATATACGTATATGTAGAGTATACATATTCTTTATATATGTATATATAAAAACATACACATATTCTTTATATATGTATATATATAAAACATACATATTCTTTGTATATATATCAAAACATACATATTCTTTATATATGTATAAAAGCATATATATATTCTTTATATATATATATGTTGTGTTTACACGTTGGCTTGTATTTCATCCAGGTTCCTACATTGTTTCCTGGTGGTAACAGCTCAGTGACTTCATTTGATTCAGGTGAATGCAGATTGGATGGAAGTTTGCGTGTTCTATTCAGAATCCTTCACATATTCAGGACTTTGAGAGATTCATAGGTCTGTCCCTTCTGGAGCTTGTCTGACTAGAGAAGTTGCTGTCCATGCAAAATGGAGCTGCTCATTAGGCTGGTTCATTCATGGTCCAGACCACTGGCTGGAATTTGACCTCTTCACAGGCAAGACCACTCCACTTTCTCTCTTGGGCTGTTTTTCCTCTCCCCAGTCTCTTTTCCAATTACATTCTCACCCCCTAAATCTTGATTTAAGTAAATATATTGTTTCCTTGGTTATTAATGCGATTCTCCTACTCTCCTGAGAAGCTCACCACATATGGGTGGTCTAACAACCACAACCTTCTCCAGGAGAGAGCTGGGTCCAGCATGTTGGGGAAATGGTAGACAGGAAACAAAGCCCTAGGTATCCGTGGCTCCTCCACCCCACCCCTTTCCCTGCTGTTCAGCTTTAAAAAGGATGATTGTGCCAGGATGAGGGAAACAAGAAGCTTTTGCAAAATCAGTATGAGGGCTTTGCTCAGTGGTGTAATAATGGTCAGTAGGGGGGACCCGTGTTACCAGATGGTAGTCATATTATCTCAGGAACCAGAGGATGGCTTTTTTTTTTTTTTTTTAATGAGGCCTGTTTCTTTCAGCATCAAAGGCATGAAATTTAAAGACATGAAAATTACTGAATTTCATATTATATTCATTACTAGATCCTCCTTTTGACAGTTAATGATGCTTTTTTTTTTTTTTTTTTTTTGAGACGGAGTCTCACTCTTGTCGTCCAGGCTGGAGTGCAGTGGTGCGATCTCGGCCGATTGCAACCTCTGTCTCCCTGGTTCAAGAGATTTTCCTGCCCCAGCCTCCTGAGTAGCTGGAATTACAGGCGTGCGCCACCATGCCTGGCTAATTTTTGTATTTTTAGTAGAGATGGGGTTTTGCAATGTTGGCCAGGCTGGTCTCAAACTGCTGACCTCAGGTGATCCACCCGCCTTGGCCTCCCAAAGTGCTGGGATTACAAGTGGGGGCCACCATGCCCAGCACTGTTAATGATTCCTGTAGTGTAAATGCATCATAACTTGGGTCATCCATTTGTTTAATGTAGTAACTTTCATTTATAAAATATATTGACCATAGCTGTTCCCTTTGGTTTTCCTGGGTGAGTAACATATTAATTTTTGCAGGTGTGATTTATGTTTTCTAGAAATTAAACCCTGCCAATTTTCCTGTTACTCTTTACATTCATGTTGCACTATTGGCAGAGTTTTTGTTGCTACTTTAAATCTTTCACTGTTTTTCAAAAACTAACTTGACAGCATTTGTCAGACTTTTTTCTTGTCTCAGTCACGAAGTATTGTTTGTTCCTGTCAGTGTATTTCTAAACTTTTAGCAAATTAGAAAAATAACACTTTCTTTTTTTTTTTTTTTTTTTGAGGTGAAGTCTCACTCTGTTCCCCAGGCTGGAATGCAGTGGCATGATCTTGGGTTACTGCAACCTCTGCCTCCCAGGTTCAAGCCATTCTCCTGCCTCAGCTTCCTGAGTAGGAGCAGCTGGGATTACAGGCGCCAGCCACCTTGCCCCGGTAATTTTTGTATTTTTAGTAGAGATGGGGTTTCAACGTGTTGGCCAGGCTGGTCTTGAACTCCTAACTTCAGGTGATCCGCCCTCCTTGGCCTCCCAAAGTGCTGGGATTACAGGCGTGAGCCACCGGGCCCAGCCAAAAAAATAACATTTTGTAAAAGCTGATTCTTGTGTTGGAACTCTCAAATGTTTCTGAATACCAACCCATCTGTTTTAAGTGACTACTACAATGGTCTTTGGCTTGTGAGTGTGGTTTTCATTGTCTGTTTTACGGTAGTGTGATACCAAAAGTGGAAAACAAGAAAGGCCTTAAAGTAGAAGATGACTCATTTTAGTTTGATTTCCAAAAAAAGGTTGGTTAACTCATTTGTGTTTATAGGTGTTTGCTATATATTAATGGAATCTTTTTTAAAAAGACAACTGGGACCGGGTGTGGTGGCTCATGCCTGTAATCTCAACACTTCTGGAGGTTCAGGCGGGCAGATCACTTGAGGTCAGCAGTTCGAGACCAGCCTGGCAAACATGGTGAAACCCTCCCTCTACTAAAAATACAAGATTAGCCGAGTGCAGTGGTGGACGCCTATAATCCCAGCACTGGGGAGGCTGAGGCAGGAGAATCGCTTGAGCCTGGGAGGCAGGGGTTGCAGTGAGCTGCGATCACACTCCTTTCTGGACAACAAAGTGAGACCGTGTCTCAAAATAAATAAATAAACAACTGGAGACTGCGTCTGAAAGTAAATAAATAATAAATGACAACTGGAAATTCCTTGTTTGAACATTAAATTATTAGTTGGAAATATTTCTATAATCTATGTTACTGTTTTGGTTGCTACTTGGAATTTTTAACTTTTTAAATAAAGCAAAATGTAATTAAACCATCTCTCTAGTATCCAGCAAGCACAAACCCAGGAGAGCTTGCTAAGAATCAAATATCCCCTCTCCTTGCCAGGGCTGGGCCCTGAGGAGACAAAGTTGGCTTGCTGACAAGTCTAGCTCCATATCATATTCTCACTTAAAACTTAGTCTAAAAAAAGTGAAAAACACATTTACGTATATCAAGCTAGTGTGTCTACGTATGAAATTGTGGACATCGTTACCAATCACAATTTGTCATCCAAACTGCCAGCCTTTCCCTCTATGAAATCGTTCCTTGCCAATACAAATAGGAAGACAGAAAGTCATCCCTACCTCCTGTTAGCATTTGTGAACATTTGCAAATACATTTGTCGTTGTCTGCATCCTTTGTGCTAAAATCATTTCCTGGTTGGCTGATGCTGCTTATTTTGCCGGCTGTCCCTGTAAGTCCTTTAAGGTGAATCCTGTAAGCGTGCAAAGAAAAAAAAACAAATTGGCTAAGGTCATTGATTTACCGTAGTGGAAAATTTTTTGTAATGAAGAATTCCATTCTACAGAAGTGTGTTCTGTACTCGTTAATGGACTAATGCATACTCTGGACAAAATATTTTGCACTGGTATAAACAGGAACCAACTTATCATCAAATCCTTCGGCAAAAAGGGATGTTTTCATGAAACCTTCAACACATATCACTTGCACAACTATCAGAAGCGACTGTAGAGCCCTGTAATTTATTTTCCTGCTGCTTTCAGATAAACAGAAGAGAAAGAAATGCAGCACCAGGGTCTTCCTCCCAGGTCTCCAGTCATCTTCCATAGAGACGGAGTCCTGAGACAACGGGGCAGCCTCAAACATCATTTTCCGCAGGGGGACCCGGGGGGATGGAGAATGCAGCAGACAAGGAATGGCCACTGAGTTTGGGGAAGAAATCTACAGAACGGTGCTGAAAATAAATCCTTGTGGCTGCATCGCCTCATGTCTGTATAGTAGGGTAATGTAATTAAACTTTTAGACATTGAGAAAGGAACAAATGTCAGAGTGAGTTAGACACTATTTACAATACAGACGATCCCTGACTTCCTATGGGGCTATGTTCTGCTAAGCCCACTGTATGTTGAAAATGTTGCATATTGAAAATGCATGGAATACACCTGACCTTCGGAGCATCATAGCTGAGCCCTAGCCTTGCTTAAATGTGCTCGGAACACTCACATTAGCCCACAGTCAGACAGAGCCATTTGGCAACGTGGTGCCTGCGGTGTCTGTTGTTCACTCTGGTGATGATAGGACTGACTGGGAGCTGTGGCTCGCTGCCGCTACCCAGCATCCCGAGTGAGCACTGTGCCACATATCACTAGCCAGGGGAAGATCCAAATTTAAATCCCAAAGTGTCGTTTCTGCTGAATGTGTATCACCTTCACACCACCGTAAAGTCGGAAAATATTAAGTTGAACCATTGTAAGTTGAATTGCAAAAATACGGCTTACATCGGTCATCTGTGTACCAGCAAGGCGCATATAAGGGAAGGGAGAAGACAATATTTTTGAGGTTGTTTTTTCTTTCTTTTTTTTTTTTTAATTTTCCATAACTATGCTCAAGAGTTTCTGCTGCAAAGAAGCTCCTTGGCAGATGGTTCAGGATAGATGAGAGCAGGCATTCACGTAATGGGGTATGCCATGTTGGCACGCTGAGTCCTCATGTCCTGGTGGAGAAACAGGCACATGAAGACCCAGGCGAGGAGCCTACAAAGCAAATCCTGCGATGGTGGCAGGAGAAGTGTACTTGAAGCACCAAGATGATGCCCTTCTTTGTAAAACCTGCTAATGTTTGCTAGCTGCCACATTGGAATAATATAATTTCTAACAGTTTGTATTGGAAGAATACAAAGAAGAGAGAAAATGTTCTTTTAGTTATACCTGCTGGTCGGGCCAGGCCGGGTGCTTACACCTGCATGCATACTGGATGCTTATAACCACCCGCAGTGGTGGCCGCCATCTTTGTTTTGGCACTAAAAGTCACTGAGGTTCAGAGATGTAAACTTGTCTGAGGCCAGACTCTTAAGTCATGGAGGTAGGATTTGCACCAGATGCAGCAAACCCCTCTGCCATGTTTCAACACTGGTGCACACCTAAACAGAGATGTTTGTTGAAGAAATTGTGAAAAGATGAGGGTGGGGCCATGTGATGTGGAGTTCCGTAAGTGTTGCTCCTAAGTGACTTCAGTATTAAGGTCGCCCTAGAAACTTCATCCTAAGGCATGAGCTGGACATGTGAGTCTCAGTATTTTCCTACATGTTTCAAAAGTGAGACTGGCCGTAGCTCAGTCTCTAAATGCCTGCTGCAAAATGCAAATGTCATAAATATTCGTCCTTGTTGGGATTTTGAAACACTTTCTTTCCATTGTCTTCCCATTAATCATAGACAGGATTGAGATAAACCACTTCCCTTGCTTATCTTTTAACTCTCTCTTGTCTCCTTTGAACATGTTTAGTTCTCACAGAACTTGTTAAATTTTCCCCAGAGGCAAGAAAAATAAGGGAGAATACTATTTTTTATGAGTCTCTGTTAGAAAGGTTTTGTATAATTTTAGGCCCTTTTATGGCCCACTGGTTTAAAGTGCTTTCTTTAAAATTTGGTTATTAAGAATGGCCACGTTCTTGAAGTTGCCTTACATTGGTATGGGTTGATTTTTTTTTTTCAATCTCTGCAGCTTTGCCAGGGATGATTTTATATAACAGTGGAATAAAGAGGTAACATCCATATTAACAATTAAACCTCAGTGTTATATAAAACTGCCAGAATGTGTGTGAAAAGTGACCAATTTTTAAGGTTTGATGTACACATAGCTTTTAGTTTTACTAGAAACAATCAAATTCTATTGATGCATTTATCCATTTCTTATAACATGTATATTCCAGTTTTCCAACACTTGGAGAGCATTTCTTCCGGAAAGAAATCCCTTACATGCTGCATACAACTGGCGTCTCAAAGCATTTGCAGTTATGAAAAGTTTCCGTCCCTTCACAGTTCTCTTACCATGGTAGCATCATGTTTTATTAGGATAATAATTTTTGATGTAATATCTATTTTATCTTGCCAAGCAAATTAAGCTTTAAACCAATGTGTGTGTTTTTCTAAATGGCCTATCCAAAAATTGGTTGCATTTCTAAAGGAAATATCTGTTAAGAACCATCTCAGTTTAAAATATTTTTATAATGTCAGCGTACAAGGGTAATGACCCATTTTGTAAAATTCTTCTTATACAAACAGCCTAATCCTTAATTTTTGCGCTTTTTTTTAAAAATTCTTCTGTTGTAGATTCCTAACTGTTGCCAGTTGAAAAAATATTTAACTTGGAGGTAAAACAGTGACCAACCACTTGCGTCTCAAAATTCATTGAAGTTTTGATCTCTTTGGAGTCAAGCTGCAACTGCTGTGAGGCCCAAACACCTATCTTCTCATTCATCTCGGTTGCTGCTTCTCCAGGAGAGCCTGATCTTTCCATAATGAGAATAGTGAATATGCTTCACTGATGTTTAAAGAGTCACATCCATGTATATCTGTTTCTCAAACATGCTTCTGCATTTTCGCTCACTGTTTGTAAAGCAAGGCGTACTGGGCATTGTAGAGTTTTCAGTTGGTTGTTCAGGCAACTTGACATTGAGCCGCCTCTCTGTGCTGCCCACCACAATCCTCCCCTGGGCAGCCTGCTCAAGGACTTTAACACGGTGTCTGCTTTCAGACTGTCAGGTCGTGGAGCAGAGTGTCTGACTTGGGCATTAATGAGATGAAGACGATACTGTAGGTCAGATGATGACTGTTCTTGTGATGTTCGTGTTGACCTTCGTTTGCTAATTTCTGACCTCGAAGTGGGTGTTTCATAATGTGTGCTCCATGATCACCAGGCGCCACCAGTCTGTGCTCTTTAGACTCCTTTAGGCTGGTGTTGATGCCACTGGGCACACAGTCCCACTTCTCTGCCCCTACCATTGTACACACATTTCGGAGTGCCTCTATGTGACTTGTGTACCAGCATTACTGTGCATGTGGCTTCACCATACTTATCTTGCACACTAGGTTGTCAAGTCCCATTGCGGTTGTCTGTCTGTACTCTCATGGCATTTTAGAAGCAGAAAGTAAATTCCCGGTCAAGGTTGCCCATGCTATTACTTATGATTATTGCCACCAAATGGGTGAGGACAAGGCAAACACCCAGGGAATGCTGTGAATCTGACGTATTTCCTGTAGAGGAGAGTAGAGTTGACTAACCGTCCCACCTAACTGCCATCTCTCAACTTGACAACTAATCTTCACTTTGAGATTGAACACAGTTGAATGTGTTTAAACTTCATAAAGACAGATTAACTTTTGAAACCTTTTGGAATAAAACAGCACGGTCACAGGTATCCATCATTTATGCTATTCGTATGACATATTATCATTAGGAACCCTTACCATTCATTGATTTTACAAATATCTGTGAAAGCCAATTATCTACCAGGCAGAGTTCTTCTAGGCTTTAAAGATACACACTAAACACAATGGACAAAATACTGTTTGTATGAAGTTTCTTTTGTGTTGTTATAACCAAAGTTAGAATTTTAAACCCAGAGAAAAAGAAGTAATAATCTGAGAAACAAGATGTTTTTCTGTTTAAGGTAATATAAGAGTAGTTTAGATCTTGGTTAAATTGTTGTGGTTCTCATTTTCTGGAATAGTCACCTGGCAAATCTTTTAATTTTTTTTTTCTTTTTTTTTTTTTTTTTTTTGAGATGGAGTCTTGCTCTGTCGCCCAGGCTGGAGTGCAGTGGCGCGATCTCAGCTCACGGTAAGCTCCACCTCCTGAGTTCATGCCATTTTTCTGCCTCAGCCTCCTGAGTAGCTGGGACTACAGGCGCCCGCCACCACACCTGGCTAATTTTTTTGTATTTTTAGTAGAGATGGGGTTTCACTGTGTTCGCCAGGATGGTCTTGATCTCCTGACCTCATGATCCGCCCACCTTGGCCTCCCAAAGTGCTGGGATTACAGGCGTGAGCCACTGCGCCTGGCCACAAATCTTTTAATTTTTTCTTTCATTTACCATGAACTCACTTACCTATAATTGAGTTCTTCACTTGAGAGATAGAAATGTTCATACAATGAGTAAGCCTCGTTCCCTTCCCAGTCTTTAAGGTGTATTTTAAGCACGTAGCGTTGCTGATTAGTCACTTGCGAAACAAACTCATTTCCCAGCCAATATTCTCCTGAAGGGTTACCAAATCCCTGTAAGGCAAGTTGTTAAATTCAGTTACTTAATGTAATTTTTTCTTTGTATATTTGAAGTGGACAGTCCTTCAACTTAACATAGAATAACTATCAAATAGCAGAAATTACTTCTGGTGCTGTGACAATTCAGGGTCCTTCCCAACGGAAAATAGATTTTAAACAGGTCAGTTATTAGACACTAAGCTGCTGCTGGAAGAAAATTTGTATTAGGATAATGAGAACTACTTGGGGAGCCACCAGCAGAAGCCTTGGCATAAACAGCTCAGTTCATGGAAATGTGAAGCACCATTAAACAGTCAGCTTACCAAAAAAACGCTGAGTCTACCTTTAAAAATAAGCTAAGTAGTGGCAGCCTTGTTTGTTTTGAGAGTCTTACTCTGTTGCCCAGGCTGGAGTGCAGTGGCATGATCTCGGCTCACTGCAACCTCTGCCTCCCGGGTCCAAGCGATTCTCCTGCCTCAGCCTTCTGAGTAGCTGGGATTACAGGTGTGTGCCACCACACCTGGCTAATATTTGTATTTTTAATAGATACAGAGTTTTGTTATGTTGGCCAGCTGGTCTGAAACTCCTGACCTCAGGTAATCCATCTGCCTCGGCTTCCCAAATTGCTGGGATTATAGGCTTGAGCCAGCACGCCTGGCTGCAGCTTTTGTTTTGATACAGTTTACCTTATACTGGAGACTGAAACACCAATTTTAAAAGCTACGTCAAAAGTCATTGGTTAGTTTGGGATTGGTGGTTAAGGTTCTGCAGATCTTGAAAGCTATCTTTCACAAGGGAAATGCTTTTCTGATGCCTTAAAGAATGTCCATACCACTTTATATTCTTTCCAAGTCCTCTGAAAATCAACGCTGCCATCCTCACGTCGCTGAATAATCGTCCACCCACCTCCACCAGCTTCCATGTCACAGTAGGCCTGCAAACGGGAACGTGGGGTATAAGTGACAGAGCCCCCCCACCCACCCTTATGTAGCAGAAGCGGGAGGAATGTAGACCCTGAGTACAGGACTCGGCTGAGAGGGTTCTCTGCGATATAAGGCATGGAGTACACCATCGGGGTTGTCTAAGAAACAGATGGTTTCAAATAAATTGAAAGTGATAGATTTAAAATGATGGTGAAACATAAACAGTAATATAATATAAAGTGTTGATGAGAATATGACTCACTTGTCATCGTCTGTTCCAGGCTAAAGACCCCACCCTGATGGCTGGCCCAGAGATTGCTGTTTTTTAGAAATTCATCGTGAATGGCACATTTTGGCAGATTGGCCCCGAACCCCACGTCTCCATCCTGCAGAAAACCATTGACTTGTGTTCACAGCCTTGAAACCTTTCACTAAATGCCAGCCCCTGCTAGCTCCACAGAGAGCTATGTGAAGGGGATACTCTTTGATCATAGGGTTTGGAGGACTCCTGTTACATTCTCATACTGTGGGGTTGTTTGGCTTCCTTTATGTGCAATACTAATTGATAATTTGGTTCACATCTGAGCACACGGCCTTGAGGCTCCAGTGTCCTGGTGCAGGGTGTGTGACCTGAGCTTGGCTTAGCATCTTGGCCTCAAGGGCATGACTTCAGGCTTCTCTGTACCTTGCTCCTTGCCCACAGTTTTTCTCTAAGCAACTCTTTTCATTTCTGCTCTTAAACTGGCTCTGTGGGTTTAAACTCTGTCCAGAACGCAGAATTCTGTCTTAAGCTAAGCGCATGCATGCTCAGTTTCAACTCAGCTGGAGTTTTATTATGAAATTAAAAACCCCTGAAAGTAAGATTACATAAATAGTTTTAAATAATAAGATTGCAGTAGAACTAAATATGTTTTCCAGAAAGTAAGATAACTTTTCTGCCACATACAAGGTAGGAAATATTGAAGTTAAGGTTCAAAACCAATTATAAATATTCTTCCTTTGTTGTGCCCCATGGTCTTTTTGAGAATAATGGAGGCGATTTGGCAGGGTAAGCTTCAATGTGCACTGTTCTGTGTTTACGAGTTAGAATCCTAAAGAGGAGAGTGAAAAGAGAACCAAGAGAGTGCTAGTCCTGTTCTTTCATTTCCTACATGAGGAAGGAGGAGTGCAGAGGAAGTGCAGTGGCTGCCTGATGCCTCATTACCAGTGCAACCAGAGAACTGTCCCTGGAACAGCCTGATCTGCAGGAGACTTCTCCCCAGCATGGTTCTGGTTTCTCTCCAGAAAGGTCACCCGGCTCGTATTGCCTTCCCCAGTGGCACTCATGTTTGGAAACATAGGTGCCATTAATGAAAATTACATTTATTAAGAAGAAAATTATTTCCTCATTTTAAGTTAATCTGATGTAGAAAATCAGTCTGCTCAAGCTAACCCCTTGTTATCACTCTGTATTGCTATGATTCTTATTATCATTGCTACACACCGCTCTCATCCAAGCACTCTGCCAGATACTTTGTGTATATTATCTGTAATCTCACAGCAACTCTGCTGTACTATCATAATTGTGCATTTTTGAAAGGAGAAAAGATTTAGTAAACTTAGATTTTGATCAGTTACTCACCTACTAAGTGATATATAGGATTTGAATAAGGTCTCTTGAATTCTGTTATGTTTTTTGCCAATGACATCATGCTGCCAAAAACAGAGAAACCTGACCCTTTGGTAAATAGGCCAAAAGTCCCTCAACACAGTTCCAAGTTTAAATCAGTTCGTGAATAATACTGCCTCTTATTTGCCTGCGGTCAACAAAATGGTCAGTGCTGCCCACTTCTATCAATATGTCTTTTTAAAAATCTATTTCATAAACCAGCTGAATAAGCTACGTTGGTTTGAGGATTCATGTACATCTATTGAAGTTAATTCTGTGTCCTAAATGGTATGCTCTTGGGTTGAAAGCATTGATATGGCTCTTGGTGAGCCTATCCTTGTTCCAAGAATATTTGATTCTTCAGTGTCAAAATCACTGCTATGAAGTTACCAATACTTAAATACATGTTCTGTCTTTTTCAGAGAACAAGTTTATCTTGTTATGGAAGTCAGAGGCAAGACCCTCAAATGTCTGAGAGTCACTGCCAGCACTTAAATGATTTGAGCCATATCAGTATTCGCTTTGATTCCATTACTGATGATGATAAGGTTATTAGAACATTTTCTTAGTACTTCATCCAGGTTTTTAGAAAAAAGAACAGAGGATTTGTAAAAACTAGAATATTAGGGTTAATTGGACTATAAAACTTGGAGAGAAAGACAGTGTTCAAATAGAGTTATCCACCCAGCCAGAAGATACTGAGTAAAAGTGCTGAAATCAATTATATCAGGATCAGAAAAGCAGAAGTCCTCAGATACTTCCCAAGACCTTACCACTCCAGTTACAACAAACCTAAGGGCAGTTAATATTTTTAATCTGTCCACTGCTGCATGGTGCAGGAACATGATATCTTTCTATAAAGCTTGATGTTTTTCAGCAAATAATACTTGACTTGATTCAACTCTGAGGCAATGATTAAGTGACGGGGTAAATAGCAAACATAGAGACAAACATTAGGAGTCAGGTGTCCTGTGAATTTAGGGAAGGAAATGACCATGTCTCTAGCAAAAGCATACATGCTTTTGGTAAATGCCATCTTGCAGTCTCTCTCTCGTACAAGAACCTAATGAATTTTTCAAAACTAAAGCTGCAATATATTGGCCTTTTAGGAAAAGATCTGCTCAAAGACCAATTGAACATTCTTTTCTTGAATTAGATAAACCAGGGCAGAATCGGGTCCCCTGCCAGGCAGAGAAGTTGTCTGGTAGTCTTTGAAGGCAGTGAAAATGGTGACCATTCGCATTTACTGTCCCAAGTTCTACCCCAGGGGCCGTCCCTGTGTTGTCACAACCCCCAAGGCTGAGGGTATCATTGTTGTGTTACAGATGGGGAAACGGAGCTGTCAGAAAGGTTAAATGACTTGCCCAGAGCCACAAATGTCAGAGCCAGAATTTACATCCAAATCTGTCTATCTCTCCCTGGATCAGATTGTGAGTTATGGAGTCTTAAGTCTGGAAGGGAATTTAGAGGTAATAATTGACACCACTTATTTTCGAGATTAGAAAATTGAGGTTTTTGAAAGCTTATTGTTCCCTGCTTTGTAAATGAGTTTCTTTTACTGCAAGTGTTTAAAGGGAATATAAATCCTAATGTTTCCAATCATGACCTGAGGCTCATATAATCCCAGAGTACTATATATTTTCATCTTTCTGCAGAATATTTCAGTCATTCTGGGGTCCGTGGGGTAGGACAGTGCACTGGGGTGGGAAGCTTGCCCTTAGGCCGAGAAACATAGATGCAACAATATGATGGGGCTGCATGGTTAGTGGCTGTCCCTCTGCATCAGTGTCCATGGCATCCCCTTTTCACACGCATCCTCTATCCCCCCTCTTGACACTCCTGTCCCCAGGCCAAGAACATGCCAACATCTGGTGACAGAAAAAGGCATGCACGGAATTGTCATGAAAACCAGATAGCAAAAGAGATTGAAAGGCTTAGCCTAGAGTCTGTTTGTTGCCTTTTCATCTGCAGCCGACTGTGTTGTTTGTGGGTTTGTTCCCCTCCTTCCCTGTTGTATGGCTTCTAGGACATTAACTAATTTTCAGGGTTGATTTAACACAGCATGAATGAATTAGAAAGGTTTCTTTGGAAAGCATTATGTGGAATAGCACAATATTTATCTTTTCCCTTCATAATCAAGATACATGTTACTGTTTCAAGTTCCAGGTCTTTAAAACCCTAATGCTTGTGTTTTTAAAGTGTTTTTCTTTGATACTGTGTTAAATACTTAGGATAATGCTCAGTTTAAAGAGATAATACTTCCAAGAGCCTCGAAAATTTCCATTTTGAAACAGTATCCAGTGTATTCTCTGTAGTTATTTGTGTTGGTTCAATATGTAGCTGCTTTTACATTTATATGCAACATATTTATAGACATTTAATATATACAGTTATCCAGTAGCTACATAACACTTCACCACACTGATTCTCGTGTAATATCATTCTGCCCTATCAAATATTTAAGAGAAGCCACATTGAAATATTCTCCAGAAGTGATTTTTTTTTTTTTCGTCATGTAAAGTTCAGTGTCTCCCAAAGCACCTTCAGCAGTCAGGCTCTCTGAGTGAGACTGCAGAACTAGGAATGACTGAGGTAAGCTGTGTTGTGGCTTTGCCTGCTGTGAGTACTGACTGTCCACTCACGTTACATGCAGTAATTGGACATATGCCTTGAAGTGAATTCCCCTGTTTGAGAAGAAAATGAACGCTGTCTTTATGGTGTGTTTCGGGTCTTCCAGACTGCATTAAATAAGGTTAGAATCACCTGCCCTAGCGGTTCTCATGGTGTGGACCTCAGAATCCTGCGTGTCCCCCAGACCATGTCAGCACGTCCACAGGTTGAAACTGTTTTCACGATGCTAAGACACCACTGGTCTGTGGCCCTGTGTTAGCGTTTGCTCAGATAGAGCAAAAACCGTGGTGGGTAAAACTGCTACCATCCTTGTGTAAGGCAGAGCAGCGGGAGCAAACTGTGCAAGTCACTATGCAGTCACACACAAAAAAAGAAAGGAACACTACTATCACTGAAAAATGACATTGGCACGACAGTAGAAATTATTAATTTCACGAAACTTCTATGGCTGTTGCACTATGGTTATTCGACCTTCGGTTTTTGGAAGATACTTTCTTTAAAATTAAGGAAATGAGTCTGACACCTCAGGAAAAACAACTGACAGTATGCGTTATTCAAGCAAAATGCAAGGAGGATGTATTTCTTGCCGAAGATAAGATAGACATTTCTACGTCATTCATATGCAGCTTCTGTATTTTCTGTACAGCAGTGGAACTTAGAGCCCTTGGCAAGTGCTCTAGGTGAGGTAGCTGCCCCGTAACCATGGCTTTGTACTGTGTGGGGTTGGGGAAGATCTTTGGGGGAGACTTCTGCTCTCTGGTTCCTCACCCTCTAAAGCGGCCTGCCTGGAGCCAGGGAGTTAGTAAGGGGAGACGAATACCTCACCTTGATCTCTTCTGTAGAATTAGGGAATGTTAAAGTGTAGATGCCATTCGTGGTGTGCCCTGATTTGAATACTTCAGCACAGTCTCTGAAGCTGATTTGTTCTTCTTTAGCAGCAGTGGGGTCCTTAGCTGCTTTTAAAAAATAGTAAGACATTTCAATGGAATTCATGAAAAGACAAAGACTTGTTATTTCAAGACCCAATCATTTGGTGAGTTTTATTACTTTGGAATTCTTAAGTAAGCAAAAGGCTGTGCCACTTTTTTAACCTTTCTATAAAGTTTCCTTTCATCCTGTTTTCTTATTATTTCTCAAAAGATTAATACTTACTTTTTGGTCATTAATTCCATGTAATTAAAATACTTCAAATAATCCACACTTCCTTTGATGATCATTAATTACATGTAACGAAAGTACTTCACAATCACGTAAATTATTACTTTTGAAGATCTTTCATCTTGAGTAGAATAGGGTAAACTTAGTATGGAAGAATTTAAAAAGAATGTCCGTAAACACTGTTGTCTGTATCATGACCCCATTGCCTGTCCTTTGAGGCCATTGTCCCACTGAGGATATAGTGTGGTGCAGTGACACAATGTCAGCTCCCTGCAGCCTCCTCCTCCCGGTTTAACTGATTCTCCTGCCTCGGCCTCCCAAGTAGCTGGGATTGCAGGTGCCCACCACCATGCCCAGCTAATTTTTGTGTGTTTAGCAGAGACGGGGTTTCACCATGTTGGCCAGGCTAGTCTCGAACTCCTGACCTCCAGTGATCTGCCTGCCTCAGCCTCCCAAAGTGCTGGAATTACAGGCGTGATCCACCACACCTGGGCCTTCTCTCCAATATATAAGAGAAGCTGCAAAGTAAAACAATAATAAGGAAAGCAAAATGTGCTTAAGAACCTGGCAAGATAAGGGAACTAGCATCTCTTAAGTGCCAGTTTATGCCACTCCCTGAGAGTATTATCTCATTTAATTTTAATCACCATCCTATGGGTCTGATATTATTTTTCCTATGTAAAACCTAACTAAATAAATCAATATCCGTTGTGGTTTAGTAATTTGCCCAGTCTCATCCTTCTAATTAATGATGGAGCTAACTAAAAGTAGGCTCTTTACTGCCATGAATCAAAAGTATGTTTGGGGTGTTTGCTTCATAATAATTAGTATAACATATATTTCCCCTTCTCTTCTTCCTTCATTTGAATTGGTAGTTATTTCATATGAAATATATGAGAAATAGTGCCTTTTCTGAAAGAGGAGGAGTTTTTAGTCTTTTGAGAGTTTTACTGACTAAAGGTTATTAAAGCTGAAGAAAACATGATATGTAAACTTACAGTTTGATGTGGACATCATAGTCAATAAGTTATTAACTGTCTCCATGAGATCATGTTGCTGCTTTTGAAGAACTGAATTATTCACCGTGGCAGTCACTATTTTTTTCTCTAGTTCTTCAATGATGGAATTTTGCTTGGATACTAACACCTGTAGCTGATCTTTCTCTTCTTTTATTGACTGTAGTTGGATGATGTGCTTGTCTTCCATAGCTAGCACCTTCTTTTCTAGGAAACTTGTAAGGAAAAGAATTGTTAGTTAGTGAAGACTATTCTAATGAAATATTTTATATTTATTGAATTTCTACTTCTCCAAGGCACTCTGTTAAGATATCGTAGTGGTTATAAAGTAATAAGATGATACCAGAGCCCTAAGGAATCTCTGAAACTTGCTGAGAAGATTAGATATATAAATGTGTGTATATGTGTAAACGTATAAGCATATATGTATGTACATGCAGACTTATGCATACACACAAGAAAAGGTACCCCATCTGGCCCCGGATAGGTGGGACGTGGGCATGACATGTATTAGATGCTAAAGCGCTCAGAAGAAGGGTGCTGCTCTTTCAAGCTTAGTGCTCACGAAGTGCTTTTTTGAGAAGGGAGAGTTTCAACTGGGCTGGACCCTTGGGTAGGATATCAGCTTTCTCCTAAACTATTTATATTTTAATATTAATCCTAATGATAATAATAGCACCTAATGCTATGTGAGAAATACACCTTCAGGGGGAGGTGAATACTTCTCCCAAACTCAAGTCGTGGCATACCAGCCCTGCAACTTGGAATAGTTTACTTAGTCACCCTATGCATTAATGTTCTCACGTGTAAATTAGGATAATATTACCTAGGTCATGGGGTTGGCAATATTATCCTAATTTAAGACAAATGAGTCTTAAAATGTAAATGCACCTGCCACACAGTAACACTCAATGAGTTTGTTAATGTTAATATCAACATTATTATTCCCGTTTCCAATGCGGAAATTGAAACTTAGGGACATTGAGGGCTGGGCTCAGTGGCTGACGTCTATAATCCCAGCACTTTGGGAGGCTGAGGCAGGTGGATCACTTGAGGCCAGGAGCTCGAGAGCACGCTGGCCAACATGGTGAAACCCTGTCTCTACTAAAAATACAAAAATTAGCCAAGTGTGGCACATGAATGTAATCTCAGCTACTGAGGAGACTGAGGCAGGAGAACTGCTTGAACCTGGGAGGTGGAGGTTGCAGTGAGCTGCGATTGTGCCATTGCATTCCAGCCTGGGCAACAGAGTGAGACATCATCTCAACAAGAAAAGAAAAGAAATGTAGGGACAATGAATCACATACCTAAAGTCACACACAACAGGTGGCAGGGGTAGAATCCAATCCCAGAACTTTCTGACTCTGAAATCTGCTTCTCTCCTTTTAGTGTGCCCCCCTTCCTTCTTTAAAAAATATAACCAGCACTGTCACGTGTACTTAATACATAACATTTAATATGTGAGCCAGGCCCTTGAAAAGCCTTTTATTTTTTTTCTTTTTTTGAAATGGAGTCTCACTCTGTCACCCAGACTGGAGTGCAAGGGTGCCATCTCGGCTCACTGCAACCTCCACCTCCCGGGTTCAAGCAATTCTCCTGTGTCAGTCTCCCGAGTAGCTGGGACTACAGGCATGTGTCACCACGCCAGGCTAATTTTTTGTATTTTTAGTAGAGACGGGCTTTCACCGTGTTAGCCAGGATGGTCTCGATCTCCTGACCTTGTGATCCTCCTGCCTCTGCCTCCCAAAGTGCTGGGATTACAGGCATGAGCCACCACGCCTGGCCAAAAAGCTTTTTAAAAATTATTTAGAGAGCTGGTAAAATTATGCTATGTAAGTCCTAAGATATTTTATTAATGGTTATATAGTTTGCCTTTCTAATTTCAACTTATAAACATATGTTACTATAAATATGTTCAATGAAGAGCATACCACTTTTAAACTAACAATAGTTCCTGTCCGTTAAGCCAGAGGAAACAAATCCAAGTGAGTAGAGACTATGTATTTGAGAATGCTAACTGTTTCCCAGGAACAAACTCAAAGACATGCACAGTCAAGGTACTTGGCAGGTTTTTTTTTGTTTTGTTTTTTGTTTTTTGTTTTTTGAGACAGAGTCTCACGCTGTTGCCTGGGCTGTTGTGCAGTGGCACGATCTCAGCTCACTGCAACCTCCGCCTCCCGGGTTCAAGCAGTTCTCCTGCCTTAGCCTCCCAAGTAGTTAAGATTACAGGCGCACTGCCACGGCCAGCTAATGTTTTGTATTTTTAGTAGAGATGTGGTTTCATTATGTTGGCCAGGCTGGTCTCGAACTCCTGACTTTCTGATCTGTCCGCCTCGGCCTCTCAAAGTGCTGGGATTACAGGCATGAGCCACCGTGCCTGGCCGGCATTTTTTTTTTTAAAGAAGATACAAGAGGAAAATTGGATAGCCTGACACTACATTGTTCAGCACCTGAAGAGGCTTTCTGTGATAACTGCAGGAAAAGCAGCAACTAAAGATGTTTCAGTATCTTCATTTTATTTGTACAAGGCCGGTAAATAAAGCTTTCAAAATATAGACACTTTTAAAAATAGAAAAACAGTGACCAGATGTCAGATTCCTCTCTCTGACATTTTCCTTCCAATGAAAAGTTTAGTACACATGAATTTACACATTGGAAGTTTTGTTTTAAAGGAAGGGGACCTCATATTCCCTTTTCTGAGTCATGTATAAGTCAGCTATCTTATTTAATAATGAAATATATCAATGATGGCATCTTTATGTTTCAGAATTATTTTCTGGCTACTAACAAGTTACCACATCTTCTGTTAATGTCACATTAGAAGCTAGTGGAATATTCTATACATTTTTTTTTAATTTTATTATTATTATACTTTAAGTTTTAGGGTACATGTGCACAACGTGCAGGTTTGTTACATATGTATGCATGTGCCATGTTGGTGTGCTGCACCCATTAACTCGTCATTTAGCATTAGGTATATCTCCTAATGCTATCCCTCCCCCCTCCCCCCACCCCACAACAGTCCCCAGAGTGTGATGTTCCCCTTCCTGTGTCCATGTGTTCTCATTGTACAGTTCCCACCTATGAGTGACAACATGCGGTGTTTGGTTTTTTGTCCTTGCGATAGTTTGCTGAGATTGATGGTTTCCAGTTTCATCCATGTCCCTACAAAGGACATGAACTCATCATTTTTTATGGCTGCATAGTGTTCCATGGTGTATATGTGCCACATTTTCTTAATCTAGTCTATTGTTGTTGGACATTTAGGTTGGTTCCAAGTCTTTGCTATTGTGAATAGTGCCGTAGTAAACATACGTGTGCATGTGTCTTTATAGCAGCATGATTTATAGTCCTTTGGGTATATACCCAGTAATGGGATGGCTGGGTCAAATGGTATTTCTAGTTCTAGATCCCTGAGGAATCTCACACTGACTTCCACAATGGTTGAACTAGTTTACAGTCCCACCAACAGTGTAAAAGTGTTCCTATTTCTCCACATCCTCTCCAGCACCTGTTGTTTCCTGACTTTTGAATGATGGCCATTCTAACTGGTGTGAGATGGTATCTCATTGTGGTTTTGATTTGCATTTCCTGATGGCCAGTGATGATGATCATTTTTTCTATACATTTCACTAGCTTTTCTGAGAAGGCATATGAAGAGCAGAGAAAAATTATTTTCCCACCTACTTGATAAAGAAACCTTGAACCGGCAATTTAACACTGCTGTGAATTATCTAAAACCTCCTGAATCACTTTGCACTTACTTTCCTAGGAAGCAAAAGCATGTGAAATTGACATGCACGTTTCACTGAGTGATAGTTGGGTTCAGATCACGTCTGAGAAAATGGAGACCCTGAGAATTCACCTTTGGTGTCACGAGCACCTTCAGGCGAAAGGAAGGAGTGTTGGGCTGGGAATCCGACCTCTGCACATGTCTTCCTGTGTCACATGGGCAGCCATCCTGCTGTGGACGTCAGGTGCATGTCTGTCTAGGTGAATATCTAAATAAAGCTCTATGTAAAATGAAGACATTCGATTTGATGACCTCTCAGGCCCCTTTCAGTTCAAATGATCTGTAAATCCACCTTTTTTTGACAGTAACATTTTCTGAATCCTTAACCCTGCAAGCAATATTAACCAGCCAAGGAACTGGCTACCCATTACATGTCTCGCCCATAAGCAATAACCATCAGCATTAATAATAATTATTAGATATTCAATTGTAGCTCTTAAATGTATTCCAGCCCCCTGATCATTGTAAATCAGTATATAATTTTGGAGAGTTGGGGGTCTCTCTTTGTTGCCCAGTTTGGTATCAAACTCCTGGGCTCAAGTGATCCACCTGCCTTAGCCACCCAAAAAGGAGGGATTACAGGTGTGTGCCACCACGTCTGGCTAATTTTTTTATTTTTTTAGAAATGAGTTCTCATTATGTTGCCCTGGCTAGTCTCAAACTCCTGGCCTCAAGAAATCCTATCACTCTGGCTTCCCAAAGTGCTGGGATTATAGGCATAAGCCACTGTGTCTGGCTTGAATCTATTCTATAAAGAAAGCAATCGCACTTTTGGGGAATTATAAAAGATTATTTAAAATGTGGTTTGTCCAATGTGAAATACCATTTGCATATTTTTGTAGTGATATTCTTGCAAATAAAATCATAGGCCAGTCAGAATTTAAGGTAGAAAACACAGCATGGAGAACTCATACACCTGTAAAATCATCAACAGTATTTTCTTTTTTTATTATTTGTAGCTGTTGATGAAAAAAACCTTTTTTTTTCATTTCATATCTGTGACAAAAAATATGATTTCTACTATGATTGGACAAATATGTGCAAAGATGATATTTGGGGGACATAATTGACCCGAATTGGTAGTTTTAGCATTGTAGCAAGCTGCATTTGAAACCCAAGTGGGGAAACAGTATTCAGTATTAGGGTTTGTTTTACAAACTGGACATATCCTAGGTTTCTCACGGACATCATTGTATAACAGGCAAGAGAAAAGTAATCTCCAGCTCCCATGTGTTCCAGGAATCGCTGCAGCATTTTGAAGAGAACATTACTAAGTAAGACTGTTTTAAGAAAACGAGGCCGGGTACGGTGGCTCACGCCTGTAATCCCAGCACTTTAGGAGGCTGTGGTGGGCAGACGGCTTAAATTCAGGAGTTTGAGACCAGCCTGGGCAACATGACAAAACCTCGTCTCTACTAAAAAAAAAAAAAAAAAAAAAAAAAAAAAAAAAAAAATCAGCTGGGTGTGTGACACATGGCTGTAGTCCCAGCTACTCAGGAGGCTGACATGGGAGAATCACCTGAGCCCAGGAGGTTGAGGATGCAGTAAGCTGAGATGGCACCACTGCCCTCCAGCCAGGGCACCAGAGTGAGACCCTGTCTCAAAAAAAAAACACAGAAAAGAAAATGAAATTAGCAAGATTGTTATATCTCAATGATTGGTCTCAAATGTTCATTTACCATTTGTAGAGGAGAAATCTGAAACATGAAATAAAAATATTTGAATTTTAAAAATCTATTGCTTTTCAAAACCCTAAATCAAAAATGACTTAAACTTGGTACCCAAAGGACAGAAGGAATTATTTCAGCCTAGTTCCTGATTAACAGTAAAGAACAATTATTGAATAAGAAGTTTATCATTTTTGGTTAAGAATAAAGAATTATTTAAATTGTCAAATAGGATATATTGTTATGGCCATGTTCCATGTTGTATATACATGTCTTGATTAAAAACAAGGAAATAGGCACACCAAGTATGTGCATAAAATTATCCTCTTTTGTCCCAAGTGGAACAGACCTATGAAAACAGTCCCCACCTATCACCTACAATTTTTTTTTCTATTGTCGATCTTGAGATTTTTCCATATTTTCTTTAAATATTAATATAATCATGTTTAATATTTTTGGTTTTACCTTATCATGTGTTTGAAGAGGAAGCATGAGATCATAAAATGTGCATTGGCTTACAGTATAAGTGTAGCTTTCATACTATAGTGCATTCTGCATTGAACGAAGCTAAGTCCCCAAGGGCAAAGGATCTTGGTCAAGTTAATACTGAAATAAAATGCCTGGGCCAGTGGTTCTTTCACTCTGCAACACTAGCTGTATTTTTAAAATAGATTAGGATGTATAATACTGAGGCAGGGTTTGGAGGATTACTGTAAGAGGATCTTTAAGGGGCCAGGGAATGAAAGGTAAAATCTAGGACTGTGTTAGGAGATCTGTGCCTGTGCAGGAATTTTCTCCAAGCCCTCTCCCTTCTCCTCCCTCATGAGGTTTCTGACCCTTACACTAGACATGAAGAAACTCACCATTCTGATAATTCATCATTTGAGACCGACTTTCCTATCTGGAAAGTGTGCAATTCTGAATTATAAATGTTTTAGTACTGTTATTACCTGTTCTTATCTTGCAATTTGTTTATTTCACTGGTCTGGTCCAAAATCTGTTTTTCCAATTTGTTTGTTGAGAGAGAGTGTTCCAAGAGCTGAAGTTCAAGTCTCGTGGTCTGATTTAATACCTAAATGTAACAAAATGAAGTTCCCATTAATTATTTTTTGATTAGTTTAACTTTCCAACTTTCTTTTCATTAAAGTACCCAAGCTACAGGAAAACATAACCAAAACATTATTTTATTTATTAACCCAAGTATCTTATTTTGGCATATTTTTCATTTTCAGAAAAGGCTCAGTGTCTTAGATCACATCTGAGTGTGTTAAACCTTTTTACTCTTTTCCCCTCGTCTCTATTTTTTTTTTTTTTTTTTTGAAATGGAGTCTTGCTCCATTGCCCAGGGTGGAGTGCAGTGGCATGATCTTGGCTCACTGCAACCTCCGCTGCCCGGGTTGAAGCAATTGTCCTGCCTCAGTCTCCCCAGTAGCTGGGATTACAGGTGCGTACCACCATAGCCAGCTAATTTTTTATATTTTTGGTACAGATGGGGTTTCACCATGTTGGCCAGGCTGGTCTGCAACTCCTGACCTCAAGTGATTGACCTGCCTCGGCCTCCCAAAGTGCTGGGATTACAGGCATTAGCCACTGCACCTGGCCGTTATGCCTCTATTTTGGAAAGTGGTTAGTAGTTCTTGACAATGGGGTTTATGTCAAATAATAAATGTTATTTTTCTAGTCTGCCATATTTTATTTCATACAATGAGATAAGTAGGAGTATAAAATGGTCATATTTCATATGTCAAAAGTATTTTCCCTTTGCTGAAAACAAAATGCTATTCTCATATTTATTTGTCATTAGACAGAGATCGGAAGTCACATGCTTCCATTATATAAAAATATAGATAATTTTTAGCCTGGCATTTCCTCATTTGTCACCACTTGTTTAGACTTTTTTTTCTTCTTGCCATTTCTCCTTCCTGTTTTAAAACCTGTTTGAACCAATCAAAGCCATATAATGTGAGTGTGAAGCGGAGCCTCAGCCTTGCTGTGCGGGCCTTTGTGACCTACTGTGTGGCATGAGCAGTGCCGCTCTCCTGTGGATTTTCTAGCGCCTGGCTGCCCTTCAGCAGGAAGAATCGATTACTCACTCCCTCCATGTCATGCTTATTCAGGATGTGTTATCACATGCAAATGTCAGTCAGCATTGTTGCCAAGGAACCGGGGACCTTGGAAGAATCATTGTTTGCTGGTGTCTTTATGTCATTTGCAGGAGCCCTGGCTGGCCCACAGCGTGGGTTTCAGGGATGGTCTTATCCTTAGAGCTGGTTTAGTTCTTATCACAAAAAGTCTTCTGTGAGAATATAGTCCTTGGCCAACATAAGGTTTTGTTTGGGTTTTAGTATTGACACGTGGAATACAGATTTGGCCTACATCTTCTTTGAGTCCAAACATTCTATGTTGGTTATTTCTAAAAGGAACTGGAAAACAGTGTTTCCTATTTAATTGATAAGGGTTATAATATGAGTAAAATTTGGTGGGGAGGCAGGGAAGGATAGCATATAAGTCGTGATTGGCCCAATAGTAATTGTAACCGTTTTTCACATCACTTTTCTGGAGAGCATCAAACCCCTGGACCAGCCTGAAGGCCTCCATCTGCAGGGGACTGTAAATTACCCAGGCCAGGTAATGATCTGTCATTCTCTTTAAGATAAGAAACCTCCAGCCACCCATCGTTGCTCAATTTGATCATCTCTCATTCTGACAGGCTTGGAGAATCTTGCTTCTAATCAGAAATTTTCATATTTGAATTTAAGTCTATTTCACAAAATCAGTAACTGCTCAGCAAATACCTTCAAACAGAGTGGGTACATAATTCAGTCTCTTTGTGGCCTTCCTTAAACTCAGCCATTTTTCTTTTTTTTTGAGACAGGGTCTCACTCTGTTGCCCAGGCTGGAGTGTGGTGGCACCATATCCATTCACTACAGACTCTGCCTCCCAGGCTCAAGCATTTCTTGTGCCTCACTAAGCCTCCCAAGTAACTGGGTCTACAAGTGTACACAAGCATGCCCGGCTAATTTTTTTTTTTTTTTTTTTTTTTTTGGTAGAGATGAGGTTTCACCGTGTTGCTCAAGCTGGTCTTGAACTCCTGAGCTCATGCGATCCACCCACCTTGGCCTCTCAAAGTGCTAGGATTATAGATCTGAGCAAGTGTGCCCAGCTGGCTCAGCCATTTTCATGTGTTCACTTGGGTTTTACATGGAAAAACTGTTTACTTTCCATCTGTTTTCTTATTTTCCTGTTATCCTGGATAACATGATATCTAGTTTCACAATAGGCGTTTTTGTTTTAAACCGTATGACCCAACACAAGTACATTAAATGCTATGAAGTCTCTGACCTGCATAGAATGTAGCAAGGTTTGCATTGCTGCTCTGTCCTAACACTTTTTCATTACTATTATTATTTTTTGTTTTTTTAATTTTTTGCCAAGCTCCCATGCTTGGATCTATTATTTTAAAATATAAGAAATGTTATATTTTAAAAATGCTTATGGGACATTTTTTGGATGAGCTATTAAATTACCCATCAGTCTTACTATCAAAAGGTGGGGCATGTGATTTAATCATTACTAATTTATTTTAATAGATTGGTGCAATTTTGCCATTGAAAGTAATGGTGGCCAGGCACGGTGGCTCACGCCTGTAATCCCAGCAGTTTGGGAGGCCAAGGCAGGTGGATCACTTGAGGTCAGGAGTTCAAGACCAGCCTGGCCAACATGGTGAAACCCTGTCTCTACTAAAAATACAGAAAATTAGCCAGGTGTGGTAGCCTGCGCCTGTAATCCCAGCTATGCGGGAGGCTGAGGCACGAGAATCACTTGAACCCAGGAGATGGAGGTTGCAGTGAGTCGAGATAACACCATTGCACTCCAATCTGGGCAACACAGTGAAACTCCGTCTCAAAAAAAAAAAAAAAAAAAAAAAAAAAAAAAAAAAAAGTAATGGCAAAACCTGCGGTTACTTTTGGTTCAACCTAATAATAATTGACTGTAGATATATATTGATATATTGACTTTTAAATCTTTAGTTTTTATGAGTTCCTAGGATTTAAATTTTTAGTACCTTATGTTCCATTATGTAAAATATTTATGTATGTTTTTCCTGAACTGTTCTGATATTGTGGAAAGACCTGGTAATCAAGTAATTTGTTATTCTGTTCTCTTATCTGAAAGTATTTTGTTTGTCTGTCATTTGGCTTCTGTTTTCTCTTACCTCATCCAACCATTTGTGGGAAGACAATGAAAGAACAGCTGTGTCCTTCTAGAATAAGTCTTACGAGCGTGGCAGGGCTTATGGCATCTCCCGTCTCATGTCCTGTCCTGGCTGACGTCTAGCATTTCTTGATCCTTTTAGCTGAAGTAGCATTTAGGAATAATATGGAGTGGGGATTGTTTCGCTTAAATTTGCTCTTTTTTTAAAAGCATTCCTTATAGCCCAGAGTAGGAAGGCACTGACTTCAAAAGCATGTAAAGAAGCCAGGATGAGGAGTCAGAAAGCGGGCTTGGCCGCTGAGACTCACGACCATCGCCTTGAGCTTGGAGCGTCTGCATTTGTAGTGCTAATAGCAGCTTTTCCCTTTCCCACCCAGGCCGTTCGCTGGGTCACATGTTGTGCGTCGTTTAGCATGACTCTGGGTGAATTTTCTTCTTTTGAAATTTTCATATTTTGCTGTTATTTTACTAGTTTCTTTCCTTCCTTTCTTTTCTTTTCTTTTCTTTTTTCTTTTCTTTTCTTCTCTTCTCTTTTCTTTGCTTTTTTTTGAGTTGAAGTCTCACTCTGTTGCCCAGGCTGGAGTGCAGTGGCACGATCTCAACTCACTGCAGCCTTTGCCTCCTGGGTTGAAGCAATTCTTCTGCCTTAGCCTCCCAAGTAGCTGGGATTGGAGATGCCTGCCACCACGCCTGGCTAAATTTTTTGTATTTTTTAGTAGAGATGGGTTTTCGCCATGTTGGCCAGGCTGATCTTGAACTCCTTACCTCAGGTGATCCACCCATCTCAGCCTCCCAAAGTGCTGGGATTGCAGGCGTGAGCTACTGTGCCTGGCCACTAGTTTACTATTTCATAGTCTTCTTTCTGTTACTATTAATCACTAGGTCATAGAATCTCACAGTGGAAAGAGAACTTAGCAATCACTTGTTTGGCCCAACCCTTTATATTATTTGAGGCCCAGAAAAGGTGAGTGTCTCATTCTGATGCATTTATTTGGTTAGTGGTGGACCTGGAACCATGGCAGCGCTCAGGGCTCTTGCTTGGGCATGCACCATCTTTTCTGTGGCCGGACGCTTCTCACTGTCCCACTTGTCTCCTTCTCCATAAACTCATTCCGCAGGCTGTGTTAGCGGTTGAGATTCAGGTTTTGTCTTAACTCAAGAGTTAGATTTAAGGCCAGAGCTTCTAGCTCTCTGCTTCAGTGCTTTTCGTTTCTCAAATGTTCAAAGACTTTAGGACTTAGAAATGGAACATGATCCCCAGAGTCCAGAAAGCACCAGAGAGACAGAGGGGGGTATTCATCTTGCAATGGTCAGGGATGCATGGCATGAAAATGACTCAGATGTCTTCAGTAGATAGAACACATGAAATTTAACCTCAGTATTAAAAACAAAAACAGATTTACTGATTTTAAATTCATAACCAGCCATACATCCTTAATTGCTTATCAGTTTATTCCTTTTCTGCTGTGATGGTGCTTTCTTTAGTTTCTCATGGCTTCATTGAGGAAGCTCCTGACGTGACTGAATGCTAGTCTCTAGCTGCGGGGACACCGTGTGCTTTATGTGGCATTACTTACTTGGGCTTCCACATCAGTTAACTTCCGTGTTTGCTCCGCTGTTTGGTTCAACAGGTTTGTCCCTATTTCTATCATCACAGCCGTCTGGTTCTGTACTGCATTCTGCTGTATCTCCACCATTTCTTTTTTCATGTTGTCCTGGATATAATTCTCAAGCTAGAAAAGAACAGTGTTAGAAGGCAGTCATTAGTCAAATGACCGGAAACCTGATTCCTAAATGTTTGTCATCTCCTCCCTATCTTTAACAACAACAAAAAATCTATTAAAAGACTTGTACCTTGCCTTCGTTTTGCAATCTTGCTATTTTTTTTTTATCATTAGCAGGAAAGCACAGTGTGATTTTATTTTTATGCAAAATCTGGCAACTTAGTCACATCATGTAAAGGAGCGAGACAAGCTACTGTTTCTTCTGTGTTCCTCTGGAAGTCCATGTCGTGGTGGGCCACAGAGGGTGGCGAGGGCAGCCACAGGGACTGCTGGGTGCTGCCGCTGTGGGGTTGTGTCTGTACTTCCCAGCTGTAACTCTGACCATGCAGTGCAGGAAATGATAATTTGATACAAAGAAGCATCACTATTTCTCTCACATTCTAGACTTTTGGTTTCTCCACATAGACTTGAGAAGACACTCTAGGACAGTGTATAAGTAGAGGAGCACCCTTTTGATTTTCCTCTTAACCTACAGAATCACCACTCAGTTCCACATTCTGTGGGGTCTTCCCCACCTTCCTCTGTATTGAGTTCATTCAAACTATTAAATTTTTCCTAACATGTATGCGTTTTTCACAATTTTGTCATTTCATGTATCAAGCAAACTTTTAATCCCACCTTGGTCTGTTTATCACCTAACGTGCCATGGGCTGGTTCTTCTCTCCCTCAGTTACTAAAGATAATGATCATGCCAACTAATTTTAGCATTAACTGAAACACAAGAGAAGGAAGACGCTCATTTCACTGCCATTGGTATAGCTATCCCTGTCTATGGCAGTAAAATTATATGATTATGTATAACTGCAAGACAACTCAGTATGTGGGAAGAGCCTTTGGGCTTGGAGCCAGGGAAGCCTGCCCTCTGCTTTATAGCCTTGGTTCTAGGAAAGTTGCTTAACCTTTTGGGACCCTATTTTCCTCATATGTAAAATAGGATTTCTAGTTGGTCAGAGGAGTGTCTTAAAGAGGAGTTAAGCTATGCTTTTAAAGTCATTGTGTATGCGTAACTCCAGATACTTAACATTTAATTTCCTTTCTTCTTCTTCTTTTTTTTTTTAATAATCTAATGTTGGGAACCATTATTCCATTCACTGGTCCAAAGTATCAGCTTGTGAGTGCAGAAACCGTGTTTTCTTCCTTTTCACATGGTGTAACAAACATTTTTTATTACATTGAATAATTGAAAGATGATTATACAACTGATTCTGGTGCCTTCCTTTAAAAACTTAGAATTCTTTATAGAGAAACCATTCATGGAGTCAGTCATCAGACATGGTTTCCCCCAAAATGTTAACCACTAAATAATTCGGTGCTTTCTGTCTTTAAGAGTAGGAAAATAGGATGGGAAGGGTAGAGTTTCTCTCTTAGAGCTTCTTTGTTGATGCATTTCATAGATTGTGTCTTGTGACTGGTATCAGGTGGTTTTAACATTAGGCTGGAACTATAAGTTTACTGTTTCCAATGCCCCCTGCCATCGACTCTGCCCCAGTTCTCTGAGCTCCCAGCTCCCTACATGCCCGTCAGCCTGGTCACTAAGGCTCCCTCCCTGGCAGTTGTTCTCCCATGGATATTGGATGGGTCAGATGAGCAGGATGCATGAGAGGCACAGTCAGCCCTCTATCTGCGGCCTCCACATCTACGGATTCAACCACACCATCAAAATACTAAAAAATAATAATAATAACAATACAACAATAAAAAACAAAAATTGCAAAACAATACAGTATAGCAACTATTTGCATGGCACTGACATTGTGTTAGGTATTCTAAGTAACCTCGAGATGATTTAGAGTATATGAGAGGATGTGCATAGGTTATATGCAGATGCTACCCTGTTTTACGGAAGAGGGTTGAGCATCGTGGATTTTGGTATTCTCGGGGATCTTGGAATCAGTCCCCCACAGATATCAAGGGACAGTTGTACTAGAGCTCCAAGCATGTGTAAAATCATTTTGTTGAAATGTTACTCAAGCCATCCATCTGCCTCAGCCTCCCAAAGTGCTGGGACTACGAGCATGAGCCACCACATCGGCTGAAGCCTTTACTTTTCCATATGAATCAAAACAGAGTAGACCACTATTTAAAAAAATTAAAAGATTTAAAAAAATTTAAAAAATAAAAAATCAGTCACTGATACCCGGCAGGCCAGCAACCATCTGTATTATAGGCTTCATAAAATGTGAAGAATCTGAAATCTTATTAACCCTTTCTCAGAGTTAGCTCAGGCTTTTTAGTGTGTGTGATCTTTCTTAATTCAGTGTTTCTCTTTCCTCCCCTGCCTTTATAAAACTGTAACTTTTGTGATTGAAATAAACTATTTAAAAGAAGCCATAAATAGCAGTTCGTAATTCTCCCCTCCGCTCATCGCCATGGGAGTAATGGAATTTTTGAGGTTGTAGTTAAAGCTGTGTGTCACCCAGAGGCACTGTCTTAGTTACTCCTCACACCACCCCAGCCAAGATAATATTTAAAAAGTTTCATTCCGGGAGGCTTGGAACTATAGAGATAGACTCCAGCTGGAGTTTAGTTTAGGCCCATACTCAGAAATAATAATTTACAAAGTGGTATAAATAAAAAGTCTTAACCTCCTTCTTGATTTCAGTACTTAAGAGCTAAATAAAAATTATTGTCTTTTGTCACTCTGAATCATACAACCAGAGAGGGAAAATGAATCCTCCAATACTGCCTTCCCCCATTTCTAGAGCTACTGAGTCAGATGTGGTTGCAACTTTCCAGAGATATGAGTGGATTGTTTATAATTGAAAAATTAAAGTCAAATTCCAATTTCAAATTAAACTTAGGAACTTTGAAAGACATACAGGCCGAATTTTAAAAAATAAAATTTCTTAACCTGCCATATTGTTTTCTAAACATAAAAACAATAGAATGCAAGATCCTTTTAAAATTGCTACTTTTTAGCTATTCGGGATGACAAAGTATAGGTACATGGTGGGTGAGATACTATGTGTCCGTGTCTGTTAATCTTACATAAAAGCAAATTACGAATACACATGATGTGTGTATATACAGATATATATATAGCATATGTGTATATAGTGTCTATAAATATATACAGCTCTTGAAGCATGTATCATTGAAATAAAAGAAAATTCTGTATGATATTGACTGCAATTAGTTGAAGTCTTTGGGAGAAAAGAATGGAACAGAAACAAAAATGTCCAGTAGTAGATATTTTGTGTTGATTTCAAAAGATATTTGAGCCAGTCGTGATGGCTCATGCCTGTAATCCCAGCACTTTGGGAGGCCAGTCAGGAGGATTGCTTGCTCTCAGGAGTTTGAGACCAGACTGAGTAACATGGTGAAACCCATCTCTACAAAAAATACAAAAAAAAAAAAATTAGGTTGGTGTGGTGGCACATACCTGTAGTCTCAGGTACTGGGGTGGCTGAGGTGGGAGGACTGCCTGAGCCCAGGAGATCAAGGTTGCAGTGAGCCATGATCGTGCCACTGCACTGCAGCTCAGGCGACAGAGGGAGACTTTGTCTCAAAAAAAAGAAATTAAAATTAAAAATAAAAACACTTGTGTTCTTCCTCTTGAAGTCATTAAATTAAGGTTTTAAGAGAAATATATGATGTGACAGTCAGGTACTCTTTAAAAACAAGGAAGAATACTGTATATTTAGCCCCAGAAACACTAGCAACAGGAACAGCCACAGTAATGGTAGTTAGTGTTTCTTGGTTGCCGGCACTGTCTGTGCTATTTGGGAATCGCTGTCTCCTAATTCCAGGCGCTTCACATCAGCACAGGTGGATGCAGTGCTGAGCACTGGAATGACCCTCAGCAAAATGTTAGTTCAACCCAGAGGCCGCTTCATACTTTTCCAGCATTTTAAGAGCCAAAAGTGATATATCTCAAAATTGGCTTCAGTATGTCTTCCAATTCCAGGCTTCACAGTGCCTTAAGAAAACAGACAGACCACCCACCCCTCGGTGGAGGACCATTTTTACCACCAGAAAAGCCCAGAATTAAAGATGACCAATGCCAATTCTATCTTCTGGGAGCATCCTGACAAAAGAATCTGTGTTTTCTTCCAAAGATTAGTAGTAATTTCTAGAGATACAGAAAGACTATGGATGTCCATCATATAGTATAAAAATGAACATTTCCAAATAAAGATCTCCCATTTAATGTAGCCTTTCCATAAATCACCACATATCAAGGATAATGAGAACAAACCTAGAAACAAAGCCATCTGGCTCATCCACGTGGATAGATAGACCTTGAAATTTCCCTGTCTCTTGACCTTGATGAATTAGTTGTTTCCTAGTTTATTGTCCTAGAATGTCTTTCTGTTTAGTGTCTCTCTTATTTTTGCTGGCTGTGACTGAAACCCAGAAATATAGAAACCTGCCCAGAAATATGAAATTCCATTCTAAGTATAAGGAAGTCTTAGTACAAGAAAAAAAAAAAAACCAACCCAGTAAATAAGCCATCCTCCACTGGCAGCACCAAACTCCACTTGTGTATGGAGAATGTTTCCCATCCCTGTCATCTGCCCCGAACTGCTCTCATCAAAACAGTTCCAAGACACTTGAACCTCCCGTGGGAGGGGACCCGGCTCTTTCCAATTTCACATGCGTAGCATGTGAAACATATTCATGTTTTGCAGGAATGTTTGCCATCGCCTTCATATCTGAAGAGGATTATGCCATGAGCGTGATCTGTGGGCACATGTGTCTGAATAGGTCCCGCTGTACATATGTGCAAGGACAGTGTGTGTTCATTTTGTCCTCTTCTTGATGGTTGACACACGCGGCAAAGTGTGGGGCCTTGGACTGTTCTTCCTTTCTCAGAACTAAGTGAGTTATGCGAGTTTAACATTGAGAGCCACGGCGATCCTTCTAGCTGCATGGTTTGCTGCTCAGTGTTATTTGATTTGCTGAAAGAGTTGCGCCCTAGCCATGGTCTTTAAAACTTGGCAACGCGTCGAAGCTCAAGCAACCAGAATGAAATATTTTAACGCAATATATATATATATGTATGTTTACACTAACATATATCTATGTATATTTTAGTACAAAATGTGTTCTGAAGTTTTTTATTACTCCCACAACGTTTTGAATGATCAAATTTGACAGGAAAAATAGGTCCATTTGTGAGGCAACTATGGCAGGGCAGATTGATTACACATTTAAAAGTTTATCTGGCTCTCTTCCTTCTCACCAAGATTGTCATAATTATTTTTTATACCAAAAGAAAAGTAATCTTGAAATTGGCTCAGTAAAGGAAAACATAGATAATATATGAAAACTATCCCCAACTTGGAGATTCTGATGTTGATTTCTCACCAACTGTAGATGCTGGTTGAGAGATCTTTTCTATTTAAATAAAATTCAAGGTCCTTAGACCTTTTTATTAATTAGTTTTTGTCCATCTGAGTGACCTAAGGTGGACAAAAACTAATTCATTAGAGGGTCTAAGGACCTTGAATTTTCTAGTAAATTAACAAATAATTTGAGATTTCCTTGGAAACATTTTACTGTTGCGCATTTCAATTTAGAAATAGGATTTTGCAACCATCTCTCACACACACATACACGTTTTTCTATCCCAATGATCCATCTTTCTTCCCACCCAGCCCTTCCATTTTTCTGGTAAACCCTTGAATTTTTCTAGTAAATTCACAAATAATTTGAGATTTCCTTGGAAACATTTTACTGTTGCCCACTTCTGTTTAGAAATAAGATATTGCAGTCATCTGTGTTACACACACACGTACACGTTTTCTACCCCCCGTGATCCCGTCTTCCCGCCCAGGGTCCACTGTCCTCTCTCTCTCTCGCTGGCCACGCATCCCCCAGCTGGTCTCCTTTCATCCCACTGTTAGAGTCAGGAAGCCACATGCAAAGCTGGTGACTACAGCTCACTTTCTTCCCTTGCAAGTTTGCCTGAGGATAATGTCCAGATTCCTTCTTTTTTAAGACATATGCCGCTTCCTGACTGGCGCCCCGATCTTGTGGGCCTCAGACCTGGGCACGCACTGTCCTTGGCCGTCCCAGGTGCCCAGCGGCCTCATAGCACGGCCGCCTTTGTATCTCCTCCTTGAGTCCTCTCTTGGTCCTCAGGTCCCACCATCCCCCATTGCATGCCCTCAGCAAAGATACTCATTTTGTGTTTCATTTTGATATCAAAACCATTTTGTATTTGTGTCGTTTCGTTTTTAATCTCCACAAACAATAGGTTAATGTTCTTGCTTGCTTGGTGAAGAGTGAATAGAATCCTGAAACTCTGCAACCATTCTACATATACACCCTAGTAACAACAAGCAAAACATCCGCTCTTACAATTAGTTTGAAAACTTGAGTGTAAGATTATTAAATCCAGGGATATTCTGTTTGGGAGGCTTTTGACCTAATGTTCTTGGTTCCCTGTCATGAGGAAACTCTGAAACAGCATTTGAGGTCTCCAGACAGACAAGTGACAAAACTGGGCTCTCCTCCCCCTCCTTTTAGAGTTGGGCTTCTGTGTGTGTGTTTTTATTCTGGAGATTTTGCTGCCTAAGCAGCTGTGTACTCAGCAGTACTTCATGGCAGAGGCTGAGCCTAAAGAGGGAAGGGCTGGGAGATGCGGGTTTTGCGCAGCGCTTTGCCCTCCTAAACCCTCCCCAGAGCCTGGGGGGTAGGCGCAGTACCCACAGTGAGAGGTGATGTTCACATGCCCTGTGACGTGGGAAGCAAGCTTTCTCCATATATTGATGCCAGACTTGAATTTCTAGAACCTAGAAAAGCCCATGCCAAAGCTACTTGCCATCTGTTGACTGTTTTTATAGTCTTGGCCTTTTCTTCAGGTTCAGTGTAAGGCCCTAGAAATTGAGGCAAAAGCTAAAGGCCGAGGGAGGGAAGCCTGGCCTCTGGTGCCCATTTCCTGGTGGGTCTTGTGACTTCTCTTAGGGAGCACACTTGCCTTCACCTGCCCTGACCACGTGGATGCCTGCCCACATAGGGTCTTTTAAGCACTTCCTGAAATGGATCTGTTCTGATCTAGCCTTTTTGCTTTTTTCTATTCATAGTTTTTTGTTGTCTTTTTTTGAGACGGAGTCTCGCCCTGTTGCTCAGGCTGGAGTGCAGCGACGCGATCTTGGCTCACTACGACCTCTGCCTCCCTGGTTCAAACGATTCTCCTGCCTCAGCTTCCCAAGAAGCTGGGGTTACAGGCGCACACCACCATGCCTGGCTAATTTTTGTATTTTTAATAGAGATGGGCTTCGCCATGTTGGTTGGCCAGGCTGGTCTGAAACTCCTGACCTCAGGCGATCTGCCTGCCTTGGCCTCCCAAAGTGCTCAGATTACAGGTGTGAGCCACCATGCCCGGCCATTTAACAATTTATGAGTGACTTTCTGATACTGTATCTAGATAACCAACCCCTTTCCTACTTTCGCTAGTATGAGAGACTGAAAGTTCACTTTTGGCCACTATAAACTCCAAGATGTAGTAGGAAATAAGTTTGTGGGCCTTAGCTGGTGGCATTCTAACATTAATAGTCCATGCCTCTCCTCCTGTGGACAGATACAACCTACAGTAATTTAAGTGTACCGGTATATCTGTGCTCTGGCAAATCCTATCTGCTTTGGTCTTCTGTGAGTGCAGCTGCATATTCTCTGCATTAATTTTTTTCACATATATTTGAATATATGTTTTTCCATATATATTCATATGACTTTATCCCTTTGTGTGTTTCCCTTACCACTGCTCCAAAATTTGAGAAGGAAATGTCCTTTTCCCTTCAAAATGTTCCAGTTATTTTCTACTGATAAAGTGGCTATTTCTCATCAATAGCAGGCATTTTAAATATATGTAAGTTTAATGAGACTGCTGTAGTAACGTCATGTAAATTTCTTTGGGCATTTCATATGCAAAAGGTGTCACATTTTACACGAGTGTTTTTGAGGTCTCGTAGGGCACATATATATTTACCCAGGTACCTGTGAGCGTGCAGCCTCATGGCACGTTATGCATACCTGACACTTGCACAGATTCCTGGAAGCCGAGGAGCAAATACAGTGCAAGAGACGTTGTCAGGCCACGTCTGCATATGTAGATATATACACAGCAAGAATAGTTACAGCAGCTTACAATGACAAAATGCTTCTCTGTGTGTATGTGTGTGTACCTCGCTCTCACCAGATTCTCACACTGCCTTAGCTTGGGTTTACCCAAAAGCAGAGCCTGAGACAAAGGCAGGCATGCAGGAAGTTTATTTAGGCAGTGGTCCCAGAGCGCAGCCATGCAGGACAGGCGCGGGAGGCAGGGGCGCAGCAGGGTGGTTCGCACACGTGGACTCAGGCGGCCACTGCCGCGCTGGCTGGTAAGAAGCCCCACAGGATCTCCCAAGGAGCCCTGGGACAGTGTATCAGAACATCCACCTGAGAGGAGAATGGGGACTGCTATCCCCAGGGGGGCAGGTGGAGCCCAGTGGGCATTCATGTCCCAGGTTTTGCGAGAGTGCCAAGGAGGCTCCGATGGGTGTCCCGAGGCAGCTTGGAGCCAAGGTCCCTGGGCATGGCCTGGGGGTTTGTGGGAAGGCCTGAGGCAAGGCCTGTCTCTGAGGTGTCCTGAAGAGCGGGTTGGGCCCAGAGGGTTAATTCTGAGCAGCACCAGAGGATTTCCCTGGCACAGCAGGGGATGCTTTGAGGCCCCTTTAATGAAGGAGAAGTGAGGCTCACAGAAAGTCAGTGCCCACCCCAAGGCTCATGGGCCGCAGGCTGTGGGCAGTGGCTAAAGACAGGCTAGTGGGTAACTCGGGGCCACGTGGAAGGGGAGCTTGTATTTATAGCCCCCAGTCAGCAACGCTGGAGAGGAGAGGATAGGAAAAGCAATGCTCTGAGAAAGACAATATTTCTAGTAAATTGGGGCAGGGCAGGCCTGGAGACAGGAAACCAAAGCCAGGGTTGTCATGCGGGAGTGAGGTGAGGTTGCAGCAGCAGAGCAACTGCGGAGACGCTCAGCAGGTCATTGGTGGCCTCTGAGTTATTCTGCAGGCTTCTGCCATTCGTTTGGTTTTTGGGATATTTTGTTAAATTCTCAGCTTAGAAGATACTAGTGATGTTTTCCCTACAGAGGTAGAAGAAAATATAAACCTATTTTCTTTTTAAAACTGTACTGAATGTAGGGCCGGGCATAGTGGCCCCTACAATATACTAGGAACTTCCTTTTTTAATGAAACTAGAGCATTCTTGCCTTTCTGAATTTAAAGCACACTGAAAGAAAAAATAATAATAATGTAACAAAATGTCTCAGTGTTTTTCTATGCCAAATAGAGTCTTATGTGTATCTGTCTAGAGACATATATGCATACATTTGCCTACACATGTGAGGTAGGGGTGTGTGTGTGTGTGTGTGTGTGTGTGTGTGTGTGTGTGTGTTTCAGTTCTCTAAGAAATAGACATTCCAAAGCTTGGTGGGCAATGGTGGGAGGCTTTAGACCCTGTAATATTGTCGGACTATCACTGTAAGAAGGATGCTAGCACCTGGGTCACAGTGCTAGCTGGTAGCAGAGTACTAACTAAAACCCTGGTCTCCCAACGCCCCACCCAGCACTCTCATCGCTGTACTGATAATGCCTATTCTTATCTTAAAAACAAAAAAAGTGCTGTCTGAGGGGCATTAACATTCTTACTTTTTCATTTTTGCAATGAAGTATACAGATACTGATGGCCTTTTACTTCTCCTCTCTGCCCTGTTTTTGCTGTCTCTTTCTGTGTTACACGGGTTTGCTAAAATACCGGGTGGAGCTCTGTGGAGGAGGTAGCGTGGTTATCTCTGAAGTAGGCTGTTTCCAATAAACTGAACTTACTTGGTCACAATGAGTATTCTAAATGGTTAGAAAAGGGAAAAGGCTAGTGAAACTAAATTTTCTAAATTTAGATAATTTTCTAGAAAACATTTTCAAGGCAAACTAGTTTTTGCTGTCCTTTATAAGGCTGGCAGGAAGCGTGTGTTGTTTCTGTTTTAAAAAGGGAGAGGAGCGGACTTGGGAATGCGGATGGGAATGCTTGAGAAATCTCACAGCAGGGCTGTGCGTGCCCTGCCGGGTCCCACTGCCTCTGGACAGAAACCCCCCCAACCCCACCCCCAGCCAAGACTTTCTGCTTCTTTATCTCCTCTTTCTGCTAGCACCCAAAAAGTTGAAAGAATTCCAATGGATAGAATTTTTGAGATAATATTGGAAGATGCTCAAAATACACAGGATTAATTTACACGAAGACTCAGCGGGAACACAAGCCATCTTCTGTACATGAAGATGCACTACTGACCCGCCGTCCGCAAATGTGTTTGTACAGTTATTTTCTCAGTATGGGTGATGTCTCTCCAACAAACTGCTCCTAGTCTCCTGCCTGGACACCCTTCTCTCTGTGCTTTCCTGGGTTAGAGTGAATGGATGCAAACACACATTTCCATGCTCTGCAGCAACTTGAGACTCCTGTGAGCAAAACGCACTGACGGGCAATGTGCGTGGGTGGTGGGGAGCATCCAGCTCCCGTCTGTTGAATAAACCCGCCCAAACCATAGGGAAGAGCACTGTCATATAAGGCCAGGGGATTTTCAGAAAAGAAATGTGTTCTTTCCTCTTTGATTTTTGTGTTCTTAAAGCTGTAGGTGCAGCTTTTTTTAATAAATGATTTCATAACCGCTGAAGTTCATGCTTTCCTGAACTATTTAGGAAGATAATCTACCCCTTATATTGGATGAGATGATCTGTCCCTTCGAGCTCTGGTTCAGTTCCCATTCTCCCAAGTGTTTAAAGCTGCAAGTTTTTTCATATTTTCATATTTATTTACATAATTTAAACCCCCTGTGTGCATGTACTTTAAGGAATTGTACATCTGCCTGGGCTTTGCAGAAGCTGAAAGGGAGCAATCTTTTTATAACTCACATTAGACACACAAATGACTTAACAGGGCTATGTTTTGCACATTAATCTTTAAAGTTGTAATGTATTTTAAGCATTTTAACCTTATTTTAGATCTGATCAGCAGTAGGATGTTTTCAGATCAGAAGCAATGGAGCAAAAGCAAAACAATATTCAATACCCAGATGGTGTGGCAAGACAGAGAATAGTATAACTTTTTGTTTGCCAAATATAACTTTTATCTTCATTTCTTGATCTGAAATTTGGTAGGAAGTGTAACAAGTATGAATCAACATATTTACTGTTTGCCATTTCAAATGTTGATAGTGAAGCTGGGACCTCTGTTTATTATGGAGGACCATAGAAAACCCCATAAACACATTCTACTTCTGTCTGTGGCCAGCAGTCCAGCAAAAATGTTCTAAAACCACATGCACTGTGTTCTGTGATGATTATAGTTTGACTGTGCTGGAAAGAGAGACTGTGAACTGCAAATGGTGATGATGACTTTGGGCAAATCATTGAACTTGTAATTATGTCTTCCAAGACCTCCTAACCCAAAATAAGAGAGTATTTTACTACAAAATATATGTTACATCAAACTGTTTTTTACAAAATACTAGCTCTAGGGACGTTTCCAAGTCATTGTCGGAGAGAGTTTGTCGAATTTTTTTTCAGGGTGTGTCATTCATCTATCGGAGTGGGAGAGGCTTGAGTAAGAACCGACATGCACAACTTGGCCATAAAATGAAGTGCAAACACACATTTTTATTTCTATAGGATTCCTCATTCTAAAGTAATTGTTACAGAAAATGGCACTCTAAGAAGGAATTCATTAAGGTAAAGACACAGATACAGCATTTAGTGTTACACTTTGCCATAAAAGAGCCTCCCTTACCTCCTGACTTGAATCTATAATATCTGCTGAACTGTCCACATCAGGAAGACTCGAAATATGTTTTGAGGCCAATTATGTGATTTCAGATTGAACCAGCTAACATCAGATTCTTTGGTCAGTAGCCTCACTAGTTTTGTTTTCACAATAGAATTATTATTTTGATTTTTAAGTGTTGCTCCATGGAGACTGGTATGATGTGCTCATGCTCTGCAGTTCCATTTTAACAAATAACATAATAGATCACTGTCAGATGAATGCCATCACAGACATCGGGTTGGGTCACAGAAGCCACACCCTAGGAGTGCTTACTAGATGATCCATTTCCATGAAGCTCAAGAATGGACCAAACTTACTAAAGGTGATAGAAGTCAGAATAATGTCTTCCGGGTGGGAGGAGTTTGAGGCTGTGAACTGAGCAGTGGCACGAGAGAGCCTTCTGGAGTGCTGAAAATGTTTCCTAGATCTTGACCTTGGTGCTAGTTACATGAGTGAATTCATATTTTTGAAAGTTATCAAGCTGTAAATTTCAGGTTAGTGTACTTTATCCATTTCCTGTGTTTTGTATCTCAAAAATTCTTTTAAAAACTAAAAGACATTTAAAAATGAAATGTTTGACAAGTTTTGTTGTGACAGTATGACCCTAGTACTATAGGTGGTTTTATTTGTCTCTGCAGTTTTCATCTGGGAGTACCTAAATCATGCCTAATGAAATGAACTTTGGAAAAGTAATTTTAAAGTAACTGTCTTAGAGAACTGTGGATTAAACCATTCCAGCCGTCTGATGAGGGTTAAAAGGTATATTAGTAATTTGACATTCCAAAACACGATTCTTTCCGGATCAAGCATAAAAGGCATTTGCTCTTGGAAGACCAAGAAAGAATTCATGTGGTTCCCATTAGTCTAAAAATAAATAATAAATAAATAAATGTCTGAGTCATGTATTGGATTTTGTTGGAGTTCAGTGGCTTCAAGTATAGGAGGAAAATGATTTTTGCTATTAATATTAGTTCTACCCATTGCCCATTGGAATAAATACAAGATTACTCTTGAGAAAAGTGAAATTGATTGAATTTAGTTCTGCTTTGAGCTACTCCAGTGCAAGTGTTTCTGACTTTTGAGCCATAGAATAAAAAACTGAATAAAATAACTGTATTCATATTGAATTGAGTTGGGGTAGAAGCGATATTTGTGACATTGGAAGCCATTGTAGATTCATACAGTACAGATTTGAGAATCAAACACACCCGGTGTGAGTCCCAGTTCAGTTCCTTAGGAACTACTGGCTCAATACTTTCTAACATCACATTTCTGGTTGGTAAAACAGGTATATAAATACCTACTGCGCTATGCTAGTGTGAAAATTAAGTGGGATGAGTTAGTACAAATCCCAAACTGTGTGCCAAGTCACCCTGGGTCCTTGCAGCAAACAAATCGGAGTAAGGGAGACAGTCTGAATATTCGAGGCAACCCAGCAGTGCTCAGTGACTGTCAGCCACTGGAAGAATTCATAGCTCAAAGGAGCTCACAGTTTCAACAGTATCAGCTTGTACCTCTGTAAAGCTAGGTTTTTGGTGGTTGCTATTTGTGAAAAGCAAGTACTACAGGAAAATTAGCATACAGCGTAAAATGCAGGTGGCAGTGTCCAATTTGATTCCAAAGTTTGAGAAGCCAGGCATGCCTAACTGGCAGATATATTCCATTCATACGTCACTGGGGTTACTTAAGAAAGAAAATAAAGGATCTTTTTTTAAAACTCAATTTATATGTGTATTGGTATTTTCAAATAGCTACTAAATTGTCAGAACATAAATACTTAAATTATTTGGAGCTAACCACTGAATACAAGCAACTGTTGGCCTAGAGATAAATAGAGAAAAAATAGTGAATCACTAAGGGTGCCATGAGCTGAGAAAGTTTGAGAACAACTAGCCTAGAACCTTGCACTTGGTAGGACATAAACTCAACCTACCGTCTTCCTCCCCTTCCCCCAGTCCAGGTATTGCCTTTAATTGTAATCTCTATGATTTGATATGTTTATCAGAAAACTAGGAAGTCAAAAAGAACTAATAAATTATGCAAGACCTTCATTAAGATGTACTCTTCCGTGTTTTCCTAGCTTCTGAAATCACTAGGAAAAACAGCCATGTTCCTTGCAAGCTGGCTGGTTGGCCCTGTCTTCTTTCAGGTGAACAGCATTTATAACCACGGTGTACCTCGGAAGAAGCATTCTCAGAGCAACATGCATGTGTTCCATGGGTACCATGGTTGCCTTCGGGCTAATGCGTTTTTGGAAGTGTAGATTGGTGCCAGTTTTACAAAACTCATGTGGCCTATTTCTGCTTGTAATTTATAGTTTGCCTCCTCACCATCTTCACTTGCTCTAAGATGAACTAGTTTTATAACATTAGATTATACAGAAAAGCCAAATTTACTTGCATGCCACAGCAATTTGGGAATTAAACTTTCAGTGTGATTCTCCAAATGCTTGTGGTAAAAGTACAGGGACTTGAATCATTTTCCCATAATTAGTTTCAGTTCTGCAGGCCTGCCCCCTCTCTTTAACCCTCTTGCCTTGCATGTGTGTCTCTTGCAATGGAAGCTAGTGGAAAATTCCTCTCCCCTTTCACTCCACTGCCATAAGTTATAAAAAGCATGCCATTCAGAATTGACGTTTTCTTCTGCATGCTTGAATTTTTACTCAAGAACTGGAAGGGGAAAAAGTTATTTCAAGAGATATTTCTCTATTTATCAAAGGGGTGCAGAGCCACAGCAGCACTTTGGACCACCGTAGAATGGCTGACTCACTTGCCTCATCAGTAGAGGAGCACATGTTCCTATCAAACAGTGAGTGCCTTTGAGTGATGGTGTGTGACACACAGCACAGCAGCGCCATTTCTCAGAGCTGCAGCAACACTGGTTCACACAAGTCACTAGAGATTCCCATCTCCACTGACTCACTCGGTGGGAACAAAAGCTCCCATGCCGGTGGGAATGTGGGGCCAGGGGAGCACCGGAAGAAGGGAGCTGCGGCAGAGGTTTTCCTATTGTTAGGTTTGTTTGTTTGTTTCAGTGAGTCATCTTACCCCCATTTTTTTTTTTTTTTAACCAAAACTCACTGTGGTTACTTCTCTAGTTTGGGTTATGACTCCTACAGGCCAGTTTAATTTTATCAGTGGCAGTGAATTCTTGAAAGCTTCCCTCAGTTGTGGAAATTTAGTTTCAAATTGTAGTGGTCCAAGTGCCAGCTTAAAGTTTGTGGTTTAGCGTCTTTATTGAATCCCCCCTGGCGGAAGAACCTACATTGGAGTTTTGGCTCCTCTTTGGGATTCAAATGATGAGTAGTTGGTTCCACTGGAATCTTGGCCCTCTCCGGGAGTGGGTTGAGGCACACTTTGACTTTAGGAGGCCAAAGTTAGAACCTACGTGAAGGCTTTGTCCAAAATGCCTTTCCTGCACCCCGGCATTTTCAGGTGGTGTGTGTAGACCTGACAGTACTCCACTCGTGCCTGACTTCCCAGCTGTTGGTCCCCTACCACTTTAGATGCCTTTCACGGGCAAGTCCATGCTAGCCTAGGAAAATTCCCAAAATGGCAGTGTTAAACTCAGAATTAGGATTTGGATCCTCATCTTAATCATTATCCCCATTGGTCGCTAGCTCTCCTCTGGCCAGCTAGAGGAAAATGCTGGGTTTTTCATTGCAGCTGACTTGCATTTCACTGGTCCCAGTAAGCGCCCAAGAGGAAAGATCAGACCAGCCAAACTTGCAAGGCAGGCTGATGAGCCAAGGTACAGAAAGTACACCTGATGGATTTTTATAATGATGGCCATAAGTCATACAAGGTGAAGCTTAATGCAATTTAGAAAGATGTGAGAAAAGGAAGAAAAGTCCTCGTGCTCACAGAAGCAAGCTCTTATTGGCAAAATTATTGTTTATAACAAGCATCTCTCTCTGATGATGCTGGGAAAAAGAAGGTGCTATCAGGTAGGAAGAGAAGGTTTGAAAGACCAGAGTGAGCAGCATGTAGGTGCTTGGGTCCTTCCTTTTATTCCCACCCTCTTTTCCATTGGCTGTTGATAAAGTTTCATCGCTTTTTAGCTGTCTGTTGTATTTCACTACCTCCTTGTTGACCTCTGATTATAACCTGGGGGAAATTATGTTTGACCAGTACTTAATGAATCAATCTATTCCTCAAAAGTTGGTTCTGGGCACCACAGAATAAACACCAAGTCCACTCAATGTATTTTCTGAAGAGTGGATTTCATTAGAAGGCAGGTTAGTCTTGGAACTTAGTCAAAGCAGCTTTAAGTCAGTCCCGCTCCACAGATTTCAGAGATAACAGTACAAGAAAAATGATACATGGGTTTGTACAGTTAAGTGTTGAAGTGTTGACTTCCATAAAAGGACACAAATGTCAATGTACAGCAGTACCATGGGTATGTAAATTGTGTTATACAGCGAAACACTGCACAGTGATGGAAAAATCAAACTTAACGTGCACAACAGCATGGATCCATCACAGAAATACTAAAAGAGACCAAAAAGGAGTATGTATTGATTGTTCCAATTATATGACATCCAAAACTTAGCAAAATTAACCTATGGTGGGTGACAGAGCAGAGTCAGGATTGGTGTTGAGAAGAGGGGCCTGAGGAAGCCGCCTGCAGGGCGGGAAGCCTGTATCTTGAGCTGGGCCGTCATTACACAGGTGCACACATACATGGATGAGGAGGAGCGTGAGGGAGCCGCGTGCAGGGTGGGAAGTCTTCTGTATCTTGAGCTGAGCGGTCATTACACAGGTGCGCACAGATACAGACAAAGAGGGGCGTGAGGGAGCTGCCTGCAGGGGGAGAAGCCTTCCGTATTGAGCTGGGCGGTCATTACACAGGTCGCACAGATATGGATGAGGAGGGGCGTGAGGGAGCTGCGTGCAGGGCAGGAAGTCCTCTATATCTTGAGCTGGGTAGTCATTGCACAGGTGCGCACAGATACAAAAATTTACCAAGTTGTACACTCAAGATTTTATTCTATATAAGTTATATCTAAAAAAAAAAAAAAAAAAAAAAAAAAAAAAAAAAAAAAAAAAAAAAAAAAAAGCTAGATTCCCTAAAACAGAGACAGCAGGTCTCGAGTCTGAGCTAGTTATAGCCATGCCAGAGCTAGATCCATGAAAAGGTTGGGGTTGGCTTTGCCCAGGTGATCACTCGGGGACGGGGGACGTGCAGTGAATGGAAGATGTGCCTGCTCTCAGCACTGATTTTGCCTACTCTTTATTTCTACAACGCTGTCTTCAAAAGAATTACATTTCAATTTTATACCAACTATCGTGCCTCTTCATGAATCCCTCCCCACCCCCATCTGGAAAGCCTCGCCTAGCGTCCGCTCCATCTCCAGATGTTACTCACTGGCTGCCGCTAGGTGGCTGCGAAGGGTGGCAGCGTCACTGATGCCCAGCTCAGGCAGCAGCCATGTGGAGGTTGAATCCCCGGGGGATCTGCCTCTCCCTATGTGTGTGGGTCCTGGGAGTGAGGCAGTGCGGCATGGGGCAGTTGCACACACCCCCGACTGCAGGGCTGCACCCAGACACGTGCGGTGACCCCTTCTCTACAGCCGCTTGTTGCCCTGGCACCAAGCCAACCACTCAGCATCCAGCGCATCCTCATCTCCCCTCCGGGGTGAAGCGGAAACAAGGGTATGTGCCAAAATTGGTCTGTTCAGCATTTCCCAGATTTTCCACATTTGTTCCCACTCGGGGTGAGGGGTGTGCTTCTGGTGTGACAGCTGTGGGCTGTGTAGGGTGGCGGGCACTGGCGGTGAAGTCTGTTGGCCCTCCTGACCCACACACGAGGGGGGTGTGGATTTTATAGTGAAATCTTTTTAAAATCTGTTTTATTGTAAGAGGCTCTGAAAGGAAGAAATTTTGTCAGAGTTTTGCGGCCTGTGTACATTCTGATACCTTTCAGAGCTCGAGCTTCTTACCCATATAGGACAAACTGTTGTGAAATTGAGTGAGACGATGTAGCCACATGGAGTGCACCTGATAAATGCCAGCTGCCACCACAGTGATGGTCAGCAGCGTGGTCACCACTGTCATTTCACAGTTACAGCCCAAGGAGTCCAAGGGGAAGGAGTGCCTCTCTCTGTTTTGACCTTCTCCGACTGCTGTCCTAATAAACAGTGTCCTTTCTGCAAAAACCCTGTAGACTTCTGAAACCAACAAGTGAAGGCACTCCAAGGCCCTTGTTTTGAGAAGGGGCAAGTGTGCTAGGTAAAGGATTTCCTTGGGTGCTTACCTTCCACGGCTCCTGGGCCCCTGACTCGAAGCTGACCATCTCTGCTGAGGCTGACTTAGGATTTTAAATCACTTAAAATTGAGCTGGATAGAGAAAGGGTCCTAGTTAAGCTAAGAGGGCTGCTTATTTGTGATTTTTTTTTCTTCTTTCTCATGCAGAGACTGTTTATTTTAGTGGTAGCAGTATTTAGGGGTGAAGAAGGGGCAAGGAGGAGTAGTGTGCCATCAATTAATTTAATGCATGGCAGCTGCAATGCCTTCATGGCACGGGACAGGCCAATTATGTAACTGTAAACAAATTATATGTATTAAAAGTTGTCCAATTAAAGGAAAAAACATGTATGGATGTATGTGTTTGTTACTACCCAGAAGGGAGCCATGCTGTACTTGCAAATATGCACAATTTCACATCACAAAATAACCAGTTGTTATTTGAGGGGCTGGTGTTCTGATTAGTCTTAATTTTTTTAACTCATAACATTTTTGTCCCAATCATCAACACTGTTAAGAACATGTCACTGGTGCATTTAAGTTAAAAATGATTCAGGTCAGGAATTCCTGTCATTAACAATTTTTTATATTAAAGTTGGAAAAGTTTAAGGAAATTTAAGAACCTATTCCTTAATAGTTAAAAATAATAAGGAATTTCATATACCCCCAAATGTTAAGCATAATTAGCTTGTGGTTGGAATTTGATGGTTTTATGTTATTCAGCAAAATACAATAACATACTTTCTCAAGCAGCATTTTTACATCAACATTTCCCATTAAGACCAGTTTGTTTAGGGAATTTTTAAGCTACATCTGTATGTAATAATTTTTTGAGATTCCAAAGAGTACGCAGTCTAATAAAACTCTAATACTTCAACTATCTTCAGACTAATGTTTATAATTATCCAGTAGATGACCAAGAATTGATATCATCTGTTGATTCCAGAAATTATGGCAGAGAAAATGCTGTCAGGAACCCAAAGAAAATCAGAGGAAATGGTACCTCTTAGAAATTCTGAATCTTTTCTACTAAGATATGTGGCTTGACTGCTTAACCCCAAAATGCCTGCTTAGAAGGTAGTTTGGGGCTATCTTGTAATACTCATTTGGTTCCTGCCTTCTTCTGCCATAGAAACAACATGCAGAAGCAGCATTGCTTACGACTCACACTGAACCTGAAGGGATGAAATTACATGTGATGATGGAATGTGGCCATATTAACGCAGTCACAGCAGTGTGTTGCCCAATGGACAGTACTGGAGCAGTTTCCACAGAGGCATTCATGCAATATGCGGAATACAGACATTTTACACATACACTTATGATGGTCCTTTTCAGTGTCGAAAAGGAATTCATTATCTTTCAGAGTAAACATGTGCTTTGAGGTATATAACTCGGAGGTATAGAAGTTAGATCATTTAACCCGATTAGAGTGACTGGAATTATAACCTTTAACTAATATGAGATGTAGTATAGATCTTGATAAGTGTCTTTCTGATGTTCCTATTAAAATTCATTATATAGTTCCTGCAGTTGTATAGCATCTTACAGTTTCCAACACCCTTTGCTATCCATCATCTTATTTGAAACACATAATAACTCTACAAGTTCACTGATGTAGGTAAGAAAACTGGTACCATTTCTGAAGATACACAGTGATTGTTTCGGCCAGTTAAATAAGGCAAGAGATCACTAAACAATTGTTCTACAGTTATTCCTGCTTTTTTTTTTTTTTTAACTCACTTATTAAATGAAAGAAGCCAGTCTGAAAAGGCTATACATTTTATGATTCCAACTCTATGACATTCTTGAAAAGGGAAAACTGAAGATAGTAAAAGGATCAGGGTTTGCCAGGGGTTAAGGGTTAGAAGGGCTGTGCAGGCAGAGCACAGAGGATTCTTAGGGCAGTGAAGCTGCGCTGTGTCATGCTACAGTGGTGGATCCATGGCTTCATACGTTTGTCCAAACCCACAGAATGTACAGCACCAGATGTCAACTGCGGGCTCTGGCTGATAATGATGGGTCAATGTAGATTCATCAGTTGTAAGCAATGCACCACTCTGGTGCAGGATGTTGATCGTAGGGGAGGTGGCTGTGTGTGTGCCATGTAAGGGGGATATGGGAACTCTGTACTTTTCTGTCAATGTTGCTGTAAACCTAAAACTGCTCTAAAAAACATAGTCTTTTAAACAATCATTTACTACATGTGAAAAGGAACAAGTAAAGCAACAACAACAAAATGTTATTGTTTAGTTTCAGATTGCACCAGTAAACCTAGCCAGCCCTCACTAGGGTCTTCTGATGGTTACATAGTTAAAAGTACACTAGCACCCCGGGAGAATAACTTCGGAGGCATGCTGGTCTAATGGTAATTGCGTCGACTTCACACGTCAACATTTTTTTAAAAAGGAGATTTTCTTGGATCTGATCATGGCCAAGATACCTCTTCTTTTGGTATAGAATGCCTTTAATTCACACAACGGGAGGACAGGAACATAACCCTTTGCTGTAGTTTAGCTAAATTCCTGAGGCTGGCTGGGGCCAGAAACAAAATCCCTGAAATGGTCTCAATTTTTTTTTTTTTTTAAACCACTCCCTTTTTCCTTCTGGTTGGTGTTCTTGGGGCCTACGAGGCCTCTCAGGCAGAGGGGAACTGGCAGTTTCCCCATTCCCTTTTGGCACTTCTTGAACAGAAAAGCGAATGTCAGACGGTCCTTATAAAGTCCCACGTGATTCGGCCACTGAGGATGGCCCTGGCTGTGGATTTACATGTAAGACAACTTCATGGCATATTTTCCCCTTTTGCTGTTGAATATAACTACCAAGATATGCTTTGGGCAGACAAAATAGAAATCTTTCATGTGTAGCATGTCTAGTTGGATACTGTTAGTGACATACAGAGACGAGCCCACAACTCAGGTTTAACCTTCGTCCCTGAAATTTGCTGGAACAGTCATAATGAAGGTGCTAATGTATTTCCTGAAATACTGAGTACTTCAGACAGGGAGATATGGGTGGTATCTAGTAGCCTTGTGATAAGACCCATATTCGACTAATAGTAGTCTTATCACCAGATTAAGCCACCTGGATAGCCCACCTCAAGTCATCAAGAGTGTTAACATGGGAGTAAGTGTGACAAATGCCCAGGTGGTCTGGACTAAATGTGACAAAATGGAGAAATAGACCCTACAAGAGCTGGATTTTAAAAAGAGAGAGAAAAAAAATGGAAAGGCTGGCTGCTTGCTTCCTTTTAAGACTTTGTTCATGTTCTCACCCGCAAAAGCCAATTATGATTATAATTAATCGGCCCACAGAAAATGATTCCTTCTCTATGAGACATTGTCAGCATGCTAAAATAATCCATTTCCCAAGACTTCTATATCTTAGTATCTCATCTCTTTAAAAAGCTCCATTGTCCATAAAAAATTATAAAATTACATATTTTTAAATGACAGGTAATAATTTTTAATGTATATTTTTAATTTGGTTGTTGGTTTTTAAAATAGTAAAATATTAAATATCAACTGTGAATATTTTGTGGTGGTAAGTTGTCAGGTTAATGTAAAGATTCCAAAAATAATTCACAGACATGTGAAAAGTTGCTCAGAGGGAGAACCAGTCTGATTTTGGAGAAACTAATTACCATCAGAGGAGCCCTCGGCGGGAGCGGGAGAGTCCACGAGTTTCAGTCAGGTTCTAGATGAATTGCAAAGAGAAAGGTTTTAGCTGGTTGCAGGAGGGGCTCTGGTAAAAGGATTAAGTCCAGTTCTCCGGAGTTTTTTAATAGGTTTCACATCTTTTGTCAACTGGTGCAAGGAAGGATTAGGACAGAAAAGAAAGGTGATTTCCTGGAGAAATATCGAATTAAAATATTAAAGACAGTCGGCTGGCACACCTGACCTACAGTCCAGGCGGTGGTAGGCAGAGTTCCTTCCCCTTTTTTTAAACCACACATAAAACAGTCATTTTAATTTCCAACAAACGGCTCAAACTGTTACTCTAAACCACTACCCATGATTTTTTTTTTTACTGTTTTTATTTACATGAAATCAGTCAACCTCACATCATTTTTTTTTTAAGCATTAACATATTGCAAGTGCCAGGCCATTTTTGTTGATCCCATCTGTAGAACGTTAGATGGACAATGACACTCAAATTGTTTCCAAAGTCTAATAGTGGGAAGGGAAGGCCACATGGAACTTCCCTGAGACTGAATTTCATCCTCTTGCCTTTCAAGTGGTGTACCGTGAAATCCAGCATTTCACCCTGTCAACTTCCAGAACAGGACTGTAACTAGAAGTAAGGTTTGTAAGAATATGCCGTCTATACTTCCTCTTGGTTATAACATAATTTGTGAGAGGGTTTTGTCCTTTTTTTTTTTTTTTTTTGAGACGGAGTCTTGCTCTGTCCCCCAGGCTGGAGTGCAGTGGCGCGATCTCGGCTCACTGCAAGCTCCGCCTCCCGGGTTCACGCCATTCTCCTGCCTCAGCCTCTCTGAGTACCTGGGACTACAGGCGCCCACCACCACGCCCGGCTAATTTTTTTTGTGTTTTTAGCAGAGACGGGGTTTCACCGTGGTCTCGATCTCCTGACCTCGTGATCCGCCCACCTTGGCCTCCCAAAGTGCTGGGATTACAAGCGTGAGCCACAGCACCCGGCCTTTTTTTTTTTTTTTTTGAGACAAGATCTCACTGTGTCGCCCAGGCTGGAGTACAGTGGTGCCACCCTGGCTCAGTGCAGCCTCTGCCTCCTCAGTTCAAATGATCCTCCCACCTCACCCTCCTGAGTAGCTGGGACTACAGGCATGTACCAGCACGCCTGGGTGATTGTTGTATTTTTTGGTAAAGACAGGGTTTCATCGTGTTGGTCAGGCTGGTTTTGAACTCCTCAGCTCAAGTGACCCACCCGCTTCGGCCTCCGAAAGTGCTGGGATTACAGGCATGAGCCACTGCACCCGGCCACATAAATTTGTTTTTAGTCTTCTTGACTATTAAATAGTTGTACCAATTATACCAGTTGCACCAATTCTATTACAAGGTGGAATTTCTTATCATTCCTTTACAAACAGGATATTCCCAGTTGCTTGTTTTTGCTTGTTTTCTTAGCAGCCTCAGCACCATCCTCACATAGAAAGGCTGGCATCTCACCTGTCTAGAGGTGAGAACAAAGCTGTGCTCTCAGCAACTGGAATCTGTCAAGTCTGCTGTGGGGACTTGGTATTTCAGGCCTGATGCTGGCCTAGGAGTGCCCTGCACTTGTCTCAAGATCGTAGTCCTAGTGGGCGAGAATTGCTGCCAAGACTAACCAGGGGCGTCAACCAGTGACTTAACTTCTCAGGCTCACTTTTTTATTTTTAATAAAAACAAATTATTAAAGAGGTAATTTAAAATATGTACTATATAATAAGTACTACAGCATATACAGTGTTTACATACGTATAGGCATTGAATATTAAGAATGTTTATTTCAGAATCATATAATTATACCTGATATTTACTTTTTGTCATTCTTTGTATATTCTCTATTTTTTGCAATATCCATATATTACTTGGGTAATAGGAATAGCAACCATTCAGAAATAGTTCTAATTCATTTTCCTTTTATAAAAGGGTTTCCGTGTAGTGACCAAGGACTTAACATCATCCCCACCCCACAGTCCCTCACACGCCTGACTCCCTTTGCACTGTGTTTAATTTCTCATTTCATTCATTTACCCTTCTGTGCAGCACATACGAGCTGCTGCTACACTACACGTTCTCACCAAAGCATAGTGTCCCCCTGGGGCAAGTCTTTTGGGAATTGTCTTTTTTTATTTTTTAATTTTTTAGGGTCTCATTTTGTTGCCCAGGCTGGAGCGCAATGGCAATATCATAGTTCACTGCAGCCTTGACCTCCTGGGCTCAGGCAATCCTCCCACCTCAGCCTTCCAAGTAGCTGGGACCACAGCTGCGTACCATTGTAGAGATGGGGTGTCACTCTGTTGACCAGGCTGGTCTTGAACTCCTGGCCTCAAAGTGACCTCCCATCTCGGCCTCTCAAAGCTCTAGGATTAGAGGTGTGAGCCACTGTGCCTGGCTTTACGCATTTTCTTCCCCCTCTGACTTCTTCTAGGCACCTAGAACCAACACGGCCTGGACACGTGTAGGCCCTCGATAAATATTTTTTGAACAAATAAATAAACTTTTCATGGCTCCTGCCCCAAACTGGAAACCTCACCTAGGAGGGGTGGGCGGGGTCGTGTGGTGTTCACTCACTTACACTAATGAACTGAGAAATAACGCACTTCTGCCCAAATTCATATTCATTCACACTCCTCTCAGCAGTTTTCTGCAGTCTTCCCAGCCCCACGGGAAAATTCTGCTGTTGTCGGAGGAGGGGATATGCGTGCTTTCCCGTGTTTGCTTTACCGCTGGGCAGTCCATACAAGGCTACTAAACTGCAGAGGGTACTGGTGTTAGCATGCCCTGTGTTTATAAGGGACTTAAAAAAATATACAGGCTTGCATCCACCATACGTACCATACTTGCGTACTAGAGATATTCCCGGGGCAAAATGAGGTGAGGTGTGGAAGGTGCTTTAAGGTGATTCAGAGATACCCTGTTACAGTTGCTACCTTAGTGATGAATGGTATGGCTGCAAAGTTCAGTGGCTGTCTTTATATGAGAATAATTCTAGAAAAATTTAGGAGAAAATTCTCATTGTTAGGTTCCTTCAAGCCAAAGGAGGATGTAGTGAAAAGAGAATAGGTGTTGGCTGTCTAGATGGGCCCTGTTTAATTAGAGTCAACCGTATCAGTTGCCAAATGAAGCCAATCTTACAGGGCTATCCTATAGAACAAATATATGTTTTATATATTTAATATGATATATATGTGTGTGTACACACACACACACACATATACATATATACAGGGAGAGAGAGAATGGTTTGCCTGCTGACTTGCCATTAAGTATCGTAAACATCCTGCAAATTGTGAACAGCTAATTGGAAAACAGTCTGTCCGTGTTCATGATTCATTGTATGCATCCTCTAGATCTCAACTCAGGAAACCCACAAAGCTGACCAGGCCCTGCTGTCATTTTGTGGCCAGATATGGAAAGATATAAACCACCTCCTTTCTTCCCTGTCAAACCAGTTGTGCCACATCCTCCCTCTCTTCCTCATCTTGACTGACTCCCTCACAGGTGGTGTCTCTGTCTCCCCTGCCCCTGCCCCCACACACACCTTTATTTACCTCAGTCTTTCAAATTTTGCTCTTTGTTGCTAAGTGCAATCTTCCTTCCAACCTCTTGTCATGTCATTTGTGGGCCAGGAAAGATCCTGATTGTGCTATAATGCCACTGTATGTGTTTTAAAAAGAAGGAAAGCTGTACATTTGATATTAAATTTGGCATTTTAAATAAAGGGCTAGTAAAAAATCTCCGAGTGCTAATCTCCAAGAAAGGGATGGAAGACTGGGGAAGGAGAATCTACTTCCTATTTCCACCATTTTAATAGCCTGACATTTTTTTACCTTGCCCATATCTTACTTTCATTACATTTTTGTTTTATTTTTTAAGTTACTCCCATGACGGTAGAGTTGATTTGAACTGTTGTTTTTCAATTTTAAATATACAAAATTTCAGTTATTTTATGGATTAAAATAAGCACCATGGACCATCCTGAGCATCTGATCACCACTGGTAAGACCATTATCCTTCTCAAGTTCCATCTACGGTAACTGGCTTACAGATAAACTTGTGGCTTACAACCTGTTTGACAACTGTAAAGAGCCATATTGATTAAAATCAGAAGATTTTCAGAGTTCAGTATGGAGACTGTATGGATTATCTAGTGTCTCAATAGAAGGTAAGGTTATGGAAATCCATTTCCTAGTTCTAAACTCTGCAAGCAAATAATCATCTCCCTGTAGTATGATATCTAAATAGTTAATCCAGTATGTCAGACAATCCCATTTAGTAAACAAAGACTACTTGACCATAGAAAACAAATGATATATGTATAATATATAATCCGTATAGAACAAACATGTATTATATTTTATATACTGTATAGGCACATATCATCCTATACATATACATATTGCATAAGAGATATAGTAAACTATATTTGTATTTTCCAAAATTAAATATGTTACACTTCCCCTACCATAGTGAAACTGTCTCTTCTACATTCCTTACTACATTCCTTGCTTTATTGTAATACTAACACTGAGCGCAATCATATTTCGCCACTCAGGATGTAGCCAGCGGACACAGTAATGGTTCTCGCCCTCCACTACCACAGGACACCAGTGGCTCTGAATGGGATGGGATTTTTTTCTTTCCTCTAATGAACCAAGCCCTGGGTTTTATTGTTGTTGTTTTAATATACAGCTATTGAGTGTTTTGTAGCCACACACGACACACACACACACACACATACACACACACACACAGTCCCTAGCAAGGGCAGGGTGGGGCTGGCGGGCTGGGTTCGTCTGTGAGCCTCTCACCATCCATTTCTCCCGGTGACAGCAGCTATGTTTGAAGAGTATAACTGCATGGTTTCCTATGCATTGATTCGTGAGTAGTAGCTCTCATATCTTATTAAAAAGATACACTATTATTACTTTTAAAGAAAGAAAAGGATTGCAATTCACATTTAGTTTCCAGCCTGTTCTTGTGTCGTTTAAAAAACAAACAAAGAAAAAAAAGACGACAGAGGAAATGTTTGCCTCCGTAGCAGGCATCAACTTTATTTTTCAAATCATTCTGTTTTAACGTGTTCATAGACTCTGCACTTGTTTATAGGTATGAGGCACTCATCAGTGTGAAATAGTTATTTCCTTTCCATATTTCCTCTTATCAGGAAAAAAAAAAATCCCTGTGGTCTCCTAGCAAAATACAATCCATTTTGCTAAATTATTTGTGAGTTTTTATAAAGTGTGTTTAGTATCACCAGGGCAGAGGTTCAGACTAGTTGCAGGATTAGCAGGAGAGACGTAGCATGAGTAGTGTTTGGTCCACTGCAGTGTGTTTCATGTGCTAGCGATCATGAGTTTATCTTATCCTTGTTTAACTACTACACAGCGAGTAAGCTGTCCTGTATTGTTCCATTCATATTCCTCTGAGTTCATTCAGAAGCCTGACACTTCCTTTGCCGGACGGATTAAAGGGGCAGCGTGGGACCTTTCGATGATGTGAAACCTGCTTTCTTAGTCTGAGCTCCCTAGGCTATGCTGACCACTCAGAGATTGAACTACTATTTATTTGCCCTAAAATGAACCAAAAACTTGGTCTTAATTTCCTTCCTGTCAAATGTTTTAATTTCCTAAAAGTGTACGGATTTTGTAGTGGGTTGTTTTTCAGTCTTTCATTTTTAGTGCTGATCCAGGAGAGAAAGGAGATATGGAAACATTTTTTTTTCAAAAAATAGCTCAAAAGAAAGTATGTAAAACCATGAAAAACACAGAATTGTGCTGCTGCTTCCTGTGCTAATTAAATCAGTGGGTGTTAGGTTGTCATGATAACCCTTTAGCTGTGTGGCTTATCATTCCATTTTATATTATTTTCTTCCTCAGGAGAAAATCAGTGTTTATTATCACAGGTGACAAAACACAGGAAAAAAACAAACAGCGAGGTTACATTTAATCACTTTAAGTGGGTTTCATCTTTGCTTTTTTGTTTTCATTCCCTAGTCAGAAGCCGTAAACTGAGCGAGAGTGCAAATTGCCTTTCTCAGGTGCACCTCGCTGAGATAGGCTGGGAGAACAGGTGTGGAGCCCGTGAAAAGATAAACATTAAGCCATTCTTGGTGAAACGGTATTTAGCTAGACAGCTGAAGACGAACTTTTGAAATACCATTGTGCTACTGCTGTTCAAATATTGACTAAGTGAACCTGGAAAGGAAGAAATTTTGGTCGCCTAACACAGAATTCCTTGTCTTTTTCTATCTTCAAATGCTATCTCAAAGACCCAAGGGAAGGGGTAGTTTACCTAAGAAAGAAATATGAGCTTTGCTTATGGAGTTTCAGGTATACCTAATGTAGGGTTAATTAAGCAAATACAATTTAGCAACCTTGCACTTGGCATAGCATTCTTTTATGTTTCCTGGCTATTTCTTCTAGGAGATGACTTGCCCGTCGGGCAGATTAGAATATTTACTGCAATGCGTCTTTCATGCCTCACTGTGACTCTAACCACGGTAGCTGTGGGAAAGCCATTAAACATCAGCATGACGATTTACAAAGAAATAGGAAGTTCAAGTTAAGCAGATATTTAGGATATAGTTTGCCTTCCACGTATTTCAGCCTGTGTTGCTGCATACTTTTTAAGCTTAGCATAATTATTCATACAGCTGTGAATTTTAGAAGATGTTTAAAAGCGCACCACAGTGACCTAGGAAAGGAGGGAAACTTACTGAAGCGCTTGGCCAGGAGCTTAAAAAGACATTGCTAGTGAGTTTTATATTTCATGAAATCTACATTTGATAGGTCATTTTGGTAAGTTTGTGTTGTTTTAAATGACTCCTCTTGACACAGTAACCGGTGGTGCTGGGAACATTCATTCACATTCATTCATTTAAGCTCGTGACTCAAATAATAACAGTCGTTTCCTCTCTGAAGGTAGGGGAGGTAATGAGGAGCACAGACTAGGCTCCAAGATCCGTTCTGAGATTCAGATAAGGTGTCCTAGCAAAAGGCTTATGGTGAAATGAAAGAACATAATTGTGCTTTGTGCTTTTCTAGGGTAACGTGTCAAATGAGGCTCACCAACTTTTAAAAGACTTTATATAGCTTTAGATAATCACATTCCCTGCCATGTAAGCATTGTGATGTAATGGCATCATCATGCTACTTGATTAATTTATGCATTTTGTTTAAAATTCCTTTAGAATATATATAGTCCATATAAAGAAAATTCCAGGGTCGTTTTGGGTTTTGTATAAATAGCTCCCATGTTTACATGTGAAAAAAAATTATTTGTGAAAGAAAAACAGAGGTTTCAATATCCTATTTTGGTTACGTCTCCATAAAAAGTCTAGGAAACAGTGGGATCATCTGTGAAACAGTGGAATCACCCCAAGAACAAACTGTCAGACTGTCCTGTCGTGGCATGACTCGAACATAACCGTCCCACGTGGGGACGCATTCCGCACCGATTGCTGGAACTGACGGGGGCTGCAGTGCTGAATACCTTTGGGACGCTTGGGAACTGTGCCCCTGTTTACAGATGGCAAGCCCTTAGCAGTAGGGCCCTGAGATTTTGAGAAACATAAGGTCTGCTTTATTTAATTTCCTCTCGTTTACCAAGAGTCACAACCGATTTTAGTAAATAAATTCAGGAAATTGGTAAAGCACTTCACTCCATCCATTATGCCTCGGTCATCAGCATGGTTGTCACGGTCTCCCTGGCTCACGGGCTGCTGTGGCTCACAGGCTTCCCTCACTTGCCTGCAACCACCTGAGAGCCTCCCTGGTGATGGGTGTTATGAGCTTAAACGATGTAAACAAACAGAAGGGCACACAAGTTGTGCGGGGAAGTGTATTTCCTCTACCTTGTTAATAAAGATTTCTAACTTTAGAGATTTTCTGTATTGACTCTGGCTTTCTTTCCAAATAATTATTGTAACCCTGGCGACTACCCACACACCCTAGGATAGAATAAAAGAAATTATCTTTCATTTGAGGGTACCAGCAACCTGCTCTGCAGCTCTAATCCTCTTTATCCTCCTTCTTTTTTTTTTTTTTTTTTTGGTTGTTAAAACCTGAGCTGCTGCCAAGCTGATCTTAATAGCATGAATTGTTCACAAAGACAGATGGATTTTTTTCCTACCTTCATTAGCCACTGAGTGTTGTTTTCCATGATGTTCTCCAGTACTTGCAGCCTCTGCACCGAGTCATCGTATTCGAGCGGCGCGTCCCTCTGCACAGCATTGGACACATAGGGGCTGGAGGAAGAGCGGCAGTTGTCCATCTCTGGCAGGAGGAAAGTGTAGCTGCAGGACCCATGCTGGACCTGATATTGCTTCTTTCCTATGCTGTCCATGCTCTTCCGAAAGTTGTTATAGGCTGCAGCCAAGATAAGATCACAGCTCAGAGTAAAGAAAACAATCTGCCACATTCTTTCTTCAGTAATAAACCAGCAGCTTAGCAAACTTGAAGGCACACGCACATCCAGAGTCCCGATCTGCTGCCGTCTAAAACGCAGGGCTACTACGCTGCCATGGCTGGGTCTGTCAATGAAAGTCTTCTCTTTCCTCTTTTTCCAGTAGGAAACCTGGTTTTTAGTGCTGTGTTCTCTCCAGGCATGCAGTAAACTGTCAGATTGCAGTGGAAAGAACAGTCCTGCTCACTTGGGAGGGCTGTGTCAGCTTTTACAGAGCAGCTTTCACGGTCCTTTGTTCCTCTCTCCCCAGATCCTACAGTGTCAGTATCCGAATCAATCACTTTCCTTTCCTTATATGATAAGTTGATAAGAGCAGCCAGACATGTGTAGTGGGCAGCTCCGCCCTCCTGGCTTAGCCGTTATCTTCCTGTAGGGGGTCACTAGCCAGGCAACAGGAAAAATCAGAGCAGAATGCCTGCCGTCCAACCAGGACCCATGCTGCAGAAACCCTCTGGGAAAAACCAATCTGTCACAGGACCCCTGGGCATTTCCTAGGCACCACCCCAATTAAGTATTTCCTAGAGAGAGCAGTTGATCTCTTTTGTCTGAAACAGATTTTGCCGTGCTAAGCTGGCAAAATATCTGAGGTAATAACTTTAATGTTAAAGTACAATGAAAGTTCCTGTTTTTTCCTTTAGGAATAAAAATACTACAAATAGGTCAGGACTTCGGTTTATTTTTGTTATTACAAATAAAGAGGAAGAAGTTTGGCTCTTGTAAACTTGTGCCTTTGCAGAGGGAAAAATAGATTCATTGATATTAGTTGATTCTTGAACCACTAGCCAAGTTACAAGATTTTCATTTCAGAACAGTTGAATAGAAAGATCTTCTGTTAAGTCACGTTAGAAACATCAGTTTCTGAGCTCTGACCTTTATTCTTTAAAAAAAATCCACTTGGATATTCACGCTAAAAATACACTGTACTGATTAAGTTCATTACATTACAACAGAGAAATTAGAATTTAAGTGTCTGTGTAGAAAGAGGAACACAAACTTTTTTTTTTGTTTTTTTTTTTTTTTTTTTGAGACGGAGTCTCGCTGTGTTGCCCAGGCTAGAGTGCAGTGGGGCAATCTCCACTCGCTGCAACCTCCGCCTTCCGGGTTCAAGCGATTCTCTTGCCTCAGGCTCCTGAGCAGCCGGGATTACAGGCGCATGCCACCACACCCGGCTAATGTTTATATTTTTAGTAGAGACGGAGTTTCACCATGTTAGGCTCGTCTCAAACTCCTGACCTTGTGATCGACTCGCCCTTGGCCTCCCAAATTGCTGAGATTACAGGTGTGAGCCACCGTGCCTGGCCCACAAACTTCTTTATTGTATCAGAATTTGTTGACATCTCAGCATTTTGTAACACATTATCAATTACATTAGTGCCCCTTGGTATTAAACTCGGGCAAGTCACTTCCCTGTTTTAATGAAGCTCTAATGTCCTCATCTGTGCAGTTCAAGGGGTGCACTCACAAGATTTTTCAACTTCAATCCTATGGCTCTGTAAGTTCTACGAGTCACTTCCTTTAACAACTAAAACTTAATACTTCAGAGATTAATAATATGTTAACTCACCAGCCCAAGTGTACATAGGGAAAGAGCGCCCTGCCTTTGCTGCGGTTTATCTCTCAAGGTACAAGGTTTATTATTCCTAGTGAGCGCTGAATATTTGGTACCCTGACTTAACAGACCACATCTACCCATAAAAGAGCTTTATATTTTACTAAGCTCTAACCGAAAGACAGCCTTTCCCTTATCTATGAGTAGTTAATGAACAACAGTGTGAATATCTGTGACTTTCTCATCCTCAGAAATCAGCTATTTTTATTTGCTGTCACAATACTCAGAACTACATTTTTATTAAACGCACCCCTAGATCTTGCTGCTGAACATTTGAATAAAGTAGCATGTGTCTTTTGAGAAGGTGTTTATAGGCTTCACCAGACAACCAAAGGGTTCTGTCACACAGAAAAGCTGGAAGACATGCTCTGGAAGGATCCCCTTAGCAGAAGAGGTAGTATGATTCCACCGAGGTTCTGGACATGGTTTCCCCTAAGGGAACCAATTAAAGATGCTATACCGATGCGGACAGTGCATCGTCGAAGAAAGCACATAGGTCTCAAAGATGAGACCTGTGTTAGAACCCTGCTTCTGTGTGACCTCCGGCAAATGCTTCAATTCTCGAAGCCTCAGTCTGCCTAGTCATAAGATGGAGATCATTTTTTTCTCTGTAGGGTTTTTAGGATTAAGATACAATTGTATGTTTAGAAATATTCGTTCCTTTTCTTTACAGGCATCCTCCACTAAATGGGACTCAGTTCTTCCGCCGTCAAATACTGTAACTCTGCTCTTCTCTGAATGCGAAGCAGTAGCAGTGGCATAGGGTGCAATGTTTTTATTTCCTGTTTGGAAAAGCGTATTATAAGGTATTAATATCGCATATGTGGTTTTACCTTTTTTTAAGATTATTTTTTGTAGACACAGGGTCTCACTCTTGTTGCCCAGGCTGGTCTTGAACCCCTGGCATCCAGTGATCCTCTTGCCCTGGCCTCCCAAAGTGCTGGGATCACAGGTGTGAGCCACTGTACCTGGCCTGCATATGTGGTTTTAAAAGTCATTCAGTTGTCTTCCAGGCAAATAGAGTAGTGTAAAAGGAACAAATAGGAAGTGGGCACACCACAGTACTTTTTGTCTACCAGCCTTGTGTCAGACACCATGCTGTGCACTGGCAATAGACAGTAAGGCAACTGGGTGTCTGACCTAAAGAAGCTAATAGTGTATGGAGAGGGAGAAACCCATAAACAAATTGGATGTGATAAGAGAGAGCGGTCAGAGCACACAGGAAGACAATGATGCTTCTGGGGGACAATATGCCATGTGCAGCTGGCATGGACTCCGTCCTTTTCAAATCCCCTCAAGTTCCGAACATGGAAGGAACAGCTCTTTGTAGATTCCTAAATGGAAATTGTCGGAACCAGAGAGTCAGGGGAAGCTCTAGTAGACGCGGAGTTGGCAAACTCTGTCAAGTGTCAGATGGTAGTTATTTTCGGCTGTGCAGGCTATACGGCCACCATCGCCACCACTCAAAGGTGATGTGGTGCAAAGCAGCTACGGGACAGCATAACTGAGTGAGCGTGCTGGGCTCCAGTAAAGCTTTATTCGTGATACTGAAATTTGAATTTCTTGTAATTTTCACATCATGAAATATTGTCTGTATTTTCTCCAATCATTCAAAAGTTTAAAAACCATTCTTAGCTCATAGGCTGTTAGAAACCGGGCTTGGACTATAGCTTGCTGGCCTCTGAGAGTCTAGGTGGTCTGTGGGGGTAGGAGGTGCTGAGCAAGGCTGTCAGCAGTACACACTGCAGCAACCACCACGTGTGGTCAGCAAGGCCGTCCACAGTCCACACAGTGCAATAACTGTGTGTGGTGAGCAAGGCTATTGACACTGTACGCCGTGCAGCAACCGTGTGTGGTCAGCAAGGCCATGGAGAGTGCACACGGTGCGGTGACCACGTGGTGGGCATGGCCATCAACAGGGCACATGGCGCAGTGACCATGTGTGATCAGCAAGGCCATGGATAGTCCACACAGTGCTTTGACTTTGTGTGGTCAGCAAGGCCGTGGATAGTGCATGCGGTGTGTGACCGTGTGTGGTTGGCATGGCCATTGACAGTGCATATGGTGCGGTGACCGTGTGTGATCAGCAAGGCCGTGGGTAGTGCATGCGGTGTGTGACCGTGTGTGGTTGGCATGGCCATTGACAGTGCATATGGTGCGGTGACGGTGTGTGATCAGCAAGGCCGTGGATCGTGCATGCGGTGTGTGACCGTGTGTGATCAGCAAGGCCGTGGATAGTGCATGCAGTGTGTGACCATGTGTGGTTGGCATGGCCATTGACAGTGCATATGGTGCGGTGACCGTGTGTGGTGGCATGGCCATTGACAGTGCATATGGTGTGGTGACCGTGTGTGATCAGCAAGGCCATGGATAGTGCATGCGGTGTGTGACCGTGTGTGATCAGCAAGGCCATGGATAGTGCATGCGGTGTGTGACCGTGTGTGATCAGCAAGGCCATGGATAGTGCATGCGGTGTGTGACCGTGTGTGGTTGGCATGGCCATTGACAGTGCATATGGTGCGGTGACCATGTGTGATCAGCAGGGCCATTGACAGTGCATATGGTGCGGTGACCGTGTGTGATCAGCAAGGCCGTGGATAGTGCACGTGGTGCGGTGACCATGTGTGATCAGCAGGGCCATGGATAGTGCATGCAGTGTGGTGACCATGTGTGGTTGGCATGGCCATTGACAGTGCATATGGTGCGGTGACCATGTGTGATCAGCAGGGCCATGGATAGTGCACGTGGTGTGGTGTCCACCGTGTGAACAGGGGAGGACTGCTGCCTCGGCTCAGCCTTCTGTGTGGCTGCTTACAGGGTCTTACTAAAGGGATAGAATAGGTGCCGAGAGAAAGTGCCACACTGAAGTTAATTAAGGATGCCAGGTGGGGAGAGGGGCCAGAAGTGCCTGGGATGCAAGGGTGCATGGATGGGCACTCAGCTGCAGCCCCTAGGGAAGTGGAGACATGGTCTGCCAGGCCACTGACCAGGAAGCCTCGGGGAGCCAATGAGAGGCCCGTGAAGGCATTAGGTTTAGAGCCTGGAGCTGTGGGTGTCCAGTAACACCACCATGCAGCCTGGGGGTCTGAGGCCACCCATCTGGGACCCCTTCATTCTAAATGAGGCTTGACTAGGGGGTGTCTCAGAACTCTAGAGAAAATCTTGGGTGCCTCCCTGCTATACTGATGGGACCACAAGAGGCAGGTGAGACTGTCAGATGAGAAACATTATTACAGGTTCCCAAAAGCCACCTGCCTACCCACCCAGTTTTTTTCTGTAATAGTTCTGCCGAACAGCTGTGCATAGTGCCATTTATTTCCTTAATACTGTTTGTTTTCTCCCCCATATTGTGTGTCAGCAACTGACATTTCAGAGGTTCCCATGTGTTCTCTGTGGAACTGTCTCAAGTTCTTATTACCCTGGTTGACCACACCAGAAAAACCACAGCTACCTACTCCCAGAAAGAGGCCAATGTTACAAAGAACCTTATGGCCAGCCCTTTTGGCTCAGTTTGCCCAGTTGGAGGCCCTAAGGCACAAACAAGGAAAGCCAAAGGGCCTCCTGAGAACCGTGGAAGTGGGTGGTGCCTGGACCCATCGCTAGCTGAATGTGGAAAAGGACTCATGACAGTCAAACCATCCCAGGTTCCCCCAGAGCAATCCATGCAGCTCTCATAAGCAACCGGAAACGAAAAAGGTTGCTAAGTCAGCACAAAGTGGGGCAGCCCCCCAGCTATGGGTTGCCAAACAGAATTTGCTTGTGGGCCCCCGTGACCCCTGCTGTTGTCTAGCAGGCCAGTTTAATACTCAGCATTCATCCAGATCAAGGGATGGAAATGGGGCTACCAGCCTGACCCAGGCCCGGGGTCGTTTTGCTTTTCCAACCTGTACCGTCGCAGCAATGCATTGCCAGCATGCAATTTGAAAAACGCTGCCGAGCTGAAAAACACATGGAAAGGGCTCAGACATACTTAAAGGCACATTGCTGCCCTGCGTTTATCGGGCAGTTTGTGCTGACGTCGTTTTCCATTCGGCCTGGGCAACCCCTCCTGAGACTGTCTCCAGCCTGCCGTCCTCAGCACGGCCTGCCCTGCTACAGTCTGCCTTCCTCCCACTGTCCCTGCCTGCAGGCCTCGGAGGCGGTGACTGCTGCAGGCTTATTTGGGCAGCCTGGCCTTAATTTTTGGAAAGTGCCTTGTTGATGTATGAGGAACTTCCAGGGCTGAAATAGTCTAAAAAAATGAAGCTGGGACACTGTGTTTTGATTTTAGCCGTTTGCAGACAGAGGGGCACAATCGGGACTCTTGGGCGCCTGGCACACTAAGCTGGGAGGGACTTTTGAGACATCTTGGCCGTCTAAATCAGTCAACATGTTTATATATACAACTTAATGTTCAGTATACAGGGAAAACCATTAGAAGGTTTGCTGCACATAAAACTGTTGTTAAAGTTATTTTTATTACTTCCCCCCACAAATTGTATGCAATAATTAATAAGAACTAAAGAAATAGCCACAACTGGCACAACACCTGCACCCCTGCCAAAAAAAAAATTCTGCTTTCTGAAAGGAAGCAGGCCCCCTATATAGTGATTCCTTTATATGCCTCCTGGAAGATCTGTTTCAACTCCATTTTGATATATGTTGAACCAGATTTGAAGACCCACAAATGCAGTCTAGAGCCATTTTGCAAAAGTGTTGCTGCATCAACCGTTTCCATTCCCCAGAGCTGCTCATCATGTTAAACTAGTGTTAAATCCTGACTTTGGAATGCTAGGAAGGATAATTCCAGCCATGGGATTTCAAAAAAGTACCAAAGGAAAGCCCCTTCAAGTTACTGTAAAGACAGAAGAAAAGGAAGAAAAATATAAACACACACGTATAAACATGTAAGGTAGCTTTTGTCCCTATAACAGATAAGGAAATCAAGTCTCAGTGAAGAGAGAGACAAGAATTCCCTTAGCCAAGTGCCTGTGTGTGTCTGTCTTTTACGTTAATGGTTATGAATTTAAGGAGAATTGAAAGCAATATTTTTGCCCCTCTTTAACATGGCAAATAGACCCTCGTTTAGAGATGATCAAGAATCACCATTTAGTACTGACCATCACCTCTGTGCAGCACAAACACACATCCCGAGTGACAGAATCCATTTCACTGCCAAAGACTCTTAGCGGCCTTCAGTCCTCTTGAGCTGGAGCCACTGGGTCTTGTATGGAAGCTCACCGGACATCCCATGTGGACCTCGGGCATCTGAGCCAGTACCATCCTATTACAAGTGCAGAAACCACGTCATTATTGCAGACCTGAATTCAAATTGTTACTTGCTAGCTTAGGAAAGAATCCTTGGAAATCCAACATACTGTCTAAATGGATCAGTTAAGCTTTATATGTGCATTCTATATACCCTTTCATTGTTTGGGCTTAAATAACTTTTCTGCTTTGTCTGGTTTAATTTCATCCAATGTGGATCGCTGGAAGAATATGATGTATGTTTTAGAATAGAAACACTTCTGAGATGAAGTTGAGCACAATTTCCTGTTCTAGTTGCAATTAAATATAAATATAGCATTTGACATAAAATAGCTGGCCCAATATATTTAGAGTACAAGTTAAGTGTCATCCGCTTAGAATTGGGCATTGACTCCGTAGAATTCACCTTTGTACAAGGTGAGCAAATGTATATTTTGTTAAAAATAAGTATCTGACTGCCAAAACGGACAGAAAGCTCTTTGCCAGATGTGTTTTCAGGCCATTTCCTTTCCTGGGAAACAGCCATTTCCCCCACATTATAGTTGTGTTTTCATTTGCGGGTAGATAGAGTAAGCGCAGGAGTTAAAGGACCCGGGCCTCCACAGCCAAGGCCTTATCTCGGACAATTATCTTTCTCCTTGCAGCTGTGTAACTTCTGTTTGACACAGAACCCAGAAACCCTGTTAGTGGGAAGGATCAGAGTTAATAGGAGAAAACCTTCATTGTTCATGTGACTTCTCAGGTGCTTGGCATTCTTATTTAGGTGGCTTAAAAAAGTTCCAAGTACTCATTCATTCTAACTTATCTGTGTTCATTGTGAAATTGTGTGTGAATGACATTTAGAGCAGATGGATTGTTGGTTTTTTTTTTTTTTTAAGAAACTTAAGCGTTTCCCAAATCTTTCACAGTTTGTACTACCGCAAACCAGCATAACATCTGCTGCAGAATTTCATATTTTGAAGCTGCACTGTATATCTTATGGAACCTTAAGGACTTTGAAGGGAACAGCTTTTTATTTCCTAGCAGTTGGGAAATATCCAAGTAACTATTTTTTTAAGAAAAAAAATCCTTGAGTTTTTAGAAATAGTTTATGTAACTGTTATGCTGTTTGATTTTTAAATATTTTCATTCTCTAGGATTATTATGGAATATTTTATCTTCCCATCAAAAAAATGCCAGAAGGTCAAGATACAAGTCACAACATTAAAAGGGAGTGGATACAATTCTAAAACAATAGATGAGTACATTTGCCTGATAATATTTTTGCCAGTAATTCTGTGTCCTGTTTTCTCCCCATAGAAAGAAATGCTAAACATTTTTTTTTCAATGGATTGATGTCAGTGTTTACTAACATGACCTGTGTGAAGTCAAATAAAGTCCTTCCTTTGACAAACACCATATTTCATTAGTGGCTTTGAGGTGGGCTTATTCGTTATAATTCACATTAAATGTTCCCAAATCCATTTCATAAATGTTGTAGAGATCTCAAAGTCCGTTGCTTCCAAAAAATATGTCCAGTCTCTTTGTCATAACCATCCTAATAAAGATCTAAATTTCTTAGCGTACATTTTCATTCGAAAGTGGCGTAATGCCAGCTAGATTAATTCTTGTTTAATCTAAATTTATAAAATTTTTATCTTAATTATTGAGAAACCTTTTTTAAAAAGAGATAAAAATGTCATATGTGCTATTTACATTAAGATATATTATCTGTCTTGGTTATAGGTTAAGATAAATAAAATTGCTTATGTCAAAGAAGTAAAAAAAAAGCCCATGACCTCCTTTTGGTATCCCCGTCCATCTGGCAGACTTAATATGAAAAAATCTTCCTGTGGGAAATTAGGCTTGATTATAGAGTTACAAGTACAAAAAGTAGTTTTTGAAGAATTATATTAGAATTATAATAAATAGTTACACATAAAAGGAAGGGATGTTTGCTTGAAGTGTATAAAAATATTCCTTGTTACTCTTGCCCCCTCATGAATCTTAGTTGTCTGATGATGGTTCAAGTCTTTTCTGATGATGGTTCAAGTCTTTCCTAATGATCCAGAATGTATCCCTCCACTTTTTCTCTTAAAAACGCTATTTCAAGCATTTTGTTTGGTACCCCATTAATAATAAAGCATACTTCCCCAAAATGTTCCATTTCAAGTAAGCGGTCTAAAAGTCAAAGACCGGCTGATACAAAAGAGAAAAGTAAATTGTACAAAGACTGAAGAGAGGACGCAGTATTAAAGGTACCAAGTTCTTGACATCGGTTTCCCTCAAGAAAAAAAAAATGAATAACGTTTTTTGAAAGCCTGAAACTATTCTAGTAAAATATTTGCGGAAAAAATAATATGTACTTTCCTCCCAAATCCTGATATGCATTTAAATCACCTTTTTTACTTATAAGTTAAAAAGTCTTTCTTGACTACAATAAAAATTTAAAAATGGTACCTATTTAAGAATGCAAGTATCAAATCCACTTGTAATACTCACTAGCTCCCTCTGCTGATCTCCTATCAAGCGACAGGCAAATCTTTCCATGATTGTTATTACAGTTCTTAATGGAAATGATAGGTAATTTAGGACGTACATCAGTTGCAACTAAAATACAACCTACAATGCTTTCATTTTAATTTCAGTGCAAAAGCACATCACACCATATACAGATGCTAAAGACTGACGTGCACACACACAGTGAAAAAATATTTTTAGGCATTCATTTAGCATACAGACACCTAGGAGCTGTCTCTGTATCCTCGGGTGATAAGGTTACTACTATTACAACAGCAGAAAAAGAGGTTTGTACTGTCTGTCTTCATGAGGAGCCAATTTAGAGACCCAATCCTGTTCACCCCAAGCTTACAGTCTAACGAGGTGAACAGATGTCCCATCTTGATGCACAAGCATTGCTGCCTAAGGCCCTGGGTAGTGCAGGAGGGAGCCCCCACATGGGAAGCCTCCCAAACCACGTAAGGGGTGCATGAACAGCAGGAATAGTTTCACTGCTTATTTAGATCCACATTGTTACTTATTTAAGAAGAACATACTCTGCCCTTTCTCCCTCCCTGAATAAAGACCAAAACTGAGGGAAATTATATTCCAGGCTGAGAAAATTGCCTGTGCACTTAAAAAATAAAGAAATAAATAAAAGGCGAGACCATGGAACTTAAAATAAATTAACAATAATTGAGCCAAGAGTGAGGAGATGGGTGAGTCGGAGATGCGGTCTGGAACTAGCTGCTGAAGAGTCTGCTTAGGAATTGGGGTTGTACCCTGGACATAAAGCATTTGGGGCAGGGGAGTGGCCTGATGTGACTGGGAAAGGACCCTGGAGTGCTGTGTGCAGAAGGGGTTAGGGGAGGTGTGAGTAGAGGCAGAGAGACCAGGGCAGAAGCTGCTACAGTAATTCAGGTTAGATATTATAGTGGCCTGTGCTAGAATATTAACATCAGACTCATGATGTTAAAGAGGGGTGATCAATAGGCCTTCTAGATGGATGGAATACAGGGAGTCCAGGAATGGGATTGGTTTGGTACTGGGATTGACTCTTACACTTAAAAACACTAAAATAACTTGGCAATAGTTTTTAAAGCATCTGTAAAATGACAAGACAATAAGCACATATTCTGCCCAAACTTATGTGAAGGCAGGAATCATGTGAGCTATTAAAGAGCTTTGCCATCGAGTCATTTGCCAAACCTGGCCAAGTTAAGCCTACTTCAAGGCCTGAGTGGTTCAGCCAGAAGACAAAGACCAGGACCCAAAGAAATGGGAGCATCCGATGAGATACCTCCTTCCAGGAAGGCTCTACCCCAGTGTCAGGGAAGCAGAAGTAAACCTGCCCACCCCACTCTCCAGAGCACACAAGAAAACATGCCTGGATGTTCAACAGAACCAGAAGAGGGGAGCCCATCCCTGAGAATTTAACTACAAGCTCACCCTTTTGGGTTTTACAGTACACATAAGGTGGTCAGAAAAAACCACAGTGAATTGTTCTAAAGTGGTCCCAGGCTGATCATCTTAATCCCCTAGGTTTGTGGAAGAAGCAAATGAAAATCCTTTCTGGGAGAATGCACCTTCATCATGGGTCTCAAAACATTGTTATAATTTGCCGGGCACAGTGGCTCACACCTGTAATCCCAGCACTTTGGGAGGCCGAGGCGGGAGGATCACGAGGTCAGGAGATCGAGACACGGTGAAACCCCGTCTCTACTAAAAATACAAAAAAATTAGCTGGGCCTGGTGGCGGGTGCCTGTAGTCCCAGCTACTCAGAGAGGCTGAGGCAGGAGAATGGCGTGAACCCGGGAGGCGGAGCTTGCAGTGAGCCGAGATTGCGCCACTGCACTCCAGCCTGGGCAACAGACTGAGACTCTGTCTCAAAAAAAAAAAAAAAAAAAAAATTCTTTCTAAAAAAAAAAAAAAAAAAAATTCTTACAATTTCCCAAGAATAATGGGCAACTCACAGACAAAAATAAACACACAAGAAAACATAGTGCTATTAGCAAAAATCAGCAGAAAGAAGAAATAGTAAAAACAGACCAGCCAAAAACATCTATCCCTGCTGTATTGGTTTGCTAAGGCTGCAGTAGAATGTACCACAAACCGGGTGCCTAAAACAATGGGAATTTATTCTCACAGCTCTGGAGGCTAGAAGTCTGTAATTGAGGCGTCAGCAGGGTCATGCTCCCTCTGAAACCTATACGGGGTCCTTCCCTGCCCCATCCTAGCTTCTGGTGTTGCTGGCCTCATTGTCTCATGGTATTCTCCCTGACTATGTGGCCATCTTTTTATAAAGACGCAGTCACATTGGATTAAGAGCCCACCCCACTCCAGCAGGACCTCCTCTCAACTAGTTAAACCTGCAGTGACGCTGCTTCCAAATAAGCCCACGTGCTGAGTTGCTGGGGATTAGGACTTACATCTTTCTGTCAGGGATGTAATTCTACCCATAACACTTACCATGTTTAAAGATGAAAGTAAAATTTTGAAAACACGTAAAGGGGACAGACAACTAAAGAAAAAAATCTTGCAGATGTAAAATGAAAATTTATGAAAAATACAATGATTGGAATTTATAATTCAAAGTCATGTTTAACAAGATTAGACACACCTGAAGCTGAAAGATAAGTGAAAAAGGAGTCATCCCAGGTGTAGGACAGAGAGACGAGTTAAGGACCAGGAGAGAAAGTGAAGGAAGACCTGCAGGATGGAGGAAGAGTGTCTGACAAAGTCCATCCAAATTCCAGAAGAAGGGAGAGAGAACAGGGCAGGCAGTATCCAAGGAGATAATCACTGAAGCTTTTCCCAAAGTGATGAAAGATATCAAGCTACAGATTCCAAAAACGGCGAAAAATGACAAACAGGATAAATAAAATGATGGGGTAAAGCAGTAAGAGGGAAGAGTCAAGAATTACTGGTTCTGCAGTTTCTGGCCTGGCAGCTGCACGGATAGGATTCTCAAGGGCTCGGAACGGGAGAGCTAGCAGAGAGGCAATGCATGCAGCTTGCAAACATTCAGTTTAAATTGGCTGTGAGACTTCCAGTTAGAGTTTTCCTACTGCATATATGGATCTGAGCTCAAGAAGACCTATTTTCGTGATTAATCTCAATGCCAGCCTCGTTACACAATCTTAACTAATATTAAACAGTATATGAAACAGGTGAAGAAGAACAGCTGTATAAATTGCATAAAGCTTAGCAATCTGGGTTTTTCTAGACAAAGTAAACAGCAAAGCAGGTCCATTATCAGGGACCCTTGGCCAGGGTTTCACAGGTGCAGGTTCTGCAGATGACGGCATATTGTCCTGTTCTCTGGATTATGGTTCTGGAAGAGATAATGATAAAGAAGACCTGGGCTGGTCAGTAAAAAGGTCCTACATGGTGTCTATACGATGTTGCAAGTGACTAAAGATGAGTAAAACTTACAAGATATAATTAGTAGCATGCAGCTCTTCATAAATTTGTCACTTCTTTGAAGGTCCTTGTTGTGAGTTGAATTTTGTTCTCCGAAAATTCATGTTGAAGTCCTAACCCCCGCCCCCACCCACCCCCCACCCGCTCCACTCCCCGTACCTCAGCATGTGACCGTCTTCGGAAGTAGAGCCATTGCAGATGTAATTAATTAAGATAGGGTCATACTGGAGTGGAATGGGCCCCTAATCTAATGTGACAGATGTCTTTATAAGAGGACAGTCATGTGAAGACAGATACAGGAGGAATGCCTCGTGACAACGCAGGTAGGGACCCAGTGAAGCTTCTACAAATCAGGGAACACCAAAGATGAGCAGCCACCGCCAGCAGTTAGCAGAGAGGCCTGGGACAGATCCTCCCTCGTGGCTTTGGCTTCCAGAAGGAACCAACCCTGCCCCACACCTTCACCTCAGACTTCTGCCCTCCAGAACTACCAGAGAGTGGATTTCTGTTTAAGCCAGTTTGTGATACTTTGTTACAACAACTCTAGCAAACTAATACAGCCTAAAAAAAAAAAAAAAATTGGGAAAGGAATTAAAATATAGCTCTACCTTGCAGCCTCCACCAAACACTGTTGCCATTTGGTTCTGCTTCTTGTTCAACCTTAAGAAGGGGGAAAAACAAAAGTCCAGGCAGCTCCTGGTGATAGCTATGCAAAGCTTCATTCTGCAGCAGTAAAAGTGTTTCCTAGAAGTAGTACTAAGGCTCGTTAATTGCAGCCACCCTATAAAAGAAGGTCCTCTTTCATGAAGAACCTGTTTCTCTGCAGGAAGATGGGGCAGACCTCAGGGCCTCCAGCACTTAGGCACTTATCCATACCTTTGTAACCATTGTTGTGAGGTTAGTTGATAATGGCTCATTATCCTCACTAAACTGTGAACTCTGAAGTCTGAGGCTAGGCGTTGTTAGAATCCTTCCCTTTCCCTTTCCCTTTCCCTTCCCCTTCCGTTTCCCCTTTCTCTTCCCTTTAGATGTAGTCTCCCTCTGTCGCCCAGGCTGGAGTGCAATGGTAAAATCTCAGCTCACTGCAATCTCCACCTCCTGGGTTAAGAGATTCTCCTGCCTCAGCCTTCAGACTAGCTGGGATTACAGGTGCCCACCACCACGCCCAGCTAATTTTTGTATTTTTTTTTTTTTAAGTAGAGACGAGGTTTCACCATATTGGTCAGGGTGATCTCGAACTCCTGACCTCAGGTGATCCGCCCGCAGGTAATCCACCCGCCTCGGCCTCCAAAAGTGCTGGGATTACAGGCGTGAGCCACAGTTCCTGGCCTACTGTCTTCTCTAAAATGGCATCTGTGCATTCATCTCAGCCACCCCTGCTCAAATAAAAGCAATGGCGCCTCCTTTGAAATCTGAGAGATGCAGGGCCCTGCCCATTCTGCGGAATTCCTTCTCCCTGCTGCCTGCTGTGAGGAGGCCCCCTTTGCCACGGAACCTGAAAGTCCTGCCACTGGAATTACACTCTGGACAGGCGGCAAGATACTCCATTCACTCCCAGCCACTGGGTTCCTGCTGCACAGGAGGCCAGGGTGCTGTGAACCTGCTGTCAGCCCCGGGCAAAGGGAATCTGGTTAATCCAGGTGGCCAGCACCTCTTCTCAAGCATCTGCAGTGCTGCAGCCAGGGCCTCCCTGCGTGGGGCTTCTGTCCTCCACACTGTGGTGCTGCTGGGATGTTTTCACGGGGCCTCTCCCTTCCCATCAGCACGTGTGCTCCAGAACCTGCTGCATTTGGATGAAGCCACTAAACGTATAGGTCAGCAGCTCCCCACAGAATCAAATCATCAAATGCACACTACCTGATCCAGAATAGATCATCCTGGCGTAAACACATTCACATATTCTGAATGTACAAATGGCTGTCTAGTAAACATGCTGGAACTTCCATAATTATTGTCCTTCCAGATAATTTTTCAAGATTACATACACGTATTCTGCCATTCCTATTCAAGACAACTGTAGAACTTCCTTTGGACAGCTACTGTAAGCCAAAGGGCTTGCATTTGAATATCTTCCATGAAGATAAATCTTTGTTCATGAAAGGCAGAATAATTTTATATGCCACAAAGCTGCAGTAGTGTGTTAGGTTTAGTAGATGGCTAAGCACAACACTGTATTATTCTAATCCTATTTTCACAGGTTAACAAATGTGAAAGACACCGTGCTACTTGTACAAGAGTTACAAATTAAGGAATCTTCAATGAACTTGTAGCCTAGAAAGGTCTTTAGTGATTCTCGTTAATCTCCCTACAGAGCTAAGTGATCCAGAGCCGAATTAATCCAGAATCTGTGTCTTCCTCCACCTCCAGAGTAGCTCTAGAAAGGTCAAACCCTTCCGAGATGGGTTGTCTGTGGGGATGGGTCCTCTTTGCTGTGCGCACTCTTGTGAGAGAGCAGGATCTCCCGCATCTCTGAATTTGAAGTGAGGAGTTTTTCTGCTACTCAGGAGATCGGACATGTTCTCTTCTTTCCCCACAGCTAACACACCACACTGGCGTTGTTTCCCAGACACTCGACTGTCCCAATAGGCATTTGGACATGGTCTGTGAGAGGAATAAGCTCGTGCCACTGTAGTGGCTCATGGGAGAGGGAAATGGGTAGAAATTCTTTCCCAAACTGGTGTTTCTAGTAAAGCACTCAGCCAGAGCCTGCAGCTGTTCACTATTCCGTATCAGTTCTAAACAGCATTTTCGTTGGCAAAAGAAAAGTGAGAAAACAACAAAGCTTGAAGCCTAATACTTTGGGAAACCCCTTTCCTGAATGTGTTTACTTAGGGCTTAAAAATATGCCTGTTTTCAGAACAGAAGAACTAATATTCATCTTTTCTATGCCGATTTTTCAGAGTACATTTTAAATGTAAGTACATTTAGTGATTAAAAGAGAAAAATACTTGATCGTTTTCTAAACATAACCGAAACCTCACTATGTAATTGTTTTTTCCTCTAAGAGCAGAATATTTCATTGCTACCAAAATGCTAGTATTTTGGAGAAAATAGAAGGACTAGAATCAAATATAAGTAGTCAGCAGTACAAAACCCTGCGTGGAAGATGTGTATTTTGGATAGGTGTCAACATGTCCAAGCTCTCAGTGACAAATAGGCTCATTACAGGACTGAGCAAACGTCCCACTTCTCAGGAGGGCAAGGCAGATCAACGTAAAGGCAGATGGCACCTGGTTCAGACTCACATGTGGTTCTCCACAGAGCTGCTCTCAGCTCATTGGGAACAGGTTCAGTGTTGGGAGCACAGGTTGCTTCTCTGGCCCATGTTATTCCTGGAGCTATTACTTCCCAGGGCAGAGTTCATGTTTTTTTGGTGCATAAATGGCTTGGAAATCCTAGCATTGGGCCAGCCATCCAGAACAGTGGAGCTGCATGATCTGGTCTGGGGATATTTCAAAGGGACTAGAATACTGAGGCTCTGTGGGGATGGAGGCTGCTTCCCGATATTGAGAACTGCACCAGACTGAGCTGTGTCCAGAGGAGGGGAGAAAGTCTGTCATTCCCTGAAAAGTCACTCAACACCTGACACCTCCATCTTGGCATCACCTACCTGGAGCCTCTAGCCCTCTTCATCTGTTAAATGAGAGTAACTGGTGGATTATTTGGAAAGTGAAATGACATTGGCAGAGTGCCAGGTATGGTGTCTGATGCGTGAGTTCACCCCCTTTCCTGGTCCCCTTCTCCTCCATTTGACTAATTATTGAAGAAAGATTGCTTTAGTGAATGAGACAGTTTATATCCATTCCCTTGGGAAATTATGGCGGTCAGCCTTCCACTCGGTCTCACTTTAGATACCAGAAGCCATATGTCCTTGTGTGGGCAGAGGTGGATTGTCTGTTGCCCTCTGATGCAATCCTGCATTAGTAAGGAAAGCGTTTTTCTGGGGCTTTCTAATGAAAAGTGCTTAAGCGTTTGTTTTGGTGCCCAGATAATGTGAGGTGTAGTTAATATGTAGTGTTTGGACATTTTGTTCATACTTTTGTTGTTGTTGTTGTTGTCATTGCAGAAATAAAATTAACTCCTTAATCTTATGGTTAATGTACACACCAGGTGGTTTGCATATTATACTGAGAAAATAAGAAGATGGTTTTAGAAAAACCAAAGGACACCAACAGCTCTTTACAGCCCCAAAGCAGGTGTCGCCAGTGGTCACAGGAGGGGTTCTTAGTTATCAGCAACGGAAACTGAGGCTTTCTCGTTTATGAAGAAGTGGAATTTATTGAATAATATTAAGGGGGCTATGTCGCCAATGCCACAGTCACACTGCCCACACAGAACTGGCCTGGCGAGATGTTACTTTGACCACCATTGCTGGGCCAGGTCACTGCCACCAAGGGGCCGTGCTTCTGCTAGAAACTGAGTGTAGCTGCCCCATCCCTGGCCCTTTCTGTCAGTAGGGTCAGATTCAAACTCCTGGGTAGTCAGCCCAGCTCTCATTGGCTCAGTCTGAACAGCTGCCTGTTCCCTAGAAGCCACGTGCTCCGGGACAATGGGAAATATTGGTAGACACTATGGTGGGAAGATGACTCTGTGTCTACCAAGATTCTTGGGCTGGGGAATGATGTGAGCATATGACGGCCTCAGACCCCAGCCAACCAAAGGGAAAGGTCTCCCATGTACTCACAAAGCCTCCACGATGTCTATCAGCACTTTCTTCCTCCGTTGCAGTGTAGGTCAGCCCTTTGCAGATGCTCACAATTCCCTGATACAGCCGGTTGCCCTTTATTGTGTTAAACTGAAAGAATTTCAGAGTTGGGGCCAGGCGCGGTGGCTCATGCCTGTAATCTCAGCACTTTGGGAGACCGAGGTGGACAGATCACGAGGACAGGAGTTCAAGACCAGCCTGGCCAACATGGTGAAACCCCGTGTCTACTAAAAATACAAAAATCAGCTGGGCGTGGTGGCATGTTCCTGTAATTCCAGCTACTCGGGAGGCTGAGGCAGAATTGCTTGAACCGGGAGGCAGAGGTTGCAGTGAGCTGAGATCATGCCACTGCACTGCAGCCTGGGCTACAGAGCAAGACTCCATCTCAAAAACAAAAACAAAAACAAAACAAAACAAAAAAACTCAGAGTTGGAGAAGGACTTGAACAAATCTCACATTATAGAGGAGATAAAAGACCCAGGAGGCAGAAAGACTTCCCCAAGGGCCATGATGGTAGTTAGTGCATCCCTTAAATACAAGTCTTCTGCTTCCTATTCCTGTAAATAAGTTTGCATTTAACATTTTTGTACATTAAACGTTACTGGTTCATAGTCAGTGTCTATGGTCAGCCCTCCAAATCCGCAGGTTCTGCATCTATAGGTTCAACCAATCGTGGACCAAATATATTCAAGAAAATGAAATAAAAATACAACAGTAAAAAAATACAAAAAATCGGTATAACAATTATTATTATTATTTTTTTTTTGAGACGGAGTCTTGCTCTGTCACCCAAGCTGGAGTGCAGTGGCGCGATCTTGGCTCACTGCAAGCTCTGCCTCCTGGGTTCACGCCATTCTCCTGCCTCAGCCTCTCCGAGTAGCTGGGACTACAGGCGCCTGCCACCACGCCTGGCTAATTTTTTGTATTTTTAGTAGAGACGGAGTTTCACCGTGGTCTCAATCTCCTGACCTCGTGATCTGCCCGCCTCGGCCTCCCAAAGTGCTGGGATTACAAGCATGAGCCACCGAGCCCGGCCATAACAACTATTTACGTAGTATTTACATTGTATTAACTATCTTAAGTAATCTAGGGATGATTTAAACTGTGGGAAGATGTGCATAAGTTATATGCAAATACTCCATTTTATAAAAAGACTTGAGCATCCATGGATTTTGATATCCAAGGTGGGGGTCTTGGAACCCCACAAATACCAAGTGACAACTGTGTATTATTTTCTTAACCCATTTCTGCCAAGTGTTCCATTATTGGAATGCTAACCATGTGGGAAATATTTGTATCCTACTGTTCAAGGTCATCCCCAAGGTCTGATTTTTCACACACACACAAAATTGCAACCTCCGGCATAAATGGGGATGAATTTACTACTAACATGTAGTTTCCATCCAGAAATCCAATGTCCCTTTGCTCTCTGTAACTGTGGAGCCAAGAGAAGCTGTTGAATCATGTGAATATGATCAAGAACTCAAGATTAGGAATAAAGCAATCATTCTGTTATACCTTTTTAAAAATTATTAGCCTATAATTTAAACATCAGGATCTCATGTAAAACAGAACAATATCTTCTGACATTTGTACAATACTAGTATTCCTACAAAACAAAGTTAGGAAGTTACATGAAGAAAACACCCAGACTGGTGTGTGGCTAAGTATTTAGTGCCTCATTTCCATAGTGTTAGAGAAAGTTTAAATTATATTGAAACTTTTCTCAACTGCTATGTTAATGTGTTCAGGCTGCTATAACAACATATCATAAACTGGGTGTCTTATAAACAATAGAAATTTATTTCTCACAGTTCTGGAGGCTGGGAAGTCCAATATCCAGGCAGATTCCATATCTGGTGAGGGCCTGTTTCCTGGATCATAGATGGCGCCTTCTCTCTGTGTCCTCACACGGCGGGGGTGTGAGGGAGGTGTCTGGGGTCCCTTTTATAAGGATACTAATCCCATTTGTGAGGATTTCACTCTCATGACCTGCTCACTTTCTAAAGGCACCACCTCCCACTACCCTTGCATTGGGGATTTGGCTTCAACATGACTTTGAGGGAGGCGCAAATATTCAGATCATAGCCACTGGTCAACATTAGGTAACCTGCAGTGCTTGGCTGTGGGATGGGAAGCCTGTGTTGTAAAGGACGTCTGAGTGGGAACAGGGGTCTCAAGCTGCCTTCACATCTAACGTCAGCACGCTAGAGATGGACATTGCAGCTGCAACTTACTGTGCCTGTAAAGCATTTAGAATAACGCCTTGCATATAACAAAGTGCTCAATAAATGTTAACTGTTATTATGGTTGTGCATCAACTACTTTAATTATCTCTTTCAATCCTCATAGTAACTCTTCAAGATAGGTAGCCTCATTTTGCAGTTGAGGAAACTGGAGCTTAGTAAAGTTTAGTGACGTTGCAGAGCTAGAGTTCAAACCCAAGTCTGACTCCAAAGTGCATCTGTCTGTGTATTTGCTTATTTAACCTCAGACACACAGAATTGGATTAATTAGAGTCCTTGATTCAGTACGTGTTCTCTTCATTGCTCCATGCTCCTTTATTTTATTTTTTAATGTTATTTTTTGTTTGTTTGTATTTAATAGTAAGATAAACACTGTGAACTCACCACTTACCTCTCATCACAAGAGCCCTGGTGCCCACCTCCACCTCTGGGTTCCACATGTCCCATTACCCTGCCTTCCCCGTCCAAGAAGACCACTGTCTGGAATCCTTTGTCATTCAAGCCTTTTCACAGTATGGCTCTTTCCAGCCTTTTATTTCTCTACCGTTTCCCTTGGAAACTCTACGTTTCTAAGACAGTGCGGTGCCTCTCAGCTCTGTGGCTTTTGCTCCTGCTAGCCTTTTTTCGTAAAGTCTTTCAGCTCCACAAGTGTCTCAGCTTTTCAAAGCCTTTCCCATCCTTTAAGGTCCTACTTTTCTTTTCCATGGAGTCTTCTCTGGGCCACGGTGACTGGGGAGTCCTCACTGTCATTCTGAAGTTCTGCACGTGCTTACTCGCCACATAGTCGGCGTTGAGGTCTTCATCACATCGAAATCGAGTTACATGTGGTCCTGTTCTGTAGTCAACCAAAACTCCTGGGTTAAAAATGTTGCTTTTCATCTTGGCAGTCTCTATCCTAACCAGCACAGTGCCTCGCTGAATATTAAAGGCCCAAGAATTTTGTTTTTTTTTTTTTCAGAGTGATTTTTTTTCTCTGCTTTGTTTAATACTTTGAAGCAGCATACATTTCAGTTTGCTTTATGCTTGATTTTTTTTATTTCTTCTAAACAATCGAAAAAAGGAGATACATGTGCAGAACGTGCAGGATTGACACAAATAATAACTGGCAGAGTGTCCTAGGAAAGACTCCTCAGATGTTATAAATAATACGCAAACAAAAACACACACAAATATTTACTGAAGACTTTTCATGTGCTGCAAGGCACTGGCTTTATAATGCAGAATAAAACTGACAAAATTCCTGCCATCTGGGTTGTGCTTGTTATGTCAGCACAGGGAAGAGATCAAGTGTGTGTGCGTAGAACATCAAGAATACAATAAAACGAAGTGGGCAAAAGGAAGCGAGGGTGCTGAACACAGGACACCTGAATGAAGGACAGAGTTCTTGGAAAGGGGCCCCTGAGTGCCCGAGGGAGGAGCTGGCCTGGAGTAGTCAGGGCAAGGTGATTGCACATGAGCTCACCCCTACGTCTTATAAATAGTTCTCCAAGTTATCTGAGTCAGGTTATTCTGTGGCAAAGACGCCTCAGCTGACTGGATGCAGAAGAGACAGTTGAATAGAGCCTCATGGTCTCGGAATCTTTTTTTTTCCCCTAGGTTATTGGTGCTCATTTCTTGTTTGTTTGTTTGTTTCTTTTAAGACATATCTTTGGCATTTTGCACCTGCCTTCTGTTCTAAATTTTGCATTTTTACTACTTCCGGGTGGGTGGACTTTGTTGTGATGGGTAGTTCAGGATTCATCGTACGAATGTGATTGAGCTTTGAAACTCCCACCAGTCTGACGCACGCATGGGTTTTCTGGCAAAATTTGCCATCTACAGCACTCTCTTTGGTCACCTTCATCATCTTCCAACATTCCTGCCACAGTCACTTCCCAGAAACTTGCTAATCTGTAATAGAAGCCCTCAGATTCACATGTTGAATTTGTAATCAAAAGTCACATATTGATTTCAGAATCAATACACACTTTAAAAATAACACTATAGAATTAGCAGCTCCAGGAGGAAGGAAGCCTCAAGTTCATCTGGTGCAGCTACCCATCTGGGATGTGAATTCCTCCCCTTCATGAAATGTTTACATTCATATCACAGTCTAGGGTTTAGTGAACCATAAAAAGCTGAAAGTTAATGCAAACAGAAGTCACCCCCAAAACATATACCAACTGATTTAAAAGGAGAAACAGCAGATGGAGATTATTGTGAAAAGAACTCTTACTGGACTCAATTTTTTTTTTATTGTAATCTCTGCTTATCCCAATTCTTTTAGCTGCATATACTGATAACACTTCACATCTATAATAAACTTGGTACCAGAACACAATTCATTCCAGACCTAACTCTTTTAGATCATTATAACTGCGGGAGGAAAAAAGTTAAAAAGGCTTATCTATCTTACGAAGTATTTCTCAGTGTTCGCTACACGTCGCTTAATCTTTTCCAAAATTTGACAATATACAAAGCAGTTTGTAGTGACTTTTTACAGTGACTCTACAATAAAATGGGCCTGTCCTGCTTGCTTTTCCAAATGCAGTCATCATCTGACAAGATTTAGCTATTTGGGGAAGTCCTTAATTGCAAACATGGTTCTTTTGCCAAACAGGGTTGGTCAAACTGTGTCCCCTAGTTGCACAGTTACCCCATATTTGATTAACAAATAGCGACACGGAGATAATCTCCGAAATATTCAAGAGCCTCAAAGCCCAAATAACATATAGGTATCCGCCTGTTGAGTCGAACTGGCAATTTTGATTAGCAAGGCTCCACGAAGCAGTAGATATGCCCTCTGATCCCCATCCCAGTGTGAGGGCGCAGTGAGTTGTAATTTCTAAGTATAAACTATTCTCCAGCAGTTCAGTTGGGGTATTGGGAGCAAAACTATTTTTCTAGTATTTTCAGACTAAGACACAGTGTCTCTGTTTTCTGGACTTTTCCGTGGCAAATAAAGGGTTTATCAGCAATGCAAAGAAAGTTCTCCCAGTGGGGACTCCACGGGGAGAGGAGGTGGGGTCTCACGAGTGCACAGCCACAAAAGACACCGCAAGCATATTACACGTGAAGCAGGATCCATGCCCACCACAGCAGTTGTCCCAGGAGTTTCCTGTTTGAATGAGACACTTTGGGTGGATACTGCAGGGAGGGAGAAGCTGTGTGTGGCCACCACAGCTGGAAGCGTGGCCTGGTGCCCTCACAGCTGTCTGGGAGCCCCTTCCTGGGAACGCCGGCTTTTCCCGGGTGCACCATTGCAGCTGGAGCCGTTGTCGGCCGCCTCGAAAACACGCAATTGGGCTTCTCTGGCAGCCTTCTCCATCCCTCCTCCCAAGGTTTACCTCTCTAAATGCCAAAAGGGAGAGAATACTGTAATTTTTTTTCCCCTTTACTAAAATTTATTTGTGACATCAGGTATCACTTTCACCTTAGTCATTTTGGCTGGATTCCCATACTCAATTAAATATCCTTCCTTCCATATGGCCCATGGGAAGAGAGAGAAATTACATGTAACTGCTTTTTCCTCCTCTTTCTAAAGTCTGGTGGCTGAAAAATTTGGCCTGTACTTCCTTCTCCATGACCCACCATCCCATGACTGCAGGGCAGAGTTTTAAACACAGCAACTTAGTTTCTATCGCACGGAAGCTGGCCAACAGTCCAGGGACAGTGTGCATTTTTCTATTGCACCTCCTCATGTTAACCCAAGTTCACTCACAGCTATAACTACAGAAGTTTTTCTGAAAGCAAAGGAAGCCATCCTTCCTTTATTGAGTTTTTGAGATAGGGTCTCACTCTGTCACCCAGGCTGGAGTGCAATGGTGTGAACATGGCTCACTGCAGCCTTGACCTTCTGTATTCAAGTGATCCTTCTACTTCAGCCTCCTGCGTAGCTAGGACTGCAAGCATGTGCAACCATGCCCAGCTCATTTTTCTGATTTTTTTTGTAGAGACAGAGTCTCTCTATGTTGCCCAGGCTGGTCTTGAACCTCTGGGCTCAAGTGATCCTCCTGCCTCAGCCTCCCAGAGTCCTGGGATTACAGGTGTGAGCCACCATGCCCAGCTCGCCCTTCCTTTAAAACAGGCAGCTGGGCAGTAATACAGATGGGACCAACTAAGTTTCTCAGACCACTCAGGGAAGGTAGTCTTGCATAGACAAAATATACACCCTCTTACCTGCCCCACCTTTAAGGCTGGACTCCAGGGTCCACGCTCTATCCTCCAGCCTCCACGCTTCCCTGTGAATAGCCTCTGTGGTCAAAGGTGCTTGCTGACGCAGCCCCCGTACAGCCCCCGTGCAGCGCGTGTCTTGATGTGGAGGAGACCACCCTTCTTTCAGCAGTTATTGAGCATCTACCCACTCTGTGCCAGTCATAGGGCTTAGAACTGCATGTCTGGGGGGAATTCTGGCAAAGAGAGCCTGAAATAAAGTCAAACAGTGAGAGACGGTCAGGAGAAACCATGAGCACTCCAGTGAGGATCAAGGGGCAAAGCTGAAGAAGGAAGACTGAACACTGAGCTTCAAGCCATTCATTTCTATGGGCCACAGGAGCCCTTGAAAGTCTGTGGGCAAGTTTTGGTGAGATTAAGCTGGTAGTTCTGTTCAGGACAGGTTGAAGGGATGGGAGATTAGGACACATACCACCTGAATCCTGTCACTGGCTTTAGTCTAACCACTCATAATATAGATATCCTGACTTAGAATTCCCTGTGCTGCTTCCTGTCTGATGGAAACACCTCTGCTAAGAGAGTGCAGGCTGTGGGAGCCAAGCCCCTTTTCAAGCAGCCTGCAGGCCGCAGTTTCCTCGGCTTACCACCCAGTGCTTTTCATTCAGCTCAGCGCTAGAGACCTCTGCTTCACTTTTCGGTGTTGGAAATTGCCATTCATTTTTGCTGTCTATAATCTGTATTGACTTGGCATGAGTATGCATGCACGTCTCTGGTGGTCTGAATTATATAGACCAGAAGGGTGTCTGATGCCTCTTTTATAAAAAATAATAATAATCTGAAAGAAAAAATGACTCACCGAAGTCTGGCAAATACACAGCCCTCTGAATTGACTTCTCACTTGGCCATGTTGAATTCCAACTGGGTGTCCTCAGACATTTCTATCCCAAGATCTACTGGCTCAGAATCTGTTTTGTTTTGTCTTATTTCAGCTCATGGTTCTTGTTCCCCCAGCTTTATGGGGTATAATTTCCATACAATAGAATTCAACACTTTCAGCGTGTGGTTGGATGGCTTTTGGCAATTGTATACAGTTATGTGATCACCCCTGCACTCAAGATATAGAACGCTGTTTCTCATCTGGTGGTTGCTAGACATTGAATTCTTTCCAGTTTTCAGTGCTGTGAATCTGACTATGATTTTTGGCATAGATTTGTACATAGCTATAAATCACTTGGTAATTTTTCAGAAGAATAGCAGTCTTGGGGCCTGGATGGCTTATTGTGGTCTCAAAAAGTTCCTGATGATAAGGTTGCAGCCTCATGCTTGTTTATAAGAATGCATTATTACTTGCAAGGGAGCTTTGGTAGATAAGAAAGCAAGAAAGTCCATGTGGAGACACTGTCCAGAGAGCACAGACATGGACTAAGTTAAAGGATGGTAAATTCGCAATGCCCAGAAGCACACGGAGGAGATACTTCCCCTCCTGACTCTACTGGTGATGCGGTTTATGCATCTGAGCTCTCTGAGCAAGTGTCCTCTCACTTACGTGCTGGGTACAGCAGATTCCAGTGCAGAGTCCTTAGAGCTCAGACTCCCCTCAACCTGACGCATCTCTCAACCATTTGTCTTAAGCTGTCTGAAGTCAGCTTGCCATCTTGGGAAGGTAGAAGTGAAAGGGTTTCCACTTTGCCAAGTGAGCGTATATGGGGAGACTAAGGGTGTGGAGTTGATTATGGTTGTGGGGTGGCTGACAGTGTCCACAGGGCTAGTCTTGAGGCAGGCTGACACTGGGGCTGGATGGGACCACTGTGCCTCCTGTCCCCTCCACCTTCTCCTACTCCAGGAAGGGAAGAGCAGCAGCCACTCTCAGTGGGACATCTTTTTCCAGAGCCAGGCCAGCGATCCCTTGATAAAGCAAGTCACCGTTACCAGAGCAAGATCTATACATTCACTTAAATTTTTTGTTTTTTTAAGTGTAAAATGGGACTGCAACAAAAAGAAAATTGTACTTAGGATAATGTCCCTCAGAAAATGCACTTTGTGATTGCAAGGAATATTTGCCAAGGTCTTTGGGGTAGGCTGAGCCCCTTCACCTCCCCGGGGACATGCTAGGATGGCAAGAGAGGATCAGACATCTTCCAGGGAGGCTGTGTCCAGCCGGGCTCCTGGAGTGGGGTAAGTCTGGTTGAACCAGCACTGAACTGCCTGAGTCCGTGTGAATGCGTTGAACCGTGTCTCTGGTGGCCACATCTCTGGGCTTCCCCCGCTGCTCCCCACTGTCCTCCAGGTACAAACTCAATAGTCAACCTCAGTTTTGAATGTTACTAAATTATTAGCCTCTCCATGGTTCTTCCCATGGCTTCCCAGCCAAGCCTTGTGCTCCTCTCTCCTCTCTGCCCAGGTCTCACCAGCTGCCCTTGGGCCAGGTCACTGCAGTGTCTGCCAGCACGATGACAGGCAGGCTGGAGGCCCAGTTCTCACAGAAAAGACTCGAAAAGGGGCTTTCCATCCTTTGTAGTCTACCTGCTACTTATAGGCCACCAGGACAAAGGATCAAGTTGGCAAGGCAGAAATTGCAGCACAGAGCAAATGGAAAGGCAGTCACTGAAAGGATTCTTTTGCTTTTACAAGTACATTTTTCTTAAACACTCACTGTATGAAAACAAGAGTACGAAATTATTAAAACACCTGGATGATGAATTGACAACAAGAGTTTTTCTGGAACATCCTCCTGTGGGCTCAGGGAAGACAGTTTTTTTCTGTGGTGATAGATGGTCAGGAAATGTAGTGACATAGAAGTGAAGATGTTTTACAGAGCTCACATTAATCGATGGCTTTTTCACTTATTAAGGTTTCTTTTATTTTTTCCTTCTTCAAAAACAACTGATACCTCAATTTATGGGAATCCTTTTCAGTGAAAATTGGGACAATGATAGTGAGTGGAGAATATTTTTATGCTATACTTCCTGTCTTCCTTCATTTTTTATTACTGAGGATATTGACATGAAAACAGGATCTTTGTATCCAATGAGTTCATCGACGGCCGATTTCCCACCAGAAATTCCAGGCTTTCTGACATCAGCGTGCATTGCTCTGCATGTCACTTGGAGCACCGGCATCTGGAAATGATGAAATCCTGAACAACAAAGTTTGTTTTCAGGAAGACAAGGCAGTGGGGAAGGGAAGGGTGCTAAACTTCAGTGACTGCCTACCGTGTGCCAGGCATTTTCATCTTCCGTCTCAATAGAATGTCTAACTGTGCTCTGAGATGAGAACTATAAATAGCTGTTCAGCCAAAAGTTTTCTGCTTTTTCTTAGTGATCTCAAGTGTTTCCATGACATGTGCTGCAACTAAATACATTATGTGTATATTGCCAAAGACCTATTGATTTCCAAACCATTATATAGTCTTGGGAATGGTTTTATACCTGAATTGTCATAAAATTGATGAGACGAGAAGATACAGCAGAATATATCGGATAATTCTACAGAACTCTTATTATGGAAACGAAAATAATTCAAAAGAGAAGTCTCAATTCATAAAAGACTAGTTTTACTTTAAAGTATCTAAAAGACATGCATTAAAAAGACAAGGCACTGTCCCCTGAAACGATCTTGCTGTGTTGCATTTCAAATGCTACCTTCATTTTGAAACTTGGCATATAGCATGTTCTTTATAACAGCAAAAAGTAGGGGAGTGAGGAACATATGGTGCTAGAAGAATGATTAGGTAAAGCATACCAAGCTGAAAAGAGTATTTTTGCAGAGAGCTTTCAAGAGCATGGAAGAGTGTTACAATGTTAAGTGAAAAAAAAAAAAAATTACAGATCCAACTATGTAATCATTACAGATAGAAATAAAAATGAGCAATAAAGCCAGGATGTCAGTGAGGATGGAGTGGAGGGAATAACACCCTGTCCTAAATGTGCGTTGGCCCATCATCACCCCATGCATGAGGTGAATGGAAACATTTGGTTTATGCTTTCTGGAATGTGTCATAAGCCATTGTAACCAAAAACTACACCATGAACAAAAAGCAAAGCAGGCCCTGGGTGGGAAGCTAAGGAGGTTGGCACTTTCTCAAACTCATGTCAGATGCCCCTTGGCTACTAGACAGAATCTGCTGGTATCTGGGTTCTGGTTGACCAGAGGCCTAATCTGGAATCTCTTTCTAAAAACCAATTTTTCTTATAGGGCTTGCTCGATGCAAATCTGCATTGAGACATTGTCACAAGCAATAGCTTAAGAAAAACATAAAGGAAAAAATAATAATAAGTTTTGGGAAATAAGCCTGGAAAAGCAGTTTATTCCCATCTGCTAACTCATTTGATTCTTGCAGTAACCCTAGGGTACGTATGATGGTGATTTCTGCTTCAAAGATGAGAAAATCGAGGCTGCCTGAGGTCACTTGACTGCCTCACAGGCCAGTGGAGACTGGCTTCAGTCTCGGGCCTTTGGACCCCAAGGCCCTGGTCTTTTTTTTGTTGTTTGTGTGTTTTTGTTTTTGTTTTTTGTTTTCCTGAGATGGAATTTTGCTCTTGTTGCCCAGGCTGGAGTCCAATGGCGCAATCTCGGCTCGCTGCAACCTCCGCCTCCTGGGCTCAAGCAATTCTGCCTCAGCCTCCCTAGTAGCTGGTATTACAAGCATGTGCCACCACACCCGGTTAATTGTGTATTTTTAGTAGAGATGGGTTTCTCCATGTTGGTCAGGCTGTTCCCAATCTCCCGACCTCAGGTGATCAGCCCGCCTCGGCCTCCCAACGTGCTGGGATTACAGGTGCGAGCCACCACGCCTGGCCAAGGCCTTGGTCTTTCTATCACATTTTGACACCTTGCTCAGTACGATGAGTAGTTAAAGTCACTGTCATTGGCTACATGCCTACTTTTTATAGTCACTCTGCTTATTGTGGTTTTGGCTACATCCTATTTGAACTCTAGGGCTAGTGTTTATTAAGGTCTTGATCTCATATGGCATTTGTAGACAATCGAATGTTGAGTGATAAGCCCTGGTAACGTGATTTCTCACTGCCGGCCTGTGAAGCCATGGAAATTTTCCCATGGAAATCACCCCTTGTGTGGAATGAATGGTCAGTGGAATATAGGCATCTTTCTCTCGTGTCCTCTAGGTTGTAAAATACCTGAATGCCCTGAAATGCAAGAGTATCCTAAGAGCACTTTAGAAACATCTTTGCGGGTTTCTTTCTGGTGTGCTTTGTGGGTTGGGTGAGATACTGTATTCCAGGACACGTGGCCCTTAGAGAAACAAATGATTTCCTTCCCTCCTGCTTCGGTGTTGTTGGTAAAGTGTGAAGGGAGCCCCAAAGAGACTCAGCTCCTGCACTGCACTTGGATAGAAAGGCATTCAAATTCCACCAGGGAGAACTTCGTCTAACCCCCTAGAATCCCTCATTTTGACCCTGGGCATACTCTATATTTGCTGAAATACAAAAAAAGGAGTTGAAAGTGAGTCTATGTATATGTAGTAGGTATATCATGTTCACTGTGAAATTCTTGAAAGTGATTTTATGTATATTTAGTAGATATATCATGTTCACTGTAAAATTCTTCACTGAATGTTTAAAATTTTTCAAAATACAATGCTGGGGGAAACCTGTGGAACAAAAGTAGGGAAAAAATTCCACAAAGCAAACTGAGAATGGGAAACCATGTGAAGCTCTGTTAGAATATCATCACTAATCTCTTTTTTCCTTATACCTATATTCATGAAAGCAAACAGAGAATGATACAATATAGTGTAACACCCGTGTACCCATCACTCAGCATTGCTCAATCTTAATTATCATTATGGGTATTATTACTATTTTTTGAGACAGGATTTTGCTCTGTCGCCCAAACTGGAGTGCAATGGGGTGATCATGGCTCACTGCAGCTCAACCTCTTGGGCTCAAGTGATCTTCCCACCTCAGCCTCCCAAGTAGCTGGGACTACATGTGCGTGCCACCACACCCGGCTAATTATTTTTGGTAGAGGCAGGGTTTAGCCATGTTGCGCAGGCAGGTCCCAAACTCCTGGACTCAAGCAATCCTCCCACCTTGGCCAATTTTAATATTTTATTAGAGTTGTTTCCATTTTTTGTGTTTTTCATAAATTAAATGTTATAACTATTATACATTTCACAGAATATTAGAAAGTTAAAGCTCCATTTACATCTTTACCTCTCCAATTCCGTTCTTCCTCCCTCTCTAAAAGTAACTGCAGTCCTGAATTTGACGATTATTTTTAAAGTAATCTAGGCTCTTTTTTTCTTTTTTTTATTGTTGTTGTTGTTGCTGTTGTTGTTGTTTGTTTTAATTGAGGAGTCTCACTCTGTCACCCAGGCTGGAGTGCAGTGGTGCTCTGTGGGCTCACTGCAACCCATTGCCTCCCAGGCTCAAGTGATCCTCCAACCTCAGCCTCCTGGGTAGCTGGGACCACAGGCACATGCCACCACACCTGGAAATTTTTTTTTTTTTTTTTTTGTATTTTTGGTGAAGACGGGGTCTTGCCACGTTGCCCAGGCTGGTCTCAAACTCCTGAGCTCAAGTAATTTGCCTGCCTTGGCCTCCCAAAGTGCTGGGATTACAGGCGTGAGCCACTGTGCCAGGCCGGCTCTGTTTTTCTCTTCCACCTACACCCCAAATAAACACAGAGCTTTATTCCTGCCTCAGTCAAATTGCTGCTGCAAGGCCGCAGTTCGGACACTGTTTTTTAGGGTGTGGTGGTTTGTTTTTGTTTTTTTTTTTTTTTTTAGACAGAGTTTTGCTCTTGTTGCCCAGGCTGCAGTGCAATGGCACAATCTTGGCTCACTGCAGCCTCCACCTCCTGGGTTCAAGTGATTCTCCTGCCTCAGCCTTCCAAGTAGCTAGGATTACAGGCATGTGCCACCATGCCTGGCTAATTTTGTCTTTTTAGTACAGATGGGGTTTCTCCATGTTAGTCAGGCTGATCTCAAATTCCTGACCTCAGGTGATCCGCCCACCTCGGCCTCCCAACGTGCTGGGATTACAGGCGTGAGCCAACACACTCAACTTATAATTTATGATTAAGGCTGCAGTGCAATGGCGCGATCTTGGCTCACTGCAACCTCTGCCTCCCGGGTTCAAGTGATTCTCCTGCCTCAGCCTTCCAAGTATCTGGGAATATAGGCACACGCCACCACGCCTGGTTAATTTTGTGTTTTTAGTAAAGATAGGGTTTAATCATGTTGCCCAGGCTAGTCCCAGACTCCTGACCTCAGGTGATCCACCCACCTCGGCCTCCCAAAGTGTTGGGATTATAGGCATGAGCCACTGCACCTGACCCAGACACTATGTTTTTATGGCTGGATTTTGTCTTTGCTCTGGTTGAGGTCTTAGGCACCCTTATAAATAGAGCTTTGAAGAGAACATTACCAATGTGTTTTTATTGAGGTCATGTTATAAAATTATCACATAGGACGTCTCAAGAAAAGACAGCCTCTTCCTTGCAAGATACTTTCTTTTGCAAAGATTGAGATCATTCCACAGCAATAGACCCCTGTTCATTGCCTCCTTCTTGTGCAAAAGTGGCCGTCCCTCCCATCAGAAGGACCCCAGCCGGCAGTCTGTCAAGTAGACAGAAGCATGGGTAGAAGGCTAGTGGTGATCTCCAGGTGCCTTCCCTGTTGTCTCTTCTCTCCTATAACCTCGTATAACCTCCCTGGGTTTTCCTGGGTGCACGTTTTTTTGTTGTCATTGGTGTTTTGACAGCTGGCTGTCCAGGCACGGCTGCTGTGTTTGAGCAGGAGGTTCACTGAGTAGAGCTGGGGTGTGGCTGCAGGGCCTAGCCTGTACTCCCCATGTGCCCAGCTCATACCCAAACAGGAGCATTCCTTATGCAGGTCCTGGAGAGCATTTCTATTAAAGGGTTCTTTGTGTTAAGAATGTTCAGCAGAGTGTCATGAGCCGGGTCAGAGTGGAATGAGTGGTTTATCCAGGGCACCTCCGGACCCTGGGAGTCACAGCTGTGGAATTTTACTGGAGTTTTCACTGCAGTGCAGCACAGGGTAGGACACAGAGGGCTTCCACTCGCTTGGACCATGCTAATCTTTCCAAAACACTCATTCATGGGCCCTCGTGGAAGCTCCTAGGGCATTACGAAGAAATAGCAGTCCTTGATCATATCCAGTGAATTCTGAAACAGTGAAGGAATTTAGATCTCATGTGTCCATGTTGCTGAGGGTGTCCTGGGCACGGAGCCCGCTCGCATCAGGCCAGATTGTTTGGAGCATCGCCAACTGGCGTTTTTTCTGGAGAAGAAAGTACTGACACTAGGAAGACCTCAGTGTTCTCCTGCAGGGGACGGCAGGGGAAGGGAGAGTTGGCCTGTCACTTGCCATCTCTCATTTCTGCAATGCTACAGAGAGGGAAGGGGAGGCATACATATGTCAGAATCTAAATTACAGCATGTGGAAAGACCTGCCCTCGGGGTCAGAGCATCAGGCTGCAGAGGACCTAGTTTAAAGGGATAGAAGAGAGATTACTTTAGCTCATTCTCCTCAGGGGCTTCATAATGGTTTTAAACTGTTCTTATAATCGAAGTTTTTCTAATCTACTTTTGACTTATGTATTAACCAAGAACCTCTTTTAAATCTTAAGACTATATAGTTGTCAAAGACAGGCAACTTGAGGTTGAGTCTGTTGCTAACTAACTTACTGACTTCAGACAAATCACTTTGTCTTTGGGACCCTTGCTCCCCTATCAGTAAAACAGAGATGATTGATTGATTCAAAAGCATTCACTGAGCACCCACTCTGCTGTGAGGCACTGCCTGCATACTTGGGATACGTCAGGGTGTGAGAGAGGCAAGGATCCCTATCCACATGGAGACTTCATTCCAGCAGAGGAGACACACAGGAATGAATGAACGGAATAAGCAGATAGGGTATGTGCCATGGGAGCAAACAAGGGATGGAAACATGGGAGATGGGTCAGGAGTGCGGACTTGAGTCCACAGCGCTAAACTGTCCCATTGAGAAGGTGAATGAGTTAAAAGAGGTCAGGAAGTTGGCCAAGCAGATGCAGGGGAAAAGCGGTCCCTGGAGAGGGAGCCAGCCAGCTGCATGCACAAGCCCTGATGGGCAGCTGAGCCAGTGGGGAAGAGGAGGCAGGAGCACAGTCGGAATGAACTGGCAGGTGGGCTTCTGCTCCAAAAGAGATGCGGGAGCCCTGCAGGTTTGAGTGAAGAGTGCACGGTCCAACAAGGTCTTCAGAGCATCGTTCCAGCTGCTGCAGGTTCGAGTGAAGAGTGCACGGTCCAACAAGGTCTTCAGAGCATCGTTCCAGCTGCTGCAGGTTCGAGTGAAGAGTGCACGGTCCAGCAGGGTCTTCAGAGCATCGTTCCAGCTGCTGCAGGTTCAAGTGAAGAGTGCACGGTCCAACAAGGTCTTCACAGCATCGTTCCAGCTGATGCAGGTTCGAGTGAAGAGTGCACGGTCCAACAAGGTCTTCAGAGCATCGCTCCAGCTGCTGCAGGTTCGAGTGAAGAGTGCATGGTCCAGCAAGGTCTTCAGAGCATCGTTCCAGCTGCTGCAGGTTTGAGTGAAGAGTGCACGGTCCAACAAGTCTTCAGAGCATCATTCCGGCTGCTGCACAGGGAAGAGCATCAGGGTCAAGAGTTGATGCAGACAGTAATAGATGGTAAGAGAGTCAGATACAATTGTGCAGGCAACGGCCCTTTACAGATGATGAAGCATCAGAAAAGTTAGTGTGCGACTGTTCGTTTTCGGTTTACAAAAGGGAAGATGATTAATCCCCAAAAAGGAGCCTGTGAGAATCAGATGAAGAATTTAAGAAATAAATAATATGGGTCACATGAGAAAGTATCTTTCTTTTTATTCATTTATTTATTTTTACAAAAAAAGTATGTTTCTGTGTCCTTCAGCACGGTTTTCAGGAGCATTTAGAGCACATCCGTGGAGTGGCCCTTTTATGTGTGCCAACCATGCTGAACAGTGTAAGCCGTGTGTGACACATCTTTAATGGACATGAAAGATATTTTGATCATTTTACTGGGCTCCAGTCTCAGCTCTGCCACGAACTGGCACTGTGCCTTGGAGCAAGTCACTTCATCCCTTTGGGTTTTCATTTGCTCCTCTGGAAGGTAGGAGAGGGGTGCAGTGAGCTCTGGTCTTCTTCTCAGGCTCTGCTGCAGCTGCATGAGTGGCTGTACGGCACGGCCCCCTGCCTGCATCATGGCAGGTTATACACAATAAGGAGATGAAAGGAATTTATCTGCTAAAGGAAGTAGCCCCATTTGTCAGGACAGTTGGCTCCATTGTGTCTAACTTAGGTATCTCATGAGCCTGTACACATGGCAGCCAAGGGGACCTGGCCGCCAGAGCCATAGGAGATGACCCAGCGTAATGGGCTGGGCAGTGAGGAAGCCAGACTCTGGAGCCAGCGTGGAGGTGCAGGAGCTTGCGAGCATGAGGGCATGATGAAGGGTGCACATAGGGACCCCTGGCTAACAGGGGCCCAGGAGACAGTATTACGGCGTTGGACTTTATATTCCCGGAGACCAGCACAGATCCCACAATGCGACGATGCCGAAAAATGGTAGAACTGAAAACCCCAGCCGGATCAATGCCAGAATAAACCTCTTTTCTGCTGAAATTGATAGCCTCCTAAAAAGCTAAGACACATGCAGCGGAGAATAATCATTATTGACCATCAAATAGCTAAGAACCAGCTGAGAAAATACAGAAGGACAAGCAGTAAACAATGAATGAGAAAACTCTTATATAGAGGATACGGTCAGAGTTAGCAACCAATTGCTTCTTCATGTAAATTAAATCAGCAGAGAATCTAAAACCATCCTGTAGACCACATTTAGAGGGTAGGAAGGGTGCACTGGGGCAAGGTGGGCAGGAGATGGGCTTAGCATCCAAGCAGGCTGGACACACAGCCCTCTGCCTGGTGCGTGATCTCAGCACTTCTTGTACCTTCTCTGAGCCTCACTGAAGGTAATAAAATCACCTGCCTATAAGCCTGCAGTGAGAATTAGAGGAGCAGATGGATGAGCCTCAGTCCTGTGTGGGGTCTCACTGCTCACAAGGCACCATGGGCGCCGTCTTTACCATCATCACTGTTGACACGGAGCCAATGGTGAAAGCAGGACACAGGCAAGCCCCAGCGTTTCCCACCATTGTCTTTTCTATTCGGCTTCAGGAAGACGTTAGACTTCTAGAAAGAGATTCCGTAAAGACAAGACTAAAAGGTAGACCCCAGATTTTGGCTACAAGTGGCAAATATGTCTTGTAAGATGGAGTTTACGTACTTGCGCCAAATGCCATTGGAAATACCGAAGACTGTGCAAAAATAAAAAAACAACAAACAGCCCCAGGAACACGGAGCCCTCTCCCAGCCCAGAACATCCACCAGCTCGGCCAAGAGTTCTGCTGGGTTTTCTCTAGGGACTGGTGCTGCTGTGGACACGACGAGCCAGAACACGGAGGGAAGGCTCCGCGCTAGGAAGGGAGAGGGAATGAAGAGGAGTCTCCGTCTCTTTCCTAATATCTTCGTCTCTGGGAACATTTCCTTCACCAGAGTCCTACTTTTCTCACCCTCACACCCCACTGCGCCCCTCCTGAGCCCACTCCTTTCTGAATATGGTCCACTGTCCTTCCGTGACCCACATCACCTTGGTCCTCTCCCTCATAAGCACATCCTAGGTGGGCCTGCCCTTCACTTACCCGTCCCTTTAGAAGAAATGTGAGCTTTCCAAAGGGAAGGGCAGAACCCTGCTTGTTGGTCTTTCTGCCCCCAGCACTTGACCTAGAGCCTTGCACTGAGGACATGCCACTCTTGTCTGCTGAATGAACAGCCACGTTTCCAGATGACGATGTCCTTTTCCAGTCAACATCAGCTCAGCGGGCCTTCAGGTATTTAGTTAGACTCGTGCCCTGCCCCAAACAGGGTGAGGATGCTTCTGGGCACAGAAATTAGCTCTGAGGCAGGAAGGAGGAAAGGGGACGCTTCTGGGAGGCAAAGGTGGTCAATCAGAGTGAGCACCGGAGACTCCGCGTGCTTGGGAAATACGTGGGTTCCCACACCAGCCTTGGGGAGCAGGATGGCGAAAAGGGTGTGTAGAGCAAGTTGAGGATGCAGCACCTGCCAAGCTTTTCAGAATCTCACGGTCAGGAACAGAACTCATGCAGGGAAGGGAGGGATTGGAAAGTAGGAGGCAAAGCAGAAGCCCTGAACCCAGAGACAGAGCCGGCGACCGGCCCGAGTGCAGCTCTGAGCCTCAGACATGAGGGGAGAAGAAGGGGATGGGGCGGGGAGGGGGTTGTGAGGAATGTCGTTGTCCAGGCTCCACCAGGCCTGCCAGCTCACACGCTCCAGAACAGCTCTCCTCGGGGCAAAGCAGGCTTTCCTCCCGAACACCCAAGAAGGTTTTCCAAAAGGTAATCACCATTTCCCCCAAACGACCCCAATATCTGCTGAAGCTAAACCTCGCGTGTGAGCCGGCGGGCGGCTTCATGACCGGCGTGAGAAGGCCGTGCCCCTGTGTGGGTGAGGAAGCGCAGTGCGGCTCCCTCCTGCGTGGTGGGACTAAGAAGAACCCTCTGCCACCCGAAAGGCGCCCTAACGCTTCAGAGAACGGATGGCTGCTGAGTGTGGCCAGGCTGGAGCTGCGGCTTCCCGCCTGATGCATTGCAGAATGTAACTTTCCAAAATGCATTGCTTTTAAACGAAAGGAGCTTTTGCTCTCATCTTAGCTCAGCGTTAAAATGCATGTGTGCACACACGCACATGCAGCCCCGCTGAGCTGGGAGTTGAAAAGACCCTAATTAGTTCTGATTCGTTAAGGCATGTATTTTAAAGAGCGTGAAACCTATTGAGATGCTACTTCCTAGCGCGAATACAGGGCTCTTAAAAGTCCTGATAAAGGTGAAAATCCAAGGCGCGCCTGGGAAGTGGGAATGTTCCCTTCGATTCAGGCTTCCACGGTCATGACTAGGAAGTCCTCTTCCTAATCTCAGTATCTTAAAATGAAGCCTTGATGTTGTTACGTGATTACCTAAAAGGAATGCTTCCTCCACAGACCGGAAGGATATTTTTAAAAGAATGTTAAGCTTGTGACAGGAATTATCGATACCTTTGGAATTTTTTTTTCGAGTGACTCAGGCTTACTTGAAGCCATTACCTAGGAGTTAGTCAGGGACTGCATGACGCCAGGCCCCAACTGTTTAAAGTAGAGCGTGGCTTAGTGAAAGAATGAAAAAACCGAGGATGTTCTTTGTCCATTATTCTCACCGTGATGAATGATGCTTGTTTTCCTCTCCACTTTAATTAGAATGTTTCTACATTTGCCAAAGAAAATGTTGGAATGGAGACAAAAACCTGAAATTATAGGAACAGGGCTTGATGTAATAGCTTATTTGTAAAGGAAACACAACTTGTTTGGTATTTTATTGAAACAGGAAGTTCAGAAGCTTAGTACACACAAGTACAACAAATTCTCAGGTGCCTGTTGAGTCATCTGTTGTTGGAAATAGTCTCCTGGTAGTTTTCCCCTTGATTTACTTTTTATCTTCATTTTGTTTTTTTGAAAGTAGTGAGGGTAGGAAGTTACAGAGAGATTCAATTAGAGATTATGTGTATTTTTAAAAATCAGCTATCAAGATTAAATAAAGCAAGCGGGAATTCTCTCCTTGCTCCCATATACCAATTTTTGTAATTATGTACAAGGTGAGGGAAACCAAAGAAAAACAATCACTTGCTTCAATGTAATTACTAATTCAGAAGTAACCATTACTCTGGGGAATTGTATTAGAGATTAATAAAGATGAAAAGTACTGTAGTTTTATTTCTCTATGTTCTATTTGCTATGAAGCGGTCAATAAAGTAACCTTTTCCCCACAGGAGCTAGTTAATAGTTTGCTTCATACTAAATAAAAGTTACAGAAATATCTGGAGCGAGTTGGTGGAGACACAGAAATCTTTAGGTTGGAATTTCTTGTCCTTTTCCAAAGGATTAGGCCAGGACATTGCTGTCAAATCTGCAAAACCTACTCATCCTGGCAAGAGTTCAGTATTTTTAAGACTCACTAGTGTGCTACTTCTAATAGTGCTTAGGGGCCCCCAGGGGAAGGCACGGAAGAGAGGGTCCCTGGCAGGGACTCCAGACCTTCTCTAGCTGGCTGAGGGTGCTGGCCTGGCCACCTATAGCCCTCAGCGCACAGGTGGAGGTGTAACTGGTATTCCTGTGGGAGTGGCAGTGTCCATCTTTGAAATTTAAGAACCTGCTCCTTTAGATACGTTTACCATTGCCCACCATTGGGGATTGGGGCAGCACTGGCCACCCTTGGCGGCGCTTCTCTAGCTTACAGCAGGGTCTGAGTGTCTCTAGCACACCTCTGACTGAGGCAGGTTAGGCTTGTGACATCACATCTTCTCTTCCTACGTGGGGCAGAGACTATACAATACATGTGACAAGAGAAAAACCTTACAGCTTTGTATTGAAAGATTTCTTAAGTTTTTAGTTTATTGACTAAATAACACTGAACAAAACGATTCTACTATGAAACAAAAGGATTGAACCTCTGTGAGGGTTGTGGCATTGTTTCGATAGCTGAGCAACGCAGGAGGCACACAGGCCATCGCTGGGGGCAGGTTGGAGGCCTTCAATTCCTTTACAGCTATGGGCTACCATCAAGGGTGAGTGCATTGAGGAGACATTGCCTGGAACTACTGGACAGACATCTCACCCGGGAGAAGGGAGCATGGTCCTTAACACACTTCCATGCACCGTTCAGAATCGCTAACCACAGCAGTGCAGAGACAGATGACAAGGGCCACTACGGGGTCACCAAGGGAGGAAATAGGGACCGGAGCCCCCCAGGAAGGAGAGCTGAGGCTCCCTGTGGGCTGGGGGCTGGCTTTGTGGCCCTGCAGCCACCACCTGGAGATGAGAGACCTGTCCCTAGGCCTCCCTGCAGCCACCACCTGGAGACAGAGTCCCTAGACCTCCCAGCTGTGCCCACCTGGGCGGCTGCACTTTCCAGAGGATTCTTCCTGCAGCTTCCACCCTCACAGCTCTCAGCTGTCTTTGCAGGTGCATCTCTGGAAAACAGTTCTCATCAGGGCACCCTGTGCTTCCCAGTCTCTAGTCATTTCCCTTCTCTGAAGGTTCTAGTTCAGACTCTTGAGCAAAGCCTTCAAGACCTCTCCTTAAACTGGCCCTCCTCCTCTTCCGTCCAGCCACCTGGTTGCCTCCTGGCTCTTCCTGCCCTAATACCGGCTGCCCACACGGGATTGCTCACCTCCTGCAGGGAGCCGGATGTCTGTGGCAGTCTCCCTCCCGCCATGACACCCCCTACCTGTCCTCCATCATATGGGACACACACCCACACCCCACATGCACATCATACATACATGCCCACCAGACACACATACACCATACAGACCACGCACCCACATGCACACCATACATACACACAACACACACATTAAATACACATGCCACTACGCAGAATGCACACCACACACTCAACACACACCACATACACACACACCCAATCACATACCACATATACCCACACCACACACACACAAGCCTTTCCTAATTATCTAAAGGACAAGCTTTTCTGGGAAGCATTCCCCAGAGCTTCTAGAGAAATTAGTGTCACCCTATTCTGTGGTTTTGTAGTAATGTTTTTATATCACCAGTATAAATACTAGCATATAAAAAGGGTAATCAATGTGCCATAATAATTCTTTAAGTATGTCTCCTCTGCTAGATGATTAGCTTCCTGAACATAGGCTCTGAAGAATTTTTTCATAGTTTTAAATCCATTGCATGGAATACAGAAGGCTCTCCATAAACTCCCTGAGTTTAAGTGGAATCGGATTGGAAGGCAGTAGCAAGGCACCAAGTGCGGTGAGAGCCAAGCTCAGGAAAACCGGTGTCCTTGAGCAGAAAGACTTAGGAAGGGTGCTCGCTAGCGAGGAGGGAGGCAGCAAGGGGCCAGCCCGTGGGGAGCCTTAAGCACCTAGAGCAAGGCGGTGCACACTTTGTCTGGCAAGGGCTGGAGTGGGAGAGGGACCGTCCTTGCATTCTGTGCGAATTTCTATGGCAATGACATGGAGGGAAATGAAGGTAGGAACAAGAGTCCCAGTGGGAAGTGGCCTGGCAACCAGAGGTGTCCGCAGGACACCTGAGCCTCAGCAGTGGCTGTGAGGATGGGAGGGAGAGCCAGACCCCAGCCTGTCTGGGGAGAATCTGGATGCCGGAGAAATGGATGGAAGGGAGGGTGGGGGGCTGAGTGGCGGCGGCTGGGCTGTGCTCTCCCACTCAGCCCCAAAGCGGGGAAGGCTGCTTGCCTTTGGGTTCATTTCCTTTCTTTAATACACAGTAAATTCCTGGTCACCCTTTGTTGTTGGCTGGTTGGGTTTGTCGCTTTCCTTGTTGTTTACAACCTCCAGGTATTTGTGGACAGATCTTATCATCTCCTTCCCTCTTAGTCACCTCTTGGCCCAACTCTGCATATTTTACTCTTTTTAACTCTGCTCCTGTTCTGACCTCCGCACTCTCGGAAGCATATTTGCTTTGTGTTTTCAGATTTTATTTCATTTTGGCTATTTAAAGAGATGCAGTAAACTAAATGTGGCCTGGCAAGTCTGGTCTTAAAATAGAAAAAATATGTATATGTATATTTGTGTGTGCATGTGTGTCTGTGTACATAGGCGCATGTGCGTGCCCGTGAGTGTGCGTCCGTGTGTGGGTGCGTGTGTGGCCAGTGTACTATAAACCCAGGGCATCAGTCTCCTGACGTCATTGCTTGCACTTTTTGCCATTCTCCCCCAAACATTAGTTTTCAGCCTGTATTTTCTCAGTTTCCCCAAAAATGATATAAAAAAAAAAAGTCAAATGAGAAAGTGATCAGCGTCTACCACCGGACTCTGCTTTCATGTCCATCCATGTGTCTGAGGTCTTGGGGACTCATAGGAATTTGCTTATGTTCTTAGTCCCATTAACACGAATAGTTTCAGAAGGGCCAGCTCAGTTTTGTCTTCAGTTTTTTCACCAGTGATTGTCCAGGGGTGGGGTGACAGTGGAATGCAAAGGGGCATGAGTGAACTTTTTGGGATGATGGAAATACTCTATATTTTGATTGAGGTGTTATTACTTCAATGTGTCAAAATCATCAAAATTTTTACATTTCATCATTCGTAAATTATACCTCAGTAAAGTTGATTTTAACAGTTAAACACATACACTTTGCTCAAAAATGATCCTGTAAAGCATTTATGCCTTTATATGAATTTAGCTAATGCATTCTCTCCCCAGGGCCATTTGCATTTTAGGATATAACTGATGATGTGGAAGGTACCAGCAAGGAAGTATGGGATGGGAATCTGGGGATGGAAGTACCTTCCTGCTTTCAGTAAGTTACATAGGCGCTCCTTGTTCATAAGGCTGAGCTTGGTTTCAGATAAATAATCAGAAAGTAGGTTGTGCAAGGTTTTAAGAAGATGATCCAAACTGGGACTTAGTAACCAACTCCACTTGCATTCTCTGAACTTCATATCAAGTCAATACTCTTTATGCTACAATTCCATCTTACATTAAAAAGCAGGTCTACTAAGGGACCCGATTCCCATGAAATAAATGTGCTTTTTATAATGCTTGATTTGCAAGTCAGTTTCAAAAATAATTTGGTGAAGATATCAGGGTTATTTTTACAAGATTAAAAATCAGTATTCAATAGATTATTTTATTCACTTTGACTTTTTTTTTTTAACCTGTCTGTGACGTGTGTCTCCTTTCATCCACACACACACCTTGGCCAGTAGGAAACAGGCACACTCTGCTGGTGGCAGAGGGATGGGGACTGGAGCCCTATCTTGGACCTTCCCTGTCTCACCTAGCTCAACCCCCATGCTGTCATAGGCCACAGCCAAGTGGCCTTCCAGGGTTGCACTGGAAGGAGCCACAGCCCCTCCATGGAGCCATCCCAAACACAGCTTCTCCACGGAGCCCTGGTCTCAGCTCTGGAGGCCAGCAATGTGCTTCACCCACTGGCCTGCCACGTTCCAGCCAACAGAAGAGCTTTTGACTGAGAAGTGGAAACTAGGTTATTCAGATCAGATCTCTGTTGTAGACTCCAGTACCCTAATGATGAATTTTTAAAATTAAACATTCCCTAACAAACCTCCAAGACTCTTTGCTTGTGTCGGTCAAAATACAGTGGAATGTGAGAGCACATGTCAGAATTCTGCAGCCTATGTTTGCTGTTGTCGTTGTTGTTGTTTTGAGACAGAATCTCACTCTATTGCCCAGGCTGAAGTGCAGTGGCACAAACTCGGCTCACTGCAATCTCTGCCTTTCAGGTTCAAGTGATTCTCCTGCCTCAGCCTCCTAAGTAGCTAGGACTATAGGCGTGTGCCACCACGCCTGGCTAGTTTTTGTATTATTAGTAGAGACAGGGTTTCACCATGTTGGCCAGGCTGGGCTCGAATTCCTGACCTCAGGTGATCTGCATGCCTTGGCCTCCTAAAGTGCTGGGATTACAGGTGTGAGCCACCACATCCGGCCCAACCTACTTTTATACTATGAACAAAACTTCTTAGAATTACCAACTTAAGTACAATAGAAGCTTTTGAAATTAGCTGGGGGGAAATTGAGTTGCTAAGTAAGGAGGAGTAAGAGCAAGAAGATCAGAAGGAACCACAGAATCGAAAACGTTCAAAAGGAAAGAAAATCAGGAAAGTGTTTGGCGCCATCCCTTCATTTCATAGGGGAAGTCAGGTCACCCCGACAGGACCTTATGTCCCTCCTTGTCACCTGACCTCTCCCTGTGAGTCTCCGTGGTCCTGGTCCCACAGCAGGTGCTTGGGGTCCCAGAAGGAGCCCAGGTCTCCTGACACCCAGCCCCACTCTTACTGGGTCCCTGAATGTGGAATGGTTACTCATGTTGGGGGAATTTTATATTCTTTTTTCCAAAAGTTGATATCCAGCTCGGATCTGTTCTTCCTGGGAGCTTGTCACTGCCCTTTATCTCCTCCCTGCCTGTACTCCTGCTCACTTGGGACTCACACTCTTTGCAAAAAAGCTTGTTTCACCCACGGGTAAGTTTTGTAACTAGAGCAGGGAGTCCTTGCCTTTCATTCTGATGCATTCCCCAAAAGCAGAAAAGTGTTATGCGATGGGAGTTTGCATTTCTGACCAAAGACTCCGCAGCAAATAAATCATGGAAAGGAACAATATGTCCTTAAACCAAGATGTAACACTGTAAACCTCTACTGTCTTATGAAATAACAATACTGTGCTTTGAGTAGCCAGACCACATAGTAGCTGGACTCTGGACTCTAAGCAGGGATGAAGTCAGTGGCTGCTGGTCTGGGCCTTCCCCAGAACTAAGCCAAGAGATCAAATTTTGTTTTTAAGTTCTATGAATCGCAGACATTATTTTTGTAAAAATTTTTTTTTTTTTTATGAGACAGAGTCTGTCTCACTCTGTCACCCAGGCTGGCATGCAGTGGCACGATCTCAGCTCACTGCAACCTCCACCTCCCTGGTTCAAGCAATTCTCGTGCCTCAGGCTCCCAAGTAGCTGGGATTACAGGTGTGTGCCACCATGCCCAACTAATTTTTGTATTTTTAGTAAAGATGGGTTTCACCATGTTGGCCAGGCTGGTCTCGAATGCCTGACCTCAAGTGATCTACCCCCCTTGGCCTCCCAAAGTGCTGGGATTACAGGCATGAGCCACCATGTCTGGCTTTGTAAAAATTTCTTAAAGCCAATTTGCTTGTTTAAAAAACTAAATCCACATTGGTAAGTTTTGTTTTACTAAAAAAATTGTGAATAAGTTGTAAAGTTTTTGATAAGTTCAGTGGCTCCTGTAGGCAGACAATAAATTGCTAAGTCCCAAAGTATTGCAAGATTCTGGAGAGTACTTTGTTCGTCCTTGGAAGAATATGCCTGATTGTAAGCAAAAACAAACTACTGAAGCCTTGAAATGATGAGGTTGTTTCCATTTACTCGCGCATAAAATAATATATCTAAAACATCCAGCAACGCTCAAACAAAGAGAGTAAAACGCTTTTGAGAAATCAGATATGATTCATTCCAGTTCAACTTGAAAATTCACAACAGTCCGTGCTGCATTTTATGCATCTTGAACCAAACCATGGCTTTGAATAAAGGCTTCATTTAAAAACCTAACCTATATATGGTGGGTGTTCATGTTCTATTAAAGCAAGATCCCTGTTCTAGTTGGAGGGAACTTCCCTAGGTCCTGCAGCATAAACCACTGCCTGTCTACCAGGGAGTGTCAGGAGGATGTGCTGCTTCCTGCCCCCTCCTGCACAGGGTGCAAGGCTGTGCTGAATGGAGATATTCTAGGAAGGAGGAGGGTGTATGTGAGATGGGGTGGCATCCACAACAAAATTAATAAAGCATTAGCAACCTTAGGTGACATGATTTGGCTATGTCCCCACCCAAATCTCATCTGGAGTTCCCACATGCTGTGGGAGGTAATTGAATCATGGGGGACAGGTCTTTCTCATGCTCTTCTTGTGATAGTGAATAAGTGTCCCAAGAGCTGATGGTTTCATAAGGGGGAGTTTCCCTGCACAAGCTCTCTTCTCTTGTTTGCCACCATGTGAGACGTGTCTTTCACCTTCCACTATGAGTGTGAGGCCTCTCCAGCCACGTGGAACTGTAAGTCCATTAAACCTCTTTCTTTTGTAAATTGCCCAGGCTTGGGTATGTCTTTATCAGCAGTATGAAAACAGACTAATGCATTTGGAAACCATGAGGCTGATGGTGTTCAGGACATACTGTACCCATTTATAGCACCTTGGCATTTCAGAAAATCGCAGAAGCGGGAAGGCCCCTCTCACTTTCCCCTCCTTGCCCTTCTCCGCTGGGGCAGGTTATAAGATCCTCATTTGGGAGAGTCTGTCCCAATACTTGGAGGAAAGGAACATCCTTGTCTCTGAAGACACAGAGCACAGACAAGAATCAGAACAAACAGGCCTTTCTCAGTGACCCCAGTTTATCTCCATTAGCTCACTCCGTTTGTCTAATCACCTCCTCCACCACTATCCACTGTTATCAAACCTAAGTACAGAATACCCAAGTTTGCCCGTTTCTTTGGGTCCTCCTTTCCTTATGATGGCTCCTGTGTCACATGAAACACATACTAAATATGTGTGCCTGCTTTCCTCTTGTTACTCTTTTGTTACAAGGAAGGGCGCCAGCCATGAACCTAGCAATGGGTGAGGAAAGAAATCTTTCCTTCCCTGCTGATACGGTTTGGCTGTGTCCTTACTCAAATCTCATCTTGAATTGTAGCTCCCACAATTCCCATGTGTTATGGGAGGGACCCAGTGGGAGATAATTGAATCACGGGGGCAGTTTCCCCCCATACAGTTCTCATGGTAGTGAATAAGTCTCACGAGATCTGACGGTGAATAAGGGGAAACCCCTTTCGCTTGCTTCCCATTTTTCTCTCTTGTCTGCTGCCATGTAAGACGTGCTGTCCACCCTCTGCCATGATTGTGAGGCCTCCCCAGGCAGGTGGAATTGTGAGACCATTAAACTTCCTTCTCTTTTTAAATTACCCAGTCTTGGGTATGTCTTTATCAGCAGCATGAAAACGGACGAATACGCTTACCAGGCCCAGGATTTGTTTGGCAATAAAGTGATCTGTTCACCCCCAAGAAGTGGGTGGAGCTGGGAAAGGCCAGACCAACCATTTGGAATACTGTTTTTGATTCACCCCCAGGAGGTGAGGATTGGCGGGGGCTGAGGGGAGTGCTCACCTCCAGCAAGGTGAGCTGGAGCCCAAAGCAGGACTCCAGCCTCAGCAGAGGAACTGGAGAGCAAGCCAGGAAAGGCAGACGGAGCTGACTCGCGTGCCAGGGTGGGAGAGGGCGCACGGCCTACCCAGACCCTGATGAGTGAGCACAGTGAAAACAATGCCAGGCTTCACCTGCCCGTGCTCACCGACTGGTGGCAGGGGGGCTGAGCAGGTGCTGAGGTGCCCACGGTGAGTAGGAGAGGAAAGGCAGGCGTTGGCCTAAAGGCAATCGCAAAAGAGAGATGCGCTGAGCATTGTAGCGCTGTATCCATGAAAAAGGAAGCTCATCTTTTACTGCCTGTCTGTCTAATTGTTTTAGACTTGACCCTGCATTTGCTGCCCTGATTTCTTGTCCTAACCCTTCAAGCTTCTTAAAACAGGGACTCTATTTTCTTCTCCTTTGGTCAGTGCAGGGCCGCAGGGCTCCCTTGCTAAGTGCTTACTGACAGATGTAAGTTTATGGTTAGAGATATGAACCCGCTTGCTCTTCTGAGCCTCTGTGATTCTAATTCGGTCCTTTGCTGTCATTAGAATTGTCTGGGGAGATTTTTGTAACTCCTGCTACTCAGGCACACCTCGTGTACTTAAATCAGAATGCTCGGAGTTGGGGCTCCAGAAACTGGAGTTGTTCAAACTCCTCGGGTGACTGCACTAGCAGTCAAGTTTGAGAACCATGGGCAGGGTAAAATCTTTGCTCAGCCTGAGCAGCCTATGAGCTTCACCTAGGGAGCTTTAACAATCGCAAATGCCTAGGCCTCCCCACCCTCCATCCCATGTTCTGACTTAATTAGCATAGGGTGGGGCCCCTAAAACAACATTCTAACAGCTTCCCAGGTGATGAGAATGCACGACTAGGATGAGCTTCTCCTCTGAAGCATGAAGACCCACAGAATACTGCAGAGTTGCTGGGGGTGGTCCTCCCCAAATTCTCGCCTAAAACCCCCAACTTTCAGTGACCTTGTGGACCTGCTTTTGTGTTATTATAAGGTTTACAAATTTCTGTGCCACCTATCAGACCATTTTTTAAGGATCAAATAAAAGTTTCTATAACTTTTATAGTTCTTTCCCTGTGCATTTTCTCATGATATTGAAAAACGACAGTGAAAAGCAACCAAGGCATTTCGGCAGCATATGCTGCTGACTAGTTCACGCAGTTACCACCGAAGCGCATGGACGCGGCCCAGAGCATCAGCCTGTGCCCACTAACGGGGACAGAAACCTACCGCGTTCGAGTTTTGACATATTTCTCGCAGTTGTTGAAAACTATGAGGCATGAAATCCAGATTTATGACTTTTTAAAAAGTTATTTGTGGATTCCCAAGACGATTATGTTCCCATCACTTATGTAGCCTTAAAAGAAAAAAAACTCAAATGATGCTTTAAAAAAATCCAAGTTTGGCGCTCGCTGAGTTCCAGTGTCAGTTGTCTGAATCACATTCAGCGAAAGTCAGGGGAAAAAAATACATTCTGCCTTCCTTTAACTGCTAGTTTGTCATGGAGAACAGAAAGTCCCATTTGTATGTGGCTTTTGGAAAAGCTAAGCCGGGAGCGATTATCCTGATGCACTTTTACTTTTTGCATAAAATAAGAATTTGAGGAGGATGTCCCGGGAGAGTGAGCCACTTCTCATTTCCCAGGCCTCGCCTGCCGTCCTCTTTGACAACATCGTAGATTTTATTTTTGCCGGGAATCTCATTATCAAAGCAATGCCCTCCCACACACACACACATTGCCAGGTAAACCATAGAGGGTGAGGGGGACCCAGTTCATGATTGCCTTAATACACCCCCTCCTCTGCCATCACCTCCTTTTTTGTCTGGATAATTTCTTTGGCAGTTCTCTCAACTTTTATTTCTGAAACATCCTAAAACATCTCAGTATTAAAAGCAAGGCTGATTATATAAACCATACTCCCATGCCTGACAACACATGTTTTTGCTTGAGGCCTTTACTGCCAAGAGCCGTAAGGACCCTCTAAGTCATGTTCGCTATTTTTACTGGCCTTGAGAGTCTGCTTGCTTTGACATGCTCTTGTCTCCGTTGTCAGACTGTTAAATACTCATCCTTCTCGTTCTCTTAAATAGATGCAGATGCGTGGGGCTGGGTTGCCACTGAGCCCTCTTCTCTTTTGCAAGAGCTGGGATGGGGCCAGAAGGTGGTTTGGAAAACACGAGCCACCTTGATTTTAGACAAACTCTAAGTTACAATCAGGTGTCTTCATTTATAACATTTAACTTTTTCTTAACCTGTTCAAGCCATGTTGTTGGCTACTGATTAGAATATCTTTTTATAACTTACCTTAAATCTCACTACTTGTTCCGACCATCCCAGAGTCTGGCGTCAACTGTCATTGCGTGCTGCTCTTTCCAGCCTTTCTAGTTCGACTCTTAGCAAAAGCCATAATCTTCCTCCAGTCTGTTTCCTTTCTGCAGTGACAAAATTGCCCAGGGAAAGGAAAAAGAACAGCATCGATCTTCTTTCTTTTTAGCTCCCTGGTTTAAGGCTTTCTTTTCCCCCATGATGAAAAACTATAATCATTCTGCTTAGAAAGTACAGACCCCTAAGCCCACTTCTAAGAGAAGGATGGATTTTCAAGTCTGTTATCTGTACTTTCCCAGAGCCTGGGGGTCTCCCAGGCCAGAAGTTGACAGAACTGTCTTCATACACTCGAGACAACTTCATGCCCATTTCCTTAAAACTAAGAACATAAGACACTGATTTTTCTTCCAAAAAAAAAACAAAAAAAACCTTTCTTGTTCTTTCAAGCACTGTCTCACTGACAGTGTTTCATACAAAATTGAAACTTGGAACTTTTGAACTGCAAATTTAGCAGAAAATGAATCCGTGCTTTTGTGGCTTTGCTTGTCACCTCTGCTCAGATGCCTCCCAGACCCCTCTCCAGCTGCAAGCTGCACGCAGAACTGTTCCTCTAAAAGAAAACAAACTCCTGTTTTTCCTACTACTGCTACTGCTACTACTATTGCTATACACACACACACTCAGAGAGAAAACAGTTCTGACACCAAATGTATGGGTTTTTTTTCACACCAAACAATTGTGCAGTTCACTGCAGACACCAGCTGAGTGTCCTACAATCCAATTCTGGCACCACCTGCCTGGAGTTAGCAGGTGAAGGACTCAGGCCCACAAGCCTGCCCGCATCCCCATGCCAATTGCATGTCCCAGGTCTCTCTTCTAACTGACCAGCGGTAAATCAGGGGTTCCCACAACCCCCTCCTGAGATTTGTAACTTGCTAGAGCAGCTCACAAAACTCAGAGAAACATTTAACATTGACCAGTTCATCACAAACGATATTTTGAAAGGATGTGAATGAACAGCCAGAGAGGAGATGCACAGGGCCCGGGGCTGGGGAGTGGGGCACACGGAGCTTCCATGCCCTCTCAGGGGGCATCACCTCCTGCACCAGGGTGTGTTCAACCCCAAGCTCCTGAACCCTTTAACATCAGGATTTTTTTTTTTAGACAGAGTCTCGCTGTGTCTCCCAGGGTGGAGTGCAGTGGCGTGATCTCGGCTCACTGCAAGCTCCGTCTCCCAGGTTCACGCCATTCTCCTGCCTCAGCCTCCCGAGTAGCTGAGACTAGAGGCGTCCGCCACCACACCCGGCTAATTTTTTGTATTTTTAGCAGAGACGGGGTTTCACCATGTTAGCCAGGCTGATCTCGATCTCCTGACCTCGTGATCTGCCCGCCTCGGCCTCCCAAAGTGCTGGGATTATAGGCATGAGCCACCGCGCCCAGCTTAACATCAGGATTTTTAAGGAGCTTCATTACATAGGCAGGATTGATGAAATCTTTGGCCATTGAGTGAACTGCAGACCTTGTGGGGGTGGGGCTGAAAGTTTCAACCCTCCAAAGATTGGGCACGTTCCTCTGGCACTCAGCCTACAGCCTCCAGGAGCCACCTCATTAGCATACACTCAGGTAGGGTTGGAAAGGGCTTGTGATAAATGATGAAGGACGTTCTTCTGCCTGTATCGCTCGGGGAATTCCAAGGGTTTTAGGGGCTCAGTGCTAGGAACCCGGGGTGGAAACCAAATACATATTTCTTGGTATAGCACAGTGTCACCCCCTCACTGCCTAATTTGGTGACTAGCTGCCCCATCACATTCTGCCTATTTAAGCCAAGCCCCTCTTCTCCATGGCCAACCTCCTCTCCTCCCCAGCCAGCCCACTTCCCAGGCGTGATAACTCTTCTGCCCCAGCTGGAGAGTCGTTCTGAGGCTTTCATCCTTGTCCACGTGCCACCTGGCAGTACTGCTGCCTGTCTTTTGAGGGCTGCCTGAGGTTCACTACCCCTTTCTCCATTACCTCTGCGACCTGGCTAATCCACATCCTCCCACACCTGTGCTCTTCAGCGCCACTGCCTGCCCCGCTCGGTGCCTGTCCTCATCCCCGCAGCCTCCACCCTGGGCTTCCTGACCCCCACTGCGTCCGGCACCGCTGGTTGCGGACCTGCCCTGGCTCTCTCTGCCCAGCTGGCTGGCCTGCCTCTGTTCCGACCTCCCCTGTCTGGCCTGGTGTTCTGGGCGCCTCCTCCGCTCACATCGCCGCTTCACCTGCTTTTGCTATCTGCACTTTCCATGTCCTGCTCCTTCTCCCAGCTGGTGGTGCCTCTGAGAAGACTGAGAACCGCCTGTGAACCCCGCAATTTTGTGGGTGTGGTGGGAGCAAAGGCAGAGGGTGTGAGTTTAGTGGGCGTGCGCCACTCTTTCAAGAAGTTTTGTTACAAAAAGATGCAAAGGAAGTGAAGAGGGAAGGGGGTTGCAGGACGGGAGAAATCAGAGCGTTTTTGTTGTTTGTTGTTGTGACTGTTTTGACCCAAAACATGACAAACAGGACAGAAGGAAGACCTGATGGAGCATGTCCTTGAGAAGGCGAGAGGAATGGGGTTGGCCTGGTGGGGGATCGGCCTTCTATATGGGGGTTCCTCTCCAGCAGCCCAGGGTTCTGGGGAAGGCAGGCCTGCAGCAGGTGCTGGGTGCCAGGGAGCAGGAAACATCTCTGTTACTTCACTGTTCTCAGTGGGGAGCCATGGCTGAGCGTGAGAAAGGGCTTACAGGCTGCAGGCCAGGCAGACGGGAATGGGCAGCGAGGAGGGGAGGACGAGCCAGGTAGAAAGAGTGGTTAGAAACACGGAGGGCCACACGGCCAACAGTCAGGGGACTAGCACACCAGCCAGACCCACCCGCGGCAATGCCGATGCAGAGAAGCTCGGCATCTGAATTTAACCCGGGTTGTGGTTTGACTGAGTCCAACGTGGAGAGAAGGGCCAGGGAGTCACAGGGGGGTGGTGGGCTGTGTGCTGGTTTAGAGGCTGGGACATGGAGGGGTGAAGGCGGGAGGCAATTGCGTCTGCTGGGCAGGGGCCTGGGGCTGCTGACAAGGTGGGAGATGGCAGGTACAGAGGAAGCTACAAGGGATTCTGCAGTTCCCCGGGGAGAGAGGAGCCCAAGGGATTGGGGGGTGAGGGGGTTGGAAGGGGCACCTGTGGATGTCCTGAGACTTCCAGGAAGTGGGACAGGATCAGTGATGGAGATAGAGACAGAGTCATCAGGGCCGAGAGGAATGACAGTAACAGCGAGGTTGAAGTGGGCAGCCCCATCTGGCAGCACGGGGTTTGGAGCTGGCTTGTGGAGGGCCAGGGAACAGGATGCTTTGAGGTGGCAGCTGGGAGCAGGGATGTTTTTGATTGCCAACGGAGAAGGTTTGATGCAGAGTTTCAGGAGCCTTCATGTCTTCCCCATCTGAAGACCTTTTCTATTTTTATGGGATTGAGGTGATTGCGAGAATAGTTAATGGTGTGCTCCGTTCCTATTTCTCTAGTTTTTCTAAGGTCCAGGGGCTGCAGGCATCGTTTGTCCTTCTCCCCGGTGCCAAAGACCAGTTAATTCCGACTTTGATGGGCTCAGTGCAGGCCACATTGTCACGTGTAACTCTACACTGAGAATTATTTTAGAAGGTTAAAGTCTTAAAAATATTTTGTTTTTCCAAATGGTGGCCTCTGGGTCTGCCTTCACTTCTTTTGCAATCATCAGCATTAGGATCTGCTTTTGGAGACGGTTGTGCAGAGCCAGGGCTTTCACCAAAGCTTGGCCGCTTGGACAGGACTCACGATGGAGGACGGTCAGATGCCCCGGGTTTCACATGCCTGCATCCTCCCGTGGGTGTTGAGGGTCCTGCCTCCTTTCCACTGCCAGGCTGGCGTCTCGTCCCCTCACCCCCATCTCCTCCAGAGGAAGACGAACTTAATCAAATCTTATCACAACTACATGCTGCCTCCTGGAAAAAGCCTGCCTTCTCGCCCCCTCTTGTCCCTCCCTGCATGGAGGCAGGCCCTTTGTCCAGTGCCCATGTGCCTTGGTGGGTGGTCTTTCTAAGTCATCAGAGGAGATTAGCAAACACACATGTCCATTGGCCTAACGCCCAATCTGCAGGCAGCCTCATGAATAATCAACGTGACTTGTCTCTGTAGTTCAATGCCTGTATCCGCCTCTCGGTTGGTATTGAACCTGGGGGAAAAAAAGATGGATTATTCATTGGAAACCTCAAAACCTCGACAGCTGAGCTTTCTTACAAATGCCTGTGTGGCCCCTGTGGTATCTTAGTGTTCACCTCCCCATTTGCACGTAGGAAGCCAGTCACATTACTGGATTCCTGGTGAGTTTGACTTTTCATTCTGTCTTGAATCTCCCTCCCTTCCCCAACCCCATACCCCACCCTACTTCATCCCTTTCTCTTGGGTCTTCCTGATCCCAACCCCTCCATCTGTCCTCCACATTGCCTGCATAGTGAGCCTCCTAACACACGGATCCCCCCATGGCCTTGTCTGCTCAGGTGTCTGAGGTCCGCAGTAACCACGCTCACACTGCGGAATCACGAACGCTCTGGTCCACACCTCATCACTTGGCGTGCATGTAAATGTTTTAGCAACTTAGCTCTCGCAATTATTGCCTGCCGATCCCCTCGCCCCTCACTCCTAGTGACCCTGGGCTGCATTCACGCATGCCGTGGGTCTTCAGACACCCAGGTCTCAGGACCTGAGGGGCTCCTGTGTGCTTTCTGTGAGGAACTGTCTTTCTGCTCACAACTCCATGTCACATGCCACCATCATGAAGTCCTCCCTAAATGCCCCAAGCCCACTCAGGCTCCCACTTTCCTGTCCATGAAACGTCTGTAACTTCTAGGGTGTCCTGAGGAAGCAAAGACCGTGTCCCTGCATTTTTGCATCCTCAGAACTTAGCCTGATACAATGAAATGAGAGTTCACTTAACGACATGACAAGCGAATGTGCAGGTGCTGCCGCAGGGGTGATGTGGGGATGAGTGCACTGATCCTGTGGCTCAGCCCTGAGTTGGGGGCAGGAGGCAGGCGCTGGGAGGAGGATTTTATGTCTTAGGAAGCACGGGAAGGCCTTGCCAGGATCCAAGAAAAAATGGAAAGTAGACCAATGTAAGCGTTAAAAGGACACATTTTATTTTATCTTTTAAATGTATGTACACAGTACAGTTGACTTTTTGTATACAATTCTATGAGTTTTAACACACATATAGATTAGTGTAACCGCTAATTATAAGACTGTAGGGAACTGGGGGAAAAAATGCATGCATTGAGGAATGATATGGCATATTTGGGGGACAGAAAACAGGCTTGATGAGGACAGAGTCTATTTAAAAGAGACAGTGGGCACTGCGATTGGAGGGGAAGGCAGGGCAGGGTTTTAGAGGACCCTGAGTGCTGGGCTACAGGATTCAATAAAGTTATTAATGAGATTGGCCGCATTGTGGATTCTGAAATATTTATTTAATACCTTGAGGAGGGTGTGAGGAGATTGTGCTGATGATTGCATAACTCTGACTATGCTAAGAACTACTGAGTTGCACCCCGAGCTTGCATGACTGAGCGCTTTACCAGTTAGGAAGTTTTCACGTATTCCATCCTTTAAATCTAAGGTGCCTTGACTGTAAGGCCCGCGAGTGTTTTCTGGACCACTCAGAGGAATAATGCTGTGAATGAGAACTACAGCCCTGTAAGACACGTCCTGTATTGTTGTTGAGGCGGGAAAGTGCATCTTAAAGCCAAGGAGTGACTTTAAAGGGTGAGCTCTACGCAGAGGGAAAAGCAAATGCACTGATTGAAATCCAACACCCTGGGCCGGAGTAAATGAACCATCAACCACCCATGGGGCTTCATTTCTTGGTGATGGATAAATAGCTGGGATTCCTTGAAGCTAGAAGCCATGGGGAAATTCTGTTCTGCTTAGCTTTGTCAACAACACAGTCTGCCTTAACTGACTTGGAGGTAAATAGATTTGGAGAGTATGAGCTAAAACCCATTAAATCAGATGAAGACACAAACGTAAGCACAGCCAATGTGTTGTAAAGCAAAGCTAATGTCGCTTCAGCCTTAACTGAAAGACTTTCCTAGCAGTCCTCACCCTCTGCAACCCAGGGCTCCTAGGAGGAGCTCATGGCAGAGAAAGGCTTCTGGCTTCTGCCAGTGCCTCCTCAACTTACATGTACGCATCAGTGTATATCCGTGGGTATGAAATGAACATTTTATGTCACCATTAGCAGAGGAAAGCAGGAACTCTTTCAAACCCCACCCAAAATTCACTCTGACTACTGAGCGGTCCTGTTGTTTATTTTGGAGGACTTAACCCTGGAGCAGTCCATAAGCTCCACGTAATCCCCTCTTCTGTCATGATTTCTTTTAAAGAGAGATCTTGGGTTCTGTAGGGGAACATTTGTGCTTCACTGAAAAACTCCATTTGAGGCCTGCTCACAGCCTGCCAGCTTATCTGCTTGCAGCCTTCATTGCTTGGGAGCTGTTTTACAGCTTCATAAGTTGTAAATAGCTGCTGGCAGTGCAAACACACTTGTCTATGGGCAGGAAATGAATTCTGTCTGGTGGAGGGAATGCTTCTTACCTTGTAGGGAAGCCAACTTTTTTTGTCCATTAGCAAGTTTATTTCAGTATTCCTAATCAATAGATGTGTTCTTCGGATTGTCCTTTGAACCAGTTATAGCATCTGAGTTAAGTAAAATGAATACACTGTGTTTATTTTATACCTGTATGAAAGTTATGGGTTTTTTTTTGGGGGGGGGGGGGTGTTTCTGTGTGTGTTTTTTTTTTTTTTTTTTTTGAGATGGAGTCTTGTTCTGTCGCCCAGGCTGGAGTACAGTGGCATGATCTCGGCTCACTGCAAGCTTCTCCTCCTGGGTTCATGCCATTCTTCTGCCTCAGCTTCCCGAAAGTTATGGTTTTTAAAAAATTATCTTTTAACTTTTTTTTAGCTAGAAAGTCCTGGGTCAATATATAAATAGATGAGCCTGGTTATCTCTGAGGTTTTCATTGAGGTAACAACAAAAATAAAACAGCACGATGCCACCCAGCCATCGTTCCCCAACTTACGCCTGTCCCCTCCTCCCCTCCACATGTCCTGCACGCACTCCTGTTTCTGGGGTGTGTGCATGCATGTGTGTGTGTATGTGTCTATGTGTGTGTAAAGGTTTGCAATGAAATTAGAATCACTGGTTTTTGTTGGGGGTGGGGAGTTGTATTGTTTTGAGACAGGGTCTCACTGTGTTGCCCAGGCTGGAGTGCAGGGTCACAATCATAGTTCACTGCAGCCTCAACCTGCTGGGCTCAAGTGATCCTCCCACCTCAGCCTCCCAAGTATCGGGAACTATAGGCATGCGACACCACACTGGGCTTGGTTATCTATCTGTCTGTCTGTCTGTCTGTCTATCTATCTATCTATCTATCTATCTATCTATCTATCTTTCTTTCTTTCATCTATCTATCTACCTAGCTAGCTAGCTAGATAGGGTCTCCCTGTGTTGCCCAGGCTGGTCTCAAATTCCTGGGCTTAAGCAATCCAACTACCTCAGCCTCCCAAAGTGCTGGGATTACAGGTGTTCGCCACTTTGCCCAGCTGAAGTTAGAGTTTAGAGCACATTGCTGTAAATTGCGATTACCAAGGGTGTTGAAAAATCCATGAAAATAATCAACAGCAAGTTGACTTCAGAATTTGTGCCTTTGAGGCTTTTCACCTTGATCTCCAGGTAACACATAGGCTCCCTGGCGAGAGCCAGTGGTGACACAGTGAGAACACCACCTGCTGCATCTAAGGTTTGCAGCTTGTAATTCACAACTAACTTTTTAAAATGTACCAGTGTTGGGGAAATGTGCTTTATTTGCTGGATAGGAAAATTGGCCAAGATCAGAATTCTGAAGGCAATGTCACCGCACAAAGAAACTAGCTACTGAAGTCCCATCCTAAACATTCGAGAGGTTGACTCCTTTTCTACTGCATTACAAAAAGGTTTATTTACTGCTTATCCATATAGTGAGATAGAGATTTGATCTCATTTTTTGGTTAAGAACAACCATTATCATAAATGTGTATGTGTGTGCATTTTACAGAATTTTTAAAAATACACAGAGAATTCTTCACAGTTGTTAACTCTGGTAAATGGCGGGGGAGGCAGGGGTGAGAACTGATCTATTATTCATAATCTCAATGATGAACAAGATATTTCCAAAAATAGGTGGATTATTTAAAATTATTATTATTAGGATACTTTGGGGTTCTAGAAACAAAAACTTAACAAAAAAGTCACTTAAAGAATTTAGGGTTTTTTTTTCTGACATAAAAAGGACAAAATAAAGGATGATTTCAGTTTGGTCTGTCAGTGACTTACAAGTGTTTTTCAGGACCCAGGGCTTTCCGCCTTCCCACTGGGCCATCTTCAGCGTGTCCCATGGCCTCTGGGGGTTTCAGTGATCCGGGCATCGCATTAGACATGACGGTGTCCAGCAAACAGAAGTATTTCTGCTTATGCATCTGTTTATAATAGTGAGAAAACTCCCCCAGAATCCCACCAGCGATTGATTCCCAGGTCACATTGGCCAGGATTGAGGCCAGCTGTGCCATGCTTAGTGCAGTCATTTGCATTGCGATCCCCGGGGTTAGCTGGGACCAATGCTGGGACTTCTCCTTGGGCTTGAACACATGGCCAGGTGGAGGTTGGTGCCCCCAGAAGAAGTCTTTGTTCTGCCAATGAAGAGGACACAGACAACACTGTCTAACAGGAAAAGCCCCTTTTTACTTTATACCCTTCCGTATTGCTTCAACAATCAAATACTTTATTTTATTTTGTTTTATTTTATTTTACTTTATTTTATTTTATTTTTTGAGACAGATTCCTGCTGTGTTGCCCAGGCTGGAGCACAGTGGCACCATTTCTTTTCACTGCAACCTCCACCTCCTGGATTCAAGCGATTCTCCTGCCTGAGCCTCCCAAGTAGTTGGGACTACAGGTGCCCACCAAAATGCTCGGCTAGTTTTTGTATTTTTAGTAGAGATGGGGTTTCTCCATGTTGGTCAGACCGGTCTCAAACTCCTGACCTCAAGTGATCTACTCGCCTCAGCCTCCCAAAGTGCTGGGATTACAGGCGTGAGCCACTGCACACAGCCTTTTTTTTCCTTTAGATAGAGTTTTGCTCTTATTGCCCAGGCTGGAGTGCAGTGGTGCAATCTCGGCTCACTACAAGCTCCACCTCCCTGGCTCACACCATTCTCCTGCCTCAGCCTCCCGAGTAGCTGGAACTACAGGCACCCACCACCACGCCTGGCTAATTTTTTGTATTTTTAGTAGAGACAGGGTTTCACCATGTTAGCCAGGATGATCTTGATCTCCTGACCTTGTGATCTGCCCGCCTCAGCCTCCCATAGTGCTGGGATTACAGGCGTGAGCCACCACGCCCAGCCAAATACTTTCATAATTAACTTTTTGAATGTTTGTGTGCCCTACTTGAAAATGAAAGATACTCTGTCTTGATTCCATTTTCATGCAGCTTGGCCCCCTGATGCTAGGGACCATGGCTTTTTCTTGCAGTGTGACTCACCATTTGCCAAAGCAAATCTCTTGTCTTGCATCAGCTCAGTCTCTTTGTCTGCAAATTAAATCAATAGCCCTTTCTACTGCCTATCTCGCAGGACATATTGCTAAAAATACTCACAAAGTCACCATCCAGGAAGAATCATTTGCCCCTGCTGCCACTGTCTCCTGCAAGTCACATGAAAGCTGCTGAGGCTCGGTATCTATTATGCTATAAAATTCAACACAAGGGAAGAGAAAAAGCAAATTCCATGAGCATATTTAAGTGTACTGGATCTACCCCATTGATGCTGGAGCTGTATTTTCACAGTAGGATCCTCTTTTGTTAAATATTACAGTAGTATGAAAACCTAGCAGAAGAACAGTTCACTGTTTCTCTGATTTTGTCAGTGATGTGGGCTGTGGAACTTAACTCTTTGCTGCTCCTCCCCCAACCTCCACCCTACCCCTGCCTGCCTCAGAGGTCAGCCTTGCCTGCTGCCCCTGACTGAGAGGACCCTGACCACCCCACCCCAGGTTATACTCCTCTGAGAAGGCCCCTTCATCCTTTCCCCAAAATACATCCCCTCAAATCTCTAATTTGTGTGAACCATTAATTCCAGATATTGTAGGAAAAATAAGCAGGGAAAATATGCAAAACAAAATGTGGATGGCACATAACCCATAGCATCTCTCAGGGTGTGTACACTCAAGAAGTCTTTACCAACCCGTAGTTAGGAAAATGCGTGTTCAGAATAACTGGGCCTTCCCGCAGTCCTCTGAGTCAACCAGATGACCACACATTGCCAGAATGAGAAGCACAGCAGTTTCACATCCCTGCTTCTAAAATGTTTCCCAACAGCTCATTGAAACAACCTCGAGACACCTCTCTCCCCTAAACCCAGTGTGTTCGGGAATGGCTCTAGGAATTCTACTTTTGCATTGCCTCACTCTCCCTTTCCCCATCCAAACCATGGTGTTGGATTTACAGCATTTCTTAGATCCTGTAGAAGTCCTTTTCTGCCAAGATCCTGGAGCGCGCTGGATTGAATGACGCTCTTCCAGCACATTTGCAGTGCATTAGAATCTTGCCGTCCGTTGCACACGTCACCAAGTTACTTTAGTGAGCGTTCAGCCTAGCTACGGCTCTGCTCTGCTCTGCTAACAGTTGCTTTTCAATATTTTGTTTGAGGATTTGTAATAACTCAAAGGCTTACACTTCTTTTTTTTCTAATTTGTTTCCTTGAAGCTTTACTCATGGCTACTTCAGAAAATGTCAGTTTTATGTCATTAATGTCATCATCTTCTCTGGATTCTCAGAATTCAAAATTCACAGGAGCATGGCAGCCTTACATTCAGTCTATTCTTTTCATAAAAAAGGAAGTAAACCGCAACAATTCACCTACGCTATGGAGACTGGAGTGGTCCCACCTCTGTAATTCTCTCTCTGTCTGCCCCACAGCTGTGCCGAAGTGAGTGCCACTTGTCTGCAGGGCCGTATCGTGGAACCCTCTTTGCCGACCAGCCAGTGATGTTTGTCTCGCCTGCCAGCAGCCCCCCAGTGGCCAAGCTCTGTGAACTAGTCCACCTGTGTGGAGGCCGGGTCAGCCAAGTCCCCCGCCAGGCCAGCATCGTCATCGGGCCCTACAGCGGAAAGAAGAAAGCAACAGTCAAGTATCTGTCCGAGAAATGGGTCTTAGGTAAGAATCTAGGCACAGAGACACTGTTGTGTGGTCCAGCTCTATGGACAGGTTTCCAGGGAGGGCGGCGTCACGCTCACACCCCCTTCCACGCAGCTGGGGCACCTGGGTTGATGTCTCAGCCTCCAGCATCTGCCCTGCCAGCGTCGTGTGGTCACCCTCGGCATTCCCTCTCCTTGCTGTTAGCAGAAGTACAGTTCACAAGGAAATGGGAACTCTAACTGGACTTCCCCACTTGACTTCCCTGGCTCATGTGAAAAACCCAGTCTACCCAAAGCCACCCCAAGCCACCCCTGTGGGCACAGGCTCTCCAGGCACCCCTCTTAGACCCCCCCTCCCCAGTGCCTCCTTGTCCTGCTTCAAGAGTCCCTGGCAGCGCCCGGCATTAGGGCCCAAGCTCCCGCCCGTGTCGTCTCCTCTCCCAGGTACATCTCGTGATCACTCCGTCTGCTCATGTGCTCAAAGGGCATTAAAGACGTAAAACGACTCCATCTTTTATTTCACAAAGTGAGCACAGTGTGACTGTAATGTCCCGCTCTGGCATTCATGGAGTTGCACCAGGCGCTGTGTGCGATTCTGGGAAGGAAGAGGTGGTAGGAGCTGAGCTGTGATCGGAGGAGGCTGGAACCCCACGCCGTGCTAACACGCGGGCTCCGGGAGACTTGCAGGTGATCCCCAGAGAAGAGGGTTAAGGAAGAGTGTGAAGCAAGGATGGCCTGGGGAATGCGGAGGAGGCAGGGGCAGCGTCTGTGCTAGAACTTACCCACCCTGCGGTGGAGTCGTATGTGGCAGGACAAGCCTAGGGCTCCACTGTGGGGAAACCCCACACCCTCCTCCATGGGGTTGTGATAAACATGTTAGTTTGCTTGGGCTGCCATTGCAAAATACTACAGGCTGGGTGGCTTCAAGCAACACACATTGTCTCTCAGTTCTGGAGGCTGGAAGTCTAAGATGGGGTATCAGCAGCGTTGGTTTCCCCTGAGGCTTCTCTCTTGGGCTTGCAGACAGCTGCCTTCTTCCTGTGACCTCATGTGGCCTCTCCTCCATGCACACACATCCCTGGTGTCTCTGTGTGTGTCCAAATTTTCTCTTCTCTAAGGATACCAGTCAGATTGGATTAGGGCTCATCCAATGGCATAGTTTTATTTGCTTTTATTTATTTTTTTGAGACAGTGTCTCTTTCTGTCACCCAGGCTGGAGTGCAGTAGCACAATCACGGCTCACTGCAGCCTCAACCTCTCTGGCTCAAGTGATTCTCCTGCCTCAGCCTCCCAAGCAGCTGGAACTACAGGTGCACGCCACCATGCCCAGTTTTTTTTTTTTTTTTTTTTTTTTTTTGTAGAGATGGGGTCTCCCTGTGTCGCCCAGGATGGTCTCAAACTCCAGGGCTCAAGCAATCCTCCTGCTTTGGCTTCCCAAAATGCTGGGATTACAGGTGTGAGCCACTGCATCTAGCCCCAGTGGCATCATTTTAACTTGTCTTTTTCAAGGCTCCATCTCCAAATACAGTCTCATCCTGAGTTACTGAGGGTTAAGACATCAACATATGAATTTTGGGCAGACACTATTCAGCCCATAGCAATGAATCACTCTAGTTTCAGCCCCTGGGGCCAAGATCCTTACCTGACTTTAGAGGTACGTCCTCTCTCTCTCTCCCATTCTCTCATTCTTTTCCTCTCTCTTTGCTTCCATCTCCTTCCATGTTTCTTATTCAGTCTCCTTTCTTAGTACTTCTGCTTGTCTCTAAATCCTAAACTTCTGGCTTTTCTCACCCCCTCCTAAACATTATCCTTTAATAGACAGGTAGATACTGTGTTTGTCCAAGATACATTCGTATCTAACTACGGACATTTTACAAATATCTTTTACATAATTGATGGTCATCCTTTCATATATTTTAAAAGTGTGGCAATCAAAAGTAATTTTTTAACTCTGGTGCACAGTAATTCATCTTTTGCCTGGAAACCAACTTCCAAATATATATATATATATATATATATATATGATTTTAGTCACAGTCCAAAAGCTAAGAGGCTGTTTACTCTTTTCTAAATGCCAAGAATATAACCTTCAAAACATCCTATGTTCTGAAAAGAGGCTGTTGTTTTGTGTTTTTGGAGAAGTGTATTATCAAAATGCCACCGACTGCAGAACAGAACTGGGTCTGAAAGCATGTCTGGGCCAGCTGACGGAACTGTGCACACGATTGATATCCACAGTGCATATCAACAAGCAATCTTTTTGGAGTTTGGAAAGCATGTGCCGTGCAGGGCCCGAGCCTGCCTCTGCACTCGTGTTTCCAGGTTGGGTGGCTCTGACGGCCCCTTCCTGTGGCTCCTGCGTCCTTGTGTGGAGTCACGCTTGCTCGGCAGCTGCTCACTTCCTCCAGTTGTTTTGCCGCTCGGCCCTCCCGCCTGTGGGTTTTCAGGAGGCGAATGTCTACCTGCTTAACCCCAAGGCTTCATTCCCGCAAAGCCCTTCAGAGTTCTCTGACTTCCAGGGCTGGGCCACAGGCCCCAGCCTCTTTTTCTTTCCTCCTATAACTTGTGTCCTGTTTCTGATTTCTCACCAATTATGCCATCTGCATGTGCCCTTGGTAACATCTGGGTATTGTGTATGCTGCAGCCCTCACCCATGTGAGACAGGTCCCCTCACTTGCTGGCCACTGGACCCCAGTGTAGTGGGCGTCTCCAGTGTACCAGGCCGCTCCAGCCCACACTCTCTGAGATGTAAAATCACGTAGTTCTCAAGTATTTATTGGCTTGTATTTTTCTCTTTGTGAATTGAATTCCAATCCAGTAGCTGCAGCTATAGTATGAATAAAGGAGGGCTTGTTTTTCTGTCCGTACATACTTCTGGCTCTTCTCACCCTCTGCTAAACATTATCCTTTAATAGACAAGTCGATTTTTTTGTATTTTTCTCTTTGTGAATTGAATTCCAATCTGGTAGCTGCCACTATGTACAAATAAAGGAAGGTTTATTTTTCTGTCCGTACATACACACGTAAACCTACGGAAGACACGGTCCAGGGCATTGCGTTTCTTTCCTCATCCAGGTCCAGGTTGGCCATTTGCTTATTCTCTAACCAGAAACAAATCACGTACTTTTTTTTTTTTTTTTTTTTCTGAGATGAAGTCTCGCTCTGTCACCAGGCTGGAGTGTGCAGTGATGAGATCTCAGCTCACTGCAACCTCCTGGGTTCAAGTGATTCTTCTGCCTCAGCCTTCCCAGTAGCTGGGATTACAGGCATCTGCCACCATGCCCAGGTAATTTTTGTATTTTTAGTAGAGATGAGGTTTCACCATGTAGGCCAGGCTGGTCTCAAACCCCCACCCTCAAGTGATCCTCCTGCCTTGGCCTCCCAAAGTGCTAGGATTACAGGCGTGAGCCACCGTGCCTGGCCGAAATCACGTATTTTCTGTGGAATGCATTTACTTCCCATATAAAACAGAGTCATAACCTCCACCTTGCTTACCCCGCATGCTGGTTAAAGGAGAAAACACAGAGAGTGCAAATGCCCTTTGGCAGGCGTAGGCTTGTGAAGTGTGGCAGATTGACGGTATCCATGGATGTGTCCTCACCACCCCTGACCCTTCGACAAAGCACACTGTGTCTTTTGGAGACTTTTTTTCCTCCCCTTAATTTCCATTATAACAAATGCTTCTCTGGACAATATTTCATTCTCAAAATTTGCAATATTGAAAAACTAGGAATATGTCAAACCATTTTAAAGCACCAAATCGAAAGAAAAAGTTATTTTGTTTAAATAAATTATGAAAAGACAATACTAAAAGAAAAAAATCAATTAAATTTATTCAAACTGGAATATCAACTGCTTTGTAAGGTAGGATCCCTGGGCATCTAAGAGTAATTTGAGCCAGGCGTGGTGGCCCATGCCTGTTGTCTTAGCTACGTGGGCCTTGGCTTGAGCCCATAAGTTCAAGGCTGCAGTGAGCTATGATCCCACCGCTGTACTCCAGCCTAGGCAACAGAGCAAGACCGCATCTCTGCAAAGAAAAAAAAAGAATCATTTTTCAGTACCTTTATATTGTTTCTGTAGCTTAACAGTCTTATTTTGCAGATGTCGTAAACTCACAGGGGTGGAAAACCAGGAGTCTTTTTTAGCCACTGGGAACCTCTCTGAGAAGTTTCTTTTCTTTCCCTTTCTTTATTATTATTAGTATTTTTTGGCCAGAGGAGGGAAAGGAAGGTGGGCACTAAAACGACAGCTCTTCCCCTGAGACTGCAGCATCCTGGCACCACAGTCCACCCGCAAGCCTTTTGTTCCTGCACGGTCTGTGTCTCAAGACCAACAACTCCATATCTATGAAGATAAAAATTGTTAGTGATTATTTTACTTCTAAGAATTTCTTTTGACCTCAGCTCTGAGGTGACCCTCAGCTCGCCCGCCACCCCAGCTGCCCCACCTTGCTGGCATAGAACAGGGAGTGGAGGTGTGAAGTCACTAAACAGGGCCCAGTATACAAAATGTAAGCCACGCCTCACTCACTTGCTCCCTGGAGAATTTCATCTGCGCCACGTTGCCTAATAATGGGGTTATCGGAAAGGTCATGATTACATTCCCTATTCATTCCCTGGAGTCTTTTTTCCCTGAAACTGTATTGTACTTGGGCCAAGATTCTTGATGAATCATTCAACCAGGAGAAATGGGGTTGTTGTTGGTTTTTTTTTTTTTCTTTTTGAGAGAGCACACTTGTGGGTGGTTGAATATGGATAAAAATAAACAGGAAAACAAAAATCAAATTCTTGGCCCTAGGAAATGAATTGTTACCTTTACCTGATATTGGTAATATATATTATATTTGAAAGCATTTGCTAATGGTTGCATTTTCCCCGTAACACTCCCATAACATATAATTCTCATTTTACAAGTCACGAAACGAAGATCCTGGGGTCTGAAGGAACTTGGCCGGGGTGAGGATGGCAAGCTCTTGGGTGGAGCTCTGAGCCCTGGCACTGTCCTCAAGGGTCGGTGACATTTGTGCTGTGGTCAGCTATGTGCACTCTTCCCTCCCTGCTGCTGTTATCACGAAAGGCTGGCTTGGCCTTTCTCATAGGCGTATTTCCAATCTCATGCGCCCTTTTATTGTCTGGGCTCCATTCAAGTGATAAGACATACATATATGCTATTGTGGGAACATAATGTAATATTCTCAACAGCATTGCCAAAAAAAAACAGTTTAGCCTCCGCCTGATTTTAACTTATAAAGAAAATTTGGTTTGAACATGTCCCCATGTTGATGTTTTCAGGAAAAAGATCCCTGATAGCATGCAGGCCTTCTCATGCTGGCCTGGCTCATTCATCTTTCCCCTAATGACTGACCAGAGAAATGCACGATGCTCCCATGGGGCCACTCGGGAGGCCTCAGGCCTTCGGGCTTCCTGATTCAATAGATACGTGAGGCTTGATCAGAGTCACCACAGTCCACATTTCCATTGCCTCGATAAGGAACCAGTTGCAGAGAGGGGAGGCCATCTGCAGAAGTTGTGGAGAGTGGCAGAGAGGAGAGTGAGGACAGGGACTGCCCCCTTCCAGCCCCTCTCCTCCAAGGACAGCCTCATTTTATCCCTACCCAGGTTTCCACGCCCAGGAGCTCAGCAACCACTCAGAAGTTTGTAGAATTCGAAGACACAATTCAGACAATATCAAGAATTATTTTTCCTTTGAGTTGTCCTCAAAACAGATGAAATCTACCAGGATATAAATGAATGAGAACTAAAACTGGTGGGATTTGGTAATGTCAACATCTGATATGTTTAGGCTCATATATATATATCTATCTATCTATCTATCTATCTATCTATCTATCTATCTATCTCAGCCGGGCACAGTGGCCCATGCCTGTAATCCCAGCACTTTAGGAGGCCGAGGCGGGTAGGTCGTTTGAGCCCAGCAGTTCGAGTCCAGCCTGGGCAACATGGTAAAATCTCCTCTGTACAAAAAAATACAATAATTAGCAAGCATGGTGGTGCAAGCCTATAGTTCCAGCTACATGGGAGGCTAAGGTGGGAGGATCACCTGAGCTCAGGGAGGTCAGTGCTGCAGTGAGTTGTGATCATGCCATTGTACTCCAGCCTGTGCGACAGAGTGAGAACCTGTCTAAAAATATATATATGTTTATATATAGATATGTATTTATATTTATATAAACATTAGTGGGTTTTAAAAAAAATTAACTGCTAGTTCCTAAAACAGTATTTTACCATTAGCTTTGGAAAGGTTTGCTCAGAAAATGAATTTCTAAGCACTCCCTTTATTGCATTTATTGGTCAAACTAATGGTCCTGGATGGTTATCTTTGAAACTTCCTAAACTGTTGCGTCCCCGTCGTTAAACTTATGCCAACAGAACTAAACTCACTGGATGTGAATTGCATCAGAGATGTAAACGTTTAAAAGCATTATTAAGGCCGGTTGCAGTGGCTCACGCCTGTAATCCCAGCACTTTGGGAGGCCGAGGCGGGCAGATCACGAGGTCAGGAGATGGAGACCATCCCGGCTAACACAGTGAAACCCCGTCTCTACTAAAAATACAAAAATATTAGCCGGGCGTGGTGGCGGGCACTTGTAGTCCCAGCTACTCAGGAGGCTGGGGCAGGAGAATGCGTGAACCTGGGAGGCAGAGCTTGCAGTGAGCCAAGATCACGCCACTGCACTCCAGCCTGGGCGACAGAGCAAGACTCCGTCTCAAAAAAAAAAAGCACATTAAAAGCAGACCAAAAAAATCCTAGAACACAGGAGTCAGTATGCAATTCAGAATAAGAAATATTGTAGACAAGGCAACTTTTTATGTCTATTAGAAATGTGGTGGTTGGTTTGAGAAGTGAAACCAGCCATGTATATGCTGCCCCAAGCATTTTGGTTGTGGCAGGAAACGTTGAAGACTATTTTGCTGTACAAATTCACAAAGCCCCCCGCAAATACTCCCGTGCTTAGGGGTGAATGCTCAAGTGTGTCACAGCTGCCTTGCAGCTCTGAGGATCACAAAGGTTAATGGACATAAAAGAAACTTCAAAGCTCAACCTCCTAATGGGAAGCTGCCCTGGGTTTTAGGCTCTTTGCTTATTGACCACCTTAATTTATGTTTTGGGTCACGACTGTAGGAGAGACTTTCCTGTGTGTGTGGAGTGTGCTGAACTTGCATTCCTTTTTCTTGTTGCATATTAGGCAGTCAGTGTTGAACCTTCAGTGACCTAAAGTGACAGAGCTCATGTTATGGGCTGAATTTTGTCTCCCCAGAATTCATAGGTTGAAGCCTTCCCGATCCTTAGAACATGATTGTATCTGGAGCTAGGGCCCTTAAAGACATAAATAAGGTAACATGAGGTCATATGGCCCTAATCCAATATGACTGGTGTCCTTATATGAAGAGGAAGAGGCCAGGCATGGTGGCTCATGCCTATAATCCCAGCACTTTGGGAGGCCAGGGCCGGCAGATCACCTGAGGTCAGGAGTTTGGGACCAGCGTGTCCAACATGGTGAAACCCCATCTCTACTAAAAATGTAAAATTAGCTGGGCATGGTTGTGGGCACCTGCAATCCCAGCTACTCGGGAGGCTGAGGCAGGAGAATCCCTTGAACCCGAGAGGCGGAGGTTGCAGTGAGCCATGATCCCACCACTGCACTCCAGCCTATGCAACAGAGCAAAACTCCATCTAAAAATAAAAATAAAGGAACACAAAGAAACACCAAAGATGTGTTTGCACAGAGAAAAGTCCAAGTGAGCACACAGGGAGAAGGTGACCGTCTGCAACCCGAGCCATCTCTCAGGAAGCCTTGGGAGAAACTAACCCCTGTGACACGTGGGTCTTGGACTTCCCGCCCTCCAGAACTGTGAAAAAATAAGGGTCTGCTGGTGAAGCCACCCACCCTGTGGCATTTTGTTATGGTAGCCTGAGCAGACTAGTTCAGCCCAAAATGAATTCTGAGATCACCTGTGGAAATCTGCTTTTAGACAGCAGGAAACTGAGGGCCTCTGATTTTCTAGGCCAGAGTCATGCAGTGAATTACCGAAAGACCCAGAACCCCAGTCCCGGCCCCTGATTTTCAGTTTAGAATCTTTCTTGGTAAGAAGCAGGATCTTATGCTGCGCCCACCAAGTGGAAAACTCTTTTTCATTTACACAGCCACTGACTGTCGTGGTCTCAGACTGTATACCACAGAACCTGGTGTTCCAGAAACTTCCCCAGGTTGGAGCAAGAGAAAAAAAGTAGTTGGATGAAATGATCAGATTTTATTTTTTAATCAATTTTTCTTAAATGTTGGTGCTTGAAAATAAATGCATGGCAGTAAAGTAATGCTGAAGAACATAGGAGGAAAGAAATAAAAAAGACAATATCAAATGTTAGCAAAATGGCAGCAAGGCAAATAAGAGGCTCGCAATAGCAAAAAACTGAGTTCTTTGGCTGGGAAAAACTTATAAATAGTAAAAATCCTGACAATGTTGAAAAAGAAAGGAAGAGATAGGGTTCCATGAGAAATACTAAGAATGAAATTGGAGCGGTCACTGCAGCTATCGTAAGGATATTTTAAAATCATAAGAGAGTGTGATGAACAATTTAATACCAATAAATGTGAAAACAGGTAAGATGGATAATTTTTAGAAAAATGTTACCAAAATTGATTCAAGAAATAGAAAATCTAAACAAGCTCAGGCGTTAAAAAAATTAAGTAGGTAAAATATGTATATCAGCTGGGCACAGTGGCTCACGCCTGTAATCCCAATACTTTGGGAGGCTGAAGTGGACAGATAACTTGAGGTCAGGAACTAGAGACCAGCCTGACCAACACGGTGAAACTCTGTCTTTACTAAAAATACAAAATTAGCCAGGCATGGTAGTGCATGCCTGTGATCCCAGTTACTTGGGAGGCTGAGGCAGGAGAATCGCTTGAACCTGGGAAGCGGAGGTTGCAGTGAGCCGAGATCGTGCCGTTGCACTCCAGCCTGGGCAACTAGAGCGAAACTCTGTCCCAAAAAAAAAAAAAAAAAACAAATAAAAACAAAAAAAGCAATTATGTATCAACAAAAAAATTTTTAAAAAGTAACAATTTTAATGGCAATCAAAAGTATTCCTCTCAACAGCCACTAAAAAGGCACCTGCACATGGGAATGGTAGCAAGATGACAGAAGAGGAAACTCTAAGCTCTGATCCACCACAGAAACCACTAAAACCAGGCAGAAGCTGTCTGCAACGATGCTGCAGGTGCTGTGAACAACCACCAAACGCATACAGCAACCAGGCAAATGCCTGATCGAGGAAAGCCATCTTCAAGTCCGCAGGAAAGTTTTGTGGCATATGGTGGCAACCCAGTTCCCAGTTCCCTTCCTCCAGCTGCAGGGAGCAGACCAGACATGATTTGTTCTAGTCTGGCTGGTTCATACCTGAAGGATTGATCGTCATCTCTGTCTCACATGACATGCAAGGTGGGCAAGAGGTGGGCATGGCTCATGAAAGCCACAGAGAGGCAATTAAGGTAAAAATAGATAAATTGGACTATATACAAATTAAAGACTTCAGTGCATCAAAGGATACCGTCAACAGAGTGAAAAGCAATCTATGGAATACGGGAAAATATTTGCAAATAACAGGTTAATCTTCACAATATATAAAGAACTCCTGCAAGTCAACAACAAAAAAACCCGATTTCAAAGTGAGCAAAGAACTTGAATAAACATTTCTTCAAAAAAGATGATATAAATGTCCAATAGGCAAATGAAAAGATGCTTAACATTACTAATCATTAGGAAAATGCAAATCAAAACCACAATGAGATAGCACCTCACACCCATTATGATTGCTACTATAAACAAACAACAATAACAAAAAAAAAACAGAAAATAACAAGTGTTGCTAAGGATGTAGAAAATTGGAACCCTTGTGTCTGTCTTCATGTAATGTTGAGAATGTAAGATATTGTCGCCACAATAGAAAACAGTGTGGCAGCTCATCAAAAAATGAAAAGTAGAATTACTGTATGATCCAACAATTCCCCTTCTGGGTATATACCAAAAAAATTGAAAGCAGGATCTCAAAAGAATAATTGTACATCCACATTTATAGCAGCATTGTTCACAATAGCCAAAAGGAAGAAGCCCAAGTGTTCATCAGTGGATGCATAATAAACAAAATGTGGTCTATCCATACAGTGGAATATTATTCACCCTTAAAAAGGAAGGAGTTTCTGATACATGTAATGCTGTGGATGAACTGTGAAAACATCATGTTAAGTGAAATATGCCAGAAACAAAAGGACAAATATCATATGACTATACTTATAAGAGGAACTTAGAATAGACAAAGTCACAGAGACAAAGTATAGTTGAGTTACCAAGGGTGGAGGAGGCAGGAAGGGAGCAGAGAATTATTGTTTAATGGCTACAGAGACTCAGTTTTGGATAATGAGAACATTCTAGAAATTAAATAGTAACGATGGCTACACAGGATTGCGAATGTACTTCATGCCACTGAAGTGGACACTTAAAAAATAGCTAATATGGTAAATTTTATGTTATGTCTGTCAAACTTTTAAAGACACCCTCCACAGATAGTTTTAGTAGTAAGTTTTACCAAACATTATAAAGTTTTACAAGAAAAAAAAAAGAAATCTATTCACCTTATTTTACAAGGCTAGCATGATCTTGACCTAATACTGGTTTAAAAAACTCATTTGTAAACAAGTACATAAAAATCTGAGGCTGAGTGCGGTGGCTCACACCTGTAATCCCAACACTTTGGAAGGCTGAGGCGGGCGGATCACAAGGTCAGGAGATCGAGACCATCCTGGCTAACACAGTGAAACCCCATCACTACTAAAAATACAAAAAATTAGCCGGGCGTGTTGGCACCTGCCTGTAGTCCCAGCTACTCGGGAAGCTGACGCAGGAGAATCGCTTAAAGCTGGGAGAAAGAGGTTGCAGTTAGCCAAGATTGTGCCATCGCACTCCAGCCTAGGCAACAGAGTGAGACTCCATCTAAGAAGAAGAAAAAAAAAAAAAAAACTCCTAAATAAGATATTTCATAAGTCAAATCTGGCAGTGTGTTTTGAAAACACACACACACATAACCAAGTGTGGTTTAACCTAAGAATGAAAGGATAAATGAATAGCATTGTCTTTTTTCTAATCCATTAATTTTCTTAGCAGTGTTAAAAAGCAGTAGGGAAGATTCAATGCCCAGTAATGATTTAAAAAAAAAAACAAAAACTCTTCATAAACCAGGAATAGATAACTTTCTTAACTATGGAGTTTATCTATAAAAAATGTACAACAAATACTGAATGGTGAAAACCTTAGTTTAAGGCTTAAATCAGGTATAAGACACACATGAATGCTATTACTCTTACTCTTCAACAGTGTTCTATGATTCCTAGTCAAGGGAATAAAACGAGAAAAAAAAGTGTGAGAATTAAACAGGAAGGGACACATTTTGTTTGCATGTGATACAGTTGTCTAGATAGAAACATCAAAGAGAGTCAATAAACTGTTAAAACTCATTCAGCAAAATTACTCTTTATAAGATCCACTCACTGAAATCATTAGCATTTGTATACCCAATGATAAACAATTATAAAATGTAATAGAAAAAATAGTAAGTAATAGTGGATTCAAGGCTAGCCATGTAATACAGGCCAAACATTCCTAATTTTAATGTGAAATGCTCCAATATCCCAAACTTTTTGAGTGCCAATCTGTCAACACAAGTGGAAAATTCCACACCTGACCTCATGTGACAGGGCATAGTCAAAGCACAGGTGCACGACACAGTTGATTTAGTGTCCCAAGGGGAAAAAAAAGACCCACCCAGCCGCCTTCAACTATAGTGTAACCTTTCCATGCACACCCAAATTCCCCCACACAAGCACGCCCACAACGCGTAATAAAATGGCACGTGAGCAGGCTGGAGGCACCCACCGCAGATTCCCCATGACACCTCATGTGGGGCCAAGAACTCCATGCATTACTCACTGTGGCTTTTTGCTTATTCTATGCAGTATCATGTAAAAATATTACTGAAAATGTCAAAAAGGCCTGCAGATCCCCCTATGTGTAACAGTGATCAGAAAAAGAGGAAGAATTTATGTTTATCAATAGCACAAACAGTCAACTTGTTGGAGGAACTGAACAGCAGTGTAAGTGTGAAACGTCTTAGAGAAGATTATGGTGTTGGGATGACCATCATATATGACCTGAAGAAACAGAAGGATACACTTTTGAAGTTCTATGCTGAATGTGATGAGCAGAAGTTAATGAAAAATAGAAAAACTCTATGTAAAGCTAAAAATGAAGATGTCAATCGTGTACTGAAAAACTAGATCTGAAGGCATCAGAGTGAACCCGTGCCACTCAGTGGTATGCTGATCATGAAACAAGCGAAGATCTATCCCGAAGAACTGAAAATTGAAGGGAAATGTGATTATTCAACATACTGGTTGCAGAAATTTAAGAAATGACATGGAATTCAAGTTTTAAAGCATGCAGATCACAAGGCAGCATCAAAACTCATTGACGAGTTTGCCAAGATTATCGCTGATGAAAATCTGATGCCAGAACTAGTCTGTATTGCTGATGAGACATGACCATTTGGGTGCTATTGCCCCGGAAAGATGCTGACTACAGCTGATGGGACAGCCCCTACAGGAATTAAGGATGCCAAGGACAGAATGACTGTGCAGTGCTGTGCAAATGCAGCAAGCACACCTAAGTGTAAACTTGCTCTCATGGGCAAAAGCTTTTGTCCGTGCTGTTTTCAAGGAGTAAATTTCTTACCAGTCCATTATTATGCTAAGAAAAAGGCGTAGATCACCAGGGACATCTTTTCTGACCGGTTTTACAAACATTTTGTACAGGCCTCTTGTGCTTGCTGCAGGAAAGTTGGACCGGATGATGACAGCAAGATTTTCTTATGCCTTAACTACTGTTCTGCTCATCCTCCAGCAGAAATTCTCATCAAAGATAATATTGATGCTGTGTACTTTCCTCCAAACGTGACTTCATTAGTTCAGCCATGTAACCAGGTATCTTTAGATGCATGGAAAGTAAATATAAAAACACTTTCTTGAATTGCACTCTCACAGCAGTGAACGGAGGTGTAGGTGTAGAGATGTTCAGGAGTTGAGCATGAAGGATGCTATATATGCTTTTGCCAACGCTTGCAACACAGTGACTAAAGACACAGCTGTGCGTGCCTCGCGTGACCTCTGGCCTACGACTGTGTTCAGTGATGATGATGAACAAGGTGGTGATTTAGAAGAATTCAGCTTGTCAAGTGAGAAGAAAAGGATGTCTGACCTCCTTACCTATGGAAAAAATATACCTTCAGAGTTCATCAGTCAGCTAGAAGAAGTAGACATTAATGTCGTTTTTAACATTGATAATGAGGCTCCAGTTGTTCATTTCAGTGACTGATGGGGAAATAGCCAGAATGGTTCTGAATCAAGGTGTTCATGATGATACCAACTGTGAAGTTGACGTTACCACTGCAGAAAAAGCACCCGTGGACAGCTTGGAGCACGTGCGATGGCTTAACTGAGGCCTAGAGCAGCGTGCATTCACAACAGAACAAGAAATCATGTCAGCTTATAAAATCAGAGAGAGACTCCTAAGACAAAAAAGAAAGAAAAAAAATTAGCCAGGCATGGTGACACATGACTATAGTCCCAGCTGTGTGGGAGGCCGAGGTAAGAGTCTTGCCTGAGCCCAGGAGTTAGAGGCTGCGGTGAGCCGTAATCATGCCACTGCACACTAGCCTGGGATACAGAGCAAGGCCCTGTCTCAAAAAAAACAAAAAAACTAAGTAAATATTTTGTGCATGAAACAAAGTTTGTGTACACTGAACCAACAGAAAGCAGCTGTCGATTCTAAGACCATTGTTAGTGAGGCGGATACCATTAAAAATTCTACGACCATTGTTAGTGGGGCAGATACCATTAAAAAGCCACCCAGCGACCACAGTGAAACCCCGTCTCTACTAAAAATACAAAAAATTAGCCGGGCGTGGTGGCGGGCGCCTGTAGTCCCAGCTACTCGGAGAGGCTGAGGCAGGAGAATGGCGTGAACCTGGGAGGCGGAGCTTGCAGGGAGCCGAGATTGCGCCACTGCACTCCAGCCTGGGCGACAGAGCCAGACTCCGTCTCAAAAAAAAAAAAAAAAAAAAAAAGCCACCCAGCAGAATGCCTCCTTGGCCCCAGAAGACCCACTTCCTGGGCCAGTAACTGCTTCTCATGTTCCTTCTCACCTAAAATGTAAAATGCAGTGTCCCGTAACGTTTGAATCAAAGCACAGCTTGGTTGGGAGACCAGAGGCCTGCTGTTGTTTGTTGTTGCTGCTGTTGTTCAACAGCTGATTCTGGTCTCTGCTGATGCCACTGGCTACTTAGCTCCCCTGAGCACATCAGTCTTCACTGTGTTAATGGCATGTCTTATTTTTTACTGTTAAGTACTTATGTGTGAATAAGTGTAATGAAATGATTGCTTGTTGGTAGTGTATAAATTCAGACTCAGGGCCAGGCACGGTGGCTCATGCCTGTAATCCCAGCACTTTGGGAGGCCAAGGCAGGCAGATTACTTGAGGCCAGGAGTTCAACACCAGCCTGGCCAACATGGCAAAACCCCATCTCTACTAAAATTACAAAAATTAGCCAGGCATGATGGCACATGCAGGTAGTCCCAGCTACTTCGGAGGCTAAGGCAGGAGAATCGCTTGAGCCCAGGAGGTAGAGGTTGCAGTGAGCCAAGATTGCACCACTGCACTCCAGCCTGGGCGACAGAGAGACTGTCTCAAAAAAAAAAAAAAAAAAAAAAATCAGAGTCAGGAATGAGGGTGATGCCACACAACCACTGATTGTCCACATGGCGGTGAGGGCTGAGATAGTGACACATCTGCTTTCTGATGGTTCCCTGTACACAGACTTTGTTTCATGCACAAAATTTGTTTGTTTATTTTTTGAAATAGAGTTTGGCTCTGTTGCCCAGGCTGGTGTACAGTGCTGCGATCATAGCTCATTGCAGCCTTTAACTCCTGGCCTCAAGCGATCTTCCCTCCTCAGCCTCCTGTGTAGCTGGGACTACAGTCATGCTGTCACACCTGGCAATCACACCAGTCTATGCACAGAATTACTTAAAACATTGTATAAAATTACCTCTAGGCTATTGCAGATGAAACACAAATGAATTTTCGTTTTAGACTCTGGTCCTACCTTCAAGATCTCTCATTGTCCATTTAAAAATGCCCTCCCCCCACAAAAAAACAAAATCTGGAATTCAAAACATTTCTGGTCTCGAGCATTTTGGAAGAGGGACACACCACCTGTAATATCCTTTTACACGTTTCCTTGATGGGAAACAGAAGTTGGTGTGGTAGGAGTCACACATAAACGGCAGACTTTCTTGTCTGTGACACATTCTTAGGATGTCTTAGAGAAGTACCAGCGATGTGAATGTCTCCAGTCAAATATCAGAGCAGAAAAAATATGTTGAGAACTGCTGTATTATGAGACTGAGCTACTTTCTTCAAACAACCACATGGTATCAAGTCATTCACTCATTTACCCAGTACATATTTCCTACACACTGGTCATATGCCGAGGATATTCTAGGCACTGCAGGTACAGCAACTGATGGGAATGTATAGCCTTTGCCCTTGTGGGACTTAACATTTAAGGGAGAAGACAGGCAACAAACAGTTTCTTTAAAAATCCTTATGGTGGTAAATGCAATGAAGAAAACAGGGTGAGTATGGAGAGTAGGAGTGAGGTAGACCCCTTGCAGATGAGTGGCATTTGAGCTGGGGCCCAGATGATGAAGAGAAGGATGGACTCTTGTAGGTCTATTGGACTGGCCCTTCCAGGAACGGTAGGGGCTGAGAGATCAGGAGAAGCGGTAAGTTTAGCGTGGCTGAAATGAAGGGAGAGAAGACAAAGCGATAGGAAATGAAGCTGGAGAAGCAGGCAGTTTCAGGCTGGACCATTCCAGACCACTGACACCTTAACAGACAACAGCAAGAAGTTTGGGTTTTGTTCTAAGAATAAATGGAAGTCGCAGAACGATTTTAAGTGGGAGGAATTGACTATGGTGTATGTTTGTTTACTCTGTGTTTGTTTTTGTTTTAATGGATACAGAGTCTCCCAATGTTGCCCAGGCTGGTTTTGAACTCCTGGACTCAAGGGATCCTCGTAACTCGGCCTCTAAAGGTGCTGACACATGTTTTTTAATGGAAGCAGAGAAAGCAATCTTGGACCTTTGCAGTGGTTCAGGTGATTAGTGATGGGGGTTAGGACCAGGGACGTATCGATGGAGGTGTTGTGAAGTTGTCAGATTTTAAATATACATTTCACAGCCTGTTGCACTTGCCGATATATTGGATGTGGCATATTAGAGAAGAAGAATCGAAAGTAGTACCTAGTCTTGTGTTCTGAGCTACCAGAATGAGGCATCTAGAAGCCAGGACCTGGGAGAAGCACAGAAGGAGCGGTGGTTTATTCAGTCTGCAGAAGCAGTGCCTACAGGACTGCTGTGTAAAAGAGGAGAGATGTGATATGAGCAGATGAAAATCACACAGCAGGCAGCTCTGGGCTCATTATGAGAAACGACTCTAGGAATATTTGTAACCTGCTGGGCTCTACTGCCAAGGGCTGCCTTAAGCCATGAAGCCGCAGAGGCTGGGTGACCACCGTCCCACAGTGAGGGAGCTGGGCAATTCCTTACCAGAGTGGAGATCTGGCTAGATCTCCTAGCCCTAACATGCTTACTTATTTTGATAAGCAAAGATAAAGCTCACATGGGTCCCGTGTGCTCTTGAACTTCTGCACATGGTACCATTAACCACACTTGGATGCTGGCAATCACAGTTTCAGTTAAATAAAGTGACTTGCCCACCGTACTATAAAAAATTAATTTTGGCAGCATGTTGATTCTGTATCCTAACCATAAGACCACACAGAGGCATGGCTAGTAAACTTCAGCTTGTGCATAAATGCCAGCCAAGACCTGCTAAATACTGTTGCATAAATAAATAAATAAATAAATACCTCTTTTTTTTTTTAATTTTAATTTCACAGAGCTGCTGAAGGGCAGTTCAGCTTCCTATTCATCTCTGTCTCCACCGGCCAGGACTGGCATTACTCTAACATCTGTCCTATGGCCACATTTTATGGGATGTTTGAGGATTATTCCTATGAAGTGACATTGGAATTTGGGGATGTGGCTATCTTCAGATACCAAATAAACTTGGATAGAAATCATTTTTCCTGTGTGTGTTTACAGTTAGGAACGTGGGGCTGTGAGGGGCTCCCTGGACATGACCCTGGAGCTGTCGGCCCTTGTTCAGTGGTCAGATGAGCTTCAGACCTCCCAGAGTGCTGACCACACACTCAGTCACAGCCCCGTGTGCACCTCAACGCCACTGCTCAGAAGTCCAGTGTAATTCCTCAGGCAGCACGTCCTAGAGCAGGCCATGAGAGGTGTAAGGTACAGACTTTGTTGTGAGGTTACACGTAGGCTTCTGTTCTATCTTGTCTCTGTTTAAAGATTGATAGTTCTGGCAGCCTTTATCCCCACCATGATAAATACGTGGATGGAAGGATACATGCGTGGATGCGTGGATGGGTGGATGGATGGATGGCTAGATGGGCAGATGGGTAGATGGGTGGATGGAGTGATATTTAATTTCATAGTCAAAGAACTCAAACAGTAGAGAAGTACACAGGGTCCCCCAGTCTTACAACCCTTCCTTAAAGTAACTACAATAAAGATAGAAGTGTATCTTCTAGATTTCTTTTAAAAACATATTTATGAATGTAAACATATTATGGTCAGGTCCAGTGACTCAGATCTATAATCCTAACACTTTGGGAGGCCAAGGTGAGTGGATTGCTTGATTCCAGGAGTTTGAGACCAGCATCGGCAACATAGACCCTGTCCCTACAAAAAAATTGTAAAAATACCCTGGTGTCGTGGCACCTGCCTGTAGTCCTAGCTACTCAGGAGGCCAAGGTGGGAGGATCACTTGAGGACAGGAATTCCAGGCTGCAGTGAGCCATGATCATACCGCTGCTCTCAAGTCTGGGCAATGGACCAAAATCCCGTCTCTTTAAAAAAAAAAAAAAAAAAAGCATATTTACATAGAAATAAATGTATATAAACATAGATATTGTTTAGGGATTTGGTTTTATATATATTGGAGAATCACACATTTTTTCAGGAGCTTTTATTTAACCCTATGTCTAGAATATCCTTCCAGCTTAACACATATACAGCTACTTCATTCTTTTTAACCATTGGGAGGTACTGTAATTAATTTATGTCCTTTCTGTTATTTTTATTGTTCTGCTATTGTATTTATTTATTTATTTTAGAAACAGGATGTCACTCTGTTGCCCAGGCTGGCCTCAAACTCCTGGGCTCAAGCAGTCCTCCCACCTCAGCCTCCCAACTAGGTGGGACTACAGGCATGAACCCTGCAATACGGCTGGCTTCTGCTGTTTTAAACTCGTGTGTGTGTGTGTGTGTGTTGTGTGTTTTCTAATTGAACAATCTGAATTCAATTTTAAGAGATTTTCTTGAGCTGTAATTATTCTAGTCCAAACCCAGGCTCATGAAGATTTCTGTAAAATAGATTCAAAGCAGTGAAATTACTGTGCCCTAGGATATGTGTACTTAAATTCTGATACACAAGGCTGCACCAATTTGCACTTTTACTAACAGTATATAAAGTCCTATTTCCTATGTCCTATAAAATCCCATGTCCAGTACTGGACATAACCCATATTTTCAATATTGGGTGATCCAATGAGTTAAAAAAATAGATCTCATTAATTTGTGGTTCCCTGATTACTAAATTACTAATGAGTCTGAATATCTTAGATAGGAGATTTATCATTCGTGAATTGCCTGTCCTGATCCCTTACCTGTTTTGAAATTGGGTTATTTATATTTTTCACACTGTTTTACAGCAATACTTACATAATACGGACATTAAACTTTTGTTGTAAGTGTTATAAAATTCTGTCTCTTTAACTGAACTTATGGTGTCTTAAGTATTACCAAGTTTTTAATTTTTAACTGTTATTTTTTATAAAATTAAACACCTCTTTTCCTCCATGGCACCTACCCTTTGTGGTTTTGCTTAGAAAGGCCTTCCTCACCCTCTGAGCTTTAAAAATAATCTCATATTCTCCTATTTATAGTTTTAAAAAATATTTAGACCTTTAATGCATCTGCACTTCACTTACTGTATAATGTGAGGGGAGCATGTTGTTTTTAATAACTAATTTATTGACACTAACTTATAATGCCCCCTGTGAGTCATCTCTTACATTCCCACATGGTATGGGTGTGTTTCTGGTTATTCTCGTCCATTGATCTGTTTGTCTATTCTGAGTGCCAACCTCTATTTTACTGCTGTAATTGTACAGACTGTTTTGATATCTGGTATGTCAAATTTTTTCTCATTATTTCTCTTTTTTAAAATCATCTTCCTATGCATTTTTTTCTTTCCTATAAACTTTAGAATAAACATGTCCTTTTCTTTTTTAAAAGTTTGAAATTTCTGGATTATATAGAATTTTTAGATGAATTTGGAAAGAGCATCATTTTTTCTGCTTATTTTATGATTTTTGAAAACTGACATCTAGTCAGAAAACTAAGTGTAAAAATTGAATCCATAGAGTTTTTACAACCTGGAAGAAAATACAAATGTGGCTGAATGACTTTATAACCTGAGTATCGGAAAAGGCTTCCACCTACCTATGACTCAAAAGCCAGATGCAACAAGACAAAGTGTTGATATAATTTGAATACATAAGAAATTAAAACTTATACATGGCAAAAGGTTACGTAAGAACAGTCAAGCCAGGTGTGGTGGGTGATGTCTGTAATCCCAGCATTTTGGAAGACTGAGGCAGGAGGATTGCTTGAGCCCAGGAGTTCGAGATCAGCCTGGGCAACAAAGTGGGACATTGGCTCTACAAAAAATCAAAACATTAACTGGGTGTGCTGGTGCACACCTGTAGTCCTGGCTACCCAGGAAGCTGAGGCTGGAGGATCACCTGAGTCCAGGAGACTGAGGCTGCAGTGAGCCATGTTTGCACCAATGCACTCTAACCTGGGTGAGAGAGCAAGACCCTATCTCAAAAAAAGAAAAAAATGTAAATCATAATAATACCTGCTTCACTGTTATGGAGAGAAGTAGTATGCCTAGTACTAATAATAATTGTTATATACGATGTTATTAGCTATATGATTTCTTATATATATAAGCTGTCACAAATGTTAGTGTTCCTCTCTTCAGAAATTCATCTGAGAGTCCCTCACTGGCCCAGGCCTCCTGGGTAGAAGCACATTTGTATTGAGAAGACAACACTTAAATTCTGGGAAACTATCTTGAGCTGTAACTAAGATAAGTCATTTGTTTTCTTCCATTTTTAAAAATATTGATAGAATAAACCCATTTTTTTCTTTTTTGTACCATACCACCAGGATAGCTTTCCACCTTCCATCACTCATCTGTGTGACTTCTTAAGTTCCTTCAAATATAACTTTGTAATTATAATTATACAGTCACACAATCATTGTGATTCTTTAATTGCAATTGACTGATTTAATCTACCTTATCATCCAATCGGGGCTCACAGTGGATTTCATTCCTTTTTTTTCTAACAGTAGGAATAGAATGCAGTGCACTTGCCAGGACTGAGGAAAGAGGGAGGGGTTGGCTCCGCCAGCTGCCAGGCTCACCTGTGCTGACCCTTCATCTGCACCTGCAGCGCTGTCCTGGACCAGGCGCAACTTGTAATTTTCATAAAATAGCCGAGTTTCAAACTGATGGGACTTTAGAGCTTCTTTAATTTAAGCTCTGAAGAACTGAGTTTTAGAAAGCATGCTTATTCACTTGGAATTCCATAAAAAATACCTATGCTGGGTAGATAGGATAGCACCGCCTACCTCTCACCACTGCTGTCATAATTAAAACTCATCTATGTATTTACTTATACTCTGCCTTATGCCGAGAGTATTGAAGTGGTGAGCTAAGATTAGAAATTCTCGGCTCCTATGTCACAGACTGGCAAGCTGCCCACCGAGTGTTCTGACACAATGGGAGTGTGTTCTGCATCTAATGGGATCTGTGGCTATCAAGCACTTGAACTGGCCAGTGTGACTGAGAAATGAATGTTTCATTGTATTGAATTTTGTTTCATGTTAATTTAAAAAGTTATGTGTGCTCTATGGATGGGGGGCCTATGGACAACACAGCTCTTGACCATTTGTTTTTAAATATAGTTTCATGTATATACAAACAGGTTATCGCTTTCCTGTGTGGCTGGCTATTATGAATGCTAAACTGCTTTTCCCTCTCTCTCTAGATTCCATCACCCAGCACAAGGTCTGTGCCTCTGAAAACTACCTATTGCCACAACGACAGTGACCTCATTGGCCTGTGGTGACTGCACACAGCTCGCAAAACTGTCTTTGGATGTTCAAATGAGAAACAAAACTGTGAAGAGAACGAACTGGCGTATACAAGATGACTTCTGATAGCATGTTTGCCATGTGTCGTGGTTCTTAAGAACTCTCAGGTGACTTTCTGATGACTGAATGTGTGTTTCAGAGAGGCTTCAGGCCTTTTTATTTTATATTATTATATTTTTTGAGACAGTCTTGCTCTGTCACCCAGGCTGGAGTTCAATGGTGCAATCTCGGCTCACTGCAACCTCCACCTCCCAGGTTCAAGCGATTCTCCTGCCTCAGACTCCTGAGTAGCTGGGATTACAGATGTGTGCCACCATGCCTGGCTAATTTTTGTATTTTTAGTAGAGACAGGGTTTCGCCATGTTGGCCAGGCTGGTCTCAAACGCCTGACCTTAGGTGATCTGTCGGGCCTCTTCTATAGAATTCCAGTCTTTGTATCTTAGTAATGATCATAATTGAAAGGTCACAGAACCTTTGTCATTAGAACACAGTACTGCCAAATAAAGGATGGAAATTCATTGACATTGTTTTATTACTGAGAACAACTAGAGAACTCTGAAAGTTTCTTTGCTTAAACTCGATCTTTATTAATACATTATCCATTAGGTAGGAAAGACATTTCTCAGTTATTAAGGTGACTTTTATCTAGCGGAGATTCCTCTCTTAAAGTAATGAAAGGAGATAGGTATGGGGGGTGTTATACAGGATAATTGGTGCCATCTGAGTGTCTTACTTCTGCAAGCCTGCTTTATGGTGAGCAAAGCATCACCAACAAGGGATCACAATGTCCATTGGCCACTTTTTGCTTGCCATCCTCGAGATGAAATTGGCAGCTGGGGCTGATTCATAGAAACACCGATTTCTGGCTGAGCACAGTGGCTCACACCTCTAATCCCAGCCCTTTGGGAGGCTGAGGTGGACAGATCACTTGAGGTCAGGAGTTCGAGACCAGCCTGGCCAAGGTGGCAAAACCCATCTCTACTAAAAATACAAAAATCAGCTGGGTGTGGTGGCACACACCTGTGGTCCCAGCTCCTCAGGAGGCTGAGGCAGGACAATCGCCTGAACCCAGGAGGTGGAGGTTGCAATGAGCCGAGGTTGCAGTGAATCAAGATTGCTCCACTTCACTCCAGCCTAGGCAACAGAGTAATTCTCCATCTCAAATAAATAAATAAATAAGAAACACCGATGTGTCTGTCACCTTCTAAACAAATGAAATGCTAGGAAGTCCTAACCAGAGTGATCAGGCAAGAATAAGCCATAAAAGTCATCCAATTAGGAAAAGAAGTCAAACTGTCTGTCTTCACTGCCAATATGATTCCATACCTAGAAAACCCTAAAGACTCTGCCAAAAGGCTCCTGGAACCGATAAACGACTTCAGTAAAGTTTCAGGATAGAAAATCCATGTACAAACATTAGCATTTCTATACACAATAGCATTCAAGCTAAGCACCAAATAAAAAACGCAATCCCATTTCCAATAGCCACGGAATGAAATACCTAGGAACACATGTAACCAAGGAGGCTAAGGATCTCTACAAGGAGAACCATAAACGAGATGCTGAGTCCCAGCGAGGTCGGAGGTGCCACTGAGCCCTCATCATGGTGCTGTTCCCACTCCGGGTTATTTATCTGTTGCTCATCTCAGCTGTTGTTCCTACCTCAAATTTCAAGTCCCTCAACAAATATAACAGAATCACTTCTAGAATGAACCTTTGAGAAGGGAGGTAGCGGTGCATTGTATAGAAATTGGCATTCTATAGAAAACTATAGAAACTAGAAATAATGAAGGGTTTTCTCGGTTTTAAAATAATATATACACCCAAATCATCCCCTCATGATACTCATCCTGTAACAGCAATTGAACGTCAGTATGATGCGTCATTCCTGAGTTCACTTGCTTCACATTACATATGTTTCTGTATAACCACAAGCATCCTGGCTTGGTAGCGCTCCCACAGCACCAAAAATCCCTACGGAGGCTGACAAACATTGTGCTGACTCATGCTGGGGACAAACCACAGAGAACTTCCATCCCCCACCACATCAGCCATAGAGCCAGCCCAGCCTCTGCCCACCCAGGCCTCAGTCCTCAATGTTAGGTTCTGATCCCTGATGCTGGCCTGCCAGTAGTCAGTCAAGATTCTCTTTCTGAAAGCTAATATTTTATGAGGACTGACATTACACTAAGCATATTATATGTTGCACTTCATTTCACCCTTCCGACAATCCTATTAGTAGCCTGCTGTGGGTCTGCAAAGCCTTACTCAAAACATATAGGGCTAGAGGTTCTCAGGATTCTGAATTTTTAAACAATTTTTCAAAGGCTTATGGCTCTCACCACTTTTATTCAATGTTGCATTAAAAATTCTACCCAGAGAAGGCAATACAAGGAAATTAAAGCTATACAGATTGGAAGTGGAGAAATAAAAGTCTTTTTTCTCAAGAATACAAGACACTATGTATAGAAATTGTAAGGAATACAAAAAAAAAAACCCTACAAGAACTTATAACAAGTTTAGCAAGATTGTAATATCCAAAGTTAATATAGAAAACTAACAGAATTGTATTTATATATATTGTCAATAAGCAATTCAAAATGAAATTAAGACCACGATTCCATTTAAAATTGCATCTAAAAATAAACAAAATAGGAATAGACTTGGCAACACAAGTATAACATCTGTATACTGAAACCTGTAAAACATTGCTGAAAGAAGTTAAAGACTTAAATAGAGAAATATACAAAGTTCATGGATTAGAAGATGCAATATTGTTAAGATGATAGTTCTCAAATTGATGTATAGATTCATTAAAATCTCAGGTGGCTTTTTTGTAGAATTTGAAAAGCTGATGCTAAATTTTTTATGAAAATGCAAAGAACCCCTAGTAGACAAAACAATTTTTTTAAGAGCAAAGTTGGAGGATTTATAGAACCTGATTCCAAAACTGTCTATAAAACTACAACAATCACAAAGTATCAGCCACGTGGCGTGGTTCACACCTGTAATCCCAGCTCTCTGGGAGGCTGAGGTGGGTGGATCACTTGAGGTCAGGAGTTTAAGACCAGCCTGGCCAACTTGGTGAAACCTCCTCTCTACTAGAAATACAAAAAATTAGCCAGGCATGATGGCACACACCTGTAATCTCAGTAACTCAGGAGGCTGAAGCAGGAGAATAGCTGGAACCCAGGAGAGTCCATCTCAACAACAACGACAAAAGTATCATATTGGCATAAGAATAGACATGTAAATCAAATAACAAAATAGAGAATTCAGGTATAAATCTTCATATTTATGGCTGATTGACTTTGAACAAAGGTGCTGAGGCAATTCAGTGTAGTAGCATATTCTTTTCAACAAATGGTGCTGGCAGAAGAAAAAAAAAAGCACTTGGATCCTTACCTCACACCATGCACAAAAATTAGCTCAACATGGACTAAATCAGGGTTTCTCAACCTCAGCAGTGTTGGCATTTGTGGGGGTGGATGTTGATAATTCTCTGCTGTGGAGAGCTGTCCTGTGCACTGTAGAATGTTTAGCTGCATCCTGGCCTCTGCCTATTAGATGCCAGTGGCACCCCTCTGCTGACACACACCTAGTTGTGACAATCTCCATCTCCAGATATTCCCAAATGTGCCCTGGAGAGCAAAACTATTTCCGGTTGAGAACCATTGACCTAAGGTAAAAAATAAAATGTATAGAAGAAAGCACAGCAGGAAATCATTCTGACCTTAGGTTAGGCAAAGATTTCTTAAATATGACACTAAAGGCACAATTCATTAAAAAAATAAGTTGGGCTTTGTCAAAATTTTAAGTTTTGCTCTTCTGAAGAAACCATTAACAAAAAAATGAAAAAACAAACCACAGACTATGCAAAAATACTTGCAACTCATATATCTAATAAAGGACTTGTACCCAGACCATATAAAGAACTCAAAACTCATTAATAAAAGGATAAAGAAAAAGCTGGAAACAATTCATGCAAGAAGATATACAAATGTTAAGCACATTAAAATGCTCAATATTATTAGTCACTAGGGAAATACAAATTAAAGGCACAATGAAATACCTATTACACACCCACTAGAATGACTGTAAACAATAAGACTGATAATTCCAAAATCTGACCAGGATATGGAGAAACTAGAACTCTCCTACATTTCTGGCATGACTGCAAAATGATACAGCCACTTTGAAACACCATTTGGCAGTTGCTTAAAAGATTGAACATTCAACTACCATATGACCCAGCAATTTCACTCTTAGGTATATAACCAAAATACATGAAAACATGGATCTGTACAAGGTCTTGTATACAAATGTTCATAGCAACATTATTCATAATAACCAAAAATTAGCCCATGAACTGAAAAGTAGATAAACAAAATGTATATCCACACCATGGAATGCTACTCAGCAAACTTCTAAAAAGCAAGAAACTACTAACACGTGCAACAACATGAATGAGCCTCAGAAATATAAGTGAAAGAGGTCAGACACAAAAGATACAGATTGTATGATTCCATTTAGATACCATTTCTACAAACCGCAAAACTGTAGAGGCATGAAACAGATTCATGGTCTCCCGCAGCTGGGGATGGGAGTGGGAACAGACAGCAAACATTTTGGGATGATGGAAAAATTCTAAAACTGGATTGTGATTTTGGTTACACAACTGTATACATTTACTAAAATCACTGAACAGATCACTTTTAATGGGTAAGCTTTAAGGCATGTGAATTATACATCAATAAAGCTATTTTTTTAAAGAAGAGAGAGCAAGCGAGAGCTACATGGCAGCCCCAGGGCAGTAGCTCTCAGATCTCCCTTAGAGAAAGAACTTTCTCCTCCACAGCGATGAATGCAAGTAGCTAACACTCTCCAACCTGCATCTGGTAGTTCATTTAATATCGGCCTCAGCTTTCAAGTTAAGGCCATGCTCTTTCTCGGCAGTCCCCAGCCAAGAAGTGGGCACAGAAAGGCACAGGGGCATGGCTGATTCAACCCAACATGAGGCTTCTCACCCTAGAACTCCCTGTGGAGTTGGCCTGCAATGTGGTCTAAGCTGTCAGACCTCCACAGTGGCCGAAAGGTTTTCCATATCTGAGCTTGCTTCCACCCACTTTTATTTTTCCCAGGCATCACCCTTGGTCATCTCTTGCTCTTTGAACTCCATGTCTGTATCAGCTACCCAGAGGACCCGTCAGACAGAAAGTAATATGCAGGTAACAGCCCAGGGGAATCTGGGCAGCACCCTGAAACCAACGTTTCTTCAGTGAAACCTAGAACAAAAGTGGAATAAATAAAAACTAACAGTTTCATTTCGGCACTGGCAGTCTGACTCTGGAATCTGTGTTCATGCTGCCCAGGCCTATACTACAACCTTGTTCAGCCATAACAGGGCAACTGTGAGGCTGTTGGATGGGATGATGTTGGAAGTAAATGCTAAGTGCCGCCAAGTGAAAATAGCACTCAGGCAAAAGTTTTCTCAGCAAGGCAATTTACTTTCATAGAATGGTGCATCTCGCAGATGGAACAATGGCGAGAGCACACCAGACAAGGGAGGGGAAGGGGGCCTTATTCCTAACGCAGCTAGCCCTACTGCTGTATCTTTCCCCTATTGACTAGGGTTGGACCGCACAGTCTAAGCTAATTCCAATTGGCTTTTTTAAAGACAGCAGAGGTATGAGCCAGAGTGACAGGACAGTTACAGAACAGGTGACTAAAGATGACTAAGGACAGAACAGGTGACTAAGTAGAACAGGTGACTAAGGATGACTAAGGACAGGTGATTAAGGATGACTAAGGACAGAACTGGTGACTAAGGACAGAACAGGAGACTAAGGATGACTAAGGATCCAGAGCAGGTGACTAAGGACAGAACAGGTGACTAAGGACAGAACAGGGACTAAGGATGACTAAGGACAGAGCAGGTGACTAAGGACAGAACAGGTGACTAAGGACAGAACAGGAGACTAAGGATGACTAAGGACAGGACAGGTGACCAAGGATGACTAAGGACAGAGCAGGTGACTAAGGATGACTAAGGACAGCAGTGACTAAGGACAGAACAGGTGACTAAGGACAGACAGGAGACTAAGGATGACTAAGGACAGAGCAGGTGACTAAGGACAGAACAGGAGACTAAGGATGACTAAGACAGAACAGGAGACTAAGGATGACTAAGGACAGAGCAGGTGACAAAGGATGACCAAGGACAGAGCAGGTGACTAAGGACAGAACAGGTGACTAAGGACAGAACAGGAGACTAAGGATGACTAAGGACAGAGCAGGTGACTAAGGACAGAACAGGTGACTAAGGATGACTAAGGATAGAGCAAGTGACTACAGGTGACTAAGGATGACAAAGGACAGAACAGGTGACTAAGTACAGAACAGATGACTAAGGACAGAAGAGGTGATTAAGGATACTAAGGACAGGGCAGGTGACTAAGGACAGAACAGGTGACTACGGATGACTAAGGACACAACAGCTGACTATGGATGACTAAGGACAGAGCAGGTGACTAAGGACAGAACAGGTGACTAAGGATGACTAAGGACAGAAGAGGTGATTAAGGATGACTAAGGACAGAGCAGGTGACTAAGGACAGAACAGTGACTGGATGACTCAGGACAGAACAGGTGACTCAGGACAGAACAGGTGACTACGGATGACTAAGGACAGAGCAGGTGACTCAGGACAGAACAGGTGACTATGGATGACTAAGGACAGAGCAGGTGACTAAGGACAGAACAGATGACTAAGGACAGAACAGGTGATAGATGCTAGGAGGGGGTTGTTTACTGAAACTAGGGGTAAAGAGACATAAAGAACAAGAAAGTTAAACTTTAAAATGGAGAACAAAGAACAGGGAAGCTGAACATACTGACACATTGGTTCTTTGGAGAGGAACTCAGAACTCAGTGTACTTAACAATTTTCTCCCTCTTGAATTGTAAAAGACATTAACAGGCTAAACTTTGAAGAGGAATTTACTGTATCCTACAGGTGACAATTGGTGATCAATCTTGCAATGTTTACTGAGGTCACTATCCTCAGTGCTATACGTGTTCTGTGTCCCATCGACTTCAGGGTAATTACATGGCCCTTAAACTTAGAATCAAAAGTATTTCCATGGGACCTTCCTTAATAGACGTTTGTTTTCAGACTTCTTTCAATAACAACATCCTTTGTTCAAATGAGGATGTACAAAGAAATACAATAGGTGAAAACATGGCAACAGGACCACTCTCATTAAGCTGGGGTAGGGGGTGGTCACACGAGGGTTTCAGATCCTCACCCAAGGATCTCATCTTTCTCTGCACAAGGGTAGGCTGCACAGCGCCTCTGTAGATACTTCTGAGATTGCTTGAAAACTGCCACTCTGGCCCAGTCCCTCCTATCACTGACAAAGCAGCTGAGATCTCTAAAGACACGCCACCCATGAGCAGTAACTCAGTGCAAAGAATCTAAATACCAGAACTCCTGACCCACAAGGCTTTCTCTGTGCACCCAAGATGTCCCAAACTGAAATGGTCTATGCACAACGGAGAACTTTGGTCAAACTCAGAAAACGTCTTTGAAAGTGAAACATGGCACATTGCAGAGACATCACAAATGAGACTTCCTATGATGGTCCCTGAGAGCGTCTTTGTGTTCCATGTAGCTGCTCCCATTATTTTGGGCAGACATTGGCACAGTCTTTGATGAAACATTTTTCACCTTGAGTTACAGTAAATGTTATCATCTCATGTTTTTGGAAATGCCATTCAAGGACTTGAAAGATCATTGCTAGATAATTGTTTATAATCATGCCCCTTATAATTTCATTTGAGATTATATGAGAAAAATCTAAGCATACCAATTTAATAAAGGACTTGGACAACTGCATCTCAAACTTTAATACAAATTCAAATCACCTGGGGATATTGTTAACTGGTAGATTCTGCTTCAGTACATCTGGGGCCAGAAAGGCTGCATTTCTCTCCCCTCCCCTCCCCTGCCCTCCCCTCCCCCCCCCCTTCTCTCCTCTCCTCCTTCCTTCTCTCTCTCCTCCTTCCTTCTGTCTCTTCTCTCTCTTCTCTCTCTCTTCTTTCTTTCAAGATGGGTCTCCCTCTGTCACCCAGCTGGAGTACAGTGGCACACTCATGGCTCACTGCAAAGGCTGGATTCTAACAAGCTCTCCAGTGATGTGGATGCAGTTTCAGTAGCAGGGAGTTAGAATACGCAATGGGATATTATAAATGTACATTTCATTTACCTCTGCACAAGATGTAATGTCTTCTTAAACCAAATTGCTATTCTTTTTTTTTTTTTTTTTTGAGACGGAGTCTCACTCTGTAGCCCAGGCTGGAGTGCAGTGGCCCAATCTCGGCTCACTGCAACCTCCGCCTCCCGGGTTCATGCCATTTTCCTGCCTCACGAGGTCAGGAGATCGAGACCAAATTGCTATTTCTTACAGTGTTGCAAATACCTTGTGAGATTCTTATCAAGGTATTGGAGAATAACTAGGGCACTGATTATGAGAATATCAGAATTGTCAGAGGCGTCCTAACCAGGGTGACTCCATCCTGAATAAAGGCTGGATAAAGCCAAACCTGATGGGGGACATTCCCTGAGGGTTGAGCACTCCCAGTCACAGGATGTTTATAGTTGAGGGAACAAGTTAGTGATGCTGACTGCCTATGTAAAGAACCAGAACTTACAGAAATGTCCCGGTGTTTGAAGAACAAACGGCATTGTTAGTTTAAGAACAGGGTTCGTTTTAGAGATAACAGCACATTCATAAATTCTTGCTGAAATCAATAGTTGCACAAGAAAATAACAGTATTAATAGCCTGTCGCAAGCTGATCACAAATCTTTGTTATAAATTACACTCTTCTAAACCAACAAAGATCAAAAGAGACAAGGCCATTACATAATGGTAAAGGGATCAATTCAACAAGAAGAGCTAACTATCCTAAATATATATGCACCCAATACAGGGGCACCCAGATTCATAAGGCAAGTCCTTAGAGACCTACAAAGAGACCTAGACTCCCAAACAAAAATAATGGGAGACTTTAACACCCCACTGTCAACATTAGACAGATCAACGAGACAGAAAGTTAACAAGGATATCCAAGAATTGAACTCAGCTCTGCACCAAGCAGACCTAATAGACATCTACAGAACTCTCCACCCCAAATCAACAGAATATACATTCTTTTCAGCACCACACCACACGTATTCCAAAATTGACCACATAGTTGGAAGTAAAGCACTCCTCAGCAAATGTAAAAGGAACAGAAATTATAACAAACTCTCTCAGACCACAATGCAATCAAACTAGAACTCAGGATTAAGAAACTCACTCAAAACCGCTCAACTACATGGAAACTGAACAACCTGCTCCTGAATGACTACTGGGTACATAACGAAATGAAGGCAGAAATAAAGATGTTCTTTGAAACCAACAAGAACAAAGACACAACATACCAGAATCTCTGGGACACATTCAAAGCAGTGTGTAGAGCAAAATTTATAACACTAAATGCCTACAAGAGAAAGCAGGAAAGATCTAAAATTGACACCCTAACATCACAATTAAAACAACTAGAGATGCAACAGCAAACACATTCAAAAGCTAGCAGAAGGCAAGAAATAACTAAGATCAGAGCAGAACTGAAGGAAACGGAGACACAAAAAACCCTTCAAAAAATCAGTGAATCCAGGAGCTGGTTTTTTGAAAAGATCAACAAAATTGATAGACCATTAGCAAGACTAATAAAGAAGAAAAGAGAGAAGAATCAAATAGATGCAATAAAAAATGGTAAAGGGGATATCACTACCGATCCCACAGAAATACAAACTACCATCAGACAATACTATAAACACCTCTATGCAAATAAACTAGAAAATCTAGAAGAAATGGATAAATTCCTTGACAAATACACCCTCCCAAGACTAAACCAGGAAGAAGTTGAATCTCTGAATAGACCAATAACAGGCTCTGAAATTAAGGCAATAATTAATAGCTTACCAACCAAAACAAGTCCAGGACCAGATAGATTCACAGCTGAATTCTACCAGAGGTACAAGGAGGAGCTGGTACCATTCCTTCTGAAATTATTCCAATCAATAGAAAAAGAGGGAATCCTCCCTAACTCATTTTATGAGGCCAGCATCATCCTGATACCAAAGCCTGGCAGAGACACAACAAAAAAAGAGAATTTTAGACCAATATCCCTGAGGAACGTCGATGCAAAAATCCTCAATAAAATACTGGCAAACCAAATCCAGCAGCACATCAAAAAGCTTATCCACCATAATCAAGTGGGCTTCATCCCTGGGATGCAAGGCTGGTTCAACATGTGAAAATCAATAAATGTAATCCAGCATATAAACAGAACCAATGACAAAAACAACATGATTATCTCGATAGATGCAGAAAAGGCATTTGACAAAATTCAACAACCCTTCATGCTAAAAACTCGCAATAAATTAGGTATTGATGGAACATATCTCAAAATAATAAGAGTTATCTATGACAAACCCACAGCCAGTATCATACTGAATGGGCAAAAACTGGAAGCATTCCCTTTGAAAACTGGCACAAGACGGGGATGCCCCATCTCACTACTCTAATTCAACATAGTGTTGGAAGTTCTGGCCAGGGCACTCAGGCAGGAGATGGAAATAAAGGTTATTCAATTAGGAAAAGAGGAAGTCAAATTGTCCCTGTTTACAGATGACATGATTGTATATCTAGAAAACCCGATTGTCTCAGCCCAAAATCTCCTTAAGCTGACAGGCAACTTCAGCAAAGTCTCAGGATACAAAATCAATGTGCAAAAATTACAAGCATTCTTATACACCAATAACAGACAATCAGAGAGCCAGATCATGAGTGAACTCCCATTCACAACTGCTTCAAAGAGAATAAAATACCTAGGAATCCAACCTACAAGGGCTGTGAAGGACCTCTTCAAGAAGAACTACAAACCACTGCTCAATGAAATAAAAGAGGATACAAACAAATGGAAGAACATTCCATGCTCATAGGTAGGAAGAATCAATAGCGTGAAAATGGCCGTACTAATTTATAGATTCAATGCCATCCCCATCAAGCCGCCAATGACTTTCTTCACAGAATTGGAAAAAACTACTTTAAAGTTCATATGGAACCAAAAACAGCCCACATTGCCAAGTCAATCCTAAGCCAAAAGAACAAAGCTGGAGGCATCACACTACCTGACTTCAAACTATACTGCAAGGCTACAGTAACCAAAACAGCATGGTACTGGTACCAAAACAGAGACATAGATCAATGGAACAGCACAGAGCCCTCAGAAATAACGTCACATATCTACAACCATCTGATCTTTGACAAACCTGACAAAGACAAGAAATGGGGAAACGATTCCCCATTTAATAAATGGTGCTGGGAAAACTGGCTAGCCATATGTAGAAAGCTGAAACTGGATCCCTTCCTTACACCTTATAGAAAAATTAATTCAAGGTGGATTAAAGACTTACATGTTAGACCTAAAACCATAAAAACCCCAGAAGAAAACCTAGGCAATACCATTCAGGACATAGGCGTGGGCAAGGACTTCATGTCTAAAACACCAAAAGCAATGGCAACAAAAGCCAAAATTGACAAATGGGATCTAATTAATCTAAAGAGCTTCTGCACAGCAAAAGAAACTACCATCAGAGTGAACAGGCAACCTACAGAATGGGAGAAAAATTTTGCAATCTACTCATCTGACAAAGGGCTAATATCCAGAATCTACAATGAACTCAAATTTATAAGAAAAAAACAAACAACCCCATCAACAAGTGGGCAAAGGATATGAGCAGACACTTCTCAAAAGAAGACATTTATGCAGCCAAAAGACACATGAAAAAATGCTCATCATCACTGACCATCACAGAAATGGAAATCAAAACCACAGTGAGATACCATCTCACAACAGCCATCATTAAAAAGTCAGGAAACAACAGGTGCTGGAGAGGATGTGGAGAAATAGGAACACTTTTACACTGTTGGTGGGACTGTAAACTAGTTCAACCATTGTGGAAGTCAGTGTGGCGATTCCTCAGGGATCTACAACTAGAAATACCACTTGACCCAGCCATCCCATTACTGGGTATATACCCAAAGGATTATAAATCATGCTGCTATAAAGACACATGCACACATGTGTTTATTGCAGCACTACTCACAATAGCAAAGACTTGGAACCAACCCAAATGTCCAACAATGATAGACTGGATTAAGAAAGTGTGGCACATATACACCATGGAATACTATGCAGCCATAAAATATGATGAGTTCATGTCCTTTGTAGGGACATGGATGAAGCTGGAAACCATCATTCTCAGCAAACCCATCATTCTCAGCAAACTATCACAAGGACAAAAAAAACAAACATCGCATGTTCTCACTCATAGGTGGGAATTGAACAAAGAGAACACATGGACACAGGAAGGAGAACATCACACACCAGGGCCTGTTGTGGGGTGGGGGTATGGGAGAAGGATAGCATTAGGAGATATACCTAATGCTAAATGACGAGTTAATGGATGCAGCACACCGACATGGCACATGTATACAGATGTAACAAACCTGCACATTGTGCACATGTACCCTAAAACTTAAAAGTATAACAAAAAAATAAAATAAATTACACTCTTCTTTGCCTTAATATGCTATATAGGCAAGCATTACGTTTAAGGTGCTCCTTCTTGCTTTTCGAGGACACCCTACTCTGCAATAGTTTCTAATAAGCAGTTTTAACTTTACTATACTCTGCGACTTGCCCTGAATTCTTTCCCATGTGAGATCCAAGAACTCGCTCTTGGGGTCTTTTTGGGACAAGACCCTTTTTTTTTTTTTGAGACGGAGTCTTGCTCTGTCGCCCAGGCTGGAGTGCAGTGGCACGATCTCGGCTCACTGCAAGCTCCGCCTCCTGGATTCACGCCATTTTCCTGCCTCAGCCTCCCGAGTAGCTGGGACTACAGGCATCCATCACCATGCCCGGCTAATTTTTTGTATTTTTTTTTTTTTTTTGTATAGACGGGGTTTCACTATGTTAGCCAGGATGTTCTGAATCTCCTGACCTTCATGATCGCCTGCCCTGGCCTCCCAAAGTGCTGGGATTACAGGCGTGAGCCACCATGCCTGGCCGACAAGACCCTTTTTTAGATAATTGAGTTTAAAAGTACATGTAAGGAGGCTGAGGCAGGAGAATCGCTTGAACCCGGGAGGCAGGGGTTGCAGTGAGCCGAGATGGCGCCACTGCACTCCACCATGAGTGACAGAAAGTGACTACATCTCAAAAAATAAAAAAATTAAAAAAAAATAAAAGTACATCTATGCCAACCGGGAGCCTGATATAACTTGTCTGGGAGTCCGTGTATTTGAGGTCTGTGCGAGCATTTGTCTGTTTAGTGTGTAAACTCATGTAACCACCACTGTGGTGAAGACACAGAGCAGCTCCGTGACCAGAAGATTCTGTCCTGGGGCCCTTTTATAACCACAGAACCCACCAGCTTCTGTCCCTTCCTTAACTCCTGGCAACCACTCATCTGCCTTCCACTTCTATAAGTCTGCCATTAATAACCTCTTACTTTATTTCACATAACAAGTAGTGACTTCAAGGCAGATAAAGGGAACATTCATGTTTGCGCTTTTCTTGTCATTGCTTCCTCACGTGAACCTTTCTCTACTTACAGCGAATCATATCGAGAAGTACAGTTTCTGTTTGGAGAGAATGGAAAAAGAAAAGAAAGATAAACACAATGGTCTCCATGTTGGAAAAAGCATGGAGTGGATATAATGACCTAAACCTAAACACCCTTCTGCACAATAGACCTACAGATACTGACGGAAATGTCACAAGCTTCCTTCCAAAAGCGCTGCAGAACTCTTAATAAAGAATGGAAATCCCCAGGCGGTGGGGAGTCAAGGGAGAGGCAGCCGGGATGCCGAGTCCGGGTCCTGGGGCCCGGCCGCTGCCAGGTAGGGCAGAGCAGGCTCTTGGGGAGCAGAGGCTTGGGTTTTAATGTCGAACAGGATCAGCAGATGAGGAAGTGGACCTGTTAAAAGTCGCTGGCATTGCAGCTGAGACCCCCTAAAGAAAAGCAAAATTCTGGAAGGACACACTGAGAGGAAGAGGACGAGGAAAAACTGCCCAAGAGGCCAAAGAAGCCAGACTGGCCGAGAGCTCCATTCAGGGAGAGCAAAAAAGAGACTCAGCAGGTTTAAGTTCATACACGGTCATACAGGCCATGTTTTCTGAACTAAGCATAATGTAGGAAATTAATTGTATGAAGAAGTCCAAAAACTAGGCTGGGCACAGTGGCTCACGTCTGTAATCCCAGCACTTTGGGAGGCCGAGGTGGGCAGATCACTTGAAGCCAAGAGTTCGAGACCAGCCTGGCCACCATGGTAAAAGCGCATCTCTACTAAAAATACAAAAATAAAAATTAGCAGGCATGGTGGCGCGCACCTGTAATCTGGCCACTCAGGAGGCTGAGGCATGAGATTCAGCTTGAACCAGGAGACGGAGGTTGCAGTGAGCCCAGATCTTACCATTGCACACCAGCCTGGGTGACAGAGTGAGACTCCATCTCAAAGAAGTCCAAAAACTGTATTTGTAGGTTGAAAACATAAATAATTGATACATCAAAAGAAATCATAATGGAAATGAAAAAATATTTAGAACTGAAATAAAACCTTCTCGGACATACCTCATACAATAGTTAGAGGGGACTATACAGCCTTAATTGCTTATATTAGTAGTAAACGGGGAAGAAACCTAAAACTTTGTTAGCTAAATATTGAATGAAATAAACTGGGGAGGGCCCGGCACAGTGGCTCACACCTGTAATCCCAGCACTTTGGGAGGCCGAGGCGGGCGGAACACGAGGTCAGGAGATCGAGACTATCCTGGCTAACACAGTGAAACCCCATCTCTACTAAAAATACAAAAAATTATCCAGGCGTGGTGGCACGTGCCTGTGGTCCCAGCTACTTGGGAGGCTGAGGCAGGAGAATCGCTTGAACCTGGGAGGCAGGGGTTGCAGTGAGCCAAGAGCTCACCACTGCACTCCAGCCTGGGCAACAGAGCACGCATTGTCTCAAAAAAAAGAAAGAAAGAAATTGGGGAAATAGCTACATAGTAAATCAAAGAAAGTGATAGGAAGAAAACAATAGCAGAAATTAATAAAATCAATATAAAGAAAAAAGAATCAATTAATCAAAAGATGATTCTTTGAGAAGACGAATAAAATGGCAAATTTCTGAAAGTTTGACCAAGAGCTGGAAGAAAAGAAGGAACAAAACAATGTTAGGCATGAAAGGGAAAAGTAACTACTCACTACACTTACATACACCTTTAAGTTTTCAAATCTTGAAGAATTTTGAAAGCATATGACAATAATAAACAATGGAAAGTAAAAGAAAATCTAAAAGGACGTTACATTAGAGGTTATATTAGAAATAATTAGATATAATTCAGCAAAAACAGACTTACATCAAAAATTGCAAAGAAATAGGGTGAAGTCAGGGAGGGAATGCAAAATTTTGATGCCCTCTCCCCATGGAATCTGAACACATGACCCTCCCAGGGCCAGGACATCAATCAATGCGTTCATCAACTCCTCTAAAGAACTTCCACCAAGACTGTGCTGAAGAATTTTTTATTGATGGGTCATTATGTGGGCATGAAATTGATTAAATTTATTAAGTTGGTTGATTGACCTCAATCTCTGGTCCTCTCCTCCATCCCCACAGTCATGATCAACCGAAGTCCCAACTTTCTAACCAAGTGCTTGGTCCTTCTGGTGACCAGCCCCCATCCTGAAGCCATCTAGGGGCCACCAGGGGTCACCTCATTAGCATCACAAAGACACTCCTATTGCTCAGGAAATTACAAGGGTTTCTGAAGCTCTGTGCCAGGACCTAGGGACCAAGAACATGTATCTATTAGCCTCATTTAACAGATGAACAGATACATTTTTGTTACACCACACATGGCAAGCCTGGTAAGTAGACCCTTCCCCAAGAAGGTACGTAAGCAACTAGGAACTGGGTGGGATGTTTAATCCTCTTTCATGGAAGAGGAAAGAATAATTGGAAATAATAATACAAGGCATGAGGAGAAAAAACTTAAAATCCCATGTTGAGGCCAGGTGCAGTGGCTCACACCTGTAATCCTAGCACTTTGGGAGGCCGGTGGTGGGCAGGTTGCCTGAGCTCAGGAGTTCAAGACCAGCCTGGGCAACATGGTGAAACCCTGTCTCTACTAAAAATACAAAAAATTAGCCGGGTGTGGTGGCGTGCGCTTGTAGTCCCAGCTACTTGGGAGGCTGAGGCAGTAGAATCACTTGAAACTGGGAGGCAGAGGTTGCCTCCAAAAAAAAAAAAAATCCTATGCTGAACATGTTATGTTTGAGAGGTGTGAGTGACATCCGAAGATGTGAAGTAGTGTGGTGTGTGTGTGTGTAGTCCAGACACTGCATGAGGACAAATCAGTAGGTGTGTGTGTCTTTTATGTCTCGGGAATTGATAAGCTCACCTGGAAAGAGAAAGCAACAGAGCCCCAAGCTTTAGCTATAGGGAACGCCAAACATTAGATCTGGTAAACGTAGAGAAGCTGTGTCTATCAAAAGAAATACTTCAGCTGAGTTAAATTTAAAGGACCTTCATCGAGTAATGAACGGCAAATCAGGCAGCCCCCAGAATCACAGCAAATTTAGAGACCCCAGCACAGCCACATTGTGGAAGAAGATTTATAGACCAAACAAAGGGAAGTGATGTACAGAAATCAGGGGTAATGTCCAGAAACAACTGGGTTGGTTACAGCTCAGCATTTGCCTTATTTAAACACAGTTTGAACACTCAGCAGCGTATAAATGGTTGAAGTATGGCTGCTGGGATTGGCCAAGACTCAGCTATTGTTACAGGTGCATACTCCTAAGTTAGGTTCTCAATCTTGTCTACCTATTAAGTTAGATTGCAGTTCGTCCACAAGGACTCAAATAGAAAAGTACTGGAGTCCTTCTATGGCCATATTTAGTTCACTTTAACACTACCCATGATAGAGAGTTCAAAGTCACAAAATCTAGGAAGAAAACGTATTTCAGGAAGAAGTCACTGGTTAACTGTTGAAAGCTAGCTGAGAACAATAGATCTCAGTAGAACCTCTTTAGGGGATCACATTGCTGAGAAGTAAAGCTCCTTGTTAACCAAAAATCAAGATCCCGAACACCTCTCATCTCTGATCCCTTCCCTCCAAAGGGATTGTTCCTCCCCTTCTTTGCTTCTCTTTTTTCTTTAAATTTTTCTATATTCAACTCAATTCTTTCACCTTCTCTTCCACCTCCTATGTTCCCTTCCTTTCTGGAGGTCCAAATGATTTCATTAAAATCAAGGTGTTAGCAGAGATTCCTTACTTTCTGGAGGCCCTGGGTAGGAATGCGTTTCTTGTCTCTTCTGGGATCTAGAGATACCGCCTTCCTTGGCTCATGACCCCTTCCTCCATCTTCAAAGCCAGCAATGGCAGGGGAGTCGTTCTTATCTTCACTCTGACACTCACTCTTTTGCCCTCTCTTCCCCAATTAGGAACACTTGTGATTACATTGATTACCTCGGGCTCCCCAAAATAACCCAGGTGGACTTCTTTGTTTTAAAGTCAGCTGATTAGTACCTTTTCCACCTACCACCTGAATCCCCCCTGGCCATGGAAGGAAACATATTCACAGATTTTCAGATTAGAGCATCTTTGAGGAGACCTTACTCTCCTGCCAACACTGGCCCCTGATTGCCTCACACTAAATCCAAGATGGATGCACTGACCGTGGGTTCTCACTGGCACCCAGCCTGAGACCTCAGATAAGGTATTTGTCTTCTCAGAGCCATGGTTTCTTCAACTGGCAATTTTCACAATAATCCCTGTCTGGTGCCTGAGAGCACAGGATGATGGGGGTCGATGCCCTTCTGAAAGGGGGAAGGAGCAAAGGCATCTCGGTTTGCAGTATTCAGTAAGTTATGCTGACTCAAAGACATGAATCAGACACTGACTGGTAGGAACCCCCAGCACAGATTAAGAAGTGCATAGCCAATAGGCCTGACTCCAAACAATTCAAACAACAGGGAAAGAAGAGAGAACTTATCATTATTGTGTCTGTTTGACAAATACTTAATTGACCATAACGTAAGGCTGGAATTTGCCTATTTTAAAGTTACCTGTGCTTGTAATTAAACTGTTTTGTTCAGTGTTCTCAATTCTAATTCTACTACTTTATTTAAAACTATAAATTTTTGTGTCAGGAAGACAATATCTACTTTTATCCCTCTAATATTTAACCCCTTAATGGAGACAGTAATTAGAATTATTGACCTGAAACTACACAAGATCATACAAATATTCTTCAGGCTAAACTATTATTTTGTTCAGTATGAGTTCCCAGTCTAGGCGTTAATATTTTCCCAGAGCCTCAGGACCTTGCAGGGACCAAACTCCACCTAGAACTCTAAGATACTGGCGGGAGCTGTCAATTTCATTAATCTGGTTTCAATTTTTTTAATATTTGGATTCACAGCTTATCTATGGGAACTCATAGTTGTTCCATCTTTAATACTCCAGATAGACGATTTACTGAAAAAGCTAATTCAGTATTCTCTCCCGTGAGCCAGCCAATGAAACCTCAGCCAATGAAACCTCAGCCAACGCTGAGGAGGGAGCGCTCGAGGGGAGGAACTCCATCCTGGGCTCTCTAGGACTGCTGTCTGTCAACAACGAGATGAAAACAACGGGCAACAGCAGCAGCTCCGTTGGTCCACGGCCGCCCCAGGGGCCCTGGGAGGGCGGGAGGGGAGACACTGCCAGACCTCAGAGCTTGGCACCAAGAGCCAGTTATCAGCCAGATAATGTACTCAGCCAACGGCTAGAAACCCGACCATGAACTTATTGGGAACTGGTCACAGAAAAGAGGACTCTTTGTCCTGAGTGTGTGATGCTGTGATGGTACGAGCCACAAGGCTGTGACTCACACGATGCCACAAGGTTCGTTCCAAAAACAACTGGGGATGCTGTGTGGGGAAAGGGCTGATGGCACAGTAGGAGGTAACGGGCTCAAAACTGACCTCCTTTTTAGGGGTGATGAAAAGACTGTCACCTCATCTTGTGGCTGCAGAGCCCAGAAGAGATTGTGGAGCAGCGGTTAGAGACTTACGGAGGAATTCTGCTATTTTTAACTCTTTGGCATTTTGCTTTTCTTGAGCAATTCCCACACCACCTCTTTTTAAAGATTTATTAGATTCAGGGGCTACTTTATAATATCCTTGGAGCCCAAATTAGACTTTAAGCACATAACATATCTGAGCTTGAGGAGTTTGGGAGTTTAACTTCTTCAATAAAGGAGCAAAGAAATTTGGTGAAATGACCCCCACGGTCTCTAATGTTGATGGACCCACCGAAGTTAGCCTGTCACCAGAAGCAAAGGGATACTATTTTTAAGATACGAGTATCTTTTCCACATTTGTGTTCAAAGCAATAACTTTGCAGCTTCATCTATTGAAGGCCTCATCTCCACCTGCTTTTCCTACCCTGGATTCACAGAGCTTGTGGTGCCCTCTCCCTGCCTGCACTCACCTTCCAACAAGTGCTGGAGTTTGATTCACACCAAACACAAATACCCAAAACTTGTAAGAAGTCTATTGGGCAACTCTTCTGTATCAATGACTGTACAGGCTCCAACGGCCAAAAATAATGAAGACAGATCACCTATCTCAGCGACCTGACAGCCTTGAAGGGGGATGAAGTTGGAAAACAAATGATAACACAGCGTGGTAAGTTCACTGCAGACCAGGGAGAGGGACAACTTTGAGAAAGGGTGATTGCTTTTAAACAGAAAGGAAAAGAACTTGGGAAATACTTCCAGAAGAAACTGACATCTAACTTAGGTGAGTTTTTTTTTTAGGTGGGTTCTCACTACGTTGCCCAGGCTGGAGTGCAGTGGCTATTCAGAGGCATGATCATAGCTCACTGCAGCCCTGAATTCCTGCACTCAAGCGATCCTCCTGCCTCAGCCTCCCGAGTGGCTGGAACTACAGGTGCATGCCACCATGCCTGACTTTCTAACGTAGGTTTCAAAGGAAGCATAGGAGTTCCGAGTGGAAAAGAGACCAAGGGAGAGGCCCGTGCCAGTCCCGAAGGTCAGGGGAGGTCCGTGGGCCTCAGGATTGCTGGAACTTCCAGTGGAAGGGCACATTGAGGGGATGCAGGTCAGATATAAGCGTTGGCTAGTTAAGAGAGGCTCTTGACATTTTCCAGACAAGAAATGTTGAGGTGCTGAACACAGTGCTCACAGAGATGGAAAGGAGGAGGTGGATTAGAAATGAAATTACTTGTTGCCTGAGTGGCTATGCAGGAGGAGCAGGGGGACAGAGTCAAGCTGGATGAGTCTTGGGCTCAGGCATAAAGTGCCAGCAGTCTCGGGAGGATCTGCATCCTCACGGGAAGCAGCTCCCTCAGCTAAAAGGAAAAGGTGCTTGGTGCTTCAGCCAGCCCAGAGCGTGCCCTCCATGGACACAAAGAAATCAAGTTCTTGTTGCTAAAGGTGTTCAACAGAGAAGTGTTGGAGGGCCAATTAAAGGCAAAGCCCACCATTTTATAACCACATTTTAGGCATATTAAACATTCTAGAATGTAATCATCAGACTTCTAAACTGAGATATTTGTGTTATCCAAGAAAGTAAATCAGTGAGTTATGTTTCCATATAAGCAATATATTCCATATAAGCAATATAATGAACATTATAATGGACACCTGAAAATGCAGAGTGAACGATAGGGAATTTCCTTGGGAATCACAGATAAACCCTAAGAAAGGTAGAGAAATGCTCTACCACTGGAGATAAGGTGGAGAAGTGGGTTGACATCGAAGCTGGAGAACATCATGTTGACCAAGCATTGTGTATACACAGGGCATGTGTGCATCTGTGTGTGTGTGCATGTGTGTATATGTGCATTCATATGTGTGTGTATGGGAGGTGGGCAGGGCAGGGGAGTTAGAATGGAGACCAACCTGATAAAGCTGACACTCTGGAAGGGTTGGACTCCCAGGAAGAAAGTTAAGAAGGGGGAAGGATAACATCTGCACAAAGGCAAATACAAAGCAACATCCTTTGTCAGCAACATCCTTAGGCACCTGGAAGAAGCAGACACACAACCTCCAGGAAGGATGTCCCTCAATGTGGGCTTCTGATGATTCCCACCAATATCATGACCATCAATTGGAATGTGTGCACACACACACAATTCCAAATAAATCGTCAAGACAATCATTAGGAAAAATAACAGGACCAGACAGGCCAAGACTTGAGGTGTTAGCGTCATCAGATACGGATGATACATGTTAAAAGAAATAAAAGGACGTAAAACCATGAGAACGGAACAAGAATGATACGATGGAACTGAAAAGGAGGCAGATAGAACTTACAGAAAAAATTTTTTAAACTTAGAATTTAATATTGTTTAAAAACTTTTTAGGTCCCCACATAGGAATAGATGGCCTGGATAGCAAACCCAAGCCAAGGGCACCTTACGAGCTCCTTACAAGGGGCAAATTACTGCCAGCCACGAGCCCCATGTGGTTCCAGGTTCTGCATGGGTGGAAGAAGGAAACTCCGGGCAGCAGCAGACAGGTCTGGGAACAGTAGAATCCCACACAGCTCAAGGTTGTTCTCCATCTTTCACTCTGTATTACCAGGAAGCCCAGCAGGGCCAGTTGGAGGAAAGTGCTTGGGTTTTGCCGAATGCAGTTGCACATAATCGAGGCCAAGGGACCCACAGCTGGAAGGGCCCAAGAGTCTGGAGTTGTCTATCTCCCATAAACTCTCAAAACTCACCCATCTGAGGGCCTGTCTGGGCCAGGGCCCTACCCCGAGGAGAAATTCCTGGGAGTAGAATCAAAATCAATCAAGACGGGCATGACAGAGACAAGAGAAAAAGAAGGTCCACACCAGGCCAACAGATCGCTCTGTTACGAACCAGATAGTAAACCTCGTAGGCTTTGAAGGCCAGACGGTCTTGCTGCTACTACTCAGCCCTGAGGTTACAGGGTAAAAGCAGCCACAGATGACATGTAAATGAATGGGCATGGCTGTGTGCCAATAAAACTTTATTTATGAACACTGAAGTTCGCATTGTATACAATTTTCATGTGTGACAAATAGTATTCTTTTGTTTGTTTCAGCCATTTAAAAATGTAAAAAGCATTTTTAATGCACAGGCTATACAAAACTGGTGGTGGGCCAGAGTTTGTTTTCTGTCTCCTGGTGTTGATGAAAGAGGCTTTGAGAAAAAGATGCAGGAAAACTCAAGACAGGAAGCCATGCTGCTTTTGGACATTACCAAAAACAGCAGAAGAGGGAGCCCCGCAAAGGTAGAAGAGCCCTCCTACACCCAGCCACATCCTAAAGGCTCAGGCAAATGAATTTCACATAAAAATAAGCAACAGAAAATATCCAGGTCAAATCCCATACAAAACTATTGTAAGAAAAAGGTCCTAAGAAGCAGAATAACAACCCAACAGACAATAAGAGCAGACACAAAGATGTGGCCGTCATGGGGCTCAGAAGGCCCAAAGTGCAGCCTCAGAAGCCAAGTTTCCCCCTAACCTTCCCTTGCCCTCCTGTCTCTCACCCTTCATGCTCCCCTGTGGGAAGCCATGGAAACTAGAATTCTTCCTCTCCCCAGGTGAGTCATAAAAACCAGAACCCCTTTGCCTCAGGGCCAGCCATAAAGCCTAAAACTATGACTCTAGCCTCTCCCTGCTTTTCTGTGTAACAGCTGGCAATGAAGACATTAAGACCCTCATTGTAGAGGGACCCTACCCTATGCCCAGAAGGAGGGAATATGGCAAGGAGAGGCTGAGAAAGATCTGAACACAGAGGCCTTGCTGAGTTTCCCCACACCATCTATTACATTCGATCAGGCCCTTTCTGTCAAATCTTACATTTCGACGTGGCTGGCTGTGCTTCGTCAAATCTAAGTATAGAAATGCACAATTCGCCCTGTATCTTTGGATCTTCGTTCTGAAGTTTCCCACATCACATAAAACTATGATCAAATAAATGTGTTATACTTTTCTCATGTTAATCTGTCTTTTGTTATAGGAGCATTGGTATGACCTTTATGATGGAGAAGAAAGTGATTACCCCCTTTCTGCCCCTGCAGCCACAAAACAGATCAAAATCTATTTCAGAATAAACTAACAGACTCTAAGAAAATTAAGTAAGACATGAAAGTATGTGAATTGTTACAGCAATCAGAGAAGAATTAAAAAATTAAAAAATGCATTTCAAGAGCAAAGACTACACAACAAATAAACACAATATGTAATGCCCTAAGAAAAACAGAAGCTGAAAATAAGGAAAGTTTGTTTGTTTGTTTGTTTTGGAGACAGAGTCCACTCTGCTGCCCAGGCTGGAGTGCAGAGGCACAACCTCAACTCTCTGCAACCTCCACCTCCCGGGCTCAACGAATTCTCCTGCTTCAGCCTCCTGAGTAGCTGGGATTACAGGCATGCACCACCATGCCTGGCTAATTTTTTTTTCTATTTTTAGTTGATATGGGGTTTCACCATGTTGGCCAGGCTGGTCTCGAAGTCCTGATCTCAAGTGATCTGCCTGCCTCGGTGTCCCAACGTGCTGGGATTATAGGCGTGAGCCACTGCGTCCAGCTGATAATGAGGAAAGTTTTAAAAGTAAAAAAGAAGTGGAAAAAACAGTCAGAAAAAGTGGAAAATATTGAAGATAGGCAAAGGAGATAGAAAACATAGGAGGTCTTGAAGAAGATACCAATGCAAAGAAGAAAGACTAAATACTAAAAATGACAAGAACTATACCACATTTTTAATACTGAATTTAAAAAAGGATTTGGAGCTACATATTGAAAAATTATACCACACACTTGAAAATATTGACCCCAAATGGTAAAATTACTAAACTTAAAAAAAAAAGAAAAAAATCCTTTGAACATTATGTTAGTTACCTAGGGCTGGCATAACAAAATACACAGCCTGGGTGGCTTAAACAAGATAAGTTTGTTTGCTCACAGTTCTGAAGGCTGGAAGTCCAAGTTCAAGGTGTTGGCAGGGATGATTTCTTCTACAGCCTCTCTCCTTGGCTGCAAAGGGCCGTCTCATCCTGTCCTCATATGGCCTTTCCTGTGCACCTGCATTCCTGGTGTCTCTTCCTTTTCTTTTAAGGACACCAATCATATTATATTACCAGCCCCTCTTATGGCCTTAATTACCTCCTTAAAAGCTCTGTCTTCACATACAGTCACACTAGGGATTAGAATTTCAACTTATAAATTTGGGGAGGATGCAGTTCCGTCTATAAAAGATATCCCAAACAAGTGTGTAAAGTATAAGGAAAAAAAATAAATTATCATCACGCTTGTCGACAGCAATGCTTTATGTTATAAGAAAATGAAATAACATATTACTTATTTAACAGACAATATTTATATACAAATCATACAGAATACAAATATACAATAATACAAATATATACAAATAAATAATACAAACACTGTATGTTATTATATGCTATTACAATATACAATATTAAAATAACATATAATAATTAACATACTCAAGGAAAAAATATATGAAACAAGAATTTTATATCTAATTAATAAAAGACAAACTGCTATCAACATGCCAGAACTCAGGGACTATTACTGCTGTGAGTCTTTCCTGAGAAATCTAGTTGACATCAAGCTTCAGATATTAAAAATGGACAGAGAGATAAGTGACTTATGCAGTGGTATTAAGTAAATAGGTGGTAAGCCTAGGCAACATAGCAAGATCTCATGGAAAGAAGGAAGAAGGAAGGAAGAAAGGAAGGAAGGAAGGAAGGAAGGAAGGGAAGGAAGGAAGGAAAAGAAGAAAGAAAGAGAAAGAAAGAAAAAGAAAGAAAGAGAAGGAAGGAAAGGAGAGGAGAGATAAACTCCCAAATTTTTAAATGGCCAAAGATAAAAAACATTTTATGAAAACGTAATCTGCTAATGAGAGGTTGCAGTGTGTTATGATGGCACCACTGTTCTACAGCCTTGGCAACAGAGCAAGATCCTGTCTCTGAAAAAAAATTTAAAAATAACAAATTAGACACAGCTCAAAAGGGAATTTGTAAACTGGAAATTATATCCAAAGACATTGCTCAGGATACAAAACAGAAAGACAAATTAAAAATATGCAAGAGAAGTTAAGAAAATGAAAAATAAAGTCCAACATATATTAAGTTTCAGAATTAAATAGTAGAGTAACAGCAAGACAGCAGCATTTAAAGAATATTTAATAGACTAAGAAATAATGGCCAAGAATTTTTCAGAGTTCAGGAAGCACTGTAATATATCAAGCAAGAGAAATAAATTAAATTCATACATGATGAAATACATAGATGAAATTCATAAATAGACTAAATTCATACATAGATGAAATAGTAAAAAAACAGATTATCTACAAAAGAATGTCAATAAGGCTGACAGGAGTCTTTTTAATAACAATGGAACATGGAAGAAACAAATATCTTCAATGTGCTAGAAAATAATTATAGATTTAAAAATCACAAATCCAGCGAAACTACCAAAAATGAGGTAGAATAAAGGCACTTTGAGATAAACAGAAGTTGAGACTGTTTGCCACCAAACTTAAAGGCACATTTAAATGATGTACTTCAGGAAGAATGAGACACTCCCAGACAGAAAGTGTGAAATGCAATGAAGTTTGGCAACTAAACAAAATGGTAAACATGTGACTAATCTAAATACATATTAAGCAGATACTGATAATTACACAATCTGTGAGGTTAAAAACAGAGATTGATACAAAATATTGTATCCCAGTAGCACACAAGCTAGAAGCAGCGATCAATGGAGGTAAACCTTTCTAAGACAAGGTCTCCAACCCCTGGGCCACCAACGGATATGTTAGGAACTGGGCTGCACAGCCGGAGTTAGGAGCTGCAGGCGGGCGAATGAGTGAATCTTCATCTGTATTTACAGCCACTCCCCACTGCTCACATTACCACCTGAGCTCCACCTCCCATCAGATCAGCGGTGGCATTAGATTCTCATAGGAGCGTGAACCCTACTGTGAACTGTGCATGCGAGGGATCTAGGTTACACACTCTTTATGAGAATCCAATGCCTGATGATCTGTCACTGTCTCCCATCACCCCCAGATAGGACTATCCAGTTGCAGGAAAACAAGCTCAGGACACCCACTGATTCTATATGATGGTGAGTTGTATAATTATTTCATTATATATTACAGTGTAATAATAATAGAAATAGAGTGTCCAATAAGTGCAATGTGCTGGAATCATCCTGAAACCATCCCCCTGCACCCTGGTCCATGGAAAAACTGGTCCCTGGTGCCAAAAAGGCTGGGGACCACTGTCCTAAAATCTTTGTGTTATTCAGAAGGATGGTAAATAGTCCTTAACTGTAGACTGTTAAGTATATACAAACAATTTCCAAGATAATCATTAAAAGAATAGAAGTATGATACACATTTCCCAAAGCTGTAAAGAAAAATAAATGGAATACCAAAGCAAATGAAAAATTGTAGTTGACACTATCCTTTGAGCAAACACAGGTTTAGAATTAGTAAACCAATAAGCCTCTTGAGATTTTCCATGAGAGCTTAGGATGGTATTTGACCGTTCGGAAGAGGCATGCGAGTGGCTGTCTTTTCGATAGACACAGAGGACAATTAAATGGAAGGAACAATTCCTTAGGCATTCCTAGTTGGAACTGTACTTTATGAACATTTGATACATCCCTGATTATTCAAATATTTTGTATTAATTTTTAAATCTGCACCCAATTTAAAAGTTCCATCAGTAGCTTCAGCAGGGAAAATGGACTTTAGATGGTTACATCCTTCTCTCCACCACCTCATCTCCTGTCCCCGAATCCTCAACTGCCCCCCTCGCTGTCTGAACAATGCTTATGGGAGCACCTGATGGCCAGCCAGGGCAGTGCTCCCATGTCCAGGACAGGGGCTGCTAGCGGAGACTGCTTAGATCTTTTAACAGTGAGAAAACGTATTTTATGTTTGGAATTTAACAGAGATTTTGGTTGATGGCACGAGGGCTCCCTTTAGCCCTCCTGATCTTCTATTTCAATGAGAAAATTTCCCTCACCATTTCTCCCCAGTCACAGTTTCTTTGTATTTTTCCAAAATTTTAACCGAGTTATCGGTTGTTTTCTTCAGTTTTACATTGTAATTTTGGCAGTTAATTTGTTTGGCGGATAATCCAGGAGATAAAAACTCCTGGACCAGCAGATTTTACCAAGAGGTTCTCATTTCTTTGGTTCTAGAGAACAGCCACAAAATGTCAAATCCTCGAGTCTTTCTGACCAGCTGGATGCCACAGTTGTTGACAGACTGCTGCCTAGAAGTAAAAGAATTCAAAAGAAATCACTCATTTCTGCATCTCAACAGTTACAAAACACCAACAGCCCCCAAATTACAGGGTGTTATATAAGTCAATGAACCAAGCATTTGGGATTCTACAGAAACACTGTCTCAGCGGGTACTGGCTTCCTGGCCTGACCATTATATAACTATTATCCATAGCATAATTGAGGCGCTGTGTATTTGAAATAAATGATAAAAAAGAATGCTGTAGATTATCCATTTTTCTTAGCCATTTTTTCCAAGAAGACATAGCCCACAGGGCCCTGGATAACTAACCTAGGCCTCCTCCATTTATTTGCCAGGCTATTTAGACTTTCTCCTAAGCTGACTACTGGCCCGAGGGAGTGTGTGGAGATGGGAGGAGCTGGTCCCAGTGGGGGGACACTGTGTCGAGTTGGGAGGAGGCTCTGTGTCCTCCCCACAAGAAAGGCACCTTTTCTCTGCAGCTCCACCCACACCCTTTAGAGGGAGAAAGAAAAGGAAACAGTCAGGGAATAAGGGAACCCCACTGGCTTACAGTGCAGCCAGTCAGTGGGCAGACATAGGGGCCATAGTGGGCCAGGGCCCCCCATTCTTAGGGGCAGACATAGGGGCCATAGTTGGCTGGGCAGGGGGTGGGGGGTGGAGAGGGGTGCAGGGTGGAGGAAGAAAAGGCAATTCCCACAGGATGACCTGCAGATCCTCCAAGCATCTGAAGATTGGGAGGGACTAAACATTTCACCCAGGTTAATCATTCTTGCCTCCCCATCCCGAGTTCAAACTTCTGATAAAATATTCAGTTTTAGCTCAAATACTTCCAATGTCCTGGCTGCTCCCATCTGGGCAACCACTGGGATGGCAGAGCTTGAGAAGATTAAGACTTGAGGGGATTAAGAAATGGAGCAGGCTGCAGTGGCCCTGGGAAGAAAAGAGAGCAGAGGGAGTGGATGTGGGAGGAATCAGGACTTCTGCAGTAGAAAAGGAAGTGGATTAGGAAAGTGTTCCAGAGTATGGGTGTTCCCAATGCCCGAGGGACAATGGGTAGGGAGAGACACAGGCCTCACGATCCCAGGTCGGCTGTGTGGCTGCCAGGATGCCCTCGTGTTTTCCAGCCTGGAATATGGGTAGCCCAGGGCCTCTTTCTGTTTCCTCCACACCCCTACAGAGGCACAGTGAGGTTCATGTGGCCAAGGGCTCCAAGAAGCAGTGCAGCTATGACCTTACAGGGGAAGTGTTGCCAGCAAAGGCATGACACCCTCCATGGGGGCAAAGGTTGCCAGGACAACCTCTGAAAGGACAACCTCTCCCACAGCCAGGGTCTGAAGGGGATAACAGAAGGTCTCAGAGGGATACGAGTGATGTGCCTGGGAAGAGAAGCGTGGTGTATGCTAGGCCAGTGCCCCCAAACCCCCCAGCACTGGGGCTATTGTGGTGCATGGGAAATCCACCAGCCAACTTGGCTTCAAGATGCCCAGCCCTTTTCAGCTCCCCCAATGACTGAGCCAGTGCCTCAGAAAGAGCTTCAGGTCTTTTGAGTGCACCCAGGCGAGTGAGGAAGACAAAGGGTAAGTGAGTCCCTTGTTCCAATGAGACCCAGAAAAGTAGCAAGGGGTCTGTTAGTCCTAGAATAGCAGAGGTGGGATGGGATCTGAGGTCCTGCATCCTCAGCTTTCTATCAGTGTTTGTCAGAGATACAGTGACATCCCCTGTGCCTGCAACTCAGTGAGGCACCATATAAATAATAAAAAGGGGACGGAGAGGTTGAAGATGCAAGAAAACACTTAAGTTCTTCTCTTTCTCTTTTCTCTCTTCATTGGAAGGAATGTAAGATTTGATAAAAACTTAAGTTTTTTTTTTTTTTTTTTTTTTTTTTTTTTTCTTCTCTCTTCTTTTTCTCTCTTCATTGGATAGGAAGGTATTTTTTTTTTTTTTTTTTTATTTTGTGATCTTGTGGATCACAAAGACTGTAACAGTCTTAAAGGAAGAAAGGACAGGACAGATTAAGTAGGGGTGAAATTTTAAGGCAATATGAGAATAAAAAAATGTAAACATTCAGATAAGTAATAGGCAGCTTAAACAAGAGTGAAAAACTGAAGAGGGGAAAATATTTGAAGAAGTAGTTCAAATCAGTTTCCCAGAATGAAAAGACTGACCTCACATTTAAAGGACTTGTAGAGCACCACAAAAGAGAATAAGGAAAACCTCACTTACACATACTAAATTGAAATGTAAGAGCATGAAAAAAAACAGAGAAATTCTAAAAGCCCACAGAAAGAAAGAAAGAAAGAAAGAGAGAGAGAGAGAGAGAGACAGGCTATATGAAAGAACAAGAATCAGCTTGATATCAGATTTTTTAACAGCAACACTGGATGCAAGATAACTGGAATCTTATTTTTGACATATTGACAGAAAAGAACTTAAAAATGTAGAATTTTATATCCAGCCAAACTATCATTCAAATAAGATGAGATGATAAATTTCCTCAGGCATACAAGTGCTTTGAAGATTTTGTAGAAAAGCTCACATTGAAAATAGTTTTGAAAAACTAACTAAAAAGTGAGGCAAATTCAAGAGATATTCCAAGAAATTCTTGAAGGAAAAATGACTTTATACCGTAGTAGAGTTGATTGTTATCTTTACAAATTGCTAAGACTAACAAGAAAAAATAACATCCTTATAACTAAGAATTAAAAGTTAATGCCAATATTAATGGGTTGGCAGAAGATGGCAAGAACAAAAGATATGAGAGCATACTAAAGTTCTTATCTTATTAGAAGATATTTGTAGATATCAAATTGGTTTAAAAGAAGCTCAAACCTAAGACCTGTAATTAGAAAACTTCTAGAAGAAAACAGGGGAAACACTCCAGGATGTTGGTCTAGGCAAAGCGTTTATGGTTAAGACCTCAAAAGCATAAGCAACAAAATCAAAAATAGACAAATGGGACTATATTAAACTAAAAAGCTTAGTTACTTCAAAGAAAACAACAAAGTGAAGAGACAAACTGTCTCTTTGATCATTTGAATACTGGCCAAACTTCATCTGATAAGGGGCTAACATCCAGAATATACAAGGAACTCAACTCAACAACAACAAAAAACAAATAATTCCATTAAAAACTGGGCCAAGAATCTGAATAGACATTTCTGTAAAGAAGACACACAAATAGCCAACAGGTGCATGAAAACATGTTCAACATCACTAATCATCAGGGAAATGCAAATCAAACCCACAATGAGATACCATCTCATCCAAGTTAAAATGGCTATTATAAAAAAGTAGAGATGCTGGCAAAAATACGGAGAAAAGGGAACCCTATATATTTAGTGGGAATGTAAATTAGTATAGCCATTACAGAAAACAGTATAGAGCGATCCCAAAAAAAACAAAAACAGAACTACCAAATGATCCAGCATTCCCCTACTGGATATTTATGCAAAGGAAAAGAAATCAGTATATCAAAGCACTGCCATGTTTACTGCTGTGCTTTCCACAATAGCAAAGATATAGAACTAAACTAAGTGTCCACCAATGGATGAATGGATAAAGAAAATGTGGTCTGCATACACAATAACATACTATTTGGCCATAAAAAAGAATAGAATTTTGTCATTTGCAATAACATGAATGGAACTGGAAGTCATTAAGTGAAAAAGGGCAGGCACAGAAACATAAGTATCGCATGATCTCACTCAAATGTAGGAGCTAAAAATGTGGACCTCATGAAGCTAAAGAGTAGAATGATGGATACCAAAGGCTGGGAAGGACATATGTGTTGCGCGGTGGGGTTGGGGGTGGGCAATGAAGAGAGGAAAATCAATGAGTACAAACATACAATTATGTAGAAAGGGTAAGTTCTAATGTTTAATGGCATAGTAGGGTGACTATAGTTAACAATGTATTGTGTATTTCAAAATTGCTAGAAAAGGCTTTGAAATGGTTCCATCACACATGGTTACTACTCGAAGTGATGGATATCCTACCCTAACCTGACCATTACCTACTCTATGCATGTACCAAAATATCCCATGTGCCCCACAAATATGCACAAATCTTATGTATCAATAAAAAAGAAAAATTAAAAGAAAAGAAATAGACTGAGGGGGCTGGTGGCCCTCCCACCTATATCGGCTTCAGCATTGACTTGACCCAGTGGTGTTACCTGCAAAGCGGTGCCCACTAAAAACTGCAAAGCCAGAGTAGTTTCCCAGTCCCTCTCCCTGGCCCTTTATGAGACTCCTCCTTCCATCTCCCTTGTGCGGCCCCATAGGGCTTGCTGGGGTCAGCACCCAGCTGAGGCCAGCCTGTAATGTCCAGACTTTGTTCCCAAATCAGAACTTGCATTCCTTGACCATCTTCATCAATGATCTGAGGAAAGTTAAGTCACACTGAGGTTAAAAAGTCAACTGCATTTTAAGGGATTAGTAGCACAGATGAAAGGGACTAACAGGCCCCTTTCTGTGTGGGGAAGCTTTCCTTAATTACTTCATTCAATCCGCAGAACCAGTATTAGAGAAGAAGAAATGCCTGCTCTTAAGGGTTAAGTAACTTGCCCAAGGTCACCCATGTCTAAGCAGCAGAGGGGAGATTCAAATTCCATCTCTCTGGTTCCAAAGCCTATGTTCTTTCCAAATAAATTCCCGAAAGACAGAATGAGTGAGAGGACTCTCTTTTTCAGGATGGAAAGGCTCTTCATGTATCAGTGACTTCGGCTTCACAGTATTTTGCCTCCCGTAGCCCCCTACATCGTCCGCAGTGAAATCAAGGCATGGGATTAGTGTTGCAGCCACATACCACTCTCTGGCACCCCAGGGAAATCCCTGTAACAGTCTTTACTTGGAAGAGGGGAACGTGGGTTGGCACAAGAAAAGCACAATCACAAATCATGAATGTGCCAGCCCCAAGCGCTTGCTACATCTTGGCTGGTACACAATTTCCTTTCTGGAGTGCCCACTTGAGATGCTTGCCAGCAGGTACCAATGAAACCAGGGTAACTCACAACAGCTTCTGACGGAAAATGGGAGGATTTAAATCAGTGTAGTACATTTAGTTGTTGCCATATGAATGTTCTCAAACCAAAATGCTAACTTTGAGATTATTTAGAAGTAACTAATAATACATACAACCTTTGCCAAACAAGATAACTTATCCCTTGGGGGTAAAAATAACAAATGAATTAAATATAATGGCTGCATGCTTTTCATGAAATGAATTAGATTTTCAAAGTATAGGCAAAAAAATAAAGTCATGGATAGATGAGAAAATTTAAAATGATGTAAAAAATTAAATATTCCATCTAAATCAAATTATGTTAATACAATAAAAGTAAGCTGTGGTGATTTAGTGAGGGAAGTGGAGTTTGGAATCTCACATAAGTTCACAGTTAAAACTCTAAGAAATATGTCACATTATTTACTGTTTTCAAATTTAATATATCTTCAGCTAACCATGATATTCAGAGACAGGAATGTCATAGTTTTCTGAATTCCCTGGTTAATATGGTTAACTAGAAACCCTGCTTGAGTTCAATCCACCTTTTTGAAAATCTTTCAAAAAGTTTTCTTTGTTTTCTTGTCCTAGTAAATACAATGTACTCACCAGAAATCTTTATTCCAGAACCTCAGAATTATTGTACCATGTTGTTTGTAGAAAGTCTATGAGATAGGGTTGAATTTGTAGCAACCCTGGAACACAGTCCGCTACTTTTTAGATAAGTGTCTGATAGGAATACACTGAGTTGTGAGTAAACTCTTCCAAGTAGAAATGTGGGAAGTAAAACCAAGGGATCTATTTGAAGTTTCAGTGAGTTCCATCTCAGTAAATCAAGGCCCCCTCAAGTTTTCCAATTCAATTAAATACACATTGACTAAGCACCTACTTGACATAGAGGCTTAAAAAAGTAGTTATAATCCTTGCACATGAGCAGCTCAGAGACCAGGATAAACAAATAGCTGTCATTGAGTCTGTCACGTAGAAGTATATCAAGTACAGTCAGGATAAGAATTAAATTGGATGAAGGATTAAGAAGGAAGAATGGGAAACAGCATTAGGGCAGATGGCACTTGGATTGGTCTAGAAAACGTGTAAGAAATTTCTGGACAGAGTGAAGAAGGGGGAGAGGCCATTTTGGAAGAAGGCAGTAACATTGATAAAGACATCTAGATAGAGGTATCTAGATGGCACTTACAGAAGTAGTAATTTATCCAACCATGTAGACCACAGAGTGTGTGGTGTGAGATGCAGACAGGATGGCTGTGATGCCAGAAATGGGGACTGAAATGAGCTAGTGAAAAGCTGGATATTTCATGCTAATGCAGCTTGTCTGAATTTAGTGAGCACTGGCAAGCTATCAATAGCTTTCATGCCGGAGAATGGGGAGATTCAATTTGTGTTTGGGAAGGTCATTCTGATAAGAGTGTGGCCGATGGCTTGCGTGGGGCAAGACTGGAGACCAAAAGATGTACTGGGTTATGGCAAGTGGCTGTTTAGAGATTATGAGCATCTGGACTAGGGCTGCGGCAGCAAGGATGGAGGGGAAGAGAGAGATCAGGGCACCTTTTTGAAGTAAGATCAAAAGGACTTACCAATTGCCTGATTTAGATGGCAGGGAGTCCAAGTGGGTAGATGGATAGTTTTACTTCCATAAAATAAGGAAGACGGAGGATGAAGAGGCTTAGAAATGAGATCATGAATTTGAATCTGCACTAGGTAAATCTGAGGCGCCCAGAGCATGTTTAAATGGAGATCTCTAGGAGGCAGTTCAATCATGAATCCCAAAAAGAGCATCTTAATGCCACGCTTAACGACTCAGACAAGTTTAATGGCCATGTAATACTAAGTAATATAAACATTCAACATATGCAGTATGCAAATAAACACTGAGAGACCACAAAACCCATTTGTCACTCCCAACTGAGAAGTCTGAAGATGTATGTGGTGCTTTATTTGTGATCCAGGTCTCAGTTTCCCCACTATCTCAAGGCTCTACTGAACCCCTCTCTTAACTTTACCCAAGCGGAACCCCATGAAACAACTGCCTTTGCTGGCTCCAACTGATTTCCCAGTTGAGGCTCAAACTTGTTGATTCCTGAACAAGGAATCACTTCTGTTTTTATGGAAAACTTGGTGACCCAGTTTTGTGTTCTGTTTAGTGGATTTCATCTTTCTCTGTCTATTTTCAGGTGCTGACTATGTGCAGCTCCCCAGTCAGTTCTTCAAGGCCTGCAGATGCCCAGCTTCTCACCAACTCTGCTTCTTTCTACAGCGCATTCTGTATTCAGACCCATTAGATTCCATGGGCTGTGGAAGTCATTCCCCTGTGTGTGTGCTGAGTTCAATCTCAGCTCCATGCCTGGGTACAGCACTCACTAGCAAATATACTAGCAAAACAAAATATTGTTTGCTGCCTTAAAAAAAAATAGCAGCTTTCTTATCTGAGCATACAAAGGAGTTTTATCGTAAACATTTAAGCACCGTGTGTAATCAAATTACCCATAAAAAAATAGGGAGGGTCTTTTCGTCGTTGCTTTGGTTGTGCTATTAAATCGCTTTCAAATGAGGTGCAGTGAACGATGGGATTCCTTCGAGGATTCTTCCATAGCGGCCACCGGGATACAGCACGTTGGAAAATTGATCCAGTGTAAAACTAAATTTGTTAGGAGATGGAGACTGGTGAAGCCAAGGACAGAAGATTGCTAGCTGAATCACTTGTTTTCCTCAGTGGATTTCAATCCTGGCTAAAGATCACAGTCACCTGGGCAGATTTTGTTTTTCTCCAAAATACTGTGCCTGGGCTCACAGTCCCAGAAATTCAGTAGGACCCTCCCCACCCCCCACCCATGTGTACTTTTAGAAAAGGCATCATTCTGGTGCCTTTTACTCCTGACACATGAAAGACTAGTGACCATAAACATGCTTTCATTTAGGCAACGTGTGAATACCCAGAGTATACAGGAAGGAGCGGGGAATGCGGCCTGCACAGCATGGGATGGACTCGAGAAAGCACTCTGACACCTTTCGGAGACAACCTTCACTGCTCAAGGGTTTGCTGGGTGCTTCTGAAGCTGCAATTGGGATCAGGCCTTAGTTCACGTGCCTCAAGTACAATGTAGTCCTTCCTCCCCCCTCTCTCCCCATCTAAAAAATATCACCAGATCTACTCAAAGACAGAAGTCCACCTGTAGGAGGAGAGGTGGAGGCACATATCCCCAACCCTGGGCTAACAAGGCCCAGGGGTCACTGTAGTGGGTCAGGAGCTCTGAATGTTGCAGGGAGGATTTAACCGGCATAACAAGGGGTGTTGGGTCCCTAGGGCTTTGTCTCTCTTTCCCCATCCAAAGTTCTGTCATGGAAAGATGAATGAAGGCATGGGATCTTTGCTGTCAAGCCCTCTTAGCTGGGGACAGTGACTCCCAGGGCCACCGTCAGTGAGCATGCCTGGGACCCAGGGGAAGGGAAGCTGCTCTAGGACCTCGGCTCTGAGGACACACAGATCCTGCTCCCAGTGGTCCCAAGCCTCCAGTTCTGATCCCTATCTGTTGACAATCTGGACTCAGCCCCACTGTTACAAAGAACCATCCCCTGGGCAGGCACGGTAATTCATGCCTATAATCCCAGCACTGTGGGAGGCCAAGGTGGGTGGATCTTTTGAGGCCCGGAGTTCAAGACAAGCCTGGGCAACATAATGAGACTCCGTCTTGAAAGAGAGAGAGAAAGTGAAAGAGAACAAAGGAAGGAAGGGAGGGAGGGAGGGAGGAAGAAAGAAAGAAAGAAAGAAAGAAAGAAAGAAAGAAAGAAAGAAAGAAAGAAAGAAAGAAAGAAAGAAAGAAAGAGAGAGAGGGAGATAGGAGGGAGGGAAGGAGGGAAGGAAGGAAGGTAGGAAGGAAGGAAAAAAGGAAGGAAGTAAGGTTGGTTTAAAAAGAAAAAGAAAACACAACCATCCTCTCCAACCAGACCCACTGACGTGGATCTTGCCCATCCAAACAGGATGAGGCAAAGTCCAGGAGACTTGAGCTGATAAGGTTCAAGGACAAGGCACAGGAGGTAGAGTCGTATTCCACAGCATCCTCTCCGAAGCCTCTGGGCTAAAAGCTTTACATCTTGATATGATCCAGCGATGTAAAACATCACTTCAACTTCCATGAAAGCCAAGTTGGCTTTGTGAGCTGCTATTTCTGCAAATTTCTCAAGTGGTCTCCTAGGGCCATTTAAGCGAGCCTACAGCTTCTGCATGAGACCAGTTATCTCTTCATTAACCAGTTTAGATTCCCTTAAACCCACTCTTAGGTTTTCTTTTGGGTTGTGTGGTTGTGGATATCATCTAAAAGTTTGGGAAACTGGTTCTAACTGGGACCATATAGTCCTCAGAGTTCAGTCCAGTCGAGAGAAGGGGCGTAAGGAGAGGGAATGAAGCCATTTAGAGTTAGAGAGGCCTTAGAGAGTACTTGGCCCAGTCTTTCATTTCAGAACAGAGGAAACAGAGACTTAAAGAGGTTAAGTGTTTGTCCAGAATCACTTGAAATGTTGATAGCAAAAATACGGCGAGGACTTCAGGAGCCTAACTGTCCACCCCAAGTTCCTTCTGGTTAATGCAGCACACGTGGTTTCCAAGGAAATCTGTCAACTCTTCAGCAAGAGGAGGTGAGGTTGCAGAGCAGAGGTTACTTACGGTGGTGCAGGCAGACACACCATCGTGGACACAGGAAACGAGTGCTTCAAATGGGGCTGCTACAGGACCAAATAACAAGGACACTGGCGTCAGAGGTGGCGTAGGACAGCATGTCACAAAGTGACAAATGCATGGCCTATGCAGCTGGCACTTTGGGAGTTGAGAAGAAGCAATCACTGGGCATAGGTGGATGGAAGTTATCAGGTAAGTTTCATCCTCTAGTTTGCAGGCATGGATGTGTCACGCTCACTAAGAGGTTTACGCTGCATTTTTACGTGATACTACCCAGGCAGCAGAATGGAATTTAATCAAAAATGAGAATCGTAGTTGAAAAGGCTTCAGTGTATTTTGCATTTACAATTGCATTTCAGAAGCCTGATTTTTCTGTCTAACCTGATTGACACAAAAGCGTATTGAATTCTGTGAGTTCTATTTACAGATTTGCATTAATGATTATTAATAATGTCTGCTATTTAAGTCAGACTTTGTGTAAGGAGTATGCAAAGAATGAGCTGTTGAGGCAGCAACATGATTTTGTTGTTTTTTGCACCACTGTATTTATCCATTCTTTAATTTTTTTTTTTTTAATTATTTGAGACAAGGTCTCACTCTGTTGCACAGGCTGGAGTGCAGTGACGTGATCACGACTCACTGCAGTCTCAACCTCCCAGGCTTGAGCAATCTGCCTGCCTCAGCCTCCAGAGTAGCTGGAACTACAGGCATGCACCACTATACCCAGCTAATTTTTTTTCTTGTAGAGATGAGTTCTCATTATATTGTCCAGGATGACATTTATCCATTCTTAATCATCTCTTCATTTTTATACAAAGCCAAAGTTCACATTACTACTGGGGCAAAATTTTTCCCCAGTTTTCCCCCTAGTTAGAAATCGGTCTTCCCCTTCCTTTCTTCCTTCCTTCCCTCCCTTCCTTCTCTTCCCTCCAGTTAGAAGTCCTTCCTTCCTTCCTTCCCTCCTTCCCTCCCCTCCTTCCCTTTCTTCCTTCTTTCCCCCCAGTTAGAAGTCCTTCCTTCCTTCCCTTCCCTTCCTCCCTCCCTTCCTTCCTTTCCTTCCTTCCCTCCCTCCCTTCCTTCTTTTCCCCCAGTTAGAAGTCCTTCCTTCCTTCCTCTCCCTCTTTCTCTCTTTCTTCCTTTCTTTCACTCCTCTCCCCTCCCCTCTCCTCCCCTCCCCTTTCCTGTCCTTTTTTCTTTTTTTCTCTTTTCTTTTCTTTCTGAGATGGAGTATTGTTCTGTCGCCTAGGCTGGAGTGCAGTGGCGTGATCTCAGCTCACTGCAACCTCCGCCTCCCAGGTTCCAACGATTCTCCTACCTCAGCCTCTGGAGTACCTGGGATTGCAGGCATGTGCCACCATGCCCAGCTAACTTTTGTATTATTAGTAGAGATGGGGTTTCACCATGTTGGCCAGGCTGGTCTTGAACTCCTGACCTCAGGTGATCCACCTGCCTCGGCCTCCGAAAGTGCTGGGATTACAGGCATGAGTCACCACGCCCAGCAGAAGAATTTCATTTTAACATGCAAACACCTCAACAAAGCCAACTGAGTCTACTTCTAAAAAGCCTCCCAGACGTATCCCCTCCTCTCCAATCTTGCTGACCACTGCCCTCTCCCAAATTCTCATACGCACTTAACATTCATTTTACAGCAACAACCTCCTAACTGGTCTTTTTGCCTCCAGAAAAAAAAAACACACACACACACACACACACAAACATATTAAGCAACTAAAACAATTAAATTCCTAAAGGCCAATAGATCAATAGATTATATATTCTACACTGCATAGGTGCAAATTCTGTGCCATATATCAAGGCCACAGCAGAGTTTGATGTCATAGCTTAGCAGAAATTTCAGAAATGGGTATTCCTCCAAGGAAGGTTTAAATTCTGCTGTTTGAAGTCCGGTAATTTTACCTGGCCTTCATTTTATTCAGACGACCAACCAGCACTGGAGACTGACTAGCCCGTGTGAAAATTTTTGTCAACCCACCACGCTTCCCACTTGTCATTAGAAATCCCACATGCTACAGAGAGAATGCGATTTGCAGATAACTCGAAAACATAAGAAACCCAAATACAAATCACTTAATCAGAGAAAACATTGCTCTCTTAAATGTAAACACTTTTTTTTTAAGCCAAGATGTACTTATTGTCATTTCCAGAATTACTCTTATAAGTATCTGGTTATCATAACCACAGAAAGACAGTTTATTAGTTTTAACTGCTGGATAAAAGCATGTAGCATTTTCAAGATTTCTGGTTTCACCCTTTTAACCCAAAGAGTAACTATAAATAGATGGTAAAGTCTGGGATTTCCACAGCTAAGTGCTGCTATAAATAGTTTTAAACATTTTCCCACTTCATGTTTTCAAAAAGAACATTCTCCACTTCCTTTCTTGGATAACCTCTGGGAATAAGGCGAATCACATTCAGAATTTTACTGAAGGAGTTTAACAAAACTCTTTTAATGAACCTTTTAGCAACTCTAAACATATCTCAGATGATGAAAACAACTGAGAACAAAATGGTTTAACAAATGTGTTAATTTAAATAGATATTTAAATTTAAATAGATATTTTTGAGAAATGCATTTAGAAATGAATTTCCTTTAGTGACCACTTTGGTGGTCACTAAAGGAAAGAAATATATTTCTTTCCACATTCCTTCCATGATAACATCTAGAAAAAGGGGTGTGAATTCACGCCTGTTGTCAGGTGTCCAGGCTGACTTCTTTCTCAGGGAACATTCATAAGACAGAGACACAAAGAGACACAAAGATCCTCAGTTTTTGTGAAATCCCTGCTGTGGAGTGCTTTCCCAAGGGACATGCCTGTGGCCGTCAGAACGAACCCAGCGCTGTGCAGGACCATCCCATCTCTCCACAGCAGAAAGATTCCTAATGCCTGCCTTCTAGCAACCTCTGCTGGTAGTTAATTCTGACTGGGAGGAAAGTAGAATAAGACAGTCTTACCCATGGCAGGAAAATTGAGCAAAGAAAAAACAGCCACGAAAACAGGTCATATCAGTGAAATTCATGTTTCTGTTTTATATTTTAACGAAAAGGGGCAATGGAAGGATTATAAATGATTTTTAAAATATTCGTGTTTTCTAAAAAAAATAGCTATTTTTGAGCAGTTTTAGGTTTAAATATTGCACAAAAGGTATAGAGTGTTCTCATATATCCTGTCACCCTCCATTTTCCCTATTTTTAGTATCTTGCAATAGTGTAGTACATTTGTTATAATTGATGAGCTAATATTGATATATTATTATTAATCAAACTCCACCGTTTACATTAGGGCTCACTCTTATGTTGTACATTCTATGGGTTTTGACAAATGTACAATGATAGGTATCCGCCACTATAATATCAACGAGAATGATAGTTTCACTGCCCTAGCAATTCCCTGTGCTCCATCCATGCATCATCTTTCACCACAACCCCTGGTACCCACTGATCCTTTTATTATCTCCGTAGTATTCCAGAATGTCACATACCTGGAATTCTACAGTAGCAGCCTTTTCAGATTGTCCTCCTTTATTCAGTAATATGCATTTAAGGGTTTATCCATGTCTATACATGGCTTGACAGCTCATTCGTTTTTAGCACTGAATAATGCCCATTGTCTGGATGCACTGGAGGTTATTAACCTGTCACCTCTACTCAAGGATATCTTGGTTGTTTCCAAGTTTTGGCAATTATGAATAAGGCTACTATAAACATCTGTGTGCAGGCTTTTATGTTGACATGACTTTTCAGCCCTTTGGGGTAAATGCCAAGGAGTATGATTTCTGGATTGCATGGTGAAAGTAGGTTTAGTTTTGTAAGAAACTGCCAAGCTGTCTTCCAAAGCATCTCTGCCATTTTGCCTTCCCACCAGCATTGAGTGACAGTTCCTGTTGCTCCACATCCTCGCCAGCATTTGGTGTTGTCAGTGTTCTGGTGTTAATTGTTTTAGTTTTTCAATATGTTTTTGTCTCTTAGGTATGTAGTGGTATCTCATGGCTGTTTTACGTTGCATTTCTCTAATGACAGATATTGTTGAGCATCTTTTCTGTGTTTATTGCCATCTGTATATTTTCTTCGGTGAGGTGTTAAGATCTTTTGTCCTTTTCTTAATTGTCTGCCATCCTATTATTGAGTTTTAAGTGTTTTGTATATATTTTGGATATCAGTTTTTATCTTATATATACTTTGCAAACGTAGACTTTTTCCCCCTAAATCCTGAATATAGTCAATATCCTAAAAACAATCCTTCTTCTTTGTTTCCTTCAGTCAGTCAGTCAGCATTTGTTATGTAACCTACTACAAATACTAGCTGCCAAGAGTACAGGATAAAAGGATGGTACTGACACTTAAGGGGCTCACCCTACAGTACAGAATGTTAAGAAAGTATAGATATGCTGCAAGAGGTATCACATAAACCTTGAGGACATTATGCTAAGTGAAGTAAGCCAGTCACAAAAAGACAAATACTGTATGATTCCACTCATGTAAGGAGCCTAGAGTAGTCAAATTCATAGACAGAAAGTAGAGCGGGGGTTATTAGGGGCTGTGGGGAGGTGTGAGTCAGGGGTTGTTGTTTAGTGGGTGCAGGGTATCAGTTTTGCAAGATGAAGGAGGTTGATTGTACAACAACATCAATGTGCTTAGTGCTACTGAACCATAAACTTAAAATTGGTTATGATAGTAAATTTTAAGTTATACGTATTTTGCCACAAAAATACATTAATTTAAAAACTAACTTATGCAGAAGTGTGGATAAATGGCACAGGAAAACAGGTACAGGAGTGATTAAACTTCTACAAGTTGTACATAATCATATAGACCACTATATTTAATAGGGCAAGATCTTCAGGCCAATTTGTCTTTTATTCTTTAAAGGTTTTTTGGGGCTGGGCACCGTGGCTCACGCCTGTTATCCCAGCACTTTGGGAGGCTGAGGCGGGTGGATCACGAGGTCAGGAGTTCGAGACCAGCCTGCCCAACCTGGTGAAACCCCGTCTCTACTAAAAATACAAAAATTAGCTGGGCGTGGAGGCGTGTGCCTGTAATCCCAGCTACTTAGGAGGCTGAGGCAGGAGAATCGCTTGAACCCGGGAAGCGGAATTTGCAGTGAGCCGAGATCATGCCATTGCATTCCAGCCTGGGTGACAGGGTGAGGCTCCGTCTCAAAATAAATAAATAAATAAATAAATATATATATAAATAAATAAATGGTTTTTTGATGTAAGTGCAAAAGATGAGACAAAAGGAATGGCACAATAGAACCTATACTAGGGACAGAAGTGGAGTAAAAAGCAAAATGTATGCTTTGAAGATCTAAAATCTGAAAATTGAGCAAGCTCTCTTGCATCCAGCTTGACAGCAGAGGATCGCTTGAACAAATCTGTGTCCAAAAGAAAAAAAGCCAAGCCATTTGCTTAGGGGAGGAAAACTTTTCCTAATTAAAAACAAAATCCCAACGTTGGAAGAGCCACAGATCTTATCGTGATCTTACTACCGTTACACCAACATTCATGTCATTAAAATTATCCAGAGCAATTATCCAACTATATACATATATATGCGCAAGAACTAGAAGAAACCAGAGAATTAAGAAAATAGTTTGACACTGATATATTCATCTAATATTATACTTAATGTCTTCTGTGTGCCAAGCACAGTCCTGGGTGTCAGGGACACAACAGTGAACAAAACAGATAAAACTCCTGGCCCTCGTGTGGTTTATATGCTAATGTGGAAGACAGAAGATAAACCACATAGATAAGGGTGGTAGTTTGTCTTCAAAGACGACTGCCAACCATTCCTCTAATTGCTGCACACACTTGCCACTCTCCCCATCAAGAGGTGGAATCTATTTCCCTTTCATTTATATCTTCCTGGCCCTGAGACTTGCTCCAACCTATAGGATATGATGAAGTGTACACATGCCTTTTACAGGACCAGCTCCTGAGAGACCTCACAGCTTCCACACTCCCTCGCTTGGAGCCTAGAGCCATCAGGTAAGAAGTCTGGCTGTCCTACTGGAGGGAAGAGACTCAGCCAGCCCCCAGCTGAAGTGCAGATGTCTGAGTGAAGCCAGGCAGGTGTCCCAGTCCCAGCTGAGCTTCCAGATGAAGGCAACTGCGTTATGACTCCCACTGGCGCCATGTCCAGCAGAAGGACCATCCAGCTGAGCCCAGTCAAATCACAGAATCTTGAGAAACCATAAGTGGTTGTTTTAAGTCCTTAAGCATTGGGGCAGTTTGATATGCAGCTAATTGAAATAATAGTCTAAATGTAGTGTAGGTTCATTACTGATAACCCAGGGCAGTGCTAGAGCCTGTGAGTATTGCCTCACAAGAGGCAATAAATTTTCAGTTTTGTGAGCCATTATTAAGAATTACATTATATAAGGTTATAATTACAAACATTTAAACAAATAATATTCAAATATGTGTAACTATTTTACTACTGTCTGTTCTTGAGGTTACTTGCATGCACTGTGTCTGCATGGTGGAAATACTATGTCATGGTATGCTACTGTGCATCTCTTCCCACCTCCGTGTTCAGCCATGGTATGAGTGTTTACACCATGGAAACTGGCAAGCTCGATAAACCAGAGCTTGATTGTTTTAGTGTTTATCTGGACTTAAGAAAATGATAGAGAAAAATGTTCCTGTAGATTAAACTTAAAAGTGTATTATGGCGGGGAGCAGTGGCTCATGCCTGTAATGGCAGGACTTTGGGAGGCCAAGGCGGGCGGATCATGAGGTCAAGAGATCGAGACCATCCTCGCCAACATGGTGAAATCACATCTCTAAAATACAAAAATTAGCCGGGCGTGGTGGCGTGTGCCTGTAATCCTAGCTACTCGGGAGGCTGAGGCAGGAGAATCACTTGAACTTGGGAGGTGGAGGTTGCAGTGAGCTGATATCGTGCCACTACGCTCCAGCCTGGTGGCAGAGTGAGACTCCGTCTTAAACAAACAAACAAAAAGTGTATTATGTCTATAACTGCTACATTATGAATAGCGCAAAAATTTGAGGAAATATTCTTCCAGAAAAGCATCATTCAATTCAGGAAACAAATGGGTGAGGTTTTAATATACATCTTTGTCGTCATTTTACTTTGGTCTTCCTCATAAACATAAACAAATGCAGCAATCAACATTCATGCTGGAACTGTATTCACTTGACAACTGAAACCAGAGGTTGGCTACAAGAGTACTGCAAAAATTAACAAAAATGCTCTATGAGAATTATTTGGAACTTATAAGACATACAGTAGGGAATAGTGGGTTTTTTTAATTTATAAATTGATGCCTTTTCTATCAGTAAAATTTATAATAAGCTTATTCCCAAGATATATATATTTGTATATATGTGTGTTTATGTGTATATATATATGTATATATACATATATATGAATATCTTCCCCTGCCCTTCTCCACTCCCCCAACCCCTGCTCCAAAGAACCAGTTGTTAAACGGTTACCAGCATTCCTCTAGTTATTTCAGTGCAGTACGACCTAGCCTCTCCAGCCGATCTTCACTGATACATTAGTAAATCAAATAGAGTGACTTCACCTATTTGGTTTCTACTTCATCTCTTGTCAAACCACATTTTTGTTACGTTTACTGTGTTTTATTTTCAGCATATTACATCCTTCTCTTTAGAAGCCTGGTGGAAGTATTTCTTTAGTGGCAGGGGAGGTGGTGTTCTGGATTTCAAAGCATTTCCAGTGATGCTGTGCCATGCTACATTCTAAACAGCCACTTCTCACTCCCCTTCCTAGCGCCTCTGGGCCAAGCATTTGCTCCCTGACTCCTGAGAGCTGAGGGAGCCTCTTTCTCTGTAAAAACAGTCTTACTCGCCACATTCAGGGCACTGGGGTCCGGACAGTCATTCCCAACAAGGTCAGTCTCTATGACTCTATCAATTAACATATCTCTGGACCCTATGATGGGCTTTTGACAGTCTAAGAGATTACTCACTTGTATTAGATCAACAGACATTCAAATAAGCATAAAAGAATAAAAATAAGTGAATTAAGATATAAATGGGTGTGTAAGCCATTACATCAATTTTACACATGAACCTGCAAATAGGGCAGGGCTCTGGGGGCTGGCTCCTTGGGTTGACCTTCAGGCTGGTGGTGGGATCATTTACAGGCTCGCCCCCTCACGTCTGGTGCCTGGGATGGGAAGACTCAAGCATACAGAGTTGAAGGGAAGAATTAAACCATTCGTAACTTTAATTTTGTTTAATTTCCCACACTGCACTGATGTACATACTTTAAATTTAGAAGAAGTCCAATTTACCTATTTTTTTCTTTTATTGCCAGTGCTTTCGGTGTCATTTCCAAGAAATTACTGCCAAATCCAATGTCATGAAGGTTTTCCCCTGTGTTTTCTTCTATGAGTTTTATAGCTTTAGCTTTTGCATTTAAGTGTTTGACTTATTTTGAGTCAATTTTTGTATGTGGTGTAACAGAAGAATCCAACTTCGTTCTTTTGCATGTGGATATCCAGTTTTCTCAGCACCATTAATAAGACTACCGTTTCCCTGGAGAGGGCTTTTTGGAGGCCTTGTCAAAAATCAACTGATGATATACACAGTGGCTTATTCCTTGGCTCTCTTCTCTATACCATTTGTTTCTCTGTCTGTCTTTAAGCCAAGACCACACTGTTTAATTACCATGGCTTTGTAGTAAGTTTTGAAATCAGGAACTGTGAGTCCTCCAACTATAGTCTTCTTTTTCAAGACTATTTTAGCTATTCAGGGTTCCTTAATATTCCATATGACAGACAGGCGGAGTAGTACACACCTGTAATCCCAGCTATTCAGTAGGATGAATATTTGAGCCAAGGAGTTCAAGTCCAGCCTGGGCAACATAGTGACACCATGTCTCATAAAGAGAGAGAGAGAGAGAAAGAGAGAGAGAGAGAGAGAGATTTTCTGTAAACTTTAGGATGGGCTTTTCTGTTTCCATAAAAAATACAGGCCAGGAGCGGTGGCTCACTCGTGGAATCCCAGCACTTTGGGAGGCTGAGGTGGGCAGATCACCTGAGTCAAGAGTTCAAGATCAGCCTGGCCAACATAGCAAAACCCTGTCTCTACAAAAATACAAAAACTAGCCGGGCATGGTGGTGTGTGCCTGTAATCCCAGCTATTCGGGAGGCTGAGGCGGGAGAATCGCTTGAATCCGGGAGGCAGAGGTTGCAGGGAGCCAAGATCACGCCATTGCACTCCAGCCTGGGTGACAGAACGAGACTCCATCTCAAAAAAAAAAAAAAAAATACCACTGAGAGAGATTTCATTGAATCTGTAAATCCCTTCAGGTAGTATTCACATTTAAGCAATAGTATGTCTTCCCGTACATGCACATGGGGGTAATTTTTCATTTACAATTTCAATATTTTGGGGGTTTTCAGTGCACAAGCCTCTTGCCTCCTAGGTTAAATATATTCCTAAGGATTTTAGTCTTTGTATTGTAAATGAAAGTTTTTAAATTTCCTTTTTAGATTGTTATTGTTAGTTACAGAAATGTAACTGATTTTTTGTATGTTGATTTTACGTCCTGCAACTTTGCTGGACTTGATTGGCTTTCATTCAAAAATGTATTTTGTCTTCATTTCTGAAGGACATTGTTGATGCACATAGAAATCTGGGATGACAGAGTATTGTCGGAGGAATGGGGTTTGGCTGCTTGTTTTTTTCTTGCAGCACTTAAAAGGTGTTCCACTGTTTTCTGGCCTCCATGGTTCCAGTGAGAAGTCTTCAAATTTTTCTTCCCCTGTATGTAATCTGTTGTTTTCATCTACCTGCTCCCCACCCCTCTTCTTCTTTTCCCCTTGCAGTTAGATTATTGTGTCTTCGCACAATATTTTTCACGTGTATCCTGATTGGGGTTCATGGAAGTTTATGTTTTTCCCTGAATTTGTTAAGTTTTAAGCATGCCATTATGTTTCAGATAATTTTTCCACACTTATCTATTTCTCTTCTCCTCTGGGACTCCGAGGACATAAAGGTGAAACATTTTGATATTATCCCACAGGTCCCTGAGGCTCTGTTCATTTTGTTTTAAATCTTTGTTCTTTCTCTACTTCAGACTGGATAATTTCTATTGATCATTCTCCACTGTTTCTCTGACATCTCCATTCTACTATTAAGCCCATCCAGTGAATTATCTTCTTGCACTATTTTGCATTTTTCAGTCCTAAAATATTCATTTTGTTCTTTTTTATAGTTTTGATTTTCCTATTGAAAACTCATTTCCATTTTTTTCATTTATTTCAAGTATAGTTATAATAGCTCTTTAAAGACTTTGTGTGCCAGTTTCAATATCTGGGTCATCTCATGGTTGCCATTTGTTGATTGTCTTTTCCCTTGAGAAATGGGAATATTTTTCTGGTTATTTGTATATCAAGTAATTCTGCATTCTATCTTGGACATACTATTATGCTGAGCAGCTCTGGGCTCTGTGTGATCATGCTGATTTTTTGTGGTTTGTTTTCGCAAGCAATCAGCCTGTTTTGGTTCAGACAGCAAGTTCCTTTTTGCTTTTTGTGGGCAGTGTTTTCTATCTCAGTTCTCCAAGCTTTTCTTATGCTTCTCTGGGTCTGTTGTGTGCACTCACAGCTTTGGATGGGCTCGAGAGTTGGCTAGATTCATACACACAATTAGGGGATGCCCTTCTCCAACGCACTTCTCTCTGAGATGTCCCCCACATAGTCTGACTCCCAGAAGCCCCTTTTCCCAGTTCCTGTGATCATAATGATAGTTTTCTCTTGGGGTTTCAGCTGCCCCCATCAGCACCACAGTAGTATAGCTGTGCACAGTGAGCTGCCCTTGTGGCTGGATCAAGACAGAAAAAAGGAAGAAAAGAAAAGTAAATGGGGACTTCCCATCCCCTGCACTCTTGACTAATTTTTCTGTGGTCAGAAAGGAAGGGTTTCTTTTTTTTGAGACAGTCTTGCTCTGTCACCCAGGCTGGAGTGCAGTGGCATGATCTTGGCTCACTGCAACCTCCACTTCTCAGGTTCAAGCGATTCTCATGCCTCAGCCTCCTGAGCAGCTAGGATGACAGGCAAATGCCACCACACCAGGCTAATTTTTGTATATTTTGTAGAGACAGGGTTTTGCACGGCTGTTCTCAAACTCCTTGTCTGAAGCAATTCTCCTGCCTCGGCCTCCCGAAGTGCTGGGATTACAGGAGACAGCCACCACACCTGGCTGAAAGGAAGGGGTTCTCTTCGAGTTTCTGCTCTCTATGTCCACTGTCAGGCTCTATAGTTAACGCTGCAGCCACCCTTGTGTGGAAGGCAAAAGATAAAGAAAGAAAAAAAACTTGGAAACTCACTGGTATTGGTCATTTTTCAAGTTTTTATTTCTCTCCCCTGCTGTTGTTTACTTTTCAGAGTCTTCGGGTAGATGCTTTTTGTTCTCAAAGTTAGTTGTAATCAGTGGAAGAGTTAGGGACTAAAATATTCTTGTTGAATTTAGAAAAGAGTTCTGGTCAACCTCACTTACTGAGCTGTTAGCTCCAAGAAGGCATGGACCATGTCTGTCTTCTCCCATGTGATACATGGTAAGGTCAAAATAATTGTTAAATTAATTAATACTGGGCAAAGAAGAATGAACAACAAAATAGTGAAGTAAATTTTTGAAAACTTTAATTTTAGGTTCAGGGGCACATGTGCAGATTTGTTATATAGGTAAACTCATATCACAGGGGTTCGTTGTACAGACTATTTCATCACCCAGGTACTAAGCCTACTACCCAATAGTTATTTTTCCTGATCCTCTCCCTCCTCCCACTCTTTACCCTCAAGTAGGCCTCAGTGTGTCTTGTTCCCCCTTTGTGTCCATGTGTTCTCATAATTTAGCTCCCAGTTATAAGTGAGCACATGTGGTATTTGGTTTTCTGTTCCCGTGTTAGTTTGCTAAGGATAATCACTTCCAGCTCCAGCCGTGTTCCTGTAAAGGACGTGATCGTTCTTTCTATGGCTTCGTAGCATTCCATGGTGTATATGTACCACATTTTCTTCATTCAATCTGCCATTGATGGGCATTTAGGTTGAGTCCATGTCATTGCTATTCTGAATAGTGCTACAATGAACAGTTGCCTGCATGTGTCCTTATGGTAGAATGATTTAGACTTCTTTGGGTATACACTGAGTAATGGGATTGCTGGGTCAAATGGTAGTTCCGTTTTTAGCTCGTAGAGGAATTGCTACACTGTTTTCTGCAATGGTTGAACTAATTTACATTCCAACAGTGAATAGGCATTCCTTTTCCCCCACAACCTCGCCAGCGTCTGTTATTTCTTGACTTTTTAATAATAACCATTCTGACTGGCGTGAGATGACATCTCATTGTGGTTTTGATTTCTCTAATGATCAGTGATACTAACTTTTTTCATATGCTTGTTTGGCCGTATGTATGTCTTCTTTTGAAAAGTATCTGTTCATGTCTTTTATATTAATTTTTAAAAACACTTTATGTAAACAGAATATATGTAGTGTGTCTAAGTGTGAGATAATGTTGTGGGAGTGATATATCTTTTGCTTAAGGCTTGCAATTAATGGCAAAATTTCTGTAGGCACACCATGGTTTAGAAAGATTTAAATGGAAGGATTTTTTTTACCACTGTAATATTAAATAATAAAGCTCTTGGCAGAAAAAGATAAATCTGAAAGTAATATACTATTGAGGAAACAATAGAAATTGGCATGGATTTACAAAAGATAAAAAACATTTAAAAATCCAAGTTTTAAGTTTTGATAACAAAAGTAGCAATAATGTGCAGAAAAGAAAATAAAGGAAGCAAGGAAGCTTATTATCCCCTCTTAACAATATGTGACACAAGCCTTGACAGCCGGAGACAATAGAAGCTGTACCTTTGAACTCTTCTTTGAGGTATCAGTGCCTGTCCAAAGGAGACAAAGCCATCAGAAAGACATGGAGAAGGCCGGGCGCGGTGGCTCACGCCTGCTATCCCAGCACTTTGTGAGGCTAAGGCAGGCGGATCATGAGGTCAGAGTTCAAGACCAGCCTGATCAACACGGTGAAACCCTGTCTCTACTAAAAATGCACAACAAATTAGCTGGGCATGGTAGCACACACCTGTAATCCCAGCTACTCAGGAGGCTGAGGCAGGAGAATCGCTTGAACCCGGGAGATGGACACTGCAGTGAGCCAAGATCACGCCACTGCCCTCCAGCCTGGCCAACAGAGTGAGACTCCATCTCAAAAAAAAAAAAAAAGAAGAAAGAAAGACATGCAGAAGCCCAATAATAAAACAGTCACAGGCCAAGGCCAGAGACACATATCTGGGGTCATCTGTCCAGAGAGAGTAACATTACATAAGATGCTGTTAACATCTTTTGGCAGAGGCGAAGGGGGATTATCACGGGGGTCCCCTCGTAGGCTGGAAGAGTGATTGATGTTCAGGCACAAATAACTATGGCTCATTCCAGTGGTTTGTCTTCAATGTTTTCTTTACAGAAATGAAAGGAATCAGGGCAGGGGACATTTCCAAAATATATATCTTTCAACAGAAAAGAATAATTTTAATAAATTTAAATGACAGAAATTATTAGAAGATTATAGATGGGAGAAATTGTTTGGTTAAATCTTAAGAGTCTCATTGTTTCAGAAATTTTGAAATGACTTATAAGAAAAAATTTTGAAAAATAAAGTGATTTTCAACACATTTTAAATAAAGCATGTAGATCCTTGAACACTGAATATGACCACACTGTTGAGTATTAAAAGTAGCGTTGAAAAATAATATTAGACTGTAAAACTAAAAGCTAGGAGTGAAGGAAAAAATGAAAACAAAAATTAAATGTTGTTAAAAGGCAGGCTAAATGCAAGGGGTATATTGGATGGGTGCCCAGACCATCCATAGCAAACGGCAGCAAGTATCATTCGATCATACACAGAAAGAAAAATAGGTGGTGAGTGGTGGAGGTGAGGAGGGAGAGCTGGCAGTCGTGATGACTGCAACACACTTCCCCAGAGAATCATAAGGAAGCTGGAAGAAAAGACTTCTACATTCCTACAGCCCTGGCCGACCAACCAAAAGGTCTTCAAACCTGTAATTCTACACTTTAGTTTGCAAGGCAATCAAAGACTGGATTTCACTCACAATAGTCCTTCAATGTGACTTTTGTCCTACTGGATATGCTATAATAAAACCTAAGTTACAACGCAAAGAAAGAAATCAAAACAATCACTATAAAGTCCATTTTCTCTGCCAAGATGAGTGGAAGTATATGAAGTCAAATTTGAATATGCATGGAGGATTGAGAATATGTACAAACATGTAAGCCAAGGTGAGGACACAGTGGAGGAGTTAAAGGAATGGTGAGCAGTGACCTGGGAATTAGAAGTCATGGGGCTTGGCCCCATTGCCATTGGTACCAGTTGTGGACCTAAGCAGACTGTGGCTCGCTTGGCCTTGATGTCCTCGTTGTTAAAATTGTATGCTGGCTCAACATCCCAACAACCCTTCTTGGCTCCTCTTGTGGTAACTTTTGCATAAGTGGAAACTGTAGAAAAGAGAACACAAAGCCTGTGACATGCAGATGGCAAGGCTTTAATATCACAAACTCAGACGTTCCAAATAGGCAACAGGCCCTGCAACCTAATCACCATCAGTAGGAAGGGCTAGTGGGCTGAGCACGGTAGCTCACAACTGTAATCCCAGCACTTTGGGAGGCCAAGGCAGGAGGACTGCTTGAGGTCAGGAGTTAAAGAGCTCCCTGGGCAACACCGTGAGATCATGTCTCTACAAAAAATGTTTAAAGTTAGCTGGGAGTGGTGACATATGCAGTCCCGTCCACTCGGAGCCCTGGAGTTCAAGGCTGCAACGACTATCATCACACCACTGCACTCCAGCCAGGGTGACAGAGAAAGACCTTGTCCTAAAAACAAAAACAAAAACAAACAAACAAAAAAACGAGAAGAAGCAGCAGGAAGAAAGAAGGAAGAAGAAAGAAAAAGAGAACTATACTAACACAAAAGTTGTCAAATTTTGTAGCCTGGTCAACACAGCAAGACCCCATCTCTAGGGGAAAAAAAAAATTGCCAGGCATGGTGGCATGCACCAGTAGTCTTAGTTACTCAGGAGGCTGAAGTGGAAGGATTGCTTGAGCCCACAAAATAATGGCTGCAGTGACCCGAGGTCATGCCACTGCACTCCAGCCTAGGTGACAGGGTAAGACCTTGGTCTCTAAAAAAAAAAAGACTTGTGGATACAGCTAAAGAAGTACGTGCAAGAAAATGTATGGCTTTAAAGTCATTTCTGAGAAAAAAAGGTTAAAAATCAACAAGCTTCCAACTCAAGAAGCTAAAAACCATCAAATTAAATACAGAGATAGTAGAAGGAAATAAATAAAAGGTCAGCTGGGCGCAGTGGTTCACGCCTGTAATCCCAGTACTTTGAGAGGCCAAGGAGGGTGGATCACGAGGTCAGGAGATCGAGACCATCCTGGATAACACAGTGAAACCCTGTCTCTACTAAAAATACAAAAAAAATAAATTAGCCGGGTGTGGTGGCGGGCACCTGTAGTCCCAGCTACGTGGGAGGCTGAGACAGGAGAATTGTGTGAACCCGGGAGGCGGAGCATGCTGTGAGCTGAGATCGTGCCACTGCACTCCAGCCTGGGCGACAGAGCGAGACTCCCTGGGCAACAGAGTGAGACTCTGTCTCACAAAACAACAACAACAAAAAAATTATAAAATTGACAAAGTCCTTGCTTGTTTGTTCAATGCAGAAAAGGTGGGAAAACAAGATCACCAATATCAGTTATGAAAAAGAGGACATAACTACAGAGATAAAGAATATTATAAGCAACTTTTTTTCTAGCAAATATGACAACTTAGATGAAGTGAACAAATTTCTTGAAAACCACGACTTATCAAATTTGACACAAGATAAAATAAGTTCAACTGTATATATCTGAAAGCCATTAAAACATTTAATTTTTAATTTTCGAAGTCAGCATGTATGTGTGTGTGTGCACATGTGTGTAAAATCTACACTTTAAAACCCTTCTACAGAGAAACCCAGGCTGGGCTCCAAAAGCTTAGCATTGACTTTAGCCTAAAGTTGTGCCTAACCACAGAGGGTCTGCGCAGCCCTGACTTCATCTTGGCCTCCCTGTACTTGCCTCCTCTTCACGGTCTTTTGCCTCATTTCATTCTTTGTTTTATTCTGCTGTTCTGCATGCATCATTGTAAGTCACTGTGCAGCTTCTATGTAACAAAGTGAAATATAGTCATGCTATACTTATAGATGGAGATACTATAAACACTGTACCCTTACAGGCTACACTACATTTATTTTTTAAAATTTATTTCTTCAAAAATAAATTAACCTTACTTCGCTATAACTTGTTTAAAAACTAATTTTTAAAAACGTTTTGATTCTTATAACACTTAGCTTAAAATACACATTGTACAGCTGTACAAAAATATTTTCTTTCTTCATATCTCTATTCTATAAGTCATTTTAAAACCTATTACTTTCTAAACTTTTTTTTACTAAAAACTAAAACACAAACACACACATCAGCTTTGGCCTACACAGGGTCAGGATCATCAATATCACTGTGTTCCATCTCCACATCTTATCCCACTAGAAAGTCTTCGGGGGAAATAACATGTATGGAGCTGTCATCTCCTATGACCACAATGCATCCTTCTGGATTTCTCCTGAAGGACCTCCCTGAGGCTCTTTAGGAAGTCCTGTTATTTTCAGAAATATGCCTTTGGTGGTTTGCTTGGTTTGTTTCTTTTTTACATCACAGATTTGCCTGCAAACAGATAATGCACCATGTACATTCCTCTCTATTAATGAAAACCTTTCAGTGTTGGGCTCTATGTTTTCAAACTTTTTAAGGAGCTTTCTGAGGTCTACAAAAGCTTCTGCCAAACCCTTCATTGTTACTTTTCTTAGGAGTTCTTTTTTCTCTGTTTCCTCTTCTCTTGCCTCTTCTTCAGCTATGCATTCCTGTTCCAGTTGCAACAGCTCCTCCTTCTTCAATTCCTCAAGAACCACCTCAAAGACCTCCTCTACATCATCCTCATTCACACCTAGTTGGAGTCATTTGCTATGACAACCACAGCCTTGGTTTTTGCAACCTCCTCATCCTGGCTAATCCTTTGAAGTCATAGACAAACCTCTTGAGTGTCTTCGTCCAGATTCCATTCATACACGCCTTGGTGACCATGCCAAGGTTCTTGATGCAGTCATAGTAAGGGAGGAGACCACCCTTCATATTGTCTTATGGCCAATTTCTGCCTCCAAAGAAAGAAGAAGTAAAAACTAAAAGGCAGAAATGAAATCCCCAGGCAGACAGCCCAGCACCGCGTGGCTGATCCACAGGCAGACAGCCCAGCCTGGTAGTTAAAGATCGACCCCTGACCTAACTGGTTATGTTATCTACAGATTCCAGACATTGTATGGAAAAGCATTGTAAAAATCCCTGTCCTGTTCTGTTCTGATCTGATTAACGGTGCATGCAGCCCCCAGTCACGTACCCTCTGCTTGCTCAACCGATCATCACCCTCTCACGTGGACCCCCTTAGAGTTGTGAGCCCTTAAAAGGGACATGAATTGCTCACTCAGGGAGCTCATCTCTTGAGACAGGAGTCTTGCCAATGCTCCCGGCCAAATAAACCCTTTCCTTCTTTAACTCAGTGTGTGAGGAGTTTTGTCTGTGGCTCGTCCTCCCACAATAGATGTTGTAATCCTTCTAGAGTTGCACCAGCGTCTTCTCAGCATCTTCCTCAGCCACAGCAATAGCCTAGGCAAAAGTCCTTCTCAGGTAGCAGGCCTTAAAGGCGCTATAAGTCCTTGGTCCATTGGTTGAATCAAAGAAGTGGTGTTTTGGAAGGAGAAACACCACCTCAATATTGGGATGAAGATCACCAATAAATGGAGTATGTGTGGGAGCATTAAGGGTAAGCACAATTTTGAAAGGTACCGTACGTTCTTCTCCAAACAATGCTGGCAGCTTCATTACTTCCTGCTCTCCCAAAGCATCAACATGTATGTGGTTTTGGGTTTCCATGTGATATGATTTGGCTGTGTCCCCACCCAAATCTCATCTAGAATTGTAATCCTCATAATCCCCAAGTGTTGAGGGAGAAACCAGGTAGACATGGTTGGATCATGGGGGTGGTTTACCCCATGCTGTTCCCATGACAGTTAAGTGAATTCTTATGACATCTGATGGTTTTACAAGCATCTCGCATTTCCCCTGCTGGCACTCTCTCTCCTTCTGCCTTGTGAAGAAAGTGCCTGCTTCTGCTTGGCCATCCACCATGACTGAAAGTTTCCTGAGGCCTCCCCAGCCATGCAGAACTGTGAGTCAATTAAACCTCTTTTCTTTAATAAATTACCCAGTCTTGGGTATTTCTTCATAGCAGCCTGAGAATGGACTAATACACCATTCTCAGGTGTACCAGAATAGTACCAATTATGACTGTAATTCTCTATTACTTCTGTGCTTCAGTGCTTATTTCTGTTGGGCTATAATTTTTTTGTTTCCAGTGACTTAATTACTTGGTCTATGACTTAATTACCTTGGATCCAATCACCAGGGGCTGAAGTGGACGATTTCGTAGTACAAATTTCATTCTGTAGCTGTGTCTCATAGAGCAGTGCCTCCAGGGAGTGAAACCACCTTTACAAAAGAAAATCATGATGGTGAAGGAGATCTGATCTAACCAACGCCCATCTTGCCTTTAACCTCCAAACTGCTCTTAATCATTTCTGGGCTCAGGCTAAGGTAACTTTGGAAGACATTTAGTTTACAGTTTAAATGACAGTATCTCTTCCCCAAAACTAAACCGCCTTTGTACAGCTAACGAAAGGCCATCAGGTAGAAAGATGAGGGGAGCCTGAGTTCTGCTCAGGTGAAGATGTGAATGGTTACCAGCCATTATTCCAGAGGTGACAAGACTTGACATTTCCTCCAACTACTCGTGCAGATAACATCATTATTGTAGAACCTAAAACTGGCCTTTTGAGATGTCCTTTCAGGTATTTGCATTTTTGACAACTGACATACTGGGACCATCAACAGGTCTTGTGGCCTCACCTAGAAGTAGACTCAGCACAGCATGCATGGGGACCATTTTCCACACCTCATGATTGCATCCCCAACAAATCAACAACACCCAAACTATCCTTGAAAAACTACAGCCTCTGAACTTCCAGGGAGACTGATTTGCATAATAAAACTCTGGTCTCCCATTCAGCTGGCTCGGCATGACATTAAACTCTTTCTCTATTGCAATCCCCCTGTCTTGATAAATCAGCTCTATCTTGGCAGCAGGCAAGATGAACCCATTGCATGGTTATAGGGGCACCTCCCATGAGGGGGAAGGATTGGGAAAACACCCATGTGCATCCACACAGTGGCAGTGTGCTGGGGACTTAGCATGGCACACAGATTCCCTCACATAGAGTCTAAGGTCGAAGGAGGTGTTGGCCCTCGGAGTGGCCGGCAAGGCCCCACACTCACTCACTCATGTGCTCCCTCCCTCGAGGGGCTGAGTGCAGTGGGCCGAGTAGACCCACCCCTGCTGCAAGTCTGGTAAAGGGGTCGAAACAAATCATGTGTCAGTAGGGGATCTAACTGATATTGGGCAAATACTGGAGGGCACAGCTAGGCAAGGGTCTCAGAACAAGCTGAGGCACAAACAGTTCTGTGAGAAGCACCTGTGGGATCTATTGTCCTGAGAGGGCTGTTTACCCAGAGAAGCCTCCTGGTATGCTGGGAAGTGGCTAGCCCGGCAGTCTATTGTTTGGATAAATGGACATTTAAGAGATTCCTGAAGAAAACAAAAAGTTATTGACTGGTTTTATAGCCTTATCTTCCTGGACAAGAATTTCCTGGAACAAAGAGTTGAGAAAAGAATTTTTATCTGAGGAATGATAGTCCTTTTAATTATCAGGCCAATAGAGACATTAAAATAAGATCACAGAAGCCCAGCAAGGAGGTGTGTGCCTGTAGTCCCAGCTACTCAGGAGGCTGAGGCAGGAGGATCACTTGAGCTCAGAAGTTCAAGACCTGCCTGGGCAACACAGCTAGACCCTGTATCATAAAAAATAAAAAAGAACATATAACAAGACCATGGTCACATCCTACTCCCCCCTTGAGCTATACATTCATCTCTTAAAACTGTTTGCTATTGCCACAAGTAGCTATAAATTAACCTAATAAAGCTGCAACTGACACTATAACCCACAGCCTACAGCTTAGCAATATATAGCCAATCACTAATCTATGTTATTTATGTGAACCCCAAAGAGATTTCCTGACAAATCACTTTGTATCAGCCCACTCTCTGTCCCCATTTCCCTTTAAAAATCCACTTGTAATCGCTGCTAATTGGAGTGGATATTCAGGGTAACTTGAAACTATGCTCCCAGGTTGCAATCCTCAAGCTTGGCCCCAGTACACTCCCTATTTATGTTAATTTTGCCCCAGCTTCTTCCTTTTAGGTCAACAGAATCCAGTCACATTGAAGTTGGCTTAGTCCTGACAGTCAGGTCATGGCATACCTAAGCATCCATCGTCTGGGCAGAGCTGCGTACTGAGGACAGGGAAGCAGCTCATGGTATAGCCTTGCAGGCCACAGGCAGGACTTAATTTGGATTTTTTCTGAGCTGGGAGTATTTCAAGCACAGAAGTGATAAGAGTTTGCTAGGGCTGCTGTAACACAGTACCACACACTGGGTGGGTTTTAAAAAAAAAGGCATTTATTGTCTCTCAGTGCTGGGAGCAGAAAGTTTAAAAACAAGCTGTCAACAGGGTTGGTTCTTTGTGAAGGCTGGGAGGAAAATGACACCAAATATTTCACCCCAAAATAGACTTTGACATACTTCAAAATGGCTATTCAGAAGGCCTGTAAACACAAGAATTGCCCTGCAAATCTAGTCTCCCCTTTTGAGTTGGGGGGAGGGGGGAAGGAGGTTTGCATCTGCAGAGGAAATAAAGCGAAGTAAACAACAGCTGTAAGAAGGCTTTCTCTGAAGCCCCCTTTGTCCGGATCTAGGAAAGATGACCTGAGAGTCTCAAACCTTTAGAATCTGACAAACACTTCCCACCGCCTACCTACCATCTATTCTTCCTGAGGGCTGCTACCTTGGTTTCCTCTGCATAACAAGACTGCCTTAGGTGCCAGGTCTCCTCTTCTCTCCTCCCATGACCTGTTTTGTTAGGACCCAAGTCCCCATTCTCTCTGTAACCTCAAGATGGTATAAAAGCATCAACCAGCCTGAAGTGGTGGCTCATGCCTGTAATCTCAGCACTTTGGGAGGCCAAGGAAGGCAGATAACTTGAGGTCAGGAGTCCAAGACCAGCCTGGCCAACATGGTGAAACCCTAAAAATACAAAAATTACCTGGGTGCAGGGGCACATGCCTGTAGTCCCAGCTACTCGGGAGGCTGAGGTGGGAGAAATGCTTGAACCCAGGAGGCAGAGGTTTCAGTGAGCCAAGACTGTGCCACTGCATTCTGGCTTGGGCGACAGAGCCTCGAGACTCCATCTCAAAAAAAATAAAAAAAAAAAAAAGCATCGTCCACTTGGCCATTTGAGTTTTTCGTATTTTGTATGACTTCTGGGCCTGAATGCACGTTAATAAACATGCCTTTTTTTCCTTGTTGATCTGTCTATTCCCAGGGGTGTTTTTGTTTTTGTTTTGAGACGGAGTCTTGCTCTGTCACCACACTGGAGTGCAGTGGTGCGATCTCAGCTTACTGCAATCTCCACCTCCCGGGTTCAAGCGATTCCCCTGCCTCAGCCTCCTAAGTAGCTGGGATTACACGCACGTGCCATCACACCCAGCTAATTTTTTGTATTTTAGTAGAGACGGGGTTTCACCATGTTGGACAAGATGGTTTTGATCTCCTTTCCTTGTGATCTGCCTGCCTCAGCCTCCCAACCCAGTTTGCTTTATAGGATCAAATCAGTGAAACCTGAGGGGGGAAAATAAACTTCCCTATAGAGGGAAGGATCTGTTCCAGGCCTCTCTCCTTGGCTTGTGGACAGGCCCCTTCTCCCTGCAACTCTTCACACCATCTTCCCACTACATGTCTGTGTCTAAATGTCTTCTCAGAAGGATTAGGGCCCATCCTAATGACCTAATGACCTAATTTTAATTTGGGTACCTCTGTGGAGACCATAGCCAAGTAAGGTCATGTGCTGAGGCAGGGCAGGGGGCTAGTACTTCACCATAAGAGTTTGGGCTTTATAACATTGTGCCATTGTGCTTAAAAGACTATTTTCAAAAACAATAAAAAATTTAGGAACAGTAGCATTGTTTTACTTTTTTATTTTTTCAAATTTTTCACAGTTAGATGCTCATACCTGCTTCTGCATTCAATCTGCTGCCATGTTTTGTGTTTTGTTGTTGTTGTTGTCATTTTTGGCTGAAGTATATAAAGAAAATCCAGCCTTACATAGATTTGTAATTGGAAAAAGGGAGGGTTTTTGCGGGGGGTGGTGGTGCAGGGGAACGGGGTCTTACTCTGTCCTCCAGGCTGGAGTACAGTGGCGTGATCTCAGCTCACTGCAACCTCCTGGGCTCAGGTGACCCTCCTACCTTAGCCTCCTGAGTAGCTAGATGAGACTACAGGTATGCACCACCACATATGGCTAATTTTTGTGTTTTTTTGTGGTGAAACATGCGGTTTCGCCACGTTACCTAGGGTGGTCTCAAACTCCTGGGTTCAAACAATCTGCCCACCTTGGCCTCCCACAGTGCTGCGATTATAGGCATGAGCTACCTGTAGTGCCCAGCCTAGAATGGGTATTTTTATAGCCTTTTCAGATAATGTGACTATTCTTCTTTCATATTACACTAAAACTCAGGAACTAGTAATTGCTTAAAGGTTAGTAGCCATGTAAAGTCTGAAATTACATCAGTGAAATTTTTGTAGTTAAATTAAAACCTATTGGTATATCTTGTGCTTGCAAGAGCCATTTACCCATTCATCATTTTAAAATATCATGCATTATTTAAAAAACATTGGCTTACTGCATTGTGCCAACCTTCGAAATTCTGACACATTTCGTCATAGAGTATTGAAAAATCACAATGGTTGCTATTACCACAGACCTCATGAAAAAAGTCTTCAAAAATTGAGAAGGTGTCAAGCTCATAGAGCAAGATAAGTTTTCCAAGATTCAAGTTTTCACTTGAAAGCTTCAATTTTATTGTTGGCAACATTATCCACTGTTTTCTCCAGACTCACCACTTTATCTGCCAGTTATTCTTTCAAGCAAAAGTGATGTTCCATGAAAAAAGTAGCTCTCAGCTTGGAGCTCAGAGGTTGTTTCCTACAGGGGAGCTACTGAGCTTTGGTATGCTTCCTATGTGCTTCACGCAAGTTCGGTTTAGTCACATGGAGTATTCATAAGATGTGTACTCCACAGTTGAGATTTAATAAAATTGACTTTCTTTTTTGCTATCACACTGAGGCTATTCTTAAGTGTTTTTCTGCCATGATCACATGGTGATGAAGAACATGATGGTCACTAGTAGGTACCTTTCTGTGTCATTGCCTTACTCGCAGTGAGGTGCTAGTGGATTTACCTACTCCCACCTTTGCATCACCACTGTAAATCTAATAGTGAAAAGGCAAATGATGTCTCAGTATCACTGTGAAACCATTTTTCCCTTGGACCACCTGAAAGGGTCTTGAGGAGCCTGAAGGCTTCAAGGTCCACACTTCAAAAAAACACAGCCCTAGACTGGTGGCGGCCCATTACGGGTGGGGTCGGCTTCTCCCCAGATCACATGGGCTCTGTTGGGAGGGGTGGCTGTCTGCAAGTCCATCTTAGTCACCTCAAGGAGGGAAGGGGCAAAGGACTGCCAAGCATCTACTGCGTAAGTAGATACCTGTAACCTCTGGGTAAGCAAGTGGGATTGGGTGCGGCATGAGGGAAATGTCCACATTTCATTCAATATTCAAAACATAGTATTGCTTACACTTTTTATAATAGGAATGGCTTCTTGTTTTATCTGTGCAAACAGCAAAATAACAGTATGAACGGGAACTGACCAAAGTTGTATTTAGTTTTTACAGAAATAGGATCATAGTGCATGTATTATCCAGCAACTTGCTTTGTCACCTAGTGTCCTGGAGATCTGTCCACAACTAGGTATTTAGGGCTACTTATTCCTGTCCAACTGCTGCATACCATTTCACGTATCAGTACTGTGTATCCACAGAGCCATTCTGCTACTGATGTGCACTTAGGTAGATTGACTAATTAAAAGGGTATCTGTCTGTATTAGGCTGTTCTTGCATTGCTATAAAGAAATACCTGAGACTGGGTAATTTATAAAGAAAAGTGGTTTAACTGGCTCGAGGTTTGGCTGGCTGTACAGGAAGCAGAGTGCTGGCATCTGCTCAGCTTCTGGGGAGGCCTCAGGAAACTTACAATCACGGTGAAAGGAGAAGGGAGAGCAGGACCAAGAGTGAGTGCGGAGGTGCTACATGGTTTTCAACCACCAGATCTCGCGAGAATCACTGACTATCCTGAGGACAGTGCCAAGAGGGATGGTGATAACTATTCATGAGAAAACTGCCCCCATGATCCAATCGCCTGGCACCAGGCCCCACCTCCAACATTGGGGGTTAATACTGATAATGAGATTTAGGTGGAGACACAGATCCAAACCATATGGCTGCCCATTCTTAGAATATACTGTCAAATTTCCTTCCAAGGACACTGTACATGAGGGATTCATTTTTCTCTCCATACACGGTCACCATGAAAGGCTAAGCTACTATCATCCTTTCTAACTGGGAGTCTAGCTATAGTCTCCAAACTGTTTAAAATGTGCTCTCCACAATGCCTGAACAACTTTTAAAAAGATCAAATATAAGCATGTCACTCCTCTCCTTAAAATCTTAGTAGCTTCCCTGTCCTTTGGGATAAACTCTAAAATCTTTATGTGTCTCCCAAGACCCTGCTGTCATCTAGTTCTTGCCTATCTTTCCAGACTCAATCCCCACCATCCTTGTCTCCTTTCCTTACACCAATTATTTCTGTAAAAACAATCTTCAACTGGAGGCATGCGTATCCCTGAGAATATGGACACATGTGGTCATGAGCAGTTTCAAGGGATTCAGTTTTCAGATCCCAACTCTTCTAAAAGTGATCTGCCTGAGGACTCCTGGAGTCCAGGCCCACCTGGCATTTCATAATGGCTCCTCTCCCACCTGGCACATCCCAAATCTTACTACATTGTGCTGCCCTGCTGAGGTAGAAAGGTAAAATAACCCTGAGGACACCAACAGAAATAACTTATTTAAGAGATGCATTTCTTGTAAATTTTTTTTTTTTTTGCCTACAATTCCTTATCAGATTTTGTGAAACACACTGATTAAACTGCGTAATGCTAATAATAGTAACAGCTCAATCCAGAAGAAAATTTGCTTCTTAGAACCGAAATGATACAGCCTGACCAATAAAAAACTTTGAAGGATAGAGCATATTCAATTATGAAAGAATCCTGTGGTAGAAGCGAAATAAAAATATTTTCAGGGAGAAAAATGATCAAGGCAAAATTTTCAACTGGTCAAAGGCTTAAGTATTTTTGAAATGAATGATGGGGTGGATATTAAATCACTATGATATTCATAACTCAATGCATAGATTTAAAAATTTTCTGTAACCACTTTATTTTCAAAACATTATTCACAACTCATCAGAACTTCGTAACTACTTAAATTTATAATTAAAAGCCTTTTTAAATTTATCATTAAAAGCCCCCCACCCACCTTTTTATTTTTGACACGGAGTCTTTCTCTTTTGCCCAGGCTGGATTGCAGTGACGCGATCATGGCTCATAGCAGCTTTGAACTCCTGGGCTCAAGCAATCCTTCCAACTCAGCCTCCTGAATAGCTGGGGCTACAGGCATGCACAATCACACCCACCTAATTAAAAAAATGTATTTGTAGAGATGGAGGTCTCACTCTACAAATCGCTTAAGTGATCCTTCCTCCTTGGCCTCCTAAAGTGCTGGAATTACAGGTATGGGCCACCATGCCCAGCTGATAAAAACATTTAAATATCAATTTAAGAATGTGTGATAGGAATACACAGCATTCTTTCAAGGGGCATCTCAACAAATTCTAAAAAGAACATTGTGGCCCACTCCAGTGCTATGCATGAGAATATGGTGTTTTCTCAGCTTCAGGCGTTCAAACATGCCATTCTCACGCGGAAAGCCCACTAAGTCCCTCAAGCTTCACTTGAAATACCATTTCACCTGAGAAGTCTTCCTTGTCTCCAGAGTAAATTAGATTGCCTTGATATATGCTCCCATAGAACCATGAATGTCCCCTTTTCATCCCACAGGTAACTCCTTCTTAAATGTACAAGGAAGGCATAGACAGAATTCACCTTTCACTGTTCCACTGGTGCCCAGCAGGGTATGTAGAGGAGGAAGTTGGCTGTGCTCTGAAAGAAGCACCATTCCAGTAAAGGGGAGGAAAAGGTCATCAGACTGCAAGGGCCCAACGAAAGTACAAGGTAAGGAGGCAGAGGGTGTGGGCTGATTATAAACTAAGAGGTTTGCACGGAAAAAGGAGAAAAAAATAAAACAGGGCCGGGTAGTGGCAGAAAGAAAGGGTGGGTCTGTGTTCACAGGAAGAGAGGAGAGCGGGAGCAGCACAGAGAATAACTGATAAAGTCAGGAGCTGGGTTTGGAGATAAAGAGGGAACAAGAGAAAGTTAAGTTCTGTGTTTTCATGCCAAACATTGCACAAAAGTTTACAACTTGGTGACTAACAGTAACCTGGGGTGATTCACAGTAACAAATTTACACATAAGCACATATTTATTGACTTTATACATAGCAATTCTAACATGAACACAGAACCTGCTTTATCTTTTCACACATTGTTCTAGTGTAGAGATGTCTGGTCTCAGTTAAAGAAAGCATAAGGAGCATTAGTTGTGCATTGTCCACACCTGTGACTTCTTTCCTCCAGTACTAAACCTAGTGCTGCTTATGATACAGGGCAAAGACAGCCATAGAGAGACAGAAGCTCCTTCTACTGTGTAACGCTTCCTTCTGGCCTTCAAATACTTGTGACTTGAGAGATCTCTATTCACCTGGCTTTGTCCCCAAAGGTCACCATCTACCAATGATGTTGTTACTTGATGTTAATCATGTATAAAGAAAGTAGCTACCATCCTGGCCCTGAACTTTCCACTGAAATGCCATCCTGCCTAAAGGTAACACAGGCTTCCATTATGATGGTGCTGGTGGGGGGAAATATATATATATATGGTAAAGCATATGGCATTCTTTTAAAGTACAACTATCCTTGAAAAGGGTGACATATTAAAGTATTTTTACTGCAGCCAAAGGGGAGGAGAAAGATCCAGAAGGCCTGTGGATCTGCTTTAACATCAATAAAACAGCCATCCAGCCTTCCTAGCTTTGAGTGAAGGCTACAAACTTATGTTTTTTATGGATTATACATGTGCATGCAAGTACTCTACTACAGCAAAAAACGAGGCTCCTTATTAGAAAAAAAAAATCAGAAACAAGTACAACAGGCTCTGAGGAAACGAAGCAAGAGTGAATTCTGAAAAGGTCTAATCAACAGTATGGAAAGATCGTTGTGCGGTTGTTCTTCGGCTATGCATAAACATGTAATTATCATCATTACTGTGATGGGAAAAACACGGACCCTAATTCTGAAACACCCTGGTGGAGAGAGACGGGCAGGAGGGGCTGCTGCGCACTCAGAGGGGAGGCTGAGGAGGCGGAGTCCCCTTGCAAAGGACTGGCAGTGAGCAGATGGGGACACCCGAGCTGCCTCGCGACCTGGGCCAGCCTGCCTACAACCTGGGCCCAGCTGCCTGCAAGGCTGAGACCTCCGATAACGCTAACACCCCCTTTCTCACTGCTCTAATTATGTGCATCCCGGCGCCCAGGAGCTTGTGAGCAGGAGGTGTGCGTTCCAGACAACTCCAGAGACCCTTAAACCTGCCCGCGCGCACGTCCGGCCGAGGGAGCAGAACAAGAGGCACCCGGACCCTCCTCTTGCCGGCACCCACCTTCACCCAGCTCCGTCAGTCGCCACCTCCCTTCCCGCGTCCGCAGCCGGCCCACCTGGGGAGCGTGCGCAGTGGCCGGAGCCGGGTTGCCCGCGCGCCCAGCAGGTAGTTATACGACAACTGTCGGCCCAAACCAACCAATCAAGAGACGTGTTATTGCCGCCGACGGGGAACTATGGCAATGGGCGACCAATCAGAAGGCGCGTTATTGCCGCGGAGCCCCTCCCCCGTCAGGGGGGGATGTGGCGATGGGTGAGGGTCATGGGCTGTGAGCATCCGTGAGCCGTCGATTCGGGAGGGCCGCGGGTTCCCTTGCTTTGCCGCCGCGAGTGGCGCACGCAGCCCCGCACTCGCCTACCCGGACCCCGGCGCCGGCGCGGCCCATGCGGCTGGGGGCGGAGGCTGGGAGCGGGTGGCGGGCGCGGCGGCCCGGGCCCGGGCGGTGATTGGCCGCCTGCTGGCCGCGACTGAGGCCCGGGCGGCGGGCGGGGAGAGCAGGCGGAGCTCGCTGCAGCTGAGCTGAGAAGATGCTGCTGTCCCTGGTGCTCCACACGTACTCCATGCGCTACCTGCTGCCCAGCGTCGTGCTTCTGGGCACGGCGCCCACCTACGTGCTCGCCTGGGGTGTCTGGCGGCTGCTCTCCGCCTTCCTGCCCGCCCGCTTCTACCAAGCGCTGGACGACCGGCTCTACTGCGTCTACCAGAGCATGGTGCTCTTCTTCTTCGAGAATTACACCGGAGTCCAGGTGAGCCGCCTCCCGCTCCCGGGTCTCAGCGTCCATCCGAGCTCCCGGGGGCGCGGACCTCTCCGCTCCCCCCGCAACTGGCGTGGGTCACCCGGCCAGCCCGGCGGACCCAGCACGGAGAGCACGTGCCGCCTCCCCGCCTTCCTCTCCGCATGCTTCCTGCCGGTCTGCCGAGATCGCTCTCTAGGAAGCTGTGGCTGCGTCGTCCCGAGGCTACGAGTGGGACCCGCCGCCCCTTTCCCCGCCCGTCGCCTGGGTCTGATGCTGCTTAGCAAAGTGGCTGCAGGTGCACGTTTTAAATAGGGCACGCGTTTGGCAGTTTCTGGCCTTTGGTCCAAAGAGGTGGTCATGTTGGAAGAGATCGGAGACGTCTACACTCCGAAGTGCGCTTTTACAGCGACCTTCTCTTGAAACAGAAGTACAACTCGGTCTTGTGTTCTTCCCCCAGGACAAGTGAAAGCTGGGCGAGGAAATGAATACATTTGTTACGGTAGAAGCCTAACTAGATACAATTCTTGCCAACTTTAACTGGGCTTGAATGTGTGGGTGATCTGTTGTCTGATTACTTTCTTTCTGTTACTGTTTCTCTGTAAAGATTGGATTCGTAGATTAAACTTGAGAAACAAACGGTAAAAGTAGAAGGCCCTCTTTAACAGTAGGTATTTGAAGTCTTATTACAAAAAGGTGAATTTTTCTTTTATTTCTCAGTTTGAAAGAACAGCTTTATTCTTGGTTACTCCTGATGTCCACTTAGTCCTCTTTTACTTTTCTTGGTAGGGTTAGGGTGGGATGGGGAAAATGGGACGGTATGATTTTGTCTTTTTAACTTTTTTTTTCCACCTACAGCAGCTGTTTTTACCCTATGGTCAGTCAGCTACTATGTTTAGTTTGCAGTTGCACTGCTGATCGACCCTTGATGGCCCCAGTCGGAAGTTGTTAGGGGGGAAGACATTAGGAGAGGCCAGGGCCTCCATTTAAACCAGTGCCTGTAAGTGTCTCCTTGGAAAGAAAAAAAGGTACTGTTCCAGATCATGGTTTCCTGGTAACTGACGTTTAAAATGAGCCTCATTTAAAAATTTCAATAATTCAGGCTAATTTTTTCCCTTTATGTGGTAACTCCACCAAGTTCGTCTAAATGTATGATTTTTATCATGATTAAGTTTTTACTTTCACATCATGTGACAACTGGCCTGGGATGGGATATAAGCTCAGAATACAAAGTCATTCACCTCTTAAAAAAATAATTCTATCTGTGGCGGGTTATGTTATTTTTGTTCAAGGAGTACACAATATGATGCAGAATACACCATTGAAGGATTTTTTTGGTTTGGCAAGTTCTTATTTTTTTAAATGGCTGTAAAACCTTTCAGTGTTTCTGAAATTACATACCTTACCTTATGTTCAGAGCTCCAATTTACTTCTTGATTTCCCAGCAAGTGATTTTGAAAACATTTAATGTGATCATTTCCCTCCTTCTCTATTCAAATCAAAGGAACTATCATCCAGCACTAATTTTCATGCATTTATGGAAGGATGCCTGAGGACTCTTAAGTATAATTCAAAATTTTGTTTAATGTGTGTTCCTTGATGAAGTTCTTTAGGAATCCTAGAACTAACTGATTGCCCACTGATCATCAAATGCAAGTTATGAACATTTAATAAAAATTCAAAACCAAGAGTTTCTTGTTCCTGCATTTTTATTTTTATTGTTTGGAGGGGACAAATAATTATTTTCTAATTTCTGTTTAGTAACAGAGAGCAGGGTATTTTGAATTTATTAGGGTCTTTTTCTGGAATCTGGGTTTCCTGTGTACGCAAAGCTACGTTTCAATATTTTTTATTGTTTCTTTTAAGATTAAATCAATAGAGGAATAAATAGCTATCTTCAAACGTAAGACCCAAAGGAAAAAGATTTGTAGTGACGCTCTGTCACCTTATTTTTTACCTATGACTTTGTACCATTAACTTTGTCACTGAGATGTTTTGATTAAAATTTTTAGCTTGCTTGTTTTGTTAGGACACTCTTTTTTTCTTGAATTGTTTTTATCAGCTTTCGTTTGTGAGGCTAGTGATGATTCTCTTGTTCTGTGTAAAGTATTGGTGACTCATTTCTAAAGGGAGTTTTAGTAATTTAAGAGATTATAAGTTTTTAAATAAAAGGTTTATTATATACATTGAAGAGGGATTTTAAAATAAAAATTTTTTTTTAAGTGACATTTTTATGCCTTTCAACTCTAGGTTTAAAAAATAAGTGGTTCACAGTAGTTCTTGCAAAAGAATATTTTCTTGTACATAGAATTTTTAAGCTGAAGAGAAGTAGTAATAGGTCCATGAGGTTTATGATCTGTGCTTGGCAGGTAAAACCCGCTTCCAACAAATTTACTTGGATTTTCCTTGGATTCTGGGTAAATACCTTTTTCTTCCCTAATTTCACTACTTTATTTTCATATGTATCTCTGAGATAGAGAAATATTTCAGTCAGTGCTGCTAAAATTGTTCTTTATAACTTGTTTATCCTTTTAGGTCCTTCCAGAATCCCTCATTGGTACTGAAACTCAAATGGGTGCTTTCTTCACCATTTATTTCTTTAGAATAAGTAATAAGAATTTTATAAGCTTTTTTATATTTCATGTAATTTGAGACTTATTGAAAGTCAACTTAAGTCTCTCTACTTTGTTGAGAGGCATTGATTCAAGTACCTGTGTTACTTTCCTGTGCTGCCAAAACAGATCACCTCAAACTAAGTGGCTTAAAATAATAGAACTTATTTTCTCATGATTCTGGAGGCCAGCAGTTTTAAATCAAGGTGTAGGCTCAACTGTACTCCCTCTGGAGGCCCTAGTGGGGAAGCCGTTCTTGTGCCTTTCAGCTTCTGGTGACTGGTGGCATTCCTTGGCTTGGGGCCCCATCACTTCACACTCTGCCTTACAGTCCTTGCTGCCCCCTCTTCTGTCTCACATCTCACTCTCCCTTTCTCTTAGAAGGCTGCTTGTCACTGGGTTTAGAGCCCACCTGGATAATCCGGGATGATCTCTTCATCTCAAGATCCTTAATTTAATTATAACTGCAAAGAACCTTTTTCCAAATAAGAAAACATTGACAGGTTCCAGGGCTTAGGATATGGACACATCTTTTGACGGGCTGCCCTTCAATCCACCACAATAATGAACTCCATAGTTCTGCGTATTCAGTATTTTGTAGTTATTTCATAGTTTAACTTGCCTTATTTCTTTAGGTATTTACATATTAAAGCATTTTGGTCTCTGTTTTCTTTAACAGAGAACCTGGTTTTCTGTAATAAGTTTAGTTACTTTCCCATAATCTTTTAGTTTCTTATTTACAGATTTACCTTCACATATCCCTTAAGTAGAACATTTGATTAACTGTTTTATTTTCAGAACAAATCTGTATTCTATATAATAACCAACTTATTCATATTTTGGCATTCTTTTAATTCTTAACTGATTCTGAAATTACTATCTTGTGATTATATATATATATGAAAATATATATATATATTTCTGATTCTGAAATTACCATCTTGTGATTTTGTATATATATATATGGAAATAACTGAAATCTTGATAAGTTAAAGGTAATATAACTTCTAAGACAATTATGTATGATGTGAATATACCGGTATTTGGTTTGTTTGCCCCTTAAAAGCCCTATCTGTAGGATAGGAAGTAACTTCAATGTAGAATGCTTAGAGACTCAGAATAAGAGGCCGTATGTATATCCGTGATCTGGAGTTTAAGGAAAACTTGTGGGAAATTAAAAGGAAAGTTGGAGTACTGGCAGAGGAGTGGGTAGGACTCATGAAAAAGGAATGAAGTTACCTTAAATTCTATTATCATGAGTTAAAGTGAAACTAGAATTATCTTAGTTTATAACCTAGAATTCTATTCTAGGAATCTAGATATATCCTAAATGTTGAGATAGCTGCATAAAGAATAACTGTAATAGTTATGATAAATAATGAAAAATCTTTTTAGCATGTTTTGTGAAGCTGATAAAAGTTAATAGGATGTCTTCAAATGTCAGAATTCTTTTTTCTTTGCTTCTTTTTTAAAAAATTTCTTTTCCCCAATTCCTATGCAGTACACTGAAAACTGATCATTGAAATTTGTAGGCCAAAAAATTATCAACACATAATAGATTGGGGTTTGGGTTTTTTTGGGTCAGGGTCTTCTGTCACCCAGGCTCTAGTGCAGTGGCACCATCATGGCTTATTGCATCCTTGAATTGCCTGGGTTCAAGTGATCCTCCCGCGCAGCTGCCGTGCCATTATTTCTAGCTAATTTTTAAAAGTTTTTATAGAAATGGGGTCTTGCTATGTTGCCCAGGCTGGTCTTGAATTCCTGGCCTCAGGTGATCCTTCTGCCTTGGCCTCCCAAAGTGCTGGGATTACAGGTGTGAGCCACCATGTCCAGCCCCTAATAAATATTTTAATTACCAATTTATCTTGCTTAAATCAGTTGATAACACTTGGAATTTACTTCAGAATGTATTTTACATTAATGACTCTGACTGCTAATCCCCACTTCCCAAATGCTAATGTAATATAACAATAAAATGCACAGTTCTTAAGTTTATATAAAATAAACTTAGGTTTTCAGTTGACCTGCTTTAAGTGTGAAATAGTTTGAAAAACCCAAGAAAGAAGATAAAGAATTTAAGATTTTGACATTTCTCTAATATGCCCTTAACTTCTCCAAGGATTCATACTTTTTTTTTTATGACAGAATCTCACACTGTTGCCTAAACCAGAGTGCAGTGGTGCAGTCTCCACTCACAGCACCCTCTGTCTCAGGGCTCAAGTGGTCCTCCCGCCTCACCCCCCCGAGTAGCTGGGACTACAGGTACACAGCACCATGCCCAGCTAATTTTTTTTTTGGTATTTTTTGCGGGGGGTAGAGACGAGATTTTGCCATGTTGCCCAGTCTGGTTTTGAGCTCCTGGGCTCAAGTGGTCGTCCTTGATCCACCATGCTTAGCTGATTCGTACTTTTAACTGAAACATTGTTCCAAGTTCCTCAGAAACAGTCAAGGCGTTTTATGTAGAGAACATTTGTAACTGGATCTTTCTTTTTGTAGCACTGACTCATCAAACTAATCCTAAACTCCTAATGAGTTAAATTTATATTCTGAATCTTGCTATAAAAGCAGCCCTTCATTAGAATGAAACATGTTTACTTAGAAGTGGAGAAGGGAGCTTATAAGTTATCTAGTCTACTCCCTTTTATGACAATTCTACATTCTTTCTGCACTTTTGCCAAAATGTTGCCCAGCGTCGTCTCTGATATCTGTAGTCCTAAGGAGAATGTGAATTGTACCTTGTATCTTTAATTTTACTCTTCTCTGCTTATTTGCCGTTCATGTGAAGACCTTAAATAGATCTTAAATTGCTTCCTTCACTTTACCTGAGAGTAATAGGACTGTGTAGGTTTGGGTGTGTTTCTGCATTTGCTTATTTAAGCAGGATAATAAAAACTTTTACGATAGGAAATTAAACATTTCCCAATCAAATACAATTCCAGTCTAACACAATTAAATTCTGGTTAGGGAACTGGTTAACTTACTAGACTTATAGGAAAATCCTAAAGAAATGTAACTAGAACTCTATTTTTACACTTTATAAATATACCTCTGTGAACAAACCAGTTATTTCAGGTTGCGTTTGTGTATAGTTTTTTAATGCCTTATTTTTCTATTTTAAAATCACAGATGCAATTATACATTCAAACACTGCCACAATATTTTGAGAAAGTTAAAGTTTCCCCTACTCCTACACTACGTACACCTTTCCCAGGTATGTACCAGTTTGGTGTGTAACTTTAGATTTCTTCCAAGAGCTTTTGAGTAAGTGTTTGAATTGTGGGAAGGTTCTTTAGTTAAATGAACTTCTTAGATGAGTTTTTTAGTACAGTAGCACGAAATATACCTGTGCACCTATGGGGATACCTCTGTGCCATTACGATGGAAGGCAAGGGAAAACAGCACTCCGTATATACCTAGTTTACTTTCCCTCTTTTGTATATTTGTCTAATTTTGTGGAGCTGATGCTTCTCAAGTGGAATCAGAAGTTAATTTTTCCTGTACTATTTTCTCATTTTATTATGGTTTCTTAACTAGAGGCTGATGTTAGTAGTTGGACAATTCAATAGTAAGTAATGACTTTTCAGTAACGGATCTCTAGAACGTAGATCCCTTAATCCGTGCGATATTCCCGTGTGCACATTGTTCTAGGTGCTGTGCTGGGTACCAGGGGATACAATGTTTGATAGACAATGTACCTGCCATTATGGAGGTCACATTGTAGTGTGGGAAGCCAAACAATAACAAGAAAATCAAAGTTTACTGTGCCATGGCAGGTTGTTTACCCTGGTGGGTGAGAGGTAGGGGTTTGGAAAATCTTCCTGAGCAAGTGACATTTGTGTGGAGCTCTGTAAAAGGGCAAGCTTGGAAGGTAATGTAGTCATCCAGGTGAGAAATGATGGTTAGGGGAGTGGAAAGAGTGGATGTTAAGACTGAAAAGAATTCCAAATCTGTTTTAGTGGTAGCTGATAGGGCTTTGTGATTGCATGTGGAGGAAAAAGAAGAGGGTGGGTTAGTAACACACTCAGTCGTAGTTAGTGAGTGCTGCTGTGTGCAAGTATTGTTCTATTATGTAAATAATTTCATCTTTACAAGGTAGGCACCATTCTTCCTCTTTTACAGACAAAGAAAGGGGAACAACCGTGGTTCACATCTGTAGTAGTCTAGCCAGGAGTTTCAGGCACTCATTTTCTGAAGATGCTCTGCCTGGCAATGTGGTTATATTGCTCGAAATGAGACCCCTACTCTTAAGGTATTCATCTAGGAAAGACGTGAACTGCCAATTACAATATAGGATAACACTGCAATTAGAGACGTGTTTATTAGCTTTGCCATACAGAGATAAAGTAACTCTTTAAAGTAACTCTTTGCTTGGGTTAGTGGAGAAGGCTATAAAAATTACTTTGAATTTTTACTTTGAACATGCGTAATTAACATGGAATGTTTAGGGAAAAGAGGTTTTCAGTTGATAACATAATAAACATGAGGAGTTTGAAGCATGGCATTCAAGGCTGTCTGAATGCTGCCCCAGTTAACTTTTCCATTCCTTGGTTTCATTCTAGTCTAACTTTTCGTTCCGGGCCACCCCTCCCCACATTAGACCTCTCCACTCTGGAATTCCAGCTCAAGCCCTTGCTTTTCTCCATCTGTCATGATCTTACCCCATGTCAATGTCAGGGTAACTTTTATATAATATTAACATGTATAATACTAATATAACGTTGGCATATTTCAATGTGTGGATCATCTCCTCTGCAACATTGTAACCTCTTGAAGGTGGCAATAAAGGGAAGAATGACTTGATTTTACTTTTTCTTTTAACAAAAATGGCAGAGTAGTCTGGGCACAGTGTGGTTCATGCCTGTAATCCCAGCACTTTTGGAGGCCAAGGCAGGTGGATCACTTGAGGTCAGGCATTCGAGACCAGTCTGGCCAACATTGTGAAATCCCATCTCTACCAAAAAATACAAAAACTTACTGGGCATGGTGGTGTGTGCCTGTAGTCCTAGCTACTCAGGAGGCTGAGGTTGGAGAATCGCTTGAACATGGGAGGTGGAGGCTCCAGCTTGGGCAACAGAGTGAGACCGTGTCTCAAAAGAATAAAAGAAAAAAGGGCCAGGTGCGGTGGCTCACACTGGTAATCCAAGCACTTTGGGAGGCTGAGGTGATGGATCACCTGAGGTCGGAAGTTCGAAATCAGCCTGACCAACATGGGGAAACCCCATCTCTACTAAAAATACAAAATTAGCTGGGCGTGGTGGTGCATGCCTGTAATCTCAGCTACGTGGGAGGCTGAGGCAGAAGAATTGCTTAAACCCAGGAGACAGAGGTTACGGTGAGCCAAGATGGCACCATTGCACTCCAGCCTGGGCAACAAGAGGGAAATTCCGTCTCAAAAAAAACAAAACAAAACAAAAAAACAGAGAGAAAAGGCAGAGTACTCTAGGGAATTCTAGTCTGTGTTTCTGTGGAAATGCAGATGAATCTCACTTTTAAGGGGTGGAGATTTTTGAATGGCATAACTAGTTGATAAGTTTCACTAACAGGGCACACAAGTTTGGTGAGTCCGATTCATTCTTTCCTTAAATAGATAAAGGAGGAAGAAACATGACTCCACCCTCAAGAGTAAGGCAGAATGAGCAAAGTCAGAGAAGTTAAAAAAGAATTCTCACGCAGCCAGCAGTGCACAGAAACCTTGGTTTAGTTGTGAATAAAAACCAGTACTTTTTGTAATTTTTGAGCTTGTGTAATTCTCCAAGGTTTTATGTTGTTTCTTCTATTTCTCTGTAGGCACCAGAAATCAAAACCCGAAATAAGAAAGTGTTAGTTGAAGATTTCAGAGTACTTATATGTGCACAAGTGTAAGTAATGTTTGGAAGATGGCTTCACTGTGCTCCAGCTTGGCATGAGAATTCCAGGGGTGAAAGAAATGAGGGTGATGATACCTGGAAAGGAGAGTCATATGAAGTCCCAGCCCCATATTAAGTGCTAACCACCTACTGTTAATAGGTGCTGATGTTCTAGATTGACAAAATACATAGTCTCTACCCTAAAGTAACACATAGTTTAGCAGCAGAGAAAGATGTCACTTAAAAGAATACTTGAATATGTGCTGAGATAGTTCACAAATTAAAGAAATGAACAAAGGACTGAGGAAATAAAGGAAGAATACAACTCTGTCCAAATGGCTGCTTAACTGGGTGGGGGCTGTTGCATATGTAAGCAGGTGGTTCACCTAAAAGTTGGATGTAATGTAGTGAACGCCAGCTCTTGGTGCACTTACATATTTCATTGCTTCCGGGCTTAATTTGTGTTTATGTAGGAATAAATTTTTTGTTGGTTTTTAATTTTTTTTTTACAGGTTCCTTGTAATTCCGTGGTTGATTTTCAAAGTGAAAAAAATTACATAAGCTTCTAATATATGAGAAGCCTTCTCACTTGACATTTTTTATTTGGAATTTTTGCAGAAAATAGTTTTGTCACAGTCAAAAGATTTTGGGATCTTGGAGTGAGAAACCTAGGTGTAATTCCTATTTCTCTGCCATTCCGTATGTCATCTGGAGTAAGTGTCAACTTCTCAGTCTCAAGATTCTCGTCCTTAAATGCAATACTTTTTGTCTTGCTATTTTGAAGACAAACTGAGATAATATGTGAAACTGCCTAGCTCAGTGACTGGTACATCATAAATACTCAGAAAAAACACACCCTCTAAAATAAGAACAGTACCAAAAGACAGGATATAAAATAAGGGCAGTACCAAAAGACACATGCATGCTGAGTGTATGAGAAAGAACTTCATGGCCTTCCTGGGTGGCACAAGCCATGGCAGTTCCACAGCATGACGCGGTTGCTGTGGGCGGTAGAGCAGACATGCCGCTCCCCGTCACTGCCTGGTTTTGATGCTTGCTTTCTTCAGCTGAGAGGACGCAGCTGTGATACAAAGATCTTGTGTGTACAGTCGTGACCTCACATTTCCAATTTCCTGCCGGCAGAACCCACAGTCTACAATGTACAAGCACCAGAGGTGACGTGAGACAGACAGCATACAGAGGCTTGTAACATCCTTCTGGAAAACACTGTGTAAGCTTTCAGTGCGAATAAACATGATCAGTGGCAAGTTCTGTTAGGTGTAGTCTGCAAGCATCCTGATTTTACTGGGCAAGACTATGTTGATTTACAGGTGGCTGATGATTCCATGGATAGCCCACTACTAGTATTTTTACAAATTTAACAAGACATTCTTACTGGAAGATTGCCCTATTCTTATGATACTGCTGCCCTTTTAGCTTCATTTGCTGTTCAGACTAAACTTGGAGACTGCAGTCAGAGAACTTGCTAGGCCACCTCTCAGGTTATTCTTTCATTCCTGAGCGTCCTCAAAATTTTGAAAAAGAAATTGTAAAAATGACATCAGCAACATATAGGCTTATGTCCTTGGGAAGCAGAAGCTAATTACCTAAACACAGCAAGTACCTTAGAACTCTGTGGAGTTGAATTCCACTATGCAAGGGATCAAGTAACAATGAAATTATGATTGTAATGATGTCAAGAGGAATTCTAATTTATAACAGGCTACAATGAGTACCTTTCCATGGTCGAAGATTGTAAAAATTTGTTTTAAGTGCAAACAGTTTTTTATTCAGCTTTGAAAATGACTTGCATAAATCTGGAGAAAGATTAACAGGATTTAATGTGGTGAATTATAGAGCATGTAAACGTTTGTGGAAAGCAAGTGTAGAACATCACATATGCTTCCATTTGGACAGACCACTTCCAACTAGTAAGAATTGTTTTGCACATTATTTTACATTAAGTTCAAAATTCCTAATGCACGGTGGGAGAACTGAAGTTCAATTAGTTCAGTATGGCAAAGAAAAGGCAAATAAAGACAGACTACTTGCAGAATCCTCAAGTAAGCCATTGATGTGGAAATTAATGGATTGGGAAGTAGTAAGCAGGAATTCAATATCTGATGAAAAGATTAGAAACATAAAGCCTTGCATCACAGTTGCCACCTGGAACAGGAATTCCTACTCATGAAAATTCCGCATTCATATAAGAGGGAACCTGTTTATGACCCTCTTCTGTTGGTCATTTGGTAGATTATGTGGTTCACACTTCTTCCAAAGTATTTGCAAACCAGAGATCACCATTATCAGCACAAGCTAATAGCATCATTCTGGAATCATCACCATTACAGGACACCCCTGGAGATGGGTAGCCTCTGGCTTTACCACCCAAACAATCTAAGAAAAACAGTTGGAACCAAATTCATTATTTACATTTCCAACGAGATCTGGAAGATCATATTAATGAAACATTGATGTTCTATCTTCTCTTAAAAAATCTGCTCCTAATGGTGGTATTCTACATGATAGTCTTGTTCTAATCAGAGTGAACCTGATCAAAATGGAAAGTTTAGAGTCAATATAAAGGGGGATATGATCAGAAGATATCTGTGATCGTGTCCTGAGAAGCACCAGGAACACCTTTGACCTCAGTGACCCTCGATTGAAGAGAAGACCAAGTTGTATTGATCAGTGATTGGGACTTTACAGAACACACCCATGATTGGGTTGTCCTGCTTATTAAAGCTAACTGTGAGAGCCATTCTGGGGAACTCATGCTTCTGGTTCTACCTATGCTGCATATGATATAGTGGAAGACGTGCTAGAAAATGAGACAGACTTCCGGTACATTCCGGAGAAAGCCCCACTACATAGTGTCCACCAGGATGACCATTTCCTGTGGGAGTCAGTGATCCAGCTAGCCGAGGGCTTATCGCTGGAACGTTCTGGACACAATTTGATCAACTTATCAAAAAAAAAACTTGGAATGACAATGTCCGGTGCCAGATTACCTTAGAACCTTTCCAAAAATAGATACAGAGATAGTTTGCCTTATGATATTAATGGGTTATTTTAAAAGGTAATGGAAACTACATCAGTGCAATTCCAGCGTTATAAGTCAGAACAGTGCCTGTCAAGGGGCGTTACCACACACTTGAACAGATTTTTTGGCAGATGACATGGGAACAAGTCTCCTCCATGGTTGTAATGTTGACCACACAAGTTGAATGTGTCAGAGTTAAATGACCCCAATATTGGCCAGAACCCACAGGAAGTTCTTCCTATGGATGCTACCGAGCCCTCTGCCACTCAGAAGAAGGAAGCACTGCCTTTATGTTCAGGAAGATCACACTGCTGTTTAACCAAGAGAAAAATAAGAGAGTCATCAATGACTCAGATCCAATACAGAGGCTGGCCTGACCATGGAGACCCTGATGATTCAATGACTTTCTGGATTTTGTTTTTCATGTGCAAAATAAGAGGGCCAGCAAGGAAGAACCCCTTGTTGTTTCTTGCAGTGCTGGAGTTGGAAGAACCAGGGTTCTTATTACTATGGAAACAGCCATGTGTCTCATTGATCTCACTGAATGCCGTCAGCCAGTTTATTCACTAGACATGGTAAGAACAATGAGAGAGCAGTGAGCCGTGATGGTCCAAACACCTAGTCATTACAGTTTTGCGTGTGAAGTACTATTTTGAAAGCTTATGAAGAAGGCTTTGCTAAAGAAAGCAAAAGGAAAAAAAGAACTTTGTCATCTGTTAGCTTCCATTTATTGCATGATAATTGTGTTTGTATTGATTATTGGGCAAGTAGCTGTTTGCTATTTTGATCTTATTTCAGAAGGGCATAATAATTTTACTATTCAATGAAACGTTTTAAACTCGGTAGAAAAAGACTACAGTTTTTGTATGCTTTACAGCAGAAATCTTATGATTAACTGGAAATATATTTCGTTGGCATAAAAATACATTTAAAAGTTCAAGTAATTATAAACGGTGTAAATTGTATATGTAATCATATTCAAATTGAAATTCTTTATGGCTGTACTTCTATGTAATTAAAGACTTGTGGGGAGAGATTGACTAGCTAGCTATTTCTCTTATCCATTAATCACTTAACACAGTTTTGAATAAAAAGTTCCATTTCATTGGATAATAATAATGACAGTTTAACATATTTTAGTTGGTTATGTTCTAGGTGTTGTGTGAAATAGTTTACATAGTTTCACTGATTTCACTACAATCCTAGGAGGAGTAGTTACTATTATTACACTCATTTTACAGGTAAAGAAACAGGTTTGGAGGGTTTGGGTGTTTTGCCCAAGTTCTCATCGTAAGGTGTTGGATGAGGATTCAGATTCAAGTCTTAATTCAAGTCCAGTACTTTAGAATCTACCTCTTAGTGGCCCTTATGTTACAGTATAGGGGAGAGCAGACTGTTCCTTTATCCTCGTAGGGTAGCTAGAGCTTGTGAATTAAGAGACAGATTAACAGGAGAAGAGGCATACACATTTTATTGATGTTAGTATTTTTACATGCACAGGGAAGGAGGGTTTTATTTTTATTTTTATCTTTATTTTAAAGAGACGGGGGTCTTGCTGTGTGGTCAGGGCTGGACTCAAACTCCTGAACTCAAGCGATTCTGCTTGAGCTCCTGGGTAGCAGGGACTATAGGTGTGCTCCTCTGTGCTTGGCTAAAGAAGGGGTTTGTCTGTGATTTTTAACAAAGGCTGATAAATTGTGAAGAAGTGACTAGTCAAAGGAGAAGAGGATTTCAGCCCCCAGGGGTGGTACATTGTGGGAAGATGACTAGGAAATGGATAGTAATAAGGTTTGCTATGCAGGTTTATTTTGCCGGTTTCTGGTCTCCTAATAAGGGACAGGGAAAACACCTTTACAGATGGAAATTCATATCACCTTTCCACAGGGAAACTTAGGTCCTGCCTTAGGCAGTTAGGGGAAGGGCAGAGAATTCTTCCTGTATCTGCTGTGTCTCAGCTGCCTTCAGCTCAAAATAATCCTTATGCCAAAGTAGCGTGTTTGGGTGTGGCATATTCTCTGATCCCTTTCAACAGCATCATCTATACTTAACAACAGTGAAAGTTTTTTTAAAAAAATCATGTTTTGACATTTGCATGTCGAAGGCAAATGGACATGATTGAGATAAATGAAGCATATATATTTTTTAACAAAGAATGCTGTATATTTATGTCTCTGTGACATTGTGTTTTGGAGGCTAAGGTGTTAAGCATGTGATTGCTTTAGATTCCCTATTACTACTTGTTTTTAAGATTAAAAAAGAATCATTAGGCCGTTTATATATGATGGGAGCAAATTAAAAACAACATAGATGTGATCAAGGTGAAGTGAAACTAGTCCACATCTAATTCAGGCCTTCTTGTGAAAGCCAGTTTGTGCAAGATAAATAAGTTTGTTTGACGAAAGCAGAATAACTAGTTTGTCAGTTGTGATGAAGATAGTTATTCAGAAATCATTTTTATTGGCTGCCTCTGAATTAATAAATGAAAAGAGAAATTTTTTTTTTTTCTGTAGGGGATGTCTGATGAGTTCTTAAAAAGTGGATGAACCTAAAATTATCATGAAGAAGCAATTATAATGAACTTAAAATTACTTAAAGTGTTATGAAAAAACAAAAAGAAAAGCCGAATGTTTTCTAGTGCCTTATTTTGAAGTGACAAATTATTTGCAGGGGACATTTGTAGAAGGAACTAATGTGATTTAAAAAATGAGTACTAGATTTACAGAATGATGCCGTTACAAAGTCACTGGTGCGCTTAAATTATTTTATTTATGTTTATTCTGAAACTACCTTTATTTTGAAAATGAGATACAGCTTTACCTACTGGTGACAAAAGTGTAAACAATACTTCAGTAAACATCTGTTAAAAACCAGCTTGGTGCCTAGGCTGTTGGGGTAGAAAACTGATCAGGCCATTGAGGAGCTCATAGTCCATAAGGGGCTGGGGACTTGTCATTAGGTGTGCAGTGTGTTCTGGATGCTCCTGAAGGAGTGTGGGCAGGTGCGAACTACCATGCCTGGCTAATCTTGTTATATTTCTGTAGAGACAGGGTCTGTCTGTGCTGCCCATGCTGGGTTTGAACTTCTGCGCTTAAGAGATCTTCCCACCCTGCCCCCACCGCCCTCGCCCGCCCACTCCACCTCAGCCTCCCAAAGCACTGGGATTGCAGGCATGGGCCACTATGCCTGGCCTGTGCAAAACTTTTAAATCAGTGCATACTCAATGGTCTTGATGCAATTCTGGCTTGTTGGTAAGAGAATGGGGATTTACTCACAAGCCAGGATGTCACTTTTAACTCTGAACAGATCAAACTATTGGTTTTACTCATTTATGTCATCGATAAATTTTATGAATAAAAACTTATTGGGCAAATATTTAAACATACTACATACATAGCACTGTGCAGTTTCTAAGGAAAGTAATGGAAACCTTAGTCACATCCCTGGCTTCCAGAACTTTGTGTTTTCTAGGTGCATTTGTCTGCAAAGTTGTTGGGTTAATTGCCCCTTTCTTTCTTCTCTTTTTAAGATATTAATAAATAGTGTCATGACCAAAAGATAATCCTTATGGACAAGATAGTTTTAAAAAGCCTTAGCTAATTTATAATCTTGCATAATCCATAATGACAAGATGCAGAAACAAAAATGCCCTGAATAAAAACTTAGCACCATTAGCAGCCATTTCCTTTTAAGTGTTTACAAGTATACTCCCAGTTGCTTGAAAAATTTATTCTAAAATATGTAAGACACACAAAACAGCAGAAAGACTAATACAGGTACATTGAACACCTGTGTGCCTACTGCCCGGTTTAAAGATAAAGTGGCTGGTGGACCGGAAGCCCTCTGTGTGCTTCTCACCAGCTCCTCCCTCATGCTCGAAGTTGCCCTTTTCTTGAACTCTGTTCTTGGTGGAGACGGAGTGAGTCCTAATCACGGAATGATGTTTCTCTCATACTTACAAAATAAAGTTTTAGTCTTTAGAATGGATTTCAAAAGACTTCTGCCATTGCAGTTCAGAGCTACCCTTCTGGTCTCCTTGCTCCTCAGCCGCGACACTGCCCATGTACCCAACAGGCCTCCAGGGTTACTGCTTCCATTCGTTCTTATTCTCATGAACATTTTCCTTCATCTCATCTGCCAAAATTCCGCCTAATGATACTCCTTCTGCTCTGCAGTTTACAGTTCTTTAAAATTAAAAAAGGTTGTGTACCCTCTAGTTTCCTGAAAAAGAAAAAACAAATTTAAAACATTAAAAAGGTACCATATTTTCATAGTATTTGCATTATGTCTCATTACAGTTCCTGTGGACATGTCTGTCTCTTTTACTAGATTGATTGTAGGGTCTTTGAAGGAAGATTTATCTTATGAACACTGTTTTATATATTGTTAGCAATCAATAAATGCTTGGTATATTTTTCTCATGAGGATATTGATTATTCTATTTTAATTTATTACCGTTAACCTGTACTATACATAACTGCTTTGTGTACATGAGCTATTTATGATCTCTGAGGCTCCTGTGAGAAATCTAATTTTTGTTAATCATGGATGGAAATATTCACAACATCATTAATCAGTTTCTTCACATTGTCTTCCTTTGTATATTACAGTATATTACAGATGTTTTAAAATATCAAAGTAATGTTTTTTCGTTTGTTTGTTTTATCTTTTAGATATTGCTATATGGAGATTTGCCAAAAAATAAAGAAAATATAATATATTTAGCAAATCATCAAAGCACAGGTTTGTATTTCATTTGCATGAAACTTAGGTTTTTCTACAGATGGCACATGGGCATTCAAAATACCATTCTTATATTTAAATGAAGTGGGTTTTTTAAAACATCAATTTTTTGTGCAGATATTACACCTGTTCTTGTATTTTTGTGATTTTACTTTTTGGAAAGTCAGAAACTTGAAAGCTATGAATTTTCCTAAACTTACCTTCTCCCTCTGTTGGATGTAAGTAAGCTATTTTCTTACTTGCTTGCTTTGTTTTTCCTTTGTGTAGCTCTTTAAATAGTGTATTCATTCTTTTTGTAAGTGATGTTTCTAGAAGTACCATTGGTGGGTCGAAGTGTATATACATTTTACATTTTTGATTGCTAAGCTGCAGAAAAGCTGTATTGGTATGTGAGTACTCATTTCCTTACTATGCTAGTCATTTGTAATGTCTGCTCTTCCTTTCGTTCTTCAAATGGGTTTGGTTTAATTCTAGTTTACTACTGTTCCATCAGAGGAATTGCAGAGAACTGGTCTTCAAAATAGTGCAGTATATACTTTAGGTTAAGATACTTCTAAAAACCTTTGTATTTGTAAGTAATTCTAGAGTCCCAAGAATTTGCACAAACAGTACATTGAGTCCTATGACCCTTTCAGCAATATTTTTCCCAATGGTGACGTCGTAATATAACTGTAGCACAGTAGCAGAATCAGGAAATTGTCATTGGGTAAGGTACTTTTTAATTCTCCAAATAATTCAGCCCTCCAAAAAATCCCACTTCTTATGTTTTCAAACCTGTAGCTACTTTTGATGCATACTTCCTAAATTCCATTTTTATTACTTTAAAAAATATAATACCTAGAAGCTCAAAGCTAGAAACAGCCTGATCAATATAGTACTCTTAAGCTAAAAACAAGCTGATCAATATAGTACTCTTAATGGAAATCACTTATGCCTGGGGCTTTTTAAAAATTTTCTTCCTGTCAGGTGTCTCTTCATGATTTTGTGGTTTTTATTACTACTTATACCATAGATGAGGTATAGAAAGTAAAAGAAGTTAAAATGCATTTTTCTCAATTTAGTGAATTAATGATTACATTCAGATTTATAGGACAAGAGTTGAAGCTACAAGGGGTTGATAGGAATTTTGATGTATCTGAGTATTTTCCCCAACTTTATTACATGACTGATTCAGACTATTTTATCTAATTACATTTCACTCTCGGCAAAAATAGCAAGACAGTCAACCAATGGTCAATGCTGCTGAGAACTCTGGCCTGTGCAGACATATTGGCTGTTTTACTTCTAACACCATTCTGCTGTTCTTGTCCTGCTGCTGCTGGATGTTTCTTCCAGGTTTTAAATATCAAATAAAAGGGATCTGTGGGCCCAATACAGGGATGGGGAGCTTTGATTTTCCTGCATTTCCTTTATTTTGATCCAGTGTTAATTTCATGTAGAGTTGTCTGTTTAACAGGATTCTCTTAAAATTCCTTCTTCAGTTTCCTGCCAGCTTTTCTTTGTCCAGGTTTCAGTATAAACTCTACTCGATTAATAGAGCTCTCTAGTAGTGACTTGTGGAGTGAGTTCTCTGAACATTTCTGGAAGTGTTGCTGATAGTGATAATATTGATAACTACTACTGTTAATTTGTGTGCTTACTACATGTTGGCTTTTGTATATATTCCTTCAGATTGAGGACTTCTAGAAAACATCTATGAAAAAACAGATTTAAAAAAAATCAATTCTACTTGTATTTGGGACTGGAAGGTACTATGGGAAGGATAATCTTCATACTCAGACGATACTGACCTGAATTTCATTTGTCAGTTTATAGAACCACTTCCCCTTCCCTTCACCCTAACTCCAAGTGCCTGTGACTTTGTATCACTGCTCTGGCACCACAACCTCATCCCAGCAGGATTTGGGAAGGCTGCTTTTTGAAAGCCTTTTAAAATTCTATAACTTGGGAAAATACTAGGGGAGTGATTTTAAATTTCTTTAGAATTACAGGCTTTAGTCAGTATATGACAAAGCCTTTTCCTAGAAAAATGTGCATATAAAAATTTGCATGTAATGTTAGGGTTTCAGAGACCCCTAAAGCCTATCTATAGACATGGTTCATTGTCCGATCGTGTTTAGGTACCCTTCTAAAACGCTTTTGAGATGTTAGGAATCACAACAGAGTATCTCTGAAAATGTAATTAGCAGAAAGAACATTTCAAAGACTGCTGTTCTGCTTAGACTTTCTAGTTTGTCTTCTGGCAGGCTTGCCAGAATAAGTGAGTTTCCTGGTCTGATACTCAAAAGAATTGACATTTAAATTAGTCTCTCTCTTCCCTTGTTTTCGCTTGACACATCCTTGTCTCTACATTCTGTCTCTGTCTCTGTTAGCTTATTTCTCTCTGGAGTCAGCAGGATATAGTGGCTGTTATTCCTTCCCCTTACCCTTCAGCGATCTACTTTTGATGCTATTTGCCTTTTTTTTTTTTTTTTTTGAGATGGAGTTTCACTCTTGTTGCCCAGGCTGGGGTGCAATGGTGCAATCTCAGCTCACTGCAACCCTCGCCTCCTGGGTTCAAGCATTTTCCTGCCTCAGCCTCCCGAGTAGTTGGGATTACAGGCATGCACCACCACGCCTAGCTAATTTTGTATTTTCAGTAGAGATGGGGTCTCACCATGTTAGTCAGGCTGGTCTTGAACTCCTGATCTCAGGTGATCTGCCTGCCTGGGCCTCCTAAAGTGCAGGGATTGCAGGCGTGAGCCACTGCGCCCCACCTACTATTTGCCTTTTTAATCTCATGAAATGTTCCCTTTTCTTGGCTTAAGTGTCAATTTTCTTGTTGAACAGCATGTGTGGTGAGTAGAATGTTATAAAAAGGCACGGACTTTGGAGTTAGAGAGACCCAGGTTCCTGTTCTGCAATAGGCTGTGTGTCAGTGGGCAGATTACTTATGTCTCAGAGCTTTATTGGTAAGGTGTGAGCGATAGCTCCTTTTAGGCACTCTACAGACGCTATCTGCTAATCCTGGTAGCGTACCTGGCTCATAGATAGCATTTAAAAGTGGTTGTGATGACAGTCATAGCTCACCGTTAGCATAGCGCTGGATCCATGGTAGGGAAGTGCTGCACATGCAGTATATCTTGGACTACACAGGGCCGTCATGAATTAGGAACTGCTCTTTCGTGAGAATAGGGATGAGGAAATTAGACTTGCTGCCCCTCACTGCCTTCCACTCCTCTCCTCCAAGTTAATGGGAACAATGACACTGCTTTGGCTTGATTACCATGGAAGATTCTCACATAGCCAAATTTATTGCTATGTTAGTTAAATTGTGCCAGAACACAAAATATGAACAATTATTGTCAAAGTAATATAATCTCAGCTGTAACTGAGATAGTCAGAAACTATCTGTAATCTGGGGTCCTATCTGAAACGTAGCTGAGAATAAACAAGAAATAAAGATAATTCAGTAGCAAATATTGGTGACACAAAGCTTGTATATTTTGACTACTTAAGCTAGTTCTTAAATGTGTCCACTAAAATGTTCAAGTTTAAGGGCATAGCCCAGGGCAGCTTATTATGAACATGACGTATTTTGGAAATCTTACACTTTCTCTTAAAAGTTCTTGGGAGGGGCATCTGAGGCCATAATATAACCATAAAACCGTTTGTTTTAAAATAAAACCCATTTTTAAAGTTCTTCCAAATTAAAAAAAAATAATTGTTGCAGGAAAAAATGCTAAACCTGGTTTTTAACTTTGTACCCCAACTATATTTCCAAGGTGTACTTTAGCCTGGGAACCATAGAGAACCATGCAAAATTAGTTCTCAGAGTTTACTGTCTGCTTACTTTTGCATTTGGTACAAGTATAACAGGGTTGATTATATGGTTTCTAAGAAATGACTATAAAGAAATATGTTTATCAGTTATTATTTCTTCGATCTGAATTAGAAGGGCCTAGGGAGAGGGCTTCAACAGGAAGTTATATACTTTAGAGAAAAGTGATCATTGACAGCCCAGTAGTGTAGATGTCCCAACCTAGTAACACAGGTTGTGTCTGTCTCTGGGATCATACACTATAGGGGAGAATCTTTGCAAGCAACATTCTACTTATAGGGAGCCATAACAAAAGTTTCATATGTATAATAATTATCAGTCTTAAGTCATCAAGAAAAAGTTAACTTGTGAATGATAATCCCTGATTAAAAAGAGAGATGTATAATAATTGATAAGACACTTTTCTGGGTTACTTTTTAGTATTAAAATGGCTAAATCTTCTTTGGGATATTCTCAGCAGTATGGTGCATTGTGTAACAGATTTCACATAGCTGAGAGCTAATCATCCTGTAATCTGTGAAAAACTGTCCTCTTTGGCTAAAACTTTATTGTAATTCCTTTAAATTCTCAGCTTTTATTTTCTACAGATTTTTTTTTTTTTAACATTTCCTTCCTCTGACTCACTCCTTTTGTTCTCATTTTCATGGCCTGAGAACATGGGTGATGCTAGAACTATTCTTTTCACAGATTAACAGTTTTCTTTTCGAGTATCATTGAGCTCATGTGTGTATTAACTAGAGAAGTCTTCCTTACATTTCATTTTTATGTTTTCTTTCTCATCAAGAGATAGAGTAATTTGTAGCCATTTACTTTCAAATCCAAGTTTCTGTGGTTCTTAAGACCTTTATCATTTGTCTCCTTAATTCACTTCGTTTCCTCTTTAAACCATGTCCTCTGTTTCCCATCTTCTGCACCCACTTTGCCACTTCCTGTTTGTTTAATTGGCAAGGGCCACTCTCTGTGTTGGGAATTTTTTCTTTTTGAAAGCTCAACTAACAACTTCTAGGAAGTTTTTTGTTGCTACTGTTATCAACTCATACCATCTTACCCTGATTTTTACAACTCTTTGTTAATAACATATTTATTTAAGTATAGTTGTTAGCAGCCTGGGATCATTTTACTTCATTACATAAGGAGCACATATATCTACCCAGCACCATCGTAAGGCATGTGAGACCTTTGATTGCCGTTCTAACCTAGTACCGGGTCCTAAAAACCCATTCGTAAAAGATAAAGTGTCCTTGCCTTTTGCCGAACATATATATACACACTGAATATTTAGTGGCAATTCATAGTTTCACTTGGCCATTTTTTGTTTATAATTTCCCCTTCCTCATTAAAAAAATCTTTGTTTTCTAGACTTTAGGATTTAGAGAAGCTCATTTTTTTCCGTATACATGCTGCTGTTGGCTTACTTAAGTATTTTGTGACGTGTTTTATCTTTGAAATAAAAAGAAATGCCAAAAAAAAAGCTCAAAAAAACAGAAAATGTATATTTTTAAAATATCTCAGATTGATTTAAAGAAATTTTAAATTTCCTAATCACAGTACTTTTAAAGCCCATTCCTAGTACAACTTGTGAAGAGGCTCATGTATGCACTAACTGGGTCCTGTCTCTGCAGTTGACTGGATTGTTGCTGACATCTTGGCCATCAGGCAGAATGCGCTAGGACATGTGCGCTACGTGCTGAAAGAAGGGTTAAAATGGCTACCATTGTATGGGTGTTATTTTGCTCAGGTACCTTGTTTCCATGCTTTTCTCTCTATATATGTAGTTTATAAATTTTTTTATTATTTTTTTTTATTTTTTGGAGACCGTCTCACTTTGTTGCTCAGGCTGAGTGCAGTGGTGTGAACACAGCTCACTGCAGCCTTGACCTCTGGGGCTCAAGTGAACCTCCTGCCTCAGCCTCCCAAGTAGTTGGGACTGTAGGTGCTCAGCATCATGCCTGGCTAAATTTTGTATTTTTATAGAGATGGGGGTCTCACTGTGTTGCCCAGGCTGGTCTTGGACTCAAGCAATCTGCCTGTCTCAGCCTCCCAAAATGCTGGATTATAGGTTTGAACTGCCATACCCAACAAATGTTATATTTTAAAATTTAACATATACTTCATGTGAATGTATGGTTTTTAAAATGGGTTTAATAGTTTATTCTCAGTTGAAGTAATTTTGTTTGGCATTTTTAGTGGTATGTATTTATATACATTTGATTATCCATATACAGTTTTCCTTCAGCATCTGTGGGGATTGGTTTTAGGACCACCACAGATACCAAAATCTAAGATGTTCAAGACCATTATATAGAATGGGATAGTATTTGCATATAACCTGTGCACTACTTTAAATCATCTCTAGATTACTTATAATATCTAATACATTATAAATGCCATGTAAATGGTTGTTATACTTTATTTTTTATTTGTATTATTTTAATTGTTATATTATTTTTGATTTTTATTTGTTCACATATTTTTGTTCTGTGATTTGTTGAATCTGCAGATGTGGAACACAAAGATATGAAGGGCCAGCTGCAATAAAATGAAAGAGCAAAAATGCAAATGTACAAAGTTCAAACAAATAGGAAATATAAAGGCATAGAATTTGATATGCAATTACATTAAACTGTTGATAACAGTAATTAGTGATCTGGATGATACTAAAAAAAAAAAAAGCAAGCTGTATACATAAAACTTACTTTCTCTAGTTCTGGAGGCCAGACATCCAAGATCAAGGTGTTGTCAGGGTTCTTTTCTCCCAAGGCCTCTCTCCCAGGCTTGCAGACAGCATCCTTCTTCCTGTGTCCTCATGTGGTTTTTTTCCCTGTGCCCAAGCACCCCGGCACTGCTTCCTCTTCTTAGAAGGGCTAGTTACACTGGATGACTAATCCTTCTACAAAGACTTGTAAGGTCCCACTCCGAGGCCCTTTTTTAACCTTAATTACCACCTCTAAGTCCCTCTCTCTGAATACAGTCACAGTGGGAACTATTAGGGCTTTAGTAGACTGACTTGGGGGAACACAATTCTGTCTGTAATAGTGCCACATAAATATCTGTAGCAGGATTGATTTTTTAAAATCCCTAAAGATTGTGAGTATTGACATTTTAAGGACACTTTTTAGTGACTCCTTAGTAAGTGAGTGGAAGAATTGGGAGTTAAATCCATCTGATGGATCAGGTTTTTTATTTTTAAAAATGTGTATGTAAGAAAGAAAGCATTTTCATTTTAACTGCCAACAAAACTAAACTTCATGTGTTTTCCAATACCGTGTCACATGCAGTTTTTTGAATTATGTTGAGACAAGGTAATTTTCAGCTAAATGTTCTTTAGAAGCTAATATTTGAAGATATTAAATGTAGATTAAATTCTGAAATGTAGTTTTATTCTGTACTTTTTAAAAGAGAAGTTGCCTTTTTGATGACTGGCCAATCGTTATTTTAAAAGTAAATCCTCTTTCTCCCAATTTTATTGTGGCAGCATGGAGGAATCTATGTAAAGCGCAGTGCCAAATTTAACGAGAAAGAGATGCGAAACAAGTTGCAGAGCTACGTGGACGCAGGAACTCCAGTAAGAGCCTACCCATTTTCATTTTCTTACCAGCTCTCAGTTTCTAAATTTAAGAATTAAATTAAAATCTAAGAATTGTTTTGACAGTATGTTTTCCCCTGTGTAATTCCTAATTCAGAGTTATGCTGAGGTAACAGAAACCCTCTACGTACAGGTAGGCAGGTTTTTCAGCCATCACAAAGATTGCTGTAAACAACTGGGTCCTTTGCTGGTCAGTGGACCTTAAAGAGGAATAAAAAGAGCATTTGGTGTCTTTCAGAGTCTGTAAATAGAACTACCTGCATTTTAACCTGACATTTAAGCTACTTTAAGAGCTCGTCTTCTTGTCTTCTTTAGTATTAGATTTCATTTTAGAAGCAGCAACTGTTTTCTGTTAGTGTGAATTTGGAATGTCTTACATGTACAGGAAAACCAAAAAAGGATGAATCTCTACAAATGTCAAGTCATTCAGTGTAAATAATACTTTAGAAAACTTTTTTCCACAAAAGTGGGGGGTGTTCAATCTGCTTTGTGTAGAATGCTGATTGCTGCCAAAGGCTTTTCCCCTGATTGACTCCTGATACAAAGCATCATGATCACCGGGGCGACATGGGCTTTCTCTTTCAGTGCATGACATGTGCCCAGAAGCTTAGCTCGTGTGCGCAGGCTTTCCCTTTCCTTTCTGGCTCCCTGTCTCTGTCTTCCCTCCTCTCCTCTTGCCCTCCGCTCACCAGGGGTCCTGTGCAGCAGCTGGAGCTCATAGTGAAGGAAGAATTCTTCACAGTTAGCTGGCAAAGTGCCTGGTCTGAGCCTTGTTTATTCACATGCCTCTTCTAGGTGTTTTTACATTAGGAGATTGCATCCTGTTCTGGGCGTGTGTGGGATGACAGAAGCAGAATGGAATGAGATGAACAGTGACCCATTATCCTGTTATAGCTCACCCTTGAGAACCAAGCTTGGTGTCTTCAAAGGGTCTGTTTAGTCTGAAACAGTGTGGTGAATTTGGGCAGAATTGTGGTCATTGTATGTAGGTCTCCAAAAGACAGAATAAGTTGATAATATGATTTATCGACTTTTTACAAAAAAATTAAAATTTAAAAATCACGAATTTGTACCTTAAAATGTCCATCCCACTTCTCTCCCAGCTGTCCAGTCACCCTAGCCATGGATGACTGCTGTGGAGTTTCTTCTGTGTACTACTGTGGGCATTGTATATATGAAGCAAATGAAGATAGCTACCTGTTGGGTGATGTTGGCATCCTATGCACAGTGGTCCCTTGCTTTTTTTGCCCCCATGAATATAGCTGTCAGTGGCGCCAGGGCTGAAAAAATCAGCCCTGTACACTTGTCATGTGTCTTGTTTATGTGGCTGCCTTCGTGAGTTTCTTCTTGTTTTTGGTTTGCAGCAGTTTAAGTATCATATATCTGAGTTCATTTAAAAATTTTTACCTGGATTGGTCCTCTGAGCTTGGATCTATGATTTGGTTTCTGTTATTAATTTTGGAAATTTCTTTGCTCACATTTCCTTAAATATTATTCCTACGCCAGTCTTTCTTCTCCAGTTATTTTTGTGTTGGTTCATTTCTCACTGTTCTTTAGTTCTTAGATGCATTATTCGTTTTTTGTTGTTTTTTTTTTTTTTCTAATTTTGTTTTTACGCCCCCTCCCTTTTTTCTTTTTGTGTTAAGTTTGGATAATTTCTGTTGACCCACCTTTGAGTTCATGGATTCTTCATTTGGCTGTGTTGAGTCTGCTGGTGAGCCAGTTGAAGGCACTCTTCATCTCTGCTACTGCATGTTTCATTCCTCTCATTTCCCTTTGACCCTGTTTCATAGTTTCCATCTCTGTGCTAGAATGTCTATGTGATCATAAAGCTTAGTTACTTTTTCCACTTGAACCTTTATCATTTTATTATACTTGCGGTTCTCTTAAATTCCCTGCTTGATAATTCCAACATCTGGGCCATATGTGAGTCAGGAAATTTTGATTACTGTGTCTCTTCAGATTGTGCTTTATCTTGCGTTTGTCATACTTCCTAAGATTTTGCCTAATGCTGGGCCTCTTTTGTAAGACAGTAGAAATGGAGGCAAATCGTCTTGATACCTGGAAATGGGTAGACTTGTTTTTCTGCTTGGCCTTTTGTGTTGAGGAGTTGAGTCAGTCCACTGAGGAGGTGCACTGGATTTGGGTTTCGCTCATGTGCTTTTTCTCACAGCTTCAGGTTTCTGTAGCACTCATTACCTTGTTTGTAGGTTGGGGATGTCCTCCCGCGAGAGCTTTTCCTCAGTGTCTATTTCATACTCAGCATTTTCACATGGCACCTTGGAGTGGCTCTGTTCTTTATGCCTTTGCCCACTGTACTTCTCTGATACTTGTTACTGAACTCTCACTAGGTTGGTGGTAGAAGGAGAAGGAAGGGAAGTGTCTTTTTATTCTTAGGGAGAATCTCAGGGGTGGAGCCTTCTCTGATCCTGCCTTGCTTCTGGCTGTAAGTCTGTGCCCAGGATGTATTCCTGCCCTTACGAAGAGTTTTTCCCTGTTCTCTTCACCCAGCCTCATTGAGTATTCATCCGTGTCCCATGGGTAGCATGGTTTTGTTGCCCCCGTTCATCAATTTCAGGCTGCTGTTCCGTAGAAAAGGTAGAAAGAAGGATGTGGGCTGGGCCCTGAGCCTTTCCCACAGGGCTGCTTTTCCCTCCTGCAAGCCTACATCCAGTCTTCCCTGACCCCAGTGTGCTTTTCTTTTTCTTTATCTTGTGAGTACACGGGAGGTCTGTGGGTTGAGCCTGTGAATTGTGCTGCATTCTCCTTGTGTCTGTACCCCAGGGGTTCGTCTGTTACACTAGCTCATACTTGGCTTTCTGCAAAATTGTTGAAATTTTTAGCTAGATTCTTTTTACTGGTATCTGTTAGCATTGGCCCCCAACTGAACAAGCACTTGCATCTTGTTTCTCCTTTGAGTTTTCCGTCTTTTCTTAGACTTTTGGGTTAGTTGGTTGCCTTGCAACCTTTCAGGTCTCTGAAGGGTCTAAGAAAAGTCGTGAATCTACAGCTCATCAGTGTTGTTGTTGCTGTAGGGTTGGCAGTAGTATTCCTTCAGCATTCTACATACTTAATGGAAGCCTCCTCCCATTTTTGGTTAATAAATTTCAAAACTTGGAACAATGTTAGAGTTACAAAAATGTCAGAAAGAACAGAGTGTTCTTATTTATTTATTCTTTATATAGCTTTTTTTTTTTTTTGAGTTGGAGTCTCGGTCTGTCACCCAGGCTGGAGTGCAATAGCACAATCTTGGCTGACTGCAACCTCTGCCTCACGGATTCAAGCAATCTCCTGCCTGAGCCTCCCGAGTAGCTGGGATTACAAGCATGCGCCACCACTAATTTTTGTATTTTTAGTAGAGACAGGGTTTCACCATGTTGGCCAGGCTGGTCTCGAACTCCTGACCTCTTGATCCGCCTGCCTCGGCGCCCCAGAGTGCTGGGATTACAGGCATGAGCCACCACGCCCAGCCTTCTTCATCTAGCTTTAATTTCTAATGTTGACATCTTACATAACATGGTATATATTTGTCAAAACTAAGAAGTAAACATTGGTACCACATTATTAATGTACTACAGATTTTTATTCAGACTTTACCAGGTTTTCCACTAATGTCCTTTTCCTGTTCTAAAATACAATCCAGAATAGATACAAATCCATTCAACTTCAGTGTTTTAAATTTATTGTTTTTCATTATATGAAGTGCTATATGGTTTTTGTCAAATCTGTTATTTTGGTTTTAATCTTCAAGCTTGTCTTTGTTTCTTTCAGTGTTAAAGGCATAATTTAAAAGGTGTGTGGGTTATTTCAGTGCCTAAAGTCCTGTCTGAGTCTGTTGTTTTCTGCTGGTTCTTGCTCATGGTACTTTCTTTCCTTGTTTGCTTTGTTATCTTCATTTGCTCCTGGCTGTATTTGTTAAGTTATTTGTGGAAATCAGTTGAAGCCTCAGGTGGGAGTGTCTTTCTCCAGAGAACATTTCTACCTGTTTTAGCTGGGCCCCTTAAGGCTCCTCTAGTGCTGGCCCCACCCAAACCAAATTCTGAGTTGAAGGTGTACTGAGCCATTCAGGCAGTGCAGCCAGGGTTGCAGATGCTCGCGAGACCTGCTAACCTCTCATTTACTTTCACCCTGAGAGTGGAGCCTTTGGTGTTTCCATCACTTGTCTGATTCTCTCCTCACATTTCTGTTAGAAGATCCGTAGGCTTTGGTTTCAGTTCCCTTCATCTTTTGAGTCTTATAAAGGAAAGTTCTGTTTTATGCTTACTTCTGCCTTACTGTGTTTGCTTAATTTCAGTCTTAACACCTTGCCAACTCTTGGGTACTTTTAAAATAATGTTATATCCAGCTTTTTAAGTTGTTTTCAGTAGGAAGGTTGGTTCAAATAACGTAGTCTGTTATGGGCTACCAGAATAGCCTTCCTGTTTTTTGTGGGCAAAATTCCAGCCTTTTATGTTCCTAGCACGGTATGGATAACAGACTGGCATGTTCAAGAGGCAGTGCTGAGCAGCTGTCACTGTAAGGTCACTGTCCCAGGTCGGGTTTCTAAGAATCTGGATGGTTGTTTCTTTTCTTAATATGTACGCCCTGTGAGAACAGATACACCTTGCTCAGGTTCTTGACGATTCTTCTGAAGGTGAATTAAGTAAGTGACATGGTAGAATATGTTAAGTCAACTTTCGTGTGGCTTAATAGTTCTCCTGAATCTATTTCATGATTATATCAGTTCTTATTCGGTATTAGTATTTAAGAAATGCAGAATTTTGTTTCAAAAAATATATCTGTATTATAAGTTGTGAAGAAATACATCTCCATAATTATTGCTGGGAAAATGCAGTATTTTCTTAAGGTACTTGTTGGTTGTGGATGCAAATGAAGCATATTTGTGATAAAAATAACTAATAGAAGTCATTCTGTTAGAATATGAGCTAGTAAAACTTATGGCACAAATATGGAGACTTACACTTTTTCTTCCAGCTTTCACTTAAGTTCCTTTTCACATAGGAGGCAGCCTGGTGGATAAGAGTATTGGTTTTGAAATTAGATTCAGGTTTAAATCCCATATCTTCTGTTTAATCTTTATTTTATTTCAGGTAGATTTTCTGGATAACTTGCTATAGCTTATGCATCAGTACTTGCCACTTCAATTTTATGTTATGGAGAGATGGCTTCTTTCCTTAAAGCTCATGAACCAACCTCTGCTAGCTTCTAAGTTTTTTCCTGCCACTTCCTTGCCTCTCTCAGCTTCAGAGAATTAAAGAGAGTTAGAGCCTTGCTCTGGATTAGGATTTGCCTTAAGGGAGTGCTGTGGCTGGTTTGATGTTTTATCTGGAGCACTCAGACTTTCTCCATATCAGCAATAAGGCTGTTTTGCTTTCTAATCATTCATGTGTTCAGTGAAGTAGCACTTTTAATTCTCTTTAAGAACTTTTCATTTGCATCCGCAACTTGGCTGTTTGGTGCAAAGGGCCTAGCTTTTGACCTACCTTGGCTTTCAGCATACCTTCCTCACTAAGCCATTTCTAGCTATTGATAATGTGAGAGACATGCAACTCTTCCTTTCCCTGGAACACTTAGTGGCCATTGTAGGGTTCTTAATTGGCCTAATTTCAATATTGTTGTGTCTCAGGGAATAGGGAAGCCCCAGAGGCAGGAGAGAGAAAGAGAGACAGAGGAATGGGCCATCAGTGGAGCAGTCAGAACACATATGACATTTATCAGTTAAATTTGTCATCTCATATGGGTTAAATTCATGGCACTCCCAAACAATTACAATAGTAACATCAGAGATCACAGATAACAATAACAGATATAATATGAAATATTGTGAGATTACTGAAATATGACACAGAGACGTGAGGTGAGCACATACTGTTGGAAAAATGTCACCAATAGACTTGCTTGATGTAGGGTTGTCATAAACCTTCAATGGGAAAAAATATAATTTCTGTGAAACTCAGTAAAGCGAAGCGTGATAAAATGAGATGAGCCTGTCACTTCTAAGAATGTTCCTGTAGGAGTTTTTTGCGTCTGTTACTTGCCTTTTCGTATGTATGAGTGGTATCTTTTTTGAGAACGTGTTTTTTTTATTTTTATAAATTTATACGTATAAATTTATAAATTTTCTTCTGGAAATTTTAGAGTTTTCCTTTACATTTAGTTCTAGGATTTATTTCTAATTAATGTTTTTATATGGTGTAAGGTCAAAGTTCATATTTTTTTAATATAGATAACCATCACTATAGAAAAGATTATCTTCCCCCAATGTTTAAAATAAGTAAAGTGAATATAGATGGGTCTATTATCCCTAGATCAGTGGACCATTTGTTCTGTTATATTCATCTATATTTGTATCCTTATGCCAATACCATACTGTCTTAATAATGCTTGCTTTGTAATAAGTTTTTAAATACTGTAGTTGTCTTCTAAATTTGTTCTTTCTTTTCATAGTTATTTTGGCTATTTTAGGTTTTTTTGCATTTCTGTATGAATTATAGAATTAGCTTGACAATTTCTACCCAAAGTTTGTGGGCTTTTCATTTTGATTATATTGAAGGTATAGACGAATTTGGGAAGAATTGATATAACAGGATTGAATCTTTGGATTCATGAACATAGCCTGCATTTATATACTTAAGTCTTCTTTATTTATCTCAGTGTGTTTTGTAGTTTAATGTACAGATTTGCACGTCTTTTGCCAGATATATCCCTAAGAATTTCAGGTTTTGATAATATTGTAGATGACATTTCAAAAAATTTCAAGTTTTTGATTGTTGACCTAGGCATATATTTGACTTTTTAATATACTAACCTTGCTAAACTTATTTATTATCTAGTAACTTAAAAAATGTATTCCTTAGGATTTCCTACATAAACAATCATGTCATTGTTATAGAAATAACAGTTTTACTTTGTCCTTTTTAATCTTGGTGGCTTTTCTTTTTCTTGCTAAATTTTCTGGCTAGACCTCCTAGTACATCCTTGACTAGAACTGATGTGAGGGAAATCCTTTCCATATTCCTCATCTTTAGGGAAAAGTACTCATTCTTTTATCCATTCTTTAGTTCCTAGCCCCATTGCCTTTCCTAAATTTTTTCTCATCATTTTCCTTCATCACACCTTGTTCTTTTTCTTTGCAATCGTATCATGATATGTAACGACATGTTTTTATTTATCTGTTTAATGTATTTGTTTTCCTCACTTGTCCATGAAGGAAAGGACCATATGTGTTGTTATCCTGTGTGCAATTCCTGGAACATAATAAGTATATAAGAAATAGTTTCTGAATTAGCTCTGAATGAATTGGTGCCGTCCTGCTGTCTGTCAATGTTCTTTTAAATTAAACATCTAAGACACAGCAAATAATACCACATGAGTTATTAACCTTTGAAATAATCGTTTTATTTATAAATGATCGAGTTAAAAGCTGATAGCCCACAGTAATTGATTTCATGGCTTTGAATATAAACCTTACTGTTACAAAACACATTTTCGTGAAAATGAATGTGTGATTTTTGGAACTAGCTTTAATGTTTGTCTTCCTGTTTTTCCTTCTAGTTGCTGGAATATAATAAGGAATTTTGTATGTTTTACCTAATTTTACCCATTTTTCTACATTTTCTTAACAGATCTGATCAATCTTCATTATTAAATATAAAGATACATATAATATTATCTGTTAATTTCTAAATTAGGTGTGAGTTCTGAAGACTATTATGAGAATGAACAAAAAGCTTGCATATTTGCGTGGAAGCTGAAAGTACGAAATTTTCAGATACCATTATACCATTATCTAAAGAAAAAATTCAGTCCCACATAGGTTTTTAAGTAGGAGCTTTATCATCATAGGTCATCCAGATGAAGGCTTCTGTACCGAATGTACAGAGGTAGACAGTATTGTCTGAGTACTGTCTGAGATCTGGCAAGAATGGATGCAGTGAACATAGTTTTCTCCCATGAGCTCCTGTCTTGTTTCCTGTATTCTGTTTGTATTTGAAAAGATTTGGTATGCATATCTTATTTTTGTCTTTCGGCTGTCAATCAAAGTTATTAGTGTAGTTTTTGTAACTCGGTTCTCAAGTTAGGAGTTTTTGCTGTATAATTGTAATGTTTCTGTTTTTACTTTCCTAAGCAAATAAGTGTAAAAAGTTAGACTAATTGATTACTTATTAAACATCCAGCTTGATATTCTTCTTTATATTATTTTAGTTTCAGTTTATGTAACAAATGAGGTTGCTTATAAAGAAAATTTAAAATGCACTAAAGGAGCTGTGTAAAATAGGAATTGTATGTGAAGCTTTTGAATGTGAACATTTAGAACCTTTTACATGGTGGGAATTACTAGATTTTCCTCAAATGAGGTACTTAACGGTAACTGATTTCTAAAATTTCTGTTTCTAAAAATGACATATTAGAGGATCTCAAAGGGAAAAAACTCATTGAGGCTTTGTATGAGTCAGCATTTCATGGCCTATTTTTAATTAGTGAATTATTAGCATGTACTTAGAAATGTAGATTCTTCATGGCTGACCTACCAATAAATGTAGCACTGCATTTAAAATATAGTTCACTTTATGTTCAGACTTAATTGAATTGTTGCATTTTGTTTGCTCTGCTTGAAATGAAGGTCACATGTAAATTAATATACATTTTCTCCTACTGTAGGAAATACTCTCTTAGCATTAGTAGGTTTAGCTTTTTTAGGTTAACAACAATAACAAAAACAAAGCTCACACAAAATAAACCAAATTTGCTCTATGTCCCACAGATGTATCTTGTGATTTTTCCAGAAGGTACAAGGTATAATCCAGAGCAAACAAAAGTCCTTTCAGCTAGTCAGGCATTTGCTGCCCAACGTGGTAAGTAAAACTTTGACAGTGTTTGAACAGATTATTTTTAAAGATAATGACATTTTTAGTTTTTCTTCCTGGAAAAGATAATTTTGTTTTACAATTGAAAGAATGAATGTATTCATTCCTTGAATTAATGTACATATTATCTCTTAGGAAATGAAGTTTCTTCTCCTTAATTCACTTGCATGCTATTATTACATATATGTGAGAAATTAAGTTCAACTGCTTGTTACAATACATATTCTTGTGCCATGGATTTATTTAAAATCTGTCTAAGTACATGATTATGTAGATGGAAGCTTTTTCTACAGTGCGGGTTATGTGTAATGGAGCTTCTGTTTTGTAAGTTGACAGACCTAAGTTGGAGTCCAAACTCGGCCTTTTATTAGTTATATGGTTGCAACTTGCAAGTTGTGTAATGTTACTGAGCTTGCTTCTTCATCTCTTAAAAGAACATATGCCTTGTAAGTAGATCTAAATCTGTGTGAGAATTAGATTAGAAAATATGTCAAGTTTCTAATGGAGAAGTTACACAAAGTTGGTTCACAGTGCTTGGAAGCTATTAATGTCATCAACAATGGTAATGTTCTTAATATCCATATTTTAGAAAATTGGATCATTGATACACCAATAAGCTATGCAATTTAACCAAATTGGGAAGTGTACAGAAAACAGCTATGTTCTTAGAGGTGTCTTTGAAGCTTGACTGTGATTTAGTATGTGATCTCCATATGCTGATAGTCACTCACTCACTGAGCAAATACCTTGTTGGTGACATTACGCCAGGGCCTATGACAGTGCCGTGTAATGGAACTTTCTGCAATAATGGTGAAGTTCTTTATCTGTTCTGTCCAGTGTGCTGGCTCCTACCAATGTGGTTTTTGAGCATTCAACATGTGACTAGTGCATGAAATGAATTTTTAGTGTTATTTAATTTTAGTTTAATTAAAAATGATGAGGGGGAGTTTTTACAAGGTGCTTACAAGAGCAGATATGTCATATGTATATGACATCATTTGTAACAGTACATTTAAAAAATGCCAGTTCGTTTTTAAACACATGTCCTATTAAGGAGTGGTTCAGAATAGGAGGGTTCAGTTGGTCTCCCAATCTGCCAGCTCCCTTTTGACTTTCACTGGTTCCTCTGATAGACATCACGTTCTGTCGCTTCAGTTGCTCTTTTGCAACGCCATTGTCTCTGTTGCCCTTTTCACATTTATTAAACAGAAAAAAACAAAAACCCCTCTCGAATCCGTAGTCTACCTCTGTTGTAAGCACTTTTTCCAGTACTCACCCTGCCCTCAATTTGTTTTGGTCTGATTTGAAATTCTCTCCCTAGACTTCTGTGGGGCTGTTCTCCATTATCCTCCCAACTCTCTGGCAATTACTTCCTAGCCTCCTTTCCAGCCTCTTTCTGCTTCGTTTCTCCCTGCTGCATGTGTTATTTCCAATGTCAGGTTTTGGTCTTTCATTAATTTCACTTTTGTTTCTCGTGGTGGTCTTCCTCTAAATCCATGGCTTTAGCCACCGTTTACTTGACTGCTGATGACTCACAAAAGCTTCCTCCCCTCCATATTTCTCTGCCTAACTCTGGAGCCATTTGTACAATTGTCCACTAGAGAGCTTTGCTTGAGTGGCCGAAAAGGATGTCTCAAACTCAGCATATTGAAGATAGAATTTATCCTTCCATGCATACACTCATGTTTCTTGTCTTAGTAACTCCATCATTCAGTTTTTTTGCCTAAGTTTTATTCAGAAAAAGAACAAATTGATAGCAGTTGCATACCTCTTATAAGAAACTTAGACATGGAGGAAGAAGCTGTTCAGATGGGGTCCTGCAGAAGTGCAGGCACTGCGGTAATATTTAAACTTTTCTCAGCTGTACGAAGGGTTTTGTTTTAACTAATTTTCCTTAGAATTGTTTTAGATATTTGGCTTTCTAGTGATTATAAGGAATGTGGAATTAAATGTATCTTAATCTGCCACCTGAACCCATTAAAGTGAGCCCCTATGGTGTTTTTTTTTTTAATTGCCATGATTAAAACCATAGTAGCTAGCAAAGGTGACATACTTAAGCTTTTTGAACTCTCATAATAGAAAACAGAAATTTAATGATGTGTCTGTAATGGCAAACCAGATACCTAGAATTTTCATGTTATTCATAGGATGAATAACACTGGCGATTGTAGAGATTTGAGAGTTCTTTCAAAACATGAGAACAAAGGGAATAAGCTACAAAGCAATTTTTTTCTTTGTAGACTTAACCGAATAAAAGTTTTTTTTATGCCTCAAACATCATAAGAACAAATTTAGTTGGCAAATGGCAAGTTAATAATATTTTATAATATAGGATATTAATATACTTAATATTACAAAAGTGCTTCCTAATTAGTAAGAAAAGACATAAGCTAGAAAAATGGGAAAAGGGCATGAATAAGAAATTCAAGAGATACAAATGACCCACACACTTGAACAAATGTTTATTCTTTCTCATAATCAAAGAGGTAGAAATTAAATGAAATCTTTGAAGCCAACTTCTGAGAAAGTTAGCATAGCAAGCAAGAAATCTAGTGCTCAGCTTTGCGTGGTAACGGCACTCTCACCGTTAAGAAGGTGCATTTACTTCCTGTGGCTGCTCTCAGGAAGGGCCACAAACTTGATGGCTTAAAACACCACAGATTTGTTCTCTTACAGTTGAGAAGTCTGAAATGGGTCTTACTCAGCTGAAATCAAGGTGTTGGCAGGGCTGCAGTCCTTTGTGGAGGCTTGGAGGGATCCTGTTCTCCTGTACGGGGTCCTGTGCTTGGTCCGAGGTCCTGTGCTTGGTCCGGGGTCCTGTGCTTGGTCCGGAGGTCCTGTGCTTGGTCCGGGGTCCTGTGCTTGGTGGGGTCCTGTGCTTGGTGCGGGGTCCTGTGCTTGGGGGGTGGGGGGGGTCCTGTGCTTGGTCGGGGTCCTGTGCTTGGTCCGGGGTCCTGTGCTTGGTCCGGGGTCCTGTGCTTGGTCCGGGGTCCTGTCCTGTGCTTGGTCCGGGGTCCTGTGCTTGGTACGGGGTCCTGTGCTTGGTCCGGGGTCCTGTGCTTGGGGTCCGGGGGGGTCCTGTGCTTGGTCCGGGGGTCCTGTGCTTGGTACGGGGTCCTGTGCTTGGTGGGGCGGGGGGGGGGGGGGTCGGGGGGTCCTGTGCTTGGGGGTCGGGGGGGTCCTGTGCTTGGGGGTCCGGGGGGGTCCTGTGCTTGGTCCGGGGTCCTGTGCTTGGTCCGCTGGGGTCCTGTGCTTGGTCCGGGGTCCTGTGCTTGGTCGTCCGGGGTCCTGTGCTTGGTCCGGGTCCTGTGCTTGGTCGGGGTCTGTGCTTGGTCCGGGTCCTGTGCTTGTCGGGTCTGTGCTTGGTCGGGGTCCTGTGCTTGGTCCGGGGTCCTGTGCTTGGTCGGGTCCTGTGCTTGGTCCGGGGTCCTGTGCTTGGTCGGGGTCCTGTGCTTGGTCGGGGTCCTGTGCTTGGTCGGGGTCCTGTGCTTGGTCGGGGTCCTGTGCTTGGTCCGGGGTCCTGTGCTTGGTCCGGGGTCCTGTGCGCGGTCCCCTGCTCCATTTTCACCAACTTGAAGTTCGTCTGGAAATGGCACTGGGTCACCCACACCATGTAGCTGACTCTGGTTCTCCCTCCTCCCCACTCACTCTGAACCTGTGTTTTTGGCTGATTTCTAATCTCTCCTTCCTTGGCCCTTCTGCAGCTTGCAGGGCCTTCTGCAGCTCTTGTCTGCCCCAGCCCCGGGGTCTGCCCATCCCAATGCTGGGCTGTTCTGTTGCTGCCCTGCCTTTCCTCAGCTCTTGGCAACCCTGTTTGTTTTCTCCCTTCCTTAGCAGTGGAGAACATCGTAAGATCAATGCTGACTGCCTTCTGCAGCCAAGCCAGGCCATTTCATTTCAACCGGGCCAAGTCTGTGTGGAGCAGTTCTTTTATTTTTCTCCTTTCGACTATCTCTTATGGTTTTCATGGATTTTTTTTCTCCCCACATTCAAGGATTTTTTGCCTTCAGAAAGTTATGTTTCTCTGGAAAGAGTGCACCCAATATCCGTTTTGATTTCAAAATCTTAATGTGGACTCTCTTGACTTGGGTTTCTTTGGAACAAACTGCTGAAGCTGCCATGTCTAAGAAGAAAACTTTGGAGAAAAATTTTCTTCTTAGACATGGCAACGTCGACAGTTTCTAAGCTCTTGATTCCATCTACCCTATCTCCATCATTGCCTTACTTTTCTGCTGGGGTTTCTCCCAGCTTGCAAACGTACTCCGATTCTGAAATAACTAAGCCTTTAGCTATGCAAAGAGAAGTTTGGGCCCCTTGCTTTCTTGTATTTGACTTCATCCACTGTCCAGAAATGTATCCCACTTCTCACTTACCAGTGACCTCCAAAGCATCGTATCATTTGTGTCAGTTGTGATACTTGTTAACTTTCACGTGACTTTTGACATTATTTATAACTTTATAACCAGAAAACAATTTTAACTTTATTGTAGAAATAAACAATGGAGTATAATTTTTCTTTGTGAAGATAAATATCATCTCCTCTTCCTTTAAACATTCTCTTCCCTTCATTTTTGTATTACATTGGTCCCCCCCATTTTTTTATTTCCTGAGTTGTCCTATTCCCTTTTAGTATTTTTACCTTTTTTTTTTAATGTAGATGTTTCCAAAGTCTGTATTTCTTGCCTTTTCATCTTCTGCCTTTTATTATGCTCAGCCACTGCCATTACTTCAGTTATCCATTCCTATGATTTCCACATGCTTAGCTTCGGTTGATTCTTGCCATTTTAGAGATCGTATTTCCAACTACTTCTAGAATGTTTTGTTACTTTAGCCTCAGTATGCCCAATTTGAACTCATCTTCTCTATCCCCCTTCTTTCTTCCTTCTTTCTTTTACTCTCTCTCCCTTCCTTCTTTTCCTTCCCTCCCTCCCTTTCGTCCTTCCCTCACTCATTCTCTCTTGATTGCTTGCTTGCTTGCTTGCTTTCTCTCCTTCTCTCTCTTTTCTTTCTGCTTTCTTTCTATATTCTTCTCCCTCCCTCTCTTCCTTCTCTCCTCCGCTCCCCAACTCCGAGGCTAAAGCAGTCCCCCTGAGTTGTTAGGACTACAGGCACACACATGCCACCGTGCCCAGCTCCATGTTCTCTTTCTTTCCCTGCCTCCTGCCCTCCCACTTCTCTTTGCATGGCAGGTGGGTGCACGCAGCCATGCTCTGTATGTCTTCCTCCTGGCCATTCCCCTTCTAGTGATGGCGTGGCCTTATCTATGCCTTCTGGAGCAGAAGCCTAGTCACAAAGCTATTTTTTTAAAACATTCATGATAATTCATTTCCTTTTATGTTTTAAAAATACTACCTTTCTGTCTTTATTTCCTTACTAACTTACTTGGATGCTAGTAATTAGTTGTTTTAGTGAACACCACAGAGTGATATTTTGAAACTTTGGACTTCATAAAGTTGGATGAGCTCCAGTAGCGAAGAAGGAAGTGTTAACTAGTTTAATTGACAAATAAATGCTTCCCAGCTTGGTATGCGATTGAGATTTTTGTTGCAAGTTTGTGAATCAATTTAACTGCCCCTGCCCTGGGGACTAAAGTCAGATATGTGCTTGTGGGAATCTTTGTCTTTCCCACACCACCCTGCATTTTAAATATTCTTGTGTGGGACAGTCCCACCATGTAATAGCTATTCTTCCTTACTCAGCTACTTTCCCTCGAGAGAGGCCAGTAGAAAATCTATAGTTTTTTGCAGTCTATTTTCATGTCACTTATTGAGAGCTACTGTTTTCTGTTAAACTGTCAGTAAATATTTTAATCAAGGAAAAGGGAGGTAATAGGAAGGAGGGAAGAACAAATCCTTAACCCTAGTAGGAACCTAATGAATGCGATTTGTTCTGGATAATTGCAGCAGTCCCCCAGCTAAAGAACCTTTTAAAAATATGTCAGATATGCCCAAGAGGAATGAAATCGTATGTTCATACAAAAGCTTGTTTACCTGCAGCCTTCATATAGAATTCCTATGAATGTTCATAGCAGCATTATTCATAATAGCCAAAGTGTGGAAGCAACCCAAATGTCCATGAAGCAATGAATAGGTAAACAAAATGTGATCTATTCACACAATGGAATACTATTCGGCCATAAAAAGGAATGAAGCACTGAGTCCTGCAGGCACACAGATAAACCTCAGATCCATGCTGAGTAAAAGAAGCCAGAAACAGGAGGCTATGTGCTGTGTGACTGTATTTCTAGGAAATCTTGAGTTACCATGGGCAAGATGCTATCACCTTTGTTCAGTGGCCAGAAGCGAGGGCACTAATATTTACCCTTTCCAGGGTTTACTAGATTGAAGCGTTTCCGATAGGCCATAAACATCCAACAGAGTGACTTGTACATGTAGATATTTGATCAATGTATAGCAAATGAATATTGATTTAAACAGAAAAAGGCAAGTGACAGTGCTTTCTAAACTTAAAGCCCTAAATATGTGAGGTTGTGGAATTAATAGATTCTGGTGTGTTTATTTGAGGGAATTTAAAAATAATTTAGATGTTAAACAATATATTGTGGAGGTGTTTTGTAACTATTTAATGACAACACTGAATTGACTTCTAGGCCTTGCAGTATTAAAACATGTGCTAACACCACGAATAAAGGCAACTCACGTTGCTTTTGATTGCATGAAGAATTATTTAGATGCAATTTATGATGTTACGGTGGTTTATGAAGGGAAGGACGATGGAGGGCAGCGAAGAGAGTCACCGACCATGACAGGTAAGTGTGTTCATGCACCTGAAATGCCTGCCACACGATATATACGGTGCATATGTTTATGTAGAATTCACTTTTGCAAAGTAGGTTAAGTGTACTTTTTTCCTTCATTACATTTACCCGGTATATTTTTCAAGACGTTATTAAGATGTAACAGTTGAAATTTCGTTAGTCCTGCAAAGTGTGGTGTTTCTTGGCTGTCGTATGAGTCCTATGGACTCGCCAATTATCATTGATCCAGTCTCTTTCTACTCAAAGTTCACACTTAAAAGGAAAGCTCCGTAACAGGGAGGAAGATGTGAAGAAGGAGCGCGCCCGCAGTACTGAGCGCGCATTGTTAGTCAGTGCTGCCCTTTTGCTGTATTTTTCATAAAATATTTATTAAATTTGGTGTCATTGTGACAAGAAGAAATATAGTTAAGTGCAAGCTTTTTTTTTCCAAACATGTTAGGTTTTGTTTTTTTGTTTGTTTGTTTTTTGTTTTTTTGTGTGTGTACTTTTTTTTTTTTATTATTATACGTTAGGTTTTAGGGTACATGTGCGCAATGTGCAGGTTTGTTACATATGTATCCATGTGCCATGTTGTTTTGCTGCACCCATTAAGCATTTAGCATTTAGCATTAGGTGTATCTCCTAATGCTGTCCCTCCCCCCTCCCCCCACCCCACAACAGTCCCCGGAGTGTGATGTTCCCCTTCCTGTGTCCATGAGTTCTCATTGTTCAATTCCCACCTATGAGTGAGAACATGCGGTGTTTGGCTTTTTGTCCTTGCGATAGTTTACTGAGAATGATGTTTTCCAGTTTCATCCATGTCCCTACAAAGGAGACGAACTCATCATTTTTTATGGCTGCATAGTATTCCATGGTGTATATGTGCCACATTTTCTTAATCCAGTCTATCGTTGTTGGACATTTGGGTTGGTTCCAACTCTTTGCTATTGTGAATAGTGCCACAGTAAACATACGTGTGCATGTGTCTTTATAGCAGCATGATTTGTGGTCCTTTGGGTATATACCCAGTAATGGGATGGCTGGGTCAAATGGTATTTCTAGTTCTAGATCCCTGAGGAATCGCCACACTGACTTCCACAATGGTTGAACTAGTTTACAGTCCCACCAACAGTGTAAAAATGTTCCTATTTCTCCACATCTTCTCCAGCACCTGTTGTTTCCCGCCTTTTTAATGATGGCCATTCTAACTGGTGTGAGATGGTATCTCACTGTGGTTTTGATTTGCATTTCTCTGATGGCCAGTGATGATGAGCATTTTTTCATGTGTTTTTTGGCTGCATAAATGTCTTCTTTTGAGAAGTGTCTGTTCATGTCCTTCACCCACTTTTTGATGGGGTTGTTTGTTTTTTTCTTGTAAATTTGTTTGAGTTCATTGTAGATTCTGGATATTAGCCCTTTGTCAGATGAGTAGGTTGCAACAATTTTCTCCCATTCTGTAGGTTGCCTGTTCACTCTGATGGTAGTTTCTTTTGCTGTGCAGAAGCTCTTTAGTTTAATTAGATCCCATTTGTCCATTTTGGCTTTTGTTGCCATTGCTTTTGGTGTTTTAGACATGAAGTCCTTGCCCACGCCTATGTCCTGAATGGTATTGCCTAGGTTTTCTTATAGGATTTTAATGGTTTTAGGTCTAACATTTAAGTCTTTAATCCATAGGTTTTAAGGACATTTGAGCTATTGTCAGATATAACCAGAAAGAAATAGAATTTTAAGTGAGCAGGATAGCTTAGTTAAACTAACCAAACATAGTGTTAGCTGTTAGAGAAATGTAAACATGGAAATAGGCAAACAGGGAAGTGTGTGGAGTTTCTGTCCTTTTTTCAAAATACCTGTTTGAGCTGGGGTTGAGAGAGAGCACTATGCTTCATGGGGTTTTTTTGTTTTTTGTTTTGAGACAAGAGTTTCACTCTTGCCCAAGCTGGAGTGCAGTGGCGCGATCTTGGCTCACTGCAACCTCCGCCTCCCACGTTCACACGATTCTCCTGCCTCAGCCTCCTGAGTAGCTGGAACTACATGCGTGTGCCACCACGCATGACTAGTATTTGTATTTTTAGTAGAGATGGGGTTTCACCACGTTGGCCAGGCTGGTCTCAAATTCCTTACCTCGGGTGATCCACGCGCCTCGGCCTCCCAAATGAGCTTTGTGTTTTTACCTCATCAGTTGTTTGGGGTTGAGCTAGTATGTATGTCAGTGTGCTTGTATCAGTAGGATCTACTGAGGGCAGATGTTCAAAATATGAGCCTCCAGCACGTTTTACGTGGAAACCCTCTCCTGAAGCATTCCTCTGAAGTTGATGTGCCTTGGAAATTTTATAGAACAATATTTTTAACGACAACGAAACATTTATAAAAGTAGACATTATTAAAGCATTCAGAAGTGAGCAAGGATAGAAATTTTTCTGCCCAACCTTACACATAGGCCTTCTAGACGTAGTACTGTGTACCATTACATTATCTAACACTGTCTGTGTGTAATCTTTGGATGTCAGGGATTTTTCCAAAGTTCTGTGAGAGTATAGTTGTCAAATGATTAGTTTGTGAAATAATGATAAGATGAGGGTAATTCAAGTTTTAGAAGAAAAGCTCTTTGACTAAAAGAGAGAGCAGCTGCCTACTGCAGAAAGTTAGGGAGGGAGGCTGGAGGAGTGAGGCCCTGGGCTAGCTAGCATAAAAACTGGTTATGGTGGGAGGAAAGAAAAAATCTGACATAGTTGTATCTGAAAGATGATTGTTCTCATAATTGTATATAACACGGAGTAATTGTAAAGTAGGAAACTAAGGTGTTTTTCATTTTAAATGTAAATTTTTAGAATATGTAATGCATCAGTTTAAAAGTTAAAACTGTACAAAATGCACAGTGAAACGTCTTCCTTGCTTTCCATCCTGCTACCTGGCCTTCCCTTCTCCTTCCTAGCGATAACCACTTTTCTTAATTTGTTGTGCGTTGTATGTGCAAATTTAAGTATATATTCTTATTCTACCGTCCCTCGATTCTTATAAAAAGTGGCATATTAATATTTTTCTCTTTTAAACTATCAAAGGAGTTATTTACCTGTTTTTGCATTTGAAAACAGACATTTGTTCAGCAAGATTGTCATTGGTTTATTAAACATAGTTTAACATTAAACAAGTGTTTATAACCAATGAAAAACAGATGGACTCCCCATAATAACCTTGTTTAAATGCTGCTACTTTTATCATGTCCCCTCCTGTCTAAGAACCCCTTGGTTCAGCAGAGTTCATGGGTAAGGCCGGCCTCTGTGGCCTGCTATTGGAGGACTGCCTTCCAGCCTTGAGCTCTGCCTTGCCTTCGCTTCCTCCTGTGCGGTGCCGTGGAGCCTCGGCCGTGGTGAACCTGGCTGACTGAGTCCTTCTGCACCCCATGCATATTCAGTAGTTGAAGACTTTGTGTGGCCAATCCTGCTTTCCACAGGAAACCACCCTCCCTTTTGTTGCCCTCATCCAAGCCTACTGTTCTCCCAGAGTGACAGGTGGCACCTTTCCCAGCATAGCACTGTGCCTTCTCCTGCCCCTGCTCTTGCAGTACTGCTGTGGCACTAATGGCGTGTGTTACAGTGCTGGCACTTAGCACGGGGCTCTCTGTCTTTTGCTCTTCCCAGCTGCATCGCAAGTGCTTTGAGGAAGCCAAAACCCTCTCTGAGTTGCATTGCCTGTGTTCCAACCTCCCACTGCCCTGCTTATCGTCTGCTACATGTGAGCTGACTGTGGCTTTGGGGCGGTCAGTGCCTATGTGTATTCATTACAAATTGTCTCCTTTTGAAAGGTTGAGCTTTCTGACACACCCAGATACCACAAAGAAAATCTTACCACTTCAGTCAAGGATAAAGTATTTCTGAATTAAAGGAAAAATACACCAAGACTGAGAGACAAACTGGGAAATTATTTGCAACTTAGATCATAGAAAAGGGGTCATTTCCTTCTTGCGTAAAGTGCACTTGCAAATTCATAAGAAGATGACTGATAACTAGAAAGAAAAATGGGTAAAGGACAAGAATAGACACTTCTCATGTAACCTCATTCATAATAAGACAAGTGCAAATTAAAACTACAGGGGGGATACCTTTTTTTTTTTTAATCCATTAGATTGGCAAACATCCCAAAGTTTGATCATAGGCTCAGTGGGTGAGATTAAAGTATTAACAGTCATTTTTATACTTTGCTGTTAGGAATGCAATATAGTATAAACCTCTGTAGAAGTTGCTTTAGAAATGTCTCTCAGATGTACAAATGCATTCACATTTTAGAGTTAGCATTCCCGCTTTCTGAGACAGGATTCTACATGTATACCTGTGCACATAAGACATAATAATAACACGTTTTTCCTTCTAGTGTGTTGCTTTTAACCTGTAGTTTGAAAAACCCTGCTTTCATTGGTTTTTTTTTGTTTTGTTTTCTGTCACTGGCTCAGCCCTGCTTTCAATTGTTTGTATGAATTGATTGGTGTTCTGGTCTGGTTATAATCTACTTTAGATTAAGAGTCACTTTAAATTATGTGAAATGTGATATAAGTTGTGTTAGGTAGAAAATTCTGTAACTTGGAATACTGTAAATACTTTGTGGCCAAATTTCATTAATATTAAATATTATCTCTATATATAGTAGGCTATTTAATGTTCATATTTTGTGGTGCAATTAAGAAATATTTTTTTTTCTGAAGTTGCTAGATTGTTGATATGCCATGGCCCAGTGTTTCTCAAAGCATTCTGGGAGATCACTGTTTGTCAGAATTAGCTGCAGTGATTGTTGAACATGCAGGGCCTCTGCTCCACTCCATGTTGCTACCAGGACCCTCTGCAGGTGAGAGCTGGGAAGCTGTAGAAGCTACAGTGCTAAGAAATGCTACAGGAATTCTTGCGGTCACCGTCAAGAGGTCTCATGTTGAAGAGAGAGGCAGCCAGTAGTGTCCCTTGTCCTTTCCGTTTTATGGTGTAAGTTTCATTTTAAGGGAGGTATAAATCAAAGCCCGCCTGAGCATTCTCTCATGGTTCAGTGCTTCATATAATAATGGAAGATGTCATTGTGGCAGAGATGAAACAGTGTAGTTGGATTACTATTGATTTTTTTAAATTATATTTCTGAAGTGCCTGGTGTAATGTAATAAATTGTGTGCTTAAGGACAACCTTTGATATTCTATTTAAGTATTATGTATGATCCTAGTTAAGTTTTTTCTACCAGTATTTTCATATTACCAGATATATACTTTCCATTTCTATTAATATTTTTAAATTAAAAAATATGGAGGCCGGGCACAGCGGCTCATGCCTATGTAATCCCAGCACTTTGGCATGCTGAGGCAGGTGGATCACAAGGTCAGGAGTTCTAGACCAGCGTGGCCAACACGGTGAAACCTCATGTCTACTAAAAATACAAAAATTAGCTGGTCACAGTGGTAGGCACCTGTAATCCCAGCTACTCAGGAGGCTGAGGTAAGAGAATCACTTGAACCTGGGAGATAGAGGTTGCAGTGAGCTAAGATCGTGCCACTGGACTCTAGCCTGGGTGACAGAGAAAATCCGCCTAAAGAAAAAAGTGGATCAGGGAAGAAGGGATTACAGATAACCCAAAGAAGAAGGAAAAATCTCCACAAGTTCACCTGTCCAGCGGTAACCCCAATTTGGATATTTTCCTTTAATAATTTGGATATTTTCCTTTAAATCCTCTTTTTTATAGTGTCTGTATGTTGGAGAGAGTATTTACCTTTACGTATTTCTTAAAGATGAGATTTGTGTGTGTGTCTATATCTCCTGTTCTTCATATTTTCCTGTGTGTTATAAACAGCTGTACATGTAAGTATATATACTTCTATAACTTTTTTTTAAAGGCTGTATAGTGTTCATTGATGTGATTTAACAGCAGTTATCTACCCAGCTTCATCTTGTTGGATGTGGGTCCTGTGTGTTGCCTTCAAAGCAAATGGGGCTTGGTTTCTGCAGCAAGTAGACCTGTGACCGGTACGAATAGTTGGAAGACTTTCTCTGTTACCCAAGCCTATCAGTATACTTTAGTGCCTACTAGAAATTTATAGGTAGAAAAACAATAATACCTTAGAGTATTTTTTCCTAGATTCCCTAAGGTGCTATAGGGTAATTTTTACTCATGTAATATGAACTATGCTTCAGCTAAGATAGTTTTTGCAAATGTGGATATATAAGTACTTCATTAAATCTATAGGAAGTATTTATACCACTTATTTCCTGCCTTCAGTGTTAGAATCTCCTAAATGGCATTTGACATTGAACTGCTTTCCACTTTGTCGCATGCTCCTCTCATAGTCCCTATCTGGGTCCTGAACCTTAGGGACTTGGCTGTTACAGCCCCACCATGGCTACGCTGGGCCTTGGTCCTCTCTGAGAGTTAGTTTCTTCATCTTACAGGGAGACAATAACAGCCCCTGCCTGCATAGAATTGCAGAGATCGAATGAAATAATTAACGTACTCAAAAGCATGCTGTAAACGCATTCTGAGCGCATGTACGTTTTAGGAAAAACAGAAGTACCCATGCACGTTTTGGAGTCCTTTGGTCACAGCAGCACTGCCTCTTCTTCCAAAGCTGACGTGTTAATAGAGGCCTTGCCACGTCCTGAGCACTGTACGCCGCGAAGCATTCTATTTCTGACATTCGAAATGCAGTCCGTTCCATCTTCCTTACAGTCTGTATGCCAGCACTTGAAATAATGGGTATCTGCAGTGTTGACCAGATGATTACTTAATTATGGAAATGTTGAGGCGGAGATCTAGATAATTCAGTGAAGGCAGGAAAATTGGTGTTGGAATCTGCCTTTTTATGTGTCAGAAATAGAAATAAGATAGGGTGAGAAGTAATTTGTGGCTAAAACACTATAATAGCTAACACATACTGCATACTGTGTGCCAAGCGCTCCTGTAGGTGCTTGAAATCTTCTTAGAATGACCCTATCAGGTGGTGCTATTATTATTATCTCTTCTTTATAGACTTGGACACTTAGGCACAGAGAGGCCGACAGAGTTGCCCAACGTTACCCCAGAGGTAGAGACCCAGGCTACCTGACTCCTTTCTGTGTGCTCTTCCCTAGCGCACAGTTCTGCTGCTGAAAATACTTTTTAAGCAGTTCTTTGATTATTCAGATGATAGTACTGTAGGAAAATTAAGACAAAAATATTGAAAAATTAAAGTCTTCTTTGTTTTAGTGTTTTGCACATGTATTATTAGAGCCAGTTTACTCCTGGAAGTGTATAAGAATACAGTATATTTTTGATCACCTAAATGCTGCATGTTACTAAGAGCACAACACTGAAGTCAAGAAGAGCAGTTGCAGAGAGTACTTAGCAAAAACGGGAAGTGTGTGGGGTTGAAAGAGCAAAGACAAGTCTTCCTCGGGTGGTAGAGTGTAGATTCATCATTTCTCAGAACACGTCTTTGAACGCATTTTCAATTTGAGGCAAAAGGTCTCAGCCTCCCACTCGGCTTACCTCCCTACCTTAGTCAGCTGTTAAGTCTTAGGAATATTTCTTTGTTCTCCAAGGAAATTAAATATGTTAACATTCTTACCTTTCCACAGGGAGCCACCTACAAAGAAGGGAGTTTCTAGGCTCAAAGTTCTTTCTTGGAATAAATAATAGGCTCATCCCTTGTGCAATCGAGGCTGAAAAAGACTGTCTCCTTTTTTCAAGTTAGCAAGTCTTGAAAACTACAGTTGTTTACAGGGCTCATGGCTACTCCACAGTAAGAATTTTGGTTCTTTTACCAATTTTATAATATGTTAAAATGCGGCAAGTATCAGGAAAGCAAGGAGTGGCAATGATTAGAAACCAGTGGCCACGTTGGAGAGGAGGGGCAATTGCTCCCCCAAGTTTGTTGTGGCTGTGTAGCAGTCAGTGAGGAGAAGCTGTGTGTCAGGCGATGAGCAAAGTTGAGGATTATCAGGCGCCTGTGAGTGCCCAGCTGTGTGCCAGGTCAAGAGGTACCATCGTGAACCAGACCAGCTTCCTCTCGGCCCCTGTGGAGGTCGCAGTCTGGTGGGGAGGCAGCAGTCACCATGGTGACAGGTGACACACTAGGATGGGGGCTGGTGGCGGCAGGCATTTGGGGGTCCCTTCAGAGAGGTGAGTGTGGACTTAGAGGAGGCTCCAGCTTCCTATTCCTGGGCTGCCTATAGCACTAAAAGTTGTCACATGAAAAATAACATTTGGTACTATTGATTTAACTTAATGAGTTATGTAATTGTAGTCGACTTAGAAATTATAACATGCTCTTCTACTTCAGCTTGAAACCCCCAACCACCAGTTTATAATCCTTATTTTTTTTAACTTTTGTTTATTTTTCCTAAGGAATCTGTACTTTTTCATCATTTTACAACTTTTTCTGTCGTATTGCCTTATTTTCATTGTTACTTTATATGACCATGAGTTCTAAAATAGTCAAAAAGTGAATTATTTTTGTTCTTTGTTAGAATTTCTCTGCAAAGAATGTCCAAAAATTCATATTCACATTGATCGTATCGACAAAAAAGATGTCCCAGAAGAACAAGAACATATGAGAAGATGGCTGCATGAACGTTTCGAAATTAAAGATAAGTGAGTAACAACAGTTCCAGCCCTTCCGGAACTTTGGTTCAACTAGATTTCAGTATAGTCAACAATTTGAAACCAATGTAAATGGTTATATTGTCTCAAGAATAGATTTTATAAATTCAAATCAAATTTTATGCATGTCTGATCGTGTTTTAAACTTTACTTGTACGAATCACTCTAAAAGAACCTGTTATAGTGGGCCCATCTACTTTCATTGATAGTATTTCTAGGACAATACTACGTGATAACATAGCAAATTAAATTAAAAACAACAACAAACAAACAAAAAAACTTTCCAGTGTCAGATGCCCGGATCTACCTCTCAGGTCACATAAAGTGGTGTTACTGTGTGAGGTGCAGCTGCTGGGCCAGTGTGCGCAGAAAAGCAAGGGAGGGGTAGAGGACTATGCGGACATGCAGGTGGACATGATGCTGTTATATATGTTGGAAATAGAAGGGGCAGTTGACAGCGTTATATCCAAAAGGTCTTCTTTAGTTAATTATATTCAGAAATTTTAGCCAATTGTTTTATTCTCTTAATATATATTTTCTTCTCAAGAAACTATCATTGTTCTTCTTTTCCTTGTTGTACGGTGCAGTGTTTTTAGTTAACCCTCCTGGGTTAACTTTATCAGGTGAAAATGATGAAAAGTATAATAAGTTAACAATGAAACTTTAAGCTTCTATTTTTCATTGACTCTCAACTGTACCTGATGTAATTTATTAAGCGAGCCATTCAGGACCACTTTGGCCATGGAAGAAATTTAAAAGTAAGATCTACATGTATTGACCTGAAAATATGTTCTCAGAAAAAAGACTAAAGTATTTAATGTCCTACTTATTTTATAAGTATTTATAAGTATTTAGAATGAGTTTGGATATTTTAAAAGAATGATTATTCCTAGGGTGTGTGATTTATAAAGCAATAGAATCGCTTTCCCTTTCTGTATTTTTTTTGTTTTAGATTATTATGTTGGGTATGTTCTGCTATTATACCTTTACAAATCTTATATAAGATGGGAAAATGAATTAAGTATGCTGTTTTCCTTCTTTTACCTGCCTTTCTAATTCCCTGGGAATAAAGGCGTTTTTGAGACAGCCCAGGTGCAGTGAGCAGTCTATATCCACGGATTGCACATTCACGGATTCCACCAAGCACAGATCAAAAATACTCAGAATAAAAGAGGCCGGCTGTAGTGGCTCACGCCTGTAATCCCAGCACTTTGGGAGGCTAAGGCGGGCAAATTGCTTGAGGCCAGAAGTTCAAGACAGCCTGGGCAACATGGCAAAACCCTCTCTCTACAGAAAATACAAAAATTAGCCAGGCATGCACCTGTAGTCCCAGCTACTCCGGAGGCCAAGGTGCGAGGATCACCTGAGCCTGGAAGGTTGAGACTGCAGTGAGCTATCATTGTGCCAACTCCAGCCTGGCAACAGAGCGAGGCCCTGTCTCAAAAAAAAAAAGGATTTGGGAGGATGTGCATATGTTATATTCAAATACATGCCATTTTATTCATATAGCAGGGACTTGAGTATCTTATGATCTTGGTCTCTGCCTGGTATCCTGGGACCAGCCCCCTGTGGATACAGAGGGGCTGCTGTCTAAGAACCACTGGTCCTGTCTGTGACTTCTGGCGGAATAGGAGCTCCATGTAAAAAGGAGGAGAAGCTGCAGCGGGTTATTAGCCATTTGTGAGTCCATTCACTGTAAAACTTTATCATAAGTTTAAAAGACAAAAAACATCCTCATAAAATGGCTTAAAACCACCTGTTTAAATATTACATATACAATTCATGTTTACTAATCATAGAGCATATTAAAGATATTTTAAAAGACTAGAAACTTCTATTAAACCAAGTTTCTGGATGTTTTCCTTATTCGTCCTTATTTTCCAGGATCTGCATAACTTTTCCAGCATGTAATAGCTACCTAATTGATATTTTTTGAATTGAAATACTGACGTGACTAAAATCTAAACTTTTTTCATTCTGGCCATAGGATGCTTATAGAATTTTATGAGTCACAAGATCCAGAAAGAAGAAAAAGATTTCCGGGGAAAAGTGTTAATTCCAAATTAAGTATCAAGAAGACTTTACCATCAATGTTGATCTTAAGTGGTTTGACTGCAGGCATGCTTATGACCGATGCTGGAAGGAAGCTGTATGTGAACACATGGATATATGGAACCCTACTTGGCTGCTTGTGGGTTACTATTAAAGCATAAACAAGTAGCTGTCTCCAGACAGTGCGATGTGCTACATTGCCTATTTTTGGCGGCTGCATATGACATCAAATTGTTTCCAGAATTTAATAAGGAGTGTAAATAAAGCCTTGTTGATTGAAGATTGGATAAAATAGAATTTGTGGCGAAAGCTGATATGCAGTGATCTTGGACAAACATACCTGGTTATACAGCTGTAGAATTGGGGCTGCTGGAAGGGTAAAAGCTAAATGGAGTTTCTCCTGCTCTGTCCGTTTCCCATGAACTAATGACAACTTGAGAAGGCTGGGAGGATTGTGTATTTTGTAAGTCAGATGGCTGCATTTTTGAGCGTTCCATTTGCAGCATATTTCACTTTCTGTGTTATTTTCAATTTGTTACAACTTGACAGCTCGAAGCTCTTATTACTAAAGTATTTAGTATCTTGCAGCTAGCTAATATTTCATCTTTTGCTTATTTCTACAAGTCAGTGAAATAAAGTGTATTTAAGAAGTGTCAGGATGTTCAAAGGAAAGGGTAAAAAGTGTTCATGGGGAAAAAGCTCTGTTTAGCACGTGATTTTATTGTATTGCGTTATTAGCTGATTTTACTCATTTTATATTTGCAAAATAAATTTCTAATATTTATTGGAATTGCTTAATTTGCACACCCTGTACACACAGAAAATGGTATAAAATATGAGAACCAAGTTTAAAATTGTGACTCTGATTCATTATAGCAGAACTTTAAATTTCCCAGCTTTTTGAAGATTTAAGCTATGCTATTAGTACTTCCCTATGTCTGTGTCATAAGTGCTTGAAAACATTAAGGTTTTCTGTTTTGTTTTTTTTTTAATATCAAAAGAGTCAGTGTGAACCTTGGTTGGACCCCAAGTTCACAAGATTTTTAAGGTGATGAGAGCCTACAGACATTCTGCCTATATTTACTAGCATGTGCCTTTTGCCTCCTTCTCTTTGATTTAACAGAATATTAATTCAGAAGTCACGTTTCTGTAGTGTGGTGGATTCCCACTGGGCTCTGGTCCTTCCCTTGGATCCCGTCAGTGGTGCTGCTCAGCGGCTTGCACGTAGACTTGCCAGGAAGAAATGCAGAGCCAGCCTGTGCTGCCCGCTTTCAGAGTTGAACTCTTTAAGCCCTTGTGAGTGGGCTTCACCAGCTACTGCAAAGGCATTTTGCATTTGTCTGTGTCAAGAAATTCACCTTCTCAAGCCAGTGAAATACAGGCTTAATTCATCAGGACTGAACAAATTTGTTTATTTCCCATTAGGTTTAGTGGAGCTACACATTAATATGTATCACCTTAGAGCAAGAGCTGTGTTCCAGGAACCAGATCACGATTTTCAGCCATGGAACAATATATCCCATGGGAGAAGACCTTTCAGTGCGAACTGTTCTATTTTTGTGTTATAATTTAAACTTTGGTTTCCTCATAGTCCTTTAAGTTGACATTTCCGCTTACTGCTACTGGATTTTTGTTGCAAAAATACATCAATGGCCCACATTAAACATACCAATTGGATCATGATAAGCAAAATGAAAGAAATAATGTTTAAGGGAAAATTAAGTGGCTGTTACACTGCTTCTCCCAAGCCAGAGAATAAACTGTTTCAAGCATCATCTTTGAAGAGTTGTGTGGTATGAATTGGTTTGTATACATTAGAATGTATGCACACATCCATGCACACTCAGGATACAGTTGGCCTAATCATCAATGGGGGCATGGGTAGAACTTATGAAAAGTTTCCTCATGCTGAATTGTAATTTTCTCTTACCTGTAAAGTAAAATTTAGATCAATTCCATGTCTTTGTTAAGTACAGGGATTTAACATATTTTGAATATAATGCATAGAGAGGCAATACTGTTGGAATTATGTGGATTCTAACTCATTTTAACAAGGCAGCCTGACCTGCATAAGATCACTTGAATGTTAGGTTTCATAGAACTATACTAATCTTCTCACAAAAGGTCTATAAAATATAGTAGTTGAAAAAAATTGTGCATCAAAATGTTTGGAAAATTAGAAGCTTCTCCTTAACCTGTATTGATACCGACTTGGATTATTTTCTAAAATTAAGAGCCTTATACCTACCTGTAAATCTTTTCACATATCATTTAAACTTTTGTTTGTATTATTATTGATTTACAGCTTAGTTATTAATTTTTCTTTATAAGAATGCCATCGATGTGCATGCTTTTATGTTTTTCAGAAAGGGGTGTGTTTGGATGAAAGTAAAAAAAAAATAAAATCTTTCACTGTCTCTAATGGCTGTGCTGTTTAACATTTTTTGACCCTAAATTCACCAAGAGTTTCCCAGTACGTAAAATAGGCTTAATGACTGGCCCTGCATTTTTCACAATATTTTTCCCTAAGCTTTGAGCAAAGTTTTAAAAAATACACTAAAATAATCAAAACTGTTAAGCAGTATATTAGTTTGGTTATATAAATTCATCTGTAATTTATAAGATGCATGGCCGATGTTAATTTGCTTGGCAATTCTGTAATCATTAAGTGATCTCAGTGAAACATGTCAAATGCCTGAAATTAACTAAGTTGGTGAATAAAACTGCCGTTGTGGCTAAGTCTTACACCATACATGCTGATAGTTTTTCGTATGTTTCATTTCCATGTGATTTTTAAAATTTAGAGTGGCAACAATTATGGGTTACATAAGCTTTATTTTTTCCTTTGTTCATAGTTATATTCTTCGAATAGGTCTGTGTCAATCAGGTGATCTAACTACACTGATTATAGATAGAAGGAAATAAGGCCAAGTTCAAGACCAGCCTGGGCAACATAGCGAGAACCTGTCAACAAAAAAATAAAAAAAAATTAGCCAGGCATGGTGGCATGCACCAAGTAGTTGTCCCAGCTACTTGGGAGGGTGAGTTGGGAGGATCGCTTCAGCCCAGGAGGTTGAGATTGCAGTGAGACATGGACATACCACTGCACTACAGCCTGGGTAACAGCACGAGACCCCATCTCTTAGAAAATGAAAAGGAAATATAGAAATATAAAATTTGTTTATTATAGACACACAGTAACTCCCAGATACGTACCACAAAAAATGTGAAAAGAGAGAGAAATGTCTACCAAAGCAGTATTTTGTGTGTATAATTGCAAGCGCATAGTACAATAATTTTAACCTTAATTTGTTTTTAGTAGCGTCTGGATTGAAGATTGAGTGAAATGTTTTCTTGGCAGATATTCCGTATCTGGTGGAAAGCTACAATGCAATGTCCTTGTAGTTTTGCATAGCTTGTTTTATAAACAAGATTTTTTTCCCCTCCTTTTGGGCCAGTTTTCATTATGAGTAACTCACACTTTCTGATTAAAGAACTTGAAATTGCGTTATCACTTAGTATAATTGACATTATATAGAGACTATGTAACATCCAATCATTAGAATGAAAATTAGTACTTCGGTCAAACTAATATTTAGAACATTCACATATTTGTCAAATATTCATGTAATTAACTGAATTTAAAACCTTTAATTCAACTGTTATGAAGTGCTTCTCTGTACAATCACTAATTTACTCAGAGTAGCTACAACTCTGATGCCATCATCAATATTTGACATCTTTTCCAATTTGTGTATGAAAAGTAAATCTATTCCTGTAGCATCTGGGGAGTCATACATGAGGCCAAAGACATATACCTTGTTATTATAATATGAATACTATAATAATATCTGGTTATCCTAAGCAGAAAAAAAGGTTATTTTTAGGAAAACCACTTCAAATAGCTGAAGTACTTCTAATATACTGAGGGAAATAGAATATGTGGAACAAACTCTCAAGAAAATGTTTATTGATGTTGATGAAACAGATCAGTGTTTCCATCCGGATTATTATTGGTGCATGATTTTATGTATGAATATATAAGGTATGTTCTGCAGTTTTATAAGTGTTCATGTCTTTTTTTAAAAAAGGTGCTATTGACATTCTGTGTCTCCAGCAGGCAAGAATACTTGACTCTTCTCTTTATGGTATTTTCAGAATAAATTCTGACTTGTGTTTTTAGGATTATTGGTGCCTCATTAATTCAGCAATAAAGGAAAATATGGATCTTAAAAATTGGTGATAAAAAGTTATTTCGTATATATGTGATAAAGTTTACATGTTGTATATATATGTTGTATTGCCAAATACGGCTATTCAATACTACGTAATATCTTAAAGGTTCACTTTGTTGTAATACTAGACAAGCAGTGCCCTAAGCCTCTCGCGGACATCATCTCATCTCACTGTCATCACAAACCCCATGCCACAGCGTAGCTTGACCACTAAAAGTAATGCATCTGCAGCCATACTGCCAGGTTTTGGATAGTTTCTACCAACAGATACCTAATCAAGGTAAATCCCAGACTCTAAAAGAGTTGGCGCTGTGTCACTACATGCGTAACTTTAAATAAATTTCCTGCCGGGCGCGGTGGCTCACGCCTGTAATCCCAGCAGTTTGGGAGGCCGAGGCAAGTGGATCCCTTGAGGTCAGGAATTTGAGACCATCCTGGCCAATATGGTGAAACCCCATCTCTAATAAAAATACAAAAATTAACCAGGCGTGGTGGCGGGCACATGTAATCCCAGCTACTTGGGAGGCTGAGGCAGGAGAATCACTGGAATCCTGGTGGCGGAAGTTGCAGTGAGCCAAGATGGTGTCATTGCACTCCAGCTTGGGCGACAAAAGCAAGGCTCTGTATAAAACAAAAAAAATTCCCGTTTGAGCTTTCCCTTACCTGTAAAGAGGGAGAATATGTATTTACTTCGTAGAGTTCAGGGAAATTACTCACTAGTTTGAGATTCTAGGTTTAAAAATACATTCATACTTAATTTCAACACCAATGTGAGAGATGATTATTCTTCCTAAACCATTTCAGTTTTATTTGCTGTCTAAAATGTGTGAATAAGTAATTGTCTATTATTTTCTGAAGTGCTTTGGGACTCAACACATGATTGTGAGGAGTGTTTGTTACTAAACATCTTTCTGGTTATTCAAGCTCATGTATATTGTGTTAAGACATGCATTTCTGTCTGGGTCACAGGTCAGTTCTTGATAATTTTCGGACAAGTAACCAGTTTTCATTTGTGCATGACCACCTTTACTCTTCTTCCTCAACTGCACCCATCTTTTATAAGGTCTTTCAGTTTACTGCAGAGAAGAAGGCAGAGAAAAGCCGGGATTCCCACCCACCACTGCCATCTCAATGTTTTCTTATTGGCTAGAGTGGAAAATAGCAGAAACTACTATGAGAGATCATTTGTTTATATAATGCAAACAAAGATGAGGAAAGAACGTGGCTTAGATCAGAGAACTGATGTATTTAAATTTTTTTTTTTTTTTTTTTTTTTTAAGACGGAATGTTGCTCTCTTGCCCAGACTGGAGTGCAGTGGCGCAATCTCGGCTCACTGCAACCTCCATTTCCCTGGTTCAAGCAATTCTCCTGCCTCAGCCTCCTGAGTAGCTGGGATTACAGGCTGTTCCACCACACCTGGCTAATTTTTTGTACGTTTAGTAGAGACGGGGTTTCGCCATGTTGGCCAGGCTGGTCTCGAACTCCTGACCTCAGATGATCCACCCGCCTCGGCCTCCCAAAGTGCTGGGATTATAGGTGCGAGCCACCACGCCTGGCCCAATGTATTTGGATTCTTAAAGAGCACTTTTAAATGTCAATTGAAGAGAACTAGAACTGAAGAACTTCTGCGTCAAACTGTTTAGCAAATGTAAGTAGAAGCTGGGGGATGTGTCGTGGAATGAATGAATGCATCTGTAAAATACCATACGTATGTTACGATGTTATTTTTTGCTTGCCTTGGTTGATTTGGTTTTACTGTGAAATAATTTTCAATATAGAATTGTGATCATTGGAATTTGGCTATCTAGTAGAAAGTCAGGCAAAGTTAATAGCTATCTTCCGTAAAGATTTCTGACGGTGGGATTAAGGGAGTGTTCCCCAGGTGTTCTAAAACGGCAGCCAGAGATGTGCATTCGCTTCGCAAATTTGAATTCCTCCTCCGTGTTAGGCGCTGTGCTAGGGGCTTAGCTAGCACCGTTATTTCCAGAGGTTCTTGTGTATGGTGTGAAGAAAGCTTGACAAAGACTGTAGCAAAGCCAAAGCCATAGTAGGGAATGAAAGCAAGGCATCACCACTTCCTGTGAGGACCCGTTACTGCACAGGCACGCGAGCTTTGTCATCTCTGCCATGTGCCTTGTTCAGGTTTTGCCAGAGCCCCTAAGCATATGCCCAGGAAGGGATCTATGTGGAATTTGGCTCTTTCTGATGCATTCGGTGTTAGCTGGTTCTTGATGGTCGGTGATTCTTGGCTGAATCCAGAAGGGTGAAAACAGTTGCTGCTCTGGTTTAGTTGAGCTTGAGCATGGTGGCACATCAGGGTCACGTCACTGATGACACCATCAGTAACACACTGTGTTTCTCTTAATACAGGGGCTTTCTGTTGTCCAGGTGATCGAAACACAAGGTTCTTTATAACTCATTCTGTGTTTCAGTGATTCTTGTTTGGGAAGGAGATTGGGGAGGAGTGGCTGGGAGTAGATGGAGAGTCCGGCTTTTGGGCATGGAATCCAGAGCCAGGACACTTCGGTTTGAGTCCCTGCCCTGTCCTGCCACTAGTCAGCAAGGGACTATGGTCAGTTTTTTATTTTTATTTTTTTCAGACAGAGTTTCGCTCTGTTGCCCTTGCTGGAGTGCAGTGGTGTGATCTCGACTCACTGCAAACTCCACCTCCCGGGTTCAAGCCATTCTCTTGCCTCAGCCTCCTAAGTAGCTGGGATTAATAGGCGCATGGCACCACGCCTGGCTAATTTTTGTATTTTTTAGTAGAGATGGGATTTTGCTATATTGGCCAGTCTTGTCTTGAACTCCTCGCCTCGAGTGATCCACCTGCCTCAGCCTCCCAAAGTGTTGGGATTACAGGCATGAGCCACCGTGCTCGGCCTTGTAGTCAGTTTCTTAATCTCTGTGCCTCAATGTCTTGAAATACAGAATGAAGATAACAGTGATGGAGCCTACCTCACAAGCTTGTGAGGTTTAAATGAAATCATCTATGTGAAGCACTTGGATTAGTGCCTGGCACATTCTGAGTGCACAAATGTTAGCAATTTTTGTTACATACACACACACACACACACACACACACATACACACATCTCCATAAGGGCATTCTGCCTTATACTAGAGCTAATAGCTTTGTTACATTTTAGGTTTTTGGCGTGTTGTTGTAATAGGGCATGTAACAAATACAAAATAGACATTGTGAAGTGAAATGAAGTATACAAAAAAGGCCCGTAAACATTGTAGCCCCTCTTCTTGTGTACTAACATCTTTATCCTTTCTGTTTCCATATCTCCTCCCCTCTTTCTGTTTCTAGAAGTTGACTTAGATGAAAGATAATGATATTAGAAAGAAATCCAATATGAAGTATGCCTCCACGTGTCTAAGTACCTGGTGATTTCTGGCTCTGTTCTCTCGAACATGGTTTTTATTCCTGCACCCACTCTTACTGGCTCGTGGATAGATTTTGGTTCCTGGTATATTTTATGACTTGATTAGCAGCTCCAGTCTAACATAAAACTGGCAATAGAACTTAAACTGAGCTTGGCCTCAAAGTGGTACAGTGAACAACAACATTGTTCTGAGGGTCAGGAGATCTAGAATTGTGGTCGGGTCCCAAGTATGTAGCAATGGGTCTCTTCTTTCCGGACTGCAGCATCCCCTGAGACGCGGCTGCTAAAGACTTTGCCATCCTACAGTGTCATTCCGCATGCTGTTCCCTAGTGTTCTGCCAGCCACCTGGGCCCAATGCCTGGGGGCATCTTCCACCACCCCCACCACCTGTCTCTCTAAGCAAGTGCACTTGGTGGTTTCTCCATCCAGTGTCCATCTGCTTCCTCTCTATCTTCACCTGCTCAGCACCCTCCCCACCCCCAACGTCCATTACCAGTGAGCTCAAGGCAATGCAGCCAACAGCTTCCCCAGTTGCTCTGTTAGGACCTTTGAGCCACATACCCACCCTCCACGTCAGCACTTCTCAGTATGGCAGCCGGAGCCCCATGTGGCTATAGGGCCCTTGAAATCAGAGAAGTTTGTGTAAAACTCCAGACTTGGAAAAATAAGTACAAAAATGAATAAAATAGTTCATTAATCTTTATGTCGATTACATATTTTAGTGATATTTTGGACATATTGTCCTCAATAAACTATGTTAAAATTAATTTCACCTTTTTTTAATGTGGTTACTAGAAGGTTTAATATTCGCAATATGGCGTTATATCTCCATGGGGCAGACCTGATGTACAAGATGACTTAAAGGGGAGGAACTTTCACCCCAACTTTTGTGTCTCAAAACTACCGTGATTCCTGGCACTGATGAGGCGATCAGCAACAGTTTGTTTAACTGATGTAGTCCGCATAATTTCAGATAACATTTTAGGGTTACCTCAATCATAGTTATATCACTTAGTATCACCTGAAGATTTTCTTTTTTTTTTTTTTTGAGACGGAGTCTCGCTCTGTCACCCAGGCTGGAGGGCAGTGGCGCGATCTCGGCTCACTGCAAGCTCCGCCTCCCGGGATCACGCCATTCTCCTGCCTCAGCCTCTCCGAGTAGCTGGGACTACAGGCGCCCGCCACCACGCCCGGCTAATTTTTTTGTATTTTTAGTAGAGACGGGGTTTCACCGTGATCTCGATCTCCTGACCTCATGATCCGCCTGCCTGGGCCTCCCAAAGTGCTGGAATTACAGGCGTGAGCCACCGCGCCGGGCCCACCTGAAGATTTTCTAAAGCAATTGTGTTTGAATTTTATAGTTCAAAGTCAATAGATTATTTTAAAAAGTAAATGGCGGCCGGGCGCGGTGGCTCACGCTTGTAATCCCAGCACTTTGGGAGGCCGAGGCGGGCGGATCACGAGGTCAGGAGATCGAGACCACGGTGAAACCCCGTCTCTACTAAAAATACAAAAAAATTAGCCGGGCGTGGTGGCGGGCGCCTGTAGTCCCAGCTACTCGGAGAGGCTGAGGCAGGAGAATGGCGTGAACCCGGGAGGCGGAGCTTGCAGTGAGCCGAGATCGCGCCACGGCACTCCAGCCTGGGCGACAGAGCGAGACTCCGTCTCAAAATAAATAAATAAATAAATAAATAAATAAAATAAAAAGTAAATGGCATAAAAAAACATTTAAAAAATGATATGGAAGTTATGATTTGAAAGAATATTCCAGGAATTCTTGGAGTTCAAGAAAAGCACAATCAAAAAATAAGATCTGAAGCAAATATGAGAATACTGAAATGTGTTCATTCTGAATTGGCCTTATACTGAATACAATGTTATACTGTTCTCCGTGTGGGTTTTTTGGTTTTGTTTTGGTGTATTTACATTTTTTTCCAAATTAAAAAAATGTTGTCAACTAGGCATATCAGTTATTTTCTCTAAAAATATTCTGAGGGGATTCCATACTGTATTATGGTTACTAATTAAATATGTCACCACTCTTCTTTGATCACTAATTCAAGTATGGGTGGAATCTGTCTAAAGCTTGTAATCTTCAAGGAATTGTAAAAATCCTCCTGTTTCTTACTGGTGTATTTCAATGAATGTGATCAGTTAATGGTACTGTGATTCCAAATAGTAATTATTGAGAATATCTGTTTGCTCTTGCATCTGCTTATAATGAAGAGCTAAATTTTTGTTGCTTCCATCTGCTCCTTTCATTCTTCCCAAAGGAAATTACTTGGGATGAACTGTGTTGAAAGACAACACGTTTATAGTGGCCTCACAAGTCACCTAAAGAGAGAAGCCCGAGCGATCCATGGCATTTTCTCATCTTCACAGCCCACACCTTTAGATTAAGGTGCTATAAAATCCGAAGGAAGGGATTGAAACGGCCTTTGCAAAATGATGACTGAGACAGTGAAATAGATCTGACGTAACTGACTTCCTCTTGCTTCTAACCTCCAAGCTGTCCTTGTTCATTGCTGAGCACAGGCGGAATTAACTTTGGTAGAGACTTAGTTTATAGTTCAAACAGAGATGGTAACAGCCCTTTCCCAAAGCAGACCTCCCTCTTGCCTGGGGACTCGATGGCCGTTGTAGGACTAGCTTAGCCACAAGATTAGAAATTATGGTTTAGGAGTCATGCAGCTGGACCCCTACAAGATTCTGACCCTCCCTAAACTGCTCCTAAGATCAATGCTTGAGATGTTTTGCAGACCTTGCCCTTGACGGGTCAGCTGGCCCCACCCAGATCAATAAACTGGCTCATCTGATCTTGTGGCCCCCACTGAGGAACTGACTCGGCGCAAGAAGACAGCTCTGACTCCCTAGGATTTCATCTCTGACCAAGGAGCACTCCTGTCTCACGGGCTCCCCCGACTCACCAAGTTACCCTTAAAAACTCTGCTCCCCAAATGGTCAGGGAGACTGATTTGAGTAATGATAAAACTCCGCAAAATCTCTAGCAGAAAGCAAATAAAACCCTAAAGGGTGCAAACAGCAAAAGAACTAGCTGAGCTGCTTTAGCAATGTCGCAGTTAGTAATTCCAAGATGTGCATAGGAAAAAAAAAATAATTCTCCCTCTGTTGTGAAAAGAATGTTCTTGAAATTAGCTGGGCATGGTGGTGTGTACTTATAGCTAGCTACTCCTGAGGCTGAGGCGGGAGGATCACTTGAGCCTAGGAGTTCGAGGTTGCAGTGAGCTATGGTTACTGCACTGCACTTCAGCCTATGCAACACGTGAGACCCCGCCTAAAAAAAAAGAATGCTCTTGTAACCTAGGAAATAGTTTTGGCCCTTTAGGTTAGGAATAGTAGTCACGTGTAAGATAAATGTCTAAATAGCCCATTGTAGTGATGAATTGGGAAGAGACTTGGAGGAAGCCTCGGAGACGGAGTTGAGCACAGTTGGCTTCAGCATACAGAGGGGGAGACCACAATGACTGTAGCAGGAGGAAATATCGCGACTTCATCAATATCTCACAGTGGAGGTGCAGAGGTGGGAAGTGCTAGAGACAGAAGGGTAACCATCATGTGACTTTATTATAAGGAGTATTTCATTTATGTATAAAAGAAATACAGTTGGGCCAAGCATGGTGGCTCACACCTGTAATCCCAGCACTTTGGGGGGCTGGGGCAGGCAGATCACCTGAGTTCAGGAGTTCGAAACCAGCCTGACCAACATCGTGAAACCCAGTCTGTACTAAAAATACAAAATTAGCTGGGCGTGGTGGCGCATGCCTGTAATCCCAGATACTTGGGAGGCTGAGGCAGGAGAATCACTTGAACCCGGGAGGTGGAGGTTGCAGTGAGCAGAAATCATGCCATTGCACTCCAGCCTGGGCAACAAGAGTGAAACTCCGTCTCAAAAAAAAAAAGGAAGGAAGGAAGGGAGGGAGGGAGGGAGGGAGGGGGGGAGGAAGAAAGAGAGAGAGAAAGAAAGAAAGAGAGAGAGAAAGAAAGAAGGAAGAAGAAAGAAAGAAAGAGAAAGAAAAAGAAAGGAAGGAAGGAAGGAAGGAAGGAAAGAAAGAAAGAAAGAAAGAAAGAAAGAAAGAAAGAAAGAGAAAGAGAAAGAAAAGAAAGAAGGAAGGAAGGAAAGAAAGAAAGAAAGAAAGAAAGAAAGAAAGAAAAGAAAGAAAAGAAGGAAGGAAAGAAAAAGAAAGAAAGAAAGAAAGAAAGAAAGAAAGAAAGAAAGAAAGAAGTTAGTTGACCTTTGTGCAATGCTAGGCTTAGGAGGCCCAATCTCCCTTCCAGTTGAAAATCCTCATTTAACTTTTGACTCCCCCAAAACTTAACTACTAACAGCTTACCGTTTTCTGGAACCCAATGACATAAACCATTGCTTAAGACATATTTTGCGTGTTATATATATTACACACTGTATTCTCACACTAACGCTAGAAAAAGGAAAATGTGATTAAGAAAATCATAGGGAAGAGACAATATATTTACTATGAAGTGGAAATGGATCATCATAACGGTCTTCCTCCTCACCATCTTTGTGCTGAGTTGGCTGAGGAGGCAAAGGAAGAGGAAGGGTTGGTTTTGCTCACTCCAGGAGTGACAGAAGCGACTCTCATTTGTCTGACAACAAAGCCCAGATGTCCACCCTTTACACACACATAATATGGGATAGGGTCTCGCTCTGTGGCCTAGGCTGGAGCACAACGGTGCGATCACAGCCCACTGCAGCCTTAATTTCCTGGGCTCAAGCGATCCTCCCACTTCAGCCTCCTGAGTAGTTAGGATGACAGGTGCAACCCACCATGCCCGCCTAATTTTTGCATTTTTTGTAGAGATGGTCTTGAACTCCTGGCCTAAAGCAGTCCGACCGTCTTGGCCTCCCAAAGTGCTGCAATTACAGGTGCGAGCTGCTGCGCCTGGCTGTTCACCTTTATATTATTATTGCCCCACATGCTTGAGGCCACACTCAGCAGAAAGCCAGCTCTAAAGACTGAAATGCCAAGGGTAGCCTAGAGTCACACAGGTAAAAGAAGCTACTGCTATTTTATTTTGAAACCACAGAAGATGAGAAAAGGCCTAGCTAACGGACAAGATCAAACACCTGAGGTTTCTCATTAAGTGTGACCTGAAACCCTGTCTGGACAGCCGCAGATGAGGGGCGGCGCCTGCGTTCATCCACGCTGGGTGAAAGGTAGGAATTCAGGGTTACATGTGTGAAGGGGAAAGCTAGCAGGAAGCCCTTGGCCTTCAAGCCCCTGAGCGCTGGTGTCTTCCACCCCTGGGGGCTGCCTGGTGGCAGGACGGCACTTCACGAGGGGAGATGGACCCCAGTGGGAACCACACTCAACCCCTCCACGCCCGGGCGGCTGTCAGACACTGGAGGCCTCCGCACAGCCCTGCAGCCGGAAGCACACGCTGCCAGTATCTCCACCCCTCGCACTCCCAGCCTATAGACAAGCGCATCTGCTGCATTCATCACCGCACACGCCCTAAAAATGTCCTCACGTGAGTCTGTGCCAGCCTGCGCGCAAACCGTGAGCCCACCGCGCTGTGTGCATGCTCAGCTTCCCCCAGGCTGCGTCCCTCCCCCGTGGGGCCGCATTCCCTACTGGGAATCATTGCCTTCAAGCTGGAGCTCGGTCCCAGCTGGAAACACCCCCCATTCCCTCTAATGGGGCAGTAAAAAAGCAAGACCAGCTCTGTGGAACCGTCTCTTTCGGATGTGCTTCCAGTCCCCTATAAAACGTTTCAGCTCCATTTAGGTGAGGTCACGTTCTCTGGAGGCAAGCTCATAAACTCACGGCTGATGCAGCATCCCGGGGATCTCTGCGGGGGCCTGGACAGCCTGTCCCCACCTCCTGGAGGCCAGTCAGAGTCCGGGCAGCCCACTCCCTGGTCTCACAGGTCCTGAGTCATGGAGCGGAGGGAACCTGGAGAGAGTCTTTCCCATACGGAGGCTGAGGCTAGAGAGCGTGAGAGCCTGGCCCTGGGCTCACCTGGTTAGAGGCAGCGTGGGGGTCCTCTGCAGGTCCCCAAGGCCTCAACCAGGCCTGGGGGCGGTGGGAGCAGCTCACTGATGATGAGGAACCCAACTTCAGTGCCTGATGCCGTAGCAGCTGAGTCACAGATAAGCAGGCACTGGCAGCTGGCACATGCCCAGACCAACCCAACCCAGCCCAGCCCGGGCAGCGGCAGTGAGAGCTGCCAACCCTCACAGCTGCCCCTGTCTCTCACCTGCGTGGCCCTGCCTGCCCCTGCCTCTAGCGTGGAGCCTGTCTTCTGGGGAGGCCAGGGCAGTCCTGGTGCTTGGCATCTCTTGCAGCAGCTGCCTGGGCTGGGCTGGCATGGGCTGGGCTGGCCTCTCTTCCTGCCATGGCTGGGTATTTATATTAAACTTGAGGAAGGGAGAAAGGGGATTTACAAGGCACACTCAATTCTTTCTAACCCTAAGCTCCGGGACTTGCCTACGTCCTTGTGGAGGGGCTGTCTTGGCCGTAATCCCTGTCCTTTGAAGGTCAGCGTGTGTTGGTGTCTTCCTGAATAAAGGGAAGGCCATGCTGATGCCTATTCCCCAGGCTGAAGATCTTTGGATGGATGAGAAGCTCCTGACCACATTCTTGAAAGCCGACATGCTGGCTGCCATCAGCAGCACCCCTGGGGCCTGACCTCCAAGCCACAGTTAATCCTGCAAGCTATGACCCAGAGTAGTGACCTCCTCACTTTCCCAGATTAGCGCCCCCACCCGTATCCCTAGCACCGACTCTGCCCCCACGCCACCTGAGCCATGATTCCAGCCCTCAGCACACAGATGCACACGCTGCCTGGACAATGGCCGGAGAACTGCCACGGGTCACACCGTGTCTCACGCCTTCTCACTTCCATAGAGAAACCGGAAGAGAGGTCTCACACCAGACCTGAGGCAGCAGCAACAGCCACAGCAATGAGCGGGGATAGCGCAAATGCCTACTGCACCACAGCACGCCACCTGCCTTACTTAACTCTCGCAATTGTATAGAGTTGGCGTCACTATTCCCACTGCACAGAAAATGAAACAAAACCCCAGAACAGATAGAAGATGCCCAAGGTCACAGACCTAATCATTAGAAGCGCTGCCCTGTAAGCATACGTGTAATTGTCTACAGAGCTCTAGAAAACAGATGAGCCACCAGGAAGGGTCACTGCAGGCCGGGACAACACCCAGGGAAAGGCCTCACTATGGCTGGGAAGAGCGCCGTGTGTGCGCCTAGCAGGAGTCCAGGTGTGGGGCAGGACAGGCCGCTTGGGGAAAGGGAGCGGCCACACACCGGGTCCTGCCTCGTGTGCACCTGGCCATGTGTCCACACTTGGTGTCGTTATCCTGCCCACTCCTTACGAGACCCATGTGAAACAGAAACTCCTCCTGATTTTACAGCTGAGGTCAGGGAAGCTCACATGTCACAGATTAAACGGTCGATTCAAAGTTATTGAAAGAATTGGAGAGTCCAAATTTATTTGCTTAATCCCCAGACCAGGGCTTTCTGCACGTGCCTCAAAGCCTTTGGTGCAGCTCCAAAGGGAGGCATCAAGAAACACCACCGGCTGGAAATGTGACTCTGCTCCCGATCTTTGTCTGCGTTGGTGAGACACCCGCCGCTCTGGGCCTGAATCCCTTATCTATGAAAAAGTGCGTAGATGGAGACCATCCTCAAGGTCTCTTCCAGCTATAGAAACAGTAACTTCCAGTCCTTCACTCGATGCTGTGTGGGTGTGTGGCTGAAACTCTGCTCACAGAGCAAGCTGGACAAGCTGACCTGGATTGAAACACACCCCGTCCCTGGAGAAACAGGGGTGGCCTCCCTCCCCCATGGCAGGGACCTGCTGGGCAGGACTGAAGCCGGGCTCCTGTCAAAGATCCGATTCTTCTCAATGCTTTCTCGTTGTTCTTTGTGTTTACAAAATGTCTTCCTTCAGGGGAAGAGTGACTTGGACAAGCAGCGCTGAACTCTGAAGGCGCAGGGCTGTGGTGGCTGCAGCCTCTTGCAGTGTTTCTCAGTGTCTTTCCTTGGGTTCCAAAGCCCTTACCAGGCAGCCTTCTGGACAGTGAGTGGGAGTTGGCTCTGTTGTTATTTGCCACAGGTGACATCAGGGTGAAGGATGGATTTGGGGTGAGCTGTGAGTAGGCTGTTACCCACTGCACTTGACTTGTGAACCTCCTGGTCCCCCTCATCATGATCTGGCTTGTTCATGGAATGGAGGAGTCTGGGAAGACGCTGAGAGGCGTCCACTGGGGAGCTCGTTCCATCTGGATGCTCAGACCCTGGCAGGAGCCCTTGCTGAAGTCCAGGGAGCCCCTGGCTGTCCCTTCTCATGGCACTCAAAACCTGCCCAAGCCTGCAGCCCAGCCCTGCCCAGCACCCTCTCATGAGACTCAAAACCTGCCCAAGCCTGCAGCCCAGCCTTGCCTGGCAGAGCCCAATCCACAGATCTTCCTGCCCTCAAGCTGCCAGTTAACAAGTTAGCCCTGTTTTCCGGAGTCTGAAGCTGTTCAGCAGAAGTAAAAAGGCCTTTAGGCTGACAGAGCAAACAAGCGCAAAACACATCCCTCTGCCAGGTGGTTCTGGGGTCATGGAGATTTTTACGGGCTGGATTCCATCCTCCTCAAATTCTTCTGTTGAAGTCCTAACCCCTAATACTCAGAATGTGACTGTATTTGGAGATGTGACCTTTAAAGAGGTGGTTAAGCTAAAACGAGGTCGTTACATGGCCCTAATCCAGTCTGACCGGGTCCTTACACATGGAGAAGATTTAGGACCAGGATACGCCGGGGGGACAATCCTGTGAGGACACGGGGAGAACACACGTCCAGGGGCCAAGGAGAGAGGCTTCAGGACAAACTAGCCCTGCCAATACCTTCTACTCTCCAGAACTGTGGGAAAATCAATTTCTGTTGTTTGAGTCACGCACTCTGTGATATTTGTTATCGCAGCCCAAGCAAACTAATAAAGAGATTGATACAAAATCACCCCTAAGCTCTGAGAATCACTGTGTAGCAGGACATGCGAACACATAAGACGGGATGTGTTCCGTCGGGAAAGTCACACGCCTCTCCTCTGACCACTCCACTCCCCACTCTGGATGCGGGTGGGGCCTTTGGCTTTTAGTGGGGCCCCTCTGGTGTCTCTTCCCACAGAGCTCCCTCCACACCTGTATGCAGGCCCCAGCTCAGGAAGCTTCCCAGGAGAGTCAAGTGTACATTGAGCCTGTGCCAGACAGAAGTAAACTAAGACAACCTTGATGCTTTAAATCTCCCCTCCCTCCTACAGTTACTGTGGTCTATACGCCTCTTATGTCTGGCATTCTAAAAGCAACTCGGTGTGTGTCCATCTGTCTAGAGAGCTCTTAAAAGGCATTACAGCAGAACTATCACCAACGATTCTGCAGGCACGTTCTCACAGGGACGTTAGTAACAGCTGAATTAAATGCTTTTTGAATGAGTGATGTATGGGATGCATTTGCTATATTTTACTCTATGAACTATAAAGATCGATGACACCTAAACTCTTGGGAAGGATCCCCTTTTCCTTGCTCTGTAATGCACTTCCCCTGGCAAACTCCTACCCACGTCTCAAAACCCAACCCAAGGGTTGGTCTTTCTGAAGGCTACGCTGTCTCCACAAGCTGAGCTGATCAGCCCATCCTCGGAAGAATCACTTGTTAAACCCAATGACAAGGGTGCAATGGGCTATTTGTGTCCCCCCCTAATTCACACATTGAAGCCCTCACCCCTAACATGATGGGATTTGGAGGCGGGTCCTTTGGGAGGTGATTAGGTTTAGATGAGGTTTGCGAAGGTGGTGTAGGAAGCCATTCTTCACTGTTCTAAAGAAATACCTGACATTGGGTAATTTATAAAGAAAAGAGGTTGGATTGGCTCACTGTCCTGCAGGCTGAGCAAACATGGCGCTGGCATCTGCTCAGTTTCTGGGGAGGTCTCAAGGAGCTTTTACTCATGGTGGAAGGTGAAGTGAGGACAGGCACGTCACATGGTGAAAGCAGAAGCAAGAGAGAAGGAGGAGGTGCCACACACTTTTCACAACCGGATCTTGCAAGTACCTGCTCACTAGGCAAGGACAGCACCAAATAATGAGGGATCTGCCCCTATGGCCCCCACACCTCCCACCAGGCCCACCTTCAACACTGGGGATCACAGTTCAACATGAGACTTAGAGGGGGCAACATATAAACTGTATCAAGTGGAGCTCCACGACGGGATTAGCACCGTTAGGAAGGGGAAGAGATTCCAGAAGTTTCTCTCTGTGTCACTTGAGGACACGGCCGGAAGGCAGCTCTGCCTGGACCTTGAAGCTGGACTTCCAGCCTCCAGAACTGTGAGACATAAACGTCTGCCATTGAAGGGGCTCGGCCTGTGGTGGGGGATTGTGGTAGCCCTTGTGAGGCGTTGGCCAGTTAGATGGAAACTTCTGGAGCTAAGGGGCTTTCACGTTTGCACTCAGCACCTGGTCAGAGCTTGGACATCCTCTCCTAAAGATTTCCCTAAGCTTGTGCTGAATTAATGAGCTGCCCAGATGCCACAGACCACGTCTGAGAGCCTGAAGCGGCTGAGGAGGTTGTGTTATTTAAATTGGGGTTTGATTTTTTCAGCTCATTTTACTCTAGAGGCAGGAAAAACCATGACAGGGAAGTCCTCTCAGCCCGCTATTTTAGGGAGTGAGGGAAAGCAACCACCTCCGACTTGACAAGAAGACCTTTCTCAAAGGTGATCAACATAGACTTAGGGAAACAGGCCTGTGGCTCCTTGATGCTCCTCCCAGGCCTTCCTGTTTGTCCCAGCCACCAGCATCCTGCAGGTACCGAGAGGGTGGTTGTGGACTCACTGCTCGCAGCCCACCAGCCTGGTAGCCCAGTGTCCCAAGTCAGAAGTCATGGCGACATGCCGGAAAGACAGTTTCCACAGGACAAGTGGAAAAGGGGGCTTCTCTTGTGCCCATCAAAGGGTGCATCGACCTGTGGTATTGAAGGATTTACAATCGGCCTCAGAAACGCTGCCGGAACTGCTCTTTGGGGTCTGTCCGGTGGGAAGAGACCCCTCCTGTGGCTCCCCAGGTGGTAAACAGCTCCAGCTTCCTGTGGGGGTGTGGAGCAGCCTAAAGGCCACACTGATAAAAAAAAAAAAAAAAAAAAAAAAAAAAAAAAACAGAAGCAGCCCCATTTCCAATCCGGAGCTCTTGGGTAGAAAGTGACTCCATGTGCCAGTCTGTGCCCCAGAGTGAGACCTCACCTCTACTAAAAGTCAAATAAAAATGAGCTGGGTGTGGGGGCTCACCCCTGGAGTCTCAGCTACTCTGGAGGCTGAGGCAGGAGAATCGCTTGAGCCCTGGAGGTAGAAGCTGCAGTGAGCTGAGATGGCACCACTGCACTCCACCCTTGGGGACAGAGAGAGAACCTGTTTCCCCTCCACCAAAAAAAAAAAAAAAAAAAAGTGACTCAATGTGGAGAGAGGGCATGAGGGCGTCAGGGAGCCTGTGGGAAGCCTTTGCCCCACCGGTGGGTCCGGTGGGTGAGCTGCTTCTTCTGGTTCTAAGGCCTCTCACTGGGGGTGCCAGGATTCGTGAACACTTTTCGCGTTTCTTTGGGGGTTGGGAACACTTGAGATGATTCTCACCAAAACAGGCCAGCTTTTGTGACCCACTAATTATTTGGGCACCCAGCTTTTTCCTAGACTGCCTTCCAGATTTAGTAAACTTATATTTGGCCCTTTTTCCCTAGTTCCTTTTGAAATGTTCCAGGTTTGACTTGCCTTCTAGTTTCTCTCCTCTAAACCCCCTCCCGGCTAAAGTGGGACACAGGCCCCTTCCAATGGGTGAAGCTCTCGCAGACCACAGTTGGGATGTGGCACCATCTACTGGCGAGCAAGGAGCTGCCAGCTTAGCTTTTGAATAGCCGGGTACCAATCCAAGTTGTTAAGCAGTGAGCTCGAATACAAAGCTCAGGCATACGTGAGGGCTAAGGGAGGTGCACACGGGACATAGAGTGCCGACTGCAGACGCTGGAGACTCGGAAGGGTGGCAGGGTGTCGGGGAGGCGGATGATGAGAAATTCCTAAATGGGTGCAAACTACATTTTTCAGGTGATGGATACACTAAAAGCCCAGACTTCATCACTATCGAAGATACCCCTGTAACAAAATGGCATTTTACCCTTGAAATTTACGCAAATAAGTTAATACAAAATCAGAAAACAAAAGCAGCAACAACCACAGACACCACACGCATATGCGTCCTGCTCAAGGGAACGGGTTCGTGGTTTTGCCCTGTACAGGTTCTCAGGAGGACAGTGTCACTGCCCAGCAGCCAGGCCCCATCAGACTGGAGATCTTCAGTTCTGTCTCTGCCCTGCTGCAGAAGAGGAGCTGTGAGCAGGGTGTCCTGGTTTCACTTAGGGGTGATTGGTGCCATTCTCCACCTTCCCGGTTTCTGCTCCTGCCTACTGCCTGCTGTGAGAACAGAATTCAATTTTCCCATCGGCTTGGCTCTCCATGGGAGCGCAGCTCCCCAGCGCATGAGAGCCGCTCTCGGTCTGAGATGCCGCTCCGGGTGTCTCCCTGCCAGCAGAGCAGAGGATGGGGCTAGACTGTCCCCATCTCTCAGGTCCATCCTCTGAGGCTGAGTCAGTACACCTGCGGGGAGCCCAAAACCTTGATTACTGTATCTGGCAGGTGGTTCGGAGACAGGCGGTAGCTGCACGTAGGGAGGAGCCTGTTGGGGAGGAAAAACGGCCCCAACTGGTAAATGTGGGTTTTTGGAGTATTGTTTGTTATCATCGATCTCACACTCTCTGCCAGAGCACACGCTTTGTGTCAGTGAGTTATTGTGTCAATATAAAAGATTACCCAAGGCTGGGTAATTTATAAAGAAAAGAGGCTTCATTGGCTCACAGATCTGTAGGTTCTACAGGAAGTGTGGCGCCAGCGTCCACGTGGCTTCTGGTGAGGCCTCAGGAAGCCTCCAATCGTGGCGGAAGGCAATGGGAGCTGGCCTTCACATGGTGAGAGGGGGAGCAAGTGGGGGAGGGGTCCCTTTTAAACAGCCAGATCTCACGTGATCTCAGAGTGAGAACTCACTCACTATCACAAGGACAGGATCAAGCCACCCATGAGGGATCTGCTCCCACGACCCAAACACCTCTCCCCAGGCCTCACCTCCAACATTGGAGATCACATTTCAACATGATGCTTGGAGGGGACACACACCCGTACCATATCACACTTTCCCAATCTCACAGCCCAGGAATTTGGGTCAGTCCTTCCCATCAAACTATGACTCTCTTTTGCATGACTGGGGGCTTTCTGAGGAGAAAGGGATGTCCGCCCCAACAAATGGCTTAGATCGAGCTGGCACATGGTGGGGGAATCCGTTTTTGCTCATTGCAAAAACAGGTATTTCTGCTTTCTCTTTGGGCACCCAAGGAAAGATATTTGCTGCAAACACAAACCATAAAGATGGTGTCCAAGAGCTGCAGAGAAGGGGAATCACAGCGACCCCAGCCTTTGAGTCCTGTGGTGTTTGGGGATTTCAGAAGCCACAGACATGGAGAAAACATCCCTTTCCAGTCATCCCTTCGCTTTCACAGGATGAGAAATAACGCTCCTGAATGCACATGGCAAGGTCTGAAGAAGGTCTTGGGAAGAAATGTGCTGTGGAATGTTATTAAAACATGGTTACAGCCCACGTCTCTATGGATATGCAGAGTCCCACATATGAACATTACGCTTACAGCTTTATTCTTAGGCTTACTATTAATAGTAAAGTGTGTTCATTTCCAGGTTGATCGAAGCTGGCAGAGGATAGGAGAGCTCTGTGGCCGAATGAGCTGTTTCTGGAGCCAGATGTGTCCTCGGCGGAGCCTGAGGTCCCCTGCTACTACTGGGTGAGTCTCTCTGAGCCTTTGTTTTCTTATTTGCAAAATATGAGAAGGGAACAGTCCTTTTCCCGTGGCTTGTTGGAAAAATCAAGTGAAAGAGCGTATTATGTCTGGCACATCATGTGATAAATAGTTTGCAATTTTTATCTGAAGACAATAGAACTCACTCAAAGAAGTCCAAGGAAATCAATGTAGATTTTTTTTAACTTTAAGACCTGGATACATGTGCAGAAGGTGCAGGTTTGTTACACAGGTATACATGTGCCATCGTGGTTTGCTGCCCCATCAACCCGTCATCTAGGTTTTAAGCCCTGCAAGCGTTAGGTATTTTTCCTAATGCTCTCCCTCTCATTGTCCTCCAACCCTCGAGAGGGCCCAGCGTGGGATGAATCAAAACCACAGTGAGATATCATCTCATGCCAGTCAGAATGGCGATTATTAAAGTCAGGAAACAATAGATGCTGGCGAGGGTGTGGAGAAATAGGAACACTTTTACACTGTTGGAGGGAGTGTAAATTGGTTCAACCATTGTGGAAGACAATGTGGTGATTCCTCAAGGTTCTAGAACCAGAAATATCATTTGACCCAGCTCTCCCATTATTGGGTATATGCCCAATGTAAATTTTTAACATGTAGGTTTTTTTGTTGAAAACTATCAGCTTTAGGCTAAAGGAAGAACTGTTTTATTTTTCTCTTTTTGGCTCAGTTTTTCATTAGAAAAGAAACCTCCCCAAATGTAAGGAAGCAAATGAATGAAAGGAAAATTACAACTGTGGGGAGTCATTACATTGGAAGGCCTCTCTTGGGACAGGGTGAAATGGAATTTCTCCATTGCTGCAGCCACGGAACCATTAGAGAATGCCCCTCCCGGGACTGGACAAAGTGCTGCAGGCTAATTTTCCGTGGGTGATGTCTGCATAGCTGCGAGGATGGGTCCTATTGGCCTTTGAGGCCTGTGTTTAAGCGACTGCTGTCTTTCCACTTGGAAAATCCCCATTGAATACGAGAATCACGGCCACGGGATGCTTCACATCTCGTGATGGTCAGGCACACTTCCTATTTCATTGCCCTGAAGTCCAAGCAGCAAAAGGCATTGACCTGTTGAAAACATGAAGGTCAGTCTGAAAAACCAGAGCTTTTGTGAACCCCAGCCATTGGAAAACCTTGTTGGTATGATACCCATCCATTACCATTATTAGTACTACGGCTCCAGGAATGAACAGAATGTAGCATTTGCATGGGCAACATGGCTCAAAGAGCCCTGGATTCCGGGTCAGAAAACCTGGTTTTAAATCCTGTTTTACAGACTTTGTGATCTGCAGAAAGTTCTTCTTTCTCACCTCCACGCATTTTTATGTAAAATGAGGTAATAAAAAATATCTAGGGGGTTACAAGTAAAAAAAACATGTATATGAAGTTTTCTTGTACAATGCTTACATATATATGGATGCGTAATGTATATATACATACATTTATACACATTAAGCATTGTACAACTGATTTATAATATATATACGTTGTACAACTTATATAAAATATGTTATGTCTGTCTCCAGAGGACAACGTAGGTCACTAGCAAGATGGGAGAATGTGATTTGGCCAATCCAGCTAGCATTCATTTTCTCAACAGATTTAAAAACTGCTGTTGCCTTCTGAGGCTTTAACTTCTTCATTCTAACAGAGGCTATTATTGTTAGGATGAAATAATTCTTCAATTATTGAACAATGACAAACCATTGCCTCCCACTAATCTACCTTTATGGAGTTTCATCCATGCAACGAACAATTATTTACCAAACTCTTTTTTTTTTTTTTTTTTTAGACGGAGTCTCGCTCCGTTACCCAGGCTGGAGTGCAGTGGCTCGATCTCGGCTCACTGCAAGCTCTGCCTCCTGAGTTCACACCATTCTCCTGCCTCAGCCTCCCGAGTAGCTGGGACAACAGGGACTACAGGCACCTACCACCCAGCCCGGCTAATTTTTTGTAGTTTTAGTAGAGACAGGATTTCACCATGTTAGCCAGGATGGTCTTGATCTCCTGACCTGGTGATCCGCCCGCCTCGGCCTCCTAAAGTGCTGGGATTACAGGCGTGACCACAACTCCCGGCCTTACCAAACTCTTTCTTATGTGTTTGATGCCATGCTAGTTTATTATAAATCAGACACAGCCCCTGTTCTTGAGGGGCTTGTTTAAGTCACTGAGCACACAGGCAAATCTCTTATGATGAATTGTCATGAGCTCCAGGCGCAAAACAGAACAGAGAAAGGAGAAGACGCACTGAACTCCCCGCGTCAGCCCTTTCTCTTGATGGGCTTGTCCTCCCCACTCAGCCACTCATGCCGGTGTTTAAAGGCTGATCTTATTACTATAATAAACACAATCCTTCCATATCCCAATGTCCAATATCCCACTGTCACGCTTCTTTCTCTCCAGCTCACTCCTGCTACCACCCCGCGTTCAAAAATCCTTCAACACTTGGGGACCTGCAGTGGGTTGGCCTCAACTCCTTTTCACCCTTCCTCACCCTTTGACTTCCTCCCTTCTGACTCGGCTTAAATCCCATGGCAGCCACGCAGGCGGCCTTGCCACTCTATTGTAGCACAGCAGTCAGGTCCCTGGGTAAATGCACCCTCCACTCGGCACCTGCTTAACCCCACAAGGCTGGGGCACACTGCACAGCCGTGGTGACCATTTCCCCATAAGGATTGATCATTAACCCCCAGAGGCCCCTGAGCCGGCTCAGAAACCATCTTAGACGCTCCCGGTCCAGTCACTGCCCCCTGTCCCAGGACATGCTCCTCAAACTGGTCTAGCACCTCCTCCATCATCATCCCACTCAGCTGACACCCTCGAATTTTGCTTCAATGAAGAAAGAAACCTGTAATTACTAGTCAGGGTTCTCCAGAAAAACAGATTTATTAGGGTATTGGTTCGTATGGAGGCCCACAATTTGCGAGCTGAAAACGCAGGAAAGCTGGTGGTGTCATTTAGTCCAAGTCTGAAGGTCAGGGAAACAGGAGCTCCGGTGTTCAAGGAATGGAGCAGGTGGATGTCTCAGCTCAAGAAGAGGGAGGATTCCCCCTTCCTTTGATTTTTGTTCTATCCCTGCCCTCAGTGGATTGGATGCCCATCCACACTGGTGAGAGTGGATGTTCTTTCCTCAGTCTGTCAATCTGAACGCTCATCTCCCCTGCAAACACCCACACAGACACACCCAGAAAGAAAGTTCTACCAGCTATCTGGATGCCCATAGCCCAGTCAAGTTGACCCCGAAAATGTACTATCCCACGGGAGCAATCCAAGAGGAACTTCCACAACACCATCCACTCCCTTGCTGCTCTTCCTGCATGTGGGTCTCGCTGTGTTGGAGACAGAGTCTTGCTCTGTTGCCCAGGCTGGAGTGTGGTGGCACGATCTCAGCTCACTGCAACCTCTGTCTCCTGGGTTCAAGAAATTCTTGTGCCTCAGCCTCCCGAATAGCTGGGATTACAGGCACCTGCTACCATGCCTGTCTGATTTTTGTATTTTCAGTACAGACAGGGTTTCACCATGTTGGCCAGGCTGGTCTCAAACTCCTGAACTCAAGTGATCGAACCGCCTCGGCTTCCCAAAATGCTGGGATTACAGGTGTGAGCCACCGTTCCCCGCCTACCTTCCTATTTTTAGAGGGACAGAGGGATAGGGGTTCTCCAGGTTGGTCTCAAACTCCTGGGCTCAGGTGATGCTCCCACCTTGGCTTCTCCACATGCTGGGATTACAGGTAAGAGCCACTGCACCTGTTCTGTCCACCTTCTGTCCTGCATCTGTGGATGACCTTTTTGTGCTGGCCACACCAAGCCCTCCCTGTGTGCGCTGTCCCCTCTCATCTGCGTAGGGGCACTGTGCAGCAGTTTTCTCTTCTGCAACAGTGCAGTACAGAAATCCTGCCTGAGCCCAGAGGAACCAGGAGAATGGACATCCATAGAATTACCAAGCAGCTCCTCATAATTTTAAAATTTCTCTCCTTAATTGAATTTTTGTGTTAAAATGAAGCCAATGAATAAACTTGGCAAATCTTTTGAAGACTTTTAGCAAATCAGTATGATAATTTAAGTGTTGTTTTCAATGTTTTATACACAGTATTTAAATATATCATCTTTGAATTATGTCAAATTTGTTTACTTATTTTAATAAATGTGTTTATATGATAGTACTAATCAGGTGGGCTTGGTATGTTATGGTGGCAAAAACTCCCAAAAAAACCACAAAATCTCAGGAATTAGGACAAAAAAAGGGTTAGCAGGTGTGGTGGTGCATGTCTGTAGTTTCCAGCTTCTCTGGAGGCTGAGGTGGGAGGATCACCTGAGCCTGGGAGTTCAAGGCTGCAGTGAGTCGTGACTGTGCCACTGCACTCCAGCCTGGGCAACAGAGCAAGACTCTGTCTCAAAAAATGAACAGAAAAGGCTTTTTGATCTTTGTTTTTGTTTGTTTGCTACAGCTACCAGGCCAAAGGGGCTGGCAAGGTATCCCTAAGGATTATTACAACCTTTAGGGACGCACATTTAAGGAAGCGCATTGCAACATACACTCCCAAGGTGACTGTCCCAGGAAAAGAAAAGATAGCAGACTTTTAAAACTGCCACCAGAGGCAATGTGCAGCCTTGGCTTTCACATGTCATTGGTCAAAGCAAGTCCCATGGCCAGGGCTAACTTCAACGGGGACAGAAAGTACAGTAATTCCATGGAATGTTTGTGAAAGGCCCTAATGGCATCGTAATGAGAATGGATTCCATTACTAGCACTTTTATAAAATGTGTATCAACACTTTATGTTTTAGGGTACAGATGCTCACATCTTTGTTTTATATCCTGATTCTCCAATTTTCCAAATACTATCACCTTACTGTACCGTGTTTGTTAGGAACTTTGTCTGCCAATATAGTCTGCCTAATTGGCACCCTTTCCTGGTGTGGGAGAAGCACAGTTGACAGCCAGTGTTTTGGTGGCAAGAGGTGAGTTGTCTGTGCATTTGGGGTCGGTAAGGGCTTCATCCTAGGTGGGGAGGATTCCGGAGCAAGTTCAAAAGATCAGCAAAGCGTGGCCGGGGAAGTGCGGGTGACTTTGGAGAGGAGAGTGAATGCAGGGTCTGTAGTGGGTAAAGGAACCCTTGAAAAGGTGTCTGGGAGATGAGGCGCCCCAGAAGCAGCCTTAGGAGATGCTTGGGTGGGGTGGGGGAGTAGATAGGAGAACCAGGCTGGACAGAGCCCATTCCACGCCTGCTTCTGCCAACTGCCAGCCTGGGATGCTGGATGAATCCCTCCGTTTTCTTTTTTTTTTTCTTTTTGAGATAGAGTCTCGCTCTGTCGCCCAGGCTGTAGTGCAGTGGTGCAATCTCGGCTCACTGCAAGCTCCGCCTCCCAGGTTCACGCCATTCTCCTACCTCAGCCTCCTGAGTAACTGGGACTACAGGCGCCTGCCACTATGCCTGGCTAATTTTTTGTATTTTTAGTAGAGAGGGGGTTTCACCGTGTTAGCCAGGATGGTCTCGATCTCCTGACCTCGTGATCCACCTGCCTCGGCCTCCCAAAGTGCTGGGATTACAGGCATGAACCACCATTCCCGGCCGAATCCCTTGGTTTTCTAAAGCGCAGTTTTGTTATGTGTAAAATGGAAATAATAAGAGCGATGCAAGGATTAGATTGAGTTGATGCATGTGATACCCTTAGCACAGCACCTGGCTCAATCAATGACAGCCACGACCGGATCAGATTCTGCTTGGTTACAGTCAGCCGTGTAATTAACCCTGCTCCCTCCACTTGCCTCCACCAAAAAACCCAGGGCTAATATTAAGAAGCTTTTATTGTTCTAATCTGCTCTTCCCTTCCTCCAAGGGGATAAATAAGCTCTCCACTGCCTTTAAGCCAACAGCCACCCACACCTTGACCGCATGAAGTTTCTCCTTGTCTGCCTCCCCAAGCACGAAACAGGCACCATGTGATGTGTTTTCACTGTTCTAATTTTCCATTTTCCAGGCCAAGGCGAATTGACAGAACTTCCAAAACACTTTGCAAAGACCGCGAGTGCACAAAGCTGCAGCTCACAGCCTTGCCCCATGGCCGGGAGACAGGATGCATGCTGAGCTGCGGGGAGGAGGGACAGAAGGCAAAGTGCCTGCAGCTGCAGGAGCACCACTTGAGATGCCTCCTGTATTCAATCAAGTTCAGAGTAATTGCTTCCTCACTCCTCCTGGCAAAACTGTTCAGCTTGGCACAGTGACAGCTCCTTGTAGAGTTTTTCCAGCTGATGTCATTCTTCCTAAGGTCTGCTAGGGTCGCAGCTAACACGAATGTGTTCCACCGGCATCCAGACCTCCACCAGGAGCAATTCAAAGGCCTATTTTTATGAATACGTGGCAAAGATCCCAGGCTCCACGGAGGCCTTTTGCACTGGGGACATGGTGGAAAATTAAGCCCCACAGGTAACTACCTACCTGCACCGCATGAGAGCAGCTGATTAGAGGACTGAATGGGCAGATCCGTGGAAGGGATTGAGTGAGCATTAACATCGAGCCTTCTTATAAGCTAAGTGAGACTGCAAGAGTCAGGGGCCACTGAGCACAATTGTGTGAGCTGTGTTTTGCGCAGGTGTCTGGGGAGCTCAAATCCACCCACAAAGGGAAGCTTTTCTGACTTCTACAAAGGGCCACAAGTGGTGGCTCGAACCTGAGGATCTACCATGCAGTGAGTGTGGGGTTGTAGACATCGGTGAAGGAATTGACAATCTAGAGAGGGGAAGAGACTAACATCCAGCAGCACGTTAACTGTGTGAAATCAAACTAAGTATGGCCTGAGAAGGACTCCGTACTTCAATATTTGAGTCCTCGTGGATGAACTGTAACCTAGCTTAACAGGCAGACAAAACTGAAAACATACCCAGCTAGTATGCACCTCCAGCAATAGCTAAGTCTTGGCTAACCCCAGCGGCCATACTCAACCAACCACACACAGCTCGGCGTATGCCTGAGCTGTCACCAATCCAGCTGTTCTAAACTTCACTTCTAATTTCTGTACAGCATTTCCCCCCCCACCCACCTTGTTTTGTCTATAAATCTTCTTCCACCACCTAGCTGTGCTGGAGTCTCTGTGAACCTCCTGTGATTCTGGGGGCTGCCCAATTCTCAAATCGATCATTGCTCAGTTAAACTTTAAATTTAATTCGGCTGAAGCTTCTCTTTTATCAACTGCTATAGTATTTCAGTTTAGTTTCTTTCTCTTTTTTTGAAACTAATATGTACTTAGAGTCTAGTATGGCAAATGCCTTGGTGGGCATTTTACTTATATAATTTGAAAACTGGGCCGGGCGCAGTGGCCCACGCTTGTAATCCCAGCACTTTGGGAGGCCGAGGTGGGCGGATCACGAGGTCAGGAGATCGAGACCACGGTGAAACCCCGTCTCTACTAAAAATACAAAAAAAATTAGCCGGCCGTGGTGGCGGGCGCCTGTAGTCCCAGCTACTCGGAGAGGCTGAGGCAGGAGAATGGCGTGAACCCGGGAGGCGGACCTTGCAGTGAGCCAAGATGGCGCCACTGCACTCCAGCCTGGGGGACAGAGCGAGACTCCGTCTCAAAAAAAAAAAAAAAAAAAATCTGAAAACTGCTTACGAGCTCCCTGCAAGACAGGTGCTAGCATCAGGCCCACTGTGTGGAGGGGGAGAGGGAGCCACGGATCCCTGACCAGAGGTAGGTACTCAAGCAGCAGGCCTGCTCCACTCAGAATCCTGGGTTTTCCTTCACATTGACTGCTCTGTCCTTCTTGAAGGACTGCTCAATGATACATTTTATTTTCCCCCTGCATTCATAGATATTATGTAAATTTTCAAAATAGTATCTTTCTGTGAAACGGCAAAAGCATGATGAAAAAGTACCTTGAAAGTGGCTAAGTCTTACAAATATGGCATTTTAAATAACATCATTAGACACTATTGCACAAAGTGCTATAGTTATCTCTCGTTATGATGCAGTGAACAGGTCCTGAAGTTGCTTTTTCCCTTTTCTGCACAAGGACCAACTTGGAGATATTTGGGAAAAAAAAGAAAGAAAAAGATTTCTCTGACTAGCTTCTCCGGACACAGGCTAGCCACGTGTTATGCCATTAGTACCTGTGCTACATCCAGACAGAAGTCGCTCTCGTGAAGAGAGAATTTGCTTTTATAAAAAATGTGCTACTGATTGGTGGGCACAAGAATCTTGATGCTAATTGTCAAGTAGATTCTATTGCATCCAGTGTCTGGCACAAAACCCAACAGGGGTGCTTTAACGCAAGAATTCCTTTAGAAGGAGGGTAAAGAATTTGATGACAGGCCACGTGCGGTGGCTCACACCTGTAATCCCAGCACTCTGGGAGGCTGAGGCGGGGGGGGGGCGGGGGGCGCGAAGGGGGCTGGGGGGCGGGGAGGGGGGGGGGGATCACCTGAAACTGGGAGTTCGAGACCAGCTTGGTCAACATGGTGAAACGCTTTCTCTACTAAAAATACAAAAATTAGGCAGGTGTGGTGCCGTGAACCTGTAATCCCAGCTACTCAGGAGGCTGAGGCAGGAGAATTGCATGAACCTGGGAGGTGGAGGTTACAGTGAGCCAAGATTGCGCCACTGGACTCCAGCCTGGGTGGCAGAGCGAGACTCCATCTCAAAAAAAAAAAAAAAAAAAAAAAGAATTCGAAGAGGATTATTGAATCTGTCCTCTAGAAAGAAAAGTAGATATTGTTTAAAGGAAATTATGAAAATATTTACATGTAGCAAACTAATAATTGGATAGTAAATCATTTAAAAATCTTTTGCCTCTGCTCTTTCTCCTACTATTCAAGGAGCAAGGAGTCTTTCTGTAGACTCTGATTTCACAATTATTGCAGAAATGGCCAAGTGCGGTGGCTCACACCTGTAATTCCACCTGCTTGGGAGGCTGGGGTGGGAGAATCACTTGACTCAAGAGTTCAAGACCAGCTTAAGCAACATAGTTAGACCCCAACTCTCATTAAAAAAAGAAAGGAAAAGTATTGCCAAAATGTGACAAGATATTGCTTGAGTTTGGCTTTGAGTATCAAGAGCAAAGCCTAGAAAATGAACCACAGAGAATTGGCACCGCGCCTTGGATTGCAGAGGAGAAGGAGCAATGATATCAACGGCCTCATTGCTACAGTGATGGGCTGAAATGTGCTGGCTGAGGGAGGAGTCTGGGCAGAGGACAGCATCTTGAGGGTTGGGGAGAAGATTAGCCAGAGCTGGAGACTCAGAGAGACAGGAGAGCTTGGACAGTGGAGGCCAGCTGTGCCAAGAGTGTGGTGAGCCTGGGCAGGGCATTTGGTGGCATCGTAAGAGGAACTCCCTGGTCAGTGGTCCTGGGATGAAAAAGCTGTCTAGGGGCTGAGAGAGCTCTGAACATGAAAAAGGAGATCAGTGTCGTGATCCTGACCCAGCCTAACTCCTGCAACTTCGGGCAGGTCATGTCCCCTCCAGCTCCGTCAACCTTAAAAGGGGTGTGGGTTTGTTTGGATTGGATGCCTCTGGGGTTTCTTCCAGATCAGATCTATTCTGTGTCAACTGGAGGTCACTGGCTGTTTGGGGAGAGCCCTGAGGATGAAGGCCAAGGGAAGGGGTGGAGTTGGAATTGGTGAAGAGGCAGGAAGGGTAGAGAAAAGTGGCTTTGGCTTGAAGAGGGTCCGAAGAGCCATTTCTTTCTGGTGGACCCTCAGAGATGTTTGGAGTCTTGGGGGAAGTATCTAGAAAGTGAGGTGGGGTTCACCACGGAGGAAGTGAGGGAGGATGCAGGGAGGGTCGAAGGTGCTGGGGCAGGGAGATGGGTGTTTGTGGGAGCAGGAGACACTAGATGTGGAAGTGAATGAGAAACGTGGGGCGTTAAAGGAGCTCCACTCGGATGGGTTCCATCTTCCCAGCTAACCGGGAGTTTCAGGGAAAGTACAGAGGACACTGTGTGCGGCAAATGCTATGGGGAAAACGTTAGGAATTAAGGGCCAATGCATCAAGCATTTCCAGAAAAGCATAAAGAGCCCCACTCAGAATGGAGAGGGTGCATTTATGCTGAAATTCATGTCCTGCCTTGCTGATTTTTCTCCTGGATCCTAGAAAATGGTTATTATTGCTCCAGCATGAGGTTAAAATTGCCATCATGTCTCTGATTTATGAGTCACAATGTGGTCTGTTGTGATCTGGATGGGGTAGGGAGAGGCTCTGTTCCCATCAGAAATGGGTTGTGTCTCCTTGCTGTGGGGTGGGCCCGTCTAGCATATGGCGTATTGTACCCATTTTGAGGACCTGCAGTTCGCTTCAAATACCAGGAATCCATCCTCATTTTACTGGATAGAATTGTCCAGGTTCCTGGTGTGTTGAACAAAGAATCAAAATGCACAGAGCAATAAAATAACAGATTAATGAAAGCACAGATTTATTGAAGACAATTCAGGGTGGGAGCCCACTCGAGCAAGCACCTCAAGAGCCTCCGTAATTAGGGGTTTCTGCTGAGCTAAAGAAACTCAGCAACACCACTTGGTGCCCTTTAGAGGCCTCCAATTGGCTACACCCCATGAAGGATTGGCCTGCGACCAGTCAGAGGCTGAAGTGGCTTGTAATTATGCGAGTGAGGATGTGGCCTATAAGCGGCACCTGCTGCTCTCCTGCTTATACGAACTGGCTGCACCTGCTGAGCCCCGTTCCCCTAATTCCCTATTCTCCTGCCACACACTCCGAGAGTGCTCCTCACTTTGGCTCATTACGACTAAAGAGGAGCTGAGGCCTTGTTACCACTTCATTGCAGAGACAAAGGCATAAACAGTATTTACTAAGCATGTATTGAGTACATGTGATCTTCCAAGCACTGCTCTAAGTCCTGGGGTGCAACAGTTAGAATGAGTCACCTCCAAAATTCAGGTGTTGCCAACGGCATGGTGTTGAGAGGCGAGGCATTCAGAGGTGATGAGGCCGTGAGGGCTGCCCCCTCGTGAGTGGGATCAAGGCCCTTCTAGAAGAGGCTTGGCCCAGCATGAGGACAGACCCTCCTCTCCTCACCCCTGAGGACACAGTCTTCCTCCCCTCTGGAGGGTGCAGCCTCATTCGAGACCGAACCTGCTAGGGTCTTGATCGTGGACTTCCCAGCCTTAGCAATACATTTCTGTTCTTTATAAATTACCCATTCTGTGGTATCCTGTTAGCACAACATAAAACAAACTCAGACTTGGGAATACGGGGGGGCGGGCAGGGCGGGTGAGGACCCTGCTCTCCAGGAGCTCACGTTTTAGCAGATTTAAAACCCGCTGCTGGACGTGCTCAAATGCGAGTTCCTTTTGGAGCAGGAACATAGCTGAAAAGATGGGTTGATTTTCAGCGCTGAGGGCTCCGTCATCTACCTGGACTCTGGCCAGCTTTTCTGCTCCTCACTCCAAGATGAAGCTGTTTTCCATTTTGATTAGGCTCAGAGATTCCAGTCCCCATGCCTTTGACCTACGTGCTCCTACGTTCTGCTTGATCTTCTGAGGTGGGAGGGCAGAGTCTGAAGGCTCCATCCCCATTTGGAATATCCTGGTCATCTGTGGCGATGGCTGCTGGTCCTGAGTCATCATTTTTCCCTGAGGAAAGGAGCTGTTTGATCAGTTGCTCAACCCCTTTGCTCTGGCTTCGCCGTATCCTTTTCAGATGTTTCAGAACTCTCTTCAGGAAAATAAAAAGATGCACCCTGGGAGGCGTTCAGCAGAGTAACCGCCAAAGATGGCAACTGTTAATAGCAGGAGACAAGGGCTGGGTGCAGTGCCTCACGCCTGTAATCCCAGCACTTTGGAAGGCCAAGGCAGGCGGATCACCTAAGGTCAGGAGTTCGAGGCCAGCCTGGCCAGCAACATGGTGAAACCCCGTCGCTACTTTAAAAAAAAAAAAAAAACTTAGCTGGATGAGGTGGCACATGCCTGTAGACCCAGCTACTCAGGAGGCTGAGGCTGGAGAATCACTTGAACCTGGGAGGCAGAGGTTGCAGTGAGCTGAGATCACGCCACTGCACTCCAACCTGGGTGACAGGTCGAGATGCCTTCTGAACAAAAAAGGGGGGGACATTGTGTCTTCGTCCACCCCAGCTGCTGTCACAAAGTGCCACAGACCGGGCGGCCCATAAACCACAGAAATTTCTCACCATTCTGGAGGCTGGAAGTCCAAGATGCAGGCACTGGCAAATTCTGTGTCTGTGATGACCTGTCTCCTTAATGACAGATGGGATCTTCTCCGTGCGTCCTCTTTTCACTGTTACCCCCTTTAGAAAGGCACTGATGCCACTCAGGAGGGCTCCACCCTCATGACCACATCACCTCCCTAGGCCCAACTGCCTGAGACCAAACACTGGGAGTTAGGATGTCAGCAGGTGAATCTGGGGGCACAAATATTCAGTTCATCACACCGGGGAAGGTGGGGCAGGGCCACCTGGCTTGGAGGTCACCTTCCCAGCTTGTAACAGAGGCCTCGGGGACCGGCTGGCAGTCCGCCCACCCAGGGGCCCCTGTTTGGAATCTCAGGTGATGAGTGTATTTCCTTCTTCTTGCAGGACCACAGCCATCCAACCAGCTGAGATTTGGAGGCTGAGAGAGGCTTGAGCTAAGTCAGGGTCCTCTGAACTCATGTTTTCCTCTGACAGCACTGAGGGGGCCCCCGCTCCTGGGCGGCCCACGCCTTCCTGCCTCTAGCATCAAGGCAGCTGCCCTCTGGAGCTCACCCCAGGGACTGGGGTTGTTCCCAGGGCTGGAAGATTCTTCTTGGTGTGTGGTGGCTGGAAATGTCCCAACTTGGGGCCGGAGGAAGCCCGTCAGGCCTGTCTGTCCTTTCCAGCAGCCCCACAGTGGCTGAACCCCCTGGCAATGTGGCACTGCCACATGCCCCAGCACCCAGGATGTCAGGCGCCGCCAAGGCAGGCTGCTGTGGTGTGGCACTGGTGAGACAGAGCATTTGCTGTGGTGCTGTCTGGGCATATTCTAGGAGCCTGGTTTGTATTCAGTGGGTATTTTCCTTGGCCTGTCACCAAAACACTTGCCTTGAGGTGGAGGAAAACCAGTGTACAATTCTCAGGAACAAGAGGGCAGCCGTTGGGGAGAATCTAGGGGCAAAATCACAGGGCAAAGATCACAGGCCAAGTGAAAGCCCTCTGTGCATGCCCCTAGCATTGCATCTGTGTCCTGCCCAGATCCAGACACTCACCCACATGCCTCAAGTCCTGCCGCAGAGCCTTCTCCACCAGGAAGCCTTCCTTGTCCTCCGTCTCTTAATCAACACTGTCCCTGCAGGATGGGATGTGTGCTTCACACCAATGAGTAGGATGTGTGGTTTTGATTGGATTTTGTGTTTGTTAAGATGGTGCAGCCCAGTTTTAAGCAGTCTGCTCCAGACGTGCTGGGATGAATTTTTCCTAAGCTCAGGGCATCATTTTGCTGTTTTAGGGTTTTAAAAAAATTCTTTTTTATTTTTTTGAGACTGAGTCTTGCTCTGTCACCCAGGCTGGAGTGCAGTGGCGCAATCTTGGCTCACTGCAACCTCTGCCTCCCAGGTTCAAGCGATCCTCCTGCCTCAGCCTCCTGGGTAGCTGGGATTATAGGCAGGCGCCACCATGCCCAGCTAATTTCTGTATTTTTAGTAGAGACACGGTTTCACCATGTTGGCCAGGCTGGTCTCGAACTCCTGACCTCAGGTGGTCTGCCTACCTCAGCCTCCCAAAGTGTTGGGATTATAGGCGTGAGATACTGCACCTGGCCTAACACTTTTTTTTCAATAGCATTTTTAGGGTCATAGCAAAATGGAGAGGAAGGTATAGAGAGTTCCCATAGACTCCCTGCACCCCCTGAAACCTCCCCCAGCAGAGTAGTGCATTTGTTACAACTGATGAACATCTGTTGACCTGTCGTCATGACCCAAGTCCTGTTTACCTTAGAGCTCAGTCTTGATGTTGTGTACTCTGTGGGTTTGGACAAATGTATAACGACGTGGACGCAACATTACAGTATCATGCAGAGTAGTTTCACAGCCCTAAAAGTCCTGTGTTCTTCCGTCCCTCCCCACTAAGCCCTGGGACCACTGGTATTTTTTCTGTCTCCATAGCTTTGCCTTTTCCAGAGTGTCACAGAGTCAGAACCATACAGGAGGTAGCCATTTCAGACTGGCTTCTTTCACTTAGTAACCTGCAGTAAGTTTCCTCCATGTCTTTTCATGGCTTAACAGTTCATTTCTTTTAGTACTAAATAATATCCCATTGTCTGGGCTGGGCGCGGTGGCTCATACCTGTAATCCTAGCACTTTGGGAGGCTGAGGCAGGAGGATCACTTGAAGTCAGGAGTTCGAGACCAGCCTGGCCAACACGGTGAAACCCCATCCCTAATAAATGTACAAAAATTGGCTAGGCGTGGTGGCAGTCACCTGTAATCCCAGCTACTTGGGAGGCTGAGGCAGGAGAATTGCTTAAACCTGGGAGGCACAGTTTGCAGTGAGCTGAGACCATGCCATTGCATTCCAGCCTGGGCAACAAGAGTGAAACTCCATCTCAAAAACAAACAAACAAAAACACAAATCCCGTTGTGTGGATGTACCACAGTGTATTTATCCATTCACTGACTGAAGGGCACCTGAGTTGTTTCCAAGTTTTGGCAAGTATGAGTAAAGCTGACTCAAACATCTGTGTGCAGGTTTCTGTGTGCACCTAAATTTTCATCTCCTTTGGGTAAATATCAAGGAGCACAAGCTTGAACATATGGTGAGAGTAAGTTTACTGTGTGTGTGTGTGTGTATGTGTGTGTGTGTCTGTGTGTGGTGTTTAACAGACACCAGGCAGGAGTGCAGTGGCTCTTCACAGGTACAATCATTGCACAGTACAGCCTCACACTCCTGGGCTCAAGTGATCCTCCTGCCTTAGCCTCGTGTGTAGCTTAGCCTACAGGCATGCACCACTCCACCCTCGTTTTGCAAGAAACTGCCAAACTCTCTCCCAAGGCATCTGCACCATTTTATGTGCCTAGCAGCAATGGTGAGAGTCCTGTTGCTCTGCAGCGCCCCCAGCATGTGGTGTGGACAGCGTTCAGGGTTCTGGCCACTCTACTAGGTGTGCACTGGTATCTCATGGCTTAGTTTGCGTTTCTCTGATCACCTAGGATGCTGACATCTTTCCATCAGCTTCTTTGCCACCCAGGGCACTTGTTCCCCACACAGTGACAGTGTCTTACGAGGCAGTCACTGGGATCTGAGCACCGGCCTTGTTCTCAGGGTCCCTAAAGTTAGAGCGTGGGCTTCTTGAGGGCAGAAGCTTTTCTTTCCTGTCTGCTCCCACTGCCTGGGTTGATGCCTTTCCCTGAAGACTCCAGACACGGCCTGGTGAGTACGAGCCAAGTCCGCTGTGTGATCATGGAGCCTGCAGTTAACTCTCTGAGCCTCAAGCTTCTCATCTGTGAAATGGGGAGAACAACAGCACCTGCTTCGTGGAGCTGTTTTGAGTCGTAAATGCTCATTAGCAGCACAGAGCCTGGCACATGGCAAACAACTTAGAAAAGGTTAGTTAACCGTGACGATGGTCATTCAATTTGCTTTTGGAGGGATGACCACATTCTGTTAGTCCAAAGAAGAGGTGACTTTGGGCAAGACAGCCAGTACCAGGCTTTGGTACCAAGAAACGTGAAGCCTGGCAACTAGGGTGCCTTCTTGCCTTGTTTTACTACAATTTTTTTTCCAAAGTAGATGGCTAGGAGCTTTTGGATGATGGGTAGAAAACGTTAAAACCAACCAACTAGCCCGTGGTGGCAGCCAAGCAAACTTAAATCCCCAAAGCCAGAATTCAGCTGGAAAAATACCCAGTTCCAATGTAAGAATTAAATTTAGAGATGAAGAAAAATTACCTAATTTTGGGACTTTACCCAGGAATTGAGCTCAAATAGCAGCAATGGGGTCAGCTGGTTAATAGAAGGCTGGTTCCTGTGTGGCTCTCTCACTTTCTCCATGCTAGCCAAGGCCAGCCTGGCCTGGCGTCTTTCCTCACACCATTAACACAGACAACTAATGAGATGTTGGAACAAGCCCAGAGAAAAAACTTGTTTAGAGCACTTCCTCTCCACTTCACCGGTACAAACATCTATTCTGGGTTTCGGCTATTTTCCAAGTTGGGTTATATGATGATAAACAACAGGTTATTTTGGCTAGTAAAATTTTAGCTGGGTACTTCGCAAAACAGTTTAAAAAAAGTTTGAAGAAACTATTAAGTGGAAAAGTTAGAGGCATAAAGAATTGTCGGTGGTTCTAAAAGTGTTTTCCACTAAGCTTCTTGTTTATTTCTTGATGTTGTGGAAAGACCTTCTTGGTCACGTTTTTCATGATTTATCTGTGCTTCCCATAGATTTGGGGTCTAGACTATCAATTATTTATCTTATTTGAAGGATAAAAGTGGAAAGTTCAAGAAATCCGTAATTAGCTGGCTTGAATTTGCTGAGAAATTCAGAACAATGTTCACAACTAAAATTTACAGAGTAAATCAACAGAATACAAAGAAGTAATTTAACCCAGAATGACAAAATGAAAGGATGGTTCCCATGTAACCTCATAAATTTCTTGCTTGATGCATCTCAAGTCTCTGATTTCTAATAAAATTCTCATGAGAACATAGTATTGCTCCATAAAAACTCCTGAACTCCCCCCATGAGAACGGGCTGGTTTATAAGGGTGCATGGGTTCAAGTCTGTGGTTTACTTATTAAAAATTTCTCAGTAAATATATCATGGTCCACTGGAGAGCACCCCTCAATTGTGGGGAGGCCATGTGTCATTTCTGCCGTCCCTAAATATGAAGAAAAACAAGAAGAAGCACGCCAGGAACTCTCTGAACCAGAAAAAAATGGGAACCTTTTATTTTTCTAAAGAAAATTCTAAGACTTTCTGTTTACCTTTGACCCAAAGAGACCTTGTGGGAGTTTCACATTTGCTTTGCGAAAATCTGAGCATTCTTGCCAAAAGGGTTGACAGGCAGTCCTGCGAGGGGCAAAGGAAGCTTGGTTTGGTTCCTGTCCCTGTTGTGGGTCAAGCCCCTCCCGGGGAGCGCAGGGCAGAGCAAGGCTGCTGAGTGGGGGCTGCAAGTGCTTTTGAGGAAAGATGTACATTACACATAGTCACAAAGGTAGTAAACTCGTGGCTCACTCACCTTTCCCCACATGCCTGCCAACTGGAAAAATAATGTTCACTCACGTTGTGCTTTTAATCTGGGCCAGTTACTGCTAGAAGCTTTGTGGGTCTCCCCTCACTCGATCCTGCACACAAGCTTGTGGCACAGGCCATTGTTACCACCTTCATCTTAGAGAGAGGGAAACTTCACCCTGGAAAGTTCACTAAGTTGCTGAAGTCACACACCTGGTCAGGGACAGGGCAGGTTGATTTCACCTTAGTGCTGATGTACGCCACAAGACTAGATCAGAGAGAGATGCGTCGCCAAGGAGGGTGGCCGGAAAACCTGGGAGCCTTTCTCATTTCACCCTACTCAGCCAGGGTCCTCTTCAGACAAACCCACAGGATTGGAGTAAACACGTGCAGAGCACCCGTCACAGGCTACAACTGTGCTGGTGGATTTGTGGTTGGGCCTCGCGGACCCTCGCAGCAGCCCCTGGGAAGGGGATGCTGGGCTATTGTGCAACTTTCTTCCACTGGGCTCAAGAGCTGGACCTCGTATTTCTAGCACTAGGTACAGGCCTTGGTGCATGTAGTTTCACTGGATAAGTATTGGCTTTGGTCTATGGCTGAGATAGCATAATTAAGAATTTTAAAAATAGATTTTAATTTTTAAAGAAGCTATAGGTTTAGACAAAATGGAGGAAGGTACAGAGATCTCCCATCTCTCCCGAGCCTCCCGTTATCACTAGAGTGGTACATTTGTTTTTTGGGTTTTTTTTGAGATGGACTCTTGCTCTGTGGCCCAGGCTGGAGTGCAGCGGGTAATCTCAACTCACTGCAACCTGCGCCTCTCTGGTTCGAGTGATTCTCCTGCCTCAGTCTCCGGAGTAGCTGGGATGACAGGCGCCTGCTATCAAGACCGGCTGATTTTTTTTTTTTTTTTTTGTATTTTTAGTAGAGACGGGGTTTTGCCATGTTGGCCAGGCTGCTCTCGGACTCCTGTCCTCAGGTAATCCGCCCACTTCGGCCTCCCAAAGTGTTGGGATTACAGGCGTGAGCCACCATGCCTGGCTCAGAGTGGTGCATTTGTTACAGTCCGTGAGCCTGCACAGACACTTCACCATCACCCGGAGTCTATCGTTTCCATTACAGCTCACTCTGGGGTTGCGCGTTCTATGGGTCTGACACATGTACCATGCCATCCATCCCCGGCCACAGTGTGAGACAGGGGACTGTCACTGTCCTAAGAATCATCTGTGCTCCAACTATTCACCCTCCCTCATCCCGAACCCCTGGCAGCCACTGCTCTTTTTCCTGTCTCCATAGCTCTGCCTTTTCTAGAATGTGGTAAGTTGGAATCATACAGTATGCAGCCTTTTCAGATTGGCTTCTTTCACTTGGTAACGTGCGTTTAAATTTCCTGCTTGTAAAGACATGGCTTGAGGGCTCATTTCTTTTTAGCACTGAGTAACGTCCCAGTGTCTGAGAGGGGCACCTCACAGAAATGAAAAGCACTTTCTAGATCTATAGAATTTAGAGCTGAACATGGGTGGCTCTGGTGGCCCGTTCCAGAAATCACTGTCCCTGAAGAGACACAGAAGGTGACCTTAATTTCCTTAATGACAACAGTAACTGGAGGCTAACGTGTCCGTCCCCACAGTAACCACCCGCCCATGGATGAACAAGCAGAGAGCCCTGGATGCTTCGGCAATGCTGACTTCGCCTTTAAGGGCACCTCCTGTTGCACATGAAAAGCTGTGGTATTGCTTCTTATTGAAAGTTGGTAACTGCATCTGAACACGTAATTGTCTTCATAAACCCCGACACACAGCTCTCCGACCAGGGCAGGCCGGCAACTTGCTGGGAAAATGCAAAATGTCCTGCACAGCTAAGCTTTTCATAAGCCCCTTGGTGGGGTCCTTACTGGCGTTTGTGCGTTTGAAAGCAACTGATTGAAAATCAGACCTCCAAGCTTGTGCTTGAAAGGACAAGAGCAGGAGCCTGGATCCGCGAAGGAGGGCGCCAGTGCCACCTCGTGGCCGCGCCGGGGAGCCCAGGTTCCAGCCTGGAGCCAGCTCTAAGTGCAGGGTCAGTCCCACCATTCCACAGGGCTGAGAATTAGTGAGCTTGCAGCCCCAGCCTCTGCTACAGCCAAGCCTGAACGTGAAATACGCTGAACTCCGTCACACGCCTATTTCACTAGCTCACCGCAGAACGGATTTGTTATGAGAGTCAACAGGATATGAGTGTGATGATGATCTCCACAAAGAACGGCTTTTTGCAATGTAGAATTACGGCTCAATGTTACCATGAATTAAGTGAGAGAAGGTGGCCGTGGAACATTTGTTTCAAGACTAAGTCAAAACTAAGCCAGAGTAAGCTTTTCGCTGACAGTCACTGAAAATAAATGACTACAAATCCTGAACGTAAAAACGTTTAAGGTTATTAAAAAATAACCTTACGAAATTCACCTTAGGCTTTTGTCCACCTAACTCCATTATTCAGGTTTGTCACATGACTCTTCGACTGCTGGAGCAAAAAAATATATGTGTATTGACCTCAAAACTCTTAACACATTTGAGAATGGAACGTTGGGTCTGATGATCTAACTGGAAGTTTGTCATTCATTCTGCAAGGGCTGTTACTTAAAACAAACAGGCCACTCACGGTGGCTCATGCCTGTAATCCCAGCACTTTGGAAGGCTGAGGCGGGCAGATCCACTTGAGGTCAGGAGTTCGAGGCCAGCCTGGCCAACATGGTGAAACCCTGTCTCTATGAAAAATAGAAAAATTAGCTGGGCGTGGTGGTGCATGCCTGTAGTCTCAGCTGCTCGGGAGGCTGAGGCAGGAGAATCACTTGAACCCGGGAGGCGGAGGTTGCAGTGAGCCGAGATCATGTCACTGCGCTCCAGCCTGGGTGACAGAGCAAGACTCCATCTAGAAAACAAACAAACAAAAAACAAACAACAACAACAAAACTAACAGCTAAGATTGATCCCTTTTTCTTCACTGTTCCTAGAAGTTCTAGGGGTGAGAGGGGAAGACAAGGATCTCACATTCCAGGGATGAGGTTTTTGCCCTTGTGAAGCCTCCAAGGTCACCAGATGAAGGCAAAATCTCCTCAGACGATTTTATGGCTTTGGCATAATTACTGTAAAACTATCAACAAAAGCAAGATTGACCCTCCTCAGGGTGCAGTGTGCATTTGCCTTTGGGGTGAACCAGGTGAGGCAGTATCAGGGAGGGAGGACGGGGGTACAGAAAGTACAGGTGCCGCCCTTCTTCCCTGGTCCCAGTCAACAGCCGACCCCTGACAGCAAATGATGACTGCATCCTCTCAGGAGGGACCTGGGGGACTCAGCTTGAGAAACCAGAAAAGCCAAAAGGAGGCTGTTACCACATGGATGAGACAGCTCACATCCATTGCCTTTGTGGATATGCATGGGAATTCCATGACCTAGCCACACCAATGACAATATCCCTGTTTTACAGAAAGGGAAACTGAGTCTCAGAAAGATTAGGTCATTTATCTTTGGTCACAGAATTAGCTGGAAAAAGAGCCTGGAAGAGAACCTGGGTCTCACATCCCATGTCTCTTTCCTCAGTTCTTTGCTTTGCCCTCAAAGGCACAGTGAGCCAAAAAAAGTTCATGTCTTCAGTACTTGGCCAAACTTCAGATATAAGAAAAAAAACAAACAACGGCAACAACAGCAACAACAGCAACAAAAAACGAAGAAAGAACAAATCTCCCTTCTTTTCTCTAAATGCTCTATCTTTTAAAGTAGCTTAAAGACAAAGTGTCCCTTTGAATCTAACACTTTAGGGTCTGAAAGATATCCTTAACTGGTCTTGGTTGTTTGTTTTTTTGTTTGTTTGTGTTCTCTTATTTCAGTTTAAAGGGCACACTAAGAACAAAATTCCATATGGTTTATTCTGTTCCCAATCTCATCTTCCCCTCTTTCCCTTCCCCCCAACCCCAGCCTTGCCAATTTGTAAACAAATCAGAAAAATCCCCAATGGGCCGAAAACCTGTCCATGGTTCACTCCATCTGGAAAGAATTGTGTTCCACCAAGATTCAGATCCCATTTATAATGGAAACCCTGACAGGCAATGTTGTAATTATGGTTGTGCCATAATGAATGTATCTGTGCGGTCAAAGTAGTGGATTTTTCCATGGTATTTTTCCACGGAAGATTTCCTCCCTGAGAGATGTTAACTTGAAATCTGGATGATAGCTTTGACTTTAGAGCAGGATCACTCCTGGCATTACTTTAGCTTGAAGTTAACTATTATGTTGACTTTGGTAGCCATGATTAGCAAGGGGGATATTAGTCACATTGATACTTTGCGGGACTGATGGCAGTTGGGGGGTTGGGGTTTGGTGGTATAGGAGCTAACTTAGGTAAGCTTATATTGCCTTTCAGATTTTTTTAACCAGGAAGTACTGTCTTTCTTCTCTGACATGATGACTAATACGAAAGTAGAAAGGCTGAATATGGCTAACTGGTATTAGGGTGACCAACCATCCCAACTGGCCTGGGACCATCCAGTTTTGGCACTAAAATCTCATAAGCCAGGAAATCCCTCCATCCTGGGGAAGGCAGGACAGTTGGCCATTCCAGATCCTATGGAAAATAGAATCAAATTTAGAAGGACCGTCGAGTATTAGGTTGGTATAAAAGTAATTGCGGTTTTTGCTGTTATAACAGTCTGTGTTAAAGAGGGCAAGCAGACTTGAGTTTTCAAGTGAAATTCTTTCTTGGTGCTTCAAAAATCCTACTTAGTGTCAGCGGCATTAGCTTGAGAGCTGATTCAGGAAAGGGCTCAGAAGGAATGTGAAAATCCCTGCTTGGTATGGCAGAATGTCATATGGAAAACCAGACAAGTCATTGTTCTGCCCAACAATTTCATGGGTTAACCCATCCTCTGGCCATTTGGAGGCATGAACAGAATGAGACATTTCACGGGTATCAGGCCCTCCCCAGAGGCTACTGCTGAGGGTTTTTCTTCTCCAAGCCCTTCCTAACAGGCCCTTGGCTGTTCTTCCAAAACCTCTTCTCTATGCTGAAAAGGAAAGGGCGGAGGAGAGAAGGATTGTGGGGGCTGATTTGTGGAGCTCCAGCTTCCTATCCAGGCCCCACATCGTGCCTCATTCAAGGGGCCTTGCCTTCTGGATCTCCTCCTTTTATGAAGCTCTCAGGTTGCTCTGGCTGCCTTTCCAAGTACTGTGAAAATGGCCGACTTTTAGGAATTGGGGGACTGAGTGAGGTTAGAAGAAAGGAAGGAATACAGAGTCAAAACGAAGGCAAGAATAGGGCAATGGCCAAAAACACCAGTCAATGAACTTGACAACTCTGTAGAGTGGCAGGAGGACATGTCTATCAATTTCAAAATGTAAGTCAAATAGAATTCTACAAACAGACCCTTCAGGACGTGAATATTGAATCTATTTGTGGATTTATAAATCCTGAGCCTTCAGGGTATGTATAGAATCCATTTCTGGATCTGGGCCTTTGGTGACTCTGTTGTGAGACCTTTCTGCGGCTGTAACTTCTATTGCTATGAGTTCCAGGGACATAAGATGGAGGAAAAGGGCAGACATGGAGCTACTGACATTGTGTGACAGAACGTTCTCCCATCTCACCCACCGCCATGGAAGGAGTGTGCTTCCTGCCCCATGGGAGCTGGGCTTGTTGAGGCCATGCGTGAGGCAGGATGGCAGAGTTTCCACTTGCCCCTCGGGGAACTTCCACCCTCTGCCTCCAGCCTGGCCGCTGCCCGGAAGCCTGGGATGTGAGTAGAGGTGACTGGAGCCACAGCCCCCTTAGATGACATGCAGACCCCAGCGGAAAATGCATGCTTGCTGTTTTACACCCATGAGCTTTTATGCAGTTCAATCTGCTGTTTATGCTGTTAATAGATCCATCTTCAAAAAGTGAACATAATTCAATTAGGAGGCATAGTTTGTTCTTCTTCAGTTGCGCTGCTCCTATAGGATAACTGCAAAAGGGTCTCAAAATTATATTTTTTTCTAGGCTTTCTTGTGTTGTCATAGGGAGCCAGAAGATGTAAAATTTCCCTTCTTACTTTTCTGCTTCTTAATAGAAGTGTCTAAAGGAGTTATGTTGCGTGCTCCTGCAAAGGCCACAGAAAGACAATCACCAGCAGTCCAGAATGTAAGTCCTAGATACATAAAATAGTTTTATTTTCATATGCATGAAGATAGAGGAAACTGTGAGAAGTGGACACACATATTTTAAAAGGCCACAGCTTGGGGGCCATTAGGTGCAGGGGCCAAGTGCTTGGCAGCAAGTAAGACAAGTCCCCGAGGCGTCTCAGCGTGGTAGCAGTGCTAGTTGCCTTCAGTTCTCCCCTCCAGACTGACTCTTCGCCCTGCCCCGGGCCATGGGAGCTGATTTTTATAGACTGCATGGAAACTCCACGTCGTTGGTTAGGTCTGGCCGATGCTGGTGGTCCTAGCAGAAGGGCAGGACATATGTCTTCTGCTGCCAGGTCACCGGGGGTTGGTTGCAGTCCTTACCAACAGCACAGCTCAGATACGGGGGACCAAGGGCGGTGAGCACTCTCTCTGGGGGCCGACAGCAGCCCCACGCCCGCCCTCGGGGCTGCAGCCGCAGGCGGAGAGCCCTGCCATTCCTCCTGGATTTACTAACTCAACTCCACGCTTTGTATACAGCTCCCTTGAGCAGGGAAGAGAGAAGCGGCCATGTTCTGAGATGTCCGAGTTCTCTGCTACAGAGGACAGGGGAGGGAGTGAAAATGTTTCCACAAACACCTGCCTACAAAATGGGTTTTCAGAAGCTTTGCTTCTGGAGGTAAAATCCTGAGTCATTCAGAAAAGCCTGGAAATCGAATTCCACGGTAAGAGTGCTTGCCATGAGCCATTTATCAAGCAGGGTCTCAAGGGGACAGAGAGTTGAACAAAATTTCCTGCCCTAAGGAGCTTATAATCGGTATGGAAACATTCATTTAAATCAAGCCTAATTTCCCACAGGTCCTGGCTAGCAGAGGTTCCCTGGTTTTGGTAGAGACAGCAGTGCCGTGCAGTCCGTGGCGTAGGGCATAAGAGGGGTACCTGCACGGGGCAAGAGGGAAGTGCCGTGGACTTAAAAAATGAAGAGAAGTGACCTGGTAGCCGCCGCAGCAGACAGATGATCAATGCTCTGAGGGGAAATGCCATTGTGAAGTTGTGGGTGACGGCCACCTCCTGAGGAAGAGGCATCAGAAGAGGAGACAGAGTGCTCGCTTCGGCAGTACATATACTAAAATTGGAACGATACAGAGAAGATTAGCATGGCCCCTGAGCAAGGATGACACGCAAATTCGTGAAGCGTTCCATATTTTTATGACGAGTTAATGGGTGCAGCAAAACAACATGGCACATGGATACATATGTAACAAACCTGCACATTGTGCACATGTACCCTAAAACCTAAAGTATAATAAAAAAAAAAAGATTTATGAGAAGAGGAGACAGAGACGGGAGAAGGCTGCAGCCCAGGAGAGTGGCCCACAAGTACCCTGGTGTTTGCTTGAGGATGGATCTACGCAGCACCAAGTCAGGGCAGACACGGCGGGCGAGTGGAGGGAGGAGTCCCTGAGGCGAGGAGCGATCTTTCAGGGCGCACAGTTTTATGGCGGGGGAGGCTGGAAAGGACCTAGTGGGGGTGGGGGATGCAGGGTGAGTGGATGGGACAAGAGCGAGTGGGGGGGATGGAGGGTGAGAGGGGGGAGTGGGGGAGGGGTGAGTGGGTGGGAAGGGGGGGAGGGGGGGGGGGGGGGGGGGGGGGGGGGGAGGGTGAGGATGGGGGGGAAGTGGGTGGGAATGGGGGTGAGTGGGTGGGAAGGGTGGGGAAGGAGGGTGGTTGGGTGGGGAAGGAGGGTGAATCTGGTGGAAATGGAGGGTGAGTGGGTGGAAATATGGGGAGAATCTGCGCCCTGCTCACTGTAGACTTGGAGAGTTCTCCCACGAGTATGGCTTTACCTCCCATACTCCCCGTGTCAGGGAAAGGAGGAGGTCGTACCTCTCTCGGGACAGATGTGGTGACTCAACTGGGAGCTTCTCACGCACTGGACATGGCACAGCATGGGCAGGGCCGGTCCCTGTTCTTTCTGCCAGCCTGTGAGGAGCATCCAGCTATCTGCACTGGCTCAGCCTCGCCCTCGGGCAGGTGGGTCACGGTTATGTGACCTTGGGTTTCTGTGATAGACACGGCTGTATCTACTGTCTGCGGACGTCAGTGTACGCTGTGGACAAATGCAGCTGGTCTACATGAGGTCTGCTCTGCACTAAGGACGGGATGGGCTGAAATGCAAACTCGGGTCCAGACATTGATGGAGGATGAGTGACCCGCCGCTGGGACTCAGGAAAAGCTACTGTTTTGGTTGTGATCCAATAGCTAATATTTAGGCTACCAAACATCTACAAAACCACCACTAATCTGATGAAGAAAAGAGTAGTCCCCGAACTCTGGGACCTGATCTGATGCTTAAGGCTGGCCCTGGTGTTCTCCTGTTGCCCACAAAGCTTCTCACAGGACACCCCTGTGAGAAGCCTCTGACGCGGCCACTGGAGACCGTGACACAGCAAGATGAAAGGTCACCATGCAGCCACAAAACACTAGGCACCCCCTTTCCCACTAAGTGAGTGATGACTGCTTCTTTACCCATGACAGCTTTATGCTTGCTCGAGGCCCTCCCTACAGATGCAACTGACAGCAATACTGGGTCACAGCATTGCCCCCAACCCTGAGTAGACCCGGCTTCCCTAGACCCTCCCCAGATTCACCCAGCAAAGCCCAAATCCTGTAAGTCCTTTCCAATCTCCTTTCACTGAGCGGCCTCACAGTCCCCCACGGGGTGAGTGCTTCTTTGCTGAGAAGAGTCATAAACCCAACCGGTTCAGTTACAGGGGGTTCCTGGTGGTCTTTGTCTGAAGGGCATTAGCACAGCTGTCTCCAAATGTCATGGTCGTGCTCCATGGGCCCAGCCACAAAGATCCAGGCGGGGGCTAGTGAGGTCCAACGCACCATCCAGTCCCTTCTCCCCAAGACAGCAGTGAGTAGTCAGTCCTAGGAGCTGGTGACAAGGAGAAGGCCCTTCGTCCATCCCCACTGAGGTCCTCTGTGTCCTTCCACAGGCAGAGGCATGAGATCTCCTGGGGTGAAGCGTCATGGATACTCAAGGCTGGTTATTGTGGATAATTGCAAAACCTAACCCACAGAGGCTCCATGAGAGCAGGGAGCCGACATGCTCGTCTTCAGGTCTCTCCCGATGCACTGGTTTTCATTCTCTGGTTCTTCCCTTCTTCTCAATAGTAGAAAATGGGATGGGCACAGTGGCTTATGACTGTAATCCCAGCACATTGTGAGGCTGAGGTGGGTGGATCACCTGACGTGAGGAGTTCGAGACCAGCCTGGTCAAAATGATGAAACGCCATCTCTACCAAAAAAAAAAAAAAATGGAAAAAGTCCTGGAACAGACCTTAATGTCTCCCCCTGCTATGCCTCCTTGCTACCCATGTCCAGCCATTGAAGCTCCAGGTCAGGACCTGGAAAGTCACTTTCAGCTGCATCTTGTAGTCCTCGAGGTTCCTTCTTAGTCATTTCACTAAGGGGCTGTTCTGGCTTTATGCACTCGTCTCCAGGGACAGCCTTGTCCACCTTTGGGTAACTCTGTCTTAAAGATCCTGTCTGGAGCCCTAAGGAGTTTCCTCATGGCTCATAAGAAGCTGCAGGAAGAAAACAGAATCTCTCCTGTACGGAAGAGTGTCGGGTCACTGAAGATGACAGTCATGTCCTTGTTAAGCTGACCTGCCGTGGGTTCCTGCATCCGTCTCAGAGGGGACTCCATAAAGCTCTCACCTGCTTCTCCCACTGACGCCATGGGCACCTGTCACATTTCTTCTGTGTAGCTCTGTGATCCTAGTGACTAGCATTCAGTAGGGGCTCTGCAAGCAGTTTTGAATGAAGTGTCCATTTATTAGTCTTCTCTAATAAGTATAATGTGTATTTTCTGATCCTTTTCATCACTGGGCAATATGCTTTCTGGAGGCATGAAGTGAGGAAGCCATTTGAGAAGCCGATGCTGGTCCACAGGGCCTTGAACAGCATCATGCCCTTAGTACGTGTCAGGCAGAGCTAAGTTATTCTACTGTTCCTTTTTAGAGCTCTAATACTGTACCCTAATCCAAAAGTGTTTGGAGAGAATAAAAACTACCCATTCTGGCTGGGCACGGTGGCTCATGACTGTAATCCCAGCACTTTGGGATGCTGAGGTGGGCAGATCGCTTGAGCTCAGGAGTTGGAGACCAGCCTGGGCAACCTGGCAAGAACGTGTCTCTACAAAAAATACAAAAATGTAGCCGGGCAGGGTGCCCACCTGCCAGTAGTCCCAGCTACTTGAGAGGCTGAGGCGAGAGGATTGCTTAAGCCCTGGAGGTTGAGGCTGTAGTGAGCCATGATCGTGCCACTGCACTCCACCTTGGTGACAGAGAGGCCCTGTCTCAACAAATAAACAAATGAAACAAACCAAACCAAACCAAAACAAAACAGAAATCCCATCCCTAAATCGCATCCAGTTCTCTGTGTGCCTTTCTCTTTGAGACGGTTTATGACTGGACTTCCTTAATCAGCTACAAAGGAAGCCTTAAAGAAATGATGGAAATATGTAGCCACAAAGAACACTTTAGAGTGGAGGAGTCAGAGTGAAGGAGAGTGCGAGAGGAATGGACGTTTGCTCCCTTCTCGTTGGATGGGCTTAAATCATGGATAGTGTCTCACATCGAATGGAAGTGGGAACAAAGCTTGGAGACAAAGGAGATGGGGTGGAAAGCAGCAGTGGGAGCTGGAAGGGAACTCCTGGCTGGCCAGCCTGCACGAAGGGGAGCTGCACATTTCACAGAAAAATACATTTATGTGGCTGGCCAGGAGGATGCTGATGGTCTGAGGGCGAATTGCAGAAAATGTGTGCATGTGCCCTTAGCATGGGTGAGGTGGAGCTAAGTGAGTCTACCCTTCCTTCTTAAAGGCTCTAATATTGTCCCCTAACCAAAAGATATGGGAATCTTAGAATGACATTTGCACTTTCAGTTATGTTAGTTATTACAAGCACACAGGCCTTATCTACTCCCAGAAAGCATTCAAAATATCTTACCAGGAGATTTCATAACATAATGCAGTTAGAATATATTAAAATGAGATTCATAACCACTAAGTGTGAGGCAAAGCTAATTGTAAAAAGAACGTCAAATAAAATAGGAATCTAGGTTTTACCTTTGTGTTTCCTAGAAGCCATAGCAAAAAGATAAAATAAGGGAACTTATAGCTCATAAAAGGCAGCAGACAATTTTGACTGGAATCTCTTTCTTCTCCTCTAAAGTGTGTTGGAGTCTCCCCTATGCATGGGTGGGGTCTGTGATGTTTACATTGGACCTGCGAAATCATCCAGCCCTGTTTCCTCATTTTTCAGGGATGCAGATGGAGATTTAGAGGTGACAGTGATGTGCCCAAGGACACAGGTGTCAGAAGTGGGATTTCTCTTCTCACTGCACCAAATGACCAGCTTGGTTTGTCAGCCTGTTGTCTTGTCCCACCATGACTGTGGTCAGATGAAAAAACTCGGCTCTTGCTTCATCTGTTCCCTGTAGCTGCAGTCTGTTTGGATAGACTCAGACTTAGGGGTGGACGTGAGGCAGGGCTCATGGGCAGTCCTCACCTGTGGCAATGACATCCACACACCAACAGCTGCAGGGTGACTTAGGTCCCTTGTGGGCTCCTGCGGCTCCTCCAGCTCTGAGATACTGAGGGTTCTTCCAGGGAAGCCTGCACTGGGGCAGAAGCCTCTGCATGGGCCTGTGCCTAGGATGGGGCTAATGTCGGCCATGGTGACGGGGAAGGGTGCCAAGCCCACTGGGTGGGGTGACGCAGGCTGGGCAGGGCTGCTCTTTCCCAGCCTGCTTCCAGAGTGGGCCGTTTGCAGAGTAGCTGGGCTGCCTTCTTGTTGTGAGGATGTGGCCACTTCTTCAGTGGCACTGAAGTACAACGTGGAATTCTGCTGTCCTTCCCCTCCTCTCTGCTGCCCACCTGTCCCCTTCCCCTGTGTCCCAGAAAGAGCATCGGCTCCTTCCTTTGGGGTGCCCTCCCCCTGCGTGGCTGCTGGGTTCTGGGTAGGTGCCTCATCCTGCTGAGTGCTGGCAAAAGATACGTAACTTGAGGTTTCCAATGGGTCGGCCTCTGCTTTAGGGACACCTTCAAATGCAGAGCCACTCTCTAAGGTTGAGGGGTCACGGGATGAGGATGGGAGCTCTTGCTGGGCAGACAGGGCCTTCCTCTGCAGGTCGTCCTGTTGAGTCAACCCCCATGCAGGTAGACAATAGACAGGACTGTCATCTCCAAAGGCGGCATTGATCTTAGACACATTTCCTGTTTTTAGGGCAAGTTTCACCCACAGCCAGTGGTGATGACTGAGGAAAGAGTCCTCCACAGCAACCTGGGTCCCCAGTCCAGCCTCTGGGGGGACCTGCTCAGGGGTAGGGGGCTTCCCCAAAATGGTTAGCTCATAACTTGCCCCTTGGCATGAGCCTGAGCTCTCGGTTCTCTTCCCAGCTAGAGCCGCGGCCCTGGGAGAAGCTCTTCTCTCTGTTTTATCACCTCTTGCAATGCCACAGGACTTCCTTAGGCAGCCCTGCCAGATGTCTGTGGATTTTGGATGCAGCAGGCTGTAATAAATTACCAGTGAGACACTGCCTGAAAAAGAACAAAAAGATCACAAGGTTATGTTCTTTGAAGTCTGCATCCTCCCTGTGGTGTGCAGTTTCAGGTTCTGGCCCTTTTGTGTAGAGTAAGATAATTTGGGATCCAAAATAGGACTCTTGTTGGAGCCTCAGAACTGGATATTAAGGGGGAATTTAAGTAGGTTCCAGCTTCTAAAAGCTGTAAATGTTTCTAAACTTAAACATGAATAACAAGGCTTAAATCCGATTGATTCTATGCTTTTGTCTTGAGGGCAGCTCCAGTTCAGTCATCTACATGTGTGTGCATGTGAGTGTGCATTCATGCATGTGTGTGTGTGTACACACATGTACAAAATGTTTGGTAGAAATAAGCATTCTACTTTCAAGTAACTGGACCATACGCTGCAAATTCGACAGTCAATACAGTGGTTGATGGGTTACAAAGCTGGGGGAAGGGAGGGCATAAGAAATAACCTCAAAAACAAGTCAGACCTAAACAGAGGTTAATCAGATTCATCAAAAACCCCATATCAAGGAATTTCCATGAACAACAACAACACTTCCTTTGTGCATAAACATCTTAATCACATTGTTGTCAGTTTAATTTATTTTGATCAGAAGTGTTGACTGCTGCAATAATTTCTTTAACAGAGCATTCCAGTAAGCCTCCCACGTTATTTCCAGTTTCCTGTTGTACTGGATAAAGTGCCTGGTTTCAGGGTTCTCATTATAAACAGCACAAAACCTGAAGCAATGTCTGAGAAGGCCAGGAGATTGCAGCATGACGGAGCTAGAAAGACCCCCTGAAGGACACCCCCACCCCCAAATCCTCTCTTGTGTCTTGGGGGACTGGGAGACCCGGATCAAGCAGCTGGTTAGTGGCCAGGCTCAAAGCTGGGAAAGGGAGGTGGGCTTTCTCCATGTTCAGTGCAACCTCTGCAGTAGGCCCTGCTCAGCCAATTTCTGCACCGTTTTGAATTCTCACAATTGCCCGGTGAGGGACATATTGTCACCCTTCTTTTACAAGCAGCCACCTAAGGCCAGGAAAGAGGAACAAAGACCCCTGATCACAGAAGTCCTGGGCACACTTATTCAGTGAACACAGACTTTCCAGAGGCCATGTGGTTTGGGGGTTCTTGGTGGCATCCCCAGGCTGGCATGCAGTTGGTACTCAATGAATATTGGTCCCAGGATGGAAGGAAAAGGGGAGGAGCCTGGATGCAAGCCTGTGCTCCTTGGACTATAATTTGTGTTCGATCTTCCTGCCGAGGATTCCCAAGGGTCACCTAGGAGTCAGGGGATTGGCAGCTCCATCAGAGGCCGGAGGAGGAGCGGTGCACAGGGCTGTGAACCGGCGGCCACCTGGGTGCTGGGTGCTGCCCATGGCTATGGGCTTCCCGCTCACTTCCCTCATGCTGTGCCGTGGGCTAGCATACTGGCCGTGAACATGTCTTCTCACTGGAGTGGAACGGGAAGGAAACCAGGCATCCACTCCCAGGAGTGTGACAGGTTTTCGGAGTGGTGTGGGACATCTTTTTTGAATGAGTGTCAAAATCCAGAAAGTAGATGAGGGGACATTTTTCCCTCCCAGCACACTGTGCCCCCAGGACTCAGCTATACCTCCCGTGAACTGGAAAATCTAGATGAGTTGTTAGACCTCCCGGCTGGCAAGGGCCCTTCATTCCAAGTGTCACACGGCCCCTCCCTGATGGGAGGATTGCTTGGAATGTGCCAGGAACACCCAGCTCACGATGCAATGTGGCGAGAGTGGTGCTTCTCACCCGGGCAGCCCGAAGTCCTCGGTTTCCCATAGGCTATTTATCCACACTCACAGCTTAGAAATCAATGCTCTGCTATTCAAATGATTATTCTAAAAAGGATGAACCAGATGCCTGTCCACGGGTCGATGATGAAACAAGCTGTGGTCCGTCCAAACCATGGGATGCGACTCAGCCATAAAAAGCAAGGAGCTGCTGACACACAGCAACCGGGGAGGCTCTCCGGAGAGCTCTGCCAAGTGAACAAGACCAATCCCCAGGGTGCACACACCGTGTGGTACTTTCACAAAGCATTCTCCAAGTGACAGAATAACAGAAACAGATAACAGAAGAATGGTTGCCAGGAGGGAAGGAGGTGGCAGGGGCGAGAGGAAGGGGGCCACATGAAGGGTCCTCGTGGCGATGGAAGGGTTCTGCCTGCACCTTGACATACTACGTGGAGATCCTGGCTGTGATGTTGTGCCACTGTTTTGCGAGATGTTACCACTGGGGGAAAACCCGGTAATGGGTACAGGGAGCTCTGTATTATTTCTTAAAACTACAATTATCTAAAAAGTTTGATTTGAAAAAGAGGAGGTTGTCTCAACTACCTGAACCTGGAAGAAGTGAGGACCCGTGACGTCTCATGAAGAAGGACAGAGCTGAAACCCAGGGTGGTCTGTGGCTCTCAAATGCTTGTTACAAGGCCACGGCGTATGACATTTCTCTGACCCGTGAACAGCCCCTGCATCTCACTAAGTGCTTTGTGTCCAGGTCATTCCTTTCCCCGGTCCAGGCCACTCGCACAGGCCATGTCCAACCCCCAGCTGCTGTGAGCAAGAAAAGAACCTGAGGCCACTTCCAGGCACCTCTTCAGAGTGTGGGTGACAGAGAGCAGGCTTTGGAGTGAGGGCAGGAGTTGTTGCAGAGGACTGGGGAATCTCTGTCCTGGCCCATGTTGCAGAAGCACGAGGCCCCACATGAGACGTGCAGGTGGTGGCCTTGATGGTCCCACCGCAGGACTGAGAGTGACAATGGTGGAAGCCTGCTGTGCTGGGAGAGGAGGCTGGTGTCCCCACCTTTCAAGTGGGGGGTGGAATCCCTGCAGAACTCATGCCAATCTGGGAAGCGAGGTGATCACTGTGGGCACGACACAGACCTTGGGGCCATGCATTCATAAAACACCGCTGATGACAGTGCCAGGCCTGTGCTGAGACCTGCATTGGAGCTGGGCTTGAATCTCAGCTCTATCTGTTACAAACCATTGGCTGTTTCGGGGACTCAACCTCCTCTGTGCCTCACCGTCCTCTCCTCCACTGCTAGGGCACCCACTTCCCGGGGTGCTTGCCTATGGGCTGCAGGGGGTACCATGTCAGGAAGATCCGAGGAGTTCCCCTAGGTGGGAGGGGAGAGGGAAGGCACGTCCTCAACCCTGCAGGAAGCTCCCGGGAGGACGGGCGCTTTGGGGTAGAGAGGGACAGCCCCAGCTTTGTGTGAGGTTCCGAGCAGAGTCAAGCAAGGCAGGTGAGGCTGAGCTTAGTATCTCATGCTCTGATGGGGACGGCTCTGCCACCCACAGCGCAGTGAGCCTGGTTCCTTGGTCTCCAGTTAACCATGTCTGAACTCAATTTCCTGCCCTTTGAGCCCATTGTAAAAAAAAGAAAAGTTGACCGGGGAGGGGATGCAGATAAGAAGGTGACATTGAGACTCACCAATCAGAAATCCAGACAGGACCCCAGCTATGGTCTGCAGGCTGGTCCATGACGCCCCCTGGAGAAAGTCAGTGGCCAACAGCAACAGGATGACGTTCTCCAACAGCATGACCTGCGGGACCCAGGGAGGGCACCACACCTGGTCAGGTGCACACTGCCCAGGGACCACCCCGTCCCGTGCGTCTGCAGCGGCTCCCCCTCCCCTCCATCCTGAGTGCCCACTGGAGACTCCAGGCTGCTGGGGCCCATCCAGGAGCAGGGCTATGTCCCACTGAGACCTTCTCTGGCAAAGGGTGGCTCATTAAAGTGTCTGCAGAATCATAAAGGCCCAGGAAATGTAAGGGCATCCCTCAAAGGGCAGTGGGGCTGCCTTTAGAGAGTCAGTCTGGGCTGAGAGGATACTTTTATTTTCTACTTTGCATATTTCTCCATCTTCATGCTAACTGCAGGCACGCATTAGTGTTATATTTAAAGATAGCTGCACAGCTCATGATGCCACTGAATTCCAGGGAGCTAGGGCCACAAACTTTCAAACAACTTTAGGATTTTGTTTCCTTAAAAAAATTGCTTTGCGGCCACCAGGTGGCAGCTGGAGACAGGAGCTCGCAGGCTGACAAAGGAGCCTGGCCCCGTGGCTATAGCTGGTGAAAATGGCAGATGGTCCGGAAGGCTCTTTGTACGCCCATCTGGGTCAGCTTATTAACTTTGCTTTCCAATTTTTAAATATAAAAATATGCGTCTTCATTAAAATAAGTAAACGAACTCGACATAATTCAAAGACGATATATTTAAATACTGTGTATGTTATTTATTTTAAAATAACACTTAAATTATATGCTGATTTGCTAAAACTCTTCAAAAGATTTGCCAGGGCTATTCACTGGCTTCATTTTTCACTCTCAAAAATTCAAATAAGGAGAGAAATGAAAAAAAAAATTATGAGGAGCTGCTTCATAATCCTACGAATGTCCATTCTCCCAGTCCCTCTGGGTGCAATGGGCAGGGTTTCTGTACTAAGTGCCTTGGCCACCAACCAGTACAGAAGGCGCCTTTCTCTCCCCACTCCTCAGCTGTGTGGTTCTGGTGGTTCAGATTCTTAAGTTTGTCCCAACTCCATCACCTGCCTCCTGTCTTTTCCGCCATTTTCGTGGTTCTGGCCCCATGCCTCCTGTCTTGGCAACCCCTATCTTCATTCTCTTTCTGAAATCTCTCCTTCACACCAATGTCGGGGCGACCCACTTCACTCAGAGATTACAGCTTGCCATTCCTCCCCGAGGCACCTTGAAACAGCCCCACCTTAACTTCAGGATCCAGTCCCTACTACTCAACAGAGCAGATGGTCCTGTTTGCCACTTAGCCCAAATTTTCCTTTCTGGGGTCATCTTCCAGCATGCCCTCCCCAAATGACATTCCACTGACAAACAGTCTTTCCTCAACCAAACTCCAGTCAGGCTTCTCTGAGCCTTCTTTTCCATGAATCTTCAACCCTGGCCAACGAGAACTCCAGACAGAGCACATATGATCCCCCTCACCTCCCTACACAGGGAGACTTGAACAAACACTGACCGAGTTTCCAGCAGCTCAAGGCCTCACTCCTACAATGCTGACCTCAGTCTCCTTTAAGTTCCTCCCTCAGAAAGCGCAATGCTGCCAGGAGAATGTACTGTTTGTTCCAGCCAAAACTTGGTGATGGGTGGATAGGACCCTGGACTTCTTTTCCGAGCAGTTACTTTAGAAAGCTTGCAATTGCAAATCATTTTGCTGCGCTCTGAGATATACATCTTCTATTACCCAGAACTGTCTCCTCAAGGACCCAAGAGCCATCTGTTTAAATACAAACTCCAAGCCTGGTGGGTGCATTGCTCTAACAGGACTGACTCCTGCCTCCTCTCATAAAGAAATGAGAAATTTGTTTCTGCTCCCAACAAGTGACAAGCGCCAATGAACAAACGCAGACGGCACACTCACATTTACGATCCCACTTTCCTGCTTTTTGTAAATTTCCACTTCCCTGTCTCTGCCCAAGCTCCTGGATGTTCCTCCTCCTTCCTCTCTTTTTCTCCCTTTTAAGCCCTGTCACCTCTGCACAACTTGAAGGTGGATTCAGTTCATGCAGGGCTCTTCCCTATGGCGATAGACTCCGTGCAACCTGTTTTCATTGCTTTTAACTAGCGCAGGGCATTATTTCCCTCTGACGCTGCGCGCACTCACTTTCCTGTGGATCTCCAGACACTCCAGGGTCTCTCCGTTACTTCTGCAGCTTTGCCTGAAATGTCCTAGCGCCCTCCACACCTTTTCTTCAGGTGAACCTTACTCACCACACAGCACCTCGTAAAGGTCCCCTCTGTAAACCCTTGCCTGACTTTCCCAGGCTCTGCCTCTCGTGTCCTGTAGGGTTTTGATAGCGTCACTTCTTTGATCACAGTGGCTGCATGGATTTGCCTATGTCTTTGTGGCCACTGAGACATGGCCCTCTCACACTGTGGTGTCTGACTCCATTTTCAGCACGGGAGGAAGCTGAATGTGTGCTGATGTGAATAAACGCATGATGGGTGAAAGAAGTGAGACCGGGTCTTCTACTACATTCAGAAGTGATCGAGAGGCAGGCTTCCGCTTCTGAGGAGGAGGTGAGGACAGGTGAGTAGCTCCTGAGCTAGGCCGGTCATAGTGTCACCTGCGGCTGTCTCCAGACACGGATTCCCAGGTCGCACTCAGACCTACTGAGCCAGAATCTCTGAGGGTGAGCCTGGGAATCTCCACTTTAGAAAAGCCGCCCTGAGTGCCACTGACAACCAGCAGGGCTGAGGCCCAGCTGCACTGGAGGCTCCCAGCCCCCAGCCCCTGCCAGATCCTTCCAGCAGAAACCTCTGAATCCCTGCCAGGCGGTGGTCTGTTGGTTAAGGGCCCTACGAAAAAGTATAAAAATTAACCAGGTATGGTGGTATGCACCCGTGATCCCAGTGACTCGGAAGGCTGAGGTAGGAGGATCACTTGAGCCTAGAAGGTCGAGGCTGCAGTGAGCCGTGATGGCACTGCTGCATTCCAGCCTGGGCAACAGGGCGAGCTCTGTCTCAGAAAAACAAAAGCAAAAACGAAACACCTTATGTTCCTACTTGAAGGGATGTGGGGTGGTACACTCTCCAGTGGCCCAGGAATAGGCTCAACATAGGTGGGTGATGCTTGGGTTGGCCCTGGGCTGTGCTGCCCAAGGCTGGGGCTTCCAGACAGGAATTGCAGCTTCTTCCGGGGCCCACCCAGGACCTGGGGTCTGGCAGCCTCTTTCCTGTGTGAGCTGCTGTCTCGAAGGCTGGGGCTGCGTGGGTCCCGGCACCCTCTGCAGAAGGTAATGCTTTCGGATGGCAGCACAGTTCTGTGACAGCAGGGTGTACATCTCAGGGAGTGGCGCCCCCAGTGCGTCCACTGCATTATGGCCCCAGGCTTCCAAGATCACAGCCTGGGCATCGCTAACCTGCCCAGAGGCACTGGCTTCAGGTGCTGGCCACTCAAGCACACTGGATCAATGGAGATTAGCTGGGGGTGTTGAGGACAGTGGGAGAGGCTGCCTCGCACTCTGAATGGCCCATGCCACGGAGCCAGGGCTGCCCAGCACTGCCTGGCACAGGAAGGGGCCCAGACTCAGGTCTGGGCAGTGTGCATGGTGCAGTGTGGGGCGAGCATGCCCACCTGTCATCTCCGCCTTTTCCTCAGTTTCATGGTTGCAGCCTCACCTGAGAATGTGACTGACAGGCACTCTTGAAATGTCAGTAGTTTAATAGGTTATCCTGGGAGTTATGTGTTGTTTCACCTCTTTATGGCGATATTGGCTATCTTTACTCTCCACTTCCTTCCTCTTCCCTACTTTCCTTTCCTTCCTTCCTTCCTTCCTTCCTTCCTTCCTTCCTTCCTTCCTTTTCTCCCTTTCTTCCTTCCTCCTTTCCTTCTTTCTCTGCTTTCTTGCCCCCGATGTCTGTTTCATTTATTATAAATTATTTATTTATCTTTCAGAGCATCTACCTCTATCTACCTGTGCCAGGCACCAGGCTCTTGGCTTTCTATCCATCACCTTGTCAATCCTAGCAACAACCATTTCAGAGATGCAAAAACTGGGTTTGCGGGCGGGGGACCTCCGATGACTCTCATACAGTTCAGAACTGAAAGATCCTGGCATCAAGCCCTAGCTGGTTGGGCACCAAGGCCTAAAGCCCATGTTCCCCATCACATGCTGCAGGCATCCAAGCCCCTGGGCTATGACTGCCCGGCCTGGATGGGTCTGTTCACAGGGAGAGAGATAAGGACGCTCGTCCCACTGTGGTAGATCTCACTGCAAATGTAATGGTGTCTGATTTCTGCTTTTCCTATTTAATCACTCTTGACTCAGTGATCTAGTGACTGTATGAGATAGCTGGGAAGAATGAAGGACTTACTTTCTTTCCTTCTCTAAAAGCCCTCAAACTCCTGGGAGATGACACGGCAACTGAGGTGTGAGTGTGACAAATGCAAACAAACTAGGTGGCAGGTGTCAAACTCCTCCTTATTGAGCTCCTGCTTATCTGAGCATTGGCAGACCGGGTGTCCACCTATGAATAAGCCACTTCAGCAAATTGGATGACAAAATCAATATTCCACTTTGTTCACTTGGGGATCATGTTGATTGGGAGGCTGCTTATGCATGACCTGGGCCCTGCCACACGTGAACCTATCTACAACATGCATGCTATTATTATGCTCGGCGTTCGGATCTGGACGCTGAGGTTGGTGAGGCTCAGTGATGTGTCCAACATCGCAAGTCCTGTGAGCTCTGTCTGACTCATAGCCTAGGGGTCACTGTGCCATATGGGTCCTAAAATCAGCAGGTGTCTAGGACGCTCCCCTTTCTTGGACAGGAGCTGCGTCCTGCCTTTACCTTCACCCAGGTCTCTACCCTGGAATGCCTGACTCCTCCCACAAAAGTCTCACATTTTCATATCAATAATGGCCACAATTTATGGGTTATTTTGTGCCAGCTACTTATGTATATTATTTTATTTGGTCTTTATAGGAACCCTGAAAAGTATGTAGACCTTATTTAATCTTCACAGGAACATTGAGAGGGGGGTGACTTATTCCTAGTGTGCGCATGAAAAAGTAGGTTCAGACGGTTGAAATTCTTGGCTGAAGCCAGCTGGTGGTAGCAGTCAGCAGAGCTGGGCTCCAGTGAATGTTTTTCTGACTCTAAAACTCATGCCCCCGCCAACGTCATTGTATTTTCTCTCATTTGCCTTTTATAATCCAGCTCAACCTCCACTGTCCAGCCAAAAGTGTCTGTGGTCATCCCGATGAGAGGTGATGCTGGCAGCTACTCCTATGAGTCCCAGACATTTTTTCTCTCCTGGCATCTAGCCACATTCTGTCTGATTTTGGTTATTTGGGTGCCTACTTACTTACCAAATATAATTTTTTTTAAATAGGAAGAAATCTCTACTGGACTCAAAGCAATCTGAAGAAGTATTAGGCCACTTTTGTGTTTCTGCTACTATCTAGGGCCATGCCTGGATCTTAATCATAAACCACTGATAAAAATGTAGTTGATTAACAAAGACATTGAGTATATGATATAATACAGTTGAACTGTAATGATATTCAGCAGGTGGGCTGATGTAGAGAAGACATCACCAAATATGCCTGAGTTGTTGCCACATTGAATGCAGGGCCACAACTGGAGGTGGGGTTACTATTTTCAAAGCCTGTCATCTCTGTTCAAGACTATAATTTCCTTAAGAATTTTTCTTAAACTAAGCTATTCCTTTTCAAGAGATAGGTGTGCATCGGTGCACACACACACAAACACACACCCCACACACACCCACATACACCCCACTTGCTGTATATGCTGTAAAAATTAGGATAAAGAAAAGTGCCACTTGCCATGTAGAACGTGACCATCCTATTTCTAGAAGGGCTGTCCCAGAAGCTGAGGTAGCAGAGGATGTACACGGCCCCCACGAGCAGGTTGAACAGCCTCCAGTGGCAGGTGCTGTCGATGATGTCACTCTGCTGGGCAACAAGCCACAATGTCATCACCAGCCAGTGGGCACCTGCAGAGAAGCCGGGTGCAGACGTCAGGGTCCACGCAGGGAGATGGGGGGACAGGAAAGGACACAGAGACCAGGGGCTGGAAGCCTCTCTGACCACATTTGACTCGAAACATCAAAATCCAGAAGAGATTTGAGGGGGACACAAAACCAACACAGTTTATCTTTGCATGTATTATCCCATTTTATCCTTATAAAGGGTATCTGACCTAATTTGAAAATGGCAAAAGAAAGACTAGCTTCAATAACACTTGCCAAATATTGTATACCTATGCCCTTTTTATTCCAGAAAGTGTTTAAAGAGCCAGTTATACAACTGACTGCCAATTATTTTAAAATTGTTAGAAGAGCTAAAAACCTCCACATCCAAAGGAAAGAACCCTATGTGGTGCAGCTTTAATTTTTATTCCCATATTTTAAGACGAATAAATCCTTTTGGATTTCAAGCTGAATTTTTTTAAAAAGAATAACAAAATAGCTAATCTCTCTTTAGAAGCACAGTTTTTGTTCAAAAAAATATCTGTTTTGCCAATAACTGTATTTAATGTTTGCTCTTGGCCCAAGGGGCAAATATTTCTTAGTGTCTCCAATTCTCTTAAAACAAGAGTACAGTGTTCCTTCTTGCAGAGTATATTCGCTGATGACCAGAGATGACAGCTCTCCTTGGCAGGGACACACAGGCCCTATTCAGGGAGTCTCCAGAGCCAGATAGACTCTCTGTCCTTGCCATTCATATTGCCTGTGCCTAGACTGAGGGAGGAGGGAGGGCTTGGATTTAGTGGAGCTGTCCTATTTGCAACAGAGGAGATGTCTAAGATTCAGCATTCAAAGTAAATGGTGCACTTTTGGAAGCTATGTGCAGTATCACATATATACTGTATATTTTTATATCAGGTGAGGCAGGTGGGACCTTGTACCTCCCTCCTGTTTCAGTGACAGTTTTTCTACATAAAAGATTTTGGCCTGTAACACAGAACAGTCTCCTGAGAAGTTCTCTGCTCCAGATTTAGCTGGGAGTGTTGAGGGCTGGGACGTCTAAGCTATGGCAGAGTATCTCCCAAGAGAGCCAGCACGCGTTCCTTCCTGCTCTGGATGTGTACTCATCGGGAATGCAGTCTAGTCCTCCATGCTCTTGAATCTGGGCTGGCTGTGCTTGCTTTGACTGGCAGAATACAGCAGAAGCAATGCTGAGCCAGTTCTAAGCCTGTTTTCACAGAAGACTAGCAGTTTCCAGTTCCTCGCCATTGGAATTCTCAGCTGCTAATTCCTGTCAAGGCTCTTTATGAATCTGAACACCTGCTGCCCCATTGCCATCTCTGAGGCCCCCCAAGCAAGCTCCATTCAGCAGAGAGCCCAGTCAGCCTGCAGGCCTGGGATTGAGGATCATAAGTGGTTATTCTTGAGACCTTCATTTCTGGGTTGGTTGGTTATGCAGCAACAGATGACCAGATCATTAGCTCAGCTCACCTGCAACCACGAAAACCCAAAAGTGGTAGGCTTTGTAGAACAGAACCAGACTCAGCACGCGGGTTCCCAACATGCCCATCCTCCAGAGCTGCTGGCAGAAGAGGGCGGCCCATGGCATGGCCAGGTGGCCTGGCTTCATGAAGCCCATGAAGCGAGTGTAGGACACCAGTGCCCAGGCGAGTGAGGACCAGGAGAACAGGGTGCTCACCCCTGCAAGGGAAGCAGAAAGACGTGGTATGCTCTGAAGGTTCCGAAGTAACAGTACCTTGTGAAGATTCACTCATGGCATTTCTTTAATGGGATGTGTAACCTCTTGTTAAAGCCTGGCTGCACAGAGAGTATCACTAACCCACCACTTTGACCAGTAGGTAACATAACAACTCTATGCCCAAATCCACATGTCTATATTCAGGAAGAAACGGGGATATGCAGGAAATATTTCCACTGCCCAGTGTACTAAATGCTCTTCCCAGCAAATGGGCTGGACTCTTTCTTTCTATGCCCTTTCAGAAAAACATCTCAGCTCCTGATCCTCTAAGTCCTCTGTATATAACAGAGCTGATTCTACAAGGCTCTGAACATGGTTCCACCCCAAATGTACTTTGCTGTTTTATCCATATGAAGGAGGTTTGATAAAAGAACCAAAACATCAAATGGTGTCAGGCCCTTTGATAAAGATGGATGGAAGGACAGTGCAGGCATATATGTGAAGCATTTAATTTATGCATATGCAACTGTGGACACTCAGCAAAGAAGAAGGGAGAGATGAAGATGGAAGGGGAGAGGTGGGGAGGGAGAGAAGGGGGGAAGGGGAGGGGAGAGAAGGGGATAGCAGGAGACAGAGGGAGAGGGAAACAAGAAGCAACTGAGAGAAACAGGGAGAGACATAATGAGAATGTGAATGGCCTGAAATGAGTGGGAGCTGGAGACAAATGTTGCTGGGGCCTGAGTTGGTCTCAGGTCTGTGCTCTGTGGTGAAAGTTACTCACCTGGCACAATATCTGTGAAGTCTGAGGCTAGAAAAACATATGTCTGAAGCAGCAGGTGGGGCCCAGCCTGCAGCAGGGCCTCCAGGAGTCGAAGGGCCGACAGGTCGGCCTCCTGCAGCTGCAGCCAGCCTCGGTGAGGAGCCTCCTGTTCCTTCTTCAGAGCAGTCAGTGCAGCATCCCAGTGCCTAGGGAACAGCAGAGGGCACGTGACATGGAGCCAGACTGTGGCGAGATTCAATAGGACCAGCTTTCATTTAGAGACATACTACATGCTAAGCAATATCCTATGCCCTTACTAGTCACCTAGAGTTACTAGTTAGGCTGTTGCCAGGCTCTGACTGCAAGCAGAAGACGTTAATTCCATGTAAGTTCCCCGAGTCCCATGGCGCTCAGCCAGGCCACACTCTTCCCACGTCTGTTACCCCAGTACCTCACCTGGGGGCCCTCTGAGCTGGAGCGGCTGCGTGGCAAGGGAACCCAGACTGCCAGCGATGTGAGGTTCGGCAATCACCCCGACCTGAGTCCCACCCCGGATCCTCCTGGGAAGGGAATTAATTTATCGACAGATATTTGTTGCAAGGTACTGTGTGTTGTCATCTCTTTGGAGGACAAAAGATGAAACAACGCTCGTGCTCATCCTCACAGAATGTAGAACTGTGTGCTGCTAAAACTGGGGCACATGAAGAGCAGACAGGGAAGAAGGATCTGGGGGATTTGCTGGGGGGTGGCCAGAGGTCCAGGTGGCTGGAGCACCATGCGGAGCTTGGAGGCTGATGTGGTCCCAGTGAAGTAGATCAAGGCCCTGAACTTCAGGCTATGGGGTTTGGATTTTGCTCTGGAAAAATGAATTCGGCAGAGGTAATATGTACTGTTTGGGGTATGAGATGAATGTGTATGGATTTGTGTGTCTATGTATGTGTATGTGCCTAGTGCATGTGCAGGTATATGTGTGCACACACATGTGGTGTACATGTGCTTGTGTGTGTATGTGTATCTGCATGTGCATGTACACATGTGTGTGTGCAAGTGTGCAAAACATGTGCATATGTATATAGGCATTATGTGCTTGCAGATGTGTGGTGTGTATGTTTATATGTGTGTGTGCATGAAGGTATATGTGTGTATATCATGTATGTGTGCAGTGTGTATGTGTAGCATGTGCAGTGTGAGTGTGTGTGTGCACACGCATGTAGTGTGTGTTTATGAACAGGGGATAGGAACATCAGGAGGAAATAGAGCTAATAGAATACTTCCAGCAGTAATCGGTGAAGGGTGAGTTAGAAGGGAGCCCTAGTACTGGAAAGTAGGGAGCAGGTGCAGGAAATAGTGGGGTTGGAGATCAGGATTTGATGACTGAACAAGGGAGATGAGGGAGGTGGCAGTGGCTTTGAGGTTTCAGGCCTAAATGACTTGGAAATTGTGGTGCTACCGATGGAAATAAGCCAGGTGAGGAGTGCTGGATTGGCTAAGATATGAATTTCTTCAGCAGCGAGGAATGTGAGGATGGGTGGAGCCCCCATAAGGAGCGATCTGGATGACCAGTTGTGGTTGAGGGACTGGAAGTGGCCAGAAGAGACTGTGTGAAGACAGCACAGGCCAAGGACAGCACCCTGGGGACAGTTCCCACTAAGGGGCCTGGATACAAAAGGGACACCAGCAAGGGTGGGTGGAGGCCAAGGACCAGGCAGCGGAGAGAGCTGCTGGTGTCTGCACTGTGGATTACAGGATGGGGTGGCCCAGGGCCACGGGGACACATCTGCTCACCCAGCCTGGGTGGCCCTCCTAGGCTCTCGGAAAAGGAATCAAGCACCAGAGAAAGAAGTCAGAACATGTCCTTGCTTCCGTCTGTTTCCCAGGAGCCTACGCCAGACACCTTTACTGGAAACTTCATCTCGAGTAGAAAGTGGCACAGCCGCCTTCCTTACAGCCTGAAGAGCCACATAGAACCCATGACAACGAAGCCACTCCCCACCACACCTGCGGGCTGTCAGGCTTCGAGTCTCGCCTGGAGGTGAGATTTCGCCACCACCCACCAATTCCTCTCTGGGTCTACCCAGCAGCAGCAACCAGGAGACGACCACCGCCACCTGCACACGAGCCTGCTGCCCAGCAAACCCACCGGATTCTGCTTCCCTGTCTTGTCCAAGTTAAGAACTAGACATCACTTCAATTTAGCAACTCCTGAAGCCAAGCTGGATGCATCTCAAAGGTCACCTGCAAAACTTCCTATAGAGACCGCTAAGGCTCTGACTGGCAGGTGACAAGCTGGACCCTGATGGTTGGCAAACATTTCTATGTCCGGGGCAGAAGATTCGGGGACTCCTCTTTGAAATGGCTTTATTCGTGAGATCCCACGACAGATGTCTAAGAAAAACAACTTTCCTTTTTCATGATTTGGAATCCTGGAGTGAATCCATTTCTTACTGTGTCTTGATTCCTGACATAAACTTAAGAAAAACATATGACACTAAAAAATGTAACCACGAGGGCAGGCAGTAGTTTTCTTTTCACTCTCAAATCATTTGTTCCTGACACGGGGTAGTTTCCTCTTCTTGCTCTTCCAGAAAGCTTTGTTTGTTCAATATGCATTTTTCTTGGGCTTTGAAAAGTCCACCTGCTACAGACCACAGGAGAAGTAAGAGAAAAGAATCACAGCTTTTTGCGAGGCCAAGGCAGGAGGATTGCTTGAACTTGGGAGTTTGAGACCAGCCCTGGCAACATAATGAGACGCCATGTCTACAGAACAAAAGAAAAATGAGCTGGGATAGTGGTGGGTGCCTGTAGTCCCAGCTACTCAGGAGGCTGAGGTATGAGGATCACTTGAACCCAGAAGGTCAGGGCTGCAAGTGAGCCATAATTATGCGACTGCACTCCAGCCTGGGTGACAGAGCAAGAAGACTCTCGCAAAAAAAAAAAAAAAAAAAAAAAAGGAAGAAAAATGAAAGATGTCTTTTAGAAACGTAAGATTCAGGGTGGAAAGAAAACATATAAATGCGAAAAGCTTAAAGAGGAAGAAATATATCATCAGTATCAAAATGAGTGGCTTGGGTAGTGGTGGAATCAGAGTCACAGGCAGAGAGAATAAGGTAGTCAGGGAATGCTTCCTGGAAGAGGAAGACAGGCAAACTCTGGATAGGCAGGTGGTAGAAAGAGCCTAAAGGAGTGTCTGGGGTCAGTGGCACAGGGTACAAGGCACTGAAACGAAGGTCCACGTCTGGGAATAGTGAGTATCTGGTGCTTGGTAAGGCGGGGGTCAGGAGAGGCTGAGTTGCGGGGCTACTCCTGTAAGAAACAGAGGACCAGTGGGAAGGTGACCAGCCCAGTTTTCTGAAACAAGCTGTCTCGAAACCATTGCACAGAGAGAAGTTCAGGCTGAGACCCCTGGACAGCCACTAGGGAAGCTGGGGTGAAAGCTGAGGTGGGACGGAGATCGTGGGGATTTGGTCACTAGGTCCTATGAGATGGTGTCCGACATCTGTCCTCAGGGTCACTGCATCATTCCAGGTCCTTATCAGCTCTTGCCTGGATTTCTGGCTGCCTGCATGGACCCCGTCCCTCCCAACTCTGTTCCATTTTATTGTCCCTGGTGCCATCTGTCTACAGGCTCATTTGCCCATATTATTCCTTTGCTCAAACCCTTCCAACAGGTCTCCAATGCCTGAGGATAAAATCCAGACTCCTTCACCCAGTAAAAAACTTTCTTCATGGTCCAGCCCATTTATCTCCTGCCACATTCCTGCCATCTAGGAAATTCTTACCCTTTAGTCTCAAGAAGCTTATCCTAATTTCCCACACACACCACTTCTGGCACGCATCTATGTCTTTGCACCAGCGGCTGCAGCTTTGTGTCGGAAATGCCTGTTCCCTCCCTACATTGATGGACATCGTAACATCCTTCAAGCCTCACTCGAGGAATCCTGAGGCAGGACTGGGCCCTCCAGGGCTAGGGCTATATTTTACATACTTTTAAATATTAAATCTCCACCCATTTATGCTGAACTTGTCTTACATACCTTTAGAGTTTACCTTAACTTTCCTTTTGAGAACCTTGAACTTTCACTAAAGAAAAATTGCTAAACCAAGATGCATGGCAAAGATGAGATAGGCATTCTTCTGTCATCTCATGCTGAGTTTACAAGTGGATTTGTGGGCTTAAAAAGAAAGATGAAAAAGATGTTGGTAACATACACTATTTAAGTGGAAGTAAAAAACCTAAGTAGAAGAAAGTAATGATCTTTGTTTAAATAAGTGGTCACCAATGTCAGGCTCTCTTGAACAGAGTCAGACTAAAAATTAACATAGTATGTCTTATTGGGAAAGTTAAAAAGAATACACTTATGGCTTAAATCCTTGCGTTTTTCTATTTATTTATTTATTTATTTATTTATTTGAGACAGAGTCTCATTCTGTTGCCTAGGTTGGAGTGCAGTGGCGTGATCTCAGCTCACGGTAACCTCTGCTTCCCAGGTTGAAGCGATTCTTATGCTTCAGTCTCCTGAGTAGGTGGCATTAAAGGTGTGTGTGACCAAGCCTGGCTAATTTTTTTATCTTTAGTAGAGATGGGGTTTCAACTGTGTTGGTCAAGCTGGTTTAGAACTCCTGGCCTCAAGAGATCAGCCTGCCTCCACCTCCTAAAGCACTGAGATTACAGGTGTGAGCCATCACGCCCGGCCAAATTCTTGCTTTTTTTTTTTTATTTTTTATTTTTGAGACGGAGTCTCGCTCTGTCGCCCAAGCTGGAGTCCAGTGACGCAGTCTCAACTCACTGCAAGCTCCGCCTCCCGGGTTCACGCTATTCTCCTGCCTCAGCCTCCCAAGTAGTTGGGACTACAGGCGCCCGCCACCACACCCGGCTAATTTTTTGTATTTTTAGTAGAGACGGGGTTTCACCATGTTAGCCCGGATGGTCTCGATCTCCTGACCTCGTGATCTGCCCGCCTCAGCCTCCCAAAGTGCTGGGATTACAGGTGTGAGCCACCGCGCCAGGCCTCAATCCTTGCATTTTTACAAGCAACTTTGTGTTTTACTGGATTCTCAGTTAGTAGATTCTTTTGTATTTTGTTATGAGGACGCTGAAAGGGACCTATTCTTAGGCAATTCAAAATTGTGCAAAACGCAATTGTTTTGGCTCCCCCTACAGGTCCTTTTGCAGAACTGCAATTTGGAAAGCTGAATTGCTTCGCTAAAAACACTTCTCAGTGTTTTTGAACAAAATGTGCTAGTTTCAGGATGAGGAATAGATCTACTGCTGTCTATTTTAACTTTCAAAGCTTTCCTCTATGGAAGTAAATTTCTGTGTTTTGGTTCATGTTTAACCTGAGAAACACTGCAAATCTTGCAGCTTTTATGCTTGCACTGGCTGTGATAAACCTTAGGGCCAAATTGTGACCCGCTTCCAATAACTGTGCATTCTGGCTCTATCTTGTTTTATAACATTTCATCTCGATACCTGGCCTTTCTCACTTCTTTTCTTTTCTTTTTTGTTCTTTTAAGGATGTGTATTTTTAAAGTCACCTTAACTTCTTTTTAAAAAGAAGAATAAATATATATGACCAATGGTTTTTCCTAATTTATAATTTTCATGTATCTCTTCACTTATCTATATGAGCTCACTAGTATATCCCAGATTGTTCAAGTTGATTTTTTTATATACACCAGAAAATCATGGCATCACTTAAGAAAATTAAGAGTGCATGGGAAAGACAGTGTGGGGTCCACTGTGAAATACCAGCAACATGAATTTGGACACACCGTGGTTCCCTGGCAGCCCCCATCTCTGAGGAAGGCAGTGGATTCCATGGGTCCTGAGGGTCCACACAGCCTCAGAAAGCAGATTTGTCTAACTATTACCCAGGAAGCTTCTCTAAGTGACCAACTGGGCTTACCTCTCTCTTTGGGCTACCAAACATGGGCTTATGGCAGCTGACTCACTCAACAGGCATCTGTCCTCAGGGGTTCATGCCTCACGACTGTGATGGTCAAAGCCAAGTAAGACCCAGAGCCATTATGGATTGATTACTGGGCTGCGCCGATCAGGGAAGGGGACGACAATGGCAGCTAGGGCACAGGAGAGGCTCTAACCCTACGAGGCCCTCCGAAAGATCCTTCTCTGCCTTCTCCATGGAAGGACGGGCCCTTTCTTTTCAGAGGAATGGCACTGCTTGAACACAAAGGCTCAGCTTTTGGCAAAATGCCTGTGGCTGCAAATATGCTTTTGGTGCTGTTAGAGGTTTAGGGTCCAACTCTGAGGGTCCAGTGAAATTGAGAGTGGGTGCTTGAAGTCTTTCTCAGGAGCACCCTCTACCTCCTAGCTGAGATTCTACTCTGGGCGGGATGGCATCATTCCCTGCTCGCAGTGATGCTCTGTGTGGGGCTCAACACTCATTTCAGTGCCTCCGGAGAAATTCTTGGGAGTGGCTTGCAGACATAAACCCCCAGGACACAGAGCAGCATTGGCCACGACCCCTTGAACACCTTTCCAACCCTCAGTGCCTATGATATAATGAACACTTGAGCTGCAGGGCTTCGCTGCTCTGATCCCTGAATTTTTCTCCCTTAAAAAAAATCCTGTGGCTGGGCGTGGTGGCTCATGCCTGTAATCCCAGCACTTTGGGAGGCCAATTTGGGCGGATCGCGAGGTCAAGAGATCGAGACCATGCTGGTTAACACGGTGGAACGCTGTCTCTACTAAAAATACAAAAAATTAGCTGGGTCTGGTGGCACGCGCCTGTAGTCCCAGCTACTAGAGAGGGTGAAGCAGGAGAAATGCTTGAACCCAGGAGATGGAGGTTGCAGTGAGCCAAGATCGGGTCACTGCATTCCAGCCTGGGTGACAGAGCGAGTCTCTATCTAAAAAAAAAAAAAAAACAAAAAACAAAAACAATCCCTATCAACCCAGTGGAATTATGAGGCAGCAGCTGACAGCTGAAATGTGCCCTTGATATAAACTCACTGACACATCTCTTCTCATAGCTCCTTGAATCCAGGTTCTCAAAGTAGAAAAAATCAGCCCTCACCTGTCGAGATGGTCTGTCAATCACAGATAAGCCCACTGGGCCCCAGAACAATCCCTGGCTACTTCTTTAGAGAAAAAATTAGCCCTGGCATCCAAATGACAATTTCCTGAGACGAAGTCTTGAAGCAAATGTCAACAGGCTGGCTTCATTGTCTAGTCTGTGGTTCACCAAAGCTATGCCATCTTCCTGTTCTAAGGTGACAGGTGTGCAGATGGAACTGCCTTACGCAAGTTGCTTTATATAGAACTAACAGCTCAACCAACAAATCAAAACAGCAAGACAGGACTTCAACTGAAGACAAGAAAAAGCCTTTCGTAAGGTCACAGCTGCACAGAGAAAGAGCCCCTGAGGTTGGAGATGCTCAACAACGTGCAGGCTGGACCCGGGCATGCTAATATCAGAGCAGGGGTTTGCTGTGGCAGCTTTGAACCTCTTCCCAATGCTGAACTTTTGTGGACCTTGAGGACAGAATCCACATGGACAGAAGATTCCTGTCACTGCACTTATGCAATTGTGTTCCAGAGGTGAAAGAGGCAGCTGTTCTTACCGCTTCCAAACACCAAGCTGTAGGAGGTGCAGCATCACCAAGGAGCAATGCCCTGGATGCCCGTCTGCTCGGAACCACAGGTAGCTCAGGGCCTGGACCAAGAACCCAGGCAGGAGGACAGCAAGGGCCAGCCACCCCCACAGAAGCCGTCCTGTGGTGAAGTAGTAAGCCACGGTGTAAAGGCCTGGGGGAGAAGGGGAAAGGCAAGCAGGTTGTTGGAAGGCTGGAGTGAGACTGGGTACCTGCATTTTAAACAGTTTAACATTTTCTGGATGTTAATGATGTTCTGACCTCTTAAAATTTTTCTGGCTGGGGAGTGACTGCCCCTCCCAGGGCTCGCAATTATTTGAGCTAGCAAAGGGCCCAGCCTGGAGGAGCTTGCCTTTGACATGCGAACTAAATCTAGCCAGAGCCAGACATCCCCTACCTGGCCCATACCCCTGCAGAAGGCAATCTTCTTTTGCCTTAATCATCTCAGGGCCCAGTGCCAGGCAACTAGGGACCACCCTTATACCCCAAAGCCACAGAAATTATTCAAAGAGCTAATCTGAAGCTGGTGCCCTGCCCCAGCAAAGGGTTTGGCCTCAACTTCCCCTGGTTCCTGTCTCCTGCCTCCTGACCACCCTGGTGACATTCCCCTGTGGCCCGGCATGGTGTGCTACGTCTCCTGTCCTAGGACGTGTGAGTACAGCAAACTTTGCTTTCCAGAGTCTCTTCTGTGTCTCGTCTTGTGGCCACACCTAACTATCTCATTAAAAACAAAACCAAAGCACTGTGGGAGGCCGAGGTGGGCAGATCGCTTGACGTCAGGAGTTCAAGACCAGTCTGGGCCACATGGTGAAACCCCCTCTCTACTAAAAATACAAAAATTAGCAAGTGTGGTGGCTGCGTGCCTGTGGCTGAGGCACCAGAATGGCTTCAACTCAGGAGGCAGAGTTTGCAGCTATTCGAGATTGCACCACTGCATTCCAGCCTGGGCCACAGAGTGAGACTCTTGTCTCAAAACAAAACAAAACAGTAACAAACCAACACAGTGTCCCCATCACCAGCAAGAGTCTCCTAGGAGCAGCCTGGGAGCCAGCAGAGCCTCTGGCAACAGGGACAGGCATTCACTAAATGACAGTGTCAGGGCTTTCCAGAGCTGTTGGGCAATATACGACATTTGCGAAGCGCCTAGCATCTTGTGCATCCTCGAGAACGATGAAACCTCCTCTCCGGTTTGTTAGCTTGTTTGTTTTCGATGGTGGTTACACAGTGGAGAGAGAATCTGCACTCCGCAGTCAGTAACTCCGCACTACGGAACAGTTAGTCCCTGTGGGGTCACAGCTCGCTCTGTGGGGTCCCTCTTCTCCTACTTTCACATGGGGAACTCCCTAGCCTGGAACTTTGGGCCTCCCCAATACTCCTAGCACCCCCTCCTGAGGGTTGTCTGAGGCTGATCGTGGAGGCGGTGCGCTGGTAGAGGCACCGCACACAGGCATCCTTTCACACAACTGTTACTTAGGTTTTCCAGTAGTAAAGTTCTAAGTGGATGAATGAACACAAGCCGAAGATTTTAGGGAAACTGGGAAAACTGCCCTGAGGTATAGCTGCAGACGCTGCAGCTCTGGACCGCGGGCTCAGGCAGCCCTTCTTAGCGCCCAGGCTGGGTCCGGCTCTCACCACCCCGAGCGTCCTGCGGCAGCCTCCCTTGCACAAAAACCCTTGGGTACTGCAGGGGTGGGGAATGCTGACACCCAGTCCGTGCCCAGCTGGAGGGCAACGGAAGACACCTGGGGTGGGTGCCGACCCCGCGGGTCCTCTCAGCCCTTCCAGTTCGGGGCGCGGAGCCAGAGCGCTTGCGCGTCCTCCGTGTGCGTCCTGCTCTGCGCGCCTCGGAAGCAGCCGGACTTGCGGGGACGCCCGCGAACTCAGGTAAAAGTCCCGAGGCGGCGTCCCCAGGGTCCCCCCTCTTCTACCCCAGGGACTCTGCCCCGGAAGAGGCTTCCGCAGGGAGCCCGGCGGAAGTGGGCGGAGACGCTCCTCCCGGCACTGAAGGAGTTACGAGTTCAAACCAGAAGGGCGCGAAAAATGGGGCCATCTTGCTCCGCCGCGGCTGGCGGGCTCTGGGCTCCCCCTGCGACGGAGGTGGCCCAAGAGGGTCGCGTCCCGCCCCGTCCAAAACCCCGAAGCGGAGTCGCCATCGTACAGGGCCGCGTGGATGCGGAGCCCTGTCCCCCTCCCCCCGCCACCCCTCCTGCGAGCGGCCTCCAAGTCGCAGGGTCCCCCTGGCCGGCCGGGGGTCAGGGGAGAGCCCGGGCGCCCCCAGACTTGCGCTCAGCACATCTTGGCTTCGCAGCACTTTGCAAAGCTTGTGATGGAAGAAAGGGCAGATACATCTCCCCTGGTTCTGCGAGGGGATCTTGCATGCGTGGGGCGGGGGGATCGTGCATGGGCGGAAGGAAGTCAAGCACCAGTCGAAGGGCGGGGGACCGAGCATGGGTGGAGGAAAATCATGCATCCTTGGGGGGATCGTGCATGCATGGGCATCCACTAAGGACGGGGGGACGTGCTCTGCAGGTGGGGTGGCTACCACCGTGCGTCACCGGCGCGCAGTGCTGGGCGCAGGCCGGGGCAGTGCCCGCCCGGGCATAGGCAGCTTGTGCGGCTCCCGGCGCCGGGGTGGGGTTGGGGGCTGCAGGGGTGAGCACAGCCTCGGGCTTCCGCACTCACGCGCGCTCTGCTCGGCCGCCTGCAGCAGGGCCGAGAGCCCCAGGAGCCCCGCGTGCATCCTCCTTGCCGACCCCGCAGCCTGCGCCCGCCCCTTCCCCTGCCCGCGGCCCCGCGTCGGGGAGGTTTCCGGCCCGGGGCCCGGCTGCGGGGTGCATTTCTCCCTGAGCCGTTAGGCGCGAAGTGTTAGGTCTGGTTTATTCGTAGTGGCCAGCAGGGGAGGGAGGGAGGATGCTTGGGGTTTCTGGCTTTCAGGGTGGGTGGGGACGGGGTGGTGGAGTCCAGCTCAGGTCAGGGCTCCTGATAAGGGCAGAAGCGGGTTCTGCGCTGCCCCCAACCCTACAACCGCCAGGAAAGCGCTTGGTGAGCGTCGGGACTGCGCAGGTTCCTCGGGAGGTGGCTAAACTGGCCACCGCCTCTGGGACCGCCGAAAGCAAGTCCGTTAACCACTAGTCAGGGAGTAATACTGTGTTTGAGTAAATATATGTAGAGTTGGGTTAGAATTGTTGATTGGGTCTTTCTGAAATCTTACAGTTGTGTGGCCAGAAAACACAGGGCACGTTAGCCGGTATCGTGGTCTACACCTCCCCCACAAATCCGTCCCAGGCTGTATCCTCATGAAAGCTTTTTCCAGATGTGCTTGAGGGTTAAGAACCCAATGTGCCAGAAGAAAAACTGCACATTCGAAAACCTTCTCTTCGGAGATATCTATATCTATATTTATATATATTTACAGATATAGAGAAATATACACACACATATCTGAAAACATTCTGACATTTTAAAAACGGCAAGACAGACTTTTATTCAGAACCATCGCCTTAGATGTAAGGGACTGCACTGAGGTTTTCAGCAGGGGAGAGAGATTGGGGTCCAAAAATAATAAGGAAAAGCGGGGATTTATAGCCAAGGAGCAGGGTGGGGGATGGTGGATGGAAAGTCATTGAGAAGGGGACATCAAGTGGGGGTTCTGGCTCCCCTCACCTAACAGGATTCTTGCTGAGGGTGGGCCAAGGTGATCCACATCCGGGATGGGGGGTGGGGTGGGGCAGGTGTTGGAATTTGGTCAGATATGGAGGGTATTCAGACACCTGGGGTGGGAAATTGGAGTTAAACTGACTTAGCAGGATTCTTGCTAAAACTAGACTCTGCAGGGACAGAGAAAGGAATGCCCAGGTTGGGCCCAGTGGTGCAGAGAGCTCGGAGGAGGCTGTCCAAAGTCTGATCAAGGAGACATTGTTTGTCATTCATGTATATACCCATATATTGTAATAGGCTGTTCTTGTATGACTATAAAGAAGTACCTGAGACTGGGTAATTTATAAGAAAAGAAGTTTGATTGGCTCACAGTTCTTCAGGATTTACAGGAAGCATGGTGCTGGCATCTGCTCTACTTCTAGGAAGGCCTCGGGAGCTTATGCTCATAAGGGAAGGTGAAAGGAGAGCAGGCACATCCCATGGCGAAAGCATGTTCAAATTAGCATAAGAAGAAAGAGAAATTGGCCAGGTGCGATGGCTCACGCCTGTAATCCCAGCCCTTTGAGAGGCCAAGGCAGGCGGATCACCTGAGGTCAGGAGTTTGAGACCAGCCTGGCCAACATGGCGAAATATTGTCTCTACTAAAAGTACAAAAATTAGCCAGGCATGGTGGTGGACACCTGTAATCCCAGCTACTCGGGAGGCTGAGACAGGAGAACTGCTTGAACCTGGGAGGTGGAGGTTGCAGTGCGCCAAGATTGTGCCATTGCACTCCAGCCTGGGTGACAGAGGGAGACTCCATCTCAAAAAAAAAAAAAAAAAAAAAAAGAGAACTTGAATAGTCCAGTGAGTGTTAGAGAAATTAAACTGGTAGTCAAAGACTATTCAGGTCTAGGTAGCTTTACAGATTAATTCTGCCAAAGTTTCAATTAACAGTTAACTGCTACCTAATATAATTTGGTCCAGGAAAAAAAGACCAAACTTTACCCAGCTTATTTTAAAAGACTGCTGTAGTTTTGATTGTAAACAAAGATATACGTAGAAAGAAAATTATTTTAATGACAAGCACAGATGCAAAAATCCTAGGTAAAATGATAAATTCAAAATATATTAAAATAGTATGATATGATAAGGTGGGTTTTACTATGAATTTTCACAACCCAGAAATCCTTTGATGTCACTCCATTATCATTTTGAACAAGAAAAATCCTCTTTTTTTCTTTCTTTCTTGAGGCAGGGTCTCGCTCTGACATGAGGCCGGAGTGAATAGGCGCAATCTCGGCTCACTGCAACCTCTACCTCCTGGGTTCAAGCCCTATTCTCATGTCTCAGCCTCCCAAGTAGCTGGAATTGCAGGCGTGTGCTACCAGACTCAGCTAATTTTTGTATTTTTAGTAGAGATGGGGTTTCTTCTTGTTGGCTAGGCTGGTCTCGAACTCCTGAGCTGAAGTGATCTGCCTGCCTCGGCCTCCCCAAGTGCTAGGATTGAAATAATCAAATGATTTTTCTTGGTTGGGCACAGTGGCTCACAGATAAGAAGACAAGCATGCTCAGTATCGCAACTACTGTTTAATGTTGTGTTGGAGGGTATACCTAATGTATAAGGAAACTGAAGGAAATAAGAACATGTAACTAGCAGAAGGGAAGAGTGAGACACTCATCATCTGCAGATGCTTGTCTACCTAGAACAATCAACCTTGTCAAGCTGATAAAATAGTTCAAAAGGTGGCCAGGTGCGGTGGCTCACGCCTGTAATCCCAGCACTTTGGGAGGCCGAGGCGGGTGGATCATGAGGTCAGGAGATCGAGACCATACTGGCTAACACAGTGAAACCCCATCTCTACAAAAAAAAAAAAAAAAAAATTAGCTGGCCGTGGTGGCAGGCACCTGTAGTCCCAGCTACTTGGGAAGCTGAGGCGGGAGAATGGCCTGAACCTGGCAGGTGGAGCTTGCAGTGAGCCGAGATCACACCACTGCACTCCAGCCTGGGCAACAGAGCGACACTCCGTCTCAAAAAAAAAAAAAGTTCAAAAGGCCTACTAATATAACTTACAAAAACCAATAGCATTTCTCTGTACACCTACTATACAAAACTGGAAAAATTAAGATAGTTGTAGTAGTTACAATGTCTATAAAGTGCTTAGGAATTGATTTAAAACATACATAAGATTTGTCTGGAGCACACCATAAAACTCTAATAAACAACATAAGAAATGATCTGAGTAGATATATTCTTGTTTTTGATTCAAACAACTTAATAAAGTTGTCAGTTCTTCCTTAATTAATCTATACATTCAGTGCAAACTTATTAAAAATTCCAACATGGTCTTTATGAAACTTGATAGACTTACTCTAAAATGTGAATGAAGAGAGGAGGTCCACAAATTAGCCGACTTTGTAAAGAAGGATAAAGAGGGATTTCTACCCTTCTAGATATTAAGATATATCAAGAAAAAGTCACGTTCATAGAACATTATGGTATTGGCACAGAATAGACAAAAAATCTATAGAATGCAGTGGAGAGCTCAGAAGCTGACCTACAAATACGTAGGACTTGAAATATATGACCAATAGCGGCACCACAAATCAATGGAGAAATACAAATTGTTTAGTGAATGTGTGATAAAATGAGCTTATTAGATCCAAACACTAAAACTAGATCTCCACCTAGCACATGCCCACAGGTGGACGCCAGGTGGAGTAAAGACCTATATATGAAAGATAAGACTTTAACCAAAAGAAGTATAAAAAATGGCAGAATATTTTTATGACTTAGTAATGGAGAATGATGTCTTAAGCAACACCTCAAAACACAAACCACAAGGGAAAGAAGGATTGCATTTTTGTGTGTGTAACAACTGAAGCCTTCTGTTTAATGAAGGACCTTGTGGATGTTAACAGACAGAAGTTAGATACAGTGGGAGAAGTGTTTTGCAATCTTTCAAACTGACAAGTCATTAATATATGAAATATACAAGTAACTCCTATATTTCAACAAAAACGGGGAGGTAGCAACCTCAGTAAAAAAGGGGAAAAGGCAATTTATGGAAGAGAAAAACCTGAAAAGGCCTCATTTACTGAAGAAAATGTTCCCAAACTGAAGATAATTGAAGTGATGCTTAAACCTATCAATATTTTAAAAAGTGCAAAGTGAATGACATCGCTTTATTTATTTATTAGACAGGATCTTGCCCTGCCATCCAGATTGGAGTGCAATGGCATGATCTCAGCTCACTGCAACCTCCACCTCCCGGGTTCAAGCGATTCTCCTGCCTCAGTCTTATGAGTAGCTGGGATTACAGGCACGTGCCACTGTGCCTGGGTAATTTTTTAATTTTTAGTACAGACGGGGTTTCCCTATGTTGGCCAGGCTGGTCCTGAACTCCTGACCTCAAGTGATCTGTCTGCCTCCGTCTCCCAAAGTGCTGGGATTACTGGCGTGATCCACCACTCCCAGCCTGACATCACATTACTTATTTAGATTGGCAAAAATTACAAATTGGGTGATGCCCAGCCTCAGTAGAAGCATAAGGTCCCAGGCTCCAGGGACCTCTGCACTGCTGGTGTGATTAGAACAGTTCAGGTTAAGTGTGGTACAGTCTGATTAAAAATCAGACGCCGTGCCTTCATAATTAAGGCCATTCTTATTTTAATGTTGGGCATATATTTTCTAGTCTTTATCTGTCTATCTTTTCTGTTACATTAATGAAATAAGAATAAGCCTTGAAGTTAATATTCTGCCTTTTACACTTAATGTATCAGGAGTACATTCAAATATCTGTATAGTACTTATTATTGTTAGCAAATCCTACACAGCTGAAGATTTTATTTGTTTACCTATTTTTGTAGTGTTGATACCACTGCAACAACCATTTGTAGAACATAGTTCCTCCACTGTCCTCTGCTGGAATGTTTACTTTTAGATAATTTTCCGGGAGTACGTTATTAGAAATGAGAGTAAACAGAATGTTTTGGCTCTATAAATTTGTAGCAATAGTTGAAGGAGTTGATGTGGAAGATACTGGTGTCTTCTGTTGTCGCTAACCCTGGGATGATCCACGAGCCAGTCAGGCGACCCAACTTCTTAAGCATCCCTCTTCTAGTGCGTAGGAGAAAGCCATGGGTTGCCAAGGCTCTTCTTGCCCCCTCCTCCAAGCCATGTAAACAAATCCTCCCTTAAGCCCATCCAGACCCTGTAATGCCATGGCTTGTTTGCACCTGCATAGATAGCAGATCATGAGAGTGTGCACAGCATTTAATGCCTTCTCAGTGCATGTTGGGTGTATGAATAAATAAGTGAATAAACACGTAAGTGAATGAATGAAAGAAAGCAGCGAGGAAGCGCTGCAGCTCAGTCTAGTCTTGTCCCAGGGCAAACACCCAGTAGGTGGCGCTGTTACACCGGCCGTTGCAAACCCCTCAGCGCACGTTTAAACAGAGGTCTCTGACTCTGGGCCAGAGGAAGTGGAAAACCTGTGTCTTCAAATCTCGTCATTTGGTTTGAAGATGACTTAATGTGAAAATAAATGTATTTTAACGTCATTAAAATAATCCTTAGTACTTGAAAATCTCAGCTAGCTTCTGAATGCTTTGGGAATACTCTCTCCATAGTTAGTGCACACAAGACCGTGGGGTGGGCAGGGCAGGTATTTGCTCACTGAGATCCAGAGAGGGCAGTTCCTCGGCTGGTAGAGGCAGAGTTGGATGCAGAGCCGGGCACAGAGCCAAGGCGTGTCTGACCCCAGTCCAGCGGGATCTCCTGCAAGCCGCAGTGTTTCCAGAGGCGCACTTCAGCGTGTGGAGTGAAAGGAGGGTCTCCGGACATGGGAAGAGCTGCTCTGAGCAGTGTGGCGGCCCGTTTTTGTTTCCTTTCTCTTTCTCCTCCTGGGGCTAGGCAGACACCAGGCACAAAGAAGGAAACAGGTCTTCTGTGAGTGCAGTAGTAATCAGTAAGGGAGAAACCCAGAGCAGCCATCCCTCTTCTGTCTGCTGTGATGCTCCGGCCCAGGTGTCCCTGGGGCTGCCCTCCCCAGGGCCTGTGTGTTGCGTATATGGGGTGGGGTGAGGGCAGCCGGAATTGAGGTGGGGATCCTGCAATTGTGAGGGGCTGTGGGGCAGAGGTGGGTGGTTCTCGCAGGCCTCTTCCTGGACACGTGCACCCCCTCATCCTGCTCTCTTTTTCTTCCTGCACTTACATCATCTCATTTGTTTATTTTCTCATCGTCTGTCTCCCTCTACAGGAGCACCGGAGGAGAGGGACTTCATCTGACTTGTTCACCCCTGTCTCCCAGGCCCTGGCACAGAGGGAGCACTCAATACACACCGATGGGCTGAAGGCATGAATGGACCTGGGGACCAGAGTGATGGTTATTTGGCAGACAGCATGCCCCCCCGGGCAGTAGCCATGAAGACTCTTCTTTTCCTCTCCTCGCCTGCACTCTTTAGGATTGAACAGCATTGGTTCAATGCATATTCTGGGAGCACAGAGAAAAAAGGGATGAAGTTCCACCACTATGAAAAAGGGGCTCCTGTAAGCCAGGTGAAGAAGGGGCAAGGCCCTTCCTGGTCGGCAGGGATCAGGCAGTTGTGTGTGGGAGAGCACGCGAGGAGGGCGAGGGCTGGGGGAGATGGAGCAGGAACATTTGGTTGGGGTCTGAGGCACTGTTCTGCTTGGGGGCTGTGTGGGCAAAGGCAGGGACTGCGCAGGAAGGATTTAGCTAAAGCTATAAAGCTGGAAGAGGGTTTGGGGAATGGCTTTGAAGGTACATTTGTTTTACAAGTTCTTTGTTTTTATCAATATTTGCATGTTACTTGGGTAGCTGTAGGGAGTAGGTTTTTGGGAAGTTAAAGTGCACTCTGTCACCCCTCCTTCAGTCCTACTACTACCCCTAGATACACAATCACCTCAAGTGACTTTCAGGTCACCAGGAATGGGCAAAGTCTAGAATTTGTAACAGAAAATATTTTAGGTCCCCGTCCCTCCCTGTAACCAATAACCAATGCAATATAAATGGAAAAGCATAAAGAAGTCCAGAAATTCTTATTTTCCCCTCAATGACTAGTCACGCATGACATTTTAAAACTAATACTTCACTGGCATCAGAGCTCCTGGGCTGTGCTTCATCAGACTCTTGGGATCTCACTCTGAAGCACATCCTCGATCCGCATGGATTTTTGTCAGAGAATCTTCTGCTTGAAGGGCAGTGTTTGGGGTCTTCCAAGGCACACTGGGCTACGTTAGGCCCCTCACACACGCACAAAGCACGTAAGGCAGAAGGAACCTGGATACTCTTTGTGGTCGATGGCGAGGCGGGCCACCACTGTGGCCCTGAATCCCCCCCCTGAATCAGACCCTTTGTGATCTGACTCTGCGGCTCTTACCATCTGCAGTGGTGTCTGTTTCCCCAGCTCAGGAATCCAGTTGGCCTTTTGACTCGTTTTGACCAATAAAAGCAGCAGAAGGGGCCAGTTATGAACCTAGGCCTCAGGACACCTTTCATGTGGCTCCACAATTCACATTGCCTTGGTAGCAGCCAGCCCCAAGTGGACCTGGAAGCTAACTGCAGATGCAGGGGTAAGCCCAGTGGGAAGGGCTGAATTGTGTGCACGCGAATTCCTGTGTGGAAGTCCTAACTCCTAGTGCCTCAGAATGTAACAGTATTTGGAAATAGGGTCTGTGCATAGGTAATTAAGTTAAAATGAGGCCTTTAAGGTGGCCCCAATTCAGTAGCACTGGTGTCCTTATAAGAAAAGGAAATTTGGATACCGACATACACATGCACAAAGGGGCGAACACACAAAGATACAGGAAGAAGACGGCCATCTAGGAACCAAATCAACCCTTGCAATAACCGGATGTCAGACTTCCAGCCTCCGGGACTGAGAGAAGTAACCTGAGGTTACTCCTCATGCACACACAGTATTCCTTCCTTCTCTGCGTCTAGATACCTGTCTCTCCCAAACATGCATCGTAATCGCCATTCCTAAATCCAGCACCTGGTCATTTATTTATTTTGAAGAGGTAATACGGTAGAATCTTTAGAGCTAAAGTGAGTGTTCTATTTCACTCTCCAGGTTCCCTGTGCTCAGGTGGTCTTCAGCCCGTCACAGGCCCTGGCTGCATTCCTTTCTTCCACTGTAACAGAACCAATGGGGATCTGCCATATTGTGCAAGAAAATATACATTGGCCGCCATTCCGGAAGCACTCAGGGATTTCCGAAGGCGTTGGCCATCGCCTGTGGGGAGGGAAGTGTATTTCAGCTCCTCAGCTGAGAATGGTATTCCCTGTGAATCCCGCGCTGTGGTCTGTGTCAATCTGTGCCACGCTGTCAGTGGTTCTTGGCTTGCAGGACGGCCTCAACTCTAAAAATGCCAGATTCCATAGTATCTGCCCCAAATGCTGACTCTTAGCTCCCTTTTGCACCCCAGCTTCCAGTCCCTGCTAAAGAGATAGAATGGGGTGGCGATTCCGTAACAGGAATGTCTGCAACCTTCTATGAGTGTGAAGACAAGCCAGAGCACAGTCCCTACTTGCCCTGGGCATAGAAGTGCAGGAGCCACTGGGCAGAAAGAGTGGACAGGACTCGGGGGACTGGTACCCCATAGGCCACTAAGCTACATCCACAGCCTCAGAAGGCCGGCGTGATGGGTCGGCTCGGCAGGAGAGGAGGCAGAGAATACAGAAAACAGAAGCCAGAAAGCAACAGCAACAGAAACATCGCCAGTACCTCCAATGTCTGTGATGCTTTAAGAGGCTCTGCCTGAGCTTAGCCCCAGGTGTCATCGATGAAACCCTCTGTGTCACGTGGGGTTTTTTATTCCTCTTTTACAGAGACAGGGTTGAATTTGAGAACAACTCAGTGACTTGCAGGAAGGCCCACTACGAGTGAGTGTCAGAGCTGGGAACCACACACTGTACTTTGGCTCCCAGGCCGAGCCCTCTCCTGTATCCTGCACTTTCTCCCAGGCGGAGCCCTCTTCTGTATCCTGCACTTTCTCCCAGGCCGAGAAATGAATCAGGTGGGAAGTGAGCCCTGGGGACAGGTGCCTCCTATGAGGGAGTTATCTGCAAGGCCTATTTCTAGCGCTAACCATACCTGCTGTCCTAAAAGCCTGGCTCATTCCCTGCACTGTCTGCCTGGTAACTCGGTTCTTGTTCCAGGGAAACAACCCTCAGTCTAAAGAGATACTGGAGGATGTCTCAGTAAGTTAAAAAATATATAAGAATTTTCCTTGAGTCTGTATTATTTTGATCCTCTTCCTGATGCTCAGATTTATTTCTTATTTCTAGACCCTGAGCCGTTGTCAAAACACAGCTTAATCCCCATTCCCTGGGCCGGAGACCCTGCATCCCCCACGCTGTCTGGCTTCGGGTCTTACCTGGGGCAACCTGACCAACAAGAATGCGCAAGGCCAGGAGCCAAAACAGAGAACCTGATGGGTAACAGAAGGAAAAGGTATGTGTCCCTCTGAGACCACGAGGCTTGCTGGAAGAGCCTCTGTTTATACTGCTTCTGGCTGCTTATACAACAGATCTGGGAATGTTGCCTGTTGTGAGACTTAATTGTAGAGACTGATTCTTACCTGCACAGGGAGTGCTTTCCGACTGAGCAGCTCCGTTCCTACCCTTTTGCTGGCCAGCCACACGTTTAGGTGGGAACGGCGTCATATTTAGCTCCAAGGCTGGACGCTTGGCCCACATACCTGACCACAGAGTTCAATGGGCCTCAGGGAACAGAGACAGCTGGGGCCAGGAGAGGGATGGAAATGTCTGTCAACTTCTCATTTAAAGAATTTGAAGGTGATCTCTGTCGTGGCCCAGCACAGAACCAACCTGCTTGGTGCTGAATTCTGCAGTGAGAAGTCAGCTCACTGCAGAAGTTAGTACCAAGTGTCCACTTGTGCCACAAAGCCAGATTCTAGGACAGCTGGTGACGGACAACTCAGCAAGGGGAGACCAGGGGCCCAGGGCAGGTCACTGCAAGGGGAAATCCCACACACCAGAACCCGCTTCCCACCATACATATGCAGATGCACACACCCATAGCTGCACATGTATGTGTGCACTCACACGTGCACACACACACACATGCATACCCAGTCACACTGGAACATGCACACATGAACATACATCCATGGCTGCACACACCTACGTGCACATACACCCCATACACACACCTGCACATGCACACGTGCACATATACACACATGCACACCTGCACACACCTACATGCACATGCACCCCGTACAGTCATACCTGCACATGTGCCCCTGCACATATACACACATGCACACCTGCAAATAGACACAAATGCACACCTGCACACACCTACATGCACACACACACCCCATACACTCATACCTGCACATGTGCCCCTGCACATATACACACATACACAGCCGCACACATCTACATGCACACACACCCCACACACTCACTCATGCACATGCGCACCTGCACACATACACACTTGCACACCTGCACTTCCTGCACCTACATGCACACACACCCCATACACTCCTGCACATTCACACCTGCACATATACACCCATGCACACCTGCACACATTTACATGCACATACACCCCATACACTCACCTGCACGTGTGCCCCTGCACATATACACACGTGCATCTGTACACACCTACATGCACACACACACCCCATACACTCACACTGGCACATGCACACCTGTACATATACACACATGCACACCCACACACACCTACATCCACACGCACCCCATACACTCACTCCTGCACATATACACACATGCACACCTGCACACACCTACATGCACACTCGTACCCTCAAATGCAGATGCACACATACATGCACACTTGCACACACTCATACACACACTTGCACATGCACACATGTTGATACATGCACACATGCACACTTAAACACTCATATACATGCAGATACACATGCACACCTGCACACACTCAAGCATGCATGCACACATACCCCCATACACTCACACGCATCCACATGCACACACATGCATACCTGCAAACACCCATGCCCACACATGCACACACACACACATACATGGTCTGAGTGTCTGTTTTCCCATTTACTAGTAGGAGGGTGTCTGCAGAGTGCATCTCTGTCTCCTGCAGGAATCTGTTTTCACCTTAGCTGGATCAAGGTTAGCCCATGACTCCCTCTCTTAACCTGGGAAGCTTTCTAAATCCAACCTTTGGGGCCAAGTGGAAACTTCTTTGGGCTTCTTCGTCTCTGGACCAGCTGGAGACCCAGGCAAGAGGGGTTCTGCTCGGGCCTGGGGTTAAGAGGTCTTCTCTCTGGCCAGATCTATGTACCTTCTCATTAATCATTCTCTGGGTTCCTATGACCTAAGAATTACTTGCCCCCAGCCTTCGTCTAGGGCCTTTGGAAGTTTCTTTCTTGGGTTGGAACCCCAAGGTGAGACATGCTTCCAGGGTGTGTCATAGGCCCGAGTGGTGGCTGCTGTGAGACTGTGTCACAGCTTAGAGATGCAAGCCGAGAGGTCCTGTGTGGGAGTGCGTGAGACCCTGGAGGCTGAGGATGGTCTTGGCTGTAGGGAGAGACAGGGGAGGGGCTGCAGGCCAAGGCCCTGCCCTCTTCGTGCCGTCTGATTCTGGTGCGGGACTTGCGGGAGTCCAAGGATCCTACATTTTTCCTGGAGGTCCAGGTTGTCTTGGGAGTATATTTGTTCAGGGTGGGAGGATAGAACATGGTTTAGTCAACAGTGTGATAGTTTGATTTATAGCTGTTAAATATTAGTCTCTTGGCACATAAATCTCTTTGTGTTCTTCCCACTGTCCTCAAATATTTGTGGTGGGACTGAGCTGCCTGCAGGGAAAATCACTCATCCATCCCAGGGCAGGACTGCAGCTTCTGCCTGCGTTGACAGAAGGGTGCAGTGCTTCTCAAATCATGGGTGTCTCCTGAGGCTGTAAACCTCGGAGTCCTTGTACGCTTCTCCTACAACCTCCTCACTTGGCTTCTTCCTCTGATCAGCTGCTAAGTCTTTCCACACAGCCAGTCAAAGGGAGACAGACATGTTTCTAACTGCCCGCATTCTGCTGTGCTGCATTTCTCATGGTTTATCTGATCTCTGAACTGGGTCCCATCCCAGGGGGCCAGAGAAGCTGGCTTCTGTCCTGGAGGAGAAACACTGCCTTCAAAACAGCCCCAACCCTTCAGGTCTTATTACAGGAAACTTTCCCCAAGCGGAGACCACAAGTTAAATCTTCTTCACCTGGTTCTTTTACTATCTTGTTTCAAGAACAAACAAGTTAAACTGCAAACACCCACTGAAAAGAGTGGCGAGGATGGAGTTTGCAATGCCTACCTGCATGGGGAGCCGTGGTCCAAGCACCTCCATAGACTCTCTACAGCCTTCAGACAAAGCTTTCAGGACTTGACCATGGGGAATCCATCGACTCCCTGCTTAGCCTCAAATGTCTTCCTTACGCTCCTTGGTCTAGAAAGAGCAGTGAGTTTGGAGTGCTCCATCTGGCCTGTGAACCCCAAAAATCTGAGACAGGTCTCAGTTAGTTTAGAAAGTTTATTTTGTCAAAGTTGAGGTTGTGCGCCTGTGAAAGCGCCTCAGGAGGTCCTGAGGACATGTGCCCAAGGTGGTCAGAGCACAGTTTGGTTTTATACATTCTAGGGAGACATGAGACATCAATCAACATGTGCAAGATGAACATTGGTTCGGTCTGGAAAGGCAGAACAACTTGAAGCAAAGGCGAGAAGACAAAGCGAGGAGGGGCTTCCAAATCATAGGAAGGGCTTCCAAGAATGCAAATGGTTGCATTCTTTTGAGTTTCTGATGAGCCTCTCCAAAGGAGGCAATCAGATGTATATTTATCTCAGTGAGCAGACGGGTGACTTTGAATAGAATGGGAGGCAGGTTGGACCTAAGCAGTTCCCAGCTGGACCTTTCCCTTTAGCTTAGTGATTTGTGGGGGGACCCCAAGATTTATTTTCCTTTTGCAGACCCTAGATACTTCTGCTGAATTTTCCATTCTGCAGACATGGCACCTGGGTTCAGTGAGGCTTCTGTGATCCCCTAGATTTGAGTTTTTGGTGTGTCAAGGGGATATGAAATTTTAGGATGCTGTGATAGAATCAGAGTTTTGCTGGCTTTAAAATATAGCATCAGAGATACAGTAAGGCCAATGGATCAGGACACGGTGCCATTGAAAAGGGAGTTTGTTAGACTCACAGATCCCAGGAGGGGCACACAGAGCATGGTGGCCCCACGGGGAAGCCTGGGGTTAGGAAGTAGATGGAGAGAGAAGGAACTGTGGGCGAGAGCCTTTCTTGTGATTTCCATGGGAAGAAAGGAGAAGACAGGGCAAGCAGGTTTGGGATTTGCTAGTATGAATAATTTCAGCAGTTCTGGGGCGCAGAGGCTGTCCCTAGTTGTCTGGTACCTGGCCCTGGGGAGGTAAGGGCTGGTGGATAGAGACCCGAGCACGAGAGCTCCTGAAGAGGGCAGTTGGGGGTGTGCACTTTCCATTGGTTGGTTTGCATTTGAAAGGGGTGCTCCTGGGAGTTGCCTACTATCTCTAAGAATTGGCTAACTCTGAGGGGGCAAGGCCCCAGATATCACGGCATGAGAATACAGACAACAAGAGATACGGCTAATCCACTGCTCCAACATGCCTTTCCTCAGCCATGGCTTTGCAGTGGCTCTCAGCAGGTAAACTGTACTCCCGGACCCGCTGACCCTGGGCCTGACAGTGTGCCTTGCGCGGACCAGCAGGAAGCAGTGGCTGCGTGCCTGTTCCAGAAAGGACAGCGTGTGTCTCAGCTCAGCCCACAGCCTTCAGCCCTCAGCTCCCATGGGGAGAGCGTGTCACAGGCAGCCCCTGTTCACTGAGCATGTGTCCCCGAGGAGGGCCACACGTGGAGCAACACTGAACCCGGTCCAGAGCCGGCTGCAGAGGCCACAGAGCCAGCTGTGAATGGCGACATGAATGTCTGTGATTTCCAGAATCTGAGATTTGGGGATGTTTGTTCTTGCAGCAAAAGGCGATCAGTACACACACATGGGATTTTGGATGTGCGGGAATCTCCAAGAGCTGCGGCGACTTCATATCTATACTGCAGGCTTCACCTTTTCCCGCCACCTCGAAAACTGCTCTTGGTCCTGTGGGACTTCCAGACTGCAGGAGGAGATCTTCGAGGCTATCTTTGTCTTTGACCTCACACGACTCACCCAGGCAAGTTTACGTTGCCTGTTTTTACCTCCTAAATGTTTCTCTAATCTTTCTCCTCCTCTCTGTTCTTAGTATCTTGGATCTGGCTTCCATTGTTTTTCCCAGGATCAATACAAGAGCCTCCCACGTGGGCTCCCCACCTCCAGAATTGCCTTTGGACCTCACATCTGTATTCCACCCAGCTGTTAGAGGGATCCCTCTAGGATTAGTGTCCTCGGGCTGCTGTAACAAAGTATGAGAAACTAGGTGGCTCAAAACCACAAAAATGTATTGCCTCATCGTTCTGGAGGTCACAAGTCTGAAATCTGGTGTCGGCCGGGCTATGCGCCATCTCATAATGCTGGGAGAGGATCCCATCTTGCCTCTTCCAGCTTCTGTTAATGGCTGGCAATCCCTGCCTTCCCTGGCTTGTAGAGGCGTCATGTCCAGTCACACGGCCCTGTATGTCTTCACGTCGTCCTCTCTCTGTACGCCCCTCTCTCTGGGTCCAGTTTCTCCTTTATATAAGGACATCAGTCCTATTGGATTAGGGTCCCCCCAGATGACTCCGTTACAGGTTCATTATCTATGCAAAGACCCTATTCCCAAATAAAGTCACACTCTGAGGGACTGGAGTTAGGGCTTGAATGTCTCTTTTCTCGGGGACACAATTCATGCCATAGCATAATGTATCTGAACTTCATGTCTGACTGGGTCACCTCTTCAAGGACACAAAGCTTCCCGAGGCTCCTCATCTCCCGGGCTGTGCCCCCACCAAAGGTCAGGAGCTGTCTGCTGGAGCTTTGACAGCAACAAGCAAACATGGTCTACCTTTCTGGAGCGTTCTTTTTCCTCTCAGGATTCAAAAACGATTACCTTGCAATGCAATGGAATGGAATAGAATGGAAGGGACACATGCCTTTGCCTGATAAGAGGCGGCTTTGAAGGTATTTTGAACATGTAGCAGGTAGCCCCTTTGGCACCAGTGGGGCCTTTGTTCTCATTCGCCCACGGAGGTGAAGCATGTTGCAGAGCATCTGAGCAGCTCTGGCCTGTGGGAAAAGGCCCAACATTGTTAAATTGTTGAAAGTTATGCTGCACGGATTATCTAATCTTAGCTCAACTCAGCCATCGGCTCTCTCGCTAATGCTTTCCAGTGAGGCACCATCAAACCGTTCCTGCTCATGCCTCAGCTCCTGGATTGTTTGCTGATCCCAACTTTTCCCTTGTCCAACAGGCCTGACTCCCAGTCAGCTAAAGAACACCTTTTCTGATCCTCTAGGTCTTTCCCACTTTGTGACAGTTGCATTCCCCGTGCTTGCGAAAGACATTGATAACGTCTTTATCTTTGTACGTTCTGTATCATATTACAATTTGTAATTACCTTTGGGATGTGACAGCTCACATTAGCAGATGAATTCTTTAAGGAAAGCAATTTTTAAAAGTATTTTAAATTCTTCATGTCCTTGACATTTGGTGGAGTTCACTTCCTGGGATATACTAGACCCTTAATACATGTTTGTGGAAAACTGGTGATGTTTTACTTCCTGACACTACAATTAAAAAAATACCTATCTCACTTTTCAAAACCTTAAAAATAATACAAAAAACCTTTTAGCCAAAAATACATTATTTTGTACCAATATTCAGAAGACTTATACAAGTATTATGACATAATTAATTTGCTTGAATTTTTTCATTTCCAATTACAATAACATCCATTTTTTATAATAGAAAAATTATGAATACATATAAAAGGAAAATTAAAATCACAGAGAAAAATAAGTCCAAAAGGATTAAGGACTTGTTTGTGAAGGCAGAAATTTAAGTTAATGTGAGTAAAGTAGTGTGTGATCTTGATTATCTCAAGTAGGAAAGATTTTTTTTTTTTTTTTTTTTTTTGGTGAGATGGAATTTCTCTCTTGTTGCCCAGGCTGGAGTGCATTGGTGCAATCTTGGGTCACTGCAACCTCTGCCTCTCAGATTCAAGCGATTCTCCTGCCTCAGCCTCCCAAGTAGCTGGGATTACAGGCATGAGCCACCACGCCTGGCTAATTTTATATTTTTAGTAGAGATGGGGTTTTACTGTATTGGTCAGACTGGCCTTGAATTCGTAACCTCAGGTGATCCACCTGCCTCGGCCTCCCAAAGTGTTGGGATTACAGAAGTGAGCCATGATGCCTGTCTGAGGAAAGAATTTTTCTGAAGTCAGGAAAACTACGAACTGATGGGAAAAAGTCTGATATGTTCTACTCCGTTAAAATCAAGAATTTCCTTTTTATGCTAAAGACACTATAATGGAAGTGAAAGCCAATTCAAAACTGGAGGAAGATATTCGTACAAACATATTTTACAAAATGTAAATGTGTCTGAATGCAGAAATGACAGAAAGTCAGTTCACTGCAACCCTCCCCACTGCCAAGTGGTGAATTTGCTAAAAGTGGACTAATCAAATGACCGGTGTGCTGGACGTAAGAATTTTCAAAGTCCTCAGCTTCTCTGTGTCTTCCCCATATCAGTTTTGTTTCTGTGATTTGTCACAAATATCTGTTTCATATTTCAAATCCAGGTGCATCAAAAATGCTCAGTGTTGGCCAGGCACAGCGGCTCATGCCTGTAATCCCAGCACTTTGGGAGGCTGAGGTGGGCAGATCACTTGAGTTCAGGGGTTCGAGACCAGCCTGGCCAACATGGCGAAATCCCATCACTATTAAAAACACAAAAATTAGCCGGGCGCAGTGGCGCACGCCTGTAATCCCAGCTACTCAGGAGGCTGAAACAGGAGAATTGCTTGAACCTGGAAGGCGGAGGTTGCGGTGAGCTGAGATTGTGCCACTGCACTCCAGCCTGGGTGACAGAGTGAGTCTCCATTTCCAAAAAGTAAATAAATATAAATGCCCAGTTTTATAGACAGGTGTGTGAGGTTGTCCTGAAATGAAGTTTGCGATCTGTATTTTGGCAGGTTCATGCCTGCCTGGGCCCCGTGTTATTCCCACCTCTGATCTTGCTCTGGTGCCTGCCTCTGCCCCTCCCTTTCCACCCTCGTCCCAGGGACTGCCTTACTCCCCTCTTTGCCCATCTCCAGCACCCCTTCCCCCTCCCTCATCCAGCCCTGTTTCACCCTGGTCCTTCTTTGCTCTGGAGGTTAAAAGAATCTGGTGACTTGTCTTTGGCACAATTTGAAGTTGCGGGACAATAGGTCATTGGGAAAAATGTATTCAGCGAGTTGTTTTTTTGGAAAATTAAATAATGGAAAATCAGTCATTCAGAGATTTGACTTAGAGCCCTGGGGAAAGAGACCTGGAGCCCAGATTACCCAGGTTACCCTTACTGGCCACTAGAAGGCGGCCTTGAGAAAGCAAAGATTTGGACCCTTCAGAAACCAGCTCTTCTTCCACCAAACTTTCTGTAAAAGTGGGTGCCTGAAGCCCGTGGGTTTTACATTAAAAAATGGAATGCAAGGCCAGAAGCGGTGGCTCACGCCTGTAATCCCAGCACTTTGGGAGGCTGAGGCGGGCGGATCACGAGGTCAAGAAATCAAGACCATCCTGGCCAACATGGTGAAACCCCGTCTCTACTAAAAATACAAAAGTTAGCTGGGCGTGGTGGTGCGTACCTGTAGTCTCAGCTACTTTGGAGGCTGAGGCAGAAGAATCGCTTGAACCTGGGAGGCAGAGGTTGCAGTGAGCCGAGATCATGCCACTGCGTCCTAGCCTGGTGATAGAGACTCTGTCTCAAAAAAAAAAAAAAAAAAAAAAATGCAGGTGCTCACCAGATATTGCAGGGTGAGGTAATAGGTGGAATCTGAGACCTAGGACTACCTCATTTAAAAATGTCGTGTAAACAAGAACGGCGAAGGAGGTGGTTTTCTCTTAACAGTGCCCTGCGAAGGTTCCCTGGTGGGGGCAGTGGGTGGATGAGGGGCCCCTATAGCTACAGATGGACAGATGGACAGCACAGCAATCTCCTGCGTCATGTCCACCTTCAGAGTCTTTTCTCGTTTAGTTGGTAACAGGGCTGTTCACTGGCAAGAAGGAGAAGGAAAGGGTTTTAAGAGATTCACAGAAAAACGCAGGGATGATTTAATTTTGTTGAACAGATTTAGAATTCAAATTTGTTAAGAGCTGAACTTTAAAAGTTGCCATTCAGGAGGACAGCAGGCAAGGTTAAGGATGCTCCCTGCAGAGGTGGCTTTCTACCTCTAGCCCCCAGGACCCTCTAGCTACCTTTAGCCCCCAGGACCCGGGATATCAGTGGTCCTGTTGCTGGGTTTCCCAGGGGGAATTCGTTATTCAGGACTTACGACTCTGTAGGTTAAAGGACTTTTATGGTCTTCTGTGATTGTTTTCTTTGTTCTGGCAAATACCCAATCATGATGACGCCTATAAAAAAAGAAAAGAATAATCAGTGTCAAAAAGATCAGACTAAAATTCATGCTTTTCCTTCCTTCATACTTTTTTCTTTCTTTTCCTCACTCCCTTCTTTCTTCCCTCTTTCTACTTCCTTCTTTTTCTTTCTGTTTTTCCTTCCATCTCTTTCTTTGCTTTCTTTTCTCTTTTCTTCTCTTTCCTTTTATTTTCTCTCCTCTTTTTTCCTTTTCAAATGATTTGATTGCTTTTTCCTTACATGCTGGAACATTTTAACTAATCGCGTCTAGTTTTCAATATCATATTTCTCCAAATTACTTCATTCAGATTAAGACTTTTCAGGTTCTGTTTTTTCGTTTGTTTGTTTGGTTGGTTTTTTTTTTTTAGACCGAGTCTTACTCTGTTACCCAAGCTGGAGTACAATGACGGGATCCTGACCCACCACAACTTCTGTCTCCTGGGTTCAAGCAGTTATCCTACATCAGCTTCCTGAGTCGCTGAGATACAGGTGCCCACCACCATGCCCAACTAATTTTTGTGTTTGTATTAGAGACAGGGTTTCACTATGTTGGCCAGGCTGGTCTCGAACTCCAGACCTCAAGTGATTCTCCCTCCTCCGTCTCCCAAAGTGCTAGGATCACAGGTGTGAGCCACCGCGCCTGGCCCAGATTCTCTTTTGAATGCATTCCCGCTGGCCTCTGTGTTTTTAGTAAATTTGGCCCTCTCTGTCTTTGTGATGTCACCAGCCTTTGCAGACCTGGAATGTCCCACTCCTCTCGCAGTGTGGAGCCCAAATACACATCATGTCCTCTTTCTCTTTTCAAGCTTGCAGGGCATCTTTAGACTAGGCTAACTTGAGCTCAGCTCTTGTCTGGACATTGCTGACTGTGTGGAGTGGATTATTCTGGGGTGGAAACGGAGGAGCAGGGAGGGAGGGGCTGAGAGCTGAGGTTTGTGTTGGGGTGGGTGGTCTAAACGCCTGCTGCTTGCATTCAAGGATCTGTTAGTTTCTGCTAGGGTCCCTGTGAAAGCGGCTGGACTTAGATCATTTAGTTGACGTGTTGTCCTGTAACCACCCCATGGGTTCACCCTGCCTGCTGCCCAGGCAGAGCCGATTTATCAAGACAGAGGAATTGCAATGGAGAAAAAGTAATTTATGCAGAAACTGGAGTTTTGTTGTTACGGAAATCAGTCTCCCTGGCATTTGGGATCAGAGGTTTTAAGGATAATTTGGCAGGTATGGACTCAGAAAGTGGGTAGTGCTGACTGGTCAGGTTGAAGATGGAATCACAGGGGGTCAAAGTGAGTTCTTGCTGACTTCTGTTCCCGGGTGGGATCACAGAACTGGTTGAGCCAGATTATCATTCCGGGTGGTGTCATCTGCTGCACCAGAATATAGGGTCTGCAAAATATCTCAAGCACTGATCTTAGGTTTTACTATAGTGATGTTATTCCCGGGAGCAACTGGGAGAGGTCCAGACTCTTGTAGCTGCATGGTCCCTGAACCATGATATCTGACTGTGTAGCTAATTTGTTCCTACAAAGGCAGACTGGTCGCCAGGCAAGAAGGAGTTTTTCTGAAATCTAATGTTGTAGCTAATTTGTTAGTCCTACAAAGGCAGACTGGTCTCCAGGCAAAAAGGGGTTTTTTGGGGGAAAGGGCCATTATCCATTTTCTTTCAGAGTTTAAACTATAAATTCCTTCCCAAGGCTAGCTCGGTTTAGGGGGGCGGGGGAATGAACAAAGACAGTTCAGAGGTTAGAAGGAAGATGGGGGTCCAGGGGTCCATTAGGTCTGATCTCTTTCACTGATATTATTTCCTCAGTTATAATTTTGCAAAGGTGGTTTCGGTGCTGCCTCTCATTACAGGGCCACTTGTTGAGTGAAAGGGTTTCAAAAGATAAAGATACTGCCTTTGATGGGGGTGATGGAGGAGAGAGGCTGAGCCTGACCCCATGTCTCATGCCAGTGAGTGGGGCATCAGGAAAAAGAAGGATATTCTTTAACAATAGAAAGCTGCTAAAAAGCTATGGAATTGGACTGAGAGACCATTAGCAGTTTTTGGAAGAAGAAACCATTTCAGGTTTGCTCCCTGGGAAAGAAAAATATCTTGGGCCCCCAAAATTCACTAAGCTAAAAGGAAAACTCAAGCTGGAAACTGCTTAGGGCCAACCTGCCTCTCATTCTACTCAACCTACCTCCCATTCTATTCAACCTACCTCTCATTCTATTCAATCTGCCTCCCATTCTAGTTAAAGTTATCTCCCTGCTCACTGAGATGAATGCATATCTGATTGCCTCTTTTGGAAAAGCTAATCAGAAACTCAAAATAAGGCAAGTTTCTATCTCACCTATCTGTGACCTGGAAGCCCCTCCCTGCTTCGAGTCTTCTGGCTTTCCTTCAAATTGTCCCATCTTTCCATGCTGAACCAATGTACTTTTCACATATATTGATTGATGTCTTATATCTGCCTAAAATGTATAAAACCAAACTGTGCTCCAACCACCTTGGGCACATGTCGTCAGGACTTCCTGAGGCTGTGTCACGGGTACGCATCCTCCGCCTTGACAAAATAAACTTTCTAAATTAACTGAAACCTGTCTCAAATTTGGGGGGTTCACATACCTAACGAGTCGCATCAGTCAAATCAGTTATAACGCTTTGCTGAGTTAGTTCCCATAAACGTTTTGCAGTTGTATTACCATGTTTGCCATAGTTTTAAGGGAGAAAAACAAGGGCCCGAGCGTTTTAAGTCCTTGTCTAGGTACAGCCGCTGGTGGGTGGTGGAAGAGGAACTGGAACCAAGGCCTTCGCCTTCACCTCTCTGGATGATTTCTAGTCTGTTCAGCTTCAACTGTGACATCCTTTCTGCCCTAAAGCCTTTCAAGTTTCCAGTTGTACCTGACTTCTGTGTTCTCGTACATATATTCTGATTCAGCCCTGAGTCATACTCTAGGCCACAGTTGGAGGCTCTTCAATCCACAGAAGCAGCAAAACCACCTTACGAGAGATGGAGGCAGGCAGAGGCAGCCAAGGAAACCATGCGTGGATGGGCCAGTCAGCCTCCTTCAGGCTGGCCGGCTGGACGAGGTGACTCAGGTGTCCCGTCCACGACACCTCCAAGAGCGAGATGGAGAATGAGGAAGGAGACTGTGATGAGCTGAGTTCTGATTGTATGTCAGGGGCTGGCTGGGCTGGATGAGTGCCACACAAAGGTTATCTCACTGAGTCCTCACACCAGTCCGGGGGGTCCATTTATTCTGCTCACTTTTATACACCCAAGAATGCAAGAATCAGAGAAGTCGAGCAGCTTGTCCGAAGGCCCAGGTCTGTCTGACTTGAGAGTCAGCCTGTGGTTTCCTGCCCCATGTGGGGTTCAGGGTGACCTGCTTTGGTGCTGGGTCATAGTCGCTGGATGAGAGATTCTCTAGTAGCTGGAGGGAGGGGATCTAAGGGGAGCTGGGCTCACAGAGCATGGGGAGGTGAGGAAAAACACACTAGAAGCTCTGGCTCAGGTGGAGGCTGCAACGCCTTGGGGTGAAATGTGTTGTCAACCACGGGATGATGGCTGCCCCGGGACAGAACATCTCTAATCACTGTCTGCCCTGGTTTCTACAAGAGTCACTGGGCTGGTTACGAAGCTATTGTTTCTTAGCCCCAAGCTCCCTACTCAATACCTGCTTTCTGGTGGGGCAGACCTGGGAAGGGCCAGCTCAGCTCTGCCCACAGGGCAGGTAGGGAGTGGGGGAGGCTCTTAGGGAGTGGGGGAGGCTGGTGGGGAGTGGGGGAGGCTGGAGGGGACGTGGGGAAGCTGGTGGGGAAAGGGGAGGCTGATGGGGAGTGGGGAGGCCGGCAGGGAGTAGGGGAAGCTGCCAAGAGCGGGGAGGCTGGCGGGGAGTGGAAAAGCTGGCGGGGAGTAGGGAGGCTGATAGGGAGTGGGGAGGCTGGCGTGGAGGTGGGGATGCTGGCAGGGAGTGGAGAGGCTGGAGGGGATGGGGGAGGCTGGTGGAGAGTGGGGAGGCTGGCGGGGAGTAGGAGAGGCTGAAGGGAGTTGGGGAGGCTGGCGGGGAGTTGGGGAGGCTGGCGGGGAGTGGGGAGGCTGGCGGAGAGGGAGGCTGGTTGGGAGGTGGGAAAGCTGGTGGGGACGGAGGAGGCTGTCGGGGAGTGGAGAGGCTGGTGGGGACGTGGGAGGCTGGTGGGGACGTGGGAGGCTGGCGGGGACAAGGGAGGCTGGCGAGGACGGGCTCCTCCTGTGGCTGCTTCCTGAGGTCTCCACAGTCTGTGAGCAGCCCCCCTACCCTACGTGTACCCCGACCTGGCAGCAGCAGTTTCTTCTTGTGGCAGCAGCTGGATTTGATTTTGCAGTATTTCCAACCTAGAATCAACCTCATAACACCCTGTTGAGACGCAGTAAGGGCCTGTAGGGTGAGGCAGGCGTGTTGCCTGGGTCTGCATCTGTAGTTCTTCCTGCCAGTAGCAGACTGCCTCTAGGCAAGTAGCAGACCCAGAAGCATGATTTACCCCCAGGGGGTGGTCTGTATTTCACCCCTTGTTAGGTTGCTCTCAGTCTGCATGGGAAGTCTGCTGTGAGTAGGACTCTGCTAGACCCAGGGGTACAAAGTGCTCTGAGACACAGGGCTGCTCTGGGCTGCGCTGGGGTCCAGGTGTGAGAGGCGGTAGAAGGCACAGGGTGCGTGTGCAAGCAGAGGATGCTCAGGAGGTTTGGGTGGTTTAAGGGGAGAATGTGTCAACTTAACATAATAGAAAGGGCCAGAAACTAGTTTACAGAGGGTTTATTCAAGGGCAGGGTTTGAAAACGGGACATCTTTGGGAAGCACAGATTCCAAAGAATGGAAGTCAGTGTTACCAAGTGTAGAGATTTGGGATTGCTTTATATAAACAAAGGTTAGGGGAAGTTCACAGAATTTCAAAGTCTGTGTAAGGCTTAATGCATAGTTCCAATGATCTGATTACTTGAAGGGGGCCTCTTTTGGAAAGGTACATGTAACATTCCACACTGCCATCTAGGCTGAGTTAGGGTCAGGACTCTTAAAGAGGTGGTTAATCTGTAACAAAGGTCTGTGATTAGAAGGCAGAGGTCTGGTCTCTGGTGTTTCCTATTCATTACAGAACAAGAAGAATGAGGAAGAGTTAAGCTGTAATCCAAGCAACAGAATTGCAAAACATGTTCCATGACCCAGATCATAGCCACACCTCTCTCAAGGCTTGAAGAGTCCTGGAAGTTCCAACAGCTTTTAAATTTAATTTATTTTCACAAGTGCAAATATATATTTGAATATCCTGGCTAGGAAATGTCCAGGAATGCCTGGAGCATATATTTTAGAATACTCTGTAAGACTAATTAACAGGGGAGAAATGCTCAGAACGGGTTTGGAGGCACGGGTTGGAGGACAGAGAGCCATGCCCAGAGCAGAAGGAAAGTGGGAGCTGGAGTGCTGCCTGGAAGGGCGCAGAGGGGAGGAGCTCTTAGCGAAGGAGGTGAAATGGGATGTGAGGTTTATGGGATTTAAGACACCATGAGAAAGTTAAGCTTTGCCCAGTAGGGCTCCATGGGGAGCCAGAGTGGTCACTGTGGTGACTGCTGCCTTGAACAAATGGTGGGCGAGTTCGTTAAAGGTGGGAGTTGAGCTTATCTAGCCAGGGATATTAGCCAGTATGTGAAAGCCAGGTGAAAATTCAATGTGTTTATGGTTGCAATGTGTGTTTCTAAACCAAGTCTACCGTGCCCAGCAAAGTGGCATCAGAGACTTTAGACAGAATGCCCCACAGGCGTGGGGTGGGGAGGGAACCCCGCTGGCACCAAGCGTGGGTGCTTACTGTGTGCTGAGAGTAAGTGGGGTTCTGCCTGGGGGGAAAGCTATCTTTAGAGTCCCTTACAGGAGACCTGTTTTTGTGACTTGTCTGAAACAGACCAGTCAGGTCAGACTTGACTAAGTCCAGGAGCAATCATTTTGGCAAGTGTTCCCGCGTGTTTATCAGTGAGCCTGGTTTTTAGAAAACAGCCAAACAAAACTGAAACAAAAACAAAATCAGAAACCCAATTAAGCAAGACCCTTTACTTACCTCTGTAGGTGTCTGGTCTGTACGGGTAGAATGAGTCCAGGGAGCTGGGAGGGAGCAGTGATGACACCTCTCTGCATGGCTGGTCTGATGTCAGTTACAATAATCAAACACGGGCCGGGCACAGTGGCTCACGCCTATAATCCCAGCACTTTGGGAGTCCGAGGAGGGTGGATCATAAGATCAAGAGATCGAGACCGTCCTGGCCAACATGGTGAAACCCTGTCTCTACTAAAAATACAAAAATTAGCTGGGCATGATGACAGACGCATGTGATCCCAGGTGCTCGGGAGGCTGAGCCAGGAGAATCGCTTGAACCTTGGAGGAGGAGGTTGTAGTGAGCTGAGATCGTGCCATTGCACTCTAGCCTGGTGACAGAGCAAGACTCCATCTCAAAAAAAAAAACACAAAAATAATAATAATAACCAAACACACAGCAGGACCCTTGGCCAGCTGGGGAGGGGGCCAGTATGGGCGTGTCTTCTGGGGCCAGCCTAGGAGAAAGTGCTTTTCCTGGGTGTGTGCCCAGGTCACCTGGCTGTGGGGCATGCTTCAAGGAATGGGTCTGCCAGGTCACAGTGTTCCTGGACCAAACTGTGGGTCAGGCTGCTATTTCTTGTGGCCTCATAACGAGATGCAGATGAACTGGGGAGGAAGAGAGTTTTTATTTCTGTAACCAGTTACAGGAAGAAGGCCTGGAAATGATAAGCAGACCAACTCAAAATTACACAATTTTCCAGAGCTTATATACCTTCTAAACTATATATCTACATGTAAGTGTGCATTCATCTAAAGACATAAGTGACTGACTTCTTTTAATCTATAACTAAGGTCTCAGTCCTGAAGACTTTCTTGTGGACCCTCAGTAAGTTTACTTAATCTAGTTGGCTCTAGGTGGTGGGGTGATCACCCTTATCTTGTCTCCTGATGAATCTTAAAGGTTTGGGGAGTTCCTTTAGTCCCCAACAAACTTGTCTGTGGAGGCCTGGGGAGTTTATTCAGACCCCCAATAAAACTTGTTTAAACTTAAAGGTCCTGTTAAGAATCCCTTCATTATCTTGTCATGCTTCAAGGCCCACAAAAAACCTAGAGAAAACTTTTGGTGGTCTCTTTGTTACGTTCCAGCCTTTGTATAAGGGCACTGGCTCAATTAGCTTTAATGTTTAATGTAGCTACTCAATCAGTGCTGGGACAGTTGTAATGGAGGCCTACATTAGTGAGACCTGGCCCACCACAACAGGGCAGCAAGGGAGGCAGGGGAGAACCAGGTAAGGTGAGGATGAGGTGGGGGGTCAGTCCCCAGCCCCACGGTGGACCTCTGGTCCTCCTGCACCTGGGCGAGCTCCAGCGAGAGCTATGTGGCTTTCCTCTAGAGAACAGCCTGTCTCCCATCGTGTTATGGGAGTCTTCTCCTCCTCTTCCAGGTGTTGTGGATAATGACCAGCAGGGTGATCCCCAGTGGGCACCAGTGTATTTGCCTGTCAACAAGGGAACAAGTGAATGAAGTCCCTGTGTGGTTCACGGAGGGGGAAGATCAGGTTTCACTTGTAAAGAATGGCGGATGCCTGCACTTGGAGACTATGGTAGTGAACGTGGAGGGCTGCACCCTGTCTAGGCAGCAACAGGGTCTTTAGTCTGCACACGTTTGGTTAAAACATTCTACACTGTTCATTTTTCAGAAAGGAGTCTTCCTTTAGGTGGATGAGACACTGTTAGAGGGAGTCACTCTGAGTTCTGAGTCACTTTTCAGTCTGGGCTGGTTGGAAGAACTTGGGTTCAATCTCAGCATTCAGGTTTGACATGTTCTGGGCAAGGACTGCTCTAAATGGAAACTTTTCCCTTTCCATTCGCTAAGGATGTGAAGAACCCAGCAGCCTTTCCTGAGGCTGTGTCTTCTCTGCACAGCATCTCCTAAGGCCATTCTAAAACACCTCTCCATGGATCTTAAAGCACCCCATTTTTCCCTTAGGAGGGGGAGTTCTGCAGCTCCTTAATCTAAAGCCAGATGGATGCAGCTAACAGAGAAGAGAGAACTCCAAGCTGCCCCCATGGTGAATAGTCTGGGCCCAGCATGGTGCGGTCCTTAAAGAGGACCATGGTGGACAGATGAAGCCACCAGGGCACTGTGTGTACAGAAACAGCAGGAATCAAAATGGCATATACCCAATGAGTGCAATGCTGAAAAAAAAAATTTATGTGCCAACTCAGATTGGAGAAGTATACTGGGAAAATAGGCCAATAGTAGATTTGATTGGAAGAGAAGTATTTTGAGCAATTTTTGTTATAGCACTGTTTTGTATTTTGACTGATTGTGACAAGAGTATATTTTTCTGCTGATATTTGTGGGTTCTCGGGCTTTGGTGGCATACAGCAACCTTGATCAAAAATGTAAATGGTATAAGAAGTTAGTGAATCATCTTTCATGCCTGTCCAGAACAGAACAAAGGGGCACCCACACGACAGCTCACTAAATTTCTTTTAAAAACCTGTTGTCTTCCAAGATTTGGGACTAATAATAAAAAAGCCTCAGGTGGGCTTTTGTTCATAAATTACCATCAGTCTGTGATCTAACAGAGGAGATAAAAAGGCAGGGGAATAGGTATTTCTCCCAAGCCTTTTTATTATTATGGTTTTAAAAACTATTATTTTTCAATATTTTGGATACTTCATGTATTTTCAGAAGAAAGCAGCCGTGAACAAGTGTATGCATATTGAGAGTTAACTAGAAACATCCATTTTCATGGACGTTTTCCTTCTAAACTTTGGACAAAATCAGTTCTATCCCCTAAACCAGAGGTTGGAAAACAGTGACCCTTGGTCAGATCTGGCTTGCTGCCTGTTCTTTTGAACACAGTTTTATCGAAGCACAGCGACTGCCATTTACTTATGTTTCAGGCAAGGATTCTTTCACTCTGCAGTGGCAGAGTTTAGTACTTGCGACAGATGGGATATGACTCACAGAATTGAAAATATTTATTATCTGACCCCTTAGAAATATTTGCCAACCCATGTGCTGAACCACTGACATTGCCATCTAATCCCATGTGGCAACCACTGGAGTTAGATCTGTGGTTTAATCTCCTCCTGGCCAGTAATAAAAGTGTAATCAGGGTCCATTGATATAGGAAGAATTTTTTTTTTTTTTTTTGACAGAGTCTTGCTCTATCGCCCAGGCTGGAGTGCAATGGCACAATCGTAGCTCACTGCAACCTCTGCCACCTGGGCTCAAACAGTTCTCCTGCCTCAGCCTCCCAAGTAGCTGGGATTACAGGCGCCTGCCACCAGGCCGGGCAATTTTTTTTTTTTTTTTTTTTTTTCAGTACAGATGGGGTTTCGCCATGTTCGCCAGGCTTGTCTTGAACTCCTGACCTCCGGTGATCCACCCTCCTTGGCCTCCCAAAGTGCTGGGATTACAGGTGTGAGCCACCACACCCGGCCAGGAAGACTGTTCAATATAGGGGAAACACGAGGCCACGTGCTGGCTGTTTTGTCTCTTGTCTCTCTTTTTCAACAGTCATGCTCCTTCTTTTTCATGATGGCATCGGTTTCTTGGAGAAACGAGGTTATTTTTCCTGTAGAATGTCTCACACTCTGGATTTGACCCACTGCTTCCTGTGCTGTTGTTTCGCTTGTTTCTGAAAGTCCTGTATTTTCTGTAAACTAGTAGTTAGATCTAGAAACTCAATTAGTTTCAGGTTCCATTTCTTTGGGCAAGAACAGTTCATGGGTGGTGCTGTGTAATTCTTATTACATCACAACAGGAAATCCATTAATGTCTGGTTGTCTCAGTTTTAGGGAGGTTAAGACTGATGATCGAGTCCACCCTTAACCCTCGCTTATCAAATTCCCTACCAAGCTCTTCACCAAATGGTTCTAAAATAATCCATTGATGATTGCTTTAGACCTTAGTTTCATCCAGTGTTGCAATATGGTGATTTTATTATTCTATCATCTCTTTTTCATTTATTAGTTGGGCAAATTCTATAAAGAAGGCATTTCCTTAACTATTGTTCACCCTAAAACACAGTTTGTACTGAAAATGCAGAATAAATTTCTGGAGTGATAAGTTGGTGCTGTAATAAGCTTTAATTATAAATGAAACTATTTAATTCTCATCATGAACTCATGGATGTTTATATATTTGTGTGCGTCAATCAATTGTCATCATTAGTCGCTGCAATTAGGAAAAATGTCTCATCTGTGGCCGTTGGGCTCCCGTTCGATTTGGAGCTGGTGTTCTTTTGGTGTGACCCTCAGTCTTTGAGAGGTCTTCTTTCTAGCACAACAAAATAACTGAGGCTTGTCTTATACATCTTATGTTCCAGACTTGGAGGCTGCCATTTCTCCAAGTAGTCCTGGAGATTCTCAAATGCTAAAGTTAACCAACACACTGCCCTAAGACCAGAAAGGAGAAAAAATGGAAGTTCTGGGTTCTGCCAAAGGACTGTCTCACTGAGCAGACTGCTGAGATCTCTGAATTATGTGGACCCTGAGAATCAGTCACGTGTTGGGGCCAGCGTGGTGGCTCATGCCTGTAATCCCAGCACTTCGGCATTTTGGGAGGCCAAGGCGGGTGGATCACCTGTGGTCAGGAGTTAGAGACCAGCCTGGTCAACATGGTGAAACCCTGTCTCTAGTAAAAACAAAAACAAACCCCCAAAATTAACTAGGTGTGGTGGCGGGCACCCGTAATCCCAGCTACTCAGAGGCTGAGGCAGGAGAACTGCTTGGGCCCGAGACAGAGGTTGCAGTGAGCCGACATTTTGCCCCTGCACTTCAGCCTGGGCGACAAGAGTGAAACACCATCTCAAAAAAAAAAAAAAAAAAAAAAAAAAAAAGTCACGTGTTGGTTTGCGGATCAAAGTGGAGGTGACATCACTCAAGCCTAGGTCATCACTCTCCTGTTCCAGGCAGGCTTTGTGTTTCGACCTGTCTCACATTCCAACCCATGCACCCTAACCCCCTACTTCTTTACCTCTTCCAATTGAGACACAAGATTCGTTCTGGCCCAAAGGAGGTATACTTCAAAAACAATTTTCCTTTATTAAAAGAATGCTTATAAAAAGTTCCTTTCCCTTCTGCATCGTTTCTTCTGGTCACTCCCAGCTCACTTGCAGCACTTGGCCTTTCCTTGGTAACAGGTGCCTTGAATTTTGGTATAGATTGGGCAGGCAGAATAGAGACATTGCCCTCCACTCCTGACGCAGTTGTAATGGTCAGATCTGTGGCCAAGACCTGTGAGAAAGTTATCACCTGTAAGGAGGGAACAGAGACACTTCAGACTCATGGCTTGTAGCTGCAACGATTTGAGAACATCTCGTGAAAGTAGAACAAATAACTGCAAAACATTAGAGAGTCTTCCCTTCCAAGAAATTTGCACATGGTTGATCTTTGGGGCTACTCATGAAATGAGGTGTCTGAAGAGCTTACTCAGTCCGGGGCTATGCCAGCTGTGGCCAAATGCAAGCCAAGGAATGAACAGTGGGGTTCTGAGTGGGGTTTTCTTATGCTGAGAGATTTTAAGTGTGCAGGGAATTCAAGTTATTTTTCCATACAAATTTTTTTCCTTGTGTCAACACACCCCAAAATCACATCCTGTGTTTTAGAAATGTGGAAGCAGGTGGCAGTCTTCAAACACAGCCTACACTTCCCTCCTTCCATGCCTTCAGCTACACTGTTCCCTCTGCCTTGAATCCTGGCTCCCCCACTTCCCACATCACTATTTCAGCTGAAATCTAGGATCCTTTCATGTCAGGCTGAAATTATGGTTACTCTCTAAAACTTTCATAGTTTTTTTTTCTACTTGGACTTTATTTTGCCCTTTTCCCAGCATCCCAGATCTCATAAATAGAGACAGTACTCTGGACTAGCCTTCTATTCCATGCAACAGGGAACAGTTGCCTGTGATATCCCTGGCCAGGGACCAGCAGGCCATCATTTTGCGTGCCTCCACTGGTTGGCATTTTGGACTGAACTGAATCCCCTGGGAAAAGAATTCCTGTGTTGAAGCCCTAACAGTGCCTCAGAAGGTGATTTTATTTGGAGAGAGAAACTTTAAAGAAGTAATTCAAGTTAAACATGGTCATTGGGCTGTGCTCTGATCCATATGACTTGCATCCTTATAAGAAGAGATTGGGACAGACACACACAGAGGAAAGACCATGTGAGTACCCAGGGAGGAGGCGGCCGTCTACTAGCCAAGGAGAGAGACCTGAGAAGAAGCCAACCCTGCTGCTACCTTGATCGCAGACTTCCCGCCTCCAGGACTGTGAGGAAATACATTTCTGTTGTTTAAACTGCCTGGTCTGTTTATGGGCAGTTTAAACCATAAACCTGGTAGCCTGAGCAGACTAATACAAGAGGCCATCGCCACTCTAGGAGACAGTACATTCTCATGTCGCAGATCTCTGTTGGAAAGATGGCTTTCACACTGATGGAAATTGTCCCGTCAGTAACTTCCATCCAGCGGCTATTTTTCTACTTCTTGCAGTAATTCCACTTTTGAAAAACTCTTCTCATTGTCCTCAATGCCTGGTTTCTGGGCCCTTCCCAAACCTCTTCATTCTCCTGTGGATGTGTTTAAGTTGGCCAATACACTTCCCAATGTTCGAAGCCTGGTATCAATACAGAGTCCCTTCAATGTGTTCCACCAACCAAGGTAAATAAAGGCTTCATTTCTCTCATTTTGTTCACTACAAAGCAGCACCATCCAATATGGCAGCCACGTGCTCCCTGTGGAAGTTCTCATTTAGGTTAATTGAAATCACCCTACCCGTGTTGCAAGTGCTCACTAGCCCTATGTGGCTAGCGGGTGCTGCATTCATCGAACAGCAGATACAGAATCTTTTTGCCACCACAGAACGTTCTATTGAACTTCATTTCAGTAGACAGGACTCTGTATTGATACCAGGCTTCAAACGTTGGGGAGTCTATTGACGAACTTAAACACATCCACAGGAGAATGAAGAGGTTTGGGAAGGGCCCAGAAACCAGGCCTTGAGGACAATGAGAAAAGAAGAGTTTTTTTGTGTTGCTGTGGAGATGGAAGGGAATTGAGACGCTGTCTGGTTCTCCCATCCCAGTACTCAGGGAACCACCTTGGGCCAAGGCCACTCATTTGTTCCCACAAAACACAGTCTCTTGATTGCAAGCTTATATTCGTTTTCTCTGATTGATTCCTAATGAGGCTGTGTGAGATTGTACTATGTTTTAATAATCTCACCATAATGTTGACTTCAAGTAAGATCATCACCAGCTAGACTCTGCCAAAGTCTCCACTTTCCACTTTAGTCTCCCTGCACTGGAGGCTCCCAGTGCTGGAAAGATACTTAGAGGATGCCTACTCCAACCCACGCTGCAAGATGGAACCTCTCCAAGTGATTGTCTGTTATTAGAGAGATCAACTGAGTGTATAAATTTGAAAGCACTTTGAAATCATGAAGGTTTACACATCCTTGTTCTTGATTGTTCTTCTCAGTAATCAAATTGTTTGGTATATATATGCTGAGTAAGCAGAGGAGGCCCAAATTTAATATGGGTGTAGCTTTTTAGAGCCAAGATGGACTTCAGAACTCAATTAATTCAACCTTTCTGTAATCCTCTCCCCAGATGAAGGAACAAGGTTCAGTGATGTCCCCAGAACATGTGGCTGGTCAAAGACCAACCCCGGACCAGAATGGATGCCTCCTGATCTCACTTCAGTTCTCATTCCACTTCACCACACTGCTGGTTGACTGTGGTGTCATGGTGCATAACCAGAACTAATTTCTAGCATTACCTTCCAAGATCTAGTACATTATGGGACACAAAAGGAATTGCAGCAAAGTTAGTGTGAGGGTACTGTGGTTACATTCTGTGTTCCACAACTAATCTACTGTGTGATCTTCTGCAAACCACTCAACCTCTCTAGGCAGCAGCTTCTCAAATTTAAAATGGAAGAGACTATGCAGCCATAAAAAAGAATGAAAGTGTGTCCTTTGCAGCAACTCGGATGCAGTTGGAGGCCAATATCCTAAGCAAATTAACACAGGAAAAGAAAGCCAAATACCACATGTTCTCAGTTATAAGTGGGGGCTGAACACTGAGACACTGGGGGCTACTAGAGGGGAAAGGAGGCAGGGGAGTGAGGAAAACTAACTGTGGGGTGCTATGCTCATTATGTGGGTGACAAGATCATATTCCAATCCTCAGCATCTGAGTGGGTCTGGGTTGGGGCTGATAATTTGCATTTTAAAACAAGCTCCCCGGTGACACTGAAGCTTCTGGTCCAGAGGCCATACTTTTAGAACCTTTGGTCTGGAATATTGAGGTTCCTTCCTTTTGGAGCAGTCTATGCTGCTTTCAGTCTAGGGGCCTTTTAAAAGCACTTGCCTTTACCATTTTCATGACGTTTGCCTTCCCCCTTGTGTTAGATATCGCTGTGCATGTGTCTGTTTCTCTTACATGCTTCTTAAGGATGTTTGTGTAATCTAAATGCTTCTGAAGTTTTTTGTTTTCCAATAATTGTGGACCAGGCAGCCCATAAAGAACAGCTAGAATATCTGACACACACACACACACACACACACACACACACACACAGACACACGCACATGTGCACTTTGTAGGTATTAGAGAACCAACAGTAAAGAATTGCTAGGTCAAGATTTGAGAGAAAGACAGAAACAAAAGCAGGAACATCACATCCTACTAAGATAAAAAAGTTATTATGAAGGCATGAAACATTTTGAAATAAGGAAGACCTAAATGAGTGGAAATGCTCTGTTTAAACATTTGAAGATTACTTTTTTGAAAAATTAATCTTCTGGTTCAACGAAATACCATGGGAATCCCAAGAGGTTCTAATTTGACAAGGTGATTGTAAATTTTATTTGGAAATTCAAAGGGCCAAGAATAGCCAAGACACATTTGGAAAAAAGGTGAGAGATCTTGCTTTACTGTATTTCAAGACTAAGTATAGAGCCACTGTAATTAAGGCAGTGTGCTGACGGCACAAGGACAGAAAAATGTCCAAATGGAATAAGATAAAGAGTATAGAAAGAGGCTCATGCATACGTGGAGAATTGATGTAGAATAGTAGTGGCTCAGCAGAATGTTGGGGAAAAATACTCTTATCAACAGTTGGTTCTGGGTTGGGCATGGTGGCTCATGGCTGTAATCCCAGCAGTTTGGGAGGCAGAGATGGGCAGATAACTTGAGGTCAGGTGTTTGATACCAGCCTGGCCAACATGGTGAAACCTGGTCTCTACTAAAAATACAAAAATTAGCCAGGTGTGGTGACGGGCGCCTGTAATCCCAGCCACTTGGGAGGCTGAGGCAGGAGAATCCCTTGAACCCGGGAGGGGGAGGTTGCGGTTAGCTAAGATCGTGCCACTGCACTACAGCCTGGGTGACAGAGTGAGACTCAGTCTCAAAAAAAAAGTTGGTTCTGGACAATCAGATATTCATATTGGGGGAAAAAAATAACTTGACCCTTACTTCATACCGAAGACACACACACACACACACACACACACACACACACACACCCCATTGCCGGATGGATTATAAGCCTAAATGTAAAAAGAAAAAGGATAAGATTTTAGAAGACAATATTGGGGACTATCTTCATGTCTTTGATGTAAAGAAAGTCTTTTTAAACAAGATACAAAGTGCAGTAACCTTAGGGAAAAAGACGTGACACATTTGACTACATTGAAATCATGATAAAAGCCTCTGCTCCGGGAAAGTTCCCATTAAGAGAGTGGAAAATCAAAGCACAAAGCAAGAGAAGATATTTGTAATGTATATAATTGACAAAAGGCTTGCATAGAAAATACATAAAGAACTACAAACCAATAAGAAAAGACAGATAATCCGATAGAAAACATGGGCAAAAGACAAACAGGTGTTTTACAAAAAATAACTCAGCTGCCTGTAACTATATATAAAAGGGCCCAACTTATTATGTATCAGGGAAATGCAAATTAAGACTCCAATGAGCTATTGCTACACTCAGCAGTGGCTAAAATTTAAAACTAATTGATGTTATCAAATGTTGGCAAGGATACAGAGCAAGAGGAACCCTTATTCACTGCTTGTGGGAGTGCAAATTCGTGTAAACAACTTTGGAAAACAGTTTGGCATTGTCCAATACAATTGAATATATGCATATCCTGTGATCCAGTGATGCAACTTTTCAGCATGTAGAAATAGAGGCATAAGGGCAGCTACTGGCCAATAGAAGTGTGTGCCCAAACCAAGCTGTACTATTCAACCTGAATATTAGTGTGGCAAAGTATAAAGAATATGAAAAGTTATCACCATGAAAGTCAAGTGAGTGATTGTTCTTGGGGGAAGGAGGAAGTTGTGACTGGGAAGCCTCGAGAATAGCTTCTCATAATTCAATTTAGATATAATAGACTGAAAACAAAAATTCTTTATGTTAACAAAGTGCCTTTGAAACCCTTTTGAGTTTGGACTGAACCACCGTAAGAAAGAAATTTCTCACTGCTACTCAGTAAAAACATATGCACACACCCCAAACTGAAATATGGGTATAATTAAACAGCATCTACTTTTACTACATGGCACGAAGTAATATTTTCTATTCCTTTAAAAAAACATGGGCCAGGCACGGTGGCTCATGGCTGTAATCCCAGCACTTTGGGAGGTGGAGGCGGGCGGACCATGAGGTCGGGAGTTCAAGACCAGTATGACAAACATGGTGAAACCCCGTCTCTACTAAAAAATACAAAAATTAGCCAGGCTTGGTGGCATGCACCTGTAATCCCAGCTCTTCAGGAGGCTGAGGCAGGAGAATTGCTTGAACCCAGGAGGTGGAAGTTGCAGTGAGCTGAGATTGTGCCATTGCACTCCAGCCTGGGTGACAGAGCAAGACTCCATCTCAGAAAAACAAAACAAAACAAAAAACATGGTAGGCTGGGTGGAGTGGCTCAGGCCTATAATCCCAAAACTTTGGGAGTCTGAAGTAGGAGGATCGCTGGTGCCCAGGAGTTTGAGACCAGCCTGGGAAACACACTAAGACCTTATCTCTACCAAAAAATAAAAATAAAAAAATTAGCCAGGTGTGGTGGTGCATGCCTGTAGTCACAGTTTCTTGGGAGGCTGAGGTGGGAGGATGGCCTGAGCTCAGGAGGCAGAGGCTGCAGTGAGGCAAGATCATACCACTGCACTCCAGCCTGTGTGACAGAGTGAGACCCTGTCTCAAAAATAACAAAGCAAAACCAAAAACCAAAAACCAAAAAAAAAAAAAAAAAACCCATGGTAGCAACTGGCAGCATGAAAAGTTCTGCATTTAGAATGCTTTCATACTCAGCTTTCAGATGGAAAAACTGAGGCATAATTGGAATAAATTAAGCTTATCTATTGGATAAAGTGATGGCCTAGAGAAACTTACAATAGGATCTTACAGAGACTTTCTGAACTGGAGTGCTTTCAGGACCATCTGTCCCAGCCCTTCATTCTGCAGATGAATAAACCAAGGCTTAGCACCACGTGATTTGTGTGATCAAGGGATAGGGCTGGGATAAAGCATGTCCCCGATTCCTCCTGCACGTCCCACCGTCATGTTATAGCTGCTTTGGCCCAGAGAAGCTGACATACACCGGGCTCACAGAAAGCCCCCTCCTATTGACTGGGGAGCCCCCTAGCATGGAGAACGTGGATGCATTTCTCAGGAGAGGGAGAGGACCGCCTGTGGACACTCCCTGCCTGCGCATGAGGTGAATCCAAGGCACCGGCTGAGCTGGCCTGGTGGGTGGGGCGGCAGCACCTCACCTGTACCAGGGCACCCCAGGAGGCTGCACCCAGTGACCTGAGCTGAGGATAGGGATGGCCCCTCTCTCTGCATAGGAAGCTGGCCTCTCAGTGTGGGGAGCCGTCTTGCAGGGGAAGCAGCTATCTCATCCACATAGGATACCGTCTACGTGTCCAGCACAAGGATGCAGGCAGCTGCCTGTGACAAGCCCCATGACCCTGCCAGGCTCACTCCTTGGCAGCTCACAGACCCTGAAGGCTTGGCAGGGCTTGCCTGCTGCCTTCTGCCAACTGCAGGCCACTTACCCCGGGATGCTTTCCTGCTGCTTGTCCCTCATCCCTTGGGACACGGAGGCAGCCATCCGAGGCTCACATCAGCCCCAGTGTCCCCAGCCCTGGGGATGGGAAACAAGCAGGTACCAGAGCTTACCTGAGGCCATCTCAGACAAAAGTAAGCAGAGAGTAAACAGCAGAAGGTAGGAAGTTCTCATGGCGACTGGCAGGCAACACCCAGGATTTCAGGAACTGGGGAGCGGCTGGCTCCTTTGGAGGCTGAGCTGACAGAGGCTTCCAGAGGCTGGAGCGTCACTGTATTTATAAGACTGGTGGATTGCACAACCGCGGCGACGGAACTGAAGGGAGGTGCCACAGTCAAGGGTGAACTTCTAATCGCTAACCCCTGGTGTCATTTGCCCTGAGCAGTCGGCAGTCACATGGCACATTGTCTCCATCTGGCTGCCGCTGGATTTAGCTTTCAGCCTGGAGCCCTGGTGCCAGCTCCTCCTGTTTGGTTTTCTAGGTTAGGCAGTTCTGATGGGGTTTCTGGAAAAGGCAGTTCACACTGGAATCCCTCCTCTGGATCCCGTGGAGGAGAGCCACAGGGAAGCTCTGAGCAGGGGGCCACTCGGCTCTAGGCTGGTGTTGGATTCTGTAGTTTGATTGTCTTCCTGCAAGACAACCTCGAACTTCACCCTCTGCCCTTGCAAAAGGGGAGCTGGTTGTAATGAAGCTTCTTCCTCTGGCCAAGGCTACCTTCTCACCTCTCCCCTTATGCAGAACACTCTCCTCGATGGACCAACCTTTCTCTTTTCCCACTAGACGTGTTCCTGGGACATTTCCAAAGGGCATTTCTCAGAAAGTGAGCCCCCCAGTGTGGCCCTTGGAGGTCGAGGGTCTGGTCCAGCCTGGGCCCACCCTGCAGAGCTACAACTGCCAGACTGGGGTGCTGTTAGCGACTCTCCAAGTATCCCTCAGGTTTTCCTTGATTCTAAAGATTTAAGAAACATTTTATTTATTATTGATTTTCACTGTAATTCTGCAAGCAGCTTTCCTGATGTCTCAGTGGCTTATTTGCAAGCAGCAGATGCTGGCTCTCACTGACCAAGGAAGGGAAGAGTTTATTCGGAGGATATCAGGGTTGGCGGGGGGCGGTGGCATTGCTGGAGAACCCAGCTTGAGGCTCAGTTTCCAGGAATGACATCCACCCTACCCTGTCACGGTGGTCTGATGAGAACCCCATGCTGCAGCCACATAGCATGAGACACCTGGAGCGGACTGACCCTCAGCCACTCCACCCCTGGCAGAACGCCGTTCTGCACCCAAACATGCACCTGCCATATACTCCCACTGCACCCCTGCCAGAGAAAGACAGAGACCCAGAAAGAAGGACAGACAAACAGAAACAGAGAAAGACAAAGAGACAGAGACATGCAGAGAGACAGTAGAGAGACACGGAGAAACAGAGACATAGAAACAGAGATAGATGGAAATAGAGTTAGAGATAGAGAGAAATAGATTCAGAGAGACAGAAAGAAATAGAAAGATGCAGTGGGATCCTGTAGCTAGCTCATTGAGGCAGTTCGCAGACGGCGTTTGGGAGAAATTTGGAAGAGGCTGAGCCATGCCTGACCTAGGAGCAGTGAGATTGTGGAAAGAGAAAAGAAAGAACCGAAGCACAAGTTTCCTTGCTGCTCCTGGGTGAGACATGGCTCAGCCTCTTCCAAGTTCTTCCCAAACACCGTCTGTGAACTGCCTCGATGAGCTAGTTACAGGATCCTATCAGATCCGTTTCTGTCCCTTTCCTTCTGTCTTACTGAAGCCACACTATGATTCTTTGACCAGGCAATATTATCCTCATGTTAGAGAAGAAAAACACTGGGGTGCAGAGAATTGAAACAAATTGCCCAAGGTCACCCAGCTGGTAAATGGAAGACTGGTGTAATGGCCTGGAAAGCCTCATTCCCTAGCCTCTGCGCTGACCGCCTTCGGGGTAGGCTTCCAGGTTATTACACTGGGTGTGGGTTCAATAAGATTGTGAAAGAAAAATATCTTGGGCACCTTCAAGCTGGGAACTGCTTATTGCCAATCTGCCTCTTTTTCTATTCAAGTCATCTTTTTGCTCCCAGAGATACATGCGTATTTTGATTGCCTTTTTTGGAAAGACTTATCATAAATTCAAAAGAATGCAACCGGTCAGGGCGCAGTGGCTCACGTCTGTAATCCTAACACTCTGGGAGGCTGAGGCGGGCAGATCTCCCGAGGTTAGGAGTGGTGAAGCCCCGTCCTTACTAAAAATACAAAATTTAGCTGGGTGTGGTGGCACATGCCTGTAATCCCAGCTGCTCGAGAGGCTGAGGCTGGAGAATTGCTTGAACTCGGGACATGTTGGTTGTTGTGAGCCGAGATTGTACCACTGTGCTTCAGCCTGGGTGACAAAACCACACTCCATCTCAAAAACACAATACAATACAATAAAATAAAAAGAATGCAACCGTCCGTCTCTCACATACCTGTAACCTGAAAGCCCCCACTGGTGGGGGCCTCGCTTTGATCTGTCTTTGCCTTTCTGGACAGAACTAATGTACTTCTTATAAATTGATTGATGTCTCATGTCTCCCTAAAATGTGTAAAACCAAGCTGTGCCCTGACCACCTGCAGCACATGTTGTTAGGCTTTCCTGAGGCTGTGTCACAGGCGCATCCTCATCCTTGGCAAAATAAACTTTCTAAATTAAATGAGACCTGTCTCAAATTTTGGGGGTTTACAAGATAATAAAGTAAAAAATCTCAGAATGCTGCTGGGCACCATGTGAGGTCCGATGGTGTCTGGAGATTCTGGGAGTGGAAGGAATCTAAACCCTGGAATCCTTATTTTCAGGACTGACGTTTTCTGCTCTGAACCTGAAAAACTTTTTTTTAAAATTTAATTTAATTGTTATTTTTTTAAATTATACTTGAAGTTCTAGGGTACATGTGCACAACGGGCAGGTTTGTTACATATGGATACATGTGCCGTGTTGGTGTGCTGCACTCATTAACTCGTCTTTTACATTAGGTATATCTCCTAATGCTATCCCTCCCCAGTCCCCCAACCCCACGATAGGCCCCAGTGTGTAATGTTCCCCACCCTGTGTGCAAGTGTTCTCATTGTTCAATTCACACCTATGAGTGAGAACATGCAGTGTCTGGTTTTCTGTCCTTGTGATAGTTTGCTCAGAATGATCGTTTCCAGCTTCAACCGTGTTGCTACAAATGACATGAACTCATCCTTTTTCATGGCTGCATAGTATTCCATGGTGTATATGTGCCTCATTTTTCTTAATCCAGTATATCATTATTGGACATTTGGGTTGGTTCCAAGTCTTTGCAATTGTGAAAGTGCCGCAATAACATACGTGTGCATGTGTCTTTATAGCAGCATGATTTATAATCCTTTGGGTATACACCCAGTAATGGGATCACTGGGTCAAATGGTATTTCTAGTTCTAGATCCTTGAGGAATTGCCATACTGTCTTCCACAATGGTTAAACTCGTTTACAGTCCCACCAACAGTGTAAAAGTGTTCCTATTTCTCCACATCCTCTCCAGCACCTGTTGTTTCCTGACTTTTTAATGATCACCATTCTAACTGGTGTGAGATGGTATCTCATTGTGGTTTTGATTTGCATTTCTCTGATGACCAGTGATGATGAGCATTTTTTCATGTGTCTGCTGGCTGCATAAATGTCTTCTTTTGAAAAGAGACACTTTGCTTTTTCAGGTTATGTTCTCAGGATTTCAAGCATCCTGTGATGGTGCTAGAAGAAGGTCATTTTAGTCCGAGTGTCCAGGGCATCACCCTTTTCCACTCATGTCCATCAACAGGGTGATGCTGGAGAGCAGAGCTCACTCCTGGGCTCTCTTGAGGAGTGAGGCATGGTAGCCAGCTCTGAAGGCATGGGAGGCCAGGCGAGATCATAAGGAGGCCAGGTCCCGTGCCATGTGCCCAGGAGAAACCACATACAAGCAGAATGCAGCATCTACTTTCACATAAATATTGCAGTGAGACCGGCTAGAGTCCTGGCTTCGTCACTCACTATTGAAAAAGATGTGGCCTTTGTGGGTGGGCGCTGACTAAGGAGACTGATGGGGGCTGTGGTGGCAGAAAGTGCACAGGCCCTTGACAGCCCAGGGATGAGGCCACTGACCCACCTGTGATGAATGACAGTCTAATGGAGGAAATGACACCTGGGATGAGGTTGTAGAGCAGATGGGGGCTGAGTAGATGAAAATGTGGTGGGAGGTCCATGGACATCTCAGAAAAGCAGGGACCAAGGCCTATACAGGAGATGCACTTTTGTGTGTGTGGTGTGCGTTAAGGCTTATGCGTGGTGTGCATTTAGGCTTGTATCTTTGTGTCGTGTGGTGCAGATTTTAGGCTTTTGCGTGTGTGCATTTAGGCTTGTGTGTGTGCATGTATTTAGGCTTGTGTGTGTGTGTGTGTGGTGTGTGTGTGGTGTGTGCATGTATTTAGGCTTGTGTGTGTTTGCGTTTTGGCTTATGTGTTTGTGTGTGTGTACATTTAGGCTTTTGTGTGTGTGCATTTAGATTTGTGTGTGTGCATTTAGGCTTGTGTGTGTGTGTGCATTTTGGCTTGCGTGTTTGTGTATGTGTATTTAGGCTTTGGTGTGTGGGTGCATTTTGGCTTTGTGTGTGGAGGGTGCACATTTAGGCTTTTGAGTGTCTTATTGAGCAGCTTTGGTTTTCTTCTTAGGCAATAGGGAGACTTTGGAAGAGGAATTAAATGAATCTGTTGCCATTATAGAACTAGTCTAATGTGGAGGTGTCGAGGATGCATGGAGAGGGCATCAGCTTGGGCTTGGGAAGACCCAGGAAGGGGTTGAGGAGCCATTAGGGTCTTAAACAATATGGGGAAGGGGGAAGAAATGAGACAGGAACTTGAGAGGAATTAAGAAGCTAAAGTGAACCAGCCTCCACTGGTAGATGGAAGAAGCTGGATTTCTGGTACTAGATGGAAGGAGCTGCATTTCTGGCCCTGGATGGAAGGAGCTGGGTTTCTGGCCCTGGATGGAAGGAGCTGGTTTTCTGGCCCTGGTTTGACTGAGTGTGATGTCAGGCCCTGAGCTGGGTGAGGGGAGGAAGAGCCGGTACAGGAAGATGTTGAGTTTTGTAAACAAGCGAGTGTAAGGGGTGCCTTCATTTGCTATCACAGTGGCTGATGTGTCCTCTGCATGCTGGTCTCTCCCTCCAGTCATCAGTGAAGGCTGATGGAGGGGACGGGCCGAGTGGGATCTCCGCAGTCTCCCCTCACTGGAGGGTCCAGGGTCTGGCATAGATAATCAGTCACTGTTTTGGAAGAAATGAATAAACAGAAGAGCATTGCTATGGATGGAACACATTCCCTGCTTGCATAAATATATAAACGGATATTTAAGGAGGTAATTAGGCTAAATTAGGTCATAGGACTGGCGGCCTAATAGTTAGAGGAAGAGAAATCAGAGCTCTGGGACATGGAGAGAAGGCGTGATGCACAAACCAAGAAGAGGCCTCACCAGGAACCGAATCAGCCTTCACCTTCATCTTGAGCTTCCAGCCTCCAGAACCATGACAAATAAACTTGCATTTACCCAGCCTGTGGCACATTGTTGTGGCAGCTGGTTAGACTTATACAAGTGTTGTCTGTATTCTTGGTGAACTCTTCATTTCTTCTAGGACAACAAAACTCCGGGGACTCCATTCCTAGCAGCACCCCAACCTCCTGTTACCCTCACCCCTATGGGGGCTTCCTCTTCAGGGAGGAACTTCAGGTTTTTAAGACATGGATGCTTTGTTTTGGTTTGAGACTGTGCAAGTCCCATAAGTGGTGAGCACAATTTGGAACACTATTCCTTATTCCCTGACCCGCAGTAGATTTTTTTTTTTTTTTGACAGAGTCTTACTATGTTACGCAAGCTAGAGTGCCGTGGTGCAATCTGAGCTCACTGCAAGCTCTGCCTCCTGGGTTCTGGGCATTCTTCTGCCTCAGCCTCCTGAGTAGCTGGGACTATAGGCACCCGCCACTATGCCAGGCTACTTTTTTGTATTTTTGGTAGAGATGGGGTTTCACCATGTTAGCCAGGATGGTCTTGATCTCCTGACCTCGTGATCCGCCTTCCTCGGCCTCCCAAAGTGCTGGGATTACAGGTGTGAGCCACCCCGCCTGGTCTTTTTTTTTCTTTTTTCTTTTTTGAGACAGACTCTCACACAATGTCACCTAGGCTGGAATGCAGTGGCGCGATCTCGACTCACTGCAACCTCTGCCTCCCGGGTTCAAGCAATTCTCATGCCTCAGCCCCCCAAGAAGCTGGGATTCCAGGCGTGAGCCGCTGCACCCGGCCACTCACAGTAGATCTTGATTATGATCTGCTAAAGGCACGTCCTTGACTGCTGACCTCACAGGCCATGCCACTGGCAGCTGCCCAGAGCAGGAACTGTTTGTGTCATGTGCTTGTCACAGCTCTGGAGCATGAGACCTGAGTGTGAAGAAGGGAGGGGGTCTGGGGCGGGACAGAAGCTGTGTAGGGCAGTTCCTGCCCTGGGGCTCCACCTGCAAGGTCAACAGGACACAGTCCTTGCATGGTGGGGTTGAGCTGGTTTCCGTCCCAACTCAGGAGTTCCTCAGAGAGTCACTTCCACTCACGTAGGCTGGAGGTAGCTCCTCAATGCCACTGTGAAGGAAAACGAAGGGCACAGCCTCACGAAGCACCGCCCCAGCCAGGTGCGATGCCACTGTGAATGTGTCTAGTCCTCAGGACCATGAGAGGCTGTGTTTGAAGGGAGCTGAGCCAGCCCCTGAGTCAGACAGGATGGATTCAGCTCTGTGCCTCTGTGGAGAGGCAGGGCCAGCTTGGTCTGGCACTCACCTGTCCTGCTGCTGGTAGGAATCGTAAACTGTCTAACACCAGAGGATCATGTGGGTTTAACACATTTATGCGCACAGATGAGGAGTGTTCAATTAGTGCTAGTTCTTACCATGATTATTTCTATTCTTTCCCATATTATGAGGTCATCATTACCCCATTTCTTAGATTATACACCTAGACTGGCAGAGAGTAATGTACAGGTAGTGAGTGGTACATCAAGAACTGACCCAAGCCATCAGCATAGGGGATTGAGTGTCATCCTCTCCTTTGCAGGCAGGACATCCCAGTGCCAAGGAGAGTGACCTCAGACACCAGAGACACAGCAAGTGCAGCAGAGCTGACGGCTCTGGGAACGCTATCCTCAAAGTCTTCCCCATTGTTGGTTTTGTTTTCTTTATTTACTAATAAAGTAAATATTTATTATTTGTAGGTAACATATTTTATTTATAAAAATAATATATGTGTTACAAAAAGTTAAAACAATACTGATGTGTATCGGCAGAAAAGGAAAGTTGTCTTGCATCCTATTTCTCATGGATAAACAGATTGCTAACAATTGGGTTTGTCTCAGTTAATGACTTTCTCTTCTACACACTTAAAGGTATCTATTCATGTACACTTCAATACTTACAGATTGTAAAAAGGAAACACTTTGTAATACTGATCTGCAGCTTGCTTGTTTTCCTTTCCAGCTAGCAGTTGTACATCTTTCAATATTTTAGATCAAATCCATTTTTATAGTGCATGCATTTTCAGTTGATCCTTGAACAATTCGGAGCTGAACTTTACAGGTCCATTTACACATGGATTTTCTTCCACCTCTGCCACCCCTGATACAACAAGACCAACCCCTCCTCTACTCCTCCTCCTTAACCCACTCAATGTGAAGATGATGAGGATGAAGACCGTTGTGATTATCCTTTTCCACTTAAGAGTAAATATATTTTATCTTTCTTATGTTTTCTTTAGTAACTTTTGTCTCTAGCTTAGTTTATTGTAAGAATACAGTATATAAGTCATATAACATAGAAAATGTGTGTTAATTAATGTTTTATTTTATTGATAAGCCTTCTGGTTAGCAGTGGGCTATTAGTAGTTAAGTTTTTGGGGAGTTGAAAGTTATATGTGAGTTTTTGACTGTGCCTCATGTATAACTTTTCATGTACTTATTACCCAGTGTGATCTACTGGTACAATGCAATCCGTATCAAAATCTCAATGATTTTTTTGGCAGAAATAGAAAGTCCATCTTAAAATTTATAGAAAATGACAAGGAACTCTAAATAGCCAAAAAAATCTTGAAAAAGAAGAACGAAGTTGGAGGACTCAAACTTCCTGACTTTAAAACTCACTACAAAGGAACAATAATCAAAACAGCATGGTACTGGCATAAAGACAGACGTATAAACAGTGGGACAGAATAGAAAGCCCAAAAGTAAATTTTTGCATATGTGGTCAAATGATTTCCAACAAGGGTGCCACTACCACTGAAAGGGAGAAAAGACAATCTTTTCAACAAATGGTGCTGGGAAAATTGGATATCCACATGCAAAAGAATGAAGTTGGACCCTTAGCTGAGAGCATATACGAAAACTAACTCAAAATGGATCAAAGACCTAAACACAAAAACTACAACTACAAAACTCTTGGAAGAAAATATAGGGGAAAAACTTCACGATAATAGATTTGGCAATGATTTCTTGGATATGACACCAAACACACAGACAATAAAAGGGAAAATAGATAAATTGATCTTCAGCAAAATTTAAAAAGTATTTTTGTACATCAACATACACTGTAAATGGAATAAAAAGGCAAGTCATAGAATGGGAGCAAATATTTGCAGATTTTCTGTCTGACAATCTTTTTATGTCCAGATATATAAAGAGCTTCTAAAACTCAACAACAAACAACTCAACATGATTTAAAAATGGGCAAAATAGACATTTGTCGAAAGAAGGTATACAGATGCTCAGTAGAATCCTTTTTAACCACATTCCTATAAATGGACATTAGATTGTTTCTGTTTTTTTTTTTTACTACTATAAGAGTGGTGCAGTAATCACTGTTATAATACCAAATGTGTGTATATACATATATTTACTTGTTATAATTACTCATATAAATTATTACTCATGTAACAAATATATATTAAGAACCTGTAAATGCTTGGTCCCTGCTTTAAAGGAGGAGGACTAGTGAGCCATTTAATTATTTTTTTGATAAATATTATGAAGAAAAAGCACAGGGAAGCATGAGGATGAATTACTTGACTTGGGCAAATCACTGGTGGGTTTTCCTGAGGTGGGTAATATGGAGTTTACTGCATTAATTCTTAGGCTTGGAATTGTTGGCTGAAAGGTTAAAGGGGTTTCACCTTTAAAATTTTAATACGTATTGCCAGTTTGTCCTCCACAAGGTTTACTAATTTACAATCACATGCAAAAAAAAAAGAAGTATAGACTTGCACCTGTTTCCAATATTACCATTCATCCTGGCCTCGGTTTATCCATTCATTTATAAATTATGAACTTTCTTGGATACTGACTATGTGCCAGGCACCATGCCAGGGTGAATTAGAGACATACTTCCTTATCTCAACAACTTTACTGTGGGCTGGGGAGAGACAGACAATAAATACGACAATAAATACATTATTTTAAATGACTTAGTTGTGTTTCCACACCCACCTGAAAAAGGCCCCCGGAGGATCACGGGGTTTCTTGTTGTGGATCTGGGATGAAATTAGGGCAGCTGGGTTAAAAACGTCGTTGAAAGCAGTGGTTTTCAACCAGGGGTGATTTCGCCTCTCAGGGGACTTTGGTGATGTCTGGGGACACTTTTGCTGCTGCACCTTGAGAGGGAGCACTATGAGCATCTGGTCACTAGAGGTCAGGGGTGCTGCTGAACATCCTACAAGGCACAGGATGGCCTCCTATGATAAAGAATTATTGAGTCCCAAATGTTACTTGTGCCAAGGTTGAGAGACCCTGGCAAAAGGAAGAACCAGACAAGGCCGGGTTTGAATCCTAGGCTAGCCACCGAAAAGGCATCTCAGCGGTCGTCAACATCCTTGTCTTCTGCATAAGGAACGAGATTAGATGTTGTGATTATTAGATGAGAAAAATGAATAGAAATGTGGAGCACAGGACACAGAGAGCAGAAGTTGTCCATGAATGGTGGGGCATATTATAATGATTACACACCACAATGCAAGAAGGATGGGAGATGGCTATTTCTTAACATGTAGTTCTACGGCCACTTTAGAGGAAGCATGGTAGGAGCAGGAGGAGCTGTGGGGCCTGGTGACTTAGGGAAGGATGGATCCGTGCCTCTCATTTTTTCTCTGCTATCTTGTTTGCATTGCATTTTCTTGGTCAGTTTTGTTTGTCATTTTTAAACAGTTTGGTGGATCATTTTTAAAAATTGTTTTGCAGCTTTTTTTTAATCCTTTGAAATCAGTGCTGTCGTTTCTCATGTATGTTACCAATGATTTCTCCACTTTATCATTCAACCTGGTTTATTATGTTTTTTGTTTGTTCTGCAGGATAGAATTGCTCAGTGTAATAAAAATGTTTCAATCTCTTCTGTTTTGAATATAATCACAACGTCCACTCCTTTGATTAAAAAATGATAGGTCCAGTGATGAGCGTTGGCCCAAGTGGTGGCCTTACTGAGCAACAGGGCTCCAAAAGGAGCCCCCAGTAGAATCCCGGCTTTCTGTGCCACGTTTGGGCCACATTGGAGATAGATGAGTGTGTGATGTCAGTGTACCTTACAGAGGTGACGCGAGTAGCTCAGACTCACACTGTGAATCCACAGGTGCTTGGTACTTCCAAAGGGTTTCAAAGGATTTCTTGAGAAGCAAATTCTATTTACAGATAATTTCTATTTCAGTTCCTTTCTGAAATATGAAGGTAAAATGTTAAAAAAGTGACATTGATATTATAACTCATAATTCGCATAACAACCTTTTTGTTAGCCAGGTTGGAGACCTTACACACACTTTGAAGAAACACAAAGCCGGTAGAAATTCTACAATTCAGAAAAAGCTTTATCTGGCAGCCTCTTTTTGTTCTACATCCACATCCTATTGCGATACCTAATAGAAAAAGCCTTAGGGGTGGCAAAGAGGTGGATGGATGGTCTTAATGTCCACCCTAGCTCCCCAGCAATCCCCCTAGGATGTGTTGCAATGCCTCTAATATTCTTCCCAGAACCGAGTGTTGAATGGTGTCCCCCCACTGCAATAGAAACACACTTGGAATAGGGTAGCATTTATAGTCATGACCAACCTATACCCCTCAGGGAGTTGCGAGCTGTGCTCTGACAGATGGGACTGAGAGTACACCTCTGCCAGGGAAGCTTTGAGCCAAGCAAGGAAATCAACTTTTCCCAGTTATGCCCAGAATTGTCATTTACTGCCCATCGGAATCATAGCCTCATGATATCTCAGCTGGAAGGTCGTAGCCAGTGTCTACTCCAGGGAGTTTCTGGGAGCCCCTGGGACTTAGGGGTTCTGCCAGTACCAAGAAGGTGCTCTCGACACCTTAGCCCACTTCGTAGGCATAGCCATTTCTTCCACGGGCCAGGCCTCCTGAATGGCTTTTGTGTGACAGACAGTTTCTGGCAGTTAATAAAAGGAAAGGTAGAACTAATCTAGCTCAACATCATCAGATAATTTACAGATATAGAAGATAATTGCAGAGTGTAAAGAGATTTGTACAAAGTGACAGCGTGAAAGCTAAAAGAGGGACAATCAGAGGCTTCCCTGAGCCTCTGAAGTGAGGTGACTGTGCCTGCATCTGTCCTGGCACCGGGCCCAGGCAATCCCACTTGGCTGGGGTGGGTGGTGCTGCCTGAGAGTCTGGGCAGTCGCTTTTCACCCCTGAGCCTGGCCCTGGTTTCTCAGAATCTAAGAATCTAGCTATTTTGAAATATACAATACATCATTGTCAACTATAATCACCGTACTGGGCAGTAGAGCACCAGAACGTTTTCTTCCTGTTTAATTGCAACTTTGTGCCCATTGACCAACCCCTCCCCATCCCCACCTCCCCCTCCCCTCCCCAGTCTCAGGTAAGGCTATTCTCCCCTCTGCTTTTGTGAGATCCACTTTTTGGTTTCTGCATATGAGTGAGATTGGGTAGTATCTCTCTGTGTCTGGCTTACTGATCATTACACAAGGTGTACATATTGTCAGTATCACAGTGTAACTCATACATATGTACAATTATTATGTGTCAATTAAAAATAAAACAAATAAATAAAAATAAAAACAAAAACATTCTGAGCATATGTAGGGCTCTCCAAGGTCCTTGACTTTCAGGGACTTCTTTTTGTTTCACACCAAAGGGAATCATGGTGGTCCTCTGCCAAATGCCAGCCAGGTTGTTCCATACTGTTTTAACCTTATTGAAAACAAAGGCAATTGGAAGCATTTCAGCAACTCAAGGGATCATGTGTTCATGTGGTTTGTTTTGAGTGTGGAGTAAAAGGGTTACTAGACCCTAAAGGAAATAAAACCAGTTTTGTTTGTGCAACTATCAGCTCCCATCTGAAATCCCCCCAGACTGCTTCCTGCTGTAACCGGCTTTTTCCTGTGAGTGGTTTGTTCATTGGCTTTGCAGAAATGAGTGATGTCAGGAGTCCGGAATTGCCGAAGTCATCAGCATCTGGCAAAGCCTGAGCTGGAGCCAGAAGGAGGCGCCATGGCCTGGTGGGAAGCCCCGATGAAGAGTGGGAGGCGAAGCTGGAGTCAGGGTTTTGTGGAACCACCTGTGCCCGATCTGTGACAAGCTATGGGTTATCTGCCACCCCCAGTTTCGTCCCTTTTAAAAGAAGAGGGTGAATTTTATGTCTTTTGAGGGACCAGTTTCCAAACTAGGCAGCTCATCAGAATCACCTGGTGATTCTTCACCCAAAAAAAATCACCCTTGAATCAGAATTTTTGAGAGAGGCTCCAGGATCTGTCTTTTAAAGAAACCTTCCAAATGGCCACAACTCACACAATGTCACTGCTTCATGCTTTACACATCTTGATGTATTTCTAGGATTTGTGAGTGTACGCTTTTTCAATTTTAGCATTTTGAAGTTAAGGTGAATCTTATAATTGATGTAAATAATTAATGTGGTCTTCTCTCCTCTTCCCCCAATTCTCCTCTGAGAAGTGGATAATGAATTGTGAATCTTGTATTCAGCGGTATGTTTAAGCGAGGGAAACGCCTCCTCTCATTTCCAACTTTATGACAACCATGTGAAGCAGGTTGTGTGGAAGAATTATTTATCCCCTCTTCTCAGGAGAAGAAACGGGCTTGAATAGGTTAGGCACATTACCCTTTGATTTATTTATTGAACCTACATTAATAATAAGCATCTTCTGTATGCAGGCGCTGGGCTAGATTTGGAGAAAGCAGAGATGAAGATCTGGCTCCTGTCCTTAAGGAGCTCTCAGGCTTGTGGGGGCATCAGAGAAATAAGTCGTGCCCATGGCTAGATCAATATTGGCTCTAGAAGTCTCCTCTGGGAGCTGAGGGGAAGAGCGCCTGGTTCTCATGGGGCTTAGGAAAGGCACTGTTGGAGAAGTGGCATTTAGAAGGAGCGTGAAGAATGGGTAGGGCATGCTGGACACTGTTATGGTGCCATCCTCGGAGACTGCAAAGCCAAGGAATCAAACCTTAGACACACAGCAGGACTCTGGTGGCAGAAAAACATGTTGGCATTCTTGCTCTCTCAATGTGACCTGGGGCAATTTGTGACCATCTCTCCTCTGAAGAACAGAGGGCTGTTGTTGGAGTTAGGTGAGACGATGTTGGCCAAGAGCTTGCACGGTGCCGATGCTTCAGCATCACAGGAAATGGGGTAGGACCCAGGTGTTATGGGTAATTTTCTTTATCAACCTGACTGGGCTTTGTTCAGACAGCTGGTAACACACTCTTTCTGGGTGTGTCTGACGGTGCTTGGGAGAGAGGTTAGCATTTGAATCTGTAGTAAAGAAAATGTGCCCTCACCAGTATGGGCGGCATTGTGCAATTTCTTGGGGAAGGAATAGAACAAAAAGTCAAACTTGCTCTTTTCTTGAGCTGGAACATCCATCCTTTCCTGCCCTGGGGCACTGGGACTTCTAGTTCAGGCGCTTTAAGAGTCAGACCAGGATTTTCTCCATAGACTGCCCTGGTGCTCAGGCCCTCGGGTTTGGACTGCACGACATCTACAGCTTTCATGGGCCTCTGGCTTGCAGATGGCAGATAGTGGGACTGCTCAGCCTCCATCATCACATGAGCCAGTGCCTACTAATAAGCATCTTTCTATCTATTTATGAATGTCCTTTTGGTTCTCTTTCTCTGGAGAACCCTGACTAATGCACCAGGACAGGAATGATTTGGAAGGAGGGAAGAGGCTGAGGGCCCCGCCCTGCTGGGTTCTGTTGCAAGTGGAGGGGAGGCTGAAGGGGAGCTGGGCTTGTGATAATTCATGGGGTTGAACACTTGGTAGGCTGTTCAGCGTGAAGACAGCAGATCCATCCTGCACTCCTGCCCTCAGCCCACTTTTGCTCTTTTGTCCACAGTTATCAAGGGACTTAGCAGAGTCAAAGCCACATAGAGGGAAGGCTTAGACTCAGGAAAACAGTGAGCATGCCACCTCTTCTGTCATCCAACAGTAGGCCTGGAAGGACTTTTATCAATGCTGTGCCTGGCACTATAAACACACACTGACACACACACACACATACACACACCCACGGACGAGACAGAGATGGGTCTCATTCTCAGCACGGCATACAAGCGTTAATTTTGCATGTGTTAAATCTCTTGCAGGCGCAGCACAAGGAATAGTATTCATGTGAATCCAGGGTCGTGACATCGTTTGGGTGTGAGGGAAGTCCTTTCAGAGCTTGGGGTATTGAAGTTGGGATTTGAAAGATGAGCAGAAGCTGTTCAGGCAAAAGGAGTGGTGCACGGAGAGAGGGGCTATGAGTACTCTGGGCAGAGGACAGAGACCCTCGGAGGCCATCCACGTCAGGAACTAGCAAAGTGCATTGCAGTTGGCCCTGAAAAAGAGGGAGAAGAGGACTGCAGACTCAGGGGCTCGGCCACCATGCCTGGGGAACCCTGCCAAGGATGGGGATCTTTTCTTTTCTTTTTTTTGAGACAGACTCTTTCTCTGTTACCCAGGCTACAGTGCAGTGGCCTGATCACGGCTCACTGCAGCGTTGACCTCCCAGGCTTAAGAGATTTCCAGGCTCCACGTCAGCCTCCCGAGAAGCTAGGACTATAGGCAGATGCCATCACTCTGGGCTAACTTTTTGTTTCTTTTTGTGTGTGTGGGAAGATGGGGTTTTACCATGTTGCCAGACTGGTTTTGAACTCCTGGGCTCAAGAGATCTGCCTGCTCAGCCTCCCAGAGGCTGGGATCACAGGCGTGAGCCACCATGCCTGGCAATGTGGAACTTTTCTAAAGGGACAAGGGGAAACCGTTGAACAGTTTCTTTTATTTTTAAATATTGTGGCAAAATATAACACAAAATTTACCATTTTAACAGTGTTAAAGTGTGCAGTCCAGTGGCATTAAGTACACTCACGTTGTGCAGTCATCATCACCATCCATCTCCAGAACTTTTTTATCTTGTAAAACTGAAACTCCATACCCATTAAACAGTAACTCCCACTTTCCTCTCTCCCAGCCCCTGGTAACCCCAGCTTTACTTTCCATCTCTGTGAATTTAACTAGTGTAGGTGCCTTGTCTGAATGGAATCACAAGGTGTTTGTCCTTTTGTGTCTGGCTTCTTTCACTAAGCACAATGTCCTCAAGGTTCATCCATGTAGCATGTGTGAGAATTTCCTTTCTTGTAAGGCTGAATACTATTTCATTGCCTGTATGTACTACATTTTGTTTATCAAGTCATTTGTTTGGACACCTATCAAAAATTTTAAGAGAGTAACATGGTCCCATTTACATTTTGAAACCATCAGCCTGGTTGCTTTGTAGAGGCTGATTTGGAAGAAGTCGTGAGTAGCTGCAGGGAGCCCAGTTAGGAGGCTACCAGATGAGTCCAGTATAAGAGGCTGGGTGGTGGTGGGGATGGTAGAAATGGAAGGTTTAAGAGCTATTAATACTTAGAAGGAGGAATGAAAAGTTTATTTGGGTGTAGGAAGTGGAGGAGAGAGAGAACTCAAGCAAGGATCATTTCAGGAGAATGCAGGTGTTATTTACAAGGACAAACTGCAGAGAATGAGTTGGGCTTTGCGTTTGTGGAGTTTGAGAGGTGCATGGGCCATTCAGGCAGGGATATATGCTTCTAAGCTGGAGGCTCATTTGGGAAAGTACTGGCCTAGAGAGGCAATCAGTGCCAGAAGGGTGTGTGAAATTCCTCTCTGCAGAATGAAAAGCAGAAAGGGCCAGGGCGACATTCCTAAGTAACTCCAGCATCTGAGGTCTAGTAGAGTTGGATTGGCCAACCAACAACAGTACAAGGGGGTGTTCTGAGAGCACCAAGCCAGAGGAGTGTGGTGTCATGAGAGCCAAGGGAAGATCAGGGCTTTTAGGAAGAAAGTGTTTGGTGAGAGAGACTGAAAGACTGCTCACCGGTTTCAGTGACACAGAGGTAACTGGTAGCATAGGTGAAGGCAATGGCCTATTGAGAAGCTGCAGAAGCTGAGACAATCGATGGCTACCAGCTACGTGTTCTTGGTGTAGTTGTTCAATTTCTCTGAGCCACTAGTTCCTAATCTGCAAAATGATACACCCGATAACTCATAGCACCTGTGCATTTTGGGGTGGGAGGTAGATAGAATATGGCTTCCAGAGTCAAGGCAAGGTTCTGTCTGTGCAAGGTGATCTTCTTGACTTTGTGATTGATTCCCTGCACTCTCTGTTCTATGCAAGCCGGCAACAAAGGGGTTTTGCAGAGTTGGTGAATGTTGTCTTCAACATTTGCGCTCAGGACTTTTAATGGATGGGGGATCAGGATGAGCAAGAACAGCCAAGCTTTTCTGCTGCAGGAAACATCCCAGGTGCATTTACTCACTCTCTGGTGTTTTATTTCTGAGAAGCCGGCAGCAAGAGAGAGGATGCTGGGGTCAGGAGGCTCGGACTCTGGGCTCAATGCTGTGGGTGACTGGCCGTGCAGCCTTGGCAAGCCACTGACGCCCACCTTTGAAATTCCTAACCTATGACATGGAGTCTTCTTCAGTTAGATAATTCTGGAATGTACTTCCTCATTTCAGGGGTGTCTGTATTGCAAATAAGTCCCTACCAAAAAAAGTTGTTGTTGTACTTTGGACAAAAAGACACATCTCCAAGCCAGGTACTTGCATAGCTCTTGTCACAGTTAATTCCCAAAACAACTCTGTGGTCTGGGTTCTGCTAATCCCATTTAATACATGATGATCGCTTGGCTTCAGGGGCTAATGACTTGCTCACATGGGAGAGAGTTTTTGTACCAGGTAGCAGGAAGTTATATTTAGGCGGGGGATTATTAATTGAAACCGTAATTGATCACTTGCTCTTCTGCAAAAGGAATCTGTTGTGTCACCCAATGCCTGGAAGAACCCAGACACTCATTCCTGTCCTGAGAGTAAATCTGACATCCTCAGCTGACACTTGGAGACCTCTGTTCTTTGGATCCAAACACATTTTCCTGGTTTAGTGTCCACTTTTTTCTTGCACTTCTACTTACACCTATGCTTTGGTTTTACTGCTCCAAGTCCTGTTTTCTGCCTTGACAGCTTTGGGCAGGTGATTCCCTTGGCCTGGGACACCCTTTCTTGGTGACACAGTTTGGAATTCTGTCCATGTGTCAAGGCCAGTAAACCTTTCCTGACCTCCCAAAGATGTAGCATTTTTGTCCTTTTGAATCTGCACTGTATTTTTTACTTTCCTCCTAGTGTCTCTGCCTTGAATCAGAGTTATTTGCCTCTTTATTGCCTTTATATTAGAACATGAAGGTGATTTAGTCTTTGAATTTCACACAAAGGAAACCCATGACAACAGTTGGCACATAACGAAAGCTCATTGGGTATTTGTTGATTTCAGATGCATGCATCCTTAACTAGTTTTGGCTCATTTATGCACTCATTGATTGAACAGCTAATTATTAGGGTCTAAGATGATGAATAGGATGTTCCATCGCCTTTAGCTTGCAGAAAACATCCCATGAAATGGCCACACATTTCTTCTGGGATGCCCCCCATTAGCCGTCTCGGCTGGGGCTTCCCGTCCTGGCATGTTCGCACAGCATGTAAAAGGTTCTGTGGGACCCACGCTCTCATATGATCACAGCCTCAGCCTGTGAGACTAGTATAGCAGATCCGTCTTCCCCAAGGTCCCATTTTCTGGAGGTGGAAACTGATGTTCAATAGTGTGGACCGACTTGCCCTGTGTCTCCCAGCTACTGGGTCTGTAGATGCTGAGTCTTCTGGCTTCTGTTCCTGTGGTATTTCTGGGAGCCCAGGAAGGATAGGAAGAAAAGGTAAAGGAACAAGTAGGGAGGTGAGGAAAACACGCCAGAGAACAGTGTGCAGAAGGAAGAATCTGACTCCTGGGGCTCATGGCCTTGTGTAAGGGCAGGTTGCTTCTGGGGCTGCCACCAGTTTACCCATGTGAAGGCAGACTTTGCTCCTAAGTCCTGGATCTCACTCACTGCAGGGTGGCTTCTGGGCAGAAGAGGACAATGAGCTGGGCACGGAGACCAGGTCGGAGGCAGGTCTTGGCCCAGATCTTCACAAAATCCTGCCCTAACTCTACCTATGGACTTCAAAATTACAACTGTCTTTAAAAGTGTCCCAAACCAAGCAAGCTTTATTTTTTTAACAGTGTTGAGAGTTGGGTAATTCAGGACGTAATGGAACAGCTGTGTTATCAGGAAAAAGGGGGTGTACTCTCCTCTCCAATTGCTCCCTTCTAACTCTGTAAACCCTCATTTCCTCCTTACCGCCTACCACCCAGCATTAGCTGCTTCCCTGTAAAGCCCATGGAAGGCCAGGCTGGATGCTGGATTCTGGGTCCCTGCATGCTTAGTAAATCATCATCTACCTGCCGTGTAAGCCGTGGCTTGGAGCCGGGCTTTCTCATCAAAGCAAACTGCTTGTATTGTGTCCATAAGCGGCAAGCACTGCCAGACACTCAGAGCCATGTGGAAAAGCAAGCTGGATGCTCCCAGCAAGGCCCAACCAGAATCTTCACGAGGTCCCTTCCTGGCCTCGGTTCCTCGTTTATTAAGTATGAGTGTGGCCCTCATGAGTTCTAAGGTTTTCACCTTCCTCCACTGGAATCTATGATCCAGAATGGGATCAGCTCCCTCCAGGAGAATTTCATGCAGCCTGGAAACCTTCCTCACGTCCTGGCTTGGGTTATCGGACTAGGCCCCACCCTACAGCATGGCAGACCTGCAGACTCAGGAGGCTAAAACCCCGGTTGCCCGCTGTGAGGAACTGGGTGGTGTCGGGGTAGTTACCTAATGCTCTGTGCCTCAGTTTCCCCATTTGTGAGGTGGTGACAATAACCAGTATGTACTGCAAAATATTGTTGCAAGGATTAAATGTTGTTATGAAATTAGGATAGTGCCTGACACCCAGCCAGTGAAGCTGGGCCTTACTGTTTTTGCTCTTCCTGTAGGCACCTGGAGGCTCACACTCTTTGAAGGTGGGCACTTCATCTTAATCATCTTTGGATTCCTACTCCCTGTACTTGTGTGGGCCACCCTGGGCTCCCAGCAATGTCCCTGAGCTGGGGTCGACTGCCCTTCCCCCTAGTCCAGGCCTAGCTGTGTTTCCCTGGTTCAGTATTTATCCCGTGCTCAGAGCATTGGAGCTGCTGTGAATCACAGGACTTGTTGGATACCACCCTGGGCTAGGATATCTGTCATTCTCATTATACAACAAACATGTTTATATATCAAATGCAAATACTAGGTGTAGATATTTTCATTTGTGTGATCGTGGAATTTGCCAACATTCATATATTAAACAGTGACTCCACTGGCCAGTGATGCAGTGAAATGAAGGCACTGGATGGAGCAGTTGCGCTGCTGCATCTTGGAGGGATAGAATAGCAAGTGTGTTGCTGTGGTGAGACCTCAGTTTCTTCCTGGAGATGGCAGCTGAGCTAGGCCTTCACCTGGGATGCCAGGTGTTTTGGTGTCAGGGACTGAGGGAATGCTCTTGGTAGGGGTTGCTCAATGCTTTCAAATTTTCACAGGTTCCCAGGTTTATCTCTACACACACAACCAGCAGTTTGGTTTCTGTCATAGAGAGAAAGGACTTGTGAGCCAGTGGTACCCCTGGTTGTACTCTATAGCCATGACTCCACCCCTCCCCAAAACCATCTCCACTGCGCCTTCTGGGTGGTCTACTTAGGACCTTGGAGAGATGACCGGCTTTGAACAAAGGCTCCGGATTCAGGATTGAAAACAGCTTTGTTGGAAAGCAGCAGCACTCTCACTGGGGCGAGAACCTCCATGGGCCCAATCTTTCCAGTTGTGGCATCACCATCACTCTTGACTTCTGTAAGCTTTTCTTAAGATCTGACCCTCACAAGCAGACAAATAAAAGCAAACATTTATTTCTTGTGCCATATACTTTTTCCTGGTAATATACATGTATATGTGTATCTATATACATATATATGTACATGTACATATACATATATGTATATGTTATATATCATATATTATATATTATTTATATAATATACATATAATAATACATATAATATATATTATATATTATATATACTATATAATATAATATAGTATATATATAAATAATATATATTATTATATTATATATAATAATATATATTATAGATATAATAATATCTATAATATATAATATATGATATTATATATGTATCTATAATATATAATGTATTATATATTATATATGTGTATATATAGTATATAATATATATTATATATGTGTATATATAGTATATAATATATATTATATATGTGTATACATAATATATATAATATATATATACATATATGTATATATATTTAGAATTGGCCAGCTGGACTCAGTTTAGATGATCTCAATTTTGTTGGCAACAGACAAAGCATTGTAATCAGGATCCAGTCGAACATATGCCTTCTTCTCTCCATCAGGCCAAATCAGGGAGTTGATCTTGGCCACATCCATGTCATAGAGCTTCTTCACATCCTGTTTGATCTGGTGCTTGTTGGCTTTAACATCCACAATGAACACAAGTGTGTTGTTGTCTTCTATCTTCTTCATGGCTGACTCAGCGGTGAGTGGCAACCTGATAATAGCATAGTGGTCAAGCTTGTTCTCCATGGGGTGCTCTCCCGAGGATATTTGGGCACTTGTTCTCCAGGGGGCGCTCTCCCGAGGATATTTGGGCGCTTGCTCTCTTGGGGGTGCTCTCCGGAATATTGGGCACTTGTTCTCCAGGGGGCGCTCTCCCGAGGATATTTGGGCGCTTGCTCTCTTGGGGGTGCTCTCCCGAGAATATTGGGCACTTGTTCTCCAGGGGGCGCTCTCCCGAGAATATCTGGGCACTTGTTCTCCAGGGGAGGGGTGCTCTCCGAGGATATTTGGGCGCTTGTTCTCCAGGGGGTGCTCTCCCGAGAATTTGGCACTTGCCCCCCCCCCCCCCCCCCCCCCCCCCCCCCCCCCCCCCCCCCCCCTTGTTCTCCAGGGGTGCTCTCCCGAGGATATTGGGCACTTGTTCTCCAGGGGTGCTCTCCGAGATATTGGGCGCTTGTTCTCCAGGGGGTGCTCTCCCGAGAATATTTGAGCACTTGTTCTCCAGGGTGCTCTCGGTATTGGGCTTGTTCTCCAGGGGGTGCTCTCCCGAGGATATTTGGGCACTTGTTCTCCTGGGGGTGCTCTCCCGAGGATATTTGGGCACTTGTTCTCCTGGGGGTGCTCTCCCGAGGATGTTTGGGCCTTGCTCTCCTGGGGGTGCTCTCCCGAGGTTATTTGGGTGTTTGTTCTCCTGGGGGCTCTCTCCCGAGGATATTTGGGCGTTTGTTCTCCATGGGGCTCTCCCGAGGATATTTGGGTGCTTGTTCTCTGGGGGGTGCTCTCCTGAGGATGTTTGGGCACTTGTTCTCCAGGGGGTGCTCTCCCGAGGATATTTGGGCACTTGTTCTCCTGGGGGCTCTCTCCTGAGGATATTTGGGCGCTTGTTCTCCGGGGGGTGCTCTCCTGAGGATATGTGGGCGCTTGTTCTCCTGGGGGCTCTCTCCCGAGGATATTTGGGCTGCCTCCGGAGTCGCAGTGTTACTGGAAAGTGGGTGATGTGCGGATCTTCTTTTTTTTGTGGCTGTGGACGCCTTTCAGCACTACCTTCTTGGCCTTCAAAGCCTTCACTTTGGCTTCTGCTTTAGGAGGGGCAGGAGCTTCCTTCTTTGCTTTCCGTGCCATCTTGTGAAAAGGCTAGTTTTTTTTTAATTATGGAAAAATCTGTATAACATAAAATTGACCATCATAACCATTTTTAGGTGTGCAGTTGTGTGGCACTAACTATATTTGTATTGTTATGCAACCACCACCACTATCCATCTCTAGATATTTTAAAATCTCTCCCAGCGGAAACTCTGTACCCATGAAACACCAACTCTCCATTTCCCTGGTAACCCCCATTCTACTTTCCATCGGTATGAATTCAGATACTCTAGGTACCTCATATGAGTGGAATCATACAGTATTTGTCCTTTTGTGACTGGACTCATTTCACCTAGCCTAATGTTTTCAAGGTTCATTCATGGAGTAGCACGTGTCAGAATTTCCTTCCTTTCTAAGGCTGAATAATGTTCCATTGCCTGTGGAGGACCCATTCTGTTCATCCATTCTGCAGTCTATGGACCCTTGGGTTGCTTCCACCCTCTGGCCATTGCAAATAATGTTGCTGTAGACGTGAATGTACAAATATCTGTTTGTATCTCTGCTTTCACTTATTTTGGGTATGGCTATGGTTTGGCTGTGTGTCCCCACACAAATCTCATGTTGAATTGTAATCCCCTGTGTTGGGATAGAAACCTGGTGGGAGGTGATTGGATCATGGGGGCGGATTTCCCCCATGCTGTTCTCATGATAGTGAGTGAGTTCTCACAACATCCGGTTGTTTAAAAGTGCTCTCTTTTGCTCCTGCTCTGGCATGTGAGATGTGCCTGCTTCCCCTTTGCCTTCTGCCATGATTGTAAGTTTCGTGGGGCCTCCCCAGCCAGGCTTCCCATACAGCCTGTGGAACAGTGAGTCAATTAAACCTCTTTCTTTATAAATTACCCGGTCTCAGGTATTTCTTCATAGCAATGCGAGAATGGACTGGATCATATAGTAATTCTATGTTTAATTTTTGAGGAACCACCATGATGTTTTCCATAGCAGCTGCACCATTTTATATTCTCACCCATAGTGTGCAAGGGTTCTGATTTCTCTACATCCTCATCAATAAATGCTATGCCATATAGTTTGCAGGCATCATATTTCATTCTTACAACAACCCAGCAAAGCAGACCATAATGCCCAAATATGGACAGGCAGTTTGGAGATATTAGTGCAATACAAAATAATCTCTCCAGGGACAGCTAGGAAAAGAGTCAAGTCAGGATCCAGACTTGGCTTTGGATTCCAAAGCCCATGCCTTTCCCAACCTATCAGACTATATCTCTAATAGATGAATGAATGCATTCTTAATTCACCTAAAATGTTAGTATAAATTATGACCTTTTAAACTGGGTGCCTCCTCAATAGAGTATTTTGGGCACTGGGTTGTCATCAAATCATCTCTGCACCATGGTATGCCTTGGTTCCAGGAGGGCATATCCTAATGCACAGTTAGTGGAAATAATGGAATCTGTCATAGATTTGCTCTTAGCCAAGCTGATTAGTAATAGGGCACACTGTGCACAGATTCCTTTCCTTTTACTCATTTGGCAAACAGTCACGGAGCCTATCCTCTGTGCCGGGATGTGCATGGGGCTGGGATTTTAGGGATTAAAATGTTGGTTCCTGCCTATGAGCCACTGAAGCCACAGGTGGCAGGGACAGTAAACAAGGTCTGCCCACAGCAGGATGAGATAAAAGCTGGTGGAAGTTAAGTGAAAGACATCCCTGCTCTGCTTTTGAAGGTAGGAACAACAACCAGGTTTCACAAATAAAACTGATGACAGAACCCATGTATCTCAATGCACTGGCTGCTGAGAACTTGCGCAAACTGTGGTAACAATGAGCTTTTGTTTTGTGAACCCAAAGTATTTGAGACAAGTCTCAATCAATTTAGAAAGTCTATTTTGCCAAGGTTAAAGACTTGCCCGTGACATGGCCTCAGGAGGTCCTGATGACATGCACCCAAGGTGGTCAGGGGACGCCTTGCTTTTTATACATTTTAGGGAGACATGAGATGAATGAATATGTGTAAGCTGTACATTGGTTTGGTCTGTAAAGTTGGGACAACTCAAGGCGGGGGCTTCCAGGTCATAGATAGATAGGAGCCCAGAGTTTGCATTCTTTCGAGTTTTCGCTCAGCTTTTCAGTGAATATACAATTTACATGTGAGAGTGGGATAGGGGAATAGTCACTTATGCCTTAGTCTGACTCAGTGAATCTGCGTTCTCCATCAACAAAAGGGCAGAGGAAGCAATCAGATGTGCATTTGCCTCAGGTGAGCAGGGGGATGACTTTCTGTCCCACACCTGGGAAGGTAAGCTGTCGGTTTACACTGTTACGGTAAAATTCAACAGAACTGTTCCGGGGAAAGATCTTGAGGCCCACGAGGAATTTCCTTGTGGGAAAATTGTGAGGGAGGTGTGTAGCTGTTTACATCTTTGCAGCTATCTTATTTGGGAATAAAATGGGAGGCAGGTTTGCCCATCGCAGTTCCCTGCTTGAATTTTCCCCTAGGCTTAGTGATTTGGGGGTCCCGAGAGTGATTTTCCTTTCACAGGTTAAATAAATATGCTGTGCAATACTCTTAAATAGATGAACCAGATTATTAGTTGTTGAAAATCAGAGTCTTGAAATTTTCTAATGCATTTTTTGTTTGTTTGTTTGAGACCAAGTCTCTCTCTGTTGCCCAGGCTGGAGTGCAGTGGCATGATCTTGGCTCACAGCAACCTCCGCCCTCTGGGGTCAAGCGATTCTGGTGCCTCAGCCTCCTGAGTAGCTGGGACTACAGGCATGTACCACCACAGCTGATTAATTTTTGCATTTCTAGTAGAGATGGGTTTCACCATGTTGGCCAGGATGGCCTCGAACTCCTGACCTCAAGTGATCGGCCCACCTTGGCCTCCCAAAGTGCTGGGATTACAGGTGTGAGCCACTGCGCCTGGCCCTTTCTGGTACATTTAAATCAGTCTAAATATCAATGGGTTCCTTATTAGTTTGCCCATTTATTCATGGATGTTGATTGACTGCTTGCTTTGCATCTAGGAGCCTCCTGTCTCCCGGCTGGCTGTGCCCTCAGCAGCAACACTCTTGTCCCACGCGTGAGTGGGCCTGAGTCAGGGTTCACTACTGTGGGGAACTCGTGCGGGATTTGGACAGTGTTGGTGAAGTGCAGGCCACCATGCCTGGAGATGGTGGAGGTTTCTCAGCCTTCCCGGGAACAGGCCTCAGCCATGGCTGCGGAGGCTTCTGTGACCTTGGTCTGCAGCCTGGAGGACGACACGTCCCCTGCGCCCACCCTCCCTGTTTCCCGGCTCCACTTGCAGGGGCTCTGTCCTGATGCCACTCACATGGAGTCACAGGACAAGCAAGGTTCCTTCCCTCCTAGAACAACTGTTTCACTAGAATAGGTTAACCCAGCGGAAAAGAGGGACAACAGACCCGTAAACTTGTGTGTGTGTGTGTGTGTGTGTGTGTGTGTAAAATATGGTGTCAGGCAGGGGAAAGTGTGTAAAAAATTAATCAGGATAAGTGGATGAAGAGGTGAGTTTAAGAGGAGGCAGTCTGAGAAGGCCTCTCTGGAGGGGGAGCTCCCCATATTGTATACATGCACACGCACAGACACACACCCACCCACACACACACACACACACACACATACAGACACACCCACATATACAGACACACACGCAGACACACACACACATACAGACACACACACACATATAGACACACACCCACACATACAGACACACACACATACAGACACACCCACACATACAGACACACACACATATACAGACACACACGCAGACACACACACACCCACACATACACACACACACATACAGACACACCCACATACAGGCACACACAGATACACACACAGGCACACACATGCACAGACACACATGCACACAGATACACAGACACACGCAGACACATGCACAGACACACGGACACACGCACAGACATGCAGACACACACGCAGACACACACACATACAGACACACACACGCACATGCTGAGCCACAGGTGCACATACACACACAGGCTGAACGGCTGGTCTTTCCTCTCTTCCCCTGTTTTGCCGAGACACGCAGGCATCACCGTGTCTGCTGGCCACATCCTCCACGCAAACGCAAAGCCTGGGAGAGGAGCCTAGAGGGTAGATAACAATAAGGTCAAGTGCAGTTGCTACGGACTGCCTCAGAGGACACATCCCAGATGAGGCACAGGCTGGGAAGGAGCCCAAGGGCAGCAGGGACCCAGGGGTAAGAGAAAGGACAGGTGGAAGAGAAACGATGCGGGAAAGAGAAAGGACAGGCTGGATGAAGCCCCGCCATGATTCTTTGTGACCCGGCATGCCCTCCATCTACCATCCCTCAGCCCCAGGCACCAGCGTAGGCGCTCCAAGGACTGCTGTGAACTGAGGGCATGAGTGCAGCCTGGGGTGCAAAGATGACTGTTCTCACTGCATGCCTACCGAGCCCTCCTGGCTTCCACTCCATGCTGCCTGAAATGTCTATAAATGGCATCTGTAAGTCTGTGGCATGTAAAGGCTGCCTTCCTCCTCGCTGATGTGCACAAAGGCAGAGCTGGAAGGTGAATTCTAGCCCAGTGGCATATGTGAGCTGGGGCAGGTAGAGTCCAAGTACTTGCCTCCCTGAGTCTCTGTCCCGTCCTGGGGGCTGGGGTGACAGTGGCCTTTTAGGGCTGTTGCCGTGAAGGTCAAATGGGCTAAGGCCCAGCGCCTTCTGTGTGGCTAGGCTCATGGCTGTAGCATTGCAAAAATTCCAGGCTTCAGTATCTGCGACTGTGAGTTCCAGCATGGTTAATTATTAGACAAGTAACTGGGAGCATATAACCAAAGTGCCCGGGTCACATTTTCTTTAGCTGCAAAACAACACCTGTTTTGCATAAGACCAGATGGCAAAATGTGGGAAAATGTTGTACTGCATACAGGTTTGGGGTGACTGGCTCCGCCGGGCCGAGGCACGTGGCGGTTGTGATGGAATGCACTTCACGTCTTCCTCTGGCAGGGTGTGTGTACTCAGCCCAGGAGCTGGGGAGACCTCATGTTAATATGAGGTTGGTGCAAAAGCAATTGCGGTTTCAGACCATGAATTTTAAATAGTTATAAGTAGGCTCAAATACATTTTTATTAGTCAAAATAGGAACCATTACAATCAACACATTTTTGCCAATGAGAAGTAAGTTTGTTTATACCTGTAGTGTAAAAATCTGTGTTTCAGGATTTGAGTAACTGTTGGAAAGCATTTCTCTGCATCCTTCTGGTTGCGGAAGTGTATTCCCTGCAAAAAGTTCTCCAGGTGCTTGAAGATGTAGTTGGTTGGCAAGAGGTTCAGGTGAATATGGTGGATGAGGCAAAACGTCATAGCCCAATTCGTTCAACTTTTGAAGCATTGAGTGTGCAACATGGGGTCAGGCGTTGTCGAGGAGAGAATCGGGCCCTTTCTGTTGACCAGTGCCAGCTGCAGGCATTGCCATATTCGGTGCATCTCGCGGATTTGCTGAGCATACTTCTCAGATGTAGTGGTTTCTCAGGGATTCAGAAAGCTGTAACGGATCAGACCCGCAGCAGACCACCAAACAGTGATTATGACCTATTTTTGGTGCGAGTTTGGCTTTGGGAAATGCTTTGGAGCTTCTCAGTCCAACCACTCAGCTGGTCTCCACCGCTTATCATATAAAATCCACTTTTCGTCACATGTCACAATCTGATCAAGAAATGGTTCGTCATTGTTGCGTGGAATAAGATGACACTTCAAAATGATGATTTTTTTTTTAATTTTTGTTTGGCTCATGAGGCACCCACTTATTGAGCTTTTTCACCTTTCCAATTTCCTTCAAATGCCGAATGACCGTAGAATGGTCGACGTTGAGTTCTTTGGCAACTTCTTGGGTAGTTGTAAGAGGATCAGCCTCGATGGTTGCTCTGAATTGGTCGTGGTCAATTTCCCATGGCCGGCCGCTACGCTTCTCATCTGAACCTCCACTGTGCTGCGCGTTCATTAGCAGTTCCTCGGCCAAATGCGTTGTTGATGTTGCAAGTTGTCTCCGCTGCTTTATGACCCATTTTGAACTCAAATAAGAAAATTGCTGGAATTTGCTTTTCGTCTAACATCATTTCCTTAGTCCAAAATAAATATCAAATAAACAGCAAGTAATCAGCCATTAGCCAACAAAAGTGAGAAACGTGCTTTGAAATGTATAATATAACTGCATTTATTTAGGAATGTATTCCAATGTCAATCAGCAAATTTCCACAATGCAAAAGCTGCAATTATGTTTGCACCAACTAATAGAAAGCTTTCTATGCAGATGCATGGAAAAGTGGGAGCTCCTAAACAGCAGGGACCAGGCCCTATTTCTCATAGTTCTTGCACTCTGGCCACTTTTCGCATAGTAGGTGCTCAGTAAATAAGCACAGAATGAGTGTGGCTGTAGGTCCATGTTCAGCTTAACGGTAAAACTAAAATAATTCTTGACCCACAGCTGGTTGAGATATCCATGCTGCTGGAGCCCACTCACTGTGTGGTCCTGTTCCGTTCCAGTCATCCACCCACCCAGGAGCACAGAAGAGAGGGGTCTTGTAGAACTCCAATACCCCTTCTTCTCAGGCCTCTGTTACCACAACATCACCAATTCCCTGCAAACCCTCCCAGAGCTTGCAAAAAGCCAAATCCCAAAGGTGTCATGGCAGGATCCATGGCGCCCTGGATCCCCGGCAGAATCTTTTCCTTGGCAGGATCTTTTAAGGGAGTGGTGGAGAGGGTGAACATTTGACTTCAGTTATCTTTTTCAGTGAAGAAGCCAGTAAAAGTGATTCTACAGTGGGAGGGACACCAGTGGAGGAGAGAAGAGGGGAGCACCAGGGGCCACTTGGATTCTGGGTGCTTTGACTATATTTTCTCATTTAATTTCAGAACCCCAAATCTGAATAGCACCAAGTCAAAATAACTAAAGAGATAAATTTCATGAGAGCCAGAAATAATATTGTCATGAGGGTTATTATTTAAATATTTTTGGTTCAATTTGGGATTTTTTTTCTGAATTCTCGTGGCACATCTGAGAGATGCTCACAGAGCGCCAGTGTTTCAAGGAATAGAAATACATGACCAGGAGTGCAACCCGTGGATGGCTGAGTTCCTGCTTCTGCCTCTGGAATAATGTCTGGTCGGGTCAAAACAGTTTCTTAAGGTGCTTACAAACCTTGACGGCAAAAACATCCATTTTTTTTTTATTTTAAAAAAGAATGGAAATCTGAGAAGTAATCAAATTCAAAAAAAAAAAGTTATTATGGTGCTCACAAACTGTTGGCAGTTTGGCAATACTATAATATGTACACAGCCTTACTATTATTTCTGAAAAATGAGATAATTAAAAATATTTTATATATATTTGTTTTATGTTATAAACATAAAATATTTTTAAATTACTTATAAACATACATAAAATACATATTAAATATAATGGTTGTGGTTAAACACAGGTTTCTGCAGCCACTATATATATATTATATGGAAACTTCATCTCTCCCTACCAAAAAGACTTCTGGGAACTTGAAATGTAGTTTAAAAACCACTTTATTTTTCTTTTCTTTCTCTTTTTCTTTTTTTTTGTTAGATGGAGTGTTGCTCTGTAACCAGGCCAGAGTGCAGCAGCGTGATCTCGGCTCACTGCAACCTCTGCCTCCCCAGTTCAAGTGATTCTCCTGCCTCAGCCTCCCAAGTAGCTGAGACTACAGGCGCCCGCCACCACTTGGGCTCAGCTAATTTTTGTATTTTTAGTAGAGATGGCATTTCACCATGTTGGCCAGGATGGTGTCCATCTCTTGATCTCATGATCTACCCGCCTCGGCCTCCCGAAGTGCTGGGATTACAGGCCACCATGCTCAGCTAATTTTTTTGTATTTTTAGTAGAGACGGGGGTTTCACCATGTTGGCCGGACTGGTCTCGAACTCGTGATCTGCCCCTCTGGCCCTCCCAAAGTGCTGGGATTACAAGCGTGAGCCACCGTGCCTGGCCTAAAAGCCACTTTCTTAGCCAACCTTTTTAACAAAATTAATTTGCAAGAAACAGAATCTGGAAACTTAGTGTTTGGTTATTATTCATTGTACCACTCAACCAAAGCTTTACAAATTTTCACTTTGGCATACGACTTCAAAATTTTTAGAAAGACACACTCTGGCTAGAATTCCCAACTATCTCCTCTGTCTATCCTTCCATTTGAGTAAACATTTTATGCAACTCTCTGTGGTGGACTCCAACTTTCAGAGACTCAGAAACACGGCTGCCTGTGCAATGCTGGTATCATAGAGCAATAGAAGCAGTGCCATGAAAGAGGTCATCTCCTCTATCTGATCCTTTTGCAGAGGAGGCCTACAGAGGGGGAGGGACGACATTAATTCATTCCTTTATTCATTTAGCATTTATTGAGCAAGTGTGTTGCAAGTATGCCATTAGGGTATGGAATTACAAACATAAATAAAATACTGTTTCTACCATTTCACAGCATAGTTTAATTGGGGAAAAAGACACACCAACAACCAGAATGTGATGAGTTATCATAGGAGAACTTTTCCTTCAGGAAGCAGCTGTTGGTCCTTTGTTGTATGCCAGATTCTGTGCTAGGCTTAGAGAATATAGGGAATAAGTCGGAGAGGTCCCTGGTCCTGATGGAGTTTAAAGACACATCAGGAAGTAGATTTGAACAAGTTCATAAGAAATGTTGAACGGCTGGTTGTGGCAGCTCACGCTTCTAATCCCAGACCTTTGGGAGGCCAAGGCAAGAGGATTGCTTGAGCCCAGGAGTTCGAGACCAGCCTGGGCAACATAGCAAGACCCTGTCTCAAAAAGAAAAGTTAATGAATAAATAAAAAACAAATAGTGTTGAGCAAAAATGTTGCAGGTGCTCACCACGTTCTCCACAAGCACACGTGGGGGAGAGAAGAGAGGGTATCAGAGGTCGCAGACTTATGAACAGCAGTGGTGGAGCCCATCGGCTCCCTGGAACTCTTGGGGACTGCATGATGTGGGTCAGCATAGGTGGCCTGCGAGGTTCTTGGTAGGCAGTCCACAGAGAGAGGCCTTGTCCTCCGTAGTGATCATTATTTCAGGGATGGAGTAGAGGTCAGGGCAAGGAACAACTAAATGTCTTAGAGAGTGATGCTCACTGCTCGTAGAAGTGGCTCTCTTAGAAAGGAGACATCTCAGTGGCATGGACTGGCACACCCTCATCTCCCACCGAGCTGACTCAGCTGTGCAGGGCCGGCCCTCTCTAAGCTGCATAATGGGGAGGAAATGGGGCCCCAGGTCTCTGCATTTGCCTTTCCTTCAATACTGAAGGCCATGTGCATAGGGCTGTGTGATTATTTCAGCAGCACTTGGCTGGTTAAAGGTGGCAGAGTAAATGGAACAGATAGGATGATCCAGACCTAGGTCCACCTAGACGCATGCACATGGCATAAGATGTGACAGAGCCACTTCACGGATGCCTTTTTGATAAGCCGTTTAAAGGGCTTCAAGATGCTTCCTGAGGACAATGGGATGTCATCGAAGGTATTGAAAACGATATGAGAAATCGTTTTCATTTTTCTTTTGTTTTTTTCTAGAGACAAGGTCTTGCTCTGTTGCCCATACTGGTATGCAGAGGCACACAATCATAGGTCACTGCAGTCTCGACCTCTCTAGTTCAAGCAATCCTCCTACCTCAGCCTCCTGAGCAGCTGGGACTCCAGGCATGTGCCACCACACCCAGCCATTTTTTTTTTTTTTTGGATACAGAATCTTGCTGTGTCACCCGGGCTGCAGTGCAGTGGTGCAATCACAGCACACTCCAGTCTTGACCTCCCACCTTAGCCCCTAGAGTAGCTGGGACTATATCCAGCTGTTTATTTATTTTTTTGTAGAGATGAGGTCTCACTATGTTGCACAGGGTGGTTGTGAACTCTTGAACTCAAGTGATTCTCCCACCTTAGCCTCCCGAAGTGCTGGAATTATAGGCATGAGACACTGCACCTGGTCTAATTCCTTTTCATTTTAAAAAGATGTGGACGAAGTAGATTGGAACGAGGGCAACGAAGATCCAGTGAGACAAACTGAGTGGCCGTTGTAATGATCTAGGTTGCTGGAGATATTAAAAAATGTATTTTGTTCACTGTTTTATTCCCAGAACCTAGAAGAGTGCTTGGTTCCAAATAGACACCCAGTAATAGTTAATAAATCAACAAAATTCAGTTGCTGGTTTGAGGGTCAGTGGAATGTGGGTCCCTTTTACTGACACATCGAATTGCTGATCAAGTCTCCTCTTAGCATTAATATTTCCAATGACTCTGGAGAGGCAGGGCCCTTTTCCAGGCTTTAGCGCCTGCTGACAGAGGAAAATGAAAACCCAGGTACCACAAGGCTGAAAGGTGAAGACGGAGTCATCTGAAATTCTCCCCAACCAGCTCATCAAGATCTGCTGGTTGATATAAACATGTTACCTGGAAGGATGACTTCATGTGTTTGTGTTCTGTTTTGGAGAAAGGAAGTGTATTTGGCAAGGGAGCTTCTTCGTTTGTTCAGCTCTGGGAATCCTTAAAGTCAACAGATTTCCAGCAGGTTATACTCAAACAAGGTTGTGTTTCATGGCAAACAAGGCCTTAGAAACAGACAGGCCCAGTTTTCAACACCAGCTCAACCACTCTCAAGACATGCAACCACGGGCAATTAACTTAACCTCTCTGATATCCATGACTCAGCTTTTTCCATCTATAAAATGAAATAATCCTAGTGCCTATATCATAGAAGTGTTCTGAAAAATAAGTGAGATAATATGTATAGTGCATTAATTAAAACATGGAACAAATAAGCACTTGCTGGATGTCAGGGGTCATTACTTCTACTACAATTAAAGTGGAAAATGAAGAGAGTAAGGCCTCCTGGAGCCAGATGTCCCCTGGCGGACGCTCTGGTCTGGGGACAGGTGACACACCTGAGTGGCCTATTGCCCTGTGCTGATGGCTTAGCCTAGTATGTCTGCTGATCACAAGCCAGGAGGAGTGGGAACTGAGCCATAGCCACGTTGGAAGAAAATCCAGGAGCAAACTCCATGTGAGAGTCATGAAAGCTGGCAGTGGAAGGGTTGCCGCCTGAAAGCTGGTGCTTGATATGTCTGCATGAGAAATTAAGGGATCAGGATGGGAATGTCTTTATGTTAAGCCTTTTCTGCTTGATGTGACTGCATATGACAGGGGACCCAGAATGACAGCATAAGCTGGGGTCTCCCTGCAGACTTAGATGTGTCATGGAGGCTGTGTAGGTGGCAGAGAGCTTGAGTTGCTCCATGGCCAAAGAACCCATGCTCGGTTCAGAGAATGTGAAGACCACATGCTGGGGCCAACCATGCTGGGCCAGTGTTGGATTTCCAGGCGGGTTCTGGACAGAGTATCAGCCGCTACTTAGATTGTTCTTTTTTACACTGGGCTGCCAGTCTGAATGCCTCCCCAATGGGATTTGTGCTAATGCCCTAGGCAGGGGAAGTATAAGTTCCCAAATAAAAAAGGTGAGTCACTGAAGTAGGGTAAGAGGGAGGAGGCAGCTCCTGGGGTAAAACCTGCATCAGAGGAAAAAGGGAAGAGCCACTTAGCAGGGAGCCGGCCTTGCTGCCTGGGCAGACACATCTTTTACTAACATGTTTATCAGTCCAGGAAAAGGTAAGCCCAGCACATTCAGGGGTCTTAATGCCTTTGTTTTCCTGCTGCGTCCCCAGTTCAGAGAAACAGGCTTAGCACAGCAGAGATGCTCAAGACATATTTGTTGAAGAAATGAATGAATGAATGAATGGATGCAGATTCACTTACACAGCAATCCGTTGTCAGGTGAGAAGGTAGAGAGTGCTGCTCTAATCCCTTCTTTCTTTACCTCTGCCTTACCAAATTCGTCCTACCTTATGGGGTTTAGTGAAAATATCACCATTACCAGCTGTTTCATTTTCCCCTAACATGGCTTTTTATCTGTTGTTGACATGTAACTCGGCCCTGGATGGTTTATGGTTTCGCCTTATTTTGCCTCCATTCAGATTGGTATGAATTTGATATGAGATTGTAAGTTCTTTGAGGGAGAGGCCATACGTTAGTATCACAGACCTCTCCAGTCACAGCATCCCAAGGAAAGGAACTGAGGCTCAGAGAAGCAAGGCCACACAAACACTACACAGCCCTTTTTGTGTTAAAGTGGCTCCACCATTTCTTTCTGGGGAGACTTGTGACCTTGTCCATAAATGCATTCTTAGTGTTCCTCCAAATGGAAGTGGGCTGGCCTTCTGTGGAGGGATGTGGCCTCCTAAGATGCCTCAACTTTCTCCAGAGGATGACAGCCTTTCACAAAAGCATGTCATTTCCAGCTGAACTGTGGTAAAAAGAAACCAGGCGGCCTTTCAGTGAAAACATAGAGCATCTGCATCCCAGGCATCTGCTGGGATATTCCTGTCAATGCCCTCCCCCAGCACTTACCACAATTTCGTCAGGAGACACGCTCTGTATAGAGGATGCTTTGTTCTTTTGGTGCTTTAAAAATTACGCCTGGGCGTGAACCCGGGAGGCGGAGCTTGCAGTGAGCCGAGATCGCGCCACTGCACTCCAGCCTGGGTGAAAGAGCGAGACTCCGTCTCAAAAAAAAAAAAAAAAAAAAAAAAAAAATTACGCCTGGGTTCAGAGCCCAGGGTGCCCACCTTTACACAATGGAACCACCAGGAGAGATTAACTGAGAGTCTGGCACCTTCTTAGGTCTGATTAGAGACATTTACCATCCAATCTCCCTGACGCCTCCCTGGAGGCTTCATCTGCACAATAAGAACCTTGGTCTCCACAACCCATTATCTTAATCCAGACACTTTTTCTTTGATTCCAGGTCTTTAGGTAATAACTCTTTCAACCAATTGCCAATCAGAAAATCTTTCAATCCGCCTATGACCTGGAAGCCCCCACTTCGAGCTGTCCCCCCTTTCTGGTCCAAAGCAATATGTTACATGTATTGATGAATGTCTGCCTGTAACTTCTATCTCCCTAAAGGGTATAAGATAAAGATGTAACCCAACCACTTGTGGCACATGTTCTAAGGATCTCCTGGGGCTGTGTCGGGGGCCTTGGCCACTCATATTTGGCTCAGAATAAATCTCTTTAAATATTTTTTTAAAGTCCCCTGATTAAGCCAGATCGACAGGGGAAGCTACAGGGAGATATTAAGACATTAGTTTTTTGTTTTGTTTTGTTTTGTTGAGACAGGGTCTTGCTGTGTCAGCCAGGCTGGACTGCAGTGGCGTGATCATGGCTCACTGTAACCTCCATCTCCTGGGCTCAAGCCATTCTTCCATCTCAGCCTCCTGAGTAGGTGAGAGTACAGGTGTGTGATACCACACTTAGTTAATTTTTGTTTTTTTTTCTTTTTGAGAGACAGGTTTCACCATGCTGCCTGGGCTGGTCTTGAACTCCTGAGCTCAAGCAATCTGCCCGCCTTGGCCTCCCAAAATGCTGGGATTACAGGCATGAGCCACCACATGTGCTGACAAGTTGAGTTTTCTTCTTTGATATATGTATATGTTTTTAATGAACTGAACTGTGAGTCTACATTGAGTGACATGATGACAACCAGCCTGTGAAACTCGCTGTGTGGACATTGGTGAGGATATCGTACCCAGCATTACACATTGAACAACTGGGCTTAGAGAAAATGAAGGAAGTTTCCATTCAGGAAGGAGCTAAACCAAACCCTAGTTGTAAGGGATACTTTTGTTCTAACTGAATAGTTAATTTCTTTGGAGCAGGCCAACACAAAAGTTATAGGAATGAAATGTCCGTGTGAGGTTCTGAGCAAAACATAAGTAGGAAAGGCAACTATTTTCTTTTGCGGTCATGTTCTAACCTGCCCTTTGAATGCTTGGAGGGAGGACAGACTCTTGCTCTGGGGCATTTTCTATCCTCATGTGTAGCCGACATCCTTAATCAATCCCAGCATGACAGATTTCCTGATTTCTCCACAGCCAAGGTGAATGGGGTAGCAAGACTTGGAGCATGTTTGCATGGGATGGAAGCCTGGCCACCAGTTTTTCTTTAGGCACGACAGCCTACCTTGTCCTAGGGTGCAATAATCTCAAGACCTGGGGTCTAGACAGGAAGAATTCCTCCAGGGAATCAAATGGGCCTCAAGTTAATGATTTGGGCTTTGCCTCAACCAGAGGCTGGAATAAAGAGCAGATCTGGTTTTTTAAACAGTCTCTTATGTTTATAGGGTTCAATTTCAAGGAATTGAGATAGTATCTCAATTCTTCTTTGTAACAACACCCAGAGATAAGAACTACCTTAAATTTTACAGATAAAGAAAATGAGAGTGAGAAAGTTTTAAGTGACTTTCTCTATACTAAGTAGCTGAGTGTGGATCTGTGCATGGGCCACTGAACATCAGCCACTGAACGTGGGTCACTTACCCAAGTCTACTAGCCCTGAGGCAAAGGCCAGAGAAAGGAAGCCTTGGAAGAGATGGTATAATGGGGAACGTGGAGTGGGGATCTGCACACTGGGCCATGCTGCTTGCAGAAGTGAGCTCGTTGTGGTTTACCTACTCTTGGGACGCTGCCTTCCTTTCCCTGGGATGTTCTGTACGTGTGCATCCTCCTTCCCTGCTCACTGTGGTGCCCCCCAAGTCAGTCACCCCACTTCTGTCCTTCCTCCTCTGTAACCCTTTTGCCAGTCAGCAACCAAAGTGATTTTTCTTTAAAAAATTATTGTAGTTTAGATTCAGAGGGTACATGTGCATGTTTGTTACATGGGAATATTGTGTGCTGGTGGGGATTGGGCTTCTACCAAAAGGTGCACATTGTACCCGATATATACATTTTCAACCCTCACTCCTTCCCTTCCCAATCCCCCCTGCTCTTCGGAGACCCCAGTGTCTACTATTTCCATCAAGGTGAGTTTTCTGAGATGTAAATCAGAGATTACGCCATTTCCTTGCTCATGACTCCCTCGTGACATTTCATGGTACACAGACAAGGAGCACGTCCTCTCCCTTGCGCTCGCCTTCTCCTCTGCAGGTGGTTGTTGCCCGCAGCTCCCTGCGCCCGGCTCCTCTTTGCCACTGAGACCTCATCAACGCCTTTCCTGATCATCTGGGATGAACGCATCGCCCCCATGCTACTTTACTTTCTGGAATCCTCGTCCTCCTCCCTCTTTGTTTCCTTGGCCAGGTTTGTTTTTCTTCGCAGCATGGGTGGCTACCTAACCTCGGATGCTGTGTTTAATTGTTTATAGTAGACACTCGTTTAATTGTTCACTCTTCACCCATAAAGGCAGAGACTCCTTTGTCGGTTGGTTGCTGCTCTCTCTCATCACAATGTAAGCTCCCTGAGGGCAGGGGCCCTGACTTTCTTGTCAGTTCCTGAATTCCACATGGCTAAGGCAATTGCTGATACGTGATAGAACCTCAAAAAAATGTTTGTTTGTTTGTTTTTCAATCAATGAGAAAAAAAGGCAGCGTTTTGAATTGCAGTGGAGAGAATAGGGAAATAAAAGCTTCAACCCGGACCTCATCCCTGGACGGAGAAAATCCCGTGTGCTACATATATGGACACCAAGATGGGAACACATACCCCACCCTTCAGTGCATTAGTCCCTCATTCTGTTTCCAAACCTCACATCTCCCTCGGCCCCACATCCCTCAGAATGTAGCTCAGTGTCACTTCTAGGGCTCACCCCGATCAACTTGTTCATATCCCTTTAAGCACCTACCTGGCAATTTGGTAACTGTAGATTTCTCTGTCACCCCAACCCTGGAAGGCAGGGGTGGGCTTCTCCATCCCAGGGTCCCTTGCATTGTCCCTGCACATCACAGGGGCTTGGGGAACACCTGATAAATGATGAGGAGAGTGGACGAGTGACCAGCAAAGCCTGGAGTCAACTTTTGATGCCCCGAAGTCAATAAAATGACACAGGATGAAAAGGTCAAAAAGTTTCTTCAACGGCTCCTACTGGAAGCATTTGAGCAGAGGAAATGACATTACTCAAACAGCACTGACTGCATTTTCTACTGCATTTTCTATATTCTTGATGCTGTGGTGCTTGGCGCCTTGATCCTGTAGGGAATGCCCATCAGGATCAGTGAGGAAAAAAGAATTGCAGTTGAGAGAATAGGGAAATACAGGATTCAACTCAGACCCTGTCCCTGAACAGAGAACATTCCCATCTACATAGAGGGACACCAAGATGAGGACACATTTCCTGTCCTTCAGTGTATCGTCCCCCTCATTCTGCTAGAGCTAGCAAGCAGCCCCCTGTGAGCACACTCACCGAACCAGAGCCCATACCCTAGCTACCTTCTCTATCAAACTTGCACACACCAAGCAATATTTCCCCGGCCTGCCATAAGTCATCCTAGAGCCACATACCACACAACCAGGGGTCACCCCTACAGCTCAGAGCCTGTCAAAATTATCCCACGTATCCAATTCTAAGCTTGGGGACCTAGGAGACCTGCCCTGCCTCATCCATTCCTTGCTGTGAGAACCCAAGGAAGGCTCTGGGCCATACTCTCCCGTCTTCCTCCTGCTGCCTCCTGACCCACCCTGGTAATTTCCGCATGGCCTGGCGTGGCGGCCACACCTCCTGCTTCTGGGAATCTGTGAGCATCAGCTTCTTCCTTCATAATATCACTTCATGTGTATGTGAGTTTACCATGACTAATTAAAACAAACTCAAGCATTTTTAGAACACAGATCCTATTCTGATGCTTTTTTGGATCAGCAAAAAAATAGATCCAGTGAGGTCATGCATTTGATATACCTAAGAGACAGTGCTCAAATTGCTAGACATCTTTCTATGCAAATAAAGCATAAAAATGATGTACAAATCTTTACTTAGGCAAAAAAGTTTCTGGTGGATTTCATGCAAGAAGATGGAAAAAGAAAATGATGATTATGGTTCAAAATGTTCTAGTTTCTTAGGGTTCAAAGTACAGGGAAAAAAAGAAAGAAAAAAGTATTTAAAACAAAAGGAAAAAAATTTAAAAAAAGAAAAAGAAAATAACAAAATATTCTTGCGAGCTTCTCAGGGTTCAAAGTAGAAGACAAAAAGAAAAACATCATTAAAACAAAAAGAAAAAAATAAAAAAAGAAACAAAAAGAAAATAACAAAATTTTCTTGCTACAAAAGGAAAAAAGACAGTCAAAGGGCCTGACAATGTCCAGGGAAGAGAGACACAGTCTGCTCCGCTCTGCACTCCTGTGTGTTTGTCCGTGTGAGTCCTCATAGCAGACCAGTCAGAGAAAAAAGTCAACTTGGCATCGCTTTCCGGAGTTAATCATTTCATTTTTCTTAAGTTAATTAAACTATTTTTTTCTTAACGGGAGAGTGTCATACTTTTCCCGTTTCATTCTTTGAGAGGTAACCATGTCCTCCCTGCAGTGGCAGAAACCTCTGTTGACTGCCCCTATCTGAAAGGAAATACAGTCCCTCTCCCCTTCAGGAGAATTTATGCTTTTTCCACTAAAGATGCAGATATTACTTACATTCCTACAGTGCTTTAAAATTTTGACAAGCTTTCAAGTCCATTTTGTCACCTAATTCCTCCAATAAGCAGTGATATAGGCAGAGTAGAGAATGTTTATACCCATTTTACAGATGGAGCTCGAAGATGAGGTAAAAGGCTGACGCTTGGAGATAAGCCCACTTCTTTTCCTGTTAACTTGACCAAGATCAGCTGCCTAGAAAGTGGTAGACAGGAGACAAGAAATCCAAGGCAGCAGGGCTCAGCCCCTCATAAGTAGCCAGTTTCTACATGTAATAGTTTCATTTTGGCTGGGCGCGGTGGCTCACGCCTGTAATTCAGCACTTTGGGAGGCAGAGGCGGGCGGATTGCTTGAGGTCCGGAGTTCAAGACCAACCTGGCCAACTTGGTGAAACCTCGTCTCTACTAAAATTACAAAAATTAGCCGGGCCTGGTGGCACACTCCTGTAGTCCTAGCTACTCAGAAGGCTGGAGCAGGGGAATCACTTGAACCTGGGAGGCACAGGTTGCAGTGAGCTGGGGTCGTGCCATTGTACTCCAGCCTGGGCAAGACAGTGAGACTCCCTCTCAAAAAAAATAATTTTATTTGAATTATCTTTCTGTGAAAGAAATAGGTTCTGGTTCCCACACTTCCTGTCCACCGATCTTATTTGATGGAACAAAATTTGAATGTGCTACCTACGTAGTAGGCTGTTCAGTGATAGAAAGATGGACAGATAGATTACGAATATAGATAGATAGACATAGAGCTAGAGATAGAGATATCTTCCACCTATCTACTCACTATGCCAGGGTATCCTTGAAGCATCTGTTAGCTTGACAGAGCTACAGCATAGAAGAAACTTGGGTCTTGAATGACTGCATGGATCAGAGTCTGCCCTTGCACAGGTGCCCCAACACCCTGTATTCTGGACCCTGCTGCATCCACTCGAGCTGAAGAATTCCAGAAAAAGCCACCTGTCTGTCATAGCCCTTCCTTCCAGAGAAATCAGTGTATTAGTAATCTCCTTATTTATTTTGACTTTGATAGTATTTTTTGTTATAAAACAACTCTTGATGTTATTAAGGTGAGATAGTCCGAAGATTGTTTATTCTCACTGTATAATGAAAGCAACTAGGGCACAAATGACCAAAATCAAAAAGTGCATTAAAAACAGGTGGCTGCAGGTGTCCTATTATCTTTTGCTTGTGTGAGTTAAATTTAGTGTTGGCAGATAATATAAAGAGATACTCAGTTCAATTTGACTTTCGAAGAAATTACAATTTTTATTAGTACAATTATTTCTAAATATTGCAAATATCAGAGCAAATAACCCTCAACTCATAGTGATTCCATACAATAAAGGTTTATTTATCACTCATGTAATAGGCTGCAGGATGGGGGGCATTGGGGCACTCATGTAGGGGCAGCCTTTGCTCCATGCAGTCATTCAAGACCCAAGTTTCTTCTATGCTGTGGCTCTGTTAAGTTCAACAAATGCTTTGAGCATACCCTGGCATAGTGAGCAGACAGGAGGAGGGTATCTCTGTCTCTATCTATCTTTATCTCTATCTCTGTCTCTATCAGATCTGTATCTAAAATTTCTGTCTCTCTCTCTCTCTCACTCTCTCTATCTAGCTTTGTATCACTGAACAGCCTATGACATAGGTAGCACATTGAAATTTTGTTTCATCGAATGAGATTGATGCACAGGAAATGCAGGAACCAGAATGTATTTCTTTTATGGAAACATAATTGAAATGAAACCATTACTTGTTGAAACTGGCTGCTGATGAGGGGTTAAAGATGAAATCTAAAAATACGGTGCCATTTTATTTTGTATAAAAGGTAAAGAATATTCTGAGTTTGCTGAAGATTTTTACTTCTTCTTTTATTTCTGCAGATACCTCTGAGATAAGTTGTTGAAACAAAGCCTAGAAATTTTTCAGATACATAGTGTTTCCTGCCAGTAGCTTTGTCATCAATCTGACTGAGATACATCACCAAGCAAAAGCAAACTTTAAATATGAAGTAGGCAGTCTTCATTCAAAATATGTATAGGCATTTAATATGGATAACCACTATTTCACTCATAACTTTTGTTTAATTATAATTCAGGAAGAACAGTAAGTTACAGAGAGAACAGTGATTCTCTCTGTTTCATGCGTCTCAGCACACTAGCATTAAACAACAGGTACAGAGATTCTTTTTCTCTGTATCATGTTTTGTTCTGGTTATATTTATTGGCATGTAATTTTGTGTTTATGGAAACAAATAATAAAAATAGAACTAATTTTATATATGCCTTAAAAAAATTTACAGCTTGGCACAAGAAAAAATGGAAAGAAAGAAAGAGAAAAAGGTCTTTCACTAGAGAATATTTGGGAGGGAAGACAGAGTGGGTGCTGCCAGGTGGATGCGTGGCGGAACTTTTTGCGTTTGTTTCCCTTGGGCCTTGGGCCCCTTTGTTTTCTCTGAAAGTGCTTTCTCTTTAGCGGGGAGTTTGGTAGCATGAGCGGAACCCCTAGGTGTTCGTGGAAACCTGGCTGTCCAGAGGCTTGGGGACACCATGGGACACGCTGCCACCATCTGGTGGTAGAATAGAGACACACTCCACCACCAGGGGGTCTCCTCTCTGTTACTGTTTTTTAGCCTCAAAAACTCACATCCTAGCCCTGCGCTCATGGTGGCTCAAGCCTGTTATCTCAGCACTTTGGGAGGCCGAGGTGGTTGGATCACTTGAGGTCAGGAGTTTGAGACCAGCCTGACCAATATGGTGAAACCCCATCTCTACTAAAAACAGAAAAACTAGCCAGGTGTGGTGGTAGGCGCCTGCAATCCCAGCTACTCCGGAGGCTGAGGCAGGAGAATCGCTCGAACCTGGGAGATGGAGGTTGCAGTGAACTGAGATCACGCCACTGTACTCCAGCCTCGGCAATGGAGTGAGATGCTGTCTCAAAAAACAAGCAAACAAACAACAACAACCAAACCTCACATCTCTTTTGGATAACATGAAAACCCCACACTTAAACCCCCTTCCCTGAGGGATCCTTAGCAGTGTCTGTTTGAGAATCACTGAGTTTGTTGCACAATTTTGACAGCTGAGATTTGGTGTAATCGTTGTGGAGGCTTGTAATACCAAAAGCAAAATTTCTTTGTCTCTTTCACTTTTCAAATACAGATAATACGGGAACCCTGAATATGCGTACGTCTATTCAATAGTTACCCTCACCCTGGTGTTTCCTCAGAGGGGCACACACAATCCTGGTTGCTAAGCATTGCTTTGGTGCATGCTGAAGATCCCGGTAACTTCAAGCTCTCTTTATTTGGAATTGTGTGTCTACTAAGGGGAGTGACCTGGGTTCCAGTGAAATGGTTCCCACTGCACCTGCTCCTTTCGCTTCCTCCCCTGCTCTTGTCCTCCCCTTGATCACTTCTCTTTCAATTTCTCCTTAGCCTGCCTTGCCTTTGGCAGGGGAAGCATGGTGAGAATAGAGAAAATCCAGTCCTCAGCATGTTCGACACAGGTTCTGGGCAGGTTACCTGTGCCATGCCCGTATTCTACCCGTTGGCCTGTGCAGGGAGGTGAGCACTGAGGAAAGACAGGTGTGTTCACTGCGCCCAGGTGAGCTCTGCAATGGGACTCCCTAGGAGGGATCGTGGGAAGGAATGTCCAGGTTACCATTCAGGGCTGGCCAGCTGGGCTTCAGGGACATCCTGACGTCTTTGCCTTGTTCTGTGGTCTCCACAGAGACGGTGTTGGGGCTCCCGAGTTGCTGCAGTTCCACAAGTGGGGAGCTCCCCTCCCATCTCTGCTCCCTCATCCGACCCTCCTCTCCAGCTGCCGGGGCCCCGTCCACCTGACGCTTGGACCTTGCTGCATGTTTCTCAGCTTCTGTCCACCTCTCCCATCTGGCTGTCTTTGTGTGTGTGTGTGTGTGTGTGTGTGTGTGTGTGTGTGTGTGTGTGTGGCTTTGTCAGTTATGGCGGGGTTTCTGGCCACGCGGTCTGTGCAGTTTGAGCCATCCTCAGCTAGAGCCTGTACCATGTCTCTAGGGGAAGGGGCTCGGTATGAGGCCTGGAGCACTTTCAGGGCTGTCTTACATGAGGGACTGTCTACAGGGTTTAGGAGCCGGGATAAAGGTAGTCCCCGCAGAGCCTGGACAGCCACAGCCCACCCCGGGGGGCCATCGAGAGCTACCTGGGAGGTCTCCTCCCCATCATTTGCTCAGGGTACGTGTTAGTTAGGGTTCTCCAGAGAAGCAGAACCAATTCTTTCACTGTGTGGGGTGTGGTGAGCCCCACACCTTATGGGGAGGCCAGCAGGCTGGAGACCTGGGGAGGAGCTGCAGGCCAGTCCCAAGGCCGCCTGCTGCCAGAACTCCCTCTTGCTCTGGGGAGGTCAGTCTCTGTTCCATTCATGTCCCCTCCTCATTATGGAAGACCATCTGCTTTACCAATTTAAATATTTATCTCATAGTCCACCAACTTAAATATTTATCTCATCTGAAAACAACCGTACAGAAACATCCAGAATACTGTTTGTCCAACTGTCCAGGAACCATGGCCCAGGCATAACATCAACCATCACAAGGCATTTCTCAGGTTTGCGTGTTCTCTGGCATCTGACCCCCAAAGCCACATTCTCCTTGTCCTCAAGGATGGGTTTCTGGCCCTTAGCAGCTTTGAGACAGATCTGAGGTATTTGAGGTTCCTTGGAAGCGCCAGTCATGCCCTGGTACTCTGTGTCCTGGGGGCCCTGATGCTGAGCATGGACACCAGGCTGGTTCACACCCGGTGACTGCGACACCCTCACCAGCCTCGCATAAAGTAGGAATGTTTAGCCCTGTCTTAAGGGTTTGCGTGGGGAAGGGAATGATGGGGAGCTGGGTAGGGCTTTTCACATGGGGAATCACCGCACTCACATTGTGGATTACGGTGATCCCATCCTTTTTCAGAGAGCACTTTCTCTATTCGCTTATTGCCAGGGTCTGGTCCTGGGGAAAGAAGCAGTTTGGGGCTCTGGTGAGAAGGCACAGGGGCTCCCACAGAAGCAAGGACAGAGAGAGCATGGTTGTGCTTGTTCAGGTGTGCTCAGCAGGCTGCCATGTCTGCCGCCTGGGGCTCCTGCGCCTGTCTCTTTGATGTGACCTCTACCTCTCCCTCACCATCCGGGCTGTCCTGGGGCAAACTCCAGGTGGTCACCTTTAGCTGTGTCTCTGGGCAGACAAGTCTAGACAAGACACCACTTTCTCCTCCACTCCTGTTTCCTGAGTGTACCTAGGGAACTACACCAAGTCCTCCCCCAGGCACCTGCTCCATTACTGACTGGTGGCCATCTCCACACTCCCGGTGAGCAAGGAAGTGGCACCAGCTGGGATCCTTCTTCTCAAGCCACACCCAGCTGAGAAGGCTGAAGCAGGCACCGCAGCCCGTCCTGTGGACTTGAGCTGCTCCGCTGCTGCAGGCGTGTCCTGCCAGGTGGAACAAAAGGAAGAACACACTTCACATGCACAGTGCACACTAGAATGCTATTTAATTCTGAGGGGAATTGGACGACCCTTGACTACCTCCTCCCTCTGACTTATTAATTTTCATTTTCTAGATCTCATGGACTTTTTCATAAAGCTTACGTTTTATATTTTACAATTTGTATTGAAGCATAATTTGCAGAGTGAAAAGCACCAATCTTGGGAGTTCAGCCAGGTATGTTTTGGCGAATGTGTTCATGTGTGTGACACCAGTCCCCATTATGACATGGAGCATTCCTATCCAGCCCCAGACTACACCTTCCCCTTCCCTGCCTCCTCTCCTGATCCGCTGCACTGCATTCCCTACACAGCAGACAGAGCGGGAATCATGCCGTTCTTCTAAGGAACATCCTCCAGTGACTTCATTGCCCTGAGAAGCCCCTCCTGGCCCTTGCGGGCCGCTGTGCTCTGGGCCCTCCTTCACCTCTGACTGGTCCCGCAGCTCGCAATCACTGGCCTTCTTCCTGGCTCCGAGCACAAACCCCATCTTAGCACCTCAGGCCCTTTGCATTTGCTCCCCTGCCTCCCTTTCTGGAATTCTGCCCCTGAGATCTGCGTGAGTTGAGCCCTTTCATCATCTGGGTCTCAGGTCAGGAACGGTGACCAAGACTCTCCCCTTGACCAAACTTTAGCCAGGCTCCTCTGAGCCATCTTTGCAAGTAGCGCTGGACTTTGGTCCTGTCTGTCTTTGTTCTGCCCAGCGCCATCTTATCAAAGAATCCTGCTAGTTCACCCCTCGACTTTCTAGGTTACCCCCACTTGCTAGGTCACCCCCCATTTGCTAGGCCAACCCCCACTTGCTAGGTCACCCCCCACTTACTAGGCCACCCCCCACTTACTAGGTCACCCCCGCTTTCTAGGTCACCTCTCCACTTGCTAGTTTACCACTCGACTAGCTAAGTCACCCCCTCACTTGCTAGGTCGCCCCCACTTGCTAGGTCCCTCCCCCATTTGCTAGGTTACCCCCTCACTCACTAGGTCACCCCCACTTGCTAGGTCACTCCCCCATTTGCTAGGTTACCCCCTCACTCACTAGGTCACCCCCACTTACTAGGTCACTCCCCACTTGCTAGCTTACCCACTACCTGCTAGGTCACCCCCCACCTGCTAGGTCACCCCCACTTGCTAGGTCACCCTCCACTTACTAGGTCACCCCCACTTACTAGGTCCCCACTTACTAGGTTACCCCCAACTTAGTAGGTCACCCCCACTTGCTAGGTCACCCCCTCACTAGGTCACCCCCACTTGCTAGGTCACCCCCACTTGCTAGGTCAAGTAACCCCCACTTGCTAGGTGTCACCCCCACTTGCTAGGTCACCCCCCACTTGCTAGGTCACCCCCCACTTGCTAGGTCAAGTAACCCCCCACTTGCTAGGTGTCACCCCCACTTGCTAGGTCACCCCCCACTTGCTAGGTCACTCCCCCACCCTTGCTATCTGACTGTGTTATTTATTCCCCACCTTTGATGTCTAAGTCTCTGACCGCCTTTGTCAAGAATCCTGTTAGGTCCCATAGTCAGGTTTTGAGGCAGCTGCTGAAAGGTTGTGGAGGAGGAAATGAAGCCTCCATTTCTGTGCTAGGTTTGTCGAGTCCATTCAGGTAGAAAGTGGCAAAGTCAGGCTTGGAAATGGGTTTTGTGACTCCATGTTTCTCGTCGTTCAGACCTGCCTTGGAGAACCATTCCCTCCACGTCTTCTCTCTGCGTTTTAGAGAACTTTAAAGTAGGCCACTTTAACGTGGCTTCTCCTACAAAGAGGTAAGAAGACCCAGCAGAAGGGCAGAAGAACTGGGAGTCTGGCCAGACCTCTGGATGAATGTCAGGGTTGTTGTTATACCCAGGACTATCTGTTGTCACCCTCTTGTCTCTGGACATAGTGACAAGGGACAAGGCAAAGACAGGGGGCCTGTGATCTTGTGGACATGTGGTGCACATGAGGAAGTAGAATGGGTGGTGTAGGATGACTGGCTATGGCTGTGGGCACACCCTAGTGGGACGTCGGGTTGGCAAGGTTCTGGCCAGAGTCAGAAGGGCCAGGACTCCACGTTCCTTCCTCCTGTGTTTGTATCACATGCAAACCAAAAATAAAATTCTAACCCCTCCAACCAACTGAATGGACCCCTCCTCTCAGCCCAAGGCATTCCAATGTTAACCTCAAATGCTAGTTCAGGCCATGATGGGACGTGGGGATCAGGAATGCCTCATTATACTCTCCTCCCGTTGGAATTCAGGCACAGCTGGCCAGCATTAACATTAAAACAGTGTTTAAGGCCAGGTGCGGTGGCTCATGCCTGTAATCCCAGCACTTTGGGAGGCCGAGGTGGGTGGATCACTTGAGGTCAGGAGTTCGAGACCAGCCTGGTCAGCATAGGGAAACCCTGTCTCTACTAAAAATACAAAAATTACTTGGCATGGTGACGCATACCTGTAATCGTAGCTACTTGGGAGGCTGAGGCAGGAGAATCACTTGAACCCAGGAGGTAGAGGTTGCAGTGAGCCAAGATCATGCCATTGCACTGCAGCCGGGGCAATAGAGCGAGACTCCATCTCAGAAAGCAAAAAACAAAAAAAACCCAAATCCTCTCTTCTCTCAACATCCTCTCTACCATTTCTCTGGTCTACATAGAAAACTCTTTTGAAGAGCTAGTGTTTTGAGATAAGACTTGTGTTTTTGTTTTTGCATCTGAAGAATCCTGAATTATCAAACACCAGAAAAGCACAAACACAAAATAACTTGCTGAAAGGACTTTATTTGAGTTGAGTAAACAAGGTTGATGGCAAAGTATAGGACACACAACAGTTTCCTTCTAGGTCATAAAGCAAATTATGAATACATTTCTCTCTGTTCTCATCCCTCAGAGGCAGCAGAATCTGTGGTTAACACCCGCGACAGTGCAGGTCCCATGGAAATATTCTGTTGAAAAACAGGACCTTCTGCAATGGCAAGTGAAACTCCTTGCTGAGCCTGGGGACAGAGAGAGAGAGAGCATCAGAAATTGAGTACCAGGGTCAGCAGCAGGCAGTAAAGAGAATCTTCGGGAAGTTGCATGCTTGCCGACATGTAATGCTGGCTGCATTACAGCCAATAGCATGATTGTACCATCAATAGATACACAGAGGAGTGTTGGTCACACACAGGATTAGAGACCCATTCTGATATGCTGCACTTATCTGCCCCTGCCATGTCACACACACACATCTGAATGCACCCATATGACTGTCTCCAGTTTCCAATGGTTCCTATAAAAGTCAGATTAAAAAACATGCCTTTAGCAGCTGGATATGGTGGCTTATGCCTGTAATCCCAGCACTTTGGGAGGCCAAGGTGGGTGTATCACAAGGTCAGGAGTTCAAGACTAGCCTGGCCAAGAGGTTGAAACCCTGTCTCTACTAAAAAAAAAAAAATACAAAATTTAGCCAGGCTTGGTGGCTGGTGCCTGTAATCCTGGTGACCTGGGAGGCTGAGGCAGAGGATTGCTTGAACCCAGGAGGCAGAGGTTGCAGTGAGCTGAGATAGTGACACTGCACTCCAGCCTGGGCGACAGAGAGAGACTCCATCAAACAAAACAAAACAAAACAAAGCAAAGCAAAACAAAACATTCCTTTAAAATTAGGCTCTCTTCCTTGAAGTAGAGACTCCTCAATACATTTCTACGTAGCAAAAAATTAGAAAATTTCATAGACTTATCGTAGAATTAAAAAATCTTTAGAGAAAAGTCATGCCTTGAGTATCACTGATTCCTCCTTTTCAGTACAAACATAAAGTAATTGAGGCCTGGGGAGGTGATCATCTAAGAGAAAGGGCCAGCTGTTGGATCTAATTCTAGAGGTTCCTGGTTTTCCTCTCTACACTCCTAGCTCTGCAATGCTGGTGTCTCTTACCCAAAGCTCTAAGACTTGAGCTTGCATCCCCTGCAAAGGAGATGGCAAAGTCCTGGTCATCTGCCCCACGCTGCTCCTGGGTATCAGCCTCATAAGCTCTGGCCTGGAGTGGCTCGTCCTCGGCTTGGAGTGGCTCAGCCTTGGCCTGGAGGGCCACGAGGAGAACAGCAGCGAGGAGGGTGAGGGTTCTCATGGCTAGGGTCACTGGAGGAGAGAGAGCAGGAGGAGATGTGTAGGGAGTGAGGAGCAGCCTTGATTTATAGGTCTGCTGGGAGAAGGCTCAGGGGCAGTTGCTGCGGTGAGATGGGGTGTGCATGGGATTGGGGAGCAGAAGAGCTACCCTTGCCCTCCAGGTCCCTTTGATGCTCTTTTGTTCTCCAAGCTTCATTGTAGTGTGAGGCTGTTTATTGAGTGTCTGTTCTGGTCCCAGCTGATAGTGATGATAAGAACAGTGTTACATTTTCCTGTTTTCCATCTGCTGGAATATTTACTTCTTAATATTCAAAAAAGAAAAGAACAGTGCTTTCATTGAATAATTTCAGGAATCAAATGCCTCTTATTTTCTGAAGGTGGAACTGGCCACTCTCTGGAGGTCTAGACCTTGAGGCCAGAGCTGGAGCCCACTAGAGTAGAGAGTTAATTCATTGCAGGATTCAGGGGGCATTTCTGCCCTCATGAAGGAGGCTTTGAGATTATGGGGTGAGTAGGCTATTGTGGGGCACAGTGTGGAGAAGATAATGACCTTATCAGCCTATAAGGGAAAAGAACTCAGTGGGATACTAGGTAAAGAGTTAATAAAACTAAAGCCAAAAGATTTAGTTCAAGAAACCAATGTGATCTGAATGTATCGAGTAAAATATGTAGTAGGTATTTCTCTCCACTTTGAGAAATATCAAAACAACTGACATGCCCACAATCCCCCTCTGAAATTTTATTTTATTTTTAATTTTAGAAAATGTTAAATCACCCACAAGGACCATTCTGAGGGTAAAAGGAGTAATGAGCCTCCATCCTTGCCCCAGCCCTGCAGCTCTGCTCCAGGAAATCTCCACTTAAAAATTAAACACATTGGCTTGCACTTTGTTTTTTTCCCCCAATGCTGTAATTTGAATACTTTGTAGCTCAAAACATACAGAACTCTACCATTATTTTCATAGTCTCTTGTTTCTGGTCTTCTATTCAGGTGTTTTATCCATTTTGAGTTAAGTTTTGTATATGGCAAAAGAGAAGGGTCCAGTTTTATTGTTTTGCATGTGGAAACTGTATTCCCACCACCATTTATTGAAGAGACTCTCCTGTCCCCATTGTGGCTTCTTGATGCCCTTGTCAAAAGTTACTTCACCATATGTGTTTGGATTTATTTCTGGACTCTCAATTTTATTTTGCTGGTATGTGTCTGGTTTTATGCCAATACCATATTGTTTTGATCACTATAGCTTTGTAATATAATTTAAAACGAGGAATTGTGATGTCTTCAACTTTGGTTTTTTTTTTTAATCAGAATTGTTTTGTCTATTTGGGTTCTTTCACCATTTCATACAAATTTTAGGAATTTTTTTTTATTTCTGTGAAGAATGCCATGTGGATTTTGATAGGAATCGTGCTGAATCTGTATATTGTTTTGTTTGGGATAGACATTTTAACAATCTTAATTCTTCCAATTTCCAGCCCAGGATATCTTTCCATTTATTTTTACATTCTTTAATTTCTTTCACTGCTTTTTTTCTCATTTTCAGCACGTAGATCCTTCGCCTCCTTGTTTCTTCCTAGGTGTTTTATTTTTTGATGCTATTGTAAATGGAATTGTTTTCTTGATTTTTGTTTCAGCTTCGTTAGGGAATCTTTGCACATTTAAAAAATGCATTTGTTTTGTATTTATTTGAATTTTGCCTTCATTTACCCTGTAGGAGATGACCATTTAACTAAGATATAAATTTCTAATTAAACTTTCCCTTTCCAACCCGAACTGTAATTGTCCATTGTGAGTTATAGCTGTCCATGCCTCTTTCCCCAGCAGTTCAGGGGAAAGACAATAACTACTCTATCACCTGGAAATCCTGCCGTGGCGCTGTTGCTCAGATACCCTGATCCAGCCAAGAGAACAGGGTACTTCTGTAAACAAGTGATCTAATTTGTCTCGACTTAAAGGAGCATTTTGGAATTGTATGCTCTATCTTTGGAAACTAAGAAGTATTCCCAGCCTATTTTAGTTGAAATAGAAGATAACGCCGACCAATCCCCATGGACATTGGTAAATATTTAGACAGATGGGGTGCAGGAAGGCTTATCAGGATCCATATCACAGGTTGTAAAGTCACCACAGGCACCACGCCAACGGCCGGTCGGAACGCCTGGAAGTAAACAGAACTTTTAGATCTGTAGAACATCAAAGGGTGTCAGGGACAAGGGAACTTCACGTAGTTCCTTTCCCTCTCTCTACTTACCTTCCTGCCCCTAGGGTCACATACATGCAAATACTGAAGCACAAGCTCTGTTTTGAAGAGCCCATTACTCTAGGATCCAGCTTTCAATGATCATGCACAAAATCGAGGCAGGTATATCTCCCCCTTGTTTAGCCATCTGGCTCCTGCAAGAGAACTAACCTCCCTACCGTGACCCGCAGTCACGAGGACCTCATCTCTGCTAACTGCCTTTCTTGAGTTAACCCCACCCCACTCCCACATGGAAGCCCTAATAAGAAGCGAGCATCTTGGAGATGCCACCGAGATGAAGTTGACTTAGGCCAAGGGCTGTCTCTCGTCTCCTCAGTGGCTCCAGCATGCCTCCACACTGTGATGTCCTCACACATCAGACGCTGACCTAGCAGAGCCCACACTATCTTCCAGTAAAGAAGAACCTGCCCTAACAGAGAATTGGGCGCACTGCACTGCAGTAGCACCTTAAGGACAGCAGGTGGCACTCCTGCCCTTAAATGGTAATTTACCCAAGAGGGACTTCAAAAGGGACCCCTGTAAAGTGCTGTTCAGCAAACACATTGCTTTCTTCTGCACCCCAAAGTGTACATATCACAACATTAGTTCAGAGGGCACAGAATACGCTGCTGCTGGCTCCGTGTCAGCGGTAGCTGCTGGCCCTGGAAGGCTGGCCTGCCCCGTCTCTAACCTAGTGTCGTAATGTCGTTCCCACTCGTGCTGGCTGTGGTGCTGAGGATCTGAGTCTGGGGGCCTCTGCCCTTTCTCCTGGGTGGCAATGCTCCTGTCCCTGCGTCCTTCCCAGTCTGTGATGGGGACTCGACTGCCAGGGCAGGTCAGGTTCTCAGTCTGTGCTGAGGTCTCACCTGGGCCTTGCCTCTGTCTCCCCCAGGTGGCTCCCAAGCCCTAATTAGAACAGAGTGAGTCTGTGTCTTGTGGTCCCTTTCACCTTTCTTTCTGGGCTGCACCAGAACCTTGGCAGAACTCAGTGGTTTAAGCAAAAAATGGTGCCACATCTAAAAGTCTTTGCAACACTTTCACTTCCAGCCCCACTCACCCCGCGCTCAGCACAGTGTCCTGGACTTGCCACCAGCGTCAAGTCTGAGTGTAGACGCAGCGGAAACTGTTCCTTCATACACATGCAGTTAAACTTTCAGACACTCAACAAGAGCCTTGACACCCTCAAGCTGGGGTAAATATCCTGGGGAAGCTGTGCGTGGGGGTGCAGGTGTGGGTGTGAGAGGAGAGAGGCCTTCGGCAGCAGCAAGGATATTCCCACACTCCCTGAGGCTGTCTGGTCACCCCAGCAGACACAGTGAGTGTGGACTTTGGGCAGGGCCCTGGAACATGGTTTTGACCCCGTGTGGAAGGGCAGTTGTGGAACACAGTGTGCGTGTTAGCGTGGGGTAGGGCGGGGGCTGCGTGGGGGTGAGCCCTGAGAACTGTCCATCTCTCAGCTCCTGAGAGTGCACCGCCCTGTCCTTCCCCTCAGCCTTTTGTCTCCCTCCCTGCAGGGAGGGTCCTGGTGCTGCCTGTGCCACACAGCAACTCCCGGGCCTGCAGATCCAGCTGGGACAGGCAGGAGCTCCAAGTCCCCTGCTGTTTGTCTGCCTTTCCCAGCTGCCTCTCACAAGCTGTCTATGTGTCTAGTGTTGTTGCCTGCAGCAATTTTTACAAATGACTATGAAAGAATAACTCTCTTGGGCTGTTTTAAAATGTGATCCCAATTCTTGGACTCTTCTCCCACAGAAAGGGAGGTTTACTTCTTTCCTGTTGGATCTAGGTAGGGTGACATCTTCACCAACAGAATGCACCTGACTTAGCACCATGTCGTTTGCTGGGCCCAGGTGCTAAGAAACTGGTATTTTTCACTTTCACCATCTTGGATGGTGCTGTAGTCTGAATATTTTTGTCCCTCTGAAATTCCTGTATTGAAATATTAAACCACCAGGTGACAGCACTAACAGGTGGTGCCTTTGGGGAGGCAGGAGGTCCAGAGGGCACCCTGTGAATTGGACTAGTGCCCTTATAGAAGAGACCCCAGAGAGCTCCTTCATTCCTTCCATCAGGTGAGGACACAGTGGGCAGGTGCCATCCATGAATGAAAAAGCTGGTCCTCAGCAGACACCAAGTCTGCGGCCGCCTTCATTTGGACTTCTCAACCTCTAGAGTACTGGAAAATATATCTGTTGTTCATAAGCAACTCAGTTTATGGCCTTTTTTAAAAATAGCAGCTCAAATGGACTAAGAGGGCTGGTCACTTGAGGGCGCAGACACCGTGCTTTGAGGAAGCCTCAGCCTCGCACAGGAAGATGAACTGAGGGCACTTGCAAGGGTGAGCTAGAGAACACAGAACAGCCAGCTTTCTGGGAAAAACCAAAACCCTGATTTACAGTGTTTGTAAATTTCTGTGGTTAGAATCCTCCCAGCTCTGGACAGTTTGAAAAATGTCACACGAACCACCTCTCTCACGAGCCGGCGTGATCTGGCCCCGGCACATCACAAGGTCCCATCCCTCAGCCCTGTGAGAGCTCCCAGCTGAACCAGCACTGTCTGCCACCTGTGTGCGAGTGTCTCAGCCCTGAGCTCTTCAGATCCCAGCAGAACCTCTCCTCTGATGCCCGTGGAAGGAGCCAGGCCCAAATTGCCAAGGTATGAGTGAAGACCTGATTGTGCTGTTTCAATCCACTCTGTTTGGGACATCTTTTCACACAGCAGTAGGTGACCAGAGGGCATTGTCACAGTCTTGGTGAGAAGTTGGACTTGTGCATTTTTGCGTGTGTAAACTTCTGCTTCTCTAAAATATTGGTGAAGTAGGACTGAATCCTCTCACGTTATTCCCAAAGTGTCACAAAGAGCCCATGGTGGTGGGAGCATGAGATTGTGGACTGTTTGGAGTGACCGAAGAACCTCTCACCCATTCTTAGTTTAAATTCTTCCTGCTGGGAGCAGGGGTGGTGTGGGAGCCAGGTGGAATCTCAACCTCTGCCCTCAGTAACAGACTCAGAGGAGGCCACAGGACTCGGGAGTTGGCTGGAACAACAGGGAAAGAAGTGGGGATTTTCTCTAGGAGATTAGCTACGAAGGGCACAGAGAGATGACCATGAATGACATGGCTGTCACCTGGGGAGAGATCCCAAATTAAGATCAAGAGAAACAAAGGGGAAAAAAGGTGAAGACAACAAAGTAACTCATGCTTTGAGTCCTTGGACCAAGCATTTCCTAAAGCCAGAATTCCTAGGTATGGGAGTGAAAATGTTGACTCAGGGCTGGGCAAGGTAGCTCAGCTTGCAGTCTCAGCACTTTGGGAGGCTGAGGAGGAAGAATTGCTTAAGGCCAGGATTTTGAGAGCAGCTTGGGCAACATAGCAAGACCCCTGCCTGTTAAAAAACATGGTGACTCAGCTTGACATGATTTCTAACGTTTTACTCCAAGAAGCCACTAAGACGCCTGAAAAGGATCAAAAATACCAAACTCGGAGAACCTGAGGCAAAGATGGTGCAGTGCACAAGGACAGGAGATGAGAGCGGATGACAAGTGTCCTGGGGCAGCTTGAGAGCAGATGACAGGTGTCCCAGGAGCAGCTTGGGTATCAGGCTCCCTGGTGATTCCCATGCACAGCCCCGGGGAGAACAGCCTTATTGATGCTGATCAGCAGGGAAGGAGGGAGGGCTACGTGAGAGGGTGGAAGGATAGCGGGTGAGTCAGGGATGGGGAGCTTCATAGTTGATGTTCAGAAATGGAGGAATTCCAGGTAGTGGCAGGAGCTAGTGGGTGGTCATGGGGTGGAGGCCTGGGACAAAGAGTGGGTGGGGTCACTGTCATCCAGGAGGACAAAGCACTGAGAGGCTGGGAGGGTGACCGGCCAGGTAACATTACAGCGAAAGACCGTTTCCCATAATCTTAAGTTTCTTAGTGAGTTGAGTGGCTTTGAGCAGCAAAGGGAAAAAGTACATAGGTTTAGGAAAGAGAATAAGTAGTTATCTGATGTCTTCCATTCTGGTCCTGCTTGTAAGGAGAGTTCAAGTTCTCAAACAAACAGAAAAGAAAAAAATGCCAATGTCTTGTATTAAAAAAAATTCACCAGGCTTTTAAGAAATGTCAAGGGAGTGTTTATTGAAGACTGTTGAAATAAGAGTCAAAACGCTGCAATAGGGTGAGCCGTTGAACTCAACTGTCCTGAAGCCCAAGGCAGGAATATGTAGGCCTTAGGTTAAGCTCGTGGAAAAGTTCTGGTGGTTGTTGGTGGGGAAGTTGAGCAGTGTGATTGGGCAATCTGTGTTTGCTAATTTATTAGGAGATAGGCTCCTATCTTCCCACAGAGACAAGGCTGCTATCCCCTTGGGTAATTACATTTATAGGGATGAGGCATCTGACTTACTCTTTATTGTTCTACCACTCAAGTGATTCAAGGTAGAAAATGTCTGTACGTCATCAGTAAACATAGAGGGCATCCAAATGAATGTTTCTGGGTCTCACTTGAGGCCGAGCAAGTTGCCCTGGTTGTTTGGAGACCCTCACACCTCTCCCTGCATTCTCTGTCCCTAGAGTTTGCAGCTGTCATCGCCCACCCTAGACTGCAGTAGCAGAAGCCACATGTGGTGCTCCCAGTGTGCCTTTATCCACACAGAGGAGCATGGAGGCTCCGTCCTGGTCTGGCCCTTTCCCTTGGATTGATGGATGCTTCTCAGCACATCAACCTGAATTCTACTCCATTCTTCTCTGTTGCAACAGCAATTCCTCTTAATTCAATGGAGGTTGACCTCCTCCTGCACAGCTCTTGCCCTGATTCTATGTTCTCTATCTAATTTTCTGCTTTAATCATTCTTTTACTCTATTGAAAGTTTAAACATCTTTATGTTTCAGTTTAAAATTCACCATGAAATCTATCCTTGGCATTCCAAGACAGAATGGTCTTTTCCTTCTTCCAAAAGTCCTAATGCTTCGTTAAACCACATTTTACCCATCATAGTCTCCTATATTTTTGTCTTTTTAATTAGTTTTAATTAGTTTTTTTTAAGGAATGCTGTCACATGGACTAGACACCCGGGCTGCTTTACCTCTATAGGCTTCTGTATCTTTTTTGTAAGCTGTTTAGGAAAAACAATGCAATTTTGTATCAATATAAATTTTGAGTACAATTAATTCATTTAGTTGAAATTAATTTATTGATCATGTGCAATGTGTTAGGTGGTCATCTATGCACTGTGGTAAGATGATGAGGAAAACATGCAGCTTCCCTCCCAGTGTTGGGAGACAAATGCTCCAGAGAGTAAATGAAATGCTCAGATGTGAGATAGCTTACAATTCTACAGTTAAAAATAAAGAGAAGAGGGGGATAGAGGTCGCCAGGGGGAACTAGTTGCAATTTAAAATTAAGAAATCAACAAAGCCCTCAGTGACAAAGGGAAGTTCTAGCAGAGACCCCAGGATCTAGGGCGCAAGCCAGCTGGACTTCTGGGAAGTGCAGAAACCGCATGATGGAGTCAGCCCGACTCAGTGGACGGTTAGGAGCAATATGCAGAGTTACAGCAAGAACCGCGTGACTGCAAGTCAGTGGCGGTTACAGGAACCCAAGGAAGACCGTCTGCCTTTCACATCCTGAAACCCAAAATGTCACCTTCACCTTCGATACAAGGGGAAGACCTTGGACCATTTCTTTGTCAATCACAGACCCACTGTGTCTTCCCTGGGACCTGTATTGGGTTCCCCAGCTGTGAAGTGTCTCAGTGGGGTGCCTGGACCCCTGAGCTGCCTCTTCAGACAGGCAGAGCGTCAGTCTGGGGCTGACACCTGCTCAGAATCTGCGTGGGGTGGATGTGGAGAACACCTGCTTCCTTCTCCTGGGCTCTGGTTGGTGTTGGTGGTCACAGCTGTGTCTTGGCCCACAGATTGTTTTGGTCAAGAATGGGGAATAATCCTACTAGAATCACTGTCCCTTTCTTTGCAAACTATAGTTTCTCTGTCACTCTTGGAAGTTTTGGGGGCATTCTATGAATGATCCTCCAGATAAGAGGAGCCAAGGCTTGAACAGAGAAGTTAGTTTTTCCAGCATGTGTAGTGGATTCATAAAGTGGAACTGCTGGATCCAAAATATAAGAAATCTGTGGCTCAAGCTGGTCTTGTCCCTGGAGTTTTGTGGTCATGTCCTCATAGGCCGTTGACAAGACATCCTCAACTATTGTTAAAGTACAGTGGGTTTCTAGGGTAGGGACAGAGAGGAGAGATAGGAAGAAGGGTCACATCACACCCCAGCAAGATGTCAGCCTGGACCTCAGGGACACCGGGGTTAGGCAGCGACCCTGTCTTCTTGGAGGGGAGGAGGAAGACAGGCTCAGGAAGGTACAGACCCCACGTGTGCTGTGCCTGGTGGGGAGGCTGCAGTTGGAGGCCGGACAGCAGGGGGCGCTGTGGCCTTCCCGGCAAATGCTCTGAGCATCTCAGAGCGCGCTTCTGGTTCATTCCCTTTCCCTAGACTTGGTTTCTTGCTCACTCACTGATGTGCAGGATGTTCTGGTTATCAGAGCCTCAGCCTGCTGCAACAACAGGAATGTAAGATTTCTGGTGAAGCTGTATTTTCCAAGCAGAATTAGGTTCTCAGCGGCTTTAAGGCAACCCAAGAGAGTGCACGTTGCAAAGTGCAGTGGAGAATTTGTGCGTGTGGGTTTTCTGGGTGTGAAGACGACTTTATGGGTGTGAAATGCAGGTCTTAGTAGACGTGGCTGGAGGGTGCTCTTAATGAGGACATCTCTGTGTGGGCTGCTGTGCTTTCTGTTCCATGCATCCCGCCTTTGCTAACAACCCATTTCCCTCTTAATGAAAGTTGTTTCAGTGGATCTCCTGTAACCCTAGGTCTTAAAAGGCAAATGTGTGACCTGAACACGTTCGATAAAACTCCAATATTTTGACACAGAGGATGGTGGTTTTTCCCGAGAAGTAGTGAGGTTGTGAGTAGCTAAACTGGAAGCTGACGTTGATTCTTTTGCCTAGCATATGAGAATTGTCTTTGAGAGTGAATGCATTCAAAATGAGGCAGAATGAAAAGACAGAGCAGTGGATGGTGAGATCAGTGGCATCATTTATGCCTTCGTTTCAATTTGTGTCTGAAGCCATGGCTCCTCCTTAAAAATTCTAGATTTTGAAACTTTAATTTGTTGCAAAATATTGATGTAGGATTCTGGCAGTTGCTTACTAGTGTCTTGACACAGACACATATCAAAGTTTAAAGAGGTGTAAACAAAGAAGTCTTGTTATGAGATATTTATTTAGGATCAAGAAAGATGTTAAGGACAAAGTATAGGAGAAACAACCATTTCCTGTAGCTCTGAAAGCAAATTGTGAGCTCATTTTTCGCTATTCTGCAAGTTCAGCTGCAGAAGCATGTGAAGCTCACACCACCGACAATGACGTTCCCAGCACGACATTCTCTTGGACAGCAGAACGTTAATCTACAAGCGTGCAGTGCAGCAGTATGTGAAGCTCATACCACCGATGACGCAGTTCCCAACGCGAAGTTCTGTCCGCTGGCAGAATACTAATCTGCAAGAGCAGACCATGCCCCTTGTTGAGCCTGGGAACACAGAGACAGCATGAGAAATTGAGCACCAAGGTCAGCAGTGGGTGGTAAAGGGAAACTTGGAGAAGTCACATGCTGGCTGACAGGTGATGTTGGCTGCGTTAGGGCTGGTAGCATGAACAACCTCAGTCAATAGGAATAAATACACAGAGCAGTGCTGGTCACACAGGATTTGAGACTCATTCTCATTTGCTCTCATTTCTGTGCTTCTGCCCCATCACACACACACACCTGAACATACTCTTAAGCCCATCTCCAGATTTTAAAAGTTCCTCTATAGGCAGAATAAAATATTCGCCCTATAATATGTACTTGTTTAGATCCAGAAAGAACTAGTCAATGTGTCTCTCCATATCTTAACCCTAGCGAATTTTATAGACATATCTTGGAATCAAGTCTTTGGAGAAAGAAGACTACTTACATTTGTTCGTCTCTCTATTCAGTTTGGAGATAAGAAAATCAAGGCCCAGAGATGCTAAGAAAAGCCACCTAAGTGACATCCACCATTGAGACGTGATTCCAGAGCCCGTCCCCCATCCGTCCCTCTAGACTCTGTAGCTTTTTTGTGCTGGCCTCTCTCACCTGAAACCTGAAGAGCAGAGCTTTTGTCCCATGCAAAGGAAATAGATATGTCCTGGTCATCCGCCCCACGCTGCTCCTGGCCTGCAGCCTCATCGCCTCTTGCCTGGAGTGGGCCTGCCCGGGCCTGGAGGGCTACGAAGAGAATGGCAGCGAGGAGGGTGATAATCCTCATGGCTGCGGTGACCTGGAGGAGGGAGAGCAGGAGCAGCTGTGTGGGGAGGGAGAAGCCAGCTTGGATTTGTAGCTTTGCTGGGAGAAGGCTCAGAGACAAGAAACCTTTGGCCTTCTGAGTGAGAGGAGGTGTGCATTTCATTAGAGAGGATGCCGGCTTCTATTGGCCTTGACGTCCCTGGAATGCTCCTCTGCTCTCCCAGCTTTCTTCATAGGAAGCTCTATGTTTAGTGTCTGTGCTAGGTTGAAGTTGATGGTGATGATGAGGACCCTGGCATTTTTTCCTTTTTTCAGGAAATACCTAATATTTCCTGGCTAAATATTTAATATTCTAAAAAGAATGGAAGCAGTGCTTTCATTCAATAATTTAAGAGAGCAAATGCCTCTTATTTCCTGATAATGGGCCCTACTATTCTCTTCAGGTCTAAACACTGGTGCCAGACCTGAATGCCAGTGGAGTAGAGAGTAACTCATTGCAGGCTTCAAGGTCTTTATACCCTCATGAAGGAGTGACTGAGATTATGGGGTGAGTAGTCTCCTGTAGGGGCCAGAGTGAAGAGGACAATGACCTTATCAGGCTGCAGTGAAATGAGCTCAGCGAGACAGAGAGAGTTGTGTAAGGTTCGTGAGTTGCTATTCGCATACACGTGGTCCTTTCTCTCACAGCATGTAAAAAATCAGCTCAACATGGATTGAAGACTCAACATACACCTGAAAAGAGCTGAAACCATAAAACTACGAGAAGCACATACAAAGATAAAGCTTTTGACAGTGATGTGAGTAATGATTTATTGGCTATGACACCAAAGAGACAGGCAATAAACAAATGGGAAAATAGACAAGCGGGGCTGCATTGAACGCTAAAGCATCTTCATAGCCAAGGAAACAATCAACTGAGTGAAATGGCAACCCAGAAAGTGAGAGAAAATGTTTGCAAAGCCTACGTGGTAGAAGGGGTAAATATCCGAATACATAAGGAAGTCAAACAACTCAATAGCAAAAAACAAACAACCTGATTGAAAAACAGACCTGGGACCTGCAGAGGCTTCTCTCACAATAAAATAATGTTTTAAGAAGCTATGATCATCTTTATTGGACATGTCAGGTAGGACACGTGTATTTGGAAGGAAACTTTTTGAGTTTTCCTATTAGCTTAGCTGGTAGCCGTTACCCCCAGCAGCCACCAGACACCCAGATAGAAGTTCACAGCAGGGGCTCCACCCGCTGGGCCCCTCTGGGGTGGCCCTAGAGTCAGAGGTCAGACTGGGGGCACGGCTTCAATATTGAAACCTCAATGTGAAAGTTTAAGTTTTGTGTTACTTACAGATCCTCAAGCTAGGCAGGGTGAGCAGAGAGGGTAGACAGCAGTCGTCTTTTCCAGGTCTTATGTAGCAAGAGCAGCCGTGCACACAGAGGAGAGGACTTCCCTATTTAACGGTCTTTTGGGATCAGGTGTCCTAATTTTTCGGGGTTACTTTCTATTGGGTTCTTTAAATAACTGTTAACAAGGACAGTTGAGAAATTTGGCAGAAAGCTGGAGTTCAAGCAGGAGTCCACAGAGGGACCAACCCCTCGTCTACTTTGGTCAGCTCTGGCCAGGCCCAGGCAGCAACCAACTATGGATTCTTCATGACTCCTAAGACAATTGACCCCATGAAGCCTATACTGGTGGCTGAGGCCTAACTACCTGGACCGAGGGAATATTTAAAGCCACCAGGAAAGCCTGGCCTGCATATTGTTGTATACACCTTGCGAGGAGACTAGGATCAGAATGCCACCCACACACATGAGGATTTGGAATCTGGTCTGAACTGACCTCCCTAGGCCCGGGGGTCTAACCATAAAAGCAAATCCAAGCCATTCAGACAAGTAAGGTTGGGGAACACCTGGGTGAGACTGAATACCGCCTGGGCTTTTGTTGCTGGATGGGGCAGGTTGGAGGCTCCCGAGGAAAGGACGCACATATAGCATGTGGTTCCCTAGAGGGGACAATCACCTTTTTGCTTGGTCTTAGATGGTTCAAGCCTAAATGATTGTCTAGGCCATCCAGCCCAAGGACTCATCAAATGATTGCGTGACACCTAATGTCTCTCAGAAGTCCCTCAGGAAGGTGGCCAAAGCTGCAGCGAGACTAGTGTTAGCTTGCATCAACTTGTGTTGTGAGCTCAAATACCCTGTTCCCAAACCAATCCCGTAGGCTTATGAGTCTCCCTACACCCACAGTTAGGAAGATGGTCACTGGGTGCATGGGATGCATAAGCTTTCCCTTGTGTGGTCCCTCCTGGGTTATTTAAGGGGGAGTCCCAGGGAGACTAGTGCACATTTTAAAATGTACCACTCTCCACCATTCTCCTCCTCATAGTGACGTAAACGGGATGAGGTTTCTGGAAATGAGAAAAGAATGCAGTCATTCCTGAAGGAATGAATACCTACAGCGAGGTTGCTGAACCCAGTATGCAGGCCAGGCAGCCCCTGCCGCCATGGGAGGGTCGTGCACAGCGCTGGTCCAGCAGGCTGGGCGCTCAGGGCCTCCCCTGCAGCTCTGCGTGAAGGCAGCAGGCACTGGGCTGTGGAGGACTGGGGGCAGCGGCGCTCTCAGTCGTAAGGAGGGAGGAGGCATCTCAAGCCTCGCTAGGAGTGGTTGCTGTTCCAGAGCAGTGAAGTCGGCTGCCCCTCTGAGGAAGCAGTGAGTTCCTGATCTGTCGCAGGCCCAACAATTTCACCTTTGGAGGAAGTGGCCACTGGACTCATTCCAGCAGAGGAAGAAATTAGGGCTATTTGGGGAACTTGGCCCCAGATGATGGTTTTAGGTTCTAGGGCATTAATAGGTGCCTGAAGGGCCCAGTGGATATGGACGTAGAGGCAAAATGAGAAGGGGTGTGTGTGCACGTGGGGAAGTTCTGGTGGTTGTGGGAATGTCCAGTGTCCTGCAGAAGTGAAACCTGGACCAGGCTCCTGCACACAGAACACACTCCAATCCATAGGCATTTGCCTAGTAATGTAGGAGAGAGCTGTTACTGGCAGAGCTGGTTAGATTTGGGTGTGATACTGTAACACACAGGTCTTCCAAGTCCATATTTTTTGGCATAACTTCTAGGGCAGCCTCATGATCTGATCCAGGCCTTGTGGTTTCCTTGCAGTAGGGGGTTTAACTAATGGGTTACACTGAAGACAAATGGGGATCCCAGCAAAATACCATTCTAAGGAGTCGTCTGCGGGGTCCTCAGGAAAGCATGAGCTAAGAAAGTCCAGGTACTGGACGTGAGCCAACGCCATGTCTTGGGGGTGGTGAGATCCATACCTTGCGGCAGGAAGGAGAGTAAGGTGAGTCTGGTTTGGGGATGACCTCACAGAAAATACGAGGTTCCTTGGTGTCTCTGGTTCTGGTGAGGCCACTGTTTCCCAGGACAAACCCTTGGATCAGAGCAGTGTCTTCTGAGGTGATGACCTTTCGGGTAGGGGTGGCCTTCCCAGCTGGTCACTCAAGAAGAGAGAGGGTATGGGCTGGTGTTGCACAGGCCGCTGGCCTCTGTGGGACTTCAGGGAAGCATTTAGTGAAAGCTTGAGTGGTGCTTTTCTTGGTCAGGGGATAGGACATTTCCATCCACAACTCATATACATCAGAGCACAGGAGTAACCCTAAGCCCGTGAACGTGTTCGAATGCTTTCTCTGCATGTGAGGCTCAAACATTTCCGGACACAGACTGAGTTTGTGCTGAGGCATCATTAGCTGGTTTGTATTCATGCCTGGTCATGGGGAGGGCCACCTGCCTCTGATTGTGGGGGTTGCTGGTGTTTAAGCTTTAGTGCCATGGGTCCCATTCAATATCTAAGGATCAGGTTTCCTGGCTTGGATCCAGGTCAGGCGGCATTTGGGGTTTTGCCCCTCTAGCACAGTGCCTCAACATTCCCCAGTTTTCCAGCCTGGGATTCAGTTTCTCACAATGGCTGTCCTGTTCCAGTAGCTCTCTGAGATGCCAGGCCCCAGGTCTAAGAGCAGCCCTAAAACCTTTACATACGTAAGATACCAAGCAAGGCCAACCATAGAGGGCACTGCCAGCTTTTAACTCAGGGATTTCCTCAAGGTACTTTTACATCAATATTGATTATGGGGTGGGCTTTCACCAATATTTCTTCAGAGCATTTCTCTGCCATCGACACAGGACATGGTGATGGTAGTTCCATGTGGTCTTTGTCTGATGTAGTTGACATCCTCTAGTTTGATGGCTTTTTCTCCTCATTTAGTGACCCAGACTGTGCCCTCTGTGGGCTGCAGAGAAATAATCCCCACTTCCTTCAGGGAGGAGTGAATGGGACATATTAGCTACCTTTCAAAGCAGGAAGAACTGGAGCTTCTGCTGGAGGCTGTATGTCAAGAGGTGAGGTCTGGTGTAGCAGAAGCATCCTAGGCCTGCTCTGTGGCAGCTGCCTGGACCATCAGTCCCCAGAAGATCACAGCTCACTATCTGTATTAGTCCATTTTCATGCTGCTCATAAAGACATGCCCGAGACTGGATAATTTATACAGGAAAGAGTTTTAATGGACTCACAGTTCCACATGGCTGGGGAGGCCTCACAATCATGGTGGAAGGCAAAGAGGAGCAAGTCACGTCTCACATGGATGGCAGCCGGCAAAGAGAGAGCTTCTGCAGGGAAACTCCCCATATAAAACCATCAGATCTTGTGAAACTTATTCAGTACCGTGAGAAAAGCATGTGAAAGACCCTTCTCTATGATTCAATTACCTCCCACCAGGTCCCTCCAACACTTGGGAATTCAAGATGAGATTTGGGTGGGGACACAGCCAAACCATATCACTGTCCATCCTCGATAGAGTCTTTAGTAAATGTTTGATGCTGAGACAGTGGACATCTTGTGATGGTACAAGGGGGTCTCATTATTGCAGAAAATGTGAGTGATGTTATCCATAAGGGAAAAAGAGCTCAACTCTTCTGTGATCACCAGGGTGGGTGCCATGGTTGGTCTGGTCCAATTGTAGAAGAGCTGGTGGCCATGGTGTTGAGAATTAAGATAGTTAAGGCTCTCAAAGGAGCTTGGTTCCCTTGATGAACCACTTGTAGGAGGACTGGAGCCTTTCCTAATTTGACTCAGTCTGTGCCCATGCCACAACTTTAATAAGTATGACTGTAGGAGGCCACTGTGTTGCTTGAGGAGGCCAGTGGCTAAGTGAGGGTCCCCTAACCGCCATGCTGAGTTGCCCACCACCACCCTGAAGTGGGAGCCCTGATCCGAATCAGTGATATCTGGTGGTTCACAAGAAGTAATAGAGCAAATGTCACAGAAAGAGAGCACCTTTCTCTACCAATAGCCTTGGGTTGGAAGAGTCAATGGAAGTGCGGTAGATGTGTGTCTGCTCCTGCACAGCAGAAGGTGCTGGCAGTGATGGCAGAGGCCCAGTGAAGTCCATTTGCCACCAGCTGAAAGGGTGATGGCCCAGGAACAAGGGATTCCTGGCCATAGTTTTGCTTGCCTCTACGGTGGGAGACAGCTGTGGCATGGGGTGTCCTCTAATGTGGCTTTAGCTCTCATGATCTGAGGCTGGAGGACTCCACTCTGTCAGCACCTGAGGAATACAGAACTTCAGGGTCTGGAGTCTGTAAAAAAAAGATGATCTCACCCAGGCCCTGGGAGGTGCATCTGACCCCTAACCTCCTGGGGACAGGATATCAGGGGCTGTCAGTAGGCTCAGTCCAGAGGCCAAAGATGGCAGTAGTCTCACTGTGGATGCCTCACACTTCAAGCAGTGGAAAATAGCCTGGGCACGTTTGTTCTGAATGCATGAGGCATGAATCGCCTGTAGGAGGACTGGAGTCTCCCCTAATTTGACCCAAACAGGTGCACGCCACAAAGGCCATTCCAGAGGCATTGGCTCCAGGGCACTCACAATACGTTGGGCACAGCCCAGGAATCTGTAAAAACATGACCCTGAGTGGGAGTTATGGCCACAGCAACCTCCCCTGCAACTGGCACCACCAGCTGTATGGGTGGGCTCAGCATACCCTCTCCTCCTATGCAGGCCCTGCTGTGATAAATGTGGGAGGTGGTTGCTGGCCAGTGGGCTCCCAGCCTGCAGGGTAGTGCTGCCTTCCCTGAGGTATGTGGACTCCCCATGTCCAACTCTTCCCATGGCCTCATCAGGTCACCAATTGTTCAGGCAATAGGGTTGCTGCTGCTGTTTCTCTCTGCTTGTAGGCAGGAGCTGAGTAACAGGGAAACCATGGCCTCAGCTTCCTGTCACTCGAAAGAACTCAGGTGCCAGGTTTGTCTTGTCCTGCAAGTGCTGTTCCCATTTTCCCAGGGAGACATGAGTGGCTGAGCCTCTGTCAGGAGGAATCAGACATGGGGCATGGCTGGAGTCTGGGGACACAGCAGCACCAGAACCTGTCCCATAGTTCCTGTGTCTGTACGGTCATTGTGTGTAGTGGTAGCCACCATTTTAACCAGGGATCATGAGCTGCAGCTGCCAGGAAGTTTCTGCCTGCAGAAGCCCATAGCCAGGATGGACGTGCTTTGTCCGGAGGCTCTGGGAGCCATGACTGGTGGTGCTGAGGGCCTCTATATGAAACTCAGAACCTGGGACCTGGGCATGGCCTGGGAGACCACCTGCTGAGCCAGCTGCATGCTGTATCCTGCTGCGGCCGCAGTTAAGATGTGGAGGGCTTCTGGATGATGGCATCTGTGGGCGTCTGCAGAATGGACAAGTGGGGTGTAGGTGCAGGCAGAATGTCCCAGTATGCGCAGGGTCTGCCACAAAGTGGCTGGCACCCTAATGGTGTAGACTTGGGTTTTAACTGCAAGGTGAATTTGGTGGCCCACTGAGGACCAGGTTATCTCTAGAACCTTTACAGCAGCGCCGGGCCTGAACTTCGTGTGTGTTGTGGCCCAGCCAGGTCTTGGAGGAAGCCACTAAAACGACCAGCATGGTTTTCACTTCCTTCTTCTAGGGGCTTCTGAGCAAAATGCTATCAATGTAATGCCACAAGGTACAGGGGTTCACACTGAATCACAGGGAGTCATGGGGGCACGAGTTATCGGCAGTAGCTGGCTTACTGAGACAGCCCGAGTGCAATTTGGTAAATGTGTACTGGGTCCCTTCCAAAGTCAAAGCAAACACAGACTGCGACCCGTCTGTGATGGGAATGAACAGAATGCATTGGCCAAGTCTTCTGCTGTGAAATGCTGTGCCCTGGGCCTTTGTATGCCCTTTGTGAACTTGACTGTATTTGAGATCAGGGCCTTGATGGTCCTGGAGGACAATCTGGTGGCTGCTCTACTTGGATTCCATCATCAGAGAGTGGCAGGCACTATTTCCGTCTTATATTTTAGTGGAGGAGACAAACAATAGGCAAAGTTGTGATACACTATGCAGCCAGTGGTTATCATACAGAATAAAAGGATAACACTGAGGTGACCTGGAGTGCCCAGGTGACACGGTGTTGGGGGCAGGGTGCTGCCCAGTAGCATCACCATGGCAGCCTCACTGTGGAGAGAACATCAGAGCAGAGGCCAGGAGGGGCCGGGTGAGTCCTGCAGAAACCTGGATGGGTCCAGGAAAAGGGAGAGCAGGTGTAGCAGCCCTGCAGCAGGAGTGTGGCCTGGCCCACGTGGTGGCCTCACCAGCAGCACCTGGAATGGTTTCAGGAGGTCAAAGAGGATACATGCGCTGCAGGTTGCTCGAGTCGGTGGGGGCTGCTGGTTCTGCCTTTTCCATCCCCAACCCAGTGTCCTGAGGTCATGCCCTCCCATGCATGGCTGGAGGGGTGGTAACTGCAGGCTGGGGGGCGCTACTCTGTGGCAGCGGCAGGAGCCCAGGGCCCATCAGGTTCTCAGTCGGTGCTGAGGTTGCACCTGTGCTTTACCTCCTTCTCTCCCACGTGACTCTCAAACGCTAACCCAAATTAGAAGAGAGGGATTCACCTCTTGTGGTCTCTTTCACTTTGCTTTCTGGGCTGCACCAGAACCTTGGCAGAACTCTAAGGTTTGAGCAAAAATAAAAAAAGAAAAAGTGTTTTGTCTAAAAATCTTTGCAACACTTTCACTTCTATGTCCTTCCATAATCTCCCCAGCCTGAGTTTCCCATTCTTTTCACAATGTCGACTCCCAGGCACAGTAGACGTGGCTGAATCTCTTGTCTCATCCACATGCTCTTGAATTTCGAGGGAATATTGAAGCGAGTCTGGACGCTTAATAAGAGCCTTGACACCATCAACCTGGACATCATCAGAACCTTGACACCATGTTCTGGGGAAGCTGTGGGTGGGGGTGCAGGTGTGGGTGTGAGAGGAGAGAGGCCTCCAGGAGCATCATGGATGTTCCCACGCATGCTGAGTGTGTCCAGGGGCCCCAGGAGACACGGGGTGTGGACCTTGGGCAGGGTTCCGGTACATGGTTTTGACCTGGTAGGGGAGGGCAGTCATGGAACACAGTGTGCACGTTAGCATGGGGCAGGGCGGGGGATGCGTGGGGGTGAGCTCTGAGGACCGGCCACCTCCCAGCTCTTCAGAATGCACTGCCCTGTCCCTCCCCTCACCCCTTTGTCCACTGTCCTGCAGGGAGGGTCCTGGTGCTGCCTGTGCCACACAGCAACTCCTGGAGCTATAGATCCAGTTGGGACAGGCAGGAGCTCCGAGTCCCTGCCCTTTGTCCATCTTTCCCAGCACCTCTCAGGCTATGTGTCTGGTGGTGTTGCATTTTACAATATACTATGAGAGAATAAGTACGTTGAGCAGCTTTAAAAATAGGGCCCCTACATTCTACATCCGTGGCTCTTCCCAAAGAAAGGAAGGTTTATCTCCTCTCCTCTTGAATCTAGTCTGGGTGATATTTTGACAAGAAAAATAATCCTGACTTAGTGCTATGTTCTCTTCTGGGATCAGATACTAATTGACTGGTATCTTTCACTTCCTCAGTATGGGATGGTGCTGTGGCCTGAATATTTTTGTCCCTGTGAAATCCATATGTTTACATCTTAAACCCCAAGGTGATAGCCCGAAGAGGTATGGGCTTTTATCCAGTGATGAGATCAGGAGGGCACAGTCCTCATGAATGGGATTCGTGCCCTTGTAGAGGTGACCCCAGAGCACTACGTCATTCCTTCCACCATGTGAGGACATGTCACTGAACACAGGTCCTGCTGCTTGCCACTTGCAGCAGCGATAACTGGACAGAGGTGTGGTAGAAAGAGAGCGACTTTATTAACAAAAACTAGTAAGGGGGAAATGGCTGGATTCACATCAAAGCAACCACTTCAAGTTTTTGGGGAGAAGACAGGAGTTTCAAAAGGAGGACTTCACATGGGAGGCATGCAGAGGTTACGCTGCGTGTGAGGTCTGTGTGTCTTGTTTTGGTCTCTGTCCACCTGGCTCATGGACTGGTGTCCTCTCCACAATGGCTGTGCTGTTGACTGGAGGCCTTGAGGTAATCTGTGGAATATTCCAAGATACAGGAGTCAAAATGTTAACTTAGCTCATCGCGGTTTCTGACATTCAAATTCAAGACCCAACTAAGATGACTGAAAAACATCTCAACTACCACACTCAGAGAACCTGATGAAAACACGGTGCAGTGCACAAGGACAGGAGATGAGCGCAGAGGACAGGTGTGCCGGGGGCAGCCTAGGCATCAGGCTCCCAGGTAAGTTATTTGATGCACAGCCCCGTGGGAGAGCAGCCTTTTTTTTTTTTTTGACTGAATCTTGCTCTGTCGCCCAGGCTAAAGTGCAATGGTGTGATCTTGGCTCGCTGCAACCTCTGTTTCCTGGGTTCAAGCCATTCTTGTACCTCAGCTTCCCAAGTAGCTGGGATTACAGGCTCCTGCCACCATGCCTGGCTAATGTTTGTGTGTATATATATACACATATGTATGTGTGTGTGTATATATATATATATATATATATATATATATATATGTATATTTAGTAGAGATGAGTTTTCACCATGTTGGCCAGTCTTGTCTTGAACGCCTAACCTCAGGTGATCCACCCGCCTTGGCCTCCCAAAGTGCTGGGATTACAGGCATGAGCCATCGTGCCCAGCCGAGAACAGCCTTATTGATTCTTATCAGCAGTGAGGGAGGGATGGCTACATGAGAGGCTGGAAGGACAGAGGATGAGATCAAGCTTGGGGAGCTTCTTGGCTAATGTTCAGAGCTAGAGGAATTCCAGGTGCTGGCAGGAATTAGTGGGTGTGTAGTGGGTGAAATAAAGATCGTTGGAACAAAGATTGTTGAGGGTCACTGTCATTCAAAGGTAAAAGTAGTGAGAGATTGGGAAGGTGACCTGCCAGGTAATATCAGAGTGAACTGTTTTTCCAGGATTCTTAATGAGTTATTTGGCTTTCAGCAGCAAAGAAAAAAAATACACATATTCATAAAAGGGAACAAATAATTTTCCCATCCATTACATTCTGCTTTTTCTTGTCAGCAGAGTTCAGAAAAATCAAACAGAGAAACAGAAAAAATAGCCTATGTCTTTTATTGTAAAATAAAATTTCACCCGTACGTTTCAGAAATGCAAGGAAGCATTTATTGAAGACTGTTGCAAAAAAGTCAAAATGTTGCAATAGGGAAAACGGTTGTCTTACACTCTGCTAAAGCCAAAGGCAGGAGAATGTAAGCCCTGCTGGGAGCTAGGGGGATAGTTCTGGAGGTCGTTAGGAGGGAAGTCGACCAGTGTGATTGGGCCATCTGTGTTGGCTAATTTGTGCTTATTGAAGTTAGGCTTTTATCCTCCTACAGAGACACGGCTGCTATACCCTTGCATAATAACATTTATAGGGTGAGGCATCTGACTTACTCTTTTATTGTCCTACCATAAGAGTGGCTCAAGGTAGAAAATCTCTTGTATGTCATCAGTGAACCTAGATGCTATCTGCATCCTGGGGAACAGTTCTGGATCTCATCCAAGGCTGAGCGAGTTGCCCCGGTTTTTTGGAGACCCTCACACCTCTGCCTGCATTGTCTGTCCCTAGAGTTTGCAGCTGTCACTGCTCACCGTAGACTGCAGTAGCAGAAGCCACATGTGGTGCTCCCAGTGTGTCTTTATCCACACAGAGGAGCAGGGAGGCTCCGTCCTCATCTGCCCCTTTCCCTTGGATTGATGGATGCTTCTAAGTAAATAGGCCCAAATTCTACTCCATCCTTCTCTGTTGCAACAGTAATTTCTCTCATTTCAGTGGAGATTGACCTCCTCTTGTGTATCTCTTGCCTTGATGCTATTCTCTCCATTGAACATGCTGCTCTACTCCTTTGTTAAGTGTCTCCATGTTTTAAATATCTTTATGCTTAACCATACAATTTTTTATTGCCACTGCAAGCCAAAATAATCTCTTTTTTCTTCTAAAGTCCTAATGCTTCATGAAGCCACATTTTGCCCAAGATATTTTTCTGTATTTCTGCATTTAATGTTTTTAGTTTGTTTCTTAAATGTATGCCATCACAGGAACCAGAAACAAGGACAGTCTTAATGCTGTAGTTTTCAGGTTTATTCTAGACAGTTTTGTAATAACAATGTGATTTTGTAATGATATATGATGTTAGAGATTATTAATTGGTTTATTCATAATGAATTTATTGATCCCTTATGATGTGTTAGGCAATCATCTATGCACTGTGGTACGATCAGCCAAACATGCAATTTCCCTTCTAACATAAGAAGGCAAATGTTACAGAGAGTCAGTGAAGTGTACAGAAGGTGAGATGGTTATAATTCTAAAGTTAGCAATAAAGAGAACCAGTGGGATGGAAGTCACCAGGGGGAACTTGTTGCAATTTAAAATTGAGAAATTGAGGAAGAACACAGTGACAAAGTGAAATTTTAGCTGAGACCCCAGAGCTGGGGAGCAAGCCAGGCAGAATTTGTGGTGAAGTGCAGATGCCCTGAGATGGAGTCAACCTGGCCCACATGACAGTTTAGGAGCATATACAGAGTTAGTTCATGACCAGAGGACTTTCAATCAGTGGTAGTGAACCAGAAACCAAAGAAGGGTGCGCAGCCTTCACACCCTGAATCCTACTGGGTCCATCACCGTCACTGTCTAAACAAGCGGGAGAGCTGGGACCATTGTGTCTATCAGACCCACTGTGTCCTCCCTGGGATCTGTGTTGGGTTCCCCAGCTGTGCAGCATCTCAGTGGGGTGTGTGGGCCCCTGAACTGCCTCTTCAGACAGGCAGAGCCTCAGTCTGGGGCTGACACCTGCTTAGAATCTGCATAGGGTGGATGTGGGCACCACCTGCTCCCTTCTCCTGGGCTCTGGGCATTTGTGGTTGGTGTTGGTGGTCACAGCAGTATCTGGGCCATGAGATGTCTTAGCCTGGAGTGGTGAATAACCCAGTAGAGACACCTTCCTTCCTTTGAAGCCTGTAATCTCTGTCCCACTCAAACTCCTTGCATCATTTTACCAGTGTCCACCCGCTATGAGTGGCCATGGCTTGAATATAGTTTCTTTTTCAAACATGTGTTTTAAACTGGCCAACTGCAACTACCAGATCCAGAGTGAATACGAGGGGCTCATGCTGGACTCCTGAAAGCGGTCGTGTCCTGAAAGACCATTTGTAGGACATATTGGACAAGGATTCAAGGGTCAGTGGGAATTAGGGGAGGGAAAGGGAGGACAGACAGGAGGAAAGGTCATGTCACGCCCCAGCAAGATGTCAGCCTGGCCCTCAGGGACACCGGGGTTAAGCAGTGACCCTGTCTTCTTGGAGGGGACAAGGAAGACAGGCTCAGGAAGGTGCAGACCCCACGTGTGCTCTGCCTGGTGGGGAGGCTGCAGTTGGAGGCAGGACAGCAGGGGGCGCTGTGGCCTTCCCGGCAAATGCTCTGAGCATCTCAGCGGGCGCTTCTGGTTCATTCCCTTTCCCCAGACCTGGTTTCTTTCTCACTCACTGATGTGCAGGATGTTTTGGGTATCAGAGCCTCAGTGCCCTGCAGCAACAACAGGGCCGCCAAGTTGCTGATGACATTTATTTGCTCTCTTCTCTTTTCCCCTCCAAAGCTGTATTTTCCAAGCAGAATCGTGTTCTCAGCGGCTTTAAGGCAACCTAAGACAGTGCACCTTGTAAAGTGCAGTGGAGAATTTGTGCGTGTGGGTTTTCTGCGTGTGAAGACGACTTTATGGGTGTGAAATGCAGGTCTTAGTAGACGTGGCTGGAGGGTGCTCTTAATGAGGACATCTCTGTGTGGGTTGCTGTGCTTTCTGTTCCATGCGTCCCGCCTTTGCTAACAACCCATTTCCCTCTTAACGAAAGTTGTTTCAGTGGATCTCCTGTAACCCTATGTCTTAGAAGGCAAATGTGTGACCTGAATCCTTTCGATAAAACTCCAATTCTTTAGCACAGAGGATACTGATTTTCCTGGAGAAGTAACAATTTTGTGACTGCATAAACTTCAAGCTGACACCGAGTGTTTGCCCAGCACACAATGGATCCGAAGAAAATGAGGCAGAGTGAAAAGGCAGAACAGTGAATGGTGAGATCGGTGGTGACACTGGACCTTCGTTTCAACTTAGGTTTGAAGCCCAAATTCCTGCTTGAAATTCCTAGAATTTTGAATTATAGTTCGTTCAAAAATTTGATTTAGGTTTCTGGTACGTGTATCCCAAATGTGTTGACACAGACACATACACACATACACGTTAAAGAGATGTAACCACAAAAGTCTTGTGAGAAGACATTTATTTGGGATGAGGAAAGGAAACTGAGGACAAGGTATAGGAGTAACTGCAATTCTCTGTAGCTCTGAAAGTAAATTATGAGCTCGTTTTTCTCTCTTCCGGAAGCTCAGCTGCAGCAGTACGGGTAGCGTACTCCAGGAGCACTCCAAGTCCCTCTACGGTGTTCTCCAGGACGGCAGGAATCTCGTCTGCAGGTGCAGGTCAAGCCCCTGGTTGAGCCTACAGACACAGAGACAGCATCCAAAATTGAGCACCAAGGTCAGCAGTGGGTGGTAAAGGGAGTCTTGGAGAAGTCACATGCTGACTGATGGGTGATGTTGGCTGTATTAGGGCCGGTAGCGCAAACAACCTCAGTCAATAGGAATAAATACACAGAGGAGTGCAGGTCTCACAGGATTTGAGACTCACTCTCATTTGCTTTCGTTTTTGTGCTCTTGCCCCATCACACACACACCTGAACACACTGTTAGGCCCATCCCGAGTCTTTAAAAGATTCTCTATAGACAGAGTAAAATATTCTCCCAATAATTAAGTCTACTTGTTTAGATTCAGAACGAACTAGTTAGTATGTCTCTCTGTATTTTAAACATAGTGACTTTCACAGACATATCTTGGAATGAAGTTTTGGGAGAAGAAAATCTCTTAGATTTATTTGGCTCTCTACTCAATTTATAGGTGAGAAAATCAAGGCTCAGAGATGCTAAGTGGAGCCACCTAAGTGACATGGACCATTGAGACTCAATTCCAGACTCTGTCTCCCATCTGTCCCTCTAGACACTGCAGCTCTGCATGCCGGCCTCTTACCTGGAACCTGAAGAGCAGCCCTTTCATCCCATGCAAAGGAATCAACCACTTCCTGATCATCTGCTCCAGGCTGCTCCTGGGCTGTAGGCTCGTCAGCTCTTGCCTGGAGTGGCTCTACCCGAGCCTGCAGGGCCACCAGGAGAATGGCAGCAAAGAGGGCAAGGCTTCTCATGGCTGGGGTCACCTGGAGGAGGGAGAGCAGGAGCGGATGTGTGGGGAGGGAGGAGTCTGCCTCGATTTATAGCTGGGAGAAGGCTCAGAGACAAACCTTCTTGAACCTTCTCAGTGAGAGGAGGTGGACATTCGTTGGAGAGGATGTGGGTATCCTTTGGCCTCAATGTTCCTCCTTTCCTTCTCTGCTCTCCCAGCTTTCATTCTAGTGTGCATCTCTATGTTGAGTGTCTTAGCTGGGTTGGAGCTGATGGTGATGATGAGGACCCTGCCATGATGATGTGCTTTCATTCAATGAATTCAGGGAATAAATGCCTCTTACTTTCTGAAGATGGGCTCTACTGTTCTCTGGAAGTCTAGACCTGGACCCAGTGGAGTAGAGAATTAATTCATTGCAGGCTTTGAAGGCATTACCACCCTCATGAAGGAGTTTTTGAGGTTATGGGGTGAGAAGTCTGCTGTAGGGGCCAGGGTGGAGAGGACAATGACCTCATCAGGCTACAGGTGAAACAAGCTCAGTGACATAAAGAGTTGTCTAAGGCTAAAAATGTGTATTATTTCCATCTCTATTTAGGTGTGGGTGACAAAAATTATATCTGTGTAAAGTATACTACCTTATGAGTTGATATGTGTATATATTTGGACCTTTATCTTATACCATGTAGAAAAATCAAGTCAAAATGATTAGAAGACCTAAACATAGACCTGAGACCATAAAATGACGAGAGAAACAGATGAAGATAAAGGTTTGACATTGATGTGGGTAATGATTTCTTGGCTATCACACCAAAGGCACAGGCAATAAAGGGGAAAAGAGACAAGTGGAGATGCACTGAACGCTAAAGCATCTGCACATCAAAAAACAAGCAAACGAAAAATCAACTGAGTGAAAAGGCAACCCAGAAAATGAGAGAAAATACTTGCAAACCTTACATGATAGAAAGGGTAAATATCTGAATACATAAGGAAGTCAAACAACTCAATAGGAAAAACCAAATAATCTGATTGGAAAACAGACCAACGACCTGAATAAACTTCTCTCAAAAGAATGTTCTAAAGGGCTATGATCATCTCTATTGGACATGTCGATTAGGACACGTGTGTTTAGAAGGAAACTGCTTGAGTTTCTCTGTTAACTTAGCTGGTAGCCAATGCACCCAGCAGCCACCAGACGTTCAGATAGATGTTCACAGCAGGGGATTCACCTGCTGGGTCCCTCTGGGGTGGCCCGGGAGTCACAGTTCAGATTGGGGGCACAGCCTCAATGTTGAAACATCAATGTGAAAGTTGCAATTTTGCATTACTTACAGATCCTTAAGCTAGGCAGGGAGAGCAGAGAGGGCAGACAGCAGTCCTGTTTTCCAGGTCTTATGTAGCAAGAACAGCTGTGCACATCCCAGAGAGGACTTCCCCTATTTAAAGGTCTTTGGGGATCCGGTGTCCTGATTTCTAGGGTTATTTTCTGTTGGGTACATTAAATAACTCTGGTGACAAGGACAGTTGAAAAACTTGGTGTGGCCGGGCGCGGTGGCTCACACTTGTAATCCCAGCACTTTGGGAGGCCTAGGAGGGTGGATCACGAGGTCAGGAGATCGAGGCCATCCTGGCTAACATGGTGAAACCCCGTCTCTACTAAAAAATACAAAAAAATTAGCTGAGCATGGTGGCAGGAGCCTGTAGTCCCAGCTACTCGGGCGGCTGAGGCAGGAGAATGGCGTGAACCCGGGAGGTGGAGTTTGTAGTGAGCCGAGATTGCACCACTGCCCTCCAATCTGGGAGACAGAGCGAGACTCCGTCTCAAAAAAAAAAAAAAGAAAAAAAGAAAAACTTGGTGTGAAGCTTGGGTTCAAACAGCCATTGACAGAGGGACCCCTCATGTACCTTCATCAGCCCTGGCCAGACCCAGGCAGCAACCACCTATGGATTCTCCATGACTCCTAAGATAATTGAGCCCACAATGCCTATGCCGGTGGCTGAGGCCAAACTACCTGGACCGAGGGAATGTTTAAAGCCACCAGGAAAGGCCAGCTTGCATACCGTAGTATACACTCTGTAAGGAGACTAGGAAAAAAGCGCCAACCTACACACTGAGGAGGGTTTGGGATTTTGTTCTCAATCAGGCTCTGCAGGCCGTGGGGTCTAACCATAAAAACACATCAAAGCCATTCAGCCAAGCCCCGAGATGTTGGTGAACACCTGGGTGAGACTGAATACCACTTCGGCTTGTCTTGCTAAGCAGGTCAGTTTTTTTGGACTCTCCTGAGTTAAGCAAGTACACGCAGCACGTGGTGCCCTAGAGGAGATAATTATCTCCTTGCTTGGCAATTAGATGCTTTAAGGCTAAACAATTGTCTAGGAGTAAGAGTTAAAGTGTTTTCAGTAATCTTAAGGTGGGATGAAGCGTCTCAGGTCTCTAGGGGTGATTGCTGTTCTAGAGCAGTGGGGTCGCTGTCACTCTGAGGAAGCAGTAAGTTCCTGATCTCTAGCAGGCCCAGGAATTTCACTAGTTGAGGAAGTGGCCCTGGTTTCATCCCAGCAGAGGAACAAATTAGAGCTCTTTGAGGAACTGGGACCAGGGGATGGTTTTAGGTTCTAGGGCATTAGTAGATGCCCTGTGATGGCCCAGCTGATGTGGGTATAGACAGAAAATCAGCAGGGTGGGCATGTATGTGGGGAAGGTCCCATGGTTGTGGGAACATCCAGTGACCTGCGGAAGTCAAACCTGGACCAGGCTCCTGCACACAGAACACTCCAATCCATAGGCATTTTCTCAGTAACACATGAGAGAACCATTACTCGGAGAGCTGGTTAGATTTGGGTGTGGAGTTGTTACACACAGGTCTCAGAAGCCCATATTTTTTGCCTAACTTGTAGGGCAGCTCCACGATCTGACCTAGTTCCTTTGGTTTCTTTGCTGTTGGAGATATAGCTAATGGGGTTACTCTGAAGGCAAATGGTGATCTCACAAAATACCATTGTATTGGCTCATCTGCAGAGTACTCAGCAAAGCCTGAGCTAAGGAAGCGGTATGGCAAGGGTCGGGGTATGTGCCATAAACCAGCATCATGTGCTGGGGTAGCGAGTGTAGCAGTCAGGAGTAAGGAGTATCATATACCAGTAAGGAGGGGCTGCTTTGCTGGTGACCCCACAGTCAAGGCGAGTTTCCTTGGTGTCTCCAATTCCAGCGAAGCCATTGCCTCCCTTGACGACCCCTTGGGCAGGGGCGATGTTGTCGGAAGCCATGGCCATTCCCATGGGGGTGGCCTTCCCAGGTGGCCACCCACGAAGGGAAGTGGGGGTCTGGGCATTCGCTTTACTGCTGCTGTTGCACAGGCTGTTAGCCTTGTGGGTCTTCAGGGAGGCATTCAGCGAAAGCTTGAGCCGTGTTTTCCTTAGTGGCATAGGACGTTTCCATCCACAGCTCTTATACATCAGAGCACATGCATATCCTTGAGCCTGTGATCATTTTGGAAGCTGCCTCTGCATATGAGGCTCCAATGTGCAAGCTGCAGTCTGGGTTTGTGCTGTGGCTTTGTTAGCCGGTTTGAATTCACACCTGGCATTGGGAGGGCCACCTGCTGGTTTTTTTTTTTTTTTTTTTTTTTTTTTAGACTGAGTTTCACTCTTGTTGCACAGGCTGGAGTGCAATGGCACGACCTTGGCTCACTGCAGTCTCTGCCTCCCAGGTTCAAGCAATTCTCGTGCTTCAGCATCCCGAGTAGCTGAGATTACAGGCCTACACCACCATGCCCAGCTAATTTTGTATTTTTAGTAGAGATTGAGTTTCTCCATGTTGGTCAGGCTGGTCTTGAACTCCTGACCTCAGGTGAGCCGCCCACCTCAGCCTCCCAAAGTGCTGGGAATACAGGCATGAGCCACCTGCCGGTCTTTAAAATGTTATTTGTGATTGTGAAGGCTGCTGGTGTTTAAGCTCGGTGCCACTGGACCCATTCAATATCTAAGGATTGAGTTGCCTGCCTTGGACAGAGGTCAGGTGGCATTTGAGGCACAGCCCCCCTAGCATGGGATTCCAGCACTTCCCAGCTTTCCAGCCTGGGACACAAGTTCTGACCAGGGCAGTCCTGTTCTAGCAGCTTTTGGGCTTCGGATCCTGAGTCTGACAGTAGCTCCACAAGCCATGGGAAGGTAAGATACCAAGCAAGATCAACCATAAAGAGCACTGACATTTTATCCCTCAGGGCTTCGATATTGACATCGATTATGGGGGGTGAACTTTCACCAATGTTTCTTCAGAGTCTTTCTCCACCATTGACACAGGCTACATTTGGGAATGATGCTTCCATGTGATCATCAGCTAATGTGGTCTACATCCACTAGTCTGAAGGCTTCTCTTTGTTTAGTGACTCAGTCTGTGCCCTTTTTGGGTCTTGGAGCAATAATCCCTACTACCTCCAGGGAGGGGTGAGTGGGAGACATTAGCTACATTTCAAAGTAGTAAGAACTGGAGCTTCTGCTGGAAGCTGCACGTCAGGATGGGAGGTGTGGTATAGCAGAAGCACTGTGGCCCTGCTGGGTGCCAGTGGGCCTGGGCCGCCAGTACTTAGGGGATCACAGCTTACTATCCATCCACAATCTGTTCTCCAGTAAATGTTTGATGTTGAGACGATGGACCTCTTATCACAGTATGAGGAGTTATCATTATTGGAGCAAATGTGAATTATGTTATCTCTAAGGGAAAATGAACCTGACTCTTCTGTGATTACCAAAGTGTTCACCATGGTGGGCCTGGCCTAATTGTAATGAGGCACTGGTGGCCACAGGGTAGAGAGTTAAGAAAGTTAGGACTCTCGGAAGGAGCTTGGTCCCCTTGGGGTTTCATAGCCCATGTCACAACTTCAATAAGAATGACTTTAGGAGGCCACTGTGTTGCTTGGGGAGGCTGGTGGCTTGGGGGCAATGGGCCAAGTGAGAGTCCCCTAAACCCTCATGCTGTGATGCCCATTCCTATGTCACCACCGCTGCCTTGAAGTGGGAGCCTAGATCTTGATCAATGGTATTGTGTGGTTTCCGAGAGGGAAATGTCACAGAGCAAATGTCACAGCAAGAGAGCACCTGCTACACCAAGGGTGTTGGGCTGGAAGAGTTGATGGAAGTGTGGGGTTGTGTGTCTGCCTCTGCACAGCAAAGGTGCTGGCTGTGTGGGAGGGGCCCAGTGAAGTCAATGTGCTGAAAGGGTGATGGCCCAGGAACAAGGGAGTGCCGGCCACAGCCTGTGGTAACCAGGGCACGGCATCTGCAGTTGAGCATCCCTTGCTTGGCTGGAGATCTGGTGAGAGGCACCAGTGGCCTCGGGTACCCTCTACAGTGGCCACAGCCTCCAGCGTCTAAAGTTGGGGGGCGGCGCTTTGGTTTGAGGGTCAGGATGCCATTCTCTCCACTGCAGATGCTGCTCTACGCCTTCTTCTAAGCTATTCATATTTTCAATATCTTCATGTTTCACCATGAAATCGTTTGTTGCCACTCTAAGACAAAATGATCTCTGTCTTTCTCCTGAAGTCTTAATGCTTCATGAAGCCACATTTTACCCAGGATATTTTTCTACATTTCAGACTTGAGTGTTTTTAATTTGTTTCTTAAAGGTTTGCTATCACAGGCACTAGACACATGGACTGCCTTACCTCAGTAGGTTTCACTTTTTTCCTATATAGTTTAGTGATGATAATAGAATTCTATATAATTACATGATATTGGTTATAATTTATCCATAACGAATTTGTTGATCCCCTACTATGTATTGGGCAATTATCTATGCACTGTGGTATAACGATGAGCAAAACATGCTGGTCACCTTCTATTGTAGGGAGAGAAATGTTACAGATAGTAAGTGAAATGTACAGAAGGTGAGATGGTTACAATTCCACCGTTAGCAAAAAAGAGAACAAGAGGAATGGAGGCCACTTGGGGAACTTGTTGCAATTTAAAATTGAGAAATCGAGAAAGACCTCAGTGACAAGGTGAAATTTTAGCTGAGACTCCGGGTCTGGGCAACCAGGTGGTGCCCTTCGGGGTGCAGTGCGGATGCCCCGAGATGGAGTCAGGTCGGCCCCCATGACAGTTTGGAACAATATGGAAAGCAACTTATGATCGCATGATTTTGAATCAGTGGCAGTTATTAGAAACTAAGGAAGGCGGCCGGGCGCGGTGGCTCACGCCTATAATCCCAGCACTTTGGGAGGCCAAGGCGGGTGGATCACCAGGTCAGGAGATCGAGACCACAGTGAAACCCCGTCTCTACTAAAAATACAAAAAAAAATTAGCCGGGCGCGGTGGCGGGTGCCTGTAGTCCCAGCTACTCCGGAGGCTGAGGCAGGAGAATGGCGTGAACCCGGCAGGCGGAGCTTTCAGTGAGCCAAGATCACGCCACTGCACTCCAGCCTGGGCGACAGAGCGAGACACCGTCTCAAAAAAAAAAAAAAAAAAAAAAAAGAGAAACTAAGGGAGGCTCCTGCTCTTCAAACGGTGAATCCCAATAATGTTTCCGTCACTGTCTCAACAAGAGGAAGAGCTCAGACCATTTCTCTGTCACACACAGACCTATTGTGTCTTCCCTGGGACGTGTATTGAGTTCCCAGCCGTGCGGTGTCTTAGAGGGGTGCCTGGGCCCCTGAGCTGCCTCTTCAGATAGGCAGAGCCTCATTCTGGAGCCATGATCTGCTCAGAATCTGCATAGGGTGGGCGTGGAAAACACCTGCATTCTTCTCCTGGGCTCTGGGCACTTGTCGTTAGTGTTGGTGGTCACGGCAGTGTCTGGGTCATGAGATGATTTAGTCAGAAATGGTGAATAACCCACTTGAGACGCCTTCCTTTCTTTGAAGCCTGTAATTTTTCTGTCCCATTAAAACTCCTTGGGGAATTTTAACAGTGACCCACTGCTAAGAGTAGTCATGGCTTGAATATCTTTTTTTTTTTTTTCCAATCATGTGTTTTGAAATCACTGACTGCAAATCCACGATCCAGAGTAAATATGAGGGGCTCACACTGGACTCCCCCTCTGGGCTGCGGGGTCATGTCCTGAAAGGACATTTGCAGGACATATCGGACAAGGGTTCAAGGGTCTGTGGGAATCCGGGGAGTCAAAGAGAGAGCAGACAGGAGGAAGGGTCACATCTCATCCCAGCAAGATGTCAGCCTGGCCTCAGGTATACCAGGGTTAGGCAGTGACCCTGTCCTCTTGGAGGGACGAGGAAGACAGGCTCAGGAAGGTAGACCCCACGTGTGCTGTGCCTGGTGGGGAGGCTGCAGCTGGAGGCAGGACAGCAGGGGGCGCTGTGGCCTTCCTGGCAAATGCTCTGAGCATCTCAGAGGGTGCTCCTGGTTCATTCCCTTTCCCCCCAGACCTGGTTTCTTGCTCACTCACTGAAGTGCAGGATGTTTTGCGAATTAGAACCTCAGCGCCCTGCAGCACCAGCAGGGACTCAGGTTACTTGGAGAACTGTTGTCCCTCTCTTCACTTTTCCTGATGCCTTAGAAGCAGTATTTTCCAGGCAGAGCCAGATTTTCTGCAGCTTTAAGTTAACCCAAGAGAGTGCCTGTCACCCAGTGCAGTGGAGCAATTGTGTGTGCGCGTTTTCTGTGTGTGCAGACAACTTTGTGTGTATGAAATTTAGATTTTGGTGGATATGGCTGGAAAATACTCTTAATGAGGACATCCCAGAGGGGTGCCTCTGTGCTTTCTCTTCTACTCATCACGTCTTTGTAACAGCCAGTTCCACTTTAACTGAATTGTTTTTTTCCCGTGGAGCTGATACTACATCAGGTCTGAAAAGCAGATGTACGATCCAGAACTGCTCAGGGAAACTCAAACACTTCTGGAAAGAACGTGCTGGCTTTTCCTGAGGAGTAGCAATGTTATGGCTGTATAAGCTTGAAGCTGACAGTGATGGTTTATGGAACATGTAAGCATTATCTTTGCGTGAATCCAGTCAAAATGAGGCCGAGTGAAAAGGCAGAGCAGTAGATGGGGAGATGAGCAGCATCATTTGAGCTTTCCTAACAATGTATGTCTGAAGCCTTTGTTTATCTCTAGCATTCCTAGAATTGGAACTGGCTTTTGTTTAACATGTAGAATTTAGGGTTCTAGTACTTGCATCCCACAGTCTTGACTGAGACACGTATCAAACATTAAAGAGTTGCAAACACAAGACTTGCTACAAGGACTTTATGAGAGATGAGGAAAGGAAGCTGGGGACCAAGTACAGTAGTAATGAAAGTTATCTTCTAGGTCTGAAAGCTAGTTATGAACTTACTTTCTTCTGTTCCACAAGCTCAGAGGCAGCAGAATTTGTAGTGAATCTCACCGGAGGTGCAGTTTCCATAGTTGCGTTCTTGAAGACGATCATCTGTTATTCTGCAAGAGCATCTCAAGAGGGTCCTTGGGCCTGGGGATACAGAGAGCATCAGGCATTAGGACTGGGGTCAGATGTGGGTGGTAGACAGAATCTCCGTGCAGTTACCTGCTGGGCTGATTGCTTTCATCACGGTGGCCACATCAGAGCAGCAGCCAGATCAGCTCAATCAGTAGGAATCCATGTACACAGCAGTGCTGCTCACAGGCAGGATTAGAGACGCATTCTCATTTGCTCACCTTTTTGTACTCCTGCTCCATCACCGAGGCATCTGATCACACTCTTAGGCCTGTTGCTAGTTTCTAAAACTCTTCTAATAGACAAAGTGAAACATATTTCTTCAAGAGTGGGCGCTCATCAATGATGCAGGGGAGATCGCCCAGTATGTTTCTGCTGAGCATAAAATAAGTGTGCTTCTCAGAATTGTCATAGAATCAAAAATCTTTGGAGAAAAGTCATCCCTGGAGTATCATCTGGTTCTTTCTTTTTAGTCTACACATGAGGAAATTGAGGCCTGGGGAGGTGATCACTTAAGAGAAAGAGCCAGCTATTGGGTCTGATTCTAGAGGTGTCTGGTTTTCCTCTCTACACTCCTAGCTCTGCAATGCTGGCGGCTCTCACATGAAGCTCTAAAACCTGAGCTTGTGTCCCCTGGGAAGGAGATGGCAAAGTCCTGGTCGTCTGCCCCAGGCTGCCCCTGGGCTGCAGCCTGGTCAGCTCTTGCCTGGAGTGGCTCAGCCTGGGCCTGGAGGGGCATCAGGAGAATGGCAGTGAGGAGGGTGAGGATCCTCATGGCTGGGGTCGCCTGGAGGAGGGAAAGCAGCAGCGCATGTGTGGGGAGGGAGCAGCCAGCTTGGATTTATAGCTCTGCTGGGAGAAGGCCTGAGGCAGATGGTGCAGTGACAGGAGGTGGAGCATGTGATTGGTTGTGGGAGGGCTGCCCTTGCCCTCCAGGTCCCCTTTGTGTTCTGGTGTTTTCCCAGCTTTCATCATAGCTTGAGGCTTTATGTTTAGTGTCTGGACTGGATCCAAGCTGATAGTGAGGCTGAGTACCCTGATTTATTTTTCTGTTTACAATCTATTTGAATGTTTTCTTTTTGATATTGAAAAATGTAAATAAACTGTGATTTCATTCATTAAGTTGGGGAACAGATGCCTCTTATTTTCTGAAGATGGGCCCTGCCACTCTCTGGAGCCCCAGATCTGAACCCAATGGTGTAGAAAATTAAAGCATTGGAGAATTCAGGGACATTTCCACCCTCATGAAGAGGTTATAGGGTGTGTAGCCTCCTCCTGGGGCTAGTGTGAAGAGGGTAAAACGACTTAATCAGGCTACAGGTGAAATGAGTTCATTAGGCTACTAGGTCGAGAATAAGTAAAACTAAAGCCAAACGGTGGGTTAATTTTAAGAAACAAATGTCATTTGGACAGATCAGGTAAAATTTGTACCATTAACATATCTGTACTTTAAGAAATTTCAAAACAATTGACATGCCCATAGCCCTCTTCTAGGATCTTTGTTATTGTTTTAATTATAAAATCTTAAATCATGCAGATGGAACAACAGGTAGAAAGGGTAATAGGCTCCCATCTGTTCCCCTAGCCCTGCAGCTCTGCTCTTGGAAACCACCAGTTCCCAATTTTACACATTCTTCCACACTTGCTTTTTCCCTCTAATGCTGTGTCTTGTACACTTTGTATATCAAAACACATCGAGCTTCAACGTTACAATTATACCCTATACTATTCCAGCGTTTGCACTTGCCATCACTTTACTATTTTTATATTGGGAAAATATTGTCAAATTGTCATAATTTGTGTATTTCTAAGCTTTGCCATGACAATTTAAAACAGCAATGAATATAATTTTATAGACATCAGTTTGCCCATAAGTGAAAATATCTTTTGAATATGTCTTTAGAAGTGGAATTCTGGGTTAAAGAATGTGTCTTAAATATTTTGAATTTATTGCTACATTGTTCTCACTAAAGATTGTTCAATACACCAAAAACAAAAATCACTCCAACCATCGCTGTGCCCAGTGGAATTTCTTTTAGAAGGCCCTGTTTGGTGCAAACGTAATTCCGGTTTTTGCACTGTTGAAATTTGCCGTTTGTTATTGGAATACATTCTTAAATAAATGTGGTTGTATTATAGATCATTTTAATGCACATTGCTCACTTTTTTTTTTTTTTTTGCTAATGACTTATTACTTTCCGTCTATTTTATATTTATTTTACACTGTGGAAATGATGTTAGACAAAAAGCAAATTCCAGCAATTTTCTTTTTTTTTTTTTTTTTTTTTTTTGAGATGGAGTCTCACTCTGTCGCCCAGGCTGGAGTGCAGTTGTGTGATCTCGGCTCACTGCAAGCTGCGCCTCCCGGGTTCACGCCATTCTCCTGCCTCAGCCTCTCCGAGTAGCTGGGACTACAGGCGCCCACCACCACGCCCAGCTAATTTTTGGTATTTTTAGTAGAGACGGGGTTTCACCGTGTTCTCGATCTCCTGACCTCGTGATCCACCCGCCTCGGCCTCCCAAAGTGCTGGGATTACAAGCGTGAGCCACCGCGCCCGGCCGCAATTTTCTTAGTTGAATTCAAAATATGTCGTAAGGCAGCGGAGACAACTCTCAACATCAACAATGCATTTGGCCCAGGACATTCCATTTTGGCCCACTGCACTAACTTACAGTGCAGCGGTGGTTCGGGAAGTTCTGCAAAGCAGACGAGACCCTTGAAGACGAGGAGCATAGTGGCCGGCCACTGGAAGTTGACAACGACCAATTGAGAACAATCACTGAAGCTGATCTGCTTGCAACTATACGAAAAGTTGCCAAAGAATTCGCCATCAATCATTCTGCGGTTGCGCAGCGTTTGAAGCAAATTGGAAGGGTGAAAAAGCTAAATAAGTGGGTGCCTCACGAGCTGACAGAAAATAAAAAAAAAGTCTCTTTGAAGTGTCGTCTTCTCTTATTCTACGAAACAACACAAACCATTTCTTGATCAGATTGTGACGTGCAACAAAAAGTGGATTTTATATGACAACCAGCGGAGACCAGCTCAATGGTTGGACCGAGAAGAAGTTCCAACGTACTTCCCAAAGCCAAACTTGCACCATGAAAAGGTCATGGTCACTGTTTGGTGGTCTGCTGCCTGTCTGATCCACTACTGATTCAGCTTTCTGAATCCCCGAGAAATCATTACATCTGAGAAATATGCTCAGCAAATCCATGATATGCACCAAAAACTACAATGCCTGCAGCCGGCACTGGTCAACAGAAAGGGCCCAATTCTTATAAATGCAACACCCGTCAGCATGTCGCACAACCAATGCTTCAAAAGCTGAACGAATTGGGCTACGAAGCTTTACCTCATCTGCCATATTCACCTGACCTCTCGCCAACCTACTACCACTTCTTTCAGCATCTGGACAACTTTTTTTGCGAGGAAAATGCTTCCACAACCAGCGGGATGCAGAAAATGCTTTCCAAGAGTTCATTGAATCCCAAAGCACGGATTTTTGTGCTAAAGGACTAAACAAACTTATTTCTTGTTGGCAAACGTGTGTTGACTGTAATGGTTTCTATTTTGATTAACAAAGCTGTGTTGGAGCCTAGTTATAATGATTTAAAATTCATGGTCCAAAACTGAAATTACTTTTGCACCAACCTAATTTTTACCAGTTGTCATCGCCCTTTCTTCCTGCCTATGTTTAGGGCAGCAATATGTGCCTCTAGGAATACTTGACTTCTTAGACTCTCTTGCAGGTCAGTGATAGCTCTGTTCTGACCAATAAAAGATAATCCCTAAGAGGGGTAGTCTTTAAAATAGTGAAATAAATTTCTGTTTTTGTGTTATATTTTTCCAGTATTGTTTTATGTGGTCTTCCTTTTTTCTTCTTGGATCGTGGAAGCACTTGGACTTGCAGAAACAGCTGTCTTTTTACTACGAAGAAGACAATTCCTCCATATGGATGGAGGAGCAGAAAGATGCAAGACTCCTTGGTTCTTGAGACCATGGTTGAGATATTGCACCCACTCCTGTTTGCCCACCTCTGGTTGTGTCACGACTTAGGAGAAACATGATCTTATCTTTGAAATCCACTGTTCATTTGGGTTTCCTGGTCTTTGTGGCTGAAAGCAGCTGGTACATGCATTATAGAGCTTTTTAAATCTTTTCCAACGTGATAAGCAACATTTGATATCACAGTGGAGTCTTGGTTTGCATTTTTCACGTAAATTAGGCTCAAGATGATTTAATGCCCAAGAAACACTTGTATTTATTTTCCCTGAAGTGCTTTTTTTTTTTTTTTAACCTTCTTGGCCTATTTATTTTTATTGACTGGTAGCATCTCTTTATACAGTTTGAAATTAACTCTGTCATATGTATTAGAAATATTTTTAGAGTTTGTCATTCTGTGTAGGGTTTCTTTTGATGTGCTGTCATTTTTATGTAGATTTAAAATTTCTTTGTCGATTTCCGAGTTTTGTGTCTTTCCCACTTAACCTTGTAAAACTCAGTCTTGCATGTGTTCATTCATGTTCTGTGCCATGAGTCAGGGTTGCCTTTCCATCTGCTGCCACCCTCCCTGAGGAGGCCGTGCTATCCCAGGGAGGGCTGTCAGGATCCACACCAATTGGACGTATGAATGGCACATACAGGGGCCCAGCAAGTATGTAGGAAGCATGGCCGTAGATGGAGCTGCTAGATCAGAGAAACGTCAAAGCGATGTTGGAGCAACAAAGGTGCTCTGTGTGGTCTATTTCACCTCTTCTGCCCCACCATGCTGTGCCTCAGTCTTCCCCAAAGTACACACATTTCAGTGTAAGCACAGAATTACATTTCTGAAGGCCCTTATCTCTCATCTTGCACCTGAGTGACTTATACACACAGGAAGCCCGTGTCTCTTCCCTCCTCAGAGACATTCAGGTCCTGCTTCTGCACAGGAGAGACTGGACCCCAAGATGAATTGCAGTCTTGGGGACCAGTTCTTGCTACAATCTCATGCACCTGTAGACCCCAATGGGTGCATCCTGCTGGCCATATCATTATCTCCAGTCTGTGGAGAGGTCAACAGTGCTCCCAGCCACCATTTTCTGAGAGCAGTAAGTCTCTTTACTCAGTAATGATGATCAATGGGAATTCTGACTGGTGGCGTCTGGTAATAAACTTGACTTCAGCTACTTAAAGGATGTGGACCAAAAGATCAGATCCCAGGTGCTTCACGTGAAATCCCAAAGGAGGGGCTTTACAAAGGCATGTGCTGAGGAGAGCATGTGATCCTCATGTAAGACTCTCACTCAGCAAAGATCCCTTGAGCATCAGCGGCTGTCAGGTTCTAGGCTCAGAACACAAATAACCCAGCAGCTTACAGAAGCCAGCATTGCAGAATTCAGAGGATAGAGAGTATACGGTGTGAATGAAGTATATGGAATTTGGCATCAGCCTTGTTGCTAAATCATTTTTGACTTTGATTAAGGGAAATAATCTGTCTAATGTTCATTTTCTCCTTAATGTATATTTCTGAAAAAAAAATTTAATGGTAATTGGGAGTTAATAGGATTAATGTGACTATCAGTTATTATAATGGATGGATATTTGTTAGTAATCAGTTCATATTTGCTAATACTAGTACAGTAAATCTTTATGTGTTTTGAGAATACTGTCTGGCCTATAGGAGTTATCCAATTTATAGCACTTCTATGATGTCACACAATGCTGCCTTCAACCCATCATAGATGGGAAGAACACATTAGTGTTCTCATTTTACAGAATACCATAGTTTGGTCCATAGGATTAACGTGTTGCCTCCAAGGAAAAAGGTCCAGCATCGTCAAAGCTAGGTTGGAATCCCAGGCCCCTTTTTCCAAATCCCTTCATCTGCTTATGGCATGAGTCCCTAACCCCTGGCCTGAGGACCAGTACCGGTCTGTGGCCTGTTAGGAACCGGGGCACACAGCAGGAGGTGAGCGAACATTACTGCCTGAGCTCTACCTCCCGTCAGATTAGCGGTGACGTTTGAGTCTCATAGGAATGTGGACCCTACTGTGAACTGCTCGAAGGATCTAGGCTGTGTGCTCCTTATCAGAATCTAACTAATGCCTGATGATATGAGGTGGAATGGTTTCATCCACAAACCATCCATCAGCCCCCCACCCATGGAAAAATTGTCTTACACCTGTGTCCTTTGTACCAAAAAGCTTGTTCCCAGTAAGTGCCTAACTAAAGTCAAGTGACACTGTGGAGCAGTAGGGGCTTCATGTCCTCCTTGAAGGAGGACAAGATTGGGGCAAGGAGAGAGGTGAGAGAGCAAGTTCCAAGTGTGGAGAACAGTGTGGAGAGGAAACGTATGAAGACATTCAGTAGGACGCTGTGTAGACTGTGCTCACTGAAGGAAAGGTTGTAAACATGGGGAATGGCAAGTGAATTTAGACTGGAAATTGTGGATGAGAAGCTTCCTGGAGATTTTCTAGACACAGCTTCACATCTTAAGGATGAGGGCTTAAGAATAGAAAAGGGTGAGTGGAAATGAAACTGGCAATTACCCTCTTCTCTGTGCTTCCATGCCCTGTAGGGATTCAGAGCCTCACAGTGGAAGCCCTACAATGAGACAGGGATGCTATGTCTTGGGATAATCACATTTTGAAAACATGGCCCACCTCTGACTTACTCTTTATGGTTCGATCACATGAGTGGGTTCTTTAAAATGCCTAGTAGGTCTTCAGTGTACATACAGAGTTTGTGTTTTCAATAATCATTTCCGGGTCTTATTTGAGGCTGAGAAAATTACCCTGGTTGTCTGGAGACCCTCACATCTCTCCCTGCGTTCTCCGTCCCTAGAGTTTGCCGCTTTCATTGGCCACCCTGGACTGCAGTAGCAGAAGCCACATGTGGTGCCCCCAGTAGAGGATGATGGGGTGCTCCGTCCTTGTCTGCCCCCTTCCCTTGGATTGATGGCCGCTTCTCAGCATGTCGGCCAGAATTCTGCTCTACTCTTCTCTGTTGCAACAGCAATTCCTCTAAATTCGGTGGAGGTCAACCTGACCCTGCAAATTTCTTGTCCCATTGCCATTTTTTTTTTACCTAGAATACTGCCCTACCTCTTCTTTTTAATGTATTGAATTTTTCAATATCTTGTATGTTTCAGTGAAAGATATATCGTAAACTCTTTTCTTGCCACCACAGGCCAAAATGGCTAGTTCTTCAGTAGAAGGTAGTGATGCTTCACAGAGCCATATTTTACCGATGATATTCTCCTGTTAGTTTTAAATAATTTTTATTGATTTTTAAAGCAATGCTGTCACATGGACTAGGCACATGGGTGCTTTATCCCCATAGGTGTCAGGTTTATTCTATGAAGTTTTGTACTAACAATGTAATTTTGTAATAATATGTGATGTTAGATATGACTAATTAATGTAATCATAATGAATTTCCTGATCCTCTACTATTTATTAGAGAGTTGTCTATGCACTGCGGTCCAACAATGAGTAAAACTTGCAGCTCACCTTCTAGAGTAGGGAGGTAAACGTTACAGAAAGCAGGCGAAATGCACAGAATGTAAGACGGTGTGAAATTCTACAGTTTAAAATAAGAGAAGAAGGGGATAGAGGTTTCCAGGGGGAACTAGTTGCAATTTAAAATTGAGAAATCAGCAAAGCCCTCAGTGACAAAGCGAAGTTTTAAGAGAGACCCCAGGATCTGGGGTGCAAGAAAGGTGGACTTCTGGGTCAAGTGCAGAAGCTGTGTGAGGGAGTCAGCTCAGCCCAGTGGACAGTTAGGAGCAATATGCAGAGTTACAGCAAGCACCATGTGACTTCAAGTCAGTGGCAGTTATAGGAACCCAAGGAAGGTTGCCTGGCCATTGCGTTCTCAATCTTAATATGTGTCCTTCCTTGTCTAAAGAAGAGGTAGATCTGGGACCATTTATCTGTCAGACATAGAATCATCTATAGTCCCTAAGATCTGTATTGAGTTCCCCAGCCATGCAGCATCTCGGTAGGGTGCCTGGATCCCTGAGCTGCCACTTCAGACGGGCAGAGCCTCAGTCCAGGGCCGACACCTGCTCAGAATCTGCATGAGGTGGACGTGGGGAACAGCTGCTCCCTTCTGCTGCGGTCTGGGCATTTGTGGTTGGTGTTGGTGGCTTCCCCATCCATGCAGTGCCTCAGTGGGGTGCCTGGACCCCTGAGCTGCCTCAGCACCCTGCAGCAACAAGAAGGCTACCATTTTCCTGGTGAAATGTTTTCCCTCCCTCGTCCCTTATCCCCTCTGTAGCTGTGTTTTCCAGGCAGATTCAGTTCTCAGAAGCTTTAAGGCAACACAAGAGAGTGCGTGTTGCAAAGTGCAGTGGAGCATTTGTGTTTGTGCATTTTCTGGGTGTGAAGAAGAGTTTACGGGTGTGAAATCCAGGTCTTAGTAGAAATGGCTGGAGGGTGCTCTTAATGAGGACATCTCTGTGTGGGCTGCTGTGCTTTCTGTTCCATGCATCCCGCCTTTGCTAACAACCCATTTCCCTCTTAATGAAAGTTGTTTCAGTGAGGGCTTTACATAGGATCTCATGTAACCCTATGTCTTAAAAGGAAAATATACAATCTGATATTGTTCAGTGAAACTCCAATTCTTTAGCACAGAGGATGGTGGTTTTCCCGGTGAAGTAAAGATTTTGTGACTGCATGAACTTTAAGCTGACACTGATTGTTTGCCCAGTATGTGGGAGCTCTTTGAGTGGATCGAGAAAATGAGGCAGAGTGGAAAGACGGAGCAGTGGATGGGGAGATTGGTGGTGTCATATGGGCCTTCTTTTCAGTTAGAGTCTGAAGCCCAAACTCCTGCTTGAAATTCCTAGAATTTGGAATTATGTTTTGTTTAAAAACTTAGGGTTCTGGTAGGTGCATGCCAAGTGTCTTGAGACACAAAGACACATCAAATGTGAAAGAGATGTAAAGACAGAAATCTTGCGATAAGGTATTTATTTAGGAGGAGAAAATGAAATTGAGGACAAGGTACAGGAATAGTAAGAATTTCTTTTACTCTCAAAGTAAATAGTGAGCTTATTTTTCTTGATGCTGCAAGCTCAGAGGCAGCAGGCCAGGTAGAATGCACCAAAGGCGCAAGTCCCAAAGCGACGTTGTAACGCACGGCAAAATCTTCTTCTGCAAACGCACCTCAAGCCTCTCCCTGAGCCTGGGGACACAGAGAAAGCATCATAAATGGATCACCAAGATCAACAGTGGGTTGTAAAGGGAATCTTGGAGAAGTCACGTGCCAGCTGATGAGTGATGTTGTCTGCATTAGGGCCGGTGGCATGAACAACCTCAGTGAATAGGAATAAATACACAGAGCAGTGCTGGTCACACAGGATTCGAGAGTCACTCGCATTTGCTCTCATTTTTGTGCTTCTGCCCTATCACACACACACCCGAACAACCTCTTAGGCTTGGCTCTACTTTTTAAAATCCATTCTATAGATACAGTAAATTATTGTCCTTGTAATGAAGTCTACTTGTTTAGATCTAGAAAGAACTAGTCAGACTGTCTCTTCATACCTTAAACCTACTGAGTTTCACAGGCATATCTTGGAATCAAGTCTTTCCTTTTTATTTATTTTTTCTAAAGTGTAAGGATTATTAAGAAAGTAAAGGAGTAAAATAATGGCTACTCTCCAGGCAGAGCAGCCTCAAGTCTTTAAAGACAGAAGACCTGTTAGATTTATTGGGCTCTCTATGCAAGTTATAGATGAGAAAACCAAAGACCAGAGATGCTAAATGAAGCCACCTAAGTGACATGGACAATTGAGACTCGATTCCAGACTCTGTCTCCCGTCCATCCCTCTAGACCCTGCAGCTCTGTATGCCGGGCTGTCTCACCTGAAAGCGGAAGGGCGGCACTTTCATCCCATGTCAAGGCATGAGCCACTTCCTGATCATCTGCTCCAGTCTGCTCCTGGGCTGCAGCTTCATCAGCTGTTGCCTGAAGTGGCTCCCCCAGGGCCTGCAGGGCCACCAAGAGAATGGTGGCGGTGAGTAAGGCAAGGGTCCTCATGGCTACAGTGACCTGGAGGAGGGAGAGCAGGAGCAGATGTGTGGGGAGAGAGGAGTTAGCCTGGGTTTATAGGTCTGCAGAGAGAAGCCTCGGAGACAAGAAACTTTGAAACTTCTCAGTGAGAGGAGGTGTGAATTTCATTGGAGATTGTGTGGGATCCCATTGGTCTCAATGTCCCTCTTTTCCTCCTTTGATCACTCAGCTTTTATTCTAGTGTGAATCTCTATTCACACTAGAAAGTGTGAGTAGATGGAGCAGGTGTTTGGAGAGGATGGTGGAGATGAGGGTCCTGGCATGTTTTTCCTGTTTCTCACTTCATTACATATTTACTTTTTAATAATCAACCAAAAGATAACAGCAGTGCTTTTGTTCAATAAGTTCAGGGAGCAAACGTGTCATTTTCTGCAGATGGCCCCACTACTCCCTGGAGGTCTACACTCTGGCAGCAGGCATAAATTCCTATCAAGTGAAGAGTCATTTGTTGCAAGCATCAAGGGCGTGACCACCCTCATGAAGGCATGGGGTGAGTAGCCTCCTGTAGGAGCCAGTGTGAAGGGGACCATGACCCTATCACGTGATGGGTGAAATGAACACAGTGATATCGAGGTAAAAAGTTCATCTACATCCAAAAGAAATTTTTCCAGCTCTGCTGAGATGTGAATAAGAATTAAAAATGGTATAAATCTACTGTATACCAAGTTAGGATTTGATGTTCATATACAGTTAGTTGTTTTTTTTTTTTTTTTTTGAGACGGAGTCTCACTCTGTCACCCAGGCTGGAGTGCAGTGGCACAATCTCAGCTCACTGCAATCTCCGTCTCCCAGGTTCACACCATTCTCCTGCCTCAGCCTCTCTGAGTAGCTGGGACTACAGGCGCCCGCCACCACGCCCGGCTAATTTTTTTGTATTTTTAGTAGAGACGGGGTTTCACCATGGTCTCGATCTCCTGACCTCGTGATCCGCCCGCCTCGGCCTCTCAAAGTGCTGGGATTACAAGTGTGAGCCACCGCGCCCGGCTACAGTTGGTTTTTTATCATATACTACATACACAAATCAACTCAAAATGTTTCGAAGACCCAAACATAGACCTGAAACCATAAAATGATGAGAGGAACGTATGAAGATAATGCTTTCATGCTGATGTTGGTAATGATATCTTTGCTGTGACAGCAGAGACACAGGCAATGAAAGGGAAAATAGACAAGTGGGGCTGCATTGAACATTAAAGCATCTGAAGGGCAAAAATCAAAAAAACAAACAACTGAGTGAGAACGTGACCCAGAACATGAGAGAAAATATTTGCAAACTCTAGGTGGTAGAAGGGGTAAATATCCAAATACATAAGGAAGTCAAACAACTCAAAAGCAAATAACAAGTAACCTGATTGAAAAACAGACCAAGGAGCAGGATAGGCTCCTCTCAAAATAAAATAATGTTTCAAGGAGCTGCTATTGTCTCCATTAGACATGTCAAGTAGGACACGTGTATTTCAAAGGAAATTTCCTGAGTTTCTCTATTAACTTAGCTGGTAGCCAGTGCCCCAGGCAACCACCAGAGGTTCAGAGAGAAATGCACAGCAGGGAATTCACCCACTAGGTCCCTCTGGGGTGGTCCAGGAGTCACAGGTCAGACTGGGGGCACAGCTTCAATGTTGAAACCTCAATGTGAGAGTTTAAGGTTTGTGTTACTTACAGATCCTGAAGTTAGGCAGAGTGACCAGATAGGGCAGACAGCAGTCCTCTGTCCCGGGTCTCCTGTAGCAAGAGCAGCCGTGCACAAACAGGAGGGGACTTCCCTATTTAAGGGTGATTTGGGATCAGGTGTCCTAATATCCTGGGTTACTTTCTGTTGGGTACATTAAATAACTCTGGTGGCAAGGGCAGTTGAGAAATTTGGAGGGACGCTGGGGTCTAGACGTGAGTCCACAGAGGGACCCCGCATCTAACTCGGTCAGCCCTGGCCAGGCCCAGGCAGCAACCAGCGATGGATTCCATGACTCCTAACACAATGGACCCCGAGATGCCTGTGCTGATGGCTCAGGCTGAGGTAATCGCACCCAGGGAGTATTTAAAGCCCCCAGGAGAGCCTGGCCTGCGTATCACAGGGTACACTCTGTTAGGAAGACAAGTTCACGATTGACACCCATGCACAGGAGAGGATGAGGAATCTTGCCTAAAGCAGCCTCCCCAGTACCTGAGCTCTAACCATAACAACACATCAAAGCCGACTGGTTGGCTGGGATGTTGCAGACCACCTGATTGAGACTGAATCCCACCTCGCCTTGTGTTACCAGGCAGGGCAGGTTTTGCTGGGTTGGTTAAGGATGCGCACACAGCATGTGGTTCCCTGGAGCGGACAATTGCCTCATTGCTTGGGCAATGGACAGTTTAAGTCTAAACGAGTGTCTAGGACCATAGCGGCGAAGGACTCCTGAGTTTGCTACTTGAGACCTAATGTCTCTTGGAAGTCTCTCAGGGAGGCGGCCAAGGTGGAAGCAAGATGGGTGTTAGCTTGCATCACCTGGTGCTGTGTGCTCAAATACCTTGCTCTTAAGCCAATTCTGGGCAGGCTTAAGAGGCTCCATACACACAGCGTGAGTGGGATGATCACTGGTCACTTGAGATACGCAGGATCGAGCTCCTGTGGTCCCTCCTGTGTTATTTGAGGAGAATTCCTAGGAAGACTAGAGCACATTTTAAAATGTACCACTATCCACTCTCCTCCTCCTTCTCCTAGTGAGGTAGATGGGATAAGGTTTCTGGAAATGAGAAAAGAAAGCAGTCACTCGAGAGGCAATAAATACCTACGGTGAGGTTGCTGAACCCAGTGTACAGGCCAGACAGCTCCTGCCGCCATGGGAAGGTCATGCACAGAGCTGGTCTCACAGGCTGGGTACGCAGGGCCTCTTCTGCAGCTCTGTGTGAAGGCGGCAGGCATTGAACTGTGGAGGACTGGGGGCAGTGGAGTGAGAACTGAAGCATCTCCCTCAATCTTACTGAAGGAGGAGGTGTCTCAAGCCTTGATAGGTGGTGGTCGCTGTGGCAGAGCAGTAAGGTCAGCTGTCCCTCTGAGGAAGCAGCCAGTTCCTAATGAGTGGCAGGACCAGGAACTTCAGCATTGGAGGAAGTAAGCCCCAGTCTCATCCCAGCATAAGAAGAAATTTGGGCTATTTGGGGAATCTGAGGCCCTGGTGACAGTTTTAGGTTCCAGGGCATTATTAGGTGCCTGTAGGGTCGCAATGATGAGGTTATAGGGGCAAAATATGAAGGGGTGTGTATGTGCGAGAGGAAGTTCTCCGGGTTCTGGAAATGCCCCGTGTCCTGTGGAAGTGGAACCTGGACCTGCTTCCTGCACACAGAACACACTCCGGTCCGTAGGCGTTTCCCCAGCACTGCATGAGCGTTATCACTGGAGAGCTGGTTAGATTCGGGCATGGGGTTATTACACACAGGTCCCCCAAGTTCATAGTTTGTGCATAGCTTCTAGAGCAGCCTTACAATTTGACTGAGACTCTGTAAGTTCCTTGTGCCATAAATGGGATTACACTGAAGGCAAATGGTGATCTCAGCAAAATTCCACTCCATGATGTCATCGCTGGGCTATCCAGCAAAGCTCGAGGTAAAAGGCAGCAGCAAGGCAAGGGTTTGGGTCCTGGACATGAGCCAGCACCATGTCTCGGGGATGGCGAGGCCCGTACTTGTAGCAGTAAGGAGAGGCTGTTTGGTGGTGACCTCGTGGTCAAAGTGATTTTCCTCTACCAGGGGCTTAAAGAGATAAGTAAGCAAAAAAGAAATGACCCCTTTAAAATGCGTGCCAGGGCATGAACCGATACTTCTCAAAAAAAGACATACAAGAGGCTAACAAACATATGAAAAAATGCGTTACATTACTGATCATTAGAGAAATGCAAATAAAAACCTCAATGAGATACTAATTCATACTAGTCAGAATGGCTGTTATGAATATTCAAAAAATAACAGATATTGGCAGGACTGCATAGAGAAGAGAGCGCTTATACACTATTGGGGGAGTGTTAATTTGTTCAGACACAGTGGCAAGCAGTTTAGGGATTTGCCAAATAACAAAGAACTCTCATTCCACCGAGCAATCCAACTACTGGGTACACATCCAAAGAAAACAAATCATTCTGCGTAAAAGACACATGCAGTCGCATGTTCATGCGAGCATCACTCACGATAACAAAGACATGGAATCGACCTAGATGCCCATCGGTGGTGGATTGGATGAGAAAAAGTGGCACATGTACATCATGGGATACTACAGTCATAAAAGAGAATGAAATTGTGTTGTTTGCAGAAAGATGGATGCAGCTGGTAGCCATTATCCTTAGCGAATTAACACAGGAGCAGGAAACCAAATATCACATGATCTCACTTATAAGTGGGAGCTACACAGCGGGTGCTCATGGACTCATGGACATAAAGGAGGGAAGAATGGGCAGCAGGGACTGGGAGAGGGACCAGGGAGGGAGGAGAGCAAATGTTGTAGCCCTGTCTATTGTGTAGTATGCTCTCTATCTGGGCGATCGGATAAATTGTACCCAAACCCTCAACTTTGCCCTATAGATCCACCCTACATATGACAAAGCTGAACATGGACCCAGGAATCTAAAATAAAAGTTAAAAAATAATGAGATTCATTGATGTGTCTTGTTCCGATGAAGCTATTTTCTCCCTGGATGATCTCTTGGGCAGGGGTGCTGTAGTCTGAGTTAGTGGCCATCCCGGTGGTGGTGGCCTTCCCAGGTGGTCACCCATGAAGGAATGTGGGTTCTGGGCATTCCCTTTACTGCTGCTGTTGCACAGCCTGACAGCTCCTGTGTGTCTGGTTCAGCAGCAGCCGTACCAGTAGCACCCGGAGTGATTTCAGGAGTTCAGGGAGCACAGAATGCGCCGCAAGTGGCTCTGAGTCAGTGGTGGCTCCTGGTTCTGCCTTCCTCACCCCTAATTCAGTGTCTTGATGTCCTTCTGTCCCAGGCTTGGCTGTAGTGGTGAGCACTCCAGGCTAGTGCATGGTACTCCTTTCGTGGGACCCACTGGGTTCCCAGCCTGTGTTGAGGTTGCACCTGTTCCTTGTCCAGTGGCTTTCCAAATTTCATCTCAACTAACACAGAGATTCTTCTCTTGCAGTCCCTTTCACATTTCTTTTTGGACTGCCCTAGCACCTTGGCAGAACTCTGGAGTTTCAGCCAACAAGTGTTTTGTCTGAAAGTCTTTGCAACACTTTCCCTTCCATGTTTATCCTCAGTCCCTGACCCTAGCCTGATTTTCCCATTTTCTCCACCAGTGTCAACACCCAGTGACAGTAGACATGGCTGAAGCTGTTCTTTCACACACATGCATTTGACATGTCAGGGAATATTGAAGTGAGGCTGAACTCTCCATGAGAGCCTTGACACCATCAGAGTGAAGGAAATATTCTGGAGAAGCTGTGGGTGAGGGTGCAGATGTGGGCGTGAGAGGAGAGAGGCCTGCAGAGCAGCAAGAATATTCCCACACACGTTGAGGCTGTCTGGTGGCCCCAGCAGACACAGTGTGTGTGGATCTTGGGCACACCCCTGAGACCTGGTTTTGAGCTGGTAGGGAAGGGCATTCGTGGAACACAGCGTGCATGTTAGCATGAGGCAGAGCGGGGGTGCGTGGGGATGAACTCTGAGGAGGACGGGCCACATCCCAGCTCCTCAGAGTGCAACGCCCTGTCCCTCCCCTCAGCCGTTTGTCCACCCTCCTGCAGGGAGGGTCGTGGTGCTGCCTGTGCCACACAGAGACTCCCGCATTTGCAGATCCACTGGAACAGGCAAGAACTCCAAGTTCCCTGCACTTTATCCGCGTTTCCCAGCTGCCTCTCTCAGGTTGTCTATGTGTCTGGTGTTGTCGTCTGCAGCAATTTTACAATAAACCATGAAGAAATAACTTCCTTGAGCTGTTTTAAAATGTAGCCCTGAATCCCTGACTCTTTTCACATAAAAATGGAGGTGAAAATGTCTCCTGTTGAATCTAGATTGGGTGACATCTTGACCAGTTGAACACACCTGACTTAGCCCCGTGCCGTTTGTAGGGCTAAGGTCATAAGAAGTTGGTATCTTTCACTTCCTGTGTATTGGATGGTGCTGCAGCCTAAACGTTTTTGTCCCTCTGAAATTCATATGTTGAAATCCCTACCCCAGGTGATATCACGAAAAGGTGGGGCTTTCTGGGAGCTGATAAGTTCATGAGGGTGGAGTCCTTACGAATAGGATTAGTGCCCCTGAGGAAGAGGCTGCAGAGAGCTCCTTCATGCCTTCTCCCAAGTGAGGAAGCCGTAAGAAGGTGCTGTCTATGAAGCAAAAGGCTGGTCCTCACCAGACACCAAATCTGTTGGCACCTTGATTTGGACACCTCAGCCTCGAGAACACTGAGAAATGTATTTTTGTTGTTTATAAGTCACTTGGTGTATGGTATTTTTTTTTCTAGCACCCCACATCTACTAAGATTGCTGGTGCCTTTGAAGCCCAGATACCATGCTTGGAGGAAGTCTAAGCATTGCAAAAAGTGAGGAACTGAGCCCACCTGCAAGGATGAGCTAGAGAACCCAGAGCAACCAGCTTTCTAGGAAAACAAAACTGATACGCAGTGTTTGTAAATCTGTCTGGTTCAAATCCTCCTAGCTATGAGTGGGATAAAAAGTGTCACACCTATCTTTTCTCTCATGAGCTGGCATGACCTGGCCTCAGTGCATCACAGTGTCTCATCCCTCAGCCTGTCAGAGCTCCCACTGAGCCAGCCAAGCACTCCCTGCTACCTGTGTGCAAGCATCTTGGCCCTGAGGTTTTCAGCTCCCAGCAGAACCTCTCCTCTGATGCCCATGGAGGGAGCTATGTCCCAATTGCAAATGTGTGAATGAAGACCTGATCTTGCTGTCTTAATTCCCCAAGGTTTGTGGTGTCTTTTCACACAGCCCTAGATGAACAGAGGGCATTTTCACAGTATTGCTGAGGAATTGGATTTGTACATATTTTGTGTGTTTAAATCTCAGCTTCTCTAAAATAGTGATAAAATAGGAATGAATTTTCTCAACTTCTTCCCAAAGTGTCACAAAGAGCCCATCGTGGTGGGGGCATGGAACTGTGGACTCTGTGGAGTGGCTGAAGAGCCCCCCTCACCTATTCTTAGTTTGAATTTTTCCTGTGTGGAGCAGGGGTAGTGTGGGATCCAGGGGGAGTCTCAGTCTCTCCACTGAGTGACAGACTCAGAGGAGGGCATGGGACTCAGGAGTTGGCTGAAACAATGAAGAAAGAAATAGGGGTTTTCTCCTTTATAACAAAAAGGGAGGCTGTGGGGAGATAACCACAGCTCATAAGGCTGTCGCTTGGGGAGTGAGCCCAAGTTAAGATCAAGAGAAAAATGGGGTTGATGAAAGGTAAAGACAACAAGGTCTCTTATGCTTTGGGTCCTTCAATCAGGGATTTTATGAAGCCAGAATTGTTTGTTAACTATCAGGTGTGGCAATCAAAATGTTAACTCAGCTTGTTGTGGTTTCTTAGATTTGAATGCAAAACTCAACTAATATGCCTGAAAATGATATCAAAATCTTACCTAGCTCAGAGAATCTGAGTTAAAGACGATACAGTTCATAAGAACAGGAAATGAGGGTAGATGACAGGTGTTCCTGGTGCAGCCTGGGGAAGAGATGCCTGGGTTATTCCCAGGCACATTTCTGTAGAACAGCCTTATCAATGCTGATCAGCAGGGAAGGAGGGACGGCTACGGGAGAGGCTGGAAGAGCAGCGGGTGAGTCAGCGACAGGGACCTTCATACTTGATATTCAGAGGTGGAGGAATTCCAGGTGGTGGCAGGACCGTGGGGTGGAGGGCTGGAACAGAGGTGGGGGTCACTGTCAGCCAGGAGGATACAGCATTGAGAGGTTGGGAGGGCGACTGAGGGGAAAGGTTAGAGTGGGCTCTTTCCCTTAGGTTCTTCATGAGTTGTTTGTTTCTTAGTGAAAAAGGAAAAAATTCAGGTATTCATAAAATGGAATGAGTACTTTTCAGATCCCTTTCATTCTGGTTTGGCTTGTAAGTGGAGTTTAGAAAATCAGAAAAGAATTAGCCAAAGAAACCTATTTCATTTATTGTACAAGAAAAAATTCACCAAGACGTCTCAGAAATGTGAAGGAAGCGCTTATTGTAGACTGGTGAAATAGGAGTCAGAAGGTTGCAATAGGGAGAGCCGTTGGCCTCAACTTCCCTGAAGACAAAGGCAGGAAAGGTGAAACCCTGGGTGAGCTAGGAGAAATGCACTGGAGGTGGGCACCCACTCTGTCCTCCCTGGGGTCTGCATGGGCTTCCCCATCCATGCAGTGTCCCAGTGGGGTGCCTGGATCCCTGAGCTGCCTCAGCACCCTGCAGCAACCAGAAGGCTACCGTTTTCCTGGTGAAATGCTGTCCCTCCCTCACCCCTTAAACCCTCTGAAGCTGTATTTTCCAGGCAGAATCAGATTCTCAGCGGCTTTAAGGCAACACAAGAGAGTGCGTGTTGCAAAGTGCAGTGGAGCATTTGTGCTTGTGCGTTTTCTGGGTGTGAAGACAACTTTATGGCTGTGAAATCCACGTCTTAGTAGACATGGCTGGAGGGTGCTCTTAATGTGGACATCCCAGTGTGGGCCGCTGTGGTTTCTGTTCCATGCATCCCGCCTTTGCTAACAACCCATTTCCCTCTTAAAGTTGTTTCAGTGAATCTCCTGTAACCCAATGGCTTAAAAGGCAAATGTGTGACCTGGACACGTTCAATAAAACTCCAGTTCTTTAGGACAGAGATGATGCTGCTTTCTCATGAGGAGGAGTGATTTTGTGACAGCGTGAAGTTTAAGCTGACACCGATTGTTTGCCCACCCCACGGGAGTTCTTTGAGAGTGGATCCAGAGAAAATGAGGCAGAGGGAAAAGACAGAGCAGTGGATGGGGAGATTCGTCGTGTGATTTGGGCCTTCGTTTCCATTTGAGTCTGAAGCCCAAACTCCTACTTGAAATTCCTAGAATTTGGAATTTTATTTTTTTTAAACACTTAGGGTTCTGGTAGGTGCATCCCAAGTGCCTTGAGATACCAAGACACATCAAATATGAAAGAGATGTAAAGACAGAAATCTTGCAACAAAGTATTTATTTTGGATGAGAAAAGGAAATGGAGGACAAGGTACAGGAGTAACAAGAATTTCTTTTAACTCTCAAAGTAAATTCTGAGCTTATTTTTCTTGATTCTGCAAGCTCAGCGGCAGCAGATCTGGTGGAGTGTACCATGAAAGGCGCAGGACCCAAAGCCACGTTATAACAAACGGCAAACTCCTCTTCCGCAAATGCACCTCAAGCCTCTCGCTGAGTCTGGGGACACAGAGAAATCATCATAAATGGATCAGAAGGTCAGCAGTGCTGGTAAAGGGAATCTTGGAGAAGTGATGTGCTAGTTAATGAGTGATGTTGGCTGTATTAGGGCCAGTAGCATGAACAACCTCAGTGAACAGGAATAAATACACAGAGCAGTGCTGGTCACACAGGATTCGAGAGTCACTCACATTTGCTCTCATTTTTGTGCTTCTGCCCCATCACACACACAGCTGAACACACTCTTGGGCTTGGCTCTACTTTTTAAAATCTATTCTATAGATACAGTAAAATATTCTCCTTGTAATGAAGTCTACTTGTTTGAATCCAGAAAGAATTAGTCAGACTGTCTCTTCATATCTTAAACCTACTGAATTTCACAGACATATCTTGATGTCAAGTTTTATTTTTTAATTTTATTGATTTTCTAAAGTGAAAGGATTGTTAAGGAAGTAAAGGAATAAAAGAATGGTTACTCTCCAGGCAGAGCAGCCTCAACTCTTTAAAGACAGAAAACCTGTTAGATTTATTGGGCTCGCTATTCAATTTATAGATGAGAAAACCAAGGCCCAGAGATGCTAACTGAAGCCACCTAAGTGACATGGACCATTGAGACTCGATTCCAGACTCTGTCTCCCGTCCATCCCTCTAGACCCTGCAGCTCTGCATGCCGGCCTGTCTCACCTAAAAGCGGAAGGGCGGCACTTTCATCCCATGTAACGGCATGAGCCACTTCCTGATCATCTGCTCCAGGCTGCTCCTGGGCTGCAGCTTCATCAGCTCTTGCCCGGAGTGGCTCCGCCTGAGCCTGCAGGGCCACCAGGAGAAGCATGGCAGCGAGGAGGGCGAAGGTCTTCATGGCTGGGGTGACCTGGAGGAGGGAGAGCAGGAGCAGATGAGTCGGTAGAGAGGAGGGAGCCTGGATGTGTAGGTCTGCAGACAGAAGGCTCAAAGACAAGAAAGCTTGAACCTTCTCAGAGAGAGGTGTGCATTTCGTTGGAGACTGTGTGGGATCCCGTTGGTCTCAATGTCCCTGTTTTCTTCCTTTGCTCTCCCAGCTTTCACTCTAGTTTGAATCTCTATGTGTAGTGTCTGTGTTGTGTTGGAGAGGATGGTGATGACGAGGATCCTGTCATGATTTTCCCGTTTCTCACTTCATTACATATTTACTTTTTACAATTCTACCAAAGGATAACAGCAGTGCTTTTGTTCAATAAGTTCAGGGTACAAATGTCTCTTCCTGCAGATGGCCCCACTACTCTCTATAGGTCTACACTGTGGCAGCAGGCATGAGTTCCTATCAAGTGAAGAGCCATTTGTTGCAGGCATCAAGGGCGTGACCACTCTCATGAAGGTATGGGGTGAGTAGCTTCCTGTAGGGGCCAGTGTGAAGAGGACAATGACACTATCAGGCGATGGGTGAAATGAACACAGTGATATCGAAGTAAATAGTTCGTCTACAGCCAAAAATTTCTTTCCAGCTCTATTGAGATTTGAATAAGAATTCAATCTTGGTATATATCTACTGTATACCACCTTAGGATTTGGTGTTCGTATACATGTGGTCCTTTATCAACTCAAAATAGATCGAAGACCCAAACATAGAACTGAAGCCATAAAATGACAAGAGGAACATATGAAGATAACGCTTTGTCATTGGTGTTGATAATGATATCTTTCCTATGACACCAAAGACACAGGCAATAAATGGGAAAATAGACAAGTGGGGCTACACTGACCCCTAAAGCATCTGCATGTCAAAAAACAAACCAACAAACAAATAACTGAGTGAAAAAGCAACCCAGAAAATGAAAGACAATAATTGCAAACCCTAAGTGGTAGAAGGGGTAAATATCTAAATACATAAGTAAGTCAAACAACTCAAAAGCAAATAACAAGTAACCTGTTTGAAAAACAGGCCAAGGAGCAGGATAGGCTCCTCTCCAAATACAAGGATGTTCTAAGGAGCTATTGTTGTCTCTATCGGACGTGTCAAGTAGGACACATGTATTTAGAAGGAAATTCCTTGAGTTTCTCCATTAATTGAGCTGGTAGCTAATGCTCCCAGCAGTCACCAGAAGTTCAGACAGAAATGCACAGCAGGGGATTCACCCACTAGGTCCCTCTGGGGTGGCCCGTGAGTCAGAGGTCAGATTGGGGGCACAGGTTCAATGTTGAAGCCTCAATGTGAAAGTGTAAGTTTTGGGTTACTTACAGATCCTCAAGCTAGGCAGAGTGAAGAGAGAGGGCAGACAGCAGTCCTCTGTCCTGGGTGTCCTGTAACAAGAGCAGCCGTGCACAAACAGGAGAGGACTTCCCTATTTAAGAGTCATTTGGGATCAGGTGTCCTAATATCCTGGGTTACTTTCCGTTGGGTATATTAAATAACTCTGGTGGCAAGGGCAGTTGAGAAATTTGTTGGGAAGCTGGGGTTCAGACAGGAGTCCATGGAGGGTCCCCTCATCTGCCTTAGTCAGCCCTGGCCAGGCCCAGGCAGCAACCAATGATGGATTCTCCATGACTCCTAAGACAATGGACCCCGAGATGCCTGCGCTGGTGGCTGATGTTGAGCTAGTTGCAGCAAGGGAATATTTAAAGCCCCCAGGAGAGCCTGGCCTGCATATCACAGGATACACTCTGTTAGGGAGACAAGTTCACGACTGACACCCATGCACAGGACAGGATGAGGAATCCTGCCCTGAACCAGCCTCCCCAGTACCTGAGCTCTAACCATAACAAGACATCAAAGCCCATTGGTGGGCTGGGATGTTGCAGACCACCTGGTCATGACTGAATCCCACCTCGCCTTGTGTTACCAGGCGGGGCAGGTTTTGCTGGGTTCGTTAAGGATGTGCACACAGCATGTGGTTCCCTAGAGTGGAAAATTGCCTCATTGCTTGGGCAATGGACAGTTTAAGGCCAAACGAATGTCTGGGACCATTGGGGCCGAGGACTCCTGAGCTTGCTGCTTGAGACCTAATGTCTCTTGAAAGTCTCTCAGGGAGGCGTCCAAGGTGGCAGTGAGTTTGATGTTAGCTTGCATCACCTGGTGCTTTGTGCACAAATACCTTGCTCTTAAGCCAATTCTGGGCAGGCTTAAGAGTCTCCAGGCACACAGCGTGAGTGGGATGATCACTGGTCGCTTGAAATACGCAGGCTCGAATTCCTGTGGTTCCTCCTGTGTTATTTGAGGAGAATTCCTAAGAAGACTGGAGCACATTTTAAAATGTACCACTATCCACTCTCCTCCTCCTTCTCCTAGTGAGGTAGATGGGATAAGGTTTCTGGAAATGAGAAAAGAAAGCAGTCACTTGAGAGGCAATAAATACCTACGGTGAGGTTGCTGAACCCAGTGTACAGGCCAGACAGCCCCTGCCGCCATGGGAAGGTCATGCACAGAGCTGGTCCCACAGGCTGGGTGCTCAGGTCCTCCCCTGCAGCTCTGTGTGAAGGCGGCAGGCATTGGTCTGTGGAGGACTGGGGGCAGTGGAGTGAGAACTGAAGCATCTCCCTCAATCTTACAGAAGGAGGAGGCGTCTCAAGCGTTGATAGGTGGTGGTCGCTGTGGCAGAGCAGTACGGTCAGCTGTCCCTCTGAGGAAGCAGCCAGTTCCTAATGAGTGGCAGGACCAGGAACTTCAGCATTGGAGGAAGTAAGCCCCAGTCTCATCCCAGCATAAGAAGAAATTTGGGCTATTTGGGGAAACTGAGGCCCTGGTGACAGTTTTAGTTTCCAGGGCATTAGTAGGTGCCTGTAGGGTCGCAATGATGAGGTTATAGGGGCAAAATATGAAGGGGTGTGTATGCGCGAGAGGAAGATCTCCGGGTTCTGGAAATGCCCCCTGTCTTGCGGAAGTGGAACCTGGACCTGCTTCCTGCACACAGAACACACTCCAGTCCGTAGGCGTTTCCCCAGCACTGCATGAGCATTATCACTGGAGAGCTGGTTAGATTCGGGCATGGGGTTGTTACACACAGGTCCCCCAAGTTCATAGTTTTTGCACAGCTTCTAGGGCAGCCTTACAATTTGACTGAGACTCTGTAAGTTCCTTGTGCCATAAAGTAATGGGATTACACTGAAGGCAAATGGTGATCTCAGCAAAATTCCACTCTATGATGTCATCGCTGGGCTACCCAGCAAAGCACGAGGTAAAAGGAAGCAGCAAGGCAAGGGTTTGGGTACTGGACATGAGCCAGCACCATGTCTCGGGGGTGGCGAGGCCCGTACTTGCAGCAGTAAGGAGAGGCTGTTTGGTGGTGACCTCGTGGTCAAAGTGATTTTCCTCTAGAAGGGACTTAAAGAGATAAGTAAGCAAAAAAGAAATGACCCCTTTAAAATGTGTGCCAGGGCATGAACAGATACTTCTCAAAAAGAAAAAGACATAGAAGAGGCTGACAAACATATGAAAAAATGCTTTACATTACTGATCATTAGAGAAATGCGAATAAAAACCTCAATGAGATACTAATTCATACTAGTCAGAATGGCTGTTATGAATATTCAAAAAATAACAGATATTGGCAGGACTGCATAGAGAAGAGAGCGCTTATACACTATTGGGGGAGTGTTAATTTGTTCAGACACAGTGGCAAGCAGTTTAGGGATTTGCCAAATAACACAGAACTCTCATTCCCCCGAGCAATCCAACTACTGGGTATACATCCAAAGAAAACAAATCATTCTGCGTAAAAGACACATGCAGTCGTATGTTCATGCGAGCATCACTCACGATAACAAAGACATGGAATCGACCTAGATGCCCATCAGTGGTGGATTTGCTGAAAAAAATGTGGCACATATACATCATGGGATACTACAGTCATAAAAGAGAATGAAATTGTGTTGTTTGCAGAAAGATGGATGCAGCTGGAAGCCATTATCCTTAGCGAATTAACCCAGTTGCAGGAAACCAAATATCGCATGATCTCACTTATAATTGGGGGCTACACAGCGGGTACTCATGGACTCATGGACATAAAGGAGGGAAGAATAGGCAGCAGGGACTGGGAGAGGGACCAGGGAGGGAGGAGAGCAAATGTTGTAGGCCTGTCTATTGTGTAGTATGCTCTCTATCTGGGCGATCGGATAAATTGTACCAAAACCCTCAACATTGCCCTATAGATCCACCCTACATATGACAAAGCTGAACATGGACCCAGGAATCTGAAATAAATGTTGAAAAATAATGAGATTCATTGATGTGTCTTGTTCCGATGAAGCTGTCGTCTCCCCGGATGATCTCTTGGGCAGGGGTACTGTTGTCTGAGTTAGTGGCCATCCCGGTGGTGGTGGCCTTCCCAGGTGGTCACCCATGAAGGAATGTGGGTTCTGGGCATTCCGTTTACTGCTGCTGTTGCACAGCCTGACAGCTCCCGTGTGCCTGGTTCAGCAGCAGCCGTACTAGTAGCACCCGGAGTGATTTCAGGAGTTCAGGGAGCACAGAATGCGCCGCACGTGGCTCCGAGTCGGTGGTGGCTCCCGGTTCCGCCTTCCTCACCCATAATTCAGTGTCCTGATGTCCTTCCCTCCCAGGCTTGGCTGTAGCGGTGAGCACTCCAGGCTAGTGCCTGTTAGTCCTTTCGAGGGACCCACTGGGATCCCAGCCTGTGTTGAGCTTGAACCTGTTCCTTGTCCAGTGGCTTTCCAACTTTCATCTCAACTAACACAGAGATTCTTCTCTTGCAGTCCCTTTCGCATGTCTTTTTGGACTGCCCTAGAACCTTGGCAGAACTCTGGAGTTTCAGCAAACAGGTGTCTTGTGTAAAAGTCTTTGCAACACTTTCCCTTCCATGTTTATCCTCAGTCCCCGCCCCAGCCTGATATTCCCATTTTCTCCACCAGTGTCAACACCCAGTGACAGTAGACATGGCTGAAGCTGTTCTTTCACACACATGCGTTTGATGTGTCAGGGAATATTGAAGCGAGTCTGAACTCTCCATGAGAGCCTTGACACCATCAGGTTGAAGGAAATATTCTGGAGAAGCTGTGGGTGAGGGTGCAGATGTGGGCGTGAGAGGAGAGAGGCCTCCAGAGCAGCATGAATATTCCCACACACGTTGAGGCTGTCTGGTGGCCCCAACAGACACAGTGTGTGTGGATCTCGGGCACACCCCTGAGACCTGGTTTTGAGCTGGTAGGGAAGGGCATTCGTGGAACACAGCGTGCATGTTAGCATGAGGCAGAGCGGGGGTGGGTGGGGATGAACTCTGAGGAGGACGGGCCACATCCCAGCTTCTCAGAGTGCAACGCCCTGTCCCTCCCCTCAGCCGTTTGTCCACCCTCCTGCAGGGAGGGTCGTGGTGCTGCCTGTGCCACACAGAGACTCCCGGGTCTGCAGATCCAGCTGGGACAGGCAAGAACTCCAAGTTCTCTGCACTTTATCCGCGTTTCCCAGCTGCCTCTCTCAGGTTGTCTATGTGTCTGGTGTTGTCGTCTGCAGCAATTTTACAATAAACCATGAAGAAATAACTTCCTTGAGCTGTTTTAAAATGTGGCCCTGAATCCCTGACTCTTTTCACATAAAAATGGAGGTGAAAATGTCTCCTGTTGAATCTAGATTGGGTGACATCTTGACCAGTTGAACACACCTGACTTAGCCCCATGCCGTTTGTAGGGCTAAGGTCATAAGAAGTTGGTATCTTTCACTTCCTGTGTATTGGATGGTGCTGCAGCCTAAACGTTTTTGTCCCTCTGAAATTCATATGTTGAAATCCCTACCCCAGGTGATATCACGAAAAGGTGGGGCTTTCTGGGAGCTGCTAAGTTCCGGAGGGTGGAGTCCTTGTGAATAGTATGAGTGCCCTTGAGGAAGAGGCTGCAGAGAGCGCCTTCATGCCTTCTCCCAAGTGAGGAAGCCGTGAGAAGGTGCTGTCTATGAAGCAAAAGGCTGGTCCTCACCAGACACCAAATCTGTTGGCACCTTGATTTGGACACCTCAGCCTCGAGAACACTGAGAAATGTATTTTTGTTTTTTATATGTCACTTGGTGTATGGTATTTTTTTTTCTAGCACCACACATCTACTAAGATTGCTGGTGCCTTTGAAGCCCAGATACCATGCTTGGAGGAAGTCTAAGCATTGCAAAAAGTCAGGAACTGAGCCCACCTGCAAGGACGAGCTAGAGAACCCAGAGCAACCAGCTTTCTAGGAAAACAAAACTGATAAGCAGTGTTTGTAAATCTCTCTGGTTCAAATCCTCCTAGCTATGAGTGGGATAAAAAGTGTCACACCTATTTTTCTCTCATGAGCTGGCATGACCTGGCCTCAGTGCATCACAGTGTCTCATCCCTCAGCCTGTCAGAGCTCCCACTGAGCCAGCCAAGCACTCCCTGCTACCTGTGTGCAAGCGTGTTGGCCCCGAGGTTTTCAGCTCCCAGCAGAACCTCTCCTCTGATGCCCATGGAGGGAGCTATGTCCCAATTGCAACTATGTGGATGAAGACCTTATCATGCCGTCTTAATTCCCTAAGGGTTGTGGTGTCTTTTCACGCAGCCCAAGATGAACAGAGGGCATTTTCACAGTATTGCTGAGGAATTGGATTTGTACATATTTTGTGTGTTTAAATCTCAGCTTCTCTAAAATATTGATGAAATAGGATGAATTTTCCCAACTTCTTCCCAAAGTGTCACAAAGAGCCCATCGTGGTGGGGGCATGGAACTGTGGACTCTGTGGAGTGGCTGAAGAGCCCCCCTCACCTATTCTTAGTTTGAATTTTTCCTGTGTGGAGCAGGGGTAGTGTGGGATCCAGGTGGAGTCTCAGTCTCTCCACTGAGTGACAGACTCAGAGGAGGGCATGGGACTCAGGAGTTGGCTGAAACAATGAAGAAAGAAATAGGGGTTTTCTCCTGGAGATCAGCAAGAGAGGCTGTGGGGAGATAACCACAGCTCAAATGGCTGTCGCTTGGGGAGTGAGCCCAAGGTAAGATCAAGAGAAAAATGGGGATGATGAAAGGTAAAGACAACAAGGTCTCCTATGCTTTGGGTCCTTCAATCAGGGATTTTATGAAGCCAGAATTCTTTAAGTATCAGGTGTGGCAGTCAAAATGTTAACTCAGCTTGTTGTGGTTTCTTAAATTTGAATGCAAAACTCATCTAATATGCATGAAAATGATATAAAAATATTACCTAGCTCAGAGAATCTGAGTTAAAGACGGTACAGTTCATAAGAACAGGAAATGAGGGTAGATGACAGGTGTTCCTGGTGCAGCCTGGGGAACAGAATCCTGGGTTATTCCCAGGCACATTTCTGTAGGAGAACAGCCTTATCAATGCTGATCAGCAGGGAAGGAGGGACGGCTGCTGGAGAGGCTGGAAGAACAGTGGGTGAGTCAGCGACAGGGACCTTCATACTTGATATTCAGGGGTGGAGGAATTCCAGGTGGTGGCAGGACCGTGGGGTGGAGGGCTGGAACAGAGGTGGGGGTCACTGTCAGCCAGGAGGATACAGCATTGAGAGGTTGGGAGGGTGACTGAGGGGAAAGGTTAGAGTGGGCTCTTTCCCTTAGGTTCTTCATGAGTTGTTTGTTTCTTAGTGAAAAAGGAAAAAATTCAGATATTCATAAAATGGAATGAGTACTTTTCAGATCCCTTTCATTCTGGTTTGGCTTGTAAGCGGAGTTTAAAAAATCAGCAAAGAAATAGCCAAAGAAACCTATTTCATTTATTGTACAAGAAAAAATTCACCAAGACGTCTCAGAAATGTGAAGGAAGCGCTTATTGTAGACTGGTGAAATAGGAGTCAGAACGTTGCAATAGGGAGAGCCGTTGGCCTCAACTTCCCTGAAGACAAAGGCAGGAAAGGTGAAACCCTGGGTGAGCTAGGAGAAATGCACTGGAGGTGGGCACCCACTCTGTCCTCCCTGGGGTCTGCATGGGCTTCCCCATCCATGCAGTGTCCCAGTGGGGTGTGTGGACCCTGAGCTGCCTCAGCACCCTGCAGCAACAAGAAGGCTACCGTTTTCCTGGTGAAATGCTGTCCCTCCCTCACCCCTTAAACCCTCTGAAGCTGTATTTTCCAGGCAGAATCACATTCTCAGCGGCTTTAAGGCAACACAGGAGAGTGCATGTTGCAAAGTGCAGTGGAGCATTTGTGCTTGTGTGTTTTCTGGGTGTGAAGGCAACTGTATGGGTGTGAAATCCACGTCTTAGTAAACCTGGCTGCAGGGTGCTCTTAATGAGGACCTGCCTGTGTGAACTGCTGTGCTTTCTGTTCCATGCGTGCCGCCTTTGCTAACAACCCATTTCCCTCTTAATGAAAGTTGTTTCAGTGGATCCCATGTAACCCTATGTCTTAAAAGGAAAATGTAGAATCTGACATTGTTCAATGAAACTCGAATTATTTAGCACAGAGGATGGTGGTTTTCCCGGAGAAGTAACGATTTTGTGCTGCATGAACTTTAAGCTGACACTGATTGTTTGCCCAGTACATGGGAGCTCTTTGAGTGGATCCAGAGAAAATGAGGCAGAGTGAAAAGACAGAGCAGTGGATGGGGAGATTGGTGGTATCATATGGGCCTTCTTCTCAGTTAAAGTCTGAACCCCAAATCCTGCTTGAAATTCCTAGAATTTGGAATTTTGTTTTGTTTAAAAACTTAGGGTTCTCGTAGGTGCATGCCAAGTGTCTTGAGACACAAAGACACATCAAATGTGAAAGAGATGTAAAGACAGAAATCTTGAGATAAGGTATTTATATAGGATGAGAAAATGAAATTGAGGATAAGGTACAGGAATAGTAAGAATTTCTTTTACTCTCAAAGAAAATAATGAGCTTATTTTCCTTGATGCTGCAAGCTCAGCGGCAGCAGATCCGGTAGAATGCACCAAAGGCGCAGGACCCAAAGCGACGTAGAGCCGAAAGGCAAATTGGTCTTCTGCAAATGCACCTCAAGCCTCTCCCTGAGCCTGGGGACACAGAGAAAGCATCATAAATGGATCACCAAGGTCAACAGTGGGTTGTAAAGGGAATCTTGGAGAAGTCACGTGCCAGCTGATGAGTGATGTTGTCTGCATTAGGGCCGGTGGCATGAACAACATCAGTCAATAGGAATAAATACACAGAGCAGTGCTGGTCACACAGGATTTGAGACTCATTCTCATTTGCTCTCAGTTTTGTGCTTCTGCCCCATCACACCCACACCTGAACACCCTCTTAGGCTTGGCTCTACTTTTTAAAATCCATTCTATAGATACAGTAAAATATTGTCCTTGTAATGAAGTCTACTTGTTTAGATCCAGAAAGAACTAGTCACACTATCTCTTCATATCTTAAACCTACCGAGTTTCACAGGCATATCTTGGAATCAAGTCTTTCCTTCTTATTTATTTTTTCTAAAGTGTAAGGATTATTAAGAAAGTAAAGGAGTAAAATAATGGCTATTCTCCAGGCAGAGCAGCCTCAAGTCTTTAAAGACAGAAGACCTGTTAGATTTATTGGGCTCTCTATGCAAGTTATAGATGAGAAAACCAAGGACCAGAGATGCTAAATGAAGCCACCTAAGTGACATGGACAATTGAGACTCGATTCCAGACTCTGTCTCCCGTCCATCCCTCTAGACCCTGCAGCTCTGTATGCCGGGCTGTCTCACCTGAAAGCGGAAGGGCGGCACTTTCATCCCATGTAAAGGCATGAGCCACTTCCTGATCATCTGCTCCAGTCTGCTCCTGGGCTGCAGCTTCATCAGCTGTTGCCTGAAGTGGCTCCCCCAGAGCCTGCAGGGCCACCAAGAGAACGGTGGCGGTGAGGAGGGCAAGGGTCCTCATGGCTACAGTGACCTGGAGGAGGGAGAGCAGGAGCAGATGTGTGGGGAGAGAGGAGTTAGCCTGAGTTTATAGGTCTGCAGAGAGAAGCCTCGGAGACAAGAGACTTTGCACCTTCTCAGTGAGAGGAGGGGTGAATTTCATTGGAGATTGTGTGGGATCCCATTGGTCTCAATGTCCCTCTTTTCCTCCTTTGATCTCTCAGCTTTTATTCTAGTGTGAGTCTCTATTCACACTAGAAAGTGTGTGTAGATGGAGCAGGCGTTTGGAGAGGATGGTGGAGATGAGGGTCCTGGCATGTTTTTCCTGTTTCTCACTTCATTACATATTTACTTTTTAATAATCAACCGAAAGATAACAGCAGTGCTTTTGTTCAATAAGTTCAGGGAGCAAACGTGTCATTTTCTGCAGATGGCCCCACTACTCCCTGGAGGTCTACACTCTGGCAGCAGGCATAAATTCCTATCAAGTGAAGAGTCATTTGTTGCAGGCATCAAGGGCGTGACCACCCTCATGAAGGCATGGGGTGAGTAGCCTCCTGTAGGAGCCAGTGTGAAGGGGACCATGACCCTATCACGTGATGGGTGAAATGAACACAGTGATATCGAGGTAAAAAGTTCGTCTACATCCAAAAGAAATTTTTCCTGCTCTACTGAGATGTGAATAAGAATTAAAAATGGTATAAAACTTTGTATACCAAGATAGGATTTGATTTTCATATACATGTGGTCTTTTATCATATGCTACATACACAAATCAACTCAAAATGTTTCGAAGACCCAAACATAGACCTGAAACCATAAAATGATGAGAGGAACGTATGAAGATAACGCTTTGACGCTGATGTTGGTAATGATATCTTTGCTGTGACAGCAAAGACACAGGCAATGAAAGGGAAAATAGACAAGTGGGGCTGCATTGAACATTAAAGCATCTGAAGGGCAAAAATCAAAAAAACAAACAACTGAGTGAGAACGTGACCCAGAACATGGGAGAAAATATTTGCAAACCCTAGGTGGTAGAAGGGGTAAATATCCAAATACATAAGGAAGTCAAACAACTCAAAAGCAAATAACAAGTAACCTGATTGAAAAACAGACCAAGGAGCAGGATAGGCTCCTCTCAAAATAAACTAATGTTTCAAGGAGCTGCTATTGTCTCCATTAGACATGTCAAGTAGGACACGTGTATTTCAAAGCAAATTTCCTGAGTTTCTCTATTAACTTAGCTGGTAGCCAGTGCCCCAGGCAACCACCAGAGGTTCAGAGAGAAATGCACAGCAGGGAATTCACCCACTAGGTCCCTCTGGGGTGGTCCAGGAGTCACAGGTCAGACTGGGGGCACAGCTTCAATGTTGAGACCTCAATGTGAGAGTTTAAGGTTTGTGTTACTTACAGATCCTGAAGTTAGGCAGAGTGACCAGATAGGGCAGACAGCAGTCCTCTGTCCCGGGTCTCCTGTAGCAAGAGCAGCCGTGCACAAACAGGAGGAGACTTCCCTATTTAAGGGTGATTTGGGATCAGGTGTCCTAATATCCTGGGTTACTTTCTGTTGGGTACATTAAATAACTCTGGTGGCAAGGGCAGTTGAGAAATTTGGAGGGACGCTGGGGTCTAGACGTGAGTCCACAGAGGGACCCCACATCTAACTCGGTCAGCCCTGGCCAGGCCCAGGCAGCAACCAAGGATGGATTCCATGACTCCTAACACAATGGACCCCAAGATGCCTGTGCTGATGGCTCAGGCTGAGGTAATTGCACCCAGGGAATATTTAAAGCCCCCAGGAGAGCCTGGCCTGCGTATCACAGGGTACACTCTGTTAGGGAGACAAGTTCACGATTGACACCCATGCACAGGAGAGGATGAGGAATCTTGCCTAAAGCAGCCTCCCCAGTACCTGTGCTCTAACCGTAACAACACATCAAAGCCGACTGGTTGGCTGGGATGTTGCAGACCACCTGATTGAGACTGAATCCCACCTCGCCTTGTGTTACCAGGCAGGGCAGGTTTTGCTGGGTTGGTTAAGGATGCGCACACAGCATGTGGTTCCCTGGAGCGGACAATTGCCTCATTGCTTGGGCAATGGACAGTTTAAGTCTAAACGAGTATCTAGGACCATAGCGGCGAAGGACTCCTGAGTTTGCTACTTGAGACCTAATGTCTCTTGGAAGTCTCTCAGGGAGGCAGCCAAGGTGGAAGCAAGATGGGTGTTAGCTTGCATCACCTGGTGCTGTGTGCTCAAATACCTTGCTCTTAAGCCAATTCTGGGCAGGCTTAAGAGGCTCCATACACACAGCGTGAGTGGGATGATCACCCGTCAATTGAGATACGCAGGATCGAGCACCTGTGGTCCCTCCTGTGTTATTTGAAGAGAATTCCTGGGAAGAATGGAGCACATTTTAAAATGTCCCACTATCCACCCTCTTCCTCCTTCTCCTAGTGAGGTAGATGGGATAAGGTTTCTGGAAATGAGAAAAGACAGCAGTCACTTGAGAGGCAATAAATACCTACGGTGAGGTTGCTGAACCCAGTGTACAGGCCGGGCAGCCCCTGCCGCCATGGGAAGGTCATGCACAGAGCTGGTCCCACAGCCTGGGTGCTCAGGGCCTCCTCTGCAGCTCTGTGTGAATGCGGCAGGCATTGAGCTGTGGAGGACTGGGGGCAGTGGAGTGAGAACTGAAGCATCTCCCTCAATCTTACTGAAGGAGGAGGCGTCTCAAGCCTTGATAGGTGGTCGCTGTGGCAGAGCAGTAAGGTCAGCTGTCCCTCTGAGGAAGCAGCCAGTTCCTAACGAGTGGCAGGCCCAGGAACTTCAGCATTGGAGGAAGTAAGCCCCAGTCTCATCTCAGCATAAGAAGAAATTTGGGCTATTTGGGGAATCTGGGGCCCTGGTGACAGTTTTAGTTTCCAGGGCATTAGTAGGTGCCTGTAGGGTCGCAATGATGAGGTTATAGGGACAAAATATGAAGGGGTGTATATGCGCGAGAGGAAGTTCTCCGGGTTCTGGAAATGCCCCGTGTCCTGCGGAAGTGGAACCTGGACCTGCTTCCTGCACACAGAACACACTCCGGTCCGTAGGCGTTTCCCCAGCACTGCATGAGCGTTATCACTGGAGAGCTGGTTAGATTCGGGCATGGGGTTGTTACACACAGGTCCCCCAAGTTCACAGTTTTTGCACAGCTTCTAGGGCAGCCTTACAATTTGACTGAGACTCTGTAAGTTCCTTGTGCCATAAAGTAATGGGATTACACTGAAGGCAAATGGTGATGTCAGCAAAATTCCACTCCATCATGTCATCACTGGGCTACCCAGCAAAGCACGAGGTAAAAGGAAGCAGCAAGGCAAGGGTTTGCTACTGGACATGAGCCAGCACCATGTCTGGGGGATAGCGAAGCCCGTACCTGCAGCAATAAGGAGAGGCTGTTTGGTGGTGACCTCGTGGTCAAAGTGATTTTCCTCTACAAGGGACTTAAAGAGATAAGTAAGCAAAAAAGAAATGACCCCTTTGAAATGTGTGCCAGGGCATGAACAGATACTTCTCAAAAAGAAAAAGACATAGAAGAGGCTGACAAACATATGAAAAAATGCTTTACATTACTGATCATTAGAGAAATGCGAATAAAAACGTCAATGAGATACTAATTCATACTAGTCAGAATGGCTGTTATGAATATTCAAAAAATAACAGATATTGGCAGGACTGCATAGAGAAGAGAGCGCTTATACACTATTGGGGGAGTGTTAATTTGTTCAGACACAGTGGCAAGCAGTTTAGGGATTTGCCAAATAACACAGAACTCTCATTCCACCGAGCAATCCAACTACTGGGTATACATCCAAAGAAAACAAATCATTCTGCGTAAAAGACACATGCAGTCGTATGTTCATGCGAGCATCACTCACGATAACAAAGATATGGAATCGACCTAGATGCTCATCAGTGGTGTATTAGTTAAAAAAAAATGTGGCGTATATACATCATGGGATACTACAGTCATAAAAGAAAATGAAATTGTGTTGTTTGCAGAAAGATGGATGCAGCTAGAAGCCATTATCCTTAGCGAATTAACACAGGAGCAGGAAACCAAATATCGCATGATCTCACTTATAAGTGGGAGCTACACAGCGGGTACTCATGGACTCATGGACATAAAGGAGGGAAGAATAGGCAGCAGGGACTGGGAGAGGGACCAGGGAGGGAGGAGAGCAAATGTTGTAGGCCTGTCTATTGTGTAGTATGCTCTGTATCTGGGCGATCGGATAAATTGTACCCAAACCCTCAACATTGCCCTATAGATCCACCCTACATATGACAAAGCTGAACATGGACCCAGGAATCTAAAATAAAAGTTAAAAAATAATGAGAATTATTGATGTGTCTTGTTCTGATGAAGCTGTCGTCTCCCCGGATGATCTCTTCGGCAGGGGTGCTGTTGTCTGAGTTAGTGGCCATCCCAGTGGTGGTGGCCTTCCTAGGTGGTCACCCATGAAGGAATGTGGGTTCTGGGCATTCCCTTTACTGCTGCTGTTGCACAGCCTGACAGCTCCTGTGTGTCTGCTTCATCAGCAGCCGTACCAGTAGCACCCGGAGTGATTTCAGGAGTTCAGGGAGCACAGAATGCGCCGCAAGTGGCTCTGAGTCAGTGGAGGCTCCTGGTTCTGCCTTCCTCTCCCATAATTCAGTGTCCTGATGTCCTTCCCTTCCAGGCTTGGCTGTAGCGGTGAGCACTCCAGGCTAGTGCATGGTACTCCTTTCGTGGGACCCACTGGGTTCCCAGCCTGTGTTGAGTTTGCACCTGTTCCTTGTCCAGTGGCTTTCCAACTTTCTTTTTTTTTTTTTTTCGGTTGTGTCTTAAGCTTTCCATTTTTATTTTATTTTTTATTTATTTATTTTTATTATACTTTAGGTTTTAGGGTACATGTGCACAATGTGCAGGTTTGTTACATATGTATCCATGTGCCATGTTGCTTTCCTGCACCCATTAACTCGTCATTTAGCATTAGGTGTATCTCCTAATGCTGTCCCTCCCCCCTCCCCCAACCCCACAACAGTCCCCGGAGTGTGATGTTCCCCTTCCTGTGTCCATGAGTTCTCATTGTTCAATTCCCACCTATGAGTGAGAACATGCAGTGTTTGGTTTTTTGTCCTTGTGATAGTTTACTGAGAATGATGTTTTCCAACTTCATCCATGTCCCTACAAAGGACATGAACTCATCATTTTTTATGGCTGCATAGTATTCCATGCTGTATATGTGCCACATTTTCTTAATCCAGTCTATCGTTGTTGGACATTTGGGTTGGTTCCAAGTCTTTGCTATTGTGAATAGTGCCGCAAGAAACATACGTGTGCATGTGTCTTTATAGCAGCGTGATTTATAGTCCTTTGGGTATATATCCAGTAATGGGATGGCTGGGTCAAATGGTATTTCTAGTTGTAGATCCCTGAGGAATCGCCACACTGACTTCCACAATGGTTGAACTAGTTTACAGTCCCACCAACAGTGTAAAAGTGTTTCTATTTCTCCACATCCTCTCCAGTACCTGTTGTTTCCTGCTTTTTTAATGATGGCCATTCTAACTGGTGTGAGATGGTATCTCACTGTGGTTTTGATGGATTCCCTATTTAATAAATGGTGCTGGGAAAACTGGCTAGCCATATGTAGAAAGCTGAAACTGGATGCCTTCCTTACACCTTATACAAAAATTAATTCAAGATGGATTAAAGACTTAAATGTTAGACCTAAAACCTTTAAAATCCTACAAGGAAACCTAGGCAATACCATTCAGGACATTGGCGTGGGCAAGGACTTCATGTCTAAAACACCAAAAGCAATGGCAACAAAAGCCAAAATTGACAAATGGGATCTAATTAAACTAAAGAGCTTCTGCACAGCCAAAGAAACTACCATCAGAGTGAACAGTCAACCTACAGAATGGGAGAAAATCTTTGCAACCTACTCATCTGACAAAGGGCTAATATCCAGAATCTACAATGAACTCAAACAAATTTACAAGAAAAAAACAAACAACCCCATCAAAAAGTGGGCAAAGGACATGAACAGGCACTTCTCAAAAGAAGACATTTATGCAGCCAAAAAACACATGAAGAAATGTTCATCATCACTGGCCATCAGAGAAAGGCTTTCCAACTTTCATCTCAACTAACACAGAGATTCTTCTCTTGCAGTCCCTTTCACATTTCTTTTGGACTGTCCTAGAACCTTGCAGAACTCTGGAGTTTCAGCAAACAAGTGTTTTGTCTGAAAGTCTTTGCAACACTTTCCCTTCCATGTTTATCCTCAGTCCCCGCCGCAGCCTGATTTTCCCATTTTCTCCACCAGTGTCAACACCCAGTGACAGTAGACATGGCTGAAGCTGTTCTTTCATACACATGCATTTGAAGTTTCAGGGAATATTGAAGTGAGGCTGAACTCTCTATGAGACCCTTGACACCAACAGGTTGAAGGAAATATTCTGGAGAAGCTGTGAGTGAGGGTGCAGATGTGGGCGTGAGAGGAGAGAGGCCTCCAGAGCAGCAAGAATATTCCCACACACGTTGAGGCTGTCTGGTGGCCCCAACAGACACAGTGTGTGTGGATCTCGGGCACACTCCTGAGACCTGGTTTTGAGCTGGTAGGGAAGGGCATTCGTGGAACACAGCGTGCATGTTAGCATGAGGCAGAGCGGGGGTGGGTGGGGATGAACTCTGAGGAGGACGGGCCACATCCCAGCTTCTCAGAGTGCAACGCCCTGTCCCTCCCCTCAGCCATTTGTCCACCCTCCTGCAGGGAGGGTCGTGGTGCTGCCTGTGCCACACAGAGACTCCCGCATTTGCAGATCCACAGGGACAGGCAAGAACTCCAAGTTCGCTGCACTTTGTCCGCCTTTCCCAGCTGCCTCTCTCAGGTTGTCTATGTGTCTGGTGTTGTCGTCTGCAGCAATTTTACAATAAACCATGAAGAAATAACTTCCTTGAGCTGTTTTAAAATGTGGCCCTGAATCCCTGACTCGTTTCACATAAAAATGGAGGTGAAAATGTCTCCTGTTGAATCTAGATTGGGTGACATCTTGACCAGTTGAACACACCTGACTTAGCCCCGTGCCGTTTGTTGGGCTAAGGTCATAAGAAGTTAGTATCTTTCACTTCCTGTGTATTGGATGGTGCTGCAGCCTAAACGGTTTTGTCCCTCTGAAATTCATAGGTTGAAATCACTACCCCAGGTGATATCACGAAAAGGTGCGGCTTTCTGGGAGCTGATAAGTTCAGGAGGGTGGAGTCCTTACGAATAGGATGAGTGCCCCTGAGGAAGAGGCTGCAGAGAGCGCCTTCATGCCTTCTCCCAAGTGAGGAAGCCGTGAGAAGGTGCTGTCTATGAAGCAAAAGGCTGGTCCTCACCAGACACCAAATCTGTTGGCACCTTGATTTGGACACCTCAGCCTCGAGAACACTGAGAAATGTATTTTTGTTGTTTATAAGTCACTTGGTGTATGGTATTTTTTTTTCTAGCACCCCACATCTACTAAGATTGCTGGTGCCTTTGAAGCCCAGATACCATGCCTGGAGGAAGTCTAAGCGTTGCAAAAAGTGAGGAACTGAGCCCACCTGCAAGGACGAGCTAGAGAACCCAGAGCAACCAGCTTTCTAGGAAAACAAAACTGATAAGCAGTGTTTGTAAATCTGTCTGGTTCAAATCCTCCTAGCTATGAGTGGGATAAAAAGTGTCACATCTATCTTTTCTCTCATGAGCTGGCATGACCTGGCCTCAGTGCATCACAGTGTCTCATCCCTCAGCCTGTCAGAGCTCCCACTGAGCCAGCCCAGCACTCCCTGCTACCTGTGTGCAAGCATCTTGGCCCTGAGGTTTTCTGCTCCCAGCAGAACCTCTCCTCTGATGCCCATGGAGGGAGCTATGTCCCAATTGCAAATGTGTGAATGAAGACCTGATCATGCTGTCTTAATTCCCTAAGGTTTGTGGTGTCTTTTAGCACAGCCCTAGATGAACAGAGGGCATTTTCACAGCATTGCTGAGAAATTGGATTTGTACATATTTTGTGTGTTTAAATCTCAGCTTCTCTAAAATATTGATGAAATAGGAATGAATTTTCTCAACTTCTTCCCAAAGTGTCACAAAGAGCCCATCGTGGTGGGGGCATGGAACTGTGGACTCTGTGGAGTGGCTGAAGAGCCCCCCTCACCTATTCTTAGTTTGAATTTTTCCTGTGTGGAGCAGGGGTAGTGTGGGATCCAGGGGGAGTCTCAGTCTCTCCACTGAGTGACAGACTCAGAGGAGGGCATGGGACTCAGGAGTTGGCTGAAACAATGAAGAAAGAAATAGGGGTTTTCTCCTGGATAACAAAAAGGGAGGCTGTGGGGAGATAACCACAGCTCATAAGGCTGTCGCTTGGGGAGTGAGCCCAAGTTAAGATCAAGAGAAAAATGGGGATGATGAAAGGTAAAGACAACAAGGTCTCTTATGCTTTGGATCCTTCAATCAGGGATTTTATGAAGCCAGAATTCTCTGTTAAGTATCAGATGTGTCAGTCAAAATGTTAACTCAGCTTTTTGTGGTTTCTTAGATTTGAATGCAAAACTCAACTAATATGCCTGAAAATGATATCAAAATATTACCTAGCTCAGAGAATCTGACTTAAAGATGATACAGTTCATAAGAACAGGAAATGAGGGTAGATGACAGGTGTTCCTGGTGCAGCCTGGGGAAGAGATGCCTGGGTTATTCCCAGGCACATTTCTGTAGAACAGCCTTATCAATGCTGATCAGCAGGGAAGGAGGGACGGCTACGGGAGAGGCTGGAAGAGCAGCGGGTAAGTCAGCGACAGGGACCTTCATACTTGATATTCAGAGGTGGAGGAATTCCAGGTGGTGGCAGGACCATGGGGTGGAGGGCTGGAACAGAGGTGGGGGTCACTGTCAGCCAGGAGGATACAGCATTGAGAGGTTGGGAGGGTGACTGAGGGGAAAGGTTAGAGTGGGCTCTTTCCCTTAGGTTCTTCATGACTTGTTTGTTTCTTAGTGAAAAAAGAAAAAATTCAGATATTCATAAAATGGAATGAGTACTTTTCAGATCCCTTTCATTCTGGTTTTGCTTGTAGCCAAGTTTAGAAAATGAGAAAAGAAATAGCCAAAGAAACCTATTTCATTTATTGTACAAGAAAAAATTCACCAAGATGTCTCAGAAATGTGAAGGAAGCGCTTATTGTAGACTGGTGAAATAGGAGTCAGAACGTTGCAGTAGGGAGAGCCGTTGGCCTCAACTTCCCTGAAGACAAAGGCAGGAAAGGTGAAACCCTGGGTGAGCTAGGGGAAATGCAGTGGAGGTGGGCACCCACTCTGTCCTCCCTGGGGTCTGCATGGGCTTCCCCATCCATGCAGTGTCCCAGTGGGGTGCCTGGATCCCTGAGCTGCCTCAGCACCCTGCAGCAACAAGAAGGCTACCGTTTTCCTGGTGAAATGCTGTCCCTCCCTCACCCCTTAAACCCTCTGAAGCCGTATTTTCCAGGCAGAATCAGATTCTCAGCGGCTTTAAGGCAACACAAGAGAGTGCGTGTTGCAAAGTGCAGTGGAGCATTTGTGCTTGTGCGTTTTCTGGGTGTGAAGACAACTTTATGGCTGTGAAATCCACGTCTTAGTAGACATGGCTGGAGGGTGCTCTTAATGTGGACATCCCAGTGTGGGGCGCTGTGGTTTCTGTTCCATGCATGCCGCCTTTGCTAACAACCCATTTCCCTCTTAAAGTTGTTTCAGTGAATTTCCTGTAACCCAATGGCTTAAAAGGCAAATGTGTGATCTGGACACGTTCAATAAAACTCCAGGTCTTTATGACAGAGATGATGCTGCTTTTCCTGAGGAGGAATGACTTTTGTGACTGCCTGAAGTTTAAGCTGACACCGATTGTTTGCCCACCCCACGGGAGCTCTTTGAGAGTGGATCCAGAGAAAATGAGGCAGAGGGAAAAGAAAGAGCAGTGGATGCGGAGATTGGTGGTGTGATTTGGGCCTTCGTTTCCATTTGAGTCTGAAGCCCAAACTCCTACTTGAAATTCCTAGAATTTGGAATTTTATTTTTTTTAAACACTTAGGGTTCTGGTAGGTGCATCCCAAGTGCCTTGAGATACAAAGACACAACAAATGTGAAAGAGATGTAAAGACAGAAATCTTGCAACAAAGTATTTATTTTGGATGAGAAAAGGAAATGGAGGACAAGGTACAGGAGTAACAAGAATTTCTTTTAACTCTCAAAGTAAATTCTGAGCTTATTTTTCTTGATTCTGCAAGCTCAGCGGCAGCAGATCTGGTGGAGTGTACCATGAAAGGCGCAGGACCCAAAGCCACGTTATAACAAACGGCAAACTCCTCTTCCGCAAATGCACCTCAAGCCTCTCGCTGAGTCTGGGGACACAGAGAAATCATCATAAATGGATCAGAAGGTCAGCAGTGCTGGTAAAGGGAATCTTGGAGAAGTGATGTGCTAGTTAATGAGTGATGTTGGCTGTATTAGGGCCAGTAGCATGAACAACCTCAGTGAATAGGAATAAATACACAGAGCAGTGCTGGTCACACAGGATTCGAGAGTCACTCGCATTTGCTCTCATTTTTGTGCTTCTGCCCCATCACACACACAGCTGAACACACTCTTGGGCTTGGCTCTACTTTTTAAAATCTATTCTATAGATACAGTAAAATATTCTCCTTGTAATGAAGTCTACTTGTTTGAATCCAGAAAGAATTAGTCAGACTGTCTCTTCATATCTTAAACCTACTGAATTTCACAGACATATCTTGATGTCAAGTTTTATTTTTTAATTTTATTGATTTTCTAAAGTGAAAGGATTGTTAAGGAAGTAAAGGAATAAAAGAATGGTTACTCTCCAGGCAGAGCAGCCTCAAGTCTTTAAAGAGAGAAAACCTGTTAGATTTATTGGGCTCGCTATTCAATTTATAGATGAGAAAACCAAGGCCCAGAGATGCTAAATGAAGCCACCTAAGTGACATGGACCATTGAGACTCGATTCCAGACTCTGTCTCCCGTCCATCCCTCTAGACCCTGCAGCTCTGCATGCCGGCCTGTCTCACCTAAAAGCGGAAGGGCGGCACTTTCATCCCATGTAAAGGCATGAGCCACTTCCTGATCATCTGCTCCAGGCTGCTCCTGGGCTGCAGCTTCATCAGCTCTTGCCCGGAGTGGCTCCGCCTGAGCCTGCAGGGCCACCAGGAGAAGCATGGCAGCGAGGAGGGCGAAGGTCTTCATGGCTGGGGTGACCTGGAGGAGGGAGAGCAGGAGCAGATGAGTCGGTAGAGAGGAGGGAGCCTGGATGTGTAGGTCTGCAGACAGAAGGCTCAAAGACAAGAAACCTTGAACCTTCTCAGAGAGAGGTGTGCATTTCGTTGGAGACTGTGTGGGATCCCGTTGGTCTCAATGTCCCTGTTTTCTTCCTTTGCTCTCCCAGCTTTCACTCTAGTTTGAATCTCTATGTGTAGTGTCTGTGTTGAGTTGGAGAGGATGGTGATGACGAGGATCCTGTCATGATTTTCCTGTTTCTCACTTCATTACATATTTACTTTTTACAATTCTACCAAAGGATAACAGCAGTGCTTTTGTTCAATAAGTTCAGGGTACAAATGTCTCTTCCTGCAGATGGCCCCACTACTCTCTATAGGTCTACCCTGTGGCAGCAGGCATGAGTTCCTATCAAGTGAAGAGCCATTTGTTGCAGGCATCAAGGGCGTGACCACTCTCATGAAGGTATGGGGTGAGTAGCCTTCTGTAGGGGCCAGTGTGAAGAGGACAATGACCCTATCAGGCGACGGGTGAAATGAACACAGTGATATCGAAGTAAAAATTCGTCTACAGCCAAAAATTTCTTTCCAGCTCTATTGAGATTTGAATAAGAATTCAATCCTGGTATATATCTACTGTATACCACCTTAGGATTTGGTGTTCGTATACATGTGGTCCTTTATCAACTCAAAATGGATCGAAGACCCAAACATAGAACTGAAGCCATAAAATGACAAGAGGAACATATGAAGATAACGCTTTGTCATTGGTATTGGTAATGATATCTTTCCTATGACACCAAAGACACAGGCAATAAATGGGAAAATAGATAAGTGGGGCTGCACTGACCTCTAAAGCATCTGCATGTCAAAAAAACAAACCAACAAACAAATAACTGAGTGAAAAAGCAACCCAGAAAATGAAAGACAATAACTGCAAACCGTAAGTGGTACAAGGGGTAAATATCTAAATATATAAGTAAGTCAAACAACTCAAAAGCAAATAACAAGTAACCTGTTTGAAAAACAGGCCAAGGAGCAGGATAGGCTCTCTCCAAATACAAGGATGTTTTAAGGAGCTATTGTTGTCTCTATCGGACGTGTCATGTAGGACACGTGTATTTAGAAGGAATTCCTTGAGTTTCTCCATTAATTGAGCTGGTAGCTAATGCTCCCAGCAGTCACCAGAAGTTCAGACAGAAATGCACAGCAGGGGATTCACCCACTAGGTCCCTCTGGGGTGGCCCGGGAGTCAGAGGTCAGATTGGGGGCACAGGTTCAATGTTGAAGCCTCAATGTGAAAGTGTAAGTTTTGGGTTACTTACAGATCCTCAAGCTAGGCAGAGTGAAGAGAGAGGGCAGACAGCAGTCCTCTGTCCCGGGTCTCCTGTAACAAGAGCAGCCGTGCACAAACAGGAGAGGACTTCCCTATTTAAGAGTCATTTGGGATCAGGTGTCCTAATATCCTGGGTTACTTTCCGTTGGGTATATTAAATAACTCTGGTGGCAAGGGCAGTTGAGAAATTTGTTGGGAAGCTGGGGTTCAGACAGGAGTCCATGGAGGGTCCCCTCATCTGCCTTGGTCAGCCCTGGCCAGGCCCAGGCAGCAACCAATGATGGATTCTCCATGACTCCTAAGACAATGGACCCCGAGATGCCTGTGCTGGTGGCTGATGTTGAGCTAGTTGCAGCAAGGGAATATTTAAAGCCCCCAGGAGAGCCTGGCCTGCATATCACAGGATACACTCTGTTAGAGAGACAAGTTCACGACTGAAACCCATGCACAGGACAGGATGAGGAATCCTGCCCTGAACCAGCCTCCCCAGTACCTGAGCTCTAACCATAACAAGACATCAAAGCCCATTGGTGGGCTGGGATGTTGCAGACCACCTGATTGTGACTGAATCCCACCTGGCCTTGTGTTACCAGGCGGGGCAGGTTTTGCTGGGTTCGTTAAGGATGTGCACACAGCATGTGGTTCCCTAGAGTGGAAAATTGCCTCATTGCTTGGGCAATGGACAGTTTAAGGCCAAACGAATGTCTAGGACCACTGGGGCCGAGGACTCCTGAGCTTGCTGCTTGAGACCTAATATCTCTTGAAAGTCTCTCAGGGAGACGGCCAAGGTGGCAGTGAGTTTGATGTTAGCTTGCATCACCTGGTGCTTCGTGCACAAATACCTTGCTCTTAAGCCAATTCTGGGCAGGCTTAAGAGTCTCCAGGCACACAGCGTGAGTGGGATGATCACTGGTCGCTTGAAATACGCAGGATCGAATTCCTGTGGTTCCTCCTGTGTTATTTGAGGAGAAATCCTAAGAAGACTGGAGCACATTTTAAAATGTACCACTATCCACTCTCCTCCTCCTTCTGCTAGTGAGGTAGATGGGATAAGGTTTTTGGAGATGAGAAATGAATGCAGTCACTCAAGAGACAATAAATACCTATGATGAGGTTGCTGAACCCAGTGTGCAGGCCAGGCAGCCCCTGCCAGCATGGGAAGGTCATGCACAGAGCTGGTCCCACAGGCTGGGTGCTCAGGGCCTCCCCTGCAGCTCTGTGTGAAGGCAGCAGGCATTGGCCTGTGGAGGCTGTGGAGGACTGGGGGCAATGGACTGAGTACTGAAGCTTGTCCCTCAACCTTAAGGTAGGAGGTGGCATCTGAAGCCTTGCTAGGGGTGGTCGCTGTGGCAGAGCAGTGGGGTCTCCTGTCCCTCTGGGGAAGCAGTGATTTCCTGATGTGTGGCAGGCCCAGGAAATTCAGCATTGGAGGAAGTGAGCACCAGTCTCACCCCAGCATAAGAAGAAATTTGGGCTATTTGGGGAAACTGAGGCCCTGGTGACAGTTTAGTTTCCAGGGCATTAGTAGGTACCTGTAGCGTCACAATGATGAGGTTATAGCGACAAGATATGAAGGGGTGTATATAAGCGAGAGGAAGATCTCCGGGTTCTGGAAATGTCCCGTGTCCTGCGGAAGTGAGACCTGGACCTGCTTCCTGCACCCAGAACACACTCCAGTGCATAGGCATTTCCGCAGCACTGCGTGAGTGTTATCACTGGAGAGCTGGTTAGATTCGGGCGTCGTATTCTTACACTCTGTTCTCCCTAGTCTATAGTTTTCCATAACTTGTAGGGCAGCTTTACAATCTGACTGAGACTCTATGAGTTCCTTGCACCGTAAGGTAGTGGGCTTATACTGAAAGCAAATGGTGATCTCAGCAAAATTCCACTCTAATGAGGTCATTTTTGGGGTAATCAGCAAAGCATGAGGTCAGGGAAGCAGCAAGGCAAGGGTTTGGGTACTTGACATGAGCCAGTGCCGTGTACTGGAGATGGCGAGGTCCGTATTTGTGGCAGTAAGGGGAGGCTGGTTGGTGGTGATATCGTGGTCAAAGTGATTTTCCTCTACAAGGGACTTAAACAAATAAGTAAACAAAAAAGAAATGACCCCTTTAAAATGTGTGCCCGGGCATGAACAGATACTTCTCAAAAAAAGACATACAAGAGGCCAAGAAACATGAAAAATTGTTCCACATTACTGATCATTGGAGAAATTCAAAATCAAACCTCCAAGGGATACCACCTCACACTAGTCAGAATGGCTATTATTGAAAAGTTAAAAAATACTGGTATTGGCAAGACTGCAGAGAAAGAGAACGCTTATACACTGTTGAGGGGAATGTTATTGAGTTCAGCCATAGTGGAAAGCAGTTTAGAGATTTCACAAATAACTTAAAATAGAACCACCATTCAACCAAGGAATCTCACTACTGTGTATATACCCAAAGGAAAACAAATTATTCTGCCAAAAAGACACATGTACTCGTATGTTCGTGGCAGCCTCATTCATGATAACAAAGACATGGAGTCAACCTAGATGCCCATCAGTGTTGGACTGGATGTAGAAAATGTGGTACATATACATGATGGGATACTACATTCATAAAAGAATGGAATTATGTCATTTGCAGCGAGGTGGACTCAGTGAAAAGGTGCTGTCTATGAATCACAAAACTGGTCCTCACCAGACACCGAGTGTGTTGGCACCTTGTTTTGGACTTCCCAGCCTCGAGAACACCAAGAAATATATTTCCGTTGTTTCTAAGTCACTTGGTGTATGGTATTTTTCTCCAGCACTCCACATACACTAAGATTGCTTGTGTCTTTGAAGCCCAGATACCATGCCTGGAGGAAGTCTAAGTGTTGCAGATCCTGCTAGCTATGAGTGGGACACTAAGTGTCACACCAATCTCCTCCTTCATGAACCGGCATCATCTGACCTCAGTGCCTCACAGGGTCTCATCCCTCAGCCCTGTCAGAGCTCCCGCTGAGCCAGCACCCCCCTGCCACCTGTTCACGAGTGTTTTGGGCCTGAGGTTTTCAGATTCCAGCAGCACCCCTCCTCTGAGCCTGTGGAGAGAGCCACCTCCCAATTGCAAATGTGTGAATGAAGACCTGATCATGTTGTTTTAATCCATTAAGTTTTGTGGTGTCTTTTCATACAGCCCGAGATGAACAGAGGGCAATTTTCACAGTATTGATGACAAATTGGACTTGTGCTTTTTGTGTGTGTGTAAATCTCAGCTTCTCTAAAATATTGATGAAATAGGACAGAACTTTCTCAGTTTATTCCCAAAGTGTCACAAAGAGCCCATTGTGGTGGGGGCATGGAATTGTGGACTCTTTGGAGTGACTGAGGAACCCTGTCTCATCCATTCTTAGTTTGAATTTTTCCTGTGGGGAGCAGGGGTAGTGGATCCAGGTGGTCTCAATCTCTCCACTGAATGACAGACTCAGAGGAGGGCATGGGACTCGGGAGGTTACTGAAACAACGGAGAAAGAAATAGGGGTTTTCTCCCGGAGATCAGTAACGGAGCCTATGTGGAGATAACCACAATTCATAAGGCTGTCACTTTGGGAGCGAGCCCAAGTTAAGATCAAGAGAAAAATGGGGGTGATGAAAGGTAAAAACAACAAGGTCTCCTATGCTTTGTGTCCTTCAATCAGGGATTTTAGGAAGGCAGAATTCTTTGTTAAGTATCAGGTGTGGCAGTCAAAATGTTAACTCAGCTTGTTGTGGTTTCTTAGATTTGAATGCAAAACTCAACTAATATGCCTGAAAATGATATAAAAATATTACCTAGCTCAGAGAATCTGAGTTAAAGACGGTAAAGTTCATAAGAACAGGAAATGAGGGTAGATGACAGGTGTTCCTGGTGCAGCCTGGGGAACAGACTCCTGGGTTATTCCCAGGCACATTTCTGTAGGAGAACAGCCTTATCAATGCTGATCATCAGGGAAGGAGGGACGGCTGCCGGAGAGGCTGGAAGAACAGTGGGTGAGTCAGCGACAGGGACCTTCATACTTGATATTCAGAGGTGGAGGAATTCCAGGTGGTGGCAGGACCATGGGGTGGAGGGCTGGAACAGAGGTGGGGGTCACTTTCAGCCAGGAGGATACAGCATTGAGAGGTTGGGAGGGTGACTGAGGGGAAAGGTTAGAGGGGGCTCTTTCCCTTAGGTTCTTCATGAGTTGTTTGTTTCTTAGTGAAAAAGGAAAAAATTCAGATATTCATAAAATGGAATGAGTACTTTTCAGATCCCTTTCATTTTGGTTTTGCTTGTAAGCCGAGTTTAGAAAATCAGAAAAGAAATAGGCAAAGAAACCTATTTCATTTATTGTACAAGAAAAAATTCACCAAGACGTCTCAGAAATGTGAAGGAAGCGCTTATTGTAGACTGGTGAAATAGGAGTCAGAACGTTGCAATAGGGAGAGCCGTTGGCCTCAACTTCCCTGAAGACAAAGGCAGGAAAGGTGAAACCCTGGGTGAGCTAGGAGAAATGCAGTGGAGGTGGGCACCCACTCTGTCCTCCCTGGGGTCTACATGGGCTTCCCCATCCATGCAGTGTCCCAGTGGGGTGCCTGGACGCTGAGTGCCTCAGCACCCTGCAGCAACAAGAAGGCTACCGTTTTCCTGGTGAAATGCTTTCCCTCCCTTACCCCTTATCCCCTCTGAAGCTGTATTTTCCAGGCAGAATCAGATTCTCAGCGGCTTTAAGGCAACACAGGAGAGTGCGTGTTGCAAAGTGCAGTGGAGCATTTGTGCTTGTGCGTTTTCTGGGTGTGAAGACAACTTTATGGGTGTCAAATCCATGTCTTAGTAGACCTGGCTGGAGGGTGCTCTTAATGAGGACCTGCCTGTGTGAACTGCTGTGCTTTCTGTTCCATGCGTGCCGCCTTTGCTAACAACCCATTTCCCTCTTAATGAAAGTTGTTTCAGTGGATCTCATGTAACCCTATGTCTTAAAAGGAAAATGTAGAATCTGGCATTGTTCAGTGAAACTCGAATTATTTAGCACAGAGGTTGGTGGTTTTCCCGGAGAAGTAACGATTTTGTGCTGCATGAACTTTAAGCTGACACCGATTGTTTGCCCAGTACATGGGAGCTCTTTGAGTGGATCCAGAGAAAATGAGGCAGAGTGAAAAGACAGAGCAGTGGATGGGGAGATTGGTGGTATCATATGGGCCTTCTTTTCAGTTAGAGTCTGAAGCCCAAATCCTGCTTCAAATTCCTAGAATTTGGAATTTTATTTTGTTTAAAAACTTAGGGTTCTCGTAGGTGCATGCCAAGTGTCTTGAGACACAAAGACACATCAAATGTGAAAGAGATGTAAAGACAGAAATCTTGCGATAAGGTATTTATTTAGGATGAGAAAATGAAATTGAGGACAAGGTACAGGAATAGTAAGAATTTCTTTTACTCTCAAAGGAAATAATGAGCTTATTTTTCTTGATTCTGCAAGCTCAGCGGCAGCAGATCTGGTAGAATCTACCAAAGGCGCAAGTCCCAAAGTGACGTAGAGCCAAAAGGCAAATTGGTCTTCTGCAAATGCACCTCAAGCCTCTCCCTGAGCCTGGGGACACAGAGACAGCATCATAAATGGATCACCAAGGTCAACAGTGGGTTGTAAAGGGAATCTTGGAGAAGTCACGTGCCAGCTGATGAGTGATGTTGTCTGCATTAGGGCCGGTGGCATGAACAACCTCAGTGAATAGGAATAAATACACAGAGCAGTGCTGGTCACACAGGATTTGAGACTCATTCTCATTTGCTCTCAGTTTTGTGCTTCTGCCCGATCACACACACCTGAACAACCTCTTAGGCTTGGCTCTACTTTTTAAAATCCATTCTGTAGATACAGTAAAATATTGTCCTTGTAATGAAGTCTACTTGTTTAGATCCAGAAAGAACTAGTCAGACTGTCTCTTCATATCTTAAACCTACCGAGTTTCACAGGCATATCTTGGAATCAAGTCTTTCCTTCTTATTTATTTTTTCTAAAGTGTAAGGATTATTAAGAAAGTAAAGGAGTAAAATAATGGCTATTCTCCAGGCAGAGCAGCCTCAAGTCTTTAAAGACAGAAGACCTGTTAGATTTATTGGGCTCTCTATGCAAGTTATAGATGAGAAAACCAAGGACCAGAGATGCTAAATGAAGCCACCTAAGTGACATGGACAATTGAGACTCGATTCCAGACTCTGTCTCCCGTCCATCCCTCTAGACCCTGCAGCTCTGTATGCCGGGCTGTCTCACCTGAAAGCGGAAGGGCGGCACTTTCATCCCATGTAAAGGCATGAGCCACTTCCTGATCATCTGCTCCAGTCTGCTCCTGGGCTGCAGCTTCATCAGCTGTTGCCTGAAGTGGCTCCCCCAGAGCCTGCAGGGCCACCAAGAGAACGGTGGCAGTGAGGAGGGCAAGGGTCCTCATGGCTACAGTGACCTGGAGGAGGGAGAGCAGGAGCAGATGTGTGGGGAGAGAGGAGTTAGCCTGGGTTTATAGGTCTGCAGAGAGAAGGCTCGGAGACAAGAAACTTTGAAACTTCTCAGTGAGAGGAGGTGTGAATTTCATTGGAGATTGTGTGGGATCCCATTGGTCTCAATGTCCCTCTTTTCCTCCTTTGATCTCTCAGCTTTTATTCTAGTGTGAATGTCTATTCACACTAGAAAGTGTGAGTAGATGGAGCAGGCGTTTGGAGAGGATGGTGGAGATGAGGGTCCTGGCATGTTTTTCCTGTTTCTCACTTCATTACATATTTACTTTTAATAATCAACCAAAGATAACAGCAGTGCTTTTGTTCAATAAGTTCAGGGAGCAAACGTGTCATTTTCTGCAGATGGCCCCACTACTCCCTGGAGGTCTACACTCTGGCAGCAGGCATAAATTCCTATCAAGTGAAGAGTCATTTGTTGCAGGCATCAAGGGCGTGACCACCCTCATGAAGGCATGGGGTGAGTAGCCTCCTGTAGGAGCCAGTGTGAAGGGGACCATGACCCTATCACGTGATGGGTGAAATGAACACAGTGATATCGAGGTAAAAAGTTCGTCTACATCCAAAAGAAATTTTTCCTGCTCTACTGAGATGTGAATAAGAATTAAAAATGGTATAAAACTTTGTATACCAAGATAGGATTTGATGTTCATATACATGTGGTCTTTTATCATATGCTACATACACAAATCAACTCAAAATGTTTCGAAGACCCAACCATAGACCTGAAACCATAAAATGATGAGAGGAACGTATGAAGATAACGCTTTGACGCTGATGTTGGTAATGATATCTTTGCTGTGACAGCAAAGACACAGGCAATGAAAGGGAAAATAGACAAGTGGGGCTGCATTGAACATTAAAGCATCTGAATGGCAAAAATCAAAAAAACAAACAACTGAGTGAGAACGTGACCCAGAACATGGGAGAAAATATTTGCAAACTCTAGGTGGTAGAAGGGGTAAATATCCAAATACATAAGGAAGTCAAACAACTCAAAAGCAAATAACAAGTAACCTGATTGAAAAACAGACCAAGGAGCAGGATAGGCTCCTCTCAAAATAAAATAATGTTTCAAGGAGCTGCTATTGTCTCCATTAGACATGTCAAGTAGGACACGTGTATTTCAAAGCAAATTTCCTGAGTTTCTCTATTAACTTAGCTGGTAGCCAGTGCCCCAGGCAACCACCAGAGGTTCAGAGAGAATTGCACAGCAGGGAATTCACCCACTAGGTCCCTCTGGGGTGGTCCAGGAGTCACAGGTCAGACTGGGGGCACAGCTTCAATGTTGAGACCTCAATGTGAGAGTTTAAGGTTTGTGTTACTTACAGATCCTGAAGTTAGGCAGAGTGACCAGATAGGGCAGACAGCAGTCCTCTGTCCCGAGTCTCCTGTAGCAAGAGCAGCCGTGCACAAACAGGAGGAGACTTCCCTATTTAAGGGTGATTTGGGATCAGGTGTCCTAATATCCTGGGTTACTTTCTGTTGGGTACATTAAATAACTCTGGTGGCAAGGGCAGTTGAGAAATTTGGAGGGACGCTGGGGTCTAGACATGAGTCCACAGAGGGACCCCACATCTAACTCGGTCAGCCTTGGCCAGGCCCAGGCAGCAACCAGCGATGGATTCCATGACTCCTAACACAATGGACCCCAAGATGCCTGTGCTGATGGCTCAGCCTGAGGTAATCGCACCCAGGGAATATTTAAAGTCCCCAGGAGAGCCTGGCCTGCGTATCACAGGATACACTCTGTTAGGGAGACAAGTTCACGATTGACACCCATGCACAGGAGAGGATGAGGAATCTTGCCTAAAGCAGCCTCCCCAGTACCTGTGCTCTAACCGTAACAACACATCAAAGCCCATTGGTTGGCTGGGATGTTGCAGACCACCTGGTTGAGACTGAATCCCACCTCGCCTTGTGTTACCAGGCAGGGCAGGTTTTGCTGGGTTCGTTAAGGATGCGCACACAGCATGTGGTTCCCTGGAGCGGACAAGTGCCTCATTGCTTGGGCAATGGACAGTTTAAGTCTAAACGAGTGTCTAGGACCATAGCGGCGAAGGACTCCTGAGTTTGCTACTTGAGACCTAATGTCTCTTGGAAGTCTCTCAGGGAGGCGGCCAAGTTGGAAGCAAGATGGGTGTTAGCTTGCATCACCTGGTGCTGTGTGCTCAAATACCTTGCTCTTAAGCCAATTCTGGGCGGGCTTAAGAGGCTCCATACACACAGCGTGAGTGGGATGATCACCGGTCACTTGAGATACGCAGGATCGAGCACCTGTGGCCCCTCCTGTGTTATTTGAGGAGAATTCCTGGGAAGAGTGGAGCACATTTTAAAATGTCCCACTATCCACCCTCTTCCTCCTTCTCCTAGTGAGGTAGATGGGATAAGGTTTCTGGAAATGAGAAAAGACAGCAGTCACTCGAGAGGCAATAAATACCTATGGTGAGGTTGCTGAACCCAGTGTACAGGCCGGGCAGCCCCTGCCGCCATGGGGAGGTCATGCACAGAGCTGGTCCCACAGCCTGGGTGCTCAGGACCTCCTCTGCAGCTCTGTGTGAATGCGGCAGGCATTGACCTGTGGAGGACTGGGGGCAGTGGAGTGAGAACTGAAGCATCTCCCTCAATCTTACTGAAGGAGGAGGCGTCTCAAGCCTTGATAGGTGGTGGTCGCTGTGGCAGAGCAGTACGGTCAGCTGTCCCTCTGAGGAAGCAGCCAGTTCCTAATGAGTGGCAGGCCCAGGAACTTCAGCATTGGAGGAAGTAAGCCCCAGTCTCATCCCAGCATAAGAAGAAATTTGGGCTATTTGGGGAATCTGAGGCCCTGGTGACAGTTTTAGTTTCCAGGGCATTATTAGGTCCCTGTAGGGTCGCAATGATGAGGTTATAGGGACAAAATATGAAGGGGTGTATATGTGCGAGAGGAAGTTCTCCGGGTTCTGGAAATGCCCTGTGTCCTGTGAAAGTGGAACCTGGATCTGCTTCCTGCACACAGAACACACTCCAGTCCGTAGGCATTTCCCCAGCACTGCATGAGCGTTATCACTGGAGAGCTGGTTACATTCGGGCATGGGGTTGTTACACACAGGTCCCCCAAGTTCACAGTTTTTGCACAGCTTCTAGGGCAGCCTTACAATTTGACTGAGACTCTGTAAGTTCCTTGTGCCATAAAGTAATGGGATTACACTGAAGGCAAATGGTGATGTCAGCAAAATTCCACTCCATGATGTCATCGCTGGGCTACCCAGCAAAGCACGAGGTAAAAGGAAGCAGCAAGGCAAGGGTTTGGGTACTGGACATGAGCCAGCGCCATGCCTCAGGGATAGCGAGGCCCGTACCTGCAGCAGTAAGGAGAGGCTGTTTGGTGGTGACCTCGTGGTCAAAGTGATTTTCCTCTAGAAGGGACTTAAAGAGATAAGTAAGCAAAAAAGAAATGACCCCTTTGAAATGCGTGCCAGGGCATGAACAGATACTTCTCAAGAAAAGGCATACAAGAGGCTAACAAACATATGAAAAAATGCTTTACATTACTGATCATTAGAGAAATGCAAATAAAAACCTCAATGAGATACTAATTCATACTAGTCAGAATGGCTGTTATGAATATTCAAAAAATAACAGATATTGGCAGGACTGCATAGAGAAGAGAGCGCTTATACACTATTGGGGGAGTGTTAATTTGTTCAGACACAGTGGCAAGCAGTTTAGGGATTTGCCAAATAACACAGAACTCTCATTCCACCGAGCAATCCAACTACTGGGTATACATCCAAAGAAAACAAATCATTCTGCGTAAAAGACACATGCAGTTGTATGTTCATGCGAGCATCACTCACGATAACAAAGATATGGAATCGACCTAGATGCCCATCAGTGGTGGATTGGTTAAAAAAAAAATGTAGCACATATACATCATGGGATACTACAGTCATAAAAGAGAATGAAATTGTGTTGGTTGCAGAAAGATGGATGCAGCTGGAAGCCATTATCCTTAGCGAATTAACGCAGGAGCAGGAAACCAAATATCGCATGATCTCACTTATAAGTGGGAGCTACACAACGGGTACTCATGGACTCATGGACATAAAGGAGGGAAGAATGGGCAGCAGGGACTGGGAGAGGGACCAGGGAGGGAGGAGAGCAAATGTTGTAGCCCTGTCTATTGTGTAGTATGCTCTCTATCTGGGCGATTGGATAAATTGTACCCAAACCCTCAACATTGCCCTATAGATCCACCCTACATATGACAAAGCTGAACATGGACCCAGGAATCTAAAATAAAAGTTAAAAAATAATGAGATTTATTGATGTGTCTTGTTCCGATGAAGCTGTCGTCTCCCCGGATGATCTCTTGGGCAGGGGTGCTGTTGTCTGAGTTAGTGGCCATCCCGGTGGTGGTGGCCTTCCCAGGTGGTCACCCATGAAGGAATGTGGGTTCTGGGCATTCCGTTTACTGCTGCTGTTGCACAGCCTGACAGCTCCTGTGTGTCTGGTTCATCAGCAGCCGTACCAGTAGCACCCGGAGTGATTTCAGGAGTTCAGGGAGCACAGAATGCGCTGCATGTGGCTCTGAGTCAGTGGTGGCTCCTGGTTCTGCCTTCCTCACCCATAATTCAGTGTCCTGATGTCCTTCCGTCCCAGGCTTGGCTGTAGCAGTGAGCACTCCAGGCTAGTGCATGGTACTCCTTTCGTGGGACCCACTGGGATCCCAGCCTGTGTTGAGGTTGCACCTGTTCCTTGTCCAGTGGCTTTCCAAATTTCATCTCAACTAACACAGAGATTCTTCTCTTGCAGTCCCTTTCACATTTCTTTTTGGACTGCCCTAGCACCTTGGCAGAACTCTGGAGTTTCAGCAAACAAGTGTTTTGTCTGAAAGTCTTTGCAACACTTTCCCTTCCATGTTTATCCTCAGTCCCTGACCCTAGCCTGATTTTCCCATTTTCTCCACCAGTGTCAACACCCAGTGACAGTAGACATGGCTGAAGCTGTTCTTTCATACACATGCATTTGACATGTCAGGGAATATTGAAGTGAGGCTGAACTCTCCATGAGAGCCTTGACACCATCAGAGTGAAGGAAATATTCTGGAGAAGCTGTGGGTGAGGGTGCAGATGTGGGCGTGAGAGGAGAGAGGCCTCCAGAGCAGCAAGAATATTCCCACACACGTTGAGGCTGTCTGGTGGCCCCAGCAGACACAGTGTGTGTGGATCTTGGGCACACCCCTGAGACCTGGTTTTGAGCTGGTAGGGAAGGGCATTCGTGGAACACAGCGTGCATGTTAGCATGAGGCAGAGCGGGGGTGCGTGGGGATGAACTCTGAGGAGGACGGGCCACATCCCAGCTCCTCAGAGTGCAACGCCCTGTCCCTCCCCTCAGCCGTTTGTCCACCCTCCTGCAGGGAGGGTCGTGGTGCTGCCTGTGCCACACAGAGACTCCCGCATTTGCAGATCCACTGGGACAGGCAAGAACTCCAAGTTCCCTGCACTTTGTCCGCCTTTCCCAGCTGCCTCTCTCAGGTTGTCTATGTGTCTGGTGTTGTCGTCTGCAGCAATTTTACAATAAACCATGAAGAAATAACTTCCTTGAGCTGTTTTAAAATGTGGCCCTGAATCCCTGACTCGTTTCACATAAAAATGGAGGTGAAAATGTCTCCTGTTGAATCTAGATTGGGTGACATCTTGACCAGTTGAACACACCTGACTTAGCCCCGTGCCGTTTGTAGGGCTAAGGTCATAAGAAGTTGGTATCTTTCACTTCCTGTGTATTGGATGGTGCTGCAGCCTAAACATTTTTGTCCCTCTGAAATTCATATGTTGAAATCCCTACCCCAGGTGATATCACGAAAAGGTGGGGCTTTCTGGGAGCTGATAAGTTGATGAGGGTGGAGTCCTTACGAATAAGATTAGTGCCCCTGAGGAAGAGGCTGCAGAGAGCTCCTTCATGCCTTCTCCCAAGTGAGGAAGCCGTAAGAAGGTGCTGTCTATGAAGCAAAAGGCTGGTCCTCACCAGACACCAAATCTGTTGGCACCTTGATTTGGACACCTCAGCCTCGAGAACACTGAGAAATGTATTTTGTTGTTTATAAGTCACTTGGTTATGGTATTTTTTTTTCTAGCACCCCACATCTACTAAGATTGCTGGTGCCTTTGAAGCCCAGATACCATGCTTGGAGGAAGTCTAAGCATTGCAAAAAGTGAGGAACTGAGCCCACCTGCAAGGATGAGCTAGAAAACCCAGAGCAACCAGCTTTCTAGGAAAACAAAACTGATAAGCAGTGTTTGTAAATCTCTCTGGTTCAAATCCTCCTAGCTATGAGCGGGATAAAATGTGTCACACCTATCTTTTCTCTCATGAGCTGGCATGACCTGGCCCCAGTGCATCACAGTGTCTCATCCCTCAGCCTGTCAGAGCTCCCACTGAGCCAGCCACGCACTCCCTGCTACCTGTGTGCAAGCGTCTTGGCCCTGAGGTTTTCAGCTCCCAGCAGAACCTCTCCTCTGATGCCCATGGAGGGAGCTATGTCCCAATTGCAAATGTGTGAATGAAGACCTGATCTTGCTGTCTTAATTCCCTAAGGTTTGTGGTGTCTTTTCACACAGCCCTAGATGAACAGAGGGCATTTTCACAGTATTGCTGAGGAATTGGATTTGTACATATTTTGTGTGTTTAAATCTCAGCTTCTCTAAAATAGTGATAAAATAGGAATGAATTTTCTCAACTTCTTCCCAAAGTGTCACAAAGAGCCCATCGTGGTGGGGGCATGGAACTGTGGACTCTGTGGAGTGGCTGAAGAGCCCCCCTCACCTATTCTTAGTTTGAATTTTTCCTGTGTGGAGCAGGGGTAGTGTGGGATCCAGGGGGAGTCTCAGTCTCTCCACTGAGTGACAGACTCAGAGGAGGGCATGGGACTCAGGAGTTGGCTGAAACAATGAAGAAAGAAATAGGGGTTTTCTCCTTTATAACAAAAAGGGAGGCTGTGGGGAGATAACCACAGCTCATAAGGCTGTCGCTTGGGGAGTGAGCCCAAGTTAAGATCAAGAGAAAAATGGGGGTGATGAAAGGTAAAGACAACAACGTCTCTTATGCTTTGGGTCCTTCAATCAGGGATTTTATGAAGCCAGAATTGTTTGTTAACTACCAGGTGTGGCAATCAAAATGTTAACTCAGCTTGTTGTGGTTTCTTAGATTTGAATGCAAAACTCAACTAATATGCCTGAAAATGATATCAAAATATTACCTAGCTCAGAGAATCTGAGTTAAAGACGATACAGTTCATAAGAACAGGAAATGAGGGTAGATGACAGGTGTTCCTGGTGCAGCCTGGGGAAGAGATGCCTGGGTTATTCCCAGGCACATTTCTGTAGAACAGCCTTATTAATGCTGATCAGCAGGGAAGGAGGGACGGCTACGGGAGAGGCTGGAAGAGCAGCGGGTAAGTCAGCGACAGGGACCTTCATACTTGATATTCAGAGGTGGAGGAATTCCAGGTGGTGGCAGGACCGTGGGGTGGAGGGCTGGAACAGAGGTGGGGGTCACTGTCAGCCAGGAGGATACAGCATTGAGAGGTTGGGAGGGTGACTGAGGGGAAAGGTTAGAGTGGGCTCTTTCCCTTAGGTTCTTCATGAGTTGTTTGTTTCTTAGTGAAAAAGGAAAAAATTCAGGTATTCATAAAATGGAATGAGTACTTTTCAGATCCCTTTCATTCTGGTTTGGCTTGTAAGTGGAGTTTAGAAAATCAGAAAAGAATTAGCCAAAGAAACCTATTTCATTTATTGTACAAGAAAAAATTCACCAAGATGTCTCAGAAATGTGAAGGAAGCGCTTATTGTAGACTGGTGAAATAGGAGTCAGAACGTTGCAATAGAGAGAGCCGTTGGCCTCAACTTCCCTGAAGACAAAGGCAGGAAAGGTGAAACCCTGGGTGAGCTAGGAGAAATGCACTGGAGGTGGGCACCCACTCTGTCCTCCCTGGGGTCTGCATGGGCTTCCCCATCCATGCAGTGTCCCAGTGTTGTGCCTGGATCCCTGAGCTGCCTCAGCACCCTGCAACAACAAGAAGGCTACCGTTTTCCTGGTGAAATGCTGTCCCTCCCTCACCCCTTAAACCCTCTGAAGCTGTATTTTCCAGGCAGAATCAGATTCTCAGCGGCTTTAAGGCAACACAAGAGAGTGCGTGTTGCAAAGTGCAGTGGAGCATTTGTGCTTGTGCGTTTTCTGGGTGTGAAGACAACTTTATGGCTGTGAAATCCACGTCTTAGTAGACATGGCTGGAGGGTGCTCTTAATGTGGACATCCCAGTGTGGGGCGCTGTGGTTTCTGTTCCATGCATGCCGCCTTTGCTAACAACCCATTTCCCTCTTAAAGTTGTTTCAGTGAATCTCCTGTAACCCAATGGCTTAAAAGGCAAATGTGAGACCTGGACACGTTCAATAAAACTCCAGGTCTTTATGACAGAGATGATGCTGCTTTTCCTGAGGAGAATGACTTTTGTGACTGCCTGAAGTTTAAGCTGACACCGATTGTTTGCCCACCCCACGGGAGCTCTTTGAGAGTGGATCCAGAGAAAATGAGGCAGAGGGAAAAGACAGAGCAGTGGATGGGGAGATTGGTGGTGTGATTTGGGCCTTCGTTTCCATTTGAGTCTGAAGCCCAAACTCCTACTTGAAATTCCTAGAATTTGGAATTTTATTTTTTTTAAACACTTAGGGTTCTGGTAGGTGCATCCCAAGTGCCTTGAGATACAAAGACACATCAAATGTGAAAGAGATGTAAAGACAGAAATCTTGCAACAAAGTATTTATTTTGGATGAGAAAAGGAAATGGAGGACAAGGTACAGGAGTAACAAGAATTTCTTTTAACTCTGAAAGTAAATTCTGAGCTTATTTTTCTTGATTCTGCAAGCTCAGCGGCAGCAGATCTGATGGAGTATACCATGAAAGGCGCAGGACCCAAAGCCACGTTATAACAAACGGCAAATTCCTCTTCCGCAAATGCACCTCAAGCCTCTCGCTGAGTCTGGGGACACAGAGAAATCATCATAAATGGATCAGAAGGTCAGCAGTGCTGGTAAAGGGAATCTTGGAGAAGTGATGTGCTAGTTAATGAGTGATGTTGGCTGTATTAGGGCCAGTAGCATGAACAACCTCAGTGAATAGGAATAAATACACAGAGCAGTGCTGGTCACACAGGATTCGAGAGTCACTCGCATTTGCTCTCATTTTTGTGCTTCTGCCCCATCACACACACAGCTGAACACACTCTTGGGCTTGGCTCTACTTTTTAAAATCTATTCTATAGATACAGTAAAATATTCTCCTTGTAATGAAATCTACTTGTTTGAATCCAGAAAGAATTAGTCAGACTGTCTCTTCATATCTTAAACCTACTGAATTTCACAGACATATCTTGATGTCAAGTTTTATTTTTTAATTTTATTGATTTTCTAAAGTGAAAGGATTGTTAAAGAAGTAAAGGAATAAAAGAATGGTTACTCTCCAGGCAGAGCAGCCTCAAGTCTTTAAAGAGAGAAAACCTGTTAGATTTATTGGGCTCTCTATTCAATTTATAGATGAGAAAACCAAGGCCCAGAGATGCTAAATGAAGCCACCTAAGTGACATGGACCATTGAGACTCGATTCCAGACTCTGTCTCCCGTCCATCCCTCTAGACCCTGCAGCTCTGCATGCCGGCCTGTCTCACCTAAAAGCGGAAGGGCGGCACTTTCATCCCATGTAAAGGCATGAGCCACTTCCTGATCATCTGCTCCAGGCTGCTCCTGGGCTGCAGCTTCATCAGCTCTTGCCCGGAGTGGCTCCGCCTGAGCCTGCAGGGCCACCAGGAGAAGCATGGCAGCGAGGAGGGCGAAGGTCTTCATGGCTGGGGTGACCTGGAGGAGGGAGAGCAGGAGCAGATGAGTCGGTAGAGAGGAGGGAGCCTGGATGTGTAGGTCTGCAGACAGAAGGCTCAAAGACAAGAAAGCTTGAACCTTCTCAGAGAGAGGTGTGCATTTCGTTGGAGACTGTGTGGGATCCCGTTGGTCTCAATGTCCCTGTTTTCTTCCTTTGCTCTCCCAGCTTTCACTCTAGTTTGAATCTCTATGTGTAGTGTCTGTGTTGAGTTGGAGAGGATGGTGATGACGAGGATCCTGTCATGATTTTCCTGTTTCTCACTTCATTACATATTTACTTTTTACAATTCTACCAAAGGATAACAGCAGTGCTTTTGTTCAATAAGTTCAGGGTACAAATGTCTCTTCCTGCAGATGGCCCCACTACTCTCTATAGGTCTACACTGTGGCAGCAGGCATGAATTCCTATCAAGTGAAGAGCCATTTGTTGCAGGCATCAAGGGCGTGACCACTCTCATGAAGGTATGGGGTGAGTAGCCTCCTGTAGGGGCCAGTGTGAAGAGGACAATGACCCTATCAGGCGACGGGTGAAATGAACACAGTGATATCGAAGTAAAAATTCGTCTACAGCCAAAAATTTCTTTCCAGCTCTATTGAGATTTGAATAAGAATTCAATCCTGGTATATATCTACTGTATACCACCTTAGGATTTGGTGTTCGTATACATGTGGTCCTTTATCAACTCAAAATGGATCGAAGACCCAAACATAGAACTGAAGCCATAAAATGACAAGAGGAACATATGAAGATAACGCTTTGTCATTGGTATTGGTAATGATATCTTTCCTATGACACCAAAGACACAGGCAATAAATGGGAAAATAGATAAGTGGGGCTGCACTGACCTCTAAAGCATCTGCATGTCAAAAAACAAACCAACAAACAAATAACTGAGTGAAAAAGCAACCCAGAAAATGAAAGACAATAATTGCAAACCCTAAGTGGTACAAGGGGTAAATATCTAAATATATAAGTAAGTCAAACAACTCAAAAGCAAATAACAAGTAACCTGTTTGAAAAACAGGCCAAGGAGCAGGATAGGCTTCTCTCCAAATACAAGGATGTTTTAAGGAGCTATTGTTGTCTCTATCGGACGTGTCATGTAGGACACGTGTATTTAGAAGGGAATTCCTTGAGTTTCTCCATTAATTGAGCTGGTAGCTAATGCTCCCAGCAGTCACCAGAAGTTCAGACAGAAATGCACAGCAGGGGATTCACCCACTAGGTCCCTCTGGGGTGGCCCGTGAGTCAGAGGTCAGATTGGGGGCACAGGTTCAATGTTGAAGCCTCAATGTGAAAGTGTAAGTTTTGGGTTACTTACAGATCCTCAAGCTAGGCAGAGTGAAGAGAGAGGGCAGACAGCAGTCCTCTGTCCCGGGTCTCCTGTAACAAGAGCAGCCGTGCACAAACAGGAGAGGACTTCCCTATTTAAGAGTCATTTGGGATCAGGTGTCCTAATATCCTGGGTTACTTTCCGTTGGGTATATTAAATAACTCTGGTGGCAAGGGCAGTTGAGAAATTTGTTGGGAAGCTGGGGTTCAGACAGGAGTCCATGGAGGGTCCCCTCATCTGCCTTGGTCAGCCCTGGCCAGGCCCAGGCAGCAACCAATGATGGATTCTCCATGACTCCTAAGACAATGGACCCCGAGATGCCTGTGCTGGTGGCTGATGTTGAGCTAGTTGCAGCAAGGGAATATTTAAAGCCCCCAGGAGAGGCTGGCCTGCATATCACAGGATACACTCTGTTAGGGAGAAAAGTTCACGACTGACACCCATGCACAGGACAGGATGAGGAATCCTGCCCTGAACCAGCCTCCCCAGTACCTGAGCTCTAACCATAACAAGACATCAAAGCCCATTGGTTGGCTGGGATGTTGCAGACCACCTGATTGTGACTGAATCCCACCTGGCCTTGTGTTACCAGGCGGGGCAGGTTTTGCTGGGTTCGTTAAGGATGTGCACACAGCATGTGGTTCCCTAGAGTGGAAAATTGCCTCATTGCTTGGGCAATGGACAGTTTAAGGCCAAACGAATGTCTAGGACCACTGGGGCCGAGGACTCCTGAGCTTGCTGCTTGAGACCTAATGTCTCTTGAAAGTCTCTCAGGGAGACGGCCAAGGTGGCAGTGAGTTTGATGTTAGCTTGCATCACCTGGTGCTTTGTGCACAAATACCTTGCTCTTAAGCCAATTCTGGGCAGGCTTAAGAGTCTCCAGGCACACAGCGTGAGTGGGATGATCACTGGTCGCTTGAAATAGGCAGGATCGAATTCCTGTGGTTCCTCCTGTGTTATTTGAGGAGAAATCCTAAGAAGACTGGAGCACATTTTAAAATGTACCACTATCCACTCTCCTCCTCCTTCTCCTATTGAGGTAGATGGGATAAGGTTTCTGGAGATGAGAAATGAACGCAGTCGCTCGAGAGACAATAAGTACCTACGGTGAGGTTGCTGAACCCAGTGTGCAGGCCAGGCAGCCCCTGCCGGCATGGGAAGGTCATGGACAGAGCTGGTCCCACAGGCTGGGTGCTCAGGGCCTCCCCTGCAGCTCTGTGTGAAGGCGGCAGGCATTGGCCTGTGGAGGCTGTGGAGGACTGGGGGCAATGGAGTGAGAACTGAAGCTTGTCCCTCAACCTTAAGGTAGGAGGTGGCATCTGAATCCTTGCTAGGGGTGGTCGCTGTGGCAGAGCAGTGGGGTCTCCTGTCCCTCTGGGGAAGCAGTGATTTCCTGATGTGTGGCACGCCCAGGAAATTCAGCATTGGAGGAAGTGAGCACCAGTCTCATCCCAGCATAAGAAGAAATTTGGGCTATTTGGGGAAACTGAGGCCCTGGTGACAGTTTAGTTTCCAGGGCATTAGTAGGTGCCTGTAGGGTCACAATGATGAGGTTATAGGGACAAGATATGAAGGGGTGTATATGAGCGAGAGGAAGATCTCCGGGTTCTGGAAATGTCCCGTGTCCTGCGGAAGTGAGACCTGGACCTGCTTCCTGCACCCAGAACACACTCCAGTGCATAGGCATTTCCGCAGCACTGCGTGAGCGTTATCACTGGAAACCTGGTTAGATTCGGGCGTGGTATTATTACAGTCAGTTCTCCCAAGTCTATAGTTTTCCATAGCTTATAGGGCAGCTTTGCAATCTGATTGAGACTCTATGGGTTCCTTGCACCATAAAGTAATGGGCTTATACTGAAAGCAAATGGTGATCTCAGCAAAATTCCACTCTAATGAGGTCATTTTTGGGGTAATCAACAAAGCATGAGGTCAGGGAAGCAGCAAGGCAAGGGTTTGGGTACTGGACATGAGCCAGTGCCGTGTACTGGAGATGGCGAGGTCCGTATTTGTGGCAGTAAGGGGAGGCTGGTTGGTGGTGATATCGTGGTCAAAGTGATTTTCCTCTACAAGGGACTTAAACAAATAAGTAAACAAAAAAGAAATGACCCCTTTAAAATGTGTGCCCGGGCATGAACAGATACTTCTCAAAAAAAGACATACAAGAGGCCAAGAAACATGAAAAAATGCTCCACATTACTGATCATTAGAGAAATTCAAAATCAAACCTCCAAGGGATACCAGCTCACACTAATCAGAATGGCTGTTATTGAAAAGTTAAAAAATACTGATATTGGCAAGACTGCAGAGAAAGAGAACGTTTATACACTGTTGAGGGGAATGTTATTGAGTTCAGCCATAGTGGAAAGCAGTTTAGAGATTTCGCAAATAACTTAAAATAGAACCACCATTCAACCAAGGAATCTCACTACTGTGTATATACCCAAAGGACAAATTATTCTGCCAAAAAGACACGTGTACTCGTATGTTCGTGGCAGCCTCATTCATGATAACAAAGACATGGAGTCAACCTAGATGCCCATCAGTGTTGGACTGGATGTAGAAAATGTGGTACATATACATGATGGGATACTACATTCATAAAAGAATGAAATTATGTCATTTGCAGTGAGTTGGATTCAGTGAAAAGGTGCTGTCTATGAATCACAAAACTGGTCCTCACCAGACACCAAGTGTGTTGGCACGTTGTTTTGGACTTCCCAGCCTCGAGAACACCAAGAAATATATTTCCGTTGTTTCTAAGTCACTTGGTGTATGGCATTTTTCTCCAGCACTCCACATACACTAAGATTGCTTGTGTCTTTGAAGCCCAGATACCATGCCTGGAGGAAGTCTAAGTGTTGCAAATCCTGCTAGCTATGAGTGGGATACGAAGTGTCACACCAATCTCCTCCTTTATGAACCGGCATCATCTGACCTCAGTGCCTCACAGGGTCTCATCCCTCAGCCCTGTCAGAGCTCCCGCTGAGCCAGCACCCCCCTGCCACCTGTTCACGAGTGTTTTGGGCCTGAGGTTTTCAGATTCCAGCAGCACCCCTCCTCTGAAGCCTGTGGAGAGAGCCACCTCCCAATTGCAAATGTGTGAATGAAGACCTGATCATGTTGTTTTAATCCATTAAGTTTTGTGGTGTCTTTTCATACAGCCCGAGATGAACAGAGGGCAATTTTGACAGTATTGATGACAAATTGGACTTGTGCTTTTTGTGTGTGTGTAAATCTCAGCTTCTCTAAAATATTGATGAAATAGGACAGAACTTTCTCAGTTTATTCCCAAAGTGTCACAAAGAGCCCATTGTGGTGGGGGCATGGAATTGTGGACTCTTTGGAGTGACTGAGGAACCCTGTCTCACCCATTCTTAGTTTGAATGTTTCCTGTGGGGAGCTGGGGTAGTGGATCCAGGTGGAGTCTCAACCTCTCCCTTCAGTGACAGACTCAAAGGAGGGCGTGGAACTCCAGAGTTGGCTGAAACAATGGAGAGAGAAGTAGGGGTTTTCTCCCAGAGATCAGCTGTGAAGGCCAGGGGAAGATGACCACAATTCACATGGCTGTCATCTGAGGAGAGACCCCAACTTAAGATCAAGAGAAAAAAGCGGGAAAAAAAAAGGTAAAGACAAGGTAACTCATGCTTAGAGTCCTTGGATCAGGCATTTTATGAAGCCAGAATTCTTTCTTTTCTTTTCTTTTCTTTTTTTTTTTTTTTTCTTTTTGAGGCAGAGTGTGGTTCTGTCACCCAGGCTGGAGTGCAGTGGCACGATCTCGGCTCACTGCAACTTCCACCTCCCAGGTTGAAGCAATTCTCCTGCCTCAGACTCCTGAGTAGCTGAGATCACAGGCACGTGCTACCACACCCGGCTAATTTTTCTATTTTCAGTAGAGACAGTTTTCACCATGTTGCGCTGTCTGGTCTTGAAGTCCTGACCTCCTGATCCACCCTCCTTGGCTTCCAAAAGTGTTTGGATTACAGGTGTGAGCCATCGCACCTGGGCCAGAATTCTTTCTTAATTTTCAGGTGGCGCAGTCAAAATGTTAACTCAGCTTGTTGTGGTTTCTTAAATCTGAATGCAAAACTCTGCTAATATGCCTGAAAAAGTTACAACAAAAATTACCCAGATAAGAGAACCTGAGGCAAAACGGTGCAGTGCATAAGAACAGGAAATTAGAGCAGATGACAGGTGTCCTGGGTGTAGCCTGGGGAAGAGACTCCCTGGATGATTCCCATGCACAGCCCCGGGGGAGAACCGCCTTATTGATGCTGATCAGCAGGGAAGGAGCGAGGGCTATGTGAGAGGCTGGAGGACAATGAGTGTGTCAGGGACAGGAATTTCATAATTGATATTCAGAGATAGAGGAAATCCAGGTGGTGCTGGAGTTAGGGAGTAGCCATGGGGTGGAGGGCTGGAACGAGGTGGTGGTCCCTGTCATCCAAGAGGACACAGAATTGAGATGTTGGGAGGTTGACTTCTAGGAAATGTTAGAGTGAGCTCTTTCCCTCAGTTTCTTCATGAGTTATTTGTTTATTAGTGAAAATGGAAAAAATGCAGATATTCATAAAATGGAATGAGTTCTTTTCAGATCTCTTTCCTTCTAGTTTTACTTGTAAGCCGAGTTTAGAAAATCAGAACAGTAACAGCAAAAGAAACCTGTTTCATTTTTTGTACAAGTAAAAATTAACCAAGACCTTTTAAAAATGTGAAGGAAGCGCTTATTGAAGGCTGTTGAAATGGGAGTCAGAACGTTGCAATAGGGAGAGCCGTTGGCCTCAACTTTCCTGAAGCCAAAGCGGGAAGGTTAAGCGCTGGGTGAGCTAGCGGAAATGCACTGGAGGTTGGTAGTGGGAGTCTTACAGTGTGATTGGGCCATCTGCCTTTGCTAGTTTGTGCTTATTGGAGTTAGGCTCCTATCTGCCTGCAGAGACAGGGCTGCTGTCCCCTTGAGTAATTACATTTAAAGGGATGAATCATCTGACTTATTCCTTATTTCCTTGTCCTGCCACATGAATGGCTCATTACAGGTAGAAATGGTCTTGCATGTCATTACTAATCCTAGAGCGTACGCACATCCCGGTAAACAGTGTTGTGCCTCATACGAGGCTGAGCAAGTTGCCATGGTTGTTTGGAGACCCTGACACCTCTCCCTGAATTCTCCGTCCCTAGAGTTTGCAGCAGTCATCGCCCACCCTAGACTGCAGTAGCAGAAGCCACACGTGGTGCTCCCAGTGTGCCTTTATCCACACAGAGGAGCAGGGAGGCTCCGTCCTCATCTGCCCATTTCCCTTGGCTTGATGGATGCTTCTCAGCACATCAGCCTGAATTCTACTCCATCCTTCTCTCTGGCAACATCCATTCCTCTGAATTCAGTGGAGGTTGACCCTCATCCTGCATAGCTCTTGCCCTGATACCATTCTGTCCACCAAACATTTTACTCTACCTCTTCTTTTAATCATTCCATGTTTTAAACATATTGATGTACTTGAAGATTCACATGAAATCTTTTTGCCACCTTTAGCCGGAATGGCCTGCTTCTTCTAAGGTCCTAAAGCTTCATGACGCCAAATTGTACCCATGATGTTTTTTCATCTTTCAGCCTTGAATACTTTTATTTATTTTGTTTTTTAAAGGTGTGCTGTCATAGGTTCTAGAAAAGGAAGTGCTCTACCTCTGTTGAATTTAGCTTTTTCCTATGGAATTTAGTAATAACGATTAATAAATAATTTTATTTTGTTATGTGCTATTAGATGTAATTAGTTAATGTACTCAGAACTAATTTATTAACCCCCTACTTTATGTTTCAGTCATCCATGCACTCTGGTGCAACAATAAGCAAAACATGCAGCTTCCCTTCTAGAGTAAGGAAGCAAATGTTACGTACAGTAAGTGAAGTGTACAGGGAGTGAGATGGTTGCAATTCTGTAGTTAGCAATGAGGAAAATCCGGAGAATGGAGGTCACCAGGGGGAACTTGTTGCAATTTAAAATTGAGAGGTCAGAAAAGACCTCAGTGACCAAGTGAAGTTTTAGCTTAGACCTCAGATGCTTGGGAGAAAGTCAGGTGGACCTCTGGCAGATGCCCCAAGATGCAGCCATCTTGATCCAGTTCACAGTTCAGAATACTATGGAAAGTTAATTCAGGGACCACATGATTCCAAGTCTGTGGCAGTCACAGGAAGCAAAGAAGGCTCCTGGGCTTCACAGCGTGATTGCCTATTTGTGTCCTTCACCATCTAAACAAGAAGAAATCTGGGATCATTACCCACTCTGTCCTCCTGGGGTTCTGCGTGGGCTTCCCCATCCATGCAGTGTCTCAATGGGTACCTGGGCCCCTGAGCTGCCTCAGCACCCTGCAGCAACAAGCAGGCTACCATGTTCCTGGTGAAATGCTTTCCCTCCCTCGTCCCTTATCCCCTTTGAAGCTGTATTTTCCAGGCAGAATCAGGTTTTCAGCAGCTTTGGGGCAACACAAGAGAGTGCGCATTGCAAAGTGCAGTGGAGCATTTGTGTGTGTGCGTTTTCTGGGTGTGAAGACAACTTTATGAGTGTGAAATCCAGGTCTTAGTAGATGTGGCTGGAGGGTGCTCTTAATGAGGACATGCCAGTGTGAGCTGCTGTGCTTTTCTGTTTCATGCATCCTGCCTTTGCTAACTCTTAATGAAAGTTTTTCAGTGGATCTCATGTAACTCTGTGTCTTAAAAGGAAAATGTACAATCTGACATTGTTCAATGAAACTCCAATTCTTTAGCACAGAGGATGGTTTTTATTCCCAGAGAAGTAATGATTTTGTGACTGCATGAAATTTAAGCTGGCACCGATTGTTTGCCCCGCACACGGGAGCTCTTTGAGAGTGGATCCAGAGAAAATGGGGCAGGGTGAAAATACAGAGCAGTGGATGGGGAAATCGGTAGTGTCATATGGTCCTTGTTTTCAATTTGGATCTGAAGCCCAAACTCCTGCTTGAAATTCCTAGAATCTGAAATTTTATATTGTTCAAAAATTTGATTTTGCTTTTTGGTACGTGTATCCCAAGTATGTTGACACAGACACATATCACACATTAAAGAGGTGTAAACACAGAAATCTTGTGACAAGGCATTTATTTGGGATGAGGAAAGGAAATTGAGCAGAAGGTACAGGAGTAATAGCAATTCCCTATAGCTCTCAAAGCCAATTTTGAGCTCATTTTTCTTTTTTCTGCAAGCTCAGCAGCAGAATGCCCAGACTCTGCCCAGGTAGAAGCAGGTTCCATAGCGACGTTCTCCTGCCAGGCACAGTGGTATTCTGCAAGCGCAGGCCATGTTTTTCCTTGAGCCTGGGACAGGGAGAGCATCAGAAATTGAGTATGGGGTTAGCAGTAGGTGAGAAAAAGTATCTTGGGGAAGTCACATGCTAGCTGACAGGTGATGCTGGCTGCATTGCAGCTGGTAGCACGAACAACCTGTCAATAGAAATAAATAGGCAGAGCAGTGCTGGTCACACAGAATTTGAGACTCATTCTCCTTTGCTCTCATTTTTGCATTCCTGCCCCATCACACACACAGTTGAACATACCCTCAGGCTTGGCTCCAGTTTGTAAAAGCTCTTCTATAGACAGAGTAAAATGTTCTCTTTGTAGTTAAGTCTACTTGTTTAGATCCAGAAATAACTAGTCTGTCTCTTCATATCTTAAACTTAGTGAATTTCACAGACGTTTCTTGGAATCAAGTCTTTGGAGAAATAACATTTCTCAGGTTTATTTGGCCCTCTGTTCAATTTATAGATGAGAAAATCAAGGCCTAGAGATGCTAAGTGAAGCCACCTCAGTGACATAGATTGTTGAGACCCAACACTGGAACCTGTCTCCCGTCCTTCCCTCTAGACTCAGCAGCTCTGCATGCCTGCATCTCTCACCTGAATCCTTTGGAGCCAAGCTTTCGTCCCATGCAAGGGAAACAACCACTTCTGGGTTGTCTGCTGTAATCTGCTCTGGGGCTGCAGCAACCTCGTCACCTCTTGCCTGGAGTGGCTCAGCCTGGGCCTGCAGGGCCACCAGGAGAATGGCAGCAAGGATGGTGAGGGTCCTTACGGCTGGGGTCACCTGGATGAGGGAGAGCAGGAGCAGATATGTGGGGAGGGAGGAGCCAGCCGGGATTTATAGCTCTACTGGGAGAAGGCTCAGAGACAAGAAACCTTCTTCACCCTTAGTGAGAGGAGGTGTGCATTTTATAAGAGAGGCCCATTGGTCTCAAGGTTGCTTGAATGCTTCTGTTCTCCCAGTTTCATGCTAGTATAAACCTGTACATTTAATGTCTGTGCTAGGTTGGAGCTGATAATGACAAGAAAGACCCTGCTATATTACTCCGAGGTTCACCTGCTTAAATATTATTTACTTTTTAACATTCCAAAAAGAATAGAAATTGCACTTTCTTTTTTTTTTTTTTTTTTGAGACGGAGTCTTGCTCTATCACCCAGGCTGGAGTGCAGTGGCGCGATCTCGGCTCACTGCAAGCTCCGCCTCCCGGGTTCACGCCATTCTCCTGCCTCAGTCTCCCGAGTAGCTGGGACTACAGGCGCCCGCCACCACGCCCCGCTAATTTTTTTGTATTTTGAGTAGAGACGGGGTTTCACCGTGGTCTCCATCTCCTGACCTCGTGATCCGCCCGCCTCATCCTCCCAAAGTGCTGGGATTACAAGCGTGAGCCACCGCGCCCGGCCAGAAATTGCACTTTCATTCGACAGGCTCAGGGCACAAATGCTTCTTATTTTCTGAAGATAGGTACTGCTCTTCTCTGGAGGTCTAGATTCTGGTGTCCTATATGAGTTCCAGTGGAATAGAGAGTAATTCACTTCAGGATTCAGGTGACTTACCATCGTCATGAAGAGGTTTTTGAGGTTATGGGATGAGTAGTCTCCTGTAGGAATCAGGGTGGAGAGGACAATGATTTTATCAGGCTAAAGGTGAAATAAGCTCAGTGACATAGAGTTGTTTAAGTAAAAATAAAAAAAGTTCATTATTTCCAGCTCTATTTAGACTTGAGTAACAACTGACAATTGTATATTTATAGTGTACACTACCTCATGATTTTGTATATGTATGTATTTAAATCTTTATCTCACACCATGTAGAAACATTAACTCAGAATGAATTGAAGACCTAAATGTAACACCTGAAACCATAAACTACTAGAAGTGTATATAAGGATAAAGCTTTTGACATTGATGTAGGTAATGATTTCTTGGCTATGACACCAAAGGCACAGGCAATAAAAGGGAAAATAGACAAGTGTGGCTGCATTTAACGCTAAAGCATCTGCACAGCAAAGGAAACAATTAACTGAGTGAAAAGATAACCCAGAAAATGAGAGAAAATATTTGCAAAACCTACGTGGCAGAAGGGGCAAATATCTGAATACATAAGGAATTCAAACATGTCAATAGCAAAAATCAAACAACCTGACTGAAACACAGACCAAGGACCTAAATAGGTTTTTCTCAAAAGAATGTTCCAAAGACCTGTGATTGTCTCTACTGGACATGTCAACTAGGACACGTGTGTTTAGAAGGAAACTGCTTGAGTTTCTCTATTAACTTAGCTGGAAGCCATTGTCCCAGCAGCCATCAGAGGTCCAGACAGACGTTACCAGCAGGGGTTCACCTGCTGGGTCCCTCTGGGGTGGCCCCACAGTCAGAGGTCAGATTGGAGGCATAGCTTCAATGATGAAAACTCAGTGTAAAGTTTAAGTTTTAGATTACTTACAGATCCTCTAGCTAGGCAGGGCGACCAGAGAGGACAGACAGCAGTCCTCTGTCCCAGGTCTTCTGTAGCAAGGAGCAGCCGTGCACAAGTGGACTTCCCCTATTTAAAGGTCTTTTGGGATGAGGTGACCTAATTTCCGGGGTTACTTTCTGTTGGGTCCATTAAATAATTGTGGTGGCAAGGACAGTTGAGAAATTTGGTGGGAAGGTGAGGTTAAAGTAGAACTCCACAGAGGAACACCTCATCTACCTTGGTCAGCCCTGGCCAGGCCCAGGCAGCAACCAACTATGGATTCTCAACGGCTCCTAACACAGTTGACCCTGTGATGCATTGGCTGTGGCTGAGGTGAACTACCTCCATCAAGGGAATATTTAAAGCCTCTGGGACACCCTGCCTGCATATCGTAGTATACACCCTGCAAAGAGACTAGGATAGGAATGCCGCCTACACACAGAGGAGGATTTGGAATCTGTTTCTAAAGCAGTATCCCGAGAACCTGGGGTCTAACCATAAAAACAAATCAAAGCCATTTGGCTGAGCTGGGATGTTGGAGAACACCCAGGTGAGACTGAGTGCTACCTGGGCTTCTGTTGCTATGTGGAACAGACATTTTTGGGTTCTTCTGAGTTATGGATGTACACGCAGCATGTGGTTCCCCAGAGGGGACAATCGCCTGCTTGCTTGGCCAATGAACAGTTTAAGGTTAAACAATTGTCTAGGATCATCTGGGCCAAGAACTGGTTGAAGCGTTAGCCATCAGGGTGGGGATGGCCTTTTCAGATGGCCACCCAAGAAGGGAAGTGGGAGTCTGGGCATTCACTCTACTGCTGCTGTTGCACAGCCTCTCAGCCCTTGTGGGTCTTCAGAGAAGCATTTAGCAAAAGCTTGAGTGGTGCTTCCTGGAAGGCATAGGAGGTTTCCATCCTTAACTCGTGCGCATCGGAGCACAGGCGTATCCCTGAGCCTGTGATCATGTCTGGATGCTTTCTGTGAATGCAAGGCTCCAACTCTTCAGGCTGCAGTCTGGGTGTGTGCTGCGGCGTCGTGAGCCCATTTGGATTGAAGCCTGTGCATCCAGAGAACTACCTCCTCATCCTTAAAACATGATCTGTGGTTGTGAGGGCTGCTGGTGTTTAAGCATTGGTGCCATGGGGCCCATTCAATATCTAAGAGTTGAGTTGCCCACCTTGGACACAGGTCGGGTTGTATTTGGGGTGCAGCCCCTCTAACAGGGCTTACAGGGAATTCCCCAGTTTTCCAGCCTGAGGTACAAATTCTGACTAGGGCTGCCCTGTTCCAGCAGCCCTTTAGGCTGCCAGGCCTGGGTTTAACAGCTACCCCACAAGCCATTTGTACATAAGATACCAAGCAAGGTCAATCTTAGAGAACACTGACATCTTGTCACTCAGGGCTTTCCTCCCAGTGCTCCCTTATTGACACTGATTATGGGGTTGGCTGGCACCCACTTTTCCTTGGAGACTTTCTCCCCCATGGCCACGTTTGGTGATGGCACTTCCATATGGTCTTTGCCTGACGTAGTTGGTGTCTCTAGTTTGAAGCCTTCTTCTCCTCGTTTACTGCCTCTGACTGCACCCTCGGTGGGTTCTGGAGCAATAATCCCTACTTCCTGCCAGGAGGAGTAAGTGGGAAATATTAGCTAACCTTTAAAACCGGTAAAAACGGGAGCTTTTGCCAGAAGCTGTATGTGAAATGGAGAGGTGTGGTCTAGCAAAAGCCTCGTGGTCCTGCTGGGTGCTAGTGGGCCTGGGGTGTCAGTCCTCAAAAGATCGTAGTTTACTATCCATCCACAATCCATTGTTCAGTAAATGTTTGATGTTGAGATGGTGGATGTCCTGTGATGATATGGGGAGGTCTCATTATTGGAGAGCGTGTAAATGATGTTATCTCTAAGGGAAAAAAGAAGCTAACTCTTCTGTGATCACCAAGGTGGGCACCAAAGTGGGTCTAGCCCAATTGTGATGAGGCGGTGGTGGCTATGGGGTTGAGAGTTAGAAAAGTGATGGCCCTTGGAAGGACCTTGGTGCCTTGGGTGTCCATAGCACATCCAGAGACATTAATAACCATTACTTTAGGAGGCCACCATGCTGCTTGAGGAGGCTGGTGGCTTGGGGACGATGGACTAAAGGAGACTCCCTTAACCCACCCTCGTGTTGTGATGTCCTGAGGTGGGAGCCTCCATCTGAATCAATGATAGGTGTGGTTCTAAAGGAGAAAGCGAAGAAACGCCACGAAAAGAGAACACCTGGTCCACCCAGGGCATAAGGAGCTACAGTCCCTGGAAGACTACATGTGCAGAAGCCCATAGCCAGGACAGGTGTGCTTTGTCCAGAGGCTCTGAGAGTTGCGATGGGCGGTAGTGAGGGCCTCCCCATGAAACTCAGAACCCGGGACCCGGGCGTGGCCTGGAGAGATCACCTGCTGGGCCAGCTACAGACTGTATCCTGCTGTGGCCCCAATGGATGTGAAGGGCTTCTGGGTGATGGCATTGGTGGGCCTCAGCAGAATGGACAAGTGGGGTATTGCTCTCTCCAAAGACGCGATGTCCCAGTACATGGAGGGCCTGCTGCAAAGTGGCTAGCACACTAGTGGTGAGGATTTGGTTTTTAACTGCAAGGGGACTTTGTCAGCCCACTGAGGACAAATTGATGCCCAGAATCTTTACAACAGTGCTGGAGGGGCCATGAGTGTGTCCTGCAGAGACCTGGCCACTGTCCAGGAAGAGGGAGAGCAGGTGCAGCAGCCCTGCCACAGATGTGTGGCCTGGCCCAGGAGGTGGGTTTACATGCAGCACCCAGAGCGATTTGGGGAGCTCAGGGAGAACAGAGACCCTCCAGCTAGCTCAGAGTCACTGGTGGCTCTTGTCCCTGGAGGGGTGGCGTTCTCTGCCCGAACCCAGTCTTGTGCTCTCCTTCCCTCCCATTCTTGGCTGCAGGACTGGGAACCATCTGCTGGGACGTTGCTCTGTGTCTGCCTCATGGCCGTGCTCCCATCCTTGCCTCCTCCGTAGACTGCGGTCAGGACTCAGCAGCCCAGAGCCCCAGCAGGGTCTCAGTCTGTGCTGAGGTCACATCTAGGCATTGCCTTCATCCTTCCCCAGGTGTTTCTCAAACTGCAAACCTCAAATTAGAACAGATTCTTCTCTGTGGTCCTTTTCACTTTTCTCTTTTGGCTGCACCAGAATCTTGGCAGAATTTTGTGGTTTAAACAAAAAAGGTGTTATGTCTAAAAATTTTTTGCAGTACTTCCACTTCCATGTTGATCCATAGCCCCCAACCCCAGCCTGATTTTTTCCACTGATTGCAGCCAGTACAGACAATCAGTGTCCACGCTGTAGACACTATACGTAGATGCAGCTGAAGCTGTTTTTTCGGACACACGCATTTGAATTTTAGGGGATATTGAAGCGTGTGTAGACTCAATAAAAACCTTGACATCATTAGGCTAGGGTAAACATTCTGGAGGAGCTGTGGGTGGGGTTGTAGGTGTGAGAGGAGAGAAGCTTCCAGGAGCAGCACATATATTCTCACACACATTTACGGTGTCTGGTGGCCCCAGCAGACACAGTGTGTGTGGACCTTGGGCAGGGCCCTGGGGTTACGGTTTTGACCCGGTAGGAAAGGGTAGTCATGGAACACAGCACGCATGTTAGCGTGGGGCACAGCGGGGGCTACGCGGAGGTGAGCTCTGAGGAGGACCCTCCACCTCCCAGCTCCTCAGAGTGCTTCGCCCTGTCCGTTCCCTCAGCCCTTTGTCCACTGTCCTGCAGGGAGGGTCCTGGTGCTGCCTGGGCCACACAGTCACTCCCGGGCCTGCAGATCCAGCACAGTCACTCCCGGGCCTGCAGATCCAGGGACAGGTAGGGACTCCAAGTCCCTGCACTTTGTCTGCCTTTCTCCGCCGCCTCTCCCAAGCTGTCTGTCTGTGTGTCTGGTGTTGACATTTGCAGCAGGTTTATTTTACAATAAACCATAAGGAAATAGCTTCATTGAGCTGTTTTAAAATATGGTCCCTAAATTCTTTTACTATTTTTTATAGAAAGGAAGGTTTTTGTTCTCTCCTGTTAGGTCTGGGACGGGTGACATTTTGACCAACGGACTACATGCAACTAGATGCCCTGCTGTTTTCTGGGATCAGGCCCTAGTGAACTGGTGTCTTTTACTTTCTCTGTGTTGGATGGTGCTGTGGCCTGATACGTTTTTCCTCTGAGATTCGTATGTTGAAGTCTTAGACCCTAAGATGATCGCATTAAAAGAAGGGGCCTTTTTGGAAGTGAGGAGGTCAGCATGGTGGAGTCCTCATGAATGGAATGAGTGCCCCCGTAGAAGAGGTCCCAGAGAGCTCCTTCATTCCTTCCACCAGATGAAGACACAATGAGAAGATGCTGTATATGAACCAAAAAGCTGGTTCTCACCAGACACTGATTCTGCTGCCACCTTGATTTGGACTTCTCAGCCTCCACTGGGGATTCCAAGTGGTGGCAGAAGTTAGGGTGTGGCCATGGGGTGGAGGGTTGGAACAAAGAAGATGAAGGGTCACTGTTGTCCAGGAGGACAGAGCGCTGAGAGGACGTGAGGGTGACCTTCCGGGCAATATTAGAGTAACTTGGTTCATGGCATTTTGAATTTTTTTTAGCAGTCCACATGTGCTAAGAGGGCTGGTGCCTTTGGAGCCCAGATACCATGTTTGGAGGAAGATTAAGCATCCCACAGGGAGAGGAACTGAGCCCACCTGCAGGGATGGGCTAGAGAACACAGAGCAACCAGCTTTCTAGGAAAAAACAAAACTCCGATTTGCAATGTTTGTAAATTTCTGTGGTTAGAGTGCTCCCGACTATGGACAGTTTAAGAATTATCACACAACTGGGGGACAGAGCAAGACTCCGTCTCATAAAAAAAAAAAAAAGAATTATCACACAAAAACTCTCTAATGAGCAGGCCTGATCTGGCCCCAGCACATCACAGGGTCTCATCCTTCAGCTTTCTCAGAGTTCCCAGCTGAGCCAGCACCACCTACCAGCTGTGAACGAGTGTCCTGGGCCTGAAATTTTCGGATCTCAGCAGAACCTCTCCTCTTATGCCCGTGGAAGGATCCAAACCCCAATTGCAAATGTGTGAGTGAAGACCTGATCGTGCTGTTTCAATCCACTACTTCCTGTGGTGTGTTTTCACACAGTCCTAGATGAACAGAAGGCACAGTCTTGGTGAGAAGTTAAATGTGTGCATTTTGTGTGCGTGTAAATCTCATCTTCTCTATAATATTGATGAAGTAGGACAGAAGCCTCTCACCTTATTCCCAAACTGTCACAAAGAGCCCGTCGTAAAGGCAGCATGGAATTGTGGACTCTTGGGAGTGACTGAAGAACCCCCCTCACCCATTCTTAGTTTAAATTCTTCCTGCTCAGAGCAGGGGTCGTGTGGGAGCCAGTGAAGTCTCAACCTCTCCCCACAGTGACAGACTCAGAGGAGGCCATGGGACTTGGTGGTTGGCTGGAACAACAAGGAAAGAAGTAGGGATTTTCTCCAGGAGATTAGCTACAAAGGTCATAGAGAGATGACCATGATTCACATGGCTGTCACCTGGGGAGAGACCCCAAAATAAGATGAAGAGAAACAAAGGGAAAACAAAAGGTGAAGACAACAATGTAACTCATGCTTTGAGTTCTTGGATCAAGCAATTCCTGAAGCAAGAATTCCTTCTCAGTTCCAAGATATAGGAGTCAAAATGTTACCTTAGCTTGTTGTTGGTTTCTGACATTTGAATTCAAGACTCCATTAAGAGATCTGAAAAACATCAAAAATACCAAACTCAGAGAACCTGAGGCAAAGATGGTGCAGCGCTCAAGGACAGGAGATGAGAACAGATGACAAGTGTCCCAGGGGCAGCTTGAGACCAGATGACAGGTGTATCGGGGGCAGCTCAGGCATCAGGCTCCCTGGTGATTCCCGTGCACAGTCCCAGGGGAGAATAGCCTTGTTAATGCTGATCAGCAGGGAAGGAGGGGCAGCTACATGAGAGGCTGGAAGGACAGCAGGTGAGTCAGGGATGGGGAGTTACATAGTTGATGTGCAGAAATGGAGGAATTCCAGGTGATGGCAGGAATTAGTGGGTGGCCATGGGTGGAGGGCTGGGGCAAAGAGGAGGGGGTTCACTGTCATTAAGGATCTCAAAGCCTTGAGAGGTAGTGAGAGTGACCTTCTGGGAAATATTAGAGTGAAAAATAACTTCTCATAATCTTAAGTTTCTTTGTGAGTTATGAGGCTTTTAGCAGGAAAAGACAAAATATGCCAAAGTTCAGAAAAGGGAACAAGTACTTTTCTCGTCTCTTACATTCTTTTCTTGTTGTAAACAGATTTCAGAATATCATATAAACAAGCACAAAATATCAACGGCAACAATAACGAGCCAATACCCTTTGTTTAAAAGAAAAATTGCACCAGATGCTTTCTTGAAATGCCAAGGAATTGGTTATTGAGGAATGTCCCAATAGGTGTTAACTCTTTGCAATAGGGAGAGAGTGGAACTCAACTCTCTTGAGGCCAAACACAGGAGAGTTTAAGCCCTAGGGTGAGCTGGTGGAAAAGTACTGGAGGTTGCTGGCAGGAAGGTTGAGCAGTGTGACTGGGCCATCTGTGTTTCCCAATTTATATTTACGGAAGGTAGGCTCCTATCCTCCCACAGAGAAAGGGGTACTTTCTTCTTGGAAAATGATATTTCAAAGGGTTACCTTCATATTTGACTTATTCTTTATTTTCTTCTCCTACCGTATGAGTGGCTTATTTAAAGTTGAAATATCTCGTTGGCATTCCATAAATGTCCTGTGTGTGTGTGCATTCCAATAATAAGCTTTGGGTTTTATTTGAGGCTAAGCAAGTTGCTCCCATTGTTTGGAGACCCTCACACCTCTCCCTGCATTCTCTGTCCTTAGTGTTTGCACCTGTCATTGCCCACCCTAGAGTGCAGTAGCAGAATCTTAATGTGGTTCTACCAGTGTGCCTTTATCCACACAGAGGAGCAGGGATATTCCATCCTCGTCAGCCCCTTTCCCTTAAATTGATGGATGCCTCCAAGAATAACAGCTCGAATTACCAGTTCATCCGTTTCTCTTGCAAAATTAATTCCTCCAAATCCAGTAGACTTAGACCCTGACCTCGCATATCTCTGTCCCTGATATCATTCTCTACAGCGAACATTCTTCTCTAACCCTCCTTTTAATCTATTCAGTTGTAAACATCTTTATGTTCCAGTTTAAGATACACCGTAAAACCTATCCTTGCCACTCCAAGACAAAATGATCTCTTCTTTCTAAAGTCCTAATGTTACATAAAGTCACATTTTACCCATGACATTCTCCTATATTTCATTCTTATAAGATTTTAGTTTTTGAAAGGTCTGTTATCACATGAACTGACATACAGAATTTTTTCCTCTGTAGGTTTCATCTTTTTTTCTATGAAGTTGAGTAATAATAATGCAATTTAGTAATATTATGTGATGCTGGGGATAATTAATTAATCAGAATTAATTTATTGATCCCCAGCTATGTGTTAGGCAGTCATTTGGGCACTGTGGTACAACAATGAGCAAAACTTGCAGCTTCTCTTCTAGCATAGAGAGACAAATGTTACCGAGAGTAAGTGAAATGTATAGGATGTGAAATGGTTTGAAATTCTACAGTTAGAAATAAAGAGAACAAGGAGGATGGAGGTATCCAGGGGAACTTGTTGCAATCTTAAATTGGGAAATCAAGAAAGATTTCACTGACCAAGGGATGTTTTAGCTGAGAGCCCAGGAGCTGGAGGAATGAGCCGGGCGGACTTCTGGGTGAAGGGCAGGTGCCCCAAAATGAAGTGATCCTGGTCCAGTGGACAGTTAGGAATAATTTGCAGAGTTAGTTCAAGGACCACATGACTCCAACTCCAAGGCAGTAACAGGAACCCAAGGAAGGTTGCTTGTTTTTCACCCCCTGAATCATAATATGTGTCCTTCACTGTCTACACAAGGGGGAAGATCTGGGAGCATTTATTTTGTCAGACGCCAAACCACTGTGTCTTCCTTGAGGTCTGCAGTAGGTTCCCCAGCTGTGCCGTGTCTCAGTGAGGTGCCTGGAACCCTGAGCTGCCTCTTGACATAGGCAGAGGCTCAGTCTGGGGCTGAGACTTGCTCGGATCTGCATTGATTGGACGTGGACAGCACCTGCTTCCTTCTCCTGGGTGTTGGACATTTGTGGTTGGTGTTGGTGGTCACAGCTGTGTCTGGACTCATTAGATTGTTTTATTCAAGAATGGTGAATAATCCACTTGAAACACTATTTCTTTCTTTGCAAACTGTGGTCTCTCTGTCACTGTGAGTGTTCTTGGGGCGTTTTACCAGTATCACCCAATAAGAATAGCCAAGGCTTGAACAGACATATTTTTATTCAAAAAATGTGTTGTGGAATCACAAACTAGCACTACTAAATTTGAAGTAAAGTAAAGACTCTGGGGCTCACGCTAGAATCCTTCCCGGGGCTCTGGGGCTCATGCTGGAATCCTTCCTGGGGCTTTGTGGTCATGTTCTCATAGGCTATTTGCAGGATATGTTGAACTAGTATTCAAGGTTCAATGGGCGCCTAGAGAAGGAAAGAGAAGAGAGACAAGAAGGGTCACATCACACCTGAGCAAGATGTCAGCCTGGCCTCAGGGACACCAGTAGTGACCCTGTCCTCTTGGAGGAGAGGAGAAAGACTGGCTCAGGAAGGTACATACCCCACGTGTGCTGTGCCTGGTGGGGAGGCTGCAGTTGGAGGCAGGACAACAGGGGACACTGTGGCCTTCCCGGCAAATGCTCTGAGCATCTCAGAGGGCGCTGAACTCCTGGTTCATTCCCTTTCGCCAGACCTGGTTTCCTGCTCACTCGCTGATGTGCAGGACATTCTGGGTATCAGAACCTCAGCACCCTGCAGTACCAGCCAGGACGCAGATTACTTGGATAGCTTTTCCCTCACTTCTCTTCTCCCGGTGCCCCTTTAAAACTGTATTTTCAGGTAGAATCAGATCCTCTGCAGTTTTAAGGAAACACAAGAGCGTTACCAGATGGAAGATCTTGACTGTGAGTTGTCCAGATTCTTAGTGCATTGAACAAATAATTCAACAAAACGTACAAACAAAGCAACAGAAGAATGAAGCAACAAAAGACAAACCAAAGCAACATGAGAATGCAGTAACAAAAGTACAGATGTATTGACAGTCCACAGAGTGGGAGCTGGTTCCAGCAAGTGGCTCAAGAGCCCCCCAGTTAGGGTTTTTATTAAGCTCAAAGAATTTGGTATGCTGCCTAATCTTGCCTGGAACTGGCTGCACATGCTGTTCTTTCCCTTATGCCTTAACCCTTGATTACCCTACTTCCCTATTGTCCTGTCTCAAGGGTGCATTTTTCAGAATACAGTTGAAGAATCTGCATTTTGTTTGTGTGAAGACAACTTTATGAATATGAAATCAAGATTTTCCCTGGCATGGGTGGAAAATATTGATGATGAGTCTGTTGCAGCGAGGTGCTCGTATGCTTTTTGTTGTACTCATTACAGGATTTGTTTTGTTTTGTTTTTTTGATGGGGTTTCACTCTTGTCACCTAGGCTGGAGTGTAATGGCATGATCTTGGCTCACTGCAACCTCCATTTACCAGGTTCAAGTGATTCTCCTGCCTCAGCCTCCCAAGTAGCTGGGATTACACGCACCTGCTACCACTCTCAGCTAATTTTTGTATTTTTAGTAAAGACGAGGTTTCACCATGTTGGCCAGGCTAGTCTCTAACTCTTGACCTCAGATGATCCACCTGCCTCAGCCTCCCAAAGTGCTGGGATTACAGGCGTGAGCCACCACCCCCAGTCTGGAACCATTTCTTTGGTGCTGGGATTACAGGTATGAACCACCCGGCCCATTACAGCTTTCTTAACTATCCATTCCAATCTCAATTAAATTTTTTGCAATAGAGCTGTGACAACTCCAGGTCTTCAAAGGCAGATGTGTGATCTGGGTCTGTTCAATGAAACTCCAACACTTCAGGAAAGAACATGGTGTTTTTTTCCCTAAGAAGTAGCGATGTTATGATTGTGTAAACTGAAAGCTGACAATGACTGTTTTTCCTAACACGTGGGAGTTACCTTTGAGTGAATCCAATCAAAGTGAAGCAGAGTGAAAAGACAGAGAAGTAGAAGGAGAAATCGGCAGCATAATTTGTGCTTGTAAATCAATTTGTGTCTGAAGCCAATGTTTGTCCTTGATATTCTTAGAATTTGGAGTTGTATTTTGCTTAAAAAGCTTGATTTAGGATTCTGGTACTTGCATCCCAAAGAGTCTTGACTAAGAGGTGCATGACACATCAAACAGGTACAAACACAGAGAACTTGCTACAAAGACTTCATTAGGCATAAGAGAAGAAAATTGAAGACAAGGTAAAGGAGTAATAAAAGTTCTCCTCTAGATCTCAAAGCAAATGATGAACACATTTTCCTCTGTGCTGCATGTTCAGAGGCAGCAGAAAAGACAGCAGATCCCACTATTGGTGCAGGTCCCATAGCGGTGTTTGGAAAAATGACAACCTGATATTCTGCAATAGCAGACCAAGCTCCTGGTTGAGCCTGAAGACACAGAGAAAGCATCAGGCATTGGGACTGGGGTCGGACGCGGTTGGTAAGGAGAATCCCCGTGCGGTTACCTGCTGGGCTGATTGCATTCATCATGGTGGCCACATCACAGCAGCAGCAAGATCAGCTCAATCAATAGGAATCAATGTACACAGCAGTGCTGCTCACAGGCAGGATTAGAGACGCATTCTCATTTGCTCGCTTTTTGTGATGCTGCTGCTTCACACACACATTTGAGTACACCCTTAGGTCCATTCCCATTTGTGAAGTTCCTCTAACAAACAGAGTGAAATATGTTTCTTTCCAAGTGGGTTCTCATCCTTGATGCCAGAGAGACTCCTCAGCATGTTTCCACATAGCATAAGATTACAAATTTTCACTGACTTTGCACAGAATCAAGTATCTTTGGAGGATCCATGTCCATTGAATATCATCTGATTCTGTCTTTTCAGTCTACACTTGAGGAAATCGAGGCCTGGAGAGGTGATCACCTAAGAGAAGAAACCAGCTATTGGATCTGATTCTAGAGGTGCCTGGTTTCCCTCTCTAGACTCCTGGCTCTGCAATGCTGGCGGCTCTCACCTGAAGCTCTAAAACCTGAGCTTATGTCCCCTGTGAAGGAGATGGCAAAGTCCTGGTCGTGTGCCCCAAGCTGTTCCTGGACTGCAGCCTGGTCAGCTCTTGCCTGGAGTGGCTCAAGCCGGGGCCTGGAGGGGCACCAGGAGAATGGCAGTGAGGAGGGTGAGAGTCCTCATGGTTGGGGTCACCTGGAGGAGGTAGAGCGGGAGTGGATGTGTAGGGAGTGAGGAGCCAGCTTGGATTTATAGCTCTGCTTGGAGAAGGCTCAGAGACAGATGCTGCAGTGAGAGGAGGTGGAGCATGTGACTGGGGAAGGGAAGGGCTGCCTTTGCCATCAAGATCCCTTTGATGCTCCTCTGTTCTCCCAGCTTTTATCATAGCATGGGTCTGTTTATTGAGTGTCTGTTCTGGGTCCAAGCCAATAGTGATGATTAGGACCGTGCTATAATTTCCTGTGTCTCATCTGCTGGAACATTTACTTCTTAATGTTCAAAAAAGAAAAGAAACACTGCTCTTATTCAATATGTTCAGGCAATAAATGCCTCTTATTTTGTGAAGATGAGCCCTGCTATTCTTGGTGGTCTAGACCCTGAGGCAAGACCTGGACCCCAGCGTATAGAGGAATTCATTGCAGGATTCTGGGACATTTCCACCCTCGTGAAGGAGGCTTTTGAGGTTCTGGAAGGCATAGTCTTCTGCCACTGCTAGTGTGGAGAGGACAATGGCCTTATCAGGCTATCAGTGAAATAAGCTCCGTGGGATACTAGGAAAAGAGTTGGTCTGAATAAGGTTAAAAATGTTTTTTTATTTCCAACTGTATTGAGAGGAGTGACAATTAGAAATTATATATGTTGAAAGTACACAACCTGATAATTCAACATATATTTACATTTGTACCCTTATCTCACACCATATGTAAAAATCAACTCTGAATGAATTGAAGACCTAAATATAAGTCTTGAAATCATAAAACTTACTAGAAGAACCCATAGGGATAAAGCTCCCTAACCTTGAACTGGGAGATTATTTCTCGGACGTCACATTAAAGGTAGAGGCAACTAAAGCAAAAATAAACCAGTTGGAGTTCATTTAACTGTAAAACATCCGCATAAAAAAGGAAATCATTAACTGTGCAAAAAGGCAACCTAGCAAGAGAGAGAAAATATCTGTAAACCATAGATGTAATAAAGGTAAATATCTAAATATATAAAGACCTTAATAGAAAAAATAAGTATTAATGATAAATGTGACTAAAAAACTAAAAGAAACCGTTATTACATAATTAAAGGAAACTGTGATGACAGTATCTTTTCAAAGGCAGAATATAATAAAGTGAAGTCACGAAGAAACACGTGAAATTCTAGAATTGAGAAGTACAATAATCAAAATGTAAATTTTATTAACGGCTGCTCAACAGTATACTTAAACTGGCAGAACCAAGAATTAGGAAATGTGTATACAGACAGATAAAAGATTACACAGTCCAGAGAACAGAGAAAAAAGACGAAGAAACAAGAATAAAGTTAGAGAAATATGAGACACTATTAGGCATGAAAACACTCAGTGGGTTTAGAGGGGAACTCTCAGTCTGTTAAGGCAGCAGTCCCCAGCTTTTTTGGCACCAGAGACATCTACGACAAACCCACAACTAACATCATACTCGATGGTTGAAAAAAAAAAAGTTGTGCTTTCCTACTGAGCTTAGAAACCAGCCAAGGATATCTGAAGTCACCACTTCTACTCAACATTGTGCTGGAGGTTCTAGGGCAGTCAGTCAAGAAGAAAAAATTAAATGACATCCAGGTTAGAAAAGAAGAAGTAAAATAACCTCTGTTTGCAAAGACATGATCTTTTATATATAGAAAATCCAAAACAATTTATTAGAAAACTATTAGAACGAATAAAGGAGTTTAGCATGGTTGAAAAATAGACCAGTGCACAAAAATCAATTGTATTTTTCTTTCATAATAAACTTCTCAAAAATGAAGCTAAAAACTCCTTTTACAAGTAGCTTCAAAACGAACATAGCTAGTCAGTGAATTAACAAAAATGTGCAAAACTTATACTCCCCAAACCACAAAAAGTTGAAAAGTTTTTAAGAATATCTAAATAACTGGAAAGAGATCTTATGCTCATGGACTGTAAGGCTTAATGTGAGATTTCAATGCTTCCCAAACTGATCTACAGGTTCAGCTCAATCTATCTCAGAATCCCTGATGACTTCTTTGTAGAAACTGACTAGGTGATTCTAAAATTTATATGGAATAGCAAGGATCCCAGAATAGCTAAATAATCTTGAAAAAGAAGAAAAGATTCCTGTTTTCAAAACATCCTACAAAGAAACAGTAAGCATGACAGGGTGGTACTGCTGTAAAGATAGACATAGATCAGTGGAATAGAATTGAGAGTTCAGAAGTAAAAATGTGTCTATGGTTATTAACTCATTTTCTGCCATGGTGTCAAGGGCATTCAATGGAGGCAAGAAAATTCTTTTCAACAAATGGTTGAACTAGATGGCCACAAGCATCAGAACGAGTTGGACCCTACCTCACACTATATTTAAAAGCTAATTCAAAATGGGTTAGAAATCTAAATGTAAAATCTAAAAGCATAAAACTTTTATAAGGAAACATAGGGGCAAGGCTTCATAACCTCTGTTTGGCAATGGATTCTTAGATATAATATTAAAAGCATGAGCAACAAAAGAAAAAACAGATAATTGGATATTATCAAAATTAAAATCTTTTGTGTTTCAAGTGACAGTATCAAGAAAGTGAAAAGGCAGCTCACAGAATGAGACAAAATACTTACAAATCACATATCTCATGAAAGACATGTATCCAGAATATATGCAGACCTCTTATGATAAACGCTTAAAGCTAAAGAAACAAATTTAAAAGTGGGCAAAGATCTCCTTAGACATTTCTCTAGGGAAGACATACAGATAGTCAATAAGCACATGATAAAATTCTCAACATCATTATTGATTAGGGAAATTCAAATCAAAACAATAGTGAAATACTGCTTCATATCCACCAGGGTTTTCTAGAATCGAAAAGGTAGATAATAGACAAAAGCTCTCGAGGATGTGGAGAAATTTACTGCTGTGGTGTAAAATGGGGCAGTCTCTGGGGAAAACAGTTTTAGAGATTCCTTAATAAGTTAAACATAGAATTACCCTGTGAACTAGGAATTCCCCTCCTAGGTATATACCCAAAAGCTGTGAAAGCATATGTCCACACAAACACTCATGGGGAAGAGCAAGAAGCCAGACACAAAAGACCATGTATTACATGATTCTGTTTATATGAAATATCTAGAATAGGCAAATCTATGGGGACAGAAAATAGCTTAGTGGTTGCTCAGAGGTAGAGGGATGGGAATATAGGAAGGGAGGAATGGAAAGTCCTTGGGTTCTTTATGAAGTGATGAAAATAAATTTAACTGCGGTTATTGCTGCACATATCTGTGAATACACTAAACACCACTGAATTCTGCACTTTAAATGTGTGAGTTGTATGTCATGTTAATTTTATCTCAATAAAGTAGCTTTAAAAAACCAAATAACATGAAAAATGATATAACCAATTTTTTTAAGTTACCAAATGCATTTCCTTTCTCTATATATGGTGCACTAGTGGTTTGGGGCCAAATATAAAATAAAATATGCTTGGCGTGATGGAAATTGTGTTATATTGCTACATGAATTGTGGTTTATTATGTGACCTGGATTAGTGTAATCTGAGAGATATTTGTCGTTACGTTTTTCCAAGCAAATGTTGTTTACTCAAATGTGGAGGCAATTATTACTGCTTTTCTTCACTCCCGACTTTTTTGTAAGATTGTGTGTTCAAAAAGCTCTTTTGGGACAACTAAAATGTTAAGTATTTTATGCTATATGATACTATTATCATTTTTGTTTGTTTGTTCGTTGTGGGATGGAGTTTGCACTGGTGCCCAGGCTGGAGTGCAATGGTGGGACCTCGGCTCACTGCAACCTGTGCCTCCCGGGTTCAAGCAATTCTCCTGCCTCAGCCTCCCCAAGTAGCTGGGATTACAAGCATGCACCACCACACCCTGATAATTTTTGAATTTTTAGTAGAGACAGGGTTTCACCACATTGGCCAGGCTGGTCTTGAACTCCTGACCTCAGGTGATCCGCCGTCCGCCTCAGCCTCACACAGTGCTGGGATTACACATGTGAGCCACTGCGCCCAGCCTATCATTTATTTTTATTGTGTATGTTGTTGCATTTCAATGTAATCATCAATTATAAAATGTCTCCCCCATTTCACATTTCATAAGAGTGAAGAGGTTTTTTTAAAAGAAATTTTCTAGAATAGAGGATGTGACATAATTTTGTTCTCTTTTGAAATTGGAAAAGTAAGGATTTTTATAAGATTTCTAGGCAGGGCAGAGAACTCAGTTGTGATTTAATTGGATTTACGGCGTGGGGACTTTTTCTCAGAATCAAAGTGAAGGTGAGAACAACATACAATTGATGTGGCCTTAGCATTTGGCATTTGCCCAGAGAGATGAGAGAGCAGGGGGAAAGGAACGAGGTCCTCATTCAATAGTGATTAAGTGACGGAACATAGACCAGGGCTGGATGTGAAAGAATTAAGAGTTTGGACAACTGATTGGGAAATAGTGGTGTTCCTAGAGAATGGAAGTTTTGACGACATTGAGTGACAGTATCAGAACGGCCGAGTCAGAAAGATTGAGGGGTGGGGACGAGGCAGGGTAGGATGCTGGAATCTGCATTTTTAAGGTGAGAGTATCTCCAAGTGATAAGAAGATTGATGTTATGGCTGTGGAGTGGGTGAATAAAACAGAGTATAAGGAAGGTTTCTGAAACCAACAGGTCAAGGATCCCTGAGGTGTTGTTGGGAGCCATGTGAGAGCAATGCCATTTCCCACACCACAGCAGGTGTCCTCAAACCCAGAGCTCTGAACCAGAAGCACCTGCATCACCTGGGGACACGGTAGCAATACAAACTTCTGCATCCCATCTCAGACCTACTGAGTCATAAACCCTGTGGAGTGGGTCCCAGCAATAGTGTTTTACTGAGACCTGTGCAGACCTGGTGGAAGTTTACTGCTCATAGACCATCATCACTCAGGACAAAGACTCTTTCTCCCAGGTCCTTAGAAAAGCAATGGACATAAATGCTTTCTGTTAAATCCCATTGCTGAGGTCTGTGCAGAGTGAAAGAATTCTGAAACTTTTCAGCGATTTCCAGAGATGTGCATTTTGTGTGTAAATGCATTTGTTTTATATTTACTTGAACTTGACATTCATTTATCCACTGTGAGGTGGCCTTTTAAACCAAGGCCCAGGTTTCCAATTAAACCTGCCTCCTTCACCCCCATTTTTTTTGAGACAGAGTCTTGCTCTGTCACCCAGGCTGGAGTGCAGTAGCACGATCTCAGCTCACTGCAACCACTACCTCCTAGGTTCAAGCGATTCTCCTGCCTCAGCCTCCCAAGTAGCTGGGATTACAGGTGCACACCACCACACTCAGCTAATTTTTTTTATTTTTAGTAGAGACAGGGTTTCACCGTGTTGGCCAGGCTGGTCTCAAATTCCTGACCTCTACTGATCCACCCACCTCAGCCTCCCAAAGTGCTGGGATTACAGGTGTGACCCACCATGCCCAGCCCTTCACCCCAAATTTTGCTTGTTCATTGTGAATTAAAGCTGTCCACATCACTTTCCCCACTTGCTCAAGGGGAAGACAACAATTACCCTATCACCTGGCAGTCCTAGCCAGCAGCTATTACTCAGCTACCCTGGTCTATCTAAGAGGACAAGATTCTTCTAAGGATAAATGGTCTTGATTTCCTGGTCTTGACCTAAAGGGGAATTCTGGAATCGTCTGATCTACCTTTGGGAAATAAGAAGTGGCCCTCGCTTACTCTATGGAACAGAAGATAACACAGCCTAGTCCACATGGTGGTTGGTAAACGTACAGACAGACGGGAACATACATACATACAGGGACTCTTATCAGGATCCGTATCACGACTCACGAAATCATCAGAGGCACCAAGCAAATAGATGGCACACCTGGAAAAAGAAGAACAGCAAAGGGCTTTGGAGACAATAAGGGAACTTCAAATGGTTTGCTTTCCTCTCTTCCCTCTCCTCCCGGCCCCCATACTCACATATGTACAAAGGTCCAAGCCCTATTCAGCAAAGCCCGTTACTCTTGGGTCCAGCTTTCAATGAACAAATGGAAACACAGGGTGGGTGTATTTCTCCCTCATTAGCCATCAGGATCATGCAGCTTCGTGAGAAGTAACGACTGTCCCCTGTGATGACCGGTGGTCATGAGGACCTTATCTCTGCTCAGTGCCCTTCTCTCGTTCACCCCACCCCACATCGAAGCCGGAGCATTTTCACTGAAGTTCAATCTGTTTGTGCCAAGGGCTGTTTCTCCTTTTCTCCTCAGTAGCTTCAGTATATTTCCACCTTGAGATGTCCTCAGTTATCAGAGGGCGACTTAGCAGTGCCCATGCTGTACTACAGTCAAGGAGAACCTGCTCTTACAGAAAGCTGGGCCAGCAGAGCCACAGTAGCACCTTAAGGACAGCAGGCGGCGCTCCTGCCCCTCATAAAGTTACCCTGGAGGAACTGCGTAGGTACACTACTGAATAGCGGTGTTCAGCAAATTCTTTTTTTTTTTGCTTGTTGTTGTTGAGACAGAGTCCTGCTCTGTCGCCCAGCCTGGAGTGCAGTGGCGCGCGATCTCGGCTCACTGCAACCTCGCCTCCCAGGTTCAAGCGATTCTCTTGCTTCAGTCTCTCGAGTAGCTGGGATTACAGGCACACGCCACCATGCCAGGCTAATTTTTTTTGTATTTTTAGTAAAGACGGGAGTTCACTATGTTGACCAGGCTGGTCTCGAACCTCACGTGATCCGCCCACCTCGGCCTCCCAAAGTGCTGGGATTGTAGGCATGAACCACCAGGCTGAGGCTGTCTGGTGGCCCCAGCAGACGCAGGGTGTGTGGACCTTGGGCAGGGCCTTGGAACATGGTTTTGACCTGGTAGGGAAGGGCAGTCTTGGAACATAGCGTGAGTGTTAGCGTGGGGCAGGGCGGAGGCTGCGTGGGGGTGAGCTCTGAGGACTGTCCACCTCCTAGCTCCTCAGAGAGCACTGACCTGTCCCTCCCCTCAGCCCTTTGTCCACCCTCGTGGAGGGAGGGTCCTGGTGCCGCCTGTGCCACACAGCGACTCCCACGCCTGCAGGTCCAGCTGGGACAGGCGGGAGCTCCGAATCCCTGCCCTTTGTCCGCCTTTCCCAGCCACCTCTCACAAGCTGTCTCTGTGTCTGGTGTTGGCGTCTGCAGAAATTTTACAAAAACTATGAGGGAATAACTCCCTTGAGCTGTTTAAAATGCATCCCTAAGTCATTGACTGTCCTCACGCAGAAAAGGAGGTTTACTTGTCTCCTGTTGAATCGAGACCGGCTAACATCTTGGCAAACTGAATGCATCTGACTTAGTGCCATGCTGTTTTTCTGGGATCGGGGCCTGATGAACTGGTATCTTTCACTTCCTCTCTATTGGATGGTGCTGCAACCTGAATATTTTTGTCCCTCTGAAATTCATATGTTAAAATGTTAAACCATTACTTGATACTATAAGAGGTGGGAGCTCTTGGGAGGTAAGAAGGTCAGGAGGGCACAGGCTTTATGAGTAGCATTAGTGCCCCTATAGAATATGCCCCAGAGAGCTCCCTCTCTGGTGAGAGGGCTCACTAGATGAGAATACAGTGAGAAGATGCCATCTATGAATCAGAAAAGCGGCTCTCATGACACCAAATCTCCTGGCACCTTGATTTAGACTTATCAGTCCGTGAGAAACACATTTCTGTTTTTATAAGCAGCTTGGTTTACGGCATTATTTCACTAGCAGCCCAGGCAGACTGAGAGCGCTGGTGACTTTGGAGCCCAGGCACCATGCTTGGAGGAAGTGTAAGTGTTGGACAGAGAGAGGAACTGAGCCCACCTACAAGGACTGGCTAGAGAATGCAAAACAACCTGCTTTCTGGGAAAACAAACAAACGAACAAAAAACTCTGATGTGCAGTGTTTTTAAGTTTCTATTCTTAAAATTCTCCCAGCTATGGATCACTTAACAATTATTTCACAAAAACTCCTCTCTCATGAGCCAGCATGATCTGACCCCAGCACATCACACAGTCTCTTCCCTCAGTCTTGCTGGAGCTCCCACCTGAGCCAGCACTGCCTGCCCCTGTGCAGGAGTGTCCCAGCCCTGAGATGTTCGGATCCCAGCAGAACATCTCCTCTGATGCCCCTGGAGGGAGCCAGGCCCCAACTGCAAATGTGTGAGTGAAGACCTGATGGTGCTGTTTCAGTCCTCTAAATTTTGTGGTGGCTTTTTACAAAGCAGCAGGTCAACAGGGAGAGAAATTCTCACTGTCGTGGACAGAAGTTGGACTTGTGCACTTTTTGTATGTAAACTTTTGCTTCTCTAAAATATCGATGGATCTTCTCACTTTATTTTCAAAGTGTAACACAGAGCCCATTGTGGTGGGGGAATGGGATTGTGGACTTTTTCCAGTTACTGACTGATCCCCTGTCAACTCTTCTTAGTTTCAATTCTTCCTTGGGGAGTGGGGCGGTATGGAACCCAGGTGTGGTGCCAACCTCCGCTCTCAGTGACAGATTCAGAGGAGGCCATGGGACTTGGGTGTTGCCTGGAACAATGGGAAGGAAGTAGGGATTTTCTCCAGGAGATCAGCTACGAAGGGCACAGAGAGATGACCATGATTCACATGGCTGTCACCCGGGGAGAGAGCCCAAAGTAAGATCAAGAGAAATAAATGGGAAAAAGGTGAAGACAACAATATAACTTGTGCTTTGAGTCCTTAAATCAAGTATTTCCTGAAGCCAGAATTCCCCCTCAATTCCAAGATATAGGAGTCAAAATGTTAACTCAGCTTGTCATGGTTTGATGTTTGAATTCAAGACCCCACTAAGATGTCTGAAAAACTTCAAAAATACCAAACTCAAGAGAACCTGAGGCAAAGATGGTGCAATGCACAAGGACAGGAGATGAGAGCAGATGACAGGTGTACGGGGGGCAGTCTGGGCATCAGGCTCCCTGGTGATTCCCATACACAGCCCCGGGGAGGGAACAGCCTTGTTGATGCTGATCAGCAGGGAAGGAGGGATGGGTACATGAGAGGCTGGAAGGACAGCGGGTGAGTCAGGGATGGGGAGCTTCATAGGTGATGTTCAGAGCTGGAGGAATTCCAGGTGGTGGCAGGAGTTAGTGGGTGGCCATGTGGTGGAGAGCTGGGACAAAGAGGACGGGGAGTCACTGTCATCCAGGAGGACAAAGCACTGAAAAGTTGGGAGGGTGATCTGCCAGGAAATATTAGAGTGGACTCTTTCCCTTAGTTTTTTTTATGAGTTATTTAGCTTTTAGTGGCAAAGGAAGAAATACACAACTTCAAAAAAGGAAACAAGAACTTTTCTCATCTCTTACATTCTGGTTTTGTTTGTAAGCAGAGTTCAGAACAAACAGAGATACAGAAAAAAACAACTCTGTACTTTTCTTGTGAAGAAAAATTTCACCAAGACTTTCAAGAAATGTCAAGGAAACGTTTATTGAAGACTGTTGCAATAGGAGTCAAAACGCTGTAATAGGAAGAGCCGTTGGACTCAACTTACCTCAAGCCCAAGGCAGGAGAATTTAAGCCTCGAGGGGAGCTAGCAGGGTAGTTCTGGAGGTTGTTAGGAGGGAAGTTGGCTAGTGTGATTGGGCCATCTGTGTTTGTTAATTTGTGCTTGTTGGAGTAAGGCTCATATCCACCCACAGAGACAGGGCTGCTGCCCTCTTGGGTAATCACATTTATAGGGATGAGGCATCTGATTTATTGTTCCACCACACGAGTGGTTCAAGGTAGAAAATCTCTTGTATGTCATCAGTGAACGTAGAGTGTTTGTGCCTCCCAGTGAACAGTTCTGGGTCTTACTTGCGGCCGAGCAAGTTGCCCTGGTTGTTTGGGGACCCTCACACGTCTCCCTGAATCCTCTGTCCCTAGAGTTTGCAGCAGTCTTCGCCCACCTTAGACTGCAGTAGCAGAAGCCACATGTGGTGCTCCCAGTGTGCCTTTATCCACACAGAGGAGCAGGGAGGCTCCGTCCTCATCTGCCCCTTTCCCTTGAGTTGATGGAGGCTTCTCAGCACATCAGCCTGAATTCTACTCCATCCGTCTCTCTGGCAACATCCATTCCTCTAAACTCAGTGGAGGTCGACCTGACCCGGCATATTTCTTGCCCTGATATTATTCTCTCCACCGAACATTGTACTCTACCCCTTCTTTTAATCTACCCACCTTTTAAATACCTCTGTGTTTCACCATGAAGTCTTTTCTTGCACTCAAAACCAAAATAGTCTATTTCTTTCTTCTAAACTCCTATTGCTTCGTGAAGCCACATTTTCCCGAGGATATGTTTCTATACATCAGCCTTCAATGTTTTTAATTGGCTTTTTTTTCCATGCTGTCACAGAAACTTGATATATGGACTGCTTTGTGGCTGTAGTTTTCATTTTTTCCTATGCAGTTTAGTAATAATGATCTAATTTTATTTCATTATGTGATATTTGATATAATTAATTAATTTTATCAGAATTAATTTATTGATCTCTTACTATGTGCTAGGCAGTCATCTGGACACTGTGGTACAATAATGAGCAAAACATGCAACTTCTCTTCTAGAGTAGGGAGGGAAATGTTGCAGAGAGTGAGTGAAGTGTACAGAATGTGAGACCGTTACAATTCTACAGTTAGAAATAAAGAGAACAAGTGGGATGGAGATTGCCCAGGAAAGTTGCTGCACTTTAAAATTGAGAAATCAGGAAAGACCTCAGTGACAAAGTGAAATTTTGGTTTTGGGAAATGAGGTCTGGGAAATGAGCCAGGTGTACTTCTGGGTGAAATGCAGATGCCCCCGGGTGGAGTCAGCCTGGCCCAGCCCACAGTTTGGAACAATATGGAACGTTAGTTCGGGGACCTCAGGACTTTGAAGTAGTGGCAGTTACTAGAAACCAAGGAAGGCTCCTTGCCTTCACAATCTGAGGTTCTGTGTGTGTCCTTCACCATCTAAACAAAGGGAAGGGTGGGATCGTTTGTCTGTCGGAATGCCTGTGTCCTCCCTGGGATCCGTGTTGGGTTCCCCGGTCGTGCAGTGTTTCAGTGAGGTGCCGGGACATCTGAACTGCCTCTTCAGACAGGCAGAGCCTCCGTCTGGTGCTGAGACCTCCTCGGAATCTCATGGGGTGGATGTGGGAAACACCTGCTCCCTTCTCTTGGGCTCTGGGAGTTTGTGATTGGTGTTGGTGGTCACAGCACTGCCCTTGAGATGTTTTGGTCAAGAATGGTGAAAACCCACTTGAAATGCTGTCCTTTTCTTTGAAGTCTGCAATCTCTCTGTCCCACCCAAACTCTTGTGTCATTTTACCAGTGACCACCTAAGAGTAGCTATGGCTTGAATATAGGTTTTGGTATGTTGTGTTTCTAATTTCATTTGTTTCAAGCCGTCTTTAAATTTCCTTATTTTTTTATTGACCCATTGGTCATTCAGGAACATGTTGTTTAATTCCATGTGTCTGTACAGTTTCCAAAGTTCCTCTTATCATTGATTTCAAATTGTATTCCACTGTGGTCAGAATAATACTTGATATAATTTTGACACACTTGATATAGTTTTGACTTAAAAATTTGTTGAGAGTTGTTTTGTGGACTAACATATGATCTGTTCTGAAGAATGTTCCATGTGCTGATGAGAAGAATATATTCGGCATCAGTTGGATGAAATATGCTGTAATTGTCAGTTAGGTCCATTTGGGCTAGAATGTAGTTCAACTCTGATGTTTGGTTTTGTTAATTTTCTGTTTAAATGATCAGTTCTTTATTGAAAGTGAGTTGTTGAAGTTTTCTACTATTTTTGTATTGCAGCTAATCTCTTTAGATCCATTAATATTTGCATTTGAATGCTCTTTGAATTTTTATATACTTTTGCTAAATTGACCACTATATCATTATGTAATGACCTTATTTGCCTCTTTTTGTAATTTTTGACTTGAATTCTATTTTGTCTGATAGAAATATGGCTACTGTTGCTCTCTTTTGGTTTCCATTTGCATGGAATATCTTTTGTTATCCCTTCACTTTCAATCTATATGTGTCTTTATAGACGAAGTAATTTTCTTGTAGGGAGCATATAGTTGGATTTTGATTTTCAATCCATTCAGCCAATGTATGTCTATAAATTGGAGAATTTACTTCATACTTAATGTTATTATTGACAGGTAAGAACTTACTATTACCATTTTGTTACTTATTTTCTGATTGTTTTGTAACTCATCTCTTCCTTTTCTTTCTTCTTTTATTACTTTCCTCCTTAGCGGTTAAATGATTTTCTCTGGTAGTGCTTTAATGCTTTGCTTTTAAAAAAGTGTATGCATGGCTGGGCACGGTGGCTCACGCCTGTAACCCCAGCACTTTGGGAGGCTGAGGCGGGCGGATCATGAGGTCAGGAGATCAAGACCATCCTGGCTAACCCGGTGATACCCTGTCTCTACTAAAAATACAAAAACTTAGCCAGGGGTGGTGGCTGACGCCTGTAGTCCCAGCTACTTGGGAGGTTGAGGCAGGGGAATGGCCTGAACCCAGGAGGCGGAGCTTGCAGTGAGCTGAGATCACGCCACTGCACTGCAGCCTGGGTGACAGAGCGAGACTCTATCTCAAAAAAAAAAAAAAAAAAAAGTGTATGCATTACAGGTTTTTGCTCTGGGGTTACTATGAAGATTATAAAATGTTTATAAGAAGTTATTTTCAACAAATGATAACTTAACTTTGATCACAAACAAAGTAGAAGAAACTAACAAAGAGAGAAAAACCTAAAAAACTCTATACTTTAACTCCCTCCCCCGCAACATTTAGACTTTTTTGGTCTCAATGTACATCTTTTTATATTGCCTATCTCTTAGCAAATTGTTTTATTTATTATTTTTGATAGATTTGCCTTTAAGTATTCATACTAGAGATATGAGAGATCTACATACCACAATTATAGTATTAGAGTATTCTAAAATTGTCTGTGTACTTACTTTTACCAATTAGTTTTATACCTTCAGATGTTTTCTTATTGCATGTTGGCATCATTTTCTGAAAGACTAAAGAATTTCCTTTCATAATTTTGTGTTAAGACAGACAGGTCTGGTAATGAATTTCCTCAGTTTTTGTTTGTCAGGCACAATCTTTATTTCTACTCAATATATAAAAGATAGCTTTGCTGGGTACACTATTCTTGGTGGGAAGATTATCCGTCAGCCTGTCCCCCAGCACTTTGAGCATATCATCCCTCTCCTTGTTGGTCTGTAGGATTTCCACTGAGAAGTTTCTAGCCAGATGAATTGGAGCCTCTTTATGTTTAATTTGCTTCTTTCTTCTTGCTGCTTTTAGAATCCTCTGTTTATCCTTTGAGAGTTTAATGACCATATGCCTTACAATAGTCTTTTTTGTGTTGAATCTGTTTGATGATCTTTAACCTTCCTGTACCTAGATATTTATATCTTTCTCTATATTTGGAAAGTTTTCTATTATTATTTATTTCAGCTTTGTAGCCCTTGCCCTCTCTCAGCTCCCTTTTGAAGGTCAATGACTTTTAGATTTGTTCTTTTGAGGTATTTTCTATATTTAATAGGTATTCTTCATTCTTTTCATTCTTTTTCCCTTTTTTCTCTTCTTAGTTTGTATTTCAAATAGCCTGCATTTGAGCTTACTGATTTTTTTTTTTACTTGATCAATTCTGTTATTAATAGTCTGATAGTTTTCTGCTAGGCAGTTTATTTTCTCAGTTCCAGGATTTCTATTTGATTTTTAGAAAATGATTTTGATATACTTGCTAAATTTTTCTGATAAATTTCTGAATTACTTTTGTGCGTCATTGCAAAGTTTGCTGAATTTCCTAAAAACTGCTGTTTTGAATTATTGAACATTGCCATCTTCTTAGGATTGGTCACTGGCTCCTTTGTCCATTGGGGGAGGTTATCTTTTTCTGTTTGCTCTTGTTTCTTATGCAACATGAGGTACACCAAAGACTAAAGGATGGGCTACCATGTACCAGGCCTCCATTTCTTCATCTCTCAAATCTAGATAATTGTCTCCTTCCTATCTCATGTGTGGTAGGGAAAGCATTTGCTGTGATGCCTAACACAATGGGGGCAATGAATGGATATTAACCAATATTCCCATATTTCCTTGATCCTAAGATGGGAGCTGTCTTATATTATTTTTTCGTTTCTGTAACTGAATACCTAAGACTGGGTAACTTACAAATAAAATACATTTTTTTCTTACAACTCTGAAGGCTGGGAAGTCTGAGGTTTAGGGGCTGCCTCTGATGACGGCGTTCTTGCTGATAAAGAATCTCTGCAGTCCTCAGTGGTGCAGGGTATCACATGGTGAGGTGGGACACACTGAGAGGAACTGGCTTTTACAACAGACTCACAGCAGACTCACTCTTGTGAGAATCTACTAACACGTTAATTCATGAATGGGTTAATCCATTCGGGGGCATAGAGCCCTGAAGACCCCATCACCTCTTAAAGACCTCACCTTTTAATAGTGTTATATTGAGGATTAAGTTTCAACATGAACTTTTGGAGGACATACTCAAATTATAGTAATACCAATTACATAATTATAGAAGTTTATCAAAGTAAATCAAAGCAAAACCACTATCAGATTACATTTACACATAGATGTAAGATGCATCAAAAGTTTTAGAAGCAAGGCTGGGTGTGGTGGCTGGAACCTGTAATCCCAGCCCTTTGGGAGGCCAAGGCGGGTGAATCACCTGAGATTGGGAGATCGATACCAGCCTGGGTAACATTGTGAAACCCTGTTACTACTAAAAGTATAAAAAATTAGCTGGGTGTGGTTGCATATGCCTGTAGTCTCAGCTACTTGAGAGGCCAAGGCATGAGAATTGCTTGAACGTGAGAGGCAGAGATTGCAGCTGGCTGATATCACACCACTGTACTCCAGCCTGGGTAACAGAGTGAGACTCTGTCAAAAAAAAAAGAAAAAAAAAAAAAACCCAACAACAGTTTCACGCATTTAATCTGTGAAAAACATGATCTAGAATATGATAGAACTAGGATATTATTAAAGTCCTTCTAAAGAACTAGAACAAGATTGAAATACAGAGAAGACTTAGAAGATTGCTCAGTAAAACTGAAGGTCTATTGTAATGGTTAATTTTATGTGTCAACTTGGCTGGTTTGCAGTGGACCAGATATTTGGTCAAACATTATTCTGGGTATTTATGTAAGGGTGTCTTACTGAATGTGATTAACTTTTAAGTTGGTGGACTTTCAGTGAATTAAATTGTCTCGCATAATGTAGGTGGTCCTCATCCAATCAGCTAAAGGCTTGAATAGGGAAAAGGTTGACCTTCCCTGGGCAAGAAAGAATTCTGCCAGCAGACAGGCTCTAGACTTGAACTGCAACTTTGAGTCTTCCCTGGGTCTCCAGCTTGATGGTCCATCCTGGAGATTTTTGACTTGCTAGCTCCTTAGTCACATGCGGCATTTACTTAAAACAAATCTCTCTATACATACACATTCTTTTGGTTCTGTTTCTCTGGAGATCCTTGACCAAGACATACAGTTTAGGTAGACGCTTTATTTGTGTGATCACCTGAATTTTCTGCAGCAGAGAACAGGAAGATCTGCAGTTAGACTGACTGGGGTTGGGACATGAGAATGAGGATGTGTGGGATGGAAAGATGAGGAGATATATGCAGGACATGGTTAAAATGAGAGTGAAGTGCCTTTTATCAGACCTTTTTGTTTAGGTCCATGCTGAGCCAAGAATTTCCATTAACAGTTAGAAAAAGCTTCCCATTGCCTGAAGGAAGGGTGAAGAACATCTTCTGTCTATCTTGGTTTTTGCGTAACTTGCTGTCCTCCTGACCAGAGACTTGATGATCAATTTAATAGCTTTGGGCCCGAGGAGACATTTATTTTGTTTCTTACTATAAGTTTTACTCAGGATAGTAGAGCGTAGGGTATTCTCCCCCATGACCTTGGAGTCCTACTCCATGGAAGTTATACATATCCCCTGATCACTGCGCTAATATAAGACAAGAGTCTTAGCTTCAAGGGAAAAGTGGTCATTGAAGAGATCTGCCTGGGAAACCCAGGGTTCTTTATACTGTAGCTGCTCAGAATGGAGCAGCAGAGCCTCTAACAAACTCCCACATTGTAGCTGATGTTTACATAAAGGCTGATGAGGAACAGGAGGTGCTATTCAAGTTTCTTATAAAAACAGAACCCATTGGCCCAGCACAGTGGCTCATGCCTGTAATCCCAGCACTTTGGGAGGCCAAGGTGGGGAGATCATTCAAGGTTAGGAGTTCGAGACCAACCTGGGCAACATGGTGAAACCCTGTGTCTACAAAAAATACAAACCATTAGCAGGGTGTGGTGGCACATGCCTGTAGTCCCAGCTACTCAAGAGGCTGAGGTGTGAGGATCATTTGAGCACAGGAGGTCAAGGCTGCAGTGAGCCAAGATAGCACCACTGTACTCCAGCTTGGATGGCTAAGTGACACACTGTCTCAAACAACAAGAACAACAGAAAACCCAATTATATTCATTTTTGCTATTTTGTTATTGCCCTATGATGCTCAAATTGTGCATCATTGGAATGCAAAGACCAGTTAACTTAATGTAAATCAGAATTCTCTATACAAAGGAACCATACGAAACACCATGTAACAAAGCAAAAGGAAAAAAAAGCAAAAAGAAAAGAAAACTAAAAAGGTCAAACACACTAAGTTTACTGCTTGAACTTTATTTTGGAGAGTGAAATTTAGAAAGACACAAGGTACACAGAGTAAAATGTTTTTCTTTTTTCAGGACCTTGGATTGAATCCTGCACTGCTTTGGTTTCTATCTAGGAAGCTCAGCGACAGCAGAGTCTATAGCGGCGGCCACTGATGTAGCACCTCCCGGAGTAGGACTCAATGGCAGCACAAAGGCCGCTTCGGCAATAGCACGTGGATCTTGCCTGAGAATCTGTGGAAAAAAGAGAGGGTCAGGCACAGTGAGGGAGCTGGGAAAAAGGACAGGCACAGGCAGACTAACTGAGATAGTCTAAATAAGAGACACTGTATCAGTCATGTTAGGATGGAGAAAATTAATGTCTTTGTCATAAATGGCAAGAAATCTTACTAGCTATGTGTTAGTCATGCAAGATCATAGTTTTTTTCCCCATCTGAGTCTATCCAGGACATATTTATTACCCTGGTCCAACAATATACCTCTCAACCTCAGGTTACTTACTCTTCATTCTGCTTAATCCACACCCATAATCTTGACCTCCATGTATAATTTCCATGTCCTAACAAGGCTCCCTAAAGCAACTGGATCAGTTTCTGAAATGCTGCATTGTGCAAGCTCGTGTCATGGACTCAAATACTTTGGTGCTCAGGGAGTCTTTGAAGACTTTCCACATTCAAATTCTTCATTCTCTGTCTCTCCCTTTTTTTTTTTTTAACATTTTACATATTTACTTGTTTTAATTGACAAACAATAATTGTGTATATGTATGAGACACAATATGATGTTTGGATCTAAGTATGTATTGTAGAAAGATTTAATCAAGCCTATTAACCTACATCGAAACACACCTATAGGTTCCTCTCTAGGTTCTAAAACTTTTCTAATGGACAAAGTAAAACATTCTCTCTATAAGTAAGTCTACCAATTTAGACCTACAGAGAATTAGTCAGTGTAGCTCTTCCTATCTTAAAAGTAGCAAATTTCACAGAAATATCTTGGAACTAAAAGTCTTAGAAAAAAGAAAATCTTTTAGATTTATTTGGTTGTCACTGATTAATTTATAGATGAGAAAATCAAGGTCTAGGAAGATTAAGTCAAGTCACTCAAGTGAGGTAGATCTTTCCACACTTGACTTCAGATCCTTTCTCCAATCCTTTTGTTCTAGATTTTGCAGATCTGCAAGATTGATGTCTCCTACCTGAGGCTCTAAGAGTAGAGAGTCCATTTCCTGCAAAGGAGACAGCAAGGTCCTGGTTGTCTTCCCCAGACTGCTTCTGGGTCGCAGCCTCATCAGCTCTTTCCTGGAGTGACTCAGCCTGGGCCTGCAGGGCCACCAGGAGAATGGCAGCAAGGATGGCGATGGTCCTCATGGCCGGGGTCACCTGGAGGAGGGAGAGCAGGAGTGGATATGTGGGGAGTGAGGAGTCAGCCTGGATTTATAGCTCTGCTGGGAGAAGACCTGAGACAGAAGCTGCAGTGAGAGGAGGTGGGCATGTGACTGGGAGGGGAAGGGCTGCCTTTGCCCTCACGATCCCTTTGATGCTCCTCTCTCTCCCAGCTTTCATCACAGCATGAGTCTGTATGCTTAATGCCTCTTCTTGATCCAAGCTGTTAATGATGATAAGGACATTACTATCCTGTTCTGTTTCCCATCTGCTTGAGTATTTACTTTTATATATTGAAAAAAGAAAAACAACAGCGCTTTCATTCAATAAGTTTGGGGATCAAATGCCTCTTGTTTTCTGAAGATGTTCCCTGGTACTCTCTGGATGACTCTCTGGGATCAGACCTGGGACCCAGCGGAGTAGAAAGTTAATTCATTGCAGGATTCAGGGATATTACTAACCTCATGTAGGAGGCTTTTGAGATCTTGAGGTGAGTAGTCTCCTGCTGGGACCAGTATGGAGAACAATGACCTTATCAGGCTATAGGGGAAATGAGTTCAGTAAAATAGTAGGCCAAGTTTATGAGATTAAAATCAAAATTCTGATTTAGTTCAAGAACTTGGTGTGATCTGAATGCATCACATAAAATGCGTAGCAGGTACTTCTCTCCACTTTGAGGAACATCAAAGTAATTTAGGTGCCTACAGCCCCTTTCCAAGTTTTTTTTTTTTTTTTTTTTTTAGTTTGGAAAATTGTAAATCATGCACAAGGAACAACATTCAAAAGGTAGAAGTAATGAGCTCTCATTTCTACCCCCAGGCCTTCAGTTCTGTCCCAGGAAACCATCACTATTAACAGTTACACATAGTATTCTGCACTTTGCTTTTTTCACCTGCAACATGGGCACTTTGTATATCAAAACACATGGAATGCTATTATAATTTTTAATAGCCTTATACTATCCCAGGGTTTGTATATGCCATCACTTATTTTTTTGTACTGATAAAATATTATAAAATTATTACAATTTTGTTATTCTTAAACTTTTGCAGTAATAAGTAAAGTTACAGTGATTATCTTGTATATATGTTCTCTTACTCATATGGGTAAACTTATAGAAATAGAATTGCTGTGTCAAAGAATGCATCTTAAGCCAACATAGTGGCACATGCCTGTATTTCTAGCTATTTGAGAGGCTGAGGTGGGAGGATCATTGGAGACCAGGAGTTCGATACCAGCCTGACAACATAGTGAGATCTCTTTCTCAAAAAAAAAAAAAAAAGAGACTATATCTTACACATTTTTTAAGGTATTACTACGTATTTCCACAATATTACCATATTTGATCCAAATCCTTTGGTGCTCAGTGGGCCCTTGGAGAGCCTCTACATTTGAATTACTCATTTAATTTTTTTCAAATTTATTTATTTTTCATGGAAAAATAATTTTGCATGTATGTGTAGGGTATGATGTGATGTTTGGACTGATATCCACATGGCAGAAACATATAAGCTAATTAAGATAGCCATCACCTCACCAACTTAATTTTTTAAGGAGAATTACAAATAGATTCCTTTAGCAGTTTGAAAGATACATCACTATTAACTGTGGTCACTATGCAGTGCCATAGGTCACTAAGACTCTCCAGCATAAGTGAAACTTTGTTCTCTTGGCTCAACATCTTCTCTTTTCCTATCCCTCCCTCTCACCCACCTCCACCTTCTGATAACCACCTTTGTACTCTCATTCCATAAAATCCACATTGTAACATTCCATATATAAGTGATATCATATAGTATTTGTCTTCCTGTGCCTGGTTTATTTCATTTAGCACATTGTCCTCTGGTTCCATCCATGTTGTCATGAATGAAGAATGTCCTACTTTTTTTTTTTTTCTTTTGAGACGGAGTCTTGCTCTGTCTCCCAGGCTGGAGTGCAGTGGCGCGATTCCGGCTCACTGCAACCTCCGCCTCCCGGGTTCACGCCATTCTCCTGCCTCAGCCTCCCGAGTCGCTGAGACTACAGGCGCCTACCACCAGGCCCGGCTAATTTTTTTGTGTTTTTATTAGAGACGGTGTTTCACTGTGTTAGCGAGGATTATCTCGATCTGACCTCGTGATCCGCCCCCGTCGGCCGCCCAAAGTGCTGGGATTACAGGCTTGAGCCACCACGCCCGGCCAACTTCCTTCTTTTTTGAGGCTATATAGTATACCCTGTTGCATGTATACCACATTTTCTTTATTCATTCATCCACTGATGAGTATTTAGGCTGATTCCATATCTTGCTTATTTTGAATAATGCTGAAATGGACATGGGAGTGCAGATTCTTCTTTGATACAGTGATTTCAATTTCTTGGGAGATCTACCCAGAAGTGGGATTGCTGGGTCATATGGTAATTCTATATTTAGTGCTTTGAGGAAACTCCATACTATTTTCCAAAATGGCTGCACTAATTTACATTTTCACCAATGGCCTACAAGGGTCCCCTTTTTTTTATATCCTCACTGACACGTATTATTTTTCTATTTGTTAAAAGCCATTCTAACAGATGATTACCTCTTTGTGATTTTAATTTGCATTTCCCTGATAATTAGTGATGTTGAGTATGTTTTTCATATATCTGTGGGCCAGGTTTATTGCCCTTTTTTAAATTGAGATGTTTGTTTTCGTCTTATTGAGTGTTGGAATTCCTTATATATTTGGGATATTAGCCCCTTATCAGATATATGGTTTGCAAACACTTTCTCCTAGTCCCTGTATCATCTTTTGACTTTGCTTCCTTTCTGTGCAGAAGTTTTTTAGTTGATGTAACCTCCTTGGTCTATTTTTGCTTTTGTTGTCTTTGCTTTTGGAGTCCTGTCGTAGAAATAATTGCTCAGATAAATGTCATAAAGATTTCTCTCCACGTTTTCTTCTAGTAGATTTACAATTTCGGGTCTTTTATGTAAGTCTTTAATCCATTTTGAGTTGATTTTTGTGTATAGTGCGGGATAAGTGTCCAATTTCATTCTTCTGCTTGTGGATATCTAGTTTTCCTTACATCTTTTATTGAAGAGACTGTCCTTTCCCCATTGTGTGTTCTTGGCATCTTTGTTGAAGATCTAGTAATCATAAATACCTGGGTGTAGTTTTGGACTTTCTACTCCTTTCCTTTGGTTATTGTGTCTGCTTTTACACCAGACCATGCTGTTTTGCTTACAATAACTTTATGACACATTTTAAAATCAGAGAGCATGATGCCTCTATCTTTGTTATTTTTGCTCAAGATTCCTTTGGCTATTCGGGGTCATTTCTGATTTCATGCCAATTTCAGTATTTTTTTAATTCCTGTGAAAAATTACATTGGAATTTTGATGGGGATCTACAGATCGCTTTGGGTAGTACAGACATTTTAAGAATATTAATTCTTCCAATCCATGAACTCAAGATATCTTTCCATTTATTTGTGTCTTCTTCAGTTTTATTCATCAATATTTATAGTTTTCAGTGTACAGATCTTTCACTTTTTTGATTAAAATTACTTCTAAGAATTTTATTTTTGAGTGCTATTATAAATGAGATTGTGTGGGCTTCTAAACCTTTGTGCCAGTCCAAACTCCTGTCTTTATTCTTAGTTACTCCTACAAAATTAGAAAGCGTCAAGTCATGCTGTTGCCTTGAGAGAGTGGGAGAGAAGCCAGACCTTTAGAATACAGTGGAGAGGTTGGGGTGTTTGATATGTGTTTCAGTTTTTTCTTTCTTTGCAGAGAAACTAATAGAGTGTATCTCCCACTTATTCTGCCTTATGAAAATGAGAGGATCTGAATTAAATCTGTAATATCTATAATATTTATTTGAATTCGTGAATTAACAGAGAGACTGGGAGGGACTAATTTCCTGCATCAGTGATTCCATGTTTCACGACCCTTGTTTTGCCCTGGTGGCCATTTAGCACCAGGTTTTAAACCATCTGTATTTGTACTGCTTCTCTATTTCTCACTGGACATTGCTGAGTTTGTAGATAGCGTTCCACGATTGTTTCCTAGCCTACATCTCTCTGGCATTGTCTCTCTGAATCTCTATCAATGACTGAAGAAACAATCTGGGACATTTTTATTCCAGTTCTAATCTTTCTCCATGAATTCTGTCATGGGTTTGATCACCCAGAGTCCTTATTAATTGGAGAAATTGATATCTTCAGTCTCTCTTCATCCTTCTCTGACCCCAAAATTAATTGGGTGAGCAGAAAATCTGGAAAGAGAAATGGGTGGTTTAAAAACCAATGTCTAGGCCCTGTGGTGTGACAGGGAGAGCTGAGCACTGGCCGAGCCTGAAGATGCCCGGTGGCCCGTCTTCCCGGGACCAGGCCGTTGTCGGCAGCCCATTGCTCAGCCTTAGACACAACTCTGTTGCCAATCAAGTTTCTCATTACCTCTGGCAGAAGTATTTCTAGAGAACTCCACTGGGCTGGGCGCCGTGGCTCATGCCTGTAATCCCAGCACTTTGGGGGGCCGAGGCGGGCAGATCATTTGAAGTTAGGAGGTCGAGACCAGCCTTGCCAACATGGTGAAACTCCATCTCTACTAAAAATACAAAAATTATCTGGATGTGGCAGCGGGTGCCTATAGTCCCAGCTACTCTGGAGACTGAGACACGAGAATCTCTTGAACCTGGATGGCAGAAGTTGCAGTGAGCTGAAATTATGCTAGTGCACTCCAGCCTGGGCAACAAAGAGAGACTCTATCTCCCCCCGCCAAAAAAAAAAAAAAAAAGAAAGAAAGAAAAAGAAAACTGCACTGACATTATGGAAAATAATTTTAGTTTCTTAATGTGTTTGTAAATAATCATTTAGAATAAAATGCCTTTCCTGTGCCTTTTTTTCTTTAACTGTAGCAAAGTGCCCATTATCTATTGTCCTCTTAACTTCAAACCTGCTGTCATTTAAAATAAAGCCTGAAAAACTATTTTTCTTGTCCTTTATTCTGAGTCCAATCTTGCCTCTCCTATACTCAGTGCTGGGACAAAAACAGGATTTCCATCCATAATATGGACATTCACTCTTAGTTTCCATCCATAATATGGACATTCACTCTTAGAAGGCATGTACTCCCTGGGCGATTATTTAATTATTTAACGTAAAAATGAATTTAACTGTGCTAAAAAGTAGAGGGCAAGGGAATTGGCCTGAAAGAAAAAACTTCAGATAGCAACAGAGTCTGGTTTTATAATAGAGATTTTGTATTCCAGGGGACAAACAATGCTTAGATGTGTGTTTATTACTGGTAACAGTCAAGCAGATGGGAGACAGGCAGAGTGATAGGGGCCTTCATGAATATGAACAGCAGGTGTTTCAGTGCAGCTGCTGGATTGGACAATCATCAAAGGTCTGAACTATTGACCCAAAGGATGCCTCTATCCCACAGCCACACAGGTTTCGGGTAGCTCATTGCCCTGTGATGCTGCTTCCTCCAGATAGCACAGAGCTGGGGTCTTTTTACTCCCCTTGGTCCTCAGGCTCCTTCGGTCCCTTGAGAGACATTGACCTTTAGGAGGCTCACAGCCCTGACAGCCTTTCTCCTTGTCCTTCTCTGGAGCCTCTTGGAGAAAGCTCACCAGGTCCTAGCCTTGGAGCTGCCTGGGACAGGGGACCCAGATGTAGCTGTCCCCTTTGCAGGAATGAAAACTGCATTATGGGCTTCGGGTAAGACAGCAGGCCACTGTGCTGTCTGTTGGGAGCTGCAGTCTCAGTGGTGCCATCAACTAGCTGTGGGATCATTAGTGCATGATGTCACCTATCATGGCCTCTGTCTTTCAACTCTAAATTGGGGGCAATAGAGTCTCTCCAAGGGGTCTTGGGTGCAAGGCCTTGAAACCCTTGAAAGATTAATGCATGCAGTTCATCCCATAGGCACGAGCAGACAACTAGGCAAAAAATAACAGCCACTTAAAGCTTTCTTAGCCTAAGCTGCTTTCACAAACAGCCTGTCAAAGTTTCTCCAGGCTCTACGGTACCTTTGAATATCAAATATTTAACCCCAAAGTCCATGTAATTCATTCAGGCAATCACCCAATATTACTGAAATTTTAATCTTCTCTTAGAATACTCATTCTCTATGTAATCTTTTCCAAATGTATAGTGCTAAATGCTGTCAATTTCGGAATGATTCCTGCATTTCTATCTTCAGCTCCAACCACCCAGCTGAACTCCAGACTCCGGAACACGTTTCCTGACGTGTCCGCTAGAATCTCCGACAGACATCTCACCCCTAGTGTCCAAAACTAAACTCTTCACTGTACATCTCCCCAGCTTGCAGGCACCACATGCGCATACGGGTGTTGTCATTTCAGAAAATGGCACCAGTGTCTCTGCAGTTGTTCAGGGCAAAAAATAAAAATATTCTTCAGATATCCTAATATTCCATATTCTTACATCAGCAACTGCTGTCACCTCTGTACCTTCAACATAAATTTTGAATGGGGCCATTTCTTATCCCCTGCACTGCCAGCACCCTGGTGCAATACACACTGGCTTCTCATCTGGGCTTCCTCAGCCCCCTTGTAACAGAGCTCCCGCTGATACTGGGCTCTGGGCTGCCTCTGAGCACCCCTTTTCCAGAGCTGGTCAATACCTCTGTCTAGCAAGGCTCTTTCCCAGCCACTTTCAAGATGCAACACCAAGGTACTAAGTCCTGACAGGCACTAATCTCCACGGTTCTCCGGGAATGAACAAATAACGGAATAACCACACATATCCCATGTATCCCCAAAAGTAGTGCCTCTTTTTTAAACAGGATGGGTAGCTCATTGCCCTTTCTTAAAGAGGCACTACGTTTGTGGATACATGTGGATACATAGGATGTCCCCACAGCTGTGTTCTTGCAACTGGTGTCCAGCAGCCTCTGAACAAGTGAGGAAGTTTCATCCAATAGTGCAAAACTGGGCTGTAGGTGCCCACCAGGAAGAGCCAGAGGTCCTCATGTTCATGAGGGCCCTTCTCTCTCTCCCTGTATCCCATCTGCTTGACTGTTACCAGCAATAAATATGGTCATGTCTAAGCATCATTTGTCGCCTGGAATATCCTGGAATACAAAACCTCTATTATAAAACCAGATTCTGTTGCTATCTTATTTTCTTCCAGGCCAATTGCCTTGCACCCTACTTGGTAACACAGTTAATTCCCGTGTTAAATAATTAACTCATCCCTCAGGGGAGTACATGCATTCTAAGAGTGAATGTTCATATTATGGGTGGAAATCCTGTTTTTGTCCTGGCCCTGAGTGACCTGGACAAGTAGATCTTTCTACCCTGAGATCCAGCTCCTCAGGGTAGAAAGTGCAGTGTTGACATCTCTATGAAAATGACCAGGGCAATAGAAACAAAAAGGTAAGAAAAAAAAGCAAAGAAAAAAATAAGGCAAAGAAAGGGGGGACTACATGGCCCAAATACATTGAGCTTACTGTGAAAACTCACTTTTGGAGATAGAAAGAAGACAAAGCATAAGGTAGAGAGACTAAATTGTTCATTTCCAGGTTTTGAAATGGAATCTTGCCCTGATTTGGGTCTCAATTAACAAAGCACAAGGACAGCTGAGCCTGTAACAGGTGTTGCTGAGGATACAGGACCCAGAGTGATGCTCAGTGGCAACATGTGGGTCTGCAACTGCAGGTGCCTCTCACCAGGTGACCTGCAGGAAGATGGAGGAGCATATTGGGTTCAGTGCTGGGTTTGGGGGTACGGGAAATCAGATCAGAGCAGCCCAGAGGATGAGTGTGCCTGCTCATGGGAAGCATACCTCACAGGTTCTATTAGAGCAGAATAAAGAGATCATAACTGGCCATCTGTTGGCCATTCATGATCTGGTTCTTCCTTTCATGTTTTCTGTCATTTATATCACACAGTCCCCACTCCCTGCACACAGGCACTCAGACCCAGAAACATGAACATGCACATCTATAACACGTACATCCCCAGTTTCCACCTCACAACACACTCCACTCACCACACAGGCATGCACACACCTGCACAATATAAACATACAAACATATGCACAGGTGCACGCATGCACACACACCCTGAAGTGCAGACTCCAAACTCTAATACATCTGGTTTAGTCTCTGAGGCTGAAGCTGCTCAGAGGGCGCCCCCCGCGATGCGGGGAGCAATATCGCCCCCCTCTCCTCCCCTGGATATTACGAGCCACGGTGGTCACACAGCCTGTTGACGTTATTGTCAGTAATATCTTCTCTACCTCTGGAAATTAGCAACTATGTCACAGACCGGTGTACGTCCTCTGCACTATTTGCAGTAATAGCATCCTCTTCCCCCTGCATATTAAGAAGAGTATCACGGGAGTCTTTCTACCCCCAGCGGCACTGGGTGTAGTGTCGTCCTCTCCCACGTTGAAATTATGAACCATATCACTGGGGGCGTGTCCACCCCATGCGAAATTGAAAGTCACATCATCCTCTTCTCTCCTGGATCATGGGAACTATGTCACCGGGGCGGTGTACACTTTCTGCGGTATTGGCAGTAAGATCATCCTCTCCGCCTTGGAATATTAAGGACCATATAACAGGGGGGCTGTACACACCCTGAGCTATGAAGACGAATATTATCCTCTCCCACCCTGCACATTAGAAAAAATATCACAGAGTCGGTGTACACCTCCTGCGATACGGGAGGTAATATCATCTTCTCTTCTTGTGGATAGTAGGAACAGTATCACACGGATTTGTACACTTTCTGTGATATTGGGAGTGTCAGCAACCTCTCCGCCTTTGAATATTAAGAACAATATCACAGACTGGATGTACACTCCCTGCGATATTGGGAGTATTATCAGCCTCTCCTCTCCATGGATATTAGGATTCATATTCCAGGATGGGTGTACACCTCCTGCTGTATGGGGAGTCATATCGTCCTCTCCCTTCCTGGCTACTAGGAACAATATCAGAGGGTGGGTGTACACAGCCTGCGATATTGGGAGTAATATTGCCCTCTCCGCCTCCGGATATTAGGAACAATGTCACAGAAGGGGGGTACACATCCTGCGATACTGGGAGTAATAGCATTCTTTTCTTCCGTGAATATTAGGAGCAATATCACCGGGTGGATGTTTACCCACTGCTATATGGGGAGGAACGTCATACTCCACCCCTGGAGATTATATTCGCATCAATATCACCGGGTGGGTGTACACCTCCTGCGATATTGAACGGAATATCCTGCTCTCTCCCTCCCTGGACATTAGGAACAATATCACAGGTGGGTGTACACCCACTGAGGTATTAGGTGTAATATCCGTATTCATTATTCCTCATTTATTAGTCACATGAATATGAATTACCAATATTAATATTAATAAATAATTGCTAATAAAGTGTTCAGATTAATATTAATATTAATTATTAGGAGCTAATATTACTGTTTTCTAATGAATAAGATCAATATCAGTTAATATCAGGCGTTATAATCATTAATATTAATCATTTATTGTTATCGTTCATATAGCTATTTAATATTAATTATATTTATTGGTATTGATATTAAAAATTATATTATCAGTTATTAATACCGATAATTATTAGTATCAATTAATAATTGATGTTATTAATTGCGATAAGTAATATTGATATTAAAATGGACATTATTGATTATTAATTATTAATTGCGATAATAATTATAATCGAGACAAGTAATATTGATATTGCAATGGATATTATTGATTATTAATTGCGATAATAATATTAATTATTAATTGCGATAAGTAATATTGATATTGAAATTGATATTATTAATTACCATAAGTAATATCGATATTAAAATGGATATTACTGACCATGGATATTAGAAGCCATATCTTAGGGGCGTGGACACCCTCTGCTGATGCGCAGAGTAATATCAACCCCAGTCCCTCCCTGCATGTTAGCAGCCACTGTGGACAAACAGTGTATTAACGATATTTCCAGTAAGATCATCTTTTCGATTGAACCTTATGAACAAGATCACAGGGGGTGTACACCTCCTGCGATATTGGGGGTAATATCATTCTCTCCTCCACTGCATACTGGGAACAATATCACAGGGGCGTGTATTCCTCCTTCCATATTGAGAGACATATCATACTTGCCTTCCATATATTAAGAACAATAGCAAAGAGAGGGGTGGACACTTTACGATACTGGGAGTAACATTATTCTCTCTACCCCTGGATATTAGTAGCAATATCACAGGGGGATGTACATTTCTTGTGATATTGAGACTAGTATTATTGTCTTCCCCACTGGATATTAAAAACAATACCACAAGGGGCGTCAAACCACCTGCCAAATTTGAGGGCATGTTGACCTCTCCCCCCCGCCCCCGGATATTAGAGACAATAACACAGGGGTAGTGTACACCCACTGCTTGATCGGGAGTAATATCATCCTCTCCCTTCTTGGATATGAGGAACAATATCACGGGGTGGGGGGTGGTGTAGTGCCTCTGCGATATTGGGAGTAAAACTCTCCTCTCTTCCCCTGGATATTAGGAAGTGTATCAGAGGCGGAGGGTGCATATTCCCTGCGATATTCAATGTAATTTTATGCTCTCCCGCCCAGGGTATTAAGAGCAACATTACAGGAGGGGCGTACACCCTCTGCGATATTGAGAGTCATATCATCCTCTTTCGCTCTGGATATTAGGAACAATATCACAGGGCTGTGTACACCCCCTGTGATATTGGGAGTAATACCATCCTGTCACCCTGAGGAGAGAAGCCATTTCTCTAGCGTCTCCTGTATCTGAAGAGGAGGAGGAAGTAAAAGTTGAAAAGCAACAGGAATGAAGTCAGTGGCAAGACCAGCCAGTGGCACTGATGAGCCGGCCTGAGGTGAAAAGATTAAACCCCACTTAGATTAACTCTAAGCACATGTGCTCTGAATCCATCACAACCCTTTCACGTGGAACCCCTTGGAGTTGTAAGCCCTTAAAAGGGCCAGGAACTCTGTCTTCCTTCGAGGAGCTGGGCTCTTAAGAGGCGAGTCTGCCGATGCTCCCAGCTGATTAAAAAAACCTCTTCCTTCTCGAATCCGCTGTCTGACGGACTTCGTCCACGGCTCATCCTACTTCGTACGGGAATCGAACACGGGCAGCGGCGGTAAGCGCTGAATCCCAACCACTAGACCACCAGGGGAACTCAGAACCTTTGGGGAAATAGATTGCCCACCATTAGAAGTGGGTCGGCCATCAGAAGGAAGCCTGGACAGGTCGCTTGTTTCAAAGGTGTGGCACAAGGTAACTGGGAAAGGATACCTAGACCGGTTCGTATACATAGACACTTGGTGACAGCTGGTGCTAGATCCCCCACAGTGACTAAGAGGGCAGGCAGCAGCAATACTAGTAGCAAAGGGACAGATAGCTAAGGAAGGATCCTGCTCCACCCGCCCAGGGAAATCAACTCCTCTAGTTCTGTTCGACCCAACATCAGAAGATCCATTGCAGGAGACAGCACCAGTGATCCCAGTGGTGCCTTCCCCTTACCAGGGAAAGAGGCACCCCACTCTTGAGCCCACAGCGCTTGCACCTCCACAAGACAAGCATATCCCTAGGCCACCCAGAGTAGATAAGAGAGGAGGTGAAGCCTCGGGAGAAACCCCTCCCTTGGCAGCTCCTTTAAGACCGGAAACCAGGATCCAAATTGCCCTGAGAGAGCAGCAACATACTGGGATAGATGAGGATGGTCACGTGGTAGAAAAGCGTGTTTTTGTGTTCCAGCCCTTCACTTCTGCCCACCTTCTGAACTGGAAAAGCAATACCCTGTCCTATACTAAAAAGGCACAAGCTCTGATTGATTTGCTCCAAACTGTTATCCAGACCCACAACCCCATCCGGGCTGATTGCCACTCGTTGCTCATGTTCCTCTTTCACGGAGATGAAAGGCGGAGAGTGCTCCAAGCAGCAACTAAGTGGCTAGAGGAACATGCACCAGCTGATTATCAAAACCCCCAAGAGCATGTAAGGACCCTGTTACCAGGAACCGACCCCCAGTGGGACCCACATGAAAGAGGGGATATGCAAAGACTAAACAGAGACAGGGAAGCTGTCTTGGAAGGATTAAAGATGGGAGCTCAGAAGGCCACAAACATTCACAAGGTCTCTGAGGTCATTCAGGGAAAAGAAGAAAGTCTGGCGCAATTCTACGGGAGACTGTGTGAGGCCTATCGTAGGTATACTCCCTTTGATCCCGATAGCCCTGAAAATCAGCACAGGATTCACATGGCTTTAGTCAGTCAAAGCGCAGAAGCCATGAGAAGAAAACTGCAGAAACAGGCTGGGCTTGCAGGGATGAATACATCACAACGATTAGAAATAGCTAACCAAGTGTTTGTAAACAGGGATGCAGTCAGCCGTAAGGAAAACCACAAAGAAAATGAATGTCAGCCCCGGAGAAACAGCGACCTGTTAGCTGCAGCAATCAGAGGGGGCCCCCCAGAGAGAGGCAAGGGAAGGGGGGCCCTGGGAAAGAAACTCAGCTTGGCTGTCAGAGTTGGCAGCGTGACCAGTGTGCTGATGGTAAAGAAATAGGACATTGGAAGAACAAATGTCCTCAGCTCAAAAGAAAACCAGGTGACTCAGAGCAGGAGGCCCTGGACAAGGAGGAAGGGGCCCTGCTCAACCTGGCAGAAGGTTTATTGGACTGAGGGAGACCGGGCTCAAGTGTCCCCAAAGAGCCGCTGGTCAGAGGGACAGTCGGGGGTAGAGACATTGATTTTCTTGTAGATACCGGTGCTGAACATGCGCTAGTAACCGCCCCGGTCACCCCCTTATCCAAAAAGACTATTGACATCGTCGGAGCCATGGGGGTTTCAGGAAAGCAAGCTTTCTGCTTGCCTCGGACTTGTACTGTAGGAGGACATAAAGTGATTCATCAGTTTTTGTCCATGCCTGACTGTCCCTTGCCCTTGTTGGGGAGGGACTTGCTTAACAAGCTGAGAGCCACTATCTCTTTGACAGAGCACGGCTCTTTGCTGCTAAAGTTCCCCAGAACGGGAGTCATTATAACCCTTACGGTCCCCTGAGAGGAGGAATGGAAACTTTTCTTCACTGAGCCGGGCCAAGAGAGAAGACCAGCTCTGGCTAAGCGGTGGCCAAGAGTAGGGGTGGAAGACAACCCTCCAGGGTTGGCAGTCAACCAAGCCCCTGTTCTCATAGAAGTGAAGCCTGGGGCCCAGCCGCTTAGGCAAAAACAGGACCGGGTCCCCAGAGAAGCTCTTCAAGGTATCCAGGTCCATCTCAGGCACCTAAGAACTTTTGGAATCAGAGTTCCTTCTCAGTCTCCATGGAACACACCCCTCCTGCCTGCTCCCAAGCCAGGAACCAAGGACTACATGCCAGCACAGCATTTGCGCTTGCTTCATCAAGCTACACTGACTTTACATCCAACGGTACCTAACCCGTCCACATTGTTGGGGTTGCTGCCAGCTGAAGACAGCTGCTTCACCTGCTTGGACCTGAAAGATGCTTTCTTTCCTATCAGATTAGCCCCTGAGAGCCAGAAGCTGTTTGCCTTTCAGTGGGAAGATCCGGAGTCAGGTGTCCCTACTCGGTACACTTGGACCCGGCTTCCCCAAGGGTTCAAGAACTCCCCCACCATCTTCAGGGAGGTGTTGGCTCCAGACCTCCAGAGGTTTCCCACCAGGGACCTAGGCTGCGTGTGTCTCCAGTAGGTTGATGACATTTCCTGGGACACCCCATGGTAGTCGGGTGCGCCAAGGGAACGAATGCCCTACACCGGCACCTGGAGGGCTGTGGGTATAACGTGTCCAAGAAAAAAGCTCAGATCTGCCGACAGCAGGTATGTTACTTGGGATTTACTATCTGATAGTGGGAGCGCAGCCTAGGATCAGAAAGAACGCAGGTCATTTGCAATCTACCAGAGCCTAAGAGCAGAAGGCAGGTGAGAGAATTCTTGGGAGCTGTGGGGTTTTGTAGACTGTGGATCCCAAACTTTGCAGTATTAGCCAAGCCTTTGTATGAGGTCATAAGGGGGCGGGGACCGGGAACCTTTTGAATGGGGATCCCAACAACAGCAAGCCTTTCATGGGTTAAAGGAAAAAACTGATGTCAGCCCCAGCCCTGGGGCTACCCATTCTGACAAAGCCTTTTCCATTTATGTGTCAGAGACAGAAAAGATGGCAGTTGGAGTTTTAACTCAAACTGTGGGGCCCTGGCCGAGGCCGGTGGCCTACCTCTCTAAGCAACCAGACAGGGTTCCTAAAGGAGGGCCGCCGTGTTTGAGGGCCTTGGCAGCAACTTCCCTGCTAGTACAAGAAGCAAATAAGCTGACTCCTGGGCAAAACCTGAACATAAAGGCCCCGCCCCCTTGCTCCCGGTATCAGAGAGAGTCCTGTCAGGAGCATGATCGTGTACAAGTGTTGGACTCAGTTGATTCTAGCAGACCTAACCTCTGGGACAGCCTTCGGCCATCCGTAGACTGGGAACTACACGTGGACAGGAGCAGCTTCACCAACCCACAAGGAGAGAGAGGTGTAGGGCATGCAGTGGTAACCCTGGACACTGTTGTTGAAGCCAGATCATTGCCCCAGGGCACTTCATCCCAGAAAGCTGAACTCATTGCTTTCATTCGGGCCTTAGAACTCCGTGAAGGTAAGACTGTCAACATTCACACTGATTCTCAGTGTGCTTTTTGAACCCTTCAAGTGCATGGAGCATTTTACAAAGAAAAGAGCCTATTGAACTCTGGAGGAAAAGACATAAAATATCAACCAGAAATCTTGCAATGATTAAAGGCAGTATGGAAACCCCACAAGGTGGCAGTCCTGCATTGCAGAGGACACCAGCGAGCTTCCACCTTGGTGGGTTTGGGGAATGCACGCGCTGACTCAAAGGCTGGAAAAGCAGCATCTGCCCCCTTCCAGGCATCAGTCACAGCCCCCCTGCTCCCTCAAGCACCTGATCTTGGACCTACTTCTTCTAAAGAAGAAAAGGACTTTCTCCAGGTAGAGGGAGGGACAAGTGATGGAGGAAGGATGGATTGGATTACCAGATGGGAGAGTAGCTGTGCCACAGCTGCTAGGAGCTGCAGTTATACTGGCTGTGCATGAAACCACCCATCTAGGTCAGGAGTCACTGGAAAAGTTGTTAGGCCGGTATTTCTACATCTCGCCTTGGTCAGCCCTTGCCGCAAGGGGGATGCAGCGGTGCGTTACCTGCCAACAGCATCGTGCGAGGCAAGGTCCAGCCGTTCCGCCCGGCATATGAGCTTATGGAGCAGCCCCCTTTAAAGATCTCCAGTTAGACCACAGAGATGCCAAAGTGTGGAGGTAACAAGTATTTCCTAGCTCTTGGGTGTACCTACTCTGGGTGGGCGGAGGCTTATCCAACACGTACTGAGAAAGCTCGTGAAGTAACCCGTGTGCTGCTTTGAGATCTCACTCCTAGATTGGGCCTGCCCTTACAGATCGGCTCAGATAACGGGCCTGCATTTGTGGCTGACTTGGTACAGAAGACCGCAAAGGTATTGGGGATCACATGGAAACTGCATGCCGCCTACCGGCCTCAGAGTTCCAGAAAGGTGGAGCAGATGAATCGGCCCATCAACAATAGTATTCTTGTCTTCCCCGCTGGATATTAAAAACCATACCACAAGGGGCATCAGACCACCTGCCAAATTTGAGGGGATGCTATCGTCTCCCCTCCGCCCCCGGATATTAGAGATGAAAACTCAGGGGTAATGTACACCAACTGCTTTATTGGGAGTAATATCATCCTCTCCCTTCTTTGATATTAGGAACAATATCACAGTGTGCGTGTATGCCTGTCGCGACATTCGATGTAATGTCATCCCGTGCCTCCGTGGATATGACGGACATTATGACGGGGGATGTACAACTTCTGAGATATGGGGAGTGATATCATCCTCTCCCCTCTGGAAGTGAGGGACAATATCACAGGAGTAGTGTACACCCTCTGTGATGTTGGAACTAATGTCACCCTCCCGCCCCCTGGATATTACAAACCATATCACAAGGGGGGTGTACACACACTTCGATATTGGTATTAATACCATCCTCTCCCTCTTTGGGTATTCGGTGCAATATTTCAGCTGGAGTATGCACCACCTGCGATATTGGAAGTAATATTATTTTCTCCCCCCGTGGATATTAGCAACAATATCACAGGGGGTGTGAATAACCCCTGCGATATTTGGAGTAATATCGTCGTCTCCCCTCATTAATATTAAGAACAATATCGTGGGGGGGCCTGTACACCCCCTTTGATATTTGATATCATCCTCTTCCCCCCTGGATATTAGGAACAATATCAGGAAGGGATGTACAGACACTGCGACATTTGCTGTCATCTCATTGTCTCTCCCCTAGATATTAGGAAAAATGTAACTGGGGATGCAAACACCTCTGCGATATTGGGAGAAGTATCATCCTCTCCCCCCTTGCATATTAGGGACAATATCACAGGGGGGTGTACTGCCTTTGCGATATTGGGTGCAAAATTATCCTCTCTTCCCCTGGATATTAGGAAGGGTATCAGAGGTGAAGGGTGTACATTCCCTCCGATACTCAATGTAATCTTATCCTCTCCCTTCCAGGGTACTAAGAACAATATTACAGGAGGGGTGTGCACCCTCTGCGATATTGAGAGTCCTATCATCCTCTTTCGCTCTGGATATGAGGAAGAGTTTCACAGGGATGTGTGCACCCCCTGTGATATTGGGAGTAATATCATCCCGTCGCCCTCTGGATATTAGGAAGAGTATCACATGGGTGGGTACACTCCGTGCAACATGGGAAGTAATATCATCCTCTGCCCCCTGGATGTTAAAAAGCAAATCACCGGGTTTGTACACCTGCTGCGATATTGGGAGTAATATCTTCCTCTCTCCGCCTGGATATTAGGAGTAATATCACAGGGGTGGTTTCTCTCCCCTGCGATATTGGGAGTAATATCATCCTCTCTCCCCCTGGATATTAGGAACATCACCACAGTGGGGTGTCCACCCCATGGGATATTGGTGTCAACCCCCCTGTGATATCAGGAGTAATATATCATCCTTTCACCCTCTGGATATTGGGAACAATATCACGGGGTGGGGGGTGTACACCGGTGCGATATTGAAAGTAATATCGTCCTCTCCCCCATGGTTTTTAGAAATGAAATCACAGTGGGTTGTACAGCTGCTGCGATACTGGTAGTCATATCGTTCCCTCCTTCCCTGGACATGGGGAACAACATTACAAGGGGGTTGTACACCACCTGCGATATTCACAATCATATGATTCTTTGCCCACCTGGGTATAGGAACATCACGGCGCGGGGGTCGTGGAAAACCTCGGCTATTTTGAAAGTATCATTCTCTGTTTCCCTGGATACTATGAACAGTATCACAGAAGGGATGTACACCTTCTGCGATATTGGGAGTCATATTATCCTCTCCCGCCCTGAATATTTAGAAAAATGTCACAGTGGGGTGTACACCCCTGTGATATTGGGAGTAATATCATCCTCTCCACTCAGGAGATGACTAACAAGGTCATGGGGGAGTGTACTCCCCCTGTGATATTGGGAGTAATGTTGTCCTCCCCAAACCTGGATGTTAGCAACAAGATCACAGAGGGGGTGTACACATCCTGCGATATTGGAAGTCATATGATCCTCTCCCCCGGATATGGGCAAAAATATCACAGCGCGGGTAAACATTTCCTATGCTGTTGGGAGTAATATCATTCTTTTCCTCTCTGGATATCAGGAACCATATCACAGGGGTGGTGTGCATTTCCTTCGATATGGGGAGTAATATCATCCTCTCCCCACTGGGATATTGGGAACAATATCCCAGGGTTGTCCACCCTCTGCGATGTTGGGAGTAATGTCATCCTCTGTTTCCTTGGGTATTAGACACAATATCACAAAAATGTGTACATCCCCTGCGATATTGGGAATAATATCATACTCTCCTTCCCTGGATATTAGAAAACAGTATCATCAGGGGTGAACACCCCCTGCAATAATGCGAGTAATATTTTCTCTTTTTTTCTTCTTTTCTTTTGTATTTATTTATTTATTTTTTTGAGACAGTGTTTCACTCTTGTTGCCCAGGCTGGAATGCAATGGCACGATCTCGTCTCACTGCAACCTCTGCCTCCTGTATTCAAGCGATTCTCCTGGCTCAGCCTTCCGAGTAGCTGGGATTACAGGCATGCGCTGCCAGGCCCAGCTAAATTTTTTTTTTCTTTTTTTTGTATTTTTACTAGAGACGTTGTTTCTCCATACTGGTCAGGCTGGTCTTGAACTCCCGACCTCAGGTGATCCGCCCGCTTCAACCTCCCCAAGTGCTGGGATTACAGGTGTGAGCAACCGCGCCCAGCCACCGCTTAGCATTTTCATTTGACATTTGTTGAAGTTATAGATATATACACACATTGATTGCTGCTTTGTTATACACTTGCATATACATAAAATGGGAAATCGAAAAGAATAAAATGGGCACAGTATCCCTGAAGTTTCACATTCAGAGACATTTTAAAACTATTTGCTTTTTAGAAACTTGTTTCAATTAAACTGTGGTATACACACACAGTGAAGTATTATTCAGCCTAAAAAGGAAGAAAATCCTCTCCACTGCAGAAAACATGGATGAGACTGCAGGTCTGTATGTTAAGTGAAATAAGCCAGGCACAGAATGACAAATATTACATGTCCTCACTTCTATGTAGGAACAAAAATGAAAATCTTGGCCAGGTGTGGTGGCTCAGGCCTGTAATCCCAGCACTTTGGGAGGCCGAGTTGCACGGATCACTTGAGGCCAGGAGTTGGAGACCCGCCTGGCCAACATGGTGAGATCCCGTCTCTACTAATAACGCAAACATTTAGCCGGGTGTGGTGACGCGTGCGTGTAGTCTCAGCTACTCGGAAGGCTGAGGGCCAAGAAGCGCTTGAACTCGGGAGGCGGAGGTTGCAGTGAGCCCGGATTGTGCTTGTATACTCCAACTGGGGCAACAGAAAGACCCCATCCCACACACACCTACACACAAAAGGAATCTCAGGAAGGTGGTGAGTATAAAGGGGGTTAGCAGACACTAGGAAGAAAAGGGGTGGGATGGGTAAGGAAAAGAAGTGGATAATTGGGTCCCAGAATACAGAAAGATGGAATAAGTGAGTTCTAGTGTTTGATAGTACCGTATGAAAATTTTAGTTCACAAGAATTTCTTGCATATTTGCAGACGCTTTGGTAAGAAGCTTCCTAGCTTTCTCATTATGCTGGTTTTTAAGCTCTTCTCTTTCTGCTCTTGAAATCACGCTGGTCTCTTTGTTTTTGTTTTTTGTTTTGAGATGGAGTTTCACTCTTGTTGCCCAGGCTGGAGTGTAATGGTGCAATCTTGGCTCACCGCAACCTCTGCCTCCTGGGTTCAAGCGATTCTCCTGCGTCCACCCCCCTATTAGCTGGGATTACAGGCATGCGCCAGCACACCCAGCTAATGTTGTATTTGTAGTAGAGACGGGGATTTCTCCCTGTCGTTCAGGCTGGTCTTGACCTCCTGACCTCAGGTGATCCACCTGACTCGGCCTCCCAAAGTGCTGGGATTACAGGCATCAGCGACTGTGCCCGGCCCATGCTATATCCTTATCTGTTGTCTGTTGTTGTTTGTTTGTTTTTGAGCCCAGAAATAAATTCTCACCTATATGTTCAAGTGATTTTTAACATGAGTGCTAAGAAAGTTCATTGGTGGAAAAGCAGTCTTTTCAAGAAATGGTGTTGGAGAAATTTGATTTCCACATGCAGAAGAATGAAGGTGGACCTTATGTCATGCCAGGTGCAAAAATTCACACAAACTGGATCAAAGACCTAACCCCAAGCGCTAAAAGTATCATATGCCTAAAAGAAAACATTGGCCACACTTTCATGACATCAGATTGGGCAATGCTTTCTGGGATATGACACCAAAAGCATAGGCAACAAAAGAAAATTAGATTCCTTGGATTACATCTAAATGACAGACACTTTTGTGCAGCGAAAAACACTGCAAACTGAGTGAAAAGATAACCCATGGATTAGGAAAAATATTTGCAAATCATACATCTGAAAAGAGGCTGATATCCATCGTATATCAAGAACAGCTAGAACTAAACAACAAGAAACCCAAAGCATCCCATTAACAATGGTCAGAACACTCGAGTAGATGTGTCCCTAAAGAGGATATAGTAATGGTCAATAAGCATCTAAAACGATGTTCAGAATCACTAATCGTAGGGAAGCGCAAATCAAACCAATAATGTGATACCACACATTAGGACGGATATGATAAACAAACAAGCATTGGTGAGACTAGAGGGAAGTAGGAATGCTCGAATATGATTGGAGGGAATGTAAAACCATGAAGGAATGGGAAAAATAGTATGGCGTGTACTGGAAAAATCAGAAACAGAATTGTCAGATTTTCCTGCAGTTGCATTTGTGGGCACCTACCAAAAAGAATTAGAAGCCAGGAGTGGAAGATAGATTTTTGTACACCCACATTCATAGCAGCATTATTCGGAACAGCCAAAATGTGGAAGCAACCCAAGGGTTCGTGGACAGATGAATGAAAAAGCACACTGCAGTTCATTCATACAATGGAAGACTATTCAGCCTTGAAAAAGCAGGCACTTCTGGCCATTTCGGTGGCTCACACTGGTAATCGCAGCATCTTGGAAGACGGAGGTGGGCGGATCACCTGAGGCCAGGAGTTCAAGACCAGTCTGGCCATCTTGGTGAAACCCTGTCTCTACTGAAAATGCAAAAAATTAGCCGAGCGTGGTGTCATGTGCCTATAGTCCCAGCTACTCGGGAGGCTGAGGCACAGGAATCGCTTGAACTCGGGAGGCAGAGGTTGCAGTGAGCCCAGATTGTGCCACTGCACTCCAGCCTGTGCAACGGAGTGAGACTCCATGTATACACAAAAGAAAACAAAGTAAAACGAACAAACAAACGAAAAACAAAAAAAACAGACAGGCACTTCTGACGTAGACTGCAACATGGATGAACCTTGAAGACATTATCGTCAATGAAATAAAGAAATCCCAAAAGGATAAACACAACCAGGCTCAGTGGCTCGCACCTGTAACCCCAGCATTTTGGGAGGCTGAGGCAGGCGGATCACTTAAGGTCAGGAGTTCGAGACCAGCCTGGCCAATATGGTGAAAGCTTGTCTCTATTAAAAATACAAAAATTAGCTGGGTATGGTGGTGCACGCCTGTAATCCCAGCTACTCGGGAGGCTGAGATGCAAGAATCGCTTGAACCCACTATGTGGAGGTTGCAGTGAGCCGAGATCGTGCCACTGCACTCCAGCTTGGGTGACAGAGAAAGACTCTGTCCCCCTCCCACAAAAAAAAATGAAACACGGTATGATTCCACTTGTCTATCAAGTGTCTAGAGTAGTTAAACTCTTGGAGTTGCCAACTAGAATGGTGGCCCCCAGGGGCAGGCAAGAGAGAGGAGTGGAGAGTTTGGTGAATGGGTGCCATTTCCATTTTGAAAGATAAAACTGTTCTGGAGATGATGGCGGTGATGCTTCTAAACAATGTGAATGTACGTAATCTCATTAAACTGTAAACTGAAAAAGAGTGGAAATTGTAAATGCTTATACTGGCCATTCTAGATGAACTAATACATATTTATAATTTTTAGTATTTATATGTGGTATATTTTCCCATAATAAAAGATGAAAACGAAAGCAGTTGGATCTTTAAAAAGAAAAGGAAGAAGCAAATAATACACACCAGCTTTCTCCTGATTAGAGGAAGAGCCCCGAAGCTTCTATGGACATTCACTTTTCTCTTCCTCTTCCTGCAATATAATGAGGAAATCCTTAGAGGTTGGGGAGCTTGGGCGACTTTGGCTCATGAGGAGCCCTGTGCCTTGAGCCCCCCAGGCCACAGAATAGTCAATACTCAGTCTGTGCCTCCAGCCCCGCAATGTGAGGTTCCAGTCCTGTGGGCTCCACACCCGTCCCCTGTATCAGGAGGCTCACGTCTCACCCTGTCTTCTTGCCAGCCTTGAGGATGGAGTGTGAGCCTCCGTCGTGCACCACGCAGGGAGGACAGTGGACCTGTTCTCCGCGGTCATGGCCCAGCAGAGGGGAAGGGCAGTTCAGTGAGTGTAGGGAAAAGAAAGAGAGATCAGACTATTATTGTGTCTATGTAGAAAGGAAAGACCTGAGAGACTCCATTTTGAAAAAGACCTGTACTTTAAACAATTGCTTTGCTGAGATGTTGTTAATGTGTAGCTTTGCCCCAGCCACTTTGACCCAACCTGAAGCTCACAAAAACATGTGTTGTATGAAATCAAGGTTTCAGGGATCTAGGGCTGTGCAGGACGTGCCTTGTTAACAAAATGTTTCCAAGCAGTATACTTGGTAAAAGTCATCGCCATTCTCTAGTCTCAATAAACCAGGGGCACAATGCACTGTGGAAAGCCGCAGGGACCTCTGCCGTTGAAAGCGGCATATTGTCCAAGGTTTCTCCCCATGTGATAATCTGAAATGTGGCCTCGTGGGATGAGAAAGACCTGACAATCCCCCAGCCTGACACCCGTAAGGGTCTGTGCTAAGGTGGATTAGTAAAAGAGGAAAGCCTCTTGGTGTTGAGAGAGAGGAAGGCCACTGTCTCCTGCCTGCCCCTGGGAACTGAATGTCTCGGTATAAAATCCGATTGTACATTTGTTCAATTTTGAGATGGGAGAAAAACCGCCCTATGGTGGGAGGTGAGACACGTTCGCAGCAATGCTGCCTTGTTATTCTTTTTATTATTATTATTATTATACTTTAGGTTTTACGGTACGTGTGCACAATGTGCACATTTGTTACATATGTATCCATGTGCCATGTTGTTTTGCTGCACCCATTAACTCGTCATTTAGCATTAGGTATATCTCCTAATGCTGTCCCTCCCCCCTCCCCCCACCCCACAACAGTCCCCGGAGTGTGATGTTCCCCTTCCTGTGTCCATGAGTTCTCATTGTTCAATTCCCACCTATGAGTGAGAACATGCCGTGTTTGGCTTTTTGTCCTCCTGATAGTTTACTGAGAATGGTGTTTTCCAGTTTCATCCATGTCCCTACGAAGGACATGAACTCATCATTTTTTATGGCTGTATAGTATTCCATGGTGTATATGTGCCACATTTTCTTAATCCAGTCTATCGTTGTTGGACATTTGGGTTGGTTCCAACTCTTTGCTATTGTGAATAGTGCCAGAAGAAACATACATGTGCATGTGTCTTTATAGCAGCATGATTTATAGTCCTTTGGGTATATACCCAGTAATGGGATGGCTGGGTCAAATGGTATTTCTAGTTCTAGATCCCTGAGGAGTCGCCACACTGACTTCCACAATGGTTGAACTAGTTTACAGTCCCACCAACAGTGTAAAAGTGTTCCTATTTCTCCACATCCTCTCCAGCACCTGTTGTTTCCTGACTTTTTAATGATGGCCATTCTAACTGGTGTGAGATGGTATCTCACTGTGGTTTTGATTTGCATTTCTCTGATGGCCAGTGATGATGAGCATTTTTTCATGTGTTTTTTGGCTGCATAAATGTCTTCTTTTGAGAAGTGTCTGTTCATGTCCTTTGCCCACTTTTTGATGGGGTTGTTTGTTTTTTTCTTGTAAATTTGTTTGAGTTCATTGTAGATTCTGGATATTAGCCCTTTGTCAGATGAGTAGGTTGCAACAATTTTCTCCCATTCTGTAGGTTGCCTGTTCACTCTGATGGTAGTTTCTTTTGCTGTGCAGAAGCTCTTTAGTTTAATTAGATCCCATTTGTCAATTTTGGCTTTTGTTGCCATTGCTTTTGGTGTTTTAGAGATGAAGTCCTTGCCCACACCTATGTCCTGAATGGTATTGCCTAGGTTTTCTTGTAGGGTTTTAATGGTTTTAGGTCTAAAATTTAAGTCTTTAATCCACCTTGAATTAATTTTTGTATAAGGTGTAAGCAAGGGATCCATTTTCAGCTTTCTATGTATGGCTAGCCAGTTTTCCCAGCACCATTTATTAAATAGGGAATCCTTTCCCCATTTCTTGTTTTTGTCAGGTTTGTCAAAGATCAGATAGTTGTAGATATGTGGCATTATTTCTGAGGACTACCTTGTTATTCTTTACTCCACTGAGATGTTTGGGTGGAGAGAAACAGAAATCTGGCTTACGTACACTTGAAGTCACAGTACCTTCCCTTGAACTTCATTATGACATAGATTCTATTGCTCACATGTTCGTTGCTGACCTTTGTTATCACCCTGCCCTCCTACTACATTCCTTTTTGTGAAAATAAGAAAAACAATGATCAATAAAAACTGAGGGAACTCAGAGGCCGGTGCTGGTACAGTTCCTTGGTGTGGTGATCACCGGTCGCCTGGGCCCACTGTTGTTTCTCTATACTTTGTCTCTGTGTCTTATTTCTTTTCTCAGTCTGTCATCCCACCTGACTAGAAATACCCACAGGTGTGGAGGGGCAGGACACCCCTTCAAGTGAGTGCTGAGGGACGGTCGGGAGCCTTGTTTTCTTTCCTCCTCCTCAGGACAAACAGGAGAGTGCCGTGGGCAGATGGGAGGAGACCAATGTGCAAACTCTCTGCTCAGCAGACTGTGGAGTTTCTGTCCTTGGTTATGGTGGGGGTCTCAGAAATCTTGTTCAAAATTTTACCTTCCTCCCCCACTGGTTGTCCTTTTCACAGACATCTCACCCATGAGAGCAGGGAATGAGTCCATCTAAAACTATTCTCTCAGAACAACAAAAAGATGATGAAGGTGATGATGAGGATAAAGAGGATGATGACACCAGGGCATCATGAACCCTTACTGAGGGCTTCCTAAAGGCCAGGCTCTGAGCTCTGTGCTCTATGCAGCTTATTTCATTTCATCTGCATAGTCTCCCAGTTATTAGTGCACATTTCATGATGATTTTACGGACTGGAAAAGGAGCAATGCATTTTCATAGAACTTGTACCAGATCATGAAGTCAAAAAGGGTGAAGTCCAATTTGAACCAGGCAGTCTAAATCCAGACACATGGCATTTGGCCAGTCCTCTCCCTGCACCCAACCTGCCCTCTCATATCCTTGTCACTCAGGCCGATGCCCCTGCTCACTGTGCCCTTCCCTTTGGAGGTTCCTTGGAAACCACAGGTAGACCAGTGGGTGCCACAGTCACTGTGTCAAGTATAGAAAGGGCAGCTGAGATCACATCAAAGATTCCAGAAAGAATTGGCACAGGATCATTTGGGATGCATCTCTCCCTTGCCCCTGTTCCTGGCTTTCCCTACAGCTCTCGACTTCCTCAAAGGAGTCATCAATTTGGAGTTTGGCTTCCATTCCTATTGAGGAAGCTGGAAAGCTTTTCAAAAATGCTCCTCAGATGTGCCTGTGGTTAAGACCTCTGAGCTCTGCTGAAAACTTTTTGAAGCTTGGAGTGGTGGCTCATGCCTGTAATCCCAGCCCTTTGGGAGGCTGAGGCAGGCGAATCACAAGGTCAGGAGTCCGAGACCAGCCTGGCCAACATGGTGAAACCCTGTCCCTACTAAAAATACAAAAAAAAAAAAATTTATCCAGGCATGGTGGCATTTGCCTGTAATCCCAGCTACTGGGGAGGCTGAGGCAGGAGACTACTTTGAACCCGGGAGACAGAGGTTGCAGTGAACCGAGATTGCACCACTGTGCTCCAGCCTGGGAGACAGAGCAAGACTCTGTCTCAAAAAAATAAATAAATAAAAAGTAAGAAAAAAGTCTTTGGAAGGGCTTGGTAAACTTTAGCCATTAGCTCACGTACCACTTTGGAAGGGCAGATCTTCAGTCACTTCACCCTTGAATCCCTTTGCTCAAGACTACGGTTCTGACAGGAAGTCTAATCGGCTGAGTTGTGTCCATGTGGGCAATGCAGGAAAGGATGTAGCGGGAGGCGGCTGCAGGGATGTCTTTGGCTTCCATCATGGGGGAGCAGGCGCCTGGATTATCCGCCCTAACAAATCTGGACAAGGAAAAACGAGGTTCTCTGAGGAGGGAGACATACAGCCCAAGGAGCTAACCAAGAGACAAACAGTCATCCTGTCTTGTCATTTTCTTTTACACATGTGTGTACATTATCTTACACTTACCACTTTGTTTTCTTTCTCTCCTTTAATTGCACCCTGCTGCCAAAAATGAAAATAAATGAAAGTATTGAGATGGCTCAGTAACTGACTTTTGGTCAATTGGCTTTTCATATAGTGAACAGCTGCCCAAACAATTGCCTCTGTCACTGTGCAAATTTGCAAGTGCTTGCATGATCACTCCCAATCCCCCAACACAGGGCTGTGTTACAGCACAATTTAGTTCAGTGTTTTGCTCTCTGCAACGGGGAAGTTCTCATCCATTACAAGTTGCAGTAAAAACAGGGGTACCATAGGCAACCACCGCTTTCCTCAATGATGTGATGAAAGCAAAAGCCAAGTAGCTTGATGTATCCAACTTAAAAATACAAAAACTGACGCCATGGGCTGCAGTTGGAACTATGGCGGCGGCAGCTGCCCCTGGGCCTAGCCCGGGGTCTGGACCTGGGAACCCCCCAGAAGGGCCCGAGGGGGAGGCTCAAGGAGCGTCGGCGGAAAGCGCACAGAATGCTAAAGCTTTACTATGGCCTCTCGGAAGGGGAGGCGGTGCGACTCCCCGTGGAGCCCGACCCCCTGGACCCCACTGATCTGAACGGGGCGCGCTTCGACCCGGAAGTTTACCTAGACAGGCTGCATAGAGAGTGCCCTGTGGCCCAGCTAATGGACAGTGAGACGGACATGGTGCGGCTGATCCGGGCTCTAGACAGCGACATGCAGACCCTAGTCTGTGAGAACTACAAGAAGTTCATCCCAGCCACAGGAATTGACAAACAGCATAAAACTGTATGAGGAAATGCGGGAGACCCAGAATTTCCCAAATAACCTTGTAAAAGAAGAACAAAGTTGGAAGATTCACACACACACACACACACACAAATGTATATATATATGTATATATAAAGTTTTGTTTTCATTCAGTTGTAAATATTTAGTAATTTCTATTGTGATTTTTCCTTTAACTCATGAAAGGATATTTTTAATTTTCCAAATGTATGCTTGTGTTTAGCTATCTTCTTGCTGTTGACTTCTAATTTTGTTGCATTATGGTCAGGAAAATGTGGTCTGGGCGATGTCAATCGTATAGTGGATTTGGTTGAGACTTCTTTAGGGCCTAATATGTGGCCAGTTGTTTTTTTTTGTTTGTTTTTGTTTTTGTTTTTTGCAAATGTGCCACATGTGGTTAAAAGGAATGTGGATTATTTGTTTTTTAGGGGAGTGTTTATTTTTAAATAGATAAGATTCTCAGTGTAATTGAAATCTAGCTTCAATTAACAATATGCTAGATCCCTCAAACCTTAGGATGTTATTCAGTGTAACACTAGACAATGTTGCTGAGACAGACAAACCCTGAATTCTCAGTGGGTTGGCACCCATAGCATAATCTGGTGCAGGGCAGGAGTTCTCCTTGGGGGCCCTTGTCCAACAGTGATTCAGAGATCCTGGAGGTTTCCATCTTTTAATTCTGCCATCTCAGAGTTTTTCACTTATAGCCGTATGGATAGGAAGAGAGGGAACATAGCTCACACTTGCCTTTTATAACCTTGGCCCAGAAGTGATTTCTTACATTCCTATTGGTGGAAACGCAGTCACATGGTTCCAAACTAACTGCAAGGGAGGCTGGGAAATGTAGTCTTTCTGCATGTCCAGGAAGAGGAATGGTGTGAACACAGCACTGTCTTTGACACACTAAGCATGTGCTAAAGAGTTCTCACTCTTATAGGAGGTTTGTCTGTCCTGTGTAACTTTCTCAGTTTTGCTTAGATATTTTCAGGCAATGTTGTTTGGTGCATTCGGCTTGATGATTATTATGTCCTCTTGGCAAAGTAGTCAAGATTCCCATCAGTTTGAATGAACGTGTTTTACAGAGAGGTCAGGAAATGTTAATACTTTAAAAGGCCCTTCTATTCCTCCAGTCTACAGATAAGAACAACAGAGTCCTAGAGAGAGTAGGTCATGGGTCTCACTCATGAGTGGCAGAATTGAAACCAACATGGTAGTAACTTTGCCTTTCCCCCATCATGTTGTTCTCCCTCTATCTTCACTCTGCTGATTTCTTCACTTGCTCCATACAGACCTCCCAGTGCCAAGTGTATAAGGAGTGATTAATCTGAGCTTCTCCAGAAAGTCCATTCCTAGTAGGCACTGGGAATAAGAAATCTCAGAGTATAAAATAACACCAAGTGGTAGCACTTTTGTGAAGGGCTCCCAAATTAGTTCCTTTACCTTTTTTTTCACGAAGTGCAGTTGCACAAAACACAGCCTGAGATGAAGCACATATTAGAGAAAGGTTCTCTCTATAGTGTTATCTATTGCTCTAATGAGCATGAAAAGAGGAGAGGGGACAGACTATCTCTAGCTATTATTACCTCCACTAGAGAGTTGACATACACAAACTCATTATTGCATTATGTTGTATTCAACAAAATAAATTTAATGTTGTAGTTTAAATTAAATTTGCTAAAACATCTTTATCTCCAGCATAATGTGCCTCAAGTGCCTTCTTGGTGCCTGCATTTTCTCCAGAATTATAGTGCTGAAGCTATGTAATAGTGAAATTATATGCAATCTGCAAAACTATGTGGCTATAACGTGGTGATTGGCCTTCCACATAATTAAAGGAACATTTCCTCCTCAGAGCTGTTCCAGCAAAGACCCAAAGGCTATCATTGTACAAATCACCCACTTAGGAAAACTTTTATTCCCAGCCGCCTATAAAAATCTGCTTATGCAAACAGATTTGCTTATTCAGTAACATTAATGGCTCCTCATAGTTAAAAAGTTCTATAATCTGTTTCCTCTGTGACCTAGTGTCATTTTTATTTTGACAGAGGGGAGCCTTTTGACTCTTTCACAGCTGGCATGAAGGCACAGGGAGGGAAATCTCAAAAACCAACAACCTGTGTATTCCCAGCCTATTAATCAATAGAAAATCACTTCAACTGGATTGGGGTCTTGTACCTGGCAGAAAGGCTCTTATGGACATTGGAATTGGATTTTTACACTTGATATGACACCTCCTTGAGTCAGATCAGATTTGTGTTTGATAGACTTTTTTTTTTTTTTTTTTGAGATGGAGTCTCGCTCTGTCGCCCAGGCTGGAGTGCAGTGGCGCAATCTCGGCTCACTGCAAGCTCCGCCTCCCAGGTTCACGCCATTCTCCTACCTCAGCCTCTCCGAGTAGCTGGGAGTACAGGCGCCCGCCACCACGCCCGGCTAATTTTTTTTTGTATTTTTAGTAGAGATGGTGTTTCACCGTGGTCTCGATCTCCTGACCTCGTGATCTGCCTGCCTCGGCCTCCCAAAGTGCTGGGATTACAAGCGTGAGCCACCGCGCCTGGCCAGTGTTTGATAGACTCTTGCTGAAAAATTGTTCCAGGGTCTGTGCAGTAGCTAAAGTCTTTTTGCTGTTGTTGTTGTTTTAAAAGCAGCATTAAATGTTTTCATTAAGACCTTCCCAGCAGTTATTTTATTGTGAATATGGTCTTTAGCTCTGGTCCTGAATAACTCACACTGAGGAAACCTCTAACAAGTGTTTTATTAGAAGATGTCTGATGGATGGTTGGTTTTAATAACAAATCTCTTCCCTCTTTCTGTCCCCTGTGTCCTATTCTCCTTTCTCTACACGTTATTCAGGGAGGATTCGCCTATTCCCAAAGTCCTTTCCTCTTTATTTCCATTCCAGAGCTCTCTGTCTAACTCCAGGCGGATGAATCCAGCTGCCCACTGGTTATCTCCACTTGGCTGTCTGTCTTGCGTTGACCTCACCTTACCTTGCCTCTCCTGATTTCATCTTCTGCCTGGGCTCACCACATCAGATTCACACCACCATCCACCCAGCTTCCAAAACATCTGGGCCTCATCCTGCATTCCCCCCTCTTTCTCGGTCAAGTTAGTCTACCGTCTCCCCTCCATCCTCACTGCCACAGCCTTGGTCCAGCCAACCATCTTGTCTCACTTGGTGTATTGCAGCCTCCTACCTGGTCTACTCACCTCCCACTCTCCTCCAGCCAGACTGCTCTTTTTATAGCACAAAGTGGATCATTACTCCCCTGCCTAAAAACATCTACTGTCTCCCTTTGTCTACAGGATGAACATGACAAAAAGCCTTCAAGATTTGGCTCCAACTTAGCTCTACATTAGTCACTTTTTACAATTATATGAACATCTCTCAGCTCCTCCCCCTCTCACTTCTCGATTTTTGCACATGCTCTTCCCTCTGCTGGGAATGATCTTCCACACCTCTCCTACCAACCTGACTAATTCCTACCATTTTCCAGTCTTCAACTTAGGAGTCCTCTGATGGAGAAGTATTTCTGACCACCTGATATAGATTGGATGCCCACCCACCTCCTGGATTTCTTCTTTTTTTTTTTTTTTTTTTGTCGGAGTCACGCTCTGACCACCCAGGCTGGAGTGCAGTGTTGTGATCTTGGCTCACTGCAATCTCCGCCTCCCAGGTTCAAGCAATTCTCCCACCTCAGCCTTCTGAGTATCTGGAATTACAGGTGCCGACCACCACACCTGGCTAATTTTTTTGTATTTTTAGTAAAGATAGGATTTCACCATGTTGGCCAGGCTGTTTTCGAACTCCTGGCCTCAAGTGATCCACCCACCTTGGCCTTCCAAAGTGCTGGGATTACAAGCATGAACAACTGAACCTGGCTGACTGGGTGCCCCTTCTATGTGCTCCCATTGCCCCAGGCATACTGTCACCATAATTCTTACCATTCTGAGTTGAAAATGATTTTTTTTTTTTGCTTTTTATTTCTCTCATTAAATGCAAAGCTCATTGAAAAGAGGATGGTGGTTGTTCACTGTTGTACTCCTAACCTTTGCCTCAGTGTCCTGAGGTTGGCTCTAGAGCTGTGCACACATGTTCAGACATTGGAGCACATCTTGTCTAGCACCTCTTTTGAGGTGGCTTGGAGAAAAGTCAGTAGTTACTTGCCCAAGGATGAAACAGAAGCTTCACCTAAATCAGTTCTTCAACTTCAGCCTGCATTAGAATCCTCTGAGAGCTTGTTAAAAATACAGTCTCCTAGAGCCCACTCTTCAAGAGTCAGTGAGTTGCTTCACTGTCAAAATATATACAGAATCCAGCCGGTCTTCAGTGCCAGCCTGGTCTGAGCCACTGTGGACTCCCACCTGCAGAATCTCCCTGCTGGTCTCCTTGCTTCTGCTCTTACCTTCTTATCATCCATTCAAGTAGCCAGGGTGATCCTTTTTAAAATTTTTAAAAAATTTTTTTGAGATGAAGTCTCACTCTATTGCCCAGGCTGGAGTGCAGTGGTGTTAGCTCACTGCAGCCTCTACCTCCTGGGCTCAAGCCATCCTCCCAGCTCAGCCTCCTGGGTAGCTGGGACCACAGACATACACCACCACACCTGGCTAATTTTTGTATTTTTTGTAAAGACAGGGTCTTGCTATGTTGCCCAGGCTAGTCTTGAACTTCTGTGTGTGCCCACCTCAGCCTCCTGCATTTTTAGGAGGCCCCTCTTGTAGGGATTTTGATGCAGAGGCCTGGGTGCCTCATGTCTCCTCCCATCTCTCTCTGTCTTTCTGTCTCTGTCTCTGTCTCTCTCTCTCTTTGCCTTATAGCTGCCCTGGGGACTAGACTCTGCCTTAGGCATCCCTCTGACTCCTGTTGGCTTTTACACTGAGGCTGCTTTAAGTTGCACCTTGTTCTGAAGACTTGGGTTTCTGTTCCTATTCCTTGCTTTTGTTGGAAGGGCCATGCAGCTTCTTCACAAATTGCAAAGGTGCCCACGAGTTTCCAAGTCCCCAAGAACCAAACCAGATGACAAACGAAGATGCAGCCCACAGCTGGGGAGACAGATTTTATGTCCACACAGACACTCCAAGATGCTGAACTCAAATCCACGCCGAAACCTGTTTTCTCTCTCATTTCAGTTCAATGTCATCTGGGGGCTTGCAGGGCACGGCTGGTGACCATTCACAGGGCAAAGATGCTTTGAAATGTCCACTGAGAATGGTGTGGTGGTTGACAGATGGCACGTCAGAGCATAGATTAACATGGAAAGAGAAACTCACCGCTTGGGGGGAATGTGTGAGGCTGGCAGCCACACAGGGCTTTTCCTGCGAGCTCTCAGATAGATGCAAACAGCCAGGAGGTTTTGCTTTCTGAGCCTGAGCAGCATGTTCCTCCCTGCACATTGCCGCTCTGCAGCAAATGTTCATTCCTGTTGCATTGATTAAAAGTGCTTACTAGGCCGGGCGCTGTGGCTCAAGCCTGTGATCCCAGCACTTTGGGAGGCCGAGGCAGGCGGATCACAAGGTCAGAAGATTGAGACCATCCTGGCTAACACGGTGAAACCCCATCTCTACTAAAAATACAAAAAATTAGCCGGGCCTGGTGGCGGGCACCTGTAGTCCCAGCTACTTGGGAGGCTGAGGCAGGAGAACGGCATGAACCTGGGAGGCGGAGCTCGCAGTGAGCTGAGATTGCGCCACTGCACTCCAGCCTGGACGAGAGAGCGAGACTCCGTCTCAAAAAAAAATAAAAGTGCTTACCGAAGGGGTTTGAGGGGAGTGGTGACAGTGTGAGTTATGGCTCTGCCGGCTGCCAGTGGAGCCAGCCGCTCTGCACAGCTGTGCAAGGGTGTTTTGAAAAGAGGCTCAGCCAGCCAGGAGGGACTGGGTGTAAATGCTGCCACAACATCTTGTAGCCTGATTGGGGCCGTATTTGCAGAACCCCTAAACCGCTACACTTGTTCAGGCTTAAAAATAAGCTTACTTTTTGTTTGTTTGTTTGTTTTGGTTTGTTTTATGAGACGGAGTCTTGTTCTGTCGCTGGGTTGGAATGCAGTGGCATGATCTCGGCCCACTACAACCTCTGCCTCCTGGGTTCAAGTGATTCTCCTGCCTCAGGCTCCCGAGTAGCTGGGACGACAGGCGTGCGCCATCATGCCCAGCTAATTTTTGATTTTTTATTAGAGACGGGGCTTCACCATGTTGGCCAGGATAGTCCGATCTCTTGACCTTGTGATCTGCCCGCCTTGGCCTCCCCAAGTGCTGGGATTACAGGCGTGAGCCACCGTGCCTGGCCAAAGATAAACTTACTTTTTTACCTCTTCTGCTGAACTCCATTTGCTTCTTTTCCCAAACGTCTTTATCCAGAAGAGCTTTTAGCAACAAAGTTACCCAATGCCCTTCCCTAGTCTCTCCTAGCAATTGGCTCTCAGCAGGGGGTAGGAGGAAATCCTTGACAGAACCAATTTACATGACTGTTTGGAGGACTCTGGCTAGCCCCAGGAGGTGTTTGCATTTTTAAATTGGTTACTAGTGTCAGAATGTTGCACGAGTAAGAGCAGTTTCAGATTAGACTTCTGCTCACCTGACCTGGACCTCTTCTGCAAACACAGATCAAGTAAAAATGTGGCAGGCTTCTTATCTATTTCACTTCTAGGAATGCCACGATCAGCCGGCACCATAGGTCTCTGCGAGTCAGGCTATTCTGGTTGCAGCTTTGACTCTGCTGTCTTTTATGGTAGCTGCGTCCACCTTGCCTTTGGGGATTGAGTGCTGCGATCACTTGGCCCCAGCCCCTGCAGTGTGCCTATGTCACTTACCTTCTTTATACCTCAGTCTCCTCCTCTGTAAAATGGGCATCCTAATAGCACCCCCCCCCCCCCAGGGCTGCTGTGAGGTGTAGATGGATTCGCATATGGAAAGTAAGAGAAGACGGTCTCAAAGCCCATGTGTCGTTATCAGAATTATTTCATGACGGGGAGAGCTGGAGGAGAGAGGAAGATGCTGAGCAGACCCATGTGCTCTCCCACCAGTGTTTCCTGAGCACCTACTATGTGCTGCCCACTGTGAGAGCTGTTAGGGTTGAAATAGGGAGCACAGCAGAGTAGGAGCTGCCATCAGGAGCCTAGTGGGGAGACGATTGTGCAACATGGTTCCAGCACTTGGGGTGAGGAAGCTCAGGGAGTACAGGGGCCTAGGATCCTGGGCAGAATCATGGAAAGGACACAGCCTCCCCAGCCTCTCCTGCCTCCACTGCCTCCCTGGCCTCCTCTGCTTCCCTGGCCTCTCCTGCCTTCCTGGCTTCCCCTTCCTCCCCGGCCTCCCCAGTCTCCCCTGTCTCTCCTGCTTTTGAAGTAGGCCAGGAGCTGCTGGTGCTGACTTAGCCTGTCCTGGACTCTGGGTGTAGCAACTCGATGTCCAGAAAATACCCCCGGGTTCAGCTCATCACACAGCCAAGGAAGGAGCTCCACACTGACAATGAGGCTGCATCCTGGGCTCATTCATCAGCGCATGCCTCCAAAATATTTCTCCACGCCTCCTCCCTTTGCCCACCTGCATTGTCTCTGTGCCTGAGCCCTGGCTGGGGGCCTGCAAGGATCCCCTATCTCCTCTGTCCCTGCACGGCTGGGTCCCAGGCAATCTGTCTGCCCCCCACACCTTTCTCCCCTTGCCCACCACGCTCCAGCCCCACAGCCCTCTTTCTGCTTCTTTCCCAGCCTCTGGGCTTTTGCACACGCTGTTCCCTCTGCCTGAACACCCTCCACTGGGCTGAGAACAACTCTCTGAGCCCTGTCTCAGCTGTTGCTTCCTTTGGAACAGCCGCTGCTGCTGTCCCTCTCCCAGCTCCAAGACCTGCTGAGCCTCCTGTTTTCTTCAGTTCCCATGCACCCAGCACTTCTTCTTGGCCTCCTTTTGGCCAATTAACAATGTCCATTCTCAATGCCTTCTCACCCAGCGCTGAGCCCCACTGGGTGAAGGCAATGCCTGTCATGTTCACTACAATATCCCCTCCCCCATCACCACGCCTGGTCCACAGTGCTGCTCAAAAAATATCTGTTGGTAGGCAATGCGAAGGTGCATTCATGCATCTTGCAGGCGGAATTCTCCACGAGTTTTGAGCAGCCTCGGTTATTCGCACCACCTCCAAATCATGCAAGGCACAGGGTAAGAGCAAAGACAAGGTGGCTGTGGCCGATGTCCACCCTCTCGGGGCGTCCCTTCTCTTCTCTCCTCCTTGGGCAGGGAGACCATCGGGGTGCAACCTGGCTGGGGCGGGGAGGAGGTGCAGGGCCTGGCCGGAGCTGACCTGGCCACGGGCAGGGGACAGCGACCTCCTGGGCCGGGGCAGGTGAGCACGGCGCAGGCCAGGGCCCGGCGTGTCCCCGGTGCGCGCGAGCGGCCAGCAGAGGGCGCCAGAGAGCCAGGAGCGGCCCGCGGAGGAGCCCGCGCCCGCCCGGATGCCCAGCTCTGCGCCGCGCGGACGCACCGAGCCCGCGCTAAGACGCTCCAGCTCCGCCGAGAGGCCGCTCGCGCCGGGTCCTTCCTCTTCCCCAGGTGCAGGCAGAGCCCCCGGAGCCATGGCCAGCCCTTCCCGCAGCTCCGAAGCCACTGGCAAGCCCCGAGGCAGGGATGGCCGGCCCAGGAGGGAGGAGGACAACGTCCCTCCGGAAGAGAAGAGGCTGCGGCTGGGGCTGGAGGGGGGAAGCGCACAGCCCGAGGACTGCGAGGACGGGGAGGACGCGCCGCGGCCGGGCAGGGAGGAGACCGGCACCCAGACAGGTGGCGACGGCAGAGGAGTAAGTGACGCGGGCGCGGGGGTCCGGGGGTGCCGGGGGCGCGGGGTAGGGGCGGCGGGAGGCTCCGTGGCCGGCCCCGGGTTGAAGTTGGTAATTGAGCGGCAAATCCGGCGGGCGCGGAGTGATAGCTCGTCACGGCCTCCGAGACGCCAGCTGCCCCTTCTCGGCTGTGTGGCTTCGACTTCCTGATTCTCCCACGACGTCCGTGGCCGGGAGACCCGCTGGACTCTGCGGCTGGCCAAAAGGGGAGGGGGAGCCCCGCGTCCTGGGGGCCCCTAGCAGGGGAAGCGGCGGGGGTTGCGCTGGGCATCCTGTCTGGGGCATCTGTCTGGGACTCTGTCGGTGCCTGTCACCTGGCGAGGGGCCTGTGGTGGGGGTAGGGGGGAAGTCCCTGGCGCCAGGCTTGGCCAAGCCCTGCTCTGCTGGGCTGCGGGCTGGCGGCGCTCACCCAGCTCCTCACCTGTCCCGCATCTTCCTCTTTTCCTTCCCTTTCTGGTTGGGCAGAGAGAGTTGAGAGGAGGCAGTGGCTTCCATCCCACAAATCTCTCTCCTCTTTCCATCCCTACAGAGAGGGACAGAGAGGCAAAGTTCCTTGCATTCCCCGGGGCGCTGTCCCTGTGAGCTCCTGGTGTCCTGCCCACGTGGGCCCCTGAGTCACCGGGCCTGTGTGTGTGGGATGGGGCTCCGTGGCCAGTCTGGCCTCCTGGGGTTCACTTTCTGCTTTCCTACCCCAACTCTTCCTGTGTGGCTTTGCTGGCCTTCCACTGGGGAGGCACATGGGTTTGGAGGGCAGATGAGGGCCCGCTGGAGAGCTGTACCCCTCAGAGAGGGCTGCCACCTTGATGGTTTTTGATGGATAATGGGGTTGACCTCTTTGTTCCTTCCACCTGTTTTTAAGTTTGACCGTTTGCTCAGCCGAGCTTGTCTTAATAATTTGATTCGTGGTTAATGAGCCCCACATGGGAGAGAGGGCGGCCTTCATTCTGAACCCATTTAGGCAGCACGGCAGCCCTCCTCGCCATGGGCTGCATCAGAGCCGCCCCTGCCCAGTCTTGGGGTTGCTCCTGGATGCTGTCTGGGAGGTTTGCCCATGGTGACATCCTCATCTCCCCGTGCACGTTACCGCATTCACAGCTTGGGTCACCTGGACACTGAACTCAGGTGAATTTTCTCTGAGATCCCGGGAGAAGGAGGACAGTTCTTTGGAAGGTTTTCCAGGGCCAATCACGGAAAGGATGAGAAGGGAGTGGTCCTGGTCGGGGACACAATTACGGTGGCAGTGTAACGCCAGGCAACTTTATTGCGTGAAGTCCCTGTCACTCCCTCTACCTCCCTCTTTTACGTGGACTCTGCCAAAGACCAGGATACCAGAATGCAGTGGAGTGACCATGTGTAGTGGGACCTTGGGAACGTGAGTCTGGAGCCAGGTGGCTGGGGTTTGCCTCCTGGTTCTGCCCCTCCTTAGCTGGCTGACATGGCACAAGTTACTTACCCTCTCTAAGCCTTCCTGTTTTCAGTGGCAAATGGATCTGTCAACAGGCCCCATTGTCTGGGGCTGTTACTGCTGAGATTAAGGGAAGCTCGTCCATAGAAGCACTTAGCGTCGTGCCTGGCGTATAGTGTATGGTAGATAAATGGGACTTAGGACTGAAACTCATGCCTTGCTGTGCTTTTGCAGTGATGTTTTGTTCTGGGGTGCATCACAAGAGACAAGGTTCTTGGCCGGGCGTGGTAGCTCAAGCCAATAATCCCAGCACTTTGAGAGGGCGAAGGGGGGGGATCGTTTGAGCCCAGGAGTTTAAGACCAGCCTGGGCAACGTGATGAAGCCTCGTATCTACCAAAAAAAAAAAAAAAAAAAAAAAAAAAAAAAAAAAAAAGCCAGGTATGGCGGTGTGTGCCTGTAGTCCCAAGTACCTGGGAGGCTGAGGTGGGAGGATTGCTAGAGCCTGGGAGGTCGGGTTGCAGTGACCTGTGATCATGCCACTGCACTCCAGCCTGGGTGACAGAGTGAGACCCTGTCTCAAGGAAAAGAGAGAGAGAGACCCACAAGAGTCTTCAGCCAGAATCTCCATGTTAAAATGCTTTCTGGAGGCTGAAAGGATGATATATTGATAATGAAATATTTAAAAGGCGGAAACCTCACCGAATTTTTCGGTCCACAGAGGGAAATGGGAATCCCATGATCTGAAGGATGATGGAGGAACTGAACAGAAACCATCCTTGTTTCCTGAATCTGAATGTGGTACCCTCTTCTCATGGTGCCTGTATCTGCTCAGTCCAGCGGCCCCTCGAAAAGAGGGAATCTCGATTTTCAAACTTAAAATTTGGCCCAGAGCCCACTGCTGCCCACAATGCCCGCCAGAGACATTCCTCTTCCTTTTTAGTTTCTATGGGAATACTCTCTTTGAAGAACCCATGAACAGTGTCAGGCTGGTGTGAGGATCAGCAGCGATTTCTTTGAGGAGGAGAGCCCGTTTCTTCACTGACAGGCCATATCTGAGTGGATCAAGAAGAACAGAGTGCCCTTTTATGAGATTTTGTCTGTGTAGACCATTAGCTTGGTAAAAATGTCAAAACCATCCTCGTTCTTTAATAGCATATTATTTTGGACTTTTCTCTGCAAGAAGCAGCGTGGACATTCAGATGCTTTTAAGGATAAAATGTTCTTTCTCATCACCAGGCCTGGTGCTCTGGATGGCTGAGGTTTTAATGTGACTGGATGTCCCTTGGAGTAGCTCCCAGGCTGTGCTCTTGTGGTTGGGTGGCAAGGGGTATCTTTATTTGGTGAAGGCTAGAGGATGTTTTAGCAGGTAAATCGGGACCCCAGGAGTCCCTGAGTGCCAAGTCCTGATGCAGGGCATGTGTTTATGGTGGGGAGTTGGGGGGGTGGAGGGTAGAGGGTGGGGGGCGTTGATTTCCTGCCAATATCAGAAGTTTCACAGGCTTCTTGTGTATCCACAAACACCTACCCCATTGAGAAGGCCTAGAAAACCTGGCCCTCCCCAAGTCTTTATTGACCGCTTGTGAATGATCCCAGGGTGTGTGTGCCCCACAGCTCTTCCTGGAGGGAGAGAAAAGTCTCTCCTAGGTATTTGGTTATCAACCTCAACCATTTGCTGAGCCTTCCCCAAGACCAGGCACCTCGGCAGAGATTTCTGGGTTGTCAGGTGGAACCGGGCATTCAAGGGTAATAACTCATTGGAGTTCCTGAAATCCCTGATGATGCACCAGGTCAAAGCATCCAGGGTTGAAACCAGATCAGGAAGGTTATTGTCAGCCTGGGGCTCCTGCAGAGGTGCATCCATGTTGCAGGTATTTTCCCTTCTTGCTGAGGAGAAACCTGGATTTCTCAGCTTTGGCACAGTCACAACATTTGGGGTCAGACCATTCATGGTGGTGGTGGGGGGGCCATCCTGTGTATTGTAGGATGGCTAGCAGCATCTCTGGTCTGCATCCTCTAGGTGCCATTCTACCCTCCCAGTTATGGCTACCCCAGATGTCTCCAGACGGTTTCAGATGCCATGGAGCAAGGGAGTTTTACGCAAGCAAAACCACCCCAGTTGAGAGCCATTGGTCTACGCTTGTGGAAATGTTTGAGGGTCAGAGTGTTGAGCTTGGGTCCCTGCTGTACCCTTTATGAGCAATGCAGTCTTGGAAAATTAATGCTACTCCAGGGGCCTCAGTTTTCTCATCTATGAAATGGAGATAAGTGAGATACACTTTCATAGGAAGGTTATATGGGATTTACTGAGATAATAAGACAGTACATGGAAAATGCTGGGCATATCATTTATTTATTTTTAATTTTTTTAAGACGGAATATTACTCTGTTGCCCAGGCTGGAGTGCAGTGGCATGATCTCCACTCACTGCAACCTCCACCTCTTGGGCTCAAGTGATTCTCCTGCCTCAGCCTCCCAAGTAGCTGGGATTACAGGTGCCCACCGCCACACCTGCTAATTTTTATATTTTTAGTAGAGATGGGGTTTCACCATGTTGGCCAGGCTGGTCTCAAACTCCTGAGCTAAGGTGATCCGCCCACCTCTGCCTCCCAGGGTGCTGAGATCACAAGTGTGACCCCCACGCTGGGCTGGGCATAGCATTGTACCACAGACAAAGCACACAATACTTGGGCAATATCTTTCTACATTGGGGTTGTCTAGACTCCATCCTCCATCCCCTCATGTAGTGGCGCGGTGCAGAGCAGAATATCACCCACCTAGACTGCAGAGTGGATTTGGGTGGCATCTTGGCTTTCTGCACAAGACTTGCCTGTTCCCCACCATGTCCCCCTGGTTCTCAGGGTCCAGGATTCCGGGAAGCAGGGATGTGGGCAGGCAGGGCAGGTGGCCCACCCAGTTCACTCCCACGCTGGGGACCTGCAGAGCCGACTCCCCGAGACGGGGTGTTTGGACCAATATCTGGGTTTCTGGATTTCCATTTGAGCACAGCTGGACTACACAGGTTGAAGCTCTCTCTGCCGAGATATAGATATTTCCCTGGCGACGATCTTTCAAGCTGACATGAAGACATGGCCACCCGCTGGAACGTGGCGTGTCTGCAGTGGTGCTCTTGTAATTTGTGAGGCAGGCTCCTGAGGAATGCAGTGCAGAAGTGGGAAATGGTGGGAAGTTCTTGCATCCTCCCCTGGCCGAAAGTGCTGCCTGCACAGGTTGGTGGATGGTCCTTCGAGCAGGAAGAAGACATGAAGCACATTCCTGTTAGCTACGACAGAGAGGGCCAGGGTACACATTGGACATTTCAAGCCCCTCCAGAGAAGCAAGTCTTACTATGCTGGGAGTACTTGTGGAGTGGGGGCTGTGTTGCCCTGGGCTTTAATTATTTCAGGAACATTTAACCGCAGGGCTGGCAGGCTGGATCTTGATATGTGTTTCTCAGTTGGAAAGACTTTGGACCATGGGGAGATGTCTTCTCAATTCTTTTAATTTCATTAGGGTGGTCATTTTTCTTCTTGTGGCCTCTGGAATGTGACACAGAACTGAAGGGACAGGAAGGAGATGAGTTGGAGGCTGGGACAGGGGTCCCTGCCAGGGATGCTGGTGACTGACATGACGGTGTTGATGTGTGGAGTCCGGTGCCTGGTTTGGGGAATGTTCGTGGGATATGTTCCAAAGGACTGACGGACCTGTCAGGTACTGGAGGTGAATGGTCAAGTCTGATCTCAGGGCTGACAGTGTCAGGCAAGGACAGGAAGTTGACGTTGGACTCATTGGCTGAGGTTGCTTGGGACCCAGGGGGCAATGTGTGCCAGGACAGACGGGTCTGGGGCTAGGAAGGCAGGTTTGGGCTGGAGACTCGGGCTTGGGTGGCATCCCAGGTAGATAGTGGTTGAGGCTATGGAAATGACTGCGATTGCCTGGGATGAGAGTGGAGACAGACAAGATGGGGGTTTTTCTCTAAGCCTCGGGAACCCACCTCCCAGGTTCAAGGGATTCTCCTGCCTCAGCCTCCCAAGTAGCTGGGAATGCAGGTGCATGCCACCATGCCCGACTAACTTTTGTATTTTTAGTAGAGATGAGGTTTGGCCAGGCTAGTCTCAAACTCCTGACCTCAAGTGATCGGCCCACCTTGGCCTCCCAAAGTGCTGGGATTACAGGCATGAGCCACCATCCCTGACCATTTTTAAATATTAATTTTTATGAAATATTTTCAAGCACATTTTACTATACATTGGAAAAGTCAATCATGATTTGAAAACTTCATCAAAATCCAATCAAATGTCAATTAACCATTTAATTGTGGATAGGTAAGGAGACTATTTTGACCAAAACATATTAGAACAATTACCACTTATAGAAATAATCTATGTTTTAATGTTTTAGTTGAGTTAAACAATCTTTTATATTCTGGCAGGGCACAATGGCTCACACCTGTAATCCCAGCACTTTGGGAGGCCAAGGCTGGCGGATCACCCAAGATCAGTAGTTCAAGAGCAGCCTGGCCAACATGGCGAAACTGTCTCTACTAAAAATACAGAAATTAGCCAGGTCTGATGGCACACACCTGTAATCCCAGCTACTTGGGAGGCTGAGGCAGGAGAATCATTTGAACCGGGGACACAGAGGTTGCAGTCAGCCGAGATTGCACCACTGCACTTCAGCCAGCCTGAGTGACAGAGTGAGACTCTGTTTCAAAATTAAATAAATACAATAGAATTCTGAATTTTATTTTTAATAATTATTTTTGTAAAGAGAATGTCTTGTGTTTTGGAGTTGTTGAATTTATTGAATTGACAAAAATTATGTACAAGAGGGTATACAACATGATGTGATTGAAGTATGTCTACATTATGAAATGGCTAAATCAAGCTAAATAACATATCACCTCCCAGACTAATTTTTTTGTGGTGAGAACACTTAAAAAATCTACTCTCTTAGTGATTTCCAAGTGTATGATATGTTGTTATTAACTATAGGTACCATGTTGTCCCATGGATCTCCCGAACCTCTTCTTCTCTAAAAATGACATTCTGTGTCCTTTGCCATCTGCCCACTTCCCCACCCTGGCAACCATCATTCTACTCCGCTTCTGTGAATTCAACTTTTTTCTTTTCTTTTTCTTTCTTTTTTTTGAGACAGTCTCATTCTGTTGCCCAGGCTATAGTGCAGGGGTGTGATCTTGGCTCACTGCAGCCTTGACCTCCCAAGCTCAATCAATCCTCCCACCTCAGCCTCCTGAGTATCTGGGAGTACAGGCATGCACTACCACGCTCCACTAATTTTTGTATTTTTTGTAGAGATGGGGTCTTGCAGTATTATGCAGGCTGGCCTCGAACTCCCGGGCTCAAGCAATCTGCTGGCCTCAGCCTCCCAAAGTGCTGGGATTACAGGCATGAGCCACCATGCCTGGCTGAGTTCAACTGTTTTAGATTCCACATGTAAGTGAGATCATGTGGTATTTGTCGTTCTGTGCCTGGCTTATTTCACTTAACATAATATCCTCCAGGCTCATCCCTGTTGTCTCAAATGGCAGGATTTCCTTCTTTTTGAAGGCTGAATAGTATTCCGTTGTGTACATACACCACATTGTTGCTGGAAGTTTAATGGAGGCCAGTTGGGGGAGGAGGGGGAAAAGATTCACTCTAAGTCTAGATGCTCCAGCACCCACCCAGGATGTGTGCAAGGAAGTGCAGGATGCTCCTGGTCTTGCAAACTGGTTTGTGGGACTCCAAAGCCCCTATCCTTCCATGATGCTTTCTGTCATGTTATCACATTTCCTGGAGGAGAACCCAGCCTTGGTGGAGAGCCCTGCTCTGGCTGTGTCCCTCGGCATGAGATGGCAAAGGATGGTGCCACTGGGAGACCCTCACCTCTACACACTGGGAGCTGTGTGCCTTCTCCGTTCCTTCTTCAAGTATCTGAGCAGCTCCTGTGTGCCAGGTGCTGGTCTACAAGATGGATGGTCCTTGGAGGTCACGCTGTAGCAGAGGAGGCAGGCTATAGCCCACAGGCCAGAACCAGCCCCCGGCCTGTTCATACAAATAAAGTTTTATTGGAACACAGCCACACCCATTTCAGTGCATATTGCCTGTGGCTGCTTTCCTGCTACAATGGAGAGTTGAATAGTCGGGACAGAGACCTATGGCCTGCAAAGCTGAACTATTTACCATCTGGCCCTCGAGAGAAAGGAAAAAAAATGCTGATCCTTGTACCCTGACAGTCTTAGGTTAAGAGGACTTTGTACCACCCTGATGTCCCAGGGGACCATGAGTCCAGCCACCCTTGAAATGTACACAAGTCGGGGCTAGGGTTGCAGCAGGTGAGTCCCAATTTTGCAGGTCTTTGTTATCAGGGGCACAACCCAGCATTTTGAGCGGGGTTCCTCACCACTGTGGCTGGGCACTGCGCTAGTGTGCTTTCTGATTTTTGTATGGGGAAGAGAAAGGAGGGAGGAAATGGCAACTTGTTGCCCTGTTCTAACATTTTCCTAAGATGGGTCTCCAGGCAAGGGCTTGGGATCTCACCTTGCACAGCTTACAAAACCCAGTGAGGCCAGCTGTCTTGGCGCTGGCCACTCTGAGGGATGGAGCCCCCAAATTACTTGGAAGGGAGATGAAAGAATGGTTTCCGCAAACACAAGAAGTGGCATTACTGAAATTAACATTTCCCCAAGTTTTATAATGTCTAGGCGTGCATATTTAAGTGTCTGCCTCAAAAGCTCTTGCTAATAACCAGATGGTGCATTTAATTTCCTTTTTTTGTTCTCTGAGCAACATGCAGCTTCCTGCACAGCCCTCCTTGCAGGCAACTGCACTGAGGTGATAGTCCTCCTGACGGCCAGCAGAGATCCCCAGGGCCTCTGAGGGCCCTGTATTCTGGGGGCAGCCTTTCCCCCTTCTATTTGGCCCCAGCTGGAAGGGGGCAGGTTACCCGCAGCCTAGCACAGGGCTCCTGCCTTGGCTTCTCTAAGGAGTCTGGCTCCCTCTGACCCTCTAGACCTCACCAGCTGAGGATCAGAGCCCCGGGGCAAGGGCCAGGGCCAGGGGGCATTGGGGGTGGTTTGAGAGTGCAGCTCTGGAGGGGGGCAGGGCGGGCCTAGGAAAAGCTGCTCGAGGAAGACTGCAAAGAGATGGCAGAGTTAGGACTAGAGGGCCGGGCATGGTGGCTCACACCTGTAATCCCAGCACTTTGGGAGGCCGAGGTCGGGGGATAACCTGAGGCCAGGAGTTTGAGACCAGCCTGGCCAACATGGTGAAAACCTGTCTCTACTAAAAATACAATAATTAGCTGGACGTAGTGACACCTATAATCCCAGGTACTTGGGAAGCTGAGCCAGGAGAATTGCTTGAACCTGGAAGGTGGAGGTTGCAGTGAGCTGAGATTGTGCCACTGCATTCCAGCCTGGGCAACAGAGCAAGATTCCATCTCAAAAAAAAAAAAAAGAGTTAGGACAAGAGGAGAAGGGAAGAGAAGGGAGCTGTGGGGCAGCAGCCAGGACCTTAAAGGCACAGAAGAGGAAGCGTGGATTTCCAATTCCAAAGGACATGAAGACAAAGTCACACACCTTTATTTAACCTGCTCCAGGTGAGGCAGGGCTTTGTGTATTTTCCTTGTTTCTCTTTTCCTTGTGTTCAGGCTGTTGTAGAAACAGGTACACAGGGGCTCTGTGGAGCGCCCTGTTCTGGTGGCCTTCAGGAAGCATGCGGTGCCCTGGTTTCCTTGGCTTCGTGTCCGCCTTTCCTCCCGCCACCCCTGACTGTGCACCCCACCTTGTCCCTCAGACCATCCTCCTGGAGGGGCCTGGCCAGGGCTTGTGTCCTTGCTAGTCTCTGGGGAGGAAGACTGTGTGGCTTGAAAGCCTGTCGACTTAAGGTGCAAGGTGTAGGTGCCTGGGAGGGGACGTGCACGGCCCTCTTGACTGATCCATTCATGTTTTTCTTTTTTGACTCTATTCTATGTTGTCCTGATGGAGGGGTAAGCCCCTGCCTTCCGCCTTTCCTGCCTTGGACTCTTGTAGTTGGGCCAGATGAGAGGGTCCATGTGGTCTGAGAATTCAAGCAATGCAGGCCAGGCATGGTGGCTCACACCTGTAATCCCAGCACTATTGGAGGCCAAGGCGGGTGGGCCAGGAGTTCAAGACCAGCTTGGCCAACATAGTGAAACCCTGTCTCTACAAAAAATACAAAAATTAGCCGGCCTTGGTGGTGTGCACCTGTAATCCTAGTTATTTGGGAGGCTGAGGCAAGAGAATCACTTGAACCCAGAGGGAGCAGGTTGCAGTGAGGAGGAGGTGAGGAGGGGGGGGGGGGGGGGGGGGGGGGGGGGGGGGGGGGGGGGGGGGGGGGGGGGGGGGGGGGGGGGGGGGGGGGGGGGGGGGGGGGGGGGGGGGGGGGGGGGGGGGGGGGGGGGGGGGGGGGGGAGGAGGAGGTTGCAGTGAGGAGGAGGTTGCAGTGAGGAGGAGGTTGCAGTGAGGAGGAGTTTGCAGTGAGGAGGAGGTTGCGGTGAGGAGGAGGTTGCGTGAGGAGGAGGTTGCGGTGAGGAGGGGGGGGGGGTGAGGAGGAGGTTGCGTGAGGGGGGGTGGGGGGGGGGGAGGGGGGGGGGGAGGTTGGTGGGGGGGTGGGGGGGGGGGGGGGGGGGGGGGGGTTGCGGTGAGGAGGGTTGGTGAGGGGGTTGCGGGGGGAGGTGCGGGGGGGGGGGGGGGGTTGGGGGAGGGGGGGGGGGGGGGGGGGGGGGGGGGGGGGAGGGGGGTGGGAGGGGTTGCGGTGAGGAGGAGGTTGCAGTGAGGAGGAGGTTGAGGAGGTTGCAGTGAGGAGGAGGTTGCAGTGAGGGAGGAGGTTGCAGTGAGGAGGAGGTTGCAGTGAGCCGAGATTGTGTTCCTGGACTCTAGCCTGGGCAATAGAGCGAGACTATGTCTCCAAAAAAAAGAAAAAAAAATTCATATAGACAACAAAAAACAAAACTTCCTGTTAATTTGCTTTTCTTGATCTTGCTTCTCAGAGGTAACACTGGGAAGGGTTGGGGTATACCTCTCCACACCTTTTTCTTTGATTTCTTTTTATTTTTTATTGTAAGTTCTGAGATACGTGTGCAGAATGTGCAGGTTTGTTACATAGGTGTACATGTGCCATGGTGGTTTACTGCACCTATTAACCCATCATCTAGGTTTTAAGCCCCGCTTGCATTAGGTATTTGTTCTAACATCTCCCTCCCCCTTGTCCCCCACCCCCGACAGGCCCCAGTGTACGATGCCCCCCTCCCTGTGTCCGTATGTTCTCATTGTTCAACTCCCACTTATGAGTGAGAACATGCAGAGTTTGGTTTTCTGTTCCTGTCCACACCTTTTTCCTCTGTGCACGCAAGCACATGTATTTGCACATAGGTGTTTATTGTAACCTTTTTCAAAAAATAAAAATGGAATCATGCTATATTTATTCTTTGGAGAAGCCTGCTTTTCAGGCAGCATGCCTTTGACATTGTCTCACGTTGGAAGCTGGGTACCACCTTCTTCTCCCAGCAGTTATTCTCACGTGTGGATGCACTATGCTTCATTTAACCAGCCCTGCACTGATACGTCTTTGGGTGGTTTCTCCCTTTTCCCAATCACAGACGGTGTTCTGATGAATTTCCTCACACACATCACTTAGTGCTCTGTGCCTGCATTTCTGTGAGATGTTCCTGGAGGTGGGCTGTCTGGGTCAGAGGGGGATCTGTGCTTAATTTGCATCCTGTGCAAAATTCCATCCAGTCATCCGGCTCCCCAAGGGCTCCCATGGTACTGTCCTCTGTAGACATCATCTTCTGCAGATGATGGCACGACCACCTCTCTTTCTTTTACTCACACCAGTCTGCACCCTGGTGTCCTGGGGGGGTCCAGCCCCTACCCGCTTGTCTGCCCCTGCCCCACAGTGCCCCCAGCCCCTGCTAACAGGCACTCTGAATTCTGAGCTCTGGCAGACTGCTTCACTCTGGAGAAGTTTGCTTTCTCAAACATTCCTGGCAATGTTACTGCACATCCCGAGGCCTGTGTTTGCTTTCTTCAGTCCTCAGTTTTCTCATAAGTAAAATGGGGATAATGTGATGCTGCTGTCTGCATCCTAGAGCTGCCACGAGTGTTCAGTGAGATCACTGCTGAGAGCACGTTCACAGCGCCAGCCTTGTGCACAGTCAGCACCTGTGAGGCAGGGCTGTTGCTCATACATGGTTGACTGTCATTGCTAGACTGTGGCTTTACCAGGGGCAATGTCTTTAGTGCCGAGCCCAGAGCCACCCCTAGTACCTGCTGTGTTTATAGAGTGATTGAGTGGCAGGGTCAGAGACTGGGGCAACGGCAGCAGAAACAGAGGAAAGAAGTGGGGCTTCTAATAGGTCCTGAACCCGTGGCCTTTGAGATGAAGCCTTCTTGCCAAGGTCTGGGGCTGTGCTGTTTGTTCTAGGCCCGAGACTGGAAGCTAGGCCTGGCTGCAGCCCCAGCTGAGCTGGGGAAGTGCAGGTCAGCATCCTGCTTCATTAGGACACCTCCAAGCCCAGCTTAGACGTGGATGCCAGGTGACCCCTTGTTTACTCTGAGCCCAGACAGAGGACAGGGAAGTGTGCAGGGGTGGGGACCCTCATCACGGCCCTTGACTCTGTAAGGCATATGGGTTTGTGCACGTGTGTGAGCACGGCCGTGGCTTCTCTGTGAGTTTCAAGCTCGAGGTTTTCTGCAGGGTTAGGCTTGCCAGGTAAAATACAGGAGGTCCAATTAAACCGGAATTTCTCATTAACCTTTTTTTTTTTTTTTTTGGTGCAAATATATCCCATGCAATATTTGGGAGCTGCTTACCCTAAAAAATGATTTGTTGTTTATCTGAAATTCAAGTTAAACTGGCATCCTGTCTTTTCACTTGCTACGTATGAGAGTTCCGTGTGGGGGTTAACAGTGTGCATTTGTGAGTTCCCATGTGAAGGACTCTCTCCAAGTGTCTGTAGGTGCCAGGATGGAGATGGACAGAGAAGGTCCTCTTGGGCTGCTTTAGTGGCACCTAGAGGCTGTGGGGTTGGACACTTCAGCCCCAGGGTCCTGGGCATCACTGTCCAGCACCTGCCTGCTCCTGTCTCTTCTCCATGAGGGCTGACTTCCCTGCCATCTCTCTCCAAATACGGTGGCAAGAGCTATCCCATCTGCCCCCATCTGGAGCTTGGCTGCCCAGCCAGACAAGGTGGCAAACTGTGCAGATGGTTGCAGAGCTTTCCCCAGCTCCTTCTGCAAGAGGCCTGCAGATGAAATGGAAGCCCTCATCCTCACCGCCTCCCCCTTCCAGAAAACCCAGGCAACAGCCACCTCTGAATGCTGCTTTAGAAGCTTCTCCCTCCTGGTGATTAAACCACCCCAAACAAAGAAAGCACTGCATTTCCACGATAGGCTAGTTCACATGCACGCAGCCGATTGTCTTGGATCTGCCCACGTGCCTGATTCATCAGGGCCAAGGGTTCTCCTCTGAGGTGCTTGCAAAGAGCCGCTTCATTTTCATGTGAAAGACTCTCTGTAGAAACCAGGCCCAGCTTTGGAAGAAAGCCCTTTCTCCCCCTTTAGCAAATTGTGTCATTTTTTTTTTCTTTCTTTTTTGAGATGGAGTTTCACTTTTGTTGCCCAGGCTGGAGTGCAATGGTGCAATCTCAGTTCACTGCCATCTCTGCCTCCTGGGTTCAAGCAATTCTCCTGCCTCAGCCTCCTGAGTAGCTGGGACTACAGGCACCCACAACCACACTCGGCTAATTTTTTTGTATTTTTACTAGAGAGGGAGTTTCACCATGTTGGCTAGGCTGGTCTTGAACTCCTGACCTCAGGTGATCCACCTCGGGCTCCCAAAGTGCTGGGATTACAGGCGTGAGCCACCATGCCTGGCTGGAATTCTGTGTCATTCTGGATACTTATCATGACTTCAAGCATCCAGGACTCTGTCCTGGGTATCCTGAGCCTGAGGGTGTGTGTGTGTCCAGCTGGCTTGGAGGTTGTCTACAGGCAGGTTGAACTTGGCCTCTGAGTGCGTGGCAGCATCACGTGGAAAATATCACCAAGGAGCCTCATCCTGTGTTTTAGGAGATAGTTTCTATTTAGTCACTGCTGAATCTGTTACAGACAGGGTCTCAATTTCTTGCAAGTCCTGTATGAGGTGGGTGCTGTGATTATCCACATGTTCACTTGCTCTCTCTGGCCTCTTTCAGGCTCTTGCACTTCCTTTGTTCCTTTCCTGCCACAGGGCCTTTGCACATCCTGCTCTTTCTGCCTGGAAAGATTTTCCCTCTCCCTGCCTCTTCACCTGGTCACTGTCTCATCTGACAGTGGAGTCACTACATCCTCAGGGATGCCTGGCCACACTGACTCAGTCACAGCAACCCCCTTTTATCTGTTTTCATGACACCAGGTGCCTCTCTGTGGTAGACACTAGCTCAGCTGCGGCTTCCTATTTCTGTGCATGTCATCCTTCCCCTTCAAGACTGTGGTCACCGTGAGGGCCAGGGCCATGCCTGTTCCTGATTCTTATTTGTGTCTCTGGTGTTTAGTATATGCTCACCTGGAATTTGATTAATGAGTGACAGCATACCCATTTTACAGATGAGAAAGTTGAGGCTTGGGAACATTATGTAACTTGCTCGGTATTAGATAGTGATGGTTTGAAGCCATCTAGCAGGTCGCTGGGTGCACACTCTTAACCACTTCACTATGGTTCTTCTCTCATGGTAGTTCTCCAACAGCAGGAGTGAGAGACAACTTTAGGACAGGAGTAACCAGAATCCCAGGGGTTATCCTAGAAGGTGGTGTCAGGAACATACTTGCCTATGGGACTTCTTACTGTATTGCATAAAATGCCCAGTTTTTCTGACTCACCTTTAGTAAAGACCTTAGCAATATTTGAAGCACAGTTGTCAGTAGGAAAGGGTGGATGTTTATACTTTTTTAAAAAGGAATCTATATCATATTTATCTTGTGGTCTGCCATGCCCCCCGATCTTCTTCAGCTTCAGTTATGCAAAATTCACACTTCTTCTCTTGACTGCCTCTCTCTTACCTGTATAGTTTATTTTCTGTGTTCGAGATTGCTTAGAATTTTTCCCCATTACTACAGCCTGCTTCCCACCTGCATCCCCCACCCAGCTTGTTCTGGATTTTGTCAACAATAGTTCTAGCGTTTAGTGCGGGCTGGATTGAAGGAAAGCCTTGGAAAAGGATGTGTGATGTAAGGTGAAGATAGCTAATTGGCAGGCAGTCATCAGGGTTAATTCAAAGGCTGGAAGAAGGGCTGACCTGGAGGACTGGAAATGTCTTTGAGCTGAAGGTCATGTGCAGGTGGAATGAAGAGGATGAGCTTTTTGGGGTGAACTGCAAGTATTTGATGATATCCCTGTCCCCATTGTGGGGGAAGTCTTGATAAGCATCCTTAATGTGATGGAGGGATTAAGGAATCCCTGGCTCTACCTGCCCAGCATGGCAGTAACATCACACAGCCAAGTTACTGATTATTGGTTGCCCAGCTGTCATCAGCTCAACATCTTCTGTTAGTTATAGCTGCAATTTTCCTTAGTTATCAATGCCAGTTTTGACTTTCCTAGTCAATAAAGTGTTCTGAGAGTGGTGACTAAGGCTGAGCACTACCCATAATCATGAGTATTACAGAGGCAAGCCCCCTTGCCCACCTACCTGCAGGTGATGAGACACCCTAGGGAAATCACTCAATTCTTTGGAGGACCCCTAATAAATGCCCAAGTCCGTCTGTTCATCTGTCCATCCATCCACCCTTCCATCCTTCCTTCCTTCCGTCCTTCCTTCCTTCCATCCATCCATCCATCCATCCATCCATCCATCCAGACATGCACACATCCATTCACCCACCTACCCATCTATCTACCCACTCACCCATCTATCTATCCAACCTACTCTCTTATGCACCCAGCTGTCATCCACCTACCCACCCACCAACCCATCTATCCATCCACTCACCCATGCATCTATCTACCCATTCACTCATCTAACCATCTACCCACCCGCCCATCGATCCATTTATCTATCCCTCCACCCCCCACCCACTCATCCATTTCTCCATCCACTTAGCCATCCCTTCACTGACTCAACCATCCATTCATTCGTCCACCTGTCCACCCACCCATCTATCCACCCACCCATCTGTCCATTCACCCATCTATCCACCCACCCACCTATGTATCCATCCATCTGCTTGTCCTTCTGTTCATTTATTCCACAAAGACTCGTTAACCATCTGCTAGATTCTGGGGAGGTACCTGCTCTAGTAATTGAGAACATGGTCTTTGGAATATGATTCCCTGGGCTCAAACTAAGCTGCCTCCTAGCTAGCTGCTTGGGTAAGTTATAGAAACTGTGCTTTGATTTTCTTATCTGAAAATTGGCTATTAATAGCTTCTACTCTTGCAGATATAGTGAGGATTAAATAAGATGTCACATTAAAGGTGCATCATCGACACTCAATAGAGATTAGGTTTTACTATTCATTATTATTCTTGGCAGATGCTGCAGATAACGTGGAGAACATACGAAAGACACATGTTTGAACAAATAATGACATACAGGTGCTAAGTTCTGCAGTAGGGGAAGGTCAGAGAGCGATGGAGAGGGCCTAGCCCAATCCTAGGGCCTCAGAAAAATGTTCCCCGTTGAATTGCTGTTTTAGCTGAGACTTGTGGGATGGGTAGTAGTTGGAGATCCCAGACAGGATGTGACCGAGTTAGCCAGGGAAAAATTGGCTCCTGGCACCCATGGCAGAGTTGATTGATCAGTTCTTCTGTCTCCTCTGTTTGGAAGTCCACTAGGTCTGGGAATGTCAAGTTGGGGGAGGGGGCTGACAATGATCATGAACCTCACCTGTCCTCACATGTCCTCTGTGCATCTGCAAAGCCTCTGCTTCAGTCTCCTCTTTTGGAAAGTGGGATTGGAAACCACATCTGCTTCTCTCCCAGGACTGCTAGGAAGACAGGATTAGATGGCAGGTGAGAGCTCTTTGAAAATGAAAACATTCTACTATTTGAATGCAAAGTGTTCTTCTTTGCCTGTGATGTTTCCTAATCTGTGAAATCATACTGGACCTCGAAGCTGTCTATTAAAAAAAATAGCAAAGTGGCTGGGCATGGTGGCTTTTGCCTGTAGTAGTCCTAGCACTTTGAGAGGCTGAGGGGGGTGGATCACTTGAGGCCAGGAGTTCGATACCAGCCTAGTCAATATGCGAAACCCCATCTCTCCTAAAAATACAAAAATCAGCCAGGTGTGGTGGCGTCTGCCTGTAGTCCCAGCTACTCGGGAGGCTGAGGCACAAGAATCATTTGAGCTCAAGAGGCAGAGGTTGCAGTGAGCCAAGATTGCACCACTGCACTCCATCCTGGGCAACAGAGTGAGGCTCTGTCTGAAAAAACAAACAAAAAAAAAAACAGCAAAGTTAACACTTCCTCCATCTCTCCCCTGGGGGAGGCAATTTGTCAAAGATTGTTGGATTTTACACACAGGGAAATCTAAGGAAGGTGTGGAAACCAGACCAGGACTGCAGACTCTGGTCTTCCTGTTTACAGGGTCTTAAATGGGGGAGCCACTTTGGGTTCTTTCTACAAGATTGCTTTGTAAAAAAAAAACAAGAAACAAACCAAAAACTCACCAAACAAAAACAGCCCTGACCTAAACATTCACAAGGGATCTTAGGCAATATCTGCAAACAAAAGTGAGTCATGAGTGGAATCTGTCATCTTTACAACTAAGACAGCTCCAGAGTTGAAGCAAGTGGAAATATCTCTAGAGACCGAGGTTTGGGCAGGTTTTGCCAGTTACAAGCTATGAGAACCTGGGCAGGTTCACCTCTCTGAGCTTCTGTGACCTTGTAAAATAGGATGCATTGCACTAACGTGCAGGAGGAATCCCAGCATCTTCCTGTGCACAAGCCTGGTTTCTTCCCATCCTTTTCCTTGTTCTGCCTCTCTCCTCCTCTCCAAGAGATGAATACATTTGGACCCAGTAGGGGCCTATGTTTGCAAAAGCTCGCAGGTGATTCTCATGCAGCCAGCCTGGCTCTGGCACTGAGTTCTTGGACACTTCTGGAGGCACATTTACTAGTGAGGAAGGTCACTGTTTGTTAAAGGCATGATTCATCTTCCATTCCTTTCTTCCATGAAGCAAGGTGCATGGGTCGACTGAGCTGGGAAAGTCCACAGTGTCAGCCTCCCCCATGCTTCCCTCCCTCCTTATTCCTTGTGTGCTGTACTTTGTCTTGATTTCCTGTACTCTGCACCAAGCCAGGAGATGGTAAGATCTCAAAAAAATCATTTTTTTGGGAAATGGGATCAAGAGGGTTTTTGTTTGTTTGTTTGTTTGTTTGAGACAGGGTCTGTTGCCCAGGCTGGAGTGCAGTGGTGTGACCTTGGCTCACTGCAGCCTTGACCTTCTGGGCTCAGGTGATCCTCCCACCTCAGCCTCCTGAGTAGCTGGGGCTGCAGGTGCACACCACCATGCCTAATTTGTCTATTTTTTGTAGAGATGAGGATTCACCATGTTGCCTAGGCTGGTCTCAAACTCCTGGGCTGAAGCAGTCCTCCATCCACCTTGGCCTCCCAAAGTGCTGGGATTACAGGCATGAGCTGCTGTGCCTGGCTAAGGTTTTTTTTTATTATTATTATGAAAAATTTTCAATATATATAAAAGTAGACTAGTTTAATGAGCTATCATATACCCATCACATAGGTTTAAAAACTATTAACATTTGCAATATTTACTCCATTTGTTTTTCTTAAGTGTTTAAAAAATAGTTTACAGTAGTTATGTAATTGCATCATGATATTCATCCTTACGTAATTTACTTTCCCTCTAAAAACATGAGGGCATGTTTTATATGATCATTGTCATACCTAATAAAATTACCAGTAATTCCTTAATATACTCTAAGGTCAAGTTTACATTCAGATGTCCTAAAAATGTCAATAGTGATTATTTTCTTCTTTGAGCAAAGATAATAAGATCTGAAGGTTTAATGACAGAGATTCCATGTTAAGCCTGATGTCTAAGCTCTGTGGTCCATTGTGGCTTTACTTGAAAGTCTCAGGCTAGGCATGGTGGCTCACACCTGTAATCCCAGCATTTTGGGAGTCCAAGGTAGGCAGATCATGAGGTCAAGAGATCAAGACCATCCTGACCAACATGGTGAAACCCGGTCTGTATTAAAAATACAAAAATCAGCTAGGCATGGTGGTGGGCGCCTATAGTCCCAGCTACTCTGGAGGCTGAGGCAGGAGAATCGCTTGAACCCGGGAGGTGGAAGTTGCAGTGAGCTGAGATTGCATCACTGCACACCAGCCTGGGTGGCAAGAATGAGACTCTGAAAAAAAAAATCGCTCACTGTGGTCTCACAATAAAAGGACACTCCATTTCTCATCTGGCCCCTGCTCCTTAATGTTAGCCCCCTTCTGTGGGGAGGAGGGGGTGACCTTCACCGCAGGTTCAAGCATTCCAAGGGCTGGCTCTGATCCCGATAAAGCCCATCGTCCTGAATGAATGCTTCCCTTGCAGGTTATTCGAAGTATTGGAAATAGTGCACGTGGAGCGTCCTCGTGATGCCTGGGATGGTAGTGAATATTTATAGGTTTCTTTTAGTGCCTTTAAGTGTTTTCCGTAGTTCCACGTTTCTACAACCCTTAGGAACATCAGAATCGTGTGTGTGGGTGCTTATTAAATAAACCAATTCCTGGAGCTCACTCCCAGTGACTCCCTATCCGATGATTAGGGGCTCAGCTAGGACCTATGTTTGCAAAAGCTCCCAGCTGATCTCCTGCAGCCAGCCTGGCTCTGGCTCTGGGAGCTGGGTTGGGAACCAGTCTTTGGTGCTTTCTGCTGAAACTTCAAGTTGGGCTCTTTGACTCCCTCTTGTACTGTCATCCTTGTATTCAGGTCTGTTCTTCCCCTGGATTGTAAACTCCTTGATGTCTGGGTCATCTCAGCTCATGAGCTGAGCTTTCAGTGGGTGCTCAGTGGAACAGGTGCTGAATGGAGTCAGGCACTAGGGAGGCCAGCGTGTGTTGGTAAGTGAGAGAAAAAATCATTTTAAAAAGAATCTTTTTGCTCTTCAGTTGTGTTTGCCATGAGTTAATGTGACTTACTCTAGTGGAAGCCAGTGCAGCTTAAGTGGAGGTCTTGCCCTGAAATGGAGCCAGGTTATGGATCAGCAGAGCTGCCAAAAACGTTTTGGGGGAAATGTTTCTGTGTCACCCTCAGTTGATTGAACTCAAGTTTTCACTCCCGTTTAACACCACGTGGGGGCCCTTCTGACTTCTGCGGAGTGGGTATGATCAGATCTTCTGTAAAAGTGTAAGTGAGGAGGCTGGGCACGGTGGCTAACACCTGTAATCTTAGCATTTGGAAGGCTGAGGTGGTCAGATCACTTGAGGCCAGGAGTTTGAGACCAGCCAGGCCAACATGGTGAAACCGTGTCTGTACTAAAAATAGAAAAATTAGCCAGGCATGATGGTGCATGGCTGTAATCCCAGCTACTCGGGAGACTAAGGCAGGAGAATCACTTGAACCTGGGAGGTGGAGGTTGCTGTGAGCTGAGGTTGCACCACTGCACTGCACTCCAGCCTGGGTGACAGAGTGAGACTCCATCTCAAAAAATAAAAAAGTGTATGTGAGGAAACTGGGATTGAGCTTGGGGATGCTGGGGGATGGAGGTACTTCATCTACTGAACAAAAACCGTGGGATGCCAATGCTGGAGGAAGAAGCATCATCCTCAGTTTCTACTAACTCAACCACGCATGAGATGGGACTTGGTGTCCGAGAGAATAGCCTCCTTTTAGGTCTTCAACCTTGATGAAACCATTTCTGAATTCCTCACACACATATAATCAAGTGCTATGAGTGGTACTGATTGGATAATCTTTCTGTCATTTCCTGTGCTAAGAAGGAAAAGACATGCACAGCCAACTTCCTTGAGGGTTCGTTCTTTTGCATCAGGGTGTCTCAAACTCCTGCCCTTAAAACACCTGTAAGAGAATCATCCGGGGTGCTTGCTCGCTCTGCATACAGACACTTTAGAGTCAGAGTCAGAATCCCTGGGGCTGGAACCACAAAATGAAATGACATTTCAACAAGTTTGTCATCACGTAAGAGAGAATAGGTGAGTATTTGAATACCTATAATACCAAGTAGATTCAAAAAGAATGACTTGATTATTTTAAATGTTGTGTTTTAAAAAATTTAATACAGAAAAGGCTGGGTGCAGTGGCTCACACCTGTAATCCTAGCACTTTGGGAGGCCAAGGCAGGTGGATCATTTGAGGTCAGGAGTTCAAGACCAGCCTGGCCAACAAGGTGAAACCCCGTCTCTACTAAAACTACAATAATTAGCCAGGCGGTAGTGGTGCGTGCCTGTAACCCAGCTACAGGGGAGGCTGAGGCAGGAGAATTGCTTAAGCCTGGGAGGCAGAGGTTTGGTGAGCTGAGATCGTACCACTGCCCTCCAATGTGGGTGACGATTGTTTAACCACTGCCAAGATGGGTTCTGAGCCCAAATATTAATATGAAGGACATTGGTGACATTGTCTCAAAAAAAATAATGAATAAAGAAAAATACAAAAAGGGAGAGAAGTCACCCCAAATCTCATGACCCCAAGAAATAAACCTCCTTAATATTAAGTGAACAGCATTCCTTGCTATGCACAAAGATGGCTAGAGACATGAACAGACATCACACAAAATGAGATTTTAAAAACAAGAAGTAGCAAATTGAATGCTGTGTAAATTTATCAGAAGAAAAAGAACAGAAGTGAAACTGAAGGAACTGGTCAACTCAGATAAATGTAGTTTTTCCTCACTAAAAATCAGTTTCTAGAACATCTAAGAAATCAAAGATGAAAAATATTAAGATGTTTTATATATATGTAAAAGTCTTTACAGTTGAGTGATCATCTCATGAAAAATTTGTACAGTCACTGCAAATAAATTCATTGCAAAATCTTTACTCCTTTTGCTTTTTGCCAGCACCGACATTGGCCTTTGCAGTCTCTCGACTTCATTCTGCCCTTGCATTCTTTTTGCTGTTTTCTCGAGGTCGTCGTCTTCTCATGCCAGCCATGTCTTGCAAATCTATGTTTGAGTTCATTTTTCTTTGCATAATTGAAAGAACCAGATAGCATGCCAAAGCCCATTGTTTAACCACCACCAAAATGGGTTCTGAGTCTAAATATTAATATGAAGATGACATCCATTGTGGTCTTCTACATTTTGTTGCCTTCCCAGGGTGAAGGACATTGGTGACCATTGTTTCCTCTGGAGCGGTCAGTTGGTCATGAACTTCCTGGTCCAGATAGTTACTGTGTCATTCATCATGGTGGTTGATCCTCAGGTAGTTAGGGAGGAAAATAAGAAATTACATATTTAAAACCACATTTCAATTTTAGACCTGATTAATTGACCTAATAAAGGGCATTAGCACTTCTACTTCCTACAGTCCCTCCCTTTACCTCTGGAAACTAGTTATTTCTAGGTTGTTTTATGTTGTTAAGGTTGACCACCTTTTCTTTCTGCTCTGCAATCATAGTCCTATTTTTAAATGGATTCACCTCACATCACTAACCTTTTGTCATTGTCATTCAATTCACAAGTTGCTTATTTTTTAATTTCTTGACTAAATTTTATTATGAAGGCTTTTTTTAAAAAGAGCTCAGAAATACTGTATTCTCTAAGTTCTTGAACATGTGATAGTGTCTTTTGCCTATTTTGATTGGGCAATAATTTAGCTGGCTATGAAATTCTTGGATTATACTGTGTTTCCCTTAGAAATTATAGACACCCATCCACTGACTTATTTCATTGGGTTTTTTTTTTTTTTTTTGAGATGGAGTCTCACTCTGTCACCCAGGCTGGAGTGCAGTGGCGCCATCTCAGCTCACTGCAAGCTCTGCCTCCCGGGTTCACGCCATTCTCCTGCCTCAGCCTCCTGAGTAGCTGGGACTACAGGCGCCCACCACCACACCTGGCTAATTGTTTGTATTTTTAGTAGAGACGGGGTTTCACCGTGTTAGCCTGGAGGGTCTGATCTCCTGACCTCGTGATCCGCCGGCCTTGGTCTCCCAAAGTGCTGGGATTGCAGGTGTGAGCCACCGTATGAGCCCAGCCTCATAGTGCTTTCTACTAACCCCCTTTCCCTGGCCTCTTCCATCTTGTCTTCTTCTTTCCCAGTAGTTTCTTCATGAAGAGGCCATGTGCTATATTCCATGAGATATTTCACACTCAAAGAAGACTTCTTTTATACTCTTTTGATTTTTTGTTTGTCTGGGAATCACTGCCTTGATTTATAAGGGAGTTTGTAATAAATACAGTAAAAGAGAAACACACAACGTATTTTGAGACATCAGCGAAGGGAGAAACCAATTCTATTAATATTTGGGGTTAGGAGGGAAGGCTTAGTTAAGAGGTAACATTTGAAATAAGCCTTGAAATAAGGGAAGGATTTGGCCATGCAGTAATGGCGAGAGAGTAGAAGCAAGGCATGAGGGTTAATGTTATGTATCAATTTGACTGGGTTGTGGGGTGCCCAGATATTTGGCTACACATTATTCTGGGTGTGTCTCTGAGGTATTCTGGATGAGGATAACATTTAATTGGTACACTGAATAAAGCAGATTGTCCTCCCCAATGTGGGTGAGCCTCATCCAATCTACTGAAGGCCTGAACAAAACAAAAAGGTAGAGTCACAGAGAATTTGCTCTCTTTACCTGATTGTATTTTAGCTGGGACATCAATCTTCTCCTGACTTTAGATATGGACTCGAGTTGGAACTATATCCTTGGCTGTCCTGGGTCTCCAGCTTGCTGGCTGCAGACTCCAGGACTCCTTAGCCTCCATAACCATGTGAGCTATCCCTTACAACAAATCAATCTGTCTCTCTCTATGTGTATAGCTCTACCTCTATTTCTCTGCTCTTTGGAGAACCTAGAGTAATATACAAGGTTATATTAGAGAAGAGGATGACCCAAGGAAAAGCATGGAGGTAGAAAAGTGTGAAGAGGGTTTGGGAAGACTGGGGTCCTGATGGGAAGTTTGGATTTCACTGTGTGTAGCATGGAGAATTCTTGAAAATATTCAAGAGGTGAAAATTGTATTTGTGGAAGAACACTAGGAGTATGTGAAAAGGAAAACACTCACTCCATTTTAACTCCACCGAAGGGGGCATCAAAGGGATGCACTGGGGACATGGGTTGGAGGGTAGTTGAGGCCATATCTGGAGGATCTTTACTTCTAGGCTGAGTCTGAAGTTCTCTTTCTGGGGAGTGGGAGATCATTACAAATCTTTGAGCTCCACTCAAGAGATGGTTTTGCTAAGAATGGCAGGGTGATGGTGGTGGTGGTGGTGGTGGTGGTAAACTGGTAGCATGAATTCTAATTGGGCTTCTGTTATTCTAGCTGAGAAAGTTGGGGAATGGACTTTCAGTAGAATAATAGAGATCTGGGAATCAACTGCATGGAGGAGGTAGTTATAGGTGATGAGATGGTTCAGGGACAAAGTTTGGTAGAAGGAGAAAAGATACTAGGATGTTACAAAGATAATTGCTATTTTTGCCATTACTTTTAATGGCAAAATCCGCCATTACTTTTGCACCAGCCTAATGGGATGCAAACTTCGGAGCCATCTGCATCAGAGGGTTTGATGAAGATCAACAAAGTTTGGGAACACAAAGGAGCGGGGAGGGTAATGACTTGAGGGCATAGCAGGGATGATCAAGGTTTTTCTTGTTAGCATGTGGAGACTTAAGCATGATTATATGTTAAACACCTGGCACATACATGGTACAAAATATGAGTGAAATGATGAGTGAAGGTGGTGAGTCATGGGAGTTGCAAGGGAACGGGTGATAAATGGAGGTCTCAGATGAGGCACAAGTGGAGAAGGTAGCTTGGGAAAGGAGAAGGATGCTTCTTATAAGATGGGAAAGGCAGAGGAACAGGGTCATGATACAGTGATCTAGGGGTAAGATGGAAGTGAGTTGAGAGAACTCAACTCTGGGCTCTGAAACCCCTAGGGATGGGTTTGGGGGCTTTGAGATACGGAAGAGGTTTAAAGTCAGTTGTTACAGCAAATATGGTTTGGAATTTATTTGTGATGCTTAAAAATATTGCTGAACAGAAGTGAAGTCTACCCTAGAGTTGGATGGTGAGATTATTTAGTGGAACTACCAGATCCATTTTGTGATTCTTTCCAGTATCATTCAGCAGCCCTTGGGCAATTGCGGGGCAAGTAATCAATGGGGTATGGAGATTTTCCAGGTAGGCGTGGTTGAAGGCAGGGAAGAATGCGTTTAGGAGCACATTACAAGAAGGTGACTGTAAGGTCCAGGCTGAGCAGGAAGGTAAAGCAAGAAGGAAACATGAGGTTGTGAGGAGAAGTTTAGAGGGATGAGGAGGCAGGAGAGGTGAACAGTTGCAGGATGTAGCTAGAGTGGCGATGTTAGATCTTGGGGCCAGAGAGCATTACAGTGATAATGAAGATCAAAGGGCATTAGAATCAAGCTATAAAGAGCCACTGTTTGATGTTGGGATGTAAGGATGCTGCAGGTGGATGTCTGCGCATTGATAGTGAGAACGTGGTCACTCTGGCCCTGCTGGGTTTTTGCTAAGGAGACTGTGCTCTGTTCTTGGGGCCGTTTTCATCACCTGATTAGAGCAGTGGTCCCCAAATAGTGTTCTTTGGACCATCTTTATAAAATGTTCATAGGCCAAGGATAAAATGGAAAAACAGAGACAATGTCACAGAAATGTGCCCATTGTTGAAAGACCACCAGCTGTCCTTTTTGGAGAATTGTTCTTTATTCTAAAAATGTATATATTCTATTCTATTAAAATATTTTTGTATTTGCATTTTTTTCTCTTTTATGAAATGCCATGGCGTAGAAATTTGTAAGGTATCCAATTCTCCTGTCTCCATGCATTGCAGTGTGGTTGGGGAGGGGATGTGGCTAGTACTGGCCAACAGGCTGGGGGCAGAGGTGCAGTGTGAGACTTCCAGGCTGGAGCATTTAATTCTTAGTACAAGGCTCTCAAGCATTCTTCTCCCTCTGTTCCCTGCTTGGTGATACTCGAGGTAATGCAACCCCAATTAGCCTTAGTCTTAGGGCAAGTTTGATGGAAAACAGAGCACCCCACACCTCCCTGCAGATGTAGCATGAGTGAGAAAAACAACTTCTGATGTTTGAAGTTACCAAGATTTAGGAGTTGTTTGTTATTGCAGCAAAACCTAACCTATTCTGACCAATCATGGTGGAATTTCTGTGTGTGTGTGTGTGTGTGTGTGTGTGTGTGTAACTGGTAGTTTAAAAAAGTTCCTTCTGCCGGGCATGGTGGCTCACTTTGGGAGGCTGAGGCAGGCGGATCACGAGGTCAGGAGATTGAGACCACTGTGAAACCCCGTCTCTACTAAAAATACAAAAAATTAGCCAGGCGTGGTGGCGAGCGCCTGTAGTCCCAGCTACTCAGAGAGGCTGAGGCAGGAGAATGGTGTGAACCCGGGAGGCGGAGCTTGCAGTGAGCCGAGATTGCACCAGTGAACTCCAGCCCGGGCGACATAGCAAGACTCCGTCTCAAAAAAATAAAAATAAAAATAAAAATAAAAATAAAAATAAAAATAAAAAAGTTCCTTCTTACCAAAAAGAAAAAAAAATAGCAACCTTATGTTGATTCTCAAATTAAAAAAATATTTTTACTGGTTTATAAAATAGAAAAATCTGAGAATCTGTAGCTTAGAGAACTACAGTGTGGGATGTCTGTAAAGACCAGGTTATTTTATCAGCTCCTAACACCCCTTTATAGAAGCTTAGCCAACACTCGGACTATTTCAGTCTTTCACATTCCATGGACTCTTGAAGAGACATTGATGAAACGGTGCAGCCATGAACCACCCTCACTCAATTCTAGTGGCAGAATCCCCCTTTTACTGCAGAATGCGCTTCTTGCTACAGTGATACTTGAACCCCTCTGATATATTCTGTACTAATTATATTAAAACATGACCAATGCTTTTGCTTTGTTGTCCCCCAAATTAAACACCTTAATCCTGAGAACCCAGAGAACTGGATTTAGTGTGACTGATTCCCAACTTTCAGTAAGAACATAATTAGATTATATTTTTCTCCAGTTCAAATAAAATTGACAATAAAATGCTGATCAATATGTGTAGCTCAGGAGGTAGAGCCTGCTTTGAGATGCAGAAGTGTTTGTTTTTTTTAGTCTATATTCTTGAGTAAAGAAAAAATCCATCTCTCTTTCCTAGAGGGGAAGACTCCCAGAGCTGGGCTTGGCAACAGCCTGACTATCAGAGGCTGAATTAAACAAATAGGTACCTCCCTGGAGTGAATAGTGCATTTCTCCTGTTCGGGGGACGGCTTTTATGGTGGAGTTTGCTTACTGTCTTGGTCCCTGGATGTGTGTATCTGTGGGTGGATGTCTGCATGTGAATGGCAGTGTCTACCTGTGTGGGTGTGTACAAAATTCCCATGTGAATCTCAGCTTTGTGGGGATCTCCAGGTCTTGAGCCCAGCAGATGCCATTTGAAGAAAAATCACTTGAAAATGAGACAGAAAGAATGGAAACTAAATCCTAGCTCTAAAGGCACCAGGCTGACTAAAAAAAAAAAAAAAAAAACTCTGGATTTTCTTTGTTTTGGACTCTACCTGCCTCCAAATGACATTTCTGTTTCCTATGAAATGATCAGAGTGAAAGAGATCTGAGCACGAAAGAGCAGATACCGTGTGATTCCGCGTATGTCAGGGTTTCAGCTGGGACACTGCTGACATTTTGGCTGAGCAATTTCTCTGTTGTATGTGTGGGGGTTCCCTGTGCATTTTAGAATGTTGAGCGGCATCCCTGGATCCCTGGACTCACTGGATGCAGTAGCACAACTCCCCCCAAGTAGAGACAACCCCCAGTGTCTCCGGATATTGCCTAATGTCCCCAGGGGGGCAAAATAGCCCCTATCTGAGAACTGCTGATTTCATAAAGTACAATGTCAGGTGAAATAGCTGGAGGCTGTTTGTAGTCAGGGGTTAGCAGAGATGGAAGAGACCCCAGGAATATCCTGGAAGGGGCTGTAATGTTCTGTTTCTTGAATTGGGTGTTGGTAATATGGAGATGTTCAGTTTTTTGTTTTTCGTGTTTTTTGAGGCAGGATCTTGCTCTGTCACCCAGGCTGGAGCACAGTGGCACCATCATGGCTCACTGCAGCCTCTGCCTCCTGGGCTCAAGCAGTCCTTCCACCTCAGCCCTCCCAAGTAGCTGGGACTACAGGCATGTGCCACCACTGTTGCCTAATTTTTTATTTATTTTTTGTAGAGAGGGGTGTCTCACTATGTTGCCCAGGCTGGTCTCAAGCTCCTGGGCTCAAGCAATCTGCTCACCTCGGCCTCCCAAAGTGCTGGGATGACAGGCATGAGCCACTGCACCTGGCCAGTATGTTCAGTTTGTAAGAAAAGTACTGTGTTGACCTCTTCTATGTGCATATTTAAGTAATAATTCAATAAAGCATTTAGAAAAATTGGTCATAATAGGAGTGATTTGTAGAGTGATTGGCATGAAAGCTGATCATCTTAATTTGAACTACTCTGAGATGAGCACCAGGGGCCACCAAGAACAGCCTTTCAAGGTGTCATAGCCAAGGATAGGAGTGTGTTGTGTACATCTCTGCATAAAGGATTTGCTGGTTACATGGAAGGACGAAGCCTCCTTCTGAGGACAGAGGCAGCAAAGCAAGTGGAAGCCCAAAGCACTGAGCTTTCTAAATGGACTTTGCTAAAATCTGTTGGATAACTCATGCTCTTAACATACACCCATGTACATATTGTCCATATAAACGTTAATTCTGTAAGAAGGCCCACACATAAGGGTTTTTTTTTTCTTTTGAGACAGTCTTGCTTTATTGCCCAGGCTAGAGTACAGTGGCATAATCTTGACTCACTGCAACCTTCGCCTCTTGGGTTCAAGCAATGCTTGTGCCTCAGCCCCCCGAGTAGCTGGGACTACAGGTGCACAACACCATGCCTGGCTAATTTTTGTATTTTTAGTAGAGACGGGGTTTCACCATGTTGGCCAGGCTGGTCTGGAACTCCTGACCTCGTGATCTACCTGCCTCAGCCTCTCAAAGTGCTGGGATTACAGGCGTGAGCCACCGCACCCAGCCAGACTGCAGTTGTTATTGGAGGCTATGGTGAGGCTTTGCTGAGGATGGGGATGCCAGGAAGTCTTGTCCTTCAGCATCAGTGGTAGTGGTGGTAGACCAGGTGTGTCAATACTAGGGACCATGGGCAGTGTATGTGGGCACTGATGATAGCCTGTCTGCATGGGCCAATCCCTGGGCCTCCAGGTCACTTCTTTGGTTGCTGGCAGTGGCAGCACTGGGCCAGATGGGCAGGTGCACCACTGGGCTCCTGGGTGGTGTGTGTGGCAGGCTGATCTCTAGCCTAAAAGCATATGTAGACAATGCATAAATGAATAGACCTGGATTTATTCCAATAAAACTTAATTTATACAAAGAGTCAGAGGGCCAGATTTGGCCCTTGGTCTATAGTTTGCCAACCCTGTTTAGACCAGTCCCAATTTATTCCCTGGGGCTGGGCCAACTTTTTCTAAAAAAAAAAAAAAAAAAAAGCAACCCTCTGTCAGAATAAAATATGGTTTATATTTAAAAAGAAGAAGAGGCTGGGTGTGGTGGCTCATGCCTATAATCCTAGCACTTTGGGAGGGTGAGGCAGGAGGACTGCTTGAGCCCAGGTGTTTGAAACCAACTTGGGCCATACAGTGAGACCCTGTCTCTGCAAAGAATAAAAAAATTAGCCAGGCATGGTGGCACATGTCTGTAGTCTTAGCTACGTAGGAGGTTGAAGGGGAAGATCAGTTGAGCCCAGGATTTTGAGGTTACAGTGAGCTCTGACTGTGCCTTTTGTACTCTAGCCTAGGCAAAGAGTGAGACCCCGTTTCAAAAAAAAAAAAAATGGTTGGTTGGGGCGGGTTGGAGAAGAAAGTATTTCTGAATTTCTGCGTAGGTAACTAGTAGTGTCAGGCCAAACTAGCTCTACAGTCTTATTCATTATAAATAAAGGCAACTAGAAGATCTCTATCTAGCTATTAAAAGTTGGTTAAAATGTACAGAGATAAAGGCCGGTGACCCTTCTATCAGTTAGTTATTGTCATAAAATGCTGCATAACAAGTCACTCCAAATCTCAGTGGCTTAATACAACAGTCATTTATTTTCATGGATCTATGGGTCAGCTGAGGATTGGTTAATCTAGCATGAGCATGTCTGGGAAGCTCAACTTTGCTCTTGGTGTCTCTTATCTTCTCCTGGAAGCAGCAGGCTGCCCTGGGCTTGTTCTCATGGTGACAGCAGGAATGAGTGAGCACAAATGAATGCACACTTTCCAAGTTTTTGGTCATGCAGATTAATATTCCAGTGGCCAAAGCTAGACACATGACTAAACCCAACATTAGGGGCTGGAGAAATATACTCCGATTCTTCAATGGGAGGAACTGCAGACAAATGGCAGAGTCTGGGATACAGGGAGGACATTGATCCACTAATGTACCTTAATCAACCACAACCCTCTAACCACCAATACAATTAAATAAGTATTTGTTGAATCCACTTGTGCCTGAATGCTTCTGGCTGCAGCCCAGGCAATGGGGGCCTGACTGGGGAGGGACCATAGCAGGGACTTGATGTCCTGCAGGTCTGCATGTAATTGTGTATGGCCGACTCCACATTGGTCATGGCTGATTTGCTTTGTCCTGTGTCCCCAAGGGGCACTGATTGGTTGATTTCATTTCTGAACAATTTTGACAAAGTTATTTTCAGGAGCCCAGGAAGCAAATCAGTTGTAGATTTGAATTTTGCAGGGGTCAGAATTGTTGAATATATATATAGTCTTTTACATGCTGATAATTATTTCCATACCACAAAGAAGGCCAGCTATTAGGAGGCTGCTGTTCAATTCCTTTGCCCCGTGAGCTCATGGGCTGTGTCTATGTGGGGGGCACTCACTTGTTAGAGCTGTTTTCCCTTCAGAATAACATTAGCCAACATTCTAAATAAATGCAGGAAATTAAATAGTCTTCCCCAGACAGGTACTTTGCCCTTCTAAAGTGAATTACACATTGTAAAATAAAACACAGTCACATTAAAAAAACGTAAGGTCTTTGTGTTAGGTTAGTCTGGCTTCAGCAAAGATAATATTTGACTCCAGAGTAGAAGATCCTTGTAATGCACGATATTGCATGTGGCAGCCCCACATCTTGTTTCCTTTTTTTTGTTGTTGTTTTTAACTAAAAGAGTTGACAATTTTATTTTCACATTTCCCAATACACATGAAAACTGCATCTTTTTTGGTCCCACTTCTCCCCTCCAAAACTATTCTCTTTGATAGGGCAAGGGGGCAAGTCTTCCTTATGCTGTTAAGAAAACCTGGCATCACAGCAGCATGATCTCCTGGTGAAGGGAGCAGGTAAATACAAAACTCATATAGGCCGGGCGCAGTGGCTCACACCTGTAATCCCAGCACTTTGGGAGGCTGAGGCGGGTGGGTCACGAGGTCAGGAGATTGAGATCATGCTGGGCAACATGGTGAAACCTTGTCTCTACTAAAATACTTTCTTCTCCAACCCGCCCCAACCAACCATTTTTTTTTTTTTTTTTTTGAAATGGGGTCTCACTGTTTGCCTAGGCTAGAGTATAAGTGGCACAGGCAGAGCTCACCATAACCTCAAAATCCTGGGCTCAACTGATCTTCCAGGCGGGCATGGTGCACACCCCTGTAGTCCTAGCTACTCAGGAGGCTCAGGCAGGGGAATCGCTTGAACCCGGGAGGTGGAGGTTTCCGTGAGCTGAGATCGTACCACTGCCCTCCAGCCTGGGCAACAGAGGAAGACTCTGTCTCAAAAACAAAACAAAACATTACAAACAAAAAACACAACAATAACAACAAAAAACAACACTGATGTAATGAGGCCTCCCCTCTATCCTTATCTGTCTGGTTGAGTCATTCTGGGCTGACTGGGCTCCGTCATGAGATGGGCAGGTCTCAGCAATGGGCACCCAGGTATCATGGGCATGTGGCCTCCCATGGGCAGCCTCATTCCAGGAGCAGGTCCCACTGGCATCATCCCAGGAGGGCCCATCATTGGCAGCATGGGAGGGCCCCCCATATGGGGTGCTGCCATCATTCTGAGATGTGCGAGAAGTGTCAAATACACATTAGATTCTGAAGACTTAATATAAAAAGAAAGCAAAGTATTTTGTTAATGTTAAAATATTTTATACATGTAGACCTGGTATTTTGGATAGATTTGTTTAAATCTGTGATATTATTCCAATTACCTTCACTTCTTTTGTTTTACTTTTTAAAATGTGCTTACTACAAAATGCAAAAGTAAGTATGTGGCTTGCATCATATTTCATCACATTTAGTGTGGACCCTGAGGATCTAGGGGAGTCATGAGCCTTAAGTTGAGGGTGACCCAGGTCAATGTGAATTGCTTGGAAAGAGAAGCAAAGGGCATAAAGGTAATGTATAAATGGAGAGAGGGAGCTCAGTGTCGCAGGGTGAGGAAAGGCTTTCTTTCTCACACAGTCTGGCACTTCTTCAAAAGCTTAAACACAGAGTTCTATGACCCAGCACTTCCATTCCAGTTTATGAAAGAAATGAAAATATATGTCCGTGCAGAAACTTGTACACAAACGCTCATAGCAGCATTATTCATTATAGCGCCCAAGTGAAAACAACACAAATGCTTGTCTACTGATGAGTGGAGAAATAGAACATGGTTTGACCATGCAATGGAATATTATTCAGTCATCAAAAGGAATGAAGTACTAACACGTGCTACAACACGGATGAACCATGAGAATATTATGCTAATTGAAAGAAACCAGTCACAAAATGTCACATATTATAAGATTTCATTTATATGAAATGTCCAGAACACGCAAATCTATGAAGACAGAAACCCTGCCTCTACTAAAAATACAAAATTAGATGGGCGTGATGGCACATCCCTGTAATCCCAGCTACTCGGGAGGCAGGAGAATTGCTTGAACCCAGGAGGCAGAGGTTGCAGTGAGCTGAGATTGTGCCACTGCACTCCAGCCTGTGACAGAGACTCTTATCTCAAAAAAAGTAGATTGTCAGGGCTTAGTGGGAGGAGGAAATGGCAGGTACCTGCTCATGGATACAGGGTTTCTTTTTGGGGTGATGAAATTATTTTAAAATTGATCATGATGGTGGTTGCCGAGCTCTGTGAATGGACTGAAACCACTGATTTGTTCCCTTTAAATGGGCAAGTCATAGGGTACCTGAGTGATATTTTAGTAGTTATATTAAAAATGTAAAATCTTCCTTGAAGAGATGACACGTATGGAGAGGCCTAGGGGTTGTGATGAGTTCACTAGGTGGAGAAATGAGGAACAGCATTTCAGGGTGAGGAACAGCATAGTGAAGTCCCTGAGGTTGACAGGCATAGAGCAGATTTAAGGGACTTTTTTTTTGAGATGGGCTTTCATTCTTGACGCCCAGGCTTGGGTGGAGTGGTGGGATCTTGGCTCAACCTCTGCTTCCCGAGTTCAAGCAATTTTCCTGCCTCAGTCTCCTGAGTAGCTGGGATTACAGGCGCCGTCCACCACACCTGGCTAATTTTGGGATATTTAGTAGAGATGGGGTTCCACCATGTTGACCAGGCTGGTCTCGAACTCCTGATCTCAGGTGATCCACCCGCCTCAGCTTCCCAAAGTGCTGTGATTACAGGCGTGAGCCACTGCCCTCAGCCAGATTTAAGGGACTTTCAAGAAGTTTGTGTGACTGAAGCCTGCAGGGCAAGCGAGAGAATCAGGAAATGAGGCTGGAGAAAGACAGGGGCTAGGTCATGGAGGCTCTCACATTAGGGTGTGGAAACTTCACACGAGTGGTCCCACCTTGGGCATCCCACGTAACTACTCCATGTCCCAGCTTCCCCACTGGTGAAATAAAGGGCTGATTAGGGATGGACTGAGATAGTATTGTATGCTCAGTAAAGGTGACATTTTATCCTTTTTTTTTTGAGATGGAGTCTCACTCTGTCGCCCAGGCGGGAGTGCAGTGGCGCCATCAGGGCTCACTGCAAGCTCCATCTCCCGGGTTCACACCATTCTCTTGCCTCAGCCTCCCTAGTAGCTGGGACTACAGGCACCCGCCACCACGCCCAGCTAATTTTTTTGTATTTTTAGTGGAGACGGGGTTTCACCGTGTTAGCCAGGATGGTCTGGATCTCCTAAGTAGTGATCTGACCGCCTCGGCCTCCCAAAGTGCTGGGATTACAGGCGTGAGCCACTGCACCTGGCCGAGCTTTTATCATTGTTAACCCACACAGCAGTGGGAGCCTTTAAAAGTTGAACCATCTGTTTGGATGCACCTTCTGAAGTGATGGCTTTGGTCCCTGTGAGGAGTGCAGATTGTCACAGGGCCAGGGAAAAACAGAGGCCAGTCTGGAGGCATTTGCAGTCAAACAGCTGGAGGTGATGGTCGCTTGGTTTATGGTGGTGTCAGGAGAGTGGCTGAGCACTGAAGGATACGAGAAAGATTTAGGCGGTAAAACCCACGTGACCTGGTCACTAAATGTGGGTTGGGTGGGCTGGAGGGAAGGTAAGAAAGAATGAGAAGAAAATCATACTCAAGTAGGCCCTCCAGCCTAAGGTTACTTGAGGTCCCTTTGTGAAGGGGAATGTTTATGTTTATGATGAAGATGTCTAGACTTTGAAAGGCCATTTGCAGTACTCTTTTTTTTTTTTAAACAGCCAACAACCCCTCCTTCCCTATGCCCTAAACATATGAATTGTTTTTGCCCTAATTTATCACAGAGGGATGGACATTCATTTGCTTCAGTGAGAAATGCGGAATGCCAATAAGAAAGCATATTAAATTAATCTGGATTGCTGTGAGGGAGTTAAATCTGTTTAGATGTGCACCAGTGTTACTATAATAGTTTGGTCTAAACCCGTTTCTGGCCTGCGGCTGCAGGAGGTTGACTCCCAGCTTGCTTTCATTTGAAAGATCGCAGCAACAAGCACATTTGGCATTTCTGGCCAAACCCACTTTGTGCAGCGAGGGAAAAGTTGAGGAGTGCCTCTGTTGTTTTCGCCCAAATCATTTGGCAGAAATGTGGCTGGGAGCTTCATTGCTGATTTCTTCAGTTTTAATATTGCTGTGGAAAGCCTGTACCAACATTCAGCTGTGTTATTAATCCACAGCTCCAGTCTGGGCTGTGATTTCTTTTTTCTTTGAGTGACACAACCTTATTTTCCATTAAGACTCAATGCAAACAGACACTCATGCACCATCACCAGCACTTCCCCTGATTGGTGGAAGGAAGTCAATGAAGTGATTCTAGTTTGGTGTTCATATCGCAGGGTATTATTTATTTGAGACGGAATCTCTGTCACCAGGCTGGAGTGCAGTGGCGCGCTCTCGCCCCACTGCAACCTCTGACTCCCTGGTTCAAGCGATTCTCCTGCCTCAGCCTCCCGAGTAGCTGGGCTTACAGGCATGTGCCACCACGCCTGGCTAATTTTTTGTATTTTTAGTAGAGACGGGGTTTCACCGTGTTAGCCAGGATGGTCTTGATCTCGTGACCTCGTGATTCGTCCCCCTCAGCCTCCCAAAGTGCTAGGATTATAGGTGTCAGCCACTGTGCCTGGCCTGGAGTAGTTTTTAAAAGCACATTTCTCTCAAATTAACTCCGGGGTATCCCAGTGTGACTTGGGCAAAGGTTTGGATTTTCTGGAGGTGGAAAGTCAAACTTCAAATAGAATTTGGAGGCTGGGCACTGTGGCTCATGCCTGTAATCCAAGTACTTTGGGAGGCTGAGGTGGGTGGATCATTTGAGGCCAGAAGTTCGAGACCAACCTAGGCAACATGACGAGGCCTCGTTTCTAGTAAAAATACGAAAATCAGCTAGGCGTGGTGATACATGCCTGTAATCCCAGCTACTTAGGAGGCTGAGGCCGGAGTTATCACTTGAACCTGGGAGGCAGAGATGTCCTGTGTCCAAATCCGACGAGGCATATCAGCTGGCTGAAGATAAAATCGGTCACGCTGTGTTGAGATTGGGGTTGCTGTTATCATACCTCATCCCCACCCCTGTTGGCATCCACAAATAGTCATCTTCAATGAGACGTCCCTCCTGCCCCTGGCTGCCTTATTACATCTGCACCCAACCATATCCATTGCTTGTCACTGGGCCTCAACCTTGCCTGCACCTTGGAATCTCCTGGGGAGATGAGACAATACCAAGGCTCTCTCTCACTTAGTATGATGTTTCCAAGGTCTATCCACATGTAGTAGGCCCCAGTACTTCCATTGTATGGATACAGCACATTTTGTTTATTCATTGGTCAACCAAATGGCCATCTTGGTTGTTGCTACCTTTTGGTGATTATATATATTACATGATTCCATTTATGTGAAAGGTCCAGAATAGGCAAATCTGTAGAGGTAGAAAGCAGGTAAGTGGTTGCCGGGAGCTGGGGGAAAGGGGAGGGGACGGAGAGTGCTTGATGGATACAGGGATTTTTTTGGGGGGCGGGGGGTGTTAATGAGACAGAGATGATGATTGCTTAACATTGTGAATGTATTTAATGATACTGAAGTACATGGTTTCATACAGGGACTTGTATGTTATGTGAATTTTGCCTCATTAAAAAAATACTGCTAGGAGCAATGGCTCATGCCTGTCATCCCAGCACTTTGGGAGGCCAAGGTGGGTGGATCATTTGAGGTCAGGAGTTCAAGACAAGCCTGGCTAACATGGTGAAATCCTGTCTCTATTAAAGTACAAAAATTAGCCAGACAGTAGTGGCAAGGGCCTGTAATCCCAGCTACTCAGGAGGCAGATGTTGCAGTGAGCTGAGATTGCACCACTGCACTCTAGTCTGGGTGACAGAGTGAGACCCTGTCTCAAAAAACAAACAAGCAAATACCTCACTGCATGGAGCCACTGAGATTTGGGGATTGTTGTTACTGCACCAGAACCCAAATCATCCTGACTGTCCTAACTAGGGTTTCTTATCAAAAGAAAAGGCATTTTTAAAGTTCGTGACATTTAAGCAAAAGAGCAAATACCATTATCTGCCACTTTGTCAGGCTAACAAAGTCAAACAAAGCCAACAGCCAGAAGTTAAAAGAAACAGATCATTAGGTTGAAAACAGAACTGTCAAAACAGGCACAATTGACTTCATTTAGTGATTGCAAAGATCATCAGGCAAGACACAGGTGTGGTCATCATATCATTTATCACATGCTTAATTGCACATGTTTGACTAATAAAAACACAAAGTATTTAAGCTCATCTGGAGTTCAAAGTGCCTATCCATGTATTTATCCATTCATCCTGATTTATTTATTGAGCAACTCTTTTGTGCCAGGCACTGTGCTGGGTGGTGGTAATGCAATGATGAAGATGGCAGGCACAGCTGCCTGCCATCAGGGAGTTTCTAGGGTATGGAGGTGGACAAACAATAAGTAAATCCATGAAAGAAGTATTGATGGAACCTGCCCCCAATATTTCAACGTAGGTTCTATTTTCCATAAGTGTCGGCCGGCTGAGAAATAAAGAGAGACACTACAAAGAGAGGAATTTTATAGCTGGGCCACTGGGGGTGACATTACATATCAGTAGGACCGTGATGCCCACTGAATCTCTGACCAGCAAGTTTTTATTAAGGGTTTCAAAAGGGGAGGGGGTGTAAGAACAGGGAATAGGTACAAAGTTCACATGCTTCAAAGGGCAAAAAGCAGAACTACTACAAAGGGTCTAACAAAAATCATGTGCTCCTGAGGGAACAGGACAAAGGCCAAAAGCAGAACTACTGTTAAGGGTCCAGCAAAGATCAATGGCAAAAGGAGAACCACTGATAAGGGTCTATGTTCAGTGGTGCACGTATTGTCTTGATAAACATCTTAAACAACAGTAAACAGGGTTCGAGAGCAGAGAACCAGTCTGACCACAAATTTACCAGGGGAGAGATTTTCCCCACCCTAGTAAGCCTTTGGGTACTGCAGGAGACCAGGGCATATCTCAGTCCTTATCTCAACTGCATACGACAGACATTCCCAGAGCGGCCATTTATAGACATCCCCCCAGGAATGCATTCCTTTCCCAGGGTATTAATATTAATATTCCTTGCTAGGAAAAGAATTTAGTGATATCTCTCCTACTTGCACATCGATTTATAGACTCTGTGCAAGAAGAAACTTACGGCTCTTTTTGCCTGACCCTGCAGGCAGTCAGACCTTATGGTTGTCTTCCCTTGTTCCCTAAAAATCGCTGTTATTCTCTTCAAATTGTTGAAAAACACATTTTACAATCAATTTGTACAGTTAACACAATTATTACAGTGGTCCTGAGGCGACATACATCCTCAGCTTATGAATATAACAGGATTAAGAGATTAAAAACAGGCATAAGAAATTATAAAAGTATTGTTTGGGAACTGATAAATGTCCATGAAATCTTCACAATTTATGTTCCTCTGCCGTGGCTTCAGCCAGTCCTTCCATTTGGGGTCCCTGACATCCCACAACAAGAAATAATAAGACATTACGGTGGAGAAGAGCAGGGAAGTCCACTTTATAAAGGGGTTAGGAAAGAGCTCTCTGGAAGCACCATTTTGGCTGAGACCTAAAGGATGGTCTACTTTGGGGAGGTGCAGAGGAAAATCATTCCAGGCTGAAGCAGCAAGTGCAAAGGCCCTGTTGTGGAGAAAGGTTTGAAAGTCCAAGAAAACAAAAGGAGGCCAGAGTGGCTGAAATAGAGTAGGCCAAGGGGAGAAGATAGGAGAGGGCTGGACAGGTGGCAGGAACAGGCAGAAGACTGGGGGTCTCGATTTTATTTTATGTGCCATGGGCAGGAAAGGCAGGGATGAGACTCAATGGACACCTTAAGATCAGTGAAGCTACCGGGTGGGAAATGGATTGCTGAGCATGGAGAGCAGGTGCAGAGAACAAGCTAAGACCAGTTAGGAGGCTGCTGATGTAGCCCATCTGGGATAGTGGTGTCCTAGGCAAAGATAATGACAGTGAAGATAGAGAGAGTGGACAAGTTGGATAAAGTTTAGAATCACAGGACTTGCTGACTGGAGAAGAGGGCAAAAGCAGAGTTAGCACAACACGAGTTATCACCACCTTGAGCAGCTCAGCAGGGGCTGGTGCCATTTACAGAACAGAGATGGCATGGACAGAGCCCATGGAGAAGGAGAAGGAAAAAGAGAGTTTGGCTTTGGGTTTTTTCAAGACAGGGTCTCTGGCTCTGTCACCCAGGCTGGAGTGCATTGGTGCGATCATAGCTCTTTGCAGCCTCAAACTCCTGGGCTCAAGTGATCCTCCTGCCTCAGCCTCCCATGTAGCAGGACTACAGATCCTACAGATGCACATCACCATGCCTAGCTTTTTTTTTTTTTTTTTTTTTGTAGATAGGGAGTCTCACTGTGTTTTCCAGGCTGGCTTCAAACTCCTGGCCTCAAGTAATCCTCCCACCTCAGCCTCCCATGGCACTGGGATTACAGCCATCACCTAGCACTCCAAGCCATGAGTTTGGCTTTGGATTTAACAAGGTTGAGGTGTTCATGAGTTGACAAGTGGAAAAACAAGAAAGAAGTTGAGTGTTTAAGACTGCTGTTTGAAGGAGAAGTCTTGCCTCAAGACAAAATTCAGGACTCATCAGCTGAGAAATGACAGAGAAAATTATGCAAATGGATGAGCTCAGCTAGCAAACAAGTCCAGAGAGAGCAGCACTAGGCTATGCACCTGGCCTAATGCTGCCCCGCTCCTCCCAATCCCTGTGTTATGCTGGAGAGGGTTCAGCCTCTGGTGAGTTTCACCAAACCCCCACATCTCTTTCTTCTGAGACCTTCTCTAAAATCCCCTCTTTTATACTTAGTGAAATGGGATTCTCTTTTTCCCATCCAGCTTAAGCAAAAACTTCTGACTATGAGAGGAATGAGGATGCATTTAGTATCTGTTCTGCATGGCTAGTTCCATCAAAGATTTCTCATTATTCATGCCTGGCAGTCTCGTTTTCTTCTTTTGCCTCTAAGAGCACAGTCGTAGCCTTAATTACTGACCTTTTCACCCTTCTAATGTCAGCGATTTCCCCCATCTCAGTTCTCAGGAAGTTCTGTTCGCAGAATTATCTCCTGAATCGTCACGTGGGGATAGAAATTGTTCTCTGTGTCCATTTCTTCCCCCTCTAATTCTTATCAAAAAACATAGCGATCTCTGTGCATCAACTATTAAACTCAAGCTCAACAGATCATGCTTCTCGCTTCTCTCTCTCTCCGGCCTGTGGGTTAACAGGTTTGCAACCTTTGCAGAGAAGACACCAAATTCTCAGGAGGCCAGAGTTTCCAAGGGTACTGGTCACTCTTGCTCTCTTTCTCCGCTCAAAATTCAGCACTAGAGAGTGTTACACCACTGCACCTGCAGAGGAGTTCATCTGACTCTAGCGACTACAGAGGAGAGAGATGGACAAACTAACAGGCATTCAGAAAATGACTACCACAAGGGGGAAGAAAATGAAAGTCAAACCAAATAATCAATGGTCAAAAAGAAAAAAAATCTAGAGGCCAGCTGCAGTGGCTCACACCTGTAATCCCGGCACTTTGGGAGGCCCGAGGCAGGTGGATCACTTGAGATCAGGAGTTCGAGACCAGCCTGGGCAGCATAGTGAAATCACGTCTCTACTAAAAATACAAAAATTAGCCATGTGTGGTGGCGGGCACCTGTAATCCCAGCATTTTGGGAGGCTGAGGTGGGTGGATCTCCTGATGTCAGGAGTTTGAGACCAGCCTGGCCAACATAGTGAAACCCTATTTCTATTAAAAAATAGAAAAATTAGCCAGGTGTGGTGGCAGGTGCCTGTAATCCCAGTTACTTGGGAGGATGAGGCAGGAGAATTGCTTGAACCCAGGAGGCAGAGGTTGTGGCAAGCAAAGATTGCACCACTGCACTCCAGCCTGGGTGACAGTGAGACTTTGTCTCAAAAAAAAAAAAAAAAAAACCTAGTGCTGTCCATCCAGGCTGAAGAGAATATTCCAGAGCAGACGTTGGGACACTATGGCCCATGAGCCAAATCTGACCTGCTTGTACATGTTTTTGTCAATAAAGTTTTATTGAAACACAGCCACGCCCATTTGCTACATTTTATCTATGGCTGCTGGACTGTTCTCTCATGCTATACAGAAATACCTGAGACTGGGTAATGTATAAAGAAAAGAGGTTTAATTGGCTCACAGTTTTGTAGGCTGTACAGGGAGCATGACACTGCCATCTGCTGAGCTTCTGTGGAGGCCTCAGGAAACTTACAATGATGGCAGAAGGTGAAGCAGGAACAAGAGAGTGAGGAGGGAGGTGCTACACACTCGTAAATAACCAGATCCTACAAGAACTCACTCACTATTGCAAGGATAGGACCAAAGGGATGATGCTAAATCATTCTTGGGAAATCCACCCCCTTGATCCAATCTCTTCCCACCAGGCCCCACCTCTAAACACTGGGGATTACATTGCAACATGAGATTTGGGCGGGGACACATATTCAACCTATAACAGCTGCTTTCATGCTATGGGTGGGAGAGTTGAGTAACTACTACAAGAGACTGTATGGCCCACGAATTCTAAAATATTTACTATCTGGTGCTTTCAAGAAAAAGTTTGCAAACTCTGCTCTTGAAAAGGAAGGAAAGGAAGAGGAGAGGAGGAAGGCAGGAAGGAGCAGAGAGGGACACGGGGCTGTATTCAAACATCTGTTGTTAAGAAAGAGAAATTCAATTTCTTTGGCATGGCCGAAGTTATCAAACTAGGAACACTCCATTGAAGTTTCAGGACAAACACTGTGCTGAATATAAGGATGACCCCTTCTGCCTAACCTTGTTTTTATTAACTTTGTTCTTAGACTTTTCTTTTAATCACTTAATCCTTGTTTCTACCTGAATTGACTTTCTTTTAGCTAAGAGAGCTAGACAGACTTTATCTTGGCTTTTTCACTGGCAGCCCCTTCCTCAAGGACTTCACTTGTGCAAGCTGACTCTTAGCACATCTAAGAATGCAATTAACTGGTAAGATACTGTGGCGAGCAATATCCGCAGTTCCTAGGAATTTGTCCGATTGATAATGCCTAAAGCCCCGCGTCTATCACTTTGTAATAGTCTTAAAGCCCTTAGACCTAGAACTGTTTACTTTCCTCTAACAATTTATCCTTTTAACTGTTTTGCCTACTTTACTTCTGTAAAATTGTTTTAACTAGACCCCTTTCCCCTTTCTAAACTAAAGTATAAAAGAAAATCTAGCCCCTTCTTCAGGGCCAAGAGAATTTTAAGAGTTAGCCTTCTCTTGGCCGGCGGCTAAATAAACAGACCCTTAATTCATCTCAAAGTGTGGCATTTTCTCTAACTCACTCAAGTACAACATTTGGAGGCCCCAGCGAGAAACGCCACCAGGCAAGAGCTGGGCTCGCTCCGGGCTCTCCCCGAAGGATGGCCGGCTTGTAGGGGGGGTGCCACTTGAAAAAAAATTTTCGAGTCCCCGAAGGGTGACCGTCTTCCAGAGGAGAGCGGATCGACTACCGTGTGGGTGCCCATAAAAATTCCATCTCTGAGTCCTCAACTTCTGACCCCGAGGTCAGGTAGGTCAGATTTGACTTCAGTTCTAGTAAGAGGGAAGCGGCCCTGATGAGGCCGTCCCTCTTTTGACTCTGCCCGTTTCTCTAGGACTCTAGAAGGTAGAGCCCTGGTTTTCTGTTAGGCACCTCTGTGTCTCTGTCTAGGAGGGGAGTGGCCCTGACAGGGGCCCCCCCTTGACTCAGTCCACATCCCTGGATGCTAGAGGACTGAGTCCTGGTTTCTGGCAGACCGGTCTCTCTCTCTCTCTCTCTTTCTCTCATCTTTCTCTTGTTCAAGTTTCTTGAAGAATCACCAAGAAAGAAAAAAAAAAAGTGTTATAAACTCTGTGTGAATAATGAATAAATGAGGGAGGACAAGGGCTTGCGCTTGTCCTCCAGTTTGTAGCTCCACGGCGAAAGCTACGGAGTTCAAGTAGGCCCTCGCCTGTGGTTCCGTGGCGACCTCATAAAGCTTAAGGCAGCATCAGGCATAGCTCAGTCTGAGCCGGAAGTTTATACCGGCCTCCCAATGCTAAGAGGAGCCCAAGTCCCCTCAGGGGGAGCGGCCAGGCAGGCATCTGACTGAACCCATCACAGGAACCCCTCCCCTTGTGTGTCTTAAGAAAAAAAAAAAAAAAGGAAGAAACTGTCATAAGTGTTTACATGCCCTAAAGTCAATTGTTTGTTTTATGTTTATTGTTCTGTTCAGTGTCTATTGTCTTGTTTAGTAGTTGTCAAAGTTTTGCACGTCAAGACGTTGATATTGCCCAAGACACCTAAGTAAAAACTTCTTCAAAGTCCTTAGTGCTGATTTTTTGTCACAGGAGGTTAAATTTCTCATCAGTCATTTAGGCTGCCCACCACTGTCCTGTCTTTTCCGCCAGAAGCAAGTCAAGTGTTGTTACAAGAACAAGTGTGAAAAACATTTGCCGGATTAAGATTTCTAGCACCATGAAAGCTGTAAGTATTTAGATTGTCATAACCCACGTCCAAGTGATTAGACCTCCTCTAAACTAAACCAGTACTAAGTTCAAAACAGCCACCCTGCAGATTTCCTTGCTCACCTCTTTTGTCATTCTGTAACTTTTCCTGTGCCCTTAAGTAGAACACTGGTTAAAGAAACGTACGCCCGTACTGCTTTACTTCGTTTAGATTCTCACTCTGTTCCTCTGTGGCTACTCTCCCATCTTAAAAATGATCCAAGTAGTCCTTTTCCGCCTTGTCCCTGCCCCCTACCCTGCACATCTCGTTTTCAGGTGCAACAGCAAATTCAGCATCTCCAGGACTTGGCTCTGTGCTCACTCCTTAAACCCTTAAAAGAAAAAGCTAAGTTTAAGCTATTTGCCTTTAAGTCATAAAGACACCAAAAGTTTGCAGACGTACCAGTCCAATCTTCTGTCCAATCCATGGCCTTCTTCCCTGTGTCTCTGTGACTCGGCATGTCCTCTCCTCTGTTATAAGGACACCAGTCATTGACTTAGGGTCTTCCCTACTCCAGGATGCCTTCATCCTGATCAATAGCATCTGCAATAACCCTATTTCTTTCATTCTTTTTTTTTTGAGGTGGAGTTTCACTCTTGTTGCCCAGGCTGGAGTGCAATAGCGTGTTCTCAGCTCAGTGCAACCTTTGCCTCCTGGGTTCAAGCGATTCTCCTGCCTTAGCTTCCCGAGCAGCTGGCATTACAGGTATGTGCTGCCACACTCAGCTAATTTTGTATTTTTAGTAGAGACAGGGTTTCTCCATGTTGGTTAGGCTGGTCTCAAACTCCTGACCTCAGGTGATCTGCCCGCCTTGACCCCCCAAAGTCCTGGGATTACAGGCGTGAGCCACCACGCCCGGCCCGCAATAACTCTATTTCTAAATAAGGTCACATTCTGAGCTACTAGAATTTAGGATTTCAACGTTTTGAGGAGGACTGAATTTAACTCATAAGAATACTATGTGGGCCACACATGCTGCTTCACGTCTGTTATCCCAGAAATTTGGGAGGTTGAAGCAGGAGGATCATTGCTCAGGGCCTAGGGGGACACCAGGTGCATAAGACCACAGCATTGACTGGTGTGGGGGCTCACACTTGTAAGTTTGGGGAGCTAAGGCAGGGCAATCACTTGAGCCCAGGAGTTTGAGGACAGCCTGGGTGAAACAGTGAGATCTCATTTCTAAAAAAAGAAAAAAAAAATTTAATTGGCTCGGCATGGTGGTGCCTGCCTACAGTCCCAGCTACTCAGGAGGGTGAAGCAGGAGAGTCGCTTGAGTCCAGAAGATCAAGGCTGTGGCGAGCTGTGATTGAACCACTGCACTCCAGCCTGAGCAATAGAGCAAGCCCTGTCTCAAAAAAAAAAAAAAAAAAAAAAAGTCATCTCCCTTGTCTTCTGATTCCCTGAGCTGTCATAGAAAGGAAGTGAAGCAGTGAAAGGATCCCCCAAAAAGGGACTTTTCAAAACCAGCCTAAGCAACATAGCAAGACCTTGCCTTTAGAAAGTATTTAAATTTAAAGGAAAAAAAAAAAAAGCAGTACTATGGCACAGAGTAGACAGCTACAGGTGTGGCTACATCCAGGTCCTCGAACTATATCATCAGAATGACCCCTCCCTCTCCCCCCGCTTTCCATTTTACTTTCTTAAGCATCACCATGAAATTTCCAAGATTGTCTCTCCTTTCACTAATCTGCTTCTCAGACCCAATCACTGTGGCCAGGGTGGTGGAAGGATACTGACATCCAGGCTGGGACCACATGCCCCAGCTCCAGATCAGGGTGGGGAATGGCCAGTCACACACATGCCATGGGGGACTAGTGATTCCTCGGTGGAAAATTGGGGACTGTCATTGGAGAGGAGCGATAGAAGAAAGGCTGACATAGTGCAATGTATCTCCTGCACCAGCCTGGGTCTCGATGTCTTGAGTACTGATGACCCGATACTCATTCCAGGGCAATCCCAACTCCATCTGTGGGGCTGCCCACAGTACATGGACCCCCTCACTGGATTTGCTGACCACACATGCAAACAGCCACCTCCGAGCCCCACTCCCGGCAGTCCCTCTGAACCCTGTCAAAATTCCCCTCAGTTCTCACCAAGAATAAAAGCAATTCCGAGGGTGAGCGACTCATTCTGCTAGTTTAACTCTCTCGATTCCTTCCCTCTCCAGAACTCTGTACTTACTGCTCCCTCACTGGTAATGACATTGAACATTTTCACAATCTCAGGTTTTATTGCAAAGTGACTGAGGACCAGTTAGAGTAAGTTATGCTACAGAAACTCAAGAAATCCCATCAAGCAAATGGTGTGTAATAGAAAGTCTTAGGGCAGCTGTGTATATTTCCTCCCCCAATGAATCGATTGAAAATGAGAAACTCTTACCGCCATGTTCCGGGCAGAAGCTATCAAAAGTATAAGCCATGATGTTGTAATTTGATGATTTTACATCTGTCAAATGGATATGGCCCAGGGGTGAAAAGTGGATACTCCGTAACTAGATGATAGTCAAGAGTTATAAAAATGAGGTCCTCTCTGTTCAACACTTCTCCTTTCTTGCAAGGATACTCAATGTCACACTCAGGGCCTCTAATGGCCAGAAATAAACTTCCTCCCAGTTCCAGAGCAGCCCAGGGCAACCCCAAAACCAGAGCAACTGCTTATAGCCATGTAGACTATGTACTGTGCAATTGCTGGGGTGGCATTTTCATAACTATGTGGGTGGCGCCCCCTGGAGGTATGCAATGCACAACTTGCACAAATGGTAAGTCATCGTATCCCGAAGTCCACAAAGAAGAGGTAAACAAAATTCCCATCGATGTTGCCATCAGTCATGAGTCTGCCTTTTCTTCATGGGACGGTAACAAAAACAATTTGGCCAAGTGTGCCTGGATGATCTCTAAGATGGAATCAGGGTCTCTCACTTTCAGCACTATTGACATTTGGGGCTGGATCATTATTTTGCCTTAGTGGGAGTTGCCCGGGGCATTGTAGGATGTTTAGCAGCATCCCTGGCCTCTACCCATTAGCTGCCAGTAGCACCACCTCCTCCAGCTGCAACAACCAAAATTGTCTCCAGACATGGCCACATGTTCTCTGGGGGGCAAAATCACCCCCTAGCTGAGAAGCCCTGAAGTAAAGACATAATACGCACATCACATGTAAGTAAGAGAGCCTACGGGCCACGCAGGTGATGCTGTACCCATGACAAAGAGTCTTAAAGAGGTTAGAGAGTTGGAGAAAGAGAAAGGAAATGAAGTCCCAGCTGCTAAGTGCAACAGATGCTGACTGGATGTTGTTGATAGTCATCTTTAAACTGAGTTAAAACATGCTGAGAGGCCATCAGCTCCCATCCTGCTCTCCCGGGATAATGCTGCTGAAAAAGGCCTGGAGATCAACAAAGCCCCAAACACAGATGCACTGAGCAAAGAAACCAGAGAATGAGACAAAAAAGACATTCCCTCAAAGACTACTCATTTCCAAGAGGGGACAAAAAGTGGAGGCATGAAAAACAGTTGAGGCTGGGTAGAGTGACTCACACCTGTAATCCCAGCACTTTGGGATTACTCCCAGGCTGAGACGGGAAGATTGCTTGAACTCAGGAGTTCAAGACCAGCCTGGGCAAAATAGCAAGACCTTGCCTCTAGAAAAAGGGAAAAAATTAGCCAGGTGTGGTGAAACATGCCTGTGGTCTCAGCTACTCGGGAAGTTGAGGTGGGAGGATGGCTTGATCCCACGAGGTAGAGGCTGCAGTTAGCCGTGATCGCACCACTGCACTCCAGCCTGGGCTACAGATCCTGTCTCAGAAAAAAATTAAAATTAAGGCCGGGCACGATGGCTCATGCCTGTAATCCTAGCACTTTGGGAGGCCGAGGTGGGCAGATCACAAGGTCAGGAGATTGAGACCATCCTGGCTAACACGGTGAAACCCCATCTCTACTAAAAATACAAACAACTAGCCGGACATGGTGCTGGGTACCTACAGTCCCAGCTACTCTGGAGGCTGAGGCAGAAGAATGGAGTGAACTCAGGAGGTGCAGCTTGCAGTGAGCCAAGATCATGCCACTACGCTCCAGCCTGGGCAAAAGAGCAAGACTCCATCTCAAAAAAAAAAATCAAATTAAAAATTTTTTTGAGACCATGTCTCTGTCACCCAGGCTGGAGTGAAATGGTGTGATCTCGGTTCACTGCAACCTCCGCCTCCTGGGTTCAAGTGATTCTCATGTCTCAACCTCATGCCTTCACATGACTACGGGCATGTCGTCATCATGCCTGGCTGATTTTTGCATTAATAGAGATGGGGTTTCAACATGTCGTCCAGGATGGTCTTGAACTTCTAGGTTCAAGCAATCTACCCACCTCAGCCTCCTAAAATTCTGAGATTACAGTCATGAGCCAACATTAGCCATGTTTCACCACAACTGGCTAATTTTCATTATGGAAATTTCCCATATGCACAAAAAGTAGGGAGAGAATTGCACCATGAATCCCCATGCACCCATCATCCCACTGCAAGAACTTGTCAACATTTCACCAATCTCATTCCAGTTCCCACTTTTCTTTTCCTTCTTGCTATTTTAGGATATTTTAAAGCAAATTCCAGACATTTCATTTCACCCACATCCATAACACAGCAGGGTGCATTCTTGATGTAAGGATTTTGTTTTGTTTTATAACCCCCATGCCACTGCCACAGTTAATAGATTTAACATGAAGAAACTAAGATTCTTGCAGGTGGAGAAAAAATCTCATTACTACCTCAAAGCCTCTCCTAGCACTTCTCAGATCTGAACGTGTACAGAAATCACATGGGCATGTTGTTAAAATGCAGATTCTGGCCCAGCAGTTCCTTCCAGGAGAGCCCTGGGAGTCTTCAATTCCACAAGCTCCCAGGTGACGCAATGCTGCGGGTCCATGAATCACACAAGAGGAAGGGTCAGCCAAACACCCACAACAACTGGGTGCAAAGTCCTGACCATTCCTGACTGCAGGGCCTTCAATGAACAGGGAAGCTGGGGACCATTTGAGAAAGAAGGGAGGTTTTTCGTATCAGCTCCAGGCCTTGTAGAACTGCCAGGGAATAACAGACACAAGGTCAGCAAAGTCTAACCAACAGCATGAGTGCATTCATATTCCACAACCACTGCAGCAAAGAACCATGAAATGGGTGGCTTCAAACAATGTCTGGGCCGGGTGCCGTGACTCACACCTAAATCATCTCCGCACTTTGGGAGGCTGAGGTGGGTGGATCACTTGAGGCCAGGAATTCGAGACCAGCCTGGCCAATATGGCAAAACCTCATCTCTACTAAAAATGCGAAAACTAGCCATGCATGGTGGCAGGCACCTGTAGTCCCCGCTACTTGGGAGGCTGAGGCAAGAGAATGGCTTGAGCCCGGGAGGTGGAGGTTGCAGTGAACTGAGGTCATGCCAATGCACTCCAGACTGGGCAACAGAGCAAGCCTCTGTCTAAAAAAAAAAAAAATGTCTGGAGGCCAGAAGTCCAAAATCAATCAAATGTCAAGAGGAGCATGCTCCTTCAGAGGTTCTAGGGAAGAATCCATTCCTTGCCTCTTCCAGCTTGTAGAGGCTACTAGAATTCCTCAACTTGTGGCTGCATGATCCAATCTCTTCCTCTGTGATCACCTTGCCTCCTCCTCTTCTGTCTGGGTCTCCTCCTCTGGAGGAAGAGTGTCAGGCCTCTGAGGCCAAGCTAAGCCATCATATCCCCTGTGACCTGCACGTACACATCCAGATGGCTGGTTCCTGCCTTAACTGATGACATTATCTTGTGAAATTTCTTCTCCTGGCTCATCCTGGCTCAAAAGCTCCCCTACTGAGCACCTTGTGTCCCCCTTTCCTGCCTGCCAGAGAACAACCCCCCTTTTTCCTTTACCTACCCAAATCCTATAAAATAGCCCCACCACTATCTCCCTTCGCTGACTGTTTTTGGACTCAGCCCACCTGCACCCAGGTGAAATAAACAGCTTTATTGCTCACACAAATCCTGTTTGGTGGTCTCTTCACACGGACTCTTGTGAAATTTGGTGCCGTGACTTGGATCGGGGGACCTCCCTTGGGAGAATAATCCCCTGTCCTCCTGCTCTTTGCTCTGTGAGAAAGATCCACCTACGACCTCAGGTCCTCAGACTGACCAGCCCAAGTAACATCTCACCAATTTCAAATCCAGTAAGTGGCTTCTTTTTACTCTCTTCTCCAACCTCCCTCTCTATCCCTCAACCTCTTTCTCCTTTCAATCTTGGCACCACACTTCAATCTCTCCCTTCTCTTAATTTCAATTCCTTTCATTTTCTGGTAGAGACAAAGGAGACACGTTTTATCCGTGGACCCAAAACTCTGGCGCCAGTCACCGACTAGTCACTGTCTAGGAGGGAAGTGGCCCTGACAGGGGCCCCCCCTTGACTCAGTCCACATCCCAGGATGCTGGAGGACTGAGTCCTGGTTTCTGGCAGACCGGTCTCTCTCTCTCTCTCTCTTTCTCTCATCTTTCTCTTGTTCAAGTTTCTTTAAGAATCTCCAAGAAAGAAAAAAAAAACTTATAAACTCTGTGTGAATAATGAATGAATGAGGGAGGACAAGGGCTTGCGCTTGTCCTCCAGTTTGTAGCTCCACGGCGAAAGCTACGGAGTTCAAGTAGGCCCTCGCCTGCGGTTCGTGGCAACCTCATAAGGCTTAAGGCAGCATCAGGCATCTCTCGATCTGGAAGTTTATACCGGCCTGCCAATGCTAAGAGGAGTCCAAGTCCCCTCAGGGGGAGCGGCCAGGCAGGCATCTGACTGATCCCATCACAGGAACCCCTCCCCTTGTGTGTCAAAAAAAAAAAAAAAAAGGAAGAAACTGTCATAAGTGTTTACATGCCCTACAGTCAACTGTTTGTTTATGTTTATTGTTCTGTTCAGTGTCTATTGTCTTGTTTAGTAGTTGTCAAAGTTTTGCATGTCAAGACGTTGATATTGCCCAAGACACCTAAGTAAAAACTTCTTTAAAGTCCTTAGTGCTGATTTTTTGTCACAGGAGGTTAAATTTCTCATCACTCATTTAGGCTGCCCACCACTGTCCTGTCTTTTCCGCCAGAAGCAAGTCAAGTGTTGTTACAAGAACAAGTGTGAAAAACATTTGCCTGACTAAGATTTCTAGCGCCATGAAAGTTGTAAGTATTTAGATTGTCATAACCCACGTCCAAGTGATTAGACCTCCTCTAAACTAAACCAGTACTAAGTTCAAAACAGCCACCCTGCAGATTTCCTTGCTCACCTCTTTTGTCATTCTGTAACTTTTCTTGTGACCTTAAGTAGAACACTGCGTAAAGAAACGTAGGCCTGTACTGCTTTACTTCGTTTAGATTCTTACTCTGTTCCTCTGTGGCTACTCTCCCATCTTAAAAATGATCCAAGTAGTCCTTTTCCGCCTTGTCCCTGCCCCCTACCCTGCACATCTCGTTTTCCGGTGCGACAGCAAGCTCAGCGTCTCCAGGACTTGGCTCTGCGCTCACTCCTTAAACCCTTAAAAGAAAAAGCTAAGTTTAAGCTATTTGCCTTTAAGTCATAAAGACACCAAAAGTATTTAAAGTGCAGATCTAGAAGAAGAAGAAGGTCTAGATCAAACTGACCCAGAAGATCTCAGGCTGGCTCTAGTGCTGCTCCCTCAATCTTAAAGCTGCAGTAATGTAGCAGGTAGTATTAGCTGTTGTCGTTTTTCTGCTCTTTCTAGTCATGTTGATTCTGTTCTTTCAATACTCCAGTCCCCCAGGAAATGTTTCTCTGTCTGTGCCAAGTTTAATATCTATGCTCAAATCTTATTAAATTGCCTTCAAAAAAAAAAAAACACTTCCCGCCAGCCTTGTAAAAGTTAAAGCCCTCTCCAATGTATGCTGCAGAATTTTCCTCTCAGTGTCTCAGAGGATTACAAAGTCCGCCTTAAAAAAGGCAGCCTCCAGACATGTGCAAAATAAAATGGCTAAAGTTGAAAGTCGAGTGGCCCCCGAAGGGTCAGTGAACCTCACAATTGTTCAAGCTGTGTGGCAGGTTGTTACTGAAACTCCTAGCCACCCTGATCAGTTGCCCTACATTGATCAATAGCTAAGTTAATCAGGAGCCCCCCTCCACAGCTCCACTCATGCGCCATTCATAATTCTACCTCCAAGGTCCTCCTAAGCCAGACCACATTTTTGCCTCGACCCTCAGCTGGTTCAGCTCCCCCTGTACTGCCTCCCTCTATAGAAGAGGAGAGACTCCCTCACCCAGTCCCACCGCCTTACAACCAACCTGCTCCCTTAAAGTTATCCCATGTCTCCTCGACGACTTCCCCTGTAGGCTCGCCACCCATTGCCTCTCAATCACAACCGTGGCAGGAAGAAGTACCCCCTCTACTACCACTGAGAGAGGCACAATTCCCTCCAGGTGATGAGCGCTCAGTCCCCTTCTTGGTGTCCCTTTTTCTACTTCTGACTTATATAATTAGAAAAACCCATAATCCTCCCTTCTCTGAAAAGCCCCAGGCTTTGACCTCTCTGATAGAGTCCGTACTCTGGACTCACCCGCCCACCTAAGATGATTGCCAACAGCTCCTTTTAACCCTTTTCACCTCTGAAAAGAAAGAACGTGTCCAAAAAGAAGCCAAAAAGTACTTCCTCACATCAGCCAATGGACCGGAAGAAGAAGCTAGAGACCCCCTTGAGGAGGTCCTTCCCTCTACCCGGCCTGACTGGGACCCAAATTCCTCAAGTAGAAAGGGAGCTTTAGACGATTTTCACCAGTATCTCCTCCCAAGTATTCAAAGAGCCACTCAGAAACCCATAAACTTCTCTAAGACAACCGAAGTTGTCCAAAGGCCCGATAAGTCACCAAGAACGTTTTTAGAGCGCCTCCAGGAGGCTTATCGGATTTACACCCCTTTTGACCCGGCAGCTCCCGAAAATAGCCGTGCTCTTAATTTAGCATTTGTGGCTCAGGCAGTCCCAGATATTAAAAAGAAACTCCAAAAACTAGAAAGATTTGCTAGAATAAGTATCAGTGAGCTTTTAGAAATAGCCCAAAAAGTTTTTGACAATCAAAAGTTTAAAAAGTAAAAACAAGCAACAAGCAGCGGAAAAGGCCGCTGATAAAGCATTCAAAAGACAAACAAAAATCTTAGTGGCGCCTATCCAAGAAGTACAGAATGAAATAGCCCATTAATTTAGCATTAACTGAAGCCCCGGCTTTAGCCCTCCCTAATATCTCCATAAAAGCCAAGGAGTTGCTAAAGAGGTGCTTACTCAGACTTTAAGACCCTAAAGATGCCCAGTGGCCTATTTATCTAAGAGGCTAGATCCTGTGGCCTCTAGATGGCCAAACTGTCTGTGAGCCCTAGTGGCTACAGCAAGTCTAGCCCAAGAAGATAAGTTAACTGTAAGCCAAAATTTAAAACTTACAGCTCCTCATGCTGTAAAGACCTTATTACGAAGTGCTTCTGGCAAATAGATGTCAAATGCTCTCATCTTGCAGTATCAAAGTTTACTGTTAGATCAGCCTCGTTTGACTTTCTCTTCCACAAAGTGTTTAAATCCAACTACGCTACTTCCTGACTCAGACTCCACTATTCCCGTTCATGACTGTCAAGAACTGTTAGAAACTATCGAAACTGGCCTATCTGATCTTCAAGATGTGCCCCTAGAAAAGGCAGATGCCACCGTGTTCACAGACAGTGGCAGCTTCCTCAAGCAGGAAGTACGAAAAGCCAGTGTAGCTGTTACCACGGAGACAGCTATGTTGTAAGCTCAAGCTTTACCAGTGAACACCTCAGCACAAAAGGCTGAATTGATCGCCCTCACTCAGGCTCTCCGATAAAGCAAGAATAAACATTAACATTTACACTGAGAGCAAGTACGCCTTTGCTGCTGTGCATGTACATTAAGCCATCTTCCAGGAAAGCAGGCTACTCACCTGAGCAGGTAGCTGTGATCCACTGCAGGGGACATCAAAAAGAAAACACGGCCGTTGCCCATAGTAACCAGAAAGCTGATTCAGCAGCTCAGGCCGCAGCAAGACTTTCAGTCACGCCTCTAAACTTGCTGTCCACAGTCTCCTTTCCACAGCCAGATCTGCCTGAAAATCCCGTATACTCAACAACAACAACAAAAAACTGGCTTCAGATCTTAGAGCCAATAATAAACAGGAAAGTTAGTAGATTCTTCCTGACTCTAGAATCTTCGTACCCTGTACTCTTAAAGAAACTTTAATCAGTCACCTACAGTCTACTACCCATTTAAGAAGAGCAAAGCTACCTCAGCTCCTCCAGAGCCATTTTAATATCCCCCATGTTCAAAACTTAACAGATTAATCAGCTCTCCAGTGCACAACCTGCACCCAAGTAAATCCCAAACAAAGTCCTAAACCCAGCCCAGGCCACTGTCTCTGAAAAAAGTCGCCAAGAAAAAAGTAAGAAATTGACTTTACAGAAGTAAAACCAGACCAGGCTAAGTACAAATACCTTCTAGTACTAGTAGACACCTTCTCCAGATAGACTAAGGCATTTGCTACCAAAAACAAAACCACCAACACAGTAGTTAATTCTTACTCAATGAAATCATCCTTCAATATAGGCTGCCTGCTGCCATAAAGTCTGATCATAGACCAGCCTTCACCTCGCCTATAGCTCAGTCAGTAAGGCGTTAAATATTCAATAGAAGCTCCATTGTGCCTATCAACCCCAGAGCTGTAGGCAAGAAGAACGCATGAACCGCACCCTAAAAAACACTCTTACAAAATTAATCTTAAAAAAACAGTGTAAATTAAGTAAGTCTCCTTCCTTCAGCCCTACTTAAAGTAAGGTGCACCCCTTTCCAGGCTAAGTTCTCACCTTTTGAAATCATGTATAAGAAGGCACCGCCTATCTTGCCTAAGCTAAGAGATGCCAAAATAGCAGAAATATCACAAACTAATTTATTACAGTACCTATAGTCTCTCCAACAGCTACAACATATCATCCTGCCACTTCCTCGACGAGCCCATCCCAATCCAATTCCTGACCAAAGTCCTACCATTCTTTCCAGCCAGGAGACCTAGTGTTTGCTAAAAAAGTTCCAAAAAGAAAGACTCACTCCTGCTTAGAAAAGACCTCACACCGTCATCCTCGCGACGCCAATGGCTTTGAAAGTAGATGGCATTCCTGCTTAGGTTCATCGCTCCCGCATCAAGAAGGCCAACACAGCCTAACTAAGAACAGAAGTCCCCAGGCCTAAGTCAGTCCCATTAAAACTGCACCTAAGTCAGGTGAAGCCATTAGATTCATTCTTTTATCTACCTCACTTATTTGTTTTTGCCCGTTACGTCCGATGTGCCTTCCTACTCCTTTCTCACCTTTTTCACAACAGGACGTGTATTTGCAAACACCACTTAGAAGGCCAGTACCTCCAAGGAAGTCTCCTTTGCAGTTGATTTATTTATACTGTTCCCAAAGCCAGCCCGTACCCACGAAAAGCAACACAATCTGCCAGTCCCAGGAGCAGGACATGTTGACCTTGTAGCAAGATTCGGACACTCCAAGAGCCAAACTAAGTGTAGAAGCTCCAAAAGTGCAGAAAAAAGACTCCAAAATATTGACTTTTACCTCTGTCCTAGAAATCACCCTGATGCTAGCTGTCAAGGTACTTATCAGTTTTTCTGCCCTGATTAGACATGTGTAACTTTAGCCACCTACTCTAAAAGATCAACCAGATCTTCAACTCTTTCCATAAGTCATGCTTCTCATCCTAAATTATGTACTAGAAAAAACTGTAATCCTCTTACTATAACTGTCCATGACCTTAATTCAACTCAGTAGTATCATGGCATGTCATGAAGATTAAGATTTTATATCCCAAGATTTAATGTTAAGACTATGTTCAGCATCCAAAAAAACCCTGGTCTCATAAAGCCCACCCAAGCCAATCAGGCCTTTAACTGATCTAAGTAATCCTATGTTCCAGAAACACCCTGACAAAGTTGATTTAACTGTTCCTCCACCATTCTTAGTCATAAAAGATACACTCCAAAAAGTGCAAGAAAATCTACGTATGCGCCAACCAGAACAAGAAAATAACATCCCCTAGTATCAAAGCATGTTCAACTGGAACCCAGAGCTAACTAATTACTAACTTAGCCAGACTCCCTGCCCATCCTACTATTAAGTCTAATTTTTGGGCCTTGTATATTAGATTAGTTTCTTAATTTTGTAAAACAACGCATAGCTTCTGTCAAACCTATGTATCTTAAGACTCAATATAACACCCTTGTTATAACTGAAGAATCAACGATTTGATTCCCCAAAAACACAAGTGAGGAATGTAATGCCCAACCTTGTTTTTCCTAACCCTGTTCTTAGACTCTCCCTTTCTTTTAATCACCAAGCCTTGTTTCCACCTGAATTGACTCTCCCTTAGCTCAGAGAGCCAGACAGACTCCATCTTGGCTCTTTCCCTGGCAGCCCCTTCCTCAAGGACTTAACTTGTGCAAGCTGACTCCCGGCACATCGAAGAATGCAATTAACTGATAAGATACTGTGGCGAGCAATATCCGCAGTTGCCAGGAATTCGTCCAATTGATACCGCCCAAAGCCCCGCAACTATCACCTTGTAATAGTCTTAAAGCCCCTAGACCTAGAACTATTTACTTTCATGTAACAATTTATCCTTTTTTCCCCTACTTCTGTAAAATGTTTTAATTAGACCCCCCCTCCCCTTTCTAAGCCAAAGTATAAAAGAAAATCTAGCCCCTTCCTTCGAGGCCGAGAGAACTTTAAACGTTAGCCGTTTCTTAGCCGCTGGCTAAATAAACAGACTCTTAATTCGTCTCAAAGTGTGGCATTTTCTCTACCTCGCTCCAGTACAACACATCCAGCAGGCACGTAATCCACTCTAAAATGCCGTCCTGGGGTAATGAAGATGATGTTGCTGGAAATATCCTTAAAGGGCATGTGGATGAGTTCCCCCAGAGGCATACACGTTGAGCTAAATACTTTGCTGATGAAGGGTACAAGTTGAAGGGCTTTTGAAAGGCAGAGTGAGGTTCCTCAGAAGGCTGTTGCTACAGAAAGCAAGGAGGAGAAATTACATGGCCAGATAGAGTGGCATGACCATGCATAAGGGCTTTTTGTTTCTTTTTGAGATGGAGTTTTACTCTTGTTGCCCAGGCTGAAGTGCAATGGCACGATCTCAGCTCACCGCAACCTACGCCTCCCAGGTTCAAGCGATTCTCCTGCCTCAGCCTCCCTAGTAGCTGGGATTACAGGCATGTGCCACCACGCCTGGCTAATTTTGTATTTTTTGTAGAGATGGGGTTTCTCCATGTTGGTCAGGCTGGTCTTGAACTCCCGACCTCAGGTGATCCACCCGCCTTGGCCTCCCAAAGTGCTGGGATTACAGGCATGAGCCACCGTGCCCAGCCTGGATGAGGGTCTTCAGCAAAGATGGAAGTTTTGGTACCTTGCAGTTTAATCTCTTCATTTATGTCCTCCTGAAATCTTCAGTAATAGCACTATTTTGTCAATACTTCTGGGGTCGTACTTAGGGGGACATAAAGGAGATGTGATGTGGTAGCCTTTGACTCAAGGGAGTATCATCCTAGCTCAAAGAGATCTGGGTACATGCCAGTTGAACCAACTCTTCTGAGGATGTGATAGATCCTGGGAGGCCACTCTGATCCTGCCAACCTTCAGGCCAGATGAGTCTTTGAAAAACATGGTTTGGCTTAACACCAGCACTTACTCTAACACCGACCATGAATCTTGCTGAAGTGAAGCTATACAAATACCTTTTCAAAAGATTTTTTTTCATTCCAGATCCTTCTTAGGAATTTCTAAGGCTCAATGCTGTGTGGAAGATTCTAAGAAAGAAAATAGTTTCCGATCTTTGGGATTCCCCTGAGATGGTCCAATCTGCAAAAAGCTAATTGCCATTTCCATCAAGGACACTGAGAACAAGAGTCTTATCCTGATTGGATACTGGGAATTGAGAAGCTTTAGCAGGTGGGAAATGCACCCTCCACAGGCTCACACCCTTGTGGGCTATTTCAGTTACCTATTGCACCCTAAAATTAGAACCTTTAAACCACCACAAGTCATTATTGCTCATGACCCTGTGAGTTGCATGGGGACTTCCTGGCTGGTTTAACCTGGGCTCATTTGTGTGGCTACCTGTAGCTGGAGGGCCAGCTGGGCAGAACATCCAGGATGGCCTCACGCATGTGCCTGGCAGTTGCTGCTGGCTGTCAGCGGGGAAACCTTGTTTTCCTCCATGTGGCCCCTCGCCCTCCAGAGCCCCTCTCCAAATGGCCCTTTAAGCAGGATAGCCAAGGCTTGCTTGGTGCCAGCATCCAAGAGGACAGAAATATGGAAACTACGAGAGGGCTCTCAAGGCCTAAGACTATATGCACCCCAAAAATCTGACGTCTCAATTCAGAAAGTTTATTTTGCCAAGGTTGACTACGCACGCCTGTGACACAGCCGCAGGAGGTCCTGACAACATGTGCCTAAGGTGATAGGGACACAGCTTTGTTTTGTACATTTTAGAGAGACATGAGACATCAATCAGTATGTGTAAGATGTACATTGGTTCAGTCTGGAAAGGCGGGACAACTCCAGGTGAAGGTGAAGGTGAAGGTGAGACAAGTCAAAGCAGGGAAGGGGCTTCCAGGTCACAGGTAGTTAAGAGACAAATGGTTGCATTCTTTTGAGTTCCTGATTAGCCTCTCCAAATGAGGCAATCAGATGTACATTTATCTCAGTGAGCAAAGGGGTGACTGAATAGAATGGGGGGCAGGTTTCCCCTAAGCAGTTCCCAGCTTGACTTTTCTCTTTAGCTTAGTAACTTTTTTTTGTGGGGGAAGGGGGGTTGTGGACAGAGTCTCACTCTGTTACCCAGGCTGGAGTGCAGTGGTGTGATCTCGGCTCACTGCAACCTCCAACTCCAGGGTTCAAGCAATTTTCCCTGCCTCAGCCTCCCAAGTAGCTGGGATTACAGGTGCCTGCTGCCATACCTGGCTAACTTTCATATTTTTTAGTAGAGACGGGGTTTTGTCATGTTGGCCAGGCTGGTCTTGAACTCCTGACCTCAGGTGATCTGCCCACCTCAGCTTCCCAAAGTGGTAGGAACTCCTGACCTCAGATGATCCGCCTACCTCAGCTTCCCAAAGTGCTGGGATTAGAGGCGTGAGCCACCAAGCCCAGCCTAGCTTAGTGATCTTGGGGCCCCAAGGTTTATTTTCCTTTCACGGCTAGAAGTTGGTCACCATCACTTTGGCAGCATTCCACTGGCCAAAGCAAGTCCTAGGCAGCCCAGATTCATGTAGAGGAATATAAACTCTACCTCTTAAAGGAAAGATTGGTTCAATTACACTGCACGAGCATTTGCAGAAAGTTGTACCCATCTTTGGAAACTACCGCACACACACACACACACACACACACACACACACCTTTACATGCAACCCTCCCTTGAGGTGCATCTACTTCCAGGCAGAACCAAAATTTGACAGTACTTGACAGAAGAAAAGTAGTGTCCTAAATGCCAGTTCTCTTCTTACTCAACTTCAGACTTATTATAAGCAGATTCTAATGGTTTATGTCTTGAGAAACATTGTAATTAATCTTTCGCATTTAAGAACTGGAATTCATAGCAGTAGCCTGTGCATAGGAAATACACATTTGGTAAGTTTTTTCCTTTCTGATAAATCATGCTGAGGGAACCACAATGTAACTTTTTTTTTTTTTTTTGAGACAGAGTCTCACTCTGTTGCCCAGGCTGGAGGGCAGTGGCGTGATCTCAGCTCTCTGGAACCTCTGCCTCCCGGGTTCAAGCGATAGGCCTGAGCCACTGTCTCACATATACTGTAACTGTATATTGAAAGTTTCTCTTTTTTTTAAATAATTAACAGGTTTAACAGAATGTATCTCCTAATCTATTCCTTTCACTGCAGATATCTATTGCCTTTTTAGCCTAGCAGCCCTCCCCTCTATAGAGACTGACACGTCCTACTCCAGTCACGTGGCTCTCATGGGGGCTGCCATGTTCTCACATGACTCCACCCCTCTGGCCTCAGTTGCTTGGTCCAGGGATGAGCATCTGGCCTGAAATGGCCCATGAGAATTCTTCCCTTGAATATTTATCCAAAGTAGAACTAGACCAAGTTAGTCACTCTCTGTGATGACAGGAACTGTGTGTAGTGAGAAATACAGGAGCTTTTGTGGCCACGTTTCTCACCTTATGGAGAAAAGGCTTGAGTAAGAAGAAATTAAGCCAGTACGCAGACAAAGCTAGAGACAGAGATGGAGAGAGAGAGATCTCATGGTGTCTCCATCCAGAGATGGAGAGCGAGATCTTGTGGTAAGCCCCTTGGTTTTTATCATTCTAGTACATGCTTGCTACTGCATACAACCAACACTTACACCTGAAGGCTTTCTCAAAGTCAGGCATGAAGTATGTCACAAAAGCCACAGAAGCCAGGCGCAGTGGCTCACACCTGTAATCCCAACACTGGAAGGCCAAGGCAGGTGGATCACGAGTTGAGCAATTTGAGACCAGCCTGACCAACATGGCAAAACCCCGTCTCTACAAAAAAAAAATTAGCGGGGCATGGTGGCAGGCGCCTGTAATTCCAGCTACTCAGGAAGCTGAGGCAAGAGAATCATTTGAACCTGGGAGGCAGATGTTGCAGTGAGCCGAGATCACGCCACTGGAGTCCAGCCTGGGTGACAGAGCAAGACTATGTCTCAAGAAAAAAAAAAAAAAGAAAAAAGAAAAGCCAGAGAGTTGATGCCCTGGGACCAGTCCTCAGCCAGTGACGGATGGGAGCCAGGCTATAAATGCTTCAATATCTTTGCCCCGTGGATGGAATAACTTTGAAATGTATTCCACATCACCTCCAAGAAGTCCCCAGTGGGGTCAAATCCTAGTTGCCTGGAGTGGTAAGCTGCTCACTGAAGTCCCCTGTGTGGCCTCCTGCCTTTCCATGAATCAGTTCCTCCCTCACCTATTGGTGTTCCCTGGAATTATCTCCTAAATAATCCACTTGCAATCCTGTCCCTCTTTCAGGATCTGCTCGGGGTGGGGGTTGGGGAGTGCAGACCAAAACATGATCCCTTTTCCACTCCACACTAGTAAGATGAGTTTCTCTCACTGGCAAACAAGAGTTCTGATTATTACCTCCTTCTGAGATAATTCCTAAAATGTATTTGGGAATTTCCCCACCTCCACCCCACTGCCTATGTCATCAATATGTAGATTTCTTAACAAAGTTTAATGGAATTCTTTGATCAACCTCACAAAACTCACTGCACTTTCATAAGGGCTCCCCATGACTGACAGATAAGCCGTTCAAAGGAAGGGAAGTGTCACAGATGGCTCTGCTAGACTCACGTATTTTTCAGTAGAATCTGGGTCAGGATGGTGTGGTCGGGAGATGCTTCTGGAGCTCTGGGACCCACAAGCCTGCGTGTCCCATGGTGGAGTATTGGGACAACCTGAAAATATAGTGGCAGGAGGAGGCTTCCTCCCTCCCGTGCAGTTCATCCTCCACCACACCCAACATGCTCAATAGATATTGGTTAAATGAATAATGGGGCTGGGCATGGTGGCTGACACCTGTAATCCCAGCACTTTGGGAGGCTGAGGCAGATCGATCACCTGAGGTCAGGAGTTCAAGACCAGCCTGGCCATAGAGGCAGAAGAAGCACTTGAACCTGGGAGGCAGAGTTTACAGCACGCTGAGATGGCACCACTGCACTCCAGCCTGGGCGAGAGAGTGAGAGTAAAAAAAAAAAATAATAATGGATTTATTCCTTCCAAACTGAAACTCACCAAAAGAAGACCAACACGCATGACAATGTTGACCATAATCACCACAGTGACGACAATAAATATAATCAATTCTCAAGCCACCCACCTCCACTAAACCCAGTGGATCACATCTGGTGTTTCACTTTGGGGATGGTTTAGTGGTCATGGTAGATGGTTGCCTGACTGCTGGGCTGTTTCTACCATGTTTTAGGAATATAGAGATGTGTACAGATGACCCCTAAAATTAATTACTATGCAATTCTCAAAGAGCCAAACTGTACCCCAAAAGCTACTGGAATGAAAAAAAAAAGTTGTAATTCTCAAAGGGACAAACTAGATACTAAAAGCATTTATGGTCCCTTGGAGAATCTGCCCACCAAGGACTCAAAGTTGTCTCCAGACCAGGGAATGCCTGGGGTCTTGGACGTTCCCAATTCTGGTATCACCTCCCATTCTCCTTTAGGTCCAGTTTTCTCAGAGGAGCATACATTGTCCATTGCCCCCAAGGGTATCCAAGGACACAAACTGAAGACAATAGTGCTTCATTGTCTCTCAGTCATCTGTCTCTCCCACATGCTGGAAGGAGAGCCAAGTCCAATTTATCCAATTACAAAATAGGAGCATTGGCATCATGAGATCAGCTAACAAAATTTTCAGAGGCAATCTATTTTCTTACCAAAAGTAACCAACATCTGTGGAGCTCATACCATGACTAAGGGTCAACGTAAGTGGTTTGCATGCTGCATGTATCAGGATGGACTAGGTTATGCTGCAGTAACAAATTAACCCCAGAGTCTCAGCAGCTTAGCAACCAAGGTTGATTTCTTACATTCCATGTCCACAATGGGTTGGCTGGGTATGGTGTGCTCCATATGGCCACTCAAAGACCTAGAATGATGGAAATTCTGCCATCTTAATGCAAGGATTCTCCCATAGTTACTGCACCAGGAGATGAGAGAATGAGATAGTTATTGCCAAGCTCTCAAAAGCTGTAGGCTAGAGGTGATGTCAGTGACTTTCACTTACTGAGCATTGGACCCTGGCATGGATCCATCTAACTACTGGGGGTCTGGGGAATACGGGGAGCACATGGAAATCCCATGAGCAGTAACCATTCCTGCCAGCATGCATTATTTCATCTGAAGCTCACAACCCCATGGAATATATAACAGAGGCTTGGAGAGTTATGGGACCTGCCCCAAGGCATCATAATGAAGTGCAGAGCTGAGCTATGACCTTCAGCCTGGCAGGATTCAAACCACTATGCTGCATACTCATTACAAAATTCTATGAAATTCCTTCACACAGCAAAACACCACACCAAGTACAAGTACAAGTACAAGTACCACACCAAGTTGTGCAAAAACAAAATAGAACTCCCCTGACACTTCACCTCCTCACCCACCCCACCCCGCACCGAAAGAATCAACCTACGCAAATAACTGGAACGAAATTCTCAGGCAATTTCAGCAGAGGAAATGGGGTTATCTCATCTGGGTCTCACATCCGACCTCATCAAGACAAGACCTTCCCTAAACTTCACCTGAACACCTGGACACACCGTCATGTCTTGCCGCTTCTTCTTACTGGAAATCCAATGATGATGTCTTTATACAATTTATAGGTCTTTCAATAAGTGCCAAGAGAAATGTCATCTCCGTACCTGCATATCATTCAGAGGTAGGCAAGCTTCTATGTAAAGTGCTAGATAGTAAATATTATAAGCTTTGCAGGACTCATCTCCATCCTATTTTTTTTGTTTTTGTTTTACAATTTTTTTTTCTTTTTAGATAGGGTCTAAAAAGAAAATAAAACTTATCCATGTTGTGATATGGATGAACGTTAAAAACATGCTCAGTGAATGAAGCAGACATGAAAGGCCATATATTTTACAATTCCATTTATATGCAATGTTCAGACTAAGCCAATCGACAGAGATAGAAAGTAGATGAGAGGTTCCCAGGGGCTACAGGAGGGGGTATGCAGAGTGACTGCTGAATGGATATGAGGCTTCCAATTGAGGTGTGGAAAAAGCTCTGAAACTACGTAGTAGTGATAACTGCACAACATGATAAATGTGCAAAATATCACTGAATTGTACACTTTCAGATGCACAAAATGGTAAATGTTGCATATATTATACCACAATTTCATTCATTTATTTTGGAGATAGAGTCTCACTCCGTCACCCAGGCTGCAGTGCAATGGCACAATCAACAGCTCACTGCTGCCTTTACCGCCTGGGCTCAAGCAATCCTCCCACCTAGTCTTCCAAGTAGCTGGGACTACAGGTGAACGCTACCACACCCAGCTTTTTAAATTTTTTTATAGAGTTGCATCCTCACTATATTGCCCAGACTGGCCCAAACTCCTGGCTTCAAGTGATTCTGTCATCTCAGCCTCCCAAAGTGCTGGGATTAACAGGTATAAGCCATCACGCCAGGCAATTTTTAATTCTCATGTGAAATTTTCAACTAATAAATTCCTAGGATTAAAAAAATGTCGATCAACATGGGGATTAGAGGAAAAAATAATTTTAAACAAGAGAAAAAATTTAAATGAGATGCTGTATATGTATACAGTGCCTGGCCTCATGATCACTGAGTCCACTGCAGCTTTTTTTTTTTTTTTTCCAGACAGGGTCTCACTCTGTCACCCAGGCTGAGTACAGTGGCATAATCATGGCTTACTGCAGCCTCTATCTCCTGGGCACAAGTGATCCTCCCTCCTCAGCCTCTCAAGTAGCTGGGATTACAGGTGCACACAACCACACCTAGCTATTTTTGTTGTTGTTGTTGTTGTATTTTTTGGTAGTGACAGGGTCTCACCATGTTGCCCAGGCTGCCATCTTGAACTCCTGGGCTCAAGCGATCCTCCCACCTTAGCTTCCCAAAGTGCTGGGATTACAGGTGTGAGCCACCATGCCCATCCTGTTGTAGCTATTTTAATAGTGCTGGTGAACAATAATTTGCTCTCCCTATAAAAACAGGACATACTAAGCCAAGGAAAGCACCAATCTAGGTTGTTCTCCCCAGGTCTTCGAAATGTTGGAATTAGTAAAAGAGTCCAAAATATGGTTTGATTTTTTTTTTTTTTTTTTTTTTTTTGGAGATGGAGTCTCATTCCGCCCTCCAGGTTGGAATGCAGTGGTGCGATCTCCGTACACTGCAACCTCTGCCTCCCAGGTTCAAGCAATTCTCCTGCCTCAACCTCCCAAATAGCTGGGATTACAGACATGTACCACCATGCCTGGCTAATTTTTGCATTTTTAGTAGAGATGGGGTTTCTCCATTTTGGCCAGGATGCTCTTGAACTCCTGACCTCAAATGATCGACCCGCCTCGACCTCCAAAAGTACCAGGATTACAGATGTAAGCCACCATGCGAGGCCAGTTTGATTTCTTATTGTGGTAAAATACATACAAAATCTATTATTTTAGGCATTTTCAAAGGAAAAACTCAGTGGTGTTAAGTGCATCCACCACATTGTACAGCCATGTCCCCCATCCATCTCCAGAACGCTTTCATCCTGTCCTGCAAATATGCGGCACCTTGCTACACTGTAGCTTGTTTGTCCCACAACAGAGCTGGGCTGAATTAATAATGTGGACTTTGTTCAACAACGGACTAAAGAGGGAGAAGCCCATGAACTCTCTGAGGAGTGCATGACAGGTGCTCGTGGGATGACAGGGCTAGGGGCCCTCCAGCTGCTGCTGCCGCCTGTCTTGCTGGGCGGCCACCCCCTCCCAGGGAGGAAGAGCACTCACAACTGCTGCCGATCTCCTTCCAGGGCTTCCGCTGGGACTAGGATCAGGATGTGGACACCCCCAACCTGGACCGTCTGGCCAGGGAGGGTGTCAAGGCCAAGTAACTCATGCCGCCCTTTGTCACAATGACCTCCCTGTCCCACTTCACAGCCATACCAGGTAAGCGCCACTCTGCCCATTTCACCCGATGCCCATCAAAGCCCCAGCATCCGTCATTCCCTGGGATAAGAAGCAAAAGCTCGGTCAGCTCTAGGGAGGCTGAGGTGGCTCCGGGGTCTCGCTCTGTTGCCCAGGCTGTAGCTCAGTGGCATAATCATAGCTCAGTGGAGCCTCAAACTCCTGGTCTGAAGCAGTCCTCCCTACCTCAGGCTCCCCAGTAGCTGGGGATACAGACAAGCCACCACATCTAATTTTCTCATTTTCTTAGAAATTGGGGCAGGGGGTGTCTCACTATGTTGCCTAGGCTGGTTTTGAACTCCTGGCCTCAAGTGATCATCCCACCTCAGCCTCTCGAAGTGCTGAGATTGGAAACTTGAGCTACCATGACTGGCCGGATCTTTTTTAAAAAAGTAAATCAGTCCGGACATGGTGACTCACCCCTGTAATCCCAGCACTTTGGGAGGCTGAGGCGGGTGGATCACCTGAGATCAGGAGTTCAAGACCAGCCTGGCCAACATGGTGAAACGTCTTCTCTCCTAAAAATACAAAAATAAGCTGGGCACGGTGGCAGATGCCTATAACCCCAGCTACTCGGGAGTGTGACACAAGAGAATCATGTGAACCCAGGAGGTGGAAGTTGAAGTGAGCTGAGATCATGCCATTGCACTCCAGTTTGGGCAACAGAGCAAGATTTTGTCTCAAAAAAAAAATAAAAGTAACAAAAATAAAAATGTAAATAACTAAAATCACGTTTAAAGGATTGTATAAAAATAATAAAACATTGACATTTACAGAGCTCAGTTAGATGAGGTGACTCATACCCTCCAATGATGTCCTGGTTCTCTTACATGAGAATTCAAATGTCTTTCTGTGGCCCAAAAGATCCCACACAGCTGGGCCCCTGGCCCATCTTTTGCCAGCCTCTCTAATCTCTCTCCCTCTCCTTCACTTCCCTGCAGATCACAAAGGCCTTTTGCCTGTGCCTTCTGCCCTGCTCCCTCCAGCCCCTGGGCCTTGGCCTGTGCTAGTCCAGTCCCTCCAGCACAGCAGGAGCATGCAGTCCAGTCGGGGAGACAGACAACAGACACCCAAACAGGCACATACATCCCGTGACAACTCGGGAGGCATCAAGGACAACAACGAGTTTTCCAGGCCCAGACTACAGGGGTAAACTGGCTTCAAACTAGAGAGGGAGAAAGGGGGTCTCTAAGCATGGGGCAGTTGAGCTGAAAGAGATCTCAGGGGACCAGAACAAGGAAAAGTGTTCCAGGCAGAGGGAACAGCATGTGTGAGGTCTCTGAGACAAAGACCTGGTCATTTCAGAATCCCAGTGGCCACTAAAATAGAGGGATTCCGACCTAAAAAGGAGGGAGATGAAGCTGCCAGAAAGCGAAAGACTCTGTGTAAGAATCATAATAGTGGGGGTGGAGCCAACATGGCCGAATAGCATCAGCTCCAGTCTACAGCTCCCGGCGTGAGCGATGCATGACAGGTGATTTCTGCATTTCCAACTGAGGTACTGGGTTCATCTCACTGGGGAGTGTCAGAAAGTGGGTTCAGGACACTGGATGCAGCACACTGAGCATTATCCCAAGCAGGGAGAGGCATTGCCTCACCCAGGAAGTGCAAGGGGTCAGAGAATTCCCTTTCCTAGTCAAAGAAAGGAGTGACAGACGGCACCTGGAAAATCGGGTCACTCTCACCCTAATACTGCACTTTTCCAATGGTCTTAGCAAATGGCACACCAGAAGATTATATCCTGTGCCTGGCTGGGAGGGTCCTACACCCATGGAAGCTCACTCATTGCTAGCACAGCAGTCTGAGATCAAACTGCAAGGCAGCAGCTAGGTTGGGGGAGGGGCACCCACCATTTCCTAGGGTTCAGTAGGTAAACAGAGCGGCTGGGAAACTCCAACTGTGTGGAGCCCACCTCAGCTCAAGGAGGCCTGCCTGCCACTGTACACTCCACCTCTGGGGGCAAGCCATTGCCAAACAAAAGGCAGCAGAATCCTCTGCAGACTTAAGTATCACTGTCTGACAGCTTTGAAGAGAGTAGTGGTTCTCCCAGCACGCAGCTGGAGATCTGAGAAGGGACAGACTGCCTCCTCATGTGGGTCCCTGACCCACAAATTGCCTAACTGGAGGCACCCCCCAGTAGGGGCAGACTGACACCTCACATGGCTGGGTACTCCTCTGAGACAAAACTTCCAGAGGAATGATCAGGCAGCAACATTTTCTGGTCACCAATATCCGCTGTTATGCAGCCTCCACTGCTGATACCCAGGCAAACAGGGTCTGGGGTGGACCTCCAGCAAACTCCAACAAACCTGCAGCTGAAGGTCCTGACTGTTGGCAGGAAAACTAACAAACAGAAAGGACATCCACACTAAAACCCCATCTGTACATCACCATCATCAAACACAAAAGGCAGATAAAACTGCAAAGACTGGGAAAAAACAGAGCAGAAAAACTGGAAACTCTAAAAATCAGAGTGCCTATTCTCCTCCAAAGCAATGCAGCTCCTCACCAACAATGGAACAAAGCTGGACAGAGAATGACTTTGACGAGTTGAGAGAAGAAGGCTTCAGATGATCAAACTTCTCTGAGCTAAAGGAGGAAGTTTGAACCCAAGGCAAAGAAGTTAAAAACCTTGAAAAAAAATTAGACGAATGGCTAACTAGAATAACCAATGCAGAGAAGTCCTTAAAGGACCTGATGAAGCTGAAAACGAAGGCACGACAACTATGTGACGAATGCACAAGCCTCAGTAGCTGATTCGATCAACTGGAAGAAAGGGTATCAGTGATGGAAGATGAAATGAATGAAATGAAGCAAGAAGAGAAGTTTAGAGAAAAAAGAATAAAAAGAAATGAACAAAGCCTCCAAGAAATATGGCATTATGTGAAAAGACCATATCTACGTCTGATTGGTGTACCTGAAAGTGACAGGGAGAATGGAACCAAGTTGGAAAACACTCTGCAGGATATTATGTAGGAGAACTTCCCCAATCTAGCAAGGCAGGCCAACATTCAAATTCAGGAAAAACAGAGAACACCACAAAGATACTCCTCGAGAAGAGCAACTCCAAGACATATAATTGTCAGATTCACCAAAGTTAAAATGAAGGAAAAAATGTTAAGGGCAGCCAGAGAGAAAGGTCAGGTTACCTACAAAGGGAAGCCCATCAGACTAACAGCTGATCTCTCGGCAGAAACTCTACAAGCCAGAAGAGAGTGGGGGCCCATATTCAACATTCTTAAAGAAAAGAGTTTTCAACCCAGAATCTCATATCCAGCCAAACTAAGCTTCAGAAGCAAAGGAGACATAAAATACTTTACAGACAAGCAAATGCTGAGAGATTTTGTCACCATCAGGCCTGCCCTACAAGAAGCCCTGAAGGAAGCACTAAACATGGAAAGGAACAACAGGTACCATCCACTGCAAAAACATGCCAAATTGTACAGACCATCAAGGCTAGAAAGAAACTTCATCAACTAACGAGCAAAATAATCAGCTAACATCATAATGACAGGATCAAATTCACACATAACCATATTAACCTTAAATGTCAATGGGCTAAATTCTCCGATTAAAAGACAGACTGGCAAATTGGATAAAGAGTCAAGACTCATCTGTGTGCTGTATTCAGGAAACGCATCTTGTGCAGAGACACACATAGGCTCAAAATAAAGGGATGGAGGAAGATCTACCAAGCAAATGGAAAACAAAAAAAAGGCAGGTGTTGCAATCTTAGTCTCTGTTAAAACAGAGTTTAAACCAACAAATATCAAACAAAGAGACAAAGAAGGCCATTACATAATGGTAAAGGGATCAATTCAACAAGAGGAGCTAACTGTCCTAAATATATATGCACCCAATACAGGAGCACCCAGATTCATAAAGCAAGTGCTTAGAGACCTACAAAGAGACTTAGACACTCACAAAATAATAATGGGAGATTTGAACACCCCACTGTCAACATTAGACAGGTCAACAAGACAGAAAGTTAACAAGGATATCCAGGAATTGAACTCAGCTCTTCACCAAGAGGACCTAATAGACATCTACAGAACTCTTCACCCCAGATCAACAGAATATACATTCTTCTGAGCACCACACCTCACTTATTCCAAAACTGACCACATGTTTGGAAGTGAAGCACTCCTCAGCAAATGTAAAACAACAGAAACTATAATAAACTGTCTCTCAGACCACAGTGCAATCAAACTAGAACTCAGGATTAAGAAACTCACTCAAAACCGCTCAACTACATGGAAACTGAGCAACCTGCTCCTGAATGACTACTGGGTACATAAAGAAATGAAGGCAGAAATAAAGATGTTCTTTGAAACCAATGAGAACAAAGACACAACATACCAGAATCTCTGGGACACATTCAAAGCAGTGTGTAGAGGGAAATTTATAGCACTAAATGCCCACAAGAGAAAGCAGGAAAGATCCAAAATTGACACCCTAACATCACAATTCAAAGAGCTAGAGAAGCAAAGAGCAAACACATTCAAAAGCTAACAGAAGGCGAGAAATAACTAAGATCAGAGCAGAACTGAAGGAAATACAGACACAAAAAACCCTTCAAAAAAATCCATGAATCCAGGAGCTGGTTTTTTGAAAAGATCAGCAAAATTGATAGACCACTAGCAAGACTAATAAAGAAGAAAAGAGAGAACAATCATATAGACACAATAAAAATTGATAAAGGGAATATCATCACCTATCCCACAGAAATACAAACCACCATCAGCGAATACTATAAACACCTCTATGCAAATAAACTAGAAAATCTAGAAGAAATGGATAAATTCCTCGACACCTACACCCTCCCAAGACTAAACCAGGAAGAAGTTGGATCTCTGAATAGACCAATAACAGGCTCTGAAATTGAGGCAATAATCAATAGCTTACCAACCAAAAAAAGTCCAGGACCAGATGGATTCACAGCCGAATTGTACCAGAGGTACAAGGAGGAGCTGGTTCCTTTCCTTCTGAAACTATTCCAAACAATAGAAAAAGAGGGAATCCTCCCTAACTCATTTTATGAGGCCAGCATCACCCTGATACCAAAGCCTGGCAAAGAAAAAACAAAAAAAAAAGAGAGTTTTAGACCAATATCCCTGATGAACATGGATGCAAAAATCCTCTATAAAATATTGGCAAACCGAATCCAGCAGCACATCAAAAAGCTTATCGAACATGATCAAGTGGGCTTCCTCCCTGGGATGCAAGACTGGTTCAACATACGCAAATCAGCAAACATAATCCAGCATATAAACAGAACCAATGACAAAAACCGTATGATTATCTCTTTAGATGCGGAAAAGCCCTGTGACGAAATTCAACAACTTTCTTGCTAAAAATTCTCAATAAATTAAGTATTGATGGGACATATCTCAAAATAATAAGAGCTATCTATGACAGACCCACAGCCAATATCATACTGAATGGGCAAAAACTGGAAGCATTCCCTTTGAAAACTGGCACAAGACAGGGATGCCCTCTCTTACCACTCCTATTCCACATAATGTTGGAAGTTCTGGCCAGGGCAATCAGGCAGGAGAAGCAAATGAAGGGTATTCAATTAGGAAAGGAGGGAGTCAAATTGTCCCTGTTTGCAGATGACATGATTGTATATCTAGAAAACCCCATCGTCTCAGCCCCAAATGTCCTAAAGCTGATAGGCAACTTCAGCAAAGTCTCAGGATACAAAATCAACGTGCAAAAATCACAAGCATTCTTATACACCAATAACAGACAATCAGAGAGCCAAATCATGAGTGAACTCCCATTCACAATTGCTTCAAAGAGAATAAATATCTAGGAATCCAACTTACAAGGGATGTGAAAGACCTCTTCAAGGCAAACTATAAACCACTGCTAAACGAAATAAAAGAGGACACAAACAAATGAAAGAACATTCCATGCTCATGGGTAGGAAGAATCAATATCGTGAAAATGGCCATACTGCCCAAGGTAATTTATAGATTCAATGCCATTGTCATCAAGTTACCAATGACTTTCCTCACAGAATTGGAAAAAACTACTTTAAAGTTCATATGGAGCCAAAAAAGAGCCCACATTGCCAAGTCAATCCTAAACCAAAAGAACAAAGCTAGAGGCATCACGCTACCTGACTTCAAACTATACTACAAGGCTACAGTAACCAAAACAGCATGGTACTGGTACAAAAACAGAGATGTAGACCAATGGAACAGAACAGAGCCCTCAGAAATAATGTCACATATCTACAACCATCTGATCTTTGACAAACCTGACAAAAACAAGCAATGGGGAAAGGATTCCCTATTTAATAAATGGTTCTGGGAAAACTGGCTAGCCATATGGAGAAAGCTGAAACTGCATCCCTTCCTTACACCTTATACAAAAATTAATAAAATATGGATTAAAGACTGACATGTTAGACCTAAAACCATAAAATCCCTAAAGAAAACCTAGGCAATACCATTCAGGACATAGGCATGGGCAAGGACTTCATGTCTAAAACACCAAAAGCAATGGCAAGAAAAGCAAAAATTAACAAATAGGATCTAATTAAAGTCAAGAGCTTCTGCACAGCAAAAGAAACTACCATCAGAGTGAACACACAATCTACAGAATGGGAGAAAATTTTTGCAATCCGCTCATCTAACAAAGGGCTAATATCCGGAATCTACAATGAACTCCAACAAATTTACAAGAAAAAAAACAACCCCATCAAAAAGTGGGCAAAGGATATGAACACACACTTCTCAGAAGAAGACATTTATGCAGCCAAAAGATATGTGAAAAAATGCTCATCATCACTGGCCAGAGAAATGCCAATCAAAACCACAATGAGATACCATCTCACACCAGTTAGAATGGCCATCATTAAAGTCAGGAAACAACAGGTGCTGGAGAGGATGTGGAGAAATAGGAACACTTTTACACTGTTGGTGGGACTGTAAACTAGTTCAACCATTGTGGAAGTCAGTGTGGCGATTCCTCAGGGATCTAGAACTAGAAATACCATTTGACCCAGCCATCCCATTACTGGGTATATACCCAAAGGACTATAAATCATGCTGCTATAAAGACACATGCACACATATGTTTATTGCGGCACTATTCACAATAGCAAAGACTTGGAACCAACCCAAATGTCCAACAACGATAGACTGGATTAAGAAAATGTGGCACATATACACCATGGAATCCTATGCAGCCATAAAAAATGATGAGTTCATGTCCTTTGTAGGGACATGGATGAAACTGGAAAACACCATTCTCAGTAAACTATCACGAGGACAAAAAACCAAACACCGCATGTTCTCACTCACAGGTGGGAATTGAACAATGAGAACTCATGGACAACACTCCGGGGCCTGCTGTGGGGTTGGGGGTTGGGGGGGAGGGACAGCATTAAGAAATATACCTAATGTTAAATGACGAGTTAATGGGTACAGCACACCAACGTGGCACATGTATACATATGTAACAAACCTGCAGGTTGTGCACATGTACCCTAAAACTTAAAGTATAATAAAAAATGAAAAATAAAATAAAAACTTTGGCTGTGGACTCCAAATATCCTGCTTCATCATCTCTCCACTCCAGAAACTTTTCACATGCTTACAACGGGTGTTCGTTTCTCCTCTAAGTATTTGCCCCCCAGCCCCACCTGCAACAAGGTGGAAGTAGGGCCTATGCCTGGGATGGTAACTCTCAAATATAAGGCAAGAACTGTCTCTCCTCCAATATCCTCAGGACTGAAGGACTGTGAAAGTCTGCATATTGATCAAGCTTCTCCCTCCCTTATCTGAAGGGACTTACTTCCTTCAAGACACTTTTCTTCTTCCCACCTAGCTCCATGCCCCCACCCAGTCATCTTCCAACCCATCTCTCCCCAACTCTATGCCACACAAGAGGGGCGTGACCACAGCACCTGGAAGTTCCTTAAAATTGAATGGTATGTCGGGCCTGGTGCGGTGGCTCATGTAAGTAACCCCAGCACTTTGGGAAGCTGAGGCAGGCAGGTCACTTGAGGTCAGGAGTTCGACACCAGCCTGGCCAAAATGGTGAAACTCCATCTCTACTAAAAATACAAACATTAGCTGGGTGTGGTTGTGCATGCCTGTAGTCGCAGCTACTTGGGGGACTGAGGCAAGGAAATCACTTCAACCTGGGAGGCAGAGGTTACAGTGAGCCAAGATTGTGCCATTGCACTCCAGCCTGGGCGATAGAATGAGACTCTGTCTCAAAAAGAAAAAAAAAAAAAAATCGAATGCTGTGATTAACTTATGATTTTTTAAAAATGGAATGATGTATTCATTTTCTAAGCTGCGTAACAAATCAACACAAATTTAGCAGCTTAAAACACCCATCTATTACCTCTCCTTTCCTGTGGGTCAGGAGTCTGGGGGTGCAGCTTTAGCTGAGTCCTCTGCTCAGGTTCTTACAGGGTTGTGATCAAAGTGTCAGCTGGAATTGGTGTCTCATATGAGGCTTGGGGTCTTCTCCCAACCTCACATGCTTGTTGGCAGAATTTATTTCTATGCAACTGTGTAAATCATTGGCTGGCTTCTTCAAAACCAGCCGGGCATGGTGGCTCATGCCTGTAATCCCAGCAGTTTTGGAGGCCGAGGAAGTTGGATCACCTGAGGTCAGGAGTTTGAGACCAGCCTGGCCAATATGGTGAAACCTCGTCTCTACTAAAAATACAAAACTTAGCCGGGCATGATGGTGCACACCTGTAATCCCAGCTACTTGGGAGGCTGAGGCAGGAGAATCACTTGAACCTGGGAGGCAGAGGTTGCAGTAAGCCAAGATTGTGCCACTGCACTCCAGCCTGGGCAACAGAGTGAGACTCCATCTCAAAAACAAACAAACAAAAACCAAAAGCCAGGAGGAAGGAGTCTCTCTCCTCCAGACCCACATTGAAGATCTCACCTGAAGATGTCAGGCCCACCCTGAATAATCTCCCTTTTGATTAACTCAAAGTGAATGGATTAGGGGCTTAGTTACATCTGCAAAATGCCTTCAACTTTTCCCTAGGTATAGATTAGAAGCAAGCCACGGGTCCTGCCTACACTCCAGGGGAGAAGAGATTACACCTGGCATTTACCCAGGGCAAGAACCTAAGGGGTCATCTCAGAATTCTGCCTTCCAAATAGATCCTCGGTGGAGCTGACATGCCTGGGCGAGCACCAGCCTTTGTTTAAAGGCAACAGAGAATGGTGCCCTGGCTCAGATCTCCAGCAAGCCTCCAGAATGATGGTCCAGTCTCTGGACCCAGGGCCAAGGAAGCAGGAGTTTTGGGCGCACATGGGGGCTGGCTTCCCCCACTTTGAAGTGAGTCATCACATCCGTATTAGACCCTAGCTGTTGCTTAGGCAAAAATGATGATTTAGAAGAAGATGGAAAGGAGAGTTAATTTAAAAGTACTTATATTCATCCAGGCATGGTGGCTCATGCCTGTAATCCCAGCACTTTGAGAGGCTGAGGTAGTCAGATCACGAGGTCAGGAGATGGAGACCATCCTGGCTAACATGGTGAAACCCTGTCTCTACTAAAAATACAAAAAATTAACTGGGCATGGTGGCGGGTGCCTGTAGTCCCAGTTACTTGGGAGGCTGAGGCAGAAGAATGGCATGAACCCGGGAGGTACAGCTTAGAGTGAGCCGAGATCGCACCACTGCCCTCCAGCCTGGGAAACAGAGCGAGACTGCATCTCAAAAAAAGAAAAAAAAAGAAAGTACTTATGTTCATTCCCTAGGGCTGCCACAACCAATTACCAAAAGCTGGATGACTTAAACAAGAGAAATTGATTGTCTTGTGGCTCTGGTGTCCAGCACTCGGAAATGGAGGTGCCAGCAGGGCCACACTGCCTCCTGCACTTGGGGGGGAGTCCTGCCTTGCCTCGTCCTAGCTTCCTGTGGTCTCCTGGGAGTCTTCAGTGTTCCTTGGTTTGCAGATGCACCAGTCCAATCTTCCGTCTGATCCATGGCCTTCTTCCCTGTGTCTCTGTGACTCAGCGTGTTCTCTCCTCTTATAAGGACACCGGTCATCTCAAGTGCTGCAATTACAGGCCTGAGCCACCGTGCCCGACCTCTAACTTTTCATTATGGAAATTTCCCATATGCACAAAAAGTAGGGAGAGAATTGCACCATGAACCCCCATGCACCCATCATCCCACTGCAAGAACTTGTCAACATTTCGCCAATCTCATTCCAGTTCCCACTTTTCTTTTCCTTCTTGCTATTTTAGGATATTTTAAAGCAAATTCCAGACATTTCTTTTCACCCACATCCTTAACACACCAGGGTGCATTCTTGATATAAGGATTTTGTTTTGTTTTATAACCCCTATGCCATTGCCACAGTTAATAGATTTAACATGAAGAAACTAAGACTCTTGCAGGTAGAGAAAAGATCTAATTACCACGTTAAAGCCTCTCCTACTAGCACTTCTCAGATCTGAACGTGTATGCGACTCACCTGGGCATGTTGTTAAAATGCAGATTCTGGCCCAGCAGGTCCTTCTGGGTGAGCCCAGGGACTCTTCAATTCCAAAAGCTCCCAGGTGATGCAATGCTGCGGGTCCATGGATCACACAAGAGGAAGGGTCAGCCAAACACCCACAACAACTGGGTGCAAAGTCCTGACTGTTCCTGACTGCAGGGCCTTCAGTGAACAGGGAAGCTGGGGACCATTTGAGAAAGAAGGGAGGTTTTTCGTATCAGCTCCAGGCCTTGTAGAACTGCCAGGGAATAACAGACACAAGGTCAGCAAAGTCTAACCAACAGCATGAGTGCATTCATATTCCACAACCACTGCAGCAAAGAACCATGAAATGGGTGGCTTCAAACAATGTCTGGGCCGGGTGCCGTGGCTCACACCGAAATCATCTCCGCACTTTGGGAGGCTGAGGTGGGTGGATCACTTGAGGCCAGGAATTCGAGACCAGCCTGGCCAATATGGCAAAACCTCATCTCTACTAAAAATGCGAAAACTAGCCATGCATGGTGGCAGGCACCTGTAGTCCCCGCTACTTGGGAGGCTGAGGCAAGAGAATGGCTTGAGCCCGGGAGGTGGAGGTTGCAGTGAACTGAGATCGTGCCAATGCACTCCAGACTGGGCAACAGAGCAAGCCTCTGTCTTAAAAAAAAAAAAAAAAAAAAAAAAATGTCTGGAGGCCAGAAGTCCAAAATCAATCAAATGTCAGCAGCAGAATGCTCCTTCAGAGGTCCTGGGGAGAATCCATTCCTTGCCTCTTCCAGCTTGTAGAGGCTACTAGAATTCCTCAACTTGTGGCTGCATGATCCAATCTCTTCCTCTGTGATCACCTTGCCTCCTCCTCTTCTGTCAGGGTCTCTTCCTCTGGAGGAAGAGTGTCAGGCCTCTGAGGCCAAGCTAAGCCATCATATCCCCTGTGACCTGCACGTACACATCCACATGGCTGGTTCCTGCCTTAACTGATGACATTATCTTGTGAAATTCCTTCTCCTGGCTCATCCTGGCTCAAAAGCTCCCCTACTGAGCACCTTGTGACCCCCACTCCTGCCTGCCAGAAAATCCCCCTTTTTCTTTTACCTACCCAAATCCCATAAAATGGCCCCATCCCTATCTCCCTTCGTTGACTCTCTTTTTGGACTCAGCCCACCTGCACCCAGGTGAAATAAACAGCTTTATTGCTCACACAAAGCCTGTTTTGTTGTCTGTTCACATGGACGCGCATGAAAAAGAGTGTCCTTTTTTTTTTTTTGCGATGGAGTTTCACTCTTGTTGCCCAGGCAGGAGGGCAATGGCATGATCTCAGCTCAGTGCCACCTCCTCCTCCTGGGTTCAAGCAACTCTCTTGCCTCAGCCTCCCCAGTAGCTGAGATTGCAGGCATGCGCCACTATGCCCGGCTAATTTTGTATTTTTAGTAGACATGGGGTTTCTCCATGTTGGTCAGGCTGGTTTCGAACTCCTGACCTGAGGTGATCCACCTGCCTTGGCCTCCCAAAGTGCTGGGATTACAGGCATGAGCCACTGCGCCCGGACAAAGGTGTCCTCTTATAAGGACGCTTGTGTTTAGATATACAGCCTACCTGAAATACTCCAGGATAATCTCAAGATCCTTAACTTAATTACATCTGCAAAGACCCTTTTTCCAAATAATGCCACCTCCACAGATTCCAGGCACAAGGATCTGCATATATCTTGTGCAAAGCCACCATTCAGCTCACTACACTAGAAAGAGGAAAAACAACCAAGTAACAAAAGGCGGAGAAGAAAGAACAGATGCAGCTTGTGTGGCAGTGGCCATCAGGGCAGGCTGGGGTAAAACTGTGTTAACAGAACCCCCAGATGGAACTCAAGTGTGGCCGTCTACTCCCAACTACTCACAGAGAACGTTTTTGTTTCTGACAGCGGAATAAGAGAAGAGGTGGGAAGAGAGATAGCCCATTCTCTGTTGGCCTAATTCCTAAGGAATTGTGCCTCTGTCTTCGGGTCACTCTCACTCCTTGTTCAAGGATAAAATGATTTATTAATGGCCTTAATTAAAAAGCAATGCCAAGAGAAGCAGCCTCAGCATTTTTCATTTGTACTTACACATGAGCGAGAGCAGTTTAGGGAAACGGGTGCCTTCAGTTTCTGTTTTCTCCATCTAGAAAAGGGCTGCCTTCGTGGAGTGCTGGTCCTGGGGAGAAGCCTAATTTCTGTAGCAGGAATTGATACAGTTTTAAATCCCGATTGGTACACGGAGCTACCCGTCCTCATTTCAGGCACTTCTGGTTTGTTCTGGGTTCAGTGGGTGAGCGATGAATAGAACTCTGGGGAGGAGGATTTGGAGCGAGCGTGGTTTTGATCCCCAGAGGGAGCTGTTTTTCCATCACTGTCTTGACTGTGATTCAGAATGGGCTTCTGGGCTCAAGACGGGGGTACTGGGCTGATTTAAGGCAGGTGATTGACTTGATTTGGTGGCTACTTTTATACTAGCTGGTTAACGAGCTATTTTCTTCATTAGTTTCAGGCAGGTGAGCTTAATGAAGCATTGGACCTCCCACATTACAAGGAAAATAAAGATGTAGCTTATATGGTAGGTTCAAAGGAGTTAGTGAACGAACATGGTAGGGCCACAAATTATTGTTAAAGACATGAAAGCATGAAAGTGTATCTATGTCCAAATGGACTCTCTGCAACCATACTGTTCCACCTGAAAATTAGTAGATAGAAATTCAGCAAATGCTTGGACAGGGGATACTCTCAGAAGTATTCTGACTAACTAGCATGGTTTCTTTTCATATCACTAAAGTAATTTCTTCTCAAATTGACTCTGGACTAAATCTTATGATACCTACTTGTTCCAATTGTACTTAGCCACCTGCCAAATAAGGTGGGGGCAGTGGTAAGAGGAGCTGTTGAATGAAATTAAACATTTGTTGGATGCCTACTGAAGATAAAGCCCCGTGCTTTGTGCCAGGGAGATTCCAGAATAAATGAGGCACAGACCTACTCTCAGGAAGCTTTTGCAAACTAGTGGAGAAAACACATCTGCAGGCAATGACTTACGGTATAAGAGGAAATGGGGCCAGGTACAGTGACTCACACCTGTAATCCCAGCACTTTGGGAGGCCGAGGTCGGTGGATCACTTGAGATCAGGAGTTCAAGACCAGCCTGGCCAACATGGCGAAACCCTGTCTCTACTAAAAATAAAAATAAAAAATTAGCCAGGCTTGATGATGTGCACCTGCAATCCCAGCTACTTGGGAGGCTGAGGCACAAGAATCACTTAAACCTGGGAGGTGTAGACTGTAGTGAGCCGAGATCCCGCCACTGCACTCCAGCCTAGAAGACAGAGCAAGACTCTGTCAAAAAAAAAAAAAAAAAAAGGAAATAAGATTGGTGTTGAATGGGAAATCTAAGCAGGATGGAATGGCAGGAGAGCGCCCACTTGCCCAGCTCCAATAACAGTTTTGACAGCCATGACAATATTGCAGGGACACCCATTCCTCATGGTATCTGAAGCCCCATGAAGGCTTGCGTCTGGAGGCTGGTTCAGTCTTGACTTTAAGATAAGGGGATACAAGGAATGATTTTCATCTATTCCAAGCCAACAGTCCAGCCAAAAATCTAGGTCTGAGATGATGAGAAAAAGCAAGTCATCAACCATGTCAGCCATTTCATCATCATCATCATCATCATCATCATCGTCATCATATCATCATCAAAAACAAAAGACAGACCTGTAACCGTCTTGTGTGCCTGGCTCTCATCTTAGTTCAAAATATAGAAGTAAATTCTATGGCCAGTGAACAATCACCAAAATAGCTCTCATCACTCTTGTCTGCCACCATATAAGACGTGGCTTTTGCCTTCCCATGATTTCGAGACTTCTTCAGCCACATGGAACTGTGAGCCCATTAAACCTCTTTTTCTTCATAAATTACCCAGTCTTGAGTAATAAAATAGTGGTTTGTCCACAACATCAATGAACGATGCTGTCACTTGTTCCAAACGCATATCATTTAAGAGGTTTGGATAAACAACAACCTAAAATAAATAAGCACTAAGCAAAGTCAGGGCTACATAATCCCTGTGCTGAGGTAACTGACAATGGGTACAACTGGGACAGTTTACTGTTAAATCACCTCTATCTACATGTGCCCAAGCAGTGAAATACTTGGTTTTAATCCTAAAAAATCATGGTGCACATTTACTCCTGCCTTCCAACTGGGCTCTAACGTCACCTCCTCAGAGAAGCCTGCTTTTCTGTGCTTCCACTCTGCTTTTTTTCAGCATTTAGTGGAGCATCAGTCACCAACCGTATCTGGGAACAATGACTATAAGAAAGAGAAACCCATTTGCATGAGCTTGAGGACAAGGAGCACACCTTATCTGTAACAGGCAAACTCACGGGCACGAGGAACAAATGAGAGGCCATGAGAGAATGGAAACTGCAGTTACAGAAACAGAAACCAAAATTCCTCTTTCTCACTCTCAGAAGCCCATGGTCCCTTTTTTTTTTTTTTTTTTTTTTTCAGACGCAGTCTCGCTCTGTTGCCCAGGCTGGAGTGCAGTGGTGTGATCTCAGCTCACTGCAAGTTCCACCTCCCGGGGTTCACGCCATTCTCCTGCCTCAGCCTCCCAATTAGCTGGGACTACAGGCACCCGCCACCACACCCAGCTAATTTTTGTATTTTTAGTAGAGTTGGGGTTTCACTGTGTGAGCCAGGATTGTCTCGATCTCCTGACCTCATGATCCGACTGTCATGGCATCCCAAAGTGCTGGGATTACAGGCATGAGCCACCGTGCCCAGCAGCCCATGGCCTTTCTTATCAGCCCTGTGGACTTTCTTATCTCTGCTTCTCTCACTCACAACCAATTTTCCCTTTTTGCTGGTGGCCCATTATGGCAGCCAGCAGAGCCCACCACCAGCTGATCCGTCAGTTACTGGATATCTTGGAGAGGGAGGGAGGGAGAGAGAGAGAATGACAATTGGGCTTCTGGCCAACCAATTGAGTATAGGGAGGGGAAGTACCATGGTACAAATAGGGTGCCAAGACCTGCTTTCCAGCATGGCCAGTGAGTAGGGAAATTGAGGGAAGTTACCTGCAAACACAGCAGACATCTCAGAACATGCTCTCTGTTCTTAGTTCTCTCTACTGCCTTCTCCTAGATTGTAAATATCACAAGACAATCTAGGATAGTACTTGGCTCAAAATATTTGAGAAAGAGAAAAAGGAAGGCATTGGATCAAACTGTGGACTTCATGGTTACCTATATTCACTCTGCAAGTTTTTGGATTTTTTGTTTTTTGAGACAGAGTCTCGCTCTGCTGCCCAGGCTGGAGTGCAATGACATAATCTTGGCTCACTGCAACCTCCACCTCCCAGGTTCAAGCAAATCCCCTGCCTCAGCCTCCTGAGTAGCTGGGATTACAGGCACACATAGCAACACCAGTTAATTTTTGTATTTTTAGTACAGACGGTGGGGAGGGGGGGGTTCCACCATGTTGGCCAGGCTGGTCTTGAACTCTTGACCTCGTGATCCACCCACCTCGCCTTCCCAAAGTGCTGGGATTACAGGTGTGAGCCACCACACCTGGCCGACTCTGCAAGTATTTAAGTGAATGAATGTCAGTCCCTGAGAATCAAAAGAAAGGCATTGAATCTCCGTTAGGTTTAATCATGGTCAGCAGCTGTGGGGTGTCCTGGGTTTGGGATCAGTGGGATGAGGAACAAGCAGGTTCTCCAAACCACCACGCAGGGAGGGGAGGTGTTAACTAGGCCAAAGATCATGGGTGGGTACATGCCTGGGTTTCAAACAGCTTATGCCAGGCCTAAAAACCAACGCTGAGGCATAAACTGTATTAAGCAAATTGATGACACATGGAGGGGGTCAAAAAGTTTAATATTGCTAAGAAGAATACAAATATTGATCATGCAATATGTTATGGTTATCACGCCATCTCCTGCTACACGCCAAGTTTCCTTTACCACGAGATAGAAGAGATTTGTGGATCTGACCTACTCCTCCATATTGTAAGGTCGCTGAGAGTGGGCTCATGACATTCACGTTTTATAAATGTGGCATAAAGGCTCATGCTGGCTGCCATGTGGCCCAACGCCAGTTCGATGCTGCATTCAAAAAACCATCATTCCAGCATCCAAGCATACTTAAAGGCAATTGAAATGTTTACTGCCGTCCCTCAAGACAAACACCAAAGAAAAATTATTTTCAAAATGCATAGCAACGCTTCTTAAAATCTTATTTTCCCATCTCTTTCTCTCTCTCTACCACATTCCCAGGAGTTTCCCAGGAGCAAAACTGTCATAAAGACCCAGGAGCAAAATGATTAATGACTTCACTATATCTGATTCTGATTTAGTTGGTTAAGAGTGGTGTCCGGGCGTACGTATTTTTTAAAATGTTGCTGGGCACAGTGGCACACACCTGTAGTCTCAGCTACTCAGGAGGCTGAGGCAGAAGAATCACTTGAGCCCAGGAGTTTGAGTCCAGCCTGGGCAACATAGCAAGACCCTGTCTCTGAAAAAAAAAAAAAAAAAGCAAAAACAAATCTCTCTCAGCTGCAGTCAGGGTTGATAACTAGTTGATCAAATAATTGTGGTAGCCAACCTTCGCAATGGACCTTAATATTCCCACCTCCTGGTGTTATTCATTGTGGAATCTGTCTTAGCTAGTCCTCAATTGGGTCTGGTATCCAGGCCCCACCTTGAGAGGCTAGTCCCACCTCCTACCCCACACATGGTTTTACACTTACATTCAAGACTGGCCTAAAAATGTAAAAGGTACTTGTTTTGACCTTGTTTCCAATGAAACAACCATTCTAAACATTCATTTAGGATGATTAGGGAAATTTGAACACCAGCTAAATATTAGAAGATATTTGCTTCAAAATAACCCAGCCTGGTAATGAGATGATGGCGGCTGAGGCTGGTGATAGGCACAGAGGGCTTCATTATCAAATAGAAACAAGTGGAAAAAACAGAATCTTTTCCACAATAAAAATGTAAGGTAAACACGAAAATGTATTGAGTGCATTAAAAGAATCTATGGTCTCACAGGCATTAGCTTATAATTTGAACATCAAAAATAAAAGTGACGGCCAGGTGCAGTGGCTGATGCCTGTAATCCCAGCACTTTGGGAGACCAAGGTGGGTGGATCACTTGAGCCCAGGAATTTGAGACCAGCCTGAGCAACATAGTGAGACCCCCATCTCTAAAATAAATAAATATAAATAAAAGTGACTAGAATTGATTATAGAACATCAACTCTATTTGAGTCTATAAAGATTACTGGTGGAGGGGGGCAATGGGGAGAAAGAGAAAGATAATATATTAGTAACCTAGATTAATTTCCTTAGTTTTGAGAGAATCTTCGGGTCTCCTGGGTCTTCTAGCCCAGTATTTATTTTTATTTTTTATTTATTTATTTATTTATTTCTTATTTTTTTAGATGGAGTCTCACTCTCTCACCAGACTGGAGTGCAGTGGTGCGATCTCGGGCCACTGCAACTTCTGCCTCCCAGGTTCAATCAATTCTCCTGTCTCACCCCCCAAGTAGCTGGGACTACAGGTACCTGCCACTTCAGCCACTTCACCCAGATAATTTTTTTTTTTTTTTGAGACAGAGTCTGGCTCTGTTGGCCAGGCTGGAGTGCAGTGGTGTAATCCCGGCTCACTGCAAGCTCCATCTCCCAGGTTCATGCCATTCTCCTCCCTCAGCCTCCCGAGTAGTTGGGACTACAGGCACCTGCCACCACGCCTGGCTAATTCTTTTGTATTTTTAGTAGAGACAGGGTTTCACCATGTTAGCCAGGATGGTCTCGATCTCCTGACCTCGTCATCCGCCCACCTCAGCCTCCCAAAGTGCTGGGATTACAGGCATGAGCCACTGTGCCTGGCCGCACCCAGCTAATTTTTGTATTTTTTGTAGAGATGGTGTTTCACCATGTTGATCCAGGCTGGTCTTGAACTCCTGACCTCAGGTGATCCGCCCGCCTTGGCATCCCAAAATACAAGGATTACAGGCATGAGCCACCACACCCTGCCTATTTTCCTTAGTTTTCAGAGAACCTTTGGGTCCCCTGGGTGTTCTAGCCCAGTATATCTCAAACTTTGCTGCACCGAGGACATTGTTGAAATGCAGGTTCTCATCCGGGAGGCTCAGTGGACCAGCAAATGTGCATTGGTTTAGGAAGCTCACCCTGAGTAGCAAGCTTCAGTGAGGACCAGGCAGACCCCTGCCTGCCAACCCCCTCTCAGCTGGGCTTAACTCTGGCTCTCTCCTGCCAGTGTTCCTCCCCTCAAAATAGGAGCTATTTTCAAAAAGTCTCTTGGAAAAAAAGCCCTGTTTTAAAATTGGGGTATTTAGGATTGGCCATCTGCTCACCATGGGGTTTTAGGACCTTCGCCCAGACCCCTGCAACCAACTTAGAACTGACATCTTTACTTTTGAAGGCCCCACTTCACACCATATTAAATTCATTAAAATCAACCCCCATTACAGGCATATCTCAGGCATCATGCCCTCAGAATGGAGTTGCAGCTGATCACTTGACAATGTTGCAAAGTATTAAACATGCATTCATTTCAGCTTTGCAGTTTTCACATTTAGGAGCCAATTGTCTTAGGTCTAAAGCATTCATGTTGAAGCATTGTTATGGGCCCCAGACACTACCCTTCCCAGCCTTAATGGCCTCTGCAATGCTGGTTCCTACTGCCCCACCCTTGGGTTCCGGCCGGCTAGCCCATGCCACCTCACTGCTCCCCCATTCAAGTTGCCTTAGATGTGTGGTTTCCAAACTCATCTACACTTTAGGGTCACCTGGGACTTTTTTTAAATCTTCCAAAACCCAGGCCACACCCCAGAACAATTAAACCTCAACCTCTGCAATGGGACATAGCATCCGTTTTTTGTTTTGTCTTGTTTTTGAGACAGGGCCTTGCTCTGTTACCCAGGCTGGAGTGCAGTGGCACAATCATAGCTCATTATAGCCTCCAACTCCTGGGCTCAAGCAACCCTCCCACTTCAACCTCCAGGGTAGCTGTGATCACAGGCGGGCACCACCATGCCTGGCTAATTTTTAAATTTTTTATAGGGACAGTATCTCCCTATGTTCTCCAGGCTGGTCTCAAACTCCTGGGCTCAAGCGATCCTCCTGCCTCAGCCTCCCAAACTGCTGGGATTACAGGCATGAGCCACCATGCCTGGCCATCAGCATCTGTATTTTTTGAAGCACAGATGAGTTTGGGAACTACCGCCCTAGACTGAGCTCTGTTTCCTAGCCCTGCCTGACCGTAGGATTCGGCTGGGCTGCTTCTGAAAACAGAGCTCCCCAGGCTCCTTCTCAGGTAATTCTGATTCATTAGGTCTGAGGTGGGCCCTGGAATGTGCATTTTTTATGAGATCCCTCTGGGCGAATCAGGCTAAAGCCAGTTTGGGACCTGAGACCTTGGAGATCACTCCCCAGCTTCTCTCCTAACCCAGTTCCCCGCTTGGCCCACCTCACCCAGGCTGTGTCATGTCTGACTTCACAGATTACACCTGAGAGGGAAGCCCCAGCCATCACAATGTGAGAACATTTTACAATGATGAGGAAATGCCAAATACATTTTAAAACTCATTCAGGATTAGCGTTCACCTTAAACTTGACAGACTCTGAGAATGGGCTGGCCACGTGCTGTGCACAACCCTTAGTGCTCTTCTGTGACTAATGTTTGGATAATTGATTGTTGGAAGCTCAGGAAGCCTCTCTCTCTCAGAGAGCTCGAAGTTAACTTCCTTATTTCTGAGGTAGGGAAGAAAATGAGGATGTCCTGCCTTTTGCTAGACTGAATACTGTCCTCCAAAAATTCACATTCACCAGGAATTCCAGAATGTGACCTTATTAGAAAATAGTGGCAGGGCATGGTGGCTCATGCCTGTAATCTTAGCACTTTGGGAGGCTGAGGCAGGAGGATCACTTGAGGTCAGGAGTTCGAGACAAGCCTGGCTAGCATGGCAAAACGCTGTCTCTACTAAAAACACAAAAATTAGCTAGGCATGGTGGCGTGCACCTGTAATCTCAGCTACGTTGGAGGCTGAGGCTGAAGGATCACTTGAACCCAGGAGGCAGAGTTGCAGCGAGCTGAAATTGTGCCACTGAACTCCAGCCTGGGCAACAGAGCAAGACTCCATCTCAAAAAAAAAAAGAAAAGACAAGAAAATAGGGTCACTGCAGATCTAATTACAAAGAGGTCATATTGGAATAGCGTGGACCTTAAATCGAGTAATAATGGCATCCTCATGGGAAGAGAAGAAGAGACAGAGACACACAGGGGAGAAGGCCACATGAGAGTGAAGGAAGAGAGTGGAATGATGAGGCCACAAGCCAAGGATTGCCAGCAACCACCAGAAGCCAGAAGAGGTAAGGAAGGATTCATCCCTAGAGCCTTCAGAGGGAGCACAGCCCTGCCCGTTTCAGACATCAAGCTTCTGGAACTGGAGAGAATGACTTTCTGTTGTCCTGAGCCACCCATTTGGGGAAATTTGTTAGAACAGTCACAGCCAGGTCATGTGCTCCTGAATGCATCTCAGGCATTAATAAGCACTGTCTTGGCCGGGCAGGGTGGCTCACCCCTGTAATCCCAGCACTTTGGGAGGCTGAGGTGGGTAGATCATCTGAGGTCAGGAGTTCGAGACCAGGCTGACCAACATGGAGAAACCCCATCTCTACTAAAAATACAAAAATTAGCTGGGTGTGGCATTGTGCACCTGTAATCCCAGCTACTTGGGAGGCTGAGGCAAGAGAATCACTTGAACCCTGGAGGCAGAGGTTGCAGTGAGCCGAGATTGCGCCATTGCACTCCAGCCTGGGCAATAAGAGCAAAACTCAGTCTCAAAAAAAAAAAAAAAGTACTGTCTTGACTGTGGTCATCAAAAATATTTGATTAAGGGTTAGCTAGAAAGCCTGACCCTTTCATAGATGGAAAGAAGGGTCAAAAGAAAATAGATTGTTTGCACTGGGGCAAGAAGGATAAGAACCTTATGGGAAAAAAAAACACAGAGGGATTGGTTTAGTGAGCGTTGGGGAGAGGCATTTGTTTTCTTGCTTAAAAAGGAAACAGGTTGGGTGTGGTGGCTCAAGCTTTAATCCCAGCACTCTGGGAGGCCAAGGCGGGTGGATCACCTAAAGTCAGGAGTTCAAGACCAGCCTGGCCAACACTGTGAAACCCCATCTCTACTAAAAAGACAAAAAAAAAAAAAAAGAAAGAAAGAAATTAGCCAGGCATGGTGGCGAGCACCTGTAATCCCAGCTACTCAGGAGGCTGAGGCAGAGAATCACTTGAACCTAGGAGGCGGAGGTTGCAGTGAGCCAAGATGCATCGTTGCATTCCAGCCTAGGCAACAAGAGTGAAACTCTGTCTCAAACAAAAAAAAGAAAGAAAAAAAAAAACATAGTTTTAAGTCCACTCAGTGGAGTTTAAAAATACATTCCCGTTGAGCAGTGCTTTTGGAATCTTTTCTAAACTTCTGTTGCACATGATCTAATTTGATCTTCATAGCAACTCCCTGAGGTGGATAGAGCAGGCGTTTCTGAACACCTATTTTCTAGTTTGCATTAAAAGAACGGAATTGGCTGGGACCAGTGGCTCATGCCTATAATCCCAACACTTTGTGATACAGAAGGGAAGTGCTCAGAAGGGAAGAATGTGGTCCCTTTAAATGATATGGAAGTGAGGAAGGGAAGTACTGGGTAGAGGAGGGTGTGGTCCCTGGCTAGGGCTCCACCCCAGGGCCTGTGCACACGGACCTAGGTGAGGACAGGCATTTTTGTTTTCTTGCCCAAATGTTGCATTTCCCAAGACCACCCTGGCTGCCACACCCCCATTCTGTGCCTATAAAAACCCTGAGACCCTAGCAGGCAGACACACAGGCAGCTGGACTTCGAGAGGAGCACATCAGTGGAGGAACCCATGGGCGCTGAACGTCAAGAGGAATGCACCAATGGGCACCGGCACACCACAGGCCACTGACTGGCAGAACAATGCAGAGTTTGGCTGGGACAGTCAGAGAAGAGTCAGGCCACTCGCCCGACTCCAGGGGAAAACCATCTCCCTTCTGGCTCCCCCATCTGCTGAGAGATACTTCCACTAAATAAAACCTTGCACTCTCATGCCTGTAATCCCAGCACTTTGGGAGGCCAAGGCAGGCAGATCACGAGGTCAGGAGATCCAGACCATCCTGGCTAACACAGTGAAACCCTATCTCTACTAAAAATACAAAAAAATTAGCCAGGCGTGGTGGCGGGTGCCTGTAGTCCCAGCTACTCGGGAGACTGAGGCAGGAGAATGGTGTGAACCCGGGAGGCGGAGCGTGCAGTGAGCAGAGATAGCACCACTTCCGGTACACCAAGGCAAGAACCCCGGGACAAAGAGAGCCCTCTGTCCTTGCAATAAGGCGGGGGTCTAATTGAGCTGTCTAACACAAGCTACCTACAGACGGCTAAACTAAAAGAGCACCCTGTAACACAGGCCCACTGGGGCTTCAACTATAAACATTCACCCCTGGACACTGCCATGGGGCTCCCTGCCTGTCTGCATGCTCCCCTAGAGGTTTGAGCAGTGGGGCACTGAAGAAGCGAACCACACCCGCATCACATGCCCTTCGAAGGGGACAAGGGAACTTTTCCCATTTCATCTGAGAAGCCAAGGCAGGAGGATTGCTTGAGCCCATGAGTTTGACAACAGCCTGCACAACATAGCAAGACCCCATCTCTACAAAAAAAATAGTAAACAAAAAAAAAAACATTAAAAATTAGCCAGGTGTGGTGGCACACACCTGGAGTCCCAGCTACTCAGGAGGCTGATGTGGAAGGATTGCTTGAACCCAGGAGGTTGAGGCTGCAGTGAGCCAAGTTTGAACGACTGCACTCCAGCCTGGGTGACAGAGTGACACCCTGTTTCGACAACAACAAAAAGAATGGAATAAAATAACTTCTCAAATAGCTAGCAGAGGCAGATCTGGTTCTCAAATGCAGGTTTTCCAAGTTTCCATTCTTGTTTCTAGCAGTATTATGGAGAAACATGATCGCTAATACATGAAGGAGAGGAGGTTTCAAGTTCTGATGAAAAGATGGTAAAGACAGGAGTTAGTTGACTAGGAGTGACTAGGAATGGGAAGAAAATGCATGACACTACTTAGAGGAAAGAAGAAAAATAAGCATAGAGGTGGCTGAGCGGACAGAAAGGACTTGGAAGACGCGTGTTTGGCCCTGTCTCTGCATTTCTTCCCTTGGATTAGTAACTTCCCTGATGACTTGGATGAATCTTCTCTTCCAGGGCACCTAGTGTTCCCTTTCTGTCCACTTGTCCTTTCCCAGGGCCCGTACAGTCTGGGAAACCATGGTCTGCAGGCTTCTCATATATTTCCTTCCTTAATCAGCCCCTAGCATCTCTACATAACCCATATACACCTGGAGTTCCACATGTCCCAGTCTTTGTACTGCAGTGAATTCAAAGAAAGGGAGACTCTAGCTGGGTGCAGGGGCTCACACCTGTAATCCCAGCACTTTGGGAGGCTGAGGCAGGCGGATCACTTGAGCCCAGGAGTTCCAGACCAGACCTGGCCAACATGGTGAAACCCCATCTCTACTAAAAATACAAAAATTAGCTGGACTTGGTGGTACATGCCCAGTAGTCTCAGCTACAGGGGAGGCTGAAGTGGGAGAATTGCTTGAACCCAGGAGGCAGAGGTTGCAGTGAGCTGAGATTGTGCCACCGTACTTCAGCAGCCTGGGCAACAGAGTAAGGCCCAGTCTCAAAAAAACACAAAGTCAAAACTAAACCAAAAAAAGAAAAAACACGCACACACACACACAAAAACAAAGGTAGACTCCAGTAGGAAAAATTCACTCAAAAGCAATTCAAATAATGACTCAGTCAACCCAGTTCTATCTCAGTTCTTTATTATATATATATATATATATATATATATATATATACTTATTCTTTCCAGATTCCCTAGTTTTCTTTTTCTTATGTTTTTTGTTTTCTTTTGAGACACGGCCTCACTCTGTCACCCAGGCTGGAATATAGTGGCAAAGTCATGGCTCACTGCAGCCTCAACCTCCTGGGCTGAACTAGTTCTCCCACCTCAGCCTCCCAAGTAACTGGGACTACAGGTGCATGCCGCAATGCTCAGCAACTTTTTGTATTTTTTGTAGAAGCGGGGTCTCACTATGTTGGCCAGGCTGGTCTTGAACTCCTGGACTCAAGAAGTCCACCTGCCTCAGCCTCCCAAAGTGCCAAGATTACAAGCATGAGCCACTGCCTCTGGCTGATTCCTTAGTTTTCTTTTTCTCTTTGCCCATTGCCTGGATTCCATAAGCAGAAGGAAAACCTAGGGGCTGACTTTGTAGGCAAGACTCTTTCCTCTTCAAAACGTAAATTGGTTCAAGTGGTACCAAAACTGAAACATGTTTATAACTTAACATCTTCTCTTCCTACCCCTTCAATCTCTTGAGCAATGAGAAAAGGCACTGGGCTCTTTCTTTGGTGACACAAAGCCTGTGCCCTCAAAGAACACTGACACCCCGGTAACATCCATTCGAAGAGCTTCTCTGTACCTCCCCTCCTTTATCCCCAAGGTCACTGGGTCAGAGAACACGGAGTCATTCACAACATGTTTAACACCGAGACGCTCTGGAAATGCTCCTTCAAGACGACTCAGAAGAAGACCCAATGCTGAGACAATCGTGTTCTCTTTCTCTCTGGATCACCACCCAGAGACTAGGACTGCCGGAGACCCTGGCTTCCCCAGCTGCTGCCTCTCATTCCTGCGCCTGTGGGACGAGAGTTCGAAGCTGTGTGACCTTGACCAAGTTACTTACCCTCTCTAAGCATACGTTTCCCTAAATGTGAAATAGGGATGATGGTGATGTGTTTATTTCACAGATTTGATAGAAGGACTAAATGAGAGATACATCAAAAGCAGTGGGCACAGGGTCAATGCTCAGTGAGCTTTCTCTTATCAATAGACAGGTCTCCATGAGAACAGAGACTGGCTTCATCTCGACTGTAGCCTCAGGGCTGGCCACAGTGTCTGCATCCAGCAGGACTTCAGTCAATATCTATTTATACACTAACCACAGACTTAGGCATAAAAGCCCTTTGGAAGAAAGTTGACCATTTCATGCACGTTCAGACTATGAAGAGCAATGATGACAACTTTAGCTTAAGAGGGTCTCAGTGCCCATTCATCACCACTGTGAAAAGGCAGAAACCAGAGCTGTGTGTTTAACTCCCAGCCCCAAAACCTGTTGGCTTTGCTTTATCCCTATGAGCTTCCAATGCCATCCCTTTAGAATGGGACCTCTCTCTTCTTCCCCAAGGCACCAGCCTTCGCCCCAGACCTATCCTTATTAGCTGGTGCCTCCTCTCTGTACTCTGAGCCCATGCTGTGCTCGTCAGATAGCAACATGGGAGAATACAGCAGCCCAGAATGCAGGCTGCAGAGTTAGATCCCCAGAACAGGATCTCAGCCGGCCCCATCCTTCCTCAGCTGGGCGACCGTGGCCATTGACTTGCTCTCTGTGCCTGAGTTGCTCCATCTGTGAAATGACGATTTCATAGTCCCTGCTTCAAAGACTCACTGGGAGGATTAACTGAGAAAATGCAAGGAAGTTGCTTGGAACTAAATGCTCAAAAAACGTCCATCTGGCCAGGCACGGTGTCTCACGCCTGTAATCCCAGCACTTTGGGAGACCGAGGCAGGTGGATCACTTGAGGTCAGGAATTCAAGACCAGCCTGGTCAACATGGCAAAACCCCGACTCTATGAAAAATACAAAAATTAGCCAGGCATAGTGGCAGGCACCTGTAATTCCAGCTAACTGGGAGGCTCAGGCCTGAGAATCTCTTGAACCTGGGAGGCAGAGGCTGCAGTGAGCTGAGATGGTGCCACTGCACTCCAGCATGGGCAACAAGAGCAAAACTCTGTCTCAAAAAAAAAGTCCATCTTTCTTATTAATGGAGGCCAAATTATCTCAGCGCTTCTTTGGCTGATCAGTACCCTCCAAGCCAGTGTTACCCAATAGACCAGAGGTCTCCATCCCCCAGACCACAGACCAGTAGCAGTCTGTGGCCTGTTAGGAACTGGGCTGCACAGAAGGAGGTGAGCAGTGGGCTAGTGAGTGAAGCTTCATCTGTATTTACAGCTGCTCCCCATGGCTAGCATTACCGCCTGAGCTCTGTCTCCTGTCAGATCAGCAGCGGCATTAGATTCTCATAGGAGCACCAACCCTATTGTGAACTGCATGTGGAAGGGATCTAGGCGGTGTGCTCCTTATGAGACTCCAATGCCTGATGATCTGTCACTGTCTCCCACCACCCGGAGATGGGATTATCTAGTTGCAGGAAAACAAGTGCAGGGCTCCCACTGATTCTACATTATGGTGAGTTGTATAATGATATGTTTCATTATATGTTATAATGTTAATAACAATAGAAATAAAGTACACAGTAAATGTAACGCACTTGAATCATCCTGAAACTTCCCCCCACAAATCCATGGAAACTGGTCCTTGGTGCTAAAAAGAACTGGGGACCACTGCAATAGACTATTCAGTCACGGTCCAATCAAACATTCTGCGATGGTGGACTTGCTCTACTCTGCACTGTCCAACATGGGAGCTGCTAGCCACCCACATGGGCTGCTGAGCCCTTGAAATGTGGCTGGTGAGAATGAAGAGCTGAATTTTCAATTTTCTCTTAACTAATTTTTTTTTTTTTTTTGAGACAGAGTCTCACTTTATCCTCCAGGCTGGAGTGAAGTGGCGCAATCCCGTCTCACTGCAACCTCCATATCCCGGGTTCAGGCAATTCTCCTGCCTCAGCCTCCTGAGTAGCCGGGATTACAGGAACCCGCCATCATGCCCGGCTAATTTTTGTATTTTTGTAGAGAGGAGATTTCACCATGTTGGCCAGGCTGATCTTGAACGCCTTGACCTCAGATGATCTGCCCAACTTGGCCTCCCAAAGTGCTGGGATTACAGGTGTGAGCCAGCATGCCCGGCCTTAATTCATTTCTAAATCACAAAATCTAAACAACAGGTGGCTAGGAGCTACGATAGTGTACAGGGCAGCTGTAGAATCACAGGAAATTGTCAACGACCCTGCTCTGCTTCAGGTTTACTTTTCCCCCTCGTGGTGAGACTCTAGATTCTTTCCTCTTCTCTCACATTTTTTAGATTTTCAGGCTTAGACCATGAAAATAAGTTCTACCCTTCCAAGAAAATAACGTTCATAACACTTACTGTATACCAGGCTGATTTCAGTGCTTTACATGTATTAATTTACAACAACTCTGAGGCAGGAGCTGTGATTATGCCCATTTAACAGATGACAAAACAGATGACAAAGCAGTGCTGGAACTTCTCAAAGTCACACAGGTAGCAGGAGGCAGAGCTCGGATTTGAACTCACTTTGGGTTCAGCAATTCACAGCTCTCACCTGTGACATAATATTACTTCTGTGGTCAAAACACTTAGACCTGGATTTCACAGGAATCTTGTGCTTGCCTGGCTGCTAGGGAGGTTTTCATCATCTTCCTTATCTCACAGTTCAAAACCCAGGGCCTCCATGCTCTTGCTCTGGTGGCCGTTCACTGGCAGGAGGCTTCTGGGAAGGTTCTCCTTTTCTGTCATTTTTCTTATTCGTGGTTTTTTGTCTCACTGGTGTTTATCTGCAGAACTTTGTTTCCTTCTTCTCAATTCATAATCAGAGTGCTTTTCCTCCTGGCTGAATTTGTAAGTGTTTGTGCAAAAAGAGGTTGGTGCAGAGCCAGGCGACTGACGACACCCGGCTCATCTGAAAAGTGGATATCAAATTGTTGTATCTCGTTCTGCCATTCACAGCTCCTGCTGTGGGGCTGGGCCATCTGCCAGCTCTCCAAGGAGCTGGCGGAAAACCACTGCAATCAGAGTGAACCCAAGGCCCGGGTCAGCCCGCCTTGGCACAGCACTCCAACTGGCCCCCAGTGCCTTTTGGGGACACATCTGCATTGCCAGGCAGGGCTGTGGGAGGGCCGCCTGCCTCCTGTCCATCACAGGGAAAACCTACCCTTGTCCCGCGTCCCTTCCAGGCAGCCTGTGTGGGGATTGCTGCATTAACCTTTAATATATGGTTAAAATGTTTTCCTTCAATGACAATAATGCTGCCAGAACCCATCAAGATACCCAGGAACTGATGTGCCTTGGCAGATATTCCCAGCAGCCTTTGCATCTGTTGCTCACAGCCCACGAGCATCTCCACCGTCCAGCAGGGCTTCTCTCACGGTCAGGGCAGAAAGAGAGAGAGTCCATCTGGAGCAGGCTCGGATTTTAAATGAGTGTCCCCGATAATTTAACATGATCGATGGCTGAGGTATTTCACCAAGTTCAGGAGTCCCAGTTCTCAGAGAGAGGCAGCCAGCCATGACTGTAAGACTTGGGCAAACCATACAAATCAGACAGCAGGTCTCACCCCTCCCCAGAGAGCTCCAGAGAGTATCAAAGAGTGAAATAGCAGAGGTATGGTCTGGATGGGGTCATCGTGGATGGCAAGGGTCTGTGACAGCACCTTGTTAGGCTACTCCCAAGAGGAAATTTGGAGAGAGGGTGGGAGGGCATCTCTCAGTGCAAGATAAGTCTCCTGGAAAGTAACTTCCAAACTTTGGAGGATTGTGAGCAAGATGGGACCAGCAACTTCTACCTAAAAGAATGTTAATATCAAGATAACTCATCCTAATATTGGTCCAAGCTAGGTCTTTATTATGCATCATAAAGGCTCTGAGAATAACAATGTAACCTCCAAAAGGGCTGCGGGCTTTGAAGAATCTCAGGCAACTTGCTTCCTTCTGCTCAGTGACTCCCCTGGAGCACAGCACAGCAAGGAAACACTTAGAGCCAAGCTTGAGTTCTGAATTTCAAATACAGGGAGTCCATCTCTTTCTACCCAATTGTTCCCTAGATGAGTAACTAACTCCTTCCCCTTAACTGCACATACTTCCTACCAAAGCACAAGAGCAATGGGCTGTCCATGAGCCTCCCCCAAACATGTGCACCTTGTGACATAAATTCTGTCACCCAAAGAGACCAGACAAAATGCAAAACCAAAGTGGAGCCTTTCCTTGAATTATAGGTTCTAAAGAGTTTTGGAAGCTCTACAAAACCCAAGAGTTAGGAATTGCCTGTAAGAAGCACCAGCCCTTGTTTTAAAGAGGCAATTTAACAATAATAGCCATGCTGATGCCACATTACGCTAAGGGAGAATAATGTACCCAATAAAACTAGCGATTTTCCAATTGCTTTTGTTGCTGGAAACACTGATTATGCTAATTAAAGGGTAGAATACTAACTACCCACTCTTTTGCATCCAATTAAGTGTTCAGATTATTTCTCAGAAGTATTTGTTGAAAATAGTACTTCTGATAATCATGGGTCCCAAATAAACAGTCAAGTGTGGTGTGGTACATGTGTGAGTGTGTGTGTGTGTGTGTGTGCGCACATGTGTCTTTCTGGAGCTCATTTTATGGAGATCCCGCATAGCTCCCCAAATTCCTATGAGACCAAATGAGAAAAATCACAGTTTCCTAAGACTACAGCTTGGGATATCTTTGGAAAAGGTGTGTATTGAGTACACAGCATACAGAAACTATTTCACATTGGCAATATCTGTGATTTAACATTGCAAACATCAGAAATACAAATGGCTCTTCAGAGCCACCTAAGTCCCTCATAATGGCAATATTAGTTTCTTCTAAATAATAAATTAGCCGTCAAAGTATGTTCTACAGCATGTTAGAAGTTTCATCCTTCTAGTCAATGTCCCATTTCAAGGCAAAGTCGATTTATATGTAAGTTAAAGTGCTGTCACTAAAAATTGAGAATTATGTCTAATGCCAATCAGAAATGGAATAAATAAGTATTAGAGGATTTGCAAGTTAAAGCAACCATAGAAATGCTATCATCAGGAAGGAAAATGTATTACTTGCAGAGGTTACAGAAAAGACGCTAGAACCCAGAAGAGAAAGAATCTCTGTAAATATTTCCATTAAGCTAATCAAGAGTGGCTGGGTATGGTGGCTCATGCCTGTAATCCCAGGACTTTGGGAGGCCAAAGCGGACAGATCATGAGGTCAGGAGTTCGAGACCAGCCTGGCCAACATGGTGAAACCCTGTCTCTATTAAAAATACAAAAAATTAGCCGGGCGTGGTGGCACGCACCTGTAATCTCAGCTACCCAGGAGGCTGAGGCAGGAGAATTGCTTTAATCCACAAGGCAGAGGTTGCAGAGAGCCGAGATCGCACCATTGCACTCCAGCCTGGGTGACAGATCACGACTCCATTTTGAAAAAAAAACAAAAGAAAGAAAGAAAGTTAATCAGGGTGAGAAGAGGAAGAGTTTTTCACCCGCAAAAGGAGATGAGATTCATTCATTCTTTCAACATGCATTCCATCCATAGTGAGCATCTGCTCTGAGCTAGGCCCGTTCTAGGTAACAGGAAATGGGTAACCAACCAGACATGGCCCCTGATTTGGAGCTCACATTTTAGAGCAGCTAAATGGACAGTAAACAAGGAAGCAAATTAAGATCATCTTAAATTGGGGGAAGTTGTTTAGACAAGCATTTCCACAAAGCTGAATCGCATCATAGACTCTGACTGCCAGGTGGTAGGGAAGGTAATAGCTCACCTGCCTGTGGACAGCAGAGCTTCTGAGACCTTGCAAAGTATTTAGTACTAAGATTTCTGTCTTAGGTCAAGTTCCCTAAAAGCAGAACCTGAGGCAGGGATTGAGTGCATGTAATTCATTCAGGAAGAACTCTCAGGAGACAGGAGTAAGGAAAACAGGATATGGCAGGGAAGGAGCTAAGTGAGATGTGGTCTCAGCTGGAGATTGGCTCCAGTCTGATCTCACAGGAGCTCCAGAGGATGAACTGCACCATCATGTTATCCCAGCCTAAGGTCTTTTGGTCTCCTGTGTCAGCCGGTCCCTGGCCAAGGGCTGCAGACCCTCTTGGGGCCCCAGCAGACTGGAGGAGAAGGAGCATGGTCTGTGGTCTACTCTTTTGTGCACACCCACCCACTTCTTCCCCAGCTGACACTGCTGGAGGAGGAGAAGGAGAGATGTCATCTCCTCCTATGGCAACCCGTGGGATGGCAATGGCCTTCTTCCTGTTGGGTGTAATCTGCTGCCATCTCTTGCTGTCTGCAGCCTCACACAGAAGGCTGAAGGTCACCAGGTTGCAATGACAGGGATCTTTGTCTCAAGGTGCAACCCTAGGACCGCGGGTCGCTTGCAAGATTCAGCCACATTTCATGACTGTCTGCAACACACCCCATGCCTCTGCTGGAAGGAACCCAATGCCCCATGCTACACCCATTTCTGCCAGACTGGGGTCCCTGATCTCAATTTCCCTCTGCAGTCCCCAACTCTGGGGTCTGCAGACACATTTCAGATCCCTCCTTAGTACCTCCCAGGAGGCAGAAGCCAGAGGAAATAATCTTTGCCCCAATGCACCTGACCATGCCACCTCACTGCATGCTCTTTCTCCCTCTCCAGGAAAAACCAAGCTTGTTCAATACTTACCAATGTGCCCACATGCATTTAGTCCCCATAACCGCTTCTTGGGGCAGCATTACCATCCCCAAGTTACAGACGAGGAAACTGAGGAGAGCATTTATATAGCATGCATCTAAGTAGTGGACAAAGGATCTAACCAGGCATTGCGGCACCAGAGCACAAATTTTTGTTGTTTAGAGAGATGGGATCTCTCCCTGTCCCTCAAACTGGAGTGCAGTGGCCTGATCATAGCTCACGGCAGCCTTGAACTCCCGGGCTCCAGCAATCTTCCCGCCTCAGCCTCCCGAGTAGCTGGGACTAGAGGCATTCACCACCAACCCAGCTAATTTTTAAAAAACATTTTTCTAGAGATAGGGTCTGATCCCAAACTCCTGACTTCAAGCGATCCTCCTGCCTCAGCCTCCCAAAGTGCTGGGATTACAGTCGTGAGCCCCCGCACCCAGCCCAGAGCACACTTTTTTTTTTTTTTGAGACGGAGTCTCACTCTGTCACCCAGGCTGGAGTACAGTGGCAAGATATCGACCCAGAGCACACTTTTAACCACCATATCATTCTGCCTCTGGGTAGGTTAGTCAAGCTCTGTAGCTGATCAGATGTCTGCAGAGAGAAAGAGACAGCAGTCTCCCCTTCTTCTAAACACCCCCAAATTTTACAAGTGATTTTCTCAGATCCCTCAGCATCAGGAATGGGGAGGAGCAGGGCAGCCTGTCCCCTTCCCAACAGCCCAGGAGATATCCCAAGATTACATCTCATTGGCTCTGACTAGAACATGAGCCCAAAGATGAACCAGTTGCTGTAGCCATGGCATGCAGCATCCTCGGTCCTCTGGCCGGGCCAGAGCTACATCCCACCTCTGGATCCTCGGGTTGAGTCAATACATCTTGAACCAGGCACGGAATGAAGCTCAAGGGGCAGTCAGAGTAATGTGACCCAGCCCACCAGGAAGTGGGTGCTGAGCAGGCAAGCATTCATCACCCACTGCACACACCAGGGAAGGCTTGTGGTGGCTTAGTCCCACCTGGGGACAAAGAAAAGAGTGCCTGCTCCATGCCAAAATGTGACGCCCAACACTGTATCTTAAAGCTAGCTGGCTTTGTAATCCCAGCTACTTGGGAGGCTGAGGCAGGAGAACCACTTGAATCCAGAAGGCGGAGGTTGCAGCGACCCAAGATCACGCTATTGCACTCCAGCCTGGGTGACAAAAGAGAAATTCTGTCTCCAAAAAAAAAAAAAAATAAAAATTAAAAAAAAAAAAGCTAGCCTGCTTAATCCTCACAAAGATGCCATCTACTTTTTGGCATTCTGCAGGTGGAAACACTGAGACACTGGGAGATTTTAAAACTCACCACCAACTGGGCACGGTGTCTCATGCCTGTAATCCCAGAACTTTGAGAGGCTGAGGCAGGAGAATTACTTGAACCCAGGAGTTCAGGACCAGCCTGGGCAAATTAGTGAGACCTCATCTCTACAAATATTAAAAAAAAAAATTAGGGCTAGGTGCGGTGGCTCACACATGTAATCCCAGCACTTTGGGAGGCCAAGGCAAGTGGATCACTTCAGCCCAGGGGTTCGAAACCTGCCTGGCCAACACGACAAAACTCTACCTCAACTAAAAATACAAAACTTAGCTGGGCATAGTGGCACATGTCTATAATCCCAGCTACTTGGGAGGCTGAAGCACGAGAATTGCTTGAACCCAGGAGTCAGAGGTTGCAGTGACCTGAGATTGTGCCACTGTACTCCAACCTAGGTGACAGAGTGAGACCGTGTCTCAAAAAAAAAAAAAAAAAAATAGGTATGGTGGCACATGCCTGTGGCTCCAGCTACTCAGGAGGCTGAGGTGGCAGGATCGCATAAGCCCAGGAGTTCATGGGTGCAATGAGCTATGATTATACCACTGCACAACTATATATATATATAGTATATATACATGTATATATACACACATATATACATGTATATGTATATATGTATATATACACACATATACATGTATATGTATATGTGTGTGTATATATATGTGCGTATATATATAAAAAACACACTTGCACAAATTCACCACCACCAACTCAGAAATTACCGTCTCCCTCTATTCTAAGGAATTATTTTTCATTTTGCCATCTCTGAAGTTGGAATACACCTTACAATCACTGGAATGTCACGGTCTCGTTGGCAGCATTTTTCTGCTTAGTAGCCCATAAAATAATAGCACATCCTGTAACTAACAGTGTTATAGATGCTATGAGATCCTGGGGAAGCCCAGAATCTAACTCCTCCCTGTCTGACTCCAAAGACCACATATTTTCTAAGCCTTTGGACTGGGGCACAGAGGTAGACAACTCGAGCTTTGCTGATTGTGAGAAAGGTATGAGAAATGGCCCTGATGGAATTTTCTTCTTGTACTTGCAGGGGAACAAAGCGGCATCAATTCCACTATTCCAGGGGAGGTGCTAAATATGAGGGTGAGGCTGTCAAGCGGTCCCTGGTGGAGTCCTACACTCACCCAAACAGCAACGAGACAGAGCGGAGGGAGAACATCGATACCGTCATGAACTGGTTCACCAAGGAAGACTTCGACTTTGTGACTCTGTGCTACAGAGAGCCAGATAAGGTGGACATCGATTCGGGCCAGAGGCAGAAAACAGGAAGTTGATGATTCAGCAAATCGACAGGACCATCTGGAGGGAGCCACTGACAAGCACAGCCTGCAGAGCACCTCAGCATCATCATCATATGAGACCATGGGATGACCACCATGAAGAAGAGACCCAATGCCAACAAGATCCCCTTGTCCAACTACATCAAGTTCAGGGACTTGGTCAAGTTTGATATTGTGGGCTACGGTGGCTTTGGGATGCCCCTGCCCAAATGGGGGCAAGAGGAAGCCCTTTACCAGGTACTGAAGAATGTGTACCCTCACCTCCACATCTACAAGAAGGAGGAGGTTCCAGAACACTTCCATCTCGCTAAACATGACCGGGTTCTGCCACTTGTGATGTATGCCAACTCTGGTTACAGTATCAATGGGGTAAGTTCATTCTAAAATGAATAAAGTCACCTTGGATCTAGGAGAAAACCATTAGGAAAGGGAGGTTCTGCAAAAATCAAACATAAGTGCAGAGCCGGGCACGGTGGCTCACGCCTATAATCCCAGCACTTTGGGAGGCGGAGGCAGGTGTATCACCTGAGGTCAGGAGTTTGAGACCAGCCTGGCCAACATGGTGAAACCCCAACTCTAGTAAAAATACAAAAATTAGCCAGGCGTGGTGGTGCGCATCTGTAGTTCCAGCTACTCTGGAGGCTGAGGCAGGAGAATCGCTTGAACCTGGGAGGCAGAGGTTGCAGTGAGCCAAGATCATGCTACTGCACTCCAGTCTGGGCAACAGAGTGAGACCCAGTCTAAAAAAAATATAATATAATATAACAAAACAAAACAAAATAAAATAAGTGCACACACTACGAGTTGTAGCCCACAGGGTCCTAAATGTTTCCCACCCCCTGCCCAATCAATGCTGCCCCAAATTACCGTTATACAAGATTAATGACCAATTCAACTTGACAAGGCTGATTTAAAAATAAAAATAAGGCTGGCCATGGTGGCTCACACCTGTAATCTCAGTGTTTTGGGAGGCCAAGACAGGAGGATTTCTTAAGGCCAGGAGTTCTAGACCAGCCTGGACAACATAGGGAGACCCCATCTCTACAAAAAACAAACAAATAAATAAACAGCCAGACATGGCGATGCATGCCTGTAGTCCCAGCTACTCAGGAGGCTGAGGTGGCGGGATTTCTTGAGCCCAGGAGATCAAGGCTGCAGTAAGCTGTGATTGCACTATTGCACTCCAGCTTGAGCAACAGAGCAAGACCCCGTCTCTAAAAAATAAATAAACAAATAATAAAAAATAAACACCAACTTCATTATTCAAAATTGTGCATAGCGCTTCACTAAACACTGAATAGCAGTTCTTTCATTTTTGCCTTCCCAACAACCCTATAAAATAGATGCTCTTAGTTCCACCATTTTAAAGAAGAAATCAAAACCTAGAGAGAAGTGACTTGAGATTAAAAATGTAAGGTTGGGCTGGGTGCGGTGGCTCACACCTGTAATCCCAGCACTTTAGAAGGCTAAGGTAGGTAGATTGCTTGAGCCCAGGAGTTCGATACCAGCCTAGGCAACACAGTGAAACACCATCTCTACAAAAAATGCAAAAAACGTAGCTGGGCGTAGTGGCACGTGCCTGTGGTCCCAGCAATTCAGGCTGAGGTGGGAGAACTACTTGAGCCCGGGGGTGTTGAGTCTGCAGTGAGCCATGATCACACCACTGTGAGATAGGAGGCAGGACTTGACTCCACAGGCAGGGCTGGGACACCAGACCAAATTGAGGACTAGCTAAAACAGGGCTGGGGCAGAAGCAGCTTTCCATCAGACATGCCCACCAGTGTGCCATGTGAGTTTACTATTGCCATGGCAACACCCAGGAGTTACTGCCCCTTTCCATGGCAATGACCCAATGACTCAAAAGTTACTACCCATTTTCTAGACATTCCTGCATAAACTACCCTTTAATCTGCATGCAATTAAAAGTGGGTATAAATGTGATTGCAAACTCTCTGCCTCCAGGGTAGCCCTGCCCTACAGGAGCAGTCACAGGGCTGTAACGCTGCCTCTTCAATAAAGCTGTTTTCTTCTATACCTCCAGCTTGCCACTGAATTCTTTCCTGAGCAAAGACAAGAACCCTCACGTGCTATTGAGAGGTGACAGCGTGCAGCCCTCGAGCTCACTCTCGGCGCCTCCTCTGCCTGGGCTCCCACTTTGGCGGCACTTGAGGAGCCCTTCAGCCTGCCGCTGCACTTTGGGAGCCCCTTCCTGGGCTGGCCGAGGCTGGAGCCGGCTCCCTCAGCTTGCGGGGATGTGTAGAGGGAGAGGTGCGGGCAGGAACCAGGGCTAGGCACGGCGCTTGTGGGCCAGCGCGAGTTCCGGGTGGGCATGGGCTCACTGGGCCCTGCACTCGGAGTGGCCCACTGGCCCCGCTGGCCCCAGGCAGTGAGGGGCTCAGCACCTGGGCCAGCAGCTGCTTTGCTCAATTTCTCGCTGGGCCTTAGCTGCTTCCCCACAGGGCAGGGTTCGGGACATGCAGCCCGCCATGCCTGAGCCTCACCGCAACCCGCCATGGGCTCCTGCGTGGCCTGAGCCTCCCTCATGAGTGCAGGGCCTCCCCGATGAGCACTGCCCCCTGCTCCAGGGCACCCAGTCCCATCGACCACCCAAGGGCTGAGGAGTGCCAGCGCATGGCACGGGACTGGCAGGCAGCTCCACCTGCGGCCCCTGTGTGGGATCCACTTGGTGAAGCCAGCTGGGCTCCTGAGTCTGGTGGGGACTTTGAGAACTTTTATGTCCAGCCACCGGATTGTAAATACACCAATCGGCACTCTGTATCTAGTTCAAGGTTTGTAAACACACCAATAAGCACCCTGTGTCTAGCTCAGGGTTTGTGAATGCACCAATCGACACTCTGTATCTAGCTAAGCTAGTAGGGACTTGGAGAACTTTTGTGTCTAGCTCAGGGATTGTAAACACAACAATCAGCACTCTGTCAAAACAGACCAATCAGCTCTCTGTAAAACAGACCAATCGGCTCTCTATAAAATGGACCAATCAGCAGGATGTGGGTGGGGCCAGATAAAGGAATAAAAGCAAGCTGCCCCAGCCAGCAGTGGCAACCTGCTGGGGTCCTTTTCCACACTGTGGAAGCTTTGTTCTTTTGCTCTTTGCAATAAATCTTGCTGCTGCTCACTCTTTGGGTCCACACTGCCTTTATGAGCTGGAACACTCACCTCGAAGGTCTGCAGCTTCACTCCTGAAGCCAGCAAGACTATAAACCCACTGGGAGCAGCAAACAACTCCAGACGTGCCGCCTTAAGAGCTGTAACACTCACCTTGAAGGTCTGCAGCTTCACTCCTGAAGCCAGCGAGACCACGAACCCACCAGAAGGAAGAAACCCTGAACACATCTGAGCATCAGAAGGAACAAACTCCGGACACGCCGCCTTTAAGAACTGTAACACTCACCTCAAGCGTCCGCGGCTTCATTCTTGAAGTCAGTGAGACCAAGAACCCACCAGTTCCGGACACACTATGCTCCACTCCGGGGCTCCCCTGCCCTGCGTCAACTGCACTCTGGTCTGGGTGGCAGAGAGAGAGAGACCCTATCTTAAAAAAAAGAAAGAAATGTAAGGTTAAGTGCTGCCCCCAAGCCTGAGTAGCTAATCATTATACAGAGTACACAGAGATCACCAAAAAAGTCACCACAGAGGCCCCCAGCCACTGGTTCTCATCTGCCCATATCAAAAAATATGCAAGCCTATTCATACAAAGACACACACAGATGCTCGTAGCAAAATTATTCATACTTGTCAAAAGGGGGCAACAACACAAACGCCTATCAACAACATATATATATATGCCCAGAATATGAAAATCCAAAGAAACAGAAAGTAGATTAATGGTTGCCAGGAGCCAGGGGTGGGAATAGTCGCGGGGAAATAACGGGTGACTGCTAATGGATACAGGGTTTCCTCTGGGGTAATTAAAATTTTTGGTCGAGACAGGGTTTTGCCATGTTGCTCAGGCTCATATCAAACTCTTGGGTCCAAGCGATCCTCCCACCTCAGCCTCCCAAAGTGCTGGGATTACAGGTGTGAGCCACCATGCCCGGCAAAATGATACCCTTTAAATGGGTAAATTGTATGGTATGTGAATTATCTTTCAATAAAACTGTTATTAAAAAGCAGCTTTAAGGGCCAGACATAAGGGTCATGCCTGTAATCCCAGCACTTTGAGAGGCCAAGGCAGGAGGATCACTTGAGCCCAGGAGTTCAAGACCAGCCTAGACAACATGGCAAAACCTGGTCTCTACAAAAAATGTAAAAATTAGGCTTGGCGTGGTGGCTCACGCCTGTAATCCCAGCACTTTGGGAGGCTGAGGTAGGTGGATCACTTGAGGTCAGGAGTTCAAGACCAGGCTGGCCAACATGGTGAAACTCTGTCGCTACTAAAAATATTTTTTAAAAATTAGCCAGGCATGGTGGTGGGTGCCGAGGCTGAGGCAGGAGAATCGCTTGAACCCGAGAGATGGAGGTTGCAGTGAGCCGAGATTACGCCACTGCACTCCAACCTGCTGGGCGACAGAGCGAAACTCCGTCTCAAAAGATAAATAAATAATTAAATAAATGATGCTATAAACCTCATGCGAGGGAAGACTGCCCCAGGTACAGCTTGAAGAACCCTTGCTGTGAATAGGAGCCAAATGCAATAATTATGTTTGCAGCTTGCTTCATGTTAGCTAGTTGCAACTCCAGAGTGTAGCAGGTAGGAGAAAACTCACGGGGTTACTGTTTAATGTTGGTGGAAATATTCACATTAAAATACAACAGTTTATCACCTAAGGTATATTTTACCCCTCAAGTGCCCCCAGAACACTGTGATTATTGCACACCAATCGCACGCCCATAGCTAAGGCCTTGCCAAGGAGAAATCCCACAATCACCTGGCCTATTTGTAAACCTGGTTTATGACGTTTTGTAACAGGATATCTTGACAGCAGCATGAGGACATTTAACGAGACCAGAACATTCCCCACTGACTAACCGGATGGTTTGAGGGAACAGGATGCTGTGCTCAGCTTAATATTCTGCTGAACCGACCATTAGGCAGAAAATCCTTTGAGGCAATGCCTCTCATTGAATCCACTTCTCAGATTCCCGTCCACCTGCCTGCTTTGCAGTGCAGAGTAAAGTGGGACTTCCTCGACTCTCTTCAGGGACCAACGTGCTTGAGGCCATCATGAGGACATTCATTCTTTTTTTTTTTGAGAGAGTCTCGCTCTGTCGCCCAGGCTGGAATGCAGTGGTGTGATCTCAGCTCCCCACTGCAACCTCTGCCGACCAGGTTCAAGTCATTCTCCTGCCTCAGCCTCCTGAGTAGCTGGGATTACAGGCACGCGTCACCAGGCCCAGCTAATTTTTCTATTTTTGGTAGAGACAGGGTTTCACCATGTTGGCCACGCTGGTGTCGAACTCCTGACTTCAAGTGATCCATCTGCCTCGGCCTCCCAAAGCGCTGGTATTACAGGTGTGAGGCAACGTGCCTGGCAGAGGGCTTTCATTCTTGATGGACTGCTCCATAGCCTCAGAGACAGTCGGACTGCTTTCTTCAACCAGAGCGGAGCAGACGGGCAATTTCTGTATCCACCAGGCCAAATATTAGACCAACTCTTCAATGTACAGAGAGCATCACATTTCTTATATGCTAGAATATCTGTTGGTCTAAAATATAAATAAATAGTATTGTGGCCAGCCACAGTGGCTCACGCCTATAATTCCAGAGCTTTGTGGGGCTGAGGCAGGAGGTTCACTTGAGGTCAAGAGTTCGAGACCAGACTTGGCAACATAGGGAGACACCCCCACCACCACCTGCCGTCTCTACAAAAATTAAAATAATTAGCTGGGCATAGTAGTGTGGGCCTGTAGTCCCAACTACTTGGGAAGCTGATGTGGATGGATTGCTTGAGCCCAGGAGTTTGAGGCTGCAGTGGGTTATCACTGCATCACTGTACTCCAGCTAGACCTTGTCTCAAAAAAAAAAAAAAAAGTATTGCAATTGACATTACTTTACCATTTGAAAAGAGGGACAGACAAGAAAGGTATTTGGCATTTACCAAGGAATTACCCAGAATCCTCATCCCATCCTACCCCCACCCTTCCCCTAAAAGTGTATCTATATGTATTTATACCACAAAGAATACATCTATTTGGCTCTGGATCTAGATTGCTTGGGTTCAGTTACCTGATCTAGCATTTGCTCCTGATGACTCAGTGCAGAAAAGCTCTGTAACTCAGTTTCCCCAGCTGTAAAATGGGGAATGGCGCCTTTACTGGGCTGCCATGAGGGTAAAGGAGGTAACATATATTTATGAAGCATTCAGAAAAATTCATGACACATAGTAAGCTCTATATATTTGACCTTATTATTACTGTCAGTGCAATTATCATCATCTTGCTGTTTCCAATGGGTACGCTTTCTACATTCTCTTTCTTAAAGACCTCTAAATCCTTGGTATTCTCTCCACCACCACACAGAGCAGTGTCCTTGTAGTTTAGATTCTCAAAGACTTCATAGATCCAACAAGCATGACATTAACTAAGGGACAGTTTTCTTTCAGCGGATTGGAATCTAAAATGGCTTTTTTATTGTTATTATTTTTCAGAGAATTATAATGTGTTTCAACAAAGGCAGCCATGGCTTTGATAATGTTCTCATGGATATGAAGACCATATTCAGAGCTTTCGGGCCAGATTTCAAGAGGAATCGCCTGGCCAAGACTTTTAACGGCATCCACATCTACCCATTCATGTGTAAGCTCCTGGGAGTCACCCCCAAACCCACAACGGCTCCCTGGCAGTCACCCAGAAAATGCTCGTGAACTCTTACGACCAGCAGCCAGGTGAGATACAAAAGCAGCTGCCAGAAAACTGTCAGCACAGTCTGCTCTGTCCTGAGATAGAAAAGAATCAAAAAGGGGTCTCATGGTGGAGAGGAGGAAATTCAAGCAGAACAATCCTGTTTCCCAGCAGCTTTGGAACCCCAGGAACAAGATGCCAACAGCTCCAAACAGATAGCAGGGGAGATAGGGAATCCTTCGACCTGCTGGTAACATTTTACATAGTGCCTTTTAGGCAAAGCGAAGGCGCTCTATAGAGAAAGTCAGGCTGTAATCCTTCCGGTCCTCAGGAAATCACTGTGTACAGTCTGCCCCCAAGATGCCCCTTCCAGATAGGGAAATCAGCCCTCCTTCAATAGCACAGAAAGCTGTTCATAGGGGAGGAGCAAAACCCTGCTGTTCACTCGATGCTGAAAAAGGAGAGAGGAGAGTCTGAAACGAGACTGCAAATTCTCAAGACTTCAAACCCTTTCAATCTGGGTGATACAAAGGAAGAATAAAATCATCTCAGAATTTGCTGTTGCCTTCTTTTATGGGTTGTTTACAAACACTGGCTATCTTTCCTTTTGCCAGGAGAGACTTGGATACTGTCCAGTGATCTAAGGAGCGCTTAAAGCAATTACATGCAAAAAGGAGTAATGGGCTGGGCACAGTGGCTCATATGTGTAATCCCAGGACTTTGGGAGGACGAGGTAGGAGGATCACTTGGGGCCAGGAGCTTGAGACCAGCCTGGGCAACACAGAGAGATCCTGTCTCTACAGAAAATTAGCTGGGTGTAGTGTCACATGCCTGTAGTCCCAGCTACTGGGGAGGCTGAGGTGGGAGGATCGCTGGAACCCAGGAGTTTGAGGCTGCAGTGAGCTATGACTGTGCTATGCCACTACAATTCCTGCTTCTGAAAAAAAAAAAAAAAAGGAAAACAGGGGAGGGCAGGGGTGATATACATCCTTTCTCTCCTTGTAAGCCACTGCCCATGATCTCATTGTGAACATACAGGAAGCAGTCCCTTTTGTAGAAAACTAATTAAATGAATGACCAATTCACCAAATTAAGGAGGATTTTTCTTCTTTTTAAGTTTTGGAGTTTTGCTACAACCATTTTGTAGCCACTCCCCTGTCCCACATCGCATTGGGAGCCTGGGATAAGCTGCGTCTGACTGTCCGTTACTGATAAGCAGGACATCCCACAAACAGATTTTCAGCGAATTGGCTTTCAGCAAATTGATCATTTGACAAAGTGGTCATTAGGCAAATGGGTCATTTGGTGAAGAGGTCATTTAGTAAATCGGCTTTCAATGACTTGCCCTATGAGATTTCTCTAGAGTGAGCATTTTGTTGGGTTAAATGTACATTTCATTTCCATAATTAATACTCACTAGCGGCTAGATCGGAAACTTCCCAGGGAACCAGGAGCAGCCAGAACAGCCTCTTAATAATCAGACAATTAAAAACCCTCCGGTTTCTTAACAGGAGCAGAGGTACAGAGGGCATCTGCTCTGTAAGGCGCAGTGATGGGGCTCAGCATTGTCACAGGAGCTCTTGCGGTTCTGTTTGTTGCTAGTGTGACATACACAGCCATTCATCGGAAAAAGGACTGAGTGGTCTTTGGGTCTCCTGTAGTTGATCATCATATGTCATGATAACCCATGACAACTCCTTGCCACATGCCACGGGAGGTCCAGCACTCCAAGAACCCAGCAGCTAGGGCCGGCTTCATGGGCTTGCTACCTGGACAGTCCCACAGGGACACAGAAGAGTCCCCACTGTGGTTTAATAATCTGCCATCACCATGTTGAAATTCTTTATTTTTTAACAAGGGTGGCCAGGGATAGTGGCTCATGCCTGTAATCCTAGCACTTTGGGAGGCCAAGGCAGGCAGATGGTTTGAGCCCAAGGAGTTCGAGACCAGCCTGGGTAACACAGCAAGACCCCATCTCTACAGAAAATACAAAAATTAGCCAAGCGTGTAGTCCCAGCTATTTGGAGGCTGAGATGGGAAAATTACCTGAGCTCAGGGAGGTTGAGGCTGCAGGAGCTGAGATTGTACCACTGCACTCCAGCCTGGATGACACAGCGGGATCTTGTCTAAAAAAATAACCACAAGGCCGGGCTTGGTGGCTCATGCTTGTAATCCCAGCAATTTGGGACGCTGAGGCGGGCGGATCACTTGAGGTCAGGATTTTGAGATCAGCCCGGCCAACATGGTGAAACCCCATCTCTACTAAAAATACAAAAATTAGCTGGACAAGGTGGCGCATGCCTGTAATCCCAGCTACTCAGGAGGCTGAGGCAGGAGAATTGCTTGAACCTGGGAGGAGGAGGTTGCAGAGAGCCAAGGTCGCGCCATTGCACTTGGGCCTGGGGCACAAGAGTGAAACTCCATCTCCAAAAAAAAAAAAAAAACAACCACAACAGCAACGAGGGCCCCACACGTGGCTGAAAACAACAGAAATGTATTGTCTCGCAGGCCTGGATGCTAGAAGTCCAAAATCACGGTGTCGGCCAGGCTTCGCTTCCTCTGAAACATGTAAGAGAGAATCCTTCCTGCCTCTTCTGGCTTCTGGTGGCCACCGGCAATGCTTGGTGTTCCTTGTAGATGCATCGCTCCAATCTCTCCTCCCTCATCACATGGCTGCCTTCTCCCTGTGTCTCTGTCTTCACCTGACATTCTCCTCTTTTATTTTTTTGAGATGGAGTTTCCCTCTGTCACCCAGGCTGAAGTGAAGTTGCACAATGTTGGCTCACTGCAACCTCTGCCTCCTACGTTCAAGTGATTCTCCTGCCTCAGCCTCTTGAGTAGCTGGGATTACAGGCGCCCGCCACCACGCAGTGCTAATTTTGTATTTTTAGTAGAGATGGAGTTTCACCATGTTAGCCAGGCTGGTCTCGAACTCCTGACCTCAAGTGATCCTCCCACCTCACCCTCCCAAAGTGAGCTGAGATTACAGGCATGAGCCACCATGCGTGGCCCTCATTCTCTTCTTTTATAAGGACACCAGTCATTGTATCTGCCCCCTCATCAGCAGCCCCCAATCCAGTATGACTCATCGTTACTTGACTACATCTACAAACACCCTATTTCCAAATAAGGTCACATTCCTGGATACCGAGGATTAAGATTTCCAATTTTTTCCCTGACTCAATTTTTTTGAGTCAGGGCTTCCCTCTATCACCCAGGCTGGAGTACAGTTACGTGATTATAGCTCACTGCAGCCTCAAACTCCTGGGCTCAAGGGATCCCCTGACCTAGCCTTCCAAGTGGCTGAGACTACAGGCGCACACAACCATGCCCAACTTTTTTTTTTTTTTTTTTTGGTACAGATTAGGTCTCACTCTGTTGACCAGGCTGGTCTCCTGACCTCAAGCGATCCTCTTGCCTTGGCCTCCCAAAGCACTGGGATCACAGGTGTTATCCCATGCCTGGCCCTCTTTCTACATCTCAATCATTGTATTATTAGCCTGAGCTGCCCATATTCCTTATTCTGCCCATCCCTGACCAATCTCCTCCTTTAACATAACTTCCATCTCGATATCATGGGGCCTGCTGGGCACTGCAAACAGCCTAAGGAAAGTGGAAACTTTACTTAACCTTAAATTCTATTACAAAGTCCACATTGAACGTGATTTATATTTGAACTATAAAAATTTTCTGTAAGTTGAAACATGACCTATAAAAGTCTCTACAACCTGAAGCAATGTTTTAGAAATCAATTGGTCCTTTTCTGCAGAAACCATTAACCATAGGAGAGATAAAGGAAAAACTTCAGTGTACTGATTGAACTTCCATGCCCATAGCTTAATTTCTAAAAGGCAACCATTCCATACTGTTAAACTGCCTTAGGTTGCTATTACTGTTATTAAAGAGACCCTCAAAGCCAGACATTGAATCTTGACTGTAGTTCTTGCACATACACACACACACACTCTTGCAACTGAAACCACTCAGATTGTCCTAATGCTGCTCCCCATAGCAACACCACCTGGAATTTTATGTTTGGTTTTAAGCATCAGTCCTAATCTTCACTTGCACCCGAACACACCGCACCTGTGAGAGCCACGTGACATTAAAAAAACCCCTTCAGTGAGGTGGGGCATGGTGGCTCATGCCTGTAATCCCAGCCCTTTGGGAGGCCAAGGCAGATGGATCATGAGGTCAAGAGATTGAGACAATCCTGGCCAACATGGTGAAACCCTGTCTCTACTAAAAATACAAAAATTAGCTGGGCGTGGTGACGCATGCCTGTAGTTCCAGCTACTCAAGAGGCTGAGGCAGGAGAATCGCTTGAGCCTGGGAGGCAGAGGTTGCAGTGAGCCGAGATAGTGCCACTGCACTCCAGCCTGGCAACAGTGGGAGACTGAAACAAAAAAATCCCTTCAGTGCCTTGATCCTTCCAGATTCAGATCCAAGATAGATGACATTTGTCCATCATCAGAGCCCGCACACCAAGATAAAGATTTCTTCTGGTCAGGCGCAGTGGCTCACGCCTGTAATCCCAGCACTTTGGGAGGCAGAGGCAGGCAGATCACCTGAGGTCAGGAATTTGAGACCAGCCTGGCCAACGTGCTAAAACGCTGTCTCTACTGAAAATACAAAAATGGCCCGGCATGGTGGCTCACACCTGTAATCCCAGCTACTCGGGAAGCTGAGGCAGGAGAATCACTTGAACCCGGGAGGTGGAGGTTACAGCGAGCCGAGATCGCGCCATTGCACTCCAGCCTGGGCAATAAGAGAGCGAAACTCCGTCTCAAAAAAAAAAAAAAAAAAAGAAAGAAAGATTTCTTCTGTATGTATGGCTCAGCTCTGTGGTCCGCTAGCGTCCTTCCTCAATCTGCTTCCAATCTGTGGAATCAGGAAAGACTGAACCAGCCTCGATTTATTAATATTTTAGTATAACATAATACAGTGTTACTACGGCATTGTCCGTATATGCCCTTTTGCTCCTTGGAGGAAAGGCAATTAATAGCTATTATGTGAGTTAATAAAATAAGCCCAGGATTTATGAGTGTAACTAACCTGTTCCCATTGGTTTTCCTTGTCTCCTGCAGGCAGAGAGCTGATCAAAACAGCAAAAGCAAAGCAGTGCCCCTGGCCCAGTTCTGAAGCCAACCTTCTTTAACCACCCAGACCCATCCCTGGTTAGGACTTGCTTTGGATTCTCAGGTGATTCCATTTCAGGATACACGGACTGAGAGGGTGTATGCAACATCTCAGACCCAGAAACCGTTGATTCTGTCTAAAAACACAGCAATAACCACATCCCACCCTCTCGATTTAAATGAAAGTCTTTGGGGGAATAAAAGATGAACCTTTTTTTTTCTTTGTCAGATTTTGCGCTTATTTGGTTCTGGTGGGGAACAACAGCTATGAGAGAACAAGTGTATTCAATTAGAACTAATTCCCCTCTCATTCTCATAGCGGAGCAGGGCTCAGGTGCCTCTCATCTGAAAGAGGTAATAAGATTTAATCTGTCTCCTCATCTACCTGCTGCAAGTATACTTAACAAATTAGCTCTCGGGACTCTTCCAAATGGCGTTTTATGAGGCATTTGCTAAGGGAAACGTTTTAGACTTTGAACACAGTTCGGATTTCAGGAGCAGTACTGAAATCTGAACTGTGTTGCTAACTGCCCTGCCTTTCGACTCAAGAGACAGTAACTTTGAACTAAAATAATTATATTTTTGTTGTTTTCCACTCTGTCCCCAAGTCTATGTCACCACCACCCCTAATCCCACCCCGCAGGAGCTAACTCCCCCTTCCTGTCCCTGCAAGATCAAAACTCCTCCTGGAAGCCCCGCTAGCTCTGTCTGCTCTCCTTCGTGGCAGATATCGCTATTGTACTTTTATACTCATTTGTGTGGTAAGTACTTGAATGTCCACTTCTTCCAGGAGCCCCTGAGCCCCTGGAGGGCCTGGACCACACCCAGTTTTTCTCACTGTTACATCTGCCTTGCCAGGCACATGGTAGGCGCTTAATAAGTATTTGGCGAACGAATGGCTTGTTTGGTGACGGTCCAAAGGCTGGGGGACAGAGGGAAAGCTCCCTCCTGTCGGGCCCCAGACGGGTGGCGCTGATAGAGAGGAGGCAAGGATAAGGCCTCCAGGACCGAAGCGCGCACCCGTAAGGCCCCTGCCAAAAAGACCTTACTGAAGGCGGAGGAACTGCGAGAGTGCCTACTTTGGCCCAAGGCCTGACCCAACGATCCCAGGGAACCTCGCCCTAACCGGCCCCGCCTCCCGGGCCCCAAACCCGGACTCGGCCCCGTCCAAAGCTCCGGCTCCTAGGGCCCGCCCCTGGCCCCGCCTCGGTCGACCGTGGCCTCGCTACTGGGCCTGCCTCAAACCCTCCGCAGGTAACGCCTCCCGAACTTGAGCCACACTCCGATCCCCTCCTCAAACCCCTCCCCGTTTCCCACACCCTGGACCCCTCGCTCCGTCTCGGCCCCGCCCCAAGCCCAGCTCCGTCTCGGCCCCTGAGCCCAGCCCCGACCCGCCTCCCAGTCCCCGGGTCCCTCCCGACACCGGCCCCTCCCTAAGCTCCACCTCCCAGGGCCCGAGCAGCGCCTGGCCATGCCCCAGGGCCCGCCTGCTGAGCGTAGCCCGCAGCCCGGACTCGGCCCCACCTCCCGGACCCTGGGCCCCTCCCCACGTCGGCCCGTCCTAAGCTCCGCCTCCCAGAGTCCGCGCACCGCCTGTTCATGAGCTACGACGTAGTCAACGCCCCGCCCCGGCCCCGCCTCCTGAGCCCTCCTCTGGGTCTGGCCTTAGCCCCGCCCTAAGACCTGTCTCCTGGGCTCTGCTCTGAGTTCCGCCTCCTGAGATAAACGATAATCATCGTTTATCCCCGCCCTAATGCCCGCCTCCAGGACTCTTATCCTGCCCCCATGCAAGGCCCCGCCTCCAGGACGCCACCAACCTGGACGCTTCGGGAGCCCAGCTTCCAGGATCGCCCTATCCTGGCCCCGCCCAGGACCCGCCAACCTGGACTCTCCCCAGGACCTGCCCCAACGACGCTTCTCCTGGCCCTACCCCAGGCCTCGCCCTCAAGACGCTCATCCTGGCCCCACCCCAGGCCCCGCCCTCATAACGCTCTTCTTGGCCCCGCCCTAGAGTCCGCCCCCACGGGGCTCCTCCTGACCCTATCCCCGGGCCCCGCCCCCTGTCTGCCCCCGGGCACTGCCCTGGGCCCGCTCCCTCTTCAGTTCAGGCCCCGCTTGCACCCGGTCTCCCGGCAACGCTGCGGCCCCGCCCACGTCATGGCGCCCGAGGAGAACGCGGGGACCGAACTCTTGCTGCAGAGTTTCGAGCGCCGCTTCCTGGCTGCGCGCGCACTGCGCTCCTTCCCCTGGCAGGTGCGCAGCGGAGCGAGCGGAGACGCCCGCGGGGCTCGCTGGAGTCCAGGGGCGGACGGGGTGGGTCTCCGTGCTGAAGCCCCCGGCGCTCCCGCCACGTGAATGTCTGGGCTCCCGCGGGTCAGGGCCGCGCGACCCGGTCCCCGTCCCTGGGGCCTGCCCAGAGTCGCTCGCACCCCTCCTGCCCCGCGGGCTGGCGGCGGAAGCTGGGGGCGTCTCCACCGTCTTGGGGGGCAGAAGCGCGCTTGGTGTGGGGTACAGTTCACGATGATTTTCACGACTTTCTAAAGGCAATAATCGTTCTGGTCACTGGGACACAGCTGTCCTCGCCCATTCTAAAAAGTCAGCGCCCTCAGGACCGCGAGTAACCACGTCCTCCTGAGCGCGGTGACCAGGTCACAGGGTGTCCCTCGTGCCTCACTGTTCTCATCTATTTGTCGAGCACTGCACAGAATCGGCGGAGGCGCTGACGCCTGTGATGGAAGAGACAGAGAAGGGGGTGGCCTCTCGTCTCCCTGGTGACCTGCCATTCTCAGCACAGGCACATGGCAGGCAGCAGCCTCCCTTATGCCAGCAGAGGGGCTTAATGCACCCCGCCCCATTTGTAATTCATGTGCGGTGAGCTCACTGGGATGAGTCAGTTTGGATATATATTCCTCCCTGGGTCTGCCCCATTTTATGGGGTGTTGCTTAATGATTTGCGTTATTCCATTGACATAAAATATTTAACACTCAGAGATCATTCCTGGTCAGGAGAAATTTGTGCATTTTTAACCCAAAATAGAAACCTTCATAAAAGCATCACAGGTCTCCATTCAATATTGACTATAATTGTTCACATGCCCACACTGAATGCTAACTTAGGCTCACCCTCAGCACCCAAGAGGTGGGTACTATTATTATCACTTGCATTTGACCAGAGGGATTGTTTGATTAGGGTGAAGTGGTTGAGAGTTCAGACCCAGGAGACAGCCTGCCTGCTTCAAATCCTGGCCCAACCCCTGGCCCTGTGTGACCTTGGGCAAGTGACTGCATCTCTCTGTGCTATTGTTTTCTTATTAATAAAATGGGGGATGTAATGATACCTACCTCTTAGGGTTGTTGTCAGGGTTGAGTACAAAAGCCTGTGGATCAGTGCCTGGCTCATGGTAAATGCAGGTCGGTGTTAGCTACTGTTTTTATTCCGTCTCAAAATGTTTAATAAATGCCTTCCATGAGCCAGGCACCATGGATCAGCAGTGCCCATGACAGATGAGGCTCTGCTTGCATGGGAGATCCAGAGAATAAACAAATGAATAAACAAGAAAAGACCAGATGAGAGTGGCTTTAAAGCCAAGAAAACAGGGAAATGGTGAATGGAGCAACTGGAGAGAACAGTCACCAAAGTCGGGGAATCAGGGAAGCCTTCCCCAAAGAGGTGGCATTTGAACTGGGGCCTGAGTGGTGAAGCAGCTAGCCATGGGAAGGGCTTGGGGAACAGGATATGCAAAGGCCCTGTGGTGGAAACAAGCCGGCTGTGGTTGAGGAACAACAGCAAGGCAGCCAGTGTGGCTGGAGTGGAGTGAGCAGGGTGGGGAAGGGGTGAGGGAGAACAGGCCAGAGAGAGGGATTAGGACCAGGTCTCGTAGGGCCTTTTACGGCATAGAAGGAGCTCTGAAGCAATGAAGTGCCTTGCCCTGTGTCACATACCAGCCGAGACAGTCTGCCTAACTCGGGAGCCAAAGCTCGCTGCTGGGCTTGAGGCCCCTGTAAAAGGACAATGTAACCCAGGCTGGTATGGGCACATTCTGCATTTCCACTTAAACTCAGTTGGCAAGTCCATCAAAGCTTGGTGCCATGGCTGCCCCGGTAATTCCTGGCTGACCAGTGCAACCAGGGAGCTGGCCCATGACCCAGGTGGCAGCTAAGTAGCCAGGACTAATGTGGCCAAGAGTCAGTCTTCTAGCCTTCTTCCTGTGACTCATCCAGGTGCAGCCTGGGACATCTGAAGGTCAGGCTTTCAGCTGCTGTGGCTGCCACTTCCAACTGGCTCCACGTCCCCAGGGAGACATCACATAGTGCTTTGCCCCCACATTCTATTGCGTGTTTAATGTTCCTGGGAATGCGCCCTTGAGATTTCTCTCTCCCCTCCACACAGAGCTTAGAAGCAAAGTTAAGAGACTCATCAGATTGTGAGCTGCTGTGGGATATTTTGCAGAAGGTAAGAATCCCAGAGTCCCTGGGACTCATGACCCTGCCTCCTGAATCTGTCCGGAAGACCTGAGAGAAGAACCACAGGTGTGTTGTACCCTTTAAAAACACCCTTGTTCGAAGAACAAAACCATGGAGTCAGCACTGCAGGTGGGTGTCAGCACCTCCGACAGCTCCAGCGCTTTCGTTTTCTAAGACTTAGACAAAGACATCAGAATATACAAAAATCTGCATGAGAAGGGGGAATCTAGGGAATGTTTTTTAAACCATCCACAGCAAAAACAGAGATGACAGGTGCAAAACAGCTTCTAGCATTTGGTAGATGCTCAGAGACTTTCTTTTTTGCATTCATGAGGCCTGTCCTGCCCACTCCTGTCCATTCTAGACCTAAATGGGCCCTTGCTTTGCCCAGGGTGGGGCTTGGACTCAAGTGCATCTGAATGCAGGTGAGAGGCAGAATCACCACCCGGCCCAGCCACGGCCTGACCTTGGCCTTGAGGGCCAAGTGCAGATCACCCTGCATCCTGGGTCTTCACCTTCGAAGGGCCATGAGCCCTTCAGAAAAGACAAAGCAACAGACTCCCTCCCAGAATGAAGTGCACCAGAAGAATATGTTTCCATACAAACTCGGGGGAGGCAGACATCCTCCACCCCCACCCACCCAGCCCATCCGAGGAGCCCCGGTTAAGAATTCCTGTGCTAGAGGTGAACCAAGATTACCACGTGGAAAAGATGCAGCCACAGCAGGGAAGACTTTTGGGGCAATACAGTAGGTCAGGGCTTCAAGCATGAAGATACCTGAAGTTATCTCGCACCCTGCTCTGAGTTTCACCCTGAGCCTCACTCTCGTAGGTGGTGAAGCATGAAATGTAGGGAGAGCTGCTTTAAAATCCAGCACAAGGCTGGGTGCACTGGCTCACACCTGTAATCCCAGGACTTTGGGAAGCTGAGGGGGACGGATCACCTAAGGTCAGGAGTTCAAGACCGGCCTAGCCAACATGGCAAAAACCCATCTCTACTAAAAATACAAAAATTAGCTGGGCGTGGTGGTGCACGCCTATAGTCCCAGCTACTCGGGAGGCTGAGGCAGGAGAATCGCTTGAACCTGGGAGGTGGAGGCTGTGGTGAGCCAAGATCGGGCCACTGCACTCCAGCCTGGGCAACAGAGCGAGACTCTGTGTCAGAAAAAATGAAAAACCAGCACCAGCCTGAAGAGCCTGTGTATTGCGTGGGGTACTTTGCTGCCCTTGGGCAGAATCTGCATCCCTCCCAGCCAGCAGGCGCTACGGACCGTCTCCTCCCTCTCCCTCCAGGCTCCGGTTTTCCCACCGTCCCCACTCCTGCTGCACCAGTCCATCTGCCCTCCTTTGCAAGTGCCAGGCCGTGGCCACCTCAGAGCTTGCACCGGCTATTCCCACTGCCTGGAACTTGCTCGTCCTGCACTTGGCTTCTCTCAGCTTTAGCTGGAGTGTCACCCTGAGCGTCCCCTCCCCTCCATCCTGTCCCCAGGGACACATGCTCCAAGAGAGCAGTTGCCGAGTGGGCCTTCCCGCCTCTTCCATAGAGCCAGACAGTTGGCGACTGTCCTTACTGCAAAGCCTGGTTCACACTGGCTCCCCTGGGAGGGAGGTGGTTTGGGCCCTCATGCCCTGTGTTCCTGCTCAGAATGGGCGTTAGAAATGCTGCCATAGCCTGTGCCACTGCAGTGGAAGCATTTTTAGGAAATGGCTTATATCTTAAGACAAACTTCAGATGCGTGGGGCTGGAACGCTGTGTCAATCTACATCTTTGCTGAGGGATCGCGTAGCCTGGAGTTTGCCCTCTGCTGTGTTGGCTTGAAGCTCATAGGAGACTTAAGACGGGCTCTCGAGCAACCAACGTTCTGTCCTTTGCCATAGACTGTGAAGCATCCTGTGTGTGTGAAGCACCCGCTGTCAGTCAAGTATGCCCGGTGCTTTCTCTCAGAACTCATCAAAAAGGTCAGTTATGGGCAGTGTCCGCCCAGTAGCCGGACAGCATAGCCACCTGCGTGCTGGAGCCCCTGTCCTTCCCAGGCCCTGGGCCTGCTTTGCAAACCCCAGCAGGGCAGGGCCCTCCCCAGGCAACTGCCTGCAGCTGCGTGTGACCCATGGGAGACAGTGCAGGGCGGGAATAAGGGGAGGCCAGCGTCTCTCCCTCACTCTGCCTCCTGGGGTTTCCGAAGCAGCTGCTTCTCTGGGGCCCCCTCTCCTAGCATATGGATTCTCATTCCTACCAGGCTGGCCCAGCCCACAGCACTGGAACCCTCACCCACACCCTCTGTCCTGCCCACCAAAGGGGTTGGAGTTTCCTGCTCTTGTCCGTCTCTGGGTCTCTGGGTTGCCCCACGGGCCCCTGTTGGAAGGTTTAGCTCTTGCCATACCTTTGGAACTAGTTCCTCTGGTGAATTCTCTGCATTGATCCTGCTGGAACGAGCTCTTTCCTGACTGATACAGGATGCATTTTATTTTTTACTTATTTATTTATTTTTTTGAGACAGAGTCTCACTGTGTTGCTGAGGCTGGATTACCGTGGCACAATCTCGGCTCACTGAAACCTCTGCCTCCTGGGTTCAAGCAATTCTCGTCCCTAGCCTCCTAAGAAGCTGGGACTACAGGCACACGCAACCATGCCTGGCTAGTTTTTGTATTTTTAGTGGAGACAGAGTTTCACCATGTTGGCCAGGCTGGTCTCGAACTCCTGACCTCAGGTGATCTGCCTGCCTCGGGCTCCCAAAGTGCTGGGATTACAGGCATGAGCCACCGCACCTGGCCTGAAAGATGGGCCCAAACATGCAGGGTTTGACCTGAGGATGTCGAGAGGCCGTTCCTTAGTAGGCAGTAGCAGACCAGCTGAGTGAAGGGGCCACACTTTTAGCAAATAAACAATCCCCTGCTTCTCCAATACCTGCTTTCTCCCTGGTCCTCCCCAAAAGGGTGCATCTGTGGTCACCAGCAGGTCTGCCGTGTGCCACCAGGAGAGGGCATCAGTCACCCAGTGTAGCCTGCTGCTGCCCTGTGAATCCTAGGACGGGCCAGCTGTGGAGAAGCAGCCTGCTGACAGCCACAGCCTGCAGCATGGGCCGCCCTCACAGTTCTGCCTGGGCTCACTTAAGAGCACCTTTTGTTTTCCTCCTCTCTGTGTTTGATCCAAACACAGAGCTCTCTGTCATGGTCGTGTGGCAGCTCTCACGGAATCCTTGTCTCCTGCCCTAGACTACACCTAACCCTACCCTCTCAACACCTCTTGTTGAAGGCCCTCCCATCCAGGTTTCCCTGCCAAGTGGAATTATTTTTTTTTAGAGACAAGATCTCTGTTGCCCAGGCTGTCCTGGAACCCCTGGGCTCAAGCAGTCCACCCATGTCAGCCTCTAGAGTAGCTGGGACTATTCAGCACACACCACCACGCCCAACGAAGTGAATATTTTATATGCCAGCTGGCCGGTATTACACCATTCCATCCCAAATCTCCCCTCCAAACTTGTTGAAAATCATCTGGCCATTTTTAAAGATTAGAACGAAAGCAAACAAGCTCTGACTCTGTCTGCCCCCAGCACGAGGCTGTCCACATGGGGCCTTTGGATGAGCTGTACGAGGCGCTGGCGGAGACCTGATGGCCAAGGAGTCCACGCAGGGCCACCGGAGCTATTTACTGGTATGAGAAGGGCACCCTCCTCCCCCTCACAGCCCAGATACCCTTCCTGCACAGACAAAGTGAAAACGTGGGTGTGGGTTCAAATCCTGACCCACCCATTCTGCAGTCTTAGACATGAGGTCCGTTAACCTTCTTTAGCCTCAGTTTCCCTGTCTGTAAATCAAGCACTTCAATAACAATAGCATGTCTCGTGGGGTTGTTGGGCATTTGTCCAATAGGTAACACACACTACCTGCTTCACAAGGACCTGGTGCCCAGTCCTCAAAGAATACTTGACGGGGCCAGGCGCAGTGGCTCATGCTTGTAATCCCAGCACTTTGGGAGGCCGAGGTGGGTGGATCCGAGGTCAGGAGTTCGAGACCAGCCTGGCCAATATGGTGAAACCCTGTCTCTACTAAAGATACAAAAATTAGGCTGGGTGTGGTGGCTCATGCCTGTAATCCCAGCACCTTGGGATGCTGAGGTGGGTGGATCACCTGAGGTCAGGAGTTCAAGACCAGCCTGGCCAAAATGGTGAAACTCTGTCTTTACTAAAAATATAAAAATTAGCAGGGTGTGGCAATGGGCACCTGTAATCCCAGATACTCGGGAGGCTGAGGCAGGAGAATCTCTAGAACCCGGGAGGTGGAGGTTGTAGTGAGCCGAGATGACACCATTGCACTCCAGCCTGGGCAACAAGAATGAAACTCTGTCTCAAAAAAGAGTACAAAAATTAGCCGGACATGGTGGCACACGCCTGTAGTCGCAGCTACTTGGGCAGCTGAGGCAGGAGAATTGCTTGAACCCAGGAGGTGGAGGTTGCAGTGAGCCACGATCGTGCCAGTGATTCCAGCCTGGGTGACAGAGCTCAAAAAAAATAAGATAAAACATAGATACAGAAAACCACAAAGGAAAAACATAGCATATTGAATCATCACAAGGCAGCCACCCCTTCATAGCCACACCTGGCCCCTGGCCACCACTGACCTGTGCTCCATCACCAGAATTCTGTCGTCTCAGGAATGTTGGATGAATGGAATCCTGTGTGGCCTGAGATGAGTGTCTTTCACCCCCCGTGACACCCTTGAGGCCCGTGCAAGCTGTTGGCATGTCAACAGTTAGCTGCTTCTCATTGCTGAGTGGCGATTGGTCCTGTTGTGGTTTATTCAGCCATGTGGTGGATGACTACTTGTCTTCTAAGCCACTTGTTTTCTGATTGCTGGACTGAATGTCTCACTCTCTCTTGGTGCAGCCCTCGGGAGGCTCGGTCACACCCTCCAAGAGCACAGCCATCATCTCCCATGGCACCACGGGCCTGGTCACATGGGATGCCGCCCTCTACCTTGCAGAATGGACCATCGAGAACCCGGCAGCCTTCACTCACAGGTGACCTCGGGGCGCAGGGCAGGGCACTGAGGCAGGCTTACCCTGGTGCGGTCGCAGACACGGTCCCCTTTCCTCCCGCCAGGAATTGTCTTAGAGCTTGGCAGTGGTGCCGGCCTCACAGTCCTGGCCATCTGCAAGATGTGCCGCCCCCGGGCACACACTTTCAGCGACTGTCACAGCCGGGTCCTCAGGCAACTCCGAGGGAATGCCCTTCTCAGTGGCCTCTCATTAGAGGCAGACATCACTGCCAACTTAGACAGCCCTAGGGTGACAGTGGCCCAGCTGGACTGGGACGTCACAACGGTCCATCAGCTCTCTGCCTTCCAGCCAGATGTTGTCATTGCAGCAGGTAATGCCCAGCCCTGGGCACCCTGTGCAGGCGGTGTCCTTGCAGCTCTACCCAGCTCTTGGCTCTGGGAAAAGGGAACAATGGATGCTGTCGGGCATGGACATGATGGGGCTTCCAGAAGAGTTACTCTGGGCCTCCAGGGGGACATCAAAGGACAGGGGTGCCTCTTAAGGTGACCTTCAAGCCACAGCCCTCTTGTTGGAGACAGGCATACTCCCGTTACAGTCGTCACCACATGGCTGTGTCCCAGAGGCATGCCCTGTGTCCTTCAGAGACCACAGGAGGAAAACAAACACTTCTGGGACAAGGACAGGGCCCTTGAGAGAAGGTGGTGTTTGGCTGGGCCACCGAAAACCCCTCGCCCCTGCCAGCACACTCAGTCCCCTCTCTGGCCGAACAGAGCTCTGCCTGTGGTCCTGGGTCCCAGCCCTGAAAACCACAGGTCCAGCGGTGGCCAGGGACACAGGCCCACCCCTGCAAGCCAGCAGACCAATCGGCAGATGCCTGAAACACGAAGTTCACGGCAGGGTCAGGCTTTGTGTCATTCGAAGCCCTCTAGATAGGCCGAGAACCAGAGCTGGTTTTTTAAGGAACACCAGTGAGTCTGGAGATTTTTTTCTTTTGCTTCGGTCTTTTGCAGCTGTCTCTACTAAGGGTTCTCCTTTTACACCCAAGTAATTGCCTTTCCATCTAATGGCCCAAATGGTCAAATGGCATCTAATAGTCTCATATGACCGCTGCCTCTCTGGCCTCGCCCTGCTGCTCAGGTCAGCATGACCTGGAACTGTTCGCTGGTCCCTTTCAGTAACCTGAAGCTTTCACTGTAGACGTGCTGTATTGCCCAGAAGCCATCGTGCCGCTTGTCTGGGTCCTGCGGAGGCTGCCTGCCGGGAGCACCAGAGGGCTCCTGAGGTCTATGTGGCCTTCACTGTCCGCAACCCAGAGACGTGCCAGCTGTTCACCACCGAGCTGGGTGAGCCCCCACGCCCACCTGGGCCTGCATGGTCCCCGAGCTATCCCTGCAGGACTCCCATGGAAGTGAAAGAACTGGGCACCGGGGAAAAGCTAGGATGCTCCACACTCCCACACCATGCGGGGAACTCGGGCAGAGGCCAATGAGCAGGGTGGGCTTGGGGCGTGGGGGGCTTGCGGCAGGAGAAAGGCAGCTCAGCACAGGGAAGGAGGGTTATGGTGCAGCAGGTGCTTTTCTCAAGACAGGAATCAAAGTGTTAGGAACATGGCAGAAAGGTGACACCTGGAGACAAGGTGCAGGATGAGGAGTACTGCCCAGGTCACAGGGAAGTCACAGAACAGTAATTCGCTAGCAGGGGCATGGGGCGTGAAGAACAGAAGAAGACAGGAAGCGTTTCCGAGCCTCCAAAGAAGAAATCAGGGCCAACCACAGCTTCCAGGGTCACAGAACCAATTCATTCACCAGGCAGCACCACTGCCATCATTTCAGCTTCTGGCCACTGGGAGGCGCTGCTCGAAAGGGTTTGCCCTGAGACTCCGAGAAGAAGCTGCGGGAAGGACAGCAGGAGTCCTGGGGTTTTAGCCTCTGGCCCAGGAGTTATGTGTCCATAACCAAAGGGAGCACAGTCTGCACCCAGCTCTCATCCCATCAGAGCTGCTGCGACTCCCGCAGGTTCTTCCGGAACTGGTTTAGCTTGCCTGCAGGATCAGGAAAGTTTGAGAAAAGCATCTGCAAAATACTAAAGAGCAGAGCTTACCTCATTCCCTGTCCCCACCCCATCCCAGGTCACCACCTGGCTGACCCCAGGTCCCTGACCCAACAACAACCCCTCCCAAGTCCCTAACTCCCTCATTTGGACTTGAGACCCTTCACATCCCAGCAGCGCTCCGCCTCCAACGTTACATCATGCTTTCTGGAAACTTCCCTGTATGTCCCACTTTCCCACACTCGGTGCCCTGGAGCACCTTCCTGCCTCTACATGCTGTACGTTCCCCTGTGAGCACCCTCCTCTCGGCCTCTGGCCAACATAGTCCCACCCATCTGTGGGTAACAAGGGGGTGTCGGTGTTCTTTTCAGCCTTGCTAAATTGTCTGAATCAAGGATCACAAACTACAGCCTGCAGGCCAAATCCAGCCCACAGCCTGTGTTTGTAAATATTTTATTGGAACAAAGCCACACTCCCTAATCTACAGATCATCTGTGGCTACTTTCACACCACAACAGAGTAACATGGTTCTGACAGAGACTGGGGGCCCCAGTTTAAATGAATTCCGACCTGGACCTTTACTGAAAATCCTGCCATTCTGTTGGCAAGAATGATGTATTACTTTTTGCAAGAAACAAGTAACCTTTGCAGAATTCCACCCATCTTTCAAGGCTGGTCCCAGAATTCCCTTTGCCCGCCCACCTACCTGATCCTGATCACTTCCTAAACGGCAGCCTGGCCCACCCGGCTCCAGCATCACTTGTGGAGTGTCAGCTCCATAAATCCAGAGGGTAGGTGGGGGTGTGTCCTAACTTTCCCGAGCCTACTGTACCGAAACGGGACAGCAGAGTAGGCCAGCCTCTGTGACTTCTGCTCCCTCCCTAGCTTTTCCACCAGACCCCACATGGTCCCACCCTGGCTGTGGGAAGCAGGGTTCAGGGAGCGTGGCTCGGTGCCAGTCTCCAGAACCCTGCCCACCCTGGCGTGGTGGCAGACGTGGCTACCTGCAGCTGAGCTGCCAGTTCCTCTGAGTCCTCAAAGACCAGGCCGTTTTCTTCATGTTTCACCAGCTCATATAAACTGCAGAGAGAACCAAGGGAGCCTGAGAGCTGCCTGGAGAAGACACCAGACCCCTAGGGTGCCCACCTGGGCTCCCACCCACCCCACGCTCAAGCCAGGCTGGGGGTTGGAACAGGGGGTGTGGTTTCCGGGAGCTGGTTCTTAGATTTGGCATCTGAAGGGTATAAAGGCCTGGGGGGTGCACAGCAAAATGGCCAAACCGACTCGAGGAGGGAGTCTTAAGGAGGGTTTGCACCTTCTGTGCTGGATGCTCTTCAAGGGCTGAAGAATGATTTTTGCATGTTTTTCTTAATTCCATGGCCATGGAACAAATAAAGGCAACCCCCTGGGGACTGGTTCAGCACATAAAAGATGACTTTTCCAGGGCTCCAGATTTGATCCCGACATTCCCTAAGCTCAGCTCACACGAGGGGCTCGCATCCCTGAATCGCATCCAAGGGCCGGCTCCTGAGCAGGGGCCAAGGGCTCAGCTGCTGCTTCTAGAATCTCCACTAACGCCACCCTTCCAAACACCCGTCTATGCTGGGTGGAGTGAGGCCACAGCATGACACTCATTTAACTGATTCAAACCCACCACGTGAGCTTGGCCAAAAGGGACATGGTGGGAGAGAAGGAAACAAAGAAAACCCTGTAAGCCTGCAGGCAATTCCCACCAATCCTCCTCTAGGAGCAAAAGCCCCGTGTGGAGTTCTAGTATTTCAGATGCTTTTTTTTCATATTAGGTTGGTGCCAAAGTAATTGCCATTTTAATGGCAAAAACCATGATTACTTTTGTACCAACCTAAATATAACATGAGCTCTAAATGGAAGCAACTACTTCAGTGAGGCTCAGCCCAGCCACAGTAACCGCAGGGCTCCTCCTCATGGCCTCCAGTGTGTGCTGGACTGACCGAGGGGCAGGGCCTCACTGTGGGCAGCTCGCTCTGCACTGCTTCCCCCTCAGCGGTGGATCTGCGAAGCTATCCCCAGAAAGATTCGGGTTCTGCTCCCACCACTTGAAGTTCACGGCACACGCAGGCAAACAGCACCTGAACATGTCCACCACCTTCATGGGCAGGTCCAGGCCACTGGAGGACGTGTCCAGACAGACACCCAGGTCCCCCGACCCTGCTAGGCAAGAGGGGTGGGTCAGAGCGCTGGTCTCTGCCCTGGGAACACAAATCCTCCCAGCACAGTGAGGCAACATCCGCCGAGGGGAGTGAAAATCGGATAAGGCCCCCGACAGCCCTAAGCACAAGTGGCTTAAGCTGGCCAAGCTGCCACATGGCCTGGCTGGGACATCTGAAAATGTAAGCTGACACTTTTTCTACGTAACCACAATTTGGTTTTTTTGTTGTTGTTTTGTTTTGTTTTGAGACAGTCTCACTCTGTCACCCAGGCTGGAGTGCAGTGGCACAATCTCAGTTCACTGCAACCTCCAACTCCCAGGTTCACCTCCCGCCTGTAATCCCAGCATCTTGGGAGGCCAAGGCGGGCAGATCACCTGAGGTCAGGAGTTCAAGACCAGCCTGGCCAACATGGTGAAACCCCATCTCTACTAAAAAAAAATACAAAATTAGCAAAGTGTCACGGCAGGTGCCTGTAATCCCCAGCTACTCAGGAGGCTGAGGCAGGAGGATCGCTTGAACCCGGGAAGGCAGAGGTTGCAGTGAGCCAAGATTGCACCATTGCACTCCAGCCTGGGCTACAAGAGCAAAACTCCATCTCAAAATAATAATAATAATAATAATAAACCACAGCACACCCACCACAAACCAGCCGTCAGTGTGAAAATAAGGCCAAATAGCTTAACATTTCTAAACACTAGCTGGGGCCAGGCTTGATGGGTCACGCCTGGAATCCCAGCACTTAAGGAGGCCAAGGCGGTAGGATCACTTGAGGTCAGGAGTTCAAGACCAGCCTGGCCAACATGGTGAAACCCTGTCTCTACTAAAAATACAAAAATAAGCCAGGTGTTGTGGCGGGCTCCTGTAATCCTCTAATCTACTCGGGAGGCTGAGGTGGGAGAATCGCTTGAACCCAGGAGGCGGAGGTTGCATGAACTGAGATCGTGCACTCCAGCCTAGGCAACGGAGCGAGACCGTCTAAAACAAAGGCTAGCTGGAAAATCCTGCCCGGAAAAGGCCCTCAGCCTCCAACTGCTCTGCTCACTCGAAGCTGGAAGATGCGGCTCTAGAGATGCATCAGGACAAAGCCACGACTCCCCACTTGGAGAAATCAACGGGGAAAGAGACGGAGGCAAAGGAGAACCATCTCACTGGGAGAGGCGACGCTGTTTGACACATCGTCCCTGTACCTCCCAAAGCCACTGGCCTCCCACACCTGGGCAACAGTGGCCCCAGCCCCAGGCCCAGCCCTCCTGCAGGAAGGAAGAGGACTGAATGGAGGGCGTGGCAGGCGGAAAGGACGTGGCCTCCTCAAACCCCTTAGTAAAGGGCTTCTGGGGCCACCTGGCAGGGAGGGACTGGCACACCAGGAAGTAGCCTCCTCCCAGGAGTTCAGCCAGAGCCCAGGTCGTGTCCCCAAGTGGCCTCGAGAGCCACCTTTTCAGAAAAAGTACATCCCGCCCACCCCTCTTCCCCCTGCTTAAGGCCCCGCCTCCTCCCTGAGCCTCCTGCTGGCCTCTCACCTAGAAGCGGGGGTAGTCCTCGGCCCTCCAGCCAGGGGGTGCAGACCTGGATGTGCTGGAAATGCTTCTGGTGGATGAGGCGGCTGTAATACTCCCTCAGAGGCCCTTTGCCTTCACAGAGAAGAGCAGACACTGCCATGGACCCATCTCTGTCCCTGCCACATGGCCCCAGGCCCAAGACACTCCCCCCTAGGAGGGATGCCTTTCCCAGAAGCTCCACCCCTCAGCAGTTCCAGTCAGGCCCCATCCGGGCCCTTCCAGAAGCAACCCAGGAGCCCCCAGACCTGTAGGGGTGTGTGCACCCTGACCCCTGACACATAGCCCTGCACCTGGCAAGTGCAGGCAAAGTGAATCTTAGATACATTCGTTAATATTTTAAGCTTAAACTTCATACAGTTCAACGGAAATATCCCGTGACCTGAAGTTCTCATTTCCCTGCATTCCAGACAGGACATTTTCTTTCGTCCTTATCTCAGTAAGTACTGAGTACTGTGAGAGGAACAAGTCAGTCTCTTTTGTTTCTGATTCCCCAGAGCCTGTGTCTTGCTGGGCACATAGGAGATAGCAAGAGTCACAATCTATGTGAATTATTGAATTGACGCTTCCTCGGTTCACAAAAATTGGCTGTCATCAGTGTGACATCAGTATGACAGAGTGTGTGTTTTTTGTTTTTTGAGATGGAATTTTGCTCTTGTTGCCCACGCTGGAGTACAGAGGTGTGATCTCGGCTCACTGTAGCCTCTGCCTCCCAGGTTCAACCCATTCTCCTGCCTCAGCCTCCCGAGTAGCTGGGACTACAGGCACGCGCCGCCATACTGCGTGAAGTTTTTGTATTTTTAGTAGAGGCGGGGTTTCACCTTGTTGGCCAGGACGGTCTTGATCTCCTGACCTCGTGATCCGCCCTCCTCGGCCTCCCAAAGCGCTGGGATTACAGCCGTGAGCCACCGCGCCTGACCAAATGTTCTGATGAAAACTCTTGAGTCCACCTAAGCTAAGGACAGGAGTTATAGCTTACATGAATTTTAAAACAAGACCCACCGATTCGAGTAAGCAATTATTCTCTTGAAGGAGAAAAGTCAGAAAACATAATGATGAAATCACGAGGACCTAACTGGCCGGTGGAACTATTTTCTGCTTATGAACTGTCAACTTTAATTTCATTTCCAGATGGCATGGTCTCAGCTGTTACATAGCGTTTATAAATGTTCTAAATCAAGGGAATTTGTATCAATCTATTCAAATCAAATAAAATATTTGAGTTCTTAATTTCCTTTAATTAGGATAACCTTTTTCTTCAAGTGAAGAGAATGGTTTTCTTACAGAGTTTCCTTCAGAAAAGATAGGCTGTATTTTCTAGCAATTACGAATTTCTTAAATATGATGAGCTGGTTCTTGGAACATTCTTGAATCTAGTATCTCTAAGGCAGGTGTGTACAGGAAGAAGTGAATAACACAGAAATCAATGATGAAAGCATTAGAAGACAATGGAGTTTGTCAGAACTGCAAAATATTGCTGAGTGTGGGTTTCTCTGAAATCTGAAAACATTACTTGTGAATTGCCTCTATGCAATATGCAGACACAATGCCGGGTGTTCGTTTCCTTGTTTCTGATTTTTCAATCCTCTTTTCTAGGCAAAAGGTGTCCAATCTCCACAGACCCACAGAATCTAACAGATGTCTCTATATTCCTCCTCCTAGAACCTCAGAGAATCCAGAACGCCAGCCGGTCCTTGCTGGGCTGTTCCTGTCTGTGTGCCTGGTCACGGTGCTGGGAAACCTGCTCATCATCCTGGCCATCAGCCCTGACTCCCACCTCCACACCCCCATGTACTTCTTCCTCTCCAACCTGTCCTTGCCTGACATCGGTTTCACCACCACCACGGTCCCCAAGATGATTGTGGACATCCAGTCTCACAGCAGAGTCATCTCCTATGCAGGCCGCCTGACTCAGATGTCTCTCTTTGCCATTTTTGGAGGCATGGAAGAGAGACATGCTCCTGAGTGTGATGGCCTATGACCGGTTTGTAGCCACTTGTCACCCTCTATATCATTCAGCCATCATGAACCCGTGTTTCTGTGGCTTCCTAGTTTTGTCTTTTTTTTTTTTCTTCTCAGTCTTTTAGATTCCCAGCTGCACAACTTGATTGCCTTGCTAATGACCTGCTTCAAGGATGTGGAAATTCCTAATTTCTTCTGTGACCCTTCTCAACTCCCCCCTCTTGCATGTTGTGACACCTTCACCAATAACATAATCATGTATTTCCCTGCTGCCGTATTTGGTTTCCTTCCCATCTTGGGGACCCTTTTCTCTCACTATAAAATTGTTTCCTCCATTCTGAGGGTTTCATCGTCAGGTGGGAGGTATAAAGCCTTCTCCACCTGTGGGTCTCACCTGTCAGTTGTTTGCTGAGTTTATGGAACAGGCATTTGGGGGTACCTCAGTTCAGATGTGTCATCTTCCCTGAGAAAGGCTGCAGTGGCCTCAGTGATGTACACGGTGGTCACCCCCATGCTGAACCCCTTCGTCGACAGCCTGAGAAACAGGGCTATTAAAAGTGTCCTGTGGTGGCCGCACGAGAGCACAGCCTAATCTCAATATCTTCTTATCTGTTCCATTCCTTCTGTAGTGTGGGTTAAAAAAGGCTGCAAGGTCAAATAAGAATGATATTACAGGGTGAACACCCACTGTGACATTAGGAGTAATACCTCCCTAGGATATAAAATATACTGTCACGACCACGGTGAAACCCCGTCTCTACTAAAAATACAAAAAATTAGCCGGGCGTGGTGGCGGGCGCCTGTAGTCCCAGCTACTCGGAGAGGCTGAGGCAGGAGAATGGCGTGAACCCAGGAGGCGGAGTGCTTGCAGTGAGCCGAGATCGCGCCACTGCACTCCAGCCTGGGTGAAAGAGCGAGACTCCGTCTCAAAAAAAAAAAAAAAATACTGTCACAGAGTATACACACATGGGGTACGACCACTGTGATATTAGAAGCAATATCTCCCTAAAGTATGATGAAGAATATCACAGCGTGTGCACACTGTGTGATATGAGGAGTAATAGTTACCCTGGATATTACGACTAATATCAAGGGTGTACACACACGAGGGACGCGCACTGTGATATCAGGAGTTGTATCTCTCTAGGATATTACGAATCATGTCACGGGGTATACACTATATGTGTACATCCACTGTGATCTTTGAAGTCATGTCTCTCTATGAGATGACAAATAATATCAAAGGGTGTACACCCCTGTGACATATTAGGAGTAACATCCTTCTAGGGTATTACAGATAACGTCACAGGGTGAACACCTTTTGTGACATTTTGTACACGCTTTGTGACATTAAAAGGAACATCCTCCTAGGATATTATGAATAATAACACAGGCGGTGTACACATATGGTGTACACCGCCTGTGTCATCGGAGTAACATTCCCCTAGGATATTACGAATGATATCACAGCAGGTGTACACACATGGTGTACATCCCATGTGACGTTAGGAAGGGCATGCCCCTAGGATATTAGGAATAGTATCACAGGCATTGAATTCTCATGATATACACCCCCGGTGACATTAAAAATAACATCCCCCTTGGATATGACAAATAATATGACAGGGAGTACACCCCGTGTGACATTAGGAGTAACATCCCCCGAGGATATAACGAATCATATCAGAGGGTGTACATGCATTGTGACCTTAGTAGACACATCGCTTTAGGATATTACAAATAATATCACTGGGTGTACACACATTGTGACATTAGTAGTAACATCCCGCTAGGATATGACGAGTCATATCACGGTGTACACTCCCGTGTCAATACTAGCAACATTTCCCTAGGATATTACGAATAATATCACAGGAGGTACAGCCCCTGTGATTGACGAGTAACATGTCTATAGAATATTACAACTCATATCACTGTGTGACTCTGTGTACACCCCGTGTGACTTCAGGTGTAACATCCACAAAACTATGACGAATAATATCACAAGGTGAACATGGCCTGTGACCTGAGGACTAACGTAGTTTTAGGATATTATGAATGATGTGACAAGGGGTACACACCCTGTGACGTGAGGGGCAATATCCGTCTAGGATGTTAGGAAGAATATCACACGGAACACACCGCGTGGGACATTAGGTTATTAAGAATAATATCAGAAGGTGTACACGCATTGTGACATTAGTACTAATATCCCTCTGGTACACTATGAATAACATCACAGGGTGTACATCCCTGTGACATTAGAAGTAACATCCCCCTAGAATGGGATGAATAATATCACAGGAGGTACCCACCCTGTGACTTTAGGAGTATCACCACCCTGGAATATGAGGAATACTGTCCCAGGGTATTAGCCCGTTGTGACTTGAGGAGTAACATCCCGCTGGAATATTACGAATAATATCACAGTGTGTACATCAACTGTGATATTAGGAGTCCTATTAATTTTTAAGATATTAGATATAGTATCACAGTAGGTGTACACAAATAGTGTGTACACACACTACATAGTAGGTGTGTACAGGGTAGGTGCACACACCTACACACTACAGTTGGTGTATTACATCAGGCTCCACGTAGCATGATGGTTCAGACAAGCCACTGCTGCCATCACTCCTGCCTCAGCCTCTAGAGTATCTGGGACTACACGCGTATGGCTAATTAAATTTTTTGTTGTTGTACAGATGAGGTCTTGCTATATTGCTCAGGCTGTTCTCGAACTCCTAGGCTCAAGCAATCCTCCTGCCTCAGCCTCCCAAAGCACTGGGATTACAGACATGCACCACCATGCCCCGCCATATATCATCTTTTCATATTAAATTTTTAAAATTATATATTCAGAAATGACTCCTTAGAGGATCAACCTGCACTGTCACAATGATGCTAATTGAGACTGAGAATCTATTCAGTGGTTCTGCAGAAAGCATCTAAAGAGTAGGCCATTCCGCTGAAAGCACCTTATCAGTAGTTTCTGAGGTATTAAATTTTCTTGCAACAAAAAACAGATGCTTGTTTAAAAACTGATTTAGTAATATAAGTGAAGAATTTACATATATAGAGAGAGACACACCCACACTATGTATATATATTTAAATAGGCCAATATATTTCCATTGGTGCGTTTGTGTGTGTATAAATATATATATACACATGTATATATGTTTGTATATGTTTATACACACACATACACTAATGGAAATATATTAGCCTTATCACTTGACTAATTATATGATAAATGATCTTATTGCTTATAATTTTTAACTCTGAAATTTTTTTCTATTGCACCTTCCGTACAACTTATTTTTTAAAAAATTGGCAAATATTTTTTCCTTATTGCTTTAAGTATCTAAAAGTTCTGTCATCAATTAGTGCTTCTAACCACACTAGTTGCTATCTTTTTTTTTTTGAGACAGAGTCTCGCTCTGTTGTCCAGGCTGGAATGCAATGGCACAATCTCGGCTCACTGCAACCTCCGCCTCCTCGGTTCAAGCAATTCTCCTGCCTCAACCTCCCAAGTAGCTGGGATTACAGGCGCCCGCCACCGTGCCCAGCTAAGTTTTGTATTTTTAGTAGAGACAGGGTTTCACCATGTTGGCCAGGCTGGTCTCGAACTCCTGACCTCAGGTGATCCACCCACGTCGGCCTCCCAAAGTGCTGGGATTACAGGCATGAGCCACCGCGCCCGGCCTAGTTGCTATCTTCTTATATGCCTGTCCTACATGTCAAATTCTTCCTTTTTTTCCAGGTGTAACTCAGATGCCTTCACTTAACTAGGAGAACTCGGAACTTCAGAGCACTTTCCTTGTACTTCACTTATGACACTTAAGGGAGATAACTGAATTAAATACATGAACAATCTTCTGAGTATTATTACTGGTATCTGGCAGTTTAGAGAGATTTAAGCTCCAAGACCTAGGCTGACCACTGAACAGAACTGAAGTAAATGCCGTTTAAGAAGGGATATGGGATAAAGATGGTTAGATTGAGCAAATGTCATTGCCTTTTCTTCCTCCCCAAACTTCTCCCACCAAAAAGAAAAAAAAAAAAAGACAAAGAAAATGAAATAATGGCATTGTGCAACCAAAATCTCAATTGACCAATGCTTTTGAGGACTTTCTGAAAGATAAAAACAGGATCTGATATATAAGCCCTGCGGAAAACATGGCTTTGCAGAAATGAGGAGAGGAGGTCAAATGGGAGTAACCACAGGGAAGCCGCAAAGTAGGAGCAGGTCTTGGAAAATGCCCTTGTGGAGGCTGCGCTTCAAACAGCTGGATCGTGTGACCCTCTCTCCCACTTAGGCTGAGCAGGAGGCGGCAGCAGCAGTGGTTCACAGGCCAAAGCCCTGAGTGTGGGCCTTGGGCCAGAGAAGACCCACAAAACCTTCGGTAGCTACAGCTCCCCGATAAGATGAGGAGCCCTTTTGCACAGAGAGCGAGCTCCTGGCTTCCCTCATGTGGTAGCATGAGTCAGCGTTCCGCACGATCGACATGGGCTACCTTTGACTGAACCAGTCTCACATAGATGGTCCTAGAGGACAAAGGCATTCTCAAATGACAAAGCAGTGAATCGAATCTGAGAAATTTGAGGAACATTAGCACCCTAAACAAGACAACGAAATAACCTTAGATTTGAGGATGTTGCAATCCCCCAAAAGATCCGGGAATCTAAAAAATGTTCCTCAGACAGCCCCTGTCACCACGGAAGCATTTGATAAAGTTTGCTGAGTCAATGAGTGAATCATGCAAATAAAAGTGATAGACGTGAGCTCAACAGGAGAATGAATGCAGATACAAAATGAATTAATGAGGTGGAGGGTTAAGTTTGATTCCTTTTGAGGACACAATGCAGAGAGAGAGCAAAAAACTAAAAGTATCAGAGAAAATTAGAGACATGGAGGATAGATACAAAGTTTTAACATCCATCCAATAGAAGTTTCTTAAGGAGAGTAGAAGACATGTAGATAATACAAGCTAATTTACTCAGAGCTCAAGACTAATAAAATATTCTACTTGCTTTCTTTGGGATCAAGCTCATCCATTCACTTAAAGGGGAAAAAATAAGGCAAACTTACAGAGATTGGGGACAAATAAAATGGCAGTAACTCAGTTTGGCATTGATCAGCAATGAAATGACTGGCTCAAGAATATGAATCCAAAGACATAAATTTTCTTCCCAAGCTAATGTTTAAGTGCCAGCATTTTAAAAAGGTTAAACATATTTGATAGATGAGATATTTATGACCCAGCTTCGTAAATGAACTCTGTTGTAGCCCTGCCTCCAAACAGCTTTGTGCTGTTCACCAAAATTAAATCTATCCTGAAAGTTGTTGTTGTTCACAATTTAGGATATTGAAAAAAGATACAGCTTTCATTTCAAAAGAATATATGCTTAATTTCAAAATGTGGTAGCCATCGCATTTAATCCTCAGAAAAATCCTATGAAGTAGGTACTCTGCTTGTACAGATGAGGAAACTGAAATGCAAAGTCATTAAATAATTTGTCAAAGGATCACACAGCTGATACATGGCAGAACTGACTTTCAACCTATGCAGTCTGGCTTCCCCTTATTATGACATCCAGTTAAAAACCAGCTAAGAAATTCAATGAGTGAAGGGTCTCGAAGACTGTTGACTCCTGACAATAGGCTTTACATATGAGGGGTGCATTTCACAGCTGTGGAATTAGAACATGTTTTTAAGCACGTCACCAACATTGTTAGTTGCTCAAACGAGGGTTAGCCCTATATTTTTAGTAACAGTATAAGTTGATTATCTTTTTAGAAGGAATATTTCCAAATATGTATCAAGGATCATTAAAATGTTCATACTCTTTAACTCAATTCACTATTGGAGGAATTACCTTAGGGAAATAATTTTTTAAAGATCCACAGGCATGATGATATTTTTCACAATGTCTCTAGAAAGCAAAAACTTGGAAAAATCTAATGCCTACCATAGGTAGCAAATAGAATAAACTCAAATGAGTATTGTGCAGTCATGAAAAATAACAAGAGAGACTAATGTGTGAAAACACATAATTCAAAATTGTGGTCATACTATGATTGTATGTATACAGTTAAAGATTGGAAGATAATATGCAAAAATGAAATCAGTGACATTAACAAATATTGTGTTTTTCTTTAGAAATCATCTATTTTCCTGTAGGGAAAGCTAGCCATCTAGGGCCAATCTGCTCAGTGTATAACCACACTACAATTGGGTCTTAGCATCTGAGATTGTGACTGCATAATTATGCCTTTATGAACAGTAAGGTGACATGGATAAATTCTGTTATATTTGAGGTTCATAAAAACTTGAAGTCCTCCAACTGGAAACAGTACAACAGTAAAGAATGGTGACATAGGTATATACCTTTAAAAATACCCTCAGTTTTTGCTATTGTGCTTTCCCTGTCTAATAATGGAACCACAAAGAAAAGTCAACATGAAAACCTATGATAACAATAAGAATGTTAAACCAGAGGAATCGGAATATTCTTAAAGTTAACATTGTTTTATATAATTGGCACGATGTAAAAAATAAAAAGAACTGACTTCAGAAGGCTGACAGTTTTACAAACAAACTACCACCATAGACTTCAGTGTGTTCTTTCTCTAAGTACCTATATTTTCAGAGACTTTAAGCTACAGCAAGGATAGTAAAAGAACAAAGTTTAAATCCTGGCTCCCTTACTTACTAGCTGCTAGGGGTTGGGTAAGTCTTTTCATACATATGAACCTTAGTTTCCTCTTCTTCAAAATGGAGATTAGAGACAACGTATATAAAATATGCAGCAGAATAGTAGATACACAAAAGAGAAATGGCCATTACTATTTTGACAAAATCAGTAACAATGAACCTCTAAAAGTGGACTCCTATGGAATCATTAAGCAAGTGCACTTAGGAAGGGTAGGGATACAGAGGTGCCTAAAGGAGAGAAAGTTCTATACTCTACAACCTGGAATTTTTAAAAACCTCTACAATAGAAAAGCAAAGAAAAGAAAATTCGACCTGACATTGCTGACTGACACTATTCTCTTTAGCCATTCGATTTGGCATTCACTGGGCAGATCTTTGATTTATCCTGAAAGAAGAACAGAAAGCAAGAAAGCTAGGGAAAACACAATCGTTATTACATAGTGTAGTCAAAATTCTTATTTATAAGACAAATGGGAGAATTGTCATTGCTTTCAGGGGGTTGCTGCAATTCTTTAAATTATTTAATGTGGCAATGATTAAAGCTTTGTCCATGAGTTGAACTAAGAGGAGTGGAGAAATTTGAGGCTTGAATTCAGGTTTACTTTCCATTTACGTAACTTCTGCTGTCTTAGGAATCTCTATTGGGGAAGTTAAGTAACAAATATTGCCTTCCTCAATCAGAGTTAGAATACAAAGCTGAATTTATTACTATACTTTCCCTGGGTTCCAGAAGCCATCGGCTGTTATCAGCTATCAAGAATTTCATTTGGCTACGTGCGGTGGCTCACACCTGTAGTCCCAGCACTTTGGGAGGCCAAGGGGAGCAGATCACCTGAGGTCAGGAGTTCGAGACCAGCCTGGCCAACATGGTGAAACCCTGTCTCTACTAAAAATGCAAAATTAGCCAGGCATGGTGGTGGGCACCTGTAATTCCAGCTACTTCCGAGACTGAGGCAGGAGAATCGCTTGAACCGAGGAAGCAGAGGTTGCTGTGAGCTGAGATTGTGCCACTGCACTCCAGCCTTCGCAAAAAGAGCAAAACCCCATCTCAAAAAAAAAAAAAATTTCATCCGGGTCTGCATGGATCCTAAGGAGAGAATCTGTGGATTCCAGGTACTTGCATAAGGCTTACCTGTAGTACCCACCCTGCTTTGCTAGTTATGCACGGGATATTTACCTATTCGCATTTCCCAAACCCTGTACTGGGGTCTCTGGGAAAATTAAAGGTGTAAGTAGGAACCAGATTCTCAAAGTGTTTACTTTCTAGAGATAGGGAAAATGTTTGCAAAACTCTTCCTACTTTGAATGTTCTCATTCAGAAGATAAGTACATCTGTGCCTTCCTTTATAATGTAAACAACAAGGATTTCCAAATTTATAATTCCAACTCAGATCTTTCTCCAGAAGACCAGAGCCACATATTTATATTACCTCTGAATAGATCCAGTTGAATGTTTCACACATCCCTTAAACTTAACGTAGCTAAAAACACACAGGCTCAAAACATGTTCACTTTCCTGGATCAGTGATATCCCCATCCATCTAGAAACTCTGTAGTTACATTTCACCATTTTCTCTCATTTCCTCACCATCATGTCAATTTTCTTCCTAAATCTCTTGACTCTGCCATTTTCTCCCCATTATCTATTTCCTAGTCTTAAGGAAGAGGGATGATCTACCAATGGGGCAGGTGTGCCTGGAAACATGCAAAGCTTTCTGAGGGACAGGTGGACATGTATAGTTTTAAGGAAATCCATTTTCATATTTAATTTCTATATGTAATTTCTCCTAAAATTGGTCTGCTTGAGAAATCACCTGTGGTGGGAGGAGAGGTACCCAAGCTCACTTTCCCTCTCAAAATAGGTTTTCTTTCAAAGGAAGTGTATATATCTCCCATCTATTTGCAATCCTATGAAACTTTCAAACCGTCACATAAAGGAACAATTCGAAATACTGATGTTGGTGTTGAGAAAGTGAATTACTCTAATAACTGGATTTTAAAAATTATTTGCAAATCAGGTGATTTCCAATTCTGTGCTTTCCCCAGAATTGAAAGAGGCCTGACTTGTCAGCTTATGGGTCATTAAAAGTTATACTTAGTGATGTAACTCCGTGATTTTTGGCATGTAACTCAGAAGGAGTACAAAGGGTTAACTGCCATTATTATATCAAAACTTCCTCCATTTCCATATACTTATGCTTCAACTACTCATAAGTATTCTTAGTGCTTAATTATTTAAAAATGAGCCAGGCACAGTGACTCACAGCCGTAATCCCAGCACTTTGGGAGACCAAGGCAGGTGGATCACCCGAGACCAGGAGTTTGAGACCAGCCTGGCCAACATGGCTAAATCCCATCTCCACTAAAAATACAAAAATTAGCCGGGAGTGGTGGCAGGCACCTGTAATCCCAGCTACTGTGGAGGCTGAGGCAGGAGAATTGCTTGAACCCGGGAGATGGAGGTTGCAGTGAGCCGAGATGGCACCACTGTATTCCAGCTTGGGCAATAGAGCCAGACTCCGCCTCAAAAAAAAAAAAAGTTTAAAAATAAAAAAATAAGAAATATAATTGCTAAATAGCTAAGGAATCTTGCATCATCCAGTCAATACATAAACTATATTTATCCTGGGATACATGAATTAATTGGAAAAAAGCCCTCCATCAATTTCATTAGCAAATGCCCTACTAATAAATATTTACTTTTTATGTCTCAGTTATCAAAATGCGGCTGGGTGCGGTGGCTCATGCTTGTAATCCCAGCACTTTGGGAGGCCGAGATGGGCGGATCACTTGAGGTCAGGAGTTCAAGACCAGCCTGGCCAACACATCTCTACCAAAAACACAAAAATTAGTCGGGTGCAGTGATGGATCCCTGTAGTCCCAGCTACTGGAGAGACTGAGGCAGGAGAATTGCTTGAATTTGAGAGGCAGAGGTTGCAGTGAGCCAAGGTTTTGCCACCGCACTCCAGCGTGGGTGATGGAGTGAGACTCTGTCTCAAGGAATAATAATAATAATAATAATAATAATAATAATAAAATAAATAATCAAACTTTGTAGTGTGTTTATAGAACTTTATGTGTTATCAACAGTTATCATGAAAACTCAATCCAGAGGAAAATTTTAATACTCTTAGAGCTTTATTGTCTAAGAAATAAAATTTCATATATATTTGTGTGTATATATATACTTTTGTTGAAGAGAAATATATCATGAACATTCAAAGACTTTGAAGTAAAATATATGACCATAACATTTTTGGACGAGAAGTGGAATAGAAATAGAAGCTAAAGGATAGAAAGGAATAAAGGATATAAAGATTAAATAAGATATTGTATATTTTCAGTTGGTAAGAATAAAATTGCTATCATATTTATTCTATTGGATACATTTAAAATAGTTTTACACTGTTTCATCTTAAAATTCCAATTGTTATGACAAACTGAAAATAACATGTTTTGCCATTATTTAAACTTATGATAAAAATATATGCTTCAACTTAAAAACATGCAACGACGAACACAGTTTTTCAAATATTTTTACGGGATTCATGAGCAAAATGTTTGAAGACGACGTATTTAGACTATCTCGTCTTGCCTGAATTATTCTGGCAGTCTCTCCAGCCACATCATTTACCCTCTTTGCCACCTCAAGAATAATCTCTCTAAAACACTGATCTAATCCCGTCCCCCTGCTTAACACCTTGTGATGGTCCCTGTCAAAGGAAGGATGAAGTCTAACCTTGGGCTGTGTCCTCGGCCTACAGTGTTTCCCAGCTTCTTACTCCACTTTTGTCTCAACTACCCTAAAACATAATCTCAAGGAACTTCTCACTGTTCCTCTTTGCACTGGTTCCTTCTTAGAAGCCACATTCCTTTTCTCTAAATAGTGAAATTCTATTTATCCTCCAAGACAGAACTAAAAAAATCACATCCCCTGTCAAATAAATACCTAACCTCTCAGGCAGCATAAAATCTCTCTCCACTCTGCCTCCCAGCATTTGCTTCCTGTCTTGATTATACTATTCATCAGATATTGTAATTATTTTTACAAGTTTTGTGTTATTCACCCAAATTTCTTTTAGGGTGTTCTTATCGCTCTATGTAATATGAATGAGCAGAAATTAAAATTTAAGAAACAAAAACAGAACAATAATATATAACACTTACATCAGGAAAATCTCCCGTGCTTATGTGCCTGGTAATGATATCTTCTGTGTTCTTCAAAATGCCTTTATTGCTGAGTCCTCAATGAATACTTCCCAAACCTTAATCCACTTCATACGAACGCCACTGGAATTAGTCAGGATACTGCAAGTAAGCAACATAGGTCAGACCCTCTGTATTAGTCAGGGTTCTCTAGACGGATAGAACTAACAGGATAGATGTATATATGAAGGGAAGTTTATTAAGGAGTATCGACTCACACGATCACAAGGTAAAGTCCCACAATAGGCCATCTGCAGGCTGAGGAGCAAGGAAGCCAGTCCGAGTCCTAAAACCTCAAAAGTAGGGAAGCCGACAGTGCAGACTTCAGTCTGTGGTCAAAGATCCAAGAGATCAAAAGCTGAGGAACTTGGAGTCTGATGTTTGAGGGCAGGAAGCATCTGGCATGGGAAAAAGATATGGGCCAGAAGACTCAGCCAGTCTAGTCCTTCCATGTTCTTCTGCCTGCTTTATTCCAGCTGTGCTGGCAGCTGATTAGTTGGTGCCCACCCAGATTGAGGGTGGATCTGCCTCTCCCAGTCCACTGACTCAAATGTTAATATCCTTTGGCAACATCTCACAGACACATCCAGGAACAATACTTTGCATCCTTCAATTCAATCAGGTTGACAATATTAACCATCACATCCTCCCAAAGGCAAGGGAAGTGAAAGAAGGAAGAGAGGGAGAGAGTTGGAGAGAGAGGGAAGGAAGAAAAAAGGAAGAGAGGGAGAGAGAGAAGGAGGAAGAAAGGAAGAAAGGGAGGAGTACGTATGTATGTTGGTTTCGTTTCCTGGGGTGAATTTTACTGTCAGCAACAAACTGAGTATGGAGATGAACAATGATGTAGCAACATTCAGAGCAAATCACTGTTGAACAGCTTAACATGCTGAAATACATTTAAGCAAGGACAATAAAAGAAAACAAAATCCTTTGCAAGCCAGAGAGTGAAAGCAAAATATTTCTTTAGTTCCAAGAATATTTCCACATCAGCAGAGTTAGAACAGACCCATGAATTACCTCTTGTATTCAAATAGTGAATCCCCAAACCGCGTAGTCAATGCAAATGAAAACAGGCATGCAATCGGTACCATGAGTTGAGTACCTCCTAAGTACTAAGAGTACAGGCACCATACACACATATGTCTGTAGACATATAGATATACATATCTGTTGCTCCTGAAGGTCTAAAGCCAAGTTGATTTTTGTTCTGTTAAATGATCTAGATGTTTACTGAGAAGTCCTATTTTAGAAAATCTTTCAAGTTGAATAATTTATTAGGGCCCAAGGTTGAACATTATAGTGCAATTTTCCTAGGTATATGGTGGACCCTCTCAATTATTCTCAGTTATTATCTTCTATTGATTTTCTTTCTCTATCTTAAGTATCTCTCACTTTACACCTTTTCATTTTGTTTTCATTCTCTAAGCTATTTTCATTCCTTTCCTCAAAGTCTTTTATTATACTTTCATTTAAATCTATTCTTCTTTGAGTATCATGGAATTAAGGCCTGATTTCTAAGATAATTTTCTTTTCCTTTACCTCCTAATTCAGGTCAACTTTGATTTCACATATTCCTGGGTTTGCTCTTTTCTATCATGAATTTTTAATGTCTGATTAAAAATGTTCTTTAATTTTTTTCAAACACTACTTATTAAATTCATGTCAGAGTATTGTAGTATTGTTTCCCTCTGCTTCATAGGTTTCTTAAAAATTAATTTTATTCCATGACATTAAAACGAGATGAAGATATCACAAGAAAAGAAAAACTACAGACCAACGTCCCTTATAAATAATACTCGACAAAATACTAGTGAACTGAGTTCAGCATCATATAAAAAAAGCTCACTCACTACGGTCAACTGGGATTTATCGCAGTAAAGTAAGGTTGTATTTACATATGAAAATTGGTCAAGGTAGTACATCATATTAATATAATAAAAGTTAAAAATTACACAATTCTATCAATAAAGATATAAAAAGCATTTGACAAAATCCAACACCCCTTTTATGATAAAAACACTTATAAAACTAGAAATAGAAGAGAACTTCCTTAACTGGATAAAGTTCATCTATAAAACCCACAGGTAACATTATATTAAATGATGCAAGTCTGAAGGCTTTCCCCTAAGTTCAGGAACAAGGCAAGGATGTCCACTCTTGGCATATCTATTCAACATTGTACTGGAGTTTCTAGCTAGGGAAATTAATGAGAAAAAGAAATAAAAGGCATTCTGATTGTAAAGAAAGAAGGAGAATTAGCTGTGTTTATGATGACATGATCTTATATACAGAAAACCCTTAAAAAATCAAAAACAAAACTTAGAGCTAATAAACAAGTTCGGCAAGGTTTTAAGATACACAAGATCAAAATATTAAAATCAGTTGTATTTCTATATGCTAGTAATAAGCAATCAAAAAATTAACTTAATAAAAGCTTCCATGTACAATAGTATTGAAAAGAATATAATAGTTAAAAGGAATAAATTTAACCAAAGAAATGTAAGGCTTTTAAACTAAAAATTACAAAACATTGAAGTAAATGAAGACTAAATGAATGGAAAGATGCCCAGTTGCCTTGAATTGGAAGACTTAATATTGTTAATAATGCAATATTCCCCTTATTAATTTGCTGATTTAATGCCATCCCTATCAAACTTCTATCTTTTCTGCAGAAACAGACAAACTGATCCTAAAATTAATGGACATACAAAAATAATCATAAAAAAAGAACAATGTTGGAAGACTCACACTTCTTGACTTTAAAGCTTACCACTAAGCTACAGTAAAGACAGTGTGGCCTGGAAATAAGAATAGATATATAAGTCAATGGAACACAACTAAGAGTTCAGAATTAAGCCCTCCCATTAAGAGCAACTGATTTTCAATGAAGGTCCAAGTCCATTCAATGGAGGAAAGAATCATTTTTTCAACAAATGGTCCTGGAACGACTGGACATCTACAAACAAGAACATGAATTTGTACCTCTACCTCACACTATACACAAAAATTAACTCACAATGTCTCAAAGCCCTAAATGTAAGAGCTAAAACTGTACAATTTTTAGAGTAAGACACAGATGTAAGTGTTCATGGCCTTGCATTAGGACATGGTTTCTTAGATATGAAAATAAATGCACAAGCAACAAAAGGAAAAAAAATAAGTTGGAATTCATCAATATGAAAAAGACTTTGTGCACCAAAAGACACTGTCGATAAAGGGAAAAGACAACTCTCGGAATGTTAGAAAATATTCCTAAATCATATAATCTTATATGGGTCTTAGTTCTGGAATAAAGAACTCTTATAACTCAACAATAAAAAAATAATAACCTGGCAAAGGGCCGGGCACAGTGGCTCATGCCTGTAATCCTAGCACTTTGGGAGGCTGAGGAGGGTGGATCATCTGAGGTCAGGAGTTCGAGACCAGCCTGGCCAAAATGGTGAAACCCTGTCTCTATGAAAAATACAAAAAGTATCCAGGTGTGGTGGTCCAGGCCTGTATTTCCAGCTACTCAGGAGACTGAGGCAGGAGAATTGCTTGAACCCGGGAGGTGGAGGTTGCAGTGAGCCAAGATTGAGCCACTGTACTCCAACCTGGGTGACAGAGTGAGACTCCGCCTCAAAAACAAAACAAAACAAAAAACTGGGCAGAGGATTTGAGTAGTTATTTTTCCAAAAAGATACATAAACGGCCAATAAGCACATGAAAAGATGTTTGGCATTATTAGGCATCAGGGAAATACAAATCAATACCATAATGAAATACCTCTTCACACCCACTATGATTGCTGTAAAAATAAAACAAAACAACAACAACAACAACAACAAAACTCCGTGGAAAATAACAAGTTTTGCTGCGAATGTGGGAAAATTGGAATCCACATAGCCTGGGAGTGCAAAATGGTGCAGCTATTTTGGAAAACAGTCTAGAAGTTACTCACAAGGCTAGACATAGTTATCCCATGACCCAGGAATGTATTCCTATGTAAATACTGAGAAGAGGTATATACGTCTTTATGTAGACAAATTTTCATTTCTCTTGGGTAATTTTCTAAAAATGAGTTGTACATTAAGTATATGTTTAACTTCATAAAGACCTTCCAAACACGTCTTCGAAGTGGTTGTACCATTTACACTCCCTTCAGCAATGCATGACAGTTCCAGTAACTTCACATCTGCCAACACTTGTTTTGTCAGTGTTTCAAATTTTAACTATTCTAATGAGAACATAATGTTAATCCATTGGGTTTTAATTTGCGACTGCGTGATATCCACTGACCTTGAGCATCTTTGTTATGTGCTCATTATCCATTTTTTTAAATGTCGATTAAGATCTTTTGCCCATTTTTATTTGGGTCTTTTGTTATCTTACTACTGAGGTGTAAGATTTCTTTAAATATCTTGGATGTCTTTTGTAAGATACATGTGCTAAGAATATTTCTTCCTAGCCTGTGGTTTGCCTTTTATTTCTTAACAGTGTCTCTGAAAGAGCAAACATTTAACATTTTTATGAAGTCCAACTTCTTTTATTCCCTTTTATAGACTGTGCTCTTTGTGTCATATCTAAGAAAACTTTACATCTCCCCAGGTTGTAAAGATTTCTCCTGTTTTCTTCTAGAATTTTTGCTAATTTCAACTTTTTTCTTTAGATCAATCAATTTTGAGTTAATTTTTGTGTATATACCATTTTGGGGGAGTCAAGCTTTTTAAGACATAATTTACATACATTAAATCCATCCTTTTGCAGTATAGCTTTATAGGTTTTCATAAACACACACAGTCATGTTACCAGCATCAATCTCGAGATTTTCAGCAGATTAATCAACCCCCAAAAGTCCCTCCTGCCTCTTTGTTGCCAGACTCTCCCCCGTCTCTGGAAACCACTGATCTGTTTTCTATCTTTACAGCTTTGCCTTTTCCAGAATGTTGTAAATGAAGGCTTGAGCCTGATTTCTTTCACTGAGCATAATGCATTTGAGGTTCATCCATGCTTATGTATGTCAGTAACTCATTCCTTTATACTTCTGAGTAACATTCCATTATCTGCAAATACAGCATTTTGTTTGTTCATTCACCAGCTGATGGACATTTGGGTTGTTTCCAGCTTGGGCTATGATGACTAAAACTGCTTCTTACGAGTTGAATTGTATATTTCCAAAATTCATATATTGAAGTTCTAAACCCCAGTATCTCAGAATGTGAACTTACTTGGAAATAAGACCATTGCAGGTGTAATTAGCTAAGATGACGTCACAATGGAGGAAGGTGGGTCTTTAATTCAGTATGACGGGTGTCGTGTAAGAAGAGGAGAGGAGGGACGCACATGGAATAAGAAGCATGTGAAGACAGAGAGACGCATAAGGAGAAGATGGCCAGGTGAGGACAGGAGTAGAGATTGCAGTGCTGCATCAACCAGCTAAGGAGTGGCCGGGGCTGCTGGAAGCTGGAACACATAGGGAGGGTCTTCCCGTAGAAGCTTCAGAGGGAGTATGGCATGGCATTACCAATTCCTTGATTTTGAACTTCTAGCATCCAGAACTGTGAGAGAATTACTTCCTGTTGTTTAAGACACCCACTTTGTGGTTCTTTGTTATGTAGCAAATTCCTACAGCATTCATTTCAGGCTGATAACAAGGATGATGATGCAAAGCCTGTGTGGAAGTGGGGCTGAAACTGGTTAAGAACAACCTTTTCTAGGTTGCAATTGATTCTAGGAACTGAAGTTGGTAGGGAATTTGCAGGTAGAGATAAAGTTGCCTAAAATGGGGAAAGTAGAGACTCAGGGACAAATCAGATCAGACTGAAAATAATTATGCCTTTGGCTCAGAGACATTTATTCATCAATCTATTTAGTATGGTTGATAGCTGTGAGACACACAGACAAGGAAACCCACACTCCTATCCCAAGTCAAAATACCTGAAAAGTTCAAGCAGCTCTTACAGAGTTACTCAATAAATACCTAATAAGTAATACCTATAGAATAACCGGGTATATGGATATAAATATGAATAAGTGATTTCATGTTACCACCAACTTGTTAAGATTTTACAAATTAAAATATCAAGGGGTTGATTTTTTAATTAGTAAGGGAGTCTACAGGGGAATAGAAATTTAATGAACTCAAAAGGCATCCATGTGTTTACTGGGATAATTCAATCTGTCCTTAATTTATTTCTACTTGTAATTTCACAGATTTTTAAGCTACCTTTGCAACATATTGCTGACAATATATGAAGGTCAGAAATCACAAATGGGAAAGATTTAGATCCCTTTAAATAAGATAGTACTATTTTTAGAGTTAGATCTTTGGTTCCAAAAATTTCTACTAGCATTTACCATTTGCTAGCACTGGGACAACTATTTGAGATACAGGTATCACCCCTCCAGAAATTTAACGTTTTAGTAGGAAAAACAGATGTGTGCACAAATATGATCAATGTGCCCTAATAGGTTGTGCTGGCTGGGAAGTAGGTGGGAGTTGTGGAGCAGATAAAGAAATGAGACTGAACAAAGACTTACTAAATAATGAGTTACATAAACACATAAGTTTGGGCAGGTAAGAAAAAAGAGTGGGGAGTGTAGGGAATGGTCCACGCAAAGGGATCAGCATGGGATTAGGGAGCCACATGGAGTTGTGTATTGCTAACAATATGGCCAAAAGGAAAGTGGGTGATGAAGGAAGTAGCTCTAGATGAGACTTGAAGTAGTGGGTAGGTGCCAGTGATTAAGGAATCACAAGGAATTCCTTTTTTATTCTTTTCTCTTTTTTTGTTTTTTAAACAGAATCTTACTCTGTTGCTCAGGCTGGAGTGCAGTGGCGTGCTCTGGGCTCACCGCAACCTCCACCTCCTGGGTTCAGGCAATTCTTGTGCCTCAGCTTCCTGAGTGGCTAGGATTACAGGCACGTACCACCATGCCTGGCTATTTTTTATATTTTTAGTGTAGACGGGGTTTCACCATGTTGGCCAGGCTGGTCTTGAACTCCTGGCCTCAAGTGATCCACCTGCCTCAGCTTCCCACAGTGCTGGGAATGCAGGCATGAGCTACTATGCTCAGCCTACAAGGAATTTCTTTTTCCTACAGAAAGCATCACTGCTCCAATATTCATTTCACCCTGATTTTTTTTTTTTTACATATATGACAACCACAAAAAGCTACATTGCATTTCACTAATCAATAGTATTCCCACATTAAAAAGTTTATAACAAAATATATTCTTAGCCAGAACAAAAACGTCAGGGCTAGTTTGATATCAAAATAGCTTTAATTAATAGATGAAATCAGTCAACCAATCAACTTTTTTTTTTTTTTTTTTTGAGACGGAGTCTTGCTCTGTCACCCAGGCTGGAGTGCAGTGGCGCGATCTCGGCTCACTGCAAGCTCCACCTCCCGGGTTCACACCATTCTCCTGCCTCAGCCTCTCTGAGTAGCTGGGACTACAGGCGCCCACCACCACACCCGGCTAATTTTTTTGTATTTTTAGTAGAGACGGGATTTCACTGTGGTCTCGATCTCCTGACCTCGTGATCCGTCCGCCTCGGCCTCCTAAAGTGCTGGGATTACAAGAATGAGCCACTGCGCCCGACCCCCAATCAACTATTTATTGAGCTTTTACTATGTATTTAACTGTGATGGTTAATTTTATATCAACTTGACTGGGCCACAGGGTGCCCAGATATTTAGCTAAACATGATGCTGAGTGTCTGTGAGGGTGTTTTTGGATAAGATTAACATTTGAGTTAGTAGACTGTGTAAAGTCAGTTGCCTTCCCTGGTGTAAGCGGACTGCATCCAATCCAACAGAGGTCTGAATAAAACAAAAAAGCCTCATTGAAGAATTTGCCATCTCAGCCAAATTCCCCAGTATAACGTAAATTTCACCTCTTCCCCTAAAGTGGCTATTACATTTATTTTTAATATCATTGATTAATTCTGCCTGTTTTTGAATTTATATAGCTGGAACCCCATGATAGGAATCCTTTTTGTGTCTGGCTTATTTCAATCAATATTATGTTGATGAATGAGCTATACTTTTAAAACTTTCCATTCTACACTACACAGTATTCCATTTTGTGAACATATCACAATCTGTTTCTTTTACTGTTGATAGACATTTGGGTCATTTCCGGTTTGCTTTTCTGTTGTTTTTGCCATTATGCATAATGCATTTGTGTACATATCTTTATGAGGACGCTATACACATTGGGGAAGTCAAAAAAGACCCTGAGTGTTACTGTGGTGGAATTGCTCTCAACTGTTGGAAAAAACCAGGAGGAATTGGTTGGGGGGCTGAGTTTTGTGCCATTTTTGGCTAAATGAATAGAAGATTGCTATGCGATGTCATCCATGGTCAGGAAGGAAACAAAAGTTTTTCATTTATGCTGTGGGCAGGTGGCAAGTCTGAGATATGTCTGTCTTTTTATTGCATGGAGTCAACCAAAAGCTTTGGAATGAGATGAATATGTATATACCTTGCACATTTTGATTAAGTCAGCTTAATGTCCATAATCTAAATATGAATTTAGAGTTTAGATGATGGAGATGTTCAGACAGAAATCAGAACGTCACCGTCTCCTAACTGAGGAGAAAGAGGAATCCCTTAACAATATAAAACTTTTCTAATCTGCTCACAAAAATGCATCAAGAAACACCTGGCCAGGTGCAGTGGTTCACACCTGTAATCCCAGCACTTTGGGAGGCCGAGTGGGAGGACTGCTTGAGCCCAGGGGTTTGAGGCCAGTCTGGGCAACATAATGAGACCTCATCTCTACAGAAAATAATAATAATATGATATAATATTCTTTTTAAAAAGAAACACCTATACTTCATTTCTCCGTGGGTTAATCTGGTGATGTGTCAAATTTCCCAAATTTCTAAAAATTTATAATTAGATCTGGGTATCCAATCTTTTGGTTTCCCTGGGCCACATTGGAAGAATTGTCTTGGACCACACATAAAATACACTAACACTAACAATAGCTGATGAGCTGAAAAAAAATGTAAAAAGTTCTCATAATGTTTTAAGAAAGTTTAGGAACTTCCATTGGGCCGTATTCAAAGCCGTCCCGGGCCTGGGGTTGCACAAGCCCTAGATTAAGGTTGCTCACGTCCATCTTCTCCTGCAGAGGCTCATAAGCGTCCCCTGGTGGCCGAGAGGATCAACGGCAGGCTGAAATACCAAGATTTTCCAAGTCTGATTCTAGCCTTTTCTATTTTCTTGCACAGTCCTGACAAAAAAAAAAAAAAAAAAAAAAAAAGTAAAGAAAATAGGGCCAGGCGCGGTGGCTCACGCCTGTAATCCCAGCACTTTGGGAGGCCGAGGCTGGTGGATCACGAGGTCTGGAGATTGAGACCATCCTGGCTAACACGGCGAAAACCCGTCTCTACTAAAAATACAAAAAATTAGCCGTGCGTGGTGGCGGGCGCCTGTGGTCCCAGCTACTCGGAGAAGCTGAGGCAGGAGAATGGCGTGAACCCGGGAGGCGGAGCTTGCGGTGAGCCGAGATCGCGCTACTGGACTCCTGCCTGGGCGACAGAGCGAGACTCCGTCTCAAAAAAGAAAAAGAAAAAAATAGAAAGATTTGCTTGTAAATATTCAGACTCAGATTTCCCTTCTTGCCTTCCACTGGAAACCAGAAATATTTGAAAATGTAGTGAAGAACACTTCCCAAACCTTAAGAAGGGCTGCTCCATCAGCAGCTGCCAAGAGTTACGCTGACCTCTTGCCTCGCTCCTCGTCAGGCCCCATGCACACCAATTTAGATGGCTGTTTTTTTGCTTTGTTTTAATATGATCACAACTATAATTCACACTTTTAAAAGAAAAATAATACAGACATATAAAAAACGAAGCATGAAATGTCGTTACTTTCCCCCCCCCCATTCCTATTATCCAATCCTGTAAACAATAAACCTCTGTTCACTGTTTGGACGTGTCTTTAGACAGATAAGGCCTGTTGGAGGCTTCTTCATACTAAACTGGCAGAAAATTGGAAAAAATAATGCAGCAGGAAGCACCATCTGCTACATTTCCTGATTTGTAGAAATGCCCCAATTAATGAATTTAAAAATACCCCCACGAAGTTTCAAAGATCCAAAATGTGTAAAGATGGACACTAATGTATGAATAAATACTAAATCTCAGACTTCCTTTTGGGTATTAAACAGCACCATTTAAAGAATATATGTGAAACCTTTTCATCCCCACTACAATTTTCTACTAGTTTATACCACATTTGGTGAAAACTTTCTTGCGACTGGTGTTAAACTATATAAAGTCAAATGAGTTAATTGTCAAACTTTTTAAAATTTATTTTTGCTTTTTTGAGACAGGATCTTGTTCTGTTGCCGACTGGAGTGCAGTGGCTCGAGCTTGGCCCACAGCAACCTCCACCTCCTGGGTTCAAGTAATTCTCGTGCCTCAGACTCCCAAGCAGCTAGGACTACAGGAGTGTGCCACCATGGGTAGCTAATTTTTGTACTTTTGGTAGAGACGGAGTTTCTACCATCTTGGCCAGGCTGGTCTCAAACTCCTGGCCTCGAGTGATCTGCCCGCCTCAGCCTCCCAAAGTGCTGGGATTACGGGCATGAGCCACTGCACCTGACCCCAATTGTCAAACTTTAAGAAATTCCTTCTTATTTTTTTGAGACAGAGTCTCACTCTGTCATCTACGCTGGAGTGCAGTGGTGTGATCACAGCCAATGCTGCCTCAACCTCCTGGGCCAAGTCGTCCTCCCTCTCAGCCTCCTGAGTGGCTGGGACTACAGGCATGTGCCATCACACCTGGAGTTTTTTTTGTTTTTTTTTTTTGTAAAGATGCGGTCATTCTATACTGCCCAGGCTGGACTTGGACTCCTGAGCTCAAGTGATTCTCCCGCTTTGGCTTCTCAAAGCCCTGGGATTACAGTCGCGAGCCACTGTCCCTGGTGAAATCAAACTTTTCTAACAGTTCTCTGGTCCTAAAGACATAGGCGTCTCTGTCAGCTAATCAAATCTTACAATCCTCTCTGTTCACTACATCAGTACTACTGACTAGATACCAGTTTTAGGCTAAGGAAGATAACCGGAAGATTTTCCCTCAGTGACCCATTACCATGTTATTGTCCACTTATATCTCTTAACACTTGTGAGTTTATGTCACTGTCATTTCTGTGTTTTACCAATGATGTCTGTTATGTCTTAAATTCAAGCCATTCCTTTCCCACCCCCTTGCCTCTGCCCTTGGATCTCCAAAGGGCAATCTGAGTGCTCTGGCTACAGAGCTACCTGTGCGTGTCTGCTGTGAAGCCCCAGTTATTTCTCTGTATTCACACGTAAGATAGACACCTACTCTGTGTCCCACCAGATGCTTGGCCACAAATGTAAGCGTATTGGGCCATTCTCACATTTATGAAGAAATGCTAAAGACTGGGTAATTTATAAAGAAAAGAGATTTAATTCTGCTTCTGAGGAGGCCTCAGGAAGCTTACAATCATGGCAGAAGGCAAACAGGGAGCACGCACGTCATGTGGTGAAAGCAGGAGCAAGTGATAGAGTCGGCAGGTGCCACACACCTTTAAGTGACCAGATCTTGCGAGAACTCATTCACTTCCGCGAGGACAGCACCATGGGGATGATGATAAACCATTCATGCAAAATCTGCCTCCATGATCGTATCACCTCCCACTAGGCCCCACCTCCAACATGAGGGATCACCTCAACATGAGATTTGGGCAGGGACACACACCCAAACTATAACTAACACCAGGTTTCTGCCTGCAGGGAACTTTCATTGTAGTGGAAAAGATAAATGGAGAAGCAGGTCATTAAAAACCAGGGCCAAGGAGGGCATAGACCTGGGGTATTAGGTAAGCTCCAAAGGTGGTCACTTAATTTGTATGAAGGTTGGGTGGTGATGGAACCATAGAGATGAGTAGTGTTTAACCAAGTGAAGAGGAGAGGGAGTGAACGCTAGACAGAGGGAGATGCGTGAACAAAGGCCTAGGGTTCTTCATTGTAAAGAACAGTAACTACCAAGGAAGACAGCTATGCCTCTGCCTTTTGGGCACGAAACTCTTACATGTGATGGTTTTGCCCATCTCCTAGATGACAAGAAATTCAAATGCCGTCTGGAATTTCACCAACTTCATTGCAACTATAAGTACACATAATGTTAGATTTATCTTACAAATGCAAAGAAATGCATAAATTCACCTCTGTTCCACACTTCGCTATTGGAGAATAAATATTAGATTGCTTATTGATAAAAAGAATGTTAGGTGTTAAACATAATGAGAAGAAAAAAAATCCTTAGTAATTAATTTGTCTTCTTTGTACAATGTTTGGCGTTAAGAGCTTTAATTTTAGGGCAAACCCAGGTGGTCAAGACATGAAGATTTTATCTTTAGTAGCTGAAGAGAATAGTCTGTTTACCAATTTATACAGAATGATTGAGTGAAATGGACAAAACCATATGTTTGAGTGGTCAATGGAATTAACCAAGAGAGGAATTTGTAGGATGGTAATACTTAAATTGATAACTCATTGAGAGGCATTTTCAGATAATGTAAAGATCCTTTCTAATGGGCCAGTTCAGGAATGAGTCCAAAGCACCATTAGCACAGAAAGGACATGATTATAATTTTACAAGGAAAATGGTAATGCCATGTTAACAGGTAGATTGGGCTGTGTGGCTATTTGGAAGAGGTATATAAAGTAAATAGGGCCTGAGATTCACCAAATGTAAAAGAGCCACACAGTCTTGGAAAAGCCCATCTGAGCTCCTAATAAGGAATATAAACTTCCTTCTTTTGTGGTAATGTGTTGAATTACAGTTCCATATACTACCAATGTATTTTATGTATTCTGTGTGTGTGTGTGTGCTGGGGCTTTTCCTCCACTGGGCAGTAGCCCTACTGGAAACAATGGCTTAGCAAGATATGGGGGGAAAAAGTCAAACTTTGGGCTTACTAGGAAGGAGGCAGCATGCACTGCAGGGGATATACTAGAGTGATATACAGGCAGGGCCCTGTGATGGTGCCCTCTGCCCATCCACACTCTCCCATCTACAGCAATCCTAGAGAAAATGGCAGGAGAGACTGTTCAAACCGACTGAAATTGTTTCCAACACACAAAGGAAAAAGGGATAAAAATACAAATTAGTTCCATTTATAAAACCTTTAAAAAAAGAAAACGGAGGGAGAACGTTTGCAATCAGATATTAAAATATACCATAAAACTATAATGAATTTTAAAAACTGTAATATTGTCCTAGAATAGATAATTAGATCAGTGCAAAGAACCACACTACACACAGACCCCATTTATTATATATAGTCAATATAACCTCAAAGAGAAAAGGTTCAGTTATTCAATCTTGTGGGTAAGGAAGCTTATTCAAGCAAGAAACAAAACCCAGATAATTCTTATTACTTAATAAACACTTCTGTATGATCAGAGCTACTTTAAACAAAGTTAAAAGACAAAACTGATTAGAATAAAATACTGGTAACATGTAAGATGAAAAAGTCCCTATCCATAATATATAAATAGTTCCTATAAGGACTGGGTGCAGTGGCTCATGCCTATAATCCCAGAACTTTGGGAGACCAAGGCAGGTGGATCACCTGAGGTCGGGAGTTTGAGACCAGCCTGGGGAACATAGTGAAACCCCATCTCTACCAAAAATATAAAAAAATTAGCTGGATGGGGTGGCATGCGCCTGTAACCCCAGCTACTTGGGAGGCTGAGGCAGGAGAATTGCTTGAACCAGGGAGGCGGAGATTGCAGTGAGCCAAGATAGTGCCACTGCACTCCAGCCTGAGTGACAGAGAAAAAATCTATTTCATATAAAAAAACAAACCAAAAATAGCTCCTATAAACCAGTAAGAAAAAAGACAAATAATCTAATAAAAATGTTGAAAGAATATGAATGGCCAAATTCACAGAACAAAAAATACAAATGAAGAAAAAATAACTTCAACCCCAATACTAGTCAGGCAAATGCAGATTAAGATAAAAATTAGAGTTTATTTTTTAACCTAGTAGATTGGAAAACAATTTAAAAGTTTGTTGACATACAGTATTGGCTAAGGTTTGGAGAAATGGACCCCTACAGCTCTGCTAGTGGAAGTGCAAATTTGTGTGTCATGAGGAAAGGTCAAACTTTGAAATTTAAATTGAAAATGCTTATATTCCTTGACCCAGAAATCTTGTTTTGAGGTATATTTCTTAGAGAAACACTCAAACATCTTCAAGGAGAAGTATTCTAGGGTGTCTATTGCAACACTGTTTGTAATGCCAAAAAATATTAACTAGAAACACCTAGATATTCTGAATGGAGGAATGGGTAGTGAAGTAGGCTATTGGGTCCTACGCAATAGAGTATTATGAAGCATTTAAAAAGAACGGGCTCTGTTTCTGCTTACAAGGAAAGCTCTCCAAGAACAATTCCCAGAATAAAATGTCCCAAGTCTCTTTACTGAAGGCCTACCAAGTACTCGTCATAATAAGGGGGAAAGGCCCTGCATGGTGTGTCATCTTGAAATCACACAACACCTCTGTTTTCTCTTCTTGTTTGTCTTTCTGAAAATCATAATAGACAGAAGATTTTCCCCACTTAGATATATTCTCAGCTTCCAATTCTCTCGTCTCCTATTTCCTATCTACTTCACTTTTAATTTAATTTTAATTTGTATTTTTTTAGAGATGGAGTCTCCCTCTGTTGCTTGGCCTGGAGTTCAGTGGTGCAACCCCAGTTGACTGCAACCTCTGCCTCTCGGGTTCAAGTGATTCTCCTGCCTCAGCCTCCCACATGACTGGGATTACAGGTGCTTGCCACCACGCCTGGCTGATTTTTGTACTTTTAGCAGAGACGGGGTTTTGCCATGTTGCCCAGGCTGGTCTTGAACTCCTGACCTCAAGTGATCCGCCTGCCTCAGCCTCCTAAAGTGCCAGGATTATAGGCGTGAGCCACTGCACCCGGCCTAATTTAACAGAATTTAACTGAGCAAAGAATGATTCACAAATCAGGCTGAAAAATTAGACACAGAAACAAAATAGGTTCAGAGCAGCTCTGCGCTGCTGTGTAGTCAGAGAAAATTGATGAACAGAAAAAGGAAAATGAGGTACAGAAAAGGCAGTGAGGTACAGAAGCAGCCAGATTGGTTACAGCTCAGCATTTACCTTATTTGAACGTGGTTTGAACAGCTGGCTGCCTGTGATCAGCCAAAACTCTGTGATTGGTATATGAATACGAATATTTCACTACCCATTCTTCTGAGCATCTAGGTGTTTTCTATTCACACATTCATTAGGTGTCAGGTTTGTAAAACAAAAATAAAATTCTAAGGTCCTCCCAACCGGCTGAATAGACTTCCTCCTCAGCCAAGACTATTTTAAAATTTAATCTGAGAGACTATTTCAGGACTTGCCGGGAAGTGGGGATCAAATATGCCTCATGATACCTGTCAGGCATTAATATCAATGCAGACTTTAAGTCTGATAAGAAACATTTTACAATCTCATTTCTAAATGCACTTCTTAAAGTGCAGTATTGTCCACCTGGAATATTCCACTGTGATTTTAAATCATCTTTAGTAAGATTTTGACAGTTTTGTAAGCGTTTGCTGCTTCCAGGGACTCATATGTATCCATGTCAATGTAGGCATAGCTGCAAGGTGGAGTGTACTAAGCTCTTCAGAAATTGAGGGTTTCATTTTACATTGAATCTTGCCTTTGGCTCTCAGATCCCCTTGATCAACTTTGTCATTGATTTTCCCTACTAAGCATGTAAGAAAAAGAAACAAAGGGTGACGGAATACAGAAATCCCTGCGAATTTCCAAAAGCCACAGTTCACAACCCCCCTGCAATGTTGTCATTTACTGCCAGTTCCTGTCTGACCCAATCAGACATCTGAGGTCTCTAACTGGATCCAGGCTAGTTAATTCTTGGATCCAATCTGATACTGGACCCAGTCCAGTTTCTGTCACAACTTCTGAATGCAGTTTGGATAAAAAATTTGCTCAAACAAACTCAGACAGCTCAAATCATAAATCCGCGGGGCTTCAGAATCTGAGAGAGAATTTAGCAGTAACCCCCAGTTGTGAGACAGCAATGGACACAGTGGGCTGGTGAGTACTGAAACTCCCTCTGCAAAAATTCTAACAGTGAGAAAATTTAACCACCCCACCTCTTGCCTGTACCCTCCAAACTGCCCTTCATTCTTCCTGGGCATGGGCCAAGCTAACTTCGGGAGACATTTAGTTTATAGTTTAAATGATAATAGCCCTTCTCCCAAACTCAACCACATTTGTAAAGCTGATGAGAGACCACCAGGGTAAGAGGATGGGAGGAGTCTGATTTCTGCTAAGGTGTAGACATAAATGATTACCTGCCATTATTCTGGAGGTCACAAGACATGGAACTTCCTCAATTACTCCTGCAAGTCACATCACTATTGTAGAACCCAGGATCAGCCTTTTCAGATGTCTTTTCAGGTTTTTGCTTGTCTGATGACTGATGGCTCCACCCAGACCTGCCAACCACTCCCGCGGCCCCATCCCGAAGTGGCTCAGCGCGCATGAGGACCATCTCCAACATCCCTATCATTGTACCCCCAACCAACCAGCGGCAAGAACCTATTGCCTAGTCACCTCCCCTCTCTTTCCCCAACTTTCGTTGAAAAAGTCTGGCTCCCAAATTTTCTGGGGGACTGATTTGGATAATAATAAAACTCCAGTCTTCTGTTCAGCCAGCTCTGCATGAATTAAGCTCTTTCCCTATTGCAATTTTCCTGTCTTGATAAATTGTCTCTATCTGGGCAGGGGGCAAAATGAACCCATAGGGTGGTTACAGTACCTTGCTGGGTCACTCGATATTCCTGGAGGGTCACTGGAAGCGCTATGTGAATCCCACTTCTGATACTGTAAGATTCTCCCTGGGGCCTGAAAGCCTAAGCGGTTGAATAACTCCTCCCTTCTCAGGCCCAGCCCCAAGGCGCAAGGCCGCTTGCGTCAGCAGCGTGCGTGGGCAGATGCGCCAGCAAGATAGCAGAAGCAGGAAGACAGCCGGCCGGAAGACAAGTACCTCTAAAGATGGAGACAGAGGCCATCCGGGTACAACGTTGCAATTACGTCAGACCAGGACACTTCCTGTTTACAGGAGACTATAAAACCTTTGCCCCACCCTTACTTGGGGCTGACGCCGTTTTAGGGCTCAGCCCGCCAGCCCTCAGGCCGTCATTAAAACAGCGGCAACAGAGCGAGACTCCCGTCTCAAAAAAAAAAATAAAAGAGGAAAACAGCATGTTGCTCCACCCTGTGTCATGTTGTCTGTTGGCGTGCTCTCGAGGTTCAAACTGATACAAGAACCTTACAATAGCATCTGATAAAAGAAAAACTTTAGACAAATTAAATTTGACAGAGTTTAATTGAGCAAAAAACAACTGGAGAATCAGGTACCCCTAGACCCAGAGCAGGTTCAGAGCAACTCCTAGTTTTTAAAAAAATGTTTAACATTTATGAAAATTCTGCAACTTTAGCCTTCAAAATTTATGATGAATTGTTACTTCAGTTACCATCTTTATAAACTTTGAAGAGGTCTTTACTTTTTAAAATTTATTTATTTTTACATAACATGGTCTTCTGATTTAAATGTAGCTTTTTACCCTCTCCTGCCTCCTTTGTTTCCACTAAGTTGGTTTTGGTTTGTATTTTTCATGGGGATGACTTTCCTGAAATGTGTGATGACCTCTTGATACAGAAGGCGGAAAGAAATTATTTAGGCAGATAGTGACGGTAAAAGAGTCCTCGACAAGGCTTCCCTTCTGACAAAATCAGCCCAAGAAATTGTTCTTTTCTAACAAACAGCAGCCTGAAAAAATCGAGCTGCAAACATAGATAAGCAAGCTGGAAGCTTGCAGGGGTGAATGATGGCAGCTGTGCCACGAGGAAAAGGCTACCTGGGGCCAGGCATGTTCAACATGGAGGCTCCATCTTCTCTTTTCTTTGTCACCACGTGTAAAGAAACAGGCAACATGGCACTCGCCAGGTAGAGAACCATCTGCATAATAAAAGATTAGGGTGGGCAGCCACCTTTTCACACCCAACAAAATGGCACAGCTGGTCCAACCAATCTTTCATGCCATATGTAAAACAGATACCACCTTTTCAAGCACATCTATAAAACCCTCTGCAGTTCACCTGGAAGCGGAAACCCATTCAGGACCCCTCTCTCTGCAGCAGAGACAGCTCTTCTCTTTCTGTCGCCTATTAAACTTCCGCCTTAAGCTCACTCTTGGTGTATCTGTGTCCTAGTTTTCCGTGGCCATGAGACAACGAATCTAAGGTATTTACCCGAGAATATGACGCCACTTCACTTTGACCATCTATTCATATTTTAGAGAAAAACCTAAACAAGCAGGGCTGGGTTTGTTGAAGGCTGGCTTCACAGAAGACTCACCAGTTAGCCAGCCTTCTTCCTGAGGGACTTCCAATGACTGTACTCTTTGGCTTCTCCAAAAAGGAGCATGGGAGCAGTCCGTGAGAGGTTGAAGACCTGCCATTCAGTGTCTGGATCTTCCCTCATTTCCCATCCTCTGTCCTCCTGGTCTATACTGGGACTGCTATCCCTGAGCTCAGAGCCTTGGGACTCAAACAGTCCTGAGTGTGAACCTCCTGACTCCCATGTGAGTAGCTGGGTGAACAGAATTTGAATCCACTCAGTTTGCAGCCCGTTGCCTCATCTGTCTGCTCACAGAATATAGTGGCTTCAAGCTTTGAACCCCGTAGGTGATCTTCAGAGCAAGACAGAACCAGTTTCATCAGCTGTCCCTCATACAGGCCACTGGCCTTAACTTATTCTGTCCTGTTAGGTCAGTCACCCCCATCTGTCCTCTTCCTGTCTTCTAAGGATTTTATTGAAGTCTTTTCTCACCTATGGCTGGGGTCCCCTGCCCCTGGGCGAGGGACTGGTACCAGCCAGTGGCCTGTTAGGATCCAGGTGGTACAGTAGGAGGTGAGCAGCCAGTGAGCAAGTGAAACTTGATCTGTAGTTACAGCCACTCTTCATTGCTCACATTACTGTCTGAACACTGCCTCCCATCAAATCAGCAGCAGCATTAGATTTGCGTAGGAGCTCAAACTCTATTGTGAATTACACACGTGAGGGATCTAGGTTGCAAGCTTCTTATGAGAATCTAATGCCTGTGATATGAGGTGGAGCCGAGGCCGTGATGCTAGCGCTGGGGAGTGGCTGCCAATACAGATTAACATTAGCAGAGAGGTTTTACAGCACAGAGACCAAATAAATCAACTGCTTGCAGACTCATATCAAAACCCTATCAGTGAGTGGCAAGTGACAAGCTGCATCTGGTGGCAGGCTTTATAGTGGAAAGTGAGATGATGTGCTTCAGTTGCACAGCTGCATTTGGCGCCCTTAAAAGTATGTTTAACACGTTGGGAGGCCGAGGTGGACGGATCACAAGGTCAGGAGTTCAAGACCAGCCTGGCCAACATAGTGAAACCCTGTCTATACTAAAAATACAAAAAACTTGCTGCGCATGGTAGTGCATGCCTGTAGTCCCAGCTACTTGGGAGGCTGAGGCAGGAGTATCGCTTGAACCTGGGAAGCGGAGCTTGCAGTGAGCCGACATTGCGCCATTGCACTCCAGCCTGGGCAACAAGAGCAAGACCCCATCACACACACACAAAAAAAGGGCGTTTGAGACAATTTCAAATCTCCATACGTTCTCGATTAAAGTCAAGGACGAATATCTTGAAATTGCCACAAAAGCACTGAAAAGTCTGCTTCCTTTTCCAACACCCTGTCTTTGTGAAGCAGGGTTTTCTGCAGTGACAGCAACCAAAATGAGATTATGGAGTAGACTGGACATAAGCGGCACACTTCGGGTGTCACTGTCTCCCATCAGGTCCAGAGGGGACCGTCTAGTTGCAAGAAAACAAGTCCAGGGCTACCACTGATTCTACAGTGGGAGAGTTGTGTAATTATTTCATTATATATTGCAATGTAATAATGATAGAAATAAAGTTCACAATAAGTGTAAAGTGCTGGAATCATCCTGAAAGGATCTTCTCCTCCCCCACCCTGGTACATGGAGAAATTGTCTTCCATGAAACTCGTTCCTGGTGCCAAAAAAGTTGGGGACCACTGCCCTATGGGATCATCTCCAGTTCTCTTTGTCTCTGTGGATTAATAACATATTAATTTCGCTATCTCCATTTTAGTGGAGTTTTTGAAATAAAGATGTTAAACATATCTGGTCATTTTATTTTTAATTGGAAGTCCCACATTAATCCATGTTACCCTTAAAACTGAAGGGCTCAGTTTTCAAAGGAAAAAAAAGTCTCTCGAGGTCTATGTCTTCATTGTGCCACTAGAGGGTGCTGCGACATCTCCAAGGTGAACCGCCTGGCCCAGGCAGATGCACGTTTTAAAGCCTTTCCTCTCATATGGACAAAAAATACCAGCTTAGATATGGTCATTGTGGTTTTTAGCTATTTTTTTACTATTAGAAGTAGAACACTTTTTAATAATATCTTTGGAGGCTGAACCATGAATGAATATTCTTACAAATATTTACTAGATACGAAATCTTAGCTGAGTCACTTTACTTTTCTAAACCTGAATTCTCTCATCTGTAATAAGATAAAATATAATATACGTCATATTTTGTAGGAGTGAAGTATTTATTACATCCCTCGTAGGGACACAGAGTGCGTGTACAAAAAAATACTAAAAATGACAATTTCATTAGAATAAAGAAGATTTTAAGATGGTCACTTCAAAGGTCAAGGTAATTTCTGGCACCATTTTGTTTAAAAATAAATTATTGGCAGGCACAGTGGCTTATGCCTGTAGTCCCAGCACTTTCGGAGGCCGAAGTGGGCGGATTACCTGAGGTCAGGAGTTTGAGACCAGCCTGGCCAACATGGTGAAACTCCATACTCTCTACTAAAAATACAAAAATTCGCCGGGCATGGTGGCGTGTGCCTGTAGTCCCAGCTACTCATGGGGAGGCTGACACAGGAGAATCGCTTGAACCTAGGAGGCAGAGGTTGCAGTGAGCCAAGATCGTGTCACTGCACTCCAGCCTGGGTGACAAAAAAAAAAAAATATTTCTTCTCACTCTCATGCATATTTCACTTGCACGGTAAAAGAGTTTTAAAAAAATAAGGTGAAACAATGACTACATGTTTTTAAAAAATTAAAAATGGTTTTATATGAATGTTCTCTGGAGTCTGTGAAGTGTTCTGTTGTCAATGACTCACTGGAACTTTATCTCCAGAAATGGAATAAGATCTTGTACACTCATTAGGTCACACCATAAACATTTCTGGGGGTGTCTAGTCAGGTCACACTAATTTCTCCTTCTATAGGAATTACCTGTGAACCTCAGAGGCTATGCATCTAACATCTGCATTTTTACGATGAGACAGTCTGAAGGTCTAGCTATTTAGTTCTTCCTTAAGTTCCATTAAAACCATAGTATCTTTGAGGTGAAAAAAGAAAGAAAGAAAAAGAAATGATGATATCCTTACAATAAATTCCTTAACCTGCTTACCTTAGCTTAATTTAGATTCTATTATTTAAAACCAAATGAACTTTAATGCAACAAACTATTAATAATAAATTATTTTAACAGCATCAGAATTTCTTTTAGAGATGGAATTGGTTTTGTCTGAGAAAAATACCTTGAAAAGTAGCTTAGAGTTTATGGTAAAATCCCTAAGGAATAACTTGGCAAGAGAGAGTGAACTCCTACAAAAGAAAAGAGTGGGAATTTGACAGTGGGGAAGACCAACACAGTTTATGTGTTTGTATGTACTTGGGTTCCACATCTGGAGCAGGGTATAGAACAAGACTAAGTTCCACATCTGGATCTGGAAGGATTGCACAGTATGAATATGTACATTCATTCCATATATATGGAATTTTGATAGGAGAGTGTGTGTATACACATATAGATAGATATGAATATAGATATAGATCGATATCTACAAGCTACACCAGTGCAAGAAAAATGAAAGGTGGACCCAGAGATGACCAAAGATTACTATAAACCACCTTCCTCTCCTAAATCTGGAGAGAATTGGAGGGATTTAGAGCTATGACTACACATAAGTGGTGTAGACTGAAATCGGTTTTACTTTGATTTCGAAAGATAAGCTCCTTCTGACATTGGAATTACACTTCTAGGACACATTTAAATAAATCAACTTTCTGGCTTGAAAACATCAGCTGCTGGCTGGGCATGGTGGCTCACGCCTGTAATCCCAGCACTTTGGGAGACCGAGGTGGGCAGATTACCTAAGGTCAGGAGTTCGAGACCAACCTGGCTAAAATGGTGAAATCCCGTTTCTGCTAAAAATGCAAAAAAAATAGGGGGATGTGGTGGTGGGTGCTTGTAATCCCAGCTACTTGGGAGGCTGAGGCAGGAGACTCACTGGAACCTGGGAGGCAGAGGTTGCAGTGAGCCAAGATCGTGTGATTGCACTCTGGCTTGGGCAACAAGAGTGAAACTCCATCTCAAACAAAACAAAACAAAACAAAAACAAAAATACCCATCAGCTGCTGATGATTTGTAGCCACACCATAATTTCATCTAGTTCAATTTTTTTTTCTAAATGCTTCAGTTAAATTTAACTCTTTAGCAATGATCTCACATCTCTATCTAATTGACCAAACCAACTATCTTCTTTCAGCACGTGTTTAGTGAGCACCTTCCAGGCACTGAATTTGAGGCTAAATGTTATTTCCATTCGTGGATGTTAACATCTAGCTGGAGAAATAGACTACTGCAACAACAGTAAGTAATTTCAGGTTGTGATAAGTGCTGTACAAGAAGCAAATAGGATATATATGTATATATATATATATTTTTTTGAGATGGAGTCTTGCTTTGCCACCCAGGCTGGAGTGTAGTGGCACGATCTTGACTCACTGCAACTTCCAACTCCTGGGTTCCAGCGATTCTCCTGCCTCAGCCTCCCAAGTAGCTGGGATTACAGGTGCCTGCCACCATAATCAGACAATTTTTGTATTTTTGGTAGAGACGGGGTTTCAGCATTTTGGTCAGGCTGGTCTTGAACTACTGACTTAAGGTGATCCACCCACTACGGTGTCCCAAAGTGCTGGGATTATAGGCATGAGCCACTGCGCCCGGCCTAGGATGTAAATTTAAAGAACAGGGCTGGGTGACTTTTTTTAAACGGAGTGGTCAAGGAAAACATCTTTGACAAGCATGAGGTGAGACTGGGCACGGAAGGAGCATTGCAGATGGAAAGACAGGATGAGTGAAAGCTCTGAGGTGGGAAAGGTCTTGAGATATTGGAAAGCCAGAAGTTCACCTTTCAGAAATGCCCATCCCCTTAGTCAGAGGGGAAGAGTAATCTGGTGACGAGTTGGGAGATGAAGCCCTTCCCAGAAATGTTTCCATTCTAATGAGCAATTAGATCACCTCTTTAGGCATGGTGGTAGACACATGCTTTTGTTTTGTTCGTCTATCTTTAAAGCACTGTTTATGCCAGTCATAAACATTTGCTCTAGACATTACTTCCTCCCTATGTCTCCTAGAACACAGGGTCAGGCTTGAAAGAGTTGACTTCATGCAAAATTTGATACCTATCTTTTGTACCAAATGGACTTTTATTTGGCTGTGTCCTGAAATGCATAAGAAAACTGCTACCACAAAACCATAGGCACTTATTCTGCTAAGGTTGCAAGACGAAATATGTTCCAACATGTCCTTATTCCTTTTCTGCTGCCAGAAGCCACATGTGAAAACTGACCTCCTTGTGTTTTAGACACACCTCATAGCTCCTGGAAATACTAAACATGAAAATGATCACATCATGGCATTCTCTGTTTTCCACGAGACAGAGAGAAATTACTAGATGAAAGTGAAGTCTTTGCTACAAAAGGGAAATTAAAGGGATCCTCAACGTACGACAATAACTCATTGACGGAAAGGGTGTTATTTGCCTTTTACAGCAATTGTATAACAGTTGGCTTGCAGAAAAGCAATGACATTAAGAATCTCAAGTTACTAAAAGTAAACCTTATTCTTTGTGTGGGAATGTTATCACCACTTCCTCATTGCCTTGCTGGAATTTTTACTATCTGATATATGGTAGTGGAAAAAGGGCTTTTAGATAGTAATCAAGAATTCTGGGTCTGCTCCAAGATATATCATTGTAGGCAAGTCTTCATTATTTCCGAGCCTCATTTTTTCCATCCATATAATGAAAGGCGCAAATTAAATGTTTTCTGAGATTTCCTCCAGTTCTAAATTTGACTATACTATGGAAAAGCAGGGTGAAGCAGTAAATAGAGAGTTAAGATTGGATTCAGCAGAGCTCATTATGAGTTTCAGCTTTGACCACTTAGTGGTCATTTGACAAAGATTTTTAACCTTTCTAACCTTAGTTTCCTCATCTCTAAAAAAGAATGGCAAAATTAGTACACAATTTCATTACACACAATTGAGGTCAAATGAGATGTCAGCTGTGAAACTTTTCAAACTGTAAAAGGTCAGTATAAATGTGAGTTTTCTTACACATTTAATGATGATGATAAAAATTAAAATGAGCAATAGTGATAAGGTTTGGATCTGTGTCCCCATCAAATCTCATGTCAAACGGTAATCCCCAGTGTTGAAGGTGCGGCCTGGTGGGAGGTGACTGGATCATGGGGGTGGATTGCTTATGAATGGTTTAGCACCGCTCCCCTTGGTACTGTTCTCGTGGAAGTGAGCGAATTCTCATGAGATCTGGTTGTTTAAAAGTGTGTAGCACCTCCCTCCTCGCCCTCTTCCTCCGGCTCTGGCCATGTAAAATGAACCTGCTGCTCCTTTGCCCTCCGCCATGATTGAAAGTTTCCTGAGGCCTCCCCAGCCATGCTTCCTGTACAGCCTGCAGAACCATGAGCAAATTAAATCTCTTTTCTTTATAAATTACCCAGCCTCAGGTATTTCTTTGTAGCAATGCAAGAATGGATTAATACAAATACCAATCAACATTTCCTTGTTATTCTAAAGGCTTTGCATATGTGGTCTTTTAATCTTCACAACAATCCTATAGGATAGTATGATTACTATCACCACGTTCCAGAGCAAGAAACTGAGGAACGGAGGAACACTCAGTCACTGGCAAAAAGGCCATACCCTTAGCGGCCGGCAGAGCAAAGCAGTTGACTGCAAGTCCCAGCTTGGCTTCTTGATCAGCTCTAATCCTAAAAGCCAGATGCAAAGGGACCTTACAGACTTGATTTGACCATGGATGCTGATTAGCTCCACTCGTATAGTTTCTTCAGTTATATCCTAAATGGAAAAACGTATCCTTTTTTTTTTTTTTTTGGTAAAGTTATCCCAAATGACTCATCTATTCAAAACCCTGCAGCCTGCAGCATAGTATATACTTAAATTTTTCCTAAATGCTATATGCTGAAAGAAATCAGAATGACCACCAAACAAAGCTCTTATTCAAAGAGATAATTCTGGAGGGAAATGCAGCAAGCTTAGACATACAACTTCAAAATCTAAGAAAACCGAAAACCAAACTCAAACAAACAAACCAAAAAAACCCAAAAAACTAAAACAATTTTTTTTTTTTTTTTTTTTTTTTTTTTTTTTTTTTTTTTTTTTTTTTTTTTTTTTTTTTTTTTTTTTTTTTTTTTTTTTTTTTTTTTTTTTTTTTTTTTTTTTTTTTTTTTTTTTTTTTTTTTACCCAAAAACAAATCAAGTGAAGTTGAAGTTTTTGTATGTACGTCTTTAACCTCTGTGAAGCCATCCTACTCTCCTCTCTCCTCACCTCTGCCCCACTCCAGGGAAGCACTTAGGAAAAATGTCTGTGTCAATCCAAGTCAAGCCTCCTGCAGAAAATCTCTGCTAATGACAGGCATGATTCTATGGAAGAATCTCAAAAACAGCAGACAACAATTTAATTAGCTCTAAGTCAATAAATCTGCATGAACCCAGCAGGTCAGTAAACCATAAGTCTCTCTAGCAATTATCAACCAAAAGATTATTCACATAGAACCATGATGCCCAACATTTGGCAATACCCAACATGGCACATTTATGATTTTCTAAGACTGACATTCAATGCACTGAAATTAAGTCTGCTAGAACCCTTAATTTAGAAAGAAACAAATAGATACCACACAGAGGAAAACTCCAGTTGACCAATGGGCAAAGAATAGGCAATTCACAAAATAATTTCAGAGGCATTTTGTTAAGTTTTTTCTCAAAAAAGCAACTGCATGAATATTTTACAGAGAAAAATCTTAATCCTGGTGGGAGTGGGTTGAACTTTTGTTACTCACATATAAATTATATATAACTACTCATCATATAATTCCCCCACTTGAATAATTACCTACCTTAAGCAGCCCTTGGGATCTGCCCCCAAATCTCATTTATGATTCGAAACGCTGCTTTGGCTTAAGAGGTGATGGAAGTGCTCTGATTTCAGAATTTATGAGTTTTGATCAAAGAATCTAATGAGATAAGCCAGATAAACGTGTGTCCCAGGCTCTCAGCTTCACCGTCCTCAAGACACACACACCACCCCCAGACATGCATTAGACTCACAGCAATTCAAATCCAACAAAGCTAGCCCAATGCTTGAGGACTTTACCCATCACAATTCAACTTTGGATTTCTTCCTGCAAGGTCAATAAAATAACCCCACAATTTCAAGAGTGGTAGGCTACTGGAATGTTGTTTTTCCTGTGCTCTCATCGGATTACTCTTACTGACCAATCCTTTTAAGGCCTTCACTGTTGAGTCCTGCTGACTTCGTCCATCAGTATAGACTAGGTTTGGCTTTGAGTGACGGAAAACTCAAAATTACATTTTCTCAAACAAACTAGCATTCAGAGCTTAAGTAGGTGTCGAGGGGCTGCTGCGATGTTCCAACATGACCCAGAGCACTTCCATCTTGTTCTTAGGCAGGGCCTGGAGGCAGCCTCATGGTCTAGCCTGGGAAAAGCCACATTCCAGGCAACAGGATGGAGGAAAAGATGAGGAAGTGGGAAAGGGCACATGCATACACTATCTTTAGAAAAAAATGTCTCTGTGAGGGTTTGGAAACGTATCCATGAACCCCTGGACATTCCATCAAGAAATGGGGAACACGCCCCTTCCACTCAAACCTGGGCAGCCCTTCACAATGTGGCAGAAGTGAAGCTGCATGATTCATCAGGTAGGTAGGAAATGAAATCTTTGCCATCCATCTCTCTTAGGATACTCATGCTGGGACCCTTCAGCCATCCTGTAAGAAGTCTGACCACCATGAGGTCTCTACAAGGAAAAGATACAGCAGAAGAGAGATGGGAAGGGAAGAAGCTTTCCAAAATATATTAGGGGACAAATAGCAGTCTCCACCCCAATATATGCAACAGTGCAGCAGTTTTAACCAATGTTCAAGTTCTTTGTGTATGATTTAGTAAAACACAAAGTTAAATTGCAGAAGATGCAAAACTATCAAGCTTTACAGATACCTACGTAGATACTGAGCACTAACCCCAGTACCATTTGCTTTAGGCAGAAATTAACGATGTTTCCTTTTTGCCCAGTACTTTCCAGATCTCTTTTTTGGAGAATCATTTTTATAAAAGTAATATGTAAATCATGTAAAACCTTCAAATACTATAGAACTGTGCAAAATGAAAAACAAGATTATTTTCCTTTTATACCCCCATAAAACCTCAGTTCCCTTTACCTACAGAGAACTGCTATTGACAGTTTCTTGTTAATCCTTTCAGAAATTTCATTTGATGACAAGACTACATATGGGTGTCTCTAAAAAAAGACAAATAACTAATGTGGTATACCATAAATACTGCTATAAGCCTTCTCTCTTTTTCTATATAAAACATATTTTGGAAATCTTTCCATATTCGCAGGTATAGATAAAACTCCTTTGATTCATATGCAAAAGTTATACACGTTTATGTTGCAAGATTTAATACGTTTTGACTTCTGGATAACACTCATAAAACTATGACCACAGTGAAGACTGAACACATCCACCCCCTCCAAATGTTTTCTCATGCCCTTCCTCCTGCCCCACTGCCTCAGCCAGGCAATTTCTGGCTGATCTGCTTTCTGTCACTTGAGATCGGTTTGCAATTCCTAGTATTTTATGTAAATGTGATCATACACTAAGCATTCTTTGTTTTTTGCTTAACATCTTTCGCTCAGCCTAGTTATTTTAGGATTAATTCATGTTGTTGCATGCACCAGTAGTTTGTTTCAAATTTTTTCTTACTAGAATTCCATTATATCAATACACCACAAGTTGTTTATTCGTTTACTTTGTGATACACATTTGGCTTGTTTCCAGTTTACTTATGATATATAAAACGGCAAGAAACATTTGCATGTAAGTCTTTGTATGAACATATGCTTTCATTTTTTTTTGTCGCTAAATAACAAGAAATTGAGTGATCGGGTCATACGGGAGAAGGATATTCAATTTTTAAAGAACCTGCTGAACTGTTTTCCAAATTGGTTGTACCATTTTACCTCCTCACCGGCAGTGGATGAGAGTCCCACTTCCTCCCTCTCCTTACCTTATGGATACATCCTGTCCTTGGTATGTTCAGACTTTTAAATTTTAAACATTCTAATAAGTATGTGGTCCGAAATCACCTTAATTTTCATTTCCCAAATGACTAATTATGCTGAGAATCAGCTCACTTGCTCCTCTGCCATTTGTATAGCATTTTTGGTAAAGTGTCCATTCAAATCTGGGCCCATTTTTAAAGTGCATTATTTGTTTTCTAATAATGTGTTTTTGAGGTTCTTTATATAATCTGAATGCTATGTTTTTGAGCTTCTGTATATAATTTTCATTAACACCATTCTTCAAAGACCAGAAGGTATTTCTGATGATGCACAATTTATCAGCTTTTCACTTATGGGTTGTATATCTAAGAAATCTTTGCCTAACCCAAGGTCACAAAAATCTTCTTGCATGTTTTCTTCTAGGAATTTTACAGTTTTTGTTTTACATTTACATGTCATTCCAAGTAGGCCTTGTTCATTTTGAGTTAATATTTGTTTATATTGCAATGTATGAAACAAGATTTTTTTTCAATAAAAAATATAATTTTCCCAACATCATTTATTAAAAAGACTATCCTTTCTGCACTAAATAGCCTTTGCGCCTTTGTTAAAAAACAAATGACTGTATGTGTGTGGGCCTATTTCTGGACTCTGTTCTTTTCCATTGATCTGTCTATTTTTATGCCAATACAACACTGTTTTGACAACTCTAGCTTTAACATTTACCTTGAAGTCAGGTAATGTAAGTCTTCCAACTATGTTATTTTTCGAAGCTGTTGGCTATTTAAGATAACTTGTATTTCCTTATAAAGTATGTAATAACCTAGTACATTTTAACAAAAATTTCTGCATACTGCATTGACTCTTTAGATCAGTTTTGAGAGAATTGGCTGGGCACAGTGGCTCAGGCTTGTAATCCCAGCACTTTGGGAGGCTGAGGTGGGTGGATCACTTGAAGTCAGGAGTTCGAGACCAGCCTGGCCAACATGGTGAAAGTCCGTCTCTACTAAAAATACAAAAATTAGCTGAGCATGGTGGTGGGCACCTGTAATCCCAGCTACTAAAGAGGCTGAGGCAGGAGAATTGCTTGAACCTGGGAGGTAGAGGTTGCAGTGAGCCGAGATCGCTCCACTGCACTCCAGCCTGGAGGGACAGAGAGAGACTCTGTCTCAAAAAAATGTTTTTTTGAGAGAATTGACATTATAATACTATTGAGTATTCTGATCTACAAACAATGTATATAACTCCATTTATTTAGATCTTTAATTTCTCTCAGGAATATTTTGACATTTTCAGTTTACTGGTCCCGTACATCTTCTGACAGATGAATCCCAAAGTATTTGACATTTTTGTCAAATGTCAAATGTCAAGTGGCATTTTTTTATTTCAATCTCCAATTGTTGCTAGTACATAGAATTGTAACTGATTTTTGTATAGTGACCTTATACCTTGCAAACTTGCTACATGCACATAGTAGTTCTAATAGTTTTTTGGTAGTTTTTTTTTTTGCATTTTAAACAAAATGTCATTAGAGAGCTATTCACATTATGTATTTTGTGAGTAAACTTTGCTCATTTGTGTCTTTCAAGAAATGTGTACATTTAAGTTGTTGAATGTTTATTAGCACGAAAGCATGAAGTTTTTAGAACATTTTTTTTTTTTTTTTTTTTGACACAGTGTCTCACTCTGTCTCCCAGGCTGGAGTGCAGTGGCATGATCTCAGCTCACTGCATCCTCCACCTCCTGGGTTCAAGTGATTCTCCCACCTCAGTCTCCTGAGTAGCTGGGACCACAGGCACGCAACACCACGCTCAGCTAATTTTTGTATTTTTAGTAGAGACAGTATTTCACCATATTGGCCAGGCTGGTCTTGAATTCCTGAGCTCAAGTGATTCGCCCACCTCAGACTCCCAAAGTGCTGGGATTACAGACATGAGCCACCACACCCAGCCAGAACATTCTTTTATTATCCCTTTAGGATGTCTAGAATCCATAGTGACATTACCTCTCTTATTCTTGACATTAGTAATTTGTGTCTTTCCTCTCATCTCCTAATAAGACTGGCTACAGATTCTCATTTTAATATTTCTCCTTAACAAAACAGCTTTTGGTTTTATTGATTTTTCCTCATTGTTTTCTTGTTTTCTATCTCATTGATTTATATTCTTTATTATTTCCTTTCTTCTGCTTACTTTGGGTTTACTTTGCTCTCCTTTTACTTCTTTCTTCAAATGGAGGCTGAAGATATTGAGTAAGATGTTTCTTCTTCTCTAATATAGGTGTTTGGTGCTATAAAAATTTCCCCTAAACATTGTTTTAACTGCATCTCATAAATTTTCTTTTTCAAATATTTACCATACCTTTTTGGGATATTTTAATTGTATTACTTAGTTTCCAAATGCTTGGGTATTTTCTAAATATCTTTCTCTTATTTGTATCTAATTTATTTCTATTGTGATCAGAGACCATTCTTTGTAGGATTTTAATCTTTTCATATTCATTGAAATGTAATTGATGGCCGAGAATATGATCTATCTTGGTAAAATTTCCCTGTACACCTTGAAGGAAATCAAAAGATTTCTCTCCAAAATGTTGAGGATTATTAAGTTAAAAAGATGGAAAGCTCAGGGCAGCAGTGTGCCTCAGCATCTGTGTGCCTGACAGCAGGACAGCAACCCTTCCTTACCCGAGATAGCACTTGTTTATCAGCCCATAGAAGGTACCAGCAGGCACCAGAAGAAATCAGGGAACGGATTTTAGCATCTTCCCACATTTTCCTCCCTTTTCCACAAGACTGTAACTGCTTTCTTCTTTGTCTTATAACTGTATAGGACACAGGCCTCTTTGTTAAAATGCTATTTAAGCAAGGCCTCTTGTATCTACCAAGCTAGGGACAGGGTTACAAACACGTCCAGGACAGAATTCCTTCCCTCGAGCACTTCACAATATTGAGAAAGACACGTACATTCACAGCGGCCATGCAAAGTGGTGACTGGCTTTTGAAAAGGTAATGTGTGCACTGCTATGGACCCTAAGGGAGGGCAGAATGACAGACAAAGCAGAAGATTCCACAAAACGTCCAAAATAATGGAATCTTTGACTCAGCCCAGAAGGACCTCCTCTTAGCAAGTCTCCTGGAGGTCAATCTGTTTAGAGCTGCTGTCTGTTACCTTTTCTTCGATCCCTTTACCTAATGTCTCCTTCAGTTCCCTTAGCCTTGGCAAAAGGCAGAGGAAGAGGAGAAAAGCATTTCCATCAATGGAGTCATTTTGCATCACAGGGCACTGCATGTGCTGATGTGGATAGAACGGTCCTTGTAAAAATAGCCTAAGAAGCTAATATCCAGTCAGCTAAAGGGACCCCACAGTAATTTAGGATCCATACTTGTTTCGGTAAAGTCTGAAACCAAGTACAACATATGAAGTCCACAGCCTCCGTGTGTGTACACCAATGCCTTCCTTCCACAAAACAGGTACTCAATGATCATTTGCTGCTTGGAATTCATATCGTCAGCTGAGCTTAATCAAACAAAATCACCATTCACAGACTACTAACCCAGGAGGGTATAAAGTAACTCCGCTGAGTTTTGTTCATCACCTGACCTTCCATAATGGCAATTAATGAAATTGAATTTTAAATGAATGAAACGGACATTAATGAAATTATCTCCTTTGGGAAGGTTCACCCAATATAAGCTGCCACTTTGGGAATAAAATGGCAAAGATAACAAAACAGCTGTATTGGTTGTATTAAAGTGGGCAGAGAAATGAAAAAGAGACAGGCTGATTACAGAAGGAGACAGTGCTTATCTTGTGCCTGCACCAGAGAAGGCATCCTCCCTGGAGAAAAAGGAAGGGAGAGAGGCTGAGAGCTCCTTATGCCTTGAGTGGATAAAGGCGGCACAGATTCTCTTAACTGGCTCCAGAACTAAGCAGCAAGTGCAGGGAATGAGATTGGGACCAGTTCCAGCCAAAGGGCTCTTCATCACTACCAGCTGACACACAAGTGGCCACTTCTGGAAACAGTCACCTGATCAGGAACTCCCTTCCTGCAACTTGCTTGTCTTTTGCACATTGAGGAAGTATTCACTGGGCACCCATCATGTCTTGGGTGCTTTGCTTTTCCTGAGGGACCTGCCCCTGAACTGGAGTTCCCCTGAGCCTACTTCTGGTTAATGTGAATTTCCTCTATTGAGCACATCCAAAACAACATATGGACATGAAATGGACTGTGGGAATAAGAATATAGCTGCTATACGCCGGGCTTGGTGGCTCATGCCTGTAATCCCAGCACTTTGGAAGGCCGAAGCAGGTGGATTACTTGGAGTCAGGAGTTCAAGACCAGCCTGGGCAACATAGCGAAACTCTGTCTCTACTAAAAATATAAAAGTTAGCCAAACATGGGGGTGTGTGCCTGTAATCCCAGCTACTCGGCAGGCTGAAGCAGGAGATTCACTTGAACTCGGGAGGCAGGGGTTGCCAAGATCGAGCCATTGCACTCCAGCCTGGGTGACAGAGCTAGCATCCGTTTCAAAAAAATATATATATATAGCTGCCATTAAATTTGGTTTGTTTGCATTGAAATACATTTACTGATCTCACGGATAGTGGCTGTGTCAGTCCATTTTCACACTGCTGACAAAACCACACCTGAGACTGGGAAGAAAAAGATGCTTAATTGGACTTATAGTTCTACATGGCTGGGGGGCCTCAGAATCATGGGGGCAGGAGAAAGGCAGTTCTTACACGGCGGTGGCAAGAGAAAAAGGAGGAAGAAGCAAAAGCAGAAACCCCTGATAATCCCATCAGATCTCGTGAGACTTACTCACTATCTCAAGAATAGCACAGGAAAGACCAACCTCCATGATTCAATTACCTCCCCCCTGGGTCCCTCCCAAACACATGGGAATTCTGGGAGATACAACTCAAGTTGAGATTTGGGTGGGGACACAGTCAAACCATATCAGTGGCTTTTATAAGAAGTAAAAGGAAGGCTTTAAACTTAAAAATAATTTACTAATAAAATATAATGTTATTAATTTTGCAATTGGGGTTCCATTGCTAAATAGTTTGAAAACCACTGATCTATGCAAACCTCCTACCCCATGTAGGAATCTTCTTCCAACAGCCTTTATCAGTGGTCATTGGTCTTGTTCCTCCAGTGACAATGTAGCCCTTCTATTTTCAGAGGTTCTAATAGAAAATTTTTCTTTTTGCCTTTGTTTCTTCATGTGTGGATTATTGCCGTCCTGGCACTCATTGTGGTTTCCATGGAATCTTGTGGTGGCATCTGTTTATATATTTTTTTGGCTCACACATCTGTTATTACAAAAGCTCCTCCACTTTTATGATCTAATTAGGCTCTGCAAAACAAACAACCAAAAAACTTAGTGGCTTAAAAATAAAGCAATATATTCTATCTCATGATTTTGTAAGTTAACTAGTTAAGTTTTCCTGAAGGTCTTGCCGGGGATCATTGGAGCAACTGCATTTAGTTGGCTGATGAGCTGGGGGCATAGCTGGGGTTCCTTGGTTCTCCTCTATTTGATCTTTTCCTTTGGTAGCCTGAGCTTCTTTGTAGCATATTGATTCAGAGTAGTTGGACTCTGTACATGGCAGCTGGCTTCCAAGAGGGAGAAAGAAGAAACTGTCAAACTTAAGTCCTGGGCTGGGAAGTTCCAGAGTCTCGTTTCTGTTATATTCTTTTGGGTGAGAAATCAAAGCAAGTAAATCAAGTTACGAGATCTGGCCAGGTTCAAGGGGAAAGGAAATAGACTCCATTTCTTAATGGAAGAAATGGCGCATGCAACCAGTGGTAGAAGGAATTGCTGGTGAACATGTTTGCCTACAACGAATCATACCCTAAAAAGTTGTAAATAAGCCAATTTCCCTCACATAAGTTGTTACGGCTACAAGAGGCTTGCGATTGTGGTTCCTCAGTGCATTATCATCCAATAGGACGGTGAATTGTTCTTCTTAGAGCTTTACAATCAGAGTCTTTTCCTCCTTGATAATGTAAGTTCCACTTGGCATCTGTTTCCAAACCAGATCGATTTTCACTATGACAAAAATATTTTGGATAGGTATCCCCACTTCAGGATGCGTGCCACTTGTGTTGTGAGGAGTCTTCTAGCAAGCAACTTGTAGATGCAGGTTGGCCACCCAACTGAGGTGGCAAATGGAAGCTGAATTGCAGCCTTTTTCTAATCACTAAGCCTTGTTCCCCAGTATGGGACGGAGTCTACCAACAGAGAACCGGTGCCCCATCTGTGTTGGACATGTCGCCACTGACTTTTGCTTGTGATGGACGTGTCACCACTGACTTTTGCTTGTGATGGACATGTCACCAATGACTTCTGCATTATGCAGATCTGAAAAGGCCTGGGGACCTAGAAGTATGGCTGGCCACTCTAGTGTCTGGCTACTTTTACCATGCTGAAGCTTTGGATAATCTTCCAGGCTTCTTCTTCATTAAATTTTGCCACACTCACTGTGGTTTTTTCTTCTGTTTTTTTTTTCCCATTTTGGTAGTTATTCTTTCTCATCTTTTGATGATTAGAGCAGCAGTTTTTACACATTGCTTTGCCATACTGAATTATTCCTGTGAGCCAAAGAGAAATGTCTTATGCACATATCATTTTCTTAAATTTTTTTCTAATACCATATTTCTATTTTTGGTTCATCTGTGATTGTCTGCTTCTTCAATCTAGTATTTTTTTACCAGCTTTATTGTTTTTGCATTTATTTGAGACACTGAAGTAAATGTTCATAAAGTACCTCAAAACTAAGTGTAAACATAGCAAATACACACTAGAATAATGGCTAGTGCCTCGGGCCAAAGTATATTCTAACTAAAAGGATGGTGCATAATTGTTACTGCATGTCTTGTTAGCAGATGGAGTTGATATGTTCTTGCTCTGGAAAATAGCTTTGCTCCTGTGATGGCTTGTAAGTTACAAGTTTTTAAGTATGAGAATTTCCATCTATAACTAGAAGGCTTTGGAGAATAGTCAGGTTTTAGGACACACCATAGGGTATGAGTCACTGTTATATAAGCAGTAATTGTCTGCATTTGGAGTGCTTAAGTGGGCATGCTTACAGTCAATTTTTAAAGTTATTGTGTTTTTGCAAAAATAACAGTTTAGGAGTCTTGAGAACCTTAGTGAACATAGTTAAGCCACCCCAGTCAGATGACAGTGTATCCTTTCTCTAAGAAAGAAGAGTCCACACCATTTATAGCAAATAATTTTTGGAGTAACTTTCATTGTAAAGCTATTTTTCCTAATTATTTCCCATCTCTTTTGATGCTACAACAAAAGCTCATCCTCTCTCCTAATTTCAAGTGTAACTAGGTCTGTCATTGCTCTAAAGGAGCCACTCCTGGGCAGGACACATTTCTGGTTTAATAATGACTCTCACGAGATCACCACTCACGGGAAGCTTTGTCCTTTCTTCCTTAGTGCCCCCATTGGTCCCAGAACATAATTCTGTGACACAGAGCATGATTCTGTCCTAATTCTTTTGCATTAGTGAATGTATTTGTTACACATTTGCCTGCTGTTATTAGATTATAAGTTCTGGTGAGATGGGGCTGTGCCTGTCATTTTTGGATCCCCGACACCTACCTCGATGTCTTAATAAGTGCTTAATAAATATTCACTAATAAAAATAAGTGTCCTTAACTATTTCTCCTAGCTTTCTATTGTACCACTTACTCCTCAGTTCTCTGGCTCTCTTTTAGGTGCTCTCTTGGCTCTTGAGAAGTGGAATAGGTCCAGTTGTGTATTTTAGCATTGACAGCTAATTTTAATTTGACCAGTGTTACTTTATAAACGAGGATTACCAGTGGCTGCTCCTTTCAACAATACTTCCATTGAAACTGCGTGCTGAAAGAACTGCTCACAAACAGAATCTCATTTGTTTTTCCCTATAAGTTTATGAGATAGCCAACTTTGGAAGAAAGAGGGTCTCTTGCTACAATTTCCTGGTGTGTGACGTTGCAAGTTCCTTCTCTGTGGGCTCCGATTTCTTGTCTTTAGTGAGAAGTTTGCATTAGATGATCTCTGTTTCTCCCAAATTGAGTCGGCTCCTAGTCTGTTGAGGCTTCATGTACAGAAGAACCAGGACTTGAATTTGTCTTCGTCTTCAGGCTCCTGGATCAGGGATGTTTTCTTTGCACCAATCAGCTCCTTTTCCTTCCTCCCTACATTGTGTTTATGCAACCAGAAGCAAATAAGCTTTGGAAGTGTGATGCTGTGGCATTTTCACTAAGATTCTCTATTATTCTGTCTTCATACTGCTAATAAAGACATACCCAAGATGGGGTAATTTATAAAGGAAGAAGGTTTAATTGACTCACAGTTCCTCAGGGCTGGGGAGGCCTCAGGAAACTTACAATCATGGTGGAAGTCAAAGCAAACATGTCCTTCTTCATATGCAGCAGCAAGGAGAAGTGCAAGCAAAGGTGGGGAAAAGCCCCTTATAAAACCATCAGATCTCATGAGAACTCACTCACTATCACAAAAATAGCATGAAGGTAACCGCCCCCATGATTAATTACCTCCCACCATGTCCCTCCCTTGACACACGGGAATTAGAGGAACTACAATTCTAGATGAGATTTGGGTGGGGACACAGCCAAACCATATCAGACCCTATTTTCCTTTTCTTAATCTTTGATAGCCACGCTTGCCTAGAGCAAATGTTCTTTTTCCTTTCTTAAGTTTCTCCCCTTTTTGCAGTACTCTGCTTTTCCTCTCATTTCATTTAATTATGTTTTTGTTATTTTCCCAATTCATGAAGTGTCCTTCAATTAAAAGCTTATAAATATTTTCTGCAAACTTCCTGAATATAGCTATTTCATCTTCCAAGTCATTGATGGAAATATAATGCTTAAGATTCCAGAATAAGGGAAATAAAGCTGCCTGAAATACTGTCCTTATGCTACTCTCCTACAAAATATCCTGCATTTCACCATTCCTGCAACTCCTCTCTGTGTATTTGAACACAGCTGTGCAAAGGCTCATCAGTGACAGGGAGAAGCTGCATTCTAGAGTTGGCAGTTGTTCTGAAAGCCTGGGGAGAAAGTGAACAATGAAATTACCGGAATAACTAGATGAGAGTTTTACAAAAGGGCTTGTACCAAAAATGAAGTGTAGATACTTGTGTGCGAGACCAACATGAGGGTGTCCGAGAAGCGGTTGTTCTGAGAGTGGGAAATTGTGGAGAGAATTCTTGGCAGGAGATACACATTTTGCAGTCGTAAACATCAGGATGAAGCTGGGCGCAGTGGCTCATGCCTGTAATCCCAGCACTTTGGGAGGCCAAGGCAGGCAGATCACTTGAGGTCAGGAGTTCAAGACTAGCCTGGCCAATGTGGCAAAACCCCTTCTTTATTAAAAATTCAAAAATTAGTTGGGCATGGTGGTGGGTGCCTGTAATCCCAGCTACTCTGAGTCATGAGAATTGCTTGAACCCGGGAGGTGAAGGCTGCAGTGAGCCAAGTGAGCCACTGCCCTCCAGCCTGGGCAACAGAGCGAGAATCCATCTCAAAAATAAACAAATAAATATCAGGATGGTGAACGATGCCCTGGCATCTCACTGGAAGGCTAACTAAAGAGAGAAAAATAAGGACTCAGGGCAGAATCCGAAATAATTCTGACTTTTTTTTGAGAAAAGAAGCCCACAACAGAAGCTTGAGCATGAGCAGATAACTGCAATCAGCATCCATTCTTCCATTCATTCAACAAAAATGCACAAAGCAATTTTTAGGCCTGCAAATTCAACAGAGATAAGAAAAACATAAGCAAAACATGCCTGCTCTCCTCAAGTTGGAATTCTAGAGGGGAGACAAACATTAAACACATAATTTGCCCATCTATTTAATCACTATTTGGATGAAGAGGCACGGAGCTTGCATGACAGGTCACGGCAGAGCAGCTGGAACCAGTCTGGGAGATTTAGGGAAGTCTTTCTGCATAAGCAAGGTTCCATTTGACCTCTGAAGGGTGAGTAGGCGTTAACTAGGTGAAGGGAGAGCATGATCATGTCATGTACATAAAACTGTACTGTATGTGGAAAGGAGAATGAAGCATTCAAAGTACCCAAAGCCCAGTAAGTTTGAAAGGCAGAAAGTGGGCAGGAGAACAATTTGAGAAGGGGCTGGTGATTTAGGTTGAACATGCAAACTAAAGATTCTTCTCTTTATCCTATGGGCAATGTGGTATTTTTAAGCAGGAGAATAACATGATCATATTATGACTTTAAAAGGCCAGTGTGATTGTGGTGTATTATACCATGTATTATACCTCTTTATGTGCACTTCACAATTAAGTAATATCTACAGGAGTACTATGAGTATTATGCAGAATAGACACCTATTCATGATGAAGGAAGGAACAGCAGGCCTTAAACTGGCCTTACTTTCTTACAGCTTCCTCTTGCTTCTAACAACATTGACGTTTCTTAGCTATTTCCTTGTTTTCTTTTTTTTTTGAGACGGAGTCTCGCTCTGTCACCCAGGCTGGAGTGCAGTGGTGGAGTGCAGTGGCACAATCTCAGCTCACTGCAAGCTCCGCCTCCCGGGTTCACGCCATTCTCCTGCCCCAGCCTCTCCGAGTAGCTGGGACTACAGGCGCCCGCCACCATGCCCGGCGACTTTTTTGTATTTTTAGTAGAGACGGGGTTTCACCGTGGTCTCGATCTCCTGACCTCATGATTCGCCCGCCTCGGCCTCCCAAAGTGCTGGGATTACAAGCGTGAGCCACCGTGCCTGGCTCTTAGCTATTTTCTTTCTTCTTCTTCAGCCAATATTGGTTGAAGAGAATTCCATTTGCAACATATCCTTAGTAACATATGCACTCTTTGTTAAAGTAAATGCATTTCTTTCTTTTATTTTCTGCATAGACATAACACATGGTCAATACTCAATTTTCTTTCCTTTTTAAATAATTATTTATCGAGCATCTGCTAGGTTCCAGGTATTACACTTGTCTTTAGAAGGAGCCGAAATCACAAAATTCACTTCAACACAAACAATAATTGGATTTTATGAACTCTGTAGGCAGCACATATTTGTGGGAACTCTCAAAGTGTTTTCCAATAAGAATTAAATTGCAAATGACAATTAAGTTTTTAAAGCAGTCCCCAAAATCTTCTTAATTTGATTGTAGTTACAAAGGAATTAGTTCAACTTCGTTTCTGTGTGTGTGTGTGTGTGTGTGTGTGTGTGTGTGTGTGTCTGGTAAAGAGATTATGTAATGCTGCTCCTTCTTTTCCACATATGGAATTTAAAATCAAAGTTTTGAAACAGATGGGGGTTATCTTTGATCTTCTTTGATTTCCTGCCTTTACTCTGCCATGCTGTCATATATGCATGCTATATATGTCATGGTGGCACGCTCACTTTAGACCCTAGGGATTCAGCCCTCTCCTGCAGCCTGACCTTGGAACCCCCACTTCCTTGTCTACATGTAGCACTGCACTCAGGACTGGCCCATTGCCTGTAGATGTATTGTCCATTTTGACAAATGCACCCTTCTCACCTGGTGTGAAAACCACAGAAATGGCTGGGACCTAGGTGGGATTCGAGGAAAAAAGGAAGGAATTTATAGTCTGTAGGGAAGGCAAATATGAACCAATCACCTAATTGCAATTGAGATACATATAATAAATTTAGGGTGCTCCAAAAGCATGTGGTGCTGGGACTGACGAAGTCTTGGGTGTAGAAGGAAACCATCTCTGACGAAATGGCATTTTAGATGACTCATGAAGGATGAATGAAAGTCTTTACCTAACGTAGAGAGATTCCTATCGATCCATATGAATTCCTCTCTTATTCACATGTGACTCCCTGGTTCCAGCTGTCCTGGGCCTCCATTGTCACCATCCCCATCGGGCCAACTCCACGACCAGCACACTGACAAGGAGTCAGCGACCCTGAATTGGGAGCCCTCAACATACTCAAAGCCTTTTGCGTCTGTGTCCATAGCCTACGACCTTCTGACTCAGAATCAGATGAATCATATCACCCAGGCGTGATATCGTGTGGGTTCAGAATTGCGTGTTAAGAAAACAGGCTTAGGAGTTGAGCCCCCTTGGCTTCAAGTCTTGACTCCACCTAAGAAGCTGTATAACCTTGGAAATATTGCTCAACCTCTCTAAGCTGCAATTTTCTCATCTATAGAATAGGGAGGAAAAAAAAAGGGTGCCTCACATTGTTGTGGCAGTTAAGATGAATTGACTGCAGCAAGCAGAAATCTACAGTTAAATTGGCTAAAAAATAAAGAGACGCATTATCTTATAGAAAACGTAATCTGCCCCAGGGATGGAATAGCAGATCCCTGGCTGCATTTCTCGGTGACCCTCTTGGTCCATCTTTCTCGTTGTGTAGGTTTCAACCTCAGGCAAGTAGCAAGATGGCAGCTCTAAAAATTAGCTTTAGGCAAAGTGTGCAACAGGGAAAGAAGAGAAGCTCCCCCTTCTCACAGCTGTCTCCTAGGAAAGCATCCTAGATCTCTGGTACACGTCAGGCGTAGTGGTGAGTGCCTGTAGTCCCAGCTATTCGGGAGGCTGAGGCAGGAGAATAGTTTGAACCCAGGCGGCACAGGTTGCAGAGAGCTGAGATTGCACCACTGCCCTCCAGCCTGAGTGACAGAGTGAGACCCTACCTCAAAACAATAACAACAGCAACAACAAAACCAAAAACAAAAAATTAAATTAAATTAAATTTAAGAAAGAGATCGATTAGATTTTAAAGTAGAAAGTGACTGATGTCTTGAATTTTAGGTATCAATCCAGGTTCCGTTCCTTCCTTATACCTTCATGTAATGAACACTTATGAACTGCAGATAAGCAAAACCAGCTGCTAGGCATGGGGAATATTCACCTACTTTACCTCTATGATAGATATTTTAAAGTGCAATGAAACTATAAGGTTAATAAACCAAACATCAAGGCCATTAACAGGTGACGTCTGGCCAAACTATCAAGGTTAATAAACCAACTATCAAGGCCATTAAGAGGTGACGTCTGGTTATATACATGATCCACATGAACCTGAGTCAGAAATGCATATAAACTTTTGTTTGATTTTACAGGCTCTAAGGATAGGGAAACATCTATAAATAACCATTTTTCTGTACTTCCCATCAAGCCTTTACAGAAAAAGTCACCCTAACTCCTAAACCCCCAAACAGGAGCCTTTGAAATTATGTATGCAGACAGTTCTCTCAATAATTGCCAAGCCCAGATCATTAGTAGTAATTACTCCAGTTGTTTTTATAAGGCTGATCAATAAAAGGTTTGAATCAACATATAAAACTTCCTAGAATGTACAAGATCTGTGTTAACTCTTGTAACATAAAGGATATAATGATACTACGGAAAACCAGCAAAGGAAAAAGGCTCATTCTGTGATCTCATTTAGCGTCCAAATACAAACAGGGACACTGTCATGACTATTCTCAGGAAAGTTCCCCTGAGCCAATGAACGATTTTCCAGTGTCTGCTCAGGGCTACGGTCCAGTGATAAGGGGTGGTATACGACGTAAGAGGTTTATGTCAGCGTCAAGTTGATATTGACATTAGTTTGCAAGTTTATTTCAATGAGGTGGACTTCGAGTTTGAGAAAATGCACATTCTTTGGGTAGGATGTTCACTTTCCATCCTAGAATGATAATGATTTTGTTATCTCAAAAAATTGAATGATTTCTGGAACATTTATCTATTTACCATGGCAAAGCCAGGAAACGTGTCTATTAACATTCAAAATAAAAAGCATATTTGTAGCAAAAACAACAACAACAAAAAAAACAGAAAAAGGTAGTGTTTCCTAAGTTGAATACCTTCCAAACATTTATGCATTCTTTGTTTAATTTGAACCACTGACAATAGTTAGTCAAGTGGTATAGCACTTTTTAAATTTTCTGTTTGAGAAGCATAGACTGAGAGGAGCCAAAAGTCTGAGAAATTTAAAATTACTATAAAACTGTCCTCATTTTTCTTAATTAAAGGGTAGGCTAGTCTGATTCATAGAGACAGGCCTGAATTGGAGAACACTGTATAAAAAATGCGATTTATGGCAGCACTTGACAGGGATAGGGGAATCAAAAGCCTTAGAGAATTTTTAAAAAACTAATAAAAATGAATCATTTGTTACTCACTTATTATTTGTATATAAAGGCTACTACGAGGTTGGTTTCTCATGTTGTTTTGGAAAAAAATGCATTTGCCTTAGCATTTAAGTAGACTAAACATGTCTCTTCGTTAATCATCACTGGCAGTGTGGTCTGTCTGGAATGACTCCAAATTCCCAACTAATAGAGTCCAAATTAATAAACTATCTTGGCTTTGCCAATATTATGCTGGTTACAGCTACATCAGTTGCTGGCTTTGGGGAGGGATATATTTTTTTAACATTCGCAGAAAAAGAATTTACCAGTGCGTAACAAAATGGTTGTACATTCCCGCTATGGCCACCAGAGGGCTATGCACCATTACAAATACTCCAGGCCTCGCTACTGAAATGTGATTACAGGCAAGCAGTGTGGGTATCCTCACTGGTAAGAAAGAATCTCCAGGCTGACCCCAGACCTGCTGAATCAGAACCTGCAGCGATGTGACTTCAGGGAATTCATGTGCACATTAAAATTTGAGAACTTCTAGGCTGGGCGCGGTGGCTCACACCTGTCATCCCAGCACTTTGGGAGGCCGAGACAGGTGGATCATTTGAGGTCAGGAGTTTGAGACCAGCCTGGCCAACATGGTGAAACCCCATCTCAGCTACTGGGGGAGGCTGAGGCAGGAGAATTGCTTGAGCCCAGGAGACAGAGGATGCAGTGAGCCGAAGTCACACCACTACATTCCAGCCTGGGTGACAGAGTAAGACTCCATCTCTTCTCTAGGTTATGGGAAGAAAACTTTTTAAATTTTGTATATGATCAGAATTTGAAGATATGAAAACTGGAGGCATTTGTCATCCAGTCTCAATCTCAGTTTCTTGTCTCCCGATTTTTCCTATCAGCATTACAGCCCAAAAACTCTTCTCTTAGTAGAACAGCCTGCCCTAAAATGTTCCTTTTGCGACATGTTCTAATCCCATCAATTATTGTAGCTGTCTAATGTATAGATGATTTTGGAGCAAAAAGAGCTCTTGAATATTATCTAACACTACTCTAAATTTTCTATTTTTACAGGAGAAACAACTGGGCGGGGAACTTTCAGAAAATGGTCCTTTAAGAGAAATTACCTTCCCTTCCACATCCAAATCCAAGATATTTGCCTTTCAAGATTCAGGACCCACAGTGGATATAAATGGGACCCAGTGCTCTCAGGAGCTCCCCTCCCTCGCAGAAAGAGGTGGTGTTGAGCCAGGTGAGCTAGAGACAAGCGCGAGGCTTGCCAAGCCATGTGCACTCTTCTGGGGGGAGAGCGTCCACCCTGTCCTACCTGAGTATGCCAGGATTCCCCAAGGGACATAAAGATTTGGACAAGTTTTTCCTGCCCTTAGCACTGGGAGAGCCCAAGATAATCCTGGGAGCAGGAATGCTTCCTCTAAATGCCTCTGAGACACCTGAGCCATTGAGAGGATGTGTCCCCAGGTGTGTCATTTTCGACACCCAGGCTCACAGGAAGGAGATCCCTTTGCCTGAGAGTTTCCTGATTTTTAGGGTAGTACACAAAAAAATAAGCCTGAGCTCAAATAGGCCATCAGAGAAAAATAATAGTATATTTAACCCTGTTCAGAAGCCAAAGAGAGGACAAATCGACACAAGCATCAGATAACACAAGCAGTGGCACAGACCTGGTGTTGCAAATAGGTTCCTAAATAAAATTTAAAAAGAACCCTTAAGAACAAAACAACAGAACAACAACTAAAAGAAAAAGACTTCCTAGAGCTTTTGAAAACCTTACTATTTCAGTAGGGGAATTAAGAAAATGGATGGTGATCGATGAGAATGGAATGAGTGGCCTGGAAGGTCAACTACAATCAGCGTCACAAATCACAGAGCAAAATACAGAGGTAGAAACCATAATGGAAAAGGTGAGACATTTGGAAAATGGAAGCAGGATGCCTATGATTTGAATAACAGACGTTGTAAAAGAGGAAGAAAAAGCATGAAGTAGAAGAAGTAATTTTACACAATGTAGGAGAAAGTTTTCCTAAGCCTGTCTTCAAAGTAGAAAGGCCCAGAATTCTTAGCTGAATTCGTAAGAAAAACAGGCAGGTGGGCATATCTTGGTAAAATAAATTTCCAGGTTTTTTTCTTTTTTGGAAGAAAAAAAATAAAGCCGTCATTGGATTTCTTGCCTGCAACTCGGAAAACTAGAAGATAGTCAATTTGTAAATTCATGCAACTGAGAGAAAATCCCAAGAATTCTACACTAGGCAGTTGTTTATTTGTTAAGGTGAGAGAAAGGGCTATGGTTTGGGTATGGTTTGTGCCCACCAAAATGCAAGTTGAAATTGGATTTTTTTTTTTTTTTTTTTTTGAGACGGAGTCTCGCTCTTTTGCCCAGGCTGGCCTGCAGTGGCGCTATCTCGGCTCACTGCAAGCTCCGCCTCCCGGGTTCACGCAATTCTCCTGCCTCAACCTCCCGAGTAGCTTGGAGTACAGGCGCGTGCCACTGCGCCCAGCTAATTTTTTGTATTTTCAGTAGAGACGAGGTTTCACCATGTTAGCCAGGATGGTCTCGATCTCCTGACCTCGTTCTCCACCCGCCTCGGCCTCCCAAAGTGCTGGGATTACAGGCGTGAGGCACCGCCCCCGGCCGAAATTTGATTTTCAAAGTGGTGATGTTGGGAGGTGCGGGCTAGTGGGAGGCGTTTGAACCATGAGGACGGATCCCTCATGAATGGCTTGGCGCCATTATCTAGGTAGTGAGTGAGTTCTTGGTCAACTGAGACTGGATTAGTTATAGGAATGGATTAATTCCTGAAGAGTGGATTGCTACAAAGACAGAATGCCTCTCAGGTTTTGCTTCTTCTCATGTACCTGCTTCCCCTTTTACCTTCTCCACCATATTGCGCACAGCACAAAAGCCCTCACCAGGAGCCAGGGTCATGCTCTTGAATTTCCAAGTCTGTAGAATTGTGAGCTAAATAAACCTCTTTAAAAATTACCCAGCCTCAGGTATTCTGTTATAGCAACATGAAACACACAAAGATATTTGAGAACATGCATAATTCAGAGAATAAATCATTGAGTATCCCACCTGAGATAAATACTTGAGAAAAGGAGCTTTCCAAGGACCAAATGAACTGGATCAGAGGCATCAAATGGGGGAAGGTGAGCAGGAAAGAATGGGAGATGAACAACGTCTTGGCTGTATAAATATGTCATTAAATGTTCATGGATAAAGATGCAATGTGTTACGTAAGTCCCAAATGTGGACCCTGAGAACAAAAAGATAGTAAGTTAAAATCTAATGTATTAAACTATGTTAGCAATACACTGGAATTAAGAATGCAAGAGGAAGTAAAATCAACTCGAAGTTTAATTAAGGACTGAGGGATATGAGAGAAGGAAGAAAAGGGGAAAATGAAGAATTCTAAAGATTTCGTTCCATTAGGTGGGGAGCAAAATATGAAGGAATCAAGAAGAAATCAGTAGAGGAGACAGTGGAGCTCAGAGGGAGAGACAGCATCGAAATAATAGGACAATAGAGTCATTTGGTCTGATTTGGAGAGCAGGAGATAGCCAGGTGATTAACTGAATGGAATATTATGATTGAACTCCAAAATTAACAAGATAAAGATGAAATATATAGCAACACAAGCAGACCAAAAAAAATAAGAAGGGAAACAGAGGAATAACATTGTTAAATAGCAGCCATAAAGTAATAAGAGAGGTATATTTATTTAACGTTTTCTTTCTTCTGTATTACTTGGGTACATTTTAAACCCAAAAAGATTTAAAATTTAAGGCTATGAGTGGTTTTTTTGTTTGTTGCTGTTGTTTTGCTAAGTACAGCTTTTATTGCAATATGCAAGTGTTAATGTACAGCATTTTCCTTACTTTGTAATCCCAAATATTTGCTAAGAAGTTAGAATTTCTAGGCCGGGCCACGGTGGCTCATGCTTATAATCCAAGCACTTGGGGAGGCTAAGGTAGGCGGATCACCTGAGGTCAGCAGAGCAGCCTGGCCAACACAGTGAAACCCCGTTTCTACTAAAAACACAAAAATTAGCCAGGGATGGTGGCGCATGCCTGTAATCCCAGCTACTTGGAAGGCTGAGGCAGCGGAATCGCTTGAACCAAGGAGGCAGAGGTTGCAGTGGGCTGAGATCGCGCCACTGCACTCCAGCTTGGGTGATAAGTGAGACTCTGTCTCAAAAAAAAAAAAAAAAAAAAGAAGTTAGAACTTCTTTTGACCCATGGATGATTCAGCTTATTTTTAATTTTTAAAACTTTGATTTTTGAGTGTGTAGAATGAACATTTTGCTATTGGTGTCTAATTTAATTGTGCTATGGCCAGAGATCGTTGTGTATATGAAATAGGTTTTTCAAATATTCATTGACATTTGCTTCGTGGCCCAAAATGTAATTTTTATATGTAATGACCTTTAGATCCAGCTTATGTTTTCTTGCCTGCTTGATCTATCAATTGCTAAAGAGGTATATTGGAATCCCCCACTATCATGACTGGTATGTAAAATTCTTCCTACATTCTTCCAAATTAACCTTTATATATTTTGAAGCTATTTTATTGAATTTGTATAAATTTAGAATGGAACATCTTTCTGGTGAGTTGGAACTTTTATGAACATGTCGTAATCTTCATTGTCATCAATGTTTTTATTTCTGATGTCTATTTTTTCTATCATTAAAATAATTGTCCTACTTTCGTCTTTGTAAATATATCTTTTCCAGTTAAGCCTTACTGTGTTCTAAAGTGTTAAGTTTACTTCTTCTAAACAGAATATAACTAGATTTCTAAAAAAAATCTAGTCTGACAATGTTTATCTCTGAACTGCAGATATTAGTCCATTTATACTTAATGTGATTACTATTATTTTGTATTTTCTAATTTTCTCCCAAGTTTATCTCCCTTTTAGTCCTTTCTTGCTCTCCTTGGGATTAAGTTTTTGTTCCATTCCTTAGTATTTTCTAAATGATAAATTATTTCTGTTTTTAGTAATGACCCAGAAAATACAACATGCATGTTTAATTTAACAAAATGTAAAGTTAATCAACAGCTTTACCCTCCTCCCCAAAATTTAAAAGCCTCAGTTGGCCTTTCTCCCATTTTCTTCTCCTCCTGACATTTATGCTATTTTTTGTACAGAAATTTGTGTATATATCTTAATTTTTGTGGTCTTATACATTGAACATTTTTATCATAACCTTATCAGTCATATGAATTTTGTTTATTAACATTCATGCCCCTTAGACTCTTTCTGAGATTCTTTTGTTCTCTTATAAAGAAATTACTTTGGAGGGAGTCTGTTCGTCATGACTTCTCAGTTTTTGCTTCTCTAAATGTGTTTTTCTTTGTCCCTTGTTACTAAAAGAGAGTTTGGTTACATGCAGTTCTAGCTGAATATATTATCAGTGCTTTGAAGATGTTATGCATTGTCTTCCTGACCTTCATTGTCCTTGCTGTCAATGGAATTGTTATTTTTTTATAGATTTTGACATATGCCCTAATTTGCCTGCCATAATTCCTATTTATTTCTGTGATACTCTTCACCTGTTTGGTTAGCACCCCTTTCATTCTCAAGAGTATCCTCGTTTGGCCGGGTACGGTGTAATGTAATTACATGCCTGTAATCCTAGCACTTTGGGAGGTTAATGTGGGCAGATCACGGGAGGACAGGAGTTCTAGACCAGCTTGGCCAAGATGGCGAAACCCCGTCTCCACTACAAATACAAAAAAATTAGCTGGGCATGGTGGTGCATGCCTGTAGTGCCAGCTACTAGGGAGGGTGAGGCAAGAGAATCACTTGGACCTGGGATGCGGAGATTGCAGTGAGCAGAGATTGTGCCACTGCACTCCAACCTGGGTGAGAGACTCCGTCAAAAAAAAAAAAAAAAAAAAAAGAGTATCCTGGTATCCTGATTTGGTCAATAAATTTGGCCAATAAATTATATAGTTAACCAATTGTTAAGCAATTCATCCTTTCCCTCTGGATAACTTTAAGGTCATTTTTTTTTAAATAACCTTTGGTGTTCTGCAATTTTATTATATGTCTTGGTGTTGAATTTCTTTTAATTTACTCTATTTGGGGTTGCTTGGGCTTCCAGAATCTAAGATATGGTTTTTCCAGCAGTCCAAGAAAGTGCTCAACCATCATTCTCTTTCAAACGCTTACCTTTTCTCCTTTTTCTCTGTTCTCCCCTTTAGGAAGCGTTAGACGTGCTTTAATGTTGACTGATTTTACTTTCCTCTCCATGTGGCTTAACTGCTCAGATTTTCCATTTCCACGTTTGTCTGTGCTGTGGTCTGAGTAATTTCACCAGCTCTGTTTTTCTGTAATCTGTGATGTATCCAATTGTTGACTTTCCAATTTCCAGTTTTTCATCTTTAGATATTCACTCGGTTGTTTTTCAAGTTGACCTGGTCAATTTTCATAATATCTTATTAGCTGGTCATTCTTTCAATTTGTCTTTTTTCTTTAAATATACTACACATGGTTATTTTGTATGTTTAGCGATTCCAACATCTATTGTTTTTGTCTATCTGAATTTACAATTTCTTGTTTCTGCTTAGTCTCATGCTTAACGATGATGTGCTCCTTCCTCATTTGTGGGCAGGAGGTCTGGTTTAAATGGTGAGTTTTCTTCCAGTGGTCTGGGAACACTATCACCTTATGGGCACTACCAGTTCAGGACTACTAGAAGTTTAAACTTATTGTCTTCCAGAACATACAGACAGTAGAAGTTCTGGCCTTGCACCTACCTTCTTCTAGTCTCACTGCAACCAAAACCAACACAAGCATGTATGATCGTTGTTTTCCTCTTCAAGGCAACTTCTTTCTTAGTTCAAACTGTGCGTGTCACCTATGGAGGTACAGCTTTATGCAGTGGGTCTCATAGGTGACCTCTCACGATGTTCAAGCTTGAGGCTTCATCTCTTGGTCCCCATGTGTAGCTTGTTCTGACTAAGGCTCTAGGTTACCAGGCCACCCAGATATCTCCAGGGAAAATTCCAGCGCAAGTGTTGCCTCTTGGATTCAATATTTCTTGTCATTTCTGAACACTAAATCCCTTACTTCTCACCAGCCAAGTCATGTAATATACATCTATCTATCTATGTATCTATCTATGTATCTATCGATCTATCTATCTGTCTATCCATCCATTTATCCATCTATCACATATATTTATGTAAATATACATTTATCATTTTTAAGTGAGATATACTTTTAAAAGTTTATTTGAATATCTTATCTGCCATATTACTAGAAATTGAACTGGTCATGTGAGTGTGTGTGTGTGTGAGTGTGTGTGTGTGTGTGTACGTACATGCACAAAATTTGTTGATTTGTTCAAGGAAATATTCATAGCCCTTCACAGTGCCGTACCTTAACGTGTGAGTTACCTTACTGCCTCAGCTGGGCTGCCTCATCCTCCTATACCTTATTCTGATACCGTGAAAGCGTTCTAAGATAGATTGATTTTTCTCATATCTTATAGTAAGAATTCAGAGACTGTTCTCCAGTAGGCATGTAAAATTAGAATAACGTGCTTCAGTGCATTTCTGGAGTACAGAAGAATTTTATAATGTTGACTAATGAATGGCGCAAAACACAGAAATAAAGGCATGAAAGAAAACGTAGGTACATGTTGGTAAACTGAAACATAGAAATCTCTAAGTATTGTAGGGTACTTGGTTATTGATCATTGATGATTGATTGTGATAGGTATTAGATAACTAAAACTGTACTCAATGTAACATCATTTGATGTGCACTTTAAGTAATGAAAAGAATCTTCTGTCTAGGTATGCTACAATTTGGATTCAAGAAACTTCTCTCAATTCCTATAGACCCACACTCAATGGCAATTATAGCAAAATAGCGATAATTTCTTTAATAAAGTAATTGACTTACGTTTAAGGCTTTGTTCCTTACTCTGAATTTTCTTACTGTTTCTTCACAATGTTCTCATTTTTAGTCACTTTCTGTCTAAAGCTACAACAGTTTCTTCTTTTTATCAAGCTAATGGTGCCATCTGTTTTTAAAAATATAATTCTATGTGTACAGCTCTGTCTTAATTTCAAGGAAATATTTGTTATCTTTTCTCCACTTTCTTCAATCACATGTTCTAATGTGTTTGTCTTTGGATGACTTTATTCGGAAGAAATTTATGATTTTTCTTCGAGTTTTATTGAGTATTATTCTGCAGATTTATTTGCGTTCCATCATTTCATCACATGCCTTCTATAATTAATATTCAAATCTAGGAAATTAGGGAAAGACTGTTCAGGAATTAAACCAAATTATGTAATTATTCTGGGCAAGTTTTGATTTCTTAACTGATGTGTTGAATGTGTGCCAGGATAATTCACTGAAACATTAAAATGTGTTTCTTCTTTCTCTTTGTCCCCTAGCTTTTAGCGATAATGTATGCCAATCCCTTGCCTTTCTGTACTTTTAGCAGTACAGAAAGCATAAAATAATGGATAATATTGCTACCTCTCTTTTTCAAAAATTGGAACTCACTGAGGACAATATGTTCTGTGCCCATAGGGAGAAAAAAAGAAAAAGAAAAGGAAAGGAAAGGAAACAAAGAAAGAAAGAAAGGGAGGGAGGGAGGGAGGGAGGGAGGGAGGGAAGGAGGAAGGAAGGAAGGAAGGAAGGAAGGAAGGAAGGAAGGAAGGGAGGAAGGAAGGAGGGAGAGAGGGAAGGAAGGAAGAAAGGAAGGAAAGACTTCTTGTTGTTACTGTTTCTCTCTCTCTCTCTCTCTCTGTTTTTTTCTGTAGGAAGATCATGCAGTCCAAGTGCACTGGAGACCCATACTCCAATCTTTGATAGCACTTCTAAGGGAGACTTTGCCATGTATAACTAGACACCTGGGCTCCTTGGCAAAGGAGAAAGGTAACTCTGCTTGGGCTGAGAATGAGGAACAGCTCACTTCCAGGGACCACAGGCTCAGAGAATTGCATAATCATGGCAGCTCTACCGGGTTGAAGAACACATGTGGATCCTTCTCCCTTTTGAGTACCCTATAGACTTCCTGGGCTCTCTGTATCTCAGAGAGGACAGGGGCCTTTGTAATGACAGAAATGGAATTTTCTGCTGCTCCCTTTGAGAATAGGAATCCTAAATCACAATTACTTTAAGTGAAAATATAGGAATCATTGCATTTCTTCTATACATGAATTTAGGTTTGCAAACGCATATTCTCTACAAATAACTGCCAGAGAATAGAAACACCCATTCCCAGGTTGGCCACACACCATACTGGCCCCATTGTCATAGGAAGTTGTGAAGGTCTTGAGACAAAGATACCTGCAAAGCACACAGATTTCTACCCATCTTTGAGGAAATATATATGAAAATCTGTGTAAAGGATAAAGTGCTGGAAGTAATTATTATTTTTAAACAAAATATGTGTCACATATTATTTAAAGGACTTGCAGTGAGAATCTGTATGAAACGGTGCTGAGGTGTCATAGTTAAAAATTGCTTTAGAGTTTTACATAACTGATTTTCCATGATAGAATTTTATATTACATTTTTAAAAGAATTCCAGAGTCTCCTGGAAAATGTCCTCTGAATCTCAAATTTCACCATTTCCCTGCACTGTGTGAATTATTTTAGTTGCCTGAAAAGATGAAATTGCCAGTTTGTTTGAAACATATTGTACACTATATACAGTTTCATATACAAGACAATTTCTGTATACATGAGAGGACTCCTGGTTTCTCATCTGACATGTAAAGAGCTTGAGAGTTATTGCTTCTTAGCTGGGTGTGGTGGCACGCACCTGTAGTCCCACCTACCTGGGAGACTGAGGCAGGGGGATTGTTTGAGCCTGGGATGCAGAAGTTGCAGTGAGCCGAGATCGTACTCCAGCTGCACTCCAGCTTAGGCAACAGATTGAGACCCTGTCTCAAAAAAAAAAAGGAAAGAAAGTTATTAATCCTGTCTTTACAACAAGGAAAACAAATTGAACGAAGTGAAAATCAACTCTTCTTAGTTCCATCAGAGAACTGAGGCCACAGGGTCAACTGCAACCCCTACAACTGGAAAGAAAGGCAGACACAGAATCACAGCTTCCTGGAACAGAAGCCCAGGAGCAGAAGAAGCCTGTGGCTGGAGCCAGTATCCATCAGAACTCTGGCACTGGGAACTGATGAATTGCTGGAGGCTCAGTGGAGCAGCCTGAGAGTTAAATTTCTGGGGGCCCAGTCTTGGGAGGGGCACACTGTCAAGACTTTTACCTGCAGGACCCCTACCAGGTAGTCACTGTGAAGATCAGGAAAAAATCCCCTTGTGCTCCTTGCAGCTGGGACAAGCATATAAACCATTTGAAATATACCCAGATCCTCCGCCTCCCAAGTTCAAGAGATTCTCCTGCCTCAGCCTCCCGAGTAGCTGGGACTACAGGCACCCATCACCATGCCCAGCTAATTTTTGTATATTTAGTAGAGGCAGGGTTTTGCCATGTTTGCCAGGTGGGTCAGGAACTCCTGACTCAGGTGATCCATCTGCCTCAGCCTCCCAAAGTGCTGGCATTACAGGTGTGAACCACTGTGCCTGGCTCCTTCTGTTCTTTTTAAAAAGGCCTTCCCTCAAGAGAAACATTTTACCAGAGTCTAACCAATCAAGAAGAAGGAAAATACCTAAGTGAAGCTCACTGAAGGACTGAGACCCAATCTCAGGAGTATAAATGCCTCTTCTCCCCCCAACACCTCACCACCACATCAATAGAGGTTTTATATAATAGCAGGGGAATATAGCTGAAAGAATTGCAAGCCTCAGACCCCATTTCAGGAGTCTCTAGACAAACTAGAAGACCACAGGGGAGACAACAACAAGGACACTAAGGGAATGTTAGCCGCTGCCACCACAGCTATAGCAAACAGTAAACACAGCCTAACTCCTGGCCAAATCAACACAGAAGCTCACGCTCAAGGCCTGTCTCAGCTGTTTGTACTCTATGCAAATGAGAGCAGCTTCCTCACTAAGCACTCAAGGACTATCTTGAAGGTGAGAGTGGGGGCCCCTAGGTGGATCATTTCTCCAATGTTCGGGTACAAGCTACACACAGGCTACAGCAGTAATGGCATGCAGAATTGCAAGAGTCACAGAGACATGAACCATCTTGAAGGACAGACGCTGAGCTTCAGAATCACAGAATATCAGTGCTGATAGGAATCATTTAGTGCTGGCCCAACACTCACATTGCAGATGAGAAAACTGAGCCCCAGAATAGATGATCTTTGGCTGGGCGCAGTGGCTCACGTCTGTAATATTAGCACTTTGGGAAGCCAAGGCGGGTGGATCACATGAGGTCAGGAGTTCAAAACTAGCCTGGCCAACATGGTGAAACCCCCGTCTTTACTAAAAATAAAAAAAAGTAGCTGGGCGTGGTGGCAGGCGCCTGTAATCCCAGCTACTTAAGAGGCCGAGGCAGGAGAATCGCTTGAACCTGGGGTCGGAGGTTGCAGTGAGCCGAGATTGTGCCACTTCACTGCAGCCCGGGAGACAAGAGTGAAACTCTAACTCAAAAACAAAAACAAAAAAACAAAACCAAAAACAAGAACAACAACAGAATACCAAGCAGGAGTCTTGGAATGTTATGTCAAAGAGAAGTTCATTTTTCATCTCCCACCGTTCCTGTATGTTTGCCTGGGGTGGAATTCGTTTCCTGATCTCTGAATGAAAAATGTATTTACTTTAAATCAGATGCTTCTCAATGTGGTAATTAGTGGCAAGGCCTATAGAATAAGCAAAGTTTCAAATTTGACTTACGGTAAAATCTCACACTGTCCTTCCTCCCATTCATCCACCCAACACTGGGGTCTGCTGAGGTCTGGAATCTTCCAGTGGGTAAGGAAGGCCGGTCATTTCTCTCTTTGCTCCTCCGCCCACAGAAGTTTCTGACTGTATTTGGCTGATGTAGGGAAAGCAAGAAGTAGGAGGAGATGGAAAGTTTCTACTTGAATGGTAATGTTTTAAGATGGTTTCATGCACTCCGAGTGTGAAAACTATTTTAAGTCCAAACCTGTCACAGCTGCCCCAGTACTTTTGAGGGGTTTTCCGAGAACCTATCCTGAGGGTCAGCAAATGTCCTCTGTAAAAGGTCAGATAGCGAATATTTTAGGCTTTGCAGGTCACACATCTTCTGTTGCAGCTACTCAACTCTGCCCTTGTAATGCCAATGAACGCTCGTGGCTGTGTTCCAATAAATCTGCAGTTACAGTAACAACCAGCCAGCCCAGGGGCCACATTTTGCCAACCCCTGATCCATCCAGTCTCGGGCATTCAAGTCTGTTGGCTTGGGCACGTGGAATCTAGTTCGTGGTTGCTGAATTCCCCTTACCCCTTTGGGAAAGAAACAGCAGCTCCAGCTTCTCCCCCGCTGGAGCCTGGTATTTTTCTAACGGCCACTTGAACAAGTTCTGGAATGCATCCCCATTCCTTCTGTTCGTCATGGGCTCATTACATCGGGTCTACAAGAAACTCTCATGAATTATTTGACCTCCCGACCAAAGACTCTGGGCATCTGGTTGATCCTTCTCCTGGGAATTCACTTTAGTTTGCCATCAAGTTAACCGGCCACTTTGGAATCTCAGATCCACAGGCATGGTCAAATCCAGGTCAGCTGCGTCCATCTAGATTCAGGGACATGAATTTTCCGAGGGGTCCTTTGAAGGTCCCTCTCTCTGCTCGAAGTAAGGAGCAGGGATGGTGGGTCTCATTATACTCCAGCAGCCTTTGCCAGATCATCTCCACAAACCTCTTCAGTCTCCAACAACCCGATCCCTCTCACCCTTGGTGTAGGTGAATCTCTAACTTGCTTCAAATTTCCAGGTGGCCTGGTGTGGTGGCTTATGCCTGTAATCCCAACACTTTGGGAGGCCAGGGCAGAAGATCATCTGAGTCCAGGAGTTTGAGACCAGCCTAGGCAACATAGGGAGGCCCCATCTCTACAGAAAAATAAATAAATAAATAAATAATTAGCTACGCATGGTGGTGCATGCCTGTAGTCCCAGCCAGCAGGCTAAGGCAGGAGAATTGCTTGAGTCCAGGAGTTCAAGGCTGCAGTGAGCTATGATTGTGCCAATGCACTCCAACCTGGGTGAGAGAGTGAGACCTTGTCTCTAAAAAATAATAAAATCAAATAAAAATGTTTCCATGGGAGAGAAGCATGGCATCTATTGTCTTCACACCTCAATCAAACCCAGACAGGAAGTGCCATTCTCACATTGCGTGAGTAAAGCACTCATCACTGGACTGTGTTTCATAACTAGCAGCTTTCTTGGTTCTCGTACCTCCATCTGAATTTCAGCCCCCGCTCCCTGTGTCTCAAATTGGGATCACGAAGCTCTCCAACATAACTTTTAATTTTTATTGTAACCAGAATCTAAAAATGTGACAAACACACAGCACAAGTTAATGCATGCGTATTCATTATCACAATGATATTCACAATCTCCGTCTTTCCCCCATCACACATATTTACGTGACGGGGAGAGGCTGGCGGAAGGGGAGAGGACAGATCTGAGGGGACAATAACGAGAGAGACAACTGTGGGGAAAAAGGAAGGCTTTAGGCATGGGGAGGACAGGGCAGGCTGTCGCAATGGAGACTTTGGGGAGCGGGAGCAGAAAAGAAGAATTTTGGGGTGTTTGGCTGTATGTGTAATGCACTCATTTAAATCCCTTTCAAGAAAACCTCAAAGAAACATCTACATTACTCTTGGAGGTTTCTGGAATAGTCTGCATGTTTTTCTTCTTTCTTTGTTATTCTTGTTGGCTAGGAAGGTTGGCTGTTGCAGGCAGAGGTTGGCTTCAGGTCAGCCCCTCTCTATTCAGGCTGCATTCCATGTTGTTGGATAAATACAGGTATGGCCAGTTGATTTCAGTTGTACTAATCACCCATAATCTTCAGGTGGGGTAACTGGATGTTCTCATTTATCCAGAACAGTCCCTATTATTGCCTCTTGCACCAGCATAATGAGTAATAACATCCCCTTTCACTCTCACTCTTGTCCTGGTTTGGATGATGGATGATACGGTCACTCTTCCTTTAAGTAACAGCCTTTGCCTTTACTGCAGTGCCTCTCTCTGCTTATCTGGCTTAAGACTAGAGACTGTCTCAGGGAAAATAAGAGAAGTCACAATTTATTTCTATTAACAAAAACAATTTGTGACTTGGAAGAAAAATTATTCGGGGACTTAGTAACACCTTTCATCCCCATCATCTAGAGACGTGAGAAATAATTTAATTAGCCTCTGTTGCAAAGGAAGTAGCCCAAATGCCTCTCTTCTTCCCCAGCCTGGATATACTTTAACATCAGTGACTCAGGGAGCCTGTTCTGCCCACATTGCTCCACACAGGCTGTTCCCTGTGTAAAGTGCTCCTGTCCCTCTCCTTCCCGACCAAAATATTTGTGGGAATTTCCAGACGTTCACTTTGCTACCAAACAAGCCTGACTACATCAGTACCCCCAAGATATCTGCTACATGCTTCATTTCCCACTCTCTCCTCTTTCCATGTCAGCTGCCTACTTGAAGGAGCCACATTCTTGCTATAGCTGATAGAATCCCAAATAAGGCCCAATGTCAGTGCAAAGGTACTTTCACCCAGTTCTCCCAAAGCCGCCCTTCCTCAACAGAGTTGGGCAGAGCTGGGCTCCAAGAACAGCTGCAGGAAAAGACTCCCTCTTGGCCAGTTTGTTACTGAGTCCCACGGCAGCATGCCTGTGCCTGCGCTCAGAGTCCTTCATTTTCTGGCCCTTAATCCTTATTTCCTTTGGGGTTCCAACCAGGCCATAGGGCTAGATAGGAAACCGTGTAGCCTCTGTTCTCTGTCTTCCGTTTCTCTTCCTCCTTTTGACGAGAACAAACCTTCCAATCCTATCACTTCATGCGCACAGATACCTGATGAAGGAGATGCAACCTTTTAGAAATACTCGAAATCAGCCTATCCTATCACAGAAGTCCTTTTTAATCATTAGAACTGTTTGAAAGTAGAATTACATGCTGGTTAGTTCATGGTTTGCCCACAATAGTGGTGATATTCTGGGAGTAACTGGATCCGGGGAATTAGAGAGGGTGTCCCTTCATTGGGGGAGAACTTAGATGTGAAGTCCACCAGGATACCTGCAATTCTGGGTTGGCCAGAATTCTAAAATTAAATTATTTACTCTCCATTAACAAACTTGGAGATATGGAAAAATAGACTCGTTGCATATTGATTAGATCATGATATTTATAAACTGGAAAATGACAATGAACAAAGGATTATTTTTCTTTTTTTCTTTCTTTTTTTTTTTGTGATGGAGTCTCACTCTGTCACCCAGGCTGTAGTGCAGCGGTGTGATCTTGGCTCACTGCAACCTCCGCCTCCTGGGTGGAAGTGATTCTCCTGCCTCGAAGTGGTTCTCCTGCCTCAGTCTCCCAAGTAGCTAGGACTACAGGCGCATGCCACCACGCCCAGAGAATTTTTGTATTTTTAGTAGACATGGGGTTTTGCCATGTTAGCCAGGCTGGTCTCGAACTCCTGACCCCGAGCGTAAGCAATGCTGTATTCTCTGCTTGCGAAATTGTCATCTTGCTCTCTTAACTAATATTTTGGCTTGCGACAAGACACTCCTTTTGGGCTCTTTATACTCTTGCCTCATTGACTCGGACCTGAATATCAAACCCTCTTAGAGCTGCACTTTATCACGGAGCAGAGGCTGTGCGCAGCAGGGTGTGTGCTGAATGAACCCAGCCCCTCCTGTGTGGCATGCATGTGGCAAGGTGCCCGGTATGCAATCACTCAACCGCCTTGCGTTCTCCACGGAGGTGAGGTTGTCCAGGTGTTTTATCACGTCCTTGTTTCCGGTCACACACTATTCATCAGGAGAGATCATTGACAGGATGTATACAAAGTCATGACTAATACTCATTCCCCCACATCACCTAATCTTTTATTTGGTTGCTGTTGCCATAGGATTAGCATTTATTACCAGGGCCAGAGGCCTGCTGAGTGGAAGGGCTGATGCATTTGTGAGGAAATGAAGTTGCAACAAAGGCTACTACATTAATTCCATTTGTAGAAAACTTAGGGCTCTGGAGAAGCAAAGAAAGCCAAGAAAGTCTAAATAATTTTTGAATGCTTAGTAACTCCCTCACATTTAAGAATACAACTTTACGTAAGCTATAGATATGCAAACCATGTGTGTTATCCACATCCATTCCCTCCTCCGGAAATGAAGGATTGGTATACTACTCCTATGCTCTCCCTCCACCAGACAATTCGATGTGCACCGAAGCACTATACACATGGAAATAACGAATTCTAGAAAACATAACTACCACACCAGCATGGTTTAAATGTGTTTACGTATACAAATAGTTGCATTTACCCAGCAAAAACAACAGTCAAATGTTTAAAAAATACATTTCCTGTCATATGCAAATAAACTAGGAGAGTGACCTTGCTCTGCTGGGGCACGGTGACAGTGACTTGAACACTTTTCCAACTCAGCCAGGTCTGGCTAAGTCGCATGCTGTTGCCTGTGCTTCTCTGCCTTCCTGGACCTTCCCCGTTGCATTCCTCCTTTCCCCTTGCCTATTTCTAAGGCTGATTCTCCAGTTTTTATCTTCATAGGGTAAGATTTTGGAATTTTGGAACTCTTTGGAGAAAAGCTGCTCCACAGAAAGAGACAGAGAGACAAAGAGAGAGGTTCCCTTTATCTCTGTTACCATCTGACTCTCCTTTCCTGTTTCTCTACCCTGGCTATCTCTTTAAGACCATTAAAATGATTTTATTAAACCTAAATATATGAGGAAAAGGCATATTGTGGTTCACTACACATGCAAAAAGATTGAATCATTAGCTACCTGGTAGGACCGAGAAATATTACCCTGCATGTTTTTCTTCTCTGCCCTACAAGTTTCTATTGCAGTTTGGGTTACAGCACAGGGTAATGCAATGTGCCCTGGAATTGGTCTTGGAAGATCAACGTTTGCATTGCTATTGAGGCTACTGCTAGGTTTCACAAGTCAGTTAGCCTCCTAAGGATCTCTTCCATGCTCACCATTTTCATTCGTGTCATGCAAACTTAAGGTACATGCAAATACGCTCATGAATACACACATAAACACTTGTAGATATACACACGTACTTTACAATCTTTATGTACTTTTTTTGCTTTGTTCAGTGTAAATTAATAGACCTTCACCTTGCCCCAAATTTTTCACTACCGGCATAGATTTTTTTGAGGATATGATAAGGTTGTTTTTCATTTTGCTTTCAAATAAATAATCATCCGTAGGAAAAGGAGATTATTATATGTATAAACATGTGTTCTCCGTGCAGGGGGTATCAGATGTATGCTAACTCTTTTGTGTAAAGAGATCATGTCTAAATCCCTTGAGTGGCTGTTCAGCTAAAGTTGAGAGTCTCTTAATCTTGTATTTGATGCTAAACCAAATAGGCCCTTAGGGAAGAATTAAGAATAAGCCAGACAGTATAAAATTCTTATTTTGTTAAAGTTGAATAGCATTCGTTGCATTAGGTATAACCAGCGTAATCACTACCAGGGTTAGTTGAGTATACTCTATGTACATATACACTCTAAAATAAAATGACCTAGGTATAGAGAAGGACTGAAGGGATTAAATATTTCTATATTATTATTTGACATTGAGAGCACTGCCCTTTTGTTGAAATGAAATGTCATTCAGATGAATACAAAAGGTCATGCCTCCAAGATCACAGTGAATCTAAATCAGGGGGAAAAATAAGTTGAGTAACAAATTTTTACTTAAATGCCATCAAATTTTATTTTGTATTTCTGAGTCTTGGATTTTGTCCACAGAAACATTCTAATATTGTTTAAGCAACAGGGAATAGAAAAGATTAATCAGTAATTAGCAAAGCTTTAAAAACTTGAAAATGGACCTGAGGCCTAAGACACACTGTGATTTTGGCATTTGTTGCTGTTGTTGCTGTTGTTGTTTTTGCTTTGTCTTCCAGGCTGGAGTGCGGTAGCGTGATCACAGCTCACCGCAGCCTTGGACTCCTGGGTTCAGGTGATCCTTCCACCTCAGCTTCCTGAGGAGTAGTGGGGGCTACAGGCTTGTGCCACTGCATTTGGCTAATTAAAAAAGAATTTTTTTTTGGTAGAGCCAGGATCTTGCTGTGTTGCCCAGGCTGGTCATGAACTAACACTGTGATTTTTTAAAGATGAGCTCTCCTTTGGGCAGGCATCGTAATAAAATAAAATATGTTCTTTTTTCTGAGGAAAAGAATGATTTATGGATGCATTTTTTCTTCATTAAAACACAGATTTAGCCTAAAGTCTAAGTCAAAATAAAAACAACTTAAATATTGCTCCATAAGGCTAGTAGTTGGTAATTTTTTTTCTTTTGAAATGGGATCTCACTCTGTCACCCAGACTGCAGGGCAGTAGTCAAATCTCAGCTCACTGCAAATTCTGCTTCCCGCATTCAGGCGATTCTTCTGTCTCAGGCTCCTGAGTAGCTGGGATTACAGATGTACACCTGGCTAACTTTTGTATTTTTAGTGGAGACGGGGTTTCACCATGTTGACCAGGCTGGTCTGGAATTCCCGACCTCAAATGATCCACCCACCTCACATCCCAAAGTCCTTGAATTACAGGTGTGGGCCACCATGCTTGGCTAGTTGGTCATCTTTTAAGGTGAGGTTGCATTTACAGTAGTCAGTTGCATTTACTGCCCTCGCCCCACATTTTGTTTTCAGGGATTCAGTGGAATTTGTTCTTGTATTTATTTGTGAATAAGATTACATATTTCACTTTTTTCCATTTCTTCTCTTTGGCTGTTGCTGTGCTGCATGCTTTAGTCATTATTACCAAGCCCCACCCTTGCTTCCAGATACCCAGGTGGCTTGTATTTGGTACCACGGCTCTGGTACGGATGCACTGCCTCTCCCGGATGCTACACAGGGTGAATTGGCCATGCTCAGGCTGAACACCGCCTGGCTGCTGGTGCTGCAGCCCCTGCCACCCTCTCTGGCCCTGCTTGGCATCACTGCCTCCAATTAGCTGCTTTCACTGCAGACACCCTGGAGCCCATACAGCAGATGCTGAGGTACTGGAACCTCAGGGTTGGGGAGGAGATGCTGAGCTGCATAATATTCCTTGGTAAAGTGGGAGACAATTCTTTCCTCCCTTTGAGGGCTGTGCTCCATTAAACTGGTCGGAAGTTTGGGTATAAAGCTTATACCCAAAGGTTTTGGAAAACAGGCATTTTCACTTGTAATTATATGATTACCTCTACTCTATTTATTTATTTATTTATTTTTTTGAGACAGAGTCTCCCTCTATCTCCCAGGCTGGAGTATGGTGGTACAATCTTGGCTCACTGCAACTTCCACCTCCCAGGTTCAAGCGATTCATTCTCCCACCTCAGCCTCCTGAGTCGCTGGGATTATAGGCGCCCACCACCACACCTGGCTAATTTTTGTATTTTTAGTAGAGATGGGGTTTCACCACGTTGGCCAGGCTGGTCTCAAACTCCTCATCTTAAGTGATCCACCTGCCTCGGCCTCCCAAAGTGCTGGGATTATAGATGGGAACCACCGTGCCCAGCCCCTACTCTATTTAAAATAAGATTCAGGCATGAGTCCGCTAGGCTGGACCAGGGAAAGATCTGAAAGACAAACATAGCCATTCTTCTCCTGGATAACTGACTCTTCAGTCTTGGAAGACATGGGCCGGCCTGCTCCTCTTTCCCCTTGGGACAAGTTTTATGTATGTGTGTATTTTTCTTCCCCGGGGGTCACTTGGGTTTTTGTGGAAATAGACTGCTGTTTGCCAAAGCCACGTCTGGGTCCCAGAGTTGATGTATTCAGACTGAACACTGTCAAGATACTCTGGATAATGCAACGCTGGCTGGTGAGAAGAGCAGGAAAGTTATATAGGAAGAGAATGAGAGGGAAGATTCCCAAACCCCTTACCTACTTATCATTGTAAGTTGGTGTTATATGCAGATTACTAATTCTTTTTTATTTTTATTGTTATTTTTGAGATGCAGCCTTGCTGTTACCTAAGCTGTAGTGCAGTGGCATAATCATAGCTCACTGCAGCCTCCATCTCCCAGACTCAAGTCATACTCCCTCCTCAGCGTCCCAAGTAGCTGGGACTAAAGGCATGCACCACCATAACCAGCTAATTTTCAAATTTTTAAATTTTATTTTACTATTATTTTTGAGGCAGAGTCTCGCACTTGTTGCCCAGGCTGGAGTGTAATGGCACGATCTTGGCTCACTGCAACCTCTGCCTCCCAGGTTCAAGCGATTCTCCTGCCTCAGCCTCCCGAGAAGCTGGGATTCCAGGCATGTGCCACCAGGACCAGCTAATTTTGTATTTTTAGTAGAGAAGGGATTTCTCCATGCTGGTCACGCTGGTCTCGAACTCTTGACCTCAAGTGATCCGCCTGCCTCAGCCTCCCAAAGTGCTGGAATTACAGGCATGAGCCACTGTGCCCAGCGTTTTAAAATTATTTTTTGTATAGACAGGGTCTGCCTATGTTACCCAGGCTGGTCTCCAACTCCTGGGCTCAGGTGATCTCCAGCCTTGACCTGCCAAAATGCTGGGATTACAGGCATAATCCACCACGCCCAGCCAGATTACTGATTCTAATCCATTGCATATAGCTGTAGGTTCTCTCTTCTGTGCCTCAGTCTCCCCATCTGGAAAGCAGGGATAATAATAGTATTCAACTCATAGGACTTCTGTGAGGCTTCAATGAGTTAACAAATGTTTTATGCTTAGAAATATACTTATATAGCTACTACTATGTAATTATTAGCTATTATTATTTTCCGGGCTTTTTTTAACTCATGCTCTCATATCCTGGATATCATCAGATAACTTAGTAGTTTCCACAGGTGACCTAAATTTGTTTTTCTCTTTCTAATTTTTGCCTCCCTACGTCCTGTGTGAGGATTTTTTTTTCTTTTCTTTTTTTTTTTTTGCATCCTTCCTGCTTTTGTTGAGCACTTTTGCTAGGATTCCTGACATGGTTGGTTTCTCCGTTCACACAGCTGCTGATCTCATTCATTTTTCCTCCCTGCTCTGGGCAAATGGGAGGGTAGGTGGTGCTTCAGGGTCAAATCAAGGACAAGCAGGAGCGAGTCAGGATCCAGGTGAGAGGATGTAGAAATAAATGATCCTGGAAAACAAGAAGAGGAGGGGGCTGAGAAGAGAGTTCTCGATCCTCCACACAGCCTCCTCCAGATTCACGGACTGTATGAGGCTTTGCCGACCCCGTGGAGAGTCCGGAAAGGGAAATTCAGCCCTGCGCCGAGCTCACCCTGCAGATTGTGCTTCAGTGCGCTCTGGGCACCCTCAGCTGCCGTGGCTCTCCAAACGCCGCATGCTTCTCACATTAGGAGCCTTCGTGCAGTTGTCTCTTCTTCCTGGATTGAGCGTCACTTGTCTCTTTGGGAAAACCATACTCCACCTTTCAAGACTCACCTCAAAGCATGGGCTTAACCATCCCCTAAGAAGTAGCCCCTCCTTCCCCGTGTCCCAGTCTAGTCCCTATTCCTTGGCCCTCTGTGCTCCCCTCTCATCACGAGCACAGGACTTACCTTGGGCTCTTGTGATGATGCGGTGGCATTTCCCTAATGGCACTGGGAGCCCATGGAGGCTGGGACTTTGCACCCCTGTCCTAATAAAGGGTTTGGCACTTGGTACTTGCTCAGCGGTAATTACATGCTGGATTCAATGAAAGAAGAAGAAAGATAAAGAGATACTTGGCAAGAGGAGAGATTGCCAGTGTGCAAAGAAAGGGCAATGGGATGCCGGTGAAGTCCAGCGTACTGAGGTGGCTCCATGTTGTAAGAGGCGAGAGTGGGAGGAGGCAATGGGAAGGCAGAATTCAATGGTTTTCCTCCTGTGAATGAGGCACTTGACTGGGCCTTACACTGAGAACCTGTTTCTGCCTCGCTGGCGCCCTCCTCCACCTAATCCCCCACCGCTTGACCATGGCTGAGGCCAAGTCCACCGCTTTCCACTCACCCCTTCCTGACTGTGCGATTGGCCTCTGCCAGTAGAATGAGGGGTGCTGAGTATGGTGTGGACCCCAGTACGTGAAACCACGCCTGGCACAGTAGATCATGCGTGTTATCCCAGCACTTTGGGAGGCCAAGGCAGGAGGATTGCTTAAGCCCAGCAGTTTAAGACCAGCCTGGGCAACATAGCAAGACCTTAACTCTACTAAAAATAATAATAATAAAAAAACCTTAACCACATGCTGTGGCACACGCCTGTAGTTGCGGCCACTTGGGAGGCCGAGATGGAGGGATCTCTTCGAGGCTGCGGTGAACCAAGATTGTGCCACTACACTCCAGCCTGGGCAACAAAGAGAGATCCTGTCCCTAAAAAAATAAAAATAAAAATAAGATAACATTCGAACAAAAAGCAGTAACTGTGAGAATCCAAGGCCAGCAAGCCCAGCTGATGCCCCCCTGCTGCAGGCCTGTTTCCCCACCCCTGGGCACTCTCCTGGATGATCTACCCGGCTCACAGCAGTGGCTTTAGAACCCTGGGCACCATGCCAGGGCTCCACGCAGCCTCACTGTTCAGCTGCAGTGTGGGACCCCCACAGCTTCACCCTGGCCTGTGGCCTCAGGTGCATGGCCGTGGAGCCCACTTAGGAAGGGCTGTGCTACCTCTGTGGAAACTACTGTTTTTTGGGTCACAAACCATATTCCACCATCAAGGTCACCATCATCTTCTCTCAGCTGCCAGTCTTCTCTTTGAACGTACCTCAAAGGAAAGGTGAGGTCAAAGAAAAAAAACAGAATAAAATAAAATAAATGGAAGTGCTGAGCCGTCAGTGCCATTTCTGAGCCAGCACCTTTTTTTTTTTTTTTAGATCTAACCCATTCTGTGGAGAAAATGTGACTCTGCAAAGACTGGAGAGCAGGATTTCTGGAAAGTGCTTCCCATGCAAAGCTCCCATTTTTCATGTCCCTGAATCAATATTTGTAGATTGACCCCATGTGCCAGGGGCAAGACACTGCCTCCCGTTGTCCACCTCTGATCGGATCCTCCCTTCCTTACGGAGGCTGCTAGCACAGGTAAGGGCTTCCTCTCACTTGCTCCCAAGGAGCCCAGAAAGAGTGAACCCATCATGGAGCAGCAGAAAGTTTCCATTTGTTTAAAGAGGAGAATGTGCTGGACTCGCTGGATGAAGCCTTGCGCCGAGAGTCCTGCCCTGTGCCCTAGAGCGGAGCTGAGTGACTCACCCCCTGTTCTCTGCTGGGAGTGAAGGGCCCATGCGGCTTTCCTCCCTTTCTTTCACCTGGTGTGCAGTTTTGCTCACAGCTTCTCTCCTATCCTCTGACTCATTGACCTTGATAGGAAGGGAGGGTTACCTGGAAGCATTCCAAGAGGCTGACTTCAGCAGTCACCTCCGCCCTGGGCCGAAGGGGCACTGGGGACACCAGTTCATGACTGTTCCCGGCTTGCTGCTTTCCTTCTCACATCCACTTTCTAATGGTGGGCTGTTTTCCTAGGAACTCAGCAAGTCATACTTTCTCAGAGACTTCTGCAGAGCAGCAAGACAAAGCTTACTCAGAGGCACCCACAGACCAGGAAGGTTGCGTCACCGGAGCAAGGCTACGGGGATCCTGACCCACTGTTTGCATCCTCTCTAGAGCAACAGGACATTTTCTTATTTCCAGGCCTCTGCGTGGTCGGGCTGTCAAGGGAGCCTCTGCCTTCAGCCAGGCTTGGAAGAACACCAGGAATGCAAAAGGTGGTGGTGGGGACCTTCTCCATGTTCATGGGTCCATGCTGAAAATCCCAGTATAGATATGAAAAAAGAGAACTCTTATGGGCAACGGAAAAGCTTAGATTGGTTCAAATAACACAGTGAAGCCTACTGATTTAAGATGATGCTTTGAATAGAACGCTTAAAATTTAGGTATTTCCTTAGCCTCCGAGTTGTATAAACCAGATGATGTAGGGACTTTGATGTCCTCCAGTTTCTTTCTTATTTGAACTGGAGCTAATGGTATCTCCTGCCAGCTCCCAGAAGGACACAGGGGAAATATAAACATTGAAGTGGTGGTGGCATCATAGCAAAAAAAAATCACGAGGGTTCATTTTGCTAAAGCAAGACTTGGAATGACGTGCTAAATGGCCAGGAAAGACAAACTGTGGGAAATAAATTCCTCTCCAGACTTTAGCTGTTGGGGTTAGGATTTCCGGTTCAAAGCTTTACTTAGGCAGGTGAGCAGGCTCAGAAAATGCGCAGCCCCCTTTGAGGGCTGACCACCCAGACAGGGCATCTGGCTCAGCTGGATAATTCCTCTGGATTAGGGGAACTCTGGGGGAGGGATTTTAACAAGCGGAAATGTCTCCCCACTCATGGAATAATGGGTTGAAACAAAGAGCAGGTGGAAATCAAGAGAAGGCCAAAGAGGGTGAGAGAGACAGATAATGTGACAAGAGGAAAGAAGAAAGGACCACTATCTATAGCAGAGGGTTCATTGTCGGGGGAAAACTCATGCTAACATTCAAGAAAACCTCTCCTAAAGTAAGCTGTTTGGCCATCTTGAGAAAGGCTTAGCCTCTGGAAGCAAAGTATTAGCTAAATAGAAAGACTTGGTATAGTTTGGATGTTTGTCCAAGCCTCAAGTTGAAATTTGATCTCCAATGTTGGACGTGGGGTCTAACGGGAGGTGCTGAGTCCTGGGGGCAGATCCCTCATGAATAGATTAATAAGCTCCCTGTAGGGGGTTGTGAGTAAGTTCTCTCTGAGTTCCTGCAAGAACTGGTTGTTTAAAAGAGCCTGGCACTTCCTCTCTCTCTCTTCTTCCCTCTGCATGTGATTTCTGCACCCGCTGGCTCCCCTCCAACTTCCACCAAGAGTGGAAGCAACCTGAGACCCTCACCGATGCAGATGCCCAAACTTGGACTTTTTCAGACACCAGCATTGTGAGCCAAATAAACATGTTTCTCTATCAATTACCCAGCCTCAGGCCTTCTTTCATAGCAATGCTAAATAGACTGAGATAACCCAATAGATATTTCAAAAGGATGGTGGTAAGAAGAACATGACAGAGACTCTTCAGTAACCTTGATTCTTAATGGTGTTTATTGAAGATCTTACTCATTCATCTGTTTGGCCATAGGATCTCTTGAGGCCAGAAGTTCAAGACCAGCCCAGGCAACATAGTGAGACATCATCCCTACAAAAAATTTTAAAAACTAGCCAGGTGTAGTGGCATGTGCCTGTAGTCTCAGTTATTCTTGAGGTTGAGGTGGGAGGATCACTTGAGCACAGGGGTCTGAGGCTGCAGTGAGCCATAATCGTGCCACTGCATTCTAGCCTGGGCAATAGAGGGAGACCCCCTCTTCTAAAAATAAATAAATAAATAAATAAATAAATAAATAAATAACTTTAATTGTAAGTTAAAAGAAGAGTTGCATCCAGTCATTAATAGTTCATCCTGTATCTTCTCATATTCCCCCAAGTCAAGGCCCTCACCTCTCCTACAAAGCACAGAAAAAGCCAACTCAGATGCTACCCTGTGACCATCAAAACAAGGGGGCACGTCAGACTCCCCTGCCTAGACCCCAATGTGAGCTAGCCACGCTGGGAAGGGATCACCTTGGTGCAGGCCCTCGGCTAGGTCTGGCTGGGGTTTGAAAAGAGTCATCCCATCCAGTCCCTTAGAGGTTGGGCTGAGCCAGTTGTCCAAGCAGATAAACCGCCACATTCTGCCAAACTGCCCATACGAAGAATGCTAACGGGCTAAAACTTGACAGGAAAAATAAAATCGTGGATCCCCAAGCTCACTGCTCAGGTAAGATGATGGGGCTGCAGCCATGATAAAGTTCTCTAACATCTGTGCAAAAGCAGAAACCTTCACTGCGAAAGAGACAGATGCAGTAGTCACTGATTTTTTTTTTTTTTAAGGGAAAATAGCCTTAGGAGAACCATAAAACTGTAAACGACATGAAAGATGACCTTCTAATGTAACCCCTGGGCTGAATTTTTCAAAGAAGATATTATAGATGGAGCAATTATTTAAAAAAAAGCATATCCATAAGTGATTACAAATAGTGAAGTGGTGCTCGAGAGACAGAAAAATAAAAGCTGCAGTTTTAATCAGGCTTTTAGGAACTCCAGTTAAATCCTACTCTTGGGCAAAAGCCAGCTCATGGTCTGGAAATCAGCCTTGGATGCTCATAACTATACCTTCCCATTCCCACCACAGTCTGCGTTTCCTCGATGTCTACCTCATCAACTCCAACCTACCTTATGCTTTGAAATCTTTACCCCTGAAAAGATTCAAGGAAGAGCAGGGGGCCATAGTGGAAGCCAACAATAATATCAAGAAACCCCCCAAAACCTTTCTTCTCCACACACACTACCCCAACTGAAGGATGGTACATGGGGCCTTGCAGTACAGGAATTTGGAGGGAAATGAAAGGGATTTTAGATGTGAAGTCCAATAAGATGAAATCTTTGGTAGGAAGGTAAACAGAAAGCAGAATTTTGTGAAAAACAATTCACGATATGAAACAAAAGAGTTAAAATGTTCATATCACCTCAATGACTCTTCTCCCAAAAAATCACAAGAAATCCTTCCCCCAAACCCACACACAAAACACACACAAATATGTAAAATTAAAATGATAAAGACTGGTCATGCCAAGTCACATAGAAGAATTGGAACTCTCATAGACAGCAGGCGATTATATATATAATGGCACAACCACTTTGGAAAACTATTTGGCAGGTTCTAAAAAGTTAAGCTAACACCTACTTTATGACCCAGTCTTTCTACTGCTATGTATTTACCCAAGAGAAAAGAAAGCATGTCTACACAGAGATACCGCAGAGATATTGTGGGTTCAGTTCCAGACCACTTCAATAAAGCGAATACCTCAATAAAGTGAGTCAAAAGGTTTTTTTGGTTTCCCGGTGCATATAAAAGTTATGTTCACACTATGCTGTACTCTCTTAAGGGTGTAATAGCATTATGTCTGAAAGCAATATACACACCTTAATTTTAAAATAGTTTATTGCTAAAAAATGCCAACGATCATCTGAGTCTTCAGGGAGTTGTAATCTGTTTCTGGTGGAGGGTCTTGCTTTAATATTGATGGCTGCTGACTGATCAGGATGGTGGTTGCTGAAAGTGAGGGTGGCTATGGCAGTTTCTTTAAATAAGACAACAATGCAGTTTCCACCATTGATTGACTCTTCTTTTCACAAAAGATTTCTCTGTAACATGTAAGAATGTTGCATAGCATTTTATCTATAATAGCACTTTCAAAATTGTAGTCAACTCTCTCAAATCCTGCCCCTGCTTTATCAACCAAATTTATGTAATATTTGAAATATTTTGTTGTCATTTCAGCAATGTTCACAGTGTCTTCACTAGTGATAGATTCCATCTCAAGAAACCACTTTCTTTGCTCATCCATAAGAAGCAACTTTTCATCTGTTCAAACTTTGTTTTGAGATTGCAGCAATTCAGTCACATCTTCAGGCTCATTTCTTATTCTGGTTCTCTTATTGTTTCCACCAGCTCTGCAGTTACCTCCTCACTGAAGACATAAGCCCCTCAAAGTCATCTATAAGGGTTGGAATCAATTTCTTCCAAACCCCTGTTAGTGTTGATGTTTCGACGTGTTCCATGAATAAGAATGTTCTTAATGGCATCTAGAATAGTAAATCCTTTTCGTAAGGTTTACAACTGATTTTGCCTAGATCCATCAGAGGAATCACTATGCATGGCAGTTACAGCCTTATGAGATGTATTTCTTAAATAATAACACTTGAAAGTCAAAATTACTTCTTGATTCGTGGGCTGCAGATGCATGTTGGGTTAGAAGGCATGAAAACAACATTTATCTCCTTGGACATCTCCATCAGAGCTCTTGGATAACCAGGTGCATTGTCAATGAACAGTAATATTTTGAAAGGAATCTTTTTCTGAGCAGTAGATATCAACAGTGAGCTTAAAATATTAAGCATACCATGCTGTAAACAGATGTGTTCTTAGCAGGCTTTGGTGTTCCATTTATACAGCACACACAGAGAAGATTTAGCATAATTTCTCAGGATCCTAGGATTTTTGCAATGGTAAATAAGCATTGGTTTCAACTCGAAGTCTCCAGCTGCATTACCCCCTAACAAGAGAGCCAGCCTGTCCTTCGAAGCTTTAAAGCCAGGTACGAGATTTTTCTCTCTAGCTATAAAAGTCCTAGATGGCATCTTCTTCCAAGAGAAGGCTGCTTCATCTACATTAAAAATCTGTTGTTAGTGTAGCCACCTTCATCAATGATCTTAGCTAGATCTCCTGGATAACTTGCTGTAACTTCTATATCAGCCCTTGTTGCTTTCATTTTGGACTTGTATGTTATGGAGATGTTTTAGTTCCTTAAACCTTATGAACCAACCTCTGCTTTCAAGTTTTCTTCTGCAGATTGCTCATCTGTTTCAGCCTCCATAGAACTGAAGAGAGGTAGGGCCTTCCTTTGAGTTAGGCTTTGGCTTAAGGAAATGTTGTGGCTGGTTTGATCTTCCATCCAGACCACTAAACTTTCTCCATCTCAGCAATAAGGTTGTTTCACTTCTTATCATTTGTGTGTTCACAGGAATAGCACTTTTAATTTTCTTCAGGAACTTTTCCTTTGCATTCACAGCTTGGATGTTTGGTAGAAGAGGCCAGTTTTGGCCTATCTTGACTTTCACCATATCTTCTTCTATCTATGGCAGTACATAGCCTTATTAAATGTATTTCTTAGATAAAAAGGCTTGAAAGTTCTTATTATGAAACTAAGCTTCATCATTTCTAGCTTTTGATTTAAATTGAGAGACATCTGACTCTTCCTTTCACTTGAACACAGAGGTCATTGTAGGATTATTAATTGGCTTAATTTTAATATTGTTGCATCTTTGAGAATAGGGAGGTCCAAGAAGAGGCAGAGAGATGGGGGAACAGCTGGTCAGTGGAGCTCTCAGAACACACACAGCATTTATCCCTTAATAATATAATGTGAGCACGATTTGTTATGCTGCAAAACAATTACAACGAAAAGCATCAAAGATCACACCGATTACAGATCACGCAACAGATGTGAAAGCTGATCATAAGAATTGGGTCATACTTGTCATACCCAACTGAAACAGAGACCAGAAGCCAGGGAGGAAAAGGCACTCAGGGTACAAAAGACTGTTTAAAGAACGCAATTCTCTGCAAGCCTGACTGCTGTAACAGCTTGTGGTAACCTGAAACCAGCATTATTTATCTTTGGTGATAACTTGCTGCAACTCTAGGACTAATTTTGCCTACTGCCATCGCTCACAAATCAGAGTTTGCCATCTCCCCAAACACTTACTAGCACCAAAAAACTTTGTGAAAAAGCAATATGTAACATTTCTTCTTTTTTTATAAAACTTCTAACCTTCTCTTTGTTTTTTGGACATCCTGGAGACCACCTAGTCTGTGTGTATGCCCCAAATTACAATTTTTTCCCCAATAAAACTTTAAATTTAGAGATTTGTCTCTACATTTTTATTTTGACTTCAGTGCAGACATAATAATAATGAAAAAGTTTGAAATACTGCGAGAACTACCAAAATGTGACACGGAGACATGAGGTCAGCATGTGCTGTTGGAAGAACAGCGTCAACAGACTTACTCAATGCAAGGTTGCCACAAATCTTCAATTGGTAAAAATGGTAATATATGTGAAGAGCAATAATGCAGAATGCATCAAAACAAGGCATGCCTATACAGAGACTTGTATGTAAGTGTCCCTAGTGGTTTTATTTACAGTAGCCCCAAACTGACAGCATTCAAATATCCACCAAAAAATGGTGAATACAACAAACTATGGTATAGCCATATGGGAGAATATCATTCAACAGTAAAAAGGAATAAACTCCTGATATACATAACAACACATGTCAGTCTCAAAATGTTTAATGCCAAATGAAAGAAGTCAGATAAAAAGGATATGTATTCTCTTATTTTAATGATATCAAATTCTAGAGAAATACAAATTAATCTATAGGGAAAGGACACATATCAGTGGCTTCCTCGGGATGCGTGGGCAGCAAGGCAGGAGGGAGGAATTACAGAGAAACACAGGAAATCTTTGTGGGTGATGAAAATGTTCATCGTTTATGAAAATTAGCCAGGTGTGCAGGCAGGTGCCTGTAATCCCAGCTACTTGGGAGGCTGAGGCAGGAGAATCGCTTGAATCGGGAGGCGGGGAAGTGGAGGTTGCAGTGAGCTGAGATTGCGCCACTGCACTCGTCTGGGCGTCAAGAATGAGACTCCATCTCAAAAAAAAAAAAAAAAAAAAAAAAAGAAGAAGAAGAAAATGTTCATCATCTTGATTATGGCAAAGATTTTATGGGCGTATATGTATGTCCAAACTTATCAACTTTTTATTTATCAATTTTATTTACACTTACATATATACAGTTTATTATGAAAATCAATTATACCTCAAACTAGCTGTTAAAAAATAAAAAGTCCCTCCCAATCTTGTCCATCTTGTAGACTTCGAATTATCCTTCAAAATTCACCTTCAAGGCTGGGTGAGGTAGCTCATGGCTGTAATCTCAGAACTCCGGGAGGCCAAGGTGGGTGGATTGCTTGAGCTCACGAGTTTGAGACCAGCCTGGGCAATGTGACAAAACTCTGTCTCTAAAGAAAAAGAAAAAAAAATTAGCCAGGCTTGATGGTGAGTGCCTGTAGACCCAGTTATTCATGAGGGAGGCTGAGGTGTGAGGACGGCTTGAGCCCAGAAGGTGGAGGTTACAGTGAGCAGAGATTGTGCCACTATACTCCAGCCCGGGCGATAGAGCCAGGCCTTGTCTCAAAAGCAACAACACCAACAAACAACAAAATTCACCTTCAATATAAGTCCCTCTGTGACCTTTCCAGTTCCTCTTCTTATCCACCTCATGAGCCAAAATTAGCTTTTTCTTCCTGTGTACTCTCCTTGCACCTTAGATCATTTTTCCATTATAGCTCATATTTAAGTCACTAATAATTTTTTGTTGCCTTTTCTTTTTAGTTACACTGGAACCATTCCTGTTGATGTTCCCATCAGCATTAAGATGCTTAGAAAAGTTTATGATAGAAATAACATCCTAAAGATGATATGATAAGCACCTTGATCTTCTAAGCAGAAAGGTACAATGGAAATCTCATAAGTAAGTCCTAAAGAAAACTTAAAGTTAATGTTTTACTAAAGGCAACCCTCAAGACATCAACTTGTAATGCCTGGCAGAAAGCAAAAGGAACCATGCAGTTTAATTAGCAAAAGAGCAAAGGGCATAAAGAGACCTTGTCTTGTTCTTGTTTTTGTGTGTGTGTGTGTGTGATTGTCTTTAAAAGTGGCTCCCCTTCAGACTGTCTTCTATACTTCAAACATTGATTGGAAATTGACAGTTATAAAACACTTCATTTTCTGACTTAAATTCAGTCTAAAAGCCAAAGAACTCTATGAGGCTTCCAGTTATACTCTAGGACTGGGAGAAAGAGTATTGTAAATTCAAGATCATTCTTTTTCTTCATTAAACTAAATCTTTTGGGTGATCTTGGAAAGACCAACTAACTTATTCTCTTTCAATTATTCCATGTACCAGTCTAATGGACTAAAAGTCCAAAGACAGGACTAGACCATCGCCCCTTAGACAGGTAAGTCAACCCCTCGAATTTCAGTTTCCTCATCTTTTAAATGTGGACAGCAGAACTTGCTGTCTGGATTACAAGAAGAAAATACTTTAAAAACCTAAGGCATGCCTCAGTAATTCCTCTCCTAGGTATATACCAAAAAGAGATGAAAATAGATTTTTTTTTGTTGAGTTTTTGAGACAGAGTTTCCCTCCGTCACCCAGGCTGGAGCGCGGTGGTGTGATCTTGGCTCACTGCAAACTCCGCCTCCCAGGTTCAAGCGATTCTTGTGCCTCAGCCCCCTGAGTAGCTGGGACTACAGGTAACTACCACCAAGCCCGGCTAATTCTTGTATTTTTAGTAGATATGGGGTTTCACCTTTTTGGCCAGGCTGGTCTCAAACCCCCAGCCTTAAACAATCTGACCATCTTGGCCTCCCAAAGTGCTGGAATTACAGGTGTAAGCCACTGTGCCTGGCCGAAAATCGATGTTCATACAGACACTTGTATGTGAATGTTCAAAGCAATTTTATTCATGACAGCCAAAGAGTGGACAACCCAGAGGTCCATCAACTGATGAATGGACCAACAGGCTACCCTGTTCCTTACTAAAGGAGGCTGGACAGGTGGTACACAAACTGAGAGTGAGAGTCTTACCTGGCTGTAAAAAGTGATTTGGGAAAACTCCCTGAGGTTATCATAGCTCTTAATAACTGCACAAGGTTGCAGATTTCTATCAGTGAAAAAAGCAATAATTGAGGACATTGTTTACGGTTGGGGACATTAAAGTCATGAGAAGCATGACTTCTCACTCCAGGATTCTGGTTTGTCCGTTTCATTTACTTTTGAATGCAGACAAATTTCCTGAGGAGGACTATGGGTATGAGAACCAGTCAGATACTAAGACTCACATATTTCTACCTTTTATGTGCTATTTCTAAACAATCAAATTTCAGCCAATCTCAAGATCCCAGATTTTACCCAGAGCTAGATATTACCAACTTAGCCAGAGGACTAAGAAGAGGTTCTACGGCCTTTTGCCACACCCAGCAGCCTCAGCCCATTTTCAGAGATTTTCAGTTCATGTTGATGGCCCTTGGAAAGATGGTTGGATTTCTGGTCTTAACTTCCTCTGATCTTTCTGGATAATGGGAGCCAGGGAAAAGGCATGGCAACCACAAATCTGCCCTGTTGCTGCCAGAAAGAGTCCATTGCAGGCAGCCCCCAGGTCTGGACATAGAAAATATTGTCTGTCACAGCCAAAATAAACAGTTCTCCATCTGGGAGGCCCACTGAGTGACAAGTAGCTTTTGATGTAGACATCACTCCCCCAGAGAGCTGTTTGTTTGGAGGCTGAGACAGGGAAAAGCTTCTCTGCCAAGATGCTGTGCTATCATATTTTTACTTCCTGCAATGCAAACTTCATGAGTCTGGGCAGAAGCGATTACCCTGGCACTTTAAAAGGAAAGTTGCTTCAGAAACCAGATTCTTCCTGGCAGAACTCAGACAAGCCTTTATTGGGGCTGATGAAATAATCAGCCCAGGGTTTAGTTCACTTTGACAGACCCTTCTGACCAGAAATAGGAAAGAAACTAGGCCAAGGTCTGGACCCTGCTAAGTGTAGCTGTCAGGGACACTGGAGTAGTTTCCATAAGTTCTCAGGAATTATTTTGGAAAACTGAATTCCTGCTATAAAAACATAACATTAGGAAACATCTCAAAAAGAAGGCATCCATGATCCATAGCCAAGAAATAGAAGTGTGTCTTTTAAAGCCGATCCAAATTTGGGGAAACCTAGAGAGCGTTTAACCCAACATACATGGAATATTTTGCTCATGGAATTTTGTCAATATTCCCTAAGAATCACTGACAAACTTTTAAGTTATCTGTATGTGTCTAGCATGCCTATGTTAGTTCATCTTCATGCTGCTATAAAGATACTTCCTGAAACGGGATAATTGTTAATGGAAAGAGGTTTAATTGTCTCACAGTTCCACATGGCTGGGGAAGCCTCAGGAAACTTACAATCATGGCAGAAGGTGAAGGGGAAGCAAGGACCTTCTTCACATGGTGACAGGAGAGAAAAGTGCAAACAGGGGAAATGCCAGATGCTTCATCAGATCTCATGAGCATTCACTCATTATCATGAGAACAGTATGGGGGGAACTGCCCCCATGATCCAATCTCCTCCCAAGGGGTCTCTCCCTCAACACCTGGAAATTACAAGTCAAGATGAGATTTGGGTGGGGACTCAAAGCCTAACCATATCAATGCCTTTCAGCACCAAATCTTGCTGACGTGAGACCCCTGAAAGAGGTTCAGTTCCTAATAGTGCAGGGACAGCCTCAGCATAAACCTGAGGTGGCTCATCAGGCTGGCGTTTCCTTAACACTCAGCCTCAGTTTTTGTCTTTTTTTGAGATACAGTCTCACTTTGTTGCCCAGGCTAGAGTGCAATGGTACAATCTCAGCTCACTGCTACCTCCGCCTCCTGGGTTCAAGCAATTCCCCTGCCTCAGCCTCTTGAGTAGCTGGGACTACAGGCACGTGCCACCATGCCTGGCTAATTTTTGTATTTTTAGTAGAGATAGTTTTTGCCATGTTGGCTAGGCTGGTCTCGAACTCCCGACTCAGGTGATCTATCCACCTCGGCGTCCCAAAATGCTGGGATTACAGGCGTTAGTCACTGCACTCAGCCCAGCCTCAGTTTTAAGGAGAAAAATCTTACAATACAGAAGGAAAAATAAGCAGCTTGGGAGGTGTGAGGACTCTTGCTCCCTTTCTGTCCTGGTAGTTTGGTGTAGAAAACGGAATGTGATGTTTTGTAGCAGCCTGGCAGCAGAACAGTACTATGCCTTTTGTCCACCTGTCCTGCTAGAAATTGGACACCAAACTGATAAGCCTGAGGTGTGGGTCACTTGGGCAGGTGATTGTGGAGGCGCAGCCACTTGCCTGCAGGTTTCTTGCCTAGGAGGATTGGGGGTGTGGCAGGTGGGCAGGAGCAGAGCCTGCGGCAGGGCCTGACAGGGGCTAAACTGGGCAAGCACCTTGAAATCCCCCATATGCCCACCTGACTAGCCCCACAAGGCCTCTAAGCAGTGGGGCAGCTTGGCATGTGGCTTGAGTCAAACGGGTGTGGCTTGAGTCAAACGTTAGAGGACTGGCTGGGTGTGGCGGCTCTTGCCTGTAATCTCAGCACTTTGGGAGGCCAAGGTGGGCGGATCACCTGAAGTCAGGAGTTCGAGACCAGCCTGGCCAACGTGGCAAAACTTCATCTCTACTAAAAATACAAAAATTAACCAGTCATGGTGGTGGGCGCCTATAATTCCAGCTAGTTGGGAGGCTGAAGCAGGAGAATTGATTGAAGCCGGGAGGCAGAGGTTGCAGTGAGCCCAGATCATGCCACTGCACTCCAGCCTGGACAGCAGAGTGAAACTCCATCTCAAAAAAAAAAAAAATTGAAGGACAGGCAAGATGCTGATGGGTACCCAGTAAACACTGGGGTATACACATGGAGGTACAGGGTACTTAGTAGAGAATGGAAGGCATACAGCCTAGACTCTAGTCCTGAATTTACACTTCACTTATCAACTCACTTTTCCACACAATTTTCTCTTAAAATAGAGATTATCTTTCTAGATTTCTCCTTATATCAGAGGAATGTTTTAAGAAGGTAAAATAATATTTCAAATGACAAGACTTTAAATCTTGGAGCAGAGAAGTCAGGTAAACAAAGACACTCTTATTCTGTCATTCATAGTTTTCCAACATTGTCATCAGACACCAAACTAAAATCTTCTGTTCAAGCAACCCAGGGAGTCTTTGGATGACAGGTCAGTGGCATTAATGAATTCCTTTCTCAGGGCTCAGCCCACAAAGATCTGTGAATGAAAATGAGACAGAGGACCCGGATGTAGTGCCAGTTTCTGTTTGCTAAACTGAGTAGTGTCCATTTACAGAAACACAGATACCCCGCAGAGCCAAGCTGTGGCCATTATCAGGGCTTGTATTATGCTCTTAACATCACTGCAGGAATATTCACTGTCTGTCTCCTGCATTGTTTCTTTCCCTTCCTGACAACCTTACGGTTACCACAAAGGAAACACTCCAGACCTCACCAAGCCTGTCCTACTGAAGGTCATGATTCCAACCCTTCATCAAACTGCTACCAGAGGCCTGTGACCCAGTGAAAACCCTTTTATGGGAGCACCTGTGACAGGTGTTGTTTAGAAATGATTATCTTGGCCTGGATGTGCTGACTCACACCTCCAATTCCAGCACTTTGGGTGATGGAGGTGGGAGGATGGCTTGAAACCAGGAGTTCGAGACCAGCCTGGGCAACACAGTGAGACCCCCATCTCTACAAAAAATTAGTCTGGTATGGTGGCATGAACCTGTAGCCCCAGCTACTTGGGACGCTGAAGTCAGAGGATCACTTCAGCCCAGGAAGTTGAGGCTGCAGTGAGCTATGATCATACCACTGCACTCCATCTGGGCAATGGAGCAAGGCTCTATCTCTGAAAAAAAAAAAAAAAAATAGAAATGAATATTCCACCAAAAGAATAAATAGCTGCCTTCGCCATTTGACATCGCCCTTGGTTTTCTTCATTTTGACTCTTTCTCCAATGAAGTGTTGCCTTTTCAGAGATGAAACAAAAGGGGTTGTTGGGTAATAAGCCAGGGCCCAGCAGCCGGCTCCAGCGAGGCCTGTCTGCAGGATGAACGCTGTGATCAAATGTGTGACTCATAGTTGGGAGGTGGCTGCCAACCCCGGCTGCAGGGCACAGTCCGCACTGGCCGGGAAGGCGCGCTGATCTGCACCCTTGTCTGCTTCCTGTGCTGGGAGCGCAGCCCTTATCCCACCTCATTCCCCCAACCCTATCTCCAAATGGAATTGTTCCACTGGCTCTCACCCACGGAGCCCCTTCTTTCTACCCATGTTCAGTTGGGTACTTGAAACAGCACATGACTCATGTTGTACTCAGCCAAGACTAACAGCATCAGGCTTCTATTGTTCAAGAGCTGACTCCAAGTTCCATGAACGATTTCAATGAGTGGAGTCCTTGTTGCTTACATTGCAGCTCTCTAAAGTCATGGAAAGAAATGACCACACTAGAGCCAGAGGAAAGCCAAGGCACAGAGTAGCACAACTTTACTCTTCCTTAAACACTATCTCTGAAACATCATCCCGAAGCATTTTCCTTGAAGAACCAACCATAGCCACCAGGTTGGGTTTGCCTCAAGGGACCAACACAGACCTTGTCAAAGAAGTGTTGAGCTGCAAGTGCAAAGACTAGCAGAGTCACTCCAGGGACTAGTAAGGGCCTGAGGGTGAATTTTATCATTAACTCAGGGCTCTGCTGCCAGTGTTAACTGCATTTTAGAGCAAGCCTCAGGATTCCATCTGGGAAGAAAAAGAGTCTGTATCTCCCAATGGAAATTAAATGAGTTGTCCTAAGACCAAAAACAAGGAGCAATACCAATAATAGATCATTAAAATTTTGATGAATTAATGCTCTCCAAGCAGTGCAAATGATGTTTTAACACCTGGGGAAAAGGTGATGAAACCTGTCAATTCCCTGGCTCAGGGGAGAAATCAAGTCACTTCTGCTCTTTAAGAAAGTTCCAGCTGAGCGCGGTGGTTCACACCTGTAATCCCAGCACTTTGGGAGGCTCAGGCGGGCAGATTACCTGAGGTCGGGAGCTCGAGACCAGCCTGACCAACATGGAGAAACCCCATCTCTATTAAAAATACAAAATAAGCCGGGTGTCATGGCGCATGACTGTAATCCTAGCTACTCAGGAGGCTGAGGAAGGACAATTGCTTGAACCCCAGAGAAGGAGGTTGCGGTGAGCCGAGATTGCACCATTGCACTCCAGCCTCAGCAACAAGAGCGAAACTCCATCTCAAAAAAAAAAAGAAAGAAAAGAAAAGAAAGAAACTTCTTGTTGAGATACTGCTAAGTGAGGAAAGCAAAGTGCTCTCGCATCTCAGGCATGGTAAATTCTGTGTAAGAAAGAAGGATATACTTGTATCTGCTCATTTGTGCACAAACACAAGAAGGATCAAGCAGAAATTGGTGAGTTTGGTGACCACAGTGGGTGGGTGCTCACAGGGGAAAGGAGGGGAGAATGGCATGGAGGAGAAAGCATGGAGGATTGGGATTGACACCTGCTCTGAATGCTCTGAGCATCCTTTTTTTTTTTTTTTTTTTTTTTAGACAGCCTCTCTCTGTCTCTCTGTCTCTCTGTCTCTCTGTTGCCCAAGCTGGAGTGCATTAGCACCACCCTGGCTCACTGCAGCTTTCATCATTCAGGATCCAGTGATCCTCTCACCTCAGCCTCCTGAGTAGCTAGGACTGCAGGTGTGTGCCACCATGCCTGGCTAACTTTTTTATTTTTTATTTTTTTGTAGAGACAGAGTCTCTCAATATTGCCCCGGGTTGGTCTCGAACTCCCGGCATCAAGGAATTCTTGGCCTCCCAAAGTGTTGGGATTATAGCTTTGGCCTTCCAAAATGCTGTGACAGGCGTGAGCCACTGTGCCCATCCCTGAGTATACCTGTTGGATAGTTTTATTTTTGAGTGCCATGTTAGGGCTTGCCTACTCAAATAAATAAAACCAACAAAGCTGAGCGGTAGGAAAAAGAAAATCCATTTCTCTTTTAGGAAAACCAGAACTTGCTTATGTCATTGTGGTGGTGGGAATGGCCAGTAAATAAAGGGTTTAAATAAAAGGCTCAATTGTTAAAGTCTTTCTGACTTTTTAAGGAATCTGCTGTAAGTTCTGAAATTGAACTCTACACAATCTAGAAAAGAGGAAATGGTTACAGCTTCCTCATTCCTGGAAACCTTTCAGAAGAGAATAGACATACAAATGTCTGTGTAATCCTAGTAAAGGAGTGAAGGCATGATTACCCTTTCAAGATTGTGGAAAGTCACCAGGACTGGATCCATGCATATGATATTAAATTGGTGCAAAGGCTATTGCTGTTTTTGCCATTAAAATTAATTAAAAAGTAATGGCAAAAGCCACAATAACTTTTGCACCAACTGAATAGAGCAGGTAGTTTGTCTTCGAATCTTGTGGTCTCAATTCCTGCCTTGTCTTCTCTCCTTAGACTTCCACATTCAATTCCCTCAACCTGTCTCCATGTCTGCTTTGCCCTGATAAGGCAGTAAAGCAGAAGTCTGCAGAGTGGCCTTTAAGTTTGTTACAGTGCACAAACATCTAAACAATCTAAGCCCATCTGGTGTCTAGGGCAGTATTTTTCAGGGAATAGCTGTAATCACCTCTGGTATAGCAGCTGGAAATATTTGAATCTAACATTTAGAATATGTGATCAATATCTATGTTCAAACCCCATGGGGATAATGCAATACAAAGTCAGCCTGTTGACATGCAGAAAAATCTTGAGTGAACTTGACTTTCCTTCCTCAGTTCCATAAGCTTGGCATGGATGTAGTCAAGTTCTCGGGGAAAAGATCCAGATCAGACAAGACTGAGTATCCTGGATCTGGTAAGGATGCAGATCGGTCACAGAAGTTCTGGCCCAACCCCAGAGTCCCCTAAACCAACAATATCACTTTTGAATGAATTTGGCCTCTTTTTCCGGAACCCTAGAGTCCATCGGGCTACCTCCTGACCACTTTCCCGGGGTGCAATTCCTTCCTCTAAGACATCTTTTACAGGGAGGTTGCCCCATTGCCTGCATTAATTAGCCCTGCAAAAAAGAAAGAAAGGGTAATTTGTCAAGAGAGTCATCCCATGGTACTTGTTCCAACCATTTTATTCTTGCCTTTTTTTTTTTTCAGCAATGACATCAGCTGAGTTAAACTTTGATTTCTAATAAATAAATTCCATTCACACCACCCTCTCTTAAAAATGGCAAGTTGGTTTTATGTTACAAATCTACTACTTTTAGTGGGATTTGGTATGCTAATCTTTAGATCTCCAAAGATTTTCAGATATTCAACAGAGCAGAAAAGGGCTGCCTCATTTATTGATTGTGTATTTTAAGAGCAAATTTACAACTCACTAAAGTAACACGTGTCTTCTTTTTAAAAAATCTTTATAATTATTTTGTGTACATGCGTACATCTCAAAAGAGTTTTTTCAGCCCTAAGCTCTTGGAAACCATGAAGTGTTATATAAAGTGGTAACTACGGCTCCCCAGAACCAGTCTTTTCAGATCTGAGCCATATGTTATGATAAATAAATAATCCCTAAAGCGCTTATCTGGCTTCTGGCAAGGATATAACCATTTAGATATGAGGCTTTATAACGCATACATTAAAAAATTAGAAGAAAAACGATTCCACATCTTGGCATGAAAATGAGAATGGCTTACAAACAACAAAAATTACATAGTGAAAAGCATAATGGGGGTGACTTGACTCAGTGGGAGAGAAGAAAAACTGGAGATTTAAATACCAGTAGTTGGGTTTAGAGACAAGAAAAATGGGAGATGAAGTCACTGATAACAGGAGTATTAAATTGCCAGATGCCCTGCAACTGTCCTCGTACAAAAGTCCCTGATTATTTCTGAACCTCAGTTCTGCAGAACAAACTACTGTTTCTGGGCATAATGGGTTTCATGCTAGAGTTTTCTGTGAGATAAAGCCATGCAGCCTAGGTGTATTTTGAAGTAACAAAAAACCAATTATATTGAACCTCTGAATTTACTGCGACTGAAGTTGTTTCCTAAACCTAGTATTTATAGCCACATGACTAATCATTTATGGAAAAGGCCAATCCATGGAGAGGAATGAGTGGCAATCATTTCCAGAGAGCTTGAGGAAACTAGGTTTTAACACTCCATATTTAAACTTCACCAATGGTAGCGATAAAAAAATGCCCTATCATATAGAGTACCCTTGACCTAACAAACTCCATCTTAGAATAAGACTTCATTTTATGTTTCAGAGGGCACTTTGCCAACAAGGATAAGATGTTTTAATAAATAAAAAAGATAAAGATTGCATCCAATCAGATAAAGACACAAACAAGCACATTATCCAAGATCAGTTCTCACCAGAGGACTCTGTGACTTTAAAATGTCAGGCCTTCAGCAGCTCGAAACGGGCCTGTCTTAACTGACACTGTCTTGCAGTCACTCATGATAAGAACTTGGCATCTGCTTCTGCCACCTCAAACACTCTTCCTTCCAAGACTGACCTGCTCCCACTGGACTGGTTCCTTAACCTTTCTCCTATCTCTTTCTCCTCTTGATGTTCAATGCTACTTTGTTTATTGCGGAATGTTTAATCTGTAACATATGTATATTGATTAAGCATACTATTATGTATGGTTTGCCATACTAAGATTTGCGGAGTGGCTCAAGCCTGTGTGCCTGTGGCTCTGACTACCAAGAGAACAGGAGGTACTAAAGAGAATTGCCTCCTTGGGAACTCCATGTAGCTTCTGGCTTTTGTGACTGAATTAGCATCAGTGAAAGCCTGACATTGTGGAAAGACACAAGCATGTGTGGACCCAGTTATTTTTAACCTGGCATCACTCATGACACCTATCTTCAAAAAAAATTTTTTTTTTTTCTTTTTAAAACTGCTATTGGGGCGTTATTCAACGTCTTCAAACACAGAATCCTTGACAAATTTCCTTCAGAACCAAGCACTGGGCAAAAATTTCTTCCTCCTGATGAACCGTTTCCTAAAATTGCACACAAAAAAGAATTCCGCAACCAGTTTTCTTTTTATAGGTTGGTGGGCAGCTCAGAAGTAAGTTTTATGTTTAATTGCTCTTATTCCTCTCATTCAGAATTTATTGCTATTGTTTCTTCTTTACCCTTTAATTTTTGGTTCATGTTGGTTTTTAGAACAGTTTTTACAACCTCGTTTTTTTTTTTTTTTCTGAAGTGGGTGGCATAAAAAAGTTGCAATTAATTCAGGAATTAAAAATCTGGCTCCTAAGACCTTTCTTTCTTTCTTTTCTTTCTTTCTTTTTTTCTTTCTTTCTCTTTCTCCTTCCTTCCGTCCTTCCTTTTTCCTTCCCTCTTCCTCTTTCTTTTCTTTCTTTTTTTTTGATAGAGTCTCACTCTGTTACCCAGGCTGGAGTGCAGTGGTATGATCTTGGCTCACTGTAACCTCCACCTCCTGGGTTCAAGTAGTTCTCCTGCTTCAGCCTCCCAAGTAGCTAGGATTACAGGCATGCGCCACGACACCGGCTAATTTTTGTATTTTTAGTAGAGACAGGCTTTCACCATGTTGGCCAGGCTGGTCTCAAGCTCCTGACCTTAGGTGATTGACTTGTCTTGGCCTCCCAAAGTGCTGGGATTACAGGCATGAGCCGCCACATCGGGCCTCATTTTCTAACGGCACTGCATTCCCCTGGCAGAATATTTACTTCTCCCTCTCCATTGTTTATTTCCTTGAAGTGAAAAAGGACAAAAAAGCAAAAGACAGCAAATTGATGGCAGAAGGTTTGCCTGGAAAATTCTGAGGAACAAAGAAAGAACTGGCAAATAATGCCCCCCCCGCCCCCCCGAAACAGATAGGTCCTAGGGAGAAATAAGATTTCCACGTTTGCAGACTCTTTCTCTTGTACAAATGGGTTGGGAGCTGGTTTTGGTTCAGCTCTTTCCTCAATGCTCAGAAAACAATTGAAATTACAAATGTGCCCCAGGTGCTGTCTTCACCACCGATGCATGGAAATATGAATGTGTTTACATGTACTCAGGGGCTGGAAGGTGGAACTCACAAAAGGATTGAAATTAATATGCAGAAGAGGACCTGGGAGAGTTCCCTGTCCTTTCTGCTAAGCGCATACCCAGGTTTCTAAAACATCCATTCAGATCCTTGTATTTGTTTTAATTTGTCCAGAGTTATTAACAAGGTTTAAGAAATTAATTAGTTCTGTAGTTGGAAGATTACCCATTAGGTAGAAATACAAGAGTCTTGGGGCTATTTCTCTTCAAATAGGTAATTTTTGACTTTTGTGCTTGTATCTAGTTTTGAGGAGGAAAGATCTGATGCCTCCTAATTTTCTTTGTGTGTTTTTAAAGGCATAGTAACAAATATTGACTACAGTAAGTTGTAGGTACCAATAGATGTGTTAAATGAGGTTTTAGAAAAGGAGACTTGAAGGAGGCCCGAACAGCAGAGGGAGTACTGGCCTGGGAGTTGAAACACCTGAATTCAATTCTTGCCCTGCCAGTATCCAGTACGGTAGGAACAGTGGGCTGTCTGCCACCTGGCATCCCACGCATTCTCTACCTCCTCCCTGCCCCAGGAGGCTTATCCTTCAGACTGCATCACCAAGGTCCCTTGCTGTCTGGCATCCTATTAGGTTGGAGATGACAGACGGGAAACAGAGACTCCCATCTCTGGCTGTAGAGATCTCAGTGCAAATACCTCCTGTACGTTCCCCTGTCCTGCTGTTCTGGCCCTTGCTTTTGGCCTTGTCACCCTTTGTTCTCATAACCCTGATCACACCTAGCTAAGTGGTCCCCTTAAGGTCTTTTCATCTGAGCCATCTGGGGTGGACTGTGTTTTCAGGCACGTCTCTGAATGATACAAATGGCAACCAGCTTTAGCAAACTGGAAATGGGTTTGAATTCCAAACCACTGGGATCACAGCGGCTGTGTCTGGATTCTTTCCAGGAGGCTGGCAGGTGGGAAGAGAAACAGGGAAGATTAATTGGTACCCACTTGCCTGGTCCTTTGTAGACTGCTGCTCTATCTCCCGAAAAGCGTAATACCAAACACAGGTTCGTTTTACCCATCAAACATATTAATGCACTCAGGCACTTAAGGATAAAGAGTTTTGCTCATGACTCAACCAAAAAAATTTTTAATGGAATTTTCTTCTTCTTCTTTTCTTTAAATAACAATTTGACAAAAGGGTGAAGAAATCCTAAAGGTATTGAGGCCAGTGTCCAGGCTGCATTCTGTTCACAGAACTGTCCTCAGGACGTTGCATGGAACTAGAAATGTATATAATTACAGAAGAAAACAGGGAGGACTTGGTGCAGAGAGGACACCAGTGTGGATGGGCAACAAAATCCTTAGTCTTTCATATTTATATATGGTATATGTATTTTCTCTATATATATTTATATATTTTACATCCAGGTATAACAGTCATCTGTACCATTTCCCAGGAAGACACGGGCGCTTCCAAGGCAAGGGTTAGGCAGGGAAGCGGCAGCAACAGTGCAGGCTGGGGCTTGGCTCACAACAGCTGCAGGAGCTTCAGCGACTGTAAGAGGGCTCCGGGCTCCGCAGACGCCAGGTACTGGCAGCAAAGCCAGTCCTCCAGCTCCACGCCCCGCCTGCGATCCACCGCCTTCTCCGCAAACTTCATCATCATCAGGGCCCGCTTCATGTCGATCCAGTTGTGCAGCGTGCCACACAGCGCCTCCTCGGAGGTGCCCGGCTGCTGCACCAGCTCGCGCCGGGGCCCCCACAGCAGGCACTGCAGCACGCGCTTGGCCTCGCCGATGCGGATACGCTTGATGGGGTCGGCCTCCAGCAGCAGATGTGCCAGCTGCTGCAGGCCGGGTGAGTACAGGGACACCGCGGGCAGCGGCGGCAGGTCCTCCTGCCTGTAGTCCCGCTCCCGCAGCTGGGCGCGCACCTCAAACGGGTTGGGTTGGTGCAGCAGCTCGTAGATCAGGATGCCTGTCTGGAACTCATCGAACTTGCGGTACTGGGAGGCAGACACGATCTCGGGGGCCAGCCGGGCCTGGCTCTTCTTCTGCTGCAGGTTTGGGGTGCCGCCCGGCTTCTGCTTGGCCTTCAAAAAGTTGCTGATGATGAGCCGGGGCAGCTGCTTCTCCCGGGGCCCTTCCGGGGAGGCGGGGCCGGCTGCGGGGCTGAGAGTGCCACCAGCTGGCAGGGCGGCAGAGGAGCAGGTAGGCGCGGCGGCGGCGGCGGGGGCGGGGGCGGGGACGGGCCCGGGTGCTGCCTGGAGGGTGCAGTGCACCAGTAGCAGGTTCTCCAGGCACAGGTCCCGGTGGATGATCCCGTGCTCCTTCAGGTGCTCCAGCCCGTTGCAGAGTTGCAGAAGCAGGAAGCACACGCGCCGTTCGTACGCCTCAGGCTCCGCCTGGTGGCTGGCCGCCGAGTCCCGCACGAAGTCGGAGGCGGTCTGATGTGGCACCTCTCGGGTGATGACCACGACGCAGTCCTGCTCCTGGGCAGGGGCGTGTGCGGACACGGCAGGCACAGGGTCCTTGGGCGCGTCGGGGGAGGTAAGCATGCTGGAGGGCACTGAGGCGACGAAGTGGCCGCAGTCCTGCTGGATGTTAAAGTGCACGGGCACGGACGGGCTGCAGTAGGAGACTGTTTTGGGCTCAGGGGTTTTACAGATCTGTAGGGAGAAGGAGAAGTGAAATCAAGAGTGGGGCCCATGGTTCTGCCCAACAAAAAGTGTGGAAACATTTGAGTATTTACGTGCAATAAGCCTATCCTCATAGGCTTAAGGGTAAGAGCAATCCATACACATGCTAGAAGAAAACATGGGACAGAGTCTTTGAGGCCTTGGGTTGGGCAAAGATTTCTTAACTGCCACACCAAGAGCATCATTCACAGAAGAAAAAAAAAATCACAAACTTAACCTCAAAGTTCTAAACTTTTGGGCTTCAAAAGATACCATTAAGAAAGTGGAAAGACAAGTAATATACTGGCAGAAAATGTCTGCCAAAATGTATCTGAAAATGGACTTGTTTGTGGAATTTATATTAAAAAAATGCTCTTTTACAACTCAATAATACAAACAACCCAATTAAAAAAGTATACAGAATCATGGCATGGAGGAAAAAAAAAAAAAACATGGGCAAGAGATATGAATAGGCAATTCACCAAAAAAAATTGTAAATGGCCACAAGCATGTGAAAAGATGTCGGACATCATTATTCATCAGGCAAATGCAAGTCAAAACCACAATGAGATATCAGTTCATACCCACTAGAATGAGTTCTAATAAAACACAGTCCCAAGTGTCTATGAAAATGAGCAGAAATGGGAACCCTCAGACATTGCTGATGGGAATTTAAATGCGGAAGACCCTTTGGAGCAGTTTGTCAATTTCTTAAAAAGTTCAACATAAAATGATCATATGACCCAGTGAGTGGGGTCCCTGCCGAGCAACACACAGTGTGGTAGGCAGGTATTGGTAGGAAGACATCCCTCTGTGCACAGTGCGGACAAATTCTCACAAAGCCAAATAGCGTTTATAAGAAAGCAGCCTCACTTCCCACATACTTTTCCTCCAAGGTGAGTCACAGCAGCTGAAAGAAACCAGAAAGCTCTCCAGGGAGGAAGGAACCAGAAGGAAGCCTCAGAGGAACCCCAGGGCACCATCTGAGATGAAGGTAGGAAAAACAAGATGGAAGGTCTCAAGCTTCTCTGTGGGAAACGTAGCTGGGGATCCGCACAACTGTGTCTTTCTCGCCTCCTCCATTTCTTCTTGTACAAATGACAGTGCCAGCCACCTGGGGATCTCTAGCAATCCTGGTCCTCATCTGGCTGCCACTCAACTAGAGAGTCTTGAACCAGCCGTTAACGGTCCTCTGTCAGGCCTCAATCTCCCTGTCATTACCCTGAAAGGGACTGAAGTCTCCTCTCTCAAATGAATATTATTATGCAACCTCACCCAGGCTTTGTAGAAAGACAAAGATCAGTGTGTAATGTAGAAAGACAAAGATCAGATGTGAGAAGAAAGGCATCACATCTACCTATAAAATATTTTCCCGCAAACACTCCCAAAATAACCCTGCCTTCAGGCTGCAGTGTTGGAATGATGATGACGCAGTGTTTTTGAAGTACCTCAATGCTTACAGGCGATACTTTTAGAAGTTCTATTGCAAGCACCTTTTCACGGAGATTTATTTATATTGCAGCTCCACAAACCTTCTCAGTATGAAACCTGGCATACAAGAGCTCAGCCTCCAAGAGATGTTTTTAAAGCTGATTGTGGGGAATGGTGGGTAACAATTTAATTTAGTAATCTCTCTGTTATAAAAGCAGAATGGTAATAAAAGGGAAAGACATTTACCCCAGACATTGCTTCCTATTACACTAACAAAAACGATTTTGAAATACATGTCTAAAAGACACTGTTCAGGCTCTTTCTTATTCTGGCCTACCCAACTGTACTCGGTTTTTATTTTCTACTTTTTGAGACAGGCTGGAGTACAGTGGTGCAATCACAGCTCACTGCAGTTTTGACCTCCCAGGTTAAAGCAATCCTCCCACCTCAGCCTCCCGAGTAGCTGGGACTAGAGGTGCGCATCACCACGTCCAACTAATTTTTGGAATTTCTGTAGAGACAAGGTTTTGCCATGTTGCCCAGGCTGGTCTTGAACTCCTGGGATCAAGTGATCCTCCCGCCTTGGCCTCCCAAAGTGCTGAGATTACAAGCATGAGCCACGGTGCCTGGCCGGCACTTGGTTTTTAAATGGCAGGCTTCTGGAGCACTATTAAACTAAAGGAAATTTGCGGCAATGGCGGTGGGGGGAGTCCTCAAAGAAAGCATCTTGCATGTATGCAGCTGTGTTGTCAGTGGAGATGTGGGGGGACATCACTGTTATTGTCTCACCCCTAACAGATACAGATTGGGCTCTTGCATTTGCAAGGACTGTGCCCACTTGAGGGTTCCATGCAGCATTTCATTCAATCTCATTAAATCCAAGGAGGAAGATGGTATTACAGAGGAGGAAACTGGGGCTTCCAGAGGTTAAATTATTTGCTCAGGACTATACAAATGAGAAGTGTTGCAGAGGTCAAAAGCATGGGCTCTGGAGTGAAAAAAGGCCTGGGTTTAAGTATTAGCTCTGTAACCTTCGGCAAGTTACAGGAGATTTTCATTATTTGCAGGAGTTATGTTCTGTGAAGGAGCCATACACACTGAATTAGTGAATAGTGAACCATTGCTCCTAGGGGAAAATACAAGGTAAGTTTCCTGGGAACCTCTGATCACAATATTTTCATTAATCCACCAGTATTCAACCTTGTTTCATGTATGCTTCTGTTTAGAGATATCTTGTTTAACATACCTTGTTCAGTCATTAACATGAACGCACAGGCAACCGCACTAGAGCTCATCCCTGAACAAAGCTTATCTAACACACATGTTTTTATCCATGAGGCACATCCCAGCCTTGTGGTGGTTAGGAATACTAGACAGCACTTCAGCCCTATGCTGGGGCCATTTTATTTTATATATATATATATATATATCTCTAGCTTGGGCCATTTTAAACAGCAAAATCACCAACATGTAAACCCAAAAATAAAATTCTAAGGCCCTCCAACCACCTGAAATGGACCCCTCCTCTCAGCCAAGGGCATTCCAAAGTGAACATAAAAAAATGACTTCAGGCCGGGCGCAGTGCCTCACGCTTGTAATCCCAGCACTTTGGGAGGCCAAGGCGGGCGGATCAGGAGGTCAGGAGATCGAGACCACGGTGAAACTCCGTCTCTACTAAAAATACAAAAAAATTAGCCAGGCGTGGTGGTGGGCGCCTGTAGTCCCAGCTACTCAGAGAGGCTGAGGCAGGAGAACGGCGTGAACCTGGGAGGCGGAGCTTGCAGTGAGCCGAGATTGCGCCACTGCACTCCAGCATGGGCGACAGAGCAAGACTCTGTCTCAAAAAAAAAAAAAAAAAAAAATGACTTCAGGCCATGATGGGAAGGGGGAGCTGGACATACCTCATGCTACCCTCCTCCCTGTTGGGATTACTGATAGGGCAGTCTCTTCAAGTCTGATAAAAACATTTACAGTGTGTTCTCACTGAAGCCTGCTACCTGGAGGCTGCGACTGCATGATAAAGCCTTGGTCTCCATAACCACTTCTCATAACCCAGACATTCCTTTCTATTGATAATAACTCTCTCAATCAAGTGCCAATCAGAAAATCTTTGAATCCACCTATCACTTGGGAGCTCCCCCGGCCCCATCAACTTCAGTGTACATCATACATGTATTGATTGAAACCTATGTCTCCCTAAAATGTAGAAAACCAAGTTGTGGCCTGACCACTTTGGGCACATGGTCTCAGGATCTCTTGAGGGCTGTGTCATGGGCCATAGGTGACTTATATTTAGCTCAGAATACATCTTTTCAATTATTTTACAGAGTTGGACTCTTTTCATTGACAAGCAAAAAGCACACAAATGTGAAAAACAAGACACTAAATAGACTGCAAAAAACGACCCTGGCTTCCAGGATGAGGGCTGAAACACTGTTGCCTCATTCCCCTTCAGCTGGAAACATGCACATTGGGTGATATGGTTTGGCTGTGTCCCCAAACGAATCTCATATTGAATTATACTTCTCATAATCCCCACGTGTGGTGGGAAGAACCTGGTGATGTTCTCATGATAGTGAGTGAGTTCTCATGAGATCTGATGTCTTTATAAGGGGCTTTCCCTATTCCCTCCCTTTTTTTTTTTTTTTTTTGAGACAGAGTCTTGCTCTGTTGCCCAGGCTGGAGTGCAGTGGCGCATCTCGGCTCAATGCAATCTCCGCCTCCTGCCTTCAAGTGATTCTTCTGCCTCAGCCTCCCGAGTAGCTGGGATTACAAGTACCTGCCACCACACTTGGCTAATTTTTGTATTTTTTATTTTTTAGTAGAGATGGGGTTTCACCATGTTGGCCAGGCTGGTCTTGAACTCCTGACCTCGTGATCCACCTGCCTTCGCCTCCCAAAGTGCTGGAATTACAGGCATGAACCACTGCACCTGGCTGCTTTGCCCCCTTTTGCTTGGCTTCTCCTTGCTGCCACCATGTGAAGAAGGACGTGTTTGCTTCCCCTTCCGCCATGATCGTAAGTTTCCTGAGGCTTCTCCAGCCATGCTGAACTGTGAATCAGTTAAATCTCTTTCCTTTGTAAATTACCCAGTCTCAGGTATGTCTTTGTTAGGAGCGTGAGAACTAAACATCAGGTGACTCAAATTTTTCCTTGCCTTACACATATCCAGAAATCACTGGAAAGCGCTTCGAGTATTGATTTTGGAATTACACATAAATTTGAGCAGGTAGATGATTTTGCAAATACAGAATCCATAAATAATCAAGATGGACGGTATTTATCTAAAAGCATGTTTTCTCCTCTGAATGACAGGGGCAGGGATAGTCCTTCCTCGTAGGGCCATTGTGAGCATCAGATGAAATGATGCAGGCAGGGCTCTCAGCGTCAGGCCCAGCCCAGCGCAAGCACAATGGGGAGAGTTGCTATGGTGACTGCTCTTGCCATCTCGGCTGTAGCCCTCTGGTGGTGCGGAGGTATTGTACAAACCCGAAGAGCACAGCTGCCCAGGAGCCTGGGAAGGGTTTTCAAGGCTCCTTTTTCTCAGGGATATGAAAAGCCTGGGCCCAGCAAACACTTGAGGCCTGGAGCTCCAGTCAGGCTGCTGACATTTTGCACAGAGATGTAAATGAAGGAGCAGAGTAAATGGCAACTGGGCTGGATGCATTTCAAAATCAGTGCACTGGGCCTTTGGCAAGACCCGCAGCTTCCTCAAAGCCCAGCAACGGAGAGGGCTGCGTTGGGCGCATGCTAACCAGCCCTGTGAGTGAGCTCTGCGCCCGCGCCAGAGATCATTCTGCAGCACTGGATGGGGGAAGGGGCGGTGAGGGAGGGAGCGGCTTTTTCTCCATCTCCATCTCCCTACTCCCTGCCCCCAACCTCATTTCATTTTCAGGGAGCCCTGCACTCAGATTTTTAGCTCTACAACTTTACATAGACTCTTGGTTCAGCTCAAGTTTCAAACGTTTTGCTGAGCCAGGACTCATTTAAACTTTGGAGTCAGGGCCTCATTCCCGGGCGTAAGTCTGGGCTAAATCATGTCTGTTAAATAAAAAAGGCCCAGCAGCTTAAAACGGGTCCCTAATTACCAAACTAGAATTCTGTCTAGATGGCTGAGAAATGAAACTGCTTCGAAAACGCACACACAACTCATGATTTTTTTTTCCTGTCACCTATTCATGCGGTGGAGCTACAAGAACCAGCTTTATCTCCTCACTGCTGCAGGGCGCTGAGCCCAAAGGAGTAGGTTCCAGCATCAGCAAGGAGCAGGTGTGACCCTGCTATTGTTAAATGGGATTCCGCGACCGAACGAGGCTCTGTGTGCCTTCAGTGCCGGCTCCCTGTTTAACATGCGCAGATGAAATACGCTCAGCCTCAGACAGGCAGCTCGCTGGCTGGGAAGGGAGACCCACTCTCCCTCCTGCGGATCCCCAGATGACTGTATTTCGTCTAGACTGGAGAGCTAATGAAGTGGAACAGCTGCCCGTGCGAAATGATGCTCCAGGGCCCCCACGGCCCACCCGCCCCCCACCCCCAATGACCAGGCGAGGCACATTTGCAAATTAATATTGTTCCTGGTAACCTTGTTCCCAGGATTACCATCCTCTGCATATTGGATGCTAGTCTCCAAATTTCCTTTTTCACTTCGCACAGACACGGTCCTTGAGCTAGCACGTCTCCAGGAAAGTCAAATAGGAAATCCCTGCCACTCTTGTTAGAGGGCTAAGGCTTATCTTTTGGTTTCTGTGTGGCTTCTATTTCTAATGAAACAAGGAGCAATACTTGCTTTTAACATTCTTGAGGAAAGTTAAATTCCTTTTGTGTTGTTTATTAGAGAATACAGCTAATTCTGCATTAATATATGGGGCACTAGAATCCAAGCTGCACAGCACAATTATTTATGTTTGTGAAAAACAAAACTGGCGGGGCATGGTGGCTCATGCCTGTAATCCCAGCACTTTCAGAGGCTGAGGCAGGTGGATCACAAGGTCAGGAGTTTGAGACCAGCCTGGCCAATATGGTGAAACCCCATCTCTACTAAAAATACAAAAATTAGCCAGGCATGGTGGGGGGCCAGTGCCTGTAGTACCAGTTACTCAGGAGGCTGAGACAGGAAAATCGCTTTAACCCAGGAGGTGGAGGTTGCAGTGAGCAGAGATTGCACCACGTACTCCAGCCTGGGCAACAGAGCGAGACACTGTCTCTAAATAAATACATTAATAATAATTAAAAAAAAAAACAAAACGTTTGTCCCAAGGGCCCCTTACTTATTGCAGAAGGGTCACCTCACTTTCTATACCATGGACAAGAGGAATTCAATCTCTTCCACCAGGCTTTTTCCTCCTCAAAACAGAAAGGTCAGCCGTCTCTTGATACTGATTAATATTATTCAGTATATATTATTTATAATAATACTATTACTACTACTATTAAGAATATTTGGTATATGTAAATAAAAAATAATTGTAAATAATATATACTGAATAGTAGTATTACTACTACTAATTATAACTACAATATATTATTTATATATACTGAATAATATTATTAATAGTAATAATATAATAACTTAAATATTATTTAATAGTATTATTTTTAAAATATTAGCAATATTATTTTTTAAAATTGTTGGTAAGCAAGCTACCCCACCAAGGCCATTTCAAATCAGCTTATTCTTTGCACTTTTCTAACTAGAAAAAAAGGATGTCTTAGGGCAGGTGATGAGAGAAGACAGCTCAGGGTCTCCCTCCTGACTCCCAGTAAAAGCCTACATTTATAGAAGGGCCAGGGTCTCAATAGGTAATCAAGGAACAGCAAAAGAAGATGAGAAATAGGGCCACAGGAAGAACTGGTGTTCATGGTAGAGACCCTAGGGGTCCAAATGAGTGCAGATGGCTGAACTAGCTCACACAGAGCTGCACTCTGACAGTGCAATGCAGTGTGGGTAGCAAGAGGCCTGATCCAGCATCAAAGGTTAAAGAGCTGTGCTGCCTTGAGCTAGTCGCTTAATGTCTCTGAACTTCATTTATCTTAAATGGTAGGGACATCACTTAGGCTTTGGAGACAGACACACCAGAGCTCAAATCCATTTCAGCCACCAACTAGCTGTGGGCAAATTACTTAACCACTTTGAGCCTCCGATCCCCCATCTGTAAAACCTACCTAACCTGTAGGATTACTGTTAGGATTAGAGGTAAGAGTCTAGTTGTAGAGTGAATGCTCACAAAAATGATATTATTACTATTATTGTTCGAGATGATTCCTAGGTCAAATGCTCTTTCTGGATCTAACACTAGAAGAATGACCTCATTATCCATCTCCCTCACTACATCATAGCTCTATAAGGAAGCTTATATTCACCCCTACATACTCAGATTGTGGCAAAGTACCTGGCATACAGTAGACACTCAATAAAAACCTGGTCAGTAAATGAATAAACTCTCTGTTGCATTAAAAGGCAACTGTTTTCTTAACTCAGCTAAAGCACAGGATGTGTCTTATATTCATACTACAAATCTCATTGCACCATGTCCTGGGGCAGAGAGAGAGTGAAGCTGTTGAGCACTAAGTGTTAAAAGAATGCTTAGGGGTCAGGGGTGGTGGCTCACACCTGTAATCCCAGCATTTTGGGTGGCCGAGGTGGGTGGATCATCTGAGGTCAGGAGTTCGAGACCAGCCTGGCCAACACGGTGAAACCCCATTTCTACCAAAAATGCAAAAATTGGCTGGGCATGGTGGTGCACACAAATAATCCCAGCTACTTGGGAGGATGAGGCAGGAGAATCACTTTAACGTGGGAGGTGGAGGCTGTAGTGAGCCAAGATTGTGCCACTGTACTCCAGCCTGGGCGACAAAGTGAGACTCTCTTATTTAAAAAAAAAAAAAAAGGAATGGTTAGGAATCAGCTCCCCTTCTAATGCCCAGACAGGTGAAATGACTTGCTCAGGCCACAGTTCTGCCCAAGCCAGCACCAGCCAGTGGCACAGCAGAATGCAAGGAGAGAGTGGTACCTACTTTCACAGCATAGGTGCTGCCGGGGTCCTCAGAGCAGGTGGCACAGTAATAAATGGCATCCCCTGAGTCACAGCAGGGCTTGTTACAAGTCAGCTTGAAGAGCGACCAGTTATTCTCATTGAAGTGGAGCTCCTTTTTCTGGCCGCCCATGAAGAGGTCCTCACATTTGGCTACAAGGCGGGCCAGGGACTGGGTGTAGAGTCCCCCCAGCTTGGCATAGGTGCCCTCCTTGCTGCTGATGTTGCTCAGGAGACCGTGCAGCTGAAGCTGGGTGCTCCCAGTGGAGGCTTGACTGGACACGCTCAGCTGGGAGGACGAGGCGGAGGGGGCCCCTTTGCACTGGAGGCCAGGGCTCCTGCAGCCGCCTCTGTTGCCCGCCAGCCCTGCTGCTGGAACCCAGTGGCCACTGCCTTTGAAAGCTTTCTCCAGAGGATCAGAAGAGGAGAAGACAGGACGGTGGCGGTTCCCGGGGCTCAACAAATAGCTAAAGTGAGACTCGTCGTGGACGTTGGTTTCTGAATGGCTTAAGTTCAGCTTGGGGCTTGCTGTTCGGGGCTTGGGGGAGCCTTGGGTCCAGAAGAAGCCATCCGGTGAAGAGGCTGCCCGGCTCACTATCTTTTTCTGGGGGAGTGGAGGGGGCTGCAGGGGGCCACTGGGGGACACATCCTCAGTAGAGCCTGAAGGAAACGGAACAGGAGCAAAGAGCTTCTTCCCGCTGTTGGTGGGCGAGTGAGCCAGCTCAGACGAGGGACCTGAAGAGGAGAGACAGAAACCATAAGACCAAGGCCAATGCCACTCAATTCTAGGGTCCTGAAGACTTTTTTCCCTTTATTTATTTATTTATTTGGTCAGAGCAATTAATTTTATTTTACTTGTTTTCTATTTCTCGAATAGACAATACATGCACAATGGAAAAAATCAAAATGCAAAAAAGGTATAGACTGACAATTAAGTCTTCCTCCTACCCTGTCCCTCAGCACCCAGCCTCTCTTATCAGAGGAAACCACTGTCAGTAGTGTTTCATCGTGTGCACATGCGCGCGCGCGCGCACACACACACACACACACACACACACACACACACATATAATTACATAGAAAAGAGCAAACAGTGGCTACTGTTTGGAATAATGCTTTTCTTTCACATCTTGGAGAGATTTTTTTAATCAAATATGCAGATCTGTTTAATTATTTTAAACAGTCTTACCATAATATATCATCATATGCAAGTATCATAATTTATTTAACCATCGCTTTTTGATGGACACTTAAATTGTTTCCAATATTTTGCAAACAATGCTGCAACAGCAATAACGAACTTGAACATGTGTGGTTTGAGTGGAATTTTTTAAAAGTCAGGTTTATAGAGGGTGTAATTGGCCAATGGTAAAATTCTCCATTTTGGCTGGGCGTGGCGGCTCATGCTTGCAATCCCAGCACTTTGGGAGGCCGAGGTGGGTGGATCACCTGAGGTCAGGAGTTTGAGACCAGCCTGGCCAACATGGCGAAAACCTGTCTCTACTAAAAATACAAAAACTAGCCAGGCATAGTGACAGATGCCTGTAATCCCAGCTACTTGGGAGGCTGAGGCAGGAGAACCACTTGAACATTGGAGGAGGAGGTTGCAGTGAGCTGAGATTGCGCCACTGAAATCTAGCCTGGGAAACAACAGTGAGACTCCATCTCAAAAAAAAAAAAAAATTCTCCCTTTTTAGCATGCAGTCCCTGGAGATTGCATGTATACCCTGCTGGCTTAGTGGGCAAGGCGGGCCCACAGAGATTTTAGAAGGCAGGAAGATCATGATTTTAGAAATGAGGAAATGGATCTTAAAGAAAAGTGAGTCTTTTCAAGGCCGCACAGTTTCCGGAGTGGTGCATATGGATAAAGAGTCTGCCTGGGCAAAGGCTCACTCAGGGATACAGGTGTCGGCAGGGCATGGGGACAATCAGAAAACCTTTCTAGGTAGCACACAAAATGGTGAGATGAAGGTCCAGTCTCTACAAACGTGAGGGCTGACCTCACTCTTGGCATCGAGGTATAAAATGGTGGCTTCACAATGAAAGAAGAGTTTAAGTAAAAGAAAAAAAAAAAATATATATATATATATGTATATATAAAAGAGACATACACTATTAGAGCAAAGGGCAAACTGAAATAGTACTTATTTCCTACATTCTCAGAACAGCTCTAAGGTGTTATCTGCTATTTTAATAACAGCTTTTAGGGGGATAAAAGAAATAATAAATCACATTCATAGTTTGTAAAATGCACCCTATTATCTTGAGGGTTAAAATATGAAAGAAATATGGCTTGCAGACGGAGTGTGGTGGCTCACACCTGTAATCCCAGCACTTTGGGAGGCTGAGGTGGATGGCTCACTTGAGCTCAGGAGTTTGAGACCAGCCTGGCCAACATGGTGAAATCCTGTATCTACTAAAAATACAAAGATTAGCTGGGGGTGGCGGTGCGCGCCTATAACCCCAGCTACTAAGTAGTCTGAGGCAGGAGAATCGCTTGAGCCCGGGAGATGGAGGTTGTAGTGAGCCAAGATTGTGCCACTACACTCAGCCTGGGTGACAGAGTGAAACTTCATCTAAAAGTAATAATAATAATAATGGGTTACAGCCCTAAGGAAATGCGTACTTAGGATGTGTACCCCTCAATGAGTTCTCCATGCCACATCACCCTAAGTGAAGAGCATGGAGTGTCTCTATGCCTTTCCACACCTTGGCAGTGGGACCAGAAAACTACAAAAAAAAAGCAGAACAAAAGCATAGCGGCAGACAAGGGGTAGAAGTCCCCAAAGGAAGCAAATTATGAGTCTTGTGTCACCACACTCAGCTGCACAGGACATTTCTAGGGCTGCTCCTGAACAGTTAATAACCTTCTAGCTCACACTGAGCCCTTCTCTGCTTTCTCCAACCCAACAGGGAGCAGAACAGACCCCTGAGCTCAAACACCATTTGCAAGCCACTCAGATCAAGACTGGGTCTCTTTATTTCTGCTGCTCCACAGGGTGGAGGGTCTCTCTAGGGAGCAAGATGGATGGCCATGGGCTGACATTCATGCCCCAGCCTCAGTGATCGAGGCAGCATTAGTGAGAGACAGCAGGGCACAACCTTGAATGCAACGCTGACGGGAGGACAAACACAGTGCACGCAACCTGTTGAATACAGGAGCAGAGAACCAATGGGTTCATGCAAAGAAAAGCCCTGGGCAGCTGAGCAAGACTATGGGGTCCCTGCATCAATTCCCTCCTGGGCTCTATCATCTATCATAAGACTCAACAGGGGCTGGGCACAGTGGCTTATGCCTGTAATCTCAGCACTTTCGGAGGCCAAGGTGGGAGGATCACTTGAGCTCAGGAGTTCGAGACCAGCCTGGGCAACAAGGCGAACCCCCAACTCTACAAAAGATACAAAAATTAGCTGGGCGTGGTGGTGCGCGCCTATAATCCCAGCTACTCAGGACGCTGAGGGGGAGGATCGCTTGAACTCAGGAGGCAGAAATTGCAGTGAGCCAAGACTGTGACACTGCACTCCCACCTGGGCTACAGAGTGAGACTATGACAAGTGAAAAAGAAATTCAAGAGGGAGCACCGTGTTTCTTAAGCTCGCCTTGCCCACTTTCCCATCTATAGTAAGCAATCCTTGTTTCCCTGTGGTTTATCAAGATCATAGGGAATCGTCCTTCCCATTTGCTAATGACAGGCGGGGCCCCTGGCAGCAAGGCTGAGTGAGTGATTTATATCCCTTCCAGGAGGGCTCAAGTTAATAATAAATCAAGCAGTGGTGGTGCAGTCTGGACCAGTCACTTTTACATGCCCACGAATTTCCCCCTCAATAGTCAGAATGAAGGGTGCACAAGAAATAGCGAGCCAGAAGAGGGAAGATCCAGATGGCAGTAATCTCAGCAGGTGCTGAAATCCTGCAGTCCACAGGTCTCCCCATCCCACGCTCCCCAGGAAAGCAACGGGAACAGACGGAGGCTAGGGCAGATGATTCACTTCCTCTCCCTCCTCCCTCTAGCAGAAGAGGCTGAGAGGAGGAGGTGGAGGACCACTTGCCACCTCCTGGATAAAAAAGGGAGGGCAAGACCACCTACTTATGGGGCTCTCAAAGGACTGTAAGCCTCAGCCACCAAACTCCCAGCCTGATGAGCAGGAGGACTGAGAGCCGTGAGCACACATCCACTTCCTGACCTTTCTGCATTCTGGGCAGCAGAAACCATCACCAGCGAGGCGTCTGATTGTCAATTTATCATCAACATGACAGAAGCTGAGGCTGGGGGATGGGAGTGGGGTGTGATCAGAACCCTGGTCAATGCTTTCATCGGTGCCCTAGGAGACAAGAACAACCTGCCTAGGGTCAGGATTCCTTCCCATGCCAAGTCCAGTCGGCCAGAGAGGTTCATAACAGATCAGTTTCCTGGTTAGTCTCTTCTTTAAGCCTTAGGCTTATTTCTCCATGTTAATTGCTTTTGTCTTCCTTGTCTTTATTACAAGGCTCTCCTGATGCCACCAGTATGCCCCTTTCTGCTTCTGCTCCAATTTGAGGGTGAGCAGTAGAGTGAACACTTCACCAGCTGTTGGCCTGCCCCGCCTGAGTTTCCTCCTTTAGAAAATGACTGATGACATCATTGTGAAGGCCCCTTGCAGCACTAATAGTCTATAATTTCAGCTAGTCTCTCCATTTTCAACCTCTCTAAACGTGCATTTTGTCTCAAAGCTGCCACTGAAATCAAATAGCTCTAGGCAGATCGTTATCTTGCTTCAATTGTTCTTCCTTCTATCTGTAGTTCCCACAAATTACCACTGGTACAGTTTCCAATCTGTGAGGAGACCAGGGATCTTTTAGCAACATAATCGGTAACACTTCTAATTCCCTAGATGACCAAAGAGAATCAAGAGGTTCTGCTTTAGACTGTATGGTAGGTCCCAGCACAAAAAACACTTCGTGTATTCAGGTAAAAGGAAGTGATTTTGTCCCTCCCTCTGTTTTCTCTTGCTTTCTTGTGGGAGCTGTTCGTCAGTGACTTTGATCAGATCTACACCCTATCACTACTTGGGTAAATCTGACAAGGGGTACCAGGTATTAGGACAGAAGCTTGATATCAAGGATTAGCACATGCGCTGATTAATTTTTCTTTATTTCTTAGATGCTATGAGTTTGGGGCACCCAACTCAGTACTCACTGCATTATACACATACTCATCAGAGGCTAGCACTGCATCCCCAAACATTCCCTAACCACGCCCTTGCCCAGCAGAAGTAAAGGCCTGTAGCTACCCAAACCTCATCAGGTGAAATACAGCTCCCCTGAAATGTGGACTTCACAGGGCTAACTGGGCATTATCTACACATATTATGATTTTTTTTTTTTTTTTGATGAAGTTTTGCTCTTGTTGCCCAGACTGGAGTTTAATGGTGGGATCTCGGCTCACTGCAAACTCTGCCTCCTGGGTTCAAGTGATTCTCCTGCATCAGCCTCCCAAGTAGCTGGGATTACAAGTACCCACCATCACGCCCAGCTAATTTTTTGTATTTTTAGTAGGGACGGGGTTTCACCATGTTGGCCAGGCTGGTCTTGAACTTCTGACCTTCAGGTGATCCACCCACCTCAGATTCCTAAAGTGCTAGGATTCCAGGTGTGAGCCACTGTGCCCGGCCTATTATGATTTTTGTATTCAGAAAAGATGTGCCTGGTTCTATGACAAGCATACTACATTCCAACCTAATGCATCCTTCCTCTGAGCTTAGGGATCTTTAAAGCTCTCCAGGTGTGGAATTACAGCTGGTGAGAGGTCAGAATTCACTCTTGGAGCCCCCACCCCCACCCCACCACCTCCAGGCCACTCCAGGCCTCTGAGGATTCTATAGTCTCTCAGGTGTTAATATTCTTGGGGATACTTTGAAATAGATGCTAACATGCAGCCCTTGTAGATGAAACTGATTTCTCCACTACATGGCAAATAGTAGCTGTCTTCTATGGAATCTGAAGGCACTCCTAAAGACCTCCTCTGGCTAATTCTCCTGATTTACCTGGGGAACTACCTCTCCATAAACACGGCCTTAGGCAACACAGCAGCTACGTTCTTACTGTTTGCAACAGCTGCCACACTCTGGATTAGGAAAGCTGGAAATAACAGGGAACAAATATACCCTGACACCTAAAATAGCTCTGAATTCACAGGCAAACCACCAGTTCAGAAAAGTGTGCCTAAAAAATCCTCCATGTCTTTAGCCAACAGCCGATATTCTCCAGACTTGGACCCCAAGGGACATGAGACTAATTCAAACACATTCTGGTTTGATGCTGGTGTTGGATTGCCGTTTCCAAATTCTGCCTTACAGTTAAGGGTGTAAAAGGGGTGAGAGGGGAGAACATTTTTCTGGGACCTTGGCCTATGTCTCAGTTGCCTCATTTGTTGGTTTTTAATAATTTTGCATGATAATTGGGCCAGTGGGCTCCAAACCCCAGGTCCTAAGTTTTCCTTCCAATTTCCAATTCTGCATATAAAGAAAGTTCCTGGCTATAGAGTACAACACGTTCCATGCCTTTAGTGAATGTGCTTCAGGGAAGAGAAAGCGTTTCTAGTGGGAAGCTACATATCACATATGCTGCACTGGATGGGATCTTAAAAAGACCAAGGGGGCCGGGCGCGGTGGCCCACGCCTGTAATCCCAGCACTTTGGGAGGCTGAGGCGGGCGGATCACGAGGTCAGGAGATCGAGACCATCCTGGCTAACACAGTGAAACCCCGTCTCTACAAAAAGGTAGGCGAGCGCGGTGGCGGGCGCCTGTGGTCCCAGCTACTCGGGAGGCTGAGGCAGGAGAATGGCGTGAACCCGGGAGGCGGAGCTTGCAGTGAGCCGAGATAGCGCCACTGCACTCCGGCCTGGGCGAAAGAGCGAGATTCTGTCTCAAAAAAAAAAAAAGACCAAGGGAAGATGCACTAGTTTGGTGTCATTATATTTAGAACGCAGAGATGAGAAATCAGGATTTCAGTGGTTGGGAAGAACAGCTTAACCTCTCTGCAGAAATGCAGGCCAGAAGTTCAAACATGGTACTCTGAGGTTTTCCTTATTATAGAGTCCTCTCTTCTTGCTGGGTTTTAATAGGCACTTTCATTGTTCTCTGCAGCCAAAATGAGAGCTATGCTGACAGAGGAAGTGGTCAGTCCTGTTTTGGCTCTTTCTTTGCACAGCTCTGCTGTCTGATAGCAGCTGGGTCAGAACAAACGCAGAAGCAAAGGGCAGCGTCCCAATTAAGTTTTCCCAAACCTTTAGCTTTTGTTTTGGACCATTCTCCAACTTTGAGTAAGGTAAAGCAAGAGGAATATAGATGGAGAAAACCTCACCCACACCCTGTGCCCTGTGGCCCTAGTGCAATTCTCTCATGTGAGAGGTGAGAAAACTAAAGCCATCTGCATGGGCACCTTGCCAATATCACCCAGGAAGTGGTTGTCATGCAGGTTTCTGCCAACCCCCATTAACTATTCCTGCATCGGAGAGGATGAAGGGTGGGGCAGAGGGATGCTTTGGCTTCACATGGACTTGTTCCTCTGAAGGCAAGTTTTGCAATCTCTTGTTTGGTTCCACAATCAGAGCAGGCTCAACATTAAATGCAGAAGAAAAAACAAAAACAAAAAGCAAAGCAGGCCGGGCTCGGTGACTCATGCCTGCAATCCCAGTAATTTGGTGAGCTGAGGCAGGCGGATCACCTGAGGTCTGGAGTTTGAGAACAGCCTGGCCAACATGGTGAAACCCCGTCTCTACTAAAAATATAAAAATTAGCTGGGCATAGTGGTGCTTGCCTGTAATCCCAGCTACTCAGAAGGCTGAGGCACAATAATCACTTGAGCCTGGAAGTGGAGGTTGCAATGAGCTGAGACTGCACCACTGCACTCCAGCCTTGGTGACTGAGGGAGACTCCATCTCAAAAAAAAAAAAAAAAAAAAAAAGCAAAGCGTTTCTTTAAAAGAAACGCTTTGCTTTTTTCAAGAAGATAAACGTGTTCTGAAACTGGAAGCAGGTTATTAACATTTTACAACTGGATGGAAAATGTGGCATTTGTGAGGAGTCTCTCCAAACCACTTAATCATCCCAGGAAACAATAATCAAGATGTGAACGTGATTTACATGCAAAAGAAGAGAAAGCTCTGTCACTTTGGAAAACAGGCTCTAAGTACCTCGAATGCCCTGCCTACAGCTCACATGTGGTCCTGGAACTGTGATCTTTCAATCTCCTGTTATAACATAATCATTAAGGGTTTTCTTCCAAGTTAGTAAAATTAAAAGTTAATTCAAAGCACTTTCCATGCCAGGAACGGTGGCTCATGCCTGTAATCCTAGCACTTTGGGAGGCTGAGGTGAGTGGATCACTTGAGATCAGGAGTTGAGACCAGCCTGGCCAACATGGCAAAACTCCGTCTCCACTAAAAACGGAAAAATTAGCCAGGTGTGGTGGCGCGCCTGCAGTCCTAGCTGCTGAAGCAGGAGAATCGTTTGAACCCTGGAGGTGGGGCTTGCAGTGAGCAGAGATTGTGCCACTCCAGCCTGGGCAACAGAGCAAGACACTGTCTCAAAAAAAAAAAAAAAAAAAAAAAAGCACTTTTCAGATGCTGTGATGGAAAAGTAAATTGACATTTTTAGAGGATACTTTGGTAATATTTATTTAAAATACACATACAGTTTGATATGTCAGTTCCATTTCTTCTAAGGATTTATCTTATAGATTTGCTCACCAAATCATGCTAATGTATGGCACAGAGTCTTACTGTAAGTCTTGCAATGAAATCAACCTAGACATGCATCAGCAAGAGAGGGATTTATAACCAATTCATACGATTAAAAATAAGCAGCAATTTCAAAAAATCAGGCAGTCCTAGCGTCAGGCCTCTGAGCTCAAGCCAAGCCATCGCATCCCCTGTGACTTGCACATATACATCCAGATGGCCTGAAGTAACTGAAGATCCACAAAAGAAGTAAAAATAGCCTTAACTAATGACATTCCACCATTGTGATTTGTTTCTGCCCCACCCTAACTGATCAATGTACTTTGTAATCTCCCCCACCCTTAAGAAGGTACTTTGTAATCTCTCCCACCCTTAAGAAAGTTCTTTGTAATTCTCCCCACCCCTGAGAATGTACTTTGCAAGATCCACCCCCTGCCCCCAAAACATTGTTCCTAACTCCACCGCCTATCCCAAAACCTGTAAGAACTAATGATAATCCACCACCCTTTGCTGACTCTCTTTTCAGACTCAGCCCACCTGCACCCAGGTGAAATAAACAGCCATGTTGCTCACACAAAGCCTGTTTGGTGGTCTCTTCATATGGACGCGCATGAAATTTGGTGCCGTGACTCGGATCGGGGGACCTCCCTTGGGAGATCAATCCCCTGTCCTCCTGCTCTTTGTTCCGTGAGAAAGATCCACCTACGTACGACCTCAGGTCCTCAGACCGACCAGCCCAAAAAACATCTCACCAATTTCAAATCTGGTAAGTGGCCTCTTTTTACTCTCTTCTCCAACCTCCCTCACTATCCCTCAACCTCTTTCTCCTCTCAATCTTGGCGCCACACTTCAATCACTCCCTTCTCTTAATTTCAATTCCTTTCATTTTTCTGGTACAGACAAAGGAGACACGTTTTATCCGTGGACCCAAAACTCCGGCGCCGGTCACAGACTAGGGAAGGCAGCCTTCCCTTGGTGTTTAATCATTGCAGGGATGCCTCTCTGATTATTCACCCAGGTTTCAGAGGTGTCAGACCATGCAGGGACACCTGCCTTGGTCCTTCACCCTTAGCAGCAAGTCCCGCTTTTCTGGGGGAGGGGCAGGAACCCCGACCTCTTATCTCTGCACCCTGATCCCTTATTTCCATGCCCCGCCCTCTTATCTCTGTGCCCCGATCCATTATTTCCACAACCTGATCTCTTATCTCTTTATTTGCCTCAACCCTTTATTTCTGTGCCCTGACCTCTTGTCTCTGCACCCCAACCCTTTATTTCTGTGCCCTGACCCCTTTCCCACTTTTCTGGAAGGCAAGAACACCCCACCCCTTCTCTCTGTGTCCCTACTCTCTCTTTTCTCTAGGCTTGCCTCCTTCACTACGAGCAAGCTTCCATCCTGCATTCCCCTTTCTTCTCCCTTAGCCTGTGTTCTTAAAAACCTAAAACCTCTTCAACTCATACCTGACCTAAAACCTAAATGCCTTATTTTCTTCTACAATGCCACTTGACCCCAATACAAACTTAACAGTAGTTCCAAATGGCCAGAAAACGGCCCTTTCAATTTTTCCATCCTACAAGATCTAGATAATTCTTGTCATAAAATGGGCAAACGGTCTGAGGTGCCTGACATCCAGGCATGCTTTTACACATCAGTCCCTCCCTAGTCTCTGTTTCCAATGCAACTTGTCCCAAATCTTCCTTCTTTCCCTCCCACCTGTCACCTCAGTCCCAACCCCGAGCATCGCTGAGTCTTTCTAATCTTCCTTTTCTACAGACCCATCTGACCTCCCCTCTCCTCGCTAGGCTGAACTAGGTCCCAATTCTTCCTCAGCCTCCGTTCCTCCACCCTATAATCCTTTTATCACCTCGCCTTCTCACACCAGGTCCAGCTTACAGTTTCATTCTGTGACTAGCCCTCCCCCACCTGCCCAGCAATTTCCTCTTAAAAAGGTGGCTGGAGCTAAAGGCATAGTCAAGGTTAATGCTCCTTTTTCTTTATCCCAAATCAGAGAGCGTTTAGGCTCTTTTTCATCAAATATAAAAATCCAGCCCAGTTCATGGCTCATTTGGCAGCAATCCTGAGACGCTTTACAGCCCTAGACCCTAAAAGGTCAAAAGGGCGTCTTATTCTCAATATACATTTTATTACCCAATCTGCTCCTGACATTAAATAAAGCTCCAAAAATTAAATTCTGGCCCTCAAACCCCACAACAGGACTTAATTAACCTCGCCTTCAAGGTGTACAATAATAGAGGAGAGGCAGCCAAGTAGCAGCATATTTCTGAGTTGCAATTCCTTGCCTCCACTGTGAGACAAACCCCAGCCACATCTCCAGCACACAAGAACTTCCAAACGCCTAAAGCGCAGTGGCCAGGCATTCCTCCAGAACCGCCTCCCCCAGGAGCTTGCTACAAGTGCCAGAAATCTGGCCACCAGGCCAAGGAATGCCCACAGACCAGGATTCCTCCTAAGCCATGTCCCATCTGTGCGGGACCCCACTAGAAATTGGACTATTCAAGTCACCTGGCAGCCACTCCCAGAGCCCCTGGAACTCTGGCCCAAGGCTCTCTGACTGACTCCTTCCCATATCTTCTTGGCTTAGCAGCTGAAGACTGACACTGTCCGATCGATTGCCTCTGAAGCCTACAGGACCATCACAGACGCTCTAGGTAACTCTCACATTGGAGGGTAAGTCCATCCCCTTCTTAATCAATACAGAGGCTACCCACTTCACATTACCTTCTTTTCAAGGGCCTGTTTCCCTTGCCTCCATAACTGTTGTGGGTATTGACAGCCAGGCTTCTAAACCTCTTAAAACTCCCCAACTCTGGTGCCAACTTAGACAATACTCTTTTAAGCACTCCTTTTTAGTTATCCTCACCTGCCCAGTTCCCTTATTAGGCCGAGATACTTTAACTAAATTATCTGCTTCCCTGACTATTCCTGGACTACAGCTACATCTCATTGCCACCCAGCTTAACCCACAAGTAGAAGATACCTCTACTCCCTCCTTGGCGACCTAACATGCACCCCTTACCATCTCATTAAAACGTAATCACCCTTACCCCGTTCAATGCCAATATCCCAACCCACAGCGTGCTTTGAAAGGATTAAAGCCTGTTATCACTCACCTGCTACAGCATGGCCTTTTAAAGCCTATACACTCTCCTTACAATTCCCCAATTTTACCTGTCCTAAAACCAGACAAGGCTTACAAGTTAGTTCAGGATCTATGCCTTATCAACCAAATTGTTTTGCCTACCCACCCCATGGTGCCAAACCCATATACTCTCCTATCCTCAATTCCTCCCTCCACAACCCATTATTCTGTTCTGGATATCAAACATGCTTTCTTTACTATTCCTTTGCACCCTTCCTCCCAGACACTCTTCGCTTTCACTTGGATTGACCCTGACACCCATCAGGCTCAGCAAATTACCTGGGCTGTACTGCCGCAGAGTTTCACAGACAGCCCCCATTACTTCAGCCAAGCTCAAATTTCTTCCTTATCTGTTACCTATCTCAGCATAATTCTCATAAAAACACACGTGCTCTCCCTGCCGATCGTGTCTGACTAATCTCTCCAACCCCAACCCCTTCTACAAAACAACAACTCCTTTCCTTCCTGGGCATGGTTGGATACTTTTGCCTTTAGATACTGGGTTTTGCCATCCTAAAAAAACCACTATATAAACTCACAAAAGGAAACCTAGCTGACCCCATAGATCCTAAATCCTTCCCCCACTCCTCTTTCCATTCCTTGAAGACAGCTTTAAAGACTGCCCCACCCTACCTCTCCCTGACTCATCCCAACCCTTTTCATTACATACAGCCGAAGTGCAGGGCTGTGCAGTCGAAATTCTTACACAAGGACCACGATCGCGTCCTGTAGCTGTTTTGTCCAAACAACTTGACCTTACTGTTTTAGGCTGGCCATTATGTCTCCGTACAGCAGCTGCTGCCACCCTAATACTTTTAGAGGCCCTTACAATCACAAACTATGCTCAGCTCACTCTCTACAGCTCTCATAATTTCCAAAATCTATTTTCTTCCTCACACCTGCCACATATACTTTCTGCTCCCCAGCTCCTTCAGCTGTACTCACTCTTTGTTGAGTCTCCCATAATTACCATTGTTCTTGGCCCAGACTTCAATCCGGCCTCCCACATTATTCCTGATACCACACCTGACCCCCATGACTGTATCTCTCTGATCCACCTGACATTCACCCCATTTCCCCACATTTCCTTCTTCCCTGTTTCTCACCCTGATCACACTTAGTTTCTTGATAGCAGTTCCACCAGGCCTAATCGCCACACACCAGCAAAGGCAGGCTATGCTATAGTAGAAGCCACTAGCCCACCTCTTAGAACCTCTCATTTCCTTTCCATTGTGGAAATCTATCCTCAAAGAAATAACTTCTCAGTGTTCCATCTGCTATGCTACTACTCCTCAGGGATTCTTCAGGCCCCCTCCCTTCCCTACACATCAAGCTCAGGGATTTGCCCCCACCCAGGACTGGCAAATTAGCTTTACTCAATGTGCCCCGAGTCAGGAAACTAAAATACCTCTTGGTCTAGGTAGACACTTTCACTGCATAGGTAGAGGCCTTTCCCACAATGTCTAAGAAGGCCACCACGGTCATTTCTTCCCTTCTGTCAGACATTATTTCTCAGTTTAGCCTTCTCACCTCTATACAGTCTGATAACAGACCAGCCTTTATTAGTCAAATCAGCCAAGCTGTTTTTCAGGCTCTTAGTATTCAGTGAAACCTTTATATCCCTTACGGTCCTCCATCTTCAAGAAAAGTAGAACGGACTAAAGGTCTTTTAAAAACACACCTCACCAGGCTCAGCCACCAACTTAAAAAGGACTGGACAATACTTTTGCCACTTTCCCTTCTCAGAAGTCAGACCTGTCCACAGAATGCTACAAGGTACAGCCCATTTGAGCTCCTGTATACACGCTCCTTTTTATTAGGCCCCAGTCTCATTCCAGACACCAGACCAACTTACACTGTGCCCCCCAAAAAACTTGTCATCCCTACTATCTCCTGTCTACTCATACTCCTATTCACCATTCTCAACTACTCATACACGCCCTGCTCTTGTTTACACTACCGGTTTACACTGTTTCTCCAAGCCAGCACAGCTGATATTTCCTGGTGCTATCCCCAAACTGCCACTCTTAGCTCTTGAAGTAAATAAATAATCTTTGCTGGCAGGACTATGCTGAATCTCCTTAGGCACTCTCTAATCAGATGTCCTAGGTCCTCCCAATTCTTAGACCTTTTATACCTGTTTTTCTCCTTCTCTTATTCCATTTAGTGTTTCAATTCATACAAAACCGTATCTAGGCCATCACCAATAATTCTATACGACAAATGTTTCTTCTAACAACCCCACAATATCACCCCTTACCATAAAATCTTCCCTCAGCTTAATCTCTCCCACTCTAGGTTCCCACGCCGCCCCTAATCCCGCTTGAAGCAGCCCTGAGAAACATCGCCCATTCTCTCTCCACACCACCCTCCAAAAATTTTCACCACCCCAAGACTTCAACACTATTTTGTTTTATTTTTCTTATTAATATAAGAAGGCAGGAATGTCAGGCCTCTGAGCCCAAGCCAAGCCATCGCATCCCCTGTGACTTGCACATATACATCCAGATGGCCTGAAGTAACTGAAGATCCACAAAAGAAGTAAACATAGCCTTAACTAATGACATTCCACCATTGTGATTTGTTTCTGCCCCACCCTAACTGATCAATGTACTTTGTAATCTCTCCCACCCTTAAGAAGGTTCTTTGTAATTCTCCCCACCCCTGAGAATGTACTTTTCGAGATCCACCCCTGCCCCCAAAACATTGCTCCTAACTCCACCATTCTGATTTGAAAGGCCCCAAGATATATTAAGTGCAAAAATCTGTAGAACTGAATTTTATATTTGACGTATGGATACACATACGTTTTTAGGACGGTACAGAAAAAAAACTTAAAAATGATGGTAGGAGCTGGGATGCGGTGTCAGAAAACTGACTTTTCATTTTATTCCTTTCTCTGTTGTTTGAATTTTTATAAAAAAAGTATTAACTTTATCGGAGCAATAATATATTATTTAAAATTCAGTTTAACAGGGAAGGTTTAAATTAAGTTGAAGCTTCACTTCAGTGATATTATGGCTCAGGCCACAGAAAATTTTTAAAAATAAATGTTTTTTTCCTTTGGGGCACCCCCACCCCTCCCCACCCTGTTCCTGGCTTGATATTTCTCCTGGCACTCGCTGCCTTCTGACCAGTAGCTACTTTACATCTTATCTTTCTTATTGTTTATCTCTCCTACCAGAATGTAAGCCCCTTGAAGGGACTGGGAATGATTTCCATTGCTGAAACTTCAGCATCTAGAATTGTACCCAGCACAGAGTTTGCACTCAACAATATCTATCAAATGAATGACTGAATTAATATACGTTTTTTAAAAATTTGCCAGTAGTAGCCAGCTTGTTGAGAAAAACAAGCTGACTGACTACCGTCAATATATTTAATTAGTGTTCTGTATCTCTGGTTTGCCAGCTATAAAAATAAGAATGATATCACTGCCCTAGCACATATATTCATGCAAGTGAGAATATCTATATGAGCTGTATTTTCAGACCTCTTATCTACTGCTGGTGCCAATGGTTTCAGTTCAACAGAGAACTCTCTAATCTCCTCTAATCTCCAGGCATTCAGAAATGTTTGCTGAACTGCTGAACTGAATTTTAATGGTATCCTACATCAAAGAGGGAAAAGATCTCAATGAGACATTAGGTTTGCAAATTTACAAGTAACCACTTAAAGCAAAAAGGTCTCCTGATGACCATTTCTGATCATCATTTCCCTCATAGATCCAACCATTCATTCCCTGCAAAAACCTTCCCCTTGGCAGCCTTCATGGATCTGTCCTGACACATGCAATCTGTCCCTCCTAAACCAAGCATAAACCAAACAACTGCTTCAACAAATTTTCCTTGCACTGAGTTGACTGGCTGTTCAATTGAATTGGACAAATGGGATAACAGATGCACTGGAGGAATATGTAATCTGATACAAGTATAAAGAGGTGAAATTAACATTGATACAAAAGTGGCATTTTGTTTGCCACTGTAACATTTAGAATAAGCACCTGTTTTAAACATGTAACAAAGTTAGAGATTTCGATTAGGTTTTCCTTATACAACTAAAACCTCCCCCCGCCCCGCCCCGCATAAAACTCGAATCATTAACTTTAGCCATTAACTCTGATAAAAGTATAAAAAGGTGAAATTAACATTGATACAAAAGTGGCATTTTGCCACTGAAACATTTAGAATAAACACCTGTTTTAAAAATGTAACAAAGTTACAGATTTCTGTTAGGGTTTTCCCTATACAACTAAAACCTTCCCCCCACCCTCCCTGCCCCCCTCCCCCTGCCATAAAACCTGAATCACTAACTTTAGCCATTAACTCTGATACATTTGCAAGAAATTTACACAAACTACTATCATGATATGCCCTGGAATGACTTTTTCCTCCACTCATGCAGGCCAGCCTATACTGTGGATGGAAAAAGTCAATGAAACGCATAGTTTTCACTAGCAGATTCTTACTGACAAAATAAATGTAGAGTCTAATGGTATCTTTTGGCTTAATGTATAATATTAGAAAGGCAGACACTACATTCGTTTCAAAGAACTTCAGCATGAACTAGTTCTGCTTCTATTTGGATCTAATCTCTCAGCTTCGGTACTGCATGCCAAACAGTAACTAAAGTTGCAATGGATAAATATTTCAGTTACAAGATAAAAGTGAGTTAAGGATCCATGGGACTGGAAGATAACTGTGCAATAACAGATCTAAGCTGCTTTGGTAAGCAGTGAGAATTGAATGAAGGATTTCTCATATTACATGACCAGTAGTTCTGTATATTCTCCAGATTAATGATTAGTGTTTAAAAGATGTCAAAAAGAAGAGAGACAGAGAGAGAGAGAGAATGTCATGCCTTTGGTCTCTTGCCAGTTTCAAAACATGGTTCCGGGTACAGAGAGCCATGCCCAGGGGCAGCAGATAGAATGGTTGGCTCTCAGGGGCCAGAGTCCAGGGACAAGGTACATATCTTCTTGTTGGTCTGGGAGTCCAAGTTTTGAAGTGCATTTCTACTGAACAACTAGCTTGTGATAAAGGAATACCATGACAATATATTCATTTTAATTCATATTATTCAGAAACGAACATGAGAAAATGTCTGAATAGGTTTCCCCATCGAACTCGCAAACTTCCAGCATTGAACTCACAAACCTCCAGCAGCTCTGTCTCCCACCTGCACAGATTGTTGTGAGAGCCATGTACAATTCAGCCATGTACAATTAGCTTCCGACCAAGCTCATGTCCCATTTCCCCTTGCCGGTGTCTAATAAGCACGTCAGACTGGTCTCATCCTTCTCCCACGTGCACTGCCATCCCTGTGGCTTCGTTTCTCTGTTATTGTTTTCTGAACCTGGAAAGCCCTCTCCTCCTCACCCCCTACCTCCCCAATTCTGGCCATATTTCAGATATGATCTCTACATCCCATGTTCTCATAAAGTCTTCCCTAAACCCTCCATCAGCCTTCAGTGATTTCTCTCTCTTCTGGAAGCCTTTATAAGAAGCACTCACGTTCTGGGCTGCCCAGTTTCCTACCGTATCCCATCCACCCATGTGCCATGTGTTTTAACCTTATCTTTCCTAGTCAGTTCTTAGGAACCCTGCGAGTGGACGTCATGATTTACTGGTTCTGGGAAACAAAGTAGTGAAGCCATGAAGTCCAGTTTGCCCGACACCCGCTGGCTGGTGACTGATGGTTCATTGTAGATCACTCCCCAGAACTGGTTACAATCTCCCAGAGAGTGGATCAGAGCTGACCAGCACAGGGGCTCATGGTCGAGATGCCCTGCCCTCTATGGAATAATCTGCCTTGTTGAATTTGTTGTACAATGGGCTGGGAAAAGGAAGAAGATAAGAGCCTACAAAAATCTACAGAAAAGGAAAATCTGTTGTTGCTACATTCCTCCCAAATCAAGGCTAAGATATTTCCTGTTTTTAAGTAAGAACTGTCAGAGGTTTCTCACCAGAACACACTACAGACTGACTTATAACACACACTTTTGTCTCAGCCAGTACCTATCGTTTAGGTAGAATAAGGTTGCTGACAGTAAATTTGCAATGGAACCCTCTACTGTGTCATTGCCTACTGAGAAGAAATATTTCCATAGGAGTGAAAAAGGAAGTCATGTGAGTACAAGCCTAAATCCAACATGCTAACGCATGTCTAAGAGAAACGCAGGAAAGGACACATACACAAAGAATGCTGAAAGGGTGAGAGGGTTTAAATATGACCCATCCAGGCCACAACTATGGAAAAACAAGAATTCCTTTTTAGGGACATGCCCAGTGGAGGACAGACCCACCCACAGGCCTTAGAGCTTAATCCAAAAAGCAGGCTAGATGGTGGCCGAATGAAGTCTTCATGCTTAATTCAGCAAACATTATGTAAACATCTGCTGTGTCCAGTAAGTGTGTGCACGTGCGGACATGCACATATAGATGCAAAAGAGAGAGAGAGAGAGAGAGAGATGGTGAGACCGTGTGGTTCAGGACTCATCCTGAGGACAGAAGTAGAAAGCAGGCCTGTACACAGATGGTTCACTGCCCAAGGAAATAGGAGCCTTTCAACCTCATCTTCCTCCCACCATGTTGCCACGTACACACTCTTATAATTTGGAGAGGGCAATATGGATGGGCTGGCTTGCCATATATTCAGTAGATAATCGACTTCAACAGCTCCCTGGAAGAGTCTACTTCACTGAGAAAGCAGGACCAAGGCAGTAGTCCTTGCTCAGCCCTTCCAATCCTGCAAGCAACGCAGGACTGATCTTGAAGGTCCAGGAGAACCTAAGCCTCTCCGTCAAGGTCAAGTTTGTTACCTCCATCGCTGCAGGTCCTGGAGTCTGAGGCCAGGCTGTCCGTGGAGCCGGTGGTGAAGCTGACGTGGACACCCCTGAAGGATGGGCTGAGGCTTTCTGCAGAGCCCTGGCTCACTTTTTCCAAATCAGAGCTGCTCTTGTTCATTTTTAAAAGGTGCCTGGAAAAGGTAGGAACAAACAATACAAATAACTCATTCGGTTTCCATTCAGAAACCAGGCTGATGGATCATGAACTTACCATGCTCTTGAAACCTGGCCAATGTCAGCAAGTTTATTAAAAGAAAAAAAAAAAAGATTCTGGGGAGACAGTAGAGGTTCTCTTCTGAGTTCTTATGTGCATGAATGACAGGAGACTTCGGGAGTGTGGTTAGGAGAAGCGAGTCTATTAAATTTAAACAAGCACCAAAATTCTTACATGGAAGGAACTGCCTTCATATTCTGACCCCATCTGCCAAAACAATTGTATCACCTATTATATCCTGTGTAAAATCTCTACAAAGAGAAATGAAGACATTATCATACACACCAATGTATAGAGATATACAGAGATTGGGTTGTTTTTGCAAGATCCCAGGACAAATGAATTGCAAACTAGGCCTTTACAAGTGGGATTTCTTTTTTTACCTGGTACTCTTTTGCCAAAGCTTCAAAGGGTCTAGATTGTTTCTTGGAATTAAGGAAAACTTTAGATGTGAACCAGACTTCCAGTGACATGCTTAGATAGAACCAAGTTGACATAACCCTTATTCCAGAACAATGGAACCAACCTTTTGATTTTCTATGAAATCTTTCGTTGCAACTCTAAAAAGCACCACCAACAGATCAAGGACAGAAATACCAACTTCAAGAGAAAAACACTCACACTGGAGAAAACAGTTCTTTTATTAGGTTGGGTGTTTAGCTTATTGATTTCTCCTTCCCACTTTCCAAGGGCCACATGAATATTCATTTCTGATCTGACATTTTCACCATGAAGGGAGACAGATCACACCAGGTCCAGCTCTTTCCCTGTTGGGGGAAACCCACATTTGTCTGAACTGATATTTCCTGATGACATTCCTGTTCCTACTACAACAGATCCATATCTCAATATCTGCTATGGGAAATACACAATACAGTATTGATTTGGCATCAGAACTGCCTTATTTAATGCACATGACCTTACAGTCAAGAATTTATCGGCTGTTCTTTGTGTTCAACGTTGCCAGGCCCTGTTTTAATTTTCACAGTCACAGGAATCCCTTGTGTATTAACAGGAGCGTTTAAAGTTTGTTTGGTACCACAAAAAACGCTCCTTAGAAAACACGTCCCTCTCCCCACTCCCAATCTTTCGAATCGTATTTGTGTTAAAGCTGTCAAAAAAATGTGACAGTGACGGCAACATTATGACTAATCTTCATCTTTGTATCTCAGTATCGCTGTTGGAATCTTGGAAATATCAATTCCTTAGGAAATGCTGTGGCAGTAGCTGATCCTTATTTAATCTCCTGGCAAAATAAAATCAAAGACAGTTTCATACAATATTCTTATATTCACATCAGATCTCTCACTAATAGTTTTCTCTAAGGGAAGCCAGGATATGAAGTCATGCATAACAACTCCTCAGTCTAGGAGAGAAGCCAGAGCCAGCTCTGTGGCTGTCCCCTACTTTGCCCCTTCCAAAGTGCTCTCTAGAGTTTCTTGGTCTTCAGGCCCAGAAAATCACCAAGGGAGAAACTCCAGCACCATGGCTACAGAGCTGGCACAGCTTCCCACTCCACAAACTTCATGAAATGTATGTAAATAGACAAAACTAAAAAATACATAAATATGTGTATGTATGAGTATATATATATTCATACACATATGCACACACACACTTATGTAAAGTAACAGCCAAGATTAAAAGAAAGAACAATTCTCAGGTGCCAGATACAAAGAGGGAAGTCCACACACAGGCAGTCCAAGGGATGCTTCAATACTAAGTGTATGTTTACTATAGGTTTCAGTAGACACTCTTTATCAGGCTAAGGATCTTTATTTCTATTTCAAGTTTTCTAAGGTTTTGTATTTCAAAATCATTTTTGGCTATTAGGGTTTATTAAATGCCTTTTCTACATCTATGGGAAAAAATCGTATCATGTTTCTCCTTTACTCTGTGAATGTGATGAGTTATGTTAATAGCTTTTCTTCATTAAGCCATGCTTGCACATGTTGTATGAACTTATTTTACTACACATTGCTGGATTCAGTTTTACTAATATTTAGTTTAAGATTTTTACATTTACATTCAAATAGAGGCTAGCCCATAATTTTTCTTTCTTGTCCTGCCCTTGTCCAATTTCGATATAAAGGTTAAATTAGAATTTGAAAATGACATCCCGGTACGGTGGCTCCCTCCTGTAATCCCAGCACTTTAGGAGGTCAAGGCGGGCAGATCACTTGAGGTCAGGAGTTCAAGACTGGCCTGGCCAACAGGCCAACCCCATCTCTACTAATAATACAAAAACTTAGCCAGGCATAGTGGCGTGTGCCTGTAATCCCAGCCACTTGGGAAACTGAGGCAGTAGAATCGCTTGAACCGAGGAGGCGGAGGTTGCAGTGAGCCAAGATGGCGCCACTGCACTCCACCCTGGGTGACAGAGTGAAACTGTGTCTCAAAAAAAAAATAATAATAATAAAATGAATTGAGTAACTTTCACTTTTTCAATTATCTCACATGTAATTTTTTTTTTTTTTTTTTTTTGAGACTGAGTCTCGCTCTGTTGCCCAGGCTGGAGTGCAGTGGCACCATCTTGGCTCACACAAGCTATGCCTCCCGGGTTCACGCCATTCTCCTGCCTCAGCCTCCAGAGTAGCTGGAACTACAGGTGCCCGCCACCACGCCCCGCTAATTTTTTTGTATTTTTAGTAGAGACGGGGTTTCACCGTGTTAGCCAGGATGGTCTCGACCTCCTGACCTCGTAATCCGCCTGCCTCAACCTCCCAAAGTGGTGGGACTAGAGGCGTGAGCCACTGCGCCCGGCCTTAGCTCATGTAATTTTTATAAGATAAACATTATGTGTTCTCTGAAAGATTGCAAAAACTTGCCTATAAAACCATCAAGGACCAGATGCTGTATAAATGAGATCAGTAAAGATCTGGTTCTGACAAATCTAGGACCAACATTTCCAGGACAGAGAGCTAAGAAACAGACTGGAGGATTAACAAGTCAATTCATGGTACTCACACCAGCTATTTATGATGTGAAGAAAAAAAGAAAGTAGAGCCACATCTCATACCATGCAGAAACACGAATTTTCAACAGAAAAGAAACACCCATTAAATTTTAAATTCATCAGAAAATGTAACAGAAAACTTTATGAACTTGGGGTAGGAAATAATTTTTAAAATAAGGGCTAAAAATTAGCAATATAAAGAAAAAGATAAATCTGACTACTTTAAAATTTAAAACTTCTGCCTGATAACATAAAAGGCACCATTAAAAAGTGAAAAAAAACAAACCTTGGAGTGGCCAACTCACATCTTTGCAACCCACATAACTAATAAAGTATTGGTATGCAGAATAGAAAAAGAGTGCTTATAAATCTAAGAAACAGACAAATGACTCCATTTTTAAAATGGAAATGAACACGCAACTCACAAATGAAACACGAGAGGCCAGTCGACACATGAAAAGATGATTAAATTTACGAATGATCAGATTATAATTAAAACAAGATTCCATTTCATACCCATCAGATCAGACTGGCAACATCAGATTTTGTTAAAGTTATAGGGAAATAGGAACTCTCTTACACTGTTTGTGAGACTGTAGATTGGTAAACTCACACACAGGACAACAATGTGATGAATCTTGTAAAATTAAATATACACATTCCTATAATCCAGTCACTCCATTTTTGGGTATACGTCCTTGAGCAATGTTACTTAAATAACTAGTAATGAATGAATGGCTAAGTCACTTGAGTGGGTCACTAGCAGTTTATTGACCAGCAGTTTATTTTAACAAAATAGAACAGAACAGAAAATATGAAAATATATAGAAGGATTTGTAAAACTTTGTTTTGTAAAATTTTGTTTCAGATGTGTGTTTGTTGGGTCATGATATTAAATATGTTCCTTATTGTGGGTCATGGTTTTTAAAAAAGGTTAAAAATTACTGCTGTAGAATATGAGTCAACAAACTTTTCCTTAAAGGGCCAGATGGTAAATATTGTAGGCTCGTGGACCATAAGGATTCTGTTGCAACTAGAGAACTCTGCTGTTGTAGCTGGAAAGCCGCCATAGAAATTAGTGGCATGTTTTCTAATAAAGCTTTATTTACAAAAACAGATGGCTGGCATGTGGGCAATCAGTTACTGGCTGGTCTTGACCAGCCTTGTCCAACAGAATTATAATGCAAGCCATATATGTAATTTTAAGTTTTCTAGTAGCCACATTTAAAAAATGTAAAATAAATGGGAAAAAATAATTTTAGTAATATATTTTATTTAACATAATGTATTTAAAATATTGTCATTTTAATCTGTAATCAGTATAACCCATCTCAATTATTAATAATTACAGATTTACAATCAAGTAAATTATTAATTATTAATAACTAACCCTAACCCTAACCCTAAATTAATATAAAATGCAATGGCATGCATTTTATATTTACTCACATTGCAATTCTGACTCACCACATTTTAAGCTACTGGCTACCATACTGTGCAGTACAGAGCTAGAGAAACTCTCATAAGTGGAGAAAGGTGTTCACAATGTTACAAATAGCAAATAACCTTCTAAACTGTTGAACTGTGCTTCAACAAAGGAATGAAAACATTGTGGTATAGTCTTTTGGTGGGATACTTTATAGCAGTCGAAAAAAATGAACTGGATTTTAGGGTAGCAATATGAAAAAATATTTTAAAATGCTGACTATTAAAAGTAATTTACAAAAGGCTCAAGTGTGATGCCATTTGTATACAGATTAAAAACATATAAGGATATATCCATGTTTTATGGAGCACATAATAAAATGTAAATGATACTCATCAACTTCAAGACAGTCATTGCTCTGGGTAGCAATGGGAGGTTGAAATGGGAATTGGATAGGGAGGGATCTTCTGCAGTAGCAGTAATATTTTATTTTTAAAAAATCTAAAGCAAATGGGAAAATGTTAATATTTGAAAAATCTTAGGGAACACCTGCAGGTCAGTTAAATTATTATCTGAACTTCATTGCATGCTTGGAATATTTGATACGCTAAAAATGAAAATTTCTAGTGAGAAAGCAAACCACAGGGCCTGAATGAGGCAGAGGTGGCCGCTCCTGTTGATCTGTTGTTGGGCCTCTGGGAGGCAAGGAACACACAAAATAACACAGTGGGATTTCCATCAGACCCCTCAGCGGGAACAGGCAGTCTCAAGGAGGGTTGGTTCCACCACAGAGCACCCCTGTGGCTGGAAACAGTTGCATCATAGACCTAACTACTCTTTTAAGACTTGGGAGTTAATTCTTCTGTCTGTAGTTACTATGAGGCAGAAGTCACTGCTGTCAAAACTCTCATCAAGTGAATGCAGACAAAATTAGTCTATCCCTGTAATTATAGGATAAATTATCCACAGGGTGTGTGTGTGTGTGTGTGTGTGTGTGTGTGTGTGTGTGTGTGTGTGTGTTTTAGGGAGGAAGGGAGCCTCCCAAAGTGGACTTTGGTAAATCTTAGTTTCTAAGCCACAAGTGGAATTTTCATGGTTTTTGGGATCTAACCGCTGCTTCTTTACTGGAAAAGCTCAAGAAATCCAGGTTCCTGCCAGGTCGTTAAAACCCAATAAGTGACCAGGCATCGTGGCCCAAGCCTGTAATCCCAGCACTTTAGGAGGCTGAGGTGGGAGGATCACTTGAGCCTGGAAGTTTGAGACCAGCCTAAGCAACATAGTGAGACCCTGTCTCCACAAAGAAAGAAAGAAGAAAATCAGAAATCAGTAGGCATTTGGAATGCTCAGTCCTAAATGGGGATATAACAGGTCTTCTAATACACACGTAGGTGACCCTTTTGCTTAATAGCAAAATCTTAAGGCTGGGCACAGTGGCTCACACGTGTAATCCCAGCACTTTGGGAGGCAGAGGCGGGTGGATCACTTGAGGCCAGGAGTTTGAGACCACCCTGGCCAACATGGTGAAATGCCATCTCCACTAAAAACAAACCAAAAAATTAGCCGAGCATGGTGGTGTATGCCTGTAGTCCCAGCTATTCAGGAGACTAAGGCAGGAGAATCGCTCGAACCCAGGAGGCGGAGGTTGCAGTGAGCTGAGATGGCACCACTGCACTCCAGCCTGGGTGACAGAGCGAGACTCCGTCTCAAAAAATAATAATAATAAATAAAATAAAATAAAATAAAACAAAACCTTAGGACTGATGACTCTTTCCTATGAACTGCATTAAAAAGCATCTGCCCTGGAAACCTGTGCAATCTGCACTTTTTGAGAACTGCCACTTTAATTAGGGCATGAGCAAAACCACATCAAATTTGAAAATGAAAAGGAAGCTTGCCATCAAAGCACAAATTTACAATCAAGTTGTTTTTGTGTCTTTACACCGTGTGTGAAATAGACTTCTTAAGAATCCCTGGAAAAGACTTACTATTGCAAAGGTGACTTTTCTGAGCCCTAATGGATTGTTCTATCAGATGTGAGGCCAAATGACGATGAGTGTACTCAACACGGTATAGCAATACTACTTAGTTTTTTTAAAGGCATTTTTCCCTCATTAATAATAATTTGATCTGTCTTTCACAAAACTGGTGCAAACCATCTGCAAAATACTTCCACAGACAAAAACCTCATACTTCAGTCTTTTCTCTCTGGTTGGTGAATAACATTCTTATCATCTACAGTGAGAGTACAGTCTCCACAGATGTCTTCACTCACGTAGTGTGATAAAACACGTCTCGTGCTTAACCTCAAACTTCCTTTCTGCCTCCCACTGTTGATTACATACAGTCCAGGCAGGCAGGGTGAAATGTACAGGCCAGTGGCACGGTGTCCTCAGAGCCCCAGCCTTGCAGCTGCTGCCCAGTGTTTTGAGAATAGCTTTTCCCTCCATTGTCCTTAGAGAGAGAGGTCTTTCCATAGGTCTCCGTACTGTGTTGGTGGAAAGCTGGAAAAAAAGACTCCAGCCGGAAGAGCCATCTGCCAGACTTCCGCATTTGTAGGAACAAGCCTCATCTAAAAATACCCCCGAAGCTTTCAGAATGAGAGCTTTCAGAATGCCCACAATCCTTAACGGATGCCGGGCCCCAGAGTGCAGCAGAGAGTGAATCTCAGACTTTCCGTGGCTGTTAGAATCCTCATATGACAGCGATATTCAAAGTGTGATTGAGGCCAATTTTCATTCTCACTGCCCCTGACTTTTGTTCGGTTCACATGCATTTGGCCGAGAGCTTTCCACCACTGGAGCGGAACGTTTGAAAACCCACATAGTGCCAGCATGCAGTTTCAGACTGGCTCTCGCAATCCCAGCACGCATTCACACCGCTGGCTCTTGGGATTGGTCAAATACACTAGTACGTTTAGTAATGATCTGGAGAAGATCTAAAGGAAAGTTTTAGAGAATCAAAAGAATGCTCTGAAAGCATAAACAAGTTTTTAAAAAGTCTATACATGTTTTTTCAATTACGAAGAAGAAAGGAAAAGACTGGTTTTAAACTCAAACAACCAATAATTGTCTCAATCAAAGACTGAGAACCTCTTACCATTCTAGACTCGGGCCCGTAGTGCTGTCCTCATCAGTGAGGCCTCCCCGGCCTTGTGACTAGCTGGGACAGTGACTTCAGGGTCCCAGGGGGCAGCCCTTGGGGGTGAAGAGGCAGCCGGAATGCTTCTCCAGGCTGCTGTGAATTCACCAGCTCAGAGCTCTCTGTTTCCCCCCAGTTCCTCTCTGACTTTTCTATAAAATGCACTTCCTGCAAAAGCACAGGAAAACAGAGACGGCTCTGCCTCTCTGACCTGCAGCTTTCAATCTCCAATTGTCTTATTTGGCTCCATGATTCAAAGCAATTCAACTATGCTCTAAAATACATTAAGTTTCTCTTCATTTATTCTCTACTATTTAGCCACTCACTAAAGTCAAAATCATTAAGCAATTCGAGTTTTCTTGGTGAATAAGAACACCCTGTTTTTAACTTATCATATGCCTGTGTTACCTGCAGCGGATCTTCCTCTTTGTCTATCCTGAATACTTTTCCCAGGCTTTTCAGCATTAAGCCTACTCTGTGCCAAGTGCTGTCAGGTGTTGGGGACACAGTGGTTAACAGAGCTGACAAAATCCCTGTGCTTGAACAAACCTGCAGACCTAGAAGAGAAATATTTATCAAGCTCCTCTAGTGAGAGATCAGTTCACATCTTTTTTTTTTTTATTTTTTGAGGCAAAGTCTCAATCTGTCGCCCAGGCTGGAGTGCAGTGGCGTCATCTTGGCTCACTACAACCTCTGCCTCCCAGGTTCAAGAGATTCTCATGCTTCAGGCTCCCATGTGGCTGGGACTACAGGTGCACACCACCACACCCAGCTAAGTATTGTATTTTTAATAGAGACAGGGTTTCTCCATGTTGGCTAGGCTGGTCCCGAACTCCTGACCTGAAGTAATCCCCCTGCCTCGGCCTTTCAAAGTTCTGGGATTACAGGCATGAGCCACCACACCCAGCAATTCACATCTTCAGAGAATATTTGCAACCTTGGTGAAAGCACTCTGACTCAAAATCTTTGTAAAATACTGTTCTCATAATGATGGACGATCCTGAAAGGGTCCTACCTGGCACTCCTATAAGGATTCTCTCTAGCTTACTCACCATGTTGGATTGACTCAGGTCCTCTGTAGTGACAGAAACACACATCTCAAATTTTCTTTGACAATCTCAACTTCCAATATTCCCCCCATAGTCTATTCATTCCATTGTACACATTCCAACACATTCCTAGACTTCTGGTTTAGAAAACAAAGTATCACCATTTTCCTTAACATACTGCTATTTCCTCTCCTAACTTCTCTGTTCCAAGCAGGCTCATCTTTGTCTTCTGATTGTCCCCAAAGCACCAAAGTGCTCCTTCTCTTCTCCTAACTGTGGCTCAGAGGAAATGCTCCTCTCTCCCTTTCAAACCATCTCCATCCTCAAAACCCAGCATCAGTTTCACTTACCTACGAATTCCTCCCAAACTATTTCAGTCTTCTCTGACCCTTCTCATTCTTCTGGAGCCCACACTGCACTGAGTCTGAATCACATCACTGAGAATTTGGTTATAATCCTGGTTAAATTATTCTAATTGTTTGATGTGAAACAGGCTTGTAACCATCCCAAAATTATAAATGGTTTGAGGAGCTGTGTCACAGTTGAGACGTGCTGGAACACAGAGTCATTATTAAATAGTTCTTGATTAAGTTTATCTGCCTCTGTTTGGAGGCCACAGTGGCATCTGGGAGAATAAATGTTTCCTTTAAGAAAGAATTACACTTGCCCAGCAAAACTTACAAAAGGCAGGAACACAGAGCAACTAATAACCATCAAAAATACCAGATGCAATAGCTGAAATTTTCTCATATCTACTAGCTTGGTGCAAAAGTAATTGTGGTTTTTGCCATTAGTACAAAATACACCCGTTCTAAAATATTCTGAATTTTCAGAAATCTTGTAGTTTTTAAATGCATTTTTATCCAGAACATGAGAAAGGCAGACAACTAAGCTGGGGAGGTTTCTATTATGTATGTATGTATGTATGTATGTATGTATGTATGTATGTATGTATTTATTTATTGAGATGGCGTCTCGCTCTGTCACTCAGGCTGGAGTGCAGTGGCGCAATCTCGCCTTACTGCAAGAGCCTCCTCCCAGGTTCACACCATTCTCCTGTCTCAGCCTCCTTAGTAGCTGGGACTACAGGAACCCGCTACCTCGCCCGGCTAATTTTTTTATATTTTTAGTAGGGACAGCGTTTCACCGTGTTAGCCAGGATGGTCTCAATCTGCTGACCTCGTGATCCACCCACCTTGGCCTCCCAAAGTCCTGGGATTACGGGCGTGAGCCACCGCGCCCTGCCGGTTTCTATTATTTTTATCGTTGGAGCTTTTTGATGAAGATGCTAAGGGAGCTATTTTGCAAACGTCTAAATGCCACCTGAAGAAACTGATAGGGCCAATCTGCTCTGGGGGCATGCTTTCCCCCTGCTGATTTATTAGCATGCATAAATATAGGAAAGCAGTTTCATCTTTGGTCAGATGACCTCTGTGGTCCCCATGGTGCAGGCCTGTTAATTTGCATTTTCAGTTAATGCACTAGTGACTCTTCTGGAGCTCTACAAGTTTAAAAGCCCTTTATTTTAACTTGATATTCAGTAGAAACCATTTAACACAAGAGTAAAGTCATAGTTACATTAAAAGATAGGAAAATACACACACACACACACACACACAGACACCACACAAACACACATACATGCACACACACACACACATTTGGGTTACTAGTTGGTTTCAGTCAAGGATAAAAATTCTTAAATTGGTCAGATGGAAGTCTGCCCTGACTATATACAGATATACTTTAGCATGAGAGATACAAACATTTTTTTAAAGATGACCATTCAGATTTCAGAAAAGCAAGTCTTTTATTTGTGGCCCCAGCCTACATACTTGTGGAGTTTTCCAAAGAAGTGCTGCGCTGCCTGGTGCAGCAGTGAGAATGGCAGATGTTTGGGGGTATCCAGGTGCGGAGGTTTCAGCTGAGGCTGCAGACAGGGAGATGGAGCTGCTGAGAGCAGGTAAGAGAGTGATAAAGAACTCGTAGCATGGCTCCATCACCCTTCTACACTACACTTTCATCTCTAAAATGATCATCTAAGAACAATGTGTTCCAACTCATGGCCTGGAAAGTCAAGGAGGAAACTCAACATCTGTTCACACAAGACGAGCAGATGGGAAGAGAGGGAGACGAAAAGAGGAAAAGTGGGAACTAAAGACAGAGTAACTGCAATCCACAAATGGCCTCTCCTACCAGCTGCCTTGCCTATAGGCAAGCACAGTGTCCCAGGGCCCTCAGGAGCTACTGGGAAGAACAATGATGCTAGCAGTTGAGTAACTTCCTAGACGGATTTCAGAGGCACCAAGGATGGCCAATGATATGGTGGTTAAAAGCATGAACACTGGTGCTTCACCGCCTGGGTTCAGGTCCTGACTCACTGCTTATTGGCTGTGTGTTTTGGAAAAGGCCCTTAATCTCTCTCTGTTTCAGCTTCCCATCTATAAAACGTGGATAACGTCAATACATACCTCATGCAGTTATTAGAAAGATTCAATGAGTTAATATTTATAAACTGCTAAAAACAGCACCATGTACATAGAAAGTGCTGGTTAAATGGATGGATGGATGGATGGATGGATGGATAGATGGATGGATCAACGGATGGATAAACAGGCAGACAGAGGACTTCTGCAGTCTCCAGTAAACTGAGTGTATTAGTTTGTTCTCATATTGCTATAAAGAAATACCTCGGATGGGTAATGTATAAAGAAAACAGGTTTAATTGGCTCATGGTTCCACAGGCTGTACAGGAAGCATGATATTGGCACATGGTGGGCTTCTGGGTAGGCCTCATGAAACTTACAAACATGGCAGAAGGCAAATGGGGAGTGAGCACTTCACATGGCAAGAGTAGGAGGAAGAGAGTGAGGGAGGTGACACACACTGTTTTGAACAACCAGATCTCATGAGAACCCTATCATGAGAACAGCACCAAAGGGGGAAATCCACTCCCATGATCGAATCACCTCCCACCAGACCCCATCTCCAATATTGGGGATTATAATTCAACATGAGATTTAGGTGGGGACACAGATCCAAACCATATGACTGAGTAATTCTTTTTGCTATCGACAGAAGCAGAAATCTTCAGATAGTCTAGAAGTTCACCCTACTTTGATCTCTCTACTTTTACTACAACACTTCAAAGATCTGCAAGGAAAGATAAATATAATGATGCTTTGAGGACATCCATTATTCTAAAATCATGAGAAAGAGTTGATTTGTCCATTGATGAGACCTCATTTTGAATTTGTGTGTTCAAGAACTAAATAATTTATAGGATAGCCCCAGACCCAGGAGTTGACATATTCCTCAGCTAATCAGGTTGCTTAGCTCTATCACTTCCCTTTCAGTATATAAAGATCTAGAAAGAGAACAACCTATTTTATTACATCAGCTGGCCTTCCCCGTGCAAAAAAAGAATCTCCCATGAATACCCTTAGCCTCCTAGAACTTTCCTTTCTCCCTTCACACCATCTCCTCATCCCCCAGCACACACCTACCTCTGGTGTTTGGTTAAACAAAAACACTAGTGAGTTGTTACCTACTTGGGAGTCACTGCAGTTCTGAGCTTGATCGAATCCTATTGAAATCCCACCAAGATCACTTGTGCCTGACCAAGATCTTTGTGTTTCTAGACTAATGGTTTTGGTGACCTTGCTTTCAGAATTCTCAGACCCTAATTTTCTTGATTTGGTGAATTTCCCAAATCCACTTTGTTGACCCAGCTTCAGTGTATTTTATACTAGACTTCATTTCTAACCTCCTAGCTTGGGAGGTTATTTGGACCAAAGCTCTTAGGATGAGCTACTTCCCCATTCTTCATGCTGGGGCAGCCTTTTGCTCAATAAGGAGCAGACACCATCACAGGTTGTCTCCACACTCCCTGATCAATTCTTCACTCTCTTACCTGCATCTCAACAGGTCCAGCTCTCTGTCTTCAGACTCAGTTGACCTCCCCATTCTGGATATCCCCAAGCATTTTCCATCCTCATTCCTGTACCAGGCAGCCCAGTGCTTCTCCAGGAAAGTCCACAACTATGCAGGTTGGGGCCACAGTTAATTCATACTAGCTCTCAGGGTTCCCTGGTAATGCTTCTACTTGACCCAAATCAGCTGTTCCAAGCATTCATCACTTTTATTCATCTTCTTAGTCACCATACTCATCTCTCTCAAGTAGGTCCTCTCTCTATTTCTCCATGACTCACAATTTCTCTTCCTGTTAGTTCTTAAGTGCAGAGTAGTGAGATGATCATATGCCTAATTAATGATACATTTTTACATTGGTCTGCATTATTTTACTTTTTCCCTTCATCTCTACCTCTACTCTAATTCGTCACTTTCCCAGTATCTCACTTCTAGGTATACACACTATATTTGGTATACCTGTAAGTTTGTTGTATATCGTGAGTTTTTCTTTGAATAAAGATTTTGTACTTGCTTACAAAAAATCCATTTTAGCTTTAAGGGCATACATAAGCTGAAGGTGAAGGGATGGAAGAAGATATTCCATGCAAATAACAACCAAAAGAGAGCAGAGGTGGCAATACTTATATGAGATAAAATAGACTCCAAGTCAAAAATGGTTACAAGAGACAAAGAAGGGGATCATTTAATAATAAAGGGGGTAATTTATCAAGAGAACATAACAATTGTAAATACATAGGTATAAACATTAAAGTATCTAAATATAAAAAGCAAATGTTAATGAACATAAAAGAAGAAATAGATAGCAGTATAATTATAGTAGGAGACTTCAACACCTCATTTTCAACAATGTGATAGATCAACCAGACAGAAAATTAATAAATACTGAACTGGAATTAAGCTTTAGACCAAATGGACCTAAAAAGCATATAGAGAACTTTCCATATAACAGCAGCATTCTTCTCTAGCACACATGGAACTTTTTCCAGGATAGACCGTATGTTGGGCCATAAAACAAATCTTAGAAATTCAGGAAAATTGAAATCATATCTAGTATTGTTTCCAACCACAACAGTGTGAAATTAGAATACAATAATATGAGGAATTTTGTAAAACTCACAGATATGTAAGAATTAAACAACATGCTCCCACAACAACCAGTAGTTAAAGAAAAAAATCACGGAAATTAAAAAACTGTCAAGAAAAATGACGAAACACAACATATCAAAACGTATAAGATGCAGAAAAAGTAGTTCTAAGATGAAATTTTATAGCAATAAATGCCTTCATTAAAAAAGAGAGAAAGATCCCAAATAAATGGTGTAACATTATATACCTCAAGGAAGTAGAAAAAGGACAAAACCAGGTGTGGTGGCTTATGCCCATAATCCCAGTACTTTGGGAGGCCAAGGCTGAAAGACTGTTTGAGCCTAGGAGTTTGAGTCCGTAGTAAGCTATGACTGATCCATTGCATTCTAGCCTGAGGGACAGAGCGAGGCCCTGTTTCAAAAGGGAAGAAGATGAAGAAGAGGAAGAAGAAGTAGTAGTAGGAGTGGTAGTATTAGTAGTAGTGGAAGAGGAAGAGGAAGACCACCCATTGCACAAGGGAGGAAATAATAAAGATTAGAACAAAAATAAATAAAATAAAGAACAGAAAAGCCACATAAGGAAAAAAAAAGTCAATAGAACTGAGAATTGGTTCTCTGAAAAAAACAAGCAAAATCAACAAACCCCTAGATAGACTAAGAAAATAAGGAGAGAAGACTCAAATAAAATCAGAAATGAAAGCAGGGACATTGTAACAGATGTCTCAGAAATAAAAATGATCATAAGGAACTATTATGAACAATTATATGCCAACAAATTGGATGACAGAGAGAAAATGGATAAATTCCTAGATTCAATATTGAATCAGGAAGAAATAAAAAGCTTGAACAGACCAGTAACAAATAAAGAGATTGAAGAAGTAATTAAAAACCTTCCAACGAAGAAAACCCGAGGACCAGATGGCTTCACAGCTGAATTCCACCAAACATTCAAAGAACAATTATTACCAATACTTCTTAAATTCTTACAAAAAAAAATAAAGCTAGAGGGAATACTTCCAAAAACATTTTATGAGGCCAGCATCACCTTGATACTGAAGCTTGACAAAGATACCGCAAGAAAAGAAAAAGTACAGGCCAATGTTGCTGATGAACATTACTTCAATTCTCAATAAAGTATTGCAGACTGAATTCAACAATACATTCAAAAGATTAGGTAATGTGACCAAGTGGGATTTATCCCTGGCATGCAAGGCTGGTTTGGCATATACAAATAAATCATTGTGATATGTCACATTAACAGAATGAAAGATAGAAACCACATCTAAACTGACATAGAAAAAGCATTTGACAAGGTCCGGCATCCTTTCTTGATAAAAACTCTTAACAGCTTGGGGATAAAAGAAAAGTTCCTCAACATAATAAAGGCCATTTATGAAAAACTCACAGCTAATATAATAATCAATGGGGAACAACTAAATGTTTTTCCATTAAGATCCAGTACTAAGCAAATACACCCACTTCTACCACTTCATATTCATCATTGTATTGGAGGTATTAGCAAGAGCAATCAGACAAGAAAAAGAAAAGGCATCCAAATAAAAAAGGAAGAAGTAAAATTATCTGTATTTACAGATGACATAATCTTTTATGTAGAAAATCCCAAGAATTCCACCAAAAAAAGAACTAAAATGAATTCAGTAAAGTTGCAGGATAGAAGATCTACATACGAAAACCAGTAGCATTTCTACACACAACAATATAGCTGAAAAAACAAAAATCAAGAAAACAATCCAACTTACAATGGCAAAAAAAGTTAGGAATAAATTTAACCAATGAGGTGAAAGATTTGTATACTGAAAACTATAAAACATTAAATGCAAGAAATTGAAGAGGATATAATTAAATGCAAAGATATACCATGTTCATGGATCAGAAGAATTAATATTGTTGAAATGTCCACACCACCAAAAGTGATATACAGATTTAACGCAATCTCTATCAAAATTCCAATGGCATTCTTCACAGAAATAGAAAAAACAATGCTAAAATTCATATGGAACAACAAAAAAACCCCTTCAAATAGTAAAAGCAATATTGAGAAAGAAAAAAGGAAAGAAGAATTTGGGGCCTTCATACATCCTGATTTTAAATTATATTACAAAGCTATACTAATCAGAAAAGAGTATGGTAGTGGCAAAAAACCAGAACCATAGAGCAATGAAACAGAATGGAGAGCTCAGAAATTGATCCAGACATACATGGTCAACCAGTTTTTGACAAGAGCATCAAAAGGGCACAATAGAAAAGATAATCTCTTTAATAAATGGTGCTGGGAAAACTGTATTTCCACATGAAAAAGAATGAAACTGAACCCTTATCTTATATCATACACAAAAATGAACTCAAAATGGATAGAAGTCCTAAATGTAGGACCTGAAGTCATAAAACTATGAGAAAAGAACATAGGAAAATCTCTTTGATATTGGCCTTGGAAATGATTTTTTGGATATCACACCAAAAGCTCAGACTACAAAAGCGAAAATAAATAAATGGAACTACATCAAACAGAAAACTTTCCACACAGCAAAGGAAACAATCAACAAAATGAAAAGGCAACTTAGGAACTGGGAAAAAATGTTTGGAACCCATGTGTCTGATAAGGGGTTAATGTCCAAAACTTATGAAGAATCCTTACAACTCAATAGCAGAGAAATAAGTAACCAAATTAAATATGGGCAAAGGATCTGAACAGACATTTATCTGAAGACATAAAACTCACCAAAGGATATATGAAAAGGTGTTCAACATCACTAATCAGGGAAATGCAAATTGAAACCACTGTGAGATATCACCTCGCACCCATTAGGATGGCTATTATCAATATGAAAGACAACAAATGTGGGTGAGGGTGTGGAGAAAAGAGAACCCTAGTGCATTTTTTGGTGGAAATGTAAATCATTATGAAAAATATACAGGTTTTTGTTTTGTTTGGTTTGTTTGTTTGTTTTGCGACAGGGTCTCACTCTATCACCTAGGCTGGAGTGCAGTGGTGCAATCACGGCTCACCACAGCCTTGACCTCTTGGGTTCAGGTGATCCTCCTGCCTCAGCCTCCCAAGTAGCTGTTACTACAGGAATGTGCCACTATGCCCAGCTAACTTTTTTGTATTTTTTGTAGAGATGAGGTTTCATTATGTTTCTCAGACTGGGCTCGAACTCCTGGGTTCAATGAATTTGCCCATCTCAGCCTTCCAAAGTGCTGGGATTTCAGGCTTGAACCACCACGACTGGCCTAGAGGTTCTCGGCGGCATTTTTTGCAGGAATAGAAACATACATCCTAAAATTCATATAAAACCTCAACATATCCTAATAGCCAAAACAATCTAGAAAAAGAACAAAGTTGGAGGTCTCACACTTTCTGATTTCAAAACTGATACAAAACTACAGTAATTAAAAAAGTGGGGTACTGGCACATAGACATATAGACTAATGTAATAGACTAGAAAGTCCAGAAATAAACTCTCATGTATATGGTCAAGTGATTTTCAACAAGAGTGCCAACAGCATTCAACGTGGAAATGACAGTCTTTTCAACGAATGGTGCTGGTAAAAGTGAATATCCACATGCAAAAAAATGAAAGTGGACCCTTGCCTAATATTGTATACAAAAATTATCTAAAAATGGGAAAGAGACCTAAACTTAAGACCTAAAACTATAAAATTCCTTGTGGAAAACAAAAAGAAAAAGCCTTAATGACATTGGATTTCGCAATGATTTCTTGGACATGACAACAAAAGCAAAGACAACAAAAGCAAAAATAGATAAATTGGATTACATGAGAATAAAAACATGTTGTGCATCAAAGGACATAATCAACAGTGAAAAGGCAATGCATGGGTTGGGAGAATATATTTCAAATCATACATCTGATAAGGGGTTAATATCCAAAATAAACAAACAACACTTAAAACTCAACAACAAGAAACCAAACAATCCAATTAAAAACTGGTCAAAGAACTTAAATTTGTCAAAAAAGAAAACAAAACAAAAACCCACAAGGGCCAGTAAGCACATGAAAAGATACTCAACATCTCTAATCATTTGGAAAATACAAATCAAAAGCACAATGAGACAACTCATCTCATTAGGATGCATACTATAAAAAACAAAAACAAAAACAAAACAAGTTTTGAAGACACATGTGGAGAAACTGGAACCCTTGTGCACTGTGGGTGGGAATACAAAATGGTACAGCTGCTACAGAAAACAGGCAGTCCCTCAAAAAATTAGAAATAGAATCACCAAATGAGCCAACAATTCCACTTTGGGGTATATATTCCGAAGAACTGAAAACAGGGTCTCTAAGAGGTATTTGCATACCTGTGTTCATAGCAGTATTATTCACAATAGCCAAAATGTAGAAGCAACTTAAGTATCTGTTAACAGATGAATAAATAAACACAATATGGTTCTGTGAATGTGTGGGAAAAACAAATTCAGCTCCTCCTATACTGTCACAATACAAAATACTTCTGCGACCTCAGATCTTGTTAGTTGTCCACCCCAACACCATGCAAGCAATCAATTCTGCAGCAAACACCAGCTGGTTACTACCAAATTCAATTCAATTCTGACACTATCTACCTAGAAGTAGAGTCAGATCCCACAGGTTGAGGGTTCAGTTTCAGAAGACTTCCCCCTACTTCCAATGCCAATCGAAAGCCCAGGTTGTTTTATCTGTGCTTCTGATCAATCAATTATAAATTGGGGCTCCCATAACCTCCTCCTTGGGTTCAATTAATTTGTTAGAGCAGCACATAGAACTCAGGGAAATGCTTACAAGTTTATTACAAAGTATATCACAAAGGATACAGAAGAGAAGCATGGGGCAAGGCATGTGGGAAGGGGCACGATGCCTCCATGCCCTCTCTGGACACACCACCCTCAAGGAAACCCCAGAGGTTATGCTCTTCAGAAACTCTCTGAACTCTGTCCTCTTAGGTTTTTATGGAGGCCTCATTACATAGTCATGATTAATTAAAGCATCAGCCATTAGTGATCAACTTAACCTTCAGCCTCTCTCCCCAACCCTGTGGGTTGGGGTGGGACTGAAAGTCTCAACCCTCTAATCTTGTCTTGGTTTTCAGGTGACCAACTCCCCTCCTGAAGTGACCAAGGAGCGGCCAGCCCTCAGTCAATTCATAAGCATACAAAAAGACACATCATTTCTGTTGGAAAAGAATGCTTATTCCTTGGTGCTACAAAGAACAATCAGCATTCAGACAAAAAGTTTTCTCAGCAAGACAATTTTACTTTCTGCAGAAAGAGTGCTGCCCATCAGCAATCCTGCCACAAGAGCACACTGAACAAACAGACAAAGGAATATTTATCCCTTATGCGTGAAGTCCCTATTGCTTTGCCCTACCTCCACTGACTGGAGCTGGACCTCACAGTCTAAGCTTAGCCCAACTGGCTAACAATCTAAAACTTTCCTAAATAGGTAAAGACAGTGCGAAACAAAGGAAAAGAGGAAGTTGCTTACGTAAAGGCTTATAGAAGCAATAACATTTCCAAATAAGGAAGGGACATAAGCTGTGAGCCGGGACATGCCTGAGCAAGCCAAAACTCATATCGTAGTTAAAGTATATACATATACATATACACATATATATAAATACATATATATACACATATATATAAATACATATATATACATATATAAATACATATATATACATAGATATACATAGATAGACATAGATATATACATATATACACATATATATACATATATACATATATATACATATATACATATATACACATATATACACATATATATACATATATACATATATATACATATATATAAAACGCTTATCCTTTTACACTAAATGACTATATAAGCTTTAATGAAGAGTTATTGTTAAGAGCTAGTCTTTAAGATAAACTATTAGTTCTAACACTTATGATTTATTCCATAATAAAAAAGGTAAGTTTGAAGAGGAACTTTTTACTTTTCACAATTCCCTCTTCTTTTTTTTTATAGGTTTTCCTCTTCAAACTGTTTTAATATTTCTTGGCTTAATTGCTCTGATTGAGTTTCTAAAAGGAGAATTTTTTCTGAATAAGGTGGAGGAGAGTTAAGATGGGTTTTAGTAAGAGTTGTTTTTATTAATCTTATTACTAATTCCCAGATGCATGCTATAATACAACACCCAAGAAGAAGGAGTACGCCTATTACAGTTGGTATAGAAGTAAGAATTTTAACGTTAAATCCTTTCCTAACAAATGGGTTCCCGCTTCAGGAATTAATAAAAATTGTATACAAGTCGATTGATCTTGTTATTTAACTTCCGTGTTTTCTAAAATTTTTGCCTTAAATCCTTCTCCTTTGACCCTGGAAACTGTCAGTTCCTGTGGGGAACGAGCTAAATCAGCTGGAGGAAAACCAACAGATGAGTGAGCTGCTCCTGAGTCGATCAAAAAGGTGATTAATTCATGTTTGGGTCCCACCTCCAAATTTATCAAGGGCTCTTGGTGGGACTTGAAATAGAAAAGACAGAGCCCCTGACCCCCCTATACATCTTCAAAAGTAGTCACAAATGGATGAGCTTCCTCTGCTTTCTCCAATTCAGGACATTCCTTCTTAAAATGACCTGGTCTCCCATATTTGTAACATCTGTCTTGCCCTCCCTGTCTTCCAAGCCCAGCGCCCCTTTTCTTCTCCTCTTTATTTTCACATCCACAGCCCCTGTGGCACTTACTTTTACCTTCTCCTCTAAAATACTGACCTTGCCTTCTTTCTCTCTGCATTCCTGAATTACCAAACTTTCTCCTCTTGCCTCCTCTAGAAAATCCTACAGGCGTGGGTCTAGACTTAGCCCTCTACATCATCTGTCCTGGTGAATTCTGCCAAAAGATTTTCACTTTCTGCCTTTGTCTTTCCTCATCTCTCCTCACATATACCTTCTGAGCTTCTCCTAACAACTCCTCTATTGACTTATTCTTCCAATTCTCTAATTTTTGTAACTTCTTAGCAATGTCTGGCCAACTCTTAGTAACAAACTGCAGTTTTAATATTGCTTGCCCAAGTGGGCTTTCTGGGTCTAAATCTGCAAATTTTTTCATTTGTTCTCTTAGTCTATCTAAGAAACTCATAGGTCCTTCATCCTTTTCTTGTTGTATGTTAAATGCCTCGGAAAGATTTTCGGTTCAGGGTGCTGATTGCCAAATCCCCTTGATTATTATTTCCCTTAAATCTTTCATATTATCTCAGCGGGCAGCATTAGTGTTATCCTACTGCGGGTCCTGAACAGGGAATTTGTAATCTGCTGCCAGAATATTTTGACCTGGAGGATGCTCACATTCCCAAATTGCCATAGCAGTTCAATGGATCATATTTCTTTCTTTCCCTGAAAAGAGGATACCCAGGATGGACATTAATTCGGCCGAAGTATATAACTGAGGGCCTAAAAACTGATGACTTTGATCTGACATCCCATAAGGATCATCTAACAGTGGACTGAGTTCCTTTTTCAGACTTCAGACTTCAGACCCAGTTAGGGGAGCATTTACAAAGTCAACATCCCCCTCAATGAGGACCTTCCCTTAAAGGAAAGAACGTTGAAGTTGACTTCGTAGAAGGGGAGGAAAGGGAAGATTCTGAATATCCTTTTTACATTGCTCTATCTCCCGCTGAAGTCCTTTCTTTAAAGAAAGATATTTAGAATGCCCAGATTCCTGGAATTCCCAAGAATCTGGGTTATATGTCGGGGGCAAATAACATGGAAGGGCCTGGAGCAGCAGTCGGGTCTGGGATCGGGTCCGGAAGGGGGTCCAGGGCAGCAGCAGCTGCCTGGGGAGGTGGCGGTGGGTTATTAAGAAATGGGGGAAGGTGGTCTAGAGGGTCCCATTTCTTATCACATGAGGCAGTCTCTGACTCTTTCTTGTTCTCCTGTCCCCCTTCACCTGTTTTCAGAGGGTAAAGAAGAACAGGTCCTTGCCCCCAGCATAGAGCATAATCTATTTCTTCTTGTGATACAGGACTCTTGTCATTAACATACATTATTAAAAGTTGACAGACTCAATCTTCATCTGACCCAAATTTTGGCCAAAAAACTGCTACCTTGAGGATTGGCTCTTTAGTCCAAATGAGGCAACAGTACTTAATCATCTACTGCTTCTTTTTGAATTTAGTTATTTCATTATCTTACCAATCTTTAACATAAACCCTAAAGGATTATTAGGGGGAATCTGATCACTTGCATCTTTCTTCGCTCCAGATTTACTAGAAACATTTCCCATATTGAATGCTGGGTAGACTCAACTTCATTTTTTTTTTTTTCAGAGTCTTAAAAACTTCTATTTATTACTGGACAGGAAAGTAAGAAAATAAAGCAAAATTTCTTTAAGTGCAAAAAGTTAAGAAATAAGCAGTAAAACCAGCTTAAGAAGGAAAAAGTAATTAAAATCAAAATTAAAATTAAAGCATAATTAATATATTAGAATGCTTTGTAAAAAATGTATTTTATTAACATAAGGGCTAAATGTTGGAGAGAGAGAATCTAAATAAAGCAATAACTATTTTAATTAAGAAGTATGGTAATCCTTCGAAGAGCTAAAAGCAGAACTAACATTCAACCCAGCAATTTCATTACTGGTTATATATCCAGAGGAATACAAAGCATTCTACCATAAAGACAAATGCACATGAATGTTCACCACAGCACCGTTCACAACAGCAAAGACACGGACCCAACTTCAGTGCCCATCAATGACAGACTGGCTGAAGGAAATGTGGCACATATACACCATGGAATATCATTCATCCACAAAAAAGAATGAGATCACATCCTTTTTTTTTTTTCCTGGATTCTCTACCAATATTTGTTTTATTATACTTTAAATTTTAAGGTACATGTGCACAATGTGCAGGTTTGTTATATATGTATCCATGTGCCATGTTAGTGTGCTGCACCCATTAACTCGTCATTTAGCATTAGATATATCTCCTAATGCTGTCCCTCCCCCCTCCCCCCACCCCACAACGGTCCCCAGAGTGTGATGTTCCCCTTCCTGTGTCCATGTGTTCTCATTGTTCAATTCTCACCTATGAGTGACAACATGCGGTGTTTGGTTTTTTGTCCTTGCGACAGTTTACTGAGAATGATGGTTTCCAGTTTCATCCATGTCCCTACAAAGGACATGAACTCATCATTTTTTATGGCTGCATAGTATTCCATGGTGTATATGTGCCACATTTTCTTAATCCAGTCTATCATTGTTGGACATTTGGGCTGGCTCCAAGTCTTTGCCATTGTGAACAGTGCCGCAACAAACACACGTGTGCATGTGTCTCTACAGCAGCATGATTTACAGTCCTTTCGGTATACACCCAGTAATGGGATGGCCGGGTCAAATGGTATTTCTAGTTCCAGATCCCCGAGGAACTGCAACACTGACTTCCACAATGGTTGAACTAGTTTACAGTCCCACCAACAGTATAAAAGTGTTCCTATTTCTCCACATCCTCTCCAGCACCTGTTGTTTCCTGACTTTTTAATGATGGCCATTCTAACTGGTGTGAGATGGTATCTCACTGTGGTTTTGATTTGCATTTCTCTGCTGGCCAATGATGATCATCTTTTCATGTGTTTTTTGGCTGCATAAATGTCTTCTTTTGAGAAGTGTCTGTTCATGTCCTTTGCCCACTTTTTGATGGGGTTGTTTTTTTCTTGATCAACTTCTTAACTCTAGAGACTTCTTGTCTATCCTGTTTTTCCCTGGCTTGCTTAAATTCTTAACCTCAGGCACTTGAGGTTTCATTTTCCCTGGGGAGGATCTTAGCTCCTCTTCCCCCACCCCCGGAGGTTTCTTACACTCTTCACTCACTTCATCCTACCTAGCTGCTTCCCTAATGGAAATTTAGGCTCCTCTTAGCATTGGAATGCCGATATAAACCTCACGGCAGGATCCACCCTAAGCTGTATGAGGTGGCCATGGAACTGCACGTAGGACCCACCCACTCCATCCAGCAGGACTTGTCACCATCCACACAAGCAACACCGCATGGCTTGAGACCATTCACACACACTTTCAACTTCCAGAGTATCCGGACCACCAAGGAAGTACTTTGTCACACCCTTGTGACGTTTCTTACCTTGGTCTGTGCACAGAGTTTACCTGCTTGCCACAGCAGTGCAAGCCTGTCCATCCTTTCCCATGTTGCTGAGACTCTGGGTTTATTCATTGCAACAGCTGAGTTCTGATTCCCAACCCGAGGCCACCGCAAAAAGGCAGTGGGGCACCTCCCCTGAGGGAAAGATCAGAGACCCTGCCCCAGAGGAGAATGGGTGGTCCTGGATGAGCCCCCAAACTGTTGGAAATAAATGCTTATTCCTCAGTGCCACAAAGAAGAATCAGTAGTCAGATAAAAAGTTTTCTCAGTACTTTCTGCAGAAAGGGTGCTGCCCATCAGCAATCCTGCCACGAGAGCACATTGAACGAAGAGACACAGGAGTATTTATCCCTTACATGTAAAGTCCCTATTGCTGTGTCCTATCTCTGGCTGGAGCTGGACCTCACAGTCTAAGCTTAGCCTGATTGGCTAACAATCTAAAACTTTCCTAAATAGGTAAAGAATGTGTGGAACAAAGGAAAAGAGGAAGTCACTTATGTAAAGGCTTACAGAAGCAATAACATTTCCAAATAAGGAAGAGACATAAGCTGTGAGCTGGGACATACCTGGGCATGCTGAGACATGCCTGAGCAAGCCAAAACTAATACTGTAGTTAAAGTATAAAGATATATATATATACACACACACATATATATAACATGCTTATCCTTGTACACTTAATGACTATATAAGGTTTAACAGTTACTGCAAAAAGCTAGTCTTTAAGAGAAACTATTAGTTCTAACACTTATGATTTATTCCTTAATAAAAAGGAAACTTTGAAGAGGAACTTTTTAATTTTCACAACTTTCAAGATACCAAAAATTTTAGGAGTTGTTTGCCAGGACACTGGAAAAAGACCAAATATGTATTTCACAATAGTACAATGGTATATACATGCAATGGAATATCACTCAACTTTTAAAAGGAAGGAAATTCTGACACATGCTACAAGATGGATGAACCTTGAGAACATTATGCTAAGTGAAACAACCAAATGACAAAAAGACAAGTACTGGATGATTCCATTTATATGAGGTAGCTAGAGTAGTCAAAATCAGAGACACAAAGTAATAGTGATTCCCAGAGGCTAAGGGAAGGGAGAAATAGGAAGTTGTTGAAAGGTGGAGAGTTTCCGTTTTGCAAAATGAAAAGACTTCCCTGGAGACTGATTTAATATATAACAAATGGAAAATACTACTAAACTTTATAGTTTAAAATGGTTACAATGGTGAATTTTATGTTATATGTAACATACTTACATATTTTATGTGTATGTTTATTTTTTAAAAACTACATAAAAGGTAAGAATGCAGCTTTCCTTAAAAAGAGACATAGTGTTATTTTATGAATCTGTTTATATTTTATTTATATTAAATATATTGTGCTATAGATTTCATTCTCTTAGTTATTTCAGTCAATACCAGTATGAGGTTCACCCATTTTTCTGGACATACTTCTAGTTCATTGCTTCTGACTGCTATTAAATAGTTTATTTCATAATCATAACATTTTACTTATTTCGCTAGAGATGAATACCTCGACTTGTGCTAACTCCCTGCTACTATAATGTTATGACGAACTTCCTTGTTTATATCCCCTTACTGACCTGTGTGAATATACACTCAGGAATGAAGGTTGTGGGGACATGATGTAGTCTCATACTTAATTTAACAGCTGTTTAATAGCCATTTTCCTGTATTTTTGCTGAAATTTGGTATTATCCCACCTTGTAATTTTCATCAATCTGATGGACACAACATGCTATTTTACTGCTTTATGCTTCTCTGATTATTAATGAAGTTAAGTAGCTCTTCAAATTCTTGCCCTGCATTTAGCTTTTCCCTCCTGTTAACTGCCTATCCATGTTTTTTACCCGTTTTTCTACTGGTTTCCACATATTGTTCTGCTTGAATTACAAGAGCACCTTACGTGTTAATCACTTGTCAGTCTTTGATACACTGCTTTAATTTCTCACCCACCTATTAACTGCTGATGGCATCCTCAGTTCAACAAAAATCCTTAATTTGATGAAGTCAAAGTCATCATTTTATGGCTTATTCTTCTAGGGTCTTAAAAATGCTGTGAATGTTTTTAAATTTGGTTTTTGGTCTTATTTCTCTCATTTGGATCATTATTCCATCTGCAGTCCACTTTTACATACACTATATGACACTATATGGTAGGATTTCAATGTGGTTTTTTTTTTCTCCATACGGTCAACAAGTGTGCCAAAATCATCTCATAAGCAGTCTGTACTTTTCCTACCAATGTACGGTCATGGCTCCACCTACAGCAAGTCTTCAATATTTAGCGATCAAATTAATGTCAAGATGGAATCTCAGACCCTGAACTGTAAGGATCTTGTCTATTCTACGTGCAGAGTACTCCTTATCTTTCTCAGGTTTCTGCTTTTTGTAGGAAACACAAACATCGAGAGTGCTTGAGACCAAGGGTCTGGAAATAGTCTGTATAGACAATTTCCCTGTTTCACGTCTTGAAGATGACATGAATACAGAGAAGATATTTTGAAAGATTTGGAGAAAGGATACCAAGGAAACATAACAGATCAGCAAATATCTCTGTCCTGGTTTTCTTCTACTTTCTCCTAGGGAGACATGACCTGTTTTCAATCAAGCATCTCTATAAAAACGGTGGTCTATCTTTTCACCAGTGGAGAAGATTCAGAAAAACTATAAGCAGCATGTGCTGGGAAAACAATAGTTTTGTTTTCATCTTCCCAATTTAAATTTATGTTACATCACTGAATTTTCATTGTTAAACTATCCCTCCCAAAGATTCTGACACAGCTCCTGCATCTGCCACCTCACTCCGCAATCCTGGACACTGAAAATCAATACAATTGCCGGCTCACACCTGTAATCCCAACACTGTGGGAGGCGAAGCAGGTGGATCACCTGAGGTCAGGAGTTCAAGACCGCCTGACCAACATGGCGAAACCCCGTCTCTACTAAAAATACAAAAAATTGGCCCAGCATGGTGGCAGGTGCCTGTAATCCCAGCTACTTGGGAGGCTGAGGCAGGAGAATCACTTGAACCCCAGAGTTGGAGGTTGTGGTGAGCTGAGATCACGCCATTGCACTCCAGCCTGGGCAACAAGAGTGAAACTCCAACTCAAAAATAAATAAATAAATAAACAAACAAATAAATACATGCAACAAGCCAAAGAGAATAAGGCTAAGTGGGCCGGGTGCAGTGGCTCACCCCTGTAATTCCAGGACTTTGGGAGGCCAAGGAGGGCGGATCACCTGAGGTCAGGAGTTTGAGATCAGCCTGGCCAATGTGGTGAAACCCTATATACATATATAAAAATTAGCTGGACATGGTGGTATGCCCCTGTAATCCCAGCTACTTGGGAGGCTGAGGCAGGGGAATCTCTTGAACCCAAGAGGCGGAGGTTGCAGTGAACTGAGATCGCGCTTGCACTCCAGCCTGGGCAACAGAGTGAGACCCTGTCTCAAAACAAACAAACCAACAAAATAAGGCTAAGTGAAAACACATTGCTTAATAAGATTTAGGATAGAAACAGTAAATTGAAGGTCTATAAAGGAAAATAATCCTTTAAATAATGGGTAACAAACTTAACTGTTATTTACCAAAATTCAGAGTTCCAAAAATGGTTAAAATTCATGGGCCATTCATAATCACTCACTAAGAGGAAACAAGACATTGTGGCATTTCAGTCTAAAATTAGAGTCTGTATTCAAAGAGAATGGCCGTCATCTGCCAAACAGAAGTGGCTAGATAGAGTCCCCCCCACCACCCAAACACATGGGAATTCTTTTTTTTTTTTTTTTTTTTTGAGACTGAGTTTCACTCTTGTCATCCAGGCTACAGTGCAATGGCATGATCTCCGCTCACTGAAACATCCATCGCCCGGGTTCAAGCAATTCTCCTGCCTCAGCCTCCTGAGTAGCTGAGATTACAGGCATCTGCCACAATGTCTGGCTAATTTTTGTATTTTTAGTAGAGACAGGGTTTGACCATGTTGGCCAGGCTGGTCTTGAACTCCTGACCTCAGATGATCCTCCTGTCTAGGCCTTCTAAAGTGCTGGAATTACAGATGTAAGTCACTGAGCCCAGCCAGGAATTCTTAAACTCTTGAATTACTAACAAAAAGGGGTATTCACCACAGAAGATTTTGCACTTTATTTTTATCTTTTTTTTTTGAGACAAGATCTGACCTTGTCACCCAGGGTGGAGTGCAATGGTGTGATCATGGCTGACTGCAGTCTTGACCTCCTGACTCAAGCAATCCTCCCACCTCAGCCTCCCAAGTAGCTGTGACTACAGGTATGTGCCACCATGCCCTATTGATTTTTGTATTTTTTTAGACGTAGTGTCTTACTATGTTGTCCAGGCTGGTCTTGAACTTCTGGGTGCAAGTCATTCTCCCGCTTCCCAAAACGGCTTGGATTACAGGTATGAGCCACTATGCCCAGCCACAGTATGCATTTTAGAAAACAAATTTTAGATTTTATGGCTGAATCAGCAAATATCCAGCACGTGACATGTATCTGCACCCCCACCTCCCTATAACCTGCAGACACCACGAGTAGATCATGGCCAGCTTTCCTGATGCATGGGCTCCAAATGATCAGAATTGGCAAGGAGGATACAATCCAAGTGTCCTCATGGTTCAAGAATATGCAGTCATAAAATCTTAACATCTTTTTGATCTGTACATATTATAAGATTTATGGGTGGATCACCTGAGGTCAGGAGTTCAAGACCAGTCTGGCCAGCATGGTGAACCCCATCTCTACTAATAATACAAAAATCAGCCAGGCATGGTGGCGGGCGCCTGTAATCCCAGCTACTTGGGAGGATGAGACGGGCGAATTGCTTGAACCCCGGAGGCAGAGGTTGCAGTGAGCTGAGGTCATGCCACTGCACTCCAGCCTGGGTGAAAGGAGCAAGATTCCACCTCAAAAAAAAAAAAAAAGAATTACGTTAAGTGATGCCACCACTCTGACTGCTTTTAAAACGGGACTCTCCCTCCTTTTCTTCCTGACCTTCAAGGTCATAAGGTCATATTACTTACTACTATGTCAATTTATCTCAACTGTTCTTGCATGTATCTAGTGGTTTTGTTTTTTGTTTTATGGTTTTGGTTTTTTTGAGATGGAGTCTCACTCTGTCACCCAGGCGGGAGTGCAGTGGATCGATCTCAGCTCACTGCAACCTCTGCCTCCTGAGTTCAAGTGATTCTCCTGCCTCAGCCTCCCGAGTAGCTGGGATTACAGGTGCGTGCCACCATGCCCAGCTAATTTGTTGTATTTTTTAGTAGAGACGGGGTTTCACCATGTTAGCCAGGATAGTCTCAATCTCCTGACCTTGTGATCCACCTGCCTCAGCCTCCCAAAATGGTGGGAATGCAGGCGTGTGCGCTTGCACCTGGCCGTGTCTACTGTTTTTTAATTTCATTAATTTTGACTGCCGTATGGAGCTCCCAAAGAGCAGAAGCTATTCCGAAGAGCTTTCTACAACTCAGGAACATAAAGTAATGTCACCACCAGCTATTTGTTTAGGTTTTAGACTTTAGAAAAGATATCATAGCACACGTATAAATTGGTATGAAATGGCTAAAAACCAAACTACTGGGAAGTTGGGGGGAACATTTAACAGCGATAGGTATACTGGAGAGAAAATATCTGAGAATAAAAAGGAATGACTTTTTAAAGTAGCCTTCGGTCTAGAAGCTCCCCTCGTCATCCAACAAAGAACAGCTGTTTATATAAATCTGCCTGTCAGAGAAGCACAGAGAAGAAGCCATCCAGTGCATCGAACTGAAGGTAATTAAAGCAGGGAATTTTACACAGTTGTATGGGAACAGTATAAACACTCCTAACGCCCAACATTTTTAGGGTTCTGCCCAAAAGTCAATAGAAAGAAATAATGAGCAATGCAAGCACAGAGGATGCAGACTCTGATCTTTAAACTCTGAAACTTATTACTGCAGAAAGGCACACAGGATATTCTTTGTAGGTATATCAACCTTGATAGAAGGAAATGTAAGATCTTTAATGAGGACATTAACAATCCCAAAATAACAAAAAATTCCTTGGGCCACTAACACAGAAAATTTCCTACCAATTGGTGAGTTTCACAACCAATAATGCAGACCAAATGTAGGCTGGCCATTATAGGAACAAAGTCCCTCTGACGACGTGAGAGACAGAGGGGGACTGACCATACTGCCTAAGCTTGTATTTTCCAATGCACCTGAGAAAGCATGAAAAATCTATTCTCAGAGAAGCAAAACCACACCCTGGAATTCCTTGTAACTCTCTGGTGGAAAAAAAAAAGTGTTTAGATGATTACTACCTGAGAAAACATTATTTTGGCAAGAGTGTGCTGGCTCTACACACCTGCTCAGGTTGAAAAAAAAAAAAAGTAGGGTAATAGAGACCAGTAGCAAGAGTGAAATGTACAATCATTGGAGAGTGATTAATCCATGAAAGGATGCATTGTGCCCAGATGGTGTTTGCCCACCTTGAATCATTAATAATGATTAACCTTAGCCTGTTAGCTTCTTTAACTCAAGGTGGTAATGTTCTTTTGAGCGAGAATAGTTACAGAATCATGATGGGTCCCCAGTGAAATATCAGGCCAGGAACTATTACATGTGTAGTTCACTCTGGCTTACTTTTTTTTTTTTTTTTTAGAAAATTCAGTAACTTACCATTGAATATCTACTACATATCCAACTCTGTGCTAAGGTATACTATGGAGAAGTCAAGGAAGAATGTATGAGACACATCCCGGCACTCCCAGGAGTTTATAATTTGTTGAGGAGATGCAAACATGGACCCATTTTAATGTAATAAAAGATACACTGTGTTAACAGCCAAAACGGAGGCCTAAAAAGAGTACTGGGGCAACCTGGAAATCTGGTTTTAGGATACACTGCATTCAAAGCAATTTGCCTTTTTCTTCAACATTTCTTGACCACCTCTTATGTGCAAAGCAAGGAGTCAGGTGTCTTTCTGGAAAATGAAATAAACACGGCACTGTCTCTGTTTACGACTGTCCATTTAACAAACATTTCTTGAGCATCTACTACACGCGATGCATTGAGCTCAACCTTAGGAGTTGCAGATGGTTAAGAATGTGCTTTACCTTCAAAGTACATCTGGTCTATTTTGTAAAAAATAATTTTTTTTTTTTTTTTTTTTTTTTTACAAGCTTGTACTAATCCTGATCTTGGATCAAGCTGAAACAAACACAGTTAAGGGAGAGGACTATAAGGTACTCCTTGACACAGAGCTGAGCTTACCTTTGTGTTCCCTAAACAGAACAGAGGATGTGGTGAGAATCCAGGTCCTATAAGAACCTGTCTCAACAAAGGGAATCAAAGCACGGGTGAAACTTTGACAGTCAAATTGCACACCTGCTGATTTAATTCTTATCAACTCAAGTCTCAGGATCCTTAAGGAACAGAACCCCAGTAACTGGCTTTTTAGCACCTTGCACAGAGCCTAATCAAAAGTAGACAATTAAATTAATAAATTAAATTGATAAATTAAATTAATAAATTTATCAATTTATAAATTTATTATATAATTATATATTGTATATATATTTATTATATAAATAAATATATATTATATAAATAAATATTGCATATTTATATATTATATAAATATTGCATATTTATATAATATATAAATAAATATTGTATATATAATATATATATTATATAATTATATACAATATATTGTATGTTGTATAAATATACATTGTATATATTATATTATATAAATATATTATATAAATCAATAAATTAAATTGATAAAGAATCTCTGATTGCTAGCCTTGGTCAAGAATGTATGCTCAAAATTAGAAAGTCTTAAATGTTGAATACACACTGCTGTCAATTCAGTAATTTTTAAAGAAATTGTAGAACAAGACTCTAGGAATCAATTTCAATGGTCCCTGCTTACAGCATCTTTAGACGTCCTGTGTTTCAAGGTTCCATCCCCATACTTATGGGAACAGGCCAACTATGAACCTGGCACGGAACAGAATATAAACATGCATTGTTGGTACATACGCTTTGTTCTGTTTGCCAAACTCTCTGTATCTGTGGGGGCCACTGAAATACAGCCAGTATTCATTCTCCCCTGACCAACTTGACCTCCAGCCTACTTATTTAAGTTTTATCAAAAAGACTAAACACAGTCCATGAAGATTCTCTAAATACACTGCTTCCGAATACAAACCGTGATTTTCAAAATGCCTCGCAGAAAAGGCCGTTACGCATCAAGAGTATGGGATTTCCTAGTAAAATGTTGCCACCCAAATGTCATCCATTATAGCAGAAAGGGCCTCTAGAAGAACACATTGGAAGCTCTAATCAGATTGGATGTGGACACTGGAGACAAACACCCATCTCACTCATCCTATGCCCATCCTTCCGGTTCACGGCCAGAGATCATGTTACAGGAGAGACCACAGTGAAATCATGCCAGTTCCTCTGGTTACTGACATGGCCACCTCTGTGGACAGAAATGAACTCCACTCATGACACTGTCACACCTGTCTACTGAGAAGCAGCTCCAGAGGAGAATTAGGAGTGCGCAAAAGACCAGGGGGCTGTAGCTCACACCTGTAATCCCAGCACTTTGGCAGGTGGATTACTCGAAGTCAGGGGTTCGAGATCAGCCTGAGCAAAATGGCGACACCCCATCTCTACTAAAATACAAAAATTAGCCATGCGTGGTGGCACGCCTGTAATCCCAGCTACTTGGGAGGCTGAGGCAGGAAAATCACTTGAACCTGGGAGGCAGAAGTTGCAGTAAGGCAAGGTACCACCACTGTACTCCAGCCTAAGCGACAGAGATTGTCTCAAAAAAAAAAAAAAAAAAGGGTGAGCAAAGGCCCAAGCATAGATTTAACCTCTGCTCCCCAGCAGCCCCACAGAAAAAGGGGTGAATTTAGCAAGTAGTGGGTTAAAATTCAAATTCAATTGAGTGATAACTTTCTTTTTTTTTTTTAAGGTGGAGTCTTGCTCTGTGGCCCAGGATGGAGTGCAGTGGCGCGATCTCGGCTCACTGCAAGCTCCGCCGCCCGGCTTCACGACATTCTCCTGCCTCAGCCTCCTGAGTAGCTGGGACTACTGGCACCCGCCATCACGTCTGGCTAATTTTTTGTACTTTTAGTAGAGACGGGGGTTTCACCGTGTTAGCCAGGATGGTCTCGATCTCCTGACCTCGTGATCCACCCGCCTCGGCCTACCAAAGTGCTGGGATTACAGGTGTGAGCCACCGTGCCCGGCCATGAGTGATAACTTTCAAACAAAGACATCAGCTGGGCGTGGTGGCTCATGCCTGCAATCCCAACACTTTGGGAGGCTGAGGCAGGTGGATTGTTTGAGCCCAGGAGTTTGAGACCAGCCTGGGAAACATGGTGAAACACTGTCTCTACAAAAATATAAAAATTAGTGGGGCATGGTGGTACGTGCCGGTGGTCCCAGCTACTCAGGAGGCTGGGGTGAGAGGATCACCTGAGTCTCACAAGTGCAGGCTGCAGTGAGATGGCACCACTGCACTCCAGCCTGAGCAGCAGAGTGAGACTGTCTCAAAACAAAACACGCAAAAAACAAAGACGTCACCCACTTTCTCGGGGAAACTTTTCTTTTGATTAGTCTCACCTGGGGCCAGACCATTTAGACACTGAAACCACATAAATCTGTCTTATTTCTTAGTCGCCTGTCATCCTCTATTCCACCTGGGCTCAGGCCTCTTCTCCTAATTTGAGGTCTGTTTGTGAAACGCTTGTCTGCACTAACCAGATGATTCTCTTTCAACTGACCTGGTCACCCAAAAGCCGTTAAGTCATTTAAAACCGGGTTTGCATCTGTGAAAAAGCAAAAGGCAGAAAGCAATTTGGTTCTTTCTCATCTTAATTGTTTCCCCAGCTCTGCTGTTCTCATTAATGTTGGCCAGGCTGGTCTTGAACCCCTTACCCCAAGGGATCCACCTGTCTTGGCCTCCCTAAGTTGGGATTATAGGCGTGAGCCACAGTGCCTGGCCAAAGTGCCATTAAGTCTTAAGCATGACATTTAAACTAAGAGTTCACCCTTCTTTCCTGAAGTATTTTTGTGTCCTAACCAGCAGTACTTGTTCATCCTCATCTTATAATTCTGCCTTATATTGGGACAGCGGTGACCCAGAGACTCTGTGAGATCCATCATTCTTAGTAAGTGTGACTTTGTGGGTATAAAAGGTTGACAGCAACAGGGAAGGAAGTATCCAGGCCTTGCCGTACCCGCCTGGGGAGGAGGGTTGGGCATGCACTTAAACTCCTCCAAAGAAGAACTGTTCTGTGTATAAAATGAGCATGGAGAGCCTTTGTCCTGCAGGCCCTCCAACAAGAGGTTTCTCAGGAACATGAAAGGGAGTTTACAGAGCACAATATCTCAAAAAGACAGATAAGCTACTGCCAAACATTCAAAACAGGACCACAGGAAAGCCAAGTCATTCTTAACATCTATTTTTTTTCCCCCAGGTCAGAATCAGTTTTGTAAAATACGGCGATAAACAGAACAACAGGCAAAAGAGAAAATCATTCCCTGTTCTTCCATAATGGCCTAAGGAAGCAGACGATCTGACTCTCTCACACCATATAAGTGAACAGGAACAGTGTCCTGTATGAAGCAAGGCCTTTCTCTAGACGTGTGAGCGTAGGTAATGCACATAATGAAGCTGATTGTTAGAAATAGGATCTATTTCACAAATGGGCCCATGTGAAGAAATCAAGTTGACCTTGAATGTTGCCTGAAGACCTTCCACGTTTTTCCATTTTGGAAAACTGACATCAGCCTGCCACAATGTGCTGGAATTGGTGCCGGATCAACTGTTGGCTGCATTCTCACTAACACTCTGATTTGCCAACACCCTGACCTACTAGGTTGGAAGACTCTGGGGTTCCTGGCACTATCCCCAGAGGAGGTACTGAGTTCCAGAATTAAAAGTCAGCATATGTTCCCAGGCCTGCCCTCTTATCTTCTCACAGGGAGATTCCAAAGATAATGTCAGTAATGATTGAGAAATGAAAATGCTTCCCCAAATGAAAATATATTCTAGTTCATTTCAAATAATATAAGATGCTCTTCTTTTTCTGTGTTCTCTTAAGCTAATTTTATTTTATAGATTTTTTCTTTTTTTGAGACAGGGTCTTGCTCTGTTGCTCAGGCAGGAGTATAGTGGCACAATCCTAGCTCACTGCAACCTCCACTTCCTAGGCTCAAGCCATCCTCCCACCTCAGCCCCCAGAGAAGCTGGGATGATAGGCATGTGCCACCATGCGTGGCTGAGTTTCTTATCTTTTTTGGTGGAGACTGGGTTTCACCATGTTGCCCAGGTTGGTCTCAAACTCCTGGGCTCAAGCGGTCCATCTGCCTTGGCCTCCCAAAGTGCTATGATTACAGGCATGAGCCATGAAGTCCGGCCCTTCTTTTTAATTCTTTTTTCTCCTCTAACTTGTTTATTTTTTAAGAGCTGAAACCTTGAACCTCCAAGATTCCCATCAAGCTTGAGCTATATGCAATCTAAGGGTTTTATCATAACAAACTGGGCCGAAAAAACTCTGATCTCAACCCAGATGCTAATTAAAACCCTACCTGAGTCATGTTGCTATGGTTACTGGGATTTCTCCAAACCCTGAGATTCTTAAAGGAGTAAATTTTAGTTACTTCTCCAAGGCTCAGAGTGGCATTACTGGGATTGAGCCACGCTAGTTCCCATAGGGTGTGGGTGTCATTGCACAATCAGCAGCCCAGGTGGCTTCTGCCTACATCATAACTAACCTCTGCATTGGATTCCATTTTTTGTCTCATTAGAGGTTTACAATAGCAGGGTGTTATCAAAGTACTATTATCATCTCATTTTAGAGAAGAGACTCCAGACTCTCAGTTTAGAGACCCACTCTTCTAGAGAAGGGACTGGAGACTCAGTCACGGTGAGTGGCTTATACAAGTTCACTCCATTTGTGACAGAGAGGGAATAGGAACTTGGTTTTCTAGTGCCAACACCTGTGCTTTCCACTAATTTACCCAGGACTGAGGCAGGCAGATACAATTCGGATGTTTTACTCTCACTCCCTGCTCAATTTCCATCCTCCTCGATGTCCTGTAGGTTCAGGAGGAGGGTAGACTTAAGAGTCTTGCAGGTACGGCAGGAACCTTAGGCTGGTTACTCTAGCTCTCTGTCTCTGCTTTGTCATCTGTAAATTGGGGCTGGCAATTCCTACCTCTTAGGGCTGTTCTGAGTAGGAAATGAGTTGTTATGTCTAACTCTTTTAACTCCATGCCTGGCCCATAGTGAGTGCCGTATAAATGGAAGCTCATCTTAGCTGCTGAATCCCTCATTCATTCGGGGACTTCACGCAGCTGCCAAAGAGTTGCAGTCATCTCAGGATCTGGAAGATGTCTGTTCTCCATGGTGGGCGGCCAATGCAATACCAGAACAAAGTAGTGGTCATGAGAAAAAAACCCACGTTAGATCACATCAGTGCCTGAGACGCCTTGATGTTCAAAGTCAAGTGTCCGGACTGCTTCTCTCTCTGGTCAATTTCCTTGTTTCTGATATCAGCCCAGAGGCACATCAGCTGAAATAGAACCACTGGAAATGACATAACTCGAGAAAGTCTGTTCAGAAAGGCTATAATTTTTTGAAAAACAGTAGGTTTCTCCTTTTCCTAACAGGAATCAGTTTTGCTCTAATTGAGAGAAATTTTTTTTTCCCAGCATTTAAATCCCATGCACAGCTCAATAACTGAAAAAAAAAAAATTATTTTTCTGTATCCTTTAAAAGGTACTTTAAACTGATAGGAGACAGCAGGGAAGCAGTAGAGAAAACTGAGTTTCACCATGCTAACACAAAACTACTTTTTTTTTTTTTTTTGAGACAGTCTCACTCTGTTGCCCATGCTAGAGTGTAGTGGCGCCATATCGGCTCACTGCAAGCTCCACCTCCCGGGTTCACGCCATTCTCCTGCCTCAGCCTCCGGAGTAGCTGGGACTACAGGCACCCGCCACCACACCCGGCTAATTTTTTGTATTTTTAGTAGAGACGGGGTTCCACCGTGTTGGTCAGGATGGTCTCAATCTCCTGACCTTGTGATCTGCCCGCCTCAGCCTCCCAAAGCGCTGAGATTACAGGTGTGAGCCATCATGCCCGGCCCTATTTTTTTCTTTAAAAACCCACATCTGAGGGTTCCTAACCACATGTAAAGCTTCCTCTTTTCTGCTTTTGGCCCCAAGACCTAATCACCATTGTGGTAACAGTTTATTGGGCACACATTTATTTAGCATTAACTGTTTGCCTCCCCAAATCTTTAAAAAAATGTTTTTTAACTTTAGCTTTAAAAATTTTATTATTTAAAGAAAATAGAGACAGGATGTCACTATGTTATCTAGCCTGGTCTCAAACTCCTGGGCTCAAGTAATCCTCCCGCTTCTGCCTCCCAAAGTGTTAGGATTACAGGTGTGAGCCATCATACGCAGCTCTCCCTAAATCTTATAGCATAACCTCCTTTTGCCCTCTTTTGCATATTTAAATTGAATGAAAATATTCAGGACTTCCTGGAAAAAGCCCACTGAAGACACTTCAGAGAACTGGGGAATAAAAAGGCAACCAGATTATAAAAATACAGGCACCAACAAATGGCAACAGCTTGGTTAAAGACTGGTTTCAATCACGAATCCCAAGCAGGGCCCCACGTGTAGGTTTGTTTGCTGGGTACAAAGAGGGCCACAACTCCTGCTCTCTGAGGGCTGCAATGGGAACCTGGGAAATTTACATAAAGGCACAATGGCCTTTGGGCAGATTCTGGGACCTGGGCCTGAAAGCTTTGATGAGGGCAAAGGTTTCTGGAAGAGCCCTTTGCCCTGCAGACAGAGTCCCAGGCAGACAATGGTACTCACCTTGACTTTGGAGGCGGAGGAGGAGGTGAGAATGTCTCAATCCCACTTCTGTCCTTGGGGAACTCAAAGGCAAAAGAGGCCGATTTGCTCATCCCGGTCCCAACTTTGCTGTTGTGCCCAGAGGAGCCACCTGTGGGGTGGAGACGGTGCCAAGTCGTGGAGTTTGAATGGTCTGTGGGGCCATTTTTGGTCTCTCTTCCCCAGCTGTGACTCAGCAATTCCTGCTCCACCTCCTCTTCTTCCTCTATCCGGCACTGACGACTCCAGGTGCCTGCCTGGAACCTGGGCCGCCTCTGTTCCAAGGCTGCGGAGGCCGCAGGCTGGGGACACCTGGATGGGTCACTGATAGTCACACCGTTGGTCCGGCAAGGAGGAGCTGGGTCAGCAGGACTTCGGGATGGAGGCTGGGGCCCAATGCCACTGCCGCCAGAACTCCCGTCACTGAGGTCAGCCAGCGGTGACACTGGGGGCCCTCCGGCAGATGGTGACACCGGGGACCCTCCGGGACTACTCTTGGACAACTTGGGGGGAATGGCGGGCCTCTCCTTGGGCTTGCTCTCGCTGGCACTGTGAGCGTGGCTTTCCCTGGAGCTCAGCCCCTGCTCAGCCGAAGTCTCCTCTTCACCCACCTCGGAGTTCTGGCTCACAGGCCCTCGTGGCCACTGCACCCCCACTGCAGAGTCAGGGCTGCTCAGGTAGATCGTCCGATGGTCCTCTTCCGGGTGGGCTGCCATGACTGTAATGGTGGCTGACACCTGGAGAGTTGGGTCTGGGCTGTCCCGGCCCCAGCCAGATGCTGTTTTCTGGGCCCAGGCATTACCTGTCCATACCTGGCCCTGGCCTTGACCCTGGCCTTGGCCCTGGGCAGCCGCTGCATGTTCTGTCTTGGTCTGTGGCTTGGAAGGCACCGGAGCTGCCTTCTTCCTCTTGGTGCTCTCAGCATAGATGGGTTCAGGCTGTGTATCTTCCCGGGGGTGGGCCGGGGGCTGGGGCTCCCCCGTCAGCCCAATGCATCTGCTAGGGGTCACCCCTGGGCAGCCAGGGTCCTGCTGCTTCTCTGGGGCAGGTTCCTTCATGAGGGAGCAGTAATCACTCTCGAGGTGGGGGACGAAGGGGCTACTGGCGCCGCTGCCGCTGCCGCTACCACAAGAGAGGCCATCAGAAGAAATGGCAGCCTCCGAGGTGAGGGACGGTTTCTTGGGGCCCAGGCAGGATGGGTGGGCAGTGGGGCCCTGGCTACAGCACTCCTTGGGGAAGCTCGGGCCCCGCTTCTCCTGCTCTGCGGGCCCCGCACACTTCCCCTGCTCGCAGCATGTGGGTGAGCAGTCCCTGCCACCATGCCTGCCCCGGGAACCTGCACTCTGGGAGGCAGCCTTCGCAACAGGGCTTCCAGGGCAGCAGTCCAGGATGGAGCAGTACTCTCCACCCTCGCTGTCCCCAGAGGGCGAGCACCTTTGATCACTGTCATCCTCCGAGGGCAGGGGTTCCCGCAGGGGCCCAGGGCCCTGGTGACAGCCAGATGTGGTCCCAGCAAAGGCAGCCAATTTCTGGCGGAAGCTCTCCTGGGTGGAGGGCCGGTCTTGATAAGGAAATGAGGGTTTTTCTTTGTGCCCAGCCTTCTCGTCCGGGAAGCTCAGTGGGTGGAAGGCAATGTTCCTCTCGCCGCGGGGCTCAAGGTTGTGCAGGCCGACCATGGTGTAAGCTGGGGGACAGCGAGAATTGCCATCAGGGGAGGTAGAGGGACCAGCAGGCTTCTGTACACCTCGGAAGCTGCCCAGGTAGACGACGGGGGCATCCTCCTGCTTCGGGAGGGGAAGCTTGCCGGGGGCTCGTCTCCAGATGACCTACACACAAGCCCAACGCAAAAAGACTTATATTAGAAGTTGTCATAGAAAAAAGAGAGAGAGGAAAAGTGAGAGGGAAGGGCAGTGATACTGTAGCTTGTCTTCTGTAGTGCAGTGCAGGGGCGCTGGGGCTGGGGACTCAGTGCACGCCCACCTTCTCATCTCCCGACGGCCCTGTGATCATTGCTGGGGCACCCGCTGAGCCATTTGTCTTCCCAGACACTGAGCTGCGCTTCCCACCCATGGATTGTAATGCTTTTGGCTTAAGTCTGTGAAGTAGGAAAAGAAAAATATAACTCTGAAAAAGAACACTTTGCCTTCTTCCTCCCTCACAACCAGCTGCTGGGTGAGAGAAGTTGTTCCACTGGATTGGAAAATGGAGCTTGGGGTTTTGTCTAATTTTTGCTTTGAGTTTGTGGGTTTTTTGATAACCCAATCACAGTGCATGCCTGAAGAAATCGAAGTCTTAAGTGTTTTTAAAACACACTGAACACACTGGAGCCAGATGCCCTGGCTCATACCTGTAATCCCAGCACTATGGGGGGCCGAGGAGGGCAGATTGCTTGAGCCCAGGAGTTCAAGATGAGCCTGGGCAACATGGCAAAATCCCATCTCTACAAAAAATACAGAAACTTCGTGGGTGTGGTGGTGTGCGCCTGTAGTCCCAGCTACTTGGGAGGTTGAGGTGGAAGGATGTTTTGAACCCATGAGGTGGAGGTTGCAGTGACCCAAATCACGCCACCACACTCCAGCCTGGGCGACAGAGCCAGACTCTGTCTCAATAATAATAATAATAATAATAATAAAGTAAAAAGAAAAACATTGGGTGGGTGGGTGTGGGCAGAACAGGAGGGTGAGGGGTGGGTTCTGAACCGGATCAGGGTGAGGGGTGGTTTCTGAACCGGATCAGGGTGAGGGGTGGTTTCTGAACTAGATAAGGGTGAGAGGTGGCTTCTGAATTGGATCTGGGCTCCCTCGCTTCTTTCTGTGCTTTGCTTCCAACTATGCCAGATGTTCTCTTTCTCCCACCTACAGCAGTGACCTCAGCCTGAGCCTGTGCAAGTGGTTGGACTCGCTGGGCTATGAGACAGATGTGGACGGCTCATTACCATCCCTGAAGTCACCGTTTCCTCCTCCTTCTGATCTAAAGTCCTCCCTTACCCCCACTTTTACAAGCAGCCTTAAAGCAGGGCCTGCCTCTGGCTTCTTTCCGAGGTGGTTCTGAGCTTAAGAGTCCCTGGCTCAGGTTGGTAAAGGTTGAAGGTATTGAGAATGGCCTGGAGAATGGGTGTAACCAGCTTAGGAGAAAACAGAGCGGCCTTGAAGGGGACATCAAGTTCATTGCAACCAAACGAAATGCCTCTCCTCAGTGAAGACTCCCCTGATTTAGAATTGACCTTAGTTTTCATATATGCTCACACAGCCTTCCTGATGTACTCACCATATTGGTCAAGAAAACTATAACAGGCAAAGAGGTCAAACAGGTAGCAAGCAGTTCCTGGAATATGTCTTAGCCGCATAGCTTCCTACATGTGTCTAAAGACAGCAGAGGCCAGCAGACCTGGGCTATGTGCCCTCTGACTTTGTAAAGGTCACCTGTGGAATGAGCACAATGGTCTAGCCTCTAGGGTGTAACTGTTTTTAGTGACCCTAGAAAAAACTGGTAAAATCCAAGCTTCAAAATTGGAAACAGGAGTACTGGCTGGGTATTAGATAATATTAGGGAATTACTGCTAATATTTTGAAGTGGGGGGCCAGGCATGGTGGCTTATGCCTATAATCCCAGCACTATGGGAGGCTGAGGCAGATGGATCACTTCAGCCTAGGAGTTCGAGACCAGGAATTTAAGACCAGCCTGGGCAACATAGCAAGATCCTATCTCCACCAAAAAAAACAACAAACAAACAACAAACGAACAAAAAAACCGCCAAATTAGCCAAGCATGGTGGCATGTACCTCTACTCTCAGCTTCCTAGGATGCTGAGGCAGGAGGATCACTTGAGCCTGGGAGGTGGAGACTGCAGTGAGCCGAGATCGCAACACTGCACTCCAGCCTGAGCAACAGTGAGACCGTCTCAAAAAATAAAATAAAATTAAATTAAAATTAAAAACTAAAAAAATACGCCAGGTACAGTGGCTCACGCCTGTAATCTCAGCACTTTGGGAGGCTGAGGCGGGTGGATCACTTGAGGTCAGGAGTTAGAGACCAGCCTAACCAACATGGTAAAACCTTGTCTCTACTAAAAATACAAAAATTAGTTGGGCATGGTGGTATGTGCCTAGAGCCCCAGCTTCTTGGGAGGGTGAGGCAGGACAATAGCTTGAACCCTGGAGGTGGAAGGTGCAGTGAGCTGAGATCCAGCCTGAGTGACAGAAAAAAAAAATTAGCGGTACCTCATGCCTATAATCCCAGCACTTTGGAAGGCCGAGGTGGGCACATCACAAGGTCAAGAAATCGAGACCATCCTGGCCAACGTGGTGAAACCCATCTCTACTAAAAATACAAAAATTAGCTGGGCATGGTGGTGGGCGCCTGTAATCCCAGCTACTCAGGAGGCTGAGGCAGGAGAATCGCTTGAACCAGGGAGTCGGAGGTTGCAGTGAGCCGAGATCGCACCACTACACTCCAGCCTGGATGACAGAGCGAGACTCCGTCTCAAAAAAAAAAAAAAATTTAAGTGTGATAATGGTATTGTGGTTATGTTTTTCATAAAGACTTTATCTTTGAAAGGTATATATTGAAATGATGTGATATCTGGGGTTTGCTTTAAAATCATAGGGAAGAGGGGTCAGTGTGGGGGAGGTGAAATAAGATTGGTTATGACTTGATGGTTGCTGAAGTTCATATTGAAATGTACTGGGTGCATGCAATTCACTTTGCAATTACTGCTACTTGTGTATATATTTAAAATGATCAACTAAGAAAATTTAAAAGTTTTTTAAAAAAATGTTCATTTTTTTGTCTGCCCTACACAGTCTGCAAATCACAGGAGGAAATTCTGGGGGCCTGGATTAATGGTTCTTAGCCTAAAGGGACAGAGAAAAAGGAGAGCAGCTACAGCGAATCCCAGGCAGGAGCCATCTCAGGGCAAACTGACAGGAAGCCATCCTGCAGGTTTCTTGCTGGAACAGCCCTCCCTGGCTGCCAGCCAGTCACCAAGTGTTCAAACAGGAGCAGCCCCTGTAAAAATACCACGAGTGTTAGTCAGTCTCACCTGCGAGACTTCGGCACTCAGGTTGGCCTCTGTCCACACATCAGAGGCCTCGGAGCTCATCATGGTGGGCTTCACGGCAATTGTGGGCTTGGAGTAAGGTGAGCTGTTCACACCTTCATCTTCCAGGCGGCAGTTCTCAGGCCTGGGAGGCAGGCGCGGTGGAGGGGGCAGGCTGCCCGCTCTGGGCTGGGGAGGGCCGGCCACCAGCTGGTGGTCGCTCCGCAGGCAGAAGCAGTTCTTGCAGGACCCGGGTTTCCAGATGTGCTCCACAAAGTCACTGCACGCAGACATTTTCAGGCTCTCGGGGTTCAGGCGGAGGGTCTGGTGCATCTTGAGCCGACAGGGTGCTGGTTCATCTTGCTCCCGGCTCTCTTGTGTGGTCTTGTGGGATTCAGAGGTGGGTCACAGAGCGGCTTCCTAGAAAGGCAGGACACTTTCCTGATTAGAGATTTGCCATGTCAGACAATGGGTGCATTATCAATTAGAGTCTCATTATTTGATCAGGGAGGAGAAGGAAGAGAAAAAGGTAAAGATTAGGATCCCATTTATTTTGGGACCCTCACCCATTTGCCACAGGGCTCTTAAACATTCTCTGGTGGTGTGGCCTTATCAGAAGCTGTAAAAACTAAACATAGCCTTGTTGCTTTAAAAGAGTATATAAAAGACATTTCAGTCCTCTAAAATCCTGGGTGGGGAGTGCCCTAAAATCCTTGGAGGTTTGGGGCAGTTATGGGAAGAAAACACATAGGGGTTAAGATGAGAAGCCAGTACCTCATCCATGTATTCCCTGACACCAGGGGCCTAGAGTCTGGGACGCTGACCCAGAGAAACAAGAACTGTCAAGTAGTACAGCAAATAAAAACAATGGCTTTTGGAAAATAATTTTTGACCAAGAACTGTGTGAGAGGGGAGGCAGGTTTAGGCCCTGAAAGGTGCATTGTAATCCACACTTACAACCAGGTGGAGATAGGAATGGTTGGGAAAGGGGAGAAGTGGGGTGCTGGCCTGTCCTCTAGACCTTATGGAGAGGTCTGGCATCTTGAGAAATATCCCTTGCTTAATATACATTACTTGACCCTGTGCTGCTGAGGTCCACAATGCTGGGTGTTATAGGCCAAAGGGGCAAACCAGTAGCAAGACAAACTCATGGTCAAAGGTGGCTGGATAGATGATGAGAGAGAGAAGAGATTAACGAAGAGCTATTTCCCAGTGATGGCTCTGGAGAGAAGGCGATTGGCTTGCTCAAAAAATTCAGTGCTTCTGAGAGTAAAACTGCAAGTGACAGTTTGCACCATGGTCCCTTGTAAATTCACCACTGAGAAGGAGCTCAAAGGGTTCCAGCCATTAACCAATTACCTTGAAATCATTCCATCAGGTAGCTGTTGTCCCAATTTTACAGGTGGGGAAACTACGGCAAAAACAAGAACTTGGACCAGCCCATAGACACAGAGAGTTTGCCCGTTCTAGAAACAGAAGCCAACTTTGCAGGCAGCTCCTCACTGCAGAGGTGATCTGCGCGTTGCTCCTGGCTCTTCTTAGCCTATTTCAAATAAACTGACTTCCCATAAGGAGAATGTTCAAGAGAAAAATCTTCCTTAAGAACATAAGGTGAACAGGTTCTCATTAAATAGGGAGCATTTTGCCTTAGGGTTTTCTCTCCACTTTCCTCCCATAAGGATCTGCCTGAAGTCTGACAATCTCTAAACTGTCAACAGGACTAAACAGGTGGAATGAGCCAGATACCCCAAAAATCATTCCAGAGTGTTTGTGGGAAGTGCTCTCTCTTATCTCCACACTCATAGACAGGGGTGTTTATTCAACAAGTGCTGAAGCTACATGTGCCTCTTTTCCCTCCAAAGTGAAAAATGGGTTGGGGCCGGGCACAGTGGCTCACACCTATAATCCCAGCACTTTGGGAGGCCAAGGTGGGTGGATCACCTGAGGTCAGGAGTTCGAGACCAGCCTGACCAATATAGAGAAAACTGTCTCTACTAAAAATACAAAATTAGCTGGGCGTGGTGGCGCATGCCTGTAATCCCAGCTACTCAGGAGGCTGAGGCAGAGGAATTGCTTGAACCCAGGAGGCAGAAGTCACGGTGAGCTAAGATTGCGCCACTGCACACCAGCCTGGACAACAAGAGTGAAACTCCATCTCAAAAAAAAAAAAAAAAAAAATAGGTTGGGAGTGGTGGCTCACACCTATAATCCCACCACTTTGGGAGGCTGAGGCAGGAGGATCGCTTGAGCCCAGGAGTTTAAGACCAGCCTGGGCAACACAGAGACACTCTGTCTTTACAAAAATAATAACTATTAAAAAAAAATTATCCAGGTGTAGGTGTGCGTGCCTGTGGTCCCAGCTACTTGGGAGGCTGGGTAGGAGGATTGCCTGAGCCCTGGAGGTCAAGGCTGCAGTGAGCCATGATCACACCACTGCACTCCAGCCTGGGTGACAAGAGTGAGACCCTGTCTAAAAACCAAAAAAAAAAAGTTAAGAATAAAGCCCACTGCATCTTTAAGCTAAATAAATCCTCTGAAACAAAAGTATCTTTTAGCAATCACTGTTAGGGTCTCACAGGTCCTTTTCCTTAAGAAGACTGTTAGCTAGGTTCTTCTCTTCCAAATACGCCCAAGTAGCAGGTTCCTTCTTTGCCAAGTTCTCCAGAAGAGGTCACTGGGCTTCAACAAGCAGAGGAAACAGCCAGGTTTTGTCTTTCTCTTATAATCTCAGGCCACAGAGAAATGTAGGCTTGCTGCTAAGTTTTGGGAGGGGGAAAAAGCAGAGGAAGTATTCCAGCCTTCAGGAATAGGCAGTAGGTCCCTTCCTGGGATGCTCATGGGTGAAGACTGCCTACACCTTCTAGGCCACAGAAAGGACACTGCCCAGCCCACCTCCACTGCAGGCAGATGCTCCCATGCCTGCTCCGTGGGATGGAGGAAGACAGCCTGGAAACCAGCTCTGTGTGGGCTATGCAAGTTCCCACAGTTCCTCCTGACACTGGGCTATCTGAGGAGGTGGGTGCCCAACCACTTCCTCAGGGACTACCACAGATTCACAAAGCAGCGGTTTTGCTTGGCGACATGTTGCCTCCTCAACAGGCAAGTAAGAACACAAACTTGTTTTTGGGGAAGGGGTGACATTGGTATCAGAGGCCCTATTTTCTAAGATTCCCCAACCTTTGCACAGCCCTGGGAGTGTGAAAGGATGTAGATTGCCAGCATGGGGGAAGTTTCCTTGAGAATGTCTCATCAGTTTACGAGCAGTCTTTGCTCCCATCCTCAGCTCTGAAATCCTTGGATGTTTAGACAGGCAACTTTCATCACATGACTGCTGGGGATGGACCCAAAGATTTTTAAAGGGAAGTCATTGAATAAGAAAAGAACAAATGAAGCCCTGGGCTTCCCACTGTCATTGAGTCACTGCATCCTGTTAAAACTGGTTTCTCAGTGGCTGCAAACAGAATTTACCACCGCGTGCAGCCAAAAAAAAAAAAAAAAAAAAAAAACTCTTCTGGTTGCACTTCTGTGCCTGGAATTATCTCCTATTTGTTTTAAGTAAAAGATGGTGAGAAACACAAGTGGCACCCACAAAGCCTTGCCTTGCCTTGCCTGGTGCAGCAGTGCCAGCTCTCCACAGCATGGGGAAGGCACTTCCCAGCCCACATTCCTTACCTCTGAGGGGAGGCAGCCCCCAGAATTATGCAAATCCCCCCATTTCAGTAGGAGGCTGCAGTGTCAGATTAGAAAAAAGAGCTCAGCATTCTTTCTGATGCAAGTCATGAAAAAAATGTCTTTGCCTCTGCAAACTTCTGCACTAGATTTGTGGCTACAGTTTGCAAGACTGAAGCTGTCAGATACACTCCCACCCCGTTTCGAAAAAGAATCTGAAGAATCAAGGTGGCCAGATCCTTACGATTAAATATTTTGGCCCAAAATACCCCCTCAGACTTATATCAGAAGTTGCTTATGCCTTATCCTGAAGTGACAGAATTGCAGAAAACATTCACCTAAAATTTTTTTCTGTATGTTACAGTTAAATTAATGCAACGCCAGCTAAAGGAAAGAAATATGTGTGGAAAGTGTCTGAACTTCGGCACACTCCACTTGGCCAGGGTTGACCAGGCAGAAAGGAGAAAGTGACAACTTTACCACCCACTAGCCCCCTACCTCCCTCCTCACACAGAGGGTAAATTATGATATTCACCCAACTTTTCCTTTTCTTTTTTCTTCCTCCAGTGCTGGAGGAAAGAAGATCTCAGAGGGAGGAATGCGGTTTTGCACCCACTGCAGTCGAAACCAACCAGACCTCAGGAGAGCAAAATAACTGCGGAATTCCCTAGGGTTTCCTGTCAAATTTCCTTCTCAGAAAGGGAAGGGGAGAGGAGTTGTTAAGGATAGTTCAGGCCAGTGATCAGGAAAGCCTTCTGAACCTGACTCCGGACTGAATGCATCGCAAAACTCCTCGCCCCTAGACCACTGGGCTTTCTTATCGGCTCTGCAAAACCATGTGCAGGGCGAGCTTACCTGAGAGAAACGCACAGACCGTGAGCTGGCGCTCACCGCTGCGAATGCCCGGCCGCCTCCATGCCCAGCAGAGGATTCTATGTTCTAAGTGTGTGTGTCCCCGGATACCAGCAAAGGTTAACTACGTGCTCACAGCATGCGTTTCAGAGGGCTCAGCCAGGGCTCGGGGAAAAGGGCATCATCTCGTTGCCTCTGGAGCCCCGCTGCTGCATACCTGGGAGCTACCCTGGACCCCCAAACCATCCCCCCGGGTCCTGGTCCCAGCAGCCAGGCGGCCTTCCGTCTCTGCCCCTTGACAATACTCTGGCGGTGGAAAGCAGTCCTCAAAGCGCTTCAGCCTCCGGCCGCAAACAGAGCAGCAAGACCGGAGAAACCATCCTAACAGTCGGTTCTCCCTTCTGGAACTCGTAGGAAAGTTTCCCCGTTTTAAAGAGCGCGATTCTCGAATGAATCAAAAACACCCTCCAGCTCCTCGGTCCTCCCGGCCAGGCGCCTCCCTGCACCTTCGGGCACCACCCCGGGCTCACGCGGCCCCGGCGCTGCCCACTCCCCGAGCGGCCGCCTGTCCCCCGGGGGGTCGCCCGCTCGGCGATTGCAGCGCCGCTCCAAAGCTCCCCTCTGCGATCACGCTCGCCAGACAAAAAGAGGCCGAGTTTGGAGAGCGCGTCGCGGGCTCACCTCGGGGCTGCGCTCCCCCGGCCCCTCCTTCGGTCTCCGAGCCGCCAGCCGCCCGGCCGGAGCATTGTTCGCTGAAGGTCTGCGCGCTGTGCGTGCCCGGCCGCGGGCGGCTGCCGTCTGCCTGGGCCCGGCGGCCGGGTGGCAGCTGCAAGCGCGGCTCCGCCCCCTCCGCCTCCGGTGACGCCGCCCGCTCGCCCGAGCTCCCGCCGCACCTCCGCAGTCCCTGCCGCCGCCCGGCCCCGCCTGGCCCGCGCGCCCCGCCGCCCGGCTCGCGCCTGCCGCTCCCACCCGGCGGTCTCCTACCCCCAGGGCCCTGACTCCTCCAAAGTCTCCACGCCCCGGGCCTCCCTCTCTTGCCCACCCTCCCTCCCCGGACCGGCAGGCTCCGCCCCCAGCCCCAGACTTGGCGCGGGCTGACCCCCGAGCCCAGCACCCGTTTGCACCCCCTCCTCAGTGGGGACCCTGCACAGCCCTGCAGGGGCGAGCTCTGGCGTTGCAATCCTCCTTTTGCGATCATGCGTGTATAGGTGCCCGGCATCACTTCATCCAGCTGGCCTTGCGGGACTCTGGGAAGAGAGGGAAGAGGAAGGGGAAACGAGGAAGTGAGGGGTCGGGAGTGGAATACAGGTCAGGGTCCGAGGCGGGCTCTGAAAGCCACGTGAGCACAGCGAGCTCTCCCTACTCCTGGGAAGAGGGTGGCGCCGGCAGGAGCAGGGCTGGGAGTCGCGGTGGTGGATTCCAGGTTCCGCTCAGTCCCTGGACTGCAGGCCTCTGGCAAATAATCTTTGAACTTTAGTTTTCTGGATGTAGAATGCAAGCGTTGCACTGCAGGGAGCTGGCCTTCTACCATGCTAGGACATCCAAGTCTTCCGCAGGCCAGTAATACACCTGTCTGTATACCCTTTCCAGTGAGTCATTCACTGAGATAGAACGAGTTCGAGATAGTCCTCGCGCTAAAAAATCTTTTAACTGGGAGTATAATAGCTTAAGACCCAGTCAGTCCTGTAGCTTGACCTGGGTGTTTACTCGGGGAGCCAGACCTACGGTCACCTCCCAGGGCCATGCCAGGTGGGGAGAATTCAGTGAAATGGAACAGGAAGAGGACCCCCCTCCCCCAAAAAACACAACACCTGCGGCTTCTCAAAAAACACAACACCTGCGGCTTCTCTCGCCCTCTACCCCCTCCCCAGAAAGGTAGTTTATTGTGACTCCAATGAAGGTCCTCTGCCAGTCAGCCTGCGAGCCCCCACCCACTGAGAGGAGGAAGATGGGCCCCCACCCTCACCCCCAGATCCCTGGCTCTCCTCTTTGCTGCTGTGGGTGTGGACAGAGAGGGAAGATGTGTATTTGAGGTTTGGCTTCTGTGTGAGGAAAGGGAAAAAAGGATCCAGGGAATTCTTCCTCATGTTCCAGTGACACCCATGCCTCCTAAGAGGATAGAATCTGGGGAAAGCTGTAGAGGGATGGGAATGCAATTGACATTCCTTAAGGACCTACCTAGCGCTAAGCAATCCTATGAGGAGAGCATCATTATCCCCATTCTACAGATAAGAAAACTGAGGCTCATGGGGCCTCACAATTTGCCGGGGTTCCTCAGCTGAAAAGTAGTAGTACTAAGATTGGAACCAAAGGCTGTCTGGCTTCGCTGGTAGGCAAGTCTACTCTGACACTCCGCCCTCGCCAAGTGCAGGTAGTCCAGCCCTATTTTTCTGTCTTCCCTAAGTGAAGAGAAATCATTTGAACAAATACTGGCTGGGCACGGTGGCTCACACCTGTAATCCCAGCATTTTGGGAGGCCGAGGCTAGCAGATCACCTGAGGTCAGGAGTTCAAGACCAGCCTGGGCAACATAGTGAAACCTCATCTCTACTAAAAATACAAAAATTAGTCGAGTGTGGTGGTGGGTGCCTGTAATCCTGGCTACTCGGGATGCTGAGTCAGGAGACTCGCTTGAGCCCGGGAGGTGAAGGTTGCAGTGAGCTGAGATCGCGCCACTACACTCCAGCTTGGGTAACAGAGCAAGACCCTGTCTCGAAAAAAAAAAAAAAAAAAAAAAGGAAGGAAAACTTTGGTTACAGTTCATGAGCATCCAACACAGCTGAAGGATCCAGACCCTACCAAGACTCAAGAGGGGAAGATGTTGATTAAACATGTAGGTACGAAGTGGTCTGCACTGGAGAAATACAAAAGTGACTTCAAAAAGTGTGCAATTCGTTTACAATGGGAGAAGGCAAACTAAGATGTTTGAGAAGTTCCTGGTTCTCAGAATTCAGGCTGAATGTTTCACTTCTTTCCTCTGTAAGAGAGACACTGACCTCACAGAATAAAGGCCATACTGAACATATAAAAGAGGCACTTACTTTTGCACTTTATTTTCTTCTCTTAGTACCTAACTTATTCTTTTTTTTTTTTTTCTGAAACAGAGTTTTTTGTTTTTTTTTTTTTGAGACGGAGTCTTGCTCTGTCCCCCAGGCTGGAGTGCAGTGGCGCGATCTCGGCTCACTGCAAACTCTGCCTCCCGGGTTCACGCCATGCTCCTGCCTCAGCCTCCCGTGTAGCTGGGACTACAGGCGCCCGCCAACACGTCCGGCTAATTTTTTGTATTTTTAGTAGAGATGGGGTTTCACCATGTTAGCCATGATGGTCTCGATCTCCTGACCTCGTGATCCGCCCGCCTCGGCCTCCCAAAGCGCTGGGATTACAGGCTTGAGCCACCGCGCCCGGCCCAGAGTTTTGTCTTTTGATCAGACTGGAGTGAAGTGACAAGATCTTGGCTCACTGCAGCCTCCACTCCCCAGGTTCAAGCCATTCTTCTGCCTCAGCCTCCGGAGTAGCTGGTATTGCAGGCGCCCACCACCATGCCCTGCTAATTTTTCTATTTTTTAGTAGAGACGGCTTTTCACCATGTTGGGCCAGGCTGGTCTTGAACTCCTGACCTCAAGTGATCTGCCTGCCTCAGCCTCCCAAAGTGCTAGGATTACAGGTGTGAGCCACCACGCCTGGCCCCTGATTTATTCGTAATACATGAACAGGCTAGAGAGCATAATTATAAGAGAAAGCCATAATGCGGCAAGACTTGTAGTTCTGTGCCATGGGGCAGTACTTGAAGGGTTAATTCAGTGTGTCTACAAAATAAACTGTGTTCTCAAGTGGTTTGCTGTGCTCACACAAAGTAAGTGCATTATACTGTGGTTGCTGACATATAATGTGCATCTTTTTAAAAGCCAGCAACATGGCCATAGAGACGGCATCATCTTGCCTAATGAAAAGAATCAAGAAACACTTCAAAGGAGTCACTGAGATGCACATAAAATACCCACACTCTTATGTAGTGCTCTACCAGCGACGGTTAAGTATATTATATCCTCAGTCAAGCTACGGTAAGCTCATGCATTTTCATAAAGAATTCTTGCTTGAACCTCCAAACTGTACCCTGCAATGCAGTGTAATTTGTGTAGACACAGCATCCTGCTTCCAGCTGCTTATCAGTCCATTTTTATGACACTTTTAACTGCAGGGCGTGGGCTCCCTGATACAGACCAGACCTTGAAGAAGAGCAATTCCTCGTCAGAGTTTTAGTCCAGCAGCACCATTCTCTACAAGAGCAGTTATATTTTAGGAAATTGGGACAAGAGGTTAAGGCTGGGAGTGCTTTGGGGTGAGTAAAGTAAGGTAGTTTGGAATTAAGCAAAATGGCAGGATTAGGAAGGGCATGCCATTAAATCATACTGGAAAAATACAAGCTGGGGTATTCGAGAGGGATCAGAGAGTATGAAGATTGAGCCAAAGAAATCCCACACATGTTATCTCCTCAGTCAGAGAATACATCTCAAATAATAGAGACATGCATCTCACCTAAAAGTGAGAAAGATGTTCAGTTTTCTCAATGAATACGTATTGAGTGCCTTCTACTTATAAGCACTGCATGAGGTCCTATTGGGAAAAGAAAGACGAGCAAGAGCCAAGAAAAATAAGCTCTATGAGAGGAAGATAAGCCGGGGCAGTGGGGGTTCAAGGGAGAAACAGACAGAAGAAACACAGAAAGTGGCTTTATAGAGGAGGGGAGCTTTAGAAGATGAGAACGATTTCAATCTGTGGACGATGGGGACTTTCCAGACTGAGACAATGGTATCTGCAAAGGAATGGACGTGGGAGAGGCGGAAGACTTCTCAGAGGTTTTGCATTCTCGCCTGGCTGGATCATGGTTATTGGAGACAGGCCTGGAAACTGAGTGTGGCACTAGAAGGGAAGAACTTGGTTTCCAGGTGAGCCATCGAGAAAGTGTTGACATTTCCGAGCAGCAGAATGACATCACGAAGGCAGTTTTTCATTAGCTTTCTCTGGATCTTGTATCCCAGATGGATTAGGAAGTGGGAGAAGAGATTGGAGACGAGGAGTCTGGCTTAGCGTTCCTATCCCTGGTCCAGATGGCAGTTGATGTGTTTTGATAAGGGACATGGCAAGGGAAACAGAAAGAATGATGCTGTGTGTGGTTTTGAGAGACTTGAAGAGGGAGAAATGGGGATTGGTTGCTTCGCGGATTCACTGTGAGCAGTAACCTATTAACGAATAAACCCTTACGTTATGGAGCACCTACTCAGCATCGCGCCCTGTGTGCTCAATGACGTACCTGGCTTTTCTCATGTAAGCCTCGCAGAAACACTGGAGTAGGTGCTATTACCGAGGGAGAGGAAGGAATCAAAGGTGATCGGCAGCGTTTTAGCCCCTAGAGAGCGGTAGAATTATGGTATCATTATTACAGACAGGAAAGTGACTGAATTCAGTTTGTGGTCTGTTGGGTTGGAAGTGTGTAGCCACCATTCGGTGAATGAAGCCATCCTGCCAGAAGTGGTGTTTGGAGCCCCCAGAACAAACAAAGGGGTTGGAGGAGTATTGTGAAGGAGGCACAAAAGTGATAGGAGGAGGCGAAGAATTGGGGGACCCAGGAATACAGAAGAGGCCATGAGAAAATAAAGAAGCATGACCCCTTCCCTTCCAGACCTTTTAAAATGCAGAGCAGTCTAAAGAGAGATCTCTTGTGGAGGACAAAAAGGAAAGAGATGTTATCACGGAAATTCCAGGTTCCAGTTAATTGCATGAGCCAGGGAGTGTCTGAGACAAGCTTAAGCTCTTAGTGACTTTGTTTATAGTAACAAGAGGTTCTAAAGGACCCCATGGAAGAAAGGAATTAGATGGGAGGACAAATGGAATGGATAAGGTAGGCTCGATAGGGATGCTGATAGAAAAAAGGGGTATTTTGGCCAGGTGCAGTGGCTCATTTCTGGAATCCCAGGACTTTGGGAGGTCAAGGTGGGAGAGTTGCTTGAACTCAGAAGTTCAAGACCAGCCTGGTCAACACGGTGAGACCCTGTCTCTATTAAATTAAAAAATTAGCCAGATATGGTAGCATGTGCCTATAGTCCCAGCTATTCAGGAAGCTGAGGCAGGAGAGTTGTTTGAGCCTGGGAGGTTGAGGCTGCAGTGAGCTATGATTGCGCCTCTGTACTGCACCCTGGGCAAGGGTGAGACACTGACTCCAAAAAGAAAAACAAAACAAAACAAAATAAAAGGGAGTATTTCACAAGGGGAGGAGGGTAATTGCAGATGGGAGAGGTTGGTGCCCTGGACGTCCTGACCATCTGCTCCAGGCTTGAAAGCTAAGCCTGCCCTAGTGGCAATTTGGGTCCCAAAACCACCATGGAGAGGACCGGGTAGGGAGGGAAGGAAAAACATCTTTCAAAAACTTGCTGTGATGAGCCCTTCTAGCTTCCTTCTGTCCTGCTAGGAGATAACAGTCTCAGTAAGCCAGTTAGAGCTTGGTCTAGCAAACGCACACAGCCCCACTCCTCTCTTTTCTCTCAGACTGATAACCGGCTCTTTCATTTGCCACCCCAAAGCTATCTCTTTCTTCTCTGAGGTGTGGAAATTCACATATCTTATCAGTTAATCCCTGCCCTGTGATTATGGAATCACATCCTCATGTCCCACCTTTTTTAAGAAAAACATATCAACATATCCAACATCCCATTCTTCTCACACGTTAATTCTAGGCAGCACTACACAAGATAAAACATTCTAAATAATTTATAGTATCGTATTCCAAGCACCGAATAGATTTTTTTTGCCCAAACTGAAAGCTATTATTTAAATAATGACTGCAGATGTCAGAATCTCAAACCACACAGGACTGAGAGCCAAAGGTTCAAGGTTGTTATGATCTTTCTTTTGTGCTCAAGCACCACAGAGCACAGATGTCAGTGGTAAAGAAGAAAAACACTTTTTTCCCCTTTTGTGTATGTATTAATCTGTTCTCACACTGCTAATAAAGATGTACCTGAGACTGGGTGATTTATAAAGGAGAGGTTTCAGGGACTCACAGTTCCGCATGGGGCTGGGGAGGCCTCACAATCATGGCAGAAGGCAAATGAGGAGCGAAGTCACATCTTACATTGCGACAGGCAAAAAGAGCTTGTGTAGGAAACTCCCCTTTATAAAACCATCAGAGCCAGGCCCAGTGGCTCACACCTATAATCCCAGCACTTTGGGAGGCTGAGGCAGGTGGATCACTTGAGGTCAGGAGTTCCAGACCAGCCTGGCCAAAATGGTGAAACCCCATCTCTACTAAAAATACAAAAATTAGCCAGGATTGTGGTGGGTGCCTGTAATCCCACCTACTCAGGAGGCTGAGACAGGAGAATCGCTTGAACCTGGGAGGCAGAGGTTGCAGTGAGCCAAGATGGTGCCACTCCATTCCAGCCTGGGTGACAGAGCAAGACTCCAACTGGAAAGAAAAAAAAAAAAAAAAAAAACCATGAGATCTCATGAGACTTACTATCATGAGAACAGCATGAAAAAGACCCACCCCCGTCATTCAATTACCTCCCACTGGGTGCCTCATGTGGAATGACATGTGGAAATTATGGGAGCTCCAATTCAAGATGAGATTTGGATGGGAACACAGCCAACCTATATCAATATATAACCATAGGTAGGTGTGCATTCAGTGACAGATACATTATTAAGTTTTTGCAAATGTTGTTTTTTCAAAATGTTACTGTTATGGGCTAAATTGTATGGCTCCCCCTACCAACCCCCCAGAAAAGATATGTTGAAGTCCTAACCCCCAGTGCTACAGAATGTGACCTTCTTAGAATTAGGGTCTTTACAGATGTAATCAAGTTGAAATGAGGTCATTAGGGTGGGCCCTAATCCAGTGATTGGTGTTCATCTGTAGAGAGAGATGGAGACAGCCATGTGAGGGGAGTGACGCAGGTACAAGCCAAGGAGCACCATGAACTGCCAGCAAACACCAAAAGCTAGGAGAGGCAAGGAAGGCTTCGCCTCTAGGGTCAGCAAAGAGAGCCTGGCCCTGCTGACACATTGATTTGGGACTTCTAGTCCCCAGAACTATAAGATAATTTCTCTTGTTTTAAGCCATGTAGTTTTTGGTACATGGTTATGGCAGCCTTAAAAAACTAATAAAGGGGGCTGGGCGTAGTGGTTCATGCCTACAATTTCAGTGCTTTGGGAGGCTGAAGCAGGTGGATTGCTTGAGTCCATGAGTTTGAGAGCAGCCTGGGCAACATGGTGAAAGCCCATCTCTACCAAAAATACAAAAAAAAATTAGCCAGGCATGGTGGCACTGCCTGTGGTCCCAGGTACTTGATAGGCTGAGGTGGGAGGATCACTTGAGCCAGGGAGGTGGAGGCTGCAGAGAGCTGAGAAGGTGGAGGTTGCAGGGAGCTGAGATTGTACCACTGCACTCCAGCCTGGAAAATAGAGTGAGACCTTGTTTAAAAAAAAAAAAAACAAAAAAAACCTAGCAAAGGAGAAAAGGTACTAAAATTAAAGTATGCCGGCCGGGTGCAGTGGCTGACGCCTGTAATCCCAACACTTTGGTAGGCCAAGGCAGGCAGGTCACGAAGTCAGGAGATCAAGACCATCCTGGCTAACACGGCGAAACCCCCGTCTCTACTAAAAATACAAAAAAATTAGCTGGGCATGGAGGCAGGCGCCTGTAGTCCCACCCACTCGGGAAGCTGAGGCAGGAGAATGGTGTGAACCTGGGAGCCGGAGCTTGCAGTGAGCCGAGATAGCACCTCTGCACTCCAGCCTGGGCGACAGAGCGAGACTCCTTCTCAAAAAAAAAAAAAAATTTAAAGTATGCCAATGATTGATATACACTAATGCTCTTAGTTAGAAAGTTAATATTTTTCCAAAAATCAACTCATAAGAAAGTGGCATACAGGAGACATGTTAGTGGCTGCTATGGGTGGAATGCCAGGCAGTTCACTACAGTAGGAAAGTGGGATATCCCTTTATTCTCTCTATGGGAGCTTTGATCTGGCCTACAAGGAGAATGGTCATCCTTTCATCTACAGCTCCCTCCTCCTCAAATGTTAGGGTCTATGGTCAGGCGAAAGGGCTGGTTCCTTAGCTGAATGGGCACGTGAATGATTAGAAACTCCACCTCTACTTTCAGATAGTGTGGAGCGAGACATAGATCAACGCCCATCAAGAGACAACTCTTGGTCCACAAACACTTCTAGAGACACTTCTAGAGACGCATTGATGGATGGGGGAAACATTAGGGATCATCCAGATCTGACCCTTCACTTTCTTTTTTTTAAATTTTAATTTAAATTTTTTTGAGATGGAGTCTCACTGTGTCACCCAGGCTGGAGTGCAGGGGCGTGATCTTGACTCACTACAATCTCTGCCTCCCAGGTTCAAGCGATTCTCTTGCTTCAGTCTCCTGAGTAGCTGGGATTACAGGCTCCCACCACCACTCCCAGCCAATTTTTGTATTTTCTTTTTAGTGGAGATGGGGGTTTTGCCATGTTGGCCAGACGGGTCCCGACCTCCTGACCTCAGGTGATCTGCCTGCCTTGGTCTCCCAAAGTGCTGGGATTACAGACATGAGCCACGGAGCCAGGCCCTGACCCTTCACCTTCACTACACTGTTCTTCTGAGCTTTCAAGGTTGTTTGGTTTTAATATGAACTCAGCAATGAGTTAAGAATATGAAAATGAGAAATATTTAAGGAATTAATTCATAACTCCCACTGCTTGGCTTTCTGACTGAGCTGAGGTCAGAGTCTAAAAGAAGCAAAGTATTTCACATTAGGAAGGGTCCCAAAGGGAAAAACTAATCCATCTGAAGACTCTGTTCAGTTTACCCAAAGAAAACCTCTCCAGGGTACAGCCATTTTGGAAAAACAGTTTGACAGTTTCATAAAGGTTAAACATAAATTTGTGGTCTGACCCAGCAGCCCCACTCCTGGGTATCTACCTAAGATAAATGAAAACATGTCCACACCAAGACTTGCACACAAATATTCATGCCGCATTATTTATAATAGCCAAAGAACGGAAGCAACCCAAATGTCCATCAATTGGTGAATGAATAAACAATGTGATGTAGCCATACAATGGAATACTATTCAGAAATAAAAAATAATGAAATACTGATCCATGCTACAGGATGGATAAGCCTCAAAAGCCTTATGCTAAGTGAAAGAAGCCAGACATGGCCAGGCGTGGTGGCTCAAGCCTGTAATCCCAGCATTTTGGGAGGCCAGGGCGGGCGGATCACCTGAGGTCAGGAATTCAAGACCAGCCTGACCAACATGGAGAAACTCCATCTCTACTAAAAATACAAAATTAGTCGGGCATGGTGGCTCATGCCTGTAATCCCAGCTACTTGGGAGGCTGAGGCAGGAGAATCACTTGAACCCAGGAGGCAGAGGTCACGGTGAGCTGAGATCCCGCCATTGTACTGCAGCCTGGGCAACAAGAGTGAAACTTCATCTCAAAAAAAGAAAAAAACAAACAAAAAAAGAAAGAAAAAGAAGGCAGACACAAAAGGCTACTTATGGTATTATTCCATCTGTATGAAATATCCAGAAAAGACAAATCTAGAAAGTAGAGTAGTGGTTTCCTAGGGCTGGGGGTGGTAAAGGGACATGGGGCTGGAGATGAACACAAAGCATCCTACTGCAGAATAAAAATGTCCTAAAACTGGATTGTGACAATGATTACAGAACTTGACAAACTTACTAAAAAGTATTGAATTGTACACTCAAAATGGTTGAAGTTTATACATAAATTATATTTCAATAACACTGTTTATAAGAACAGAGAGAATGCAGCCAGGTGCCGTGACTCATGCCTGTAATCCCAGCACTTTAGGAATCTGAGGTGGGAGGATCGCTTGCGCCCATCCTGGGCAACATGGCGAAACCCCGTCTCTACAAAAAAAAATACTAAAATTAGCCTGGTGTGGTGGTGTTCACCTATAATCCCAGCTACTTGGGAGGCTGAGGTGGGAGGATTGCTTGAGCCCAGCTGCAGGGAGCCCTGATCATAACACTGTACTCCAGCCTGGGGTGACCATGGAAAGAAAAGAAAAGAAAAGAAAAGGAAAAAGAAAAGAAAAAAGGAAAGAAGAGAGGAGGGGAGAGGAGGAGAGAAGAGGAGAGAAGAGGGGAGGGGAGGGGAGGGGAGGGGAGGGGGGAGGAGGGGAGGGGAGGGGGAGGGAGGAGGGGAGGAAGGAGGAAGGAAGGAAGGAAGGAAAGAAGGAAGGAAGGAAGGAGAAGGGAAGGGAGGGAGGGAGAGAGAAAGGGAGGAAGGAAGGAAGGAAGGAAGGAAGGAAGGAAGGAAGGAAGAAAGGAAGGGAGGGAAAGGAATATTATTTATGCTCAATATACTACAACATTGATGAACCTTAAGAATATTATGCCAACTGAAATAAGTCGATCACAAAAGGACGCATACTGTATAATTCCACGTGTAGGAAGGACCTAGATTAGACAAACGTATAGAGACAGAATGTTGGTAGCCAGAGGCTGGAGGAGAGGTGAGTGGGGAGTTCATGTTTAGTGGGTACAGAACTGCAGTTCGGGAAGATAAGTATTTGGGTGATGGTTGCAAGAAAATGTGCATGTACTAATGAATGCGCCAATGTACTGTGCACTGAAAGGGTTAAAATGATGAATTTTATTATGTTGTATACACATGCACACAGACACACATAATTACAATTAGTTACAATTGTAGTTAATATAATTAAACTATAATTGTAGAGAGAGAGGCCACATTGTTTCTGTCAGTAAACTAAACTTCGGGCCTATTGCTGCTTGATAAACCATGGATGAAAACTTGTCACATGTTTTCTTGTGGCTCAACAGTCCCATCCCTGAATGTTGCTTTTCCCTCTGTCCTTCCGGAGGCAGCTGTGTATTTTCGGTTGTACTAGGTCAGTAGGCTTCAGTCCGTCCTGACCTCTGGGTGGTGTTTGTTGACTTCTACAAGAAGGCTTCTGTGTGATGATACCTCTGAGACCTAAATGTGCCAAAATCCAGCTGTGAAAATGTCATGACGTGGACCATCTCTTAGGGTGTTTTACTTGCAAAGGTAAACCGATGCTCTAAATTAAGTTTTCCTGAGGTCTGCCTGTTTGGTGGCAGGAAAAGGAAAGTTTCTATTTATCTAAAAAGAATGTGTCATTTGCCGTTTTTAATAGTTTTATAAACCTGTTGAAAAATAGTGTTTCTTTGACCTATTCATCCTTGAAATAGAGTGGCCTTCTCTCTTTCCCTTTTTTTTTTCCTTATGGTTCTTATAATAAATATAGCCATAAAAGGATTTTTTTTTTTTTTTTTTTTTTGAGACAGGGTCTCACTCTGTAGCCCAAGCTGGAATGCAGTGGTGCGATCTTGGCTCACTGCAACCTCCACTTCTGGGGCTCAAGCGATTCTTGTGCCTCAGCCTCCTGAGTAGCTGGAACTACAGGCACGTGCCGCACACCCAGCTAATTTTTTGTATTTTAGTAGAGACGGGGGTTCACCATGTTGCCCAGGGTGGTCTCGAACTCATGAGCTCAGGCGATCCACCCGCTTTGCCTCCCAAAGTGCTGGGATTGCAGGCCATGAAAGGATTTTAAGACAATCTTTTGGACTCTTAGAGCATTTTACTAATAAAAAGCATTGAGGAAATCCCATTTTGATACAACACAAGTAACTCTGGGAAAACTTATTTCTCTGCATAGTATACCACACGGTAAAACCCCCCAAAAGACATAATGTGCTTCCTCTTTTTGAGTTTCTGAGAGCAATAATTCGGTCATGAGACAGATGTCTGATTTCCGCCTGGGGTGGAGCGGGACGAGGTGATAGAGGGGAGCAAATAAACCTCCCTTCTAGGGCCTGTGGATATGTGCAGCCTTCCTTCAATTTCAGATCCACAGTACGTGATTGACATAGATTAGTTATGACCTACCTATGCCAACCCCAGAGCCTTCTACAAACACTGGCTTTTATTAGCAAATTACTTCTCCCCCAGTCACGGCGCATAGAATTAACATTCTCATTTTGCATCTCAGGAAATTGAGGTGGGGAGGACTAATAGAGTCAAACCAGTCAGTTATCAAACATAGAAGATTGGAAGCAACTGACTTATTTGTCTTCCAGATCCCCTGTTGAAACTCTCTAAAGGCACTGCACGGTGTCACCACTGTTGGACTTTGTTTGGTCAGAGGATGATCTTCTTGTGGATTTACATTCGTAACTGGCCCTGATGGGGAAGCCATACAGTAATCACCGTATATTATCATATGACCACACCATACAATAATGGTGGCTGAGAGGCTTCCGGAAGGACACTTGGTAGCATGTCCAGTGGTCACAGAACGTAGCAGGGTCAACAAGTTTTGCAGCCACCAATGAATGGGAGGAGGGGGCGCCATGCCGAGGAAGGAGGAGGGGAGCCAAACTTGGACTAATTTCCTGGAGAGCCACAGGCCTTGTTAAGGAGTCTTTAGGATAATAGCTCTTTTGATTGGCTGTTGGTTTTTTTTTTCTCTTTTAGAAGTAGTAGTAGTGGTTGGCTGGGAGAGAGTTGTGGAGAAAGCTGGGTAGGAAGGCGGTCAAAAGACACGTGATGGGGGGCTGATTAACAAGCAGGCTTTGTAAGCTGGGCTGCAAGAACACCTGCAGCTCTTGCAGACAGGCTTGCCCAGTAGGGGTTGTTTGAATGAGAAAACAGCTTCCAAAAAGATGTAGCACAAGAGCATAAAAGGAAAAGAAAAATGTGCATTTGTGAGACGAGGGAATGGTAGAGTTTTATCTTGGGATTCTCCTTTAAATGACTTTCATTATCTAATATTCTCAACCTTAGGTCAGCATCACAAGATGCATGAAAGAGGACTCATCGCCAGGGCATGGAGCTGGTGTTTTGATCAAAATGGAATTTGCTTTCAGACATGTATTCACTAATCTCCTTTCTTTTAAATAAATAAATAAACAAAACAAACACAAAATCTCTTCCAGCTCAGCTGACTAAGTCCTAGTGGGGATGACAGCAACATTCACTTGCAAGATCCCACAGAGCTAGTGTCCAAAGTGAAAATAAATGTGACTTTTCATATCAAGGCATAGTGTTGCTTTGTTTGCAATTCAGTTAAAGAACAGGCATTACAATGCTATTGTGCTACAAGAGATGCACATCTTTGGGGCTCTAACACGGCAAAGTCTTTGCTTGACAGATTGGCATCAGTATCTTCAGAGAGCCAGAAGGGCATAGTTTTTGGTTTCCAAGGAGCTAGGTTTGGGTGGGGTGGAAGTGAGGGAGCAAAGAAAAAAAATCCCCGTACCTCCCATGGTCAATCAGCTTAGACCAGATCTATTCCAGATGGCTATGTCTCATATTCATTGATATTTCCCACAGCTAATAGAGCCTTGGTAAACAGCAGTTGTGTGATCAATTTATATATATTAAATTCCCACTGAGATAGCTAAGTTACCAGATAAGGTGAACACTTGAATTTGATTTCAGCAGGAATTGGAAGGACTTAGGCAAGGGTATCATCACTGTCACCTCCTTTGAAATGCCTTCCTGACTCTGGAAGATGAGTTGGACGCTTTTCCTCTGTCTGTCTTTCTTTCTCTTTCTTTCTTTCTTTTTCTTTCTTTCTTTTTCTTTCTTTCTTTCTCTCTCCTTCCTTCCTTCCTTCCCTTCCTTCCTTCCTTCCTTCTTTCCTTCCTTCCTTCCCTCTCTCTCTCTCTCTTTCTTTCTCTTTCTTTCTCTCTCTCTCTCTCCTTCTCCCCCTTCTCCCCTTCTGTCCTCTCCTTCTCTCCTCCTCCCATTCTCCCTTTCTCTCTCTTCCTCTCTTTCTTTCTCTCTCTCCTTTCTTTCTTTCCTTTCCTCTCTCTCCCTCCCCTTCTCCCCTTTCTTCCCTTCTCTCCCTCTCTCCTTCCCCTTTTCCCCTTCTCCCCTCCTCTCTCTCTTTCTTGTCTTTCTCTCTTGCCCAGGTTGGAGTGCAGTGGTACAATCACGATTCAATGCAACCCCAATCTGCTGGCCTCCGTGAATCTCCCACCTTAGCCTCCCAAGGAGCTAGGACTACAGGCGTGCAACATCGCATTTGGATAATTTTTAAATTTTTTTTGGAAGAGATGAGATTTCATTATGTTGCAGAAGCTGGTCTTGAAATCCTGCGCTTAAGCGATCTGCTAGCCTTGGCCTCCCAAAGTGCTGGGATTACAAGCATGAGCCACCACACCTGGCCGGCTGATTTTTCTTGGTGCTGTCGTTAGCTTCAGTTTCCTTTTATGTAAAATGCAGTTAGTGACACCTTCCTTAGAGGGTTGTTTTGGAAGTTACATAAGCCAAGTTATAGTAAAGTGCCCAGTTCAGAACCTGGCCTATCCTGTGCTCTCAATAAATGATGGTGTTAGGGCATTCATCAGAAAGTGAAATCCATTCCTTCACTCACCAGCAGCCTTTGATCCAGGAAACACCTTGTGCCAGGCTCTGCGCAAAGCCCCGATGCGGCAACAAGCCCAAGAGATATGCTTCCTGACTTTCTGAATGGGACAGCATAGCAAGATGTAGGGACACAACCAGATGCCCCCGTGCATTTCTTTTTTGTTTTTGTTTTGTTTTGTTTTGAGATGGAGTCTCACTCTGTCTCCCAGGCTGGAGTGTAATGGCACCATCTCGGCCCACTGCAACCTCCGCCTCCCAGGTTCAAGCCATTCTCCTGCCTCAGCCTCCCAAGTAGCTGGAATCACAGGCGTGTGCCTCCACACCCAGCTAATTTTTGTATTTTTAGTAGAGACGGGGTTTCACCATGTTGGCCAGGCTTGTCTCGATCTCCTGACCTCAGGTGACCCGCTGGCCTCGGCCTCCCAAAGTGCTAGGGTTACAGGCATGAGTTGCTGCGCCCGGCGACTCAGGCTTTTCTGATGACACATTGTAACAGGTGCTCTGAAAGGCCTGTACACTATAAGGTCATAGAGTGGGGGGCTTTGCATTCTAGGGAGTCAAGGCCGTTTTCCCTATCAGTGGACATCGGAGCTGAGATTCCAAAGATCAGGGTTACCCCCTTGGCAGATGAGACATGGGAAAGAGGCAGAAAATGGGCAAGGGTATCTGGTCTGTTATTTAATTTCACACTCCTAGAGGATCAAAATATTGGTGGCTGTGAACTTGAACTGAATTCCAGGGCTTTTTCTACTATGTGAGTAGCTACTCTCTGGCATCACAGGGACGGGTTTGGAGGGGACACAGACAATGCTGGGGAGAAAGTTAGGGGTCTGTGCGGAGGACACATGGCTGGAGGATTGTGGAGGTAAGTAGGAAGATGCCAGTGGAATACTGGAGCGAAGTGGCCAAGGAGCACAGGGCTGAATTCTGTCCCTGCCTAGCATTCCTATTTTACAGATGAAACAAACAAACAAAAAAACAAAAACGGGTTCACGAAGACTGCGTATTTACCCAAGATGTATACACCCAGTAGGTGGTGAAACTTAGACTAAAATCTAGGCCTTTTTATTCTAGGTCTCTTGACTATACCACATGGCTGGTCTGTAAAACGGAAAGCTTTAAGAAAACAACTGCTGGCTGGGTGCGGTGGCTCACGCCTGTAATCCCAACACTTTGGGAGGCCGAGGCTGGTGGATCACCTGAAGTTGGGAGTTGGAGACTAGCCTGACCAACATGGAGAAACGCCATCTCTACTAAAAATACAAAATTAGCCGGGCTTGGTGGCTCATGCCTGTAATCCCAGCTAATCAGGAAGCCGAGGCAGAAGAATCACTTGAACCCGGGAGGTGGAGGTTGAGGTGAGCTGAGATTGGGCCACTGCACTCCAGCCTGGGCAACAAAAGTGAAACTCTGTCTCAAAAAAACAAAAACAAAAAGGAAACAACTGCTAAGGTCCCTTCCAGGTCTAAATAAAGTATAATATTATGGGATAGTACCTCCTCAATAGCAGAAAAGAAAAACGAACAGAAACAGAGAAAGAAAGGTAAGGTAAGAGAGGAAGGAAAGAAAGAAACAGAAACGATAAAAGGAGAGAAAAAATCCTTAATTTTCTCCATAGGCTTTTCCCTTTGGAATATGTCCAATTTAATCATTTCTAGACCATTAAAACCCATGTCAGAGCCACCACCAGTAGACCATTCTGTCACCATCCCACTGTTAAGGGCAATCGCTAGGAGAGACGTGGGACTTCTCCACCCTATCATCATAATGCGTATTTCAGCCAATGTTTCATCATCTGTGCCAAGCGCAGGCCAAGCCGTGGAGACACAAACCCCTCCGAGAGTTCAAAACCATTCTGACTCATTAGCTCTAATATCCTCGCAGGTCCAAAAGCAGCTGCGCTGGAGGTACTCTGCTGAGCGCCATTCCCTTAAGCATTTCCATGTTATTGTTTTGAGCCTATAGGTAAGAGCTTGGAAAAAGCACAAAGCAAAGAAACCGTTCACTTCCCACCAAGGCCATACCAGCAAGTTCAGTCACCTGGCTGAAATTAGGGTCTCCACGATACCAGACAATGTCTTGCCCTTTTATGACTTGTGCCAAATCTTCTTCTGGCTGCTCCGGATACAAAACAAATAAACTTTTCCTGAAGGCCTTTTTGGCATTTCCTTAAACCCTAAGCCATAGCGACCAAAGACACCCTTCTTCATGCCAGCGTGTGCTTCCCTGCCAGCCTCTGCCACCCGCACACAAGTTTTCTGTTAATGCTTTCGTAAAGAATTTAAATGTGTTGCCAGTTAAATGACGTATTAAGGGCCCTGGGGTTTTTAATCCCCGATTTTCTATTAGAAGAAAGGAATCATGGTAGAAATTGTGCTTTGCAGTTCTATTGGAATTTAAATATTTTCTGCATAAAATTTTGGTATCATCAACATCGAAAAGCCCAGACATCAACATCAGCATAAAACCCCTCATTTTATAAAACAAAAGTGTAAAAAAGTGGAATCCACTTTTTCGGTGGAATAGACTCAGGAGTCACATTGAAACTTTTTATTAGTAATAAATCGCAACAGCTCTTGGGCTCTTGCTGTTGAAAGGGAAAGTTAATGGTGTAGAAATGGAAAGCAAGTGACCAAAATTAAGATACTCTGATGTGCTACTACTACATGGAAGAATAAACCATCTAAAAGGACAGCATATTAACAGTGCACTTAATTTAGCCAAATCTACAGTAAAACAATCTTTTCAACACTTATCCCAAATTCTATTGTTTAAGACTTTTCTAGCCTGGGCTTGGTGGCTCACACCTGTAATCCCAGCACTTCGGGAGGCTGAAGATTCTGGATTACCTGAGATCAGGAGTTCGAGACCAGCCTGGCTAACATGGTAAAACCCCATCTCTACTAAAAATACAAAATTAGCTGGGTATGGTGATTCATACCTGTAATCCCAGCTACTTGGGAGGCTGAGGCAGGAGAATTTCTTGAACCCGGGAGGCGGAAGTTGCAGTGAACTAAGATGATGCCACTGCACTCCAGCTTGTGTGACAGAGTGAGACTCTGTCTCACTGGTGTAGAAATGTACAGATTAGAAAGTACAATGGATTTACAAGGCAATCAAGAGAGACAATAAGGGGGCCGGGTGCGGTGGCTCACGCCTGTAATCCCAGCACTTTGGGACGCTGAGGTGGACGGATCACAAGGTCAGGAGATCGAGACCATCCTGGCTAACATGGTGAAACCCCGTCTCTACTAAAAATACAAAAAATTAGCCGGGCGTGGTGGCGGGCGCCTGTAGTCCCAGCTACTTGGGAGGCTGAGGCAGGAGAATGGCGTGAACCCAGGAGGTGGAGCTTGTAGTGGGCGACAGAGTGAGACTCCATCTCAAAAAATATATATATTTATATATATATATAAAAAATAAAGAGAAACAATATGGTCAGTTTGTATTGGTACACACATTACTTCAAAGAAAGGACACATGCCTGGTTTGTCTTAATAACCTACCAGGTGTGTATGAACCATGAGTTGATATTTATAGTTTTTGGAAAAATAAATATGTAGTCCATATGTGTTAAGGTTAAGAAGCTTTTAGAGATTGCGCCACTGCACTCCAGCCTGGGCAACAGAGTGAGACTCCGTCTCAAAAATAAAAATAAAAAAAAAAAAAAGAAGCTTTTAGAACTTACACCCTAATAAAAAAGAAAAAAAGGCCATGCGTGGTGGCTCACGCCTGTAATCCCAGCATTTTGGGAGGCCAAGGCGGGTGGATCAACTGAGGCCAGGAGTTTGAGACCAGCATGGAGAAACCCCCTCTCTACTAAAAATATAATAATTAGCTGGGAATGGTGGTTCGTGCCTGTAGTCACAGCTACTTGGGAGGCTAAGACAGGAGAATTGCTTGAACCCAGGAGTGGAGGTTGCAGTGAGCCGAGATTGCACCACTGCACTCCAGTGTGGGCGATGGAGAAAAAAACCAAAAACCAAAAACAAAAACAAAAAGAAAAGAAAAGAAAAAGAATCTTAGTAATAAAAAGAAAATAAATAGGTTAAGAAGTTCTATAAGGTTTCCACCTACTTTGCAAAGTATTACTGTATTTTACTTAATCCAAATGCTGTCTTTTTCAACCTTCAAAGGGTAATCCTGCTAACCCTTTGGGGTCCAGGGAAGCAATTCATATTCTCTAATCGCTTCTGCAGGATTTCCTCAAATCTCTCTTGTTCTTCTCTAAGCTTCAGTACATTCTAGACAACACCCCTTTAAACCTGTCACCATTGACGGAATGTATTTACCTTCACCAATGGGTACTTCTGCCACATTTTCTATTTTAGTCAGTTCTATCTTTAGAGTCCTTTACACACACACACACACACACACACACACACACACACACACACACATAGCATCCCACTTAATTTTATTCAGCCTTCAAAGTTCATCTTAGGTCATTGTTCCCCTCACTTGTCCCCGTGTACTTTCCCCGTTGGTCCAATGCATTCTGAATGTTTATAACATTTACATTAATTCTTTTCTTTTGAGATGGAGTTTCACTCTTGTTGCCCAGGCTGGAGTGCAGTGGCGCGATCAGCGTAACCTCCTCCTCTCGGATCCAAACCATTCTCCTCCCTCAGCCTCCTGAGTAGCTGGGATTACAGGCATGTGCCACCACACCTGGCTAATTTTCTGTTTTTAGTAGAGACGGGGTTTCTCCATGTTGGTCAGGCTGGTCTCGAAATCCCGACCTCAGGTGATCCACCCCCCTCAGCCTCCCAAAGTGCTGGGATTACAGGCGTGAGCCAGAGCGACCAGCCTACGTTGATTCTTTAATGTTTACTCCTCTGCCTTCTTTTATGTTCATAACCGTTTTACAGGTTTCTCTCTTGCTCTTGTCTCAACAATAAGAGCCCAGAGGTCAGAAATCCTGATTTACAACTCATTTTGTGACCCTCTTAGCCTGTAGAGGTGAGCCGCACTATATGCCATGTATTACTCTTTGATGTTTCCCTGTCAATCTTTGTTAAGACATTGAGTTCAAGTTGGTCCTCTTGCCAAGTTCATTTCCCACTCGGATCACTTCTATTGCTGTCTGTGCACACGAGGACATCTGAGATAACTATGGAAGCTGGTTATTTCAATATGAAGTCGCAGGAAAGGAGTTCAATGGATGATCATGTTGGTGGGTGAAAATGATGCGGTATATAGAACATTGACAGATTTCATGGAGGCATAGACCAAGAATTTCATTTTAACTTTGTGTGATAGAAGGGAAAATAAATATTTGTGTTGAATTGGAGCCATTTCTGGCTGAAGCAGCCAGTTATTACTCATTGCTAATTGATCCACTAGCTTTCTGGATTTTGTAGACTGTATGAGTCTCACAGATTCATCCTCCCACCAACAGCATTCCTGACCTTCACGGTGCCAATACAGTCTGGGTCCTCTGTCCTAATCAAACTCACCACACACACCACGCTCTCATCACCACTTTTCTGAGTCAGGGGACGTTATTTTTTTCCTGATGCGATTTCTATCATTACAGGCTCAGTGGTAAGCCAACAACAAGGTGATGGGTTCCTAAAACAAGTGAATACAATCTTAGCCTCATTATAATGTTGGGTGTTGAGCTGATGGATGAGGTCATGGATATAGCCAGGAGACTGGACACTGTTGATAGGAAGCAGTAAGGAATTGGAAGCTGTTTCACCCAGTAAAGATGGCTGGAGATAGAGATGGACCTTGCGTTTTCATCTACACATGTGGAAGTGAGACGGTTTACACAAAAGCTAGAACTAGTAAGAGTAGGTTACAGAAAGGCTCAATGTGTTTAAAAATTGAAGGAACTGTTCCTTATTATTGAAGGAACACAGTGAGTGAGCTCCCAACTCTACTAATATATAAATATTTGAGTTCAGATAACTAATTGAGATATAATGGAAGAGATTCCTACATCGCATGTAACTAAAACTTAAATGCTCCCTAACGACATACACAAATTAATCTGACTCCAAGGTTCTTTAAACCTGTGATGATTTCCAATTCATTTATGTCTTTCATGAGATATAGCAGCTGTAAACAAATAGAATTCCAGCTTCAGATGAATCAAGATTTTATACAAGAGCAGGATTTGAGGGTCTGTATATGGGAAGGGGAAAGTCTTGCCCCAAATCAGTCTTGATGTCTTCATCAAGTCTGTCTTTCTGAAAAGACTACCATCTGAAAAGACTTCCAGTCTTTCTGAAAAGATGGTAGTCATGCAGAAGAAAATACAATACTAATTGTGTTCCTTCCTTCACATCCAATGCACAACTCAATACACACACCAGGGTTTTAGGCATTCTGCAACTTTTAAAAGTTTGAAAAACACAGGTTGCTTTACACATGTCCAGGCATGTCTATGTACAATGGCTGGGAGTAGAAAATAGTTTGACTTTTAGGGAATGGTATTATTCTTGGGAGAAAAAGTACCATTTGTTGAGTTAATTTCACACATACTACCACAATCGAACTCTTAAATGGTTCTACGAGATAAGCATTGTTATTCCAATTTTACAGTTGATAGAGCTGGAAGAACAAGCAACTCACTTGTGTTTACACAACCATTAAGTTGTTGAGCCAGGATTTGAATCTAGGCCAAACTGATGCTATATCCCTTTCTCACAGGATCTTACAGTCCCTAATCATAAATCCTTCATATTTTGAAAGATAAAAGGCCATGTTTAGAGATGCCCATGACTTCAGAAAAAAAAAAAAAGAAAACAAAAAGAAAAACGGCTCTACTTTACAAGGATGGAGTAGTCTTTGCTGAATGGATAAGAACTCTAGTCTTGTCAATGCACAGGCTAAATTTCAGCTCTGCCCTCTAAGTAGCTGAATGCCCTTCAACAAATACCTTCACTTCTCTAGGTCTCTGTGTTCTTACTGGGAAAATGGAAGTGCTAATAGCACCTTCCTTATAGGATTGTTTTTATTTTTTGTTTTTTTATATCTTGAGACAGAGTCTCACTCCATTGCCCAGGCTGGAGTGCAGTGGTGCAATTTCGGCTCACTGCAATCACTGCCTCCCAGATTCAAGCAATTCTCCTGCTTCAGCCTACCAAGTAGCTGGGACTACAGGCGTGTGCCACCATGCCCAGCTAATTTTCATATGTTTAGTAGAGATGGAGTTTCACCATGTTGGCCAGGCTGGTATCAAACTCCTGACCTCAAGTGATCCACCCACCTCGGCCTCCCAAAGTGCTAGGATTACAGGTGTGAACCACTGTGCCAGGCCAGGACTGTTTTTAATAGTAAATAAAATAGTACTTGGAAAGCACCTAGCACCATATGAACATAGGAAGTAAGTTTTAGCTATTATGAAGAATATATATTCTTTTTTATCTGTCTACACTGAAGGTTGCTGGTGGGCTCAAAAGATATTTCTGAAGAGTCAAGTTATGGGGAAGTATCCCAGGAGAGGAGAGGCAGGACAAGCAGACTATTCCTGGGAAGCTAGACTTACTGACAACAGTAGAACTCTCCTTGGCTCCAACTGATTTCTTTGCCCGGGGTTATTCTCTATAGGTACCTCTGATAATCTTTCCATATCTCCTGCAGCATCTAGCACAGGGCTCAAATGCTCGCTGTCTGATTAACACAGGTGTGCACAATGAGTGGTCTCAGATGAGGGAAGAGAAAAAGCACACAGCTTGCAAAACGCAGAGATCTGCAGCTTATTCACAACCCAAGACTGAGCTGATAAGCAAGGGGGCGGTAATGATGCGGTGTATTTTTCAGAGGATCTTGAGGTAAGATCTGACTTGCAATTCCAGTGCAAGTCAGCAGTATCTCAGGGCTGCACAAACGGCTTTCCCACATTCCCCTGTGGGGAGAATGCAGAGTATGCATTAATGACTGTATTTTGCAGAGAAGAAAACAGATTTAAGGCCCTAGCAAATCAGGGCATACGGCACTAGGAAACGAGACGTTTAAATGATACAGTATACTTTGGAGGTAGTTCAGTAGCTCAAGCCACTGGTGGATGCAATTTGAGATGCCTATTTCAATCTATTAAGACCTACATTCTCTTCTCTCTCTCTCTTTTTTTTTTTTTTTTTTTTTTTCTGATAGAGTCTGCTCTGTCACCCAGGCTGGAGTGTGGTGCCATGATCTCTGCTCACTGCAACCTCCACCTCCCTGGCTCAAGCAATTCTCCTGCCTCATCCTCCGGAGTAGCTGGGATTACAGGCGTGCACCACCGTGCCTGGCTAATTTTTGGATTTTTAGTAGAGATGGGGTTTCACCATGTTGGCCAGGCTGTTCTCGAACTCCTGACCTCAAATGATCTGCCCGCCTCGGCCTTCCAAAGTGCTGGGATTACATGCCAGAGCCACAGTTCTTGGCTCTCTTTTTCTTTTAACTTTCTTTTCTCACCATCAAGGCTTCCATTTCACTACTCCTCCCCGTCTACTGACAATTAGGATTCCATCATGCTGTTTCTGCTACCTGTCGCTGGCTTTGAGTCCAAATGAAACACTGGCTGGCACTTTTAGTGGCACATCACTGCCCTGAAACTCCTTTGCTGACTTATTCTGGCACCCTCCCCGCTTTTTGGTTAGCTCTTCAAGGCAAATAAAAGACTTCTTTAAAATATATATATATATAAATATATATTATATATATATTTTCTTTTTTCTTATATACCACCAAAAGGCACAGTCCAGAAACAGAAAGAAGGAAACACAACTAACTCCACTTAACACATCCATGAAGAAAGTGCACCCATGAAGAAAGTTCCAGACAGAACACGGCTTCTCTTCTGGGGGAATCACCTGTCCATCACCTTCATGCACCAAGAAGCTTTAAATTGTTGTATATGTTTTCAACCTTCAAATACGGCAAGTGAGGCCAGGTGTGGTGGCTCACGCCTGTAATCCCAGCACTTTTGGAGGCGGAGGCAGGTGGATGACTTGAGCTCAGGGGTTCGAGACCAGCCTGGCCAACATGGCAAAACCATGTCTCTACTAAAAATACAAAAATTAGCTGCGTGTGCTGGCACACGCCTGTAGTCCCAGCTACTAGGGAGGCTGAGGCAGGAGAAACGCTTGAACCCGGGAGGCAGAGGTTCCAGTGGGCAGAGATCATACCATTGCACTCCAGCCTGGGTGACAGAGTGAGACTCAAAAAAAAAAAAAAAAAAAAAAAAAAGATAGGGTAAGTGTTTGATGAAGAAACTGAAGCACAAGCAAATCTCAGCAGAAGTGTCTAGAATTGCACAGAGAACAGGGCTGTGCTCTGTCACTTCCCTTCCTCCTCCTTCTCAAACCAGTTGCTCAGTGCCCTTCCTTGTTGAATTGAGCTCCAGGAGAGTATGAGGGGTTGGTAATTCATAATTGCCATCTTTTCCCTGCTGAAACCATTTGCTAGAAATCATTGTCTCTCTATGCAGACATGGGCATCATCCTACATCATGTTTTCAGAGGTCATCTTTATTGAGGCATAATTCATATTCAGTAAATTTACCCTTTTAGATGTTACTATTTTATAAATTTTGACAAACTTAAGCAGTCATGTAATCACCACCACAATCAAAATACAGAATATTCTCATAACCCCTACAAAATCCCTCATACCCCTTATAGACAACCCCATCCTGCCATCACAATTCCCCAGTAATTGCTGGTCTGATTTCTGTTCCTATAGTTTTGCTTTTTCCAAAAAGTTATATAAGTAGAGTCGTATAGTATATAGCGTTTTAAGTCTGGCTTCTTTCAGCTAGCATAATGCTTTTGAAATTTATCCCGTTGTTACAAGTAGTCGTGATTTGTTTCTTTTTATTGTTTTAATTTTAATTTTTTTGAGAAAGAGTTTCGCTCTTGTCAGCCAGGCTGGAGTGCAATGGTACGATCTCGGCTCACTGCAACCTCCACCTCCCAGGTTCAAGTGATTCTCCTGCCTCAGCCTCCTCATTAGCTGGGATTACAGGTGCCCACCACCATGTCCTGCTAATTTTTGTATTTTTAGTAGAGACAGCGTTCACCGAGTTGGCCAGGCTGGTCTTGAACTCCTGACCTCGGGTGATCCACCTGCCTCGGCCTCCCAAAGTGCAGGGATTACAGGCGTGAGCCACCACGCCCAGCTCCTTTTTATTGTTACATGGTATTTTCTTTATGCGGTTGAACCAAATTTGTTTATCCACTTGCCAATTGGTGGACAGTTGAGTTGTTTATGGGGTTTGGCGATTTAAAACAAAAATTTATTTTGAAAGTTTTTTTTTGTTAAATCAACCTTGTTTTATCAAGCAACATATCAAAACTTACTCATGTAACAGTTAGCAATTGCATTTTTAGTTTGATTTGAAATTAAAGGATTTTCTTCTGCCCTTTCAGCTAATGCATTCATTCTAAAATATAATCATTACGAGGGCAGCCTTGTCCTAGATGTCCCAAAAGGTATCCCTATTTCTGCACTTGTCATTCCAGGCCTGTGACTTTCCATGTGGAGAAGAGAACCCTGGCTCTTGTCCACATTTGAACCGGCAAAGTACTCTTAGCAGAAGGGCTCAGAAGAGAACACGACGATATGGCCTGAGATCCAGTAGTCCCTTTTGCAATGAAGCTATGATGTAAGTCATCATATGTAAAAGGTTTTTAAACTTTACCCATAGGAAATTGGGAGCCAAACTTTAATACATCAAACTCGGCTTCATTTTTAAAATTACGTACCTGAGAAGGGAGAGGACAAATCTGTATAAAGACATCAAAGTTCTAAGATCCATAAGTGCTGATTTATTATATAGTTAACATGCATCCAAAAATAAAGCTCGTCTTTTAGATACACTTGCCTCGGGCATAATAGTGTTGCAACATGCTACCATATCACTGCTGCAAAACTATTGCTGTTGAAACTTATCTTTCTTTCTCTAACCTCTTTCTCTGCCCAGCAAAAAGAGAGGTGGGGGGAAAAAAGAAGGAAAGAAAATGGGAGTGGGGAGAGTGGAGAAGAAGGAAGCAGAAAGCCTGGGTAATGATACAGCACCTTTTATCTCAGAATCTCAAAAGCTGTTTTCTTGATCAGACTCATTGAATATTACTGGGTGGAGAGGACATGGAAAGCTAGGTAGGAATTGGAACGAGTTACGGAGGAGAATCACAGGGTGGTGGTTAATTTTATGCGTCAGTTTGGCTGGACTGTGGGGCACCTGGATATTTGGTCAAATGTCATCCTGGATGTTTCTTCTGTGAAGTGTTTTTTGGATAAGATCAACATTTTTTTTCTTTTGAGACACAGTCTCCTTTCATTGTCCAGTCCGAAGTGCAGTGGCGTGATCTCTGCCCAATGCAACCTCTGCCTCCCTGGTTCAAGCAATTCTCCTGCCTCAGCCTCCCAAGTAGCTGGGATTACAGGTGCTCGCCACCACACCCGGCTGTTATTATTTTTTTTTTTTTGGAGACGGAGTCTTGCTCTGTCGCCCAGGCTGGAGTGCAGTGGCGAGATCTTGGCTCACTACAAGCTTTGCCTTCTGGGTTCATGCCATTGTCCTGCCTCAGCCTCCCGAGTAGCTGGGACTACAGGCGCCCGCCACCATGCTCGGCTAATTTTTTGTATTTTTAGTAGAGATGGGGTTTCATCATGTTGGCCCGGCTGGTTTCAAACCCCTGACCTCAAGGGATCCACCCACCTTGGCCTCACAAAGTGCTAGGATTACAGGCGTGAGCCACCGCGCCTGGCCTAGATCAACATTTAAATTGGTGGACTTTGAGTATAGCAGATTACCCTCTGTAATGTGGGTAGGGCTCATCCAGTCAGTTAAAGGCCAGAATGGAATAAGAGACTGACCTCTCCCAAGCCAGATGGGAGTTCCGCCTTTGAACTTCAGCAGCAATTCTTCCCTGTGTCTCCAGCCTGCTAGCCTCCTCTGAAGATTTTGAGTTTACTAAGCCTCCATGTTTGCATGAGCCAATTCATCTTTCTCTTTCTCTTTCTCTCAGTATACACACACACACACACACACACACACACCCTTCCTAAGAAATCGCAGAACTTCTATATTTGAGAAAGTATTAAAGACAATTCATTCCAACCCTTACCCATAAATTTCTTCTCTAGCATCTGCCCAAGCAAGCACTGAACTGTAGCTGAACATTTTCTGCCCAGTAAACCACTAGCTAAAGAGGCAGTGACTTTTATTTTTGGACAGCTTTAATTGCTTCAAGTTCTTTTGTTTTGGCTATTGTGTGTTTGTTTTATATGGCAAGCCCAATCTATTTCCCAGTGTCTTCTACCCTTTGGCCCAAAATTGTGTCTGGGAGTCACAAAGGCTGTTTGTACACAGGTGTACATTCCCCTTGTCCAGTTAATCTTAATTAACTAATTACGTGTATTTTTTGAGACGGACTTTTACTCCGTCACCGAGGCTGGAATGTGGTGGCGTGATCTCAGTTTACCGCAACTTCTGCCTCCTGGATTCAAGCTATTCTCCTGCCTCAGCCTCCTGAATATCTGAGATTCCAGGCATGCACCACCACACCCAGCTGAAGGGGTTTTGTCATGTTGCCCAGGCTGGTCTTGAACTCCTGACCTCAAGTGATCCACCCACCTCTGCCTCCCAAAATGTTGGGATTACAGGCGTGAGCCACAGCACCTGGCCAGTTGATCTAAATTTGAATAATCTATGCAGCAGAATAATTCTGGAATATTAACGAGTTTCGTTTGCATATTTAGGATGTCCTAAATCACCTAAGACAACCATGCCTAATGCTCCATGGAAGGGAAGATGGCGGAACATAGAGGACAGAGTCGATTCTGGGTGCCTGGAGGGAGGAGGGACAGAGCAGAAAGAGCACTGCATCAGAGGGAATTGCCCAGATGGCAATGGAGCACAGCTCACATGGACTGTGCACCTGGTGACCAGGGCGAGGCAAGATGAAGGGTCTCTCAGGGATGTGGCTTGGAGATGTGATATCCAAGCACTAGATGAACCCCAGCTCCCACAATGCTATAGACACAATGACGGAGCAAGAAAGAAAGAAGAAAACTGGAATTGGCTGGGTTTAAATCTCTTCCACTGAATAGGGACATGAGATAAAAGTTTAGCTGAGTTTATAGAAAAATCTAGCCAGTTACATGTCTTACATTTCTAGCGACATTTCTTCCTACTGAGAGTATAGAATGAGTTTCACGGTGGCTTTTATCCATCAGTGCAAAGAAGCTAGAGAAAATGACTCTTTGCTTTGAGAATAGTCCTGTCCCTGGAAGGGTCTGGATATAGAATGAGAAACCATGGTCTTGGGAAACACGCTGGGAATCACAGGCAGGTACTTTTATTTTAAATTGGTTCCTTGTCTCCATTCTATCCTGTTACTAGTATTCCTTCAAAAGACGTTTACTAAATGCTTGCTGTATTGGGGTTGCTCTTCTCGAGGAGTATCTTTGTGGCGTTCTCTGTATTTCCTGATTTGGATGCTGGCCTGTCTTGCTAGGTTGGGGAAGTTCTTCTGGATAATATCCTGAAGATCGTTTCCCAAATTGGTTCCATTCTCCCTCTCACTTTCAGGTACACCAATCAAACGTAGATTTGGTCTTTTCACATAGTCCCTCATTTCTTGGAGGCTTTGTCCGTTCCTTTTCATTCTTTTTTCTCTAGTCTTGTATTCATGCTTTATTCCATTACGTTGATCTTCAATATTTGATCTCCTTTCTTCCGCTTGATTGATTTGGCTATTCATACTTGGGTATGCCTCACCAGCTCTCTCTCGTGCTGTGTTTTTCAGCTCCAGCAGGTCATTTGTCTTCTTCTCTAAACTGATTATTCTAGATAGCAATTTCTCTAACCTTTTGTCAAGGTTGTAGCTTCCTTGCATTGGGTTAGAACATGCTCCTTTAGCTCGAAGTAGTTATTACCCACCTTCTGAAGCCTACTTCTGTCAACTCATTAAATTCATCTTCTGTCCAGTTTTTCTCCCTTGCTGGCAAGGAGTTGTGATCCTTTGGAGGAGAAGAGGCATTCTTGTTTGGAACGCAAATGTTCTAGTTTGATTGAAAAATCAAAGACAAAATAGCCTTGTTCCCTGGAAGAGAACGCGAAATTGTGAGCAAGTGCAATTAAATGACAGCATTACATTAATTTAAAAAATGTAAAAAGGTCTCATGTCTTTTTGCTGTGCAGGCCTGCTTAAAGGCATTTATGATAATTTTTTTTATTTTTATTTTTTGAGATGGAGTCTCACTTTGTTGCCCAGGCTGGAGTACAGTGGCACGATCTTGGCTCACTGCAACCTCCACCTCCCGGGTTCAAGCAATTCTCCTGCCTCAGCCTCCCACGTAGCTGGAATTACAGGCATGTGCCACCACAGCCAGCTAATTTTTGTATTTTTAGTAGAGACGGGGTTTCACCATGTTGGCCAGGCTGGTCTCAAACTCCTGACCTCAAATGATCCACCCGCCTTGGCCTCCCAAAGTACTGGGATTACAAGCGTGAGCCACCTCGCCCAGCCTGGTTACCTTAATTTTTATCCTTAAAAGTAATCATTAGGTGAGACCCTGAAGGAGCTAGTCAGGGTATAGAACTTACAGGGAGCCAAAATTTATAATGGTTGGGAATCACCCTGTAGAATTTAAAATCGCTGAGTTCACAGGCAGGTGAGGCAGTGCTTGGCTTTCTTGGTGATGAATGTGGCATTTTTGAGGACATTGTAAATGCATGTCACAGATAACATTAATTAATTAATTAATTTATTTATTTATTTTTGAGACTGAGTCTTGCTCTGTCGCCCAGGCTGGAGTACAGTGGCGCGATCCCGGCTCAGTGCAACCTCTGCCTCCTGGGTTCAAGCGATTCTCATGCCTCAGCCTCTCGAGCAGCTGGAATTACAGGCACTCGCCATGACGCCCAGCTAATTTTTGTAGTTTTAGTAGAGACAGGGTTTCACCATGTTGCCCAGGTTGGTCTCGAACTCGTGGCTTCAAGTGATTCACTCGCCTCAGCCTCCCAAAATGCTGGGATTACAGGCGTGAGCCACTGCGCCCGGCTATTTAATTATTTTTATAGGGCTTTGTTCTGTTACTCAGCCTACAGTACAGTGGTGCAATCAAAGCTCACCACAGCCTCAAACTCCTGGGCTCAAGCAGTCCTCCCACCTGAGCCTCCTGAGGAGCTGGGACCACAGTCGCATGCAACCAAGCCTGGCTAATTTTTTTAATTTTTGTAGATATGGGGTCTTGCTGTCTTGCCTAGGCTGATCTGGAACTCCTGGCCTCTAGCAATTCTCCCTCCTCAGCCTCTCACAATGCTGGGATTATGAGTGTCAGTGAACATGCTGGCCCACAGATGACATTATTAAGCAGTTATCATGCTCTGTGCTTGACACCTATTGTATTTAATCCCCACAACAATCCAATGACGCAACTACCAGTGTTAACCTATATTATTGATACGGAAATCAAGGCACAGAAAGTAAAATGACATCACCCAGTGTCACAAAGCTAATTAGGGGCAGAGCAAGCATTCAGATCCTGATCCTACCCAGATCAAAATCCTTTACCCACTATATGTTATTGCAGCCTAAAATGCAGACAGGATATTAAAAAACCCCAAAGAGCTAGAAACCCTTTCTTATACTCCTACAATTTTATTGAAACACAGCCATACAAATTTGTTTGCATATTACCTGTGGCTGCTTTCACACAACAATGGCACAGTTAAGTCATGGTGACAGGGACAGTGTCGCATGCAAAGCTGAAAATATTTACTGCCTGGCCCTTTCTAGAGTAAGTTTCCTGACTTCTGAACTATGATAGGGAAAATTGTCACAGTAGTAACTCACAAGTAATTTGACTAGGTAAGGTTCTTTTTAATCAGCAGCCACGTTCTTACATAGCTATCTTTAAGCTAGTTTCCCTAATGTTAGATTAAAAAGATTTTATTTTTTATTCTTTTAATAGAGGCAGGGTCTCACTATGTTGCACAGGCTGGTCTGGAACTCCTGGGCTCAAGCAGTCCTCCCACCTCAGATTCCCAAAGTGCTGGGATTACAGGCATGAGCCACCACACTCGGCCCTGATTAGAGATACCAGGCAGTCTTGCTAGACCTCTGTGACCCAGTTTATCATATTTGAACAAAAATTAGTCATCCTTATGTCTTCTTGAGTAGGGTCCTTCTGAATCTATTAACAGTGCCAATATCATGAGTGACAGACTTCTCATGGATCTCTTTCTTGATAAGGCTGGGAATTAGTAGTGTGTCCTAATCACCTCTGAGAGAAGGACAGAAATAATTACCTTAAAACTTGGAATGTTATCTGGGTTTTGGAGTGACGTGGGAAGTGTTTCTGCTGGGATTATCTCATTTGAATTAACGCCAGTCATGACATGCCCAGAAAATTCCTCTCGAAAGCAAAGGGAAACATGCCAAGAATGGCTGGCACAATTGTTTACACTTTCAGTATAATGTATATGCTGTCTATATACACATGTATCCACACATATGTACACATGCACACATATTTCCGGCACTCCAGCCTTCTCCCTGTTGAGATTTATTTTGTGATAACCCCTCTTTTGCTTCTAAGAGGAAGAGTTGGTCCTGTCCTCACTCTGTTCCTCTTCTCTTCCAGTCTGGGAATGATTACATTTGCCTTGGTCTTTTTCCTCTTGTGCTGAAATCCACACTGGTGATTTCAGAGTCGGCTGCATTCTGTCTTGCAAATCATTCTCCTCCCGACCAATTCCCCATCACCCTTCATTATCATCACTCTTGCTTCTCTTTAAAGTTTTTGTCTGGACAAATGTTCAAGTAGTGACTGGGATCGCCATGCGCTGCTGGAGTAATAACATCATAAAGAGAATTGAAGAGGTGCCCACCCACCCTGTAGGTGGTAACCGCTACAGCACGTGGTGGTGCCATGGGGGCAACTAAGTTATCCTGGCACATCTGTCACCCAGGCTGGAGTACGGTGGCACAATCTCAACTCACTGCAGCCTCAACCTCCAGGGTTCAAGCGATTTTCCTGCCTCAGCCTCCCAGATAGCTGGGATTATAGGCGTGCGTCATTACGCCCGGCTATTTTGTGTGTGTGTGTGTGTGTGTCTGTGTGTGTGTCTGTGTGTGTGTAACTGAGTCTTGCTCTGTCCACCAGGCTGGAGTGCAATGGCACAATCTCAGCTCACTGCAACCTCCGCCTCCCAGGTTCAAGCGATTCTTCAGCCTCAGTCTCCCAAGTAGCTGGGATTACAGGCGCCTGGCACCACGCTCGGCTAATTTTTGTATTTTTAATAGAGACGGAGTTTCACCGTGTTGGCCAGGATGGTCTTGAACTCCTGACCTCAAGTGATCCACCCGCCTCAGCCTCCCAAAGTTCTGGGATTACAGGCATGAGCCACCGCACCTGGCAATTTTTATATTTTTTAGTAGAGACAGGGTTTCACCATGTTGGCAGGCTGGTCACAAGAAATATTTCTTACCACAGGTGGTGTCTGATTAGAATTATAAAGGATGAGTAACGGTTATTCCCAAGAAAGAGAAGGGGAGAAAAGAGAAAAGGAGGAAGGTTAAGGAAGAAGAATAGCAAATGCTCTGGAGACCTGGGCAGCCATTTGGCCATGCGTTCTGGATAGCCTTTCCCAGGAGGTAATTCCTGCCTCAGCCTACTACCCACCATAGTTCTGCAGGACAGCATCCTGGGAGACGAATGAAGCCCAGCCATGTAACTGAGGAAGTGTCATCTATTGAATCACGGACCTCGGTGGAACCCCAACTCCTGTCTGTTTCTGTTTCTGCTTCTGGTAACAGCGCCTAACTCAGTATGAAACAGCGTCAGGTCTTTCCTCCACATGCCGGGGAGGGTTCGCTCACCCTGGGTGGTGCCAGTTACAGCTCCTCCGCAGAGCTCTCCTTATCTACATTTGATTTGAGGCATGATCTGCCAGTGTGCTGTTGAATCAAAGAACTACCTTCAGGACTTTCCTTATTTAGTGAAACTATTGCTGACAAACCAAAACTGCATCCAGACCTTCACCCACAGTTTATTCAAGCCAGGTAATATACTAAGTGCCTTGTGTAAGCAGTAGTCTCTTTCTTTTCAGAAATGGTTGGCTGTCACAAAAGGAGAGTTCAGATGTCCGCCTAGCACTTGCATAAATATCTTCCACTAAGATTCAGCATTAGCTGACTCTCTGCAGGATACAATGTAAATACTCAATAAGGCATGGTGGGGTCTTTCTAATTTACATATAAATAATATATTTTTTTCTTCCAAAGTTCACAAATTAAAACTATCTCTTTCCTGAATTAAGTAATAAACAAGAATTTTAATAAAACATTTTCTACATAAAATCCTTAGAAAAGTCTATGGCAGAGTTTGATGGCTGGAAGACTGAGCTGAGAGACAGTTTAACAGCTCATATGTCAGCGTTAGTATTTGTTGGTAGTGCTTATCTATTCTACATAATAAGGTTTTGTGTATTGATGCAGGCACTGCCTTTCACAGTAATATAACACGAGACCATGATTTTCAGCACATTTTGAAGTAAGTGTGACACTAAGACCCTCTGAAATGCGTCCACTTTGCCCCTTGCAATATTACAATGGGGACATTCTTTTTCTGAGACAGTCATTGAGACCAGCACTAACAGATTATGGCTTGATAGCTATTTATCACTTTGGATTGTTGTGAAAACCAGGCATCCCTAATCACCAACAACTTTAAAAAGCTAAAATATTATCAGAGAAGACAGTTTTACAGAAATATTCAAAATTATTTCATTAGCTTTCTAAACCTTTAAAAAAATCTGGCTTTCTATTCAAATATTTAGCTAAATAGTACATGATGCGGTCACACCTGATCAGTTTTCTAAACCACTTTGCTTTATGTATTTAATGTGGAAAGGACCTGGAGAACAGAAAGAATTTCATTGCTCTCACAAGGATTTGTCAAAACATCTTAGTTTTTACTCGTAGAAGATGTTGCAAAGAGAAGCTGGAACATAGTAAGAAAGAAGGTTGATCCCATTACATGTGATGCATTTGGAAATTGATTGAAGGGATCACATTTCGGATGCACCTCAGGGCAGAAGAGGCAGCCTCTTGAAAGTGACAGCCACATTTTGTGTGAGGGGAGGGGACTGGGTAGAAAGGACTCCTTGTCTGAGTAACAGCTTTCTGTCCTGTGTTTCATCATGCCTATCTTGGCACTTCTCTAGCCTAAACCTCATCATAATATGAGGTGTAATTATCTGCCCATTCATCTGCTTCTTGTGCTAGACTGCGAGCTCCTTGATACCAACCACACGTTATTTATATTGATTTTCCTAAATCCTAACCAAAGCAGATGCTCAATAAGCATTTTAATAGGAAGGAAGAGAGGCAGAATGGGAGAAGGGAGGGAGGGAGGAAGGAAGGAGAGAAAAAAATTCACTTATAATGTCTATAACGGTATTAAACAAAATAGAACGTGTATTTAGTTTGATGAGACTTTTTTTTCAAAACTAAGTATGATTTACTTAGGATCAAAACACAAGTTATAATAGAATAGCTACGATGGGCCTTATATAAAGAAAAGTGAGTATAATACATTTTTACAGGCTTTTAAGTATCTGTATTAAATATAAACTAAATGGATAAGATTTTTCATCTCCAAGAATTACCTGGGATATTCGATTTGCAAAGAAAAGTAAAAAGAGGGAAATGAGGTTGAGTGAATTATTCGAATAAATATATGCAGTCATTATAAACTTCCAAAGGACTTTAAAAGTGAGCAAAGAAATACTGCTAGAATAAAGTAGCTTTACTTATCACTTTCATGAATTATAAAAACAAAATATTTTAGTAAGTCTTACTGTTAAGTGATTGATTTAATTCTTTATACATGAAGTTCTTTCTAAACCTGGATAATGTAAATATGTTGGTTAATCATTATAGAACTCCAAGTCTTTCTCTTTGTTCCACGCCTTAAACAACAAAAGGATCGTAAATCCTTGAAGTTTCCTTGGAGTTAGCTTAGGCAAAGTCCAAAGTTTAAGAAGGTGTTCCATGAACCATAAACGTTGCCACCATTGAAGAGTCAAAGCATATCCTAACATTCTGGGGCAGTTCTCACCCAGCTTGCCTTCATCCTATTATCTTTAAGGATTCATATATATTTAGCATTTACCCATGCCCTATCCAGGGATTTAAACGTCTTTTCTTTTTCTTTTTTTTTTTTTTTTTTAAAGAATAGAGGTGGAGTTTTGCCACATTGCCCAGGCTGCTCTCAAATTCCTGGGCTCAAGTGATCCTCCTGCCTCGGCCTCCCATAGTGTTGGGATTACAGGTGTGAGACCCTGTGCCCAGCTTTAAACACTTTTTATTTTAGAATAGTTTCAGATTTATAGAAAAATCACAAGGATAGTGTAGAAAGGTGCCATATACCCTGTACTCAGGTCCCCCTATTACTAGCATCTTACATTAGTATAATATGTTTGTTATAATTAATGTAGCAATATTGAAATAATATTATTAACTAAAGTTTATAGTTTATTCAGATTTCCTTTATTTTTTACCTAATATTCTTCTTCTGGTTGAGAACACCACATTATACATATATACAGTGTACATATATAATATATGTATAGTAATACTGAATATAACATATATAAATATACCACATACATATATAATTTTTATATCATATATACATATATGAATATTATCTACATATAGTATATTGTTATATTTTATAATATATATGTGTGTGTGTATATATATATATATGTAGAGAGAGAGAGAGAGAGACGGGAGTCTCACTATGTTTCCCAGGCTGGTCTTGAACTCCTGGGCTCAAGCGACCCTCTTGCCTCAGCCTCCCAAAGTACTGGGATTACAGGCATGAGCCACCACACCTGGCCAGGATATCACATTATATTTAACGGTCAAGTGTTCGTAGGTTCCTCCTTGTGGCTGTAACACTTACTCAGACTTTCCTTATTTTGGATAACTTTGAAGAATGGTCAGGTATTTTGTATGATGTCTCCCAGTTGGGATTTGACTGATGTTTTTCTCATGGTTACACTGGGGTTGTGGGTTTTTAGGAGGAAGACGTCAGACAAAGTACATCTCTCAGCACATCATATCAAGAGTATGCCAGCCTGAGAAATAGAGCGAGACCTTGTCTCTACAAACAATTTTTAAATAAATTAGCTGGGAGGGGTGGCACACCTGTAGTCCCAGCTACTGGGGAGGCTGGGGTGGGAGGATCACTTGAGCCCAGGAGGTTGAGACTACAGTGAGCTATGATTATGCCACTGCACTCCAGCCTGGGCAATAGAGTGAGACCCTGTCTCTTACCAAAAACAAACAAACAAACAAACAAATAAATAAATGTACATACCATCAATATGAGTTACCACTGTTGATGTTAAACTTGATCTCCTGGCTGAGGTAGCATTTGTCAGCTTTTTCCAGGTAAGGTTACTTTTTCCTTCCCTTTCCATATTGTATAGTTTTGAAGGAAATCATTAAGTACAAGCAACACTTAAGAAGTGAGGCGTTACACTCTACCTTGAGAGAACAGTACATAAATTAGATGGAATTTTTCTGCACGGGAAATTTGTCCCTTTTCCTCATTTGTTTATTTATTCAATCATTTCTATTGGCATAGACTTATGAATACTTATTTTACACTTTAGGTTATAATCCAGTTCTGCTTTACTTTATTTCATGGCTCCAATTTTTCGAGTTTTGGCCATTAAGAGCTCCTTCAGTTGGCTCCTTCGTGTCTTTGACATACTTCTATTATTGTGGGATTCTGTGGTTCTTTTTTTAAAGCACTTTCTTACTTTCTGGCACTATAAGAAACTCCAGGCTGATCTTGAGTATTTCTAGCCGCAGTCCTAGAATCAGTCAATTTCTCCAAGTAGTCCTGTGTTTTTTTTTTTATTGGGGAATGGTATTAGAAACCAATATCCACTTGCTAGATATGTGTGATAATTGTTTCTTCTAGTCCTTCTTAGCTGATGGAGCAAGGAAACATATCTAAAAATATTTCCATACATACATATACATTTGTATCTATATTAAATGAATCTTCATACAATGTTTCCAATTGAAATCCATTAAAAGAGCTGTCCCCAAATTTTGGCACCAGGGATCCATTTCATGGAAGACAATTTTTCCACGAATGGGGTGGGGGGATTCGGGGATGCTTTCAGGATGATTCATGACATCTATTGAGCACTTTATTTCTATTATTATTACATTACAATATGTAATGAAGTAATCATACAACTCACTGTAATGTAGAATCAGTGGAAGCCCTGAGCTTGTTTTCTTACAACTAGATGGTCCCATCTACAGGTGATGGGAAACAGTGACACATCATCAGGCTTTTTTTTTTTTTTTTTTTTCTGGGACAGAGTCTCACTCTGTTGCCCAGGCTGGAGTGCAGTGGTGCATCCTTGGCTCACTGCAACCTCCGCCTCCCAGATTCAAGTGATTCTTCTGCCTCAGCCTCCTGAGTAGCTGGGATTTCAGGCACCCGCCACCATGCCTGGCTCATTTTTGTATTTTTATTAAAGACAGGTTTTCACCATGCTGGCCAGGCTGGTCTCAAACTCCTAACCTCGGGTGATCCCCCGCCCTGGCCTCCCACAGTGCTGGGATTACAGGTGTGAGCCGCTGCACCTGGCCCAGGCATTAGAGTCTCATAAGGAGTGTGCAACCTAGACCCCTTGCATGTGCGGTTCGCAAAAGGCTTCATGCTCCTATGAGAATCTAATGCTACCGCTGATGTGACAGGAGGTGGAGCTCAGGCAGTAATGCGAAAGATGGGGTGTGGCTGTACAGATCAAGCCTCCCATGCTCACCTGCTGCTGGCCTCCTGATGTACGGCCTGGTTCTTAACAGGTCAAGGGACTTTGTGACCCAGCAGTTGGGAACCCCTGCATTAACACATGGATTCTTCTAGCCTTCTCTCTTTGCTAAACTCTCATTCAGGAATGATAAATCTAACTCCCACCATCTGTCATCCATTTACTTAAATTGTTCATTTCCAGAATACATATACAGCAGTATTTGAATTATTAACTCATATCCCACAGGAAACTACTTTATCAACCACAGTGCAATGCTTAGGTGCAGCTTCTGTTGCCTTTAGTCTCACAGACTCCACTCATTTCCAAAGTTACTAAGGTTGGCACCTTTCCCCACAGCCTCCTTCACTGAGGTTGTTTCATACAGTACAGTTAGATCATAATATGGTTAAATCGCAACACAGTGGGATTGCAATACAGTGAGATTTGTTTTGTTACTTTCTGCATTCCATCTTGAAGTTCCTCAACCTCCTGATTTTTAAAAATCTGGATACACTAAGGCTCACTCTTTGTGCAGATTTGTTTTAACAGAAAAAAATATTTTAAATTACTTGACATCCAGTAAAACTGATTAGCTAGGGGGATTCATTAATTCAACAAATATTTCCCAAGGGCCTTACCTTGTGTTAGGTTCTGTACCACTGTCACTCTGGGGGACCTTATCTTATAGTTTCTTGTCCCCGGTACATCTTTGCTTAATCAGGACAGGACATGACAGTTTAAAAATCACCAAATAAGGAAACTACATTGTTATATTTATGGCCACATCTCCGGAATTCTAGAATTCCTTAGATCACTGACTGTGCCTCCGTCAGTGGCTCCAGAATCTGTGAAAATAATCCATTTGTAGAATTGCATTTACGTAAGGTTAGAATTGTTTTTCTCCTTCTGGTCTTTTGTTCCTAGTAAAAAAAAGCAATTTAAACTGCAGGGGAGAATAATAACTACTAAAGTCAACACTAGCTTTTGTCTAATACAAAAGCCATCAGTACAACTTAAATTATAACCCCCTTTGTCAATCTGGGATTGCTGAAAACAACAATTAAGCCAATCTACACTTGCAAGTGATCTACGATATTATCTTTTTTTAAATGGGCTTTATTTGTTATGCCAACCACATTATCTAAACAGCTAATACAATTGCTCATGTAGAATTATGCCAATAAAGGAAGGAAAGATAGTTGCTGTTTGTGCCTGTTAATCACGGGGAGGTGAGGGAGCAGGAATGGGCTTGCTGGCATTAGCAAATCAACCAATAGATTATCTTCCTTAAGAATATTAATGCTTTGTAAATCTTTCCACGTTCCCTTTGCCTAACTCCCAGGATGGCCACGCACCATATAGTGCTGTAAATCTCTTTTTTTTTTCTTAAGACAGAGTTTCACTCTTGCTGCCCAAGCTGGAGTGCAATGGTGCAGTTTCGGCTCACTGCAACCTCTCACTCCTGGGTTCAAGCGATTTTCCCGCCTCAGCCTTCCGAGTAGCTGGGATTACAGACCTGCACCACCACGCCTAGCTAATTTTGTATTTTTAGTAGACATGGGGTTTCACCATGTTGTCCAGGCTGGTCTTGAACTCCTGACCTCAGGTGATCCACCTGCCTCAGCCTCCCAAAGAGCTGGGATTACAGGCATAAGCCACTGCACCTGGCTGTAATGTACTCTTAAATGGGGGAATATCCATTACTACAACTGCCACAGCAGGTGTATATGATCGAGACAAGGTAGGAGCTGTACTCTGGAATCGTATGTTTGAGTTGAGAAGTTGAACAAAGATTTACTTAAAATCTTAACATTTATGTAATATAACAGGGTGCTCAACTGACACTGGACTGTATCTTTTGATGTGTAAAACACTGCCACACTAGGGGATGTAAACAGTATTTTGGTGGTTGAGCCTCCCTCTGTGGTAGCAGGGACTGTTTGGCAGGACCTTTTGGAAGACAAATCATAAGGCAAACAACTGCCCCTTGTTCTAGGGAAACTTGGAACACAGGAAAGGAAACCAAGGGCAGATGCTTCACTCTGAATCTGCAGAGATAGAAAAAGGTTTTCCCCAAATCTTTGCAGATTATTATTTTTGTTCGTGAGAGGTAATGTGTACTTTGTTGTCCAAAGAGTTGTTTTGGAAAAATTGGGAGCAATCAGCAGCTTAGTCGGGAAGGACAAGCTTCCCTGAACATCTGTTCCCTCCAGGCTGGAGGAACGAAGTGAGAGCGAATGGATGGACCAAGCTCACGCAGCTTGCACTGCTGCCATTGCCCACGTGAGTGGTTATCACAGGTGAAATATACCAGGCATTGGGACATTCTCATGACTGCTGTGATTGTCATGCTTGAGCTCTGAGGGTCAGATTGTACCTGGTTGGGAGAAGGACATCAAAAGAGAAGGAACAATGATCCGTTAATCCAGGAGGAGAGGAGTTGGTCCAGGGGTTTTGGAGCAGGAAGAGCAGGCTCTTTTTCCTTTTTTGGAGACTGAACAGGGCTTGGGCTCTGAAGTGCTGGGGATCACTGGGGGACCTTGTGTTGGGGGACATCTATGGAAACTAGGCCAGGGTGCAGAGGTTGGGTCTGAGCCTGAAACTCTAAGAGCATCCAATTCTAAAAGCAGTTGGGAATTACGTTAGTTTATGACCAAGTCTTCTGTAAAATCCTACTGCGAGCCTGAGCAAAGATGTACTATAGATTACACACCGATGTACTAAGGGAAGCTGAGGAGACTGTATCCCTACTGGAGGCTGGGAAGGGATGCTTGTGATGACAGAGACGCATGGCCTCAAAGAGCAGCACTGTTATAAGGGGCAGCAAAGGCTGCAGTCCGAGAAGTAAAAAATAAGCAAACCCCCAAACTTGTCCCTGAGAACATATATTGTAGCACCTTGAGAAACCTCAGAATAGCTGGAAGGCAATGGATGGGGACGCATTGTGGCCCACATTCTAGTAACTACTCCAAGAAAGGCTCATGCATTAATGTCTTTGGAGTGCAAAGACAGTATGATTTCAGTTGTAGGCCACAGTTCGGAAATGCCAGGGACACAGGGGCTACACTTAGGTTTTGCCTTCTCCATAACACATTTTTATAAATTTCCCACCATCAAAGGCACGATATTGCACATCAGAAAAAATTCAGTACCTACTTGGAAAAAAATAGCATTTAAAAATAGAATACTAGGCTGAGCGTGGTGGCTTACGCCTGTAATCCCAGCACTCTGAGAGGCTAAGGTGGGTGGATCACTCGAGGTCAGGAATTCGAGACCAGGCTCGCCAACATGGTGAAATCCCATCTCTACTAAAAATACAAAAATGAGCCAGGCTTGGCGGTTGGCGCCTATAGTCCGAGCTACTCGGGAGGCTGAGCCATGAGAATCACTTGAAGCCGGGAGGTGGAGGATGCAGTGAGCCAAAATCACACCACTGCATTTCAGCCTGGTCAACAGAATGAATCTCCATCTCAGACAAACAAACAAACAAACAAAAACAAGAACAAAACAAAACTATTTCAAACATTTTAAGCTAATGGCAGCCCATAAGCCCACATCTCCCTTTTGACCTGTTCCCATAGGCCCTGGAGTCTGTGCCCTCCCAGGCACACATACCCTGTTCTCTCTCAAGCATCCTCAGTGCAGGTGGGGGACTTATGTTCTTATAATCCTAAAACCTTTGATTATAACCCACACTAAAATAACAAAGGTAATCAAATGTGTGGGTGGAAGCTTGCCAGACATTTGTAGAGTTCCATACCGTTCATAAAGTGCTTAAAAATGCGTAATTTCGTTTGAATAACACTTGCTGTTGTAGCTACATAGATTTTTCTCTTTTTTCTTTCTCTTTTTTAAAAAGCAAAGGTACATACAACAGCTCATTTAAAAAGACTAGACAGACCCTAGCTCCAACTAGTTCTCTAGATTGAGCACGCGGGAGAACTATGTTCCATTTCCTTTTTTGGTATAGCAGGCCTTGATCTCCAAACAAACACATGAAGTAAGTGTCTAAACTCTGGGTGGAAGTAATCTAATCATTGACATTCAAAACAGTCTGCTACTTGACACACTTAAACAATAAATGCCCAGCTGACTAAAATTCTTTTTTTTTTGAGATGGAGTCTGGCTCTGTCCGCCAGGCTGGAGTGCAGTGGCGCCATCTAGGCGCATTGCAAGCTCCGCCTCCCGGGTTCCCGCCATTCTCCTGCCTCAGCCTCCCAAGTAGCTGGGACTACAGGCACCCGCTACCACGCCCGGCTAATTTTTTGTATTTTCAGTAGAGACAAGGTTTCACCGTGTTAGCCAGGATGGTTTCCATCTCCTGACCTCGTGATCCGCCTGCCTCGGCCTCCCAAAGTGCTAAGATTACAGGAGTGAGCCGCCGCACCCGGCCTCCAGCTGACTAAAATTCTATTGCTACAAAGAATTATTTCTTTAAGGAGCCCACACAAATCTATGCAGGTGTTTTTGGAAGAGTATAACCTGTCTGCGACTTTTTTCTGCATCTCTAAGAGTGTTCAGCTCAGAGACTGGCACAAAGGAATGATGACTGTGCTTTTGTGGGAGGAGGAGAGATAAGGTAATTGCCACCGAGGGAGCACCTGCTCTGACCCTGGTGGCTGTCAAGAAGCGATAGATTGAATCCCTTTAACTCATGTGGCAAATAGATTATTCTCATTTCACAGATGAAGAAACTGAGGCTCAGAGAGGTTAACTGGTTTAATTTCATACAGCATGAGAGTGGGAAGGTGAGATCTGAACCCAAGTTCCTCAGATTTTAATTATATAATATCTTGCTGTTTACTCTTTCTCTCTCTCTCTCTTTTTTTTTTTTTTGGTTGTTGTTGTGGAAACAGGGTCTTGCTCCATCACTCAAGCTAGAATGCAGCAGCACGATCGTGGCTCACTGCAACCTCCACCTCCCGGGCTCAAGAGATCCTCCCAGCTCACATCCTGAGTAGCTGGGACTACAGGCACACACCATCATGCCTGGCTAATATTTGTATTTTTTGTAGAGATGGAGTTTCCCCATGTTGGCCAGGCTGGTCTCAAACTCCTGGACTCAAGCAATTCACCCATCTGTGTCTTCCAAAGTGCTACAATTACAGGCATGAGACATCACGCTTGGCCTACTCTTTTTTTTTTTTTTTTTTTAACAATCAGTTTGACTTCTGAAATGTTCATATTAATCCTGATTCTGCTAAAAATTGTATTTCTAGAGAAACTCACATTGGCACTTCAAAATGGATATTTGTGTAACTTTTACCAGAAGAAAACAAAGCTTCAGAACACCACTGAATGTCACAGTGAATTTGTATGGCTGGAGAGCTGCCTGGGAATTAAGGCTCAGATCCCAGGTTAACTATGGAATAAAAATACTATTTCTGATAAGACAGTCTCTCACTTTGGTTCATTTTCTTCCACTCTTTTAAAACAAAAATGACTCTTTTTCTGTGTGTTTGCTTCTGAGATAATATGAAACTTCAGGAAGTCCTGTTTGCTTCAGTGGAGCCAACTGGGACAAAGTTGGTATAAAAATCTGAAGAATCAGCCCCGTAAGGAACAATTTCACAACCACAATCATAGCCAGCAGAAACACCATTAACACCATCACCATCAATACCACCACAGCCATCATCACCATTACCACTATCATCAATATCACCAACATCATCGGTATCGTCATTGTCATCATTATCATCATCATCAGCAGACTTTCCTAGGATAGGACAGATGTGGTAGTTTTCTCTTCCTCATGTGAATTTATGATTTTCCTATCATAAATTATCCCCCACAAGTTATCCCCCACAATTACCCATGCCTGTTCAAACTTCACATATTTTAACCATGACTTTGACAGGATACAGACTTTGTGTAAGTGAAAACAAGTATTCAAGCTGCATGCATGGCAGAGGTCATTTACAAACTTCTCTCTTTGATCAGTCAAATTCTTCTCATTGTTTATATAATAGTGGTCAGCCTTCAAAAGTGTCTTTGAAGTAAGTTTGAATATATGCTTTGCCTGACTCACCCACCAACCCAAAACACACACACACACACACACACACACGCATACACACACGCCTGTATAACAAATTGCTTATATACTGACGTTCTGTAAGTACAAATGTCCTCCCATGGCCTGTCTCTCAAGGCCCCAGATTTATACACTGTGTCACTACTAAACTGGGGATCAGATGTTGCTCTCTAAGTACAGGTGATTCTTTTATATTTTTTTGAGACAGAGTCTCACTCTTGTCACCCAGGCTGGAGTGCAGCGGCAAGATCTGGGCTCACTGCAACCTCCACCTCCCGGGTTCAAGCGATTCTCCTGCCTCAGCCTCTAGAGTAGCTGGGACTACAGGCACCCGCCACCACGCCCATCTAATTTTTGTATTTTTAGTAGAGAATGGGTTTCACCATGTTGGCCACGTTGGTCTCAAACTCCTGACCTCAGGTGATCTGCCCATTTCAGCCTCCCAAAGTGCTGCGATTACAGACACAAGCCACCATGCCCAGCTAAGTATATGTGATTCTAATCTACAGTGACATATGACATAAGAACAATATTTGTTTGTTTATTTATTTATTTATTTATTTAAGACAGAGTCTTGCTCTGTTGCTCAGGCTGGAGGTCAGTGGCACGATCTCAGCTCACTGCAAGCTCTGCCTCCGGGGTTCATGCCATTCTCCTGCCTCAGCCTCCTGAGTAGCTAGGACTACAGGCGCCCGTCACCATGCCCGGCTAATTTTTTGTATTTTTAGTAGAGACGGGGTTTCACCGTGTAAGCCAGGATGGTGTCGATCTCCTGAGCTCGTGATCCACCCGCTTCGGCCTACCAAACTGCTGGCATTACAGGCGTGAGCCACCGCGCCAGGCCTGAACAATCTTTATGTTTAAAAACTGTAACTCACAGATACGAGTATTAAGATTAATTTTTTTAAATTAATTTTTAATTAATTTTTTAAATTAATCTATTGGATTTTGAGCACACAAACAGCTATTGCTCATTTCAGAACATCAATACAAAAAGTCCTTAAGAATCTGTCTGAAGGCTGGGCACGAGACCATCCTGGCTAACACGGTGAAACCACGTCTCTACTAAAAATACAAAAAAAAAAAAAAATTAGCCTGGCGTGGTGGCAGGCACCTGTAGTCCAGCTACTAGGGAGGCTGAGGCAGGAGAATGGCGTGAACCCAGGAGGCAGACCTCGCAGTGAGCGGAGATCACGCCACTGCACTCCAGCCTGGGCAACAGAGTGAGACTCCGTCTCAAAAAAAAAAAACAAAAATCTGTCTGAAATTACCCCTCAAAGTCTGTGACATCTCTTACTTTGTGGTGGCAAATCCCTATTCAAATTTCTGAAAACGGCCTTATTCAGAGGCAGGGTATTGAGCAAAGTGAAAAATCAGGCTGAGAGTTAAACCTTTTTTGATCAAAAACATGCTTTGGCTAAAATGCAATACTGTGATTCTTAGTGGGTAAGTAAAAATCCTGGTGATGGTATATTGGTGGTGTGTTTTTAAAAATGTTTTTGCAATTGAAAAATAGAAAAAAGTCTTGCTTTTATTAGATAAACAACAGATATGAATTTCAACTTTAAAACTAAGCCTTTGCACTTTGGGAGGCAGAGGTGGGCGGATCATGAGGTCAGGAGTTAGAAACCATTCTGGCCAATATGGTGAAACCCCATCTCTACTAAAAAATATGAAAATTAGCTGGGCATGCTGGTGTGCCCTGTAGTCCCAGCTACTCTGGAGGCTGAGGCAGGAGAATCGCTTGAACCAGGGAGGGGGAGGTTGCAGTGCACCATTGCACTCCAGCCTGGGTGACAGAGTGAGATTCTGTCTCAAAAAAAAAAAAAAAAAAATCTAAGCCTTCTTAGATGATATAAGTGATATGAGGTTTGGGATAGGGAGTAGCTGAGTGTCTTTTTTTTTTTTAATATTTCAAAAAGATATACGAGCTTTAAAAATGTTAAAGTATATTTATTGTAATAAGACTGCTTTTCTGGGGTGGCTCCTAACTCAATTTTAAATGCAATTCAAAAATAATTCTCCAGAAATATTTTGAGAAATAGCAGTTGCATTGAGCTATAGGCATAACCTTGTAGGGTGACTATTTTGAAAATTAATGCTCACTTTAATCTTAACATTCTATTATATTCACTTAAAAATTAGGTTAATACTTGATAATCATATCTTTCCCATCCGGCTATTTCCCATAAAGTTGGAGGGCTTTGCAAATTTTAGACTGAAATTTTCTACTATCCTTATGAAAAAAGAGCAAGTTACATATGATGGTTAATAGTGAGTGTCAACTTGATTGGATTGAAGGATACAAAGTATCGATCCTGGGTGTGTCTGTGAGGGTGTTACCAAAGGAGATTAACATTTAAATCAGTGGGTTGGCAAAGGCAGACCCACCCTTAATCTGGGTGGGCACAATCTAATCAGCTGCCAACTTGGCTAGAATATAAGCAGGCAGAAACTGTGAAAAGAGAGACGGGCCTTACCTCCCAGCCTACATCTTTCTCCCATACTGGATGCTCCCCGCCCTGGAACATCCGACTCCACCTTCTTCAGTTTTGGAACTTGGACTGGCTCTCCTTGCTCCTCAGCTTGCAGATGGCCTATTGTGGGACCTTGTGATCATGTGAGTTAATACTTGATAAGCTCCCATATATATATATATATTCTATATATATTCCATTAGTTCCGTCCCTCTAGAGAACACTGACTAATACATTACATAATGTCTTTTTAGTGGGTTCTCAGGTTCTCTGAAATTTCAGATTCTAGAGAAATACCAATACCAATACTACAGTTTAGTTGTTGCTGTTTAAGCCAATGCATAGTTCTAGATGTTATGTTCACAAAACCACCATGATGCGACCTCTGTCAACATATCTAAGTATCCTCATGATGTCTTCTGAAAACACCAGGTTATTCCTGCCCTAAGGGAATCACCTGGCATTACCAACCACCATAAAAACAAAACAAAACAAAATGTGATAGAATCTGGACAAGCAAAACCATATACACTGGTTCCTACTCTGTGGTATCTCCAGCATCTAATCTTAGAGACGGGATGGCCACTCAAGTGTGATGAGTTCCTACACCCAAGACGCCAACAAATGCATTTCCTACCCTGCACAACTTCCCTATTCGGGACCTAGAGGTTTTGCCAATGTTCAATTTCTTGGACAAGAAAATAGCAAGTCAAATGTTGGGGCACTTGTGACCAGCGTCTCTGAAATGTAAGACTCTTTGTTTCATCACTGTCGGGCAGTTTTGCATGGCCCCGGGCAGCTGTGCATTCATGGAAATCCACTGAAGACAAATGTCTGGAAGGAATTCTCTGATTGGGCCTCAGACATGATTCAGCTATTTTAAGGGTTTCAGCTGGTGCCCTGACCAGCGCCACATGACCTAGAAAGTGCCCCACTTCCTTCGGTTGATATAATTTGGGAAATCAGTGTCAGATGGAATTTTAGTCTCTGCACATATCACTAATGCTGCTTTAAAATAAACAAGTTCTTAGAATTCTTTATACTGCCTGATAAAATCTAGTTGTGTCCTCTGATTTGGGAGCATAGGAAATTATTGGAAATTCAAGTAAAGTGGGTTGAGACTATTGGGCCTCCATCACTTTATTGCTAAATCAAAGAGTCAGCCTAACTTTGGATGCCCTTGCGTGGCAGTTTTCACTTTGGGCTCTACAGAGACCACCACGGAGATGACAATACAGGCCTTGGGACTCACAGCCTTTTTTATTTTTTCTGAGATAGAGTCTTGCTCTGTCACCCAGGCTGGGGTACAGTGGCGCGATCTTGCTTCACTGCAACGTCTATCTCCCAGGTTCAAGCATTTCTCCTGTCTCAGCCTCTTAAGAAGCTGGGACCACAGATGCACACCACCACACGCAGCTAATTTTTGTATTTTCAGTAGACACGGGGTTTCACCATATGGGTCAGGCTGGTCTTGAACTCCTGACCTCAGGTGATCCAGCTGTCTTGGTCTCCCAAAGTGCTGGGATTACAGGCATGAATGCCTGGCCAGCATCACAGTCTCCACAACCCCTGGGGTGCATGTTAAAATTTAGACTCTCAGGTTCCACTCAGACTTTCTAATCAGATTCTCCAGGGGTTAGACCCAATAACTTGCATCTTTTATGGAATCCCAGGGGATCCTTGCACATGCTAAAGTTTGGGAACCACTGCTGATTAAGAGGTCATAGAGCTAGAAATTGGAAATTGGGGTTCTCAGATGCCCCATCCCATTCCACGTTTATCTATTTTATATTTCAGATTCCTCCCTATGCTTTCATTTGCAGAAATGCTTTTGTGGCAAGAAAAGCAAAAGAAACAAATATTCCAGCATACATATTTACATACAGTCTCATGCTTATCTTCAATGGCTATTTCTTTCTGTTTAGAATACAAATGAAGGCATAAGGGAGTGATTTTGTCCAGATAACTTCAGTACATAGAAAGCTACTTACTTCATCTACCACTAAGATGCAGTTTAGCATCTCCAGCTGCAACTGATCTGTACAACTCAGGGATCCCTGAAAACCCCAGTACATGTTGGTTTGGTTATCTAGGATTAATGCTTTACCCCCAGTTCCACACCCAAGAATCTACCCCCAGCTAATACTCAAATCTGGCCTTTAGCCCAACAGATCCCAATTTCAGATAAAATTTAGGAAGGTGACATATACAAACATGATCATGCAGTGCATTCCATATGCACACTTTTAGGTCACACAGAATGAAGACATTAAGAACATGTTAATATGGTGGCTTGTAAGACAAGTTTATATCATTTTCTGCTTTTCTAAATGCCTAAAGGCTTCCCCGTTGTGCCAAATTTAGCAAGCAATCTAGAAGATCCAAGAAACCTGTACACTTTCCAATTTAAAGCCAAACAAAACTCATATTGCATTCCATTGCATATCCTGTTATAAAAATCTCAATATGATTCAGATAAAATTAGTAGCTTATACAATTTCAAATCCATAAAATATGGCACATAGTAACTAATATATGTTAATTATTTATTTAGCACCTACTATATATTATACAAAGCTCTTTTTTGTATTGATCTAGAAATCCTTCCGATATTCAAAGCTTTATACCATGTTTTATGAGAATGAGAAAGGAAATAATGTAATGGAGTCAGGCCCTCAAGAAATGTACAATAAAACAGGGTGCAGAGGAGAGAAGGACTAATGCTTATACTAGGCATCCCAACAAATGTAAGAATTAGAGCTTGGTAATCATATGAGAGGAGGAAAGTGAGAGTGCTTCTTTCAGCTGCTTTTCTTCCACAAAGGTACACTGTTTAAAGATGGAACGTTTTGTCATGGGTTCCTTTATGAATTTATATTTCTGTATGTGTATGTGTGCATGTGTATCTTTCTCTGGGTGTTGATTTCTGTGTGTTTATCTCCTACTTTTTGCTGTTGTTGTTTATTTGATTAGTTTTTAAAAGAAATCTTTCTTACGAATACATATGCATTAGGAAATTCAAAAGTCAACCCACAAACAATTACTGCTGTCAGTTTCTTATGTATCTTTAAGAGATATTCTATGAAAATACAAGCATCTACGTATGTACACAGTTTTTTTGTCCCTTCTACTAATTTTTTTTCCACTAAAATTAGTCGCACACGATACGCACCATTCTGAACTTTGCTTTTATTTTGGAGACTCTTTCAAAGAAATACATACGTACCTACCGCATTTTTCTTTTAATTTTTTTGAAACAGAGTCTCACTCTTGATGCCCAGCCAGGGGAGCAGTGGTGCAATCTTGGCTCACTGCAACATCTGCCTCCCAGGTTCAAGCGATTCTTCTGCCTCAGCCTCCAAAGTAGCTGGGATTACAGGTGCCTGCCACCACGCCCAGCTAACTTTTTTGTATTTTTAGTAGAGACAGGGTTTTGCCACATTGGGCAGGCTGGTCTCAAACTCCTGACCTCAGGTGATCCACCTGCCTTGGCCTCCCAAAGTGCTGGGATTACAGGCATGAGCCACCACACCCGGCCTCTACTGCATCTTTAAGGGCTGCATATCATTCTACTGTCATAACATACATATGTTAACTAATTTTCTATTAATAGTCATTTATAATGTTTTAGGTTTGTTGCTATTCTTGCAAGCTCTTAGAAGTAGAATTGTTGAATATGTGCATTGTATTCCATTAGTGGTTACCCTGGCAATTTTTAATATGAATCCAAATGATTTCTAAAACTAACCAATATATTTACTGTTCTCGCAAAGAACTCAATCTATAAACGTTTAACTCCAAACACCTCTTTCTTACTTCCATGTCATTGTGTAGTTTATATTTTTTGCTTATCTCTGAAAGAAGATACTATTGTCTTCCACATTAAAATGTGTTTATGCATACCCACAATTTTATGAATTTCTTTACTCACCATTTTTTCTTTCATCCCAGATCTTATATCTGAGATTTGTTTCTTTCTGTATGAAATGCTTATTTAGAAATTCTTATAGCAAAGGTCTGTTTGATGAAAACATTATAAACATTATTAGTTTTTATGTATCTTAAAATGTCTTTATTCTACCTTCAAATAATAGATTTGTTGGTGTAAAATTCTAGGTTTTGAGCATTTTTTTCCCCTCAGCTTAGTGAAAGTATTGTTCCACCGTCTTCTGACTTCCATTGTTGCTGTAAAGAAGTCAGTTGCCAGTCTAATTGTTACCCTTTTGTAGCTGACACTTCTTTCTGGCTGCTTTTAGATAAATCTTCTCATTATTTTCCTTCTGCAATTTGATTATGATGTGTATAGCTGTAGATTCTTAAAGACTTAATATTCTTTGAATGCGTTTTAAATATAATAATTGGAATTTTCAACAGTAACAGAAAATTCTTAGTCTTTTCTTTTTTTTTTTTTGAGACCAGGTCTCAACTCACTGCAACCTCCACTTCCCGGGGTCAAGTGATTCTCCCTCCTCAGCCTCCTGAGTAGCTGGGACTACAGGCGTGTACTACCTCACCTGGCTAATTTTTGTATTATTTGTAGAGATGGGATTTTGCCACATTGCCCAGGCTGGTCTCACACACCTGAGCTCAAAGTAATCCACGCACTTCAGCCTCCCAAAGTACTGGGATTAAAGATATGAGCCACCATGCCTGGCTGAAAATCCTTAGCCATTTTCAATTTGAATATTGCTACTTCCCCATTCTTTCTATTATGTTCTGTAATTCTGATTGTGATTTTGTGATTCTTAAACTCACTCCATACTATAAAATTTTTAATATCTTCTTAAAATTTTTAATGTAATTTTCTCTTTGTGCTGCATTCTGGTTAATTCCTGAAGAGCTATTTTCCATTTCACTAACCTAGACTTCAGCTGTATTTGTTATGTAATTTGAATATTGAGTTTTAAATTGAATTTACTTTATTTTTGTTTTCAAACATTCTTTTTAGATCTTTTATATTGATTTTATAATCTTTCACTCATGATGCCTTGCGTTTATATATTTGTTATAATTTTGACTGTAGATACATGTTCCTTGGTGCTTTACCTTTAGTAATTTTTGAAGTCATGTTTGAAGGTAAGCTCCTTCAGAGAGAATATGCATTTACTTCTACCTGGCACCAGGAGGGCACTCCCTTCAAAGGGAAACTTTAAAATCAATTCTAGGTTTGAAGTATTGGTGCTAAAAAAAATTCCTATGGAAACTGGATTATGGTTGTGAGTTCTCAGTAAAGGAAACTAGCTCCAAGATTGAAAAAAGATGTACTTCTTAACAGTTCCTTCTGTGGGTTCTTAGCTTTCTCACATGTTCCTAGATTGCTCGTGGGTTTTTCCTTACAGACTCTCCTCTTTGGTTGGACTCAAGGATTTGTCTTATGTCTCTCACACTTTGCACAGTTGTCAAAACTGGAACTCAAATAAATGACATTTTAAAAGATTTTCCCAGTACAAAAGGTGGATTCAGTGCTTAGTTGCCTGTAAGTATTTCTTCTTTTAACTAACTCATACTCTGGCCAGGCACAGTGGTTCATGCCTATAATTCCAGCCCTTTGGGAGGCAGATGTGCACAGATTACTTCAGGTCAGGGGTTCCAGGCCAGCTTGGCCAACATGGTGAAACTCTGTCTCTGCTAAAAATACAAAAACTAGCCAGGCAAGGTGGCACATGCCTTGAGTCTCAGCTACTCGGGAGGCTGAGGCAGGAGAATCACTTCAACTCAGGAGGCGGAGGTTGCAGTGAGCTGAGATAGCACCACTGCACTCCGGCCTGGGTGACAGAGTGAGACTTTGTCTCAAAACAAACAAACAAACCAACACTCAACTAAATCATACTCTCCAATGATTTTTCTTCTTTTGTATGTTCATAAATGCTTTAGAGAGAGGTTTATTTATTTAAAAATAAGTAAATGAAACTGGTATTTATTTTTGTTGTTTTCAGTGGAACAGCAGATGAGGCTATCTCTTCAGCACTATGTCAAGAAACAGCAGCCCAGAAAATTCTTAAGAGCTGAACTTCAGTTTCTAATTACTTCTCACAGCCACTTCAATTTTTGCCTCTCTGAGGCATATGCTGAAATCAATTATGACATGGGAAGAGTTACACCATGGCACAGTGAGGAAGCTGGCACATTTCTGAAACTCCATAAACTCATCAGATTATTTTTACTTTAAATGCTATAAACCGGAAGTATTTCTTTACTACACACACACACACACACACACACACACACACACGTACACATTTCATACTTTTGCATCAAAGCTGGTCATAAAATTGGTACCAGAAAACAAATTTAGTAGTTTACAGAGTTTTGAGTAGAGGAATAATTTGTGTTTATAAAGATGACACTAAAGATATAATAAGGTAAGTTTTTTTTAAGTCTTTTACAAATTCACCTTTATACATGTCAGGTGTTAAGGGACATGTCATGATTAAGGCAGTGACAGTCAGTTTTAAATATTTTGGAGGATTTCGCTCTGATGTTTATTGTCTTGATGAAACACTAGCCCTATGTTCCAAAGCAGGATTGTTAAACCCCAAGGTGGAGTGGACAGTCTATTAAGGAAGAGAATAAAATATTTGAGCTCTATTTATAATGATTTCATTATACTCATCAGTTGTAAACTCATCAGTTTACAATTTATTTCAGCGGAATTTTATAACGTATGGAATGTGCTTGTACAATTTTATATGCATCTACTTTATATAGTTATAAATACGCTCATAACAGGTAACATGTCCAGAATAGTTACTGATGGATGTGTAACCACAAAGGCTCAGAGATCAGTGTAGGAAACCAGGTAGCCTTTTCCATAGGTATAATATAGGAATTCATGAACACATTTAAGATACTAAAACTTGATAGCAGGAATAGATCACAAGAAAAAAAAATCATCGAAGAAACTGATGAAGAGAATGCTGACAGGAAGGAGCAAAAAAGATAATCCATGCCACCCAACACTAGAGGAAAGGAAAAAAGGAAACGAAAGAAGAAGATATTGCCTTTATCTGCTTTGTTTGGCCTGTGCATTCTTAATGATCAGCTTGGTGGCATGAATCCAGCTAATCGCAAATGATAATCATGCAAGTGTTTGCACTTGCTGGTACAATGATTTCTTGCAAAGCTCTCTGAATTGCTTATGGGGTTTATCCTGAACCATCTCTGTGCTTCCTTCAAAAGAGAAAAATGTTTGGCCTTGGCCAAACATCTCTCTGCTGCCTGATTAGAGAACTGAGAAGCTGAGTTAATTTCACTTCCATGATACTCTTCAGTTGCAGGGAAACCCATTAATTGTTTTCTTTGAGAAGATATTTTAAAACTTGAGCTGTTAAATAATTTCCTCCTGAAAGGGGAAATCCCAGTCATGGGATTGTCTACCTTGCAGACATAAAGGGGCTTAGAGGACAAGAGTGTCTGTGCTTTCCTACCTGTCTCCTACGAGGCATGTAGACTTATGTGGGCAATCCCCAAATTGTCTAGAACCAGAGTGGCCACTTCTAATCAGTTCCTGCAAAAAGTCAGCACTTCGCTCTCAGAGACAAGTACCCAGACAAGCAACACACAAAGAACAGTCTTCTGTTAGCACCAGGCATGTGCAGAGAATCTGAGGTGGACAAAGAAGTGGGGGAAGATTAGCTGTCTCTTATGGTACTATAGAAAGACATTATCCATGGGCTGGAGGCTGGAGTGGGAGGAGAATGGGTCTACCTCAATGAGTTTATTCTCTTCTAGGTGTTGAAGGTACAGGAACCAGTAAAGTAACTTTCTCTCTGAGAAGAATTCAAACAGAGCAGAGAGCTCAGTAATTTGCCTAAAATTTTATGACAAATTGTATATGCATTTGGATCTATGCATCTTTTTTTTTTCTGGGAAGGTACTGAGAGATTGCGAAAATCCTTTGACCTACAGAATGTTAACAACGATTGCTTTAGAGGAATTAGAAGCACCCAAGTGTTTCTTGGACATCTTTTCATTCAAAAAGGATGACAGTTCTTAGAACCCTCAAAGGGCTGGGTATGGTGACTCAGGCCTGTAATCCCAGCACTTTTTGGAGGCCGAGGCGGATGGATCACTTGAGGTCAGGAGTTCAAGACCAGCCTGGCCAATATGGTGAAATCACGTCTCTACTAAAAATACAAAAATTAGCCAGGCGTGGTGGTGCATACCTGTGATCCCACCTAGTCAGGAGGCTGAGACAGGAGAATCACTTGAACCCAAGAGGCAGAGATTGCAGTGCATGAACCGAGATGGTGCCTCTGCACTCCAGCCCAGGTGACAGAGCAAGACTCTGTCTCAAAACAAAACAAAGCAAAGCCCTCTAATTCTCACCCCACTGCTGAAGGGTCTAAAAAGTACTATCAAGTAGATGAAGGCAATGGTGTTGCTCATGGTAGGAGATTGTATTTAAAGATGTCTACACTTTTCTTTCTTTAACAGGCACACAGATGACTCATAGATTTCTCATAAAAACCAAAATTCGTTAAATCCCAGCAAAAGCACTTTGAATTGAATAAGAAGCCTCCATTATAATATTTTTAAACTTTCCTTTTCCTATACATCTTCAAGGAAGAAGAATCTACAATGGAATAACATGTGTGTTGGGGCATTGATGTATAAGAAGCTGTCATTTTAGTGGTTAAGCGTGCAAATTCTGGAGCTAGATGCCTGAGTTGAAGTTCTAACTCCCCCACTTCGTTCCTACTCAGTTTTCTCATCTGCAAAATGGGAATAACAATATATGCCCCATTGAGTTGCTGTGATTTAATGTCTTAATGCCTGCAAAGTCCTTAGAGCAGTGCCTGATTCCTTGTAAAACTAGAGAAATGTCTGCTTATCTTCTTAACTGTATTTTCCCTTGTGAATTTCCTTTGACATTTTGCTCCTTCTCTCCAGCCAATGACTAGACTGTACTCTGTGATCACTGACACAGGGAAGGGACGTGACGGCAAAGATCAGAGAGAGAAAAAAAGTCTTCTTGTGGCTTTTAAGTTTCAAAGGTAAGCTCTGAGGAAACGGAGACAGGACAGAGATAAGAGATATACAGAATATCAAATGAATAATAGGAAGAGGTTCTGCCTTTCACGCCTGCATACGTATAGGCTAGAAAAGGCTGCCTAAGACTGGGAGGAGAATGAATTGGGTCTGGGAGTTGAGAGTGTAGATACTGGTAGGTCCCTGAGAAAGAGGCCCATGAACCCTGGGTCCCATGTCAAGTTTTGGGGATGCTGGATCCAAAACCAACCAAACCAAGCAAACAGCAAGCCAACCAGTTAAAAACCTTCACATAGGGCTGGCATGGTGGCTCACGCCTGTAATCCCAGCACTTTGGGAGGCCAAGGCGGGCGGATCACCTGAGGTCAAGAGTTTGACACCAGCCTGACCAACATGGAGAAACTCTGTCTCTACTAAAAATACAAAATTAGCCTGGCATGGTGGTGCATGCCTGTAATCCCAGCTACTTGGGAGGCTGAGGCAGGAAAATCCTTTGAACCTGAAGTGGAGGTTGCAGTGAGCTGAGATCTTGCCATTGCACTCCAGCCTGGGCAACAAGAGCGGCACTCCATAAAACAAACAAACAAACAAACCTTCACATAGAATTTTATGGGATCTGAGAATAGAGAAACATGGCCTTAATCAGCCTACAGTATTCTCTAGGACCTATCATGGCCCTCACATGGTTTCCCGGCCCTGTAGAATGGCAGACAGCAGGTGGGAATGAGGCCCCCTTCAGGAGCCACCTGAATGGACAGTGATATCTGACAAGATTGGGCCTCCCAGCTAGAACCAGAGTGAACAAACGATGCTGAGGATGAGGACAAGATACATCCCACCCAGCACCACACAAACCCCCTGGGGCTCTGATGCCACCCTAGGGAAAAGGGAGAGGATGAAAACTGACTCTGCCACCCCAGGAAAAGAAATGAGACGTTAACACAAGTTAAATTGAGTTATGAAAAAGAATCAAGATACATATTTTTGCACATTTGAATTCGCAGATAAAGATTCATACCTGCTCTACCTGTTCCTCCACGACTCAGGCATTGCCCTTATTTAGCAAAAATGAAGTAAGGTTTGGCTTGGAAACTTCAACTCCCCATTGGCAAAGCAGGAGTCATCAGGGCGTGTCTCCACTGCCTGCCAAGGCGGAATAAAGATGAAAAGAGGCTGGAATTGGGAGCAACTAATACCATGAGATCACAGCTGTGGCACGTTAGAATTGTGGGGTGGGTCCTGGGTCGCTCTGTATTGTGAAGGGGCAGGGAAGGGAATCATTGCTCAGATTGCTAGGACTGTGGTCAAATCTATGCCTATGAGACTGGAATTATCCTATACTCCTACTCCAGCCAGGATTCTCTAGACAAATAGAAACTCCTGTCTACTATATTCCAGGCATTGGATTGGATGCCAGGCACCTTCCAGGGTGAAAAAGACATGGTGTCTGGCCTCAGAGTATCCATTCCAGGGTTCCAAAAAGATGCTTTCAATGTGCAGTGGGGAGTAGGCATGGTGGGAACATGAGGGGAGGAGACTTTGGTTAGTTTAAGGGACCGGGAGAACTTTCCGGAAAAGAGGACTCCTAACCTGAGTCATGGAGGCTAAGTAGGAGCTCATTAAACCAGGCAAGACGACTGGGGAAGAACTTGCTGCCAAGGATGTAACCTGAGTGAAGGCATGCAAGGGAGGGAGGCAGAGCATGCAGAAAGGACAAGGCATTTGGCGTTGCAGGATTGTCAGGTGAGGTTAGGGAGTGGGGAGAGACGAGGTTGGAGATGGAAGTTTGGGCCAAGTCCTGGTGGGTCTTGAATGCCATGATTAGGAATTTAGCCTCTATTCTGTAGTTGATGGGGACCTGCTGACAGGTTTTCAGCAAGATAGCAGGATAGCCAAGTTTATATTTTACAAAGATGTGTCTGGATGCAGAGGTGCAGTAAGAATACTAAGCCAAGATTGTCCTGAAGTCCTCTTGTGCTATCCCGGTTCCAGTTAAGTCCCCAGATTAAACCAAGGGCTTCACAGACCAATCACCAAGTATTGCTTGTAGAAGGAGGTCCAAAGGAGGGCTCAGACTAGATGGGAACAGTCTGGAATCAGAGATAATCTGAGGCTGGGTGCAGTGGCTCACGCCTGTAATCCAAGCACTTTGCATGGCCAAGGCAAGAGGATCGCTTGAGTCCAGGATTTCGAGACCAGCCTGTGCAACATAGTCAGGGCAACTGTCTCCAAAAAAAAAATAAAAATAAGAAAGAAATGCTCTGAGCCCAGGGCCAGTGCTTAGGTTGACTTCTGATGACTGGGAAGAGCAAGAGTGCCCTCCTTGCCTTCCAGAGCTCTGGCCTATTTCCCCTCTGGCAACCTCAAGCTCTAGAGTGCTCCTCTTCCCTGTTTCCTCATCTGGCTGCTATGTGGAATTTCTAGTTCCAGACTCTCTAACCAGCTCGGTCCAGCCCCCACCTCCGACCCCCAGGTGTGGCAGTGATAACTCTGGAATGAGCTAGCAGGCTGTCTAGCCGGTCAGGGCAATGGGGTCAGGCAAGCTCCAAGTTTCAGCCCCAAAGCATGGGAGGAAGCTTCAGTCAGCCTCTGGAAGACTGCGGATTCTTACTTAGTCAGAACTGCATTTTCATAATTAACAGTGTGTCTGGGTCTGCCAGGGATTGCAGGAACTCAATACTGCCTCTCTCTAAATGATTTGGCTGCATTTCTGAAATATTGTTCTCAGTTCCACTGGCTTCAGTCTGGCTCTCCCAATTCATTATTCATGCCTGTGTTTCAGATTTTCACATCCTCACAGCCATTGGTGGCCCAGCAATATTGGCTGGGAAACGGAGGGGTAGGAAGAAGTGGGGCAGCACACAAAAGTGGGGGCGAGAATCAACGATTACAAAGAGGGCCCTGCAGAAAGTGTTGGGGACACGCAGCAGTAGGGCAGGGCTGCGGATGATATGACTTGGGGATGGATGGGCTGAAAAGAAGTCAGAGAAAAAATAAAATCTTTGAGAGATGAGAGGACTCAAAGAGCGAAGTGTGGCGCTGCCCTGGAAAAGGAAATTATGTGACATGATTACGAGATCAGAATGCAGCTCTTGCTGTTGATTAAATTAGTTTATCTCTGCAGCACAGCACTGCGCTGCAAAAGAGGAATCGTAGCCGAGTGCAAACTGGCAAATGAGCTTGCTGTGCAGAGTTCCAAGGGAGAAAAAATCTGGCTTCGCTGCTGCCATCCTGCAGTTTTCTTAGGAACCATGAAGATTTCCTTTAACAATAGCTCCTTCACTCCGCTCTCTCAATCTGTTCACCCTTTAGGTTGGGTAGCCCAGCTAATTATGTTGATCGTTCCAGCAGATTCTGTTGGGGCTGCGGTCCTAATGTCTTACACACATGGAACCTTCCATTAAAGACAGAACGGGTGGGCAAGGCAGACAGCTGAGGAGACAGAGCCAGCCCCATGGGCACCTGACTTGACAGGAGCAAATCTAAGTAGTGTTCGCACTGTGGAGACCTCAGAGGGCACAGAGACTCAACCGGGAGCTTTAAAAAACATACCCAGATCTGCGTTTCAGCCCCAGAAGTTTAATTTAATTGGTCTGCAGTGAGGCTTTTGCATTACTATTAAAAAAAAAAAAATCAAGTGAGTCTAATGTGCAGCCAGAGTGCAGACCTCCTTAGTCCACACTTTTCATCTTCCAGATTAAAAAAAAAAAAAAAAAAAAGAACCTGCAGCCCCCATCAGGGGTCTCCTGACCCCACACCAATGCTCTGTCTGCTAAGCTAGAAGCCTCTCAGCATGAGTGCCTTCACGACACAACTTCTGACCCTTCCTATGACGAGGTGACTGAGCCGTCACTCTTTGACACGTCCATTTGGGGTTTAGCAGTCTCCAGAGAGGTTAATTCCAGCCTGCTGAATATTTTGTAATAGCCTGAAGAAAGTAACACCATTGAAGGTTAGACATGTAAATAACACCTCTTACATGGAAACACACAGATCAATATTCTCCAACACAGACACACCACACACAGGCCTCCATGCACACACACAAACCCTATTCCTTCACTTGTGTTAGATAGCAGGAGGCTTTGTTTCTGAAATGTAGTCACTGCTAATAGTAAAAAAAAATAATGTGGAACACAAAACATGAACAAAGGGAGCTACACTGCTGATATTCCATTCTGAAAGCTTTCTCTTTGATCCTGGCTAGGGCAGGGCGTTTCTTAGAACGTTTTGAACTTCATACACATCTGACTGGGCATGGTAAAAGTGAACAGTGAGGTGGAGAAATCCAGCAAATAGATGCCCTTCTCTCCTTACGGGAAGAATTCAGTTTCCTGACAGCTTGCAGAATTGCAAATGTAGAACACGCTGTATAGCTTTCTCTTTTTAATGTTTAACTCAAATTGCTTTCCCTATTTCTTTTCTTTATTATTCATAAATATTAATAGAATAGCTTTGCAGGCTAATAATAGGACAAATATTCTCTGATAAATAAAAATAAGCAATTAATTTGATTTCATACAAGGCTGACTGCATTCCATTTTAGAAGATCTTTTGGCCACATTTAAGCACAAGGGGACAAGAAAACAGATGAACTAGCTGAACGTGGAAATGGAATTCTTGAATATTGGTTTTTATTCACTCCCAAGCCCAGTGGGGCATGATGTAGAATAACAGTTCCCACAAGGATGACTGGGGCTAGCTCCTCCCCGAACACACAGAATGTTTCCAGTCACATCCTAAACCCTAAACCATGGAAGATGAAAATAGCGTCTCATAACACACCTGGCAGTTGGCAGCATTCAGTCCCGGGAGAACTATCTCCCCCAGATGCTGCAGTGGGAGGCTTAATCTGTACATGCTATGAAATTCATATTCATGCGCTCGCCATTTAGGCTTCATTATGTCTACAAATTCTCTTCTGATGAATGAGAAGTCAATAAACACCCAGAGGAACTGTGAATGTAGAACCAGAAGAAAACGAGTATACCATCCACGACAGAAAATGCCATCTGCATGCACAGTATTCTGGAGTCTAAAATGATGACATCAATTCCACTTGTGCAGTTACCTAAGGGTACAAATTGCAATTATTTATCTTAGAAAGGGACAGTGGAGGCCAGGCGTGGAAGCTCAAGCCTGCGATCACAACACTTTGGGAGGCCAAGACAGGAGGCTCGCTTGAGCCCAGGAGTTTGAAACCAGCCTCAGCAACATAGCAAGACCTCATCTGTAGAAAAATACAAAAATTCACCGGGCACAGTGGCGCATGCCTAAAGTCCCAGCTACTTAGGAGGCTGAGGCGGGAGGATCTCCATTGCACTCCAGGCTGGGCGACAGAGTGAGACCCTGTCTAAAAAAAAAAAAAAAGGCTGGGCACAGTGGCTCACGACTGTAATCTCAGCACTTTGCGAGGCCGAGGTGGGAGGATCACCGAAGGTCAGGAGTTTGAGACTAGCCTGGTCAACATGGTGAAACCCTGTCTCTAATAAAAATACAAAGTTAGCCGGGCATGGTGGCGCATGCCTGTAATCCCAGCTACTCAGGAGGCTGAGGCAGGAGAATAACTTGAGCCCAGGAGGCAAAGGTTGCAGTGAGACGAGATCAAGCCAGTGCACTCCAGCCTGGGCAACAAGGCGAAACTCCATCTCAAAAAAAAAAAAAAGAAAGAAAAATTGTGTAGAACAGACATCCTATGGGTACATTATTAAGATTTGCATGGCTGCAGCGGGCAATTTCAGAACCCACTTTGAATGTTTTCCAGGTACAAACCCTCCCAACGCTCTATGAAAGAAAAGCGAAATTTCACCCGTGACCATAAGACTTCCGTGGGACTTTGGAGTCAGTGCAAGAGGCCTACAAGGAATGCATCAGCCGTCACCTGCAAGCTGAACAGGTGATATTACATGACGGTGTGCTCTCTTTTTTGAGCATCACACATTTTCTCATGACAGCCACTATCGTTTAGAAATTTGAAACATTAAAAAATATTTTTAAAGAGGATTCTGTACTTGAAGGGGCTAGGAATTATTGGCATAGAACTTCAGGCCTTGGTGATTCATTTATTTGTGTTTTGGTGTATTCCCAAAACTGTTGTGAAGAAAGTCTTTTTTCTCTTCTGTATGGGTTTGTTTGCTTGTTTTTGGTGGGTGAGGCATCTATTTAGAAACCATTTTTTGTTGGGCCCCTTAATTTTCATGAAATAATGCAAAGACATGTGCACTTTAATTAGCACCACCGAGTTTCTGATTTCAGTTTCCTGCCCCAGAGTCCACCACGCACACTTTCTCCTACTGTGCCTTATGGGTGCTCTCTCACTTGAAACACCCAATCTTTAAGGTGGGAAAATGCACCAAGCCTGATAAGTGACTCTACTTCCTGGTTCTAGACCCAGTGATTGTTCCATTCAGTCTGGACATGACCCATGCTTTCCTTAGTGAATTTTCTAAATTGCAGTTTTCTAAGTTCAATGCCAATATTTATTTATTTTATTTGGCCTTCATACACACACACACACATATATATATATATATATATATATATATATATATATATATGATTTGCTTGTTTGTTTGGTTTTTTTTTTGAGACAGAGTCTCACTCTGTTGCCGAGGCTGGAATGCAGTGGTGCGATCTAGGCTCACTGCAAGCTCCGCCTCCTGGGTTCACGCCATTCTCCTGCCTCAGCCTCCTATGTAGCTGGGACTACAGGCGCCCGACACCATGCCTGGCTAATTTTGTGTATTTTATTATTTTTAGTAGAGACGGGGTTTCACCGTGTTAGCCAGGATGGTCTCGATCTCCTGGCCTCATGATCCACCGCCTCAGCCTCCCAAAGTGCTGGGATTACAGGCATGAGCCACCGTGCCCGGCCTTTTTTTTTTTTTTAGATGGAGTCCTGCTCTTGTCACCCAGGCTGGAGTGCAACGGTATGGTCTCGGCTCACTGCAACCTCTGCCTCCCCAGTTCAAGCAATTCTCCTGCCTCAGCCTCCAGAGTAGCTGGGATTACAGGCACATTCCACTGCACCCGGTTAATTTTTGTATTTTTAGTAGAGACAGGGTTTCACCATGTTGGCCAGGCTGGTCTCAAACTCCTGACCTTAGGTGATCCACCCACCTCAGCCTCTCAAAGTGCTGGGATTACAGGTGTGAGTGACCGCGCCCGGCCAGGCCTTTATAAAAAATTTTACATTCCAGGGGTACATGTGCAAGTGTGTTGCATGGATATATTGCGTAATGGTGAGGTTTGGGCTTCTAGTGTACCCATCACCTGAATGGTGAACATTGGTCCGAATAGGTAATTTTTCAACTCTTGCCTCCCTCCCCTTCTCAGCCACTTTTAAAGTCCCCAGGGTCTATTAATTCTCTCTGTATGTCCATGTGTACCCATTGTTTATCTCTCACTTAGAAGTAGGAACATGCAGTGTTTGATTTTCTGTTTCTGAGTTAATTCACTTAGGATAATTACTTCCCCATTATTGTAAGGGAAGTAACTCAGGAATGGAAAACTAAAAACTGCATGTTTTCACTTCTAAGTGGGAGCTAAGCTATGAGTACTCAGAGGTTCTATACAGAGTTCTATAAAGGACCTTAAAGACTCAGAAGGCAGAGGGTAGGGAGGGAGGCTAGGGATAAAAAGCTACATATTAGGGACAATGTACACTACTTGGGTGACAGGCGCACCAAAATCTCAGAATCCGTTATAGAATTTATCCATGTAACAAAAAACCAGTTGTATCCCAAAAGCTATTGAGATAAAATTTTTTTTTTTTTTTTTTTTTTTTTTTTTTTTTTTTTTTTTGAGACGGAGTCTTGCTCTGTCACCCAAGCTGGAGTGCAGTGGCGCAGTCTCGGCTCACTGCAAGCTCCGCCTCCCAGGTTCACACCATTCTCCTGCCTCAGCCTCTCGGAGTAGCTGGGACTACAGGCGCCCGCCACCACGCCCGGCTAATTTTTTGTGTTTTTAGTAGAGACGGGGTTTCACTGTGGTCTCGATCTCCTGACCTCGTGATCCGCCCGCCTCGGCCTCCCAAAGTGCTGGGATTACAAGCGTGAGCCACCGCGCCCGGCCGAGATAAAAATTTAAAAAAATAAGAACACCACCTTGTCCTTGGGGGAAAAGAATAATGGCCTCCAGTTCCACCCATGTTGCTGCAAAAAAACATGATTTCGTCCTTTTTTATGACTGCATAGTATGCCATATTGTATATATATTACATTGCTTTATCAAATCATCCATTAATGGACATTTAGATTGATTCCGTCTTTGCTCTTGGGAATAGTGCTTTGGTAGACATATGAGTGCAGGTGTCTTTTTGTTTTTGTTTGTTTGTTTGTTTGTTTGTTTGTTTTGTTTTGAGACAGTCTCACTCTGTTGCCTAGGGTAGAACGGAGTGTCACGATCTCAGCTCACTGCAACTTCTGTCTCCTGGGTTCAAGCAATTCTCCTGCCTCAGTCTCCCGAGTAGCTGAGATTACAGGTGCCTGCCACCACGCCTGGCTGATTTTGTGTTTTTAGTAGAGATGGGGTTTCACCATGTTGGCCAGGTTAGTCTTCAATTCCTGATCTCAGGTGATCTGCCCACCTCGGCCTCCTAAAGTGCTGGGATTACAGGTGTGAGACAACATGCCAGGTCAGGTATCTTTTTGATAGAATGCTTTCTTTTCCTTTGGGTAGATATCCAGTATTGGGATTGCTGGGTCGAACGGTAGTTCTATTTGTAGATCCCTCAAGAATCTCCATACTGTTTTCCACAGAGGTTGTACTAATTTATATTCTCACCAAGAGTGTAGAAATGTCCACTTTTCTCTATACCCACGCCAACTGTTGTACTTAGACTTTTTGATAACAGCAATTCTGACTGCTGTGAGATGGTGTCTCATTGGGGTTTTAATTTGCACTTCTCTGATGATTAGCAATATTGAGCATATACTCATGGTTTTTGGACACTTGTATGTCTTCTTTTGAGAAATAAATCTGAAGTAGAGAATTTTTTTTCTTCTTGCCTTATGAGCTCTGCCTAGAATTCATGCCTAGAATGGTACTTAGTATATGCTTAGTTTCTCTTCTCATTCTTGTTATCAGGGGATGCATTCAGAGCTGCCAGTGGCCCTGGGCCACCTCCACACAAAGAAGCTGGAAAGGACGAGGCCACGCAAAAACAGAGGCTGAGATGAGAGGTGAAGGGAGAAATCTGCCCCCATTCCTGGGAAAATTTCCTTTCTACGTTTTGTTTTCATGGGCCAATACATCCCTATTCCTTGTTTAATCTAACTTGATTTGGAATTCTGCCGTTCGTAATAAAAAAGTTCTAATAATAATAAAGTTCATGATGTTATTTGGCAGATGCTGAGATGTGAGCAAGAGAAGAGAGTCAAGAATCAAGCAGGAATATCAAGCAAGGTGGACTCAGTGACCCACAGAAACAGAGGGAGACAGGTTTTGGAGACGATGATGATGACAACGATGAACTTAGTTTTGGCCAAAATGAGTTTGAGGATCTTTGAATTTTCCCATGTGGAGCTGTTCCATTTGTTGTTTGCAAACATGGATAGAAAACTCAGGAGAGAGTTCAGGGATGAAGCCATAGATCTGGGAGCCACCTGAACAGAGCTGCAGCTGAAGGCCAGGACACTGGAAGAGGAACAGAGTGGGACCAGAAGGAGACCAAGGACTGGGCAAGGAACAGAAGCAGGCAACATGGCCTTGTGGGAGCACGACAAGGAGAATCGGCATGTGTAAGGTGAGAGGAGTCACAAGGGGTAGTTCTAATAACACATAGAGTGTTATTGCGCCCTTGGCCAGCTGCGGTGGCTCACACCTGTAATCCCAGCATTTTAGGAGGCTGAGTTGGGTGGATCATTTGAAGTAAGGAGTTCGAGACCACCCTGACCAACATGGTAAAATACCATCTCTACTAAAACTACAAAAAAAAAAAATTAGCAAGTCATGATGGCTCACACCTGTAATCCCAGGTACTTGGGAGGGTGAGTCAGGAGAATCTCTTGAACCTGGGACACAGAGGACGCAGTCAGCCCAAGATCATGCCACTGCACTCCAGCCTGGGTGACAGAGAGACGCTTCTAAAAAAAAAAAAAAAAAAAAAAAAAAAAAGGACCACCATGATGGCTCACACCTGTAATCTCAGCACTTTGAGAGGCCGAGAGGGGCGGATGGATTACTTGAGGTCAGGAGTTTAAAACCAGCCTGGGCAAATGATGAAACCCTGTCTCTACTAAAAATACAAAAAACTTAGTTGTGCATGACGGCAGGTGCCTGTAATCCCACCTACTTGGGAGGCTGAGACAAGAGAATCACTTGAACCTGGGAGGTAGAGGTTGCAGTGAGCCGAGATAGTGCCACTGCACTCCAGCCTGGGTGACAGAGCAAGACTCCATCTCAAAAGAAATAAAAAAAAGTGTTGTGGCAACCTTGATGCAGACACTGGAATGGATGAGAATTTTTAAGAGGCATTGCATTTTACAACTAGTTTATTGGTAACCCCTGAGAGAAGATTTCAGTTTAGCAGGAGCAAATCTCAGACTGCACGAGGTTGAGAAGGATGGGAGATGGAACGGGGAGGGGAGGCATAGAAAAGAGGGAAAGGTGTGGGAATTCCAGAGTTTTGGTGAAATCAGATCACCTCTTGTTTTTCTTAAGAATAATTGTGACGTAAGCACATCTGAATATTGAAGAGAAGTCAAAAGACAAAAAAAAATACATCAGATGAGTAATTATTGACAAAACAAGTTAAAAGAGGAAGTGATAAAGGAAAAAGGAAGTAGCTTCAAGGAGGGGAAAATATATTTCCTTATTTAAGACAAGGGGGGCTACACATATCTGAGAAGTTTTAAAAGACGAAAAAATAGACAAAAGGGCAAGAGAAAATGAGCATGATGAACTAGAGAAAATTTAATGTAGGAGAGTCAATGTTAGCTGAAATTCCATCAAATGATCTCCATCTCATTTTCTCAAAGAACTTAAAACAGAACTACCATTTGGCCCAGGAATCTCATTACTAGGTATATGCCCCAAAGAAAAATCAACTGTTCTACCAAAAAGACATGTACAGCTGTATGTTCATCACAGCACTTCACAGTAGTGTCAATGGTGGACTGGATAAAGAAAACATGGCACATATACACCATGGAATACCATGTAGCCATAAAAAAGAATGAAATTGTGTCCTTTGCAGCAACATGGATGCAACTGGAGGCCATAATTCTAGGCAAGTGCAGGAACAGAAAACCGAATACCATATGTTCTCACTTATAAGTGGGAGCTAAACAGTGGGTACTCATGGACATCAACATGCCAACAGGCCAGGCGCAGTGGCTCATGACTGTAATCCCTAATCCCAGCACTTTGGGAGGCCAAGTTGGGCAGATCACTTGTACTCGGGAGTTTGAGACCAGCCTGGGCAAAATGTCAAAATCCCGTCTCTACAAAATATACAAAAATTAGCTGAGTGTGGTGATGTGTGCCTGTAGTCTCAGCTACTTGGGAGGCTGAGGTGGGAGGACCGCTTGAGCCTGGGAGGCAGAGGCGGAAGTGAGCCAAGGCCATGCCACTGCACTCCAGCCTGGGCGACAAGAGAGAGACCGTTCCTCAAAAGAAAATTTAAAAGATGGCAACAATACACACTGGGGACTCCTAGAGGGGGAAGAGAAGGAGAGGGGTCAGAAATGAAAAACTAACCATTGGGTTCTATGCTTACTACCTGGGTGACAGGATCAGTTGTACCCCATACCTCAGCATTATGCAATATATCCACATAACAAACCTGCACATGCACCCCCTGAATCTAAAATACAAGTTGAAATTATTTTTAAGAAAGGATTTTGATCTCAGGAAGGTAGCTGACAAAGTCATGGGCTGCCTGATGGAAGGCTAAGGCGCTGAGTGGAAAATATTTGGAAGTGTTGTGAGAAATTAAGTTTATTATAACTTTGGAGAAGCCCTGAAGTTAGAAACCCCGAATTGGTAGTAGACCCAGTTGATTTTTTAACAGCCCAAGATACTAAATGGCAAAAACCACAGTCGTGTTTTTCCAGTCTGATGGGAAGTCAAGGAACAAAGCAATCTAGGGTACTGGTGAGTGTTACTGACTTAAGGGAGCACACTTGTCTCATTTCTCAGCCTGACATAGGTGACTTGTCTGGTGCTCTGCAGATGCTGAGCAGCACCATATCCGGCACAGAAGGGTCAGGCAATAAAGATTGATTTCACTGGATAAAAAAAAAGGCATTCTTTAATTTTTATGATGGACTCTTTCATCCACATTCAGCTCTGACAGATAGGAGTCACTTTTCTTTCTTTCCTACATTTGTTCTGTCAATCTGATTAAATAAAAAAAGCGAGATGTTTTCGGAATCATCCCTGTGGAGAGATAAGGTGGTGACGGCAATGGGAAAATGCAAAGTAGAAATTAGAAAGAAATACATGAATATATTTGCAGTAGCATTTGAGGAAGGAACTGGGAATGTCTAGTGACTGTGTGTCTGAGTGTGTGTGTGTGTGTATGTGTGTGTGGTTTCTTTAAGCACAAGTGCTGATGTTCTGAGATGAGGTAGCGTATTAATCATACACAGAAAGGATTTATGAACAACAACAAAAAAAGAACGAGATGGTGGACGAGGAAATCTGGGGAGAATATAGGGTGGCCAACTGTCTCAGTTTGCCTGGGACAGAAGGGTTTCCCAAGATGTGGGTCTTTCCGTGCTAAAATGGAAAAGTTCCCAGAGTTTCTGATGTAATTGGCCTAAGGTGTAGCCTTGACTTCTTAGGTGCAGCCAAGATTGACAACCCTTGAGCAGAGCTCAGGAGACACAGCCTAGGTCAGTGATTCTCAAACTGCAACGTGCCTAAGAATGGCCCGGAGGTCTTGGTAAACAGCTTCCAGGAGCCCAGCAGAGTTTCTGATTCAGAATGATTTTTCACCTTAACGTGTGAGGACAAACATGGACAACAATACTCAATATTCATTGCTGCATAAATAGAGTCATTTCAGAACTCCTGGAGACTTCGTGGAAAATGGCACCCTAGGAACTACTCTGTGAATTAACATTTGTTTTATATTGGCAGACTAAAAATTGTTAACTCCGCAAACTGCACATATTTCTAAATTGGGCTTCCTGGAGCAGTTCTAGACCTTCCAAGTAATTGATCTGAAGCTAAGGGCATAAGCTTAGCCTTTATGACAACATCTTGTACTATTCTACTGCCCTATTTTTAAATATAGTACTTTCATCAGGACCTGAAAGAGTTGATCCTAAGTCTACTGACCAGCTTTCTTGCAGTATAATCCACAGAAAATTTCGAGAATAACTGATTCTGTTTTCCTATCCTTGCCCCTTGATCCCCCAGCTGAGGAAGCACTGGTGAGAATCACCCCCTCTCACTGATGTTAAGTACCAGGCGAAACCTTTACATGTTTCAAAGGCCGAAGAAAACATAAAACAAAGGCGGCCTTGCCGGGCGCAGTGGCTCACGCCTGTAATCCCAGGACTTTGGGAGGCCGAGGTGGGTGGATCATGAGGTCAGGAGATCGAGACCATCCTGGCTAACACGGTGAAACCCTGTCTCTACTAAAAATACAAAAAATTAGCCAGATGTGGTGGCAGGTGCCTGTAGTCCCAGCTACTCGGAAGGCTGAGGCAGCAGAATGGCGTGAACCCGGGAGGCGGAACTTGCAGTGAGCAGAGATCGTGCCACTGCACTCCAGCCTGGGAAACAGTGTGAGACTCTGTCCCCCCCCAAAAAAAAAAAAAAAAGAAAGCAACAGCAACAAGAAAAAAACAAAGGCGGCCTTATTAGCCTGCTTTGGTGCTGATGTGAATTAAAAGCTGAATAAATGCATAAACATAACAAGAACACTAGACAAAATCCAACAGAAAAGAGACACATATGTCACAAACACAGTTATCTCTAATTTGCAAATTTGCATGGCATCCTAAGGGTTTGGAATGAATGGAGGCTCCTCTTCAGTCTTCCTTAGCATGAGCCAAAGAATTCAACTTCATTGAATCAACAGTGGTAGTGGTGGGTGAATATGTAGGGGTAACAAGTGTATTTGAAACTTCTCTGGGATACGGAATTTTCACAAAACCGTTGAAGAAGCACTGGCAGGAGTAAAACAGAAACACTAAACACAAGGAAAGGAGGTGGGTCCCAGCATTTGGAGTTGATGGCTACTGTTTTGCGTTGCAAGATTGTAACAAACATTATGAATTACTTACAGATTCATTCAAATTCTTGTTATGCATCAGTGGGACTCAAGCTTGGCTGCACATTGAAATCACTGGTGGAGTTTTTAAAAAAGCTGGTACTTGGTCCAATCCCAGAGACTCCGATTAAATTGGCCTGGGGTGTAGCCTTGACTTCTCAGGTACAGCCAAGATTGACAGCCATGGAGCGGAGCTAAGAATTGCCCGCAGGGCTTGGTAAACAGTTTCCTGGAGCCTATCCTCAGAGTTTCTCATTCCGTAGGTAAAGGTGGGGCAGGAGTTTCTTCATTTCTAGCAAGCTCACTGGTGATGCTGACGCTGCTGGACTGAGAACCACGCTTTGAGGACCCCTGGCCGAGGTGTACCATGTTACCGTGTCCTGAGGCAAGGAAACCATCCAGCACTCCTTGTGGCCCTCTCAAATCAGCGGCAGAGCGCCCTGGATGCTCTTGTGGGTGTGCTTGAAGGGCAAGTTGTGCATTTTATTTGCCCAACTCACTGAAGCCTGCTGAAGTGGGACAGCCTCTTCTTTTCCAGCCTCAAAGTATAGGGGCTTCAGTCTTTGCTGTTCTTGTTTTTTTATTATTATTTTTTATTGTTTTATTTTTCCAGAAGCCATCTAATTTCCATTGTGGTGTCAGATAATCCCAAAGAACATGGCGTCCTGGGCATACATGAGCCAGCTGCCTGGACTCCCTCCTACCTACTGGCACTCCAACTATGGAGGGAAGCCTTCTCTCCGTCCTCTGCCTCATTCTGATCTGCAGCCTCCCTCTGTGCTCTGAATCTGCCCTAATCCAAGAAGCAAGACCCACAGGGCATTGGGAATCCTGCCCCAGATAAGGACCATCATGCACAGAGAACTGTAGTGGCCAAGGTAATATTAATACTCATAAGTCACAGCTACCACTTGTGAGACACTTGTTCTGCCGGAAACTGCACCAACACTTTACACACATCACTTAATTTAATCCTATGTTAATCTTGAAAGATGGGAAATATTATGCCCGTTTTATAGATGAGGAGACTGAGGCTCAGAGATAGTGACTTGCCCAAAGCCTTGGAGCCATGAAGGGAGATGGGATGCGTAGCTGGGTCTGGCTTATAAGTGCGTGTTTTCCCACCGTACCTTTCTGCCCGTCTGGCTATGGGTGGGATGGCACTGGGGGCAAGAACGCTGGACGCCGGCTGTTAAATGGTGTGGTGTCCACTCCTAGATGCAGCTGATGGATGGCGGCCCCGGGCAGGTTGCCGGCCTGACCCCACCCTGGGTGACTGTCCTCCGATCCTTATCTACAAAAAGAGGGGCTTTGTCTAGATCACTGCAGCCCTTTCTTGCTCTGCCTTTCTAGAAGTCTCTCTGTGACTCATGCAGCTGTGCCTCCTTTCCCGGGACTCTGCCCTGCCTGGTGATGACACAGCACGTTCAGCACCTCCGTTTCCAGGGAGAGCACTCTCCAGAAGGAACCAGGGCCAGTTCCTGTGGCGCCACTTGGTCAAGCTAGCTGGAGGTTGTGTCAACCTCTCCGAGAGCTCCTTGATTACAGTTTATAACCCGGTTGTAAAGTGTCCATTCTCGGGCGAAACTTGGCTTTCAGTTCTCTGAGATGGCAAAGCATTGCGAACTGGTCACTTTGAAAGCTGAGGGAGAGGTGGACGGAAATCAGGGCCGCTCCAGATGGCAGCCCTGCCCTTGCTTGTCAGTCCCAGAGCAGCTGCTGTGGGGTGTGCTCTCCCAGGAGGGGATGGGGCAATGCTGCAAGCTTGCACCAAGCTGGGCACAGTTCTCTGTAGCTCTCTCTTCTCCTAGGGCCAGTAGGAGTGAGGGTGCTGATGGGGGCTCTTCTTACAGATTTTTGTTATGATAGCTACTAATATCATGGGTTGTTGCTACTGACAATACATAGGATGATGTGTTACTTTCCTCTATGACGACTGCATTTGACCTTGAATTAGGAAACTTACACTGGAGTTGGCCCTTTCATTCAAATGGGCTTCATTCCTCATCTATTACATGGGAAGAAGGAGTGAAATAAACCCCTGATCTTATCCTCTGTGAAAATCCTACACCAAACACAAGAGCAAGCATACAAATCGAGAAACTTGGGGGCACAGAGAGTTACCTGAACAATATAAAGATTTTCGCTGTTGCGGTGATTTATTTTTATACATTTATTTATTTACTCTTTAATTTTACTTTAAATTCTGGGACACATCTGCAGAATGTGCAGGTCTGTTACATGGGTATATATTTGCCATGGTGGTTTGCTGCACCCATCAACTCGTCATCTAGGTTTTAAGCCCTGTATGCATTAGGTGTTTGTCCTAATGCTCTCCCTGCCCTTGCCCCCCACTCCCTGACAAGCCCCAGTGTGTGTTCTTTCCCTCCCCGTGTCCGTGTGTTCTCATTGTTCAACTCCCACTTATGAGTGAGAACATGCGGTGTTTGCTTTTCTGTTCCTGTACTAGTTTGCTGAGAATAATGGCTTCCAGCTTCATCCATGTCCCTGCAAAGGACATGAACTCATTCTTTTTTATGGCTGCATACGTTTACTTTTAAAATTGCAGTAAAATACATATAATGTAAAATTTACTCTTTTAACCATCTTTAAGTGTAGAGTTCAGTGACATCAAGTGCATTCACACTGTTGTACCACAATCACCATCTGTCCACAGAACTCTTTTCATCAATACAAATATTTTAACAGCATTAGCATAGCACTAAAAATCACATCTCAAAAATCAATAGTGTTTTGAATTGATAAACCTCCTTTGGAGGAATTTAAGGCATTTCACAAACGTTATCTTGTTTGTCCTTGCAATGGCCTTAGACAGAAGCAGAGAGAATAAGAGAGTGGGAAGATAAGACAGAGAGAAAGAAGGAAAAAGAGGAGAAAATGCAATTTTGCCCAATTTGTAAATGACCCAGAGAGGCTTAGTGAAACATCATGGGTCTCACAGGTATCGCATGGATGATAACCTTAGAACCTGGATGTTTGGTTATTAGTTCAATTTTTAGTTTTCCAGGCTAGACTATGATGTCACTGGGTGATGGTAGCTTCAACCAGAGAGGAGAGGATATATTTTTAATGTTATAGGACAGCCATGCCTGTAACATTGAAAAGGGGCTCTCCATGCCTTTCAAGAGGGTTTTTCTTCAGGTACACGTTGTTGGGATGGGTGTGTCAGTCTGGGAGTTGGGACTGGGAAGAAAAGGCAAGTATTGGTAGAGGCCAGAGTGGGGTAGATTATTCTCCCAGGTTCTGTCGGTTTCTGGGCAGCTGCTAATAGGAGGATTTGGGTTGTAAGACCTGACGCGGTTGTAAGGCCGAGAGTAAAACTGTCACCTGTGCAAAAGCTTTCATGGCCTGGGAATTAAAGTTTCATGGTTCCAGCCTGTGTGCGTGTGTGTGTGTGTGTGTGTGCGTGTGTGTGTGAGATAGAGAGAGAGAGAGAGAGACAGACAGAGAGAGAGAGAGATCAGATATAAAAGAAAAAAGTGTGATTTTTCCTGGCTGTGAATGAGGGATCAGTTGAAGAAATTAGAAACTAAAGTTGATACGTTGTATGATTTATTTATTGTTTAACTTGGTGAGTCTTTAAAAAACTAATTTTCTTTGGTGGAGAAGACAACAACAACAACAAATTGTGTTCATTTAAAATCGTGTTTCGGGTTAGACATGGTGGCTCACACTTGTAATCCCAGCATTTTGAAAAGCCGAGGAGGGCAGATTGCTTGAGCCCAGGCATTCAAGACCAGCTTGGGCAACTTAAGGAGATCCCATCCCTACAAAAAAAAAAGAAAAAATAGCTGGGCTTGGTGGTATGCACCTGTGGTCCCAGCTACTTGGGAAACTGAGGTGGGAGATGTGCTTAAGCCTGGGAAGTCAAGGCTGCAGTGAGCTGTGATTGCACCACTGTACTCCAGCCTGGGTAAAAGAGTGAGGCTCTGTCTCAAAGAAAAAAAAAATGTATTTCAATTAGACTTAGTCTTTTTGTTACTGGAAAATTTTACAATACATTTCTGGGAGCAAGAACATGTTACTGCTCCTGATGCAAGGTTTGAATTCCTAAGATCCAGGAAGAAAGATGTATATAAACTTTGATTAACAGACAGAAATGAACCTGAGAAACAGTCTGGCAATTAGAACCAGGCCAGGAGGATACTGTTATTTAGCCTGGAACATCCTTTCCAAGTAAGTGGGGAGAAGGGTGCTGCTTCTTAGTGAAACGAGTATATAATTAATTGGTCTGGTGGTCTCCACTCAACCAGTGATATGTGTAACTTATTTCTCACTGAGAACAAAGGGAAGCACACAACAAATGCTAGCTTTGTTGTTGTTGTTGTTACCTCTGCAGCTGGCTAAGCTCTGGTGAACCCACAAGAAGGCCAAGAGTAGCTGACTTCAAATCTCCTTCCTTCCTTTATTCACTCACTTTCTTAAGAACCTGCTTTGCACCGGGCACTGTGCTAGAAGACGGTAAAAAGGGTTTCAAGCTTGGCCATGAATGAGTTTACAGACCAGCAAAGGAGACAGACATGCCAATGTATCAGTGCAACCAAACATGATGCCACGAAAAACACATACGCAGACAGTATAAGGAAGGGAGTGATTAGTTTGTTTGGATGGTGTATAAGGAAGCAGAGAAGCCTTCCACAAGAGGTGACGTCTAAGCCGTGTTTTCAAAAAAGTCAACGAGAATTTACCAGGCAGGAGGAGTTTGGGAGGATAGGTGAGAAGCACCGCAGGGAATGGTGTATTTGTCACTACTGATAAAGACATGCCCGAGACTGGTTCATGTATAAAGAAAAAGAGGTTTAATGGACTCACAGTTCCATGTGGCTGGGGAGGCCTCACAATCATGGTGGAAGGGGAAAGGCACATCTTACACGGCAGCAGGCAAGAGAGAATGAGAACCAAGCGAAAGGGGCTTCCTCTTATAAAACCATTGTACCTCGTGAGACTTATTCACCACCATGAGAACAGTATGAGGGAAATTGCCCCCATGATTCAATTATTTCCCACCAGATCCCTCCCACAACAGGTGGGAATTATGGGAGATACAATTCAAGATGAGATTTGGGTGAGGACACTGCCAAACCATAGCAATGGTGAGCAACTGAAGTGAAGGTTCACACTCACCAGAGGTTTTTTATGAAATGATTGCTGAACGGAATGGAGTCACTGGCAAAATGTACTGCTTGGGGGAAAGAGGGGCTCAGTTGGTCATGCATCCCCAGAAGAAAGGAGGAAGGTGCAATGAATAATGGCAAGAAGAAAAGTGATGAAACAATAAATGAGAGTAGTTGGATGATAAAGGAGTACAAAAAGTGGAAAGGTTAAGAAAAATCTTCAATTAAACCCCCGAAGAAGAATTACAAAGCACCCAGAGTTAAGCCAAATGATTAGCAGACAGGCCTTTCCAGTTCAAGTTCTATTTTATTTTTTTTCTGTGACATCAGAAATTCCTGCTAACATTTCCACTTTAAAGCTGGAGAGAGCATGGCCTGTATCAGGCAAAAATCCTCAACAGAACTAGAATTAACATGATGCCGTCTAGGTGGCATAGTCTCTAAGACTAGAAGCCATCATTCTCTTTGTATCAGATCCAGCCTGGTCCCACTGCCTGCTGAAGCTGCACCCCCAGAAGGCAGGGAGCCCCTGGATGTCTCCAAGGGGCAATAACCAGCCCATCCTCTGTCCTGTGCCTGTAAACTCTTTCACCTCCATCTCAAGGGTTCGCCATGATCCCAGGTTCCAGGAGGCTGGGAGGATCAAGAGTCCCAGATAGCAGAAAGCCCACAGAATCTGGCTACCGCCGGGAGATCAGTTGCCTTTTTTTTTTTTTTTTTTTTTTTTTTTGAGACACAGTCTCCCTCTGTCACCCAGGCTGGAGTGCAGTTGTGCAATCTCAGCTCATTGCAACCTCTGCCACCAGGGTTCAAGCAATTCTCTTGCCTCAGCCTCCTGAGTAGCTGGGACTACAGGTGCTCACCACCACACTCAGCTAATTTTTGTATTTTTAGTAGAGACAGTGTTTCATCATGTTGGCCAGGCTGGTCTCGAACTACTGATCTCAAGTGATCCGCCCACCTCGGCCTCCCAAAGTGCTGGGATTACAGGTGTGAACAGGTGTGAGCCACTGCACCCGGCCGAGACCAATTGCCTCAGTTGTCAGTTTTCTTCTCTCTCCCCTTCTCAGGTCTATCACAGCAGAATTTGTCCCAGAACATAAAACTACAGAACCACCGAGTTTCAGTGTGAGAAAAGAGCCTAGGCATCTCCTAATTTAATGGGCTTCAAATGGTTTGGCTCAGTTGCCCTAAGCAATAAAAATAATTTGAGTATGTAACCTCAATTGATGTATGTTTATTCATTTATTCATTTATAAATGACATACTTCTGTACTAATATACTTTAAGACATATACAAAAATTACATTTAAAAAGAAAAATAAACAAAAGTGATAATATTTTCTCCTGTGCCTTAATGGATTATCTTTGTTCCTTTTGGGATATGTGAATCTGTTTTGGAGACAACTTACCTAATTCAGCCTGATCTGCTAATCTCCTCTGTAACTCTCCACTGAGAGGAAATTCAACCTTTTCATGAACACTTGGAGGGACACCCAATCCATTTTTGGAAACATCTAGGCGTTTCTTGATTACCATGCTCTGGATGGCCAAATCGGGGGGGTTTTCATGCACTATCACACCTGGACTTTGAGCCAGAAGTGAACACTTCTCTGGGCGCCTCACTTCTGGCCCTCCCTGGATCTCACTGCAACCTGAGTGCCAGAGCTGTGAAGACTGCAGTAAAGTCCTCCAACTGCCATGGTAAATATTATCATTGCCTCTGGTATGCAGAAAAGCAAGCAGAGCCGCATTTGCTGCTTCCAGGTGGCAGACACAGAAATGAGAGCAGGGCGGGAGGGGCTGGGAAGGTGTCTGGGAAGAAAGAGATCAATAAGACCTCACTAGTGTGCAGTATTTACTGTAAACAGCCCAAGGTGGTTTGGGGTTGGGGGGAACTGTCAACATGGAGCAGTTCTTTCTCAGGGACTGTGGGAGCAGGTGTTCTAAATGGAAGGATGGAGATAGCAGTCCCAGTGGGATTGGCAATGAGACCCTGGGCTCAGGGAAGTCACTGAGTGTTAATGTGGCCCAGCAGCCAGCGTCACAGCACACGAGGCCCCTGCCACATTTTACACACACATTTCAAGATCCTGTATCGCCACAGTGCGTCATTACTTTGAGACCATGGACTACTTTCTCAATTCTTCAGCAGAGAGGTTTTTTCCAAAGCACACAAATGCTAGTGCTGGAGCTGGTTTGAGGCCAAGAATCCTCAACTGACAAAGAGCTCAGTAAGCCCTGGGTAGGATAAAAAATGCAGGTGTGTCTTGCCCCAAAACATCTCTGGATGAAAGAACTGGTTGGAAGTGCCTCTCCATCCAGCTTTTGGCTAAAGCCTTTAAAGGAGGCTCTCTTTCAACAATTAAGCTGGTGTGGGATGGAAGAGATTTCCTGCAGTTAGGGAAAAACCTTCTCTCTCTTCCTCTTTCCCAGTTCCAGTTGCTTTTGAGTGACAGGCTAACCTGGGTCCTGAAGCCAGATTCAGAATTACTATGGCTTTGAATTTGATCTCTTATTGTTCCATACTGAAAGAGCAATATTCCTTTTGAGGTGAGTGAGTTCCCCATGTGGGAAGCTGCTCTGGGTTTGGGGTAGAATCTTCAGGGTCCAAGGGAAGAGGACTGAACACAAAGGGAAAACAACTTGGGGTGTAGTTGGTGGTGAGACTATGCTAACTTTGCTTTTTGTTTTATTTTGTTTTGTTTTTTGCTTGCCAAGAAAGCTTTTCCTAATTCACCAGTTCCAGAAGACTGCCTGCTTCTCTGGCCACAGGGTTAGGTATGTATTCAGGTGTGACCAATCATTCTGTCCTGACATTAGGGATTGACCCAAGGGTCAAACTGGGTCTTGCCAAGGTCCGATAAATATAAATATCCATGGTTGCAACATAGGAGGCTGTGAATTTGGGGCTCTTGGGCACCGTGTTATTACCTGACATGGGGAGACTTGGAATGAAGCCGACAGACAGGTGGCAGGGATGAAAGATAAATGCAGGCGGGCATGAAGCTGCATGACAGGGAGAGTCCTGGGAGTGTGGAGTCGACCACAACTCCTCGCTCTCCCCAACCCCATGTGAAACCCATCAGTGAGGCCTTTCATCTCCACCTCTGAAAGAGAACCAAATTCTGATGATGTGATGACATCTCACCAGGCCCACTTTGACAATCTTAAGTCCAGAGGGCAGACGGTCTCTTCTGGAAAACAACAGTCGTGTTTTATCTGGCCTCCCTGCTCTCTGCTTTGCTTCCGCATAGGCTACTTTCCATACAGCAAAGAGGACATTTGGTTGTTGTCTGCTTGGCCAGAGAGCTTTGCAACAGTCCTTACATTCTGTCACTCCTCTGCTCAAACTCTCCAAAGGATTCGCATCTCACTCAGAGTAAAAGCCAACGCCTTACGGTAGTTTACCACTCCCTGCAACCTGCTGTCCACCTCTGCTCATGGTCCTCCCCACTGTTCCTTGAACAGAACATGCACGTTCCCAGCTTCATGCCTTTGTACTGGCTGTTCTATCTGCCTGGAAGATGGCAGGGCTCACTCCCTAACCCCTGCAGGCCTTTATTCAACGTCACCTTAGTAGTAAGGCCTTCCCTGACCCCACCACACCACTCCCCTCCACTCACACAATTCTCTGTCTTCTGACACGGCTATTTATTTTTTGTAATTTTTCACACTATATATTTATTTTTCTGTTTGTTGTTAATGTCATACTTTTCATCACCATGTAGCTGAAACCTGACACGCTCAGCTGAAACACTGAATGGCCCCTGAAACCTAGTGACTACAACGAGTTGCAATCCTGGCATTCCGGATGCTGGTCCCAGCTGTTCTTTCCTTTATTCTGCTGGTTACAACAGCGGCCTTCCCAGCTACCAGAGCCTATTAATTCCCTCTTTTGCATAGGCTAGCTTGACTTGTGTTGGAGTATTGCCATTTTTAAACCTGGAAATTTGGGGGCAGATCTGTAAAATGTCTAAAGATGAAATACATTTGTTTTCCCCTGCCCCAAGCGTTTGATATTGGTTCAAACTATGGGCTTTCAAGATGCCAATAGCTGAACCCAACACAAATGTAGAGCTTATTCATAGTTTTCATATTATTGTCTCTTGTTAAATTGTACGTTCTTAAATTTTTTTGCTACGTTCTTAAGCCTGAGTTTTGGTATCTCTTAGAGTCAGCATTCTCCTGTGGGAATTTATCTCTGAAATCAAACCTAATTCAGAGAGTACATGGGGTTCAATTTAGATAACTGCTTACAGTCAACTTTTTCAGATGGGTAACTCATAAAATGAGGAGTACTGTGGTGTTAACACTCCAATTCCTCATCGTCGGGGTAGTGTAGGGCTGAAGTGGAATGACTGACAAGGAAACATTTGGAATCAGCTATTTTGTGGCAATAATCACATATCCTCACCCGGTTCTGCATGGAAGCTTCCTCTAGGCTACAGGCCACTGGTATTCCACCTTTGCTGTACCTTAAAATCACCTGGGTTGAGCTGAAAATTCCTTATATCCAGGCTGCACCCTGGACCAATTAAATCAGATCTCTGGGGTTAGAAAAACCTCAGTGAGAACAACAGCAGGTAGTCCTGAGCATATACAGTCTACCAGGTTCCAAGCGATGTGCTTTACATGAATGATCTCATTTAATCCTAGCAATTATTCTATAAGGCAGTACTCTTACTATCCCACCTAAACAGAAGAGGAACTAGATAGAGGTGCAAAGAGTTTAAGTAGATTTTCCAAGGCTTTTTGCAGGGAGCCAGTGAAGAGAACCAGTTACTAATCTAGACAATCTGACTTCAGAGGCAAAGCTCTTTCATAATTTACTTTTTTATTTAAAACATAAAATATACTTAATTAATTTTATTTTATATAAATATATATATATATATATATATATTTTTTTTTTTTTTTTTTTTTTTTTTTTTTTTGAGATGTAGCCTAGCTCTGTCCCCTAGGCTGGAGTGCAGTGGTGCGATCTCAGCTCACTGCAAGCTCCGCCTCCCTGGTTCACGCCAGTCTCCTGCCTCAGCCTCATGAGTAGCTGGGACTACAGACACCCACCACCACGCCCGGCTAATTTTTTCTATTTTTTAGTAGAGACAGGGTTTCACCGTGTTAGCCAGGATGGTCTCGATCTCCTGACCTCGTGATCTGCCCGGCTTGGCCTCCCAGAGTGCTGGGATTACAGGCATGAGCCACTGCACCCAGCTTATATTTGTTTTGAGACAGAGTTTTGCTCTGTTGCCCAGACTGGAGTGCAGTGGTGCAGTCTCAGCTCACTGCAACCTCCACCTTCCAGGTTCAAGAAATTCTCATGCCTCAGCCACCCAAGTAGCTGGGATTACAGGTGTGCACCACCACACCTGGCTAATTTTTGTATTTTTAGTAGAGACAGGCTTTCACCGTTTTCGCCAGGCTCGTCTCAAACTCCTCACCTCAAGCGATCCACCTGCCTCAGCCTCCCAAAGTGTTGAGATTATAGGCGTGAGCCACCACACCCAGCTGAAATATACATAATTTAAGGAGTCAAATAGTTCTCCAAAGCTCATTACCAAAAATATCAGTCTATCAGTCCCCTCATTATCCCCCAGCTGATTTATTTCCTTATCCTCAAGGTGATCACTTTTAATCATTTTAGCTATTTCTTTTCATATTGACATCTTTGTCTCTATCATTGTTTATAATGTGAATTTTGCTTTTTCCACTTTAAGCCTTGGCTCTTACCTTCCCAAATGGAAAATGAGGGTGTAGATTTCATTGCCCATTACTGCTCACTTCTCCTGATATACCTTTGATTATATCAGAGTGGATTACGTTATTTGGACTGTGTAAGCATTGTTAATTGTGTAAATAGCTAAGCTGTGCAATACGTTCACCATATGAGTATTCTTTCCTTTCTTAAACAACTCTATTTTGTTACCAAGTTGTAAAATCTGTTGTTATCTCTCTCAGAGTAATAACGATTGTTGGTTTCTTGTTTGTTTGTTTGTTTTCATTGGTGGGTGAGGTGTAATCTCATGTTCTTGCATAGTTCCTGTTTACTTCAAGTTGCTTTTTTGTTTGGCTCTTCTGGAATCCCCCTCAGATGTTCTGTGATCTTTGGCTGTTTGCTCGTGAGTGTCAGAGAGGTGCAAAAAGCAGACTGGAAACTGCATAAATGGGAAGAAGGAGGGTTGTCTCTTCTGGCTTCACTGAATGTTTCCTCAGGAAACTCCAGCATCGGTATCACTATCACGCAGAGTTAGGAGAGGGATCTGTGCATCTAAAAGTTTTGAAAAACACTTTTCACCAACCATCTTCTTTTAAGCTCCTAGTTTATCCTCCCTTCCAAAGGTATCCAGGCTATCCATTCCTGAGGCTTTTCGAGGACCTGGATGCAAACTGAGTTGCATCTCAGCTTTTCCGATTGGCTGACTTAGAATGCATCTGTCTAGAATGCACTCTGCCGGTGATCAGTTGTGCTCCTGCTTTAAAAAAAAATCATGCACATGGGCCAGGCGCGGTGGCTCACAACTGTAATCCCAGCACTTTGGGAAGGCGAAGTGGGTGGATCAGAGGTCAGGGATTCAAGACCAGCCTGGCCAACATGGTGAAACCCTGTCTCTACTAACAATACAAAAATTAGCCAGGCATGGTGGCGTGCGCCTGTAGTCCCAGCTACTTGGGAGGCTGAGGCAGGAGAATCTCTTGAACCCAGGACGCAGAGGTTGCAGTGAGCCAAGATCTCACCACTGCACTCCAGCCTGGGTGACAGAGCAAGACTCTGTGTAGGAAAAAACTATGCACACATATCTATATTACACACATGTATCTGTTATATGACCTTGTGACTCAATCTCTTTGTCATAGTGACTTTATATCCTTACTGAAACCTTCTACCCTCATTTTACTGGGGACACAGATAGGAGTGGAGCTAAACGAGTGTGCTCAATCCATCATCCTTAATGGAGGAATCAGAGCGCCCCATCACCACCTTTCTTAAAATGATAGAACATCAACTGTCTGCCTGCTAGTGAGTGTGTGTAAGCACCTCCACAAGCCTGCTTCGCTTGCTTCTCACAGCCACTTTAGATAGGTCAGGAGGCCTTCATAAGCCCATAGTGCATGGAAATAATAGGGCGCTTAGCCAAGACCACATCGCGGGTCTCCTGACGTCTAACCCAGTGCCATTTCCACGTGTTCAGACTGTATCCTGGGCTATTCCGAGGACAACACTTGAAACGGGAAAGAATGATGTGCCTGGGCCCACCAGAGATGATGGGAAACCTTGATTCTGTTTATCACCTTGATTCAAATTTCACGTTCACAGCCTGTGTCTACAAAGAAGAGAAACAGAAGAGGGAAGCCTGGTGTAAAACTCTTGCATTCCATTCTTGTCTGTCTTTATCTGCTCCAACTGTGAGGGCTGCTTACCCTAGGAGCAGATCAATGCAGAGATGGACACATTTGTAGCACCTACAAAGGGTGAGAAAAGATAGGGGATTCCCAGGCACCGGAAGAATGAGGAAAACAGTGACCTTTGTTCCCAGGCTGGAGAAAAATGCTGTATCTAAACTGACATCGGCCGGCTGGATGGCATTTAGAAGCCAAATGAACTGCTGTTAAGTGGTGAGGTCAGGGGTTCAGCTAATTGTGGAACCACGGACACTCCCCACTGACCCAGAAATCCTTGTAATCTATGGCTTAGGGACATACATTGTGAAGGTGATTTTTACAGTTCATCTTTGAAAATAGAAAGACGCGGGAAGCTCTGGCTGGTACACATACTGATAGTACCCTTGCCTGGTGTCTTAGAAACATCTGCGAAATATAGCTTTCTGGCTTAAATAATAAAAGGAGATAGAAAGATAAAAACAAATTACAACAAATACAGTGAACGAACCAGGCTTGATAAGGTAAATGCAGAAAACGACCTTATTTTCTCTCTCCGATGCATTAGAATCCATGTTGTAATTTTGTACATTCTGCAACGTCGGATGAAAAATCAGGCAAATCAAATAACTTTGTCGCTATTGGTAATAAAAAGTCTTCTAGGTTGTTTAAAATCCAAGATGAGTCTCCTGGAAATCAAGCATTTCAATAAATAAAATGGCCAAGGCAATGTAGGCATCAAAACAGAAAGCTTTATCTAAAGCCAAAGTTCTTTTCCTCTTCTGTTCTGTGCCTGCCTGAGGCTCAAGATCTGAGACTGGAGTTTCCTTCCTCCTCCTGCTGCCTTGTGATATTGATTCTGGCTTCCCCGGGGCTGGAGCTGAGGGGAAGGAGATACGGGAAGGGACCAGAAGGTCCTTGTTGGCGGGCACAGCTGTAATGAGACACGGGGTGTACAGAGGACCAGTTCTGCATCTCTCCCTTCCGGGACCTTTCTGATTGTGAATCTCTTGATGCAGGCAGTGCCATGCTCTGGGCAAGCAGCTTTATGAAGATTCCTCCCTCCATCCTGGGGCTTCTGTGTGTCAGTCCCTCTGTTGGGTCATGGTGCCTTCCAGGAAGCCATCGGTGTTGGCAGGGTCCTCCATGGCTTCCCATGTGGTTCATAAGCGACTCTTCTCCATCCATAGTAGTCCCACCCGTCTCTCACTGGGTTTTTCTAGGTCATGCCGGTGGTCACAGTCTCTGCTGTTAGTTTTCCCCAGAAATAAGTCAGGTGCCAATGTCTGCACTCTGCACAGTTTTAGGGGATGCAAATCAAGTTAAAAGTGGTTATCCTGCTCCCCTCTGTTCCCAGCAGCACTTTACACAGCCTGATGGGAGGGGAAAAGGGGAAAAGGTCTCCTCTCCTCGTTTGTGGGGATGGGAGGAAACTCATCCTGTTGACTTTGCACAAGCTATACCCCTGTTCGGGCCTCCTCAGCGTCCCCCGCTGTACATGTAGGCAGGTGATGGCGTTTGACTCTTTTTTTTTAAATTTACCCCTTTGATGCATTTTGAGTCTGGCATTAGCCTGGCTCCTGATGGTTTGTTCCTGGCCTTTGGGAGCCGTAGTAGAATGGAAAACATTCCCCAAATATTACAGGTCCTAATCCCCACAACCTGTGAATATTAGTTTATTTGGCAACAAATGTGGTTAAATTGAGCATCTGTCACCGGTAAACTGAGTTATTTCCCTACTTTGTATTGGTCACAGAGAAAGAATACCCAATTGGAAAAAAGGCAAGCAGGATTTATTCTCTGGCCAGAGAAGGAGAAGGAGTGAGTTTTCGCTCCCAAGACACCTCCTACTCCCCGAGCTGTGGGAAGCTGGGGGATTTTAAGGCATTAGCTATGGATTTGGGAGGTTTGTAAGTATGTGCAGGTGCAAATCATAAACATGCCTCTTCATACAAAGCATGTTCAGAAAATGGTGGCGATTTTCTTCCATGGGTGGGACTTTTAGTGTTATAATGATATGTTAATGATCTAAAAGCAACAAGGAGTTGCTGGTTCTGGTTTGTTCTGGGTTTGAGCAGGCTTTATCTTCCTCTGATAACTGGTACAGTGTTCTGAAGCTGCTGGACCATCAGGAGTCCTTGTGAGCTAGCATACCAAGAGATCCAGAGAATAAAATAAGCTGTTTAAGAGATAATATCTGTGGATCATCTGAGGTCAGGAGTTTGAGACCAGCCTGGCCAACATGGTGAAACCCCATCTCTACTAAAAATACAAAAATTAGCCATTGGCCTCTAGCCTGGGTGACAGAGTGAGACTCTGTCTCAAAACACAAAACAAAACAAAGAAATACCATTGAGCTTTCTCAGCTATCTACTGCTAAAGAAAATAATGAGCTCTTTCAGGTATTTCTCCAGGGCTGCCCCAGTAACAGATGTTGAGATGTGATTATCCTGGATTATCCTGGGTGGGCTCTTCACAAAATCATAAGTATCCCTAGAACAGGGAGGTAGAGGGAGAGCTGACACACAGATGAGGAGGCAGCATGCATGAAGGCAGAGATGAAAGTGCTGCAACCACAAGTCAAGGAAGGCTGGCGGTGCCTGATGCTGGAAGAGGCTAGGAATCGATTCTCCTCCAGAGCCTCCCGAGGCACAGCGGCCCTGCAGACACCTTGATTTCATGCTAGGGATACTGATTTAGGACTTCTGGACTCCAGAACTGGGAAATAATAAATTTTTATCAATTTGAGCCACCCAGTTTGGGGCAATTTGTTACAGCAGCCACAGAAAATTAATACAAGAATCTTAGCCAACAGTAAGGTGGAAAGAATTCCATTTTAAATCCTGTTTTTATTTTAATTTTTTAGAGACAGGGTCTCGTTTTGTTGCCCAGGCTGGTCTTGAACTACCAGGCTTAAGCAATCCTCCTGTCTGAGCCTCCTGTAGTGCTGAGATTACACTGTGAGCCTCTGCACCTGGCCTTAAATCCTGTTTATAAAAGGAACAATTTAAAAAATTATTTCAGTGCCTCTGAAAAGGGCCGGTTATCTGTCTTGCATGTTATTTTTTAAATTATTTTGTATAGATACATAGTAGGTGTATGTATTTAGGGGTTACATGAGATATTTTGATACAGGCATGGAATGTGTAATAATCACATCAGGATAAATGGGATTTCCATCACCTCAAGCACTCTTCATTTCTTTCTGTTATCAACATTCCAATTGTATTCTCTCAGTTAATCCAAAATGTACAATAAATTATTGCTGACTGTAGTTACCCTGTTGTCCTATCAAATCCTAGATCTTATTCATTGTATCTAACCATATTTTTGTACCCATTAACCATTACCATTTCCCTGCCTTCCATTACCCGCCCCAGCCTCTGGTGGCCACCATTCTACTCTCTAAGTGTTGATATGCTTCAGGGGCATGATTTGATTGGTGGTAACTCTGCATTTCTTATTTTCTCTGCCTGAGTAACAGTGTGGCCTTATTGTAGATGCTTAGTAACTTCTTGGCCTAAGTCTTTCATTGACATTATCTCTGTAGACAGAACTTTCTTGCAACTCCCGTTCTCATGCAGCATTCTTGATCAGTTATGCTTGAAATGACACTATCTATGTGTTTCTTTCTTTCCTGGGGAAATTTAATATTAACTTTTCCCCAGGGAAACTCCCAGAGAGAGCATGAAACAACTTGCCTTGTGCACTCCTTGCAGAAAGAGGAGGATTCCCCTGTTATCGATAAGACATAAGAGATGTGATTGACACCTCTGATGCTGAGCTGGCTCCCAGTTCTGGCATCCTGACTGTTGACTCACAGAAACTTAAAGGTGTACTAGAACTTGAGGTTTTGTAATCTGAACCCTAGAGTTTGCAAGTGAGGCCCCTGAAACCTATGGAGCTCGTTGGTTGAGGAGCGCAGTGAGAGCAGGGTCACTTCCAGAATCATACTGGCCTCTTTCGGCCACTTGGTCACACTCTTCCTCTCTCTATGCCGGTTTCTCCATCTCTCTCTCTCTCTCTCTCTTTTTTTTTAGACTGAGTTTTGCTCTTGTTGCCCAGGCTGGAGTGCAATGGTGCAATCTTGGTTCACTGCAACCTCCACCTCCCAGATTCAAGTGATTCTCCTTGCCTCAGCCTCCTAAGTAGCTGGGATTACAGGTGCCCACCCCCATGCCCAGCTAATTTTTGCGTTTTCAGTAGAGACAGGGTTTCACCATGTTGGCCAGGCTGGTCTGGAACTCCCGACCTCAGGTGATCCACCCACCTTGGCCTCCCAAAGTGCTGGGATTACAGGCATGAGCTACTGTGCTTGGCCTCATTTCTTCATCTCTAAAAAGGAGAAGAAGGCAGGGGCAGAAAACTTCTCTGTTTGCTCATCCAACAAACAGTTGTTAGGCAGCGACCCCTTCCCAGGCCTCTGACTAGGTGCCAGAGTTAGGAACAGAAATCTAACAGTTCCTGTCTGATGGAACCCAGTCTGATGACCCACATACTTCCCTCGGATCCCCCCTTTCAAGTTAAGACTTACATGGACGTCCATCATCTATACCAGATACAAGCAGAAAGGCTGTGGTTGCAGCAGATGCTGGGGAAGGCACGTAGAGGCAGGGTAACTTGGTGCCCCATAAACTTGGTACCTCCTATTTCCCCGGCTGTTCCTAGAGCCTCAGGAACTCTAAGACTCAATGGTATCTCAGCTGTAAAAATGCAAAGTAGAGCCCAGCCCAGCATGGCGACTACGAGCCCTGGCTCTGGGGACATTCAGTTTGGTTTCTGATTGCTCCTGCTGCTTCCAAGCTTTGAGCTCTTGTTCAAATTATTTAATTCCTCCATGTCTCAATATTGTCATCCATAAAATTAGGATTATACCTAATTCTAATAGTACCTAATTCCTTGATTGTTGAAAACAGTAAATGAATTCATTCATATATAACACAACAGAGCTGGTCACAGAGCAAGCACTCGAGAAATGTCAGGTAATACAGTCCACGTGCTCATGAACTGCCTGTCAACTCTCTCCAGTCCAGCGTAGCTGTCCTCATTCTTCAATCAGGGTGGATGATGGCAATGGAACAGGCTTGAAAGTTAGGAAAATTCCACTTAACTTCAAAGCACCTTGATGACAGATCATATCATGCTTGCCTTCTAATGGTCAGGACTGAACTTCAACAAGCTCTGGACACTGATTGAGGCCAAACCCAGTCAAGGGGAACAGAAGGGAAGCCACCTGGGACTTCATCTCAGTCTGCCAGGAAACTGACATCTTTTTGCAAGTTAACAACCACGGAGTCAGAGGGAAATTACTTTTATCAGAGGGTTATGACTTTGCCGCTAGAAAGGGAGGCTTTCCTGTTTGCTGAGCCCTTAGCACAGGTCCAGCAATAACATGAATGACAAAGGCTGGGAATAACCCAAAGCAAACTGGAGAGAAGCTTCAACTTTGGAGTTGGGGTGGGAGTTGGAGGAAAGACTGGAAAGAAACAGGAAGAGAGGCCGTTTTGGACAAAGTGTCAGAGATGGAAGGGGAGGAAAGGAAGAAAGCTGAATGGTCTTCTCACTAAGGACAGTTCATTATCCAGTAGACTCGTTGCTCAGGGACCTGGGGCCTGCATTCTGAACAGTGGGGAACAGATGTAGCCTGGAGGGCCTGTGGATGACCCTGGGAAAGATGCAGCTGGTGGTGGAGGATGCCCGGGAGGCAGTGACCAGCTGAGCTCTGGCACCCGCGCTCCCCACCTGGCCTGTGTGCATTTACTCTGCCCACCGATAGCATCTGCAAAAGCTCCAGGGGCTCCAGATCAAGTTCCCAGGGAAGGCTGACATCAGACCCAAGGAAGGAATGCTTCCTTCCCGGTTCCCGTTCTAACCAACAATGCAGCCTGTGGCAGGTGTCCCTGAGTCACAGAAACCACAAGGACAGTGAGACCAGGCTGTGCTCCCGGCCCTTGCCCGGGTGCCCTTGCATTTGTATATGCTACACCAAACCTGTGAGCCCAGCCAGTGGGAGAAGGACGAGAAGGAAGGTGAGTGAATTGGCTCTAACTTTCCACCCTGCTGGAAAAGAATCCAATCCCTTCTGGACGAATGCCACTTTCACGGATAAAAGAAGAATGTGGAAATAGCAGTCAGAGCTGAACCAACAAGAAGGAAGGTCGGCCCAACGTGTATTGGATGTCTACAGTATGCCAGATATTGGATCTGACAATTTATGTTCACTCTAGTTTATTCTCAAAGATGAAGCCCTGGCTGGGCACAGTGGGTCATGCCTGTAATCCCAGCATTTTGGGAGGCCCAGGTAGGTGGAGCACTTGAGGTCGGCGGCTTGAGACCAGCCTGGCCAACATGGTGAAATCTTGCCTCTACTAAAAATACAAAAATGAGACAGGCATGGTGATGCATGCCTGTAATCTCAGTCACTCAGGAGGCTGAAGCAGGAAAATTGCTTCAAACTGGGAGGCGGAGGTTGCAGTGAGCCGAGATCGTGCCATTATACTACAACCTGGGTGACAGAGTGAGAAATTGTCTCAAAAAAAAAAAAAAAGAAAGAAAAGAAAAGGAAGCCCCAAGGTTGGAGTTATCATCCTCATTTTACAGGGGAAGAAACTCAGGCTCACTGACTTTCATTCACCTATCCAGGGCCATGTAGTTGGATTTGGAGCCAGGCTGGTCCTACTCCAAAGAAAGAGTTCTTTCCATGATGAAAGTGGATCCCAAATACTGCCTGCCGACTGGCGTTGGAAGCTGCTTAAGGATACAGATGTCTGCTTCTAGCTCTAGAAAAATTGATTTAGAAGTTCTGAGGTGAGGCTGAGAAATATGCCTCAGCAAATATTTCTAAAGCTCTCCTGGTTATTTGGGTCCTTAGCTGGATCAGGGACCAGATTGTCACACGGCACCAGCCCCTCCCACAGACACCTCTGACCGTGGTGAAAGCAGCATCAGTGCTTGTAAAAAGGCCCGAGACCTGAGATTCCACCCACCAGATCTGCCTTGACCCACTGCAGTTCCCTTCATCCTGGACCCCGGACTCCTTCATCAGAAGGACGTTGGAACTACCCAGTCTATCCACTTTCTACTGGGTTGTATAGCTCCCTACAGATGGGATCTGGCCTCTCTGCAAACTCCATCAGATATTCTTCATTTAACAAACACTTCTAGAATAGTCACTATGTGCCTGGCAGCACTGTGTTTCACATACACAATCAATTCCCATTACTTGCCATAGTTATGTTCTTTTTTTCTTTTTTTTTTTTGAGATGGAGTTTCACTCTTGTCACCTAGGCTAGAGTGCAATGGCATGATTTCAGCTCACTGCAACCTCCGCTTCTCAGATCCAAGCAATTCTCCTGCCTCAGCCTCCCAAGTAGCTGGGATTACAGGTGACTGCCACCACGCCCAGCTAATTTTTGTATTTTTATTAAGATGTGGTTTCACCATGTCAGCCAGGCTAGTGTCGAACTCCTGGCCTAAAGTGATCCACCCACCTGGGCATCCCAAAGTGCTGGGATTACAGGCGCGAGCCACCACGACTGGCCTGGAGTCACGTTCTATAGATTCCCAGCAAACGCTGAATTAACAAATACTGAACCATTGCTCCTAGGGGAGAGCCAGGATGAGGCTCGTATGAGCTTCTGGTCACAATGCTTTTATTAACAGGTCAGTACATAACCTGGTTTTCTATGTGCTTCTGTCTAAAGACACCTTATTTCACATATGTTGTTGACTCATTAACATTGAAATCACAGCCGACAACACTATAACTCATGCCTGAACATATTTTCTCTGTAAGGCACGTCCCAACTTTCTGTGCTTAGGAACACGGGGCAGCACTTCAGCACCATGCCTGGGGGCCATTTCAGATTGAAGAATGACTAACCAAAAGTGTAAACATGCAATAAATGTGTACTAAATAGACTGCAAAAAAGACGTGTTTACAAACTGAGAGCTGAAATAGTAGGGCAGAGGGTCACCTTGTTCAGCCACAGCTGGGAACATGCATGTTAGTGACACACATGCTTTGCAGCTCTGCATGTGTCCACAAATGACCACAAAAGTGTCCTAGGTATTGATTTGGGAGTCACAAATAAATGTTAGCAAGCAGGCAAGATCACAAATGCAGAATTAAGAGGACCAGCTGTATTCACTCATTTAATTGTTAACAACAGTTCATGAAGTAGGTGTTATCCTCGCCCGTCTTTGATCCTGATAAGGATCAAGAACTCGGAATGAGTTCCAGAATCCTGAATAAGTTGTAAAAAATTTATTAGCAGATTCCAAAAATGTCACTCTCATTTTAATAGATGAAAGAATGAAGGTACAGAGAGGTCAGCAACTTGCCCAAGGTCACACAGCGAGTAAGCGGTAGAGTTGGGATTTAAGCCTGGTGTATGTGGCTGAAAGTTAACCCTATAACCGTGTTGCCCTTGAGTGATTTCAAACCGTGGACTGCATGGCTGACCATGACCAGAGCCTACCCATCAAGGTGACACTGATGCAATTAAAAAGGAAAGAAGCCAGGTGCAGAGGCTCACGCCTATAATCCCAACACTTTGGGAGGCTGAGGCAGGTGGATCACCTGAGGTCAGGAGTTCAAGACCAGCCAGGCCAACAGGGTGAAACCTTGTCTCTACTAAAAATACAGAAAAAAGAAAGGAAAGAAAGAAAGAAAGAAACGGAGAGAGAGAGAGAGAGAGAGAGAGAGAGAGAGAAAGAAAGAAAGGAAGAAAGAAAGAGAAAGAAAGAAAGAAAAATAGCCAGGCATGGTGGCCAGCACCAGTAGTCCCAGCTAGTCGGGAGGCTGAGGCACGGGAATCACTTGAACCTGGGAGGGAGACGTAGCAGTGAGCCGAGATCGTGCCACTTCACTCCATCCTGGGTGACAGAGTGAGACTCTGTCTCAAAAAGAAAAAAAAAAAAGGAAAGGAAGGAATACTTCTGTACAGTTTCAGCCACTTCTAGATATTCATTAGGCCTGTTGCCTATGTCCTTTTAACTTTGAGTTTCTCAAACTGTTCCAGGAGCCCTGATTTCAGAATCATCTAGTGTAATACAACTTCTCAGAGATTCTAATTTGACTGGCTTAAGGTAGGGCTACATTTTTAATAACTGCCTCAAATAAGCCTAATGTTTTTGGATTTAGAAAGCACTGCCTAAAATTCAACGCCATATTGAATCAAAATTACACATCAAAAATAATATATTTTTTTGAAATTAGAGCATTCAGAGCTCTTCAGACTTTTCTTTTTAAGGTCACAGTTTTGTTTTCTTAATAGGTTGGGGGGAGGAAATGGGTCAAATAAAAATTATTGGAAATTCAATTAAAAAGTAGAAAGAGTATTTTTTTTTTAAAGACTTGCTTCAAGATTTCTGTAATACCACAAGCTGGCCGAGAGCGGTGGCTCATGCCTGTAATCGCAGCATTTTGCGAGGCCGAGGTGGGTGGATCACCCTAGGTCAGGAGTTTGAGACCAGCCTGGTCAATATGGTGAAACCCCGTCTCTACTAAAAATACAAAAATTAGCTGAGCATGGTGGCAGGTGACTGTAATCTCACCTACTTAGGAGGCTGAGGTAGGAATCGCTTGAACCAGGGAGGCAGAGGTTGCAGTGAGCTGAGATCGTGCCATTGCACTCCAGCCTGGGCAACAAGAGTGAAACTGTCTCAAAAAAATAAAAATGAAAATAAAAGATTTCTGTAATACCAAAATTTAAAGAAACTCTGGCTTACTCAAAGATTTGATTTCTCTCTGAAGGGGGGGTTCTCACCTAGCTCAAACTCATAAAACTCTTGGCCAACGAAGAAACAGGAGGTTGCTATCCCTTCTCTGTTTATCAACTTCTCCAACATCTGACTTTTCAAGAAAAAAAATTACAGGTTCACTTGAGAACAATGGAGAAACTAGGTTAGCCTGTTAATGTTACTTTTAGAAATATGAGCACTTAAAAATAATGACTAACTGGAAGATTGTTACAGCAGTGTATGCATGTGTCAAAATCCACTTAGAAACTTGTGATTTGTGTACTGCCATGTTAATAAATTATAGTTTGATATGAAATACACAGAAAAAGTTTTTCAAAATGAGTAAGTGCTTTTGCATAATTCTACTCCTTACATTCCATTTTTTTTTGAGTTATCATAGAAGACAAGGTCTGTGTGTGCACTAACTTTTTTTCTGATTTTATTCTCACTTGTTTAGTCCTGTGCAGAAGTCAAAGGAGACATGGCCAGAGGGCTGCTGAAATATTCACCAGCTTAATGTTACCTCTGGGAAGAAGGGATGGGCATGGACTTGCTATGCCTTCTGCTGTGTTTCTCTGAAAAAATAAAAATAAAAAATGGAATGCACTATGATGGTTTCAAAGAAACAGTTGTGTACCACATCAAAGGCCCTCACTGTGAAACCAGCTACCATCCAAGGTTCCAGGCATCACAGTGGAAACGGAGCCTGAGCAAAGGGCAATATGGTCCTCTAAGATTTTCTATCTGGGCAGAAGTCCACCAGTCTCATCTTCCTCTATTATACTGGCTCATCATTTGGGAGTTTGGAAGATGAATGGGTGAAGGAATGCATCTCAGTGGTAATGGAGCCTGAGCAAAGGGCAACATGGTCCTGTAAGATTTTCTGTCTGGACAGCAGTCCACCAGTTTCATCTTCCTCTATTATACTAGCTCATCATCCAGGAGTTTGGAAGATGAAGGGGAGAAGGAACGCTTTGCAATCATCTGAGATTGCAAACTGAGCCCAGACACTCCAAACTACCGTCCTGGCTGGAGCTCTCTCCTTCACAGACATCTCCCCTTAGCAATTGCTGCTTTGGGGATTACAAAATGGAACAGGATGGGCATGATGGTGTGCACCTGTAATCCCAGCTACTTGAGAGGCTGAGGCTGGAGGATTGCTTGAGGCCCTGAGTTCCAGGCTGTAGTGCATTATGATTATGCATATGAAGAGCCACTGCACTCTATCCTGGGTGACATAGTGAGAGCTCATTTCTAAAATAATTTTCTGAAACTAGAAGAAAAAAAGGGACAGGTTGCTTTTCATGTACAAAAGGACCCCTGGCTAGCTTGCTCATGGGATAAGAAGTTGATGCTTACTTGTCTACCCTTCCTTAACCTGCTTCCCCTGGGAGGAAGCACACACAGAGGGAGGCACCAATCAGGACTCACCGAACTCTGTGAGTTTTGTAATGGGGAAAACACACACCCCAACCAGCTGCTCCTGATTTGAATGCTTTTCTTGGGCTAAGTGATTTGTTCTGTGACGTTCTGGGCTACGTTGTGTAATAAGTATTGCCAGATGGCAATCACAAGCATCATTTCCATTTCAAATTTGTGTTGCCTCATATCTCTGTCACTTTGTGCTCCCAGAGTGGGTGAAGAGGCTTGGCCCTCTGATAGTCATAGACATAGCCAGCCTTTAAGAATCTCACACCAATCATCGTAAATAATTCTAAGGCTTCTTATCCTTTAAGATCTGATACCTGGAAAGTGTGAGATTTTTTTCCACGAGGACTATTCACACGCTTGTTTTCTTGAGGACGGCGACCCCCTTTCAAACTCACCTGGATGATGCATTTCAGATTCTCAGAGAAGTTGCATGAGCTGATAGCTTTAAGGGAATTCAAAAAGACTCAAATCAAAGTCGATAATTAGTGGTTATGCCCATGGATGTCAAAACACCTGAGAGGCTCTCAGTTGGCTTGGAATGTCCAAGTAGAAATCAACTCCAAACTATGTGCTTAGCAAACTTGAAAAATGTGTATGTGTGTGACTGTGTTTTTTTTTTTTTTTTTTTTTTTTTTTGCTTGTCATTGTGCTGCAAATTGGTTGGACCCTAAGTGAATCTGTTAAAAAGTAGGCAGTTAGGAGAAAAATGCTTTTCTGCCGCAGTGTGGAACCACCCCTTAGCTTTAAGAACCCTGCTGGGGAGGAGATCAAATGGCCCCTGGATTAGCCGACTGTGAGAAAGCGAACCTGCTGAGTGCACAGCCCAGGGCTCATCCAAAAGTCTTGTTTGGCAGTTCTGCCCAGAATTATCTCTGTGTAGCTACTCCCTTCCGAGAAATGCAAATGTCATGCAGGCCCTCATCAAGAAAAAGCACCAGCACTCCCCTTAAGAAACAAGGGACAAATGCTCATATTATCCATTCAAATGTGAGTGTATTCAACGACCACACATGGGACTGAGCTAGATGGTATATGCAATGAATACCAAAGCTGAATTTCGAGGCAGGTGCCTATAATCCCAGTGCCTGTAATCTTTGTAATCTGGAGGCTGAGGTGGGAGGATCCTAAAGTTCAGGAGTTCGAATCCAGCCTGAGCAACATTGCAAGACCCTGTCTCTAAAAAAACAACAAAAAAATACAAAAAGCAGAAATATTATCCTCCAGGGACTTATAGTCTAATATTTCTCATAGAAGCAAATTATGAACATATAGTATTTTTTATATATATATATATATATATATATTTTTTTTTTTTTTTTGAGACAGAGTCTTGCTGTGTCACCCAGGTTGGTGTGCAGTGGTGTCATCTCAGTCTCAGCTCACTGCAACCTCTACCTCCCGGGTTCAAGCGATTCTCATGCCTCGGCCTTCCTAGTAGCTAGGACTACAGGCATGTGCCACCATGCCCAGCTAATTTTTGTATTTTTAGTACAGACAGGGTTGACCATGTTGGTCAGGCTGGTCTTGAACTCCTGACCTCAGGTGCTCCACCTGCCTCGGCCTCCCAAAATGCTAGGATTACAGGCGTGAGCCACTGCACCCGAAAGTATTATATTCTTTATTCTTCTGAGATTAGACATCAAATGCTGAGGGGAAATATGTGATGAAGAAAAACACTTGTTGACAATGTGGAAACGTGCGTCTGTCACTGTCCTGATACTAGAGGGCTCTAGATGCCGGTTTTCTGCCTAAAAAGTGAGAAGGATAATTAGGTGGCCTTTAAGTCACTCCTTCAGCTATAGGCACTCTGCAATTCTACTGGCTCTAATTCCCTATACTGGTAACAGAATTCATTACCATTAAGTAAGTATAATGTCAGCTGCAGGCTTTTTACAGATAATCTTTATCAAGTTGAGGAAGTTTCTTTCTATTATTAATTTTCTGAGGGTTTTTATCAGACAGATGCTGAATTTTGTCAAATGCCTTCTCAGTGCATTGATTGATATAATCATAAACTTTTCCTTCTTTAGCCTGTTAATAAGGTGGATTACATTAACAGATTTTTCAAAATCTTGAACCAGCCTTGTGCCACTTCCTTCTGGCTCTAAGATTTCTGATGAGAACTATGCTTCCATTCTAATTGTTTCTCTCTTGTAGGTGAGATCTTATTTCTCTTCTGCTGATTTTGAGATTTATTTTTTCATTTCCTCTAATTTTCAGAAGTTTAATTATGATGTGTCTGTGCATGGAACTTTGCAGGGGTGTGTGTTTGAGTTACACTCAGGCTCTTAAATCTGTAGATTTCTGTTTTCTGCCATTACTTCTTTAAATACATTTTCAGCCCCATCCTCTTTCTTCTTTTCTTTGAACACCAATGACCGGAGTGTTACTGTTTTGTTAGAGACCACAGGTCCTTGAAACTCTGTTAATTGAATTCTAGTTTGTTTTCTCTCTCTTGTTTAGATTGCATAATATCTATTGTTCCTTCAGCTCACTGCGTTATTCCTTCATCCCCTCTATTCTGCTATTAAGCCCATCATGGTTAATTTTATTTCAGCTATTGTATTTTTTAGTTCTAAAATTTCTATTTGTTTTTTCTTTATATCTTCTATTTCTTTGCTGGACCTTCTATTTTTTAATTTGTTTCAAGTGTGTTCTTGAAATATTTTTACAATGACTGCTTTAAAATCCTTGTCAGATAATTTCAACATTTCTGTCATCTCAATGTCGACATCTGTTGATTCTATTTTTGTTTGTTTGTTTGTTGTACAGATGAGGTCTTGCTATGTTGCCCAGGCTGGTCCTGAACTCCTAGGCTCAAGCCATCCTTCTGCCTCGGCCTCCCAAAGTGCTGGGATTACAGGCATGAGCCATCATGCTTAGTTTGATTCTACTTTTTAATTCATTTACAATTATTCCTGGTTATTGGTATGATGAGTGCTTTTCTTTTGAAAGCTGGACATTTTTTCACTATGTTGTGAGCTGCTGGATCTTATTTAAACCTTCTGTTTGAGCGGTGTTTTGTTTTGTTTTTTGACACTACTTCAGTAGGAAAACAGGAGTCTCTTACTGCCAGGTAGAGGAAGAAATCCAAGTTCTCCCTCCATCCTTCACTGACACCCAAGTTTGGGGGTGGGGATGCTCCTTGTTACTGTTGGATGGAAGAGGAATTTTCAGCTGTGTCTGTGGTCTCCACTGATACTGAGGTAGAGGTGACCTCACTGTTGATGGTAAACCTTGAAAGTCCTGAGTCTCCACTAGAATATCCCTCTGACACCACCCAGATGGTAGGAGGATAGGTGCTTTGTTATTGTTGGTGGAGGAGAAAGGCAAGACTCTCCCGACAGTCTCCACAGATACCACGAGGTGGCCTTATGACAGGCTCTCTGTTTGACTGTCTCAGACGCTCCCTACAGGGGAGGTGTTGGAGTACCTTGAGACAGCCTCGTGTGCGTGGAAGTCTGGCTCTCCACTTGGAGGTACTGGTGTGTGTCTTAGTCATTTCAGGCTGCTATAACAAATTACCACAGACTGGGTGGCTTATAAACAACAGAAATTATTTCTCATGGTTCCAAGATTGGAACCCTGAGATCACGGTGCCAGCATCACCGTGTTCCAATGAGGACTCTTCCGGATTGCAGATGGCCCATTTCCTGCTGTATCCTCACGTGGTGGAGAGAAGCCAGCAAGCTCTTCCAAGGGCACTAACCCTACTGATAAATACTCCACCCTTATGACTCTATCTAATCCTAATTACTTTTCAAAAGCCCTACCAACAAAAGCCATCACAGTATTAGAATTTCAACATATTCCTTTTTGGGGGGAACACAAATATTTAGTCCTTAATACCATGGATGAGGTGAGGCTGTAGTTTTTCTGCATGTTTGGCTGGAGTACCGTGGTTGTTGTCTACAAGTTTTCTGTCTTGCTAGGCTTCTCCTTTCTTGCTCCTTTGGCTAGAGAGAGCAGGTCTTGGGGGAAATTTTTTCTGTCTGCACCTGTTTGCATTTCTGAGTTAGGTACTTTTTCAGCTACTAGTCTCAGGTCTACGATGCTAAAAGAAACTCACCAACTTTTTTCTTCCCTTAGATCCTGAGGTCCCTAACTTCTTTGTCTTCATCTCTCCACCTTTCAGATAAGGCCCTGCCTCTGGGGAGTTTACATTCTAGTGATAGAGACAGACCATAAACCAGTAGTTACACACATCATCCCGCTGTTGTGTTTTATCAGATAAATGTCGGCTTTCCCCCATGAATTATCACTATTGCTGTAATGAAACGGCATTCCTTAAGTACTTCATTGCACATAAGGCTGTAAAAGAAAACCTTACCAAATACTTGATCCTGTGAACTTATTTAAGAAGCAGTTGTCATCTTGGCCATGTTCAAAAAAGCTGTTGCGAAGGTGACTGTTTTCTTGACACATCTACATATCAGGCCAATGAAAGAAGCTGCTACCCAGAGTTTAAGACAACTGTGTTTAGCTACTTAGTATTAAACACTTGGAGCATGCAAACGACTCCCACCCTCACTCCCTCTACCCATGCAAATGCCAAAAAACACTGGTCTCCTTTCAGTCTTTCCTATTTCTGAAAACAGCACATCCATCCACCCAGTCATTCAAGTTCCAAATGCAAAAGTTATTCCTGTCCTTCCCTCGCCATCTCCCTACCTCCACCCCGGCCAGCAGCGAGACTTGTCAATGCCACTCCTCAAATAGCCTGGATGGGACCCCTTCTCATCACTTCCCTGCTGCAGCCCTGCTCTAAAACAGTACCTTCTCTGGCCAAGACTGGCCATAAGAGCTCCCACATGCTCTGCCTGCGATAAGTCCTGCTGCACCTCATTCTCTCACAGCAGCAGAGTATTCTTGTTAAATCTGAAGCCAGGTCATGTCACATCCCTGCTGTAAACCCTCCAGATCCTTTTCCAACACACTTATGATAAAAGTCAAGAGTCTTACCCTGGATTTCAAAGTCTAAACTGACCTCTGCCTCTTTCTTGTCCTACTTTCATCTTGAGCCACAGTCCCTTTGCCCAGCACACACCCGGCATGGCCACCATCTTCTTGGTTTTCAAACATCACCATGCATGCTCTGCCTTGAAGCTTTTGTACTGCCTGGCCTTTCTGGCTGGAGTGTTCTTCCTGCCAACCTTTGATGGCTGGCTTCTTTTAAATTTTAGATCTCAGCTTAAGTGTTATATCCTCTGGGAGCTCTTTCTTGATCATCTAATTTAAGATAACCCCTCAGTTTAAGGGATCACCTTTAGAAAAATTGTCACCTCTATAAAAATTCTCATTATCTGTTATTTTTCTTGCTTATTTGCTTGTACTCTATTTTGCCTAGTAAAATATAAACTCCATGAGAGAGAAGAGAAGCATTCTTTATCTTATTCACTGTCCATAGTAGTTGCTCAATAAGTGTTTATAGAGTGGATGAATGAGGGATGATATGGTTTGGCTCTGTGTCCCCATCCAAATCTCATCTTGAATTGTAATCCCCAAGTATTGGGGGAGAAACCTGGTGGAAGGTGATTGGATCACGGGGGCAGTTTTCCCCATGATGATCTGGTGACAGTAAGGAGCTCTCAGGAGATATGATGATTTGATCAATGGCAGTTTCCCCTGGGCTTCTCTCTCTGTCCTGACGCCTTGTGAAGAAGGTGTCTGCTTCCCCTTCATCTTCCGCCATGACTGTAAGTTTCTTGAGGCCTTTCCAGACACTTGGAACTGTGAGTCAATTGCAGCTCTTTCCTTTATAAATTACCCAGTCTCAGGTATTTCTTTACAGCAGTGTGAAAATGGACTAATACAAGGGGTCATGGTTTTCACTGGCCATGAGAAATGAACCTCAGATGAAGAATGGACTCATGTAAGAATAAGTAAAAGGAAACATTTAACTAAAAGCAAATGTTCAGAGACAATGTAATACATTATCTTAGAAGACAATGAAATCTCTTTGTTTAGCCCTCTTAACAGGGTACATGCAGTTTTTTTTAAAAAAAATTTAATTATGGAAACTGCTAAGTATGCACAAAAGTAGAGAGAATAAGAAAATGAAATCTCATGTATCCATCATCCAATCTCAAGTCATTAATCTACAGCCTATCTGGTTTAATAGCTTCACTCTCTCCTGTCCTCAACCTCATAATTGTTTTGAAGCAATCAATCCCAGACACCATATCATTTCAACAGCACATTAGAAACCTCCCTTTTAGGTCTCCCCAGATTTTACCTCTCTTTCTCCTGAATGTGAAGGGGCTCACAGTATAGAAACTGAGCATTAACAACTCCAAGGATCAGAAGAGAATGTTGACCAGAAAAACAGTTTGCAAGGACCTGTCAGATATTCCCTCCTGAACAAAAAGAGAGTTGACTGCTTCCTCAGAACGGTCTGTCTGCCAACATGAAATCTACTACCGCCTACCAAAGTAACCAAAGTTATGATCCAAATTTACCATATTGAGAGGCTTTGCTGAGTTAGATCATGGATTATATATTTAGCAATGATACTGGCAAAATGTCTTTTTAAACAAATCAACAATTTTCAGGGACTTTGAGGGTTTCATAGTAATAATAACAATACCAACATTAATAACAACATCTAATGTTTAATGACGTTTACTTGTGCCAGGACTTCATTATTAACAATAATTTAATATTTATATTATATTACTAGTAAGTTACTGTTAACAAATCGACATGTTAATATGTGCCAGGCAATGAGCTAAGTGTCTTATACGTATTAATTCATTTAATTCTCACAAGAACCTTAAATGATGGGTGCTAATGAAGATATAAGAATATGCCCATTTTACAGATAAGTAGACTGAGGCAGAGAGATTAAGTAAGTGACTTGCTCCAGGTCACAGAGCTAGTAAGTGACAGAGCCACGTATTGAACCCAGGCCCATTGACTGCAGAGCCTGCTTATCTAATGACTAGAGGGTACAGCCTTCCAAACAGCACAAGACCTGGGTGGCTGGCACCAGCCTCATCCATAATGATGCTGTTGTGTGCACAACATGGTTCTATGTGCTAGGAGGTGGGGCACTAAACAGGGTGAGGGAAGGATAAGACAGAATCCCTCCTCTGAAACATGAACAATGTTGTGGGATACCTGGGAGAACATTTAACTCACGTTCCCAAATATTGCATGAGTAAATGTCAAAAAACAAGCATGGACCAACGTTTTCCATCACTGGGGTCCAAGCTCCCAAAGAACACTCAAGTTTAATAAGGAGGCTTTGAATCTCTAGCTGAACCACACATTGTTTTTTGACTGAATAAATAATATCTCATACATATACATACTATTCTTTTCATGTGCATGCAGTGATGTGATTATGAAAATAAATATTCATTTGAAATGGTTACTGAATTCAGGCGATCATGATGGTTTGTTTTTTCAACTCCCAAGCATTAAAGGTATAGCACAAAGTTATACATAAAGTTTTTGTTACTGGAACAAAAGTTGGGAACCATTGGCTTGGTCAGTGAGTTCTTCCTGGTGTGCAGGAAAGCAAGAAGTCAATATGGGTTGAAGTGGTTAAGAATAATTAGTAGTTGGGTGCAGTGGCTCACCCTGTAATCCCAACACTTTGGGAGGTGTTGGGATTACTTGAGGCAGGTGGATTACTTGAGGTCAGGCGTTTGAAACCAGCCTGGCCAACATGGTGAAACCTCGTCTCTACTAAAAATACAAAAATTAGCCGGGCATGGTGGCAAGCACCTGTAATTCCAGCTACTCAGGAGGTTGAGGCACAAGAATTTCTTGAACCTGGATGGAAATTGCAGTGAGCCAAAATCACACCACTGTATTCCAGCCTGGGTGATAAAGCGAGACTCAGTCTCAAAAAAAAAAAAAAAAAAAAAAAGAATAATTCATAGACGAGGTGCAAATTGAGCAGGGATTTGTTATTGTATATTAGCTATTACTGTTTCATAAACCACTGCTCACCTCAGATGTGTAATGTAATAAACATGGATTTTTGCTCACTGCTCTGGGTGTGTTGATCTGAACTGGGCTCAGCAGGGCTCACTTATGCATCTGTGGTTGGTGGTGGCAGTCTAGGTGGTTTTGGTGATCTTGGTTGAGCTCCCTTTCAAATCTGGGGACTTGGCTAGGCCCACTGGGCTGACTTGGCTCTGCTCCACCGTGCTGTCCTCCGGCAGGCTAGCAGAGGATGTAGAAACAGTGTTGGGAGGAGGACAGAGGGGCCAGAGACACAGTGGAAGAGCACAAAGCCCTCTGAGGCCCAGGCAACCCTCCCATTGTCACTGTCACTTTATTCTATTGGCCAAAGCAAGTCACTAGATCAGATCAAATGCAAGGTACAAAGCGGTCACATGTCTTGATGGGAGTAGCTGCAACATCACATTGCACAGAGTATGGATATAGCAGGTGGTTGCAGCTATTTTGTGATCAGTCCACCACAGTTACGAAAACTGAATAGTTCACCTGATCTTTCAGGATTCACAGATACTTTTGGTCCAGCTAAAGTAGTGCATTTGCTTGGCTGTATTTCATAAACAGCAACATTCTGGGCTGTGTTGTATGGGTGAAAAGAGACACTAAACACCTCTAGCCAGATCTTCTAGTCTACAGTGAGACTTCTTCGAGTGTCTTAGAACAGAAAGAAATGCCATGTGGGGATTCTGAGACCTTGTTTGGGCTCAACAAGAAAGAGGCGGTGATGATTTTACAGTATTGTCCATGGGAAAGGAAGAGGGAGTAGAGACCAGCAGCTGTGCCGTTCATGTCACACATCTTCGCCACCTGTGCCTTAGAACATCTCTCACTGCTTGAAATACTGTCTTCTACCCACTCCTAAGGATAAGGAAGGAGCAGCTATTTCCATGGGAAGTGAAATTCCACAGTGGGAAGAGCACAAGGTCTAATCTGGTTCTAAGATTAGAACAGCACTAACAGAACAAAGATTTTTGTGTGTATGTTCTGGTGATCATTTGAAACATGCACATACAGTGATCATATTGTTCAAAGCAAATTTCATTACCCACAGTCCCAGCCACGGGTTGCTTTTTTAGAACCTTCTTTGTTTCAGGCTTGCTGAGTTATTCAGACTGTTAAAAAGCTGAGTGCATTAAGAGCCCTAAATCAAGTCATCTGTCTAGAAAATTTCCTTTGAGGAAAGTTCCTTTTTTCATTCTTTCTCTCCACACTCTTCCCCCTACCCTTTGTTAATGAAAAGACTTCAAAGGGTAAATTGCTTTACGTTTCCTCTAATGGTTATTGGAAAGAAGAGGCTGCTTTTTGAAATACATGTCTCTCTGCGAATGCCAGAAAAAAAAAAAAGTGCAGTTGTTATCGGCTCCTGCCATCAACATTCTTTAATTTAAAGAAGTATTCAGCTGTATGAATTAGGTTGCAGGCTCCAGGGTTGTGTTTCTCATGGGTGGTATTTCATGGTGATATAAAACAGCATTTAAGAAAGGATATGAAGCCGGGTGGGGTGGCTCACGCCTGTAATTCTAGCATTTTGGGAGCCCGAGGTGGGCAGATCACCTGAGGTCAGGAGTTCGAGACCAGGTTGACCAATAGGGCGAAACCCCATCTCTACTAAAAATACAAAAATTAGCTGGGTGTGGTGATGGGCGCCTGTAATCCCAGCTACTTGGGAGACTGAGGCAGGAATTGCTTGAACCCAGGAGGCAGAGGTTGCAGTGAGCCGCAATCATGCCACTGCACTCCAGCCTGGGTGACAAGAGCAAGACTCCATCTGAGAAAAAGAAGGGGGAAAGTACGGAAAATGAAGAGCGGCAGAGACACTGGGTTGGAAGAGAGGGGAGAGGTGTGTGCGTGGATGGATGGTGGGCCGGTTGGAAGGTGGAAGGAATTGCCCACAGAAGCAACAATCCAGTGAGTTCCATTTCAGACAGGTCAGCAAGCCACTGCTGCCTCTTGCCATAGATTTTGCTAAATGTCTCTGGAAGCAGATGTGCCTTTAAGTTTTCACAACCAAGAGACCGACCTCTAGAAAAATATTAACCCCTTCCACTCAGACCATCATCTTCACATCTCCCCCAGTCTCATGCTTTGAAAAGATCATGTTATTCTCTGACACAGGGTTTCTCTACCTTGGCACCACTGATAATTTGGATTGGAAAACTGCTGGGGGAGCTGTACCGTGTATTGTAGGGGGCTTATTAACTATCCCTGGCCTCTTCCACATCTTCGCACCACTCCGCCTCCTGGCTGTGACAATAAAAATGTCTCCTGACATTGCCAAGTGTCCTCTGGCGGACAAAATCACTTCCGATTGAGAACAATGACTTTAACACATTAAATGACAAACTGCTGAGAAAAACACAAATAGCAGAGAAAACCAAAGAGGCTAATAGAAATCACGGCTGCTATTTTTTTAACCCACCCAAGGAAGGAAAATGACCATCAATTTCTAACCAGAAACAGGTAAGTCCTTTAATTCAAATACAAGAACAATAATTAAGCAGAGCCTATCTCTGAGTTTTTTTTCTCTCTCTTTCCTTTTTTTTTTTTTCTTTTTGGGATGGAGTCTTGCTCAGTTGCCCAGGCTGGAGTGCAGTGGTGCGATCTCAGCTCACTGCAAGCTCCGTCTCCCGGGTTCAAGTGATTCTCCCACCTCAGCCTCCCGAATAGCTGGGATCACAGGCATGAGCCGCCAAGCCTGGCCAAAGCCTATCTCCATGAGGAGCCTGGAGAACTCCCTGTGTTCCTCTTCGTATAAAACAAGCGACCAGGAGTTGGTCACAGCTGGGCAGTTTTTAGGAAGAGATGCAATTATGTGGAGAAAGTCAGGGAAGTAGCCGGAACCCACTGACTGCATTCATCCCACAACTAGAGTCAACACTAAGTAGGTTGCATTTATGTGCTGTTCTTACGTCGTGGGTCAGAATGTCACCGTGTGAGACCAAATGGTAGATTCACCCAGGGTCGTTGCATGACAATTAAGCTCTCTCTTTTACCTCCACATGGACTAATGATCCTTCACCTAGTGGCCCAGTTGTATTTGGCCTGAATATCTACCCACCATCAGCAGCTGTAGCAGTTCATTGCCCCCTTTCTGCAAAAGATGCTGTCCCTCTACTGAAGCATCATTTCCCTATGACCTAGAAATAGTGTCTTATTTTACTCACACAATGCATAGAAATCCCTTAATACACAATTGATGGCTGGGAGTCATGGCTCACACCTGTAACCTCAGCACTTTGGGAGGCCAAGGTGGGCAGATCACTTGAGATCAGGAGTTCGAGAACAGCCTGGCCAACACGGTGAAAGCTCTTCTCTACCAAAAAATACAAAAAATTAGCCATGCATGGTGGTGTGTCCCTGTAGTCCCAGCTACTTGGGAGGCTGAAGCATGAGAATCTCTTGAACGCAGGAGGCGGAGGTTGCAGTGAGCCGAGATCATGCCACTGCACTCCAGCCTGGGCAATAAAGCGAGACTCTGTCTCAAAAAAAAAAAAAAAATAAATAATGACTGACTAAGCCCTTAAAAACTCACTGTAGATAAATTCAAATGACTACAGAGCTTCCAGCATTTTATAGTTATTTCCAATAGTATATTAATAATTAACGCTATAAAGCTGATGTCTAAAGTACGTTAGAAATTATAAATACCAATCACGTATTTTCTTCAGGATATGTTTTGTAAATATGCACCAACCAAATAAAACAGCCTCCAAAATTTATCTATGTTAAGACCTAAAATCATCATATAAAATGTACATGTATTTGAGATATATATGCCTACATTTATAGTGCGAATCTATTGAAAACCTTGCGACGGTGACTTGTGTTTGAGCACTGTGCACTTGGTTGCTTTAATCAACATGCTTTGACATGCTATACTTATGATAATAAGACAATACCGTGAATAACTATCTTTTTATACAAAAGGAGACATTTTTGGAGAATCAAATAAATCTTCTTTTGGAAAAATAGACATTTTTAAAACTCACATCTTGCATCTACTGACATCTCAAATAAACCCAGAGAAATAAAGAACGAGACTACTGGGAAATCCCTGTCATTTTGTTAGAAACCTCAGAAGAAAAGGCTCTGGTCAACCATAAATATGACAGGTAATTTCAACAGCTACTGTAACGACTAGGCATGTTTCATTAACACGAGAAGCTGAACTGGGAATCCAAAAGACCATGACTGAATTAATCAGCCTGGCTTCCTTTTATGATGATCGTTCCTTTAGGGCAGACTAATAATGGGCCTCCTTGTTCTACATTCAGATAGGGAATGTCAGAACAACAGCTACAATAAGACCTGAGATGTGACATGACCTATGCCTTTCAAGTCTTCCCGTGCCTCTTTGGTCTACGCTTGAATCTGATTACTCCACTTAAGCATTTAATGAAATACATGGTCAGAGTGAGGCTGGCAGCTCTTTCCCTCAGCCCCTCTGGGGCAATTATCAGTTCACTGTTCTAGCCCCTCGCCCACCTCTCCACCCAAGGGACTGGGAAAAAAGCAATAAATTCACCCCCCAAAGTAAACCATGTTTTAAAAATGTTTCTTTTAGAGAATAGATTTATAATGCAACAGCAAAAAAGCTCACTTAGGTATTTGACTGGTATCTCATCGTCTGCACTGAGTCACCAGAGTTTCTGCAACTTAGGGCCCTTAAATGCATGGATGGTGAGCCAATCAAAAGACAAGTGGGCCTCTTGCCCCACACTGTGAAATTGAAACAAAAACACCTGCAATTATACACAAACAAGAGTAGTCTTGACTGAAGAGGTGACACAGAAAGAAGTAGGGACAAGAAATCGTCTCCCAGCAAAAGGACCCTTGAACGGTTGTCTGAATGAAAGGATGAGTCTATTACAAGAAATACCACTGAATCCTTTTAAGAGTAAATTTATTACATGAAAAATTGAGCGAACAAATCAAGCATTCATATTACAGAAAATTCATTTTCTGCTTCTTTTAAGGTCCGCATCCCCCTAGGACATTTAAAATGCAGCTGATTAAGTATTGAAGGCTATAACTAAAGCAGTGCAGGAAATTCACTTCGTTCGCTTCTCTCCCCCTGTCTCTTTTTTTCTTCTGAAACAAATACATGTGACTTTTAAAAAAGAAAAAGTAATTGAAGATATTCTTTTTAATGCAGTTTAATTTACAAAAGCGGTATTTCCGTAAATGTTTTCTGAATTAAATCTTATTCACAGAGTCTTAAAGCTGGTGCCAACTCTACTACAGCTGCAGGCTGTGCATTTGCCAAGCCTGACTCTGTACCCTTCTGTAGGATGAGCAAGACGAGGTTCAAGGAAGGTGAGTGATGGACTCACAGGCACATCCGTGACTAGCACAGGTGGACTTGGATCCCAGGACCCCAATACACAGAAGGATGCACTGAAATGAAAGTGATGAGGAGGCTGAATGCAGAAGGGAATTAGGGCAGGGTCTTCATCAGATTGGATGGCTATAATACAGTACCACAGACTAGGTGGCTTATACACAATACACAACAGAAATTTGCTTTCTTTTTTTTCTTTTTTTCTTTCTTTTTCTTTTTTTTTTTTTTTTTTTGTAGACAGAGTCTCACTCTGTCACCCAGGCTAAAGGGCAATGGCATGATCTCGGCTCATTGCAAACTCCACCTTCCAGGCTCAAGCAATTCTCCCATCTCAGCCTCCTAAGTAGTGAGACTACAGGTGTGCATCACCACACCTGGATAATTTTTGTATTTTTTTGTAGACATGGGGTTTCACCATATTGCCCAGGCTGGTCTTGAACTCTTGGCCTCAAGCAATCCTCTCACTTCAGCCTCCCAAAGTGTGGGGATTACATGTGTGAGCCACTGTGCCCAGCAGAAATTGATTTCTTACAGTTCTGGAGGCTGGAAGTCCACGACCAGGGTGCCAGCAAGGTCAGGTTCTGGTGAGAGCTCTCTTCTGGGTTACAGATCACCCACTTCTCCTCGAATCCTCATATGGTATAACAGAGTGTGAGAGAGCTCTCTGTGGTCCCTTACATCAGGTCATTATAAGGTAATGACCTAATTACCTCCCAAAGGCCCCAAGTTCCAATGCCATCACACTGAGGTTTAGGATTCCAACATATAAATTTGGGAGAGACACAAACATTCAGTCCATTGCAGACAGTTTATGCTAAACAAAGATACTGAATTCTAGAACGTTTCTATCGTTATGAGATAAATTATAACACTTTCTGGGTCTCTTCGGATGTCTGAACATAGACCTCACCACCTGACTCATGGGTGACACGAAATGGTAATAATAGTACTGTTGCCATCACAGCCATTCGCAGGTACTTGACTCGAATATCTGAAACAAATATAATTAATTTTTTCCTTGGGAAAAATTTCCATATTGGGTTCAGTTTTCTGAACTGCGTATGCCAAAGCCGAGATTGCAGCCATTCTTATGTAGCACAAATCAATTCACCAACACTTGCAGAATCAGTTTTTATGGGGAAGAAAGCAATTAAGATTTACAGCAGGTGCTGCTTTGACTATTAATTATAAACCCTCTGGAACACAGTGAAATGTGCAACATAATTCCAAGAAACATCTCACTTTAAATTGGAAAATGTTTCCTTGTTTTTTAAAGGGACAGTCTGAAGCAAATTCAAAGTGTAAATATTTTAAATTATGTAATACAAATGTGAGACCTTCTGAAACTAAGGTTATGAAAGGAGTCAATTCTATTATGCGATCCTGCGATGTGTCAGGGGGCTGCAAACTATTTTGATCCAGCACATTTAAAAATTAGATATTCATAAAATAAAATATATGAAGCCCAAAGAGAGAAGTCTGCTGTCCATGGTGGGGGTAGTTCCAGGAACACCCTTGGAAGCTAAGGGTGTTTTTAGCTTCCACGTAGTACAAAGAACAACAGCATGAAAAGTTGGGATGTCACAAAATGGCAGGTGGGAATGTTTCCCTTCAGTTCCTTTCAGGAGTGGATGTGAGCACTTTGGACCCAGAAGCAGCTCACAGCCAGGGGGAGCATGGGAGACCTAGACCAAGGATATCAGTTATTGATTAGAACACAACCTGACAGCACACCCTCCTCCTTCCTTACATCACTGGGACAAGTGAGGTTGACAAGAAGTAGCATTTACAAACAGGCAGGAGAAAATCCTAAATGCAAATGTGAGCCACAACCAAAATTTACGTAAACTAAAAATTACGTAATATTTTGGGTAAATAAACAACATAAGAGGGACACTGTAACTTATAAACAGGAGAATTGAAATAAAAGAAAACAGAGCCAATAGAAGAAAGAGATGGGAGGATGAAAAGAGATGTTATTGTGAATAATATCTTCAGAGGGAATAGGAGATCACACATTCCTGAAGCAAAATCAGGTCGTATGACTAACAGGGGACTTGAAGATAAAAATCATAACTACTGAAATAACAATTTCAACAGATGGATCAATGGCAAACAGCCAATTGCATAAACAGAGATAGTCTGAGTTCCTGTACAATAAGTTCCATGATTCCCCCACATTTTTTTTTTTAACCTCTGTGCTTCTTGTCTTGATGAAACCAGCTGCCTATGGATGAGGAAACTGCCTCCCCACTAGAGAGGGATGGTCCTTTGCCTAGGTGACTGAAGCCCAGAGAACCATGTGCTTCAGGAGGGCTTTTGCTGAACATGGTATATTTCCTCCCTATGAAGTTGCTTATTCTCCCCCAGAATGCAAAGACCCTTATTTCCTCTTTCTCAAAGCAGCTGTTATGTGACAGAATTCCCTACTGCAGATTTTCTTTCCAATAATTGCATGCCCATTTGGGAGAAAGAGGATCTTTCAGAAGCTGCTTTTGAGGATCTTTCAAAATCTTAAAAGCAGTGTGCTGGAGAACGGAGCTAAAAAGTTCTCTGGGAAGACAGTTCCAAAGGACAGAAAGATGGAAAATGGGAAAGGAAGATCTTAGAGAACATATCCAAATATTGCAACATCTACCTTAAGGAAAACGATAGAAAGAAGAAAGGGAAGAAAATCTTAAGAACAGAACTTTACGGAAATAAGTTTAGAAGAATATTTCCCTGCCTGGAACTATAGCACTAATTGGTTCAATTTTATTTCTACTTTCAGAAAGTAAATATACCAGCAATTACAATAAAATAAATGAATTACATTTACCTGCTAAATATTCTCAGACTGGACAAAAACCAAAAACAATAAAATAATGCAACTATATGTTACTTGCCAGAGATGCAATTATGATACAGAAAGGTTGAAAAAGGATTGCAAAACCGATGCTAACAAAAATCCTCAAGTGTGACAATACAGTATCAGACAAAATAGAATGCAAGGCAAAAGAAAAGGCAATGAAAGAAACAGAGTGTATTTCATATTGTGAAGAGTTGCGATTAACTATGAAATTATAACATGAACCCTAATATAACCAACACATTGCCTGAGCTACATAAAGCAAGAACTGGCACAAATACAAAGAATAATAAACAAACTCACAATCTTAAAGAAAGATTTTAAAGTGTTTTCCAGGAAAATGGATAGACAGATACATAGGATCTAAATGATACAATTAACAACCTTAATCTATATGTATATACTGCTGTTTACAAAATAATACTTATACAAAAACTAAAATTATACATGTGTAGACATAAGAAATATATGCTCTTTTTTTGAGACAGGGTCTCACTCTGTCATCCAGGATAGAGTGCAGTGGTGCGATCATGAATCACTGCAGCCTTTACCTCCCAGGCTCAAGCGATCCTCCCACCTCAGCCCCCCAAGTAGCTGGGACACATCTGGCTAATTTTTTTTTTTTCACAATGTTGCCTAGACTGGTCTTAAACTTATGGCCTCAAGTGATCCTCCTGCCTCGGCCTCCGAAAAGTGCTGGGATATTTGTTAAACCTACATAAACATTCCTAAAGCTGCTCATGTATTAACAGGAAGAAAATCTCAACAAATTCTGAAATTCCCAGTCAAGCAAAAATTAAGCCACATTCACTAATAATGCAATAAAATTAATATTATAGAGACAGATAGAAACAAAAAATAAATTAAAAATTATCAAACTAGAATTTTAAAACTCTAAATCCTTTCAAGTTAAAGGGAAATTTAAAATAAGAATTATTAGCTACATATTTAGAAATGTTGTACAATAAGTACAACATATCAAAACCTGCAGCATATAGTCAACATGCTAAAAAAAAAAATAGATAGGCCTAAATGCCCTTATTCAAAGACAAGGCAGGATTCCTTAGTTACAAGAGTCTGAAACGCAACTCAAACCGGCTTAAGCAAATGGAAAAACTTGGCTTACATAACTAGAGTCCAGAGTATAGTTCAAACATGGTTAGATCCAGGTGCTCAAAAAATACCATCAATTCCTATTTCCTCTGTGCTGCCTTTGTTCTTAGGCAGGTTCTCTCTGTAGTGGCAAAGTAGTAATCAGCTGCAGTGTGTGGCCTCTCCACCCTCAGTTCACCAACCCTAAGAGAAAATCAGCATCTTTGCTAAGAAGCAAGAGTCCCAGGACTAACTTCAATGTGACCATTTTGAATGAGGAGTGGGTCTGCTCCACTTAAAACATAAATACTAAGTAGAGGTGGGTAAGTAAAAGAAGTCTAATTCAATAGCAACAATTGAAAATAAGTAAACTAAGCTGGTACTAAAAGAATTAAGAGGATAAAGTCAAACCTAAGGAGTAAGAAAAAAATCAACTAATTAAGCAAAATGTTATCTAAAAAAATTAGCAGGATGGATGAACAAAACAAACGCTTGGTACTTTACAAAAGCTGAATAAAATAGGCAAATCTTTGGCAAGTCATCAAGAACAACATGAAAACCCATACATAGGAAAAATTAGAATTGAGAAAGAGCAGGACTCAAGATACGGATTTTTAAAACAATGAAGAATACTTTTTGTGACTTTGCCTTAAATAATACAGAAAATATAAATGAGAAAGATGATTTCCTGTGTAGATAAAAAATTAATCAAAATTTGGCTTAATAACATCTGACATGAAACACACCCCCCCACCCCCCCACACACAAAAACACACACACCCCACAGGAAACCTGAAAGACAGTGATCAAAGATATATTCCTAATAAATGCCACTCGGTTTGAAATTTGGACAAGTACATTCTACCAATCTCTTAAGAAGAGACACCTCCAATATTGTATAAATTACCCCAGAGCTAAAATAAGAGATGTCTTCCAATTCATTTAATGAGTTTGGCATAACCCTGATGGCAAAACTAGACAAGGAGAGCATGAGAAAATGACATGCAAATCACACGTATGAAAAAGGTACAAACATCCTAAATAAAATATTCACAAGTTGACTCCTGCAGCTAATAAAAAAGTTCAGCAAGATACGTAGATTCAAGATTTACATACAAATGTAGATAGCAGGATATTCACTGGAAATAACCAAGTGAGAATTTCAATTTCAAAGGACTTCCATTCTCATTAGAAACAAAAAAGAAGATGCTTAGGAATATCCTAATAAGAAATGTGCAAGATCCAGGTGGAAAAATCTGTCACATTTACAGAAAGGCATGTAATGACAATTGCATTGTTATTTACAGAAAGGCATGTAATGCCAATTGCATAAACAGAGATAGTCTGAGTTCCTGTACAATAAGTTCCATGACTCCCCCACATTTTTTTTTAACCTCTGTGCTTCTTGTCTTGATGAAACCAGCTGCCTATGGATGAGGAAACTGCCTCCCCACTAGAGAGGGATGGTCCTTTGCCTAGGTGACTGAAGCCCAGAGAACCATGTGCTTCAGGAGGGCTTTTGCTGAACATGGTATATCTCCTCCCTATGAAGTTGCTTATTCTCCCCCAGAATGCAAAGACCCTTATTTCCTCTTTCTCAAAGCAGCTGTTATGTGACAGAATTTCCTATTGCAGATTTTCTTTCCAATAATTGCATGCCCATTTGGGAGAAAGAGGATCTTTCAGAAGCTGCTTTCAGTGAATAAGTAGAAAGGCTGGGAGCCACATGGAGCTCCATTTGAAGCAGTCATTGCAACTCCACGGCTCAAAGTCACTCTCTGTCAACAGCTTTTGGGCACACCAGTGGGAAAGACACATGAGGTGCAAAGGCCTTAAATCCCATTTGCTACCCTTCAGATCCCAACCTGGATTCTAGCACAAACTGACCATCGGTAAGATGGATGTCACCTGAAACTGCAGTCGGTGATCATTTCAATCAGAATTCCTCAGAAACTCCAAGACAGGCTGGGATTCTATTTACAGAGACTCTGCTCCACCGAGGAAAAAGTTTGTTTCTAATAGTCACTATGAACCTGTCATTTCTTGCCTCTCTTTTCTTCCTACTAGCTGATCTCCTCACTCCTTGCAGTTTTCGGTTACTTGCCTTTTTTCATCTACTTCTCTATTTTCTTCCTGAGCCCCTTAAACCCAAGCCAGACTCCTAACCACACTGCCCTTCTCATTTTTGGTTTGTCTATTTCCATTCTTATTCGTACTAAGCCCCTCTCTCTTTTTTTTTTTTTTCCTTTTTTCTGCATCATGGGCAATGCAATTCACAGTTTCTTGAACTGGGCCATTAAAGATGTTGTCTTTGGATCATTTTTTTTCTCCTTTTCTCCTAGCAAACCCCTCTCTCCAACCCCCAGCCTCTCCTCTCTATACAGAAAATGCTTAGCATTTTCTGGAGCCAAAGATTCAGCAGAGAGAGAGGGCTAGGGAGGAGGCACGGCGGTAGCAAACTCAAATACCCACAGGGTCCAGGCAAGTGATCTCAGTAGGTGAATGGACCAGATGGCAAACTGGCAAGCGCATGCCCAACTAAAGGGAGCAGCTGCTACACAGCTCCCCTGATTGGTGCCAGGTGGGAGTGTAGCCCCAGGGCTGCCAGAGCTCTCAATTTTTAAGTAGAACTCAGAAACATCTTTGTTATCAGAAACATCGCAGGCTGCCGAAGCAAACTACAACGCTTTAGCTAGACTTGGAATCCTGCAGGAGGCAATTACTGGCTGTAACCCAAACTTCTAGCTAGGAGGAGATGGCTGTCCCCCACCTGGGGAGCAGTCCTCAAACAAAGCAGAGAGCAGATGGGAGCCCAAGGAGGGGCCCCCTCCCTCCCATTTCTCCCGAAGGTTGGACTCTGCTGAACAGCTGATGTCGATCATGCAGTGATGATGTGTCAGGCTTTGTGTTAAGCATTTTACATGTGTCACCCCATGAAAGCCACAAAATAACCATGAAGGCAGGACTGCCAGATTTAGCAAATAAAAACACAGGAGGCTCAGTGACACTGGGAGTTTTGCTCGGGATATACTTATGAAAATTTGTTGTTGTTCTAAAATTCACATGTAACCGAGCCTCTTGTGTTTTCTCTGGTGACCCTGCATGAGAGTACAAGATGGTCGTAACTTTATTTATAAAAGAAGTTGGTCATTTCTGAGTTGCTCAAAGTCACCTAGCTAGCACATGCTGACCATCAGTAAGATGGATGTCACCTGAAGCTGCAGTCGATCATTCCAGTCAGAATTCCTCAGAAACTATAAGACAGGCTAGGATTAAACAGCAGTCAGGACTCAGGATTCAAACCCAGATCTGATTTAATTCCTAAGCCCACCCTTAACTTTCGCACAAATGTTTCACAAACTTTGATCCACCTATTTTGTGGGCCTAGAGTTTAGGAAATAATCCCCCAATTTTTTTTTTTAAAAAAACCTTGTGTTTTTATTCTGACGATAATATTAAACATTTACTTTTTTACTTGTTATATAGATAAAAAGTTGAATCCTGATTTGAACAAATCAATTGTAACAAAAACATTTATGAGATATTCTAGGAAATTGTAACACAGACCGGATATTTAATTACAGTGAAAAATTAAATGAGATACTGGAATTGTGATTTATCTTGTGAAAAAAATAGTCTTTGTCTTTTAGAGATTCATGTTGAAATGTTTACAAACAAAATGATACGATGTCTAGGATTTGCCTTATAGTAATACAATCGAAGTACATGTACAGGGTGAAAGCAAGATTGGCCATGAATGATCATTGTTGAAACGGGGTGATGGTATGCATACCGGCTGCTTATATCATTTGTGTCTGTATACTTTTATATATATTTGAAATTTTTCCTAATATAAAGAAAAAATATTACATTCTTAGTGCAATGGCAATTTGCAACTAAGAGATGTTTTTGTGAAATAGACCAGTTTCTAAAGTCAGCATTTATTAAACCAAGATCCAATATTTTCTGGGATTCTTGAGAATTGTATTTTCTTTGAAATAAGTGAATATAATTTTCAAATTTGAGAAATGCCAAGCGCTATTTTATTGTGAAATATATACAAATGTAACAGAAATACTCCAGCATTTTAAGAATACTGGAAATCTATTTCTTTGAAGCTAAAAAAAGATAAGGGCCTTCTTTTAGAATTTTTGCTTTTATAGGTGGGTGGCAGACTTTTCAGACTATGCAACCAGATAGTATGTACTTCTAACATGCAATGGAGGAAATTCCAAAATTGCTCTCAGTTTTATAAAATGTTTGTCCTGGGAGTATCCACTGACCTGGTATCACGGGACTGAAAAACCTCATTTCCAAAAAATATGTGAGACGAGTGATGACTGCAATGGTCTCTGACTTGTGGGTAACCTCAGAGGAGGTTATTTCTGCAGGGCTTCCTATGAAGAGCATGTCCTTCTCCCGGACCGGAGCAACAAGCATTGCCACTGTCCGCCCTCCAAGCATGTGCCTCATTGTCATCTGCATGTGATCAAGCCTTCAAAGGCAGGAACAGCTTCATTCCTCTAATAGCTCCCATACCAGACACAAGTGGTGGTAAAGGGGACAGGAAGAAGACAGGCAGAGGAATTGCATGATATAGGAAGGCGGCATTGAGAAAAAGCACTGGGTATGGTAAGTAGTGGTGACACACACAGGAGACAGGGAAATACTGGGTAGAAGAGGGCAGTTCCCTGGCAAAGGTCCCACCCTCAAGCCTGAAGACCCGTGGCCCTAAGTGAGGATGGGCATTTCTGTTTTGGCCCACCACGCCCCCCATCCTGTGTATTTTTAAGTCTGAGACCTTAGCAGGCACAGACACAAGCAGCTGAACATCGAGAGGAGCAGAGGAACAGAGCAGCAGAGAGCGATGGGGCTGAATGGCAGAGAAAGAGAGAAGAGGAAGGACGTCTGCATGCTGAGGGGAGTTCAACTGGGGGCAGTGAGAGAACAGTCTGGCTGCTGGGTGGCCGAATCCAGGGGAAGACCATCTTCCCACTCCATCCCCACTTCCGACTCCCCATCCCCCTTGCTGACAGCGACCTCCACCGCTCAATAAAACCTTTCACTCATCCTGCCAGCCCACATGTGTTCCAATTCTTCCAGTACACTGCGCAAGAACTCACACTGTCACACTGGCCCCTGCCCTTGTGATAAGGCAGAGGGTCCATTGAGCTGATTAACACTAGCTGCCGGCAGAAGGCAAACCTGAAAGAATACACTATAACACATGTGCACTGGGGCCTTGGGAGTCGTAGACGCCCACTCCTAGATGCTGCCATGGGCCCGAAGCCCAACAGCACCCCCGCACCATGGCCTCTGCACTGTGTGTCTGCATGCTCCCCCTAGAGGGTTGAGCAGCAGGGCAGATGGGCAACCCATAGGGCTAGCCACACCCCTGTCACACATCCTGTAAGGAAATAAGGAAACTCTCTCATTTCAGTCGCCCACTGTGAAAAATTGCCCTCAGGTAGCACTTGGTGGCATTTGTTCTGCGGAGAACAAACACTCCCCAACAGTGTGCTCTGAGATACTGACACCCCATTGCCACATGACCAAGCTGGGGCTGGGTGGGGCCAGAGGCCCATGACTAGTCATCTTCATTGACAGCAGACTTGTGAGGGGATATAAATTATCTCCAGGTGACCTCAGTGCACCGTACGAATGTTGCCATTTTTTTGTGAGTGACATGATCTGAAAAATGTGCTGTAGAATTTTTAATTTATACTCGCATAAAAACAGCTAACCAGACCCGAGATGACCTTGCTGTTCACTACTCATTAGTTTAGCCTTCATGGAGGAAGTGCGTCTGCTCCAAGGCTGCAAACCTACATGAGTTGCACAGGTCAAGGACTGGTTACCATGCTAGTTTATACCAGCTAAGTACATAGCCATGTTCAGATAACCATTGAATGTGTCATCTGCAAGACACTTGGTGGAGATCTACCCAGTACATTCACCATAAATGTGATTAGTTCACTATTGCTGCTACATCCCACAACACATGAAGGATCCCATTACATAGACTGATGAAATAACTTTGTATCTGTATAACTACTTTAAAATATTTAGGGGCTGGGAGAGGTGGTTCATGCCTGTAATCCTAGCAGTTTGGGAGGCCAAGGCGGGTGGATCATTTGAGGCCAGGAGTTCAAGACCAGTCTTGCCAACATAATGAAACCCTGTCTCTACTAAAAATACAAAAAATTAGCTGGGTGTGGTAGCACACGCCTGTAATCCTAGCTACTCAGAAGGCTGAGGCATGAGCATCACTTGAACCTGGGAGGTGGAGTTTACAGTGAGCTGGGATTGCTCCACTGGACTCCAGCCTGGACAACAGAGAGATATTCTGTCTCAAAAAAAAAAAAAAATACACACACACACACACACACACACACACACACACAGAGAGAGAGAGAGAGAGAGAAATAGATAGATAATATAGATGAATTGACAGATATAGATAGATAGATAGATAGATAGATAGATAGATAGATAGATAGATATATTTAGGAGGGAAAAAAGTATAGTCCCTTTAAACCCTTGAACGATTTTTAGAAGCCTAACAGGGTTATTAGGAAGAAAAGCACTTCATTTACAAGCAGAGAATTAATCTGCAAATACCGTGGTGCAAAATACCTGATAGGAGAAGAAAAAATAATCTCAGTTGGCTAGGGAAAGGAAGGTGGGCATTTGCTGGATAGTATGTGTCCCCCTATATCTATAATATGTCTTTTCTTAGTCTTTTTTTTTTTTTTCAACACAAGAGACTATCAGTACTGAGTCTAACAGGCTTGGGGGGAAGGGGTAGAAGCTTGGAGGAGGAAGCTGGCTGGGGGCTGCCTGGATAGGGTTCAAGATCATACATTAGCACATTTCCGGAAGGAATCTGCTGCACAGTCAGGTCAGCCTGACCACTTTGCCACCCGCAGCTTCTCTACTGATTAGATTTGTAAATGGGCCAAGACTTAGACATTCATCCCGCAGCAATTCAGCACGGCAGCCACGGAATTAAGTCTGAACGGACATGCTCAGGAGCTCCAAACCAAGCAGCAGGGAGGCAAGGAATCAACGAACCTCTTGGAATCTATATCAAATGGACAAAAGAGCAGGCAGGATGTGGGCCTCTGTAACAATGGCTTTGCTCCATTGTCAACAGTAGTGCTACCATCATGAGCTGAGTATGGAAGTAAGCCACATTCCATCGCACTCTTTGCTGGGTGTGATGAATCTAGAGTTAGCAGGTGTGTGTTGACACTCAAGAGAGAAGCAGTCTTGGTGAGAAAACCTCTAAGCCATTGAGGCAGCTACTATGTCAGAACAGAGAGATTGACTCTAGGAGAGTTGAGGTTTACCAGGGAATAGAGAGGAAGTTAGAAGGACCAAGGTGGCCTTCCTTGCAAAATTTAGAGAGTGGCTTTTCTGTTAAAACAGGACTACCTATTGTCTACGGTAGTGTTTCTCAAATTTTAATATGTGCATGCATCACCCAGGGATCATGTTAAAATGTCCAGTCTTGATTCAGTGGCTCTGAAGTGGCCTGAGACACTGCGTTTCTAACAAGTTCCCCAGAGTTGCTGACGCTGCTGAAAACAAAGTGCTCTAACCACAACACTAAATTCTAGAATATTCCCTAGAAATATTTTTAAGCTGAGATGAAGACAAAGATAATTAGCAAGCTAGTTTTTCCTTGCGCCTGAATGTGGCCAGGATTGGATTAAATTATGATTTTTATCTGGTTAGGGATTGGTGCTAAAGGTAACAAATTGTGCCTGGATGTGTGTATCGCTTTAGCATTTGCCCTAATAGTGGTCAGTTTGTAAATACAGTATTCTTATGTTTATGCTTAGCTCATTTAGAGAAAAGTATATTCTTTAGAAAATTATTTGTTGCATAGTAGCAAGGAATAAATGGATAAATAAACAAGTGAAAATGCATTGTACATTCTGACTTAGCAAAGCAAACGAGAAATACTTCATTTCGGGTTAAAATGCCGTAACCTAGATAACTACTTCTACATGATGGCATCTAAAGGAGAACCTTCCCAGACTGGAAACACATCCTGGTTGATGACATTACTCAAATTTACTTTCCTGGACTTAGTGAATTTCTGAAACACACACACATACACACACAAATATATATTAGGTTGGTGCGAAAGTAATGGCAAAACCACAATTACTTTTGTACCAATCTAATATTGTGCACAAATGCAAACTTCACAGGGACACTGGCGATGGGAAGTGACAGTGGCATTTTTTCAGAAGTGGTGAAACTCTACTAATACAGTCAAGGTATTGTGGCTGGAAACAAGGTATAACTTGGTAATTGGTGGTTGCCAGGGAGATCTAAGCAGCTGCCCGGCTGAAATTCAACAACTGCCCAGCTGGAATTCATTCTCAGACAGTGGGTTACAGTGGTGGGCAGGGCCAGGGGACTGCAAGGGTTAATTCCCTTTTAGTAGTTTCTCACATCCTCTTCCAGCAGAAACCCACAAAGTACTATTCAGTTTGCAGTGTAACAAATGTTATTTCTGGGCCTCAGTGAGATAATGGTAAGTGAATGTAATTCACTCTCATTAATATATTAAAATGAGTATGAATTTTAAATCAGAAGGAACAAGTCCATGGTCGAAGAATTGAAATTGGATTTACGTGATTTGACTTCGTAGTCATTTATCTACAATACTCATTGATACTAATTGCACAGTTTCCTCTTCACATTCCCACTGGGCAGCACGTGTGTGTGTGTGTGTGTGTGTGTGTGTGTGTGTGTGTGTGTGTCCATGTGTTATGTGTTTCAATTAAAAGACACTGAGAAGTAGGGCCTGAAAATGCTCCCCTTAGCAGCTTCCATTAAAGATGTTAAGAAGGCCAGGCGTAGTGGCTCACGCCTGTAATCCCAGCATTTTGGGAGGCCGAGGTGGGTGGATCACCTGAGGTCAGGAATTTGAGACCAGCCTGGCCAACATGGTGAAATCCCATCTCTACTAAAAATACAAAATTAGCTGGGCATGGTGACGGGAGCCTGTAATCCCAGCTACTCGGGAGGCTCAGACAGGAGAGTCACTTGAACCCTGGAGGCAGAGGCTGCAGTGAGTCAAGATCATGCCACTGCACACCAGCCTGAGCATGACAGAATGAGACTCTGTCTCAAAAAAAAAAAAAAGATGTTAAGACAAGATTCTTACCTTAAGTTACAGCTGCCCAGATTTATACCCCCATAAGAAGCAAAATTAACTGGATTCTGTAACAAAGGTTGCTTATGTGTTTCAAGACACTGCTTGCAGTATGAGTGGAAGTTTAAACAAGGTTTCTTGTATTCATAAGTGGACAGCAACAACAGAGCAAGGAGGAGACTCTGAAATATGTGTACTTTTGATTCGGGGAAAGGAAGAACAGGCTGCTCCAGCAGTTGCAAAAAACCAGCTGTAGGATCTTGGGCAAATGAACTTTACCTAAGTTTCAGCTTTCTTCACTTAGAAGATAACATTTTGAGATGTGATATGGCAGAGCAGTTATAAGCTTGGGATGTGGAGTCTGACAGTGATTCATTAGTTCAGTCAATATTTATAGAGTCCCTGCCAGGAGCTGGGCACTGTGCTGGACAGCAGTGGACTTGTATGGAGCAAGCAGGTTTCCAGTGCTCATCGCAATTCAAACTTAGTACAGCCGACAGATGAGAGCAAATGGTCACAACTAGGTCTGTGACACTGAGGAATGATCATAATAACAAGCATTAACCGAGAACCTGTGACATACCAAACGCTTTTCTCAGTGCCTGACGTGAAAAAGCTCATTTCATCCTCACAATAAGCCGATGAAGGTCATACCACAATTATCCTTATTTTGCAGATAAGGAGAAAAGAGGTTGTCCAGATTCCTGAAACTAGTAAGTTGCCAGAGTTAAACCCAAACTCCGAAGTCCATGCTCTTAAGCACTAGAAAGTCTTGAAGCCTTAGTTTCCTTATCTGTAAAATGGACATAGTAACAACCTAAATCAGAGCACTGTTGTGAGGATTATAGGAAGTGGTATATATTAAGGGTTTAGTGTAGTACTGTATTAGCCCATTTCATGCTGCTGATAAAGACATACCTGAGACTGGGTAATTTATAAAGAAAAAGAGGTTTAATGGACTCACAGTTCTACATGGCTGGGGAGGCCTCAAAATCATGGTAGAAGGTGAAAGGCACGTCCTACATGGCAGCGGGCAAGACAGAATGAGAAACAAGCAAAAGGGGTTTCCCCTTATAAAACCATCAGATCTCGTGAGATTTATTCACAACCACAGGAACAGTATGGCGGAAACCACGCCCCTGATTCAATCATCTCCCACCAGATTCCCCCCACAACACATGGGAATTATAGGAGCTACAATTCAAGATGAGATTTGGGTGGGGACACAGGTTAGCTCTTTATTTGTCACACCAAGAACAAAAAATAGCTTTCATTCTTAATTGTTGGTTTCTATCAATAACTTTGCTTTCTGTCCACTATTGTTACTCATTTAAAAAAGAGAAAAACCAAATAGAAATAAAATAAGGAATAAATAATCCGGGGAAAACATTTTTTAAAATTGATTTTTCTCAGAGTATGAAAAAGTAGAAATATATGAGCATTAAGAAGACAAAAGGCCTGTAGTCTGCATCTAGAGAAACGTCTATTTTATTTTTAAGATGAATTATTATTTTAATGACTAGGTTTTAAAGCCATCCCATAATGTGATGTCCTGGGTTTTATTTGCTGAGTTTCTATGTCGCTTAATCTCCTCTCGATCTCAGTGGGTGACAACTTTAGGATTCCCACACCTCCCATGAAACCTAGTGGCTGAGAGGTCAACCTGTGTCTTCCTAAAGTTCCCAGCGTGTCTATATCCAATAGGGAGACATTCTCATGGGTCCCTGGGAAAATCTGTATCTGTAAAAACCAGAACTGACAAATGCTGAAATATAACACAACCAGGAAGAATGATTTTTAACAAATAATTACAATCCCTAAAACATTTTATTGTTCCTTTCCCTCCACTCCTCCACCACTGCCCTCTGTCTCAGTGAATATTTGGATAAGGAAATTTGTCTTCACAGATGCCCTAGTGAAATTGACTTACAAATATACATCTGTTAGCATGGGGATTTGGTTGGGAAAAGAGCATCTGTCCTGTTAGGGGAGGTTGTGGGAGAGAATCTCAAACCTTTTCCTAGAAGGAGCAAAAGGCATGATGAAATGAGAAACAAGCAAAAGGGACAAGAAAAAAGCAAAAGAAAACAAGCAAAAAAACTCAACTGGACCTCCTGTCCTCTGTGAGTGCTTCAGGGGCTAATGTGAGTCATGGTGTCTGAGCTCTTGGGGTAAGACCATAAGGATATGGGTGGGAACAGGAGGAGGCCACTCTGACAAAAAGGAAGGAAAAGGTCACTTCCAGAGAGAGAGCGGCTCAGCCAGAGTAAGCAGCCTCTGATGTTCTTGCTGACTTCCGGCAGGCAACCGGCTCTGGGAGCTTCTGTCTAGGGACCCCTCCAGCAGCAGTATCTGTGTAGCAACATGGGGTTCTTTTATGCATATGCATCCCCCTTGGCATTGCTTAGACCCTTCACAGTGATGAGCCACAGCACAGGACTGGCACATACCATGGCAAAAGCCCCCGTTACCACCGGTTTCATCATTGAAACACTTAAGTTAGATGAACACACACCTTCTTTCATCCAAAATCAAGTAGACTGTCAAGTCAAAATTAGTGAGTAATTTCAGAAATTTAACTAGGCCAATGAGAAATTCTCCCATGGTCCTCCCCACCAAAATGATTTTGTGGGGGATGGAGAACAGGGTCTCGCTCTGTTGCTCAGGCTGATGTGCAGTCGTGTGATCTTGGTTCACTGTAACCCCAAACTCCTAGGCTCAATCAATCCTCCTGCTTCATCCCGCCGAGCAGCCGGGACTGCAGGTGTGTGCCACCAAGCTCAGCTAATTGTTTAATTTTTTAGAGACAAGATCTCATTTTGTTGCTCAGGGTGGTCTCGAACTCCTGGCCTCAAATGATCCTTTCACCTTCGCTTCCCAAAGTGCTAGAATTACAGGTATGAGCACCTGGCCCAATAATTTTAATCAGTTATACAAAAATACAATTTTTAAGAAGGAAGAAAAAATTTGTGAAAATTATCTTCGCTTTGGCAAGATGTTGTTCCTATTTTCTTTAATGGTGACAATAGACAAAAAATTCACTTTCCCCAAGGAATGGAAACAATTGTGTGAGAATTTGTTGTTACTAGTATTCAAATGCTCTGAAAATGTGGTCTAGGCCCATGGTTATCAGACCTGAGTGTGCATTAGGATAATGCACAATAATAGTGTCCCAAATCCCACTCACTCTGAGAATCAGAATTTTGGGTTCAGCGAACCCACTGCAGGGTGAGAGGAAAACAGGGTAAGAACTTCTATTTTTATATATTTCATCTTTAAAATAGTACTTATTATATATGTTCAAGTATATGTAATATATGTTTACGTAAACACATGTATTTGTTTGAAATATATACTGCTATGGTTTGAATGTTTGTCTCTCAAGGAACTTATGTTGAAACTTAATCCCTAATATGGCAGGGTTGAAAGGTGGAGCCTTTAAGAGGTGATTTGGGTTATGAAGGATCTGCCCTGTTAATCCATGAATGGATTAATAGGTTAATGGGGTGGTGGATTAATAGGTGATATGGTTTGGCTGTGTCCCCACCCAGATCTCATCTTGAACTGTAGTTCCCATAATCCCCACATGTCATGGGAGGGACCCAGTGGGAGGTAACAGAACCATGGGGGTAGTTACCTCCATGCTGTTCTCACGATAGTGAGTTCTCACATGATCTGATGGTTTTATAAAGGGCTTTTCCCCACCTTCGCTCTGCACTTCTCCTTGCTGCTGCCGTGTGAAGAAGGATGTATTTGCTTCCCCTTCCGCCATGATTGTAAGTTTCCTGAGGCCTCCCAAGTCCTGAGGAACTGTGAGTCAATTAAACCTCTATACACTAACGTATATAATTTATAAACGGATATTCATGTTTTGAAGGCCACACTCAAAAACTTTAACATGGGGTGCATAAGTACAACTCTAAAGGCCAAGGCCTCAGAGCCTCAGATCACTGTAATGGCCTCTCCATGGTCTGATTCTCTCTGGTCCATCTCTCATCCTTTCCCTCCACTTGTCAACTGACCATGTCACATCCGTCAGTGTCTCCCCATTCTCTCAGGAAAATCACATGCCATCCAGCCACTGTAGAGAAGTCAAAATGCATTTGATACACCTAACCTACCAAACATCCGAACCCACTTTTTCAGGTCTTACTTAGCTTTACACTCTGTAGAGAGAGATAAGTGCCGTAACATTGTTTTCTTTTACTCTGCCCTATTTTTTTTAGAGGAATCAACACAATTTTGATTACACATATTTTGGATTTCTCATTAATTTTCTATCTCTCCGTTTGAGTGAAGCTTCCATATTAGGGATCCTTTTATTTTTTTCTATACTATTTAAATAACCTACTCATGGCCTAGCACATAATAAAAGTTTCATATATACTTGCTAAATTAGTTGATAAATATATTTAACAGCTATATTAACACTTGTTAGGAAGATGTTGTACATTCAAAACACTGAAATTCGTTCCAGGAATATTTATTGAACATCTACTATGTGCCCAATAGTGCCAGGCACTTCACTAGCCATAGAAGGTACAAGAAGGTTGTCATAGTTCTTTTCCTCAAAGGGCTCACGGTCTATCAGAGAAGTACTAGCAAATGGTGTGATGAGTCTCATAGATCAGGCTTCTTTTTCTTTTTCTTCTTTCTTTGACACAGTCTCACTCTGTCGCCCAGGCTGCGATCTCGGCTCACTGCAACCTCCGTCTTCTGGGTGGAAGCTATTCTTGTGCCTCAGCCTCCTGAGTAGCTGGGATTACAGGCATGCGCCATCATGCCCAGTTAATTTTTTGCATTTTTAGTAGAGTCAAGATTTTGCCATGTTGGCCAGGCTGGTTTCAAACTCCTGAGCTCAAGCGATCCACCCTCCTTGGCCTCCCAAAGTGCTGGGATTACAATCATGAGCCACCGCGCCCGGTCTCATAGATCAGGCTTCTAAAGAGCCCAGAAGGGTAGCCAGCTCTCCTTGAGGGCTTGGAAAAGGCTTCCAAGAGGAAGGAATGTCCAAGATGCACGCCCTCAGGCAGGACTGGCTATGTGATTGGAAAGGCGCAGTGCAAAATGAAAATGTGAATTCCTTGTTCAAAAATTACTGAGAATTCAAGACAATGGCAGCAGAACATTAAATCAAACATGAGGCCTTCTGAGCCCAGAGAGTGGCGCAACTGCACAGGCCACATGCTCTTGAAGCTGGTGCAGCTCTCTGGGACCCCAAGACATGGGTAAGAGAGAGTGCGGATAAACAGAATTCAGCAAGCCACACAACCAAAGATTTTAGAGTGAGAAAGACCCTCATTTGTCCAGTCTCTTGTTTGAGAGAGGTTACACATATATTTATACATACACACACACACATATACATACATACACACACATATTTTTAATTATTATGGATACATATAGTTGTAAATATTTCTGGGGCACATATGATATTTAGATACAAGCATATAATGCATAATAGTCAAATTAGGGTAATAGAAATATTCATCAATCACCTCAAGCATTTATTATTTCTTTGTGTTAGGAACATTCCAATTTTACTCTTTTAGTTATTTTACAACATGCAATAAATTATTGTTAACTATAGTCACCCTATTGGGCTACTGAGTGCTAGATCTTTTCTTCTGTCTAACTGTATTTTTGTACGCATGAACCCTCCACACTTTATCCCCACTCCCCACTACCATTCCCAGCCTCTGGTAGCCATCATTCTTCTCTCTGTCTCCATGAGTTCCATTTTTTATTTTAGCTCCCACCTATGAGTGAGAACATGCAATGTTTGTCTGTGTCTGGCTTATTTTACTTAACATAATGTCCTCTATATTATCTTCTCATTTTAGAGAAGTTTTCTGAGACTCGGAGAGGTGAAATTCTTAGTGTCTCAAAAAAAGAAAAATTCAGTAACATTATGGTACTAAACCCATGCTTCCCCCAGGGCAAAATGTTTGTTAAAGAAAAAACAACTGGTATTCTTTGTCCCTGCTTCTTGTGCATGCCAGAGAAGCTGGAGAAGAAATGATGTGAAGCTAGTGTATCTGCAAGCAGCCTGAATATTCTCTGCTGGGACTATCTAGGTGAGTAAGTACCTGAGCACTGCTATTGTACGGCAACCGTCAGGAGGAAATGCCCAGGTGTCAGTCAGATTGGCCGAATTTGCCTCCAACCAAATTGGTGGCGGCATTTGCCTGTGCCTGCTTTCCCTCCTTCCTCCATTGCTTTGATCCCTTCTGACCCTTCCAAGGCAATCAGGAGACGAGAGGCTGAGGGCTTTCCAGACTGAACTGGTCTTTGAAAGATTCAAAAGAGGACTTTGCAGTGAACATCGGGCATCTGTAAGCTGCTGGCGGATACTTCTGTGGTGCAATAGGTCGTCCGACTCCCAGTCATGTTGTAGAGGCAGCCACCATTGCTCATACTCCTAGGTATATCCTACCTCTCTCCTCGGAAGACTTGCCTGGGACTCATGGACACGCCCAGCGTTGACTGAATAAGACCAGCTAGTGTGAACAAAACAAGCCAGCACGCATCACTACAAAGACCAGACTGGAGCTTGACTAGGGGCTGCTGAGCAACTTAGGCACCCCTTCCTCTTTTGGGAAGAACATAAAATTCTCAGAGGGAAAGCAGCTGCCAGGATGGTTGCTGTGACTTTGAGCAGATGCATGTGTCTGTCTGGGGACTGCAGGATTCTTAGGAGTAGTCAAGGATGAGGGCATGCTGTGACTTTGATTTATTTAGTGGAGGCACAAGAACTTGAAGCTTCAGGCATGTGTGGATGTGTCTTTAAAGTTACTGTCACACCCAAAAGTGAGCCCCAGGAAGGAAACTTCACATTTTCCATGGCTTGCAGCTTCTATATCTTAACATCATCCGTGACTTACTGACTTACTGCCACGTACTAGCCAAGGAAAGCCAGCACCTAGGATGGCTGTTGCTACAAGGTAGAAGCCAACCTGAGACGAATGTTTAGGGAATGGATGAATGAATGAATGAGTGAAGAAATGAATGAGAAAATTTATGAGTTCACTGCTTCTGGGCTTGGCCCGCCACCAGGTGGAAGTGGATAAGGGTGCACCCTGTCAGAGCAGTTAGATTGCTCCAGTGCAATATCACACTGACTATGAGGAAGCTCATTTTCTGCAAGTGCTAACTCGATTGTTCTCATTTCTACATAATAATAAACTTATGTAGTCTATTGTATAAGAGTACACATTTAAAAAGAGGGATGCTTTAATTAATGTATGTGTCTATTTTATTATTAATAATATGTGTCAAATGCCTTGGGATTCACGAAGATGAAAGCAGGCAATATAAACATGAGATACTATTATGCTTCTTATAATTACAGCCTGTGTATATGACAGTTCATTATAAACACCCATCACACAATGTACCCTGTCATGCTGCTCTAACAAAAGGCAATTGTTGGGAGGGTCAAGGAGTCCACAGGATGCCATTTTAATAGGATTTGGGTTGGCTCACTGTTAATAGAAACACTTTGATGTGAGTCAAGTACCTCAAATTCCACCAGCCAAATCTTGAACACAGACTAAATTCTAACAAGTTCAAAGAACAAAAATCACGTCTTCCTAAACTTCCAAGAAATGTATTTATTGGACCACCTGAGGCAATAAGAACCCATAGATTGAGAATGTTCTCTAACTTTCTTACAAGTAGCCTCAGTTATTTCAAAGCTGGGAACAAGGCCGGACACAGAAGCTCATGCCTGTAATCCCAGCACTTGGGAGCCCAAAGCAGAGGGATCACTTGAGCTCAGGAGTTGGAGACCAGCCTGGCCAACACAGTGAGACTCCATATCTACTTTAAAAAAAAACTTTAAATGGGGCTGGGAGTGGTGGCACAGGCCTGTGGTCCCAGCTACTCAGGAGGCTGAGGCAGGAGAACTGCTTGAGCCCAGGAGGTCGTTGCTGCAGTGAGCTGTGTTTGAGCCACGAGACTCTAGCCTGGGCAACAGAAGAGGAGGGAAAAAAGGCTGGGAACAGGGCTCGCGTGGGAGCGGGCAATAGGCCCTCCTCATTTCTTATGGTTCTGTGGACCCAGTCTTGCGCTGACTCATAACATGCATTTTCAATGAGGCCAATATGACCCCCAAGGGAACAAAAACAGGTTTCTGGGAGGGAAGGCAAAAAAAAAAGAAAGAAAAACGAACAAAAAAAAACCCAGCAACAAAAAAACCCACTTTTACCCTTTTTATATATAAAGCATAGCTATGCATATAGTACATTAAGAGTAGCTCTTAATAAAGTTTCTGAGGTAATAAAATTTCATGGGAGAGGCCAATTAGGAAAGAAATGTCTCAAGAAGCTCGTTACGGGAGTGAAAATGGAAACTAAAAGGTTGAGAGGCACTACTCTTGCTCTTTAAGAAGCAGTTTTACTGATACTCATTGAACGTGAAGTTTCTCCATTCTGTGCGAGGCAAGCTTCAGGGTGACTGCGGGCCTGGGAAGAGGTAAATCCTCCCAGGAAACCATTGTCCCACCGTTTAGTGGAAATACATGATTCTGCTATTATGGATTTTCTCTTATGGCCTAAATTTCTAATACTCCCCAAAGTGCAAATATCTCTGGATAAGGTAATACTTTTTATTTTTATTTTTTTGAGACAGAGTTTTGCTCTTGTTGCCCAGCCTGGAGTGCAGTGGGTGTGACCTCTGCTCACTGCAACCTCCGCCTCCCAGGCTCAAGTGATTCTTCTGCCTCAGCCTCCAGAGTAGCTGGGATTACAGGCACCCACCACCATGCCTCGCTAATTTTTGGTATCTTTTGTAGAGATGGAGTTTCACCATATTGGCAGGGCTGGTCTCAAACTCCTGACCTCAGGGAATCTACCCATCTCGGCCTCCCAAAGTGCTTGGTTTACAGGCATATGCCACTGCACCTGGTCTGGATAAGGTAATACTTTTAATCATCTACTTATATCTTGGTATCAGGATCTATCAATTCCTTGTCTGATCAGGTTTTTTTTTTATTTGTTTGTTTGTTTTTCTTAGACAGTGTCTCACTGTGTTGCTTAGGCTGGAGTGCAGTGGCATGATCAGGGCTCACTGCAGCCTCAAACTCCCAGGCTTAAACGATCCTCCTGCTTCAGCTTCCCTACTAGCTGAGACTGAAGGTATTTGCCACCATGACTGGCTAAGTTTTAAAAATTTTTTAAGGAGATAAGGGCTCTTTATGTTGCCCAGGCTAGTCTTGAACTGCTGGACTCAAGTGATCCTCCCACCTTCACCTCCCAGTGTGCTAGGATTACAGGGATGAGCTACTGTGCCCGGCTTTGACATCAAATTTTAATAGGGGCAAGAGAGAATACAAGGGTGTTGAGTACCTGAGGGAGAGAAGGAGGCATCATTGAGGGGAGGGAATGTACAAAAAGGAAAGGTTCAAAATAGGAATGAGCTGGTTACAAAGCTCAATCTACAAACTCAATGTTCAAAGAATGCACTTATTTTCTAGACCTCATTTTTATGATCTAATTCTGCTAAGACGTCAGGAAGAAAAAAAATCACAGTCAGTTCAGGATTCCTTCCACTTCCTGGAACTGGGTGGGTTTATGGTAATTGTGCAGTGCTAAGGCATGGAAGGTGATGGGTCATGCCACAGCAGGTCTTCAGTCCTAGGTACAGGCAGGTCAATACTGAGTCACCACCCCCAGGTCCTTCGGGTCCTACCTTCATCCTGTGAGCTGAGTAACAGTCTCTGGCCCCATCTGTTCAGGGACACCACATTCTCTTGGTCTTGCCAACTCTCTAGGCTTCTACCCAGGAAAGGACACAGGTTTTCTCTACTTCCCAGTGTCTCTACACCAAACCTATCTGGAGTTTTCATCCCTACCCCTTACCCCCTACCTGCTCAGTTTGACAAGGGCAGAGTACAAGAGGTACAGAAGTGCCAGCAGCTAAATTTTCATCACGTCTGTGCAAGTATTCCTCTTCCTTGGAGCCCAAGGCATTCCTATCAAGTTTCCAGGCTGAGACCTCCTGCAATGCATATTCATCCAAATTGATCACCTTTTTGTCTCTCTGGAGGCCTTGGCTGTGTCACAGCTCCCTGAGGCAATGCGTGTGCAATGGCCAAGCTGGACAGAGACAGGCCAAGGAAAAGAGGAAATGCTGAGAGGACAAAAGTCGTTTATATTTCAAAATATACATGTAAACATAAGAGGCGTGATTTCACAATCGGAAAGTTGACCCACTACCCTAGACTGATTTCCTCGACTTTCTTTCTAGACCAGGGGTGTCCAATCTTCTGGCTTCCCTGGGCCACACTGGAAGAAGAAGAACTGTCCTGGGCCACGCACAAAATACACTGACACTAACGACAGCTGATAAGCTAAAAAAAAAAAAAAAAATGCAAAAAAACTCACAATGTTTTAAGAAAGTTTACCAATTTGTGTTGGAATGCACTCAAAACCATCCTGGGGCACATGCGGCCTGTGGGCTGTGGGTTGAACAAGCTTGTTCTAGACAATATTCAGAAGAATTGTCTCATATCTTAATCATACAGGTATATCCTTTGTAACACAAACTTTAGTAAAGGCTATCCCTCCTTTTTAGTCAAATGCAGTAGTACTGGAATGGTTGCACGGGATGTTGTCGTATATTTCAACAGGGATATGAATAAAATTGTGAGTTTAGCTCCCAAGGTGAGACTTTTAGCATCAAAAATTATACACAAGACTCATACACAATTCTAAGTGTCTACAATTATATGGGTGCAGAATAAATGGTATTGAATTGAATTATTTCAGGTATGCTACAAACAAGTTTCCTTTAGATGCTGCTTTAAAGTCAAGATAGGTCGAAAAAATTACAAAGTCTTTCTAGTAGTCTAAACATGAGGCATGTTGCTCATTCTGCGACAAAAAAAGCTGCTGATGCTGTTGTGCGAAGTGACTAGGAAAGCAGAGTCCGTAAATGCCGTAGCCACTAAACCAAAGTCTGCAACAGAATAAGTGCGACTCTTCTGGCTTGGTGTTTCTGGGCATGCAGGAGCATTCGCCATTGCTAGTTATGTTGTAATCACGGAATAAATAGCACTTTATAGAGGGCTCTCAATTTACCTGGTAAACTTTTTTCTCCCTCAGTGTCAGGCTGCAGCTATGAAAGAAAGCATTGGCCTTATTCTTGTGTTTTCACAACCTGATATCCAGTATTTACAATCCACACGTGTTCCTCAGGGGAGCTCAAGACATTTTCTGACAGGCCATCTCTTTCCTCCATTTAACAACACTGATGGGAACTGGGAGAAGAAATTGATGGTAAAAGTGATGAATGTTGCATTTAAAGAGGAGTCAACATTTAGATACAGCACAGTTACGTTTCTCTTCCATGGTCACATTATGACTCACAGCAAAACTTTTTTGATAAATCTTCCTTTTTTTTTTGACAGCATCTCTCTCTGTCACCCAAGCTGGAGTGAAGTGGGGCGATCTTGGCTCACTGCAACCTCTGTCTTTTGGGCTCAAGCGATTCTCCTGCCTAAGCGTCCCCAGTAGCTGGGACTACAGGCATGCCCCACCATGCCTGCCTAATTTTTGTATTTTTAGTAGAGATGGGGTTTCACCATGTTGGCCAGGCTGGTCTCGAACTCCCGGCCTCAAGTGATCCGCCTGCCTTGGCCTCCCAAAGTGCTGGGATTACAGGCGTGAGCCACTGCACCCGACTGGTAAGTCTTCCTTCTACTCTCACTCCTGAATCCCCAAATCCTTATAAAAAGTACAGGTTTTCTTATTCTGTGTTGTCATCTTAGAGTTTATCTGGTTACCAAATAGGGAAAAAACAATAATAAAAGACAAAGAAAAAGAACCCAACTATTTACCTGACAAAAAAATGATTTTCAAAGTTTAGTTTTCAAAATATTTTGCCAAGCTCACTGTTCTTCACTGCTAAGATGGAATGACAATGCAGCGCTTCAAGGTGCCGACAAAAAGAAGTTATGTCATCCGAAGTTACAAAGAAAACAAAGACACCAGCAGAGACTCCTCACCAAGTTTTAACATGTGGAAACAGCAGTGCGCCAGAGCAGATTCTTGGAGGCTAAACCACGGGGAATAAAGCCATGAAACAGCTCATTTCCATTCGACAAACCAGCCCTGGGAACTCAGATAAGGACTTAGTTTCATACATGCTACAAATCCGTTTTCCGTTTTCCTAAAAGTCCTGGCAACGATTCAAAGCCAACTCATGAAGCAGACGGGAGGCCTGTTTCTAGCCAAAGTCTGTGACAGCAGAGGCTCTTTCTCCAGGCGATATTAACAATAGGCATCTTTCTGGGTGGTGATTGAGTTCTCCCACGCGACCCATTGAAAGTAAAATAATTTCTAGTAACTAGACACTAGTTTCAAGACTATGCCATTCAGTGGGTGTGATAATAATAACAGCCAACATGATTGAGTGCTTTTTACATGTTAAGCATTGTTCTAGGCATTTTACATGATGATCTCCCTATTACTTGCAATAACTGTATTTGTAACCATCCTACTAGCGGTGCCATTTTATCAATGAGGTGGATGCGGCCCTGAGAGATTAAGCACTTTTAGTCCAAGGCTCTACGGCTGGTACATGGTATCGCTGGATCTGACTCTGAACTCATGCTCTCAATCACTATACCATATTGCAGTGAAAACAACGGCAAATATTGTTACCCTCCTATATGTGTATTTATAATATAGCATAACTAGGTGTGAAAAGTAAAATTACTAGTAGACCACTGAGAAATTATTACTCTCCCATAAATGCTAGACTGAATGGGACATATATGTAAGAAACAAAAAGTCAACCTGTGGCATATTTTTAGAACATTTTAAATATCTTTAAATCATCATTGAAATATCATTATTAAAATTGGAGTAGGGGGAGGAAAAAGGCAAAACACTTGCCAAACTCTTGTTTGGGGAACACAAAAATCCAATCGAAGTATAATTTTCAAAGTGTTAAAAAACATAGCACATGTATGACTATAAAAGGAACACGTGCCAACGATTGCATTCAGCTCATTTACTAATGAGGAAACTAGTAAGATGTTGAAACTGGTCCAAAGGGCATCTGGAAGGCTACATATACATGAGCAGTTTAATAAATTCCTGGGTTAGATATAAAGCTGCTTAATGTCCAATTCTGTTTAAACTGTAACCTTTGGGATTATCTGTTTTACCAGAGAGAAATTATTTGCATCTCTACTGAACACAAAATTACAAATTGATCTTTCTCTACAAAGATGTAAAATAGGGCAATAAATAGAAAGTCAAGCCTAAAGTGCATCGTACAGCAACAATAACAACAAAAAAACGAAAAACCAAACATTTACTCACTATTTTCTTTTGTCTGTTTTCAAGTGGAGATGACTTTTCTAATAACCCTTACTAAAGTAAGGGAATAGAACCTTGTGACTAGCCAGTTCAAAATGAAATATATATATGTATATGTGTGTGTATATATGTATGTGTGTATATATATGTATGTATATGTGTATATACATACATACATATATATATATATATATATATATGCCCAAAGTAGGCAGGAAGAATGTTTGGAAAATCCTCAATAAAGTAGATTGTGTTTCCTAATGATTTTTAAAAAAGTAATAAGCCATTGGACATGAAGAGGATACTAGGAAAAATGAAGAGAAAGAAAATCTGTTTTCCATTTTGCTTTAGTATAAACTGTACAGAATAGCAGAGCTCGTTTTACAGGCAAAGCAATCGAATTTTAAAACGGGGTGGGGGTCATATCATAAGAAGTCAATATGCTTCTACTTCCTCTGTGTTCTTCTCAGTGTCTCAGCTCTCCCTCAAATGTCATTCTATCCCCTGATCAAAATAAGTCTCTGTTTCTACTCCTTTAAAGAACATGAAGTTAAATAGGTTAATTCCCCCAGAGAGGTGTAAGCTGATAATATTCCAAATCTCTGTTTTCTTTGACCTAGTTCTCACTTTTGTTTGTATTACAGATTGGAAAGAAATTTGAGGCTCTTCAGTAACTCATTAAATATTTTCTGATTCTAAGAGCTTAACCAGACAGACTCCTGAGGTTGAAACTTTACTTGTGCTGAACTTTTCGAAACATTTCAGGAGACTTTGGAGGCTGGACTTTTAATATGCCAACTGCTCATTACTGTACTGATAACTATAGCCTAACTACATTGTCCTGGATTTTATTCAAGTTGATAGGCAAATATAATAGGGTTGTCTTTTTTCTCCAAAGTGAGTAAAATGTCAACTCTTCCCTCCTGACAAAATAAACACATCCTATTGTGGAAAACTGCCACTGGATTAAACTCGCATTTGAACAAGGTTTAGTTGTATACTTTTTAAGCCTATTCTGGAATAACTGGTCACTGAATCATCTTCATTGCATGTTACAAGCATCTTTCACTCTCCCACTTGTATGAGATCTGGAAGCCAAGCTTAGAAAAGAAGGTACTTGTCACCGAACTGCCTCTGTGCTTTTTCAGTAGGAAAATATGAGGTAGCACTGTCCATCTCTCTAACATTTCAGGACTCTTTTACAATTTTTACACAAAAATATTCGAAAAAGTTTTACAACGAACATTTAGCATTCCTATAGTAGGAAAGTAAGTCTTTACAGCTATTTTTGCTTAGTTACTCCTTAACTTTTTGGTATGGAAAATTTACAACATGCAAAATTAGGGTAACTTAAAATTTTTATTCCCATCAACTGTATCCTCCCCACTCCCAAGTTTATTCTGAAGAAAATCTCAATATCATATCATTTTTGTCTTATTCAGTATGCTTTGCTAATAGATAAGAATTCTTTAAAAACAAGTAATCATAATACCAATATTATGACCTATTCCCAAATTAACAATAATTCCTTAATATGATCCATTACTCAGGATGATAAAAATTTTACCTGATTGCTTCATAATATCTGCCTCTTTTTTTAAACAGCTTATTGAAATCAGGATTCTAATATGGACCATCTATTCTAATTGATTTACACAATCTCTAAGTCCCTTTCAGTTTACAGGTTCCCCTTCCTTCTCTTTGTCCTCTTCCTCCTGCTCCTCCTCTTCCTTTTTTTTTCTCCTTGCAATTTACTGGATAAAGAACCTCTCCCTTGGTCAGGATTTGGTGACCGAGTCCCTGAGTCACTTAGCATGTTTCCTTTTCCTCACTTCCTTTGAACTAGCGCTCAGATCTGGTGGCCCTGTCTGCCTCCATGCCCTGTGAGGCTTAAGTCTTTTTTTTTTTTTTTTTTTTAGATAGAGTCTCGCTCTGTCACCCAGGCTGGATACAGTGGCTCGATCTCGGCTCACTGTAACCTCCGCCTCCTGGGTTCAAGCAATTCTCCTGCCTCAGCCTCCTGAGTATCTGGGATTACAGGCACACATCACCATGCCCGGCTAATTTTTTGTGTTTTCAGTAGAGATGGGCTTTCACCATGTTGGCCAGGCTGGTCTCAAACTCCCGACCTCAGGTGATCCACCCGCCTAAGCATTCCAAAATGCTGGGATTACAGGTGTTAGCCACTGCGCCTGGTCAGGCTTAAGTCTAGCAAGATAATTCATAGGCAGTGTTGTGTACGTTCCATCACAAGGTGCAAACTATTCAACTGTCTCTTTATGTGTGATGTTAGGAGCCATCAATGATCATTGCCTAGATCCAGTCATTCACTGAGAAGTGCAGAATCGTGATATTCTAATTACAGCAGTCCTTCATGTGTTATCTGTAATGATCAATAAGGAGGAAATTGCCCTAATTAACTAGCTGGTTGCTGTGTGGTACCAAAGGAGGTGCCAGGTTCTTTCTCTTTACTTGCCAGTTTGCAAAATAATGAGTTAGTTCCATAGCAGTCTCTGAAAGAAGGAAGGTTTGTTTGTCTTTGGTATCATTATAAACTAAAGGATCTAAATATATTTGTTCTTTTGGTCTATTGCAGTTATTTTATTTATTTATTTATTTATTTATTTATTTATTTATTTATTTTGAGATGGAGCCTCACTCTGTCACCCAGGCTGAAGTACAGTGGCATGATCTTGGCTCACTGCAACCTCCACCTCTTGGGTTCAAGTGATTCTCCTGCCTCAGCCTCCCCAGTAGCTGGCATTACCGGCACACACCACCACACCCAGCTAATTTTTTTTATTTTCAGTAGAGACGGGGTTTTGCCATGTTGGCTAGGCTGGTCTCGAACTCCTGACATCAGGTGATGCACCTGCTTTGGCCTCCCAAAGTGCTGGGATTACAGGTGTGAGCCACCGTACCCGGCCCTATTCTTTTATTCTTTCGATTCTTAAATTATTCCAGCTTTAACCATTGAGATCCTCTTCAAGTTGGCTTCTGTTTCTTTTTGGCCCTCTTAGCCTTTGATGGTTTACTTGCTTTCTGGTATGAAAAGATATTCCAGGCTCACCCTATATCCCAGACTTGGAGTCAGCCATTTCTCTAAGGAGTCTGGTTCATTTTAGTGGTGTGCAGTATTTAGAGACCACAGTCAGGGCCCCAGGAAGCCTATTTTCATTTTGAAAGAAAAATGTTTTCCATTTTCCATGATCAATTTCCTCCCTCAGTTTCAGGGAGCATATGAACTGATAGGCAGGGCCTCCGACGTTGGCCTCACAGTAGAACTGTAAAGGTCACTGCAAGAGCAAATTGTAGCTGGTTATGTGCTTTCTTTCCCGGGATTACCTTATGTTCTGATGCAGAGGAACTAGGAAAGCAGATGTAGAGAGAGAAAATTATTTTTCTGTGCATATGTCAATTGTGAACTAATGGAGCAGGTGAACTGAGCGTCTGTCCATTCTAGGTGAGGCCAGGGCGGGCAACTAGGAAGCAAAAGCTGCCGCCACGCTATTCAAGGCCCCGGGTGGGCAGCTGATCTCAAAGATCATTAGTGGCTGTGCCTCTACTTCTCCCCAAACCCTACACCTCCCTAGGGAAGGCCTGACCTCTCAGGGGCTTCCATGGCTGGTCCCCCACCCCCACCTCTAACCCCAGAGGACTAAAAGATCAGAGAGATGATAAAAGTCTTGTTTCTTTTTCTTTTCTTTCTTTCTTTTTTTTTTTTTTTGGTCTTTCCTGTGGAAGGAATAGATGTCCCTTTGTTCTAGATGACGAAGAAGATGAGTGAAGTCCAGGAAATGAGAACTAAAGTGTGGGCTGGCTCTATTCTGGACCATAGAGGAGAAGAGAAAAAAAAAGGACCTTGAGGTTTCTTTGTGTCCGGCTCAACTCAGCAGTTTACGAAAACTGGTAAAGTTTTGGGACACAAACCTTAGCCAGGAATAAAATGCAAACGGTTCCTTTGCCATGCCCTGAACTGTATCTCTCAGGAATTTAATTCTGATTGTTGACGGGCACATTAATTACAAGCCCCACCATCTGGCATGCTTGAAAACAACCGGAGCTGGGATATGAGTGTGAGCTCACTAGAGCCTGTAATGGTAAAGGCAAGAGTAGCTACATTTTTTCTAGACTTTGTACTATATATAGAGAGAGTAAAGCTACAGCATTAGCAGAGGATCTTGATTTTGGTGTGGATTTATTCCCAACCTAGGGCAAGCGTGGGATTGTTACTGTCATACAATGATACAGTTTCTATTATTAGTTATTAATACTGATAATAGTATTGAAAGTAACAAGTATGATTTACTGAGTGCTTATTACATACTACTTTGATGAGGAAGATATCCTTAATCACACTGTACATGTGAAGAAACAGGCACAGAGAAGTTAAACAAGTTTCTCAAAGTCACACAGCTTAGTAACTATCAGAACAAGAATTTTAATTCAAATTTTTTGAAACAATCACCCTGGTTTTCTTTTTATATTTTGATCCTTCTCAACTAGAAGGGAGGGATAAGGAGCTTACCCTCTTTCTCTTTTTTTTTTTTGAGACAGCATCTGTCTTTGTCACCCAAGCTGAAGTGCAGTGGCGTGACCTTGGCTCACGGTAACCTCTGCCTCATGGGTTCAAGAGATTTTCCTGCCTCAGTCTCCCAAGTAGCTGGGATTACAGGCATGCCCCACCATGCCCAGCTTATTTTTCTATTTTTAATGGAGACAGGGTTTCACCATGTTGCCCAGGCTGGTCTCAAACTTCTGACCTCAGGTGATCCGCCTGCCTTGGCCTCCCAAAGTGCTGGGATTACAGGTGTGAGCCACCACACCCGGCTCTGCTTTCTCGTTTTTAGGGACAAGCTGACATGTTAGTAGCATCTGGAACCAACAAGTGAGAAGCCGCAAGAATGAGTTTTGAGGATTCCTGTGGCTTATCCACAGATTCTCTAGGGCACCTGACCACTAGCCTCACATAGTGAACGATGAAGACAAGCCAATTTCTTAAACCAAAAGTGTAGGAAAATGCTGGGTGCATACGGTACACAAAAGATTGACTCTTTGTTGCCTCTATTGTTAGTGTTGGACATTCAAAGGCTTCTTTCACTTCTTCCCAAAAGGTTCCTCTTGGTCCAGGATTTTCAGCTCAATTTAAGTAAAACCCGATCAAAGAGCTAAATTTCAGAAAATTCAAATTAGGTATTTACCATAGAAGCCTTGAGGCATTTAATCAGTGAACAGGTATTAAAATGAGGAGGTCTTTTATTTTCTTTCTTTAAAGACAAGGTCTGGCTGTGCGAGGTCACACCTGTACAGGTCACACCTGTAATCCCAGCACTTTGGGAGGCTGAGGCAGATGGGCCGATCACTTGAGGTCAGGAGTTCGAGACCAGCCTGGCCGGCATGGCGAAACCCCGTCTCTACTAAAAATACAACAATTAGCCGGGTGTAGTGGTGCACGCCTGTAGTCCCAGCTACTCAGGAGGCTGAGGCAGGAGAATTGCTTGAACCTGGCAGGCAGAGGTTGCAGTGAGTAGAGATCGGGCCACCGCATTCCAGCCTGGATGACAGCAAGACTGCGGCTCAAAATAAATAAATAAATAAATACAAATAAATAAATAAAGACAAGGTCTCACTCTGTTGACCAGGCTGGAGTGCAGTGGTGCAATCACAGTTTACTGCAACCTCAAACTCCTGGGCTCCAGCGATCATCTCACCTCAGGCTCCCAGTGCGGTGGGATTACAAGCATGAGCCACCTGTAATGGAGGGGTGGTCTCTTTCTTAAATAAGAAAATAAGTGTTTTCTTCAGTAAAGTTTAAGAAACAATTGGCAAAACTCTAGGAGTTCATGACAAATTTAAAAAATCTTTTCTGTGGAGCTCCAGGTTTCTGAGAATTAGGTTTCTGTGAAAGCAGGAGGATCTGTTTTCTGTGGATAACACTGCACACACACCCCAAACCAGTGCTCAGGAGATAGTGGGCTCTGGAAAGAAAACAACACACAGAGAGAAAAATGCGATTGGAGAGAAAACTACATTTTTATTGTGCAGTCAGGACAGAGAGTTTGGAAACATGAAACAAAATGGGGAGGGAGACAGTAAGGTCTTGCAAAAGTCTTAAGGGAGACAGAGTTGAAGGAGTGTTGTGTGTGTGGAGAGAGACACAGAGAGAGTGAACAAGTCGGCTTACAATGGTGCAGGCACCATGCTAGGTGCTGGGAGACAACGGTGCCCTAAGAATCTATGATGCCACTCAGATTTCCAACACAGCAAGGAGTTGGATTAAGATGCCCTCCATTTAGGGGGGTACTCTTGAGAGGCAGTCAGCAGAGGGGCAATTCTTTATGATTTGGCAGCTACCAGCCAGTGCAAGAGGCTAAGATGGAAGCTCAGCAGGCAGGGAGGGGTCTTGGCATGGTGTCTGGGTCTGCCAGGTTTCTCGTGCTGAGACTGCAGAACAAAATTTTCTAAACCATCATGCTAGACGCTCTCAATAGGAAAATGGCAACGACTTTTTTTTTTTTCAGAGGAGTCTCACTCTGTTGCCCAGGCTAGAGGGCAGTGGCGCAATCTCGGCTTACTGCAAACTCCGCCCCCTGGGTTCAAGCAATTCTCCTACCTCAGCCTCCCTAGTAGCTGGGATTACAGGCGTGCACCATCACGCCCAGCTAATTTTGTATTTTTAGTGGAGACAGAGTTTCGCCGTGTTAGCCAGGCTGGTCTCGAACTCCTGACCTGAAGTGATCCGCCCACCTTGGCCTCCCAAAGTGCTGGGAATACAAGCGTGAGCCACCGCGCCTGGCCAATGGCTGATTTTGGATGAGCATACTTATCAGATTTAACAGCAGAGGACAGGCTAAATGTGATTCCAGTTTCAAACATCAGATGACCAAGGCATACAGAGTCAAATGATCATAGAGGTGGATGGCAGGCAGGATGGCAGTAAGTGTTTGCAGCTAGAAAGTTTGCTTCTCATCTCACAGAAACACTCTGACAGCTTTGCACTGGCAATTGTCCAACTTTGGCAGGATACCAAAAGACAAACTACCAAGGTCATGTGTGCTTTCATTAGCAAGAGCTGCCAGAAGATAGGAGATGGCCAAAAACTCACCAACAGAGTAAAATTTTAAAAATCAGATCTAATTCTTGGCTGTATTTCTCACTCTTGATTAACGGACATCCCTTTGGCCCTTTCCCTCCTTCCCTTTTCAATAACTCATTCTTCTTCATCACTCCTTCGATCCCTATGTTCATGCCCTCTGCATTTTGCTGAACAAATGCTCATTGACTTCCACGGTGAATAGGCAGATGTGCTAAAATATTCCCAGGGCAGCTATTTGCTTCCTTTGATCAGATGTAAAAACGTCTGGAATCCAGATTAGCATTGCAGCTATGGAAAACAATTTCCAGCGAATCCTGACTCAGGTTTTAAAAGTGAATGCATCTGAGCATTCCTTTGGACTATGAAAATAGAAATGGTCCTGGTCCCCGGTGGTCAAAGAGGATCCAGAATGTACTCAAAACTCCATCCAGCTTTCTGCAAGATATCCTCACAATTACGCACACGATGCCATCCTGGTGGGATCTTGGAGAGTTTCCTGAATGGAGGCAGAAGAACTCGACTTCTCTTATTCATCAGCTTTTCCAGGAAGACTTTGCTTCTGCCGCTGTAAATGTGTAGCAGCAAATATATGACACATCTCTTACTTCCTCAGCACTAAAGAACAATGTTGAAACAATGGCCAGGGAGAAGGTTGAGCTCTCACCCTGAGTGACTTTCAGGAGATAGTCCTCTACGGAGCAGACTCAGCCTTGATTCCAGCAGGGATGAAATGTTCCATTCTACATCACTGGCGAATCTAGCATAACGTGGGACCCGTGAACAAAGCTGTTGCAGCTTGGAGCAATCAGATCAAAGGTCATGTCCAGAAGGCGAACTCAGGTAGGTGGAGGACCAGGTCAAGTAGGGACAGAATCTCGAAGACAGCTGATCATCCCAATCACAAAACAGGCTGACGCTGGACCAGGTGGGGAACAAGCTGCGAAGGTGATTTCAGTAAACCATCAGTGGGTGCTAGCGGAGCAGGAACTTCCACCGTGTGGGTTCCTCTGTGAATGTTTTTGTTTTTGTTTTGTTTTGTTTTTTAGAGACAGGGTCTCACTCTGTCGTCTAGGATGAGGTGAGGTGGTGCAATCATAGCTCACTGCAGCCTCAAACCCGTGGGCTCCAGTGATCCTCCTACCTTGGCCAGGAGGACTACAGGTGTGCTTCACCACGACCGGCAATTTTTCTATTTTTTTTGCAAAAACAAGGTTTCACTATGTCGCCCAGGCTGGTCTTGAACTCCTGGCCTTATTCCGTTCTCCTGTGCTGGCCTCCCAAAGTGCTGGAATTACACGAGGGAGCCACCTCACACCTGGCCTGTTTTTGTATTTTAATTTGGTTGTCTTTGGTCCACTCTGAGTGGAGGCAACTACTCTTAAAGACCTAGATCTGCTCAGGTGTGCGAAAGGTCTCATTGAGTGGCCTTGATACTGTGTATTTAGGTCTAATGAAGAAAAAGAAGAAAGGAAATCAACCTTTGCAAGTTGTCTACCACATTTCAAGTTTCTTAGAGATCGTTATCTCAAAAAAAAAAAGGAGAGGAAGCCTCCATTATCCTCACTTCAATGCATGATAAAACTGAGGCTCAGAGAGGTTCAGTAACTAGCCAAAAGTCAGTAGCTAGCAAATGGTAAATCCAGAATGAAAAGATACCAATTTGTCCCAAAGATCATGTTCTTTCTTGCCCACCATGTTCTATAAAGTCTAGAATTCCAAAATATTGTGGAACAGCAATTTGCAAACATTTCGGTCTCGGGACCCCTTTGCACTCTTAAAAATGACTGAGGACCCAAAACTCTTTTGTTCATGTGGTTTATATTTATCAATATTTGCCACATTAGAAATCACAACAGAATTCTAAAAATATTTATTTATCCAGTGAAAATAAGAAATCAATTTCATCATAACATAAATATTTTATAAAAATAACTGTTTTCTAAAGAAAAGAGAAGAGTGGCACTGCACACTTTTGCAAGTCTTTTTAATGTTTAGTTTAAGGGAAGGCAGCTGGATTTTCATAGTTGTTCCTGCTTTCCGTCTGCTGTGATGTCGTTTACGTTGAAACATACGAAGAAAATGTGGCTTCCCACAAATACGTAGTTAAGAAAAGGAAGGAGTATTTATTTATTTATTTTGAGATGGAGTCTCGCTGTCACCCAGGCTAGAGTACAGTGGCATGATGTCCTCTCACTGCAACCTCTGCCTCCTTGATTCAAGGAATTCTCCTGCCTCAGCCTGCCGAATAGCTGGGACTACAGGACCGCGCCACCATGCCTAGCTAATTTCTTAAATATTTTTAGTAGAGATGGGGTTTCACCATGTTGGCCAGGCTGGTCTCGAACTCCCGACCTCAAGTGATCTAACCACCTCAGCCTCCCAAAGTGCTGGAACTACAGGCATGAGCCACAGCACCTGGCCAGGAAAGAGTATTTAAATAACCTTTTCAGATAATTAGAGGTACTTGTTTTTGAAGAAATATTGGATGCAGAATCTGAAATCATATGAATGAAGATTCCATGCTTTGTTACATTAAAATTGCTTTTAAAGATCTTTAAAAACGTATTTTTAAAGGTCTCTCTTGTGCTTTGAGTGGGTCTTTTACCCATGCATGATTCTGTAACCTTACATATTGGTCATCTGAAAATATCAATGATAGCATTCCTAATGGTAGCACATTTTATTTTCTATTACCTGAAAGTCACAATGGGTTTTTTGTTTTGTTTTGTTTGTTTTGTTTTTTGAGATGGGGGTCTTGCTCCGTTGCCCAGGCTGGAGTGCAGTCGTGTGATCACAGCTCACTGCAGCCTCGACCTCTTGGGCTCAAGCAATCCTCCCACCTCACCTTCCTAAGTAGCTTGGACTACAGGTGCGTGCCACCACACCCGCCTAATTTTTGTATTTTTTGTGGAGATGGGCTTTCACCATGTTGCCCAGGCTGGTCTCTAACTCCAGAGTTCAAGCAATCTACCCACCTTGGCCTCCCAATGTGCTGGGATTGCAGGGATGAGCCGCCATACATGACAAAAAGTCATAATTGCTAATATTGCCCCTGATCACTGCAGAAAAGTCTTCAAATATTGGAAGTATTTAAACATGGTTAAGTTCAAGACGGCAGATACAAGTTTTCCAAAATTCAACTTTTCTCTTGAAAGGTCAAATGTTAGCCCTGGCAACAAATACTGTCAGCTTTCCTTGGAGTGACAAGCTCACTTCTTTCATTTTTGAGAATGTGTCTGCCAGATACCCAAGTCTGGATAACTATAGTTCGCCTGTCAGTCATTTTTTTTTGAGTGAAAAGTGGTATTCCAAAAAAAGCAGCCTGTTCAGCTCACAACTCAGTTGTACAAGCTTTCCCTCAAGTCAATTTTTACACTGAGGTGTGCAGTGGACCTGCCTTTTGTGTGCTTCCTATTGTGTCACATATTAAAAATGTGTGACATATTAAAAATACATACACCATAGGGTCAACATCTTTAAAGTTAATGATTTTTATGGCTTTATCAAAGACATTCTTAAGTAAAACTGGGATTTTGTTTTATTTTATTTTATTTTATTTCGGGTTTTGTTTTTGTTTTTGTTTTTTGACACAGGGTCTTGCTCTGTCACCCAGGCTGGAGTGCAGTGGCTCGATCATGGCTCACTGCAACTTTTGCCTCCTGGATTCAAGCGATTCTGCTGCCTCAGCCTCCTGTGTAGCTGGGATTGCAGGCACCTGCCATCATGCCCAGCTAATTTTTGTATTTGTAGTAGAGACGGGGTTTCACCATGTTGGCCAGGCTGGTCTCAAACTCCTGACCTCAAGTGATCCGCCTGCCTAGGCCTCCCAAAGTGCTGGGATTACAGACATGAGCTACTGCCCCCAGCCCCATTTCATTTCATTTTCACTGTGCATGTATGATTGTAAAGAAAATAACTCTTAGTACAGTTAGCTCCCACTGTCATGATTCATGCCAAGGCTCCAAGAGTTCTACCCACCATTGCATTTGTCCCATCCATACAGACGTTAATACAGTGAAAAGGCAAACAAGATCTTCATATTGTTAGAGAGATAGTTTTGACTTCGTGGAGCCACTGAAATGATTGCAAAGATCCCTGGTGGTGGTAGGGGGGTGTATTAGTCTGTTCTCATGCTGCTAACAAAGACATACCCCAGACTGGGTAATCTGTAAAGGAAAGAGTTTTAACGGACTCACAGTTTCACATGGCTGGGGAGGCTTCACAATCATGGTGGAAAGTGGAGGAGGAGCAAAGGCACATCTCACATGGTGGCAGATAAGAGCATGTGCAGGGGAGCCCACCTTTATAAAACCACCAGATCTCATCAGACTTATTCACTATCACGAGAACAGCATGGGGAAAGCCTGCCCTGATGATTCCATTCCCTCCCACCAGGTTCCTCCCACAACATGTGCGGGTTATTACAATTCAAGGTGACATTTGGATGGGGACACAGAACCAGACCATATTGGGGGTATCTATGAACTACTCTTTGAGAATCACAATCTGGAAGGACTGCGTGACCTCTGGAATCTGACATGACCCAGTCCTTCACGTGCAGGGTAGAGACACCAGGACTCAGGATCTAGGCAGCAGAATTCCCATCAGGCTTGGTCCCAAAATACTTCCTTTTCTCAAATTAGGTCCATTTCTGGCCTCATGGAACTTAACACATGAGTAGAGAGAGACAGACAATGAACAAAATAAATAAACAACGTAGTATATCACAAGGGGATAAGTGCAGTGTAGAAAAGTAAAATGGAAAAAGAGACTGGGGTGGGGACGAGCTTTCCTATTTTAAACAGAGTGATCCTGAAAGCCTACCCTGAGTCTCCATTTAACCTCAACCACTTGATGAGCCAAATCTTATTCCCATTTTAGAGATGAGGCAATTGAGGAACAGCTGGATTAAGTGATTTGTTGAGTGTATCACAGCTAGTAAGTGGCCGATCTGGGATTCAGACTCTGAAGCTTGATTCTCCCCAATGCACATCATTCTCCCAGGTATATAACAGGTCTCGAACATTAACTTCTAACTTAAGATGCAGCAACAATTCATTTTTTTTCTTTTTTTTGAAACAAGGTCTCAGTTTGTAACCCACACTGGAGTGCAGTGGCTTGATCACAGCTCACTGCAGCCTCAAACTCCTGGGCTCAGGTGATCCTCCTGCCTCAGCCTTCTGAGCAGCTGGGATTATAGGTATGCATCACCATGCCTGGATTTTTATTTTATTTTATTTTACTTTATTTTATTATTTATTTGTAGAGATAGGGTCTTGCTCTGTTGCCCAGGCTAGTCTGGAACTCGTGGCTTCAAGCGAACCTCCCACCTTGGCCTCCCAAAGCACTGGGATCACAGGTGTGAGCCACCATGCCCCTGGCCCTGCAACATTTCTAATTTGTTGCCCCAACTTTGATGTCCTATTTAGGGAAACACAATGACAATTTTTCAAATGGAAAAGATGAGCAAGGAAAAAGGCACAATAACCTCAGAAGCCATCAAAATGTACATTCCAGGGAAAATCCTGTGTTTGACCATTAGACCTTTGAGTGGATCTCCTTCTAGACCCTGGATTTCCCCTCTTTGTTTATTCTCTTGAGTGTTTAGGAAGCATTTTCTTTGTGTTGTGCATGGTGGTGGGTGCTGGGGGAGGAACCTTAGTTCTTGCGCTGTAGCACCTCACAGTTTTAGAGGAGAGGGAGAGAGGAACCAGAGAACATTCCAAAGGCAAGGGGAACCTCACAAACCTTAACCAGCAGCATTAGAAGGTGAGGTTAATTTGGCTAAGGGTTAGACACAAATGTATGAACACACACACACACACACACACACACACACACACACACACAGCTGATTGCTATATCTGTGACCTAAGACCTCCTGCCCTATATTACATGAAACTTCTAAAAAGGACATAAATGGCTCCCACATCCGCATAACCTATATTCTCTCACTCCATACGACTAGGATGATGGGAACCTTATAAATGGAAACACTGGAGACGATCACTCTATTTAATTCTAACAGCCATACGACAAATATATTACTTATATCTCACAGATGAGGAAATTGAGGCTTTAAGAGCCTATTTGCAAGCTTGGTGCAGTGGCTCATGTCTGTAATCCCAGCACTTTGGGAGGCTGAGGCGGGCAGATGACCTGAGTTCAGGAGTTCAAGACCAGCCTGGCCAACATGGTGAAACCCTGTCTCTAATAAAAATACCAAAGTTAGCCAAGCATGATGACACATGCTTGTAATCCCAGCTACTCGAGAGGCTGAGGCAGGAGAATTGCTTGAACCCTGGAGGTGGAGGTTGCAGTGAGCCAAGATCTTGCCACTGCACTCTAGCCTGGGCAATGAAGCAAGACTCCGTCTCAAAAAAAAAAAAAAAAGAGCCTATTTTCTTTATTTGGTTTATTTCTGTTTCATTGCTTTGGGCCTAAGCAACCACACAACTGAAGCCATCTCCCATAAGAAGGGTGTGCCCAATCTCAGTCCTGTTCCCAGAACATCCCCAGGCCATGCATCCCACCCCCTCTGGTTTTACACTTTCTGCCTCTTCTTTCTGATTCAGCATCCATCCTCCTCCTTCTGGCTATGCCTTGCATTTCCCCAAATACTCACTGACTCATAAGTACAACAGATTTGGCTCCTCTGGTTGAACCCTCTACAGTCTCTCTCAGCCTTTCATTTTTAGGGGTTCCATCTGCTCTGATTGCCTGGGCAAATGACCCTTCACCCTGCCACAGCCCTGAGGTCTCCCAGAGTCAGTCTCCTTGTTAGGGCCCTGATGCTCAGTCACTCCCGGGGTCATGCAAGTGCTGGTCTGGCTCTGAGAGTGAGGCTTCCTTGAAGTTTGCACCTTCTACCACACTGTCTAGCATCACCCTCATCCTGGCCCTATAAAAATAGGATGCTTAACATCAAGAATTCCAAAGGCTTTATTTCCCCTTTAAGAACTACATTTCTCTGCAATTACTCACCCACTAGAGGACTCATGGGTATAAAATTTCCGGAAAGAGCTCAAAATCAGCACAATCTTCGCTGAATCATGAATCAGTTTTCTCATGCATTCATAGCTCACTGTTGGATTTTTTTTTTTCCTCCTGGTCTATTTTCCTCTTCAATAACCAAATTTTTGATGAGTTGCAGTGAGTCAAAGAGAATTGATTCATTCGTTAAGTTACTCAAACATTTATTGGTACCTCCTTTGTGCCAGGGCTTTTGATGCTTCTGTTTCCTGTTCTTTTTCTCTTTCTTTTTTTGAGATGGAGTGTTGCTCTTCCTTGTCACCCAGGCTGGAGTGCAGCACTGCGATCTCGGCTCACTGCAACCTCCACCTCCCAGGTCCAAGCCATTCTTGTGCCTCAGCCTGCTGAGTAGCTGGGACTACAGGCGCATGCCACCACACCTAGCTAATTTTTGTATTTTTAGTAGAGACCAGGTTTCACCATGTTGGCCAGGCTGGTCTCGAGCTCCTGACCTCAAATGATCCACCCGCCTTGGCCTCCCAAAGTCCTGAGATTACAGGCGTGAGCCACCACATCTGGCCAATCTGATGTTTCTGATGGTCAATCAATAATTGAACATGTAGGATTCAACAAGTGTGATTACAAAAACAGCTTTATGATATTTTTTCTGAGTTCTTAACATGGACTCTTTACCAATTGCTGGGTCCTTCCCCTGACCCCGAATACACACATGGGCTGTACCATGACTTTTCTAATTACTCCTAACTAAAAGGATATCCCATAATAAATTTGAGTAAGATTAAAAAATTAGAGTGTCTTGTCCAATATGTTATTTAATATGTCAATTTTGTCATGACTTAAAAAAAAATTTGTAGAGACAGGGTTTCAGTATGTTGCCCAGGCTGATCTTGAACTCCTGGCCTCAAGTGGTCCTCCCACCTTGGCCTCCCAATGTGCTGGGATTACAGGTGTGAGCCACTGTGCCCTGCCCCTTCAATCTTTATTTCAGAGAGACAATGTCTTCCTCTCTCTCCTAGTTACAGATTAGCTAGCTACCATCTATGACTCTTCAGGACTGAAAGAAAGGGAGGGAGCTGAATGGGGAAAGGATAGTTCCCACTTGACCATCATAAGTGTGAAGTTTCACACTCACTGGCCCTGGAAATTCTTGACTTGGGCTCTATCCCTTGCTAGGTCCATTCTTCTGCAACTCTCTTGATCTGGGCAGAACCTCTCTTTTGGATGGCTGCTCCAGGTCTTCCTCACTCCTGCTCCAGGCAGCTCCTTGATCAGCCCCTTTCTGCTGCAGTCTTTTTACCCTGAAAGTTTGACCTCATGATATACTATCCATTCCCCTATAGTTGGGGGCTTGGGATGGGTATTTTCAAGGTGTTGACATTCTAAAGAATGATATGGTGAACTGCCTATCAGGAAAACAATTTTGTGATATTGTAAAAACAACTCTTCAGACTTCAAATCCTGTGTTCTTTTCTACAGAATGGCACACATTCTCACTTTAAGCTATTTTCATATGAAGTTAAGTCTATGAATTTATTCCTCCAACTGATAGCTGCATTTTAACAATCAATGGATTTGGCATCATTAAAGATATTTCAGGCATCAGTGAGCATACTCAGATGGTTCTTCCTGGAGCCCTTAAAATTAGAGTCACAAGGGCCAGGCACGATGGCTCACACCTGTAATCTTAACACTTTGAGAAGCCAAGGTGGGTGGATCACTTGAGGTAAGGAGTTTGAGACCAGTCTGGCCAACATGGTGAAACCCTGTCTCTATTAAAAATACCAAAGTTAGCCAGGCATGGTGGTGAGCACCTGTAATCTCAGCTACTTGGGAGGCTGAGAAGCAGGAGAATCGCTTGAATCTGGGAGGTGGAGGTTGCAGTGAGCCAAGATCGTGCCACTGCACTCCAGCCTGGGTGACAGAGTGAGACTCCATTTCAAAAAAAAAAAAAAAAATTAGAGTCACAGGGACAGGGAAATCACCTGTTTCACAAATTACACTTCATAGGAGTGGTTGTTTACAAGTCAACTTTGCTCCATCTGGCAGGCTAATTTTGTTAAGATTAGACTTGGCTCAATCATTCTGTTAGACAACAGAGAAAAACACAGGGTTGAAACGTGTTAAACCTCTGCCCTAAGGGAAAAGGTCAGTATATTAAGAAAAAAACATTGGTTCAGGACTCCACGGGGGCTCACAAAAGAGGGATTGAGGGGTTGGCTGAGCCCAGGGCTCAGGTCCTCAGTGAGTCCTGATGCCAATCACTGCTCACGTGCCTTCAGGCCCTGAGCCCTGGTGTTATTTGTTCTCAGTTACACAACTGTAAACATCTCCTTTTGCCTAGTTTGTTTTTTGTTGTTGGTGGAGGTGGGGGGACTTAGCGTATATTCTGCCTACTAAACTTTCATTTAGCGAAGTATTTACTGAAGATATGATAAGTACCTATGAATAAGAGGCTGCTTGCCACCAGATTCTCTGGTCTGTGTGAACAGAAAGATAAGCAAACCACCAATTCTAACACCAGGCAGACTTAAATACACACCAAACAAAGGCAAAAGCGATGGCTTCCAGGAGAGAGGGATGCATTTGACTGGAGGATCAAGAATGTCTCCTGGAGGAGTCAACAAGAGAACTTTTCTTTGAAGTAGGAGTGATATATCTACAGGTAAATAAGTGAAGGAAAACATTCCACTTTGAGGAAAGCAGCATGAGTAAACGCCAAAAATATTGCCAGGTGTCGTGGCTCATATCTGTAATTCCAGCACTTTGGGAGGCCAAGGTGGGAGGATCACTTGAACTCACGACTTTGAGACCAGCTTGGGCAACATGGCGAAACTCGATCTCTACAAAAAATACAAAAATTAGCCAGGCGTGCTGGTGAGCGCCTGTAATCCCAGTGATAGTTTGGCTGTGTCCCCACCCAAATCTCACCTTGAATTGTAATAATCAAGGTGAGATTTTGAGATAATTGTCAATGGTGGGGAGATAATTGAATGTGAAAGTGGAGATAATGGAATATGGGGGCAGTTATATCGTTCTCATGGTAATGAGTAAGTCTCATGAGATCTGATGGTTTTATAAAGAGGAGTTTCCCTGCACAAGCTCTCTTGCCTGCTGCCATGAAAGACTTGCCGTTACTTCTCCTTTGCCTTTCACCATGATTGTGAGGCTGCCCCAGCCACGTGGAACTGCGAGTCCATTAAACCTCTTTCCTTTATAAATTACCCCGTCGCAGGTATGTCTTTATTAGCAGCATGAGAACAGACTAATACATCCAGCTACTTAGGAAGCTATGGTGGGAGGATCACTTGAGCCCAGGAGGCAGAACTTGCAGTGAGCGGAGATGGCACCACTGCACCCAAGTCTGGGTGACAGAGGGAGACTCCATCTCAAAAAAAATTATGTATATAAAATGGTATATTTGAGGAAAAGCTGACTGTGAGTTAAACTAGGGACATAGTCTGCTGTTGAGCCGCATTGCCCAGTGCAGTAGCCACCCAACGTGTGGTCATTGAGCAACTGAAATGTGCTGTAAGTATAAAATACACACTGCAATTTGAAAACTTAATGTGAAAAAAAGTGATATATTTCATGAATGATTTTTATATGGATTAAATATTGAAATGATACTTTGGATATATCAGGTTAAATAAAACACACAACTAAAATTAATTTCACCTATTCTTTTTTTACTTTTTTAATGTGGCTACTAGGAAATTTAATATTACCTGTGGGGCTCATATTATGTATCTATTAGCTAGTGCTTGTTTAGAAATTAGAATACCATGGGCCAGATGCAGTGGCTCATGCCTGTAATCCCAGCACTTTGGGAGGCCGAGGTGGGTGGATCACCTGAGGTCAGGAGTTCGAGACCAGCCTCGCCAACATGGTGAAAACCCCCTCTCTACTAAAAATACAAAAATTAGCCAGTCATGGTGGTGTGCATCTGTAATCCCAGCTACTTGGGAGGCTGAGGCATGAGGATCGCTTGAACTTGAGAGGTGGAGGTTGCAGTGAACTCAGATCACACCACTGCACTCCAGCCTGGGCGACAGAACAAGACTCTGTCTCAAAAAAAAAAAAAAAAAGAAAGAAAAAGAAATCAGAATACTGTGAATTTTAAGACAATCTATAGGCAGTGGGATCCTTGAGTATTTTTGAGCAAGCAACATGTGTTGTATCTTCAGATCAGTAAGAGCATGATTTCCATTTCTTGTGTACTTGGATCCACTATAGACATTTAATACTTACTTAACAAATGTCTTTGCTGAATATTTACACTTTATCCAAGTGATTATTGATCAAAATTACCCTGCAAAAGCTTTATTATAACCTTCACTTTAATGCACTCAGATATGCAAAACTAGGAAATAAAACTCACCCAGAATTCACCACCCCAGATAGCTACTAAAAATATTTTAATATGCACTCTTCTGGTGTAGGAAGTATTGAAACATTACTGAAATATTGGAGTATTGAAATATTGCTGAAATATTGTTCTTAAATGGCTACACTGAATTTATAGTATGATGTACAGTTTCTCATGAAAATATATTTTGTCCTACACATGATTTTTGATGGCTGTATAGTATTTAATTGCATGGATGTAGCCATTTAAGTAATCCCTTACTGTTGGACATTTGTTGCTAATTTTCACCATACTAAATTTACTCAGTTCTTTATTTCAGTTCGTTGAAGTCAAAGAGAGAAACAGCAAAGGTAAAGATGTTTACATTTCTCTAAAGACAGCTCATAAAACAAGTGCATAGAAATATCAACTCCCTTAAGAACCAAGGCTAAATTTGGCAATTAAGTTCTTTTTAAGTGTTCTCAGTGGGTACAGCAATCAAAGTAATTCCTGTTAATGGAACACATTGGGGTGTGTGTGTGTGTGTGTGTGTGTGTGAGAGAGAGAGAGAGAGAGAGAGAGAGACATAGAGAGAGAGAGAGATTGTGGACCATGCAAATAAACATAAGACAACTTTCCTTGGTTGAGTGACCTCTCCACTCTCTTCTTGTTTGGAAGACTCATACACCTTTATAGAAGTTAGAAGTACAGTACAAAGAACTTTTTTCCTGAACCACTTGCGAAAAAAATTGCTGCATAGTGCTAAGTCATTACCAAATGGTTTAGTGTCTACTTCTGCAAAGACATTCTCCTATGTAAATAAAATCCAGTCATCAAATTCAGGAAGTTAACCTTGATACACAACTACCATCTAATCTTCTGACTCTACCCAAGTGTCTCCAGTTGTCCCAATAATGTCATTTATAGTAAAAGAATACAGTTCAGAATCGCACAATGCATTTAGCTGTTATGTTTCTTTAGTTTCGTTTGATCCATAACAATTCCTCAGTCTGACTTTTCTTCATCTTCATGACCTCAACATTTTAAAGATTACAGGCTAGGTACTTTGTAGAATCTCCTTCAATTTTGATTTAATTTTCCTCATGATTATATTCAAGTTATATATCTTTGGCAGGAATATTATCAAAGTGATGCAGTATCCTTCTCATTTCATCCTACTGGATGATGCGTAATTACGATTAGTCCCACTACCTTCACTCTGATCATTTGATTAAGAATGTATCTGCCCAGTCTTCTCTATTATACAGTTATTCTCTTCCCCTTTGTAATTAATAAGTGTTTGCGAGGAATTACTTTGAAACTATGTAAATATTCTGTTCTTCCTCAAACTCTCAAAGCATTCATTGACTTATATCAACACGAAATCATTGTTTCCTCCTTTATTCATTTGGTTATAAACTCTTACATTATTATTTATTTTGATGCTGAAATTGTCTGTATGTGGCCAATGGGAGCCTATTCAAGCTGGCTTCTGTGTTCTTTTAATGCCCACATCATTGAGCATTTCCTTGCGTTAAGGCACAGTAAGATACTTGAGACTCAATTTGTACTTTCCCTGCCCTAGCTCTAGATTCAGCTTGTTTTAGTGGAACACGGTATCTAGTAGCCAACATCTGGGTACTAGGGGTGCTGACTTTTACTGGTGTGTCATGATCCCAGGTCCTCTCAGTGGACAGAGCTAGAGAATACACATATACACATACAATTGCCTCTGTGGTTATTTTATATACTGAAAACTATGAGTTTATCCTGATATACCTGATTCCAATCTAACACCGCACAGGGTTCATTTTATTCCTCCTTTCTGTATTTGTAATTCCCTTTTCTGACACTTAAGAAACCTGGCTCCCCTTATTCTTAATATTGCATGCATGGTCAATCTCTCTGTATATACAGTTTCCCATCACTTCTGCCCAATCCTATCCCACGCAGACAGCTTCCTCTCCATGCTTGGGCTTGGAAACCTTACTCCAAAGTCCCTTTGCCTTTGGAGACACCCATCTCACCCTCATTATTCTCTGACTTCTGATACTGGGCCACTCACCTCCCCACCTGATTTCATTCCTCTTGGTTTCTACCACCATACCAGTTTGCCCATCTCTCTATTTAAGTTTTGACTCCCCACTCTGGGCTACTGAGGTTCCCTTTCCCCTTCTTAAATAAACACCTGCATAATGGCTTTCGGACTGAATCATTCAAGAACAAACAAAAAGGGAAGGGGAAGATGAAAAGCTGTTATTGCTGACGTAAAAACAATTCCCTGTTCCTTCTGATTCCAATGGAAATTTAGTACCCAACTCAACATATGGAGAAAAAAAAATCCGTTCTCAATTGACAGGCCTAATAATAGTCCTTAAAGCTGCCCTTTGAGACTCTGTACCTCTTATCTCTGTCACTCATGATATACAATATAATTTGTTAAATAAAAGGCAGGGAGAAGGTTTAAATTCCCATGTGTTGATGACAGCAAAGGAGAGAAAATGTTCAGTCTAAACACACAAAAGAAAGGATAACGAGGCAAATACACTCCAGCCTTGAAGACAGCAGATCTAATATTTTCACTGATTATGGAGCAATCACAAAGGAACACTCATTGCTTGAAATCTTTGCAATTTGACTTAAAAAAAAAAAAAAGAAAAATAAGAAGCCTCTTTTCAGGCTTTCAAGGGTTCCCAGAACTATTCTAAAAGGCCTTTTCCACCTCAGATTCTGCAGGTCATAGACTTCTGGCTTTGGTTTTTTTGCTGTGGTTATGCCAGCTGGAATGCGCTTTCTCACTCTCTTTCATGATAGTTGATAGCTCTTTTATCTCACGGGCACTGGCTGGTCACAGGAAGACATTCTTGCATATTTCAGAGGAATTAGAGATCACTCTAAGCACAACCAATGCCATTTGTCATTCGCACCAAGGGTTGCAAGCACAGCCTCTTGCCCCCTAGTTCCCATCCCAGGCGTTCCTTCTCAATGCTGAATTCAGAGGAGGTAGCCTGAAGCGGGCAGCCTTACAGCTCCCCACTATAACCAGGTCAACGTCTACAATGCAGGGCCTTTTAAAAACTGAGCGTGGTCAAGTTCAGGCATCAATGGATATCAGTATCGGAATCTAAAAATAAACCAAGCAGAGGAAGCTTCAAAGACTTCCTGGAAGTTAGAAGGAACTGGAGGTTACAGAGGGCAGTGGGATGACTTCTAATGACCTCATGGATGCCATTAGGAATTCTCAAATTGCCAGGAATGTCATTGAGTACTGCACCATGCTGTCTTAAAGGGAGGCAGAACTGAACAGAATGAGTATAATAGGTCTTCAGTGTTCAGAACAGAAGTGGGTGGTGGGAGGCTGCCGTGGTGGTTTCTGCTTTCCCCTGAGGGCTTGATGTAGGCACATTTCAGGCCCTGATCCTTCACAGGCCAATTTTTACAAAGAAATGGCATGCTCATTCGTATCTGGTAAATGTATGATGTCAGAAGCAGCATGCAATTCCACCTGCTTATTAGGGTTTTCCTTTCATCCCTTTATGTTAAATTCAGTATGTCTAAACTACACTCATAGATTTTCCTTACAAAAACTGCATGGATTCTTGGTTATTCTTTTGGCAATGACAGTCATGCACACTTAAAACTCTGAGGCTCATTTTCTATTCTTCCTTCTCCCTTGCTTCTCTTTCCCTGCCAAGGCCTCTCAGTTACCAAGTCCAGAAGATTCTTTTACAACAGCTCTACCATCAATCCCTTAATTTTCTACTGCTTGGTTGGTAGTTCAGGCGCTAATTGCCTCACCCCGGTCTGCTCTAATTTAGCCTCATTTTTTTTTAGTGAAATGTTTTTTTATTTCATGCATGAACAACTTCAAGTCTTTTTATTAGAGAAATTCTATATATTGGTAATATAAGCCATGGATCACTGTGGGTTAGTTCTTCAAAAATTAGAACCAGGCCAGGCGTGGTGGCTCACACCTGTAATCCCAGCATTTTGGGAGGCCGAGGCGGATGGATCCCTTGAGTCTAGCAGTTCCAGACTAGCCTGGGCAACATGGCAAACCCTGTCTCTACAAAAAATACAAAAATTAGCGAGGCATGGTGGCATGTGCCTGTGGTCCCATCTACCCAGGAGGCTGAGGTGAGAGTATTGCTGGAGTCCGGGAGGCAGAGGTTGCAATAAGCCAAGATGGTACTCCTGCACTCCAGCCTGGGTGACAGCATGAGACCCTTTCTCAAAAAAATAAATAAAAGTGAAAAATAAAAATCAGAACTAGTAACTAACATCAAACTCTTCTCTCTATTATTTTGTGAAGTGTTGTGTGCAGTCATATTCTATTGCTGAAGTGACAATTCATATGAATTTTAAGAAAACAATAAGATGCATGGGAATGCCAAGTTTTCCCACTCAGTGGCTTTCTTCATCATCTCATGCAGTCTGCATGGATGACCTGAACCATAAATTGAGGTGGGAGGTGAGAGAGATTTCCAGTGGCCACTGTTTCTTCATATGATCTTGACCCATATCTTTATATATGTGCCCACTTAAACAATGCTGCTGTACATTTTAGCCCAATGACCATGCCTTGCTTGGAGCCTGGTAATGTTTATCATAAACTACACAAAGATGAAAAGTTCTGATTGTAGGCCATGCCTAGTGGCTCATGCCTGTAATCCCAGCACTTTGGGAACCCAAGGTGGGTGGATCACCTGAGGTCAGGGGTTCAAGACTAACCTGGCCAACATGGAGAAACTTCATATTTACTAAAAATACAAAAATCAGCTGGGCGTGGTGGTGTGCACCTGTAGTCCCAGCTACTTGGGAGGCTGAGGCAGAAGAATTGCTTGAACCTGGAAGGCAGAGGTTGCAGTGAGCCGAGATCATGCCACTGCACTCAAGCCTGGGTGACAGAGCAAGATTCTGTCTAAAAAAAAAAAAAAACAAAAAAAAAAAAACAAAAAAACAGATTGTAAAATATTACCTTTCCCTATAGAGTCTCTTTTCGCCTCACTAAGTAGCATATTTGGAAAAATATGGAGAGAATGGATTTTCGAAGGCAAGTGAGACTACCCTAAACACTCAAGGAAAAAAATGCAAGCTTCCTCCTCACACAGTGCTGACCATCTATTATTGTTAAGAAATATTTAGGTGGCAGAATGATAGTGTGTGGAAATGGAATAGACTGGATAACACAACACAGAAATTATTTTTTAAAAATATTTTAACCTAAAAAACAATAGTGAATCATCATAAAAACAGAAACAAATTTGTTTGGAAATCAATCAACCCATCCAGGCAATTAAACTGTGTAATGGAGTAAAAAAATCTCATTCTTTCTAGCTCTGCCACTCTAAGTATCTTTGGAAACATGACTAATTTACCTTCCCATTTGAAGATTAGACATAACATATTAATATCTGTCACAGATATTCTTACAAATTTTTTTGTGGCCCCCTGTGGAAGTTCTAGTGAAGTACAAGAAATTAAACAGCCTGGAGTATACAAACAGAATGTTTAGACTATTTTAAAAAGTTTGACACACTTTAAAAATAGTCATCAACGCATTTATTTCAAAAATTATAATAAGCTTTTTTAATAACAAAATGATATTTTGACCCTAGGTATGTAATATTCAAGAAATGTACCCTTTTATCTTTATGTAAAGACAACATGTATCATGTAATGGAAATTTTACGTAGCTACTTTTTTAAAAAAAGCTGTCTTTACATGTTAGCTAAATGTTTTTGAAGTTTAACTGGATGTTACTGTAAGCCTTAAAAATAAAAATCGCTTAAACATTTTAGGATGTTCTATTGAAATTAGCTATCACAGGCGACTTTAAGGGTACGATTTTGTTTCCTATTATCAAATATTCCTTTCTTCCAGCCTCATAATAAAAAAGTTACAGTCCTTAGCTCCAATCGGAAGTAGAATAAATAGGACTATAGTTTCACAGAGAGAGAGAACGTCAAGGTCAAATTTTAAAAGCCACACAGAGATTAGACTGGCACAAACGAATGTATGCATGTATTAGAGTCAAGTGAATAAAGTGAAAGTATGTATATTGTATATTCATATCAACGGATACTGCAGGGAAGCTGTTCTCTTAGGCAGGAATTAGCTGTAGTTGACTGAGTTTGCAAAGTACAGCAAGGTTATTAAATAAACAATATAGTAAAACATTCCACTTAACCCAGATCATAAATGAAATCAATCGGAGGCTGTTCATGTCTGTGCTGTGGAAGGCATAAACTGCATTTTCTCTTTCTGTAAGTGCACTGATAAAGAGAAAGGATGTGCAGTGGATACTGCTAAGCCCGCACTTCAAAATTATTCTACAAAAGAGAGAAAGAAACAGAGACAGAGACAGAGACAGAGACTGAGACTGAAACTGACTAATGGTGTGCTATTCATCGACTCAAGGCACCCAAATCACACGGGCTGCCTCAAAGGGTCCCCATAGGTGACAAAAGAGACAGATGACCTTCTGGGGCTCTACTTCCAGCAGACAGCAGAGTACATGCAGAAAGAGAATCATTGCAGAGCAAGACCACGGAGTGTGGAAATGTTTTGACACACCCAGCATTGAATAAATGAACGAGTGAGCCCCTGTGCAGTTCATGCACAGGACTTGCACTGAGATAGGGCTGTTTGAAGGGGCTGGGGCCCTCTTCAAAAGGAGGAATCTGAATATAGCAAATGGCCTGCCTAAGGCATCCTGGAGTCGTTTGGTTACATGGTCTCTTGGGAGGAGTTTATTGAGATGAGCTTTACTGCAGTCAGGTTTCCTTTTGTTTGTGGGAAGTAAAATGCAAGAGCTTGTTGAAGAGACCCCTGAGTCAACTTTCCTAAAGCCCACAGTGAGGGAGTGGGGTGGAGGAGGGGATCCCGAGAATGGAAGTACACATTCAATTGTCTGATTTGTGTGCCTCTCCTCAGTGTGGCAGCAAATCAGCTTTCAGTTCGATAACAAATGCAGTGCAGACCTAGGTGTCAAAGAAAGCCAGGACCTGTCAAATCCTCATCACAGAGATACTGAACACAAAGACCCAGCATCTAGGTCTAGCCACTTTCAGGTTTGCTCATGGCTAACTTCCGGTCCGGTAAGACTGCATCCGGATGAAAAGTCATTCCGATTGGTTGCAGGTCCTGTAGCGACTGTAGCTCTTTTGAAGATGGCCTCTGTCTGAATTCTCAGCAGTCTACGGCATTTAAGGAGCCCAGGAAGTTCACAAGAAACAGCTGTAATTACAACAGAGACAGACAGGAAGGCAGGGAGGGATCCGAACATGCAAACAAGTTAGCCATCTTTTTTTCTGGATGGAAAATTAAGTGTTTTCTTTAACCCAGAGCCAAAGACAAGAGGGAAAAAATTTGGAAGAAGCATTGTTCATGACACTCCTGAAGCTGCCCTAAGTAGGCATACTTTCTACTCTTTCTTCTTCCGTCATCTGTAAAACACTTTCCTTAGTTCTAATCCTTTACTCCATATCATATTATGCTTTACACTATCAGTTGTAGCTTTTACAATATGTGTGATCCGTGAAGGTAGAGAGAAAACATATCACACTTTTTGTCACCTCTATTATACCTTGCATGTTGCATAGCTTTTCTTGGCCTGATGAATTAATGCAAATAAGTGTGGTCTTGCTCAGTGTGTTTAGTGCTGTCTACTCTAAACTAAGCAAGACTGGAATAATCTGAGACCTTTATCCAGAGAAAAAATGATCTGCCTCAACCCACTCTTATTTCCTACTTTTTCAGAGAGGTGAAGACTCTGCCAGTGGCCTCAGTAGGCTCCAGTTGTTTGTGAATGTGTGGGTGTGTAGTCCTGCATGGCTCAAACACAGCTCCCACTTCAGGGAGGGTGTGGGGACAACAACATGGTTGCTGATTCATAGTTGCCCACAGGATGACTCTTCTTTCCAGGCAGAGAAGTGGGTGGATGAGTTATTCTTTGCTTAAACATCTCTGGGTGAAGAAACGACTGACATTCTTCAGTGAGCTATTTCAGTTTTCCTTTATACAGAAAATTCTTTTCCATATTCAGTCAAAATCCTTCTGCCACAAATTAAGCCAAATTTTCCTGGTTCTCTTCTTTCCAGAGATGGATCACAGGTGGACACCTTCCTGCATTCTGTAACTGGTTGTAGTTAAAAATGTTTTTGAAAACAATTTTTTAAAAAGGCATTTTTACCTATTTCAATGGGTAAAAGGGTGTTTATTTAATGAAATTTTACTAAAATGAAAACATTACTAGGAATCCCATTTGAAGTCTACAGGGCTTAGAGAGGAGAGAGAGCTGACATCTTGCTGTGAAAGTGTTTCGAATTCAAAGTGGAGACGGTGGTGTCATGGGACAATCTTTTCTTTGTATAAGGTCCTGGGTGCTCTGTTTTGTGTTGTTTGGGTGGGTGGTGTGGGAGATCGGATGGATGTGTTCAGCTGGCTCAGGTGTTTAAGGTGGGAATGTGTGAGGAATTTGTTGAGATTTCTATGTGGTAAAGGACAAAGAATCTTAAAGCTCTTGCTTCCTTACCTACCTGTATTGAAAAATGCACCCAGTCAAACTCTGTCATCAAGGCAGGAATGATAGCAACTATTTACACAAGATTGTTGTGTGGGATCTGTGGAAACCAGACCACCCTTCCTATGGATCATGTGCCAAACTCCTAAAATAACCCTGAGGGTCAGGGCCTTCCCATTACGGTATTTTGCTTTTCTCTGTTGCACAGAACTGCAGGGGTGGAGGGGCTGGGGCAACAGTTTCATTGTCATCGTGCTTCACTCCAGCCTCTCCCACTCCTAATTTATTACCATCCTTTTACTTCCTCTCACACCCTCTCACCTACTTAAAAACAGGGAAAGAGGAAAGGAAACACAGGATAGCCCTTTGACTGAGAAGGCAGCTGCCTCCGTTGTGTACTATCAGCAAGTCCAAGCCTTCCTGGCTTCTCCAAATACCTCTTTCAAATACTAACTGACACAGAAAAGTCCATCTTATTCTCTCCCAAGTTCAGATCTCTTCCATGGATTTTTGTATTCGTTTTTTCATCTTTATGCAATTAATTTATTTTCTCCACATATCCCTCACACAGGCACAAAAACATTCTCTTAAAATGGTTTAACAATATTTTAGAATCATAACAGAAATGCACAACACATCAGTGTATACTCCTTAGGAATGTAAACACTAGCTGGGGATTTAGAGATCATCTAATCCAACCCTCTTACTTTTCAATGGAAAGGTCAGAGGGTTCAAATGACCGACAAATGCGACAGGTAATTAGTAAGGGGACGCAAATTAGAAATCAGTATAAATGCTTTGTGTAGGACTCTGCATAGGACATGTCACTTTCAGTCAGTCAATGCCCAATACAAATAACTGTGATGTGACTTTGAAATAACGTATTAAAACTCTCTAATAATTAAGAAGGATGAGGACTAAAATGAGGAAGAGAAGAGTTGCCAGAGGCTCAGCTATGCTCTGAAATATTATATCTGTTGAAACCCAAAGGAATATTAATTAACGGAGTTTTATTCTGGGGCAAAAGCACATAGATAGCTGTTGTAATTGTCAAGACAAACTCCTGCCCTTTCCGTCTCTCAAGTTTCACTGCCATGATTTAAACATTATGGCGCTTGCATGAGCCATTATTTGCATTGCTCTTTGTTATAAATTATACTCAGAATGTTCTACGGCATTATAAGAAGAAAAAAGAGACAGTGCCAGTAGAACAGAGAGTCTTGTTGGGGCCCAGGGGGTTAGTTAACAATGGATAAAAATTAATTCTCCCCCAAGGTCACATGTATCCCTCTAGTGTACCTTATTGCCTTCTGCCCACTCTTGCATTCGGTGAAATATCTACCAGTGACAACTAGTAGTCAAGTTCAAATATGGCATGTTAAGAATCAGGCAGATTGTCTTAGCGTTTTCATAAAATTGCATGTGATTTCGCAGAAATGCCAGATGATAAAGGAAATACCTATTGGTAGGTGCTTATTTCTTTAGAATGCTAATGAGAATTTTATTGCTAACAATATTTAAAATTAAAACATTCCACTAATTTTTAAAAAATGCATGAACAACAATGAGAGTCAACGGATTCCTCTGACACCACAGCTGTATTAAGAAATACAATAAGACAAAATTACACTGGGCTTCCTTCACCCTTTAAATGGTTCAGAAATCCTTGAACTTAAAAATCATTATAGAAAAATGTTCCAGTAATTTAGTTTTATCAGTGACCGTGCTGTCTTGTGGAATGTGTTTCATTTTGGAGACAGTTTCTGCTTACTCAGTGTCATGAATGTTAAAGAACAAATTTTGAGTTTAACCACCATACTCTACTCTTCACGGATAATTGAAATTGACATTTTTTTCAACTTTCTTTTAAGGAGTACGCAGGAAGTACTGTCAATGAATTAATTTATCTTCTGATCATCATATATTTCCCATTGCTTTAAATCAGTAATTCTGACCGATGATAGTTTTTACATTCCTAAGCCATCTTACACACCTTTTGTCAGGTTCATAACGGCATAAAGAGGTTATTATTCAAGGAGCCAAGGCATGAGCTCAACCCTGAAATTTACTAGGAATCTCTGGCGAATCACTTTATCTCTGAGTCTTGATTCCTTCATCCGTAAGTGAAAGCATTAGATTAGACAAACTATAAAGTTTCTTCATGTTCTCAGGGTCATTGTATCTTAAATGGTAAAAAGAAGGCCAAGAGAAGGGAAGAAAAGGGTGGGACGGGCCGCGTTCTAGATCTTAATGTCTGCAAAGTTAGCAGTCAGCAGCACCAGTGACTTCAAACCCTGCCTGCTGGAATCATTTAAAACTGGAGTGAGAGCACTCATTTCCTTGCCAGAACAAGATCTTATTTCATATCAAATGTTGCAGTTCCTTTAGAAGCCAAATTTGAATTAGTCATAATGCAAGAATCCCAAGGTATAATCAGGATTGGATCACAAATCAATTACAGAGTAAATCACTGTATCTGACTTCTTCTAAGATCATTTTCCATACTCGCCCATGAATTCTTATCTCTCTTATTGTTCCCTTTTAGACCATCACTTAACTAGGTTTTAAAACAGAGATGAACAAACCTTCTGCAATTGCACATTGGAATATGAGAAACAATTTAGCTAAGGGCATTTTTTCTAATCACTTTGCACTCCAGTAAATTGTGCTCGTGCATATTTATATATAAATGCTCAGTCATTTTACACTAAGAAATCCATACCTACCCGTTTCCTTGGGGAATGTCTATGAAATCAATTTTTCACATTAGCTGTATTTCTGGCAATGCAACCCATAACAGAATGCTCTTTTGCGGGATGTGAAGGCAGAGCTTAGGGCAGGTGGTATCTAACAGGAGCTCAAAATCATAACTGTTTAGGGGAAGCCCAAGAGAGAACTTGCGTTTGGCATTCGAGTAGAGAGAACACAGCACATTTCTGCCAGTGGCCCTGGGGCCTCTTTATTATGGGGCCCAAGAGGCTTCTGTGGAGAGGCTGTGACAATTAAAACAAGTGTCAGAATGTGGCCCACTCAATCCCGCTGACTAAACTCCCTTGGATGGGGTCTGCGTCAGGCCTGGCAAAGTTAATTTTGCTTGGCAGGAGGTCACATGCAGTGAAGCTCTAGTGAATTTGCCATAAAAGTTCTCAGCAGACCATTGCTACACCACTGGCAATTAAGTTTTTGATGGCAGCACGATGTAGCAGTGCACATCTCGTTGCACCAAACCAGCCAACATAATTGAGTACCTGTTTTGTATCAGGAAATGTGAAGGCCTTGAGGGTATTAAGTTAATCACACATAATTTTATATCCCTCAAGAGCACGGAGTTCAATCTGGGGTTCAAGGAAAGCTTCCTGGAGCAACTGATGCCTGCAGTGAACTTTAAAGGAGAGAGAAGAGTTAGCCCTGTGCACAAGCAGGGAAACCAAGGAAAAGTAGAGCCTTGGGAAAGCTTGCTATCTGCAGTGAAAGGCAATCAGGGTGGTGTGAGCAAAGCACAGCTTGGCAGCCTTTTTCTGCAAGGACCAGATAGTAAATATTCCAGGCTTTGTGGCCCTCCAATACTTAACTGTGCTGCCATAAGATGAAAGCACCATATATGATTGGGTATGGCAGTGTTTTAAGAAGACTTTATTTTTAGACAAGTCAGGTGGTGATATTCGGCCCATAAACCATAGTCTGCAAGGCCCTGGAGAAAAGCACACAGAGCACAGCAACATGGTGACTGGGAAGGTCAAGGGCCTGTGGCGCTGGGACTCCTTGGCCAGCCCAAGCAGCTTGTGCTTCTGAAATGAGAGATGGTTAAGGCCTGGGCTGCCCGTATAAAGCCAAAGGCCAGATGGTCTTCACGTCGCTTGCTGAAACTTAGGAAAGAAGACCTACTCCAAGCAAAGACATCGACAGTTGTATCTCTTCTCACAGACTGCCCAGTGCTCCTCGGAGGCCTTGCCTAAACATGTGCAAACCAGAGGTTCCCAGCTTGTCCCAGCTCCTCCCTGCACATGCCTGTAAGCATCTCTTTCCAGTTCCATCCACTGGCCTCTGGAGATAAGACGGCTTTTCAGGGGCTTGTTCAAGAGCAGAGGAAAGGGACAGGGGCCCCAAAAAGCATCAGTGATTGTCTCAACAGAGTCCATGTGTTTTCTTCACCTACATGGAGATTTGGGAAATTACACACATTTATGCAAATGTGTTTTCCATTTCATTACCACTTCCTGTCTCCTTTATTTCCAGACTCCCACTCCAACTGAATTTGTGATAAATCCAACTGAGAATAATTTGGCTTGTTCCTCTCATTGTATGACAACTGAGCTGGCTCCCTGCTACACATTCAAAATGTGCCCTTAAGTGAAATGGTGTCTGTGCTCCTCTTGCAACTCCAGGTAAAAGGAGAACTCAAGGACTGCCACCACTTGGAGGAGCACAACAGGATTATCCCCACAGGTGAAAAGAAAGTGAATGGTTCTTTCTGTGAACAGATTTTCTTCCTAAAACAATGCCTCCTGCAGCTAAAGGAGGAAAAGAGGGAACCAACAGTAACAACAACTAGGGAAAGATGTAGGTGAGATCTCTGTTTTCTGAGGAGGAAGCTAAGCCTTGGAAGCCAGGCTTCAAATCTAGTGGGGGCATAATGGTCTTCCCAGTGTACGTTTTTGCTTTTGCAAATTAGAAGAGTTATTAAGTTTATGAGTCAGTATCATGAAGATCAAGATGATATCTAAAAGGTTATTGGCATGCAGTTTCCATAATACTGCTAGAAGACAAGACTGAATCATAGCCTCCCAGGAATGGAAGAAACCTCAGAAGTTATCTAGGCTGTTGTTTGGCAGCAACTAGAGCTACATCCAAGCTGGCGGGCATGGAGTGATGGGCTGGGAACTCATCTCCTCTTGGAAGTGGTAAGTGGTGATATGGAGGCAGTCCAACTGACTCTGGGGTTTGAAAAACGGAAACATGGCTGAGTAAAGCCACCAATTAAAACAGACCTTTGTGAGCACTGCAGAAGACGGTAGTTTTCAGGACACGCTGCCTGTAAGTATCTCACAATTTCATAGCTTGAAACAATTGGGCAGTCAAATAATCAACTTGAAATCTCTGTGCAGTTCGCAAGGTTATTGCCCACAAAATATTAGCTATAAGATGGCAAAAGGCTATCATGGTGACCTGACTCCAAGGTGAATTCTATCTTCAGGAAAATTCCAAGTCTTCAAAGGAGCCAAACTGTTGTGGATAAATAGAAGGGAAGCATGAGTATTATTGTGAAAGAAAACTGTAAAATACATGAGTGTCTATAAATAGTGAGGGCTCCCCGGAAGACTAGAAAATATTTCTTAGAATGAAGAACTGGCTACTTCCACAGAATTTGCCCTTTGACTTTGGATTTATACTGTGGCCACTGCAACTTGAACATTTTCCCAAATACTCAGAGCAGATGCTGACAACTCATTACCCAAGGCAAAAGCTTTCTCAAATGTCGAGGAAACTCTGACCCTTGTAAATTATAAAACGGTCTATGCATGAATATAATTAGATTCAACAATTACAAAATAAAGAAAAATGATGGCTTGGATAGATGCATAAGTTTAATGAAACCCCACGCATCAGCTACAGGTCAAAAGTTTCTGTTTTTATTAATCTTTAAAGTAGGAGTCAGCTGTTGAGTTCATTGTGACAGTTATGGAAATATTTAGACATCAAACCAAAAATGCTTTATGGCAAACTCCAAATGTTAAGTCTTTATTTATTTATTTATTTATTTATTTAGAGATAGGGTCTCTTTTGTTGCCCAGGTTGGAGTGCAGTGGCGCCATCATTGCTCACTGCACTGCAGCCTCTACCTCTCTGGACACAGATGAATCCTCTCACCTCAGCTTCCCGAGTAGCTGGGACTACAGGTGTGCCCCATCATGCCCAGCTAATTTTTTGTACTTTTTGTAGAGATGGAGTTTCACTATGTTGCCCAGGCTGGTCTCGAACTCCGGGGCTCAGGAAATCTCCCCGTCTCAGCCTCTCAAAGTGCTGGGATTGCAGGTGTGGGCCACTGCACCCTGCCTAGTCACTGATTAATCTACTTTTAGAAGTCTGAGTCAATTGGGGCAGATCAAAGAGGATAAATTGATGTTAAGAAATGTGAAAGATCAGCAGAAAAACTGGACCCTCTGCCAAACTACAGGTAGTGCTCTCTAGCCTTTCCCGAAGGGCCTTGGAATACAGATATGAGAAGCACGTCAGCGTGTTATTAGCAAGGTTCTTAGCAGGCTGTGCTTTGCCACTTCCTTGAGAGTCAGCTGTCCCAAGGCAGAGATCTGTACAATTCGACCCAGACACTGCGGGTGATACCAGGAACCCCAGCACAGAACTTTCTGGAAACTCAGATGTGAGCACTCTACTTTCACTTTGTCATACTCATTTTAGAAGTAAATAAAATATTCCGTAAAATTTATACACCATATGTAAGCTATGCGCAAATGATGTTATTGGAAAAAAAATCAAATTATGAATACAACATTCTTCCAATTTCCCAAGATACTCAGCTTAGTTCTTTCTCAATGGTGGGATTATGGATGACTTTTTTTTTCCATGCTTTTCTATATTCAACAAATATTACTTTCATAGTTAGAAAAACATTTTAAAATACTCTATTCTCAATAAAGCATGTAAAAGAAAATAAAGATGATAAGCATAAAAAGTGTTTAAGCTGGCTAGAAATTATAAGGTAACAATTAAAATAATACTTTATATTATTAGATGGGTTAACAGAAAGAAAACTTACTAAATCCAAATATTAGCAAGACTGCCTAGGAACTGACCCATCAGACATTGCTGCTAACAGTTTACATTGATAGCATAGTTTTAGAGAAGAATCTGCAATAAGTGAAAATATTCTTCCCATTTGACTAATTATAATGATAGTAATTTATCCTAAGGAAATACTTCAAAAATAGAAAAACAATCCATAAGCATAAGGCTTTTATTATTTTTAAAAGCAAAAAAAGTTTGTGAGAAAAACAATATAAAATAATAAATTGGTTAAGTAACTTGTGATACGTAAATTAATAGGATTTTAAGTACCTGTTAATATATGAATACCATATGAACATAAGAAAACTGTTTATAGCAATGCTAAGTTTAAAAAGAAGGAAAAGTATACATATAATATGATTAAAATGTGTAAAAATATGTAAAATGTAACTAAAGACGAGAAGGAAACCATGGAGAAATTAGCATAATTGTGCTTGAGTCATGAGATTTTCAATGAAATTTTCAAAAAAAGTATAAGATTTCATTTTTAATGGAAGTTTCTTTGTAATAAAGTATTTTAACACAAAGTATTCTCTTCAGCAACATAAAATTATTCTAAATAGAGCAGATTATGTGTTTCTTCAGATGCAAACAGGGTTTTCACTTCCTTATTTTTACCCTCAATCAGATAGGTAGCATTGTGTGTGTATTCTTAGCATCTGTATTCTTACAATTCTTGCAGTTCAATCTCCCTAGTGTAAAAAGCTCCCTTTTTAGTTTCTCCCCCAATATGAAAACAATCAAGAAGCTATAATAATCAAAACAGTGTGGTATTGACATAAGGATAGACACACAGATCAGTGGAATGGAACTGAGAGCCCAGAAATAAAATCATACATCTGTGGTCAATTGATTTTTGACAAGAGTGACACCAAGACCATTCAATGGGGAAAGAATAGTCATTTCAACAAATGGTGCTGAGACAATTAGATAACCACAAGCAATAGAATCAAGTTGGATCCCTAACTCACACCATCTACAAAAATGAACTCAAAATGAATCAAACACATAAATGGAAGAGCAAAGACTATAACTCTCCTAGAAGAAAACACAGGGGTAAGTCTTCATGGCCTTGGATTAGGCAATGATTTCTTAGATGTGACACCAAAAACCACAAATGCAAAAGAAACAATAGATAAATGAGACCTTTTATCAAAATTAAAAACTCTGCTTCAAAGGACACCTGAGGTGGGCAGATCACCTGAGGTCAGGAGTTCGAAACCAGCCTGGCCAACCTGGTGAAACCCTGTCTCTACTAAAAATATAAAAATTAGCTGGGCGTGGTGGCACATGCCTATAGTCCCAGCTACTCAGGAGGCTGAGGCAGGAGAATTGCTTGAACGCAGGAGGCAGAGGTTGCAGTGAGCCAAGATTGCATCACTGCACTCCAGCCTGGGTTACAGAGTGAGACTTTGTCTTAAAAATAAATAAATAAATAAATAAAGAGATAACTGAGAAAATGGAAGAAAATATTTGCAAAGCATATATCTGCTAAGATACTTGTATCCAGAAGATTCAGTTGGAACATTCCTAATCTAAAATTTCAAAATCCGAAATGCTCCAAAATTCAAAGCTTTGAGTACTGATATGAGATAGTGATACCTTTGCATTCGAATGGCTCCGTGAAGACAAACTTTGTTTCATGCACAAAATTATTTTAAAATATTGTATAAATTACCTTCAGGCTATGTATATAAGGTGTATATGAAACATAAATAAATTTTGTGTTTAGACTTGTGTCCCATCCCCAAGGCATCTCATTATGTATATTCAAATATTCCAAAAATCTGATAAAAATTTGAAATCTGAAACACTTCTGGTGCCAAGCATTTCAGATAAGGGATACTCAAACTGCAAAAAGAACTATTACAACTCAACAACAAAAAGACAGATCATCAAATTTTAAAATGGGCAAAGAATTTGAATAGTAATTTCTCCAAGGAAGATACACAAATGGTCAATAAACACATGAAAAAAAATGCTCAGCACCACTAGTCATTAGGGAAATACAAATCAAAACCATAATGAGATACCACTTCATATCCACTAAGAGAGCTACAAAAATAATAATAATGACAATAACAAGTGTTAGTGAGGATGTGGAGAAAGTGACTCCCTCATACATTGTTGGTAGAAATGTCAAACGGTAGTTCCGGTAGCTCCTCAGAAAGTTAAACATGAAGTTACAGTTAAGACCAAGCAATTCCACTCCACCTAGGAATATACACAAGAGCACTGATAACAGATATTCACACAGAAACTTGTACATAAATGTTTATAGCAGCTTACGCAAAACAGTCAAAAAGTTGAAACAACTGGCCAGGCGCAGCGGCTCACGCCTGTAATCCCAGCATTTTGGGAGGCCGAGGTGGGCGGATCACGAGGTCAGGAGATCGAGACCATCCTGGCTAACACGGTGAAACCCTGTCTCTACTAAAAATACAAAAACATTAGCTGGGCGTGGTGGCAGGCGCCTGAAGTCCCATGTACTCAGGAGGCTGAGGCAGGAGAATGGCGTGAACCCGGGAGGTGGAGCTTGCAGTGAGCCAAGTTTGTGCCACTGCACTCCAGCCTGGGGGACAGAGCGAGACTGTGTCTCAAAAAACAAAAAAAGAAAATTGAAACAACCCAAATGTTCAAAAGATAAATAAGGCCCTGGGCGCAGTGGCTCACGCCTGTAATCCCAGCACTTTGGGAGGCCGAGGCAGGCAGATTACTTGAGATCATGACTTTGAGACCAGCCTGGCCAACATTGCGAAACTCCTTTTGTACTAAAAAATACAAAAATTAGCCGGGCATGGTAGAGTGTGCCTGTAGTCCCAGCTACTCGGGAGGCTGAGGCAGGAGAATGACTTCAACCCAGGAGGCAGAGGTTGCAATGAGCCAAGACTGTGCCACTGCACTCCAGCCTGGATGACAGAGTGAGACCCTGTCTCAAAAAAATAATAATAATAAAAATAAAATCAGACAAGATAAACAAAATGTGGTGTAAACATACAATCGAATATTTTTAGCAATAAAAATGAAGTGCTGATATACACCCTACAATATGAACGAACCTTGAATATATTGTGCTAAGTGAAAGAAACCAGTCAGAAAAGACCTCAAAGTATCTGAGTCCATGTATATGCAATGTCCAGAACAGGAAAATCCACAATGAGAGAAAGCAGATTAGTGATTGCCAGGGGAAGGGAGGAGGAGGAATGGGGACTGACTGCTTAAGGGGTAAAATATATCTTTTTGAAGTGATGAAAATGTCCTGGAATTGGATATCAGTAATGGCTGCAACACATTGTGAATAAAGACCACTGATATGTACAATTTAAAATGGTTAAAATAGTAGATTTTACGTTACGTGAATTTTATCTCAATTTTTTAAAAAGCTTTGTTAAGTACCTGAAGACTACAAGAGGTGCGTATTTTTAACTCACAAAGAATTAATAAGTCTTTCAGCGACAGAATTTCCATCTTTGAGTATTGTGTTTGAAGGTTATTTTGTCTCACTGTTTTTCCCCAGATACTTCTAAAGCTGCAGTGCTCATAACTAGGGAAGCAGCAGATTAGATGGTCCTCCTGCCCTGGCAACCTGGGATGACGGCACATCACTAGGCTCACACATGGCAATTCTCCCATCCAGAACTTGGAATCTTCGGGGCATGTCACGAAGACCCAGGGTCAGTTTGCAAATTATTCCCAGAAGTTGTGGCAGCATCAAGAGTCAGGCAGGGTCAGCAGCCCGTGTTCAGCTGGAATTCTATGGCTTAACCCAGGGGTTTTCTGTGTGTCAGGAGAGATAACACAACGCTCTCACCAATGAAGTTGAATAAATTATATTTAGGACTCACAGCTGGTGAGTCCTAGGAGGGAACAGCTTATGTTGGAAGGCAACTAAGGCGGTTTAGGGGCAGTTTTGGGCTTTTATTATGGCTAGGGGATGAAGTTGGGTTGGGGCTGGCACATGGGCTAGACGGTGCACTATCTGAGGTTCCTGGACGTTGACAGGGGCACAGAACATCCACGGTCTTAACTTGGTTGCCCAGGTGTGGGGCAAGCAGGGAAGGGGAGTGGAAACCTACCAGCTGGCAATGGACAAACATCGCAAATGGAGTGAGCTCCTTTATAACATGCCTTGTGTGTTATTCCACGTTCTCACTTCACAGAGCTGATACTGTGAGAGCTCAAAGAATCTGCCATGAGAGTCCTTTTCATATTAAGTTAACCAGACTTGATTTCTGTTGCTTGCAATCAAGAATCTTAACTGATGCCAAAAGAGGCAAGAATTTTGAAAAACACTGACATGCTATTTCAGATTAAACAAACAGACATGCAAATAAGCACAGAAGAACTGTGAGCCCAATTCCAAAGCAATGAGACAGATTTTCACAAATGTGTATTCTTTCTGCCGTGAGGACTATAGCAAATCTCAGAGGTCACAATGTTGGGAGAGCTCTTAAGAGGTCTTGTACTTTAGGCCCCGCGTGGTGGCTCATGCCTGTAATCCCAGCACTTTGGTAGGCTGAGGTGGGCTGATCATTTGAGTCCAGGTGTTCAAGACCAGCCTGGCCAACATGGCGAAACCCCATCTCTACAAATTATACAAAAATTAGCCGGGCATGGTGGCAGGTGCCCTGTAATCCCAGCTACTCAGGAGGCTGAGGCACAAGAATCGCCTGAACCCGGGAGGCAGAGGTTGCAGCGAGATGAGATCCTGCCACTGCACTCCAGCCTAGGTGACAGAGCGAGACTCTATCTCAAAAAAAAAAAAAAAAAAAAAAGTTGGTCATGTACTTCAGTCTTCGGTGCAAAGATTCTTCAGACACCTAGCATTTTAGAGTGTGAAAACAATGAAGAAATTGCAGGAAACAAACAACCAAAAACCTTCATTTGATAAGAAAACCTCTGCTGAGAACACAGTTCTTTTCCCGATCATATCAGGAGTAATGAAGGATCAGAAAGCAGACATTTAAACTTGTAGTTGAGGGACCCTTTTATCATAGCTGGCAGCTTCTTGGAATTCAGTTCAAGAGGGTTTCTCATGCCTTGTTGTAGGAAGACCAGACTCTCCCTTCACAAGGTATAAAGGTTTTATCCTGTATCATGCCACAGTGCTCTGAGGCTGTCTGGCTCATTTATTGAGACTAACGTATTGATGAAGCCAAGGTCATCGACCTGAGTCAGGAATGAGCTGTCCATTTGGCTCAGGATACATGGTAGAGTGTGGAGATGATGTCCAGTCATGCTGTAAAAACGGGACCCTGCTGGGGGCTGGGAGAGGCTGGGGAGGAATAAGTGAATATCTCCGTATATCCATTACTGCTGCTCAGAACACAGGGCAGAAGCATGCTCCCAGCGGGGCTGAGATGAAGGCAATGGCGTCGGCCTTATGTAGAACAGCTGTAATAGTAGAGTCTGCTTTAGAAAACAAAGTGTATTCGGCCCCAAACAGTGAAGAGTTCGATTTTGCTAAACAAAACAGCCTTCCTGTTTATGAAACATCCTTTCTCTTAGGGTAAATGCCAGGTGCTTCTTCACATGAGAACTTTCCTATTCCCCCTCTGCTCTTCACTCCTGACCAGGCCTGACCTATGAAAGGGAGAAGGGGGCCAGCCCATGAATATTCCTTGCCATTGACCACTAGTTGCCACTGCTCACTCACCAATTTCTTATTGGTGCAATAAATTTAGAGAGAATCTGCAGCCATAAAAAAGAACAAGCTCATGTCCTTTGCAGGGACATGGATAGAGCTGGAGGCCATTATCTTTAGCAAACTAATGCAGGAACAGAAAAATAAATATCACATGTTCTCACTTATAAGTGGGAGCTAAATAATGAGAACACATGGACACAGGGAGGGGAACAACACACACTGGGGCCTATTGGAGAGTGGAGGGTGGGAGGAGGGAGAGGATCAGGACAAATAACTATTGGGTACTAGGCTTAGTACCTGGGTGATAAAATAATCTGTACAACAAACCCTCATGACATGAGTTTATCTCTGCAACAAACCTGCACATGTACCCCTGAACTTGAAAGTATTTTTTTAAAAGTTTGGAGAGAATCAGTAACACTAAATGAATGCCTGAAACAGACAGTAAATTCAGAGCAGTGAAAGACATCCCTCTGGGCTGAATGAATTAAGAATTAGTTGGAGAAAGAGCTGACGCTTGAAGAATGGGGAGGATTTCACAGGGAGAGGGGTGTGGGGGTATTGGAGGAACCATTCCTAAACAGAGACACCGGGGAAAAGGTGTTCTAGACACACTCTGAGCAACCTGCAAAGAGAATTGAGGGAAGAGGAAGGTTTATTTGGGAGGCAAGGAGGGGATGAGGGTGAAAAAGCAGCTTGAGGCCCTATTGTGGGGAGTCGGGGACAGGTTGAGTAAGTGCCGTCTTCCTTCCTCTGTAGGTAGTGGGAACTATTTGCAGCTTTTTGAGCAGGGGAGGAATGACGATCAAAGCTGTATTTAAGGAAGAAGAATCTGACAGTGCTGCGTGGGCTTCGCTGGAGCTGGGCAGTGAGAAGGCTAGAAATTGCATTTGTTCCGGTAAAAGTCATGAAAAAGAAATGACCAGAAGTGGAAAGGTGGGTTGGTGAACCAATGTTTCCACCTCTGAAGGGCCATGGAGCCAGGGAGGAGGATTTACTCTTCTCTGTTAAGAAGCAGCTCTGCTGTCCTGACCAATGCCAGAAGATGTGACTTTGCTCAGACCAAGCTACCAAAGACCACTGCCCTTCATTCCACAAGCCTGGCCCTGTCTACACAGACGGGCAACCGAGCAGCCTGATCCAGGAGCCGACAGGGAGCTCTGGACCACACAGCGCTTGGCAACAGTACGTAGGTAAGGAGTCTCTGTAGATGAGAGGTTCTATTGAAAACACAGTGTGTTTAGCAGAGAACAGTGAGGAATTCCATGCACTGGTGATGTCATCTGCTTTGGTTGGTACCTGCCCAACCAGATACGAACTGAGGGCCATGAAAGCTGACTCACATTTGCAGCAGAAGGTAAGCTGAGAGCCCCCGGCCCTGGCTCCCCCAAGCCTGGCTTCAACCAACTCTTATTCCCTACTGATGAGAAGCTGAGTGCACCTGTCACCAGGCCGCCAGGCCTGTGGGTCCTGTCCTAGGGCTCACCTTCCAAGCCCTCAGCGCCATCTCACACACTCACACACCTGGGAAGGGAAGAAAAAGACAGGAGAGATATTCGCATTTTGTTGTAAAACCTTTTAACTAGACACATATAGGTATTAAAAACCTGGGGCCGAGTGTGAAGGCTCATGCCTGTAATCCTAGCACTTTGGGAGGCCGAGGCAGGCAGATCATTTGAGGTCAAGAGTTCAAGAACAGTCTGATCAACATGATGAAACCCCGTCTCTACTAAAAAAAAAAAAAAAAAAATAGCCAGACGTAGTGGCACATGCCTGTAGTCCCAGCGACTCGGGAGGCTGAGGCACAAGAATCGCTTGAACCCAGGAGGCAGAGATTGCAGTGAGCTGAGATCATACCACTGCACTGCAGCCTGGGTGACAGAGCGAGAGTCCATCTCAAAAAAAAGAAAAAGAAAAAGAAAACAACCTGGGCCACTGCCAGTCTGTGTTTATCCAGGGCGACTGGTCAGAACATTCTGCCTGAATTAAACAGCCTACACAGTCAAAGAAGTCGTCTAATATCTATTTTACAGAACTGACCAAATGTTTGACTACACTGGCTGGTCAGTTCATATTCTCAAAAGCTACAAACACTCTACCATCCTAAAAGTCCATCAGAAGACTTACTCAGACCCTGGCATCTGATCACTACATTTTGAGTAATAATTTTTTTGTTTCTTTCCTGTTACCACCTCCATCCAACACAAATGTGTAGCAAATAAATTATCCTTGTCACAGATATTTACAACTGCTGATTGGTTGGTCCATAAGCCCGAAAGGAGAAAACAGGGGTCAGCCTGACACAATTGGTAAAGAAAAAATGAGATAAAGGGGATGTAAACATGTCTGTGATGTGGGGATATAATTATGGCTGGTGCACATGCTGGGCTCAAGACACAGAACGAGGAAGTCCTGGGTTCTTGGATCCCAGAGCCCAGAGCATAAGCAGAGAGCAGGCAAGCCAGGAAGATGAAGTTGTGCTCTGGAATTCCTTGGCCCTTAAAGGACAAGCGCGGCAGGAGCAGTAGTGCAGCCTCTTTTTGTCCTCCAGTTCCTGCTATGGACGGTCCCAGGGAATCCTCTGTTCACTGGGGCAAGTTGATGAACTTAGCTCAGTGGCTTAGATACGAAAGCATTCCTGGCACATGTGTGCAGTCAGGGGAAATCACGATCTGCTGGAGCTTTGCTGGAACGTTCGGAGGACGGTCTCATTTCATGAAAAACTCCATCGTGGCTGGGCACGGTGACTCATGCCTGTAATCCCAGTGCTTTGGAAGGCCAAGGTGGGAGGATCACTTGAGACCAGGAGTTCAAGACTAGCCTGGGCAACATAGCAAAACCCCATTTCTACAAAAAAACTTTAAAAATTTAACCGTGCATGGTGGCACCTGCCTGGAGGCTGAGGTGGAAGGATCCCTTGAACCCAGGAGTTTGAGGCTGCAGTGAGGTATGATTGCACCACTGCACTTCATCCCAGGCAACAAAGTGAGACCTTATCTGAAATAAATAAATAAATAAATAAATAAATAAATAAAATTTTAAAACTCCATCCTCCAAGAAAGAAGTCAGGTCGGGGGAGCCTGATTCCTAGCAGAATCCCACATGGAAGGAGAAAGACAAGCAAAGGGTTTGCTACCAAACAGCGCTGCAATTGGCCACAGGGAACATTGCATTTTCCAGGCCCCAGTCCAGTCCTGGGTTCTGCGAATGTGCTCTGGGTACAACCCTGCAACCCTCCTGAAAGGCCAAGTGAGAAGAGCCTGGTGAAGCTAAATCCTGGTGCCTCTTTCTCAGGGGCATTGTCAGGGAATGTGCTATGCACAGATCCAAGGAGGAACTGTGCTTGGTACTCTGTTGTGGGACACAGCTGTTATGTGCCCGGTCCATGGTTGGCACTCTGTTCTGCAAAGTCAAGCTGGGAACCACGGCAAGGGCATTTCACAAGGCTCTCTATCTGTTTTGCCATGCTGCAAACAGAACAGATTCCTGGGCCCTCCCAGCCCTTTGAAAGCCAGGTAAAATTGCTAGGATAAGGGGTTTTCAAGCCCAGGCCTTCAGCACAGCAGTCTTCTCCAAGATGCTTTCAGATCCCTGGAGGGCTTACATTGTCATGGTTCTCACTGCTGAGACCCTGCCTCCTTAAAAATGCACATAGCTTTGCTGAAGATGGGAAACCTTCCTGATTCCCATGAGAAAAAAGAAACTAAACAGCTAGCATGAGAGGCACACTTAAGTATAGTAAACTTTAAGAAAGAGCTGGAAATCACGGTTTCATAGTATACCCAACATAGCAAGAAATCCTAAAAGTCTGGATTAGACACTCCTGTTCCCCAGCACCTTTTCAGTGTCTGTTGCTGGGGGTTGCTCTTTTGGTCCTTCAGTGAGATGGGGGCAAGTATTAAAAGTGATGGTAAAAACCACACTTACTTTCGCACCAACCTAATATGTCCCTTCCTACCTGTAGCTCCTCTCTCCTCCCTTTCTCTTCCTGTCTTTTCTTCTTTTCTTTCTCTACTTCATCCCTGTAGGAACAAACACATTTCTGCCTAGGCCCCTGGAGTTTCACCATCTAACTTAAGCTGCCACTCAGATATTTTTCCAAACAAAGACACAGTTGATTCTTATTATTCATAGTAGTTCTATTTTATAAAATCATAGCAAACACTGAATCAGAGAATACTGAACCATCAGAGGATTAGGTTCCTGCAAATCTCTGGTCATGACATTTTTATTAACTGATTAATGTGTTTTATGTGTTTTTCTTTTTAAAGGCAGCATGTTTTTTATGTATTTATTTTGAGACGGAGTCTCACTCTGTCACCCAGAGTGGAGTGGAGCAGCGCAATCTCAACTCACTGCAACCTCCGCCTCCTGGGTTCAGGTGATTCTCCTGCCTCAGCCTCCCAAGTAGCTGGGATTACAGGTGCCCACCACCACGCCAAGCTAATTTTTTTTGTATTTTTAGTAGAGTCAGGGTTTCACCATGTTGGCCAGGCGGTTTTGAACTCCTGACCTCAAGTGATCCACCTGCCTCGGCCTCCCAAAGTGCTAGGATTACAGGGATGAGCCACCACACCCAGCCAAGACACCATATTTAATATATACTGTTTACTCATTAACATTGAACTCCCAACCACTGGCACTATAACTCATGCCCTAATGAAGCTTCTTGAACACACATATTTCTCTGTAAGGCACTTCACAGCCTTCTTGCACTTAGGAGCACTAGACCGCACTTCAGCACTATTTGAGGCCATTTTAAACAGCCAAATCACTAACAAAAACCACAAAAATGTAAAACAAATGGCACTAAATAGATTTCCAAAAGGACTCTTGTTTACTGTGTAACAGCTAAAACAAGAAGGCAGAGGGCCACCTTGTTCAGCCTCAGCTGGGAACAGGAGCCTCAGGTGACAATTTTTTCACTGCTCTGTGAATGTCTGCTAGTGGTTACAAAAGCACCACAAGTATTGATTTGGAGGTTACAAATTAATTTTAGCAGGTAAGTGAAGTTACAAATCTGAAATTAGTAAATAATTAGGATCAACTGTATGTCCTATTTTAAGAAGCGTAATAGTGCCAACTGTGAAGGTCACAGTTTTTCCTTTGTCATGTATATATTGGCTTTTGTATGATTTTATTTGAAAAACTGGCTCTGCTGGTTGAAGATTTGAAAATCATGGCTTTAGAAAACCTGATTCACGGCTCACTAAAGTTGTGGTTATTAGTCTTGTAACAAGGAACTGATGAAGCTTGTCAACTAAGTTGAATCTTCTATCTAAGAAAGAGCAAAATTTGTCCACATGAACAGAACAGAGGAGTCCAGAGATGGGAATGTGGTCTCTCGATGGGATCTTAAGAGTGAAACTTTCCTCTCCCTTCAGCCTGAGACACATTCTTCAGGCCTTTCAGAGTTTTCAGGAATATCCTGCAGATCATTGCAAACCTGGGGAATGTCCTGTTGTTTCAATTAAAAGACAAGAATGACTCTAATAAATTCAGGTGTTCGGGTTGAAAATCAGTACCAGTCTCTTCTGAAAAGTTTACCCCGAGGCCGCAGGATCAGCGCTGGGTGAAATGCAGTAAACTCAGACTGATGATAGGTTTACTGCAAGAGATTTTATGTTTTTTGGAGATTCACTAAGATTCCCAGGTATGGCGCCACTAACTGTTTTCACAGCTCTCCTCTACTTGCTTTCAGCCGTCAGGCATCATTGAAGGATAGATGGGTGGGTATGTGCGTGTGCATGTTATTTTCATTTTCATTACGTGAGCAGCATTGACAAGCCTCAGTCTTTTGGGGTCCGCAGATCATGATTCTTGGCTATGCAAACCTGAGGCTGACGCGTCCTCCAGCAGCCGACCACGGACATGTGCAGCATCACAGTGACAGATGGCATTTCAGCCACTTGGCTTACACCTTCCTCCACTGTCACCACCATTCCGAAAGAAATGAGTTCCATTTGCTCCATTTCACATAAGAGCAAAAGGCAGTGTTGACTCACCAAGTTTACACAGTCAGGGAAAAGAGCAACAAGGTCAGGATCAGATACAACAAAGAAGTGACTGCAGATGCTAATTGGAACATAGTTTTGGTCGTTTGATAAATATTCAGTTATTTCTTCAGTTTGTTAAAAAAATTATGCAAAATTGAAAAATACAGAGGAAGCAAAATTTTACCTGTACCCTTCTTTTTTTTTTTTTTTCTGGGGCTAAGAATTAAATTGACATAGGACAGACATAAGACAGATCAACAGGAAAAGAACAAATTTACTTAATACAAGTTTTACATGGCAGGGGAGACTACATAAGGAAACGCAGACCCAAAGGCACAGTTAGATTGAACACTTACGTACAGAATTAGACAAAGAGTCATGAATTGTGAAAATGTCACAAGGCCAAGAAGCTTGGGCTGAGTAGTTAACTGGGTGAAAAAGTGGCTTGGAAGGTAAGTTGAGTCTAACAAGGTTTGTTTGTACAAATTTCCCTTGGCCTCAACTTCCTATCCTTGATGGTAAGAATGATGCTTTCTTTCTGCTATAGGGAAGGGATCTTTCACATGCAAATTTCATCTCCTACTTGTAAGAAACAGAAGGTCAGAGTGATCCTCTCACACCTGTTGTTTTTCAGATACCCTAAACTCAAGATAGTCAGTATGTCAGAGTGGCCTATTTTGGGGTGGTGTGTAACTCTGCAAAAGTAGAGTTTTCCTCTCAATGGTATGGTAAATCATCATTTAAAGGTTATTTAGTCATTTAGGGAAGCGGTTTTCAAACTTTGCTTCATAGTGGAAACACCTGGGATGTTTGAAAACTGTGGCTGCCTGGCTCCCACCCCTGGACATCCTGATTTAATGGTGGGGGGTGATGTGATACGCTAAACAATAACCTCCCAAAGATGCCCACCACCTAATCCTCAGACCCTGTGAATATGTTCCCTTACATGTAAGAGACTTTGCAGATATAATTAAGTTAAGGCTCTGGAGATGGGGAAAATATCCTGGATTATCTGGATGGGCCCAAGGTCATCACAATGGTTATTACAAAAAGGAGGCTGGAGGGTCCGAGTCAGAGAGAGAAGGCTTAAAGATGGAGGCAGAGGTCAGAGAAGACCCTGTGCTGTTGCCTCAGACGGTGAGGAAGGGGCCACAAGCCAAGAAATGCATGCAGCCTCTAGAAGGTAAAAAAGGCAAGGAATGGATTCTCCTCTAGAGCGTCTAGAAGGAAGCAGCTCTTTGGACCAATTTTCAACTCTGACCTCCAAAACTGTAAGAGAATAAAGCTGGATTGCATTAAGCCACGATGTTTGTGGTAGTTTGTAACAGCAGCAATAAAAAACTAATACATGTGGGATCTCGGGTGTCAGGATCAAAAAAATATTACTCCAAGTGATTTTAACATGCAGAAAAGTTTGAGAACCCATCCATCTAAGGAAAGGTACTCGTGTTCGACTCTGTCATTAACTTGGTTCAGAGCTAGACACTCCTGTGAGGTTACATGTTAGTTTGTAGATTTCTATTTGGTAGAGATGATAACCTCAATTTCAGATTGTATTGCCTGTAGGAGCTTAACAGTTTTGCATCTAATCCAGGAATCTTATTCTGGCATTTTTCCCCCTAAAATGCCTCTGAATGTTCAGTTCCTCAAAATGCTTTTGGAACCAGGATTACCAACATACTGGTTCCCTGAATGAGTTGAATACATTTTTAATGCCTGTTCATTCTATATTTAGATGACAGTCATGTTTCCAACTCTTTGGAAATACACTTTCACATGTTCAATAAGTATTTACAAGGAAGCAAAAACAAAATGACATGAGGATACCAATATTTTCCCATTGAAATAGATTAAAGTAAGATGGAAGAACTTTTCTGAAGTTATGGAGATGAAGTCAGATCAATCACTGTCACTGAGGCCACACAGATTGGCGCTGGGGTAAACCCATCTTCTGCAGCCACCTTCCTAATTCTCAGGCTCTGCTGTCGGGCAGGACAGGCTTGAAATGCTTATCCTTCTGCTTCATAGCTACATAATCTTGAGAGTATCTTCTTATGGCCTCAATTTCTTCATCTGAAAAATTCTAACGGTATATGTCAGAGCATCGGGAGAGGAATTTCAAGAAATTGCACAGAAAGCATACAACCGGGCACCTAGGTAGTAGTCCTCAATTTAAACATTACACAGACAATTGAGCAGAAGGGCTCACGAGTGGCTGCCGGCAGCAATCCCCACTTTTGTTACCTCTGGCAGTGATGATGATACCACTGACAGTTGCAGGGGCAGGAAGATTCCATTAAACGGCTGAAAGAATAAATTTGCTTCCAAGAAGATCTAACTTTTGGCTGGGTAGAAATTTCAACACGAAGGAGAGCCTGACCCCATTTACTGTGCACTCAGGCAGCCTGCAGGGCTTTGGAGCTGATGGTCTACATATCACACTGGGGATAGGATGCCATTACCGATCTGCTTTCCCTTTGACATTTCTGCCACTTAGGTACTTTCCTCTTACTGATAGGCTGCACCTGGTTTCATGTTACATGTGTGGCAGCTAAATGGGAATTCATGAGCTTGGCATGTCTTCCTATAGCTAGCCCTCAACAAGACTGGAAGGGTGGGCACTATTTGTAGATGAAAAGATTGTGACCAGACAGGCAGTCAGCAGCAGAAACTACATTCGTTTACAAATCTCCTTTGCTTGGCTCCAAGGGACTACATGTCCACATACATAAATACACAGAGGTCCTCATCAGGGCCGAAACGAAGACGCATGTGCCTCTCAGCCGCCTCTAGGAAACTCTCCCCTGGGCTGCTGAGGTTGAGATAACCTTACAAAGGCTCATACATAGAACTGGAAGGAAGTCAGACCCAGCAAAGACAAATGATTGAGAATCCGGAGAGATTGATTTCAGGGATTAAATACCTACTCTGTCGATTGATCCAACCGTGAGTCAAGATAGATAGGAGTGACAACCATGCAAGGAATTTTGACAAGATAAAGTGCCAGATAGGTAAGGCCTCATTTAAGGTCACCCAGAGGTTATGTGGAAAGTACGTAAAGCAAGAAAACTGTATCTATCACTAGACTAGGAGAAAACAAAAGAGAATGTATAACATTGCTAAACATGAAGGACAGCCGCAGCCCTTCATTTGGGTAAATTATGTAGATGAATCAGATATTTTTATTTATAAGTATGCAAAGTTCATTAATTCCATTGATCAGTTACGTAACAAACATTTACTGGTGTTCCACAAATACTAGTCATGCTAAGTATACATAAGAAGTACAACCAGGGCTGGGCATGATGGCTTATGCCTATAATCCCAACACTTTGGGAGGCTGAGGCGGGCAGATCACTGAGGTCAGGAGTTCGAGACCAGCCTTCTGGTCAATATGGTGAAACCCTTTTTGTACTGAAAAGACAAAAATTAGCCAAGAGTGACGGTGCGTGCTTGTACTCCCAGGTACTCAGGAGGGTGAGGAAGGAGAACCGCTTGAACCCGGGAGGCAGAGGTTGCAGTGAGTCGAGATCGCACCACTGCACTCCAGCCTGGGCAACAGAGCTTCACCATGTTCAAAAAAAAAAAAAAGAAAAGAAAAGAAGAGTACACTCAGCCTCAAGGAATGCCTATTATCTGCAATGCCACTGTGCAGATATATAGCTAGTAGAGTTGCGTCATAGGAATGAGCAGTTAATATAGTTTGGATTTTGTGTCCCTACCAAACCTCACGTCAAACTGTAATACCCAGTGTTGGAGGTGGGGCCTGGTGGGAGATGACTGGATCATGGAGCCAGATTTCTCATGAATGGTTTAGCACCATTCTTCTTGATACTGTCCTGCTGATAGTGAGTGAGCTCTCGTGAGATCTGGCTGTTTAAAAGTGCATAGTACCTCCTCCCTCAATCACTCTTGCTCCTGCTCTGGCCACGTAAGATGTGCCTGCTCCTCCTTCACCTTCTGCCATGCTTGTAAGTTTCCTGAGACCTCCCCAGAAACCCAGCAGATGCCAACATCATGCTTTCTGAATAGTCTGCAGAACTGTGAGCAAATTAAACCTCTATTATTTATAAATTACCCCATCTCAGGTATTTCTTTATAGCAATGCAAGAATGGACTAATACAGTGAGATATGATGGATATTTAAAATTAGGATTATTTTATGTAATTTAATATCTACTTCTATACGGTTAGGTAGTCCTGGTTCAGACATCTGGAAATAAGCTCTTTTCTCTATATCAATTTTAGGAGACTCTAACAAATCTAGTAGTTCCCTTCTTAACCAATTAATTGATGTGTGAGTATTTATTTGTCACAGGCAAAATACCACATAAGGAACATTTTCTCTTCTTCTGCCAAAGGTATCTCCACCCCGTGAAGGCCTTGATGGGGAGCAACTCAGGCCTTGAAAGTAAATGTCCTGTCCCACAGGTGCCATGAGCTCCAGGAAGTAGAGACGTGATCAGATTCCCCTGCTACAGCCTTCTACTTGTCACCGGAGGGAGCTGTGCAGGTGCAAGCCTGACCAAGGGAGACCTCTGTGGCTATGACAGCTTTTCTTCTTAAAAGAAAAAAACTGGACTGTGGGTTCAGAAATCCGAATCCATTTGTTTATAATCGTTTCATACCAAAGAGTACAAAATATACTTCTTAATCTATATTTAATTTAGCTACTTAATACATTTAGTCATCACATTTTTAATATTTTTATTATTCATTTTAATCTTTTTTCTTATTTACTTAACAGCAAGCTTATCCTTAAGGTCATCTCATTTTTAAATTTTCATTCTATACTTCAGATATAGTTTCAAATTATCCTTTTTAATTGAAAATCGCAATTTGAGAACTACGGAAAGCTATCATTGAACCAGAAACTCCTGAACCTGAGTATAGCTGAGAATGACTGAATGTAGCTAGGTGTACCTGAGTTTACCTGAGTCAACCTGTGTTCCTGCACAGACCATATAAACTTTCTCCCAGATAAGAAGAAAGATGCGGCTAACAGACTTAACCTGTGAGGGGCAGCAGTGTCAGCCCTGGCCTTTCCATTAGCTGCAAAGGAAGTCTGAAGCAGGCTAGACTGTGCCAGAATGAACCGTTTCAGACACTGCTCAGGCCTGTGAAATGGGCATCGGACGCAAACAGAACGATGACACAGACTCAGGAATGTTTACTAAATGGTATCTCACCCCTGTAATAGAGATGGAGGCAGCCCTGAACCCCAAACCTCCCAGGAGGTGGGAAGATTAGGTGGGAAGAGGAAGGAAGATACCAAAGTCTTTAGCAAGATGACTCTTCCGCATTACAAATGCAGTTTCGGAATTCAGATTCCCACTGCAAGGGAAAGAGTAGGATGTGGACAGGGAGATTGTGTGTATTTCATCCTGGCTACCTTAGGAATGGCTTCTGGAACATGTTTTATGCTCTAATGAGCCGTGCTAGGCTACTCACATGGCACCAAACAGAATTTGTCTCTTTGCTACTGATGTATTAGCAAATTCTGAATTCGCCTCCATCCCCTCACACTACTGTTTTTAGGACTTTTATTTTCAGCTGCTTTAGTAGTGATAAAAGATGAAACATGTTTAATACTATGAAGAATCAGTTACATTAACAAACTCTCACATCCCTGTGTTTGGGAACAGAACTCAGCATAGGGACACAGTCTGTCAGTAAGACCCAGGTTAACCCTCTTTCTCCCTTCCCTTGTTAGCTGTACAATCATCTGTTGAAAGCCTCTTTTAGTCTCTGCCTCAGTTCTCCAGGTGCTAAATAGCTGATCTTCTCAGAAGAACATAATAAAAATTAAGCAAGACAAAAATAGAACAGTTTGAATGTGAAATCATTTAGTTTGAAAAATATACCTAATTTTTCTGCTTATATTTTCGAAGAAATCCTGCAATAAATATTTTGAAAGGAATTAAGATGGGTCCAATAAATTTATATTTTATTTTTGTAATGGACTTTAGAATATAGAGGGACTCAGTTATGTTAGTAAATGCAATACTTTGCAAAACACTTTGCAAATGTGAAGAACTTTAGTCCAACTATTTATACATCATATCAGTTTTCTATTGCTGCATTAAAAAGCTCCATATCTAGGAACTTGAAATAACAAACATTTTGTCTCACATAGTTACTAAGGTTCAAGAATCTAGGAATGGAGTGGCTGCTTGGTTCCGGCTCAGGATGTCTCATTAAGTTGCAGTTGAACTGTCATCAGGGGCTGTAGTCTCTGAAAACTTAGCTTCTGGGGCTGGAGGCTCCACTTTCAAGTTCAGTCATGTAGCTGCTGGCAGGAGGCTTCTGTTCCTTCCTATGCGGGATGCTCCATGAAACTGATCCCAACATGGCTTCCTCCACAGTGAAACTGATTACAACATGGCTTCCCCAACCCCCACAGTGAAACTGATCACAACATGGCTTCCCCCAGGGCAAATATCTATATGAGACAAGGAGCAAGTGAGATGAAATCAAAATATTTTATAACCTAATCTTGGAAGTAATATCTTATTACTTCTCTGTATTCTACTGATCAAACAGACCAGCAACCCTGAGCCAGTATGGATTTCGTCACACTACACAAAGATATGAATCCCAAGAGGCATGGACCATCCTGGGGGCTTGGCTACCACAGAACATAAGTTAAACAGATGATCCTTTTTAAAATCCTTGTCCTGTGGCTTTTAACATACTCATATTAAGATTAATAAGCCTATTTTACTAGTAGGGTCTCCATTTAGCCATAGAATCAGAGCCATTAACCTGGGACAAAAACTAAGATTTTGTCAACTACTATAAAAATATGCTGAACTACTCAACTGAGGCACTAAGGTATCCAATATTGAAATTCGTTGTGAGACAAGCATCAATTTTTCAAAAGAAGTATCTGAAAAATGGTTAGACAAGTCTTAGGCTTTACACCCAAGGGCTATTCTCGCATATTAGAGGTATAAAAAGGTCAAGAGAGAGGGAAATCAGAAAGAATGTGTGAGGGGAGTTGGTTTGGAGGGGTAATTGATTGCTATGAGTTGTATTTAAAGGTGACGAGTGAGAGTAGCTTTAATTGGATTGTTTGGAGGGCTTCAGATGTGTTCTTTGTGGCTGAGGGTGCAGAATGGATGAACATCTGACTCCGTCCAGGAAATCTGGAAGTCAGGAGAGATGTGTTGGTGACCTCACTGACACTCTGTAAAGAAGAGTCACTGGCTAGATAAAATCACGTCATTTGCAGCAACATGGATGCAACTGGAGGACATTATGTCAAGTGAAATTAGCCAAGCACAGAAAGACAAATATTGCACGTTCTTACTCATATGTGGGAGCTAAAACATGTTGATCTCATGGAGGTGGAGAATGGAATGATAAATACCAGAGGGTGGGACGGGTGTGTGGTGGGGAGAAGGGGGTTGGATATAAAGAAGCTGGTTAATCAGTACAAACATATAGTTAGACAGAAGGAATAGGTTTTAATGTTTGACAGCAGAGTAGGGTGACTATAGTTAACAAGAATATATTGTATATTTCAAAATAGTTGAAAGAGAGGACTTAAAATGTTCCCAACACAAAGAAATGATAAATATTCCAGGTGATGGATATTCTAAATACCTTGATTTGATCATTACACATTCTATGCGTGTAACAAAATATCGCATGTACCCTGTAAATATGTACAAATATGATGTATCAATAAATAAAAATTTAAAAATATATTTATTAAATTAACTTCATCTGAAAGACATTCTACATACTGTACTCAGTCAATTGGATGTCATCATTTCATTCCAGGATCCTCTGCTAATTCTTGAATTTACTGGTATCTCGGTGCTAATATGGAATGATTTCCTAATATTCTCCTGCCCAGGATTATTGGAAAGGTTAACTACTGTCTGACAGTTAAGGACCCTATAAATAAAAACAGCATGAGTGATACTAGCTATATAGTAGAAGATTAGTAAACGTTACTTTTTTAGCATAAAAAAGATACTTTATATTTTAAATGCCTTTTGCCCCAATGGGAAATACACAGAGGTGATGTTGTGGGTTTTTAAAGGGTTGTAATACATAGCAGAGTAAGAGCATAGTTATGATAAATAATAGCTGTCAACTGAAGCATTCATGTAAAACTTATGATGTAGTCAAGCAACAATGACCCACTTTTCATCTCTATCACATTCAGCTGGAAACAATGAAGAATCAGTCTTTTGAGCTTTTGCATGTATCCTTTGATTATTTTTTTAAAGAAAATATACCAAATAAACAACAGTATAATAAAATCTCTCTAATGTGCATTCTGTTGATATGGGACTTGAACTTGACTAAAGTTTACATTTGTACCACCTATACAAAAGTTATTTGCTCCGTTTAAAGAAAGAAAAGCTGGGAGTAAGAGTGTGTCTAAAAGGAAATAATTATTTTCAAATCTTCAATGTGTTGGTAACTGAACTCAGGTTACTATATTAATTTGGAAATAAAATTAAACACTTTTTAAAAGTATTATGGCAAATGCTTGTAGTCCCATCTACTTGGGAGACTGAAGCAGGAGGATCGCTTCAGCCCAGGAGTTGGAGTGTGTAGTAAGCTATGATTGCACCACTGCACTCCAGCCTGGGCAACAGAGTGAGACTCCATCTCAAAAAAAAAAAATTTTTTTTTTAAAAGAGTTACTGCTTGAGATTGCCTAGAATATGCAGAGTCAGCCTGGGCAGAGAATGCATAAATGTTTCCTATAGAACCAAAAAGGATCCTGGGTGAGAATGAGCTATCCTGGATCCATTTAAAATTCACGTAGAGGCCAACATGAAGGAGGAGAGACAAATGGAGACATTCTTCATGGCCTAAACCAACGAAAAAACAAGGTCTGAACCTGGAGCGGCCATTGACGAAAGGGAACTGAGCACATCTCAAGATCTGCGGTCTGAGGAGCACCGCTAGGAGAGTCTCCAAATATCCCACAAAATGGCGGATGAGAGAAAAAGTTGGTTTTAAAAATCTAGAGATCCCAAGAGAGTGAGTCACCTCAGACCAGTAGCAGTTGAGCAAGAACTTTCCAACATCCCCTTACTCCCTGCCCTCTCCCCTGCCTGCCTGGGTCCCAGTTGGCAAACTATGAGGGTAACAGGACCACCCCCCCTCCATACCACACCGCAGCAATCAGGCAGCTCTCAGTGGGGTCCGGCAGGGGCAGGCAAGAGTTAACGTTAACTCAAGTTTAAAGTGTATTACCTGGGGCTGGACTTTTTTTGTTGTGGTTTTGTTTTGTTTTGTTTTTGAGACTGAGTTTCACTCTGTCTCCCAGGCTGGAGTGCAGTGGCACCATCTCAGCTCATTGCCACCTCTGCCTCCCAGGTTCAAGCAATTTTCCTGCCTCAGCCTCCAGAGTAGCCGAGATTGCAGACGTGTGCCACCACGCCCGGCTAATTTTTTTGTATTTTTAGTAGAGACGGGGTTTCACCATGTTGGTCAGGCTGGTCTCAAACTTCTGGCCTCAAGTGACCAGCCCGCCTAGGCCTCCAGAAGTGCTGGGATTACAGACATGAGTCGCCATACCCAGCCTGGAGGTTTATATTATTGGAATGACACCATGTGTCTCGAAGTGTTTGAAGAACTTTTACCAAAGAGTTACCAAACCACGGCGTCAGAGAGTAGTCAACCCAGGGGCAGGGTTATGAGGACACACTGGGAGACAAAATAAGCCTACTTATCTGATTATATCATATGATTTCTTGTTCGACTTATAAAGTTTACTAGCAATGGCCTCTGTGTTTGATATTAGGGCCATTTTCAGCAGGAGGATTCTGATGGCTCCAGAGGTGAATTATAGCTAGAACAGCCCATATTGTTACAGGGGAGAGACAGACAGAAAAACAAGTAAACTGGATGATCAATGGAGCCAAAATGTCCATCTTCTTCCAGGACTGTAGGGTTAAGGCTGTGAGGGCAGTTTTTTCTCAAGGCCTCTGATAGGTCCTTACCCACCCACGTCAGGGTGAAAAAGTTACAAGCCCTTCAACCTCTGGTGCTTTATTTATTTGTTCATTAAATCACTTATTCATTCAACAATATTTTCCAGAGGCCCTACCACATGCCTGGAGCCCTTTTACTCTTAGAAAAACTGTCTCAGCATGTTTTGTATGGAGCTGTTTTCTCTATCACGAAGACTTCTGAGTGTCATCAGCTGCGTTTAGCTGGGTGACAGCTTTCCTGTAAGGAATATGTGAACAGGGTTTGGAGAAAGTGGGTATTATATGTAAATGTGATATGAAAAAGGGACCCTGGAAACATCTGACACTTTTCTTTCATATATATTATATATTTATATATTTTATATATGTATGGATATATACACACATATCATATGTTCATATTTATGTGTAGATATTTATGTGTAGAATATGTGTAGATATTCTTGGTAGTACAGTTAGAAAAGACTTGGAATCTGAAAAATTTACAGGAAAAATAGTATGTTCTATTTTTATAATATTTTGTGGAATGCTACCTGTTTTTTTCTCTTAAGAAAGTCATTCCTTTACAGCCCAACCCTCTCACATGCAAAAGATCCATTATCCATCTTGGTGAGTACCATAAAGTCAGGGTCATTTAATTCTTAAAAAAAACTAAAGTCTTCTGCTGTGTACAACGTTTTTTTTTTTTTTTTGAGATGGAGTCTTGCTCTGTCACCAGGCTGGAGTGCAGTGGCGCCATCTTGGCTTACTGCAACCCCTGCCTCCCAGGTTCAAGCGATTCCCCTGCCTCAGCCTCCAGAGTAGCTGGGACTACAGGCAAGCGCCACCATGCCCAGCTAATTTTTTGTATTTTAGTAGAGATGGCATTTCACCATGTTGGCCAGGATGGTCTCGATCTCCTGACCTCGTGATCTGCCCACCTCTGCCTCCCAAAGTGCCAAGTTTACAGGCGTGAGCCACCATGCCCGGCCTGTGGACAACATTTTAAATAATATTTTTGGGGTCTTATGTCTTTTGGGGAAAGATTTTTATATATATTTATATAACATTTAGATCCTTAATATATCTGAAATTAATTTGGGTATATTGTGGTAGATAACAATGCATTGAATTGTCACTTCAAACAAATAAACAGCCAAATTTCCAAATACCATATATTGAATAATTCATAGCTGCCTACTTATTGGAAAGGAAATCTCTAACATATACTTAATTTCCATGTCTCTGTTTCTGTATTCTATTCAATCTGTATTCATGCTGGTGTAAAAATATTTTAATATTGTAGTGTTACAGTAAAAATTTTTTTAGAGATCGAGGTCTCACTATATTGCTCTGGCTCGTCTCAAACTCCTGGGCTCAAGGCATCCTCTGCTTCAGCCTCCCAAGTAGCTGGGACTACAGGGGTGCACCATCGTGCCTGACGGAAAATAAATTTTGATGTCTGGCAGCTCCTCAGTTCCCTGAACACCTGGTCTGCTCCAACCTACCCCAATCCAAACACCTTCACTTGATCTCCACATCTGCCCATCTCGACATTCTGCTCAAGCAGGGGACACCTGTCTCAGCAGCAAGTTTAAGCAGAAAAGACTGAGGAGTTTTTATTGGTTGATCATAGGTTTGCCACTTACAGTGTGGTAGCTGAAACCCAGGGCAACGTTAGGCTGTATGGATAGGAGAATCACGTTCAGAGAATGATAAATAATGGTCGCAGAATCATCTATCAGAATATATCTGGAGGTGGGGCACAGTGGATCACGCCTGTAATCCCAGCACTTTGGGAGGCCGAGGCGGGCGGATCACTTGAGGTCAGGAGTTCGAGCCCCGGCTGGCCAACATGGCGAAACCCCATCTCTACTAAAAATACAAAAATTAGCTGGGCACGGTGGCACACGCCTGTAATCCCAGCTACTCAGGAGACTGAGGCAGGAGAATCACTTGAACCCGGGAAGTGAAGGTTGCAGTGAGCTGAGATCATGCCACTGCACTCCAGCCTGGGCGACAGAGTGAGACTCGATTTAAAAAAAAAAAAAAAAAAAATCACATCTGGAGTCCTAGGCTCATGGCTGGGCACCCCCTGGGGACAGGAGCATTTCCAGACTAGAACGAGGCCAGAGGACAGCTAGATTCCCAACCACGTGAGGGAAACAGGGAGGGGTGCTTGGTCCTGAGAGGAGAGGACCCGGGAACTGCTGGAGATTGTCTTCAAGTTTAAAGAGGGGCTGTGCAAAACTATCTTGTCTAGAAGGAAAAAAGGGAGTGGAAGAGTTAAAGAAAGCTAGTCCTCAGCTCTGTGTTGAGGAGAATTTTCTACAAAAAAAGTAACATTCTCAAAACAAAAGGGCTAGACTTGAGAGATAATGGATGCCTGTTATCAAAAATACTTCAAAAGAAGCTGTGTGCTGCAGAAAGGATTCTGTTTGGGTAGGAAAGTGAATTTGGTGCCTCTGTGGATCTTTTCCATTTCCTTAAATTCACTTTCCCTTCCTTGAAACTTTTCAGCTCACAGTGCTTGCATCCTCTGCTAGATGATTATAGAACTTCTAGCCTGTACCTGACATTCGTCTTGCAACATTTCTTGAGCTGGCTTTTTTCTCACATCGTTATTTAAATTTCTACACTTTGTCTCCCTTGACTTCAAGAATTATTCCTTGAAAGTCTTCCCCGCAACCCCCTTTCACAGCACCTACTCCAGTTCCTTGCATTTAAAAGTAGCCTGATATATATTATTTTTTTGTTCAGCAACATGCTAACTAACGTGCCACTCGTCCAAACTCCAGTCACCAAGAAATTCACAATGTGCTTTTTAAGGGTTCTGTTTCAGAAATGCCCACCTTCTTCTTTGATGTCTCTGAAACTTTCATCCTCATTCATTTCCCCTTCTCCATTTCCTTTTCTGTTATTTTTTTCTCTATATATTTTTTTCTTTTTAGAGATGAGGTCTCATTATGTTGCCCAAGCTGGAGTGCAGTGGCTATTCACAGGGGTGATCCCATTACTGATCAGCGTGGAAGTTTGAACCTGCTCCATTCCCGGCCCGGGTGGTTTCACCTGTCCTCAGGCAATCTGGTGGTCCCCCACTCCTGGGAGGTCACATGGATGCTGAACTTAGTGTGGACAGTCCATTGGCACGGTGCACTACAGCCCAGAAGTCCTGGCCTCAAGCAATCCTCCCATCTCAGGCCTCCCACCCCCCTAGTAGCTGGGACTACAGGCACGTGCCACCGTGCCTGGCTCCTTTTCCATTATTTTTAAAGGAAAGAACAGTCTTTTACTGAAATTAAGCCCCTTTTTTGCGGTCGGAATATAGACAGGAGGGGAACAGATGGCTGAGTTTTGAGGAGACAATTCCAGGCTGCTGAGGCTTAGCAAAGCGAATAAAGGGTAATTTATCAAAGACTTAGAAAGTCACAGGGCATTTGAGATTGTTTAAAGCCCCAGACCCACTGCCCTTGCCAACTCCTCCCCACTAGCTCTCCCTGAGCCCCTCCAGCCTTCAGAAAAACGTGAGGTTGCCAGGCTGCCTCCAACACAGCCATTCGGAGGCTGTGGCTCTCCCAAGCACAAATGCGAGGCTGCACTGGCCAAAGGCTGGGTGCCATTGTCTTTCAGCAAATAGCCTTGGTTTGTGCACCTGGCTGCAATCCCAGGACCCCTGCTGTGAGAGCTAAACAGACAGTGTAATGGAGCATTGGGGTCTTTATTTCACTATAGGGGGAATGCCTTGTTCGGGTTCTCATTTCTTTTTTTTCCTCCCGGAAAACTCAGCTTGATGCTTCCTGCATCTGCTCTGTTGCATGAGCCTGTGCGTCCAAAACCCCTTTTTATTCTGTTCCTGATTTTCTTTAAATAGAAAGCTTGCAAAATGGCCCCATCTGCCTCTTTCAGACTTGGGCCACAAAGGCAACCCCCGTTAGCCACAAAGACATGTCCCTTGGTCACTCTGTTGGGCAATCTCCACCACCATACTAACCCTACACACAAAAGTCACCAGGACTGCCAGAAGAAAATGCTGTCTGTGCTTTTGTTTCCTTATATTCTGGACAGAAACGTAAAATGTACAAGATTCACTACAGAAATACCCAAGGGGCATGGGGACCCCCTGGAGCCCAGGGCGGCTGAAGCGATGCAGAGAGAACCTGAAGTGGGACGGAGGGAAAGTCATTAGCCACATGAGGCACTGACTTCATCTGACCTCTGGGTTTTCAGGGATAAAAGGTAATGCTAGTCCAGGCGCAGTGGCTCAGGCCTCTAATCCCAGCAATTTGGAAGGCCAAGATGGGTGGGTCACCTGAGGTCAGGAATTCGAGAACAGCCTGGCCAATAGGATGAAACCACGTATCTACTAAAAAATGCAAAAATTAGCCAGGTGTGGTGCTGCACACCTGTAATCCCAGCTACTTGGGAGGCTGAGGCAGGAGAATCGCTGGAACCTGGGAGGCGGAGGTTGCAGGGAGCAGAGGTCACGCCACTGCACTCCAGCCTGGGGGACACAGTGAGACTTCATTTAAAAAAAAAAAAAAGGTAATGCTATATCCTGAGTTGCAACCAGAAGCCCTGTGGACTGGGGAGGGATTTGGCTTAATTTAGATTCATGAAGACCCAGACTCCACACATTCAAACCAGAGCAGCAAACATTCATGGAATTCTTTCTACAGTTGAAGCTTGAACAGTGTGGGAGTTGACGACATACCCCAGTGCGGTCGGAAATCCTCGTATAACTTTTGACTCCCCCAAAACTTAACTATAAACAGCCCACTGTTGACTAGAAGCCTTACCGATAATATAAATAATCGATCAACACATATTTTGTGTGTGATATGTATTATGTGCCATATTCTTAGAATAAAGCTAGAGAAAAGAATATGCTACTAAGTAAATCACAAAAAAAGAAAATGTATTTTATTTATTTATTTATTTATTTATTGAGATGGAGTCTTGCTCTGTCATTTAGGTTGGAGTACAGTGGTGTGATCTTGGCTCACTGCAGCCTCCGCCTCCTGGGTTCAAGCTATTCTGGTGCCTCAGCCTCCTGAGTAGCTGGGATTACAGCCACGCACCAACACACCCAGCTAATTTTTGTATTTTTAGTAGAGACAGGGTATCGTCAAGTTGGCCAGGCTGGTTGCCAACTCCTGACCTCACGTGATCTGCTTGCCTCGGCCTCCCAAAGTGCTCGGATTACAGGCGTGAGCCACTGCACCCAGCCAAGAAAATGCATTTAGTATTCATTCAGTGAACAACAATTATCATAAAGGTCTTCATCTTTGTTGTCTTCAGGTTGAATAGACTAAGGAGGAGGAGGAAGAGGAGGGGTTGGTCTTGCTGTCTCGGGGCGGCAGAGGCGGAAGAAAATTTGGATATAAGTGAATCTCTGAAGTTTCAATCTCTGTTGCCTGAGGGTCAATTTTACTTTTTGTGCCCAGTAATGTGCCAAGTACTTGCAAGTGAGGGGAGTGAGGCACTTATATTCAGTCCCAAAAGAAACAGACACATTTCAATGTGATGCAGTAATTGTTATGGCAGGTATGCACCAGGAACGGTGGGTACCCACGGGTGGTGGCCAGTCCAGCTTCTAAAGAATGCTCAGAGTCTGGGTCTTTGTGAATCTAAATTAAGCCAAATCCCTCCCCAGTCCACAGGGCTTCTTTGCAACTGAGGATATACCATTACTTTTTTTTTTTTTTTAAGATGGAGTCTTGCTCTGTTGCCCAGGCTGGAGTGCAGTGGTGCAATCACGGCTCACTGCAACCTCCACCTCCACCTCCATTGTAGTAGAAATGGAATTCCCAACAACTGGGCAAATCAGCAGAAAAGAGAGTTTCAGGAACAAGGTATCACACAAGCAAACTAGGAAAACATGAAACACCATTGTCTAAGAGGCAAAATCATAATCCCGCCTGGAAGTGCAGGCAGGCCCCTGCAGGTGGTTTGGAGTACAAGGTACAGAAGCGGAAAACAAAGATGGAGAGGCAGGGCCACCTCACAGATGGCATCTTGTAGCAAATGAAGGGGCTCTACGGAAAGAGATGCTGCTGAACATTTTAAGAAAGGAGAGACAGGTCCAGATTTGCCCGTGGAAGGATTGCCCTGGAAGTAGCAGGGGGCTGGGTGTGTTGGTTCATGCCTGTAATTCTAACACCTTGGGAGGCCGAGGCGGGTGGACCACCTGAGGTCAGAGTTCAAGGCCAGCCTGGCCAACATGGTGAAACCCCGTCTCTACTAAAAACACACACACACACACACACAAAAAATTAGCCCAGCATTGTGGCACGTGCCTGTAATCCCAGCTACTCGGGAGGCTGAGGCAGGAGAATCGTTTGAACCCAGGAAGTGGAGGTTGCAGTGAGCCGAGATCGCACCACTGTACTCCAGCCTAAAAGACAGAGTGAGACACCGTCAAAAAAAAAAAAAAGGAGGGAAGATGAGAGTTGAGTTTCGCAGAGGAAGTACTGCTGGACCGGGAGAACCCATGGGCGGGTAAACCCTTTGGGTCACTAAACTCCCTATCCTTGGCTCCTGTACTTCTCTCACACTGCAACCTAGTATTTCCAGAAACTCAGTTGTCTTTACTTTCAAAATATTTCCACAATCTGCTTTTTCTCACCACCTCCACTGCTACCACTCTGTCTCAGCCACTAATATCTCTCTCCTGCATTGTGGCTACAGCTTCCAGCCTTGTCTCCCGGTTTGTCTTTGGTTTCTTAAGTTTGTTCTCAAGGCAGCAGCCAGAGTGACCTTCTTAAAACAAACATCAGGTCCTATGACTCCCCTGCTCAAAACTCCACAACGACTCTTCATCCTATTCAGCTGAAGTTCATATAGTGAACCCTCATCGCACTTCCGATCACTCTCCTGCGCCTCCAGTTGTGTTCTTCCACTTGCACACTAGCAGCCACGTTCCCAATTGAAGGCCCCTTCCCTCTGTCTGCCATGTTTTCCCCCAGGGAACATGTGGCTTATCTCCTTCAAGCCTTTCATAAAATGTTATCTTCTCAAAAAGGCTTATTCCAATTACCCTATTTAAAAAGGCAAACTACAGCTTTTCCACCCAAATTCCTCCTAGTACCTATGCCCTATGATAGTAGTTATTATTATCATTTTTTTTTTGAGACGGAGTTTTGCTCTTGTTGCCCAAGCTGGAGTGCAATGGCATGATCTCAGCTCACTGCAACCTCTGCCTCCCAGGTTCAAGTGATCCTCCTGCCTCAGCCTCCCGAGTAGCTGGGATTACAGGCATGTGTCACCACACCTGGCTAATTTTTGTATTTTTAGTAGAGATGGGGTTTCACCATGTTGATCAGGCTGGTCTCAAACTGATTTCAGGTGATCCACCCGCCTTGGCCTCCCAAAGTGCTGGGATTACAGGCGTGAGCCACTGCACCCAGCAAGCAGTTATTTTTTAAATTTACTACATAATTTCTTAAAATTCACTATATTTTTAAAATTTGCTGTATAATTTACCCATTCATTATGTTTTTATTTTCTGCCCTCTTTTTTCCCCTAAATCTTCTAGGGCAGGGATCTTTGTACATTTGGTTTACTAATTGTATCCCACTTTCCTAGAATAGTGCCTGGCATGCAGTATATCCCCAACAAATATTTCTTGAATAAGCAGCAGTAGTTTAGATAAGCTATAAGGGACTGAATTAGAACTAGGATACTGCAAAGGAAAGGAGAAAGACTTCAGATATAGTCATAAGATTTCCCAATTACCTAAAAGTGCTGGGTGACAGAAGGGGAATGGTGTGGAATGAATGTCAGGCTTAGATGACTAACTGGGACAGAGGACAACTTGGTATGGAGGACAGGGAAGATAATGACGAGCTCTGTTCGGGACATTTTTAGTTGGACTTGGCTTTGGAATACTCAAGTGGACACTCCACAGGCAGTTAGAATTCAATTTTAAAGCTCACTAGAGAGATCAGAACAGATGCCGTACAATTAGAAGTTATCAGCAAATTGACTTGCAAATAAGTTATTGGCACCCTAACTCAAGGGGCTAGATACCAGTAGCCAGCAAGAACTGTACATTATATTATATGCATACAGAGAAAAGAGAACTTCCAGGCACATTCTACAAGGGATGGCAATATTTGTCTATAATTTCAAATTTTATTCTCCAAGGCTGGTTTTTCCTATGGGATATGAGCTATAACATCCCAAGATGAAACAAATATTTTCAGAAGTCAAGGTTAAACCATTCGTGGGGTGATTACATTTTGTTCAACTGAAAAGTATTAAACACACACACACACACACATACACAAACTTAATTACCTTATCTGAGATAATCATCTAAGTGTTGGTGAAAGAGCAAAATATGACTTTTCCCTCTAAACTAAAACACAACATTTCCCCCTCCCCCAGGAATCTCATAGATTTTTAAAAGGCATCATATGAAGGCAGGTAATATTATCTTGCTTTACAGAGGGGTCAGTTCACAAAAAAGGTTAAGGTAATTCTCAAGGATTGTATAAAGAGTCAAAGGGCGACTCCTGGAACAAATCTTCAAAATCTTGGATTTCAGGCCCAGGGTCCCCAAACTGAGGTCATCCTTCTGGTCACAAAGGCTTGGGCAGATTTAGGAGATAAGCAGAAGTCACAGCAGTAACGTTAGATTTTGTGGTTTGAATGCTAATAGTTCACTCTTTCTCTGGTCTTTAAAAACTCATCTCCTTTAATTTCTGGCTGTTTTTTAAGCCTGGATGCTTTAGAGCCTAAAGCACCTGTATCTTTTTTGTACCTCTTCTGTCTGTATCTTCTGGTCCTGAATCCCGCTGACCCAGAGATCGGGCTAGGGGTTACAGGGGCTTCCTTCTTTCTCTGTGGTGGGGAAAGGGCTCCTGATTTTGTCTCATGATGCAAAGAAGTGGTATCAAAATCCAGAAACTTGAAATTCTGGGTAAGGCTCTGCCCTAAAGATCCCAATGAGGTTGGAAATATTGCCCCTGGTTTCTCGTTCTGCAAAATGAGGAAGCTGGACTTCATCCTTTGAGGTTATTTTTTGCTCCATAGGTACATAACTGTATGTTAAGCGAATAAGTCCATTTGAATGGTAGCATCAAAAGGTAGCCAATTCCATTCAAATAAACCAAAATGAATAAACAGTTATATGTCTGTGCTATTTTTGTTCACCAGAATTCTGGAGGCCCCACTGGACAGACTGTCTGACCACATGGAATGGCTTCTCAATGGAGGAACAGTGTGATCTGGGGGTCAGGGTGTGGGGGTGATGGCAGAGCCAGCATGCAGTGGGGAAGATATTTATCTGGAAAATGAGAAAGGCTGTATAACACATGATGGGGTTTTTCCCTATGACACCTCAGATTTTTAATTAAGCACAAAACACAGTGAGATTGCATTGCTTGTGGGAAATAGAGAAAGGCAGGCTCTGTGTTTGGCTTTACGTCCAAATCTGACTTAAGGTGGCACAGTGAAGAATCTATGGGATCAGAAATAAAAGCAGGGAAAAACGAAAGGAAAATGTAGAATTTGTGGGGGATGGGGGGACTCTGAACTCCTCCAACCTAGAATAACAGCTAGAGCCTAACGTTGCCTAAACTCATGAGAGAAAGCACGGCCCTGAATGATATATCATAATATTTGGGTTACATAAAAAATATTTTAGGTCGAATGTCAGAATTATTTCCCCAAATATTAATATGAATATTACACCAAAAGAACCCTGAATCTTCATTGCAAAACAAAATTAAGCAAAATAATTAATATTAATGACTGTAACTTCATTCAAATCCAGTGCTGAAACAAAGATCCATACCACTTAACATAAAACATTTCTAAAATCATATTCATGAAGCCACTGCAAATGTTTATATGTATCTACACTTATTGACAGGGAAGTACTACACAAAACGTGTTTTTTAAAAAAGAAAAACAGGCCAGGCACGGTGGCCCATGCCAGTAATCCCAGTCCTCTGGGAGGTCAAGGTGAGCGGATGGCTTGAGCTCAGGAGTTCAAGATCAGCCTGGGCAACGTGGTGAAACCCCACCCCTACAAAAAAAATACAAAAATTAGCTGGCCATGACAGCATGCACCTGCAGTCCCAACTACTGGAAAGGCTGAAGCGAGAGGATCGCTTGAGCGCAGGAGGTGGAGGTTGCAGTGATCTGAGATCAGGCCACTGCACTCAAGCCTGGATGACAAAGTGAGACTCTATCTCAAACAAGGGAACTAAAAAAAAAAAAAAACCCAGATGGCTGAGCAATTAGTATGAATATATTTTTTAAATATATGTGTGTGTATATTTGCTGGGGAAAAATATCTAGAAGGATCTACCTGATATGTATATAATAGTGTCTACTTTTGCACTGTAATATTTAAACTTTTATTTTAAAATGTTTATCAATATATTCTAGCTTTTTTTTTAACTATATTTATGTTTAGTTTCAAAAAGTTAGTTACAACCTTAAATCAGAAAGGTGGAAACCCAGTTGACAGTAATTCTTCTGCACTGACTTCTTCCCGTGGTGGCAGGGAAAACCTTGTCTCAGAAAAGAATTGTTCCAGAACCACTGTCCTGATTAAAACCCGGACTTGGTTCCTGAAGCCCAAAGGCTACACCCTGAAGCACTGTCCAGAAACAGTGAGGAGAGGTGGCCTCTCTGGCTCAGATTCTTCTCTTCCTGCTCTGTTCCCTAGGACGGTCATTCCTTGCCAAGGACTAAAAGGAGTTCTGCATTCCTCACAGGCTCCAGTGAACATCTTGGCTTAAATGGCCTCCTACCTAAGAATCTGCTCTTCACAATGGAAGAAGAGGAAACCAGCAGAGTGGAAAAACTGGATGAAGATTATGAATAAAATAAGCATGTGACCTTCAAGGCCTGTGAAAACATGAAAAATAATCTGAAGAGCCTTTCTCATCAAATTTAGGATCCCCTCATGTCCAAATGGAGTGTCTAATGCGCAGTCAAGGTGCTCAGGGCTGGGGTATCAAAGACATTGGAAGCCCATTGATACGGTTTGGCTGTATCCCCAACTTGAATTGTAGTTCCCATAACCCCCATGTGTCATGGGAGGGACCTGGTGGGAAGTAATTGAGTCATGGAGGCAGTTTTCTCCATGCTATTCTCATGATTGTGTAAGTTCTCATGAGATCTGATAGTTTTATAAGGCGCTTCCTCCTTCACTTGTTTCTCATTCTCTCTCCTGCCACCTTGTGAAGAAAGACATATTTGCTTCCCCTTCTGCCATGATTATAAATTTCCTGAGGCCTCCCCAGCCATGCAAAACTGTGAGTCAAATAAAACTCTTTTATTTATAAATTACCCAGTCTCAGGTATGTCTTTACTTACAGCATGAGAATGGACTAATACACTCACGGTTTATCAAAACAAACAAACAAAAAACAAATGCAATTCCAGGACATCTCTGAACTGCAGGAGGGCTAGTAGTCGTCTTAGATGGAAGTTCCATATGGCTCTCACATCAAGCAGAGCTAATCCATTTGAAATAGTCAGGGGCATTTATCAGCAATTCATCAGTGAATATTTATTGAGCATATTGGACAGAGACTGGCTCTCTTGCTTAAAACGGTAATGAAACACATCACAGTTTTATCAGAGAAGAGTTACAGGAGGAAATCTCTAGGTAATGAGAGGGAAATGTAAAAGCAACGCCAACTCCCCCAAATTCCTCTGACCCATCGATGTTTACTTTTCCCTTAAGAATTTCAACTTTTCCTACTATCATAAAACCCAGCTCTTCTTCCTTTAAAACCCCATTCAACCTTAGAAAAAAAAGTTCTTCCCTTGGTTCCTCCAGTGATGCCTAGAAAGCCTGACATTAGCAAGAACAACCTTATCAAATATTAAGACACAGCAAAAATAATATTTTTCAGACAGTTCCCCAAAGGAAAAATGGTCATGACTCCAAAGTTGTTGAGTTGTTGATAACTCTGCAGAAGTCACAGGCAGTAGGGCAGGTCATTAACCACCACTAAGCTTCCAGCTCATTCTGCTTCCCAGACAATTCCTAAGACCCACAGCTCTCTTACACCTTCCATATTTTATTTCCTAGGGTAGCACAGCACCTATTTAACTGAGGGCCATGACAAGTATATGATGCTTTGAAGTTGAAGAGTATTAAGGAACATAAGTGTTGCTCCTAGCACGATGGATCATACCTGTAATTCCAGGACTTTCGGAGACAGAGGTCTGAGGATCGGTTGAGGCCAGGAGTTCGAGACCAGAGTGAGCAACATGGCAAGACCCAATTTCTACAAAAAAAAATAAAAAGAAAAAAAGAAACACAAAAATCAGCCAGGTGTGGTGGCATGCACAGGTAGTCCCAGCTACTCAAGAGGCTGAGGCAGGAGGATCACTTGTTCCCAGGAGCTTGAGGCTGCAGTGAGAAATGATTTTGCCACTGCATTCCAGCCTAGATGGCAGAGTGAGACCACATCTCAAATAAATAAACTAATTCATCAAATAGCAGTCCTGTCTTCTGGCCTTTCTCTCTTTTTTTTTTTTTTTTTTTTAGATGGAGTTTTGCTCCTGTTGCCCAGGCTGTAGTGCAATGGCACAGTCTCGGCTCACTGCAACCTCTGCCTCCCAAGTTCAAGCAATTCTCCTGCCTCAGCCTCCCAAGCAGTTGAGATTACAGGTGCCCACCACCACGCCCAGCTAATTTTTTTGTATTTTTAGTAGAGTCAGGGTTTCACCATGTTGGCCAGGCTGGTCTCAAACTCCTGATCTCAGGTGATATGCCTGCCTCGACCTCCCAAAGTGCTGGGATTACAGGCATGAGCCACCACACCCAGCCCTTTCCCTTCATTTTTAATGTGTCATACCAACTGAAGACGGTAATCAGTTATTTGGAAAGTGAGAGATAACATTAATCCTAACCTATGTAGTATAAATACAAATTTTAAGTAGTAGGAATTAAATCGAAGTCAACTCATAGTTTTTAAAGGACTACTATGTGTTAAGTACTGTATAAAATATAGACGGGCTTACAAAGATGAGTCAAACATGGCTCTGGCCTTCAAGGAGTTTATAATCTAATAATGGAAATAAGACAAATGTAGACTTTACTATAAGACAGAAAGTACGTTCATAAGATTTTTTTCCAACGTACTAAGACACTTAGAGGAGGAAGAGAACACATCCACTGGGAAGTTCAGGGAAGACTTCGTACAGGAATTAGCACTGGAATGAGCATTAAAGAATAAAATGGACAGAGATGAAAGACACTCCAAAAAAGAGAAATATTATTAGCCAAGGCCCAGAGTTGAAAAAGCATGGCAGGAACCAGGCCACTGAAGCTGTGGGGGAGAGTCAGAGAAGAGAAAACTGATTCAGAGAAGAGTTTGTGCTTAATTCCATAAGCGATGGTAGCCCACTGAAGATGTGGGGATATGGAAATGTGGTGATCTGAGCTGGACATTGGGTCAAATAAGTGGACATACCTTTGCAGGATAGGTTGGACAGGGACAGGGACTAGAGGTTAGGAAGTCAGTTCAGGTCAACTGCAATGGTCTAGGGAAGAAGAAAAAATAGTCTAAGCAGGGGAGGTGTTACTGGCCATGAGAGTGGACGGATGTGATGGGCCTGAAAGAGGAAGCCTCTGCAGGAGTTGGAGACCATCACCATCTTCGGAGGGCAAGGAAGAGTGAGGAATCAAACTGAGTCAAAGGTGTCCAGTCTGAGAGGTAGGGAGGGTGCTGTAGCCTCAACCTTGGTGGAAAACCATCAGGGACAACCTATTTGGAATATTAAACTATACGGAACAGTCAAGTGAAGCCAAATGAGGAAGACCTTTTAACAGGAACAGTTCTGGCCCAGCATGGTGGCCCACGCCTGTAATCCCAGCACTTTGGGAAGCCGAGGTGGACCAATCACTTGAGGTCAGGAGTTCGAGACCAGCCTGGCCAACATGGTGAAACTCCATTTCTATTAAAAATACAAAAATTAGCTGGGCGTGGTGGCGCATGCCTGTAGTCCCAGCTACTCTGGAGGCTGAGGCAGGACAATCGCTTCAACCCGGGAGGTGGAGTTTGCACTGAGCTGAGATTGCTCCACTGCACTCTAGCTTGGGTGACAGAGTGAGCCTCCATCTCAAAAAAAAAAAAAAAAAAGAACAGTTACAAGACAAGAGATTCCTTTGCTTTTCTCTTTTTCGTTCTACGTAGTGTTGAAACACCAGCAACTTGCTGGTTTAGTCCCTTCTGTATAAGGAAGGATGCCAGAATGGGAACTTGCAATTGGTAGTTCCCAAAGATTCTTTCCATCTGTGAACCAATTTTGAGGCTCTCAAGAGATTTAATTTTCTCTGTTCAGCTCCAAGGATCCTTTAATTAAAGAAAAAGCTGAAATGCAGCCTAGAGATTAGGTAATCAAAGCATGTTAAAGAAGCCATTGATTCAGAATCTCTCACAAAAACAACTCCGCTGAGCAGAAATCTCACTTTGCAAACAGAGTCCTTCAAGTACAAATCCAAGCGGAGAAAAAGGCTGCATATGGATGCCTCAGGATTATACACGAGCTCTCTTTCTAAAGTCCTTGATCCAGAAAATCAGCCCCAGGGCCAATAGGACAGAAAAAAAACTGCCCTTCCAGCACTCTGGCTCCCAGTGGCAAGGAGGGACCAGATGGTCAGGCGTTCAGGGACCTCTAGTTTTTGCAATTACAACGGAGAAAATAGCTTCCAGGGCAGACCCCGGTCAGAGCAGACCTGTGTCATCAGTGTCTTCTGCTTCAGTTAGCTCTTCAATCACTGTCTCCCTTCTTTGTACTTGGGGATGTGGAAAGGAGGCTATTTTCTGCTCAATGACCAGCTAGTTTTTTTGTTACTTCTTCCTAAGAAACAGGGACTCCTTTGTCACTTTGCCAACTTGCACTGGAAACCTCCAGACTTAAGTGACAATATATCTCAGTTTCCCTGGGACTGCCCAGGTTTACGTATTGATTCCATGTAGGTTTTGTTTTTTTTTGTTTTTTTGGTTTTTTTTGGCAGAGTTTCATTCTTGTTGCCCAGGCTGGAGTGCAATGGCACGATCTTGGCTCACTGCAACCTCCGCCTCCCGGGTTCCAGAGAGTCTCCTGCCTCAGCCTCCTGAGTAGCTGGGATTACAGGCATGCACTACCACGCCCAGCTATTTCCGTATTTTTAGTAGAGACAGAGTTTCTCCATGTCGACCAGGCTGGTCTCCAACTCCCGACCTCAGGTGATCCACCCACCTCGACCTCCCAAAGTGGTGGGATTATAGGCGTGAGCCACTGTGCCTGGCTGGTTCCATGTAGTTTTTATTAAGTTAAAACTTACAAATTGGGAGCAGTGGAGGATGCCTATAGTCCCAGCTACTTGAGAGGCTGGGTGGGATAATTGCTTGAGCCCAGGAGTTCGAGGCTACGGTGAGCTGTGATCATGCCCCTGTACTCCAGCCTGGGTGACAAAGCAAGACCCCATCTCTCTTAAAATATAAGTTACTTATAGTTAAAATTATAGCTGTTAAGTGTACAATTCTATAGGCTTTGACAAGTAGATCCATCTGTATAAGCAACAACTCAAGATATACTCCATTTCTATGACCCCAGCTTTCCTCATACTGTCACCCCTCAAACCCCTCTCACTCTCATACACAGGCAACTACTATTCTGATTTCTATCACCTAGATTATCTTTTCCAAATCTTGAACTTCATATAAATGAACTCATACATTTGTACTCTTGTATGTTTGAGATTATTTCACCCAACATAATGTTTCTGAGATTCAGCCATACTATTGTATGTTTATTCTTTTTTATTGCTGAGTATATTTCACTGTTAATGGACATGTGGGTTGTTTCCAGTTTGGAGAATTATGTATAAAGCTGCTATAAACACTATTTTTTTTTTTTTTTTTTTTTTTTTGGAGACAGAGTCTGGCTCTGTTGCCCAGCCTTGGTACCATCTTTAAATGAAATCTTTTTTTTTTTTTTTTTTTTTTTTTGAGACAGAGTCTCACTCTGTGGCCCAGGCGCAATCTTGGCTCACTGCAAGCTCCGCCTCCCGGGTTCAAGCAATTCTCCTGCCTCAGTCTCTCCGAGTAGCTGGGACTACAGGCGCCCGCCACCACGCCCGGCTACTTTTTTTGTATTTTTAGTAGAGACGGGGTTTCACCGTGGTCTCGATCTCCTGACCTCGTGATCCACCCGCCTCACCCTCCCAAAGTGCTGGGATTACACGCATGAGCCACCGTGCCCAGCCTTGGTACAATCTTTAAATGAAATCTTTTACAGGCTAGGATTTCAGAGGCCTGGTTTTTAACTCTAGCTTTGTCGTGAACTGTCCGTGTAATCTGAGGCAAGCTATGCCACATATACTACTACCACTACTACCGTTACTACTGCTAATAATAATAATGACTGCTAATATTTATATAGAACTATGCCAGATATTTCACACATATTATTTCACTCTCATAAAAGGGGAAAGATTGGCTGGGCGTGGTGGCTCATGTCTGCAGTCTCAACACTTTGGGAGGCTAAGCTAGGAGAATCATTTGAGCCCTGAGTTTGAGACTAGCCTGGCCAACATGGTGAGACCCCCATCTCTCCACTTTTTTAAAACAACAAAAAAATGAAAAAAGAAACTGAAGAGTAGAGACAAGAAATATTCAAAAATAATAATACCTGTCACTGTGAAAAAGGCTTGTCACCAAGTATCTCATTGAAACTTCACAACTTCCCTAGGAGGTGCGTTCTATCACCTTAGGAAAGTGAGACTTAAAGACGTTACCTTGACCAAGGTCAGACAGCTGGCAAATGGCAGAGCTGAAACTCAAATCCAGGCAATCCAACTCTAAAATTCTTGTCTTAATCCTAATGGGGAACTACCCCTGTCCTAACGTGGAAACTAGTTAGGCAGAAAAAAATACGGTTTTTCAAAGGAGCACGATTACAAGGACAGAAGAACTATCTAGAACTCTCTTACTTTAACCATTAACCTCACAGCTACCATTTTTTGAGTGCTTATCCACAAAAATTTTTCCTAAAGCACTTTCCACACATTTCTTTTTTTAACCCATGGAACTGCCTTTTGCCATCATCTGGCCTCAGATCTGCGGCTCTTGTGACAGTGCTTCAGTGCCGTCCCTGCCACCTTGGTGTGGATGCCCCTTTTCAGGCTCAAGCACTTCAGATTCTGCATATTTGCAAGGTTTCCCTGCTTTCCTCACTACTGAGTTTCCTGGAACCCACTCCCTTCATGGAAAACAATCCAGCGCAATCCTCGGCCCCAGGACACATGACTGGCTTATTGGCCAACTTCCAGCCCTCACCAACTGTCGGTAGAGAATAGGATTAGACGGCTGGCCCTGCATCCACAGGAGTGCATGATGCAATGTTTTCAAACCTGGACTAGACCATCTGAATGGTTTGCAACTAACTTGTTTTCCTCCTGTTCCAGCTTTGGAATGGAACTGAGTGAAAGCCAGCCCTAGCTCTCTATCAGATAGGGCAGCAGCCAAAGCAAGGCAAAGAGAGCAGAGTGCACAAAAATAATATCACGCATTGCAGGGCAGGACAAGATAGTCAAGAGCCATGTGGAGGGAGGGTCAGAGTCCGAGGTTTAAACGAGAGCCAAAATTCAGGGCTTGTGTTCGAGTCTTGGCTGATTTAGTTTTGTATTGGTCAAGATCGTGTGAGCACCCAGGGCCTGAAGCATGGCCCAGCAGGAACCCAGGGCAGCTGTTGTGACTGGAGACCAATCTCATATTTTTAAATTAACCGCTTCCCTCAGTGGGTGGCAAAATAAGAGAGAACATGAAATCACTCAGTGTGCACCAAAATGGAGAACTCTTGGGCTCGGACTTTAGCACCATTTTGTCCCTGATGTAAAGTGTACAATCTTGCCACAGTGTATAATTCTGAATCCTTGGAAGTCCCTGAATTGTCTGTGAATACTCCCTGTAAACTAAAGCTGTGAGTGGAATACTACTTTCAAAGCAGCTAACATTATGATTTCTACATATTCATTCAGGATTCTTCAGTCTCTGGTTCTCCAAGCAGACTGCCCAAGCCTTATTTCCAGAGGGAATTGTCTCTGCGGTGTTTGCAGATTCCTTGTGAGCTGATAGCACTGAAACAGCATGAGAAACTACTCCTGTGACTTAGTCATCTTTAGACCCAGAGCCCGTGGAAATGTCTGTCTTCCTAGGGCTTGAAGGGGTCGACGGGTGGGTCGAATACCAGACCCACCCCCATCCTCTGGGCAGAAGCTATTTCCCACAGTCTCCTGGCCCAGACACAACGTCTTTAGAACAGATCCAGGAATGTTTCCTGGAGTTTAATGCCGCCCGGAGGTCATGGGAGCGACGTTGCACAATGATTAATGACAGGGAACGCTTAGTCAAGATTATATTTAATTTATACTTAGGTGTTGGCAATTTCTCGTAGACAATTATTTCCCCAGGATGTCTCCTGATTCCCTCTGAGCCGTATGACTATCACTGTTAGATGTGTATTTGGGAATCCCAGAACTTCATGAATAGCTAATGGCGGACACAGGACCGCCCACATGTTCCTATCTAGCACCTGTCTCCTATTGTTCCATATTTATCTCTATTATATTTCCGAAAATGATGATACTTCCTTCTATTTATAGAACTGTTCAGCTAGTTGCATACTGCCAGAAAAAGAGAGAGAGAGAAAGACAGAGAGAAAACAGAACAGAGGGAAAAAAATGAGTATCCTTGTATTCTGGCATACTTGTGTTCCAAAGTCCATGAAATAAGATGTATTCTATAATTCTGTTACTTTATTTTAAATAGCCATACTTAATCACATTCTTTGACAATTTTTGACTCAGCTCAAAATATAGATAGTAATCTCAATCCCTTATATTTACTTTTGATGTAAAATCTGAATCTCTGGGATTTGTTTTTTAGAGGAAATGAGGTTTCGCATAATTTCCTGAGGAAACTGAAAATTTAACTACTTCAGTAAATAAGAAGCAAACAAACAAAAATTGCATCATGATCGTGGGAAGCGGAGGGAGAATCACTTTGACATGATCATATTGCCTTGGTGGGCTGAGATCCGGAGACCTCTAGGAAAATATCTGATGAACACCTGTTTCTATTGCTTCATCAGCCTTCATTACTACGATGTTACTATTCTCAGGTGAGAAGCCCAGGTTAGCCTCACTTCTGTGGCCTGGTCCTGACTGAGCATGTTTTGGGGAGAACCTAACTTCCACATTCATGTGGGTCAATCAGCTATGTGAGCTCCAGCTTCTTCACGATGCTGTGGTCGAACAATGTCCACAACAAGAATATAGTCACAATACATTCTCTCTTTGATCTACGTGAGCTGAAGTCATCACTTCATTCTTTGAATATAATGAGGGTAATTTGGTATCAAACTATAGTTGACCTGTTTCCTTCCCCTTGGTCAACTAACTGATCAGTTCAGGGGAAAAAATCAGTTTCTAGAAATGTAAATCAAATTCATCTTACCATCTTCTCAGATGTTAGGCTTGATCCAAAGCCCACCAACATATGTGCCATATCCTGGGAAAATAAGATCAACTACACACAAATCTGTCTTTTAAAAATGATTGTGAGCACCTGGGTGTGTATGGTGGCTCACACCTGTAACTCCAAAATGTTGGGAGGCCAAGGTAGGCAAATTGCTTGACCCCACAAGTTCGAGACCAGCCTGGGCAACATGGTGAGACCTCGACTCTATACAAAAAATACAAAAATTAGCTGGGAGTGTTTGCACATGCCTGTAGTCCCAGCTACTCAAGAAGCTGAGGTGGAAGGATCACCTGAGCCCAGAGAGGTAGAGGCTACAGTGAGCAGTGACGGCACCACGGCACTCCAGCCTGGGGGACAGAATGAGACCCTGTCTCAAAATATATATAGATATATATATAGTTGTGGTTATTTTACACTTGAGAAGTGTTTGTTGTCAACATGGCATCTTAACTATGAAATATGACCCATTCTTATTATTGAAACTGGAACTTGTGGATTCACTTTAGTTAACATTCCTTTTCAAGTACCTAGTGCTATGAAAAAGTAGACATTGCCTGGTTTAGCAAAGTGGAGTGAGTCTTGACTGTCTTCAGAAACTGACAACAGCAGGCAGGGAATCCGGGGTACACAGGAACAGAACTGAGTTTGCCAAGACACGTGAAAAACAACTGGTTTTCGTTTATTTCTTTTTACTGTGGCTTTGTGAAACATATTCGGGTGATTTAATTAACCTCACTGAGCCTCATTTGTTCAGCTGTAAAACGAAAAAAATAGTTGAACCTAACTCATTTGTTTATTGTGAGGATTAAATAAGAGGAGGCATGGGCTGGACACTAGTAAACACTCAATAAATATTAGCTTTTTTTAAAAAATAAAGGCAGGACAATTATAGCCTCAAGTGTCACATTCAATGTGACTCAAGTCATACCCTCTCACTTGAAGTTGAGGGTCACAGGCTTTTATTCCAGAACTTCTCTAAGGCCCCATCGTACTGAAGTCAAGGGTTAAAGAGTTCCCAAAATATTTGGACCCTATTAAAATGATTCAGGGTGAGCTTTCTACTGAGTCCTGGCAGAGAAAAAACCAGACATAAGAATCAACTCATCACAGTTAAAGCTTACTTGCTCAATTCTAAGGCATGCATGTATATATATATATATACATATATATATATATACACATATATGTGTGTGTGTGTATGTGAGTGTGTGTGTGTATGCTTTATAAATCAGTTTGCCTTAATCAATTTTGCCTTTAATCAATATCTACATGTAATTTAGAGTTTTTCTTTTCTGCCCCACCCCCTTTTGAATTGATGGTTTGTCTCAGAATAATGTTGATGTAAAATTAAATACAGTGTGGGCATATGTTATTTTTAAAATCCTTTGTGAGTTTTATAATTTCTTTTAAAATACCATCTTATTTGGTCAGAATTTATGGATTATTTGCATTTATCAGGATGTCTGTTTTAATATGGAGTTGATTCTGATGGAAAAGTTTCATTGATTATACCTTGGGCCCATCTTTGCTTTCAGTTCTCCACAGAAAGCCTACATGAATGAGCCACTTTGTCACTTCTCTTAACCATAGAAGTAAAGTCTAGGAGACACTTCTGGAATGAAGCCATGCAATCCCTGGAAAGGAACTTAGCATCAACTCGGGCAGTGACCCACTGTGACCCTGTTGGTTGGCCATACCAACACCTGCCAGGCAGAACCCCATGCCTGAGGACTTCTCTGGGCTCTGCTTCTGCCAAACCTTTAATGCTGGGTCTAAGAGGCATGAAAATGGTTTTCTATGAAGATCGGTATATAAGGACAGAGCAAGATTCCTCATCTTCAAATATTTATTATTTCCTTCTTCTGGTATTAGCAAATTTTGGCTTTAGATGATACTAATGCATATAGATAAGAAATGTGTTATCAAAATAAGCATAGTGATGAATGGGACATATAAGATTCTATAAAGTATATCAATTCTAACCTGTATATCTAACAGTAACATAATTTATATTATTAATATTACAGTACTGTAAGCCCTCTGTGTTCATGGGTTCTCCCACCAGCCATAGATTGAATCTGGATTCCACCAGCCACAGATGGAAAGTATTTGAAAAAAACAGGTACTGAATCTGTACTGAAAATGTGCAAACTTGTCATTATTCCCTAAATAATGTTATAACAACTATTTACCTAGCACTTACACTGTACTAAGTATTATAGGTAGTATAGCGATGCTTTAACGTATATGCGAGGATGTGCAGGGGTTCGATGCAAATACACTCCCATTTTATACCATGGACTTGAACAAACAAGAACTTTGGTGTGAGAGTGGGGACTAGAGTCGCCCCTGCCAAGGGACAACTGTAATCACACACATTTATTTTTTGTTATACCACTCTCAGCAAATTCTACATCAGAATCCAGACATTACATAGACAAATGCACATTCAAATTATAGAATGTTCGGCTGGATTGTATAGATTCATACAGATGTTCTATCATTTATCAATCGAGCAAGGTTCAGCTTAGATTTTTGGCTAATTTGAATTCATTTGATTTTGAAAGTGGAAGAAGTTAAAATTATCCCTCAGTGATAAAATAAGAAAGATTATGATATTTGAGAATACTGTTTTTATCTTGACTGTAACCTCTATGCCTGGCAGAATTAGTGGCTAATTTTCCAAGCAATGCAAAGCCTTGTTAGAACAGGAAGGAGGCCGGGCCCAATGGCTTACACCTGTAATCCCAGCATTATGAGAGGCCAAGGCAGGAGCTCAGGAGTTCAAGACCAGCCTGGGCAACACAGTGAAAACCCCTCTCTACAAAAAATATAAAAAATTAGCCGGGTGTGGTGGCATGTGCCTGTAGTCACAGCTAGTAGGAGGACTGACGTGGGAGGATCCCTTGAGGCCAGGAGGTGGAGGGTGTAGTGAGCCAAGATCGTGCCGCTGTTTTCCAGCCTGAGAGACAGACTGAGAACATGTCTCAAAAAAAAAAAAAATCAGTTAAAAACAAAAGGGAACAGAAAGGAGACATCCTTCTTACTCCACCTGGCTTACAATTTTCAGCTTTGGGAGAAGTGCTGTGGGTGAGGATAATAACATTACAGATATATAAAAATACTCTGATAGAAAAACAAGATGAGGGTGAAAACTAACAAAAGAAAAAGTGTATATGGTGAATTCACATATGAAAAACATATAACCTTACTAACAAAGCAATGCAATGCAAATTGTAATTTTAAAGTATCATACTTGCCTTTCAAACACAGATGAAAAAGATTATTTCCCCTGATGAGCGCATGGTAAAATAAACATCCTCATACACTTCAGGCCATGTTTCATTGGACACTTCACAGTATACATTAAAAGCCTTAAAAATCTTTAAGCCTGACCCAATAAAGCCATTTCTAGAAGTATACAGTAAGACGAAAAAAGAGATGCATGTTAATATTTATGTTTAATGATAATTACTACAGTATTATTACTTATAAGAGTCAAAACTAGAGACCTAACATGTTCCATAATAGAAGAAAAAACAAATTTTAGAATATGAAATACTTTAGAGTAATTTAAAATGTTTTCAAATAATATTTAACAACATGGAAAAATGTTAATGATTAGTGGGAACTCAAATTACATATGTATTCTATTTACAATTTATTAAACAGATATATACAGAAGTTTTCCTGGGACTAACATCGTGGTTATATTTTTTAGGGATATAAGAACTGTCACACTGGGTCAGGTCCAGGTTCAAAAGTCAAAGGAGGCTCCAGGCCACCTTTCAGGAAGACATAATTGTCCTCCCTAAGCAATGCTTTCCAAAGAGTTCAGGTTTAATAATAAGAGTCACAACAATTTTTTATTCGTGTGAAGCACTTTACACTTTACAAAATTTTTCAGATATATTTTCTCTCTGGATTCTCAAAACAATCCTTTGAGGTTGGCTGCATACTATTATGTCTGTTTTACAGATGAGAAAATAAAAGCTCAAAGAGTTACCCAAGTGGTAAGTGGCAGAGTCTTCAGCTTTGACCATTACCCTTCCCTTTCTCATATTGGCCACTTCTTCTGGAAATGTGATTCACAAATACCTTCAGGCAATTTTGGAATACACTTCTAACTCCTGTGTATACTGTCTCTCGAGAAAATGCATTGTTTGCTTTTAGTCTATCCTATGTGCTCTAAAATTCCCTAGTGTCAGTATTCATGGGCATATTAATATAATAGTTATGTAACTGTATTATATATAATTAGACATAGGGGGTAAGAGTGAGCTTAATCAGGCCAACTACCACCATCAGCAAACACACTTGCAACCATCTTTCCCAAGAAAGGTAAGATGGGGGACAGGAAAAGCACCATTTAAAAGGACTTCCCTTGGGTCACAGGGAAAATTTCTAGGAGAGCATTGAGAATCAAGAACCATTATGACGTATCAGCTAAATAAGCTGTCAACAAAAACCATGCTTGGCCTTGTATGAGGCCCAGAGCTGGCATTTCCCCACCCTTGTTCATTCTCTTCCACCCTGTGTCTATCTAGGTCAGGCTTCTCAAACCTCACCATGGCAGATTCATCATTTGGAGACCTTGTGAAAATGCAGACTCTGATTCCCTCGGTCAAGGGCTGAGATTCTGCATTTCTTTCAAAATCCCAGGTGATGCTGATGCTGCTGGTCTAGACCACATTTTCAGAAGTAAGGATTTGAACAATCAGCACCCAGGGAGCTAGGACAACTCTTCCACTTGATTCTTACTTGTAGGCTGGTTTTCTATAGCTAAGTCAGTGAGAACTCTCACCCCTTTGTTTCTCCATTAGCAATTGTTCTTTTTTGTTTGTTTTTGTAATCTATTTAATTTTTAATTTTAGGGGTACATAGTAGGTGGATATATTTATGGGGTACATGAAATATTTTGATACAGTCATGCAATGTGAAATAAGCACATCAGGGCAAATGGGTCATCCATCACCTCAAGCATTTATCTTTACTTCGTGTTACAAGCAATGCAATTATACTCTTAGTTATTTTTAAATGTACAACAAATTGTTCCTGACTGTAGCCACCCTGTTGTGCTATCAAACTAGATCTTATTCATTCTATCTAAATATACTTTTCTACCCATTAACCATCCCCACCTCCCTCCCTCCACTACCTCTGATAACCATCCTCCTACTGTCTATCTTCATGAGTTTGTTTTAATTTTTAGCTCCCATAAATAAATGAGAACATGTGAAGTTTGTCTTTCTGTGCCTGGCTTATCTAACTTAATATAATGACTTCCAGTTTCATCCATGTTGTTGCAAATGACAGAATCTCATTCTTTTTTATGGTGAATAGTACTCCATTCTGTATATGTACCATATTTTCTTCATCCATTCATCTATTGATGAGCACTCAAGTTGCTGCAATGACCATGAGAGTACAGATATCTTCTATGTACTGATTTCCTTTATTTTGAGTAAATACCTAGAAGTAGGATTGCTGGATCATATGGGAGCGCCATTTTTAGTTTTTGAGGAAGCTCCATACTGTTTTCCATAGTGATTGTGCTAATTTACATTCCCACCGACAGTGTAGGAGGGTTCCCTTTTCTCCACATCCTCACTAGCATTTGTTATTGCCCGTCTTTCGGATAAAAGCTATTTTCTTGGGGTGAGATGATATCTCATTGTGGTTTTTATTTGCATTTCTCTGATGATCAGTGATGTTGAGCACCTTTGCATATACCTGTTTGCCATTTGTAGGTCTTATTTTGAGAATGTCTATTCAGATCTTTTGCCCATTTTTAACCAGATTATTAGATTTTTTTTCCTATAGAGTTGTTTGAACTTCTAATACATTTTTATTATTAATCCCTTCTCAGATGAGTAATTCGTAAATATTTTCTCCCACTCTTTAGGTTGTCTCTTCACTTTGTTGTTTCCTTTGCTGTGAAGAAGCTTTTGAACTTGATATAATCTCATTTGTCTATGTTTCTTTGGTTGCCTGTGTTTATGAGGTACTACACAAGAAATTTTGTCAAGACCATATCCTGGAGAGCTTCCCCAATATTTCCTTTAAGTAGTTTTATACTTTGAGGTCTTTTATTTAATCCTTTAATCCAATTTGACTTGATTTTTGTATATGGAAAGAGATAGGGGTCCAGTTTTATTCTTTTGCATATAAGTGTCAAGTTTTCCCAACACCATTTATTAAAGACACTATTTTCTTCCCCATGTAGGTTCTTGGCACCTTTGTTAAAAATGAGTTCACTGTAGACATATATATTTGTTTCTGGTTCTCTATTCTGTTCCATTGGTCTGTGTGTCTGTTTTTATGTCAGTACCACGCTGTTTCAGTTACAATAGCTTTGTAGTATAATTTGAAGTCAGGTAATGTGATTCTTCCAGTTTTGGGGGTTTTTTTGTTTTGTTTTCTTTTGTTTTTTTCAGGATGGCTTTGGCTATTCTGGGTCCTTTCTGATTCCGTAAGTTTTAAGATTGTTTTTCCTTTTTCTTTGAAGAATGTCATTGGTATTTTTATAGGGCTTTGAATCTGTAGATTGCTTTAGTTAGTATCGAGAATTTAACAACATTAATTCTTCCAATCCATGAACACAGAGTATTTTTCCTTTTTTTGTGTCCTCTGATTTCTTTTGTCAACATTTTATAGTTTTCATTGCAGAGATTTTTCACTTCCTTGGCTTAGTTAATTCCTAGGTATTTTGTTTCATTTGTAACTATTGTAAAAGGGATTACTTTACTGATTTCTTTTTCAGATTGTTTGCTGTTGGTATATAGACATGCTACTGATTTTTATGTTGATTTTGTGTCCTGCAACTTTACTGAATTTATCTATTAGCTCTAATAATTTTTGGTGGAGTCTTTAGACTTTTTCAAATATAAGATCATATCAACTGCAAACAAGGAAAATTTGACTTCTTCCTTTCCAATTTGGATGCCCTTTATTTCTTTTCTTGTCAGATTGCTCTAGCTAGGACTTCCAGCAATTGTTCTGTGTTATATGAAATTCCTTTATAATGACTCTCAATCTTGGTTCTACATTATAATCACCTGAACTGCTTTATCAAACTTTGATTCCCGGGTCATACACCAGTAAAAGTAAATCAGAATTCCAGATATCTAGGTAATTCTAATGTGCAGCCAAAGTTAAGAACCACTCACTAGAGGAGTGTAGAAGGCAGATAACTCCATAAGTCTGGCTCTGGTCCATGCTGCCAACATTTTTTTTAAGTCTGGGCCCCTCTTTTGCCTTTAATGTTAACCTGAAAGTCAACCAAAAATAATTGCCTCAGAAGCTTGCTTGCAAAGACAGGTCATCTGCTCTGAAGACAGAGAGAGAAGGTCACTTCAAAGAGACTCTACTGGACAAAGGTCAATACAGGAGCTAGAGACTACATTTTTCCTTCATTTCTCTGACTTGGAATTACATCACAAATTTGTTCATAATTTTACTTTCCACTTTTGTATCTTATGAACCTATTCTGTGAATCATTTCTGAAGAAATTGATTATTTTTCTTCTTCAAGAATATGCAAACACTTTAAGACAAATATTCAGCTAATAATCAGGTAATTAAATAATCAGAGGTACCCAGGGAGCTTATAGCACTCAGAGACAGAAGTTCAAACAGATGAACCTCTAAGAAGAGAGAAACCTTTTCCCTATGAAGTTGAAAATGAGCTTTCAAGCAAACTAAAACACCCAAAACCACGTTATTTCTGAAGCAAAATTGAGAAAAGGAAGACTTTAAAATATATATAAAACATTATATTCATCACAGTTTTCTAGCTTTCTCTCCATCTTTTCAAATATCTAATAATTCCCTGATTAGCAGATGACTATGTGCCAAAAAAAAGCCAAAACAGAAAACTTTTCTCTACAAGTCACTCTATGTATGATACATATTTTTAAGTGACTATAATTTATTTAAAACTTTTTATTCTTATGAGCCCCTCCCCAATTTTTTTATAATAACCTCATGATTTAGTTGGCTAGAGTGTCTGTCCTCACTCAACAGGAAGAACAAAACAAGACATCAGTAGGGAAACGCAGCCACACCCAGACTGAAGAGAACATCCGTATCCCTCAGGAAACTAGAGGAGAATTCAAAGTTCTGAGCCAATGTATTGTTCAGCCGATTAAGCATCCTGAGCAAGGATATTCACTTGATATCTGAACACTGGGTTTTCAAAGGCTCCAGAGATACCCATTCACTCATCCATTCATTAATCCAACAAGTATTTATTGAGGATCTATTATGTTCCAGGCACTATCCCTAGGGGCAAAATATAAAAGTCATGACCCTTGTCCTCAAGAGTTTAGACACCAATGGGAGAAGCCAATTTATAAACAAAGAGGCAACAGGTAGAGCAGAGAGGAAGAACTCAGGCTCAGGAATCAGGCAATTGGATATTTGAATCCCAGCTGTGCCATTTTCTTAGCTGTAGGATCACAGTTTATTTACAGCCTCAGTTTCTGCATCTATAGAATCCAGATAATAGTAGTACCTATATCTGAGGGTTGCTGCACAGGCTAAATGAAAACTTCCATGTAAAACCACTTAGCCCAGTACTGGACATATACTAAGCAAGTCAGGAATGTGAGGCACGTGTGTGGTTCATTGGTCGCACACAGAGAGAGGAGTGATTAATGTGGCTGGGGGACAGAGGCACTACTGTTTCAGGACTTTATGAATATAACTAATATTGTGTTGAAACCAGCTAGCCAGCTATGAGGGCTGGGAGGGAATGTCTCAAGTAGCTCTGTAGCCACAGAGTATTCAACTTAGGAAAGACAGAGCTACCTAATCATCACTGGGACTGAAATCAGAGAAGACCTTGATTAGTCTCAGAGTGTACAATACGTCTTGATTCTTTCCAACTCTCCTTTTGAACCTTTATTTCTTGATAGTTTGTACTTCCTGTACACATATGTCTTCAGTTAGAAGATAAATTTCATAATAAGGGTTCCATTGCAGTGTTGTTGCTGTCAAATAAGATAACGTATGTGAAATGCTAAACACTAAAGCATTGTACAGAATACACGAATGCACTAATTATGCCAGACAAGACAAAGTACTGTCTCCAAGAAGCACGCCAGGCAATCCCGATGACGACAACCATAGAAGCCTCTCTACAGCTGTTCAGCTGCCCCCTGCTCTTCCCTGGCCCCAGCTACCCACCCCATTCCAGTCTGAGTTTAGAAAACCATGGGCTCCCCTCTTAGGGAACCTGAGCACAGCTGATGAAGGAAGGCACTGAGAATAACAAAGTTGGGTAACAAAGGATGAGTGAAGAAACTTCCATGGACTGGTCAGAAGTTAGAACAGGCTTAGGAACCAAGGACCCATCCCCCTCAGAGAGAAAGAGAAAGCCTGAAAGGAATGAGTGGCATCTCCATTCGCCTCCCGGAAGGCAGGTCAAAGATTAGAAGATAAGAAATACGCTTGCCTGAAAATGAGAAGATGGCAGACAGTAAGCCTGAATAACTGTGACCTGGTGGCAATCATGGCATGTCCTAACCAGCCTACCTCTGTCTGGCTGACAGCTGTTCCCTGATCTGAGCCTGGTATTCTGGCCAGTGCATAGACACAAAGACTCTAAGAGCTATCCATTTCCTCCCATGTTTCTTAACCTTTTCACGCACTCCCATAACCATTAAAACACTTTTTAAGACTTTTTTCCTCTGATCATTCCCACTTCCCCATCCCCTCCAGTGACATTTTACTATCACAGATATTCAGTACATCTGTTTATAGACGATGACCCTGTGAAGGGTGATGGACTCTTGCAATATCTAAGCTTTTCTTTGCTCCTCAGAGACTAATTTTCACTCCCTCTCTGGGCAATGTAACCCCTATTGAGAATGAATGTATTAAATTCCCCTTCTGCTTTTGCAAGACAGACTCCATCTCTCATATTTACCACCATGAACCTTGATAAGAACACCCCATCTCATGCTGTTAAGACTCAAATCCACAAAGTTGATATTATATTCATGTGCTCTACACCAAAGCTTCATAAGATTGTTAAAATTCAAAATTTTGGAAGAAATTCCTTTAAAAAAAATACCAACAGTAGGTACTGTCTATCAATCAAGCACTGGGCTGTTTATTTTACACAACACCTCATTAAATCCTCACATCACTCTAAGCATCATTGGTCTGCTTTACAGATCAGGACTCTGGAGGTCAGACAAGTCAATAGCCGACCCAAGGTTACCCTGTTGGTCAGTGGCAGAGCCTGGAATGAGCACAGCCTTGTCTGATTCCAAGGGTGTAGGCCGTAAGCACAATGCAACATGCTGGCATGCAGAAACTAAGGCTCGCACCTTCCTCACCTAGCTTCACTGGGGGTTTGCTTAGGAGTTTAGGAGCTCTGCTTATAAAGGAGTAATAGTTTTTAAAATATTCACGTGTTTTCATTTGCACTTCTGTATGTCTTGCCTTCCTCCCAGGCAGCCCGAGATAAGGAGTTACGGTAGGCATGAAATTTGAATTATTCAACAACCAGTGCCGCACACGCACCAGCCAATCAGAACAGGCCAATCACCAGCCAATGAGAATAGACCAGGCTCCAGTCAACCATAACAGTCCAGGCACCAAAGGACTGGGAACCAGCCAATGAGAATAGACCAGGTACTAACCAATCAGAACAGTCCAGGCCTTACCATGGGAGCAGAGTTCAGCTGCCACCCGTTACTCCAGGTGTCCTTGGGGAGGGGTTGCGCTGGTGGGACAATGAGGGGGCTTGGGGCAGCAGCTAGTCATCTACCAACGTGGATGCAGACTTGGTTCTACAAGACCTAGAGGCACTTTCTGTTTTCATTTTTCTTTTTCTTTTTTTTTTTTTTTTGAGATGGAGTCTCGCTCTGTCGCCCAGGCTGGAGTGCAGTGGCGCGATCTCGGCTCACTGCAAGCTCCACCTCCCAGGTTCGTGCCATTCTCCTGCCTTAGCCTCCTGAGTAGCTGGGACTACAGGTGCCCGCCACCACGCCCGGCTAATGTTTTTGTATTTTTAGTAGAGACAGGGTTTCACTGTGTTAGCCAAGATGGTCTCGATCTCCTGACCTCGTGATCCACCCGCCTCGGCCTCCCAAAGTGCTGGGCCTTAAGGAGTTTCTCTCTTGTTGCTTAGGCTGGAGTGCAATGGCGGGATCTCCACGCACTGAGACCTCCACCTCCCGTGTTCAAGTGAGTCTCCTGCCTCAGTTCTACTAAGTAGCTGGGATTACAGGTGTCCGCCACCACATTCGGCTAATTTTTGTATTTTTAATAGAGACAGGGTTTTGCCATGTTGTCCAGGCTAGTCTCGAACTCCTGATCTCAGGTGATCCGCTCACCTCAGCCTCCTAAAGCGCTGGGATTACAGGCATGAGCCACCGCGCCTGGACCTGTTTCTTTCATGGTGTAGAGGATGTTTCATAGAGACGGGTGTTGCCTTATGGGAGGTGGACAAAAAGACACAGAGGAAGGGAACAAAGACCAAAGTCTGCCCGAGGATTCTTGGGGAGGAGACAGAAGGAGACACAAAGGGAAAGCAAGGAGAGCAGAAGCCGGAACGTTCATCCCCACTCCACTTTTTACACCTGACCTTGTCGCAAAGGGTATTATTTAGAAACAACCGAGAATAAAAGGGACTTTCTCTGCTTCCCCCACCTTACCCACAGGCACCTCCAAAATGGCCCAAGAGCCGTGGTCAGGAGGCAGTGGAAGGAAGGTAGATAAACAGCTTTAGGGCAGTGCTTCTGCCTCCCTCGCCTGGTATACAGTGGCCCAGAGGGGATCGAAACCTCCAGTGCCTGAGGACTGACAGAGGCCTGGCACCAGGACAAAGAAGCTGATGAAGCAGTAACTTTACAATGTGTGGATGTTCAGAACCACATGTGGGAGGTGAAGTGTCTTTTGGAAATAAATGAAGACCAACCATAGGAAAACAGAACGACCGTTTATTTAGAGCTTACTATAACAAGAGAGTTAGCCAGCATCAACTGCATTTTGGCAGAGACTCAAAGACAGGCAAGGGAGTGGAAGACCTTCATAGTGGCAAGAAGTGAAGCCCTCAGGCGTGTCCTGATTGGAGGCTGCTGGCATGGGGAGGCTGCAGGTGGGCAGACTCAGAGCAGGGCATCCTATGGGATTGGTTAGGGAAGCATATTTGGCTTTCTATGGTGGATCCTAAATTGGAAGCAGGGACAAAAATAAGGACAAACTGTGAGTTATTAATCAAGTCCTGGCCATTTGGAGCCAACTGATACAGAAGTGATTTTTTGGCTTTCAGGACTGTTACTAGAGATAGCAATCTGGCCTCCTACGGTTTCGACTTGTTGCTGGGCTGCTTGGTATAGATAAGGGGATTGGTTTCTGGAGCAGGTTGTAGATCAGTGTTCTGTTTTTATATGTGATCTGGCCATTGTTCAATTGGGTCTTTAGTCTCTCCATTTTAGCCCAAAAGGCCATATAGGATCAGTCACATCTTAGTGGTCAGGACTTTGGACGAGAAACAACCCGGTCTCTTCCCAGCACAGTCAGGGAGGATGCAATGGACCTATGCAGATCCGGGAACACCACTCCTCAGCCAGGACACTGACGATGACGTCGGAGGAGGACCTTTCAGAAAGGTAAGCATCATAGCATTGACAGAGTTGTTCCAGAGGCTCTGCAGGGGACAGGCCACCCTTTCCATGTCCCTGTGCCTCCACTCACCACCCCTTTGTGCCATCTGGGCTCTTGTGTGCGTGCCTCATTTAGCTCCAAGGAATGACTCTGATGTTGGTCATTGCTACTTTAGTTCAAGTTGAGACATGTGTTGTTCTCAATGTTTTATTTACATACTATTTACTATGTATTATTATATAATCATTTTTTAGATTACAGAACAGGTGGCTTTATCTAGTATTAAGGTTATGGGTCATTTGCAGAGCTCCTGAAATCACAATGCACAAGATATCATCAGGCTTTTAGCTGGTTGATTTGGTTGATCCTTATGAAATTGCCAATATTCAGTTGATTTTGTCCTACAAAGTAGACGTTTTGTAGGGTTCAGCCAAGAAAATAAACGAATATTCTGAGTTTTACTTCTAAGAACCAACTGGGTGACTAGAAAATGCTTTTTAAAAAACCATGAGGCCAATTTTAAATTTTCATTTTTATTTAGAAAAACTGCAGATATCTTTGTGACAAATATGCAGATATACACACACAAATGATGGCTGATCCCTCTTAATATTTGTTTAAAGTATAGAGATAGAAACTTTTAAAACATGCCCCTGTCTAATTCAACAGAGCGGCTTAACTATTACATGGGAACAGTTTTTATGAACCATATTTTACTTCACTTTTTCATTGATCTACTGTTGATTAGGGACTTTTTTTTAGACCTCAAAGTGATGCGTTTGAATTCCCCTTCAAGGTGGAGTGATAATGAATAAGATTCAGCTTCATCTCGTCCACAGGGAATTGGCAAAGGAAAGGCAGAGCAAGCTGAGAAACACTGTTGTTGGCCAGTAAGAAGCCTATAAACCAGTATTAGGTAAACCGCAAGTAGTTACACATTTCTCCATGGCTGTCAATCAAGCGGAGCCCTTCACAGCTCCCTGATGTTGAAAAGCGTGTTTGTCATTGATTTTCTAATGTGCTGGTTGAAATCTTGTCAGCCACTGTCAATTTAAAGCCCCCTGTAATTACACTTCTTGTAGGAGACATTCTGATTCTATTTTCTGTGCCAAAACCTTGTCCTAAAACATGTTTCATGATAAGTCAGAAGGGAGGCTGTAGCAATTCTTATCCCAAGGAGTGTGTAAGGCTCCCTGAAGAATTTTTCTTTAATTAATGAATGAGACATCTTACTCCCCTGATGGAGGTCATTTTAGTCACCTTTCTTTCCTAATGGAGCAAAAACCTTTCATGTGTGAGACAAGTTCAAGGTCAGGGAGTGTTGTCGGTGGAGTCTGAACTCTGAGCTGCCCACCAGGTTACATCACATTTTTGAGATTAAAGATATAAGGGTCCTCTATCTGGACCATGGAGTTTTGATTCCTCTTGACACAGATTAACTTGGACATCACAGTCAGCATATATTACTATTTCTTTCACTCCTCTGGTATTTAATTGTAAACCAAAAATAAAATTTTAAGATGTGCCCCCCCCCCCTGCCCCCCACCAACCATCTGAGTGGACCCCTCGTCTCAGCCAAGGGCATTCCAAAAATTAAACTGAAAAAACTAGTTCAAGACATGATGGGAAGGGGGAACCAGATATGCTTCATTACAGCCTCCTTACTTTTGGAATTACTTTAGAACTCTTTAAGTCTGATAAGAAACATTTATAAGGCTGGGCATGGTGACTCACGCCTGTAATCCCAGCACTTTGGGGGTCCAAGACAGGTGGATCACCTGAGTTCAGGAGTTCGAAACCAGCCATAGCTAACATGGTGAAACCCCGTTTCTCCTAAAAATACAAAAAATTAGTCGGGCATGGTGGTGCATGCCTGTAATCCCAGCTACTTGGGAGGCTGAGGCAGGAGAATCTCTTGAACCGAGGAGAGAGATGTTGCAGTGAGCTGAGCTTGTGCCATTGCACTCCAGCTTGGGCAACAAGAGCAAAATTCAGTCTCAGAAAAAAAAGAAAAGAAAAGAAAAGAAAAATGAAAACATTTACAATCTATTCTCTCTGCAGCCTGCTACCTGGAGGCTTCATCTGCATGATAAAATCTTGATCTCCACAACCCCTTCTCACAACCTTATCATAACCCAGACATTTATTTCTATAAATAATAACTCTTTCAACCAATTGCCCAGCAGAAAATGTTTCAAACTCTCTATGACCTGGAAGGCTCCACTTCTAGATGTCCCATCTTTCTGGACCAAACCAATGTACCTCTTACATGTATTGATTCCTGCCTCGTCTCCCTAGAATGTATGAAAGCAAGCTGTGGCACATGTTCTCAGGACCTCCTGAGGGCTGTGTCATGGGCCATTGGTCTCTCATATTTGGCTCAGAGTAAATGTCTTCAAATATTTTACAAAGTTTGACTTTTTGTTGCCATAACCAAAAATAGACTTGAGATCTATCTTATATGGTTAATTTTTCTTCTTTCTCTTATACTGTAAATCTAGTGAGAGAAGAAACCATATGCTGTACCCCAAAACACCGATTTCAATGCCAACCGTAAATAATGTATCTGTTGAGTGGTAAGTGGACCTTCGTCTATACAACAAAGACTCTGTCCAACTCCAAGAAGCCACTACAGGCCATAATTAACACTGTTGCTAATGTTATTGATATGAACCCTGGACTGAAAAGTTCAGGCATTAAGTGTAATATTTATTTCATAAAACTGGGGGATTTTGAGGAGCCAGTGGGGAAAAAAAGCTATCCTACGTATGGACATTATATAGAAGCACACAGGGACCTTAACTAAGGTAATATGCTTTCAAATGCGAGAGCAAAATGCGAGCAGATAACTAATCCAAATAATCTCCCGTATTCTCCCTCAGAAAGGAGTTCTAAGGTTCTGGCCATTAGGCATCTCTCCCACCTAATGCCTGTTGTGTGCTGCAAAACAGACTGTGCTCCGGCCTCTTGCCAAGATATCGTCTGGTGAATTCTCCAATAATATCACTATAAGGTTTCTGTACAACAAAGAAATATAAAACCAAAGATATCACAGGAAATGTCAAAAAAAAAAACCAAAAAACCCTCATCCCCAGCTTCACCCCTCAGAGCCAAACATTCAACTTGAGAGTTTGGCAGTAAGAAAAAAGGACATGCAAAGAACAACAAAACAAACCCAAAAAAGCCTACTGATTCTTTGTCCCTTTCTATTTTGTTTGAAATGAAAACTTCACCTCACAAAACAGAAACAACTAAATTCCCCAGAAAACATAAAACTCTCCTCATTTTGTTTCCAGCACTGAACCTCCTGCTACTGCCCACTGCTGCATTTGCCAGATAACCCATTATGGGAGTAAAAAAACGCCAAACCCTGACAAATAAATCATTCTGAAAGCTGGGGCTTCCCAAGGGTAACATCAGAGATTATCAGTCAGGCAGAAATGTTAACATCCATTTTCCCATCATTGTGAGGCCCTTTGTTAATGCCTTTTTTTTTTCTTTGCAGAAAAAGCACAAAGCTCTGCATTATGGGGACATTTTATGCAAATAGCACTTAGGCTGGGTGAAACTCTGTATCAGACACTGTAGCCCAGGTAAATACCTCTTACAGAAAGATCTTCATCCCAGTGCAGAGCCACCTCACATGGCCCTGAGGATGAAAGGACCAACCAACCCTTCATGTCTACTCTAAAACGAAAATGACCAGGTTTTGAACAGACCAAGCTCTGAGTGGTGGCTCAGGCAAGATGGGGCTTTATTCAACAGCAGGAGACGGACTTTTCCTCACCTCAGGTCCTGAGGCTGAAAAGGGGATCGGCTCCTAGGTCAGTCTAACGCTAGGAATCATAGGAGTTGAGAGCTGGAAGCACTGTATCATTTTATCTACTTACTTCAGTGTTGACACTGAAGCCTGGAAAGGTGATGGGACCCGCCCAAGCTCAGAAAGCCCACCCACAGGGAATCAGGACCAGAATCTAAATTGACTGCTCCCAGCTTACTAAATTCATTTATTCGTTTCCTTAATAAGAAGTAATATTAAGGCTGGGGCACTGTGCAGAGTTCTGAAAGAATAACAATGAGTAAGTTGTAGTCTATGCCCTCAGAAGCACTAACAGTCCAGAAGGGGAGGTACAACTAAAAAGATAGATACAATGGCAACAGATTTGATGACCTCAATGCCTGCCATCACAAAACTGGTTAAATAAATTGTGGTACATCCATATAGTGGAATAGCAGGCAGTTGTTAAAATACTCATAGGATGATCTACATGTACTGACTGATGTGGAAACTTCTCCAAATTATGTTGCCAGGGGAAAAAAGTGAAGTCTCTGTGGTAGATATCAATCCAACTATATCAATAATCATTTTGAATGTCAATAGTCTAAATGCACCAATTAGAAGACAGAGATTATCACACTGGATTGAAAAATTAATACCCAACGGTCTATTGCCTACAAGAAACCCACTTCGAATGTAAACATACACGTAGATCAAAAGTAAATGATGGCCAAGCACGGTGGCTTACACCTGTAATCCCAGCACTTTAGGAGGCTGAGGTGGGCAGATCACTTGAGGTCAGGAGTTCAGCACCAGCCTGGCCAACATGGTGAAATCCAATCTCTACCAAAGTACAAAAATTAACAAGGCATGGTAGCACGTGCCTGTAGTCCCAGCTACTCAGCAGGCTGAGGCAGGACAATTACTTGAACCTGGGAGGCAGAGGTTCCATTAAGCCCAGATCAGCTACTGCACTGCAGCCTTGGTGACACAGTGAGACTCAGTCAAAAAAACAGTAAATCATGCAGAAAGAAAGACTATGCTAATATTCACCCAAAGAAGGCAGAAGTAGCTATATTACCTTCAGACAAGCAGACTTCAAAGCAAAGAAAGTTACCATGGGTAAAAAGAGGCATTACATAATGATAAAGGAGGCAATTCTCCAAGACGATATAAACATTCTTAACATATATGTGCCTAACAACAAAGTGTTAAAATACATGGGGCAAAAACTGATAGAACTTCAAGGAGATACAGATGAATCCACTATCATAGTTGGACACTTCGACACTCCTTTATCAGAAATGAAGATCCAGCAGAGAGAAAGTCAGTAAGGACACATTTGAACTCAACAATATAATCAATCAACTGAGTATAGCTGACATCCATAGACTACTTCACTCAACAAGAGCAGAATGCATGGTCTTCTTAAGCTCACCTGGAACATTCACCAAACTAAACCACATTCTGAGCCATAAAACACACCTGAACAAATTAAAAAGAATAAAAATCATACAGGGCCTGCTCTGAGGGCACAAAGGAATTAAACTAACTATAAATAACAAAAAATAACTGGAAAAATCAAAAAATACTTGGAGTTTAAATAACACATTTCTAATTAAAATGGTTTAAAGAAGAAAACTCAAAAGAAATGTTAAGGGCCGGGCGTGGTGGCTCACGCTTGTAATCCCAGCACTTTGGGAGGCCAAGGCAGGCAAATCATGAGGTCAGGGGATCGAGACCACGGTGAAACCCCGTCTCTACTAAAAATATAAAAAATTAGCCGGGCGTGGTGGCGGACGCCTGTAGTCCCAGCTACTCAGAGAGGCTGAGGCAGGAGAATGGCGTGAACCCGGGAGGCGGAGCTTGCAGTGAGCCGAGATTGCGCCACTGAACTCCAGCCTGGGCGACAGAGCGAGACTCCGTCTCAAAAAAAATAAAAAATAAAAAAGAAACGTTAAAACATTTTGAACTAAATGAAAATGAAAACACACCTTAGGCAAATTTGTAATATGCAGGAAAAGCAATGCTTAGGGAGAAACTTACAGCATTTAAAATAAGAACGATCTAAAAATCATCTAAGTTTCCACCTTAGGAAACATGAAAAAGAAGAGCAAATTAAATCCAGAGGAAACACGCTGGCGCAGTGGCTCATGCTTGTAATCCCAGCACTTTGGGAGGCTGAGGAGGCAGATCACTTGAGGTCAGGAGTTGGAGACCAGTCTAACCAACATGGCGAAACCCCATCTCTACTAATAATACAAAAGTTAGCTGGGCGTGGTGGCATACACCTGTAATCTCAAGCTACTCAGGAGGCTGAGGCATGAGAATCAATTGAATCCAGGAGGCAGAGATTGCAGTGAGCTGAGATAATGCCACTGCACTGCAATCTGGGCAAAAGAACTAGACTCTGTCTCAAAAATGAACACACAAACAGAATTCCGGAGGGAAGAGAAGAAAACAAATGAAAATTAGGGCAGGAACCAACGAAATTGAACACAGGAAATAGAGAAGATAAGAATCCCAAATCTGTTTTTTTGAACAAATCAATAAAATGATGAGCCTCTAGTCAGGCTTAGAAAAGAGTAAGAAGAAAGAAATTATTAATATCAGAAATGAAAGAGGGACATCACTACAGATCCCATGGACATTTAAACAATAATAAACAACTCTGTGCCTACAAATTTGACAATGCAGATGAAATGGGCTTATTCCCTGAAAGACATAATGTGCCAAAACACACACGAGAGGCAATAGACACTCTTATTAGACCTATATCTATTTTTTAAAATTGAAGCAATAATTAATAAACTTCCAAAACAGGAAGGTCCAGGCCCAAATGGATTCAGTGATGAATTCTACCAAATGTATAAGGAAAAAATTATACCAATTATTTGTAATCTCTTTCAGAAGGTGGAAGCAGAGGGAATACTTCCTAATTCATTCTACAAAGCCAACATCACTCTAATACAAAAGCCAACAAAGACATTATAAGAAAACTACAAACCAATATCTCTCATAAACATAGACACCAAAATCCTCAACAAAATTCTGGCAGATCACATCCAACTATATATAAAAAGAATTATACGCCATTAGTCATTGATATTTATCCTAGGTATATAAGTCTATTTCAATATTCCAAAATCAATTAATGTAATCCATCACATCAACAGGCTAAATTAGAAGGATCATATGATCTTACTAATAGATACAGAAAAAGCATTTGGCAAAACACAATACTCATTCATGATAAAAACTCTCAAGTAATTAAGGATAGAGGGAAACTTTCTCAACTTGATAAAAAGCACCTACAAAAAACCTGCAGCAAACATTATCTTAATGGTGAGAAACCAGAAGCTTTCCCACTAAGATCAGGAACAAGGCAAGGATATCCCCCTCGCCACGCATTTTCACACTTGTACTGGAAGTCCTAGTTAATGTAACAAGAAAAGAAACAGAAAGAAAAGGTATACTGATTAGGAAGGATGAAATAAACTGTCTGTGTTGACAGATGACATGATTGTCTATGTAGAAAATTCAAAAGAATTGACAACAGCAACAACAAAAAAACTTCCTGGAACTAATTAATAAGCAATCACAGCAAGTTTTCAGGATGCAAGGTTAATATACAAAAGTTCATTTCTTTTCTATATACCAATAATAAAGTGGAATTTAAATTAAAACAATACCATTTATGTTAGCACCCCCCAAAATGAAATACTTTGGTATAAATCTAACAAAATATGTACTAGATCTATATGAAGGAAGCTATACTCTTTTGAAAACAAATGAAAGAAAAACTAAATAAATGAATAGATATTCCATGCCCAGAGATAGGAAGAATCAAAATTGTCAAAATGTCAGTTCTTCCCAACTTGATATATAGATTTAATACAATCTCAATAAAAATCCCAGCAAATTATTTTGCATATATCCACAAACTAATTTTAATGTTTATATGGAAAGAGAAAGGACTCAGAATAACCAGCACAATATTTGAGGAAGAAAATGAATTTGGAGGAGTGACACCACCCACATATTGGCAAAAATATAGACAAATGTATCAATGGAACAGGATAAAGAGGTCAGAAACAGACATACATAAATAGAGTCAACTGATTTTTGACAAGCAACAAAAGGTGTTCAAACAACCATAGAGCCATATGCATAAAAAAGAAACTAAAATGAATCTAGGTACACTAGGCACAGACCTCATGCCTTCAACAAAAACACTCCAAATGGATGACACATGTAAATGTAAAACACAGAACTATAAAATTCCTAAAAGATAACATAAAAGAAAATCTATATGACCTTAGGCTGATGATTTTAGATACAACACCAAAGGCATGATTCATAAAAGAAAGAACTGCTTTGTTGAACTTCATTAAAATTGAAAATTTCTACTCTGGGAAAAACACTGTCAAGAAAACGAAAAGACATTGCTTCTCAGCGTTTTGGCTAAGATCAAGTGAAAATGAAAAGATAGGCCACACACTGGGAGAAAATATTTGCCAAAGACATACTGATAAAGGACTGTTGTGCAAGATAGACAAAGAACTCCTAAAACTCAACAATAAAAAAACAAACAACCCAATTTAAAAATAAGTCAAAGACCTTAACAATACTTCACCAAAAAAGATATACAGATGGGAAATAAATGTGAAAGGATATCATATTTCATCGGGGAAATGCAAATTAAAACAACAATGAGATATACTTTACACCTATTAGAATGACCAAAATCCAGAACGCTGACAACATGCAATACTAGCAAGATACGGAGCAACAGGAACTCTCATTCTTTGATGGTGGAAATGCAAAACGGTTACAGCCACTTTGTAAGGCTGTTTAGCGGTTTCTTAAAAAACTAAACATACCCTTACCATATAACCCATCAAACACACTCCTTGGTATTTACTCAAAGAAGTTGAAAACTTGTCCACAAAAAAACTGCACATGGATCTTTGTAGCTGCTTTATTCATAATTGCAAAACTTGGAAGCAACCAAGATATCCTTCAGTAGGATAAACTGTGATATGTCCAGACAATTTAGCACTAAATAAAAACGAGCTATCAAGTCATGAAAAGACATGGAAGATACTGAAATGTATGTTACTAAATGAGAGAAGCCAATATGAAATGGCTACATGCTGTATGATTCCCACAATAGGACATTCTGGAAAAAGAAAAACTATGGAGACACTGAAAATATCAGTGGCTGCCAGGGTTAGGGGAGATAGAGGTATGAATAAGCAGAACACAGAGGAAATACTCTGAATGATACTATAATTGTGACTACATGTCATTACATATTTGTCCAAACCCATAGAATGTTCACCACCAAGAGTAAACCTTAAAATTAACCATGAACTTGAGTGATGAGGTTTTGATGTAGGTTCGTTGTAACCAATGTACCACTCTGATGGGTTTTTTTTTTTAATGGCAAAGTCTGCATTTCTCAAATGTAAAACAAGGGATTTGTATTTGATCAGAGATTTTCCAACCTGTTTCATTCAACTGTAAGTAAAATATAAATATATAAAGTTTAGCATTTTAACCATTTTTAGGTGTTTAACTCAAGTACAGCTCACTTAAAAGTCCTTGGACATTATTTGACATTAAGTATATTCATATTACTGTACTGTCATCATCATTATCATCCATCTCTAGAATTTTTTTGTTTTTTTTTTCTTTTTTTAAAACTTTTTTTTAAGGATTTAGGGGTACAAGTGCAGTTGTGTTACATGGTTATATTGCGTAGTGGTAAAGTCTGGGCTTTCAGTGCATCCATCACCCAAATAATGTCCATTGTACCCAATAGGTATTATTTCACCCCTCATACCCCTCTCACCCTCCCACCTTTTGCAGTCTTCATTCTCTATGTTCACGTGTGCCCAATGTTTATCTTTCACTTATAAGTGAGAACATGTGATTTTTACTTTTTATTTCCCACTCATTCCACTAAGGATAATGACCTCCAGAACTTTTTTCATCTTCCAAAACTGAAACTGTACTCACTAAGCACTTACTCCCCATTCCCCCTTCCTCTCTAGCTCCTGGTAACCACCATTCTACTTTCTGTCTCTATGAATTTGACTGTTTTAGGGACCTCACATAAGTATTTGTCCTTTTATATCTGGCTTATTTCACTTAACATACGGTCTTTAAGCTTCATCTATCTTGTACATGTGTCAGTATTTCCTTTTTTAAGGCTGAATAATTTTCCATTGTATGGATATACATTTTGTATGGCCATTCATCCATCATGGACATGTGGCTTGCTTCTACCTCTTGACTATTGTGAATAATGCTGCCATGAACATAAGTGCATAAATATCTCGAGTCCTTACTTCCAGTTCTTTTGGTTATATACCCTGAAGGAGAAGTGCTGGATAATATGATAATTCTAGTTTTAATTTTTTTAAGAACGGCCATACTGTTTTCCTTAGCACCGTTTTACATTCCCACTAACAGTACACAGGGTACCAATTTTTCCACACCCTTACCAATACTTGTTACTTTCTGCTTTTTTAGTACTAGCCATCCTAGTGGGTATGAGATGGTATCTCACTGTGCTTTTGATTAGCACTTTCCTAATGATTAATAATGTTGAACATCTTTTCATGTGTTTATTGGCCACTGTATGTCTTCTTTGGAAAAATGTCTATTCAGGTACTTTGCCCATATTTTAACTGGGTTGTGTTTTGTTTTTTGAGTTCCAACCTTTTTAAAAGCTGTGTAAACATTAACTTTCAGTGAAATTGTTTATCAAATCCCAATAAGCAACATAGGAAAAGGCAGCCCTAGCCTGGTTGAATTGGATTCACGTAGAGGACTCAGAGCTCTGACATACTTTCCCAAGAATTTCTCATCCCAGATCATTCCCCCTCTTCCCTTCCAACATCTCCCCACAGCTGAAGGGGGTCTCTGGTACGCCTCCATGAAAACTTTAGTGCATACAGAACTGAGCACACTTGAAAAATCACTAGACTAGATAACCTCTAGGCTACTTCCCAGGTAACAGACAGTGTTTATGTGAAGAATGACCAGAGTTTAATTGTTCGAAGGAGAAACGACTTAAAGTAAAGGGGTTTTCACCAATACTTTTTTGCAGAAGGCATACCCATGATGTTCACTTCCTTCTATGAAGACTGGTTTAACACGTAAGTCAGATTTATGCCATATTCTTCTGAAACACTGAAGATGTTTATTTTTCACATGTTACTTATCAGATTCTTGTAGTGAATCCAATTGCTCAGCCATGTCTTTTGGGGCACAGTGCTCGGATAAGTCTGTCTGCAAAGTTTCTAAAAATGATTAAACTATTAGAGATATCCTTGTAGTATACTGATTGCAAATTTTTCCTTAATTTCTTCTCCTCTCCCTGTACCCACCCCACCCTTTGCAATCTGACTTTGTGGCTCCTCCCATCAAGAAGTGGAGTCTGATTTCCCATTCCCTGAGTCTGGGCTGGCCTTGTGGTTTGCTTTTTTCAATGGACTAAAGCGGAAATGGTGTTGAGCTAGTTCTGAGCTGTCCAGCTTCACTTCTGCTCTCGTTCTTGGAATCCTGTCCAGCCACAGTGAAAACAAGCCTGGGCTAGCCTGTCTGATAATGAGGAACAAAGGGGTTCTATCATCTTGTTGCCCCAGCTGGCAGCCAGCCAACAGCCGTATATATCATAGTAGCTTTCCTAACCAATCCAGCACACAGCTACCTTACTCACTGACCACAGACGTGTGTGCCAGCCCAGTGCAAATCAGCAGAACTGCCAAGTTGGCCCACAAACTCATGAGTAGTAATGAATTATTATTTTAGGTTGCTGAGATTTGGGGTAGTTTGTTAGACGGTGATACTTAAGTAATATTGTCACCAACTACTTCTTACAGCAGAAACAAAAGGTAATAAATAACAGCAATTCTGAGGACCTATTGCATCCTGCACAATTTAAATCCTTCTCTCACTATCCTATTCTTCAACAGGTACTTGGACTCGCTATCAAAAGGTAAACACTACACTTTGAATTTAAGGAAATTTTCACAAACCACAAAAGGTTCTAGAGATAATGTTTTATTTCAAAATACTCTGAGATGAATATAAACAAGTATTTGGGTATACCGAGGGGTTTGGTTCTTTTGTTTTTCTGTTCCTTCTGGGTTTTCCCTTTGGGGGTTTTGTCCTCCCTACCCGTGTGCTTTCATTTGCTAAGCCACACTTCAGTAAGGTAGCCACATACTTCACCAGCAGTGTTTCAAGAAAACATCTTCTGAAGGTATTTCAGGGAGCAAATGCATCTGTTTCTATTTGGCTATAAAATATGGTTAAAAACAAAAAGAAAAAGCAATCAGAAATAGCATTATATCTAATGCCCTTTCCAAATCAGAGAGCAGAGGTCTTTAGTTGGTTAAGCTTTCAGCATCCCCAAATATATGGTATCCCGGGAAAAGTAAGAGAAAATATGCCTCCTCTGTGGAGCGAGTGAGGGTTTAGCCTTCCCTGTGTCAAGAGTGCAGTACTCTCCCTGCACTCATTACCATGGTTCAGTGCAAGCCAGCACTCCACAATGTCAAATGGCCACCACAACTCAGCCTTCTGACTTCAATATTCTCAAAGGCTGGGCAGTGTTCCTTTTGAGAACGTTAAGCAGGAAGAAGAAACGTGAGACCAATTTATGCGAACGTATGCAACATCAATCAGATGGTCTCTGCCAGATAGCACAAATCACTGGGTGATTTAGTGCTTTCCTACTATGCACAAAAAGAGTTCCCGACACCAGCTCTTTAGTATGGTGACAGTGTACCTGGGCCACCAGCTAGGCTTTGCCATGGTAATTTGTTTCTTTATCTTTAAAAATAAACAGCACAATTCAATCTAACATCTCAGTTGAATAAGTAGAACCCAAAAGGCGAGCTTCAGTGTCTGGAATAAATTACCCAAGCCTACTGAAAGTTAGAATCAGGCCAAATTTAATCTAAGAGAAAGCAGAATAAGAAAAAAATTTTAAAAGGAAGAGTTTCAAGGAGAGTGAGAGCTCAATCGACACTGACAAATATCACAGAGACATGGGAAAGGAGGGACTCTGAAAAGTTGATTGATTGATTGATTGATTGATTGAATTATTGATTTTTTGCATGTGAAATTTAAAAGCTCAATTCCTGTAGGATGGCGGTGACCAACACCAAATAATAGTGACTCTAGGAATGAACAGGAATTAAATAATTACCGATATGTTACAGGAAATTCAGATGGGAGTGATAAGAAATGCAGTGGTAGTTTAAGGGGATCAAGGGGTCATAGAAAGGAATTTTTGGTGAGCACAGTAATGAATCACAGGAGCATGACTAATCCAGAGCAGCCAGTGGACTAAAACTGAAGGCACCAGGGAGAAAGGGGACAAAACAGGCATCGGGAGATGGGATTAAGAATGCATTTAAGATGCAGCAGGTTTAAAACTTGCAACTCAGGTATTTACACATGTAACTTCATCTTCTTGTCTATGACAGTACCTAATTTCCCTCCTAAATCCCCATTTCAACTCAGTATCTCTGTCGCTTTTGGTTTTAAGAAGGGTCAGTTTAGATTTAAACACAGGCAATTGAATATTAAAGACTGTCCTCCTCCCTCTCCTCCTTCTCTCGTCCCCAGAAGGGAGCTGTTTTCCTGGGGTTTGTTTGCTGTCCTGGCTGTTGGTTCTCATGGCAAGGCATCTGGATCCTGGGCATCATGCTACGGTATATCCACCGATGTCCATGGTCCTATTACAGTTTCTGGTCCCTCATTCTATGTGCTCTGCATTCTCCTCAACTGAACCCCACTGGGACTTCCATGCTCAACCCTATCCTGAATGACAGGGCACCCTCATCTGCCTATGTCCTCCTGAGGGACTGCTCTCAGGTCCACCCGCCTACTTGCCACATATCCAGCCATTGCCCAGCCATTGCCAACATACACATGGAACTTCTCGGTGAGGCTTTTAGAGTCCCCAGTTAAATCCTGGTAAGCCACGCAATGGTCTCTTCTGTCTGGAATCCCACAGACTTTTCTGGGGTTTCTGATGGTCCCTCATAAGCCAGCAGGTTATAGGAAACCCTTTCTCATGCAATCTCTACTTACCAAACTCTAGCCATTTTCCTTCTGCCCTCCCTGGTAAGCCAGTGGCAGGACCTTCCATGGCCATTCCCAGTGGGGGAGATGCTGCTCTCTGGATTTGGGGGATGGTTTACTCATAGACTTAATGCCTTCATTATTTAAAAATATTGAAAGTAACTGTGATTCCATTAAAAAATCTGGAACCGAGATAAGTAAAGAAACTAAAAGTAGGCTAGAATTAGGCATTAGTAAAAAAGAGTGGCCAGTATCTTCACTACTGTTTTCCACGGACTCCTCTCAAATACCATTCATTGGCTCACAGGATTCTTCCTTTTCCAGAAACTCAGGTCTCTGTTGGCATCCCATCCATGTCACCAAAACTATCAAGAGTTATAAAGGGTCTGAGCTTTTACTCTACTTGCAAATTAACAGGTTAAGCTACCAGTTTCATGGATGTTGACAGAAGACATGAGACTCTTGGGTCAGAGGCAAAGAACTTTATTACAACAATAGCAGTAGCTAGAGCATTTGCTTTATCTTGTACTGATTCTCTGAGTCTTATATCTCACAGAGTGAGTAGAAGACAATCAGCTGTCTGCTTCACATGCAATGGGTTGAGTGACAAGAGAGAAACCCTGAGCTTAGGATATCTGAGTCTTTTATAATGCCTGCCATTTATTATGTAGGGAGGCACTATCTCAGTCTTCTAAGACTGTTTGCTATACAAACATCCTTGAAAAGATAGTCCAGAACAAATGTGGCCATTGCCTCTGCTTGTGAGATAAAAAGAAATATAAGAAACCCATAGAGACTTGCCTCCAAACAGAGTCGGTGCCTTCTCTAATCTTCAGTAATCTATAGAATTTATTAAATTACATTATTTTGTCATTTTTTTGAGAAACTGAGATAGAAAAACAGCCAAGAGTGTGTGTTTAGAATGTCATCTTTGTCCCTGAAATCCTGAAATTTGCCTGAACAGAACAAATTAATTTTCAAAAATTACTTTTCCTTGTGTCTATGATAGAGTTTAACGTGTAACATAGGTTTTACCACTTATTTTAATCTGTGTACTTAGAGGTGCTTTTTACCTATGTGGCCCTAGTGAATATCACCCATCATGTTATTACTGTTGACAGGGGGAGAGGTTGAAAACAGCTGTTGAATTTAAGAATGTCTTATGGAAATCTACAACCTTGTCTGGACCATACTACAGGGAACTAATGTGTCAGATGTTCACATTTCAACCAGAACTCAATAGAAGGAGAAAAATATCTCTAATACGGCAGAAGAGAGACACTGATCTCTAGAAACAAACTCCCCGGGAAAGTCAAATCTCTGATCTGGTCAAGCTGCGCTTACAAAGGAGGAACTCTGCTTTTCATTTCTAGTATGCCAAAACCTTGGTTTGATTTGAAGAGAAAAAGTGGTTGCCTTTCTATCATTCCTTCTAAATTGTCTTCAATGGCTTTTCCTCCGATGTCCTGGAATGTTGGGCTCTATAAGTTTTCATATCCAATCCTCTTTCCTTTTCATTCTATCTGATTTTAGTTGGCTCTATCTCTTCCCAGGGAAGCAATTACTGGATAGAGATTGATAATACAGTCCTGGAGCGGTGGCTTACGCCTGTAATCCCAGCACTCTGGGAGGCCGAGGCAGGCAGATCACTTGCGGTCAGCAGTTTGAGACCAGCTGGGCAACACGGTGAAACCCCGTCTCCACCGAAAAATACAAAAATTAGCCGGGCATGGTGGTGCGCATCTGTAGTCCCCAGCTACTCGGCAGGCTGAGGCAGGAGAATCACTTGAACCTGGGAGGCAGAGGTTGCAGTGAGCCAAAGCACTCGAGCCTGGGCGAGAGTGAGATTCTGTCTCAAAAAAAAAAAAAAAAAAAGTCAAGAGTTCGAGATTGCTAATATATCAATGTACTTACTCTCCAAGCAACAGACCCAAGTCATTCCCAGTGCCAGTGATCTATCACGATTTTTGTTGGTTCTGTGGTCTGTCTCCTCCAAAATTCATGTTGAAACCTCATCTTCAAGGTCATGGTATTAAGATGTGGGTCCTTTAGGGCTGAATGGGGCTAGTGCCCTTATACAAAAGCTCCAGGGAAGCTTGTTTAGCCCTTCTGCAAGGTGAGGACACAGTAAAAAGATGACATTCACCAGATATCAAATCTGCTGGTGACTTAATCTTGGACTTCCCAGTCTCTTGGACTGTGAGGATGAATTTCTGTTGATTATATACCACCTAGTTTATGATATTTTGCTACAGAAGCCCATACGGACTAAGAAAATTGGTTTTGTTGTTTGCTAAAGGTTGTGTCACATAACACTGTCTAGATAAAAGGAACTAACCTTTCCTGCATAAACTGTGGCACATGATAGGCCCTTCATAAATATTTATTGAATAAATGAGTCAATGGACTAGATAAGAAATACAGAGGTTGGACCAGGCGAGGTGGCTCATACCTGCAATCCCAGCACTTTGGGAGGCCGAAGCAGGGAGATCACTTGAGGTCAGGAGTTAAAGACCAGCCTGGCCAACATGATGAAACCCTGTCTTCACTAAAAATACAAAAATTAGCTAGGTGTGGTGGTGCACACTTATAGTTCCGGCTACATGGGAGGCTGAGGCACGAGAATCACTTGAGCCCAGGAGGCCAAAGTTGCAGTGAGCCAAGATCTCACCACTGTACTCCAGCCTGGGTGACAGAGTGAGACCCCCTCTCAAAAAAAGAAAGAAATGCAGAGGTTAATGATAGTATTATTTTATTTGTATATATTATAATTTGAAATGAACTGTCCTTCATACACATAAACTCTCCTTCCACACTGGTGATGAATTTACAGTGAATGATTGATCAGGCCTCTTTTACCTGGTCTTTCTTATAAAATTAATGGCATATACTAGGGGATTCGTCAAAGGAGCTTTTATCGCAGTGTTTCTTCCTTCCCAGGGCCCACCTCATGCTGTCTCCTTACAAACACCAATTCAGTGTAGGACAAGGTAGCCTGGTTATGAAATAAAGTACAGTTAACTGTGTCATGTGGGAATTGAAATCATGACCTCATGTGCATAACACTTGCAATCAGCCAGTGAAGGCCTGATAAATCCTTGCATTTGTAAGAGTTAGCTAAACACTCAGCCTTTAGCAGGACGCCTTGGGAAGGGCTCCAAGAGTTGGACAGGTAAATATTCTACTTGTTTACTCAGTGGCAAATTTCCGAGCTTTATATACAGTTGTCAGTTGTAAGGAAAATCTTGAAATATCACCAAAGCCACCTAAATTTCTAAAATGTGTACTGTACGTCATTTATCAGTCAGAACAGAGAAAGAGAGAGAATGTAATTGAACTGAAACATGTCTGCAATGTCTGTCTCTTCTACCTCAAAAGTCTGTGTTTCTTTTTTTTTTTTTTTTTTGAGATGGAGTCTTGCTCTGTCGCGCAGGCTGGAGTGCAGTGGCGCGATCTCGGCTCACTGCAAGCTCCGCCTCCCGGGTTCACGCCATTCTCCTGCCGCAGCCTCCGGAGTAGCTGGGACTACAGGCGCCCGCCACCTCGCCCGGCTAATTTTTTGTATTTTTAGTAGAGACGGGGTTTCACCGTGTTAGCCAGGATGGTCTCGACCTCCTGACCTCATGATCTGCCCGCCTCGGCCCCCCAAAGTGCTGGGATTACAGGCGTGAGCCACCGCGCCCGGCCAAAAGCCTGTGTTTCTTTTGGATAAAATTACTTTCGGAAAGTATTAGCTCCCTATAGTCAGCTTAAAGGATTCCTGGAATGACATGGCTAAACATGAATCAATTCCCTGGCTAATTTCCTTCAAGACAATACAAGATTATATTACACTGCTTGCTTCAGCCTGGAGTTCTTCCTATCTAAAAATAAGAATGTATATTTAACATGAAAGAAACCCTAAGCTTTGAAAGAAACCTTGGTTTCACTTGTTACATGAAATTCCTGTGTATGTACAATCTACTATATTTGTCCTGTGTCATGGTTTTAGGTGCCTCTAGGCATACCGGAAAGACATCTTGCTTAAATTGCCAAGGTTCTGTGCTTTTAGGAGACACTGGATTAGGAGCAAGGCGCCTCAAACAGACACTTCCGTCTCTCTCTGGGCACCATCAAAACCTCCCGACAAGCAGGCAACTACAAATGAATTTCCAGCATTTGACAAAGTAGGGTTGAACATCACCTCACTCTCTGGTTTGCCGCCGAAGGCTTAATATTAAGGTATACTTTTTTAAAACCGTATTTTTCTGTATTCTGTATATAGAAACATTTTCTATTTCTCCATATGTTTCCAATATTTCTTTTTTTTCTAGATAAAGAATTTATTTCAACATTTACAAAATACTATATTACAATTATTTACCTTTCTTTGTTTTCTGTATTTGTATCTTTCCATTCAGTTAATTTGTCCCCCATTTTAGAAAGCAAACTGGGAAATCAAAAGTCTTAGAATGCTCATAACTTTCCTCCCAGTAAATCTATATCTGGGAATCTTTCCTAAACAAAGCATCCTAACCATCTAAAACAATGTTGCTCTATTATAACATTGAAAAGGACCAAAATGATCAACCATGGGATGCTTAGTTTTTAAAAAGCATGATTATATTTACAAAGAGTTTTGAATAACATTGGCAAATGTCTGTTATTATATTTGCTAAAAAATTGAATACAAAATTATATTCTCTATGTAAACACAGTGTACACACTATAAGCACAGCCCTGACACATAAAAAACATAATGCAAATATTTGTTAAATTCACTCATTTGAATGAATCACAGCTATGTTGAAAAAAAAGAATCCTGCCTAGAAAACAAAATTTGCATATTCATATGGTTATCTCTGGACAACAAAACTACGCATGATTTTGTTTATTTTAAGATTAGTATAATTACATTAACATTTTCATAACATGAAAAATAAAATTATCTTGAAAAAGAAATATGTTCCTGAGCATATTCTAGGGAGTTCAACGCACAAGAGAAATTCTACTGTACATTGAGGCTTTCACTATTTAACTTTTTAAAAACATGGTCTAGAAGCCTAAACTTTTTTACCTAAAGCTGCATTTCAAATACTAGTTGAGATATGGAAATAAGATGCCTCACAACTTAGTTCTGAAATTATGTATCCTCATAACCAAAGCTACCCTTTATTGATACTTAATTTATATCAGGTGCCAAGATAAATGATATGCCATTGAATTTAATTTTTATTTCATTCATTCATTTAATACATTTTGAAAGCACCTGCTAAGTACAAGACACTTAGTATAAAGGTAGCAAAAAGTTTTTGCAATGAAGGAAGTTATTAGACTGGTGCAAAAGTAATTGTGGCCTTTGCCATTAAAAGTAATTGCCAAAACTGCAATTACTTTTGTGCCAACCCAATATAAGGAGACCTGACCTTAATTAAATGAGGACACTAGTGTTCTGGATGTTGACCCACCCAAAACACTCCTGTTACTACAGCATAAAAGAGGGACGATCACATCCATGTGAGGGTCACAGGAAGGGCTCATGATTGAGCAGAAACTGTAGGATTAAAGCAAAGGTCCCTGGCCCTGGCCCACCAGGCTGGAGGGAGAAAGTGCAAGACTGGGACCCAGGCCAAGGGCACACACAAGGCCTGGCTCCTCTTCCAGAGACCACTGGTCAGAAAACAATTTTCCCCAGGTTCCTGAAGTCTCCTAATGCAGACACTCTAGACATTTTACATTTTCTGACTTTATATATATACACACACACACAAATATTTAAAATGCACATGTGAAAATATATGTTTGTGTATCTTCACATACCCATTTCATACATACATACATATATGAAATATATATTTCATGTATACATATATGTATATATGAATATATATCATATATACACGTATATATAAAATGGGTATGTGAAGATACACAAACATATATTTTCGTATGCCCATTTTACTAAAAATATGGGTTTTTTTTTACAATGTTTGATTCTATTCTAGTAATCCTTAAATTTTGACATGTATTCTTGAATGGTTAAAAACATGACTTTTTAAAAATCAAAATGATCTGTAGAAACCTGTTTCCATAATAACAGAAATCTTGACTTTCCATCCTGCTGACAGATCCCAGTTAGAAATTTAAACCAAATTGTTTCCTTCAATTAATAGGTTAGGAGAGAAAGTGTGGAGGACAGGAGTTTCTGCAAATTTATCAGAATTTTAAAGGAAAATGAACAGTTGTACCTTCCTGAGATGTGAGTTTATTTTGACCACCAGATTTCTCTAGCACTGATCATAGATTCGAACTTATTTATTTATTAACAATGATGATAAAACTACCTAACATTTTTGAGAACCATCTGTATGCCAGGCACTCCTCAAAATTATTTGCACAGATTACCCCATTAACCATGATGCCAACCTCATGGCTGGCAAGGCAGAAAAATCTCATCCTCACTTTACCAGTGGCTAATTGTGAAAACTCCATTCATGTTGGCCAATTTCACTAGTCATTTGAAAATCCAGCAAATGAAATCAGACATTTTGTGGTGGATTAAGAAACTTTTTTTGTTTGTTTTATTTTTTTTGAGACAGAGTCTCACTCTGTCACCCAGGCTGGAGTGCACTGGCATGATGTTGGCTCACTGCAGCTCCCGGGTTCAGGCGATTTTCCTGCCTCAGCTTTCTGAGTAGCTAGGATTACATGTGCCCTCCACCATGCCCAGCTAATTTTTGTATTGTTAGTAGAAATAGGGTTTTACCATGTTGTCCAGGCTAGTCTCTGAACTCCTGACCTCAGGTGATTCTCCCACCTTGGCCTCCCAAAGTGCTAGGATTACAGGCATGAGCCACCATGCCTGGCCTGAAATAATTTTTAAGAAGTGATTTAGTTGCAAGTTGGCTCAGATCCTCTGTTTAAACATTATGAATTTTCCTCAAGTTATCAGAATTGACTAACTTTTAGTTAAGCCCCATTCCATGGCAAATAGAACATACCTTAGGCCGAGGACAAATTGACTGCATCTTTATATATTTGTGAAATTTAGCATTCTACCTCTAAATTTCCTGTAACAAAAATACTCTTACAGTGATCCTTCTTGAAAGGATGTGATTCTAAGGAAGTCACTGAACATAAATAACTAAGAAAAGAAGGAGGGGGAGGGCATTCCAGAGAGGTTTCTCATCACTGCTATTTCCATGGATTTTACCTGGGGGCAGCCAGTTACTAACTCTGAGCTGTTTTCAGAAACTTCCAAGTACATGGAGTTCAGGGATCTCCCTTTTCCTATTAACTTGGTTATAATGATTTCCAGGATTAATAAACAAACTCAAAGTTTGGCCCAGGAAGCAGCTCTCATGTTGTAAATCATAGTACCCACAACTTTACCATCTAAGTAGATAATGATATCCAACTCAAGTATTTCCGGGGGAGGGTTTTTCATTCTCCTAGCAGAATGAAAGCTTTAAGGAACTTTGTCTTTTGGGTATTATAAACTTTGGGGGCCTATCCAGTTTTTCCTACAGGCAGACAAAAAATGTCACAGATCTAGGGATGCTTAAGTCTCACCCAGTGACCTGCAAGTTCTTCAACAGACAGATGGGAAACTGAGAACCAGGATCATAGTGCTTAGACCCCTATGGACTGAAAAACTGGCTAGTTTGACTTCTCTCTGAATTCTTTTCACAAAATAGTAAATGACAAATAAAAATCAGAATCTGTTAATCTAAGAGGAATGTCCCTCTGTGATGTCATATAATAAATGGTGAGAGATGGAGAAGTTGGGAAGGAGTGTGGAGGCTTCTATCTTAGGCCTGAGAAAAGTTTCAAAACTATTATGCACTCAGGAGCAGGAGTCATTGTTGACTGGCAGTGGCGCAAAAAAAAAAAAAAAAAAAAAAAAAAAAAAGAAAGATAGATAGATAAATGGAGAGATTTGTTTTCATTGGCTCTTACAGGTAATGAGTTTTTGAAGAAGGGGTGGAAATTAATAAAACCTATACGTATCCATGAGGGTTTTTCCTCCTTTACTTTTACAGGCAGGAGATTCTCTAGAATTGTGTCCACCATGGCTCTAATTAATGAGAACCAAAGATGTCCAATGTAATCTGAGCAATCATAATAGAACTTTTAAAACATCTTTCCTTTTACGATTCCATCAGCAGCCCTTGCTTGAATATCAGACTGATGCGTTTGCTAATCAATAACTCATTAATAATGATAATAACCACAAAGACTTAAGCTGTCCCTTAAAGTAGGAGCTGGATGCCTATGTGGAATCCTGAGGACTTTGTTGATTGGTTAGGTAGGTAGTTAGGTGAAGAATTAGTGAAGAAAATTGTGATCAAATCCTTCCTCACATTTTTTACCAAGATCATAAAACGGAAGAAAACTAAATTGGAATTAAAATAAGGCAGTTATTTTCTCATGTGCTCTCATTGAAAAGGAATGTTTGTCATCTGCGTGCTCCTAATAACAAACATTCATTGAGCACCTATGGGCAAGACACGATGGGCCTTAGGATCAGGATGAGTCCACTGGTGGCTCCATGCAGGAGACAGATGGCCATCCAAACCATGCTGAAAGAACAGAACGAAGACACCATCAGGGAGGCAAATGGTAGAGACCAGTCTCGTACCACTGAACAATGGGCTACAGGGAGTCCAAAGATGAGGATGCTACACTTCTTACTCTCAGAGAGCTTATGGGACTATGTGACCTAAGAGAATTTAGGTCAGCTTTTTAGCATCACAGGAACAGAAAACTAGATGAAACTCACTGTCCCTATGACTGCTGTAACTTTTGTGGCACCTACAGGAGGTCAGCTTGAAAAAGGAAATTGCCAAATCAAGAAGGAAAAAGGGCTGCTTGCTGATACAGCAGGTAAAAAGAAATTATTAGACAGAGAGTAGGGGCAACAGAGTCCCCAGTGAAATGTCCCTTTTAACAAAAAGCAGCCCCCAAATCATTTCCTTTCTAACAGCAGCCTGAAAAATTGAGCTGCAGACAAATAAGCAAGCTGAAAACTGGCACCGGTGAATGCCAGCAGCTGTGCCAATGGAAAAGGGCTACCTGGGGGCCAGGTATGTCCAACATGGAGGCTTCATCTTCTCTTTTTTTTTGTCACCACGTGTACAGTAAAGGAACAGGCAACATGGCACCGGCCAGGTAAAGAACCATCTGCAATGGCACACCGAGTCCTAAACAGTTTTTCGCACCTTATGCAAATAAAACACCTCGTCTGACCAATCTTTCGTGCCCTATGTAAATCAGACACTACCTCCTCAAGCTCATCTATAAAAACCCTTGCATTCCACTGTGGAAATGTCAACTCACTTCTCCAGCAAGCCTCTCTGCTGCAGAGATCTCCTGTCTTTCTTTTGCCTATTAAACTTCCATTCTGAACCTCACTCTTTGTGTGCCTGTGTCCTAGCTTTCCACGGCCATGAGACAATGAATCTCAGGTATTTACCCCAGATTATTACCCCAACAATGCCACTTCATTGTTAGTATGTATATATATATATACAGTAATAAAATAGCCAGCACTGACTACTTACCTTGAGCTGTATATCATAGTAAACTCTTTATTACATATTACATTTTATTAATGTAGTAACTCATTATTACATTTAACCCCTATAGTAGTCCCATGAGATAGATATTATTGTCATTTCCAGTATATAAATGAGACAACTGAGCCTTGGATATAGTACTTTATGTACCAAACGTGGCACAGCTTCCTTCAAAATCTGCTCTCTTGCCCCTTCTGCTGTTCTGAATATTATGAAGAATCACAAATATGTTATACAACTAAAATAAAACCATCATAAAGCAGCTTATATAACCAAAGGCTTCTCGGCCTCCATGTACTAGCTGCCTTTAAGCAATATTAAATGAAAGAATGTTCTAATAAAATCAGAAATGTCATATAATCTTCCGATGCTCCTAAAAATGGAATTTGAATTATGGCCAAACTATTAATAATATATTAAACTATCCAGAGAAAGAAGGCAAAGATAGGGGTGTGACTTGCTTTTTGTCTGGATAGATAAGATCGTCAGACCAAATGAAACCGTACAAACCACACATCAAGATGTTTGACAAGCTCTTCCTGACTCCTCCAAAATGTAATTTTGGCAGCAACTTTGGACAGAACATCAATTCAAATACATAAATAAAAAGACATGGATTATCACAAAGAGGACAGCCCAGAACTCAAATATTTTCTATTGACATTGAAAATAACTTAAAAAGTGGTGATTACTCTGGAAACGTTTGCATTGTGGACCTTACTTTCTCTGTGTAATTCCCTCTGTGAGGAAGCAACTAGCAAGGGACCTAACTGGGTGTAGAAATCAGGAAGCTGTGCTGAGGAGGTGACATTCAAGTTTCTCATCTTAAAGGAGGATTAGGAGTTGGGGAGGGAGGGTCTGGGAGAAGGAAGAGTATACACAAAAGGCTGAAGGCAAGAGAGTGCGCATGAGGTGAAATCTGCAATCGTTTGGTGTAACTGGAGGTTAGTGTCTGAGAAAGGGCGAGTTGTGGAGGAATTTATCCCTATGGTGGCAAGAAGCTATTGAAGACTTTTGGTAAATGTTAAGTGTATCTACTGTTTCCCAGGCTTTATTTAAGGATTCATGAAATCATGTTGGTAAAATCCACTTGCAGCCCTTAAAAACTAGTACTAAAGAAATACCAGGGTGTTTACATGTTTTCTTGCAGATGACAAATGCAAAACACCATCCACAAGGTTTTTAGGAAAAAAACTCAAGGATTTCATTCTAATTGTGAGGAGACTCCCAGACATGTCCTCATGGCTAATCCCATGAAGCCCAAGTCATAGATCAAAAAACTACTACTTTAAATGGCAAATATGCACTTATTTATAAACAGCTTTGACAGAATCACACTTCCAAACATGCATGTGCTTATTATTCCCTGTAAAATGACAAAACTATCACCTGATTGTAAATTAATTCTTCTGGAACATTCCAAATCTACCCAGGTAACAACTACTAAGGGTTCACAAAACATTTTCAGCTATTGATTTCCCAGGCACGCCACAAGCAGTGAACAACAGCCATGATCTATGAAGCCACTGCAATGAAGTAAAGCTACAGCAATTACTAAGTGCTAGAGTGAAGTATGGAAAAATTCACTGTTGGATAAAAAAATTAAACCTAGTTTCTGGACCCAGTAGGTCATACTAAGTTACATGTTACATGACTAAGTAATCATGACTTTGCCAAAAAGTTACAAAACAGGAACAAATGGCTCTCATCCCTCCTTATCCTCTTCTAGTCTGAGGACAGTGATGAATGGTTCTGACCACCTCTCTCTGGAACTTACCACTGCTATGCCTTGTTAAAGCAAACTAAATTTGGCCTGAGAAGGACTCCATACTTCTGTATTTGAGTCCTTGTGGACGAACTGCAACCTACCTTAGTGGGCAGACAGCATCGAAACCCTAACTTAGGATTATGGCCTGTAACAATAGCTGAGTCTTGGCCAATCTCAGCAGCCACACTTCAACCATTCATACACTGCTGAGTGTTCAAACTGTGTTCAAATAAGGCAAATGCCAAGCTGTAACCAACCCAGTTGTTTCTGCACCTCACCTCTGATTTCTATACGTCACTTCCCTTTTTTCTTCTGACCATGAGATATCCCTGGAGCGTCTCTGAATCTGCTGTAATTCTGGGGGCTGCCTGATTCGTGAATTGTTCATTCCTCAATTTAACTGCTTTAAATTTAATTCGGCTAAAATTTTTCTCTTAACAGCCCATTTATCTATTCAACACATTTTATTGAGCTCTGTTCTGGTCACTATGCTGGGCAATGGAAGAGAGAAATTAATAAGACTTAATTCCTAACTTTGAATTTCTCACAGTGAGATAGGACAGGCATGTAGATTTTTTAAAAAATGCAATAGAGAGTAAGGACTAACAGAGCCATTGGAATGTACAAGGCCTTATTTGTAACTGTGAGATATATGTTGTCCCCAGAACCAGGGTCATAATAAAAAATAAACAGGAATTCCCAGCTGCAAGCTCTCACTGAACAGTCTCTTACCCAGGACAACAGTTAATCTTTAATAGGAAAAACAGGAAGCATCCTATTCAAAATCCTGCTTGAAGGATGCAGGCTGAATATTCATTAGGGTGGGGGTGAAGGCTGAGGGGGGCAGGAGTGAGAAAATAGCAGGAAGCCAGGAACACCCGTGGTATGAGAATTTCTTCAATTGTTGAGATGTGTTTCCTAGACAGCTTCCACGGAGTAGGAGGGCTGTTGAAGATTTTCTCTTGTTAGACGCACTGTAACAATGGCGACTAGTTTAGATCATAAAATATTCTTTAGTTCATGACAATTTTCAGTTCACAAACTCTATATACATTTTACCATTAAGGCATATGAGAGTAAAAGCATCACTGGCTTTCTGTACTATCACCTAAAGTCAGATTTTTAAAAATACAGAGGCTGTATGAAACCATAATTATAATGTAGTGCAGCCAGGGGAGCTAACAAAGAAGAACACGCTTTCTTCTTGCTCTTTTTGTTGCTGTTGTTATTAATCCACTGCTTTTCTGCTATTGACATTGGGCCTGGCTAAATGGTTGGTGGACAGGTAAACCTAGAGGCAAGCTTTCAGAGAGGGGATCATATATATACAGTAGTGCTAAAACACAGGACAAGAAAATAGTTCTAGAAAATGAGGGTTTGTCTTTTCCTCTCTATTTCTCTAAAAGAGGAAGGAAGAAATGCATATTAGCAGTGTAATTAACAGTCAGATGTCTTGCTGAATTAAGACATTATCCCTGAATGCAGCCCCTCTAAGGGACAGTCAGAAAATTTGCAAGGTCATCTAAAAAGAGGATTTTATTAAAAGAACTGAAAAATACTTGCTGGCAACATTTAAGTAGAAGTTAAATGCATTTGGCTGAGCTGCATAAAGGAAATCGATGTTCTCTATTAGGTAAATTTGAGGACATTCACGTCTGCTTTCCCAGCCCTTGAGAATATATGAGGTCCAACAACCCAATTCTTTCAGAGTGAGTCACAGCTTCTCACTTTCCTTCTTCTCCTCCCTCCTCCTGCCCACTCCGCCTCCAGCCTTCATCCTCCTAACTCCCAGACAAATGCACAACCATCTGTGTTCAGGCTCCTTCCCTCACATCTTCCTAGGAGAATGGGAGCGGCAGTCTGCCTGCCTCACAGTACCACTCTGACATTGGTCACTCCTTCAGAGTCTCTTATGGGTGTACAGAGGACATCCAACTCCAAGTAAGGGGACCAGGGGGTACACATGATGCAGATGACACTTCCTATTCTACCATCACCTCCTACTCCTCCCCAGAAAACAAAGGTGAAGCCTTGAGGGGGAAAATTAGTCATAGAAAGCGAGCAGGAGAGGCATTGTGGGTGCTGAGTAAGGTGGAGAAAGTGAGAAGAGGGGGCTGGGCACAGTGGCTCATGCCTGTAATCTCAGCACTTTGGGAGGCTGAGGCGGGCTGATCACTTGAGGTCAGGAGTTCAAGACCAGCCTGGCCAACATGGCAAAACCCCGTCTCTATTAAAAATACAAAAATTAGGGCTGGGTGTGGTGGCTTATGCCTGTAATCCCAGCATTTTGGGAGCTCAAGGCAGGTGGATCACCTGAGCTCAGGATTTTGAGACCAGCCTGGCCATCATGGTGAAACCTTGTCGCTACTAAAAATACAAAAATTAGCCAGGCATGGTGGCAGGTGCCTGTAATCTCAGCTATTTGGGAGGCTGAGGCAGGAGAATCGCTTGAACCCGGCAGGCAGAAGTTGTGGTGAGCCAAGAGACAGTTACTGCACTCCAGCCTGGGCCACAGAGTGAGACTCTATCTCAAAAAAAAAAAAAAAAAAAATTAGGTGGATGTGGTGTAACACGCCTGTAATCCCAGCTACTGGGGAGACTGAGGCAGGAGAATCGCTTGAACCTGGGAGGTGGAGGTTGCAGTAAGCCAAGATCACGCCACTGCACTCCAGCCTGAGTAACAGAGCGAGACTGAGTCTCAAAAAAAAAAAAAAAAAATTAGCTGGGCATGGTAGCATGCACCTGTAATTCCAGCTACTGGGGAGGCTGAGGCAAGAGAATTGCTTGAGCCTGGGAGGCAGAGGTTGCTGTTAGTCAAGATGGTGCCACTGCACTCCATACTAGGCAACAGAGCGAGACACCATCTCAAAAAAAAGAAAGTGGGAAGAGGGCATTATTGATTAGATTTGATGAATGCAGATCTCAAAGTGCGTCACGTGCACATCTTTCAAGTTACTCCAGCTCGTTGCCCCCTTACCATTCTATGTGAGCCCCCTCTGCACCCTTTCTAAAGAAGAGGCACCTAACTCTTTGGAGGGAGAATGGATTGGTCATAGACCCCTATTGCCATTAAAATAAACATACATGATACATTTTGAAAAAAAAAAAAATTCAGTGTTGGCCCCCCGTAAATGCTTTCCATTTTCATTATCCTCTTCGCCAAGTCAGAAATCCATCTCAGGGCGTCTGACCAAGCTACCGTCCAGCCCCTCTTCCATTTGAACTCAAGGGTTGACACTGGGGTGCTCCCTGGTGCCACACTGCCTCGAAATTCTGAGCTATCCTCTTTTCATCCTAAAACCCAAACACCTGTGCTGCTTAGTGACTTTGCCCTTTATACAGCACTTCCATAGACATTATTCCATTGGAACCCTCTAGAACTAGGTGTGATTGGTCACCCCATTTTTGAGATAAGACCTAAAACATTAATGCACCTTGCCCAGGGCCATGCCCCTAGGGAGAGCACAGCTGGAACCCCAAAGGCATCTCTTGACTCCAAAGCCCTGCTCTGTCCTCTGTTCTTTGCAGCTTGTTTTTTTGGAGTCTTAAAAGTTTAACCCCTCTTGACTGGGCTCTAAAAATGTGATTCTGATCCAGGTATTTACATGTGAATTTAGGAGCCCAGAGAGTTCCTTCTTCAGGGTGAAAAGTACGTAAGAAAAAAAATCAAAGCATTCTTCGGCATTTCGTGGCATAAAAATAAAGAGTTTAGGTGTACACACCCTTCCCTTTTGGCAGGTTTTACATAAATGGATTATTCATGGATTCTTCAGCATTCTAGTGAGTCCTGGCTTGCTGCACTGTTCAACACCCCATGACGGGCTACTCATCTGTGGCCACTCCATCTCTAAAAACAGGGATCCCAAACACCTAATCTTAAAGTGGTCAGGAGCGTTGGATATGAGCTTAACAGTTGGCAGACAATTTGTATGTTGCCCTGGTTAACATTTCTCTGTTTTTTTCTTTTAAAGCATTTTGTAAGAAAGTAATTTCAAATAAATCATTTCGTTTATCTGGGATGCAGTTTCCCCATCTATAAAATGGGTATGACTCTGGCCTGCCTTTCTGTATAAAACAGAGGTATTCAAAGATCTACCAAGTTTCTCAGCTATTGGTGTATCAGGGTCCTAGGGCTGCCATCGCAAGATATTGCGAACAACAGGAATGTATTATCTCACAGTCCTGGAGGCTAGACATCTGAGATCAAGGTATTGGCAGAACCGTGCTCCCTGTAAGGGCACTAGGAAAAGATCTGTTCCCCACCTCTCTCCTCACCTCTGGTCGTTCCTTGACTTGAGGCACCCTAACTCCAGTCTTCACATGGAGTTGTCCCTGGGTACTATGCCCCCTCACTTGCCATTCCTTTTATAAGCACACCAGTCATAATGAACTAGGGTCACACCCTACTTCAGTGTGAACTCATCTTAACTAATTATATCTGTGGTGACCCTATTTCCAAATAAGGTCATGTTCTGACATATTGGGGGTTAGGACTTTTTTTGAGACTGAGTCTCTCTTTGTCACCCAGGCTGGAGTGCAGTGGCTCAATCTCAGTTCATTGCAACCTCCACCTTCAGGACTCAAGCAATTTTGTGCCTCAGCCTTCCAAGTAGCTGAGGATACAGGTGCATGCCACCATGCCCAGCTAATTTTTTTACTTTTAGTGGAGACAGGGTTTTGCTATGTTGGCAAGGCTGGTCTCGAACTCCTGACCTCAAGTGATCCATGCGCCTAGGCCTCCCAAAGTGTTGGGATTACAGGCGTGAGCCACCATAACTGGCCAAGACTTTAATATGTAAATTTTAAAGGGGATAGAATTCAACAGTTCCGTATTTACATATACAGATGCTCCTGGACTTACTCTGGGGTTACGTCTGGATAAACCCACTGTAAATGGAAAATATTAAAAATTGAAAGCATGGGCTGAGCATCTGACACCTGAAATCGCAGCACTTTGGAAGGTCGAGGCAAGAGGATAGCTTGAGGCCAAGAGTTCAAGACCAGATTGGGCAACATTGTAAGACCCCCCCACCACCTCTACAAAATTTTTAAAAATTTTTAAAAATTACCCAGGTGTAGTGGCACACATCTGTAGTCCCAGCTACATGAGAGGCTAAGGTGAGAGGACTGCTTGGGCCCAGGAGTTGAGGTTACATTGAGCTATGATTGTGCCACTGCACTCCAGCCTGGGCAACAGAAAAAAAAAAAGAAAGAAAGAAACAGAAAATGTGTGTTTGACTCAAAGTGTTTTCAACTTTTGATAGGTTTATCCAGATATAACCCAATCATAAGTTGAAGGGTGAACTAAATGCATGTCATTTTCACACTGTTGTAAATCAAAAAATTTTAAGTCAAAACAATTATAAGTCAGGAACTGTTTGTACCTATCTGAGGACAGAAGCAACTCTACAGCTGTCAGAAATTCAGGTTCCATAGCAGGAGGAATAATGACAGCTTTCGTGTGTGTATAGATGATGCATATATGTGGACCAGCCAGGGTTACAGCTGGAGTCAGAGGACTGTGATGTCAGTTCCAAATCACCAAAAAGAGGTGAGCCAATGCCTGTGTGGCCTGAGAAACACATCTCTGTGGGCTGGTAGCCAGCACGAGAGAAGCACAAGCTGTAACAGCAAGAGGTTTACGGAGTCCCCGTGAGATGGTGGGAGAAGCTCCTCAGGGCTCTCACAGCGGCCCCAGCGCTTCTACCACCATCAAAGCTGCCTCTAGCCCTGCAGTGCCCTTGGTGGACACAGACGCAGGGAGGCTGACTCACTCACACTCCAGTATGCAAATCCAAGTGCCAATGTATTCACTTCTACCAAGGGATGTTTCTTTCCAGCAATGAAAATGCCTCATTCCTTACCAAGGGCCCAGAGCCACTGCCTCCTGACATTAATCAGAAGGATGCGTCATGAGGATGGAGTGAAGCCAGATGCAGCACGACACCGTGGCCTCACTTACCCCACTGTGGTCAAGGCTTCTCAGTGGGTGGCCCACATGAGGGTGTTGCTCTCCCCTGGACATTGGTGGGGAACTGCCACCCTCTGCCTTCCCTCACCTGGCCCCCAGGCTCGACACCCATTTATGTTCACATAGCCTTTCACACAAAGGCCATAGTGAGATCTCACAGGTCTCATTCAAATATGCCAAGGGAGCCAGGGAAGAAAGGGGAATGGTGGTCTCTGATAGTCCCCAGGGAACTAACGAGAAGCCTCCCATCTGCCTGAGAAAATTAAGAAACCCTGCCCCTTCCTCACTTCCATATCCCCCATCAATCCCAGGCCATACCCCAAATCTACCCCTTGGGTCACACCTCAGGGGTTCACACCTCAGGGGATCACACTGCAGGGGTTAACACCTCAGGGAATCACACCACAGGGGTTCGCACCTCAGAGGATCACACTGCAGGGGTTAACGCCTCAGGGAATCACACCACAGGGGTTTGCACCTCAGGGATCACACCTCAGGGAATCACACCTCAGGGTTCACACCCAGGGGAATCACACCACAGGGGTTCGCACCTCAGAGGATCACACTGCAGGGGTTAACGCCTCAGGGAATCACACCACAGGGGTTTGCACCTCAGGGATCACACTCAGGGACACCTCAGGGGTTAACCCCAGGGAATCACACCACAGGGGTTCGCACCTCAGGGATCACACTGCAGGGGTTAACGCCTCAGGGAATCACACCACAGGGGTTGCACCTCAGGGATCACACTCAGGGTAACCCCAGGAATCACACCACAGGGGTTCGCACCTCAGGGATCACACTGCAGGGGTTAACGCCTCAGGGAATCACACCACAGGGGTTTGCACCTCAGTGGATCACACCTCAGGGAATCACACCTCAGGGGTTCACACCCCAGGGGAATCACACCACAGGGGTTCGCACCTCAGGGGATCACACTGCAGGGGTTAACGCCTCAGGGAATCACACCACAGGGGTTCACACCTCAGGGGATGACACCTCAGGGGATCACACCTCAGGGGTTCACACCCCAGGGGAATCACACCACAGGGATTAGCACCCCAGGAGATCACACTTCAGGGTTCATACGTCAGGTGATAACACCGCAAGGATTCACAACTCAGGGATTCACACCTCAGGGGAATGATATCACAGGGGTTCACACCTCAGGGGATCATACCTCAGGGGATCACACCACAGGGTTCAAACCTCAGAGGATCACACCACAGGGGTTCACACCTCACGGGATCACACCTCAGAAGTTCACACCTCAGTGGATCACACCACAGGGGTTCGCACCTCAGGAGATCACACCTCAAGGGTTTGCACCTCAGGGGATCACGCCTAAGGGGTTCACACCTCAGGTGATCACACCTCAGAGGATCACACCAAAGGGGTTCACACCTCAGGGGATCCCACCTCAGAGGATCACAATGCAGGAGTTCACACAGCAGGGGTCCACATTTCAGGGAGGGTCACATCTTGGGGATGTGGGTCACACCTCAGGGGATCATCCACTCACTCTGAGGAGGAGCACAGCTGTGGGAGATTTCTTCTGGAATCCAGGCAAGTCGGAGGTCACAGAAATTCAAGGACCACCTGATGCAAGGCTACAGCACCTTCTTCTTTCCTACCCAAAAACACACAAGCACACACACAATAAACACACATATGCACCACATACACACACATCAAACACAAATATCACACGCACCACACACAAACCACACACACCACACACAAATACACATATACCATACACACCACACAGCAACACAAATGCACACATACCACACACACCACACACCAGACACACCATATACACATAACACACACACATACACACCACACACAGTACACACACACCACATACACATATGATATACACACATCACACACACATAAACACACATACCACATATACTACATACTACACACACTATATACACACACCACAAACACACCTTGCACACCACACAGACACACCAAATACACACACCACACACACACACAAATCACACACACCACACAAACACACCATGCACACATATACACCACACATCACACACAACATCATACACACATACCATAAACACACAGCACACACACAAAACACACAGCACACACAAACACACAGCACACACACACATCTGCACTCAGGTGAGCCTGAGAAGCACATGAGATGCCCTCTGTTCCAAAGCTGAGCTGTTAGAGCCCCTCTGGGTAATGCTAAGGCTGTCCTCCAAAACACTTCTGCCTGCTAAGATTTGGAAGGGAACCAAGAATTTGTTTAATAATTCTTCTAAGAATAGATTTTCAAAAAATAATTATGTATTTGCACAAACACAATGTGTGTACAAAGGTGTACATTGGAGCTTTTCTTGTGTAACGGGAAAGAAAGCAGCCTTAGTGCCCAGCATTCGGAAATGCCTAAATAACTTATATTTTATCCGTCAGTGAAGTACTAATCAACTGCTTTTTAAAAAAACGTGATTTTGCAGATTTTGCAACGTCCTTGGAAGATTCCCACAAAATACTTACTAGCAGAAAAAAAAAGCAGCATATAAAACTGTAATAAAATGATGAGATCCTCCAAAAGGTTAATAGTCTTTTTATTAGGCCATTATTGCATTGCTATAAAGAAACAACAGTGAATACTGGGTAATTTATAAGGAAAAGAGGTTCAATTGGCTCACAGTTCTGTAGGCTGTACGGGTATGGCGCTAGCATCTGGTCAGCTTCTGGGGAGGCCTCAGGGAGGTTTTATTCTTGGTAGAAAGTGAAGTGGGAACGGGTACATCACATGGTTAGTGCAAGAACAAGAGAGAGAGCAAGAAGAGGTGCCTCACAGTCTTAAACAACCAGATCTCACAATAACTCACTCACTATCTCAAAGACAACAACCACATCTCATGAGAATTCACTCACTATCTCAAAGGCAGCACCAAACCATGAGAAATTCGCCTTCACAACCCAAACACCTCCCACTACGCCCTCCTTCTAGAATTGGGGATTTCAATTCAACACCAGATTTGGGCAGGGACAAATATCCAAACTATATCAGTATTTATCCTTTAATGTTGCTGTTATAAGCGTCTTAAATTCCTTCCTTGGACTCTTCTATATCTTATAATTTCTCTATAATATTCTCTACATTTATAATCAGAAAAAAATAACAATAATCAAAGCATAAGGAAAGACCCACTGCTTCCTCTTTTCTTTATACCTCCCCATCCCTACCCTAGTCCTCCAGTGGTGGAATTTTCCAACTTCTTTTTCCCATGCTTAAACAAAAAGTAAGCAATCGTGGATCTGAAACCAAGGCCAGGTCAAATGTATTTTTCTTCAGTAAAAGAAGATGCTCTGGCTAAATTTCTCTCCTCTTTTCTTGTCCCACCACCCTACTCATTCTTAACTCCAACACACAGAATCTTGAAAGAAGCTGCAGACAGCAACCTGGTCTTTGACTGCACAATAATCCTCTAAGGTTCAGATCATCTCATCCAGAGTTAAATTCTAACAGACAGAGAGAGAGAGAGATAGAGAAAGAGAGAGAGAGAGAGACTGATCCGGATTCAGGCTTCCTAGATGCAGTCTAACCAACTGAGGCAGCAATGAACAAGGAATACAGGCTCTTTCCCACATGTTTGGAACCCTGGCCCAGAGCCCTGAGCAGTGCAATCCATTTATCCTCTTTGTGGGCTGAACAGATGAAATTGCTTTAGCTGAAGGAAGTGGCACGAATTTACTTATTTATTAGATCTGCAGGATACATCCATCACACCGACCTCTGGATCAACTCAAATCATGAGACAAGCACACACTGGAGCAGACAAAACAGCACACACGTGTTCATGCACCCAGACCAACAGGATGGCAGGGTCACCCTCTGTTAGTGCACGTGGCAGTGGGGGAGTCTGACCAGCGTGGGGCAGCTCCCCATTCCTAGAGATGTGATTGATTGTTTCACAACTTACAAGGGATCACACAACTAGAAAGAGGAAATGCTGGTTATTAGAACTCCAATTTCCATCTTCCCAGTCCCTTCTTCCCCGCACTGCAAGAGTGTAACTGAGGCTACTGCTGAGAATGTAGCAGCCTCCTGGCTCTAGCTAAGTACACAGTGCGAAATTCATCCAATACATCGTTCCTAGGACAAGTTATCTTTATTCCTCTTCCCCTTGGCCTCTCCCTGAAACCCTGCACTGCTCCCTGCCCCTCCTCTCACAGACAATAAACCATTTAACAAAGAATGTAGCTTTGTTCCATCTCACCTTTTCTGATAAGTCTCAGGCTGCAATGCCAAGGGGCTCATCTCTGATGAATATCAACATTAAGATTCTCTCTCTCCCAGCAGCAATCTCTTCTTTCAGATCTCAGAAGTCAGCCTCCCCTCCCTGCCTCGCTGCTCCCCTCTTCCCTTTTCTCACACCCCCACAATAGTCTCTTTCCTCCCTTGCTCGCCTCCTTTCCCAGACAGAGGCAATGTGCTAACATGTCCCCACCTGAGACAAAGAAAGGAGGCTTTGTTATACCGGCAGGAGCCTAAATATTAGCATCATTTAATTACTGCCATTCTCCCAAGCCAACTTCTTGGCAGCAGGCTCCTCTTGTTAAATAGGCTTTTAAGTTTTCCCAGGGAGGCTGCATTGGAGATAATTTGTGAATGGAGACTGGGGTGTTGCTGCTGGTAAAAAGAGGTGACTTCAAGGTAACTGGGTCTTCAAAGACAAGCAGGCAGAAAGGTTGTGTAGTTCCTTTAGGCTCAGATCATCATTTGGAAATGGCCACTACTCTCAGATTCAACGTCTTGGGCACAAACCAGTGGACTGCATTATTAACGGGCCCAGATTCAATTCTTTTTTTTTTTTTCCAAACACAAGGAAAGCTGTGTCACATTCATGATGCCAGGGCTTGTTCTCTTGGCTGTGTGCTCAGGCGAAAGACAACTTGACTTTAGTCTGCTGGAATGTGCCTCAGCCAGGGGTGCCCAGTTGACCCTAAAAAGCATCAGGACCTTTCAAGTCCTGAAAGGTCACTTCATCTGTAGAAAAGAGCAAAGTGATGACTGGGCGAGGTGGCTCACACCTGTAATCCCAGCACTTTGGGAGGCCGAGGTGGGTGGATCACCTGAGGTCAGGAGTTCGAGACCAGCCTGGCCAACATGGTGAAACTCCATCTCTATTAAAAATACAAAAATTAGCCGGGCATGGTGGTGGGCATCTGTAATCCCAGCGACTCAGGAGGCTGAGACAGGAGAATTGTTTGAACCTGGGAAGCAGAGGTTGCAGTGAGCAGAGATCACACCACTGCACTCCAGCCTGGGCAACAGAGCAAGACACAGTCTCAAAAAGAAAAAAAAGATCAAAGTGTTCCTCATCTGATGTGACAGCATTTCTGGCAAAAGTGGCTGGTTCCCAGTCGCTGCAGCAATTCTGAATTGCTGCATTTTTTAGTGCATCTCACAATGCATTCAAGGCATCTCATGATAGCTCTAACTTCACCTGGCCCGATCACGACCCTCTCATTTCCTTAGGATAGTCTCATGAAAAGTGTCTGATTATGGATTTCTTTGTTTTTATTTCATTAATTTATTATACTATTCTTAATAGAGTCAATTTATGACTGATAGCTGGATTATTTGTGCATGGTGCAGAAATGCGTCAAGAATCCCAAATACAATAACTGCTCCTGAAGCAAGAAATCCTGTTCCATATTATCAGTATACTTTCCTTGTCTTTAAAGTCGGCTTGCCGGCCAGATGCAGTAGCTCATGCCTGTAATCCCAGCACTTTGGGAGGCCGAGGTGGGTGAAGCACTTGAGGCCAGGAGTTCGAGACCAGCCTAGCCAACATGGTGAAACCCGATCTCTGCTGAAAATACAAATATTAGCTTGGCCTGGTGGCGTGTGCTACTCAGGAGGCCGAGGCTGGAGAATCACTTCAACTCAGGAGGTGGAGGTTGCAGTGAACTGAGATTGTGCCATTGCACTCCAGCCTGACCAGAGAACGGAACTACGTCTCAAAAACCAAAACAAAACAAAAAAAAATTACTAGGTTTATTTCACATTGTCAAAACTGTAAAGATCACACTATTAATATTAATTGCTTGCCTTGATTATGCAATTCTACAGTACTCCCAGCTCATTTTTTAGTTGTTCTGTCGTGCTCAATTTTGGCCACTGGGATTGGGGGAAAAAAATCAACTCATTCCATTTGCCATTCCCAGTATTATAGGACAGGAAAGAGTTAACACCTGCATGCCTGCCTTCTCTACATAGATTCTAATTTTTATATAAAGTTAAAGGTAGTTGTATCTTACAAGCCCCAGCATCAGAAATCACTTTTAGAGCATCAACTGGTTCTAAACTCTACAATAGCTAATGAAATCATGGCAACAACCAAGAAAACATGTGGCAGGATCAGAGCGATGTGTTCAAATTTGCATTTAAGGTGAACTCTGCAGAAAGAAATTAATGATCATGTGGCCAAAAGAGAGAGAGAGACAGAGACTGAGTATATTCCACCACAATGAGAAAATATTCTTATCTTTTCAAATCTTTTTAAAACATGAAACAGCTCATCTGTTAGCCTACTTTTTTTTTTTTTTGAGATGGAGTTTCACTGTTTCCCAGGCTGGAGTGCAATGGCATGATCTCGGCTCACTGCAACCTCTGCCTCCCCGGTTCAAGCGATTCTCCTGCCTCAGTCTCCCGAGGAGCTGGGATTACAGGCGTGAGCCACCATGCCCGGCCTAAACTATAAACTATAAACTAAGTTTCTCCGAAAGTTAGTTCAGCCTACACCCAGGAATGAACAAGGACAGCTTGGAGGTTAGAAGCAAGATGGAGTCACTGAAATTAAATCTCTTTCACTGTCTCAGTCATAACTTTGCAAAGGCGGTTTCAGTACCAAAGTTGAGTTTCTCCAGCCTTCTTCTCCCAGTTGGCTCTCAAACTGGGAGAAGATTACAAGTTGGCTTAAAAGTTTATTGCCTGAGTAATACAATTAGCTCAAGACAGGGAGAAAAAATTAAAGATACCAACACTAAGGATGTCTTCCAAGAAAATGATCACCCTACAAATGTAGTCAGATCACCCTACAAATGAAGGCCACAGTTAGAGACCCACTCATGAGCACAGAGCTCTAGCAATCAACTTTTTAGAGCCTCAAGCATAAATAAAAGCAGAAAGCCAAGGATTACCAGACATTTGAGGAAACCACAGAGAAAGACTTAAACCAGTTTTTAGAAGTAACTTAGCAAATAAAGACTACACAGGAAATAAGAAAAACATCATCTAATTTTTTTGTTGTTGTTCAAGACGGATCTCACTCTGTCACCCAGGCTGGAAAGCAGTGGCGTTATCATAGCTCACTGCAGGCTGGAACCCCTTGGCTCAAGTGATCCTCCCACCTCAGGCCCTCTGAGTAGCTGGGACTACATTTATTTACCACTATGCCTGGCTAATTTATTTTCATTTTTGGAGAGATGGAGTCTTACTTTGTTGCCCAGGCTGGTCTTGAACTTCTGGCTCCAAACTATCCTGCTGCCTCGGCCTCCCAAAGTGTTGGAATTATAGGCATGAGCTACCATGCCTGGCTTAATTAATATTAATATTCTCAGAGAGACAAGACAATATATTGAATCCGTAAAACAAAAATAAGATGATACACACAATGGACATTTGGAATGCATACATTGTACTTTATTCTACAATTGCTTTTTTTTTTTTTTTTTTGAGATGTAGTCTTGCTCTGTCTGTCGCCCAGGCTGGAGTACAATGGTGTGATCTCGGCTCACTGCAAACTCCGCCTCGCCGGCTCAAGGGATTTTCCTGCCTCACCATCCTGAGTAGCTGGGATTACGGGCACCCACCACCATGCCCGGCTAATTTTTGTATTTGGTAAAGATGGGGTTTCACCATGTTGGCCAGGCTGGTCTCGAACTCTTGACCTTGTGGTCCACCCACCTCGGCCTCCCAAAGTGCTAGGATTACAGGGTGAGCCACCATGCCCAGCCTACAATAGATTTTCATACCACAATGACACTGAGTAGTCACTGCTGTGCGCGGTGATGCATCTCACAAATAGGATGATAAGTGAAGGAAGCCAGGCACAAAAGCGCACATACCCTGTGATTCCACCATAAAACATTCACCTAGGGCCAGAGGTGTAAGAAGTCAGCATGGTGGTTACTCTTTGGAGGCAAGGTATGGAAAACATCTGACAAATTTCCAACATGAAAAGAGAAATAAAAGAGGTTTTATCCAAAGGATCAAGAATCAGAATGGCCTCAATTTCCTCAACAACAACTACAAGCTAGAAGAGAAGGGAGCAATGCCTTCAAATTTCTAAGGGAAAATGATTTCCATATCCAGCCTAATTATTAATTAACTGTGAAAAAACACCAAAGTTTTTTTTTCAAATGTACAAAGTCTTTAAGGATTTACCTTCTGTGTAGAGAAAAACTCATACCACATTTCCCCTCTACTCACACTACCACAACAATCATCAACACAGAAGAAGACTTCTGTAACAAATATGTGGACACCAGCTGGGTGTCCTCCAATTCAGTTCCCACACTGTCTACCCAGAGATAACGTCAGATCCCACGGGTTGGGGGCTCAGTCCACAAGACTGCCCCTCCTCCAGTTGCAAATCCAGGTCTCTGCAAATTCTTTTTATTTTTTTTATTTTTTGAGATGGAGTCTCCCTCTGTCACCCAGGCTGCAGTGCAGTGGCATGATCTCCGCTCACTGCAACGTCCATCTCCCAGGTTCGAGTGATTCTCTTGCCTCAGCCTCCCAAGTAGCTGGGACTACAGGTGCCCAGCACCACACTCAGCTAAATTTTGTATTTTTAGTACAGACAGGGTTTCACCATGTTAGCCAGGCTGGTCTCAAACTCCTGACCTCAAGTGATCCACCCACCTCAGCCTCCCAAAGTGCTGGGATTACAAATGTGAGCCACCACGCCTGGCCTCTGGAATTTCTCATCAATGGGCTTCAAGTTGGGGTTCCCACCACCTCCTCTTTGGGTTGGATTAATTTGCAGGAGCAAATCACAGGACTGAAAGAAACACTTACTTACATTTACTGGTTTATTATAAAAGATATTACAAAGGATACAGATGAAGAGATGCGTAGGGTGAGGTATGACAGAAGAGGCGCAGAGCTTCCATGCCCTCCCTGGGTGCCACCCTCCAGAAAATTCCCAGTGTTCAGCCACCCAGAAGCTCACTGAACCCTGACTTCTTGGATTTTTCTGCAAACTTCATGTCAGCAGGCCTTCCCCAGGGTATTCAGTGGGACCCTTTCTGGGGAGAATCTTAAGACCCACATCAGAAAGGTGGGGAAGATTAGAGTCCTGCCTTGGGGCACGTGAAAGGAGGGCAGGAGAAGGTTGGAGAGATTCTGTTTCCTGAGGCCTAACACAAACCAGAATTATAACAGATGACTAACAAGGGTTATGGGAGTTATGAGCCAGGAACGGGGGACGAAAACCGATATAGATCATAACACCACACCTTCCTTATACTCTTTTCTCAGGAAGCTGTTGAAAGCTAGATATGCCAGAAATATACCCAGAGAAAGGAAGATACGACATCCACGCAACTAAAGAGAGAAAGAAGCAATGATCATTCCCAAATGTTGGCCAACAGACAGCATAATGCGACAGGTATACGGCAAACCCAGAGAGCCAGAAACCCAGATTGGCACAGGTTCGGAGGCTCTGACAGAGCTGTCTTCAAGAAGACAAATTGGCCAGGTGTGGCGGCTCACACCTATAATCCCAGCACTTTCAGAGGCCGAGGTGGGCGGATCACCTGAGGTCAGGAGTTCAAGACCAGGCTGGCCAACATAGTGAAATCCCATCTCTACTAAAAATACAAAAATTACCTGGGCATGGTGGCATGCACCTGTAATCCCAGCTACTTGCGAGGCTGAGGCAGGAGAATTGCTTGAACTCAGGAGGCAGGGGTTGCAGTGAGCCAAGGTGGCACCATTGCACTCCAGCCTGGACAACAGAGTGAGACTCTGTCTCAAAAAAAAAATAAAAAAAAAAAAATAAGACAAATTGATAGAATACCTAGAAACGAGAATTACACAATTAGGACAAGTTTAGGGTTAACTGTGTATAAATTAGATGGGTGTATTATTGTACGTATATATGTTTGAATCACATGTTCATATTACTATATCTAATATATTATAAACATTATAAAATATAAATAAGAAAAGAATGAAATAAAAATAAATATAAATAAGAGCTCTATGATTTTCTTCCCTCTCCTTGCAGGCGTGCTGGGCGGGACACAGGCCGGAAGCGCTCAGGGGGTATCTTGTGCATTTCCTGTGTGTGCCCCACATCGTACCCACAATACAAGCAGTGCCTTCCTTGTATTCATTGATCAGATAAACCAAGAAGAACCATCAGGCCTTAAAGACATGGACCACAGAAACTGGGAGAGAAGGTCACATGTTGGTAGATGCCAGCCTCCACTGTAATAAGTCCTGCTGGGTACCCCAAGGTGGGCCCTGGGAAGCTCATGCCAGCATGAGGTCCTGGAGCCTGGAGTTGGTGATCAGAAAATTATCAACTCCTGGAAAAAGCAAAGGCCCTCAAGACCATCTCAATTACAGTTCTCCTTTTACCAATGAGAAAAATTTACACTTTACAATCTTGCCTGTCTAGTTCTACATCCATTTAACATATCTGCTTTTGATGGACTCCCAGATAAATGCATGAAACGTAAATATGAAGAGATCGTGTGTGTGTTTAATTTCCTCTCCCAACTGTCTTCCACTGCCTACACAGGCTGCCAAGTCTCTTATTTGCTGCCATTTGGGATGTGAGGTTTCTCTTCATCAATTCCTCTACAGTTTCTGTAAGAGCTCTGAGCCAGAGCTGGGCAGTTTGTTCAGAAAACTTTCTCTCAAATATTTTTAAAGTACTTCACAGAGCCCTTGTTATCTAATAGACAGGCCAAAACATTGACTCCAGGCATATTTTCCTTTCTGTTTCATCAAAGGAAAGAAAAGATGAAAAGCCTTTTTGTAAGTACTTATTCCCTATTAGGAAATTGTTTAAGTAAATCACTTTAGTCAAAAATGTTAGAGGCAGTCTGCCTAAGAAAGTATATTTCAGTGTCTAACTTTAATAAATGCTAACTTACAAATTGAGCTCATTGGCCATAATTGCTTGCAACAGTAGGCACTAAACACAGACATTAGCATAATTGTGATTATAACTCCCATTAGCATTTGTAATGTAATTATAGCCAACTAACGTGCCAGGATGGAAAGATTCTACTAAAACTTCTCTCGCAAAGACACGAAAAGTGCATGCCCTTCCTCCAGGAGGTAGCATCACGGGGAGAGGATGGACTGGCTCTGTGGCGAGGCCTTTAAATCTCCCAGCATCTCACTTTTGCAATAGCAAAACATTTTGTGATTATTCAATATACGTGGCAAGGATACACTGCTGGAAGAAAACTGTTTCTGCTTAAGATGGAGTCAGATTTTGACTTAAGGTGGACACATTTTGCCACCTGCTTGAAACCAGTATGAACACACAAACAAGAATAGCAAAATGTAAGGCCGGGCGCGGTGGCTCACGCTTGTAATCCCAGCACTTTGGGAGGCCGAGGCGGGCGGATCACGAGGTCAGGAGATCGAGACCACGGTGAAACCCCGTCTCTACTAAAAATACAAAAAAAAATTAGCCGGGCGTGATGGCGGGCACCAGCTACTCGGAGAGGCGGAGGCAGGAGAATTGCTTGAACCCGGGAGGCGGAGCTTGCAGTGGGCCGAGATTGCGCCACTGCACTCCAGCCTGGGCCACAGAGCGAGACTTCATCTCAAAAAAAAAAAAAAAAAAAAAGAATAGCAAAATGTATTAAATGACAGTTTGCAAGATGTTGGTTATCAGGCAATGAAGGACAATGACCTCGAACAGATGGGAAACAAATTAGGGGAGCCCTATTCTTGCCCCAGCTCAATGTCTTGAGAGAGTTTCCAGACTGTGGCACAGGAAGGGAGAACCCTTTAGAAGCTGGTAGACTCCTTTCAGTAAGATGATGGAAATGAGAGTTCAGGGATAGCAAGGCAGCTGGAGTTTACAGGACATAGAACCAGTAGAGACAGCTGTACAGACAGAGAATCCTGGGATCTGGACGGGGTTCTGTCAATATTCAGCACAGTATTGATCATGACAGCATGTGAAGATACTACTCAATGCCAGAGGGGTGAAAACATCTGAAAGGATTAGAGAATAGCACCCAGTGTTCACCAAGTGTCAAGACTATTAGCTGTTCCCTCCCACCAGCCAGCTGGGGAGAAAACAAATTTTTGAACACTGGGTAGAATACTCATGAACATTGTGTCTTAGTGGTGGGAAACAATTAGCCCCAGACCAAACACTGCTCCAGATCCACCTTACAAATTATGAAATCTAAACCTGAAGGGCTCAAACTATACCCAAGCAATTTAATTGCATCCCAGAGAAAAGCTTAAGAACAGCTATAGGAAAGCAAAGTATCACGTATCCAAAACCGGTAGTAACCACAATGGGTGGTATCTGATAAGGATTATCAAACATTGAAAGTATAAGGAAAATATAACCCACGATGGGGGAAATAATTTAAAACTGACTTGGAACTGACACATATGTTATCATTAGTAGATGAGGACATTGAGCAGTTATTATAACCATATTCCATATATTCAAAAAGTTAAGTAGAGAAAAATGATTTAACAAAAATACTCAAATTGAACTTCTGTGAATAAAAAACTATAATATCTAAAATTTTAAAAATTGATGGGATTAATAGTAGATTAGACACAGCAAAAAAATAGTTTTGCAAATTTGAAACCATGGCAATGGAAACTCTCCAAAATAAAAACACTGAGAGGAAAAACAATTTTTTTTTTTTTTTGAGATGGAATCTCACTCTGTTGCCCATGCTGGAGTACAGTGGTGCAACCTTGGCTCACTGCAACCTCTGGCTCCCAGGTTCAAGCAATTATCCTGCCTCAGCCTCCTGAGTAGCTGGGATTACAGGTGTGTGCCATCACACCTGGCTAATTTTTTTTTTTTGTATTTTTTTAGTAGAGAAGGGGCTTTGCCATGTTGACCAGGCTGGTCTTGAACTCCTGAGCTCATGTGATCCACCTGCCTTGGCCTCCCAAAGTCTGGGATTACATGTGTGAGCCACCACGCCCGTCTGGAAAAAGAATTTTTAATTACAAGATGATTAGTGAATTGTGAGACAACTTCAAGCGGCCTAATATACGTGCAGTGCAGTTGCCAAAGGAGAGGAGAGGCAACAGAACAAATATTTGAAGAAATGACAGGTGAAAACATTGCAAACTTAATTGAAACTAAAAACTCACAGATCCAAGAAGTTAAACAAACCCCCAAGCAAAAGAAGCATGAAACAAAAAGACACCAAGACATATCATAATCAAATTGTTAAAGAAATCAATAATAAACACAAAATATTACAGCAGCCAGAGGAAAATAATAAGATGTTACAAAAAGAGGAGACAAAAATAAAGATGAGAATAGATTTTTTTATAGAAAACAATGTAAGCAAAAGACATCCTTAAAACATTGAAAGATAAAAACCATCAAGCTAGAATTTTACACCAAGCAAGAATATCTCTCAGAAACAAACATGAAATAAAGATGTTTCCAAACATAGAAAAACTGAAAGAATTCACTAGCAAATCCACACTGCAAGACATTTGAGAGTCTTTTAGGCAGAAAGAAGTAAGCAGCTTCACAAATAAGGAACACCAGAAACTGTAACCATATGTGATTTTTCTTATTAAATCTATTTACAAGATAACTGAATATTTAAACAAAAGTAAGAACAATATAGTTAAACTTTATATGTGTAAGTAAAATATATTGCAGTGCTAGCAGAGCAACCAGGAGGGGGAAATAGAAATATTCTATTGTATGATTCTTTTTATTTTGTTTTTATTTTTATTTTTTTTGAGATGGATTCTCGCTCTGTCACCCAGGCTGGAGTGCAGTGGTGCAATCTCAGCTCACTGCAAGCTCTGCCTCCCGGGTTCACACTATTCTCCTGCCTCAGCCTCCTGAGTAGCTGGGACTACAGGCGCCTGCCACCATGCCTGGCTAATTTTTTGTGTTTTTAGTAGAGACGGGGTTTCACCATGTTAGCCAGGATGGTCTCAATCTCCTGACCTCAGCTCTGTCACCCAGGCTGGAGTGCAGTGGCACGATCTCAGCTCTGCAACCTCCACCTCCTGAGTTCAAGCGATTCTCCTGCCTCAGCCTCCCAAGTAGCAGGGATTACAGGTGCCCCCCACCATGCCCAGCTAATTTTCTTAGTATTTTTAGTAAAGATGCGGTTTCACTGTGTTGCCCAGGCTGGTCTCAAATTCCTGACCTCATGATCCACCCACCTTGACCTCCTAAAGTGCTGGGATTACAAGCGTGAGCCACCATGCCCAGCCTCTATTGTATGATTCTTACACATAAAGTGGTAGATCACATAAAAGAAGACAGTGAAAAATTAGAATTATATGCTCTACACTATAAACTATATACACTATATTTTAATACTAAAATGACAAAAAGATTTATAGCTAGTAAGCCAATAATAAAAAAATAAAATTATTTTAAGAATCAGTTAATTCAAAAGATGGCAAAAATACAAAAAAGTGAATAAAGAACAGATAGGACATCTAGAAAACAAACAGCAAGATGGCAGATTTAAACCTAATCATATCAATAATCATATTAAATGTAAACGAGCTAAACATTCTTGATTAACTGCAGAAATGGTCAGATTGGATTAAAAATCTAGACCCAAATAAATGCTGTCTATAAGACATGCTCTTCTTGCTCTCCTGGCCCCCATCCACACTGGCACCAGGGAAAGGCCATGTAAGTACATAGTGAGAAGGTGGCTGTGGGCAAGCCAGAAAGACAGCCCTCACCAGAACCCAAACATGCTGGCACCCTGATCTCAGACTTCCAGCCTCCAGAACTGTGAAAAAATAAATTTCTGTTGTTAAGTCAAAAGAAGAAGAAGAAGAAGAAGAGGAGGAGGAAATGTTCTTTATATATTAAAACATGGGTAAAGTAAAATAATTTAAAAATTATTTTTAATGATACACCATACTAATACAATCAAAAGAAAATTGGAGTGGCAAATTAGTAACAGTGGCGCATAAAAACAGAGCTTCAAACTACATAAAGCAAAAACTGTTAAAACTACAAAGAGAACAAAATAAATCCAAAATTATACTTGGCGATTTCAATAATTAGCTCTCTGATTGACAGAAGTAAAAAGAAAGTCATCAAGCTTATCAAAGATTTGAAAGTCACTATTAAGCAACTTGACATAATTGACATTTATAAAACACTCCACCTAGCAACAGCAAAACGCACATTATTTTCAAGGGCACCCAGAGCATTTGCCAAAATAGACAATATTCTGGGCTATAAAACAAGTTACAATAAATTTGAAAGTGTTCATGTCATACAAAGTATGCTCTCTGACCACAGTGGAAGTAAATTCAAAATACATTATGAAAAGATCTCTGGAAAATCCCAATTATTTGGATGACAGAAACTAAGTAATACTAAATTATATACTTGTAAATACTAAATGGATTAAAGAAGAAATCAAAAGAGAAATTAGAAAGTATTTTCAGTTAAATGAAAATGAACATATCGAAATTTTCAGGATGCTGCTAATGCAGTTCTTAGGGTAAATGTGTAACACTATATGCCTACACCAGAAAGAACAACGTTCTGAAATCAATTACCTCATCTTCAACCTTAAGAAACTAGAAAAAGGAAGACCAAATTAAATCCAAAGTTACAAGTGTTTGGACTTGCTCGTTAATAATAGCTTCTTTAAAGTCCTTCTAGAATATTCTATTATCTGTGCCATCTAATCATTGGTGTCTGTTGATTTTCTTTTCCCATGCAAATGATACAGGAGCCAGAGATAAATTATTTAGGCAAATAGTGAGGGTAAAGGGTCTGCGGTAAGGCTTCCCTTCTAACACAAAGTAGCCCAAGAAAATATTTTTTCTATCAAGGAGCAGCCTGAAAAATTAAGCTGCAAAAATAGATAATCAAGCAGGTGGCTTGCATGCGTGAATGCCAGCAGTGTACCAACAGAAAAGGGCTACCCGGGGGCCAGGCACATCCAACACGGAGGCTCCATCTTCCCTTCTCTTTATTACCACGTATACAGCAAAGAAACAGGCGACATGGCTGCGGCCAGGTAAAGAACCCATCCAGGGGTGGGAGAAGCCAGCTTTTCACACCCTATGCAAATGGCACACCTAGTCCTAACCAGTTTTTTTGTGCCTTATGCAAATGGCACACCTGGTCTGACCAATCTTTCGTGACCTGTGTAAATCAGACACCACCTCCTCAAGCTCTGCATTTCGCCGTAGACTGGCGACCCGTTCAGGACCCCTCTCTCTGCAGGAGAGAGCTCTTCTCTTTCACCTATTAAACTTCTGCTCTTAAGCTCACTCTTTATGTCTTAATGCCCTAGTTTTCTGTGGCTGTGAGACAACGAACCTTGGGTGTTTATCCTAGACAACGACGCCACTTCACAGTTAGAGGTTTTTTATATCACAAGTAATTTTGGTTTGTATCCTGAACATTTTCAGTATTATGCTGGGTCTTGTTTCTATCTGCCGGTTCTATGGCTCTTAGAATTCTGGTGTTGCTCCCTGATTTCCTACTGATATTTATTTTGCAGGGTTTTCAAATAGCTGTTCTTGTACTCTGTCCAGGTTTCAGAGTTGGGCTTAGTGGGAGGTAAACGGAGGTGTGTATTCATTTCATATGGCAGGCAGAATTCTAGGCTGGGTCCGATTAGTCCTACTCCCTGGTTACATGTTCATTATGAGCCCTTTCCCTTGAATGTGAGCAGGATTTGTGGGTACAATGGAATACCACTCCCATAATTATTTTGCTTTATATGGCAGAAGAGATCTTGCAGATGTAATTAGTATCACGAATCAGTTGACTTTGAATTAATAAAAAAAAAAAATTATTCTAGATGAACCTAATCTAATCAGATGAACCTTTAAAAGAAGTGAGAGAAATTCAAAGCCAGATAGATGTCAGCCTTGAAGATGCAGCCTCTGTGAGTTCTCCAGTTCCAAGGAAATGGATTCTGCCAAGAGCCACACGAGCTTGGAAGAGAACCCTGAGCCTCAAATGTGACCCCAATTGACGCCTGATTGCAGACTTGTAAGAACTGGGGAGAAAATCAAGCCAGGTGTGGTGGCTCACACCTATAATCCCAGCACTTTGGAATGCCGAGGCAGGCGAATCACTTGAGGTCAGGAGTTCTAGGCCAGCCTAGCCAACATGGTGAAACCCCATCTCTACTAAAAACAAAAATTAGCCAGGCATGGTGGTGCATGCCTGTAATCCCAGTTACTTGGGAGGCTGAGGCAGGAGAATTGCTCGAACCTGGGAGGTGGAGGTTGCAGTAAGCCGGGATCGCACCACTGCACTCCAGCCTGGGTGACAGAGCAAGACTCTGTCTCAAAAAAAAAAAAAAAAAAAAAGCAATAAAAGAGAACTGAGGCAGAAAAGCCCCTGAAGCCTGCCAGGACTTCTGACTTACAGAAACTGTGGCTCAAGCAATGATGTTGCATTAAACTTTTTTTTTTTTTTTTAAAGACAGGATCTCACTCTGTTTTATCCAGGCTGAAGTGCAGTGGTACAATCTCAGCTCACTGCAACCTCCCAGGTTCAAGCGATTCTTCCACCTGGAGTACCTGGGACTACAGGTGCACCCGACCCCAACCAGCTATTTTTTTTATTTTTTGGTAGACGCAGGGTTTCACTCTTTTGGCTAGGCTGGTCTCGAACTACTGACCTCAAGTGATCCATCTGCCTTGGCCTCCCAGAGTGCTGGGATTACAGGTGTGAGCCACCTTGCCCGGCCAGTATTCTATTTTTATAGCAGTTTATTACAGTGCAAAATTTAATAGACTTTATCCTACGTGAAACTGTGTCTCAAAAAAGAAATTCTAGGTACTCTATGTCTGAGCAAATGTTATCCTCTAGGTGTTGATTAATACTCAATATGCTTTCTAACAAAGCTCTTTGTTGATTTTCCTTCCTCTGTATTCCCAGTATAGAATTAGGGAAATAACTCAAAGATTCAGATCTCCTCAGCATCAACTTTCCAGCAGTGTTGAATCTAGCACCTCGTCTCTCTGCAATTACAAGCTGCTTCATTACTTCTTTTCCTTTGCCCTCTTGGTTCATCAAGCTCACTGAGTTTTATGAAAGAAAAGCTAATCTTGCTATATAATTGCATTAATTATTGCCACATGAGCCACTCAGCAGGGACAAATAGCAAGTCTGGTATAATGAGTAAACTAGAAGAAGTAACCATTTATAGCCACTCATCAGATAGGCCAAGGCAAAGTCACCATGAACCGATAGGTTGTTTTCTCCAAAACATGACAGCTATCAAAAGAAAGTGTAACTTTCGTTAAGATACACAAGGTGGCCAGGCGTGGTGGTTCCTGCCTATAATCCTGGCACTTTGGGAGGCCGAGGCAGGAGGATCACTTGAGCCTAGCAGTTCAAGGCCAGCCTGGGCAACATAGTGAGAGCCTTGTCTGTACAAAAAATACAAAAATTAGCCAGGCATGGTGGCACATGCCTGTGGTCCCAGCTACTCCGGAGGCTGAGGTGGGAGAATCACCTGAGCCCGGGAAGTCGAGACTGCAGTGAGCTGTGATCACAACACTGTACTCCAGCCTGCGCAACAAAGTGAGATTCTGTCTAAACATATATATATATATATATGCAAGGTGTCATATCCATTGAATCTGCACGTGGGAACATAGACAACATTGAAACAATGCAGCCTTTTTTTTTTTTTTTTTTTAGATGGAGTCTCGCTTTGTCGCCCAGGCTGGAGTGCAGGGGCACAATCTCGGCTCGCTGCAACCTCTGCCTCCCAGGTTCAAGTGATTCTTCTGCCTCAGCCTTCCAAGTAGGAGGGATTACAGGCACCTACCATCATGCCGGGCCAAGTTTTGTATTTTTGTGGAGATGGGGTTTCACCATGTTGGCCAGGGTGGTCTTGAACTCCTGACCTCAGGTGATCCCCCAGCCTCGGCCTCCCAAAGTGCTGGGACTACAGACGTGAGCCACCATGTCCGGCCACAAAGCAGCATATCTCTTGTGATGCTTCCTGAGGGAAAAAACAATCTGTAATCAAATTGTTTAAGAAATATTAATTACAAATAAACCCCTTCTTACAGATGCACACTTACTAAAGATGACCCAGGTGGATGCAGGAAAGAAAACTGTTTCACTTGAATTTCAATATCATTCCAGAATTTCCCAATCTTATTTGATACATATTCTGTTCAGGTTTTAGAGTTGAGTTCAATGGAAGACAAGAGAAGATGTGTGCTTCCTTCACACAGTAGGCAGAGTCATTTTGGAAGCAAGCCTATCAAAATGCCTGGAAACTCAAATGTTTCTTCCTAGAAAATATTTCGGGAAATGTAGAGCTAGAGATTTAAATTATTTCCATGTTTGTTTATCCTGTCCCCTCTTTCGGGTGATATTCCACTCTAGGTCAAGGGTTGATAATATGTCAAGTGGTGAGAAAAATTCCAAGCACAGCTAATGGAAATTGCCACCCCAACTTCATCCCCAGCTGATGTCAAGCACTCATGCAGTCCGTGGTCTCTGCAGATAAAAATGCATCCTCAGTGACTCAAGAATTCCAGGCATTCTGATCAGTTGTGTGCTGTCTCCCCAAAGCATTCAACAGACATTCTACAAGCACCTATCTTGCGCTAGGCTCAGTGCATTACCAGAAAGTATCCCAGGCAGGGCACTCATTCTGCAAGCTCACAGAAAGCGTGGTCATGCCAAGTAAGTGCCCAGGAGGGATTATAACTCGTGGGCTTCTGGGGAAGAAGATGAGCAGCCAGCCTGGAAGGTGACAGAGAGTCCCAGCACAAAAACCCTTTAACAAGGTCATGGGGTAAGAGGTACCATCTCCCAGGCAGGGCTCTGGATGGGCCCGGATGGATGGCATAGCAAACTCACTCCCTAAAAGCAAAGGAAATTTGTGACAGGCATCAGCCCCTGAAAAAAAATGTCTTCAAGTTGACAGCAGAGCAGGAAGTAGGAAAGGGAGAAATGGAAGAAACGGAAAGAATAAATAACTTTCCACTTTGCATTGATTCTAAGATGTAGATTTTTTTCACCTTTGAACAGCTCTGAATTCTCTGACATTGGAATAGATCGAAAGCATCCTACAATCACGGCCTGCCAGGCACCCACGTGACCTCGTTGTCATTGCGGCATGTGCAAACTTGTTCACAGCTGTGGCTGTTGTCATCACTTCAGCGGGATTATGCGCACTGTTGGCACTTCATGTGCCGAGTTTAATTGCCATGTAAAATGCCTCCGGAAAGATTATACTATGATTCAGCATTGAAAGGAAAACTTACAATGTATTCACAAAGGTGAGGAGACAGAGCGGGTGGGGCAGGGGGGTGCACACATTTGTTATTTGTGAAGTGAATATTCATGACGGGAGGAATGCTTGCAATTCCATATTCTCTTGCAGAACAAACCAAGTGCTTTACAACCTTGCTACTCAAAGTGTGGTCCACACACCAGCAGCATCACCTGGGAGATTGATCGAAATTCTGAATTTCAGGCTCTGCCCCAAACCTACTGAATGAGGATCTGCATTTTAACAAAGTCCCATTGATTTGTACGCACATTAAAGTCTGAGTGCCCTGCTTTAGTGAACATAAAGTGAAGCTAATTCACACCGAATTATCGAGCTATAAAAAGGGAATGCCCAGCAGAAGCCAAGCAGTGCAGCTGAAGGCAGAGGAAATTGTCAAGCCCTTTAGAATCCATGAAAGAAATTCCAACGCAACAAGAGGTTGGTGTGGCCAATTCACTCATCAGGCAGGCCTGTCATTAAGACACCGTGTCATAGTCTCACTGACAATGATTTTTCCTTTCTTTGTGGCACATCAGCTAATGATGGAGCTTAAAATGAAGGACATTTTAGATTCAATTAAATATGGCAAGTGGTATTTATCCAGAGCACTGTAAGAGATTAAAATAAAGGCATCTCCATCAGTGAGGCAGAGCTGGGAGGCAGCAGAAGAGCGACAGTGCCACTGCAGTCCAAGCGGGAGAAGCAAGGACACTAGGAAAGTTCAAGAGTCACCCAAGACCTGGCCAGGGCAAGGGAGGTACACATGGGGGCTGAGGTCCCTGTGACATTGCTGGTTGTGAACCATCTTGCCTGCATACTGCAGGTTCTAGAACTACCTAAGACCTCCAACTAAAAATAATAATGATAATACACAATTCCTTATTCTTTTCAAATAATTGTTAAAATTATTATTATTATTTTGAGGCACAGTCTCACTCCGTCGCCCAGGCTGGAGTGCAGCGGCACTATCTCGGCTCACTGCAACCTCCACCTCCCGTTCAGTAATTCTCGTGCCTCAGCCTCCCGGGAAGCTGGAACTACAGGCCTGTGCCACCACACTCGACTAATTTTTGCAATGTTAGTAGAGACGGCGTTTCACCATGCTGGCCAGGCTGGTCTCAAACTCCTGACCTCAAGTGATATGCCCGCCTCGGGCTCCCAAAGTGCTGGGATTACTAGCATGAGCCACTGTGCCCACCCTCAAATAATTTTATAGCCATTATTTTGTACTTCTTTATTCAATAACTCTTATTGTGTTTAACCCCTCATCATCTCACTGAGCCCCAAAACAAACCTTAGGGAGAAGCAGCGTGAACTGAAGTCTGAAGTGTGGGCAATGCTGTCGTTTTCCCTGTAGAGATGGGGAAATATGTCCGGGATTATCCTGTTGGTAAATGGTGGAATTGGGATTAGAATTCCAGAATTCTGACAACACTTTCATTTTTTATTTTATTAATTAATTAATTTTTTGAGATGGAGTCTCACTCTGTCACCCAGGCCAGCATGCAGTGGTGCGTTCTCGGCTCCCCGCCTCCCGGTTTCAGGTGATTCTCCTGCCTCACCCTCCTGAGTAGCTGGGACCACAGGAGCGCGCCACCACTCCAGGCTAATTTTTGTATTTTTAGTAGAGTCGGGTTTTCGCCATGTTGGCCAGGCTGGTCTTGAACTCCTAATCTCAGGTGATCGGCCTGCCTTGGCTTCCCAAAGTCCTAGGATTATAGGCGTGAGCCACTGTGCCCAGGCTGTGACTATACTTTTGAAGTTCTAACTAGGAAGACATCTGGAGCAACTTCATCACCACCAGGTAATGGCAGAAGCCCTGACTCTTCCCTGGACCTCCTCTGATACCATCCTAGTGGGGAAGTAGCGGGACATGTCATTTCTTCCCGTGGAGGCAGGAATCTGGGCTCCCTATGTGGCCTCTGCTGACACTGCAGGGATGGAGCTCATCACGGGAGGGGAGAGAACGTCCCTGTTCCATACCTAAACTTCTGTGACCCCATCCTGGCTGGGAGGTCAGGATGCCTCATTCCAGTGTCATGAGGATGGAAGCCCAGCCTCCCCATTCAGCCTTGCGAGGAGGGAGTTTTTGGTGGGGTTTGTCTGGAAAAGAGCAGTGATTTTCCAAAGTTTTCCATCTTACTAGCTTGTCTCTTTCCTTGTCCTTTAGCTAGAGGGAGCAGGGTTTTGCTGGTGCCTTCTTGCCTCTACCACTTGGGACTTCTGGGTTACTGGCCTCATCAGCTCCAAATCTGAGATACATGAGGCAGCGAGAGAGAGACAAAGAAAGAGAAGAGAGAAATCAGGGCATCCTGGCTAACACAGTGAAACCCCGTCTCTACTAAAAAATACAAAACATTAGCCAGGCGTGGTGGTGGGCGCCTGTACTCCCAGCTACTTGGGAGGCTGAGGCAGGAGAATGGCATGAACTCGGGAGGCGGAGGTTGCAGTGAGCTGAGATCACGCCACTGCACTCCAGCCTGGGCAACAGAGAGAGACTCCGTCTCAAAAAAAAAAAAAAAAGAGAAACCAGGGCATTCACCACTGTGTTGTTCCTCGGATCCTGGGGTTTCAAGCTGGTCTGCCTTCTTTTCTTTACCTCTCAGAGTTTTACTGTCTTTGACAGGCAATACCAATGATGTCCAGTTCTATTTAGTGGGAGGTATAGGAAACAGTGTGTCTACTCCATCTGCCCAGAAGCAAAAATCCTGTTTTCACAAAAGAAGTTTAACTGGAGCACAGCCTTGGCCGTTTCTTTACACGTTGTCTGCAGCTGTTTCCCTGCTACAACGCAGAGGTGAGCAACTGAAGGAAATCTGCGTTGAGTCCTCCTCCACAGCCTACTTCTTTACAAATTGCAGATTTTGGTTGCCTCTATGTAAAGCTATTCCATTACAGCAATTCTCCATACTTCTAACACTTCTGCTAATTTCACATCTGCTGAGCCGGAAAGTTTCTCACAGCTCCTTGAACATATCCTGTCTTGGAGGACAGGAGAGATTACAGCAGGATCTCTGCTCAAATAACCTCGTTTCCTGACCCCTGGGTTCCATCCTTAGCAACAAATGGCAGACTCTCTAAGTCCCTCTGTGGTGGGTAGAAAATGGTTGCCCAAAGACATCAGGTCCACGAAACCTGTAAATGATACCTTACAAAGAAAAGTCTTTGCAGATATGAGTGAATGAAGGATCTTAAAATTTGGAGGTTATCTTGGATTATCTGAGTGTGTCCTAAATGCCATCATGGTGGTTTTTGCTGTTGTTGTTGCTGTTGCTGTTTTTGAGATGGAGTCTCGCTCTGTCACCCAGGCTGGAGTGCAGTGCTGCTATCTCGGCTCACTGCAACCTCCAGGGTTTAAGCAATTCTCCTATCTCAGCCTCCCGAGTAGCTGGGATTACAGGTGCCCGCCACCACGCCCAGCTAATTTTTGTATTTTTGGGTAGAAATGGGGATTTGCACGTTGGCCAGGCTGGTCTCGAACTCCTGACCTCCGGTGACCCACCCACTTCAGCCTCCCAAAGTACTAGGATTACAGACATGAACCACTGTGCCCTGCCAAGTTGTGTGTTTTTTGTTTTGTTTTTGTTCGTTTTTTGTTTTTTTTTAAAGAGAGAGATTGACACACAGAAGAGGAAGAACAGCTCTACCAGATTTCAAACTTTCTACCTCTACAACTGTGAAATACGTTTCTGTTGTTTTTAAGCCTCTGAATTTGTGTAAAATTACTAAGAAATTAACCAAATTAACCACCAACCCTCTGTTCATTTTGACACCAGTAGAGCAGACACTTTCATAGAACTCCTTCATCCCACACAAGACGCAAGTCAGAAAAAACAAATCTCTACTCAATTGTCCTGCTTCTGTTACCTGGGGTAAGAGACTGTCTGAGGGATGAGTTGGGTCTCTCGTAACTGCAACAAAGTCAATGTCCCCAGATGCTCTAAAAGACCCTTCTCAGAGGCCCCAGGAACCTTCCTGCAAACCAAGTCTTCCCTCTAGGCACCTTGTTTACGCCGATATGACCAATTCTATCTGTGCAGAAGCTGCCTATCCAGTTGTTAATACAAGTTGCGCTGATGTCAGCTCAAGAAGAAGCAATGAGGGGAGGCACTCAAAGGCGACTCTCACCAAAAAGGATTTCTTAGTATTGTGACTTCCAGAGTACAGTTGCTGTCTATGAAAAGTAAGTTAGTATGTTTTATCACGCTTCATCCTAGGAGGTGGATGCAGTATGGTTCTCAGTTTTGCATATGAGGACATTGTGGCTTGGAGAGCTTAAGGCATTTAAAACGCAAAAATGGCAGAGGCCCTGAAAGATGTGCCCTGGTATTTACACCACATCTTAAGGGATTTCTTAAAGATGACACTGCCTTTCTAAAGGAAGCCTAGGCAAACCCTGTTGGAGGCACTGCTTGTAAATCACTGTCAATTTTCTTTATTCCCCTCTCCTGCCCATCTCTGCCACAATGCAGTGACAAAAGACCGTGTCTTGGTACACTGCATGTCACTCCCTGAGATTTGCTGACACCTGCAGACAAATGAGAGGATTGCACTGACTTTGCATTAAAAGGTAATAGAGGCCAAGCGCCGTGGCTCACGCCTGTAATCCCAGCACTTTGGGAGGCCAAGGTGAGTGGATCACTTGAGCTCAGGGGTTTGAGACCAGCCTGGCCAACATGGTGAAACCCCGTCTCTACTAACAATACAAAAATTAGCCAGGTGTGGTAGCGCGTGCCTGTAGTCCCAGCTACTTGGGAGGCTGAGGCAGAAGAATCGCTTGAACCTAGGAGGTGGAGGTTGCAGTGAGCCGAGATTGCACCACTGCATTCCAGCTTGGGCAATAACACAGCGAGACTCTGTCTGAAAAAAAAAAAAAAAAAAAAGTATTAGAGCTGCTTGCAGGAAACCCCAGACCCAGGAAAGGCCATATCACCCCTGGAGAAGGCGATGATGACCAGGACAGAGAGCACTAGGAGTAGGTCTGCAGACATCCGAGCAGCCCCTCCGGTCCAGGCCATGCGGTCAGGTGCACGGACTCTTATTGCACCTTATTGCCCTGAGGGGTAGGCTGATGAGAGGCCTCAGGTGTTCTTTGTTCTGGGCAACGTGTAATCCGTGATTATTTCTAACAATGCAAATAGTAAACCTACCTTAGTCACTCACTGGGTAACCCTGAGCAACTCCTTTAGTTACGAGTCACCCTAACTAAATTCTTATTGATATAATGTATATTTACATTAATTTTTTAAAAACCATAAAGCCATACACAAAACCAAAATCTCTTTGGTAACAATTGGGCCTGAAGTCGACTATGAGGTATGGGCTTTTAACAGATTGAAGTACCAACTCTTTCCGGTAGGTGGAGCCAAAAGATCAAACCTGAAGCGCATTTCAGTTCAGCCCTCCCAGGCTGGGAGGTACCAGCATTTTCTAGCTCTTAATAAGCTTTACATTGTCGGGGGATCAGTGAAGAAGGTTATAAAGAGCTTGTATTCATCCACCCCATTCATATGTCCCCCACATTAGCAGTCCTTTTATTCATAACGTACTCTCCGACCACGACCACCACATTATGAATAAATGAGACCTACCACCTGCAACGCCTGGCCTTTCTCCCTGTAGCCATCACCTCTCCAATCTTTCTCCAATCTGAGGCCTAAAATCGTCAAATCGGGGTATCCAAATGCCAGAATGTTCCCCCTCACAGATGCTACTTCTCTCTCAACCTTGCTTATGAAAAAGGAAAGAAACTAATGTCCGTTGAGAATCGACTATATTTCAGGCATTTCCACATGTCACTTGATCCCAATAATAATGGTAATCATCGTAATAGCTGCTGTTTTGGGACATTTACTACGAGCCAAGTGCCATGTTAAGTGCTTTTATATATTATCTCGTTTAATTCTCTTAGGATGACTGTAAAATGGCATTATCATACCCATTTCACAGTTCTGGAAACTGAAATTCAGAGAGCTTGGTAAGCACAGCATAGCGCGTGTTGGAAGGCACATCAGGATTAATTTACATTTCGTGAGCATCTGGCCCCTAATTCTGTTGTTTTATAGTCTCTCACTTACACCAGAGCTTTCTGTCTGGGAACGTAGGGGCAAGACGGGGAGGGCAGCTGTTGGGGAAGAGGAGAAAGGGAAGAGGACTGGCGCTCCTTCCACTATGAAGGGGAGATATGCTCAGGGTACCCTGTTCTAGATCCTATCTAGATGAGACCTCTGACCTGCATCACCTTATCTCCCTCCTCCTTACCAAAATAACCTAAAACTTTTCCCATACAAACAAATAGTTTTGGTTTTTTTTGTTTTGTTTTATTTTGTTTTGCTATAGCCCTGCTAATATCATTATTCAACTACTTAATAGGTTAAATAGGATTTTTCAACTACACTGGGAGTTGATCTTCACTAATAAACCTATTTTTACAGGAATGCCATTTAGGCTGCAAGTAAATGTCTTGCAATATTTTAGATTATTAAATTGCATGTACTTTGAATATTTGCATCTCAGAGTCAACAGATTTTGCAAATATTTTCCGTTAGAACGTAAATGGATGGTTATGTGAATGGATGGGTGGATGGATGGATAGACGGATGGATGAACGGATAGATCGGTGGGTGGGTGGATGGATGGATGGATGGATGGATGGATGGATGGATGGATGGATGGATTGATGGATGGATAGATGGGTGGATGGATGGATGGACAGATGGGTGGATGGATGGATGGATGGATGCAGGGATGATGGATAGATGGGTGGATGGATGAATGGATGGGTGGGAATCTGGGCAATACACAGAGTGAGTTAAGATATGGTGCTTACGGGACTAAGGATTTATTCCCATGTAGACCAGTCAATTTTCATTCATTCCTGGAGCAATTTACATGTATTCCTATTCTACTAACCCATCTCAGAAATGTATACTATCAGTTACAAAGGGAATTATGTGAGAGTATACAGATACAGTAAAACAACTCATCTGTACTACTATAAAAGTAACTGAAAATTTATACCTTATTATGATGGATCAGTAGCATCTGTTTATATTCTAGTTTTCAGAACTTCCATAGCATCCAGTTCACTCCTCTATTAGTTCATCTACAGCAAAAAATGAATTGTAAACGTCTACTTATCCACTGTACACCAACTAGAATGGCTATTATTTTTTAAAATGGGAAACAACAAGTGTTGGCGAGGAAGTGGAAAAACTGGAACCTTTGAACATGGCTGGTAGAAATGTAAAATGGTGTTACTGCTCTGGAAAATAGTTTGGTTCCTCAAAAAGTTAAACACAGAATTGCCATATGACCTAGCAATTTCAATCCTTGATACATATCCAAAAGAACTAGAAGCAGGGTCTAAAAAGATACCTGTATAACAATATTCACGGCAGCTTATTTACAACAGCCAAAAGATAGAAGCAACTCAAGTGCCCATCAACACATAAATGGATAAACAAAATGTGGTATACACATACAATGGAATATTATACAGCCACAAAAATGGATGAAATTTTATATATGCCATGGGGCCCTTGAGAACATTATGCTGAGTGAAATAAGCCAGATACAGAAGGACAGAAGGAACTGTATGATTCCACTTATATGAGGTACTAATAAATAGTATACTTACAAATGGCTAAAATGATAAATTTTATAGTATGTACATTTTATAATACTACAATTTAAAAAAATCTATTTATGTGCCTAACTTCCTCACTGGATTGTAATTTCCCAAAGTATTGGATCTCATTCATTTTTGTATCCTCAACTTCAAACACAGAACCTAACACATAGCAACTAAAATAAATGACATTGGCCGGGTGAGGTGGTTCATGCCTGTAATCCCAGCACTTTGGGAGGCAGAGGCGGGCAGATCACCTGAGGTCAGGAGTTCGAGACCAGCCTGGCCAACATGGTGAAACCCCATCTCTACTAAAAATACAAAACTTAGCCAGGCATGGTAGCAGGTGCCTGTAATCCCAGCTACTCGGGAGGCTGAGGCAGGAGAATCGCTTGAACCCGGAAGGGAGAGGTTGCAGTGAGCCGAGATCGCGCCATTGTACTCCAGCCTGAGCAACAACAGTGAAACACTATCTCAAAATAAAGAAATAAATGACATCAAATTAAAAATATAAAAATACACAGAGAAAATCGCCGATTTAAAATTCCTTATAAACACATGAATATGCACACGCAAACAAGAACTGGAGAAACCCAATCTATTGGATGTCTTACTGTCCGCGTTTTTAAAATTTCATTCGCTCCACACATACATAATGAGCATGCCCGCTCTGCCGGGCTCTGGGATGTATCACTGAAGAAGACAAAGCTTCTATCCTTACAGAGCACACATCGTACAGACAGGAAACGTGCTAAATGACATAAATCATAAATACAGGCCAGGCACGGTGGCTCACGTCTGTAATCCCTGTGAAACCACCTCTGCAAAAATTATAACTGAGGAAATTATGACAGCGAAACAGATCAGACCTAACCCACTCCATCTTGCTTCTAACCTTTAAGCTGTGCTTGTTCATTCCTGGACGTAGGGTGAACTAACTTTGGGAAGGAATTCAGTTCGTGGGTTGACTCTGAAACAAAATTGATAACAGCCCTTTCCCGAAAAGACTCCCTTCTTGCCTGGGATCCAGTCTGCCTTTGCAGCACTAACAAATTAGCGACAAGATTAGAAATTACGGTTTAGGGATCATGCAGTGTCTGGCTTCAAGAGTCTGAACCTGCACAAATTGCTCCTAGAGATAACATCACTATTGTAAAACCTAAGATCAGTGCTGGAGATATTTAGCAGACCCTACGCTAGATGGATCAGCTGATATCACCCAGACTGGTAATCTAGCCCAACCAGTCCTGCCATCCCACCCAGGAACAGAAGACAGCAAGAAAAACTCACTTCGACCCTGTGATTCCATCCTCCAACCTGCCCAATCAGCACTCCCCACTTCCCAAGTCCTTACCCACCAAATTATCTTTAAAAACGCTGATCTTTGGGTAATAATAAAACTGCTATCTCCTGCACAGCTGTCTCTGCATGAATTACCGTTTCCCCATTGCAATTCCTATGTCTTTTTTTTTTTTTCTTCGAGACAGAGTTTCACTCTTGTTGCCCAGGCTGGAGTGCAGTGGCGCCATCTCGACTCACTGCAACCTCCACCTCCCAGGTTCAAGTGATTCTCCTGCCTCAACCTCCCAAGTAGCTGGGATTACAGGCACACACCACCGCACCCGGCTAATTTTGTATTTTTAGTAGAGACAGGGTTTCACCATGTTGGCCAGGCTGGTCTCAAACTCCTGACCTCAGATGAATCACCTGCCTTGGCCTCCCAAAGTGCAGAGATGACAGGCATGAACCACCATGCCCAACGTCCCCATCTGGATAAATCGGCTCTGTCTAGGCAGCAAGCAAGGTGAACCCATTAGGCTGTTACACCAGCGCTTTGGAAGGCTGAAGCAGGCAGATGGCTTGAGCTCAGGCATTCAAGACCAGCCTGGGAAAATGGCAAAACCCCGTCTCTATTAAAAATACAACAAAAAAGTAGCCAGGCTTGGTAGTGTGTGCCCGTGGTCCCAGCTACTCAGGAGGCTGTGGTGGGAGGATCGCTTGAACTTGGGAGGTGGAAGGTGCAGTGACCTGCACTCCAGCCTAGGTGACACAGCAAGACCATGTCTCAAATGAAAAAAGAAAAAAAAGTAAACATAACCCCAGGTTCTGGAGGGCCATAGGGAAGTGCTGGAATGATGTGGGGGACTCCTTTTGCACAGCACAACAAGGAAAGTCTCTGAGAAGATAACATCTGAGCTCTAAATGATGAGACAGGACCACAGGGTTACAACCTCAGGGAGCAAATTCCTAGAAGAGGGATGAGCGTTTGCAAAGCTCTAAGGGAAGAAGCAGCACAACGTGTAAGAGAGATAGAAAAACCATCACTGAGGCCAGACCATGGTGGGTGAGGAGGAAAATGAGAAAGACTTATGTGCAGAATAAGTCAGGGGGCCAGGTCATGTTGGACCGCAGGCCAGGTCAAAGAGTTGGTATTCTATTCTAAGGGTAATAAGAGCTTTCGGGCTTTTCAAGCCTGATCTGACTTATGCTTTCAGGAGATAAGTGTAGTTTCTGTATGGCTACTGGGCCATCAAGGTACAAGATACTGGCAGGAACCCAGATGAACGGTGAAGGTGGTTTGGATTACAGCTTCAGTCACGGAGATGATAAAGAGGGGCTGGGTTCAAGATACATTTTGGAAGCTGCCCAGATAGAACCTGTTGATGCACCGGACGTGAAAAGAAAAAGAAAGAAGTCAAGGGTGACTTCTAGGCCAGGTGCGGTGGCTCACGCCTGTAATCCCAGCACTTTGGGAGGCCAAGGCAGGCGCATTACCTGAGGTCAGGAGTTCAAGACCAGCCTGGTCAACATGACAAAACTCCATCTCTACTAAAAATACAAAAATTAGCCAGGTATGATGGTGGGCGCCCGTAATCCCAGCTACTCGGGAAACTGAGGCAGGAGAATCACTTGAACCCAAGAGATGAAGCTTGCAGTGAGCTGAGATCGCACCATTGCACTCCAGCCTGGGCAACAAGAGTGAAACTCCATCACAAAAACAACAACAACAACAACAACAACAACAACAAAAAAAAAAACAACAAGGGATGACTTCTAGTTTTTTGTCTCAGCAGTTAAATAAAAGAGAGGTCCATGGAGGAAGAAAAGGAAGACTACGCAAGAAGTAGGTGTGATGAAGACAGGGGAGAAGTTCAGATGGACAGTTTGCTTTGGATCATGTTAAGTTTGAGGCGCCTCTTAGAAATCCAAGTGGACAATTCCATATGCAATTCTGGGGCTCAGATGAGAGGCTAAGGGTCTTCAACATACGTATAAGATGACTTGATGGCCTTAGCAGCAGGGAGAGACAGAGGAGAAGATATCCCAGATCAAAATCCTGGAGCGCCCCCACATTTAGAAATCCACCAAGGAGAAGTGAACTAAGGAGATAAGTAAAAGAGTTGTGTCAGTGGAGGAATTCCAGGCAACAGTGCAATCCTGGAAGCCTGGAGAAAACTACATTTCCAGAAAAGCAGGGTGTTCAGCTGTGTCAAATGCTACTCTGAGGACAGGAAATTGACAGGAATTGACCGTGAGATTTAACAGATATGGAGGTCATTGTGGAACCTGATGGGCTAGAGCCAAAGAACTAATTGGAAGAGGATGATGACAAGAGTCTGTGACAACAGAGGCCTAATACCAAGTCTTTTCAGAGGACATGCTTTGTTCAGATGCAGAGCCCTAGAGCAGTAGCAGAAAGGGGATGTGCGATCCACAGATGAAATTTTAAAGATGGCACCGTGCACAATATTGTATTATCTCAATTTTTACAATCACACCATGCTACAGGTATTATTGTCCTCATTTTATGCATGAGAAACCTGAAACAGAAGAGTGAATTCCCCAGGCATCAAAATTTTTAAAACCTAAAGAACAGCAAATGCTATTATTACCTGAGACCTGAACTGTTTCCATGAGACCGTCTTGTCTCCTGATAAAATACAAAAGCAAAGGTTAAGTAGTTTTGTTTTCCTGTTTAACAGAATGATGCACTCGTATGCCAAGCAGCCTAAGCGGCCTTATTTTTATCTTTCTGTTACTTGTTGACTTCGAAACTCTGATTAAATACAAGAAGCTTCCTGTCACTTTTGAGTCACTGGTCAGTATCTGCCTTGATCAAGCTTGAATTTGGCTTCCAAGCTGGCAGTCTTTCTTCTAGCTATACCTCTCAAATCTTTCATCTGACATGATGCAACAAGTTTTTAGGTCATCAAAAGGTATTTTGCTGTTATTGTTGCTTTAACTCTTAAAATCCGTAACCTTAGTAGTACTCAAGATTTCAAGATTTATCAAGGCTGGCACAGTCTATAATAAAGTCCAATTTTGTCTTAAACCATGACAGATTACCCTTAAAAGGAATAAACCCAATCATTTATTTTAGTGAGATTAAAAGACATATATTTACTAAGGGTCTGCTCTGTGCCAGGAATGGTGTTAGAGGGAGGCTGGTAGAAAACACAAAATAAGCTGGGCACAGGGTCTCATGCCTGTAATCCCAGCACTTTGGGAGGCTGAGGCAGGTGGATCACCTGAGGTCAGGACTTTGAGACCACCCTGGCCAACATGGAAAAACCCCGTCTCTACTAAAAATACAAAACTTAGCCAGGTGCGGTGGTGCACACCTGTAGTCCCAGCTACTCGGGAGGCTGAAGCAGCAGAATCGCTTGAACCCGGGAGGCGGAGGTTGCAGTGACCTGAGAGCGTGCCACTGCACCCCAGCCTGGATGACAGCCCAAGACTCTGTCTCAAAAAAAAAAGAAAAAAGAAAAGAAAAGAAAACACAAAGTTGCCAGTGCCCTTGCAGTGGTGTGACGCAGCAACCACGGGAGGCCCTGGGAAAACCAGCCCAGAGAAATCTGCCAAGGGGTGAATAGTACCTATTTTGTATGAGCTGAGACAACTCTATCCTTGAATTTATATGCAAACAATCGATTCATTACATGCACTGAAGGCAATAGCATTTTTATTTATTTGCAATTGTCCTAGAATTAGTTTTTAAAAAGCATGTTGAAAGTTCTTATAACTTTTTTATATTAAATAATACACAGTTATTTAGAATAAAATATACACATATGCTATGAATACAACTAATTATAGTAAATTGTTGTAAATTCAGATAAAATTATATTATTATGTAAATTATATAACACAATAGCATGCATAATCATACTACATGTAATATTCTATTTATATTAAAGTTTTAATTTTAGATAATAAACCTAATCTGTTATTCTTAGAAAAATACACTATGCCACAAACTGTTCATGCTAGAACTGCAGCTGACCACCACTGCCAAATTCAGGTCCCTCTCAGGTGGTATCTGGCTGAGGAGGGCAGTTCTTTTTTTGGGATGGAGTCCCGATCTGTTTGCCCAGGCTGGAGTACAGTGGCACAATCTTGGCTCACTGCAACCTCCACCTCCCAGGCTCAAGCGATTCTCCTGCCTCAGCCTCTTGAGTAGCTGGGATTACAGGCACCCACCACCACGCCTGACTAATTTTTGTATTTTTTTTTAAATAGAGACAGGGTTTCACCATGTTGGCCAGGATGGTCTCAAACTCCTGACCTCAAGTGATCCACCTGCCTCCATCTCCCAAAGTGCTGGGATTACAGGTCCCTGGCTGAGAAGGGCAGTTCTTAATTGCTCTGCACAACTTGCTGGTGTGCACTCAGAAATAGTCAACAGAGGTAGAGTATGACAGCCAGGAGGCGTTTTACACAGCTTGTGTTGCAGAGTGGTTGGGCCCAGTGTCTACTTTGCTGATTCTGTAAGAAGCACTGTACAGAGAGCTGAAGTCATTGGCTCCACGTTTCTGATTTTTCTTATGGCATATTCATAGCCAAGGAAGCTTCCTCGAGGCCACCTTCTTTCTCCCTTTCTCTGTCTCTGCTTTAACCAGAAATTCTTTTCCTTTAGCTCAAATTACCAACATTTAAAAGGGAAACATTCTAGGAGGAATAACCATAAAATAATTTAGGGCTAGCAATGTATGTATGTATTAGTCTGCTTTCACACTGCTGACAAAGACATACCAGAGACTGAATAATTTATAAAGAAACAGAGGTTTAATGGACTCACAATTTCACGCAGCTGGGAAGGCCTCACAGTCATGGCGGAAAGGGAAAGGCTAGTCTTACATAGAGGCAAACAAGAGAGAAAGAGGACCAAGTGAAAGGGGTTTCCCCTTATAAAACCAAAAGATATTGAGAGACTTACTCACTACCACGAGAACAGTATGGGAGAAACCGCTGCCATGATTCAATTATCTCCCACTGGGTCCTTCCTACAACACATGGGAATTATGGGATCTACAATTCAAGATGAGATGTGAGTGGGGACACAGCCAAACCAATGTACATTGGATGTGTGAATGTATAAAATTCCTTGTGTCCCAAATGGAGAGCTTTGAGAATGCTAGGATGCTGAGTGGCGGAAGTTTTCCTCTGCCCTTGGGAAAAGAAGGCAGGCTTCAAAGACAACCTTAGCTTCTTCACAAAAATGCCCTTTGCAGCTCCTGTTTCCATGGGGATGGAAATATGTAACTGAGAGTTGTGATGGGTTGAATTGTGGCCCCCTACAAAGGTACGCTGAAGTTCTAACTCCCAGTACCGCTGAATGTGACTTGACTTGGAAATAGTGTCCTTGCAGATGTAATTAGTTAAGTGAAGATGAAGTCAGACTGGAGTGGCGGGTCCTTAGTCAAATATCACTGGTGTTCTAAGAACAGGGAAATTTGGACCCAGACACATAAGGAAAAGGCCATGTAACGAAGGAGGCAGAGACTGGAGTTATGCCGCTGCAAACCAAAGATTGCCTGAGGCCAAACGAGGCTGGAAGACACAAGGAAGGATCCTCCCTTAGAGGCTCAGAGGAAGCACAGCCCTGCTGACACCTTGATTTCAGACCATAGCCTCCAGAACCGCAGGATAATGCATTTCTGTTGTTCTAAGCCACTCTGTGCTACTCCGCAACAGCAGCCCTAGGAAACAAACATGGATGTTTGAATGCCAACATTACACAAAAGCAATGTGAGAAGTCAAAGGGAAATAAAAGTCCTGAGCTGTTATACAATATCCTTGTTTCTTATTCTAGAGAGATGTTAAAAATGTACTTATTTTCCACCACCTTAACGGACCCTATTTATCTGTTCAGATGGAAAAATGGACTTTGGAGATTGTGGGGTCGGTCTCCTGACTCTGTTCTAAACTCTGGGAACCACAAAGGACTCACCTACAGTCCACACAGCCTCAGTTTTTTTAAGAAATAAAATTTTAGCTAAACTCGGGACCACACAACAGATCAGTTGTGCTCGTAAAGTTGTCTTTTAGAATACGGTTTTCCATTACGTAAACAGCAATAAAACTGCCAAGTCAGAAACTCAAGCAACCTCTCCTAACCCCTATCCCGGGTTTTGTAAGCACTCACTGGATTCTGGGAAATCACGAGACAGCAGTAAGCAGAATTCCATTTTACCATTTCTTAGTCATGCAAACTTGGGCAACTTATTTAACCTTTCTGAGTCTTAGTTTCAACATTTGTAAAAAGGACATTTGTAAATTCCTAATCCACAGATTAAGCGTCAGCAGAGTTTGCACCAAGGACCCAAAACTGAAAACAAGAAGTGTCAAGCGCCCCCACGTTTTCAGGCAGGCTTTTGGCCATTTCCACAAGACTTGCAGAGTTATCTCCAAACCCATTTGCTGCCATTGCCAAATGAGCCAATTACTCCTCTCAAGATATAAAAGAGAATATTAAAGATGTACTAGAGAGCCTGCCAGGGAGAGTGTCCTTGTAGAGGGTTGCTGGGGCGCCATGCAGTTCACCCAAATGGGAGGAGGGAGGTAGGGAAAGGGGTGCCCTTCTGCAACCCACCTGCTTCAGATCAGAGAGAAACCAGAAAATATTAGAAAATGTTGGAAAACTTAAAGTGTGGAGAGTATGCATGGACTGGTGTCTCATTCGTGGTTTTTGTTTTGCTTTGTTTTTTAGAGACAGGGTGTCACTCTGTCACCCAGGCTGGAGTGCAGTGGCATCATCATAACTGACTGCAGCCTTGAACATCTGGGCTCAAGCAATCCTCCTACCTCAGTTTCCTGAGGAACTAGGACCACAGGTGTGCACCACCATGCCTGACTAATTAAAAAAATAAATTGTAGAGAGGGGATCTTGCCATGTTGCCCAGGCTGGTCTCAAACTCCTGGCCTCAAGCGATCCTCCCACCTCAACCTCCCAAAATGCTGGGATTATAGGTGTAAGCCACCATGTCCAGCCTCACTTGTGTTTTATAAAAAGTCTGAAAGCCAGAGGCTGTGGCTGAGCTTCCCTGGAGGCAGAGGGAGGAGTGGGCTCTAGGAGGAGCTAGAAGCACCACACCAGGGGCATCACAGGAGCTATGACTTCCATGGGCCAGATGGCCTTGATCTGGGCCAAAGAAAGAAAGAAGGAGACTCCATTTGAGAAAACCATCTTGGGAGGAGGGCAGGTGGCAGCAGTAATCCCCACCTACAGGGAGTCAGAGTGGATAGAAGTTGAAGAGGCCAACCCAGGAATGATCATTGGTTGTGCCCAGTGGGGCTGTCGAAGATCCCCACAAGAGGGACCCAGGAGACAAACAGTCCATATGTGGCCATGTGCCACACTTGCGTGGGCAGATTAGCACTGCCCCAGTCAGAGACAGCCTTTTCAGCCCCTCAATGCTTCTCCTCTCTTCCCTTGAACCCCAAAGGAGCACAGTAAGTTCGGGGAAAGGACTAGCAGAAGACAGATGCGGGGACAGGAAGGAAGTTAACTGTGGCCTGGCCATACTGTAGACTTCCTGGCTGGAGGCAGGATGTGTCTAAGGAGAGGAAACACTGTGGTGAACTGGATGTGGGTTGGGGCTGGGTGCGGTGTCTCATGCCCATAATCCCAACAATTCGGGAAGCCAAAGCGAGAAGATCGCTCAGGGCTGAGAATTTGAGACCAGTATGGCCAACATAGCAAGACCCTGTCTTTATGTATTTACTTTTAAAATATGTTTTAAAATAAAAATAAAAAATAAAAGGGTGTTGGCATTTCAACTATGTATTAGATTGTTTAATATCTGAAGGTGATAGGTAAATCAGTGAACTCAGAAATTCATCCAAGAACAGAGAAGAGCAATTATTGGAAAAATACATGCCATGGTATTGAGGAACAATCAGGTTGGTTTTCACTGTCTCTCTGCAGAGCCCACCTTGTACATAGGGCCCTGGGACATAGTGGGAAAACCGGGAGGCCACGCCATGGCAGAAGACTGTAGAGGGATGTCTCTGCCTTGCTCTTCCTAAGGAATTTTTGCACTTTTTCTTATGGAGCCTGGAGGTGGATGATGAGTGATGGTGGCCAAACTGGTTACGCAGAGTTGATCTGGCACCTGCTGTTGTTGAGCTTTGCAGCCTCTGCCAAATACAAGGAGGGCATAGGAAAAGTCACATTTCATGCCCCGTTGCAAAAGAATAGGATGAGTTGATGTGAGCTAAGTACTATGCACAATGCCTGGTACCCAGGAAACGGTATATGGAAGGTACAGCATCTTCATTTCGCTATAGACAGAATGGATGCTAAAATTCATCCAAATCTTTTATTGTCTCTATAATCTGGAATTCCACTCTCTGATTAATAAAGTTGTCTTTAAGAAAGTGGTTTTTCATTACGGAAATGAAAATTGTGAGTAACAAACTGAAGTCCAGCCTCAGTCTCAGGAAGATCCGTTATGCAAAGGGACCCTGCCTTTTGCAACATACAACACACAAACCCACAGCGGGTTCCAGTCTCAATGGCTCACTTGTCTGACAGGATCTTCGCTCAGAAAGAAACAGTTGTCAGGTTCATGTTGTGGCCTAGCAGGAATTTGGAAAGTTCCGTAAAGGAAAATAATGTAGACAAATTTTGAACCTGCCCCAGGTGTGTTGATTTGATGCCAAACCATGGATAGGTAACTTGATTCAGCTGAACCTCATTAAAATAATGCTGGAAAACAATACTGCATCATCCTATTTATTTATTTATTTATTTGTTTATTTATTTATTTATTTTTGAGAGAGAGTCTTGCCCTGTTGCCCAGGCTGGAGTGCAGTGGCACGATCTTGGCTCACTACAACTTCTGCCTCCTGGGTTCAAGCGATTATCCCACTTCGGCCTCCTGAGCAGCTGAGATTACAGGTGTGCACCACTACGCCTGGCTAATTTTTGTATTTTTAGTAGAGATGCGGTTTCACCATGATGGCCAGGCTGGTCTCAAACTCCTGACCTCAGGTGATCCACCAGCCACGGCCTCCCAAAGTGCTGGGATTACAGGCATGAGCGACCACGCTCGGCCCATTACTACAACACTCTAAGAAATCACTAATAACCATGTCATTATGGAGAAGCCGAAACCTTCCTGTTCTATCTGACGTGTACTAATTGAAAAAAGGCACTTTCATTGTTGTAACATAAGCCTATCATCCACTGAATGTAGAGACCATAATTATTAGAATCTATTTTGATGAGCACCTGCTTTGGGGGATGAAATACTCTATATGAGGCCTCTTTCTATCTAATATAGGGCTCTACCTTTTTAAATGGTGATTTGGTGGCAGATGACAGTCAACATGTCTCTGAATCATCATGAGTTTTTAGCATTTTACAGAACTGGTTTGGAGATCAAAACTAACATCACTTTGTTACAACAGTGGTGCTGTGTAATAAAAAGGAGGAGTCATTTGTAGAGTTGAGAAAACTTTTTTTAATAGTTTAGATTTTAGGGTGGGCACAGTGGCTCATTCCTGTATTCCCAGCACTTTGGGAGGCCAAGGTGGGCAGATCACCTGAGGTCAGGAGTTTGAGACCAGCCTGACCAATAGGGTGAAACCCCGTCTCTACTAAAAATAAAAAATTTGCTGGGCATGGTGGCACGCACCTGTAGTCCCAGCAACTCTGGAGGCTGAAGCAGGAGAATCGCTTGAACCCAGGAGGCGGAGGCTGCAGTGAGCCGATATCACACCACTGCACTCCAGCCTGGGAGGTTGCAGTGAGCTGAGATTGTGCCACTGCACTCCAGCCTGGGCGACAGAGTGAGACTACATCTCAAAAATAATAATAATAATAATAATAAAGTAAATGATTTAGATTTTAATTCATTCGACAACTAGTCAGTGAGGGCTATTACATGCCCATAGATAAGTGTTGCAATAAAAAGCAGAAATTTTTACATTTCTATTTTTTAAGGAAGGCATTTTCTGACATTTATAAGGATATTCCAAGAATATTTTCATGTATCTTGTTGTTTCACAGCTCAAGCTATGGGAATGAAAATTTTAATCTGAGTTTCTAATTATTTTCCCGAGACAGCTTGAGAGAGGGGGAGGTAACTTCCACCATCTCCTAGGTAGGTGGTAGGTAACTAACCCTGCAGTGCAGAACCAATGCTCTGAAAATGACCAGGAAAAACGCCCCAATATCTACTGCTTCCTTCTAAGTGGGAAGATGGGAAAAGAATATTAGAAGAAAAAAATCACAGTGGATAATCATGAGAAAATTATAACAGTAAAAATAAAACATGAGAGAGAGGAAAAGCAGCAGCTCTATATGATTATTTTTTAAGTTTTGTTATGGCAGTTGGTTGCTTTTATTTTCAAGTGGGTTAACCTGACATTCTATTCACTTTGAATTTAAATGCTAGAAGAGTACATTTCAGCCAAAAAAAAAAAAAAAAAGCAATGTGAAATTTTCATTGTTATAAATGAAAAGTTGGCCAGGCATGGTGGCTCATGCCTGTAATTCCAGAACTTTGGGAGGCTGAGGTAGGAGGATCACCTGAGGTCAGGAGTTCGAGACCAGCCTGGCCAACATGGTAAAACTCCGTCTCTACTAAAAATACAAAAATTAGCTGGGTGTGGTGGCACGTGCCTAAAATCTCAGCTACTCAGGAGGCTGAGGCAGGAGAATCATTTGAACCTGGGAGGCAGAGGTTGCAGTGAACCGAGATCATGCCACTGCACTCAGGCCTGGGCAACAAAGCAAGAGTCTGTCGCAAAAAAAAAAAAAAAAATATGTGTGTATATATATATATAGATATAGATATATATGAAGTGACCACAAACATCTAGGGAGCTGCAGGTGGAAAGACAGAACACCCAAACAGATAACCAAGTGTCTAAAAATGCTGGCAACTGAGCAACCAAACAAAAGGCATCAGACCTCACCCTGATCCATTATCAGATCTCAGAGTCATCTATGGAATCTTCCTCCCTGGACTTTCTAAATATCCAAAGCCAAATTCCTCCCCTCCCATGTCCCCGTCCCTGCCCTCCCCATTCACACACACCCTCTTTTCCCTGTCCTGCTGTGAAACTTGGCTTTCGCCATGCACCCAGTCCCCATGCTAACCACCACCCCCAATACCACATTACTTTCGCTCTTTTCTTCTGGAATACTGACGTCCAAGTCTAACATCTGTCACGTGATACGCCGCAATTAAATAGCCTCCTAACCTGCCCCCCTTTCTCTCTGTTCTGCTACAGAGTGATGGCTCAAAACTAAATCAGGGCATGGCATCACCTGGCTTTAAAACCACTCATAGTTCTCTCACCTGCACAATAAAGACCACACCCTCCAGCGTGACATTCAAGTTTTTTCTGAACCTGCCTCAGCAGCATCACAGTGATGGCGATGGTGACATCACACACGCACATTTATACATTTATACTACGACACACTTCATGATCCTCAGGAGTTACTCTTCCATGTTTTAGCTCCCACTGTTTCCTCTGCCTGGATCGCTTTTCTCCTTTATCTGCCTGGCAAAATCTCATCCTTCAAGGACCAGCTCCCCAGCTCCGTTACTTCCTGGAAGAGAGCTCATATCGAGCTAGAGTTAAGAGTGGTTCCTCCTGACGGCCCAGCATAACAAGGCAGAATAAGTGTGTGTGTCTACGGGCAGGAGTGGCTTATGCTACTTAAGAAAATCAAAGAAACAAGAGGACATATTTTTAAAATAACGGAAATGGAAGCAAACTGAATGGATTTTTTAAAAGTTTGCTGGAATGAGAAGAATGAAATGTGTCACAAAATAAAGAGACAAGACGATTTCAGGTCCTTTTTTATTTTCAGATGGCTTCACTTGACATTTAATTTCACTTTAAGGACTGGAACAGCACAAGCCACGCTTTTATTAAAAAGAGAGAGAGAGTGCGCCATGTATTTCCATATTAACTAGAAACAAGTAATGAGTCAGGTGTTTAAAAAGAACCTGATTGCCTTAATATCATCAACATTGCAACCTCTGAATGAGGATGTGGGCTAGTAAAAATAAAAATAATGATTAATACTTTTTTTCTATTTACTTATCTACAGGGATTAAAAGGATTAGATAGATGATGGATTGGAATGTTAAAACTCTCAGGAAACATATTTCCCTAGTTACAGATACAAACAATGAAGAACACTTGTCTTTGTGTCAAATTCTAACAAATGATATTCAGGTATATTACAAAGAAGTTAAAAGGCTTATTTCAATGCCAAAGGGGAGCTGGTGAAGTAAACTGGTTGTAATCTATTAGAGTTCTCCTTTCCCATCTTCTGCAGGGAAGAAAATACATCAGTTCATTTTCCAAGTGCAGATCATCTCCAAATGTCATGTGCAAAATTATGCTTACCTGTCTGTTAAGATAAAATGAATCAGCAGTGAAACTTACATTACATTAAAGAGAGAACAGCAAAGATGAGACAAGGTATAAATTCTGAACTGTCTAGCTAAATATTACAGGAGGTGTCCTTTTCACTTTGTAGGTCCTAGCTGAAACCTGTTGCAAAAAGGGTGGTGGAGAGTTAGCCGAAATCAAGATTCCTTGAAAGGCAATCCAAAATGGATTTGCAGAATGAGGTCTGCAAGGACAAAAGTCAAATTGAATCATGTCCTTTTATCACCTGGCTGGAGACTGGTCCATACCCCCTATCATTTCCTTGATTTTGTTTACACTAGGACATTTCTGGGCCTTTGCTACTCCTGTCTCTGCCTGAAATGTCCTTCCCCAACCTTCTCTGACTCATAAAATCTTATTGATCCTTTATGACCCAGTCCAAATGTCACTTCAGTGACCCTCCCACTTTGGCCCCATGTCCCTGGAAACAGCCCTCTGCATATACTTTTATTACACTGTTTATCTCTTGATCTCATGGCTGTTTCCTCCTATGCCTGTCTCTCCCTCTGAACTCAGCCTGTTCCATTTTTCTGAGCACCAAGCTCAGTGAGCATTCAAAGAATGCTTGATGAAAGAATTACTAAATTAATGCATAAATGGAGATGAGATTGCTGGCCTCAGACCTGCCCATGTCACCCCCTCTCTTAAACTCTCTAGTCCCAGTTTCCAGCACCCCTTTGTTATAAGGGAAGGCCATTAGATGATTTCTAAAATAACTACAACTCTGGGATTCTAAAGCAGTTTTCTTCTATATCAGTTAATTATTGCTGCATGACAGTCCATCCCCAAAGTTAATGATTGACTATTTATTATTTCTCTATCATTTGATGCTCTTGACTGGGCTCACTCATGAGACTACATTCAGCTGGCTGCAGTGCATGGACCAAAATGGACTTGTCATGAGCCTTGGAGAGAGCTGGCAGCTGGGTACCTTGGTCCCCTTCCAAGCATCCTTTCATCCTCCACACACTAGACTAGCTTTTTTACTTGGACAAGCTCCAATGCGTAAGCAACTATCAAGCCTCTGCTACGCCACACTTGCTGGTGTCCCATTGACCAAGGCAAGTCACGTGGCCAAGCCTAGTCAGTGAGGGGTGAATTAGATTCAACCTCTTTCTAAGCAAAGTGGCAAATAATTTGTAGTCATTTTTAATCTACTATGACTTCATTGAAATCCTATTAATTTTCTTGTCACCACCATTGTAAACGGGATCTTTTTTCTATTTTGCCTCTTCCTGTCAATATTTTTACCCTTAAATGTAGGCCCTTATCTAATTTCATTGGTTAGCCCTTCCACCTCAATGCTTAAAAAATAGTTCTAAACTTGCTGGGAATGCTTCTGCTATTAAACCACTTATAAAGTTGATCATTGATTTAAGTAAATATTCTTTACCACTGAGGGAAATATTCCTTTATTTTATTTCACCACGGGTTTTTGTTGTTGTGGTTGTTGTTGTTTTAATTAGTCATACATGCTGAATGTTAACAAAATAGAATCTTATAAGATCGAAAAACTGTCTATCAGGTACTATGCTTATTACCCGGGTGATTAAATAACCTGTACACCAAACCCCCATGACATTCAATTTACACGTATAAAAACCTCCACATGTATCCCTGAACCTAAATAAAAGTTTAAAAATTGATTTTAAATTTTACAAAAAGAATCTGTTAGTATTTTTTAATTTATTAACATAACGGGTTATATGAATAGATTTCTCACTACTGAGCATTTATTCTGTTTTTTATACATATCCTCCCTCTCCTGCTTCCCACTCTCAGCTGTCAAGAGATGACTATTCTGCATAGAGACTGTCAATGGATTTCAGTCTTCCAGTTCCACTTCTTCCTCTTCCCCAGCTGTTAGCATCTAGTTCTGTGCTGTCCAACCCAATGAGGACATGGCACCTGACGCTACTGAACACTCCGAGTATGGTGAGCCTGAATTGAGGTGTGACACAGTGTAAAATACAGAGACTTTGAAGGCTTAGTACCAAAAAAGAATGTAGATCTCTCACTAATAATTTTAATACTGAATACATGTTGAAATGAAACCATTTTAGATATATTAGATTAAATAAAATATAGTATGAAAATTAATTTCACTTTTTTACCTTTTTTAATGTCACTACTAGAAAATTTTAAATTATATTACATACATAACTACATATATCTGTACTGGACATCACTGATCTAGAGGAATTCTATTATTTGGTTGTAGATATTCCTAAGATATTTTGATATTCCTATTTAATGACAGTTGACCAGGGACATTGGCTAACGCCTGTAATCCCAACACTTTGGGAGGCCAAGACAGGTGGATCGCTTGAGGCCAGGAGTTCAAGACCAGCCTGGCCAACATGGTGAAACCCCTTCTCTACTAAAAATGCAAAAAAATTAGCTGAGCATGGTGGCGTGGTGGCATATGCCTGTAGTCCCAGCTACACGGGAGGCTGAGGCACAAGAATTGCTTAAACCCCAGAGGCAGAGGTTGCAGTGGGCTGTGCCACTGTGCCCAGTCTGGGCAACCGAGCAAGACTGTCTCAAAAAAAAACAAAATAAAATGGAGATAGTTGAACTTACTTGTGATCCATACTCAGAGTTGTGACCTGGCTTTGTTGTCACCTCTCTCTATACATGCCCTAGATAATCCCCTCTCCTCTGGGTTTGACCACATGACTTACCAAATGCAAGCAGAGGTTTAAAAACTGTTGTGTATTAGGGTTGCCCTCTCTTGTTGCTGGAACCCTGAACTGCCAAGCGAAGCAACCACGCCAGCCTTTTAGAGGATGAGAGACCACAAAGAAAGAGAGGCCATGCTGTCTGACACATCTGTTCCAGCCAAGCCTAGATCCCAGCTGACATCAGCCTCATGACTAACCCCAGGCAAGACCAGCAGAAGTGTTACCCAGCCCAGCCAGAGAATCGAAAGAAATAACAAACCATTGCTGCTATGTCACAAAATTTGGATATAATTTTTATACAGAACAGGCCAACTGACTCAATGCTCTATGCCTTTAAGATGGAAATCATGCTATGTGTACGGTGAGCACTGGCCATCCTCAATCTAATTAGTGAAATTGATTGCCAACTTCTCTACAGTCTCTTGCAATTTTATTTTAAACTAGCCAAACCTGTCACTGGTATGTCATTTCTTACCAATGTCCTCTCCCTTACTTTCTATCTTCCTTATCATGCAGTTCAAAATTCACATACTTTACGAGTTTCTCTCAAGCAGCTTCCTTCTTTGCCAACCAGTGACAGATAGGCACTCTTGCCTCCATGAGATAACTTTTATTGCCTACACAATAAGTAACTTTTCACAGGTAACGTGACTAACAGGTCATTACCTCTCCCACGTATCTTTCAGCTGACGCATCCTCTAAATCCAGCCCACCTCCTCCCAATAGGATCAGCGGGCATTCCCCAGGCAAGAGAGGGAGCACATATCTTCCAATTAATCTGGTATTTAGAGCACAGTCGGCAACCAAGCAACATCATCACTAGAATTTACTGTTCATGAATTGCTCTCTAATAGAATCAATCATCTAAGAGACTTAAAACCTATTTAAATCAAAACACAAATAACATGTGGCTGGGGGCTGATAACAGAACAGGGCGTTGACTGGCCACTGTAGGTTTCTTAAAGAAGGCTGCCAACTCCTAATGTGTTTGCTTTCTTTTGATTTTCTATCTTCCCCATTCTATCCACTGTAATTTGTATCCTTTTCACAGCTTCATTTTATCATTCCAGTTTGAAACTTCACTTCATATAGTCCAATTACATGTAAATATTCTGCTGGGTGCAGTAGCATGCACCTGCAGTCCTAACTACTCAGGAAGTGGAGGTGGAAAAATCCCTTGAGCCCAGGAGTTTGAGGCTAGCCAGGGCAACATAGCAAGATCCCATCTCTAAAATACGTAAGTAAAATTACAATTAAAAAATTCTACTTTCAGAAATATTCAGTTACAATTTCAATGACTGAGAACAGTATTTTTGGCCTGGTGCAGTGGCTTATGCCTGTAATCCCAGCACTTTGGGAGGCAATGGTGGGCAGATCACTTGAGGCCAAGAGTTCAAAACCAGCCTGGCCAACATGGTGAAACCCCATCTCTACTAAAAATACAATAATTAGCCAGGTGTGGTGGCACACGCCTGTCATCCCAGCTGCTCAGGAGGCTTAGGCACGAGAATCACTAGAACTTGGGAGAAGAAGATTGCAGTGAGCTGAGATGGTGCCACTTCATTGCAACCTAGGAGACAGAGCAAGACTGTGCCTCAAATAAAAATGTTGCATTGTATGTTGACTCTTTAGCTTATATTCCATAGGTACAGAAAACTAGATATACCTAAATATTGCCTTCTCACATCACTAACAATGTCATCAATACAAATGTACTGCTCTCTGCTATACTCTCGTAGGTTCCCATTTTTATTATAAATTTCAGAAACACTAGATGATGAGTATAAGGAAGTTGAAACTCAATATTACTCAAATATAGATTAATCCAGCTCTGTTAGTATTAATAAAAGATATGATTTTTGGCCGGGTGTGGTGGCTCATGCCTGTAATTCCAACATTTTGGGAGGCCAAGGCGAGCAGATCACAAGGTCAGGAGATCGAGACCATCCTGGCCAACAAGGTGAAACCCCGTCTCTAGTAAAATACAAAAAATTAACTGGGCGTGGTGGCACGTGACTATAGTCCCAGCTACTCCAGAGGCTGAGGCAGGAGAATCGCTTGAACTTGGGAGGTGGAGGTTGCAGTGATCCGAGATCACGCCACTGTACTCCAGCCTGGGTGACAGAGCAAGACTCCATCTCAAAAAAAAAAAAAAAAAAAGATTTTTACATGTTGTGTATTTTATAAAGGTTTTCTTACCCATCCTTATGGAAATCCTGCTGAGTAGAAACTAACCACTTCATTTTACTTTGTTTTTTGAGACAAAGTCTTGCTCTGCTACCCAGGCTGGCACACAGTGGCGCCACCTCAGCTCCCTGCAGCCTTGGCCTTCTGGGCTCAAGCAATCCTCCTTTCTCAGCCTCACAAGTAACTGAGACTACAGGCGCCCAACATCAGACCCAGCTATTTTTTTTAATTTTTGATAGAGACAGCTTCTCACTTTGCTGCCCAGGCTGCTCTCGAACTCTTAGGCTGAAGGGATCCTCCCATCTTGGCTTCCCAAAGTGCTGGGATTACAGGTGTGAGCTACCACACCTGCCTTTCATTTTACTGCTGAAGAAAAAAGGCTCCCAGAGTTGGTGCTAATTACCTTCACATCATCAGTTCAAAAGTCACTTCTGTCTGCACCAGGGTACTTACATTAGGAAAGTAAGACGTTAGACTACATGCTCTCTAACGTCCTTCCAGCCTCAACGTTGGCTTATTTGCACATACTATAGTAGGTGTGCCCAGTTCCCTATCGTTGGGCGTTTTTCCCAGGTCTCTCTGACACGTAACAGGGTCAGGAATGAAAGTATACCTGTGCAATTGTTAACATTATATGTTGTTATTGATCCAAATGAACTGAAAACCTGATAAAATGCCTAACCCATGGCATCAAGCTTTGCAAACAAATGACAAGTTTGGCAAGTTTAACAGGTTCCGTTTTGAATGGCATCTACAAGGTAGAGGTGGCAGAGAAGGCTGAGCTGAGGACAAAATGGTCTTTCTCAAAAGCATATGCTTAGAAAGTCTCATTTTATGACATTCATTTTATATCTACTAGACTTTAAACAACTCTTACATCAACCATAAAACAAGCAATATGCATTTCTTCATGTGTCTACATGATGTACTTCTGAAATCAGTATGTATTAATCAATGTTAATAATGAGTAACTCCTCTATTTCTCATATTATAGCTGTTTCAGTGGAATTTATCCCATTTCTGTCTGGGTAAAACATAACTGAGAGCAGCAGTGAGACAGGATAAAGAACTTTCCAGTGCAGGTTTACAGTGCATTCCACTCTTAGCAATGACTGGTGAAAAATCACATGTCCATCCTGCTACTCAGAGTATGACAATGTATTACTGTTCAGGGAAGGGGAGACTATTATGCCCTGAAAATATGGAAGGAGACACTTGCTTTTATACTCCTTTTTCTTTCCCAAGTCCAGGGGATTCATCAGTCAAAATGGCTTGTTAAATTAATTAGTTTTTACTTTCTCCAAAATAGTAAGTCCTGTGGGATGGGGCAGTACTTCTCTTACAAACCACCACAGTTTTATTTGACATCTTTCGGCTAAAGTTTTCCCTTTTATATAAACTTTCTTTTTTTTATTTATTATCATTATTACTACTATTATTATTTTGGAGACAGAGTTTCGCTCTTGTCACCCAGGCTGGAGTGCAGCGGTGCAATCTCGGCTCACTGCAACCTCTGCCTCGCAGGTTCAAATGATTCTCGTGCCTCAGCCTCCCATGTAGCTGGGACTACAGGGATGCACCAACCATGCCCGGCTAATTTTTTTGTATTTTTAGTAGAGACAGGGTTTTGCCATGTTGGCCAGGCTAGTCTCAAACTCCTGACCTCAGGTGATCCACCTGCCTCGGCACCCCAAAGTGCTGGGATTATAGGCGTGAGCCACCGTGCCCGGCCTAAACATTGTAATTGAAGTTTATGAACTAGAAATATACGATGTTTCCCTGTGTTACTAGGTGCAACATATTTTGGACATAAGTTCAGAATATTGTAAACATAAAATTAGACCATTCATAGAGTTGCCTTATTTGCTTAGTGACCACAGAAAAGAAGAGTATTCAGCCGGGCGACAGAGAGAGACTCTGTCTCAAAAAAAAAATAAAAATAAAAAAAAAGAAGGGTATTCAGAGTTCCAGGAAACAAATAAGAAAATCTGTTTGTTAATACTTCTAAGGATGCTATGCTCACCAGTATTAGTATGATAATATTTAAAATGACCTTTGGAAAGAAGAAATAATATAAAGATGAAAAATCAGGCTGTCTGGTTTTTCTCTTTACCAATATACAGCATATTTGCTGAATGTATTCTTGAAGTTCAAAGTCAACGCCATGTGTGAATTTTGTTATGACTGATTTGTATGTTGAATTTCGTCATTGCTACTTGTTTCCATGTAAAGTCTGTTTCTATATCATGTTTAAACATAAAAAATACTTACAAATGTGGAAATATACCACTCCATTTTTTCCTGGAATATGTGCACATCATTTATTCTGCATGTATTTCTGTGAATGGCCTGTCATTGTATCAAAATAGAATTTAGCTCTGTTCACATAAGACTAGAACTAGTTATGGCCATAAAAGACTAGAGCTAGTTATGGCACATTCACAATTATGGGAGAAAAAATGCGTGCCATAGGAATGCGAGATTTTACTTCAAAATTAGAAAAACGGAGACATTTAACTGATTATGATTTTTTTAAGTAATCTTTTTCATATGTTTAAAATTACAGAGAATTAAATGTGTAAAATCTCAAACAAAATAAAAATCAATTGTACATCCCATTGTTCCTTCTAGTATTTTTGTATACACAGATATTCTTGTTAAGATTTAATTGGTTTCATACTACCCCACTACTTTATAATCAGCTTATTATAAAGGGTACTCTAGGCTGGGAGCGGTGGCTCACACCTGTAATCCCAGCACTTTGGGAGGCTGAGATGGGTGGGTCACGAGGTCAAGAGATTGAGACCATCCCGGTGAACATTGTGAAACCCTGTCTCTACTAAAAATACAAAAAATTAGCTGGGTGTGGTGGGGCACACCTGTAGTCCCAGCTACTGGGGAGGCTGAGGCAGGAGAATCACTCGAACCCTGGAGGTGGAGGTTGCAGTGAGCCGAGATCACACCACTGTACTCCAGCTTGGCAATAGAGCGAGACTCTGTCTCAACAACAACAAAGGTACTCTAGTGGATATCTTTACACTAAGTCTTTCTACATACTCTGTTTATTTCCTTGAAGCAAACGCCTAGAAAGTTAATTCAGAAGCCAAAGTGAAGGTTCATATTTAAGATTTTTAAAAACAAATTGCAACATCATGCCTGAAATAAATGTTTATCTACTTTACCTCTAGTAGTGATTTTTTTCCGCAACTCTGGCCAAATTTGGGTAGTATTTTTCCCCCTACATGATTCCAATTTAAGAAGAAAAAAATGGTTTCTCTTTGTTCTATTTGGCATTTTTGTGAATAAAAGGGTCATTTAATTGATCACCTTGGAACTTGATTAATGTCTATTTTCTTTTTCTCTGTGCATATTCTTCGACCAATTTTCACTGCAATACTAAGATTTCCTATTGATTTGCCAGACAGATGAAACATCAACTTCTTTTCCACAACGTAAACTAACAAAGATTTGTCTTAATTTTGTGTGAGGCATGTTGAAATCAAAATATTTTAAACTCTCATGGAGCTACATCTATCAACCTTTTTCTCTATCATTGCCATCTTGGATGTTTTGCTTAGAAAGCCTTTTCCCTCCTGCAGCTTTATCTCCACCTCCACTTCCTTCTAATTCTTTTATTATTAGTTTTTGTTTTGTTGTGTTTTGTTCGTGGTTTGTTTTGTTTCGTTTTTGTTTTTGTTTTTGTTTTTAGAGACGGAGTTTCCCTCTTTTGCCCAGGCTGGAGTGAAGTGGCATGATCTCGGCTCACTGCAACTTCCAACCCCCATGTTCAAGCAATTCTCCTGCCTCATCCTCCTGAGTAGCTGGGATTATAGGCACCCGCCACCAAGCCCGGCTAATTTTTGTATTTTTAGTAGAGATGGGGTTTCACCAGGCTGGTCTCGAACTCCTGACCTCAAGTGATCCACCTGCCTCGGCCTCCCAGAGCGCTGAATTACAGGCATAAGCCATCGCGCCTGGCCAGTATTACTTTTTACATGTAACTAGGTAATCCACCTAGACTTTGTTTTTACATATTTTGTGATGTATATGTATGAACTTAGGTTTTTTCTTCTTCCAAAGCTAACCAATTGCCACAATACTATTGAGTTTTCATGCCTTTCTCTATGATTTGAAATCCTACTTTTCTTGTATTATAAATTTATAACTAAGGTCTACTTTTTGGCTTCAACTGATGATACTTTTATTATCTACCTTCATATTCTAGTGCTAACATAGAATTTAAGTTATTATAGCTTTAAACTACATTTAACAGCTGGAGTGTGCAGACCCTTTCTCAACTACTATTTAAAAGTTTCTTGATGTGCTTCATTCATTTATTTTTTTTTTTTGAATGAACTTTGAAATCACCTGTCCAGTTCCTGTCTGACACTTTATTGGGATTGGATTGGGCCTGTACATTAATGTGGAAAGCGTTACCATCACGGCAGTACTCAGTTTCTACAATTAGGACTTTGCCCAGTGGCCATGTGGTTTTCTCAAAAGATAAATTTTGCTAAAAACAAAACAAACCCCTTATGAATAAAAATAAATAAATAACAACACAAACTGAAAATTATCTCAAAGACCTCAATGAATTTAGTCCATGGTACGGTAAATATGTTTGCCCTGCAGTAGACAGGAAGGGCCAGGTTTGAAGAGAAGCAAGCATGGTGAGACAGAGGCAGCTGCTGATTCCTAGAACAGCCCCACCCCAACGCCCACCCAGCATTTCCCTCTTGTCAAGGGAGGCCACTGTGAATCTACGCCAAGAAGGATTTGAAGCCACCATAAGATAAAACAGAAGCATATTTTTTGAAACAGTGGCATAGTATCACAGGATGCCTTCTGATTTTTGTGAGACGGTGGTAAGTTGATTCCTGTTTTAGTGGCCATCTAAAGTCGCCAAACAGGAAATGAAATAAGACAAATTCAAAATGTTGTATACTCTCACACCTGTAATCCCAGCACTCTGGGAGGCCAAGGCGGGCAGATCACTTGAGGTCAGGAGTTTCAGCCCAGCCTGGCCAACATGGCAAAACCCTGTCTCTGCTAAAAATACAAAAATTAGCCGGGCATAGTGGTGTGCACCTGTAATCCCAGCTACCGGGAGGCTGAGGCAGGAGAATCGCTTGAACCCGAGAGGCGGAAGTTGTAGTGAGCCAAGATTGCTCCACTGCACTTCAGCCTGCACAACAGAGTAAGATTCCATCTCAAAAAAAAAAAAAAAAGTATACATCACAGCAGCATTCACAATAACCAAAAAAGGTAGAAGCAACCCAAGGGTTCACTGCTGGATGACTGGATAAACAAAATCTGGAATTTACCGACAATAGGATATTATTTATTGCCATAATAAGAAGGAAGGAAATTCTGACATATGCTACAACATAGATGAATCTCGAGCACACTATGCTAAGTGAAATAAGCCAGTCACAAGATAACAAATATTGTATGAATCAATTTATATAAGCTGTCTAGAGTAGTCAAATTCAGAGTGACAGAAAATAGAGAGGTGATTGCTAGGGGCTTGGGGGATAGCAAGGATGGAGAATTGATGAATGCGTATAGAATTCCAGTTGTGGAAAATGGAAAGAGTTCTGCAGGTTGGTTGCACAACAAGGTGAATGAACCTAACACTACTGACCTGTACCTAGGTGAGCTGTACATGTAACATGGTTAAGATGGTAAATTTTATGTGTATGTTACTATAATTTTTTAAAAAGTGATGTGTGGTATATTCTTCTATTGCGTTACTATGTAGGAACTTTACAAAAATTCTTTCATTTATTTAATAGCTATGTACTGAGTACCAGTAAGACCTAGGCACTATTCCAGCAGCTGAGATATAGCCACAAGCAACATCTCTGGTCTTTGAAACTTACAATGCAGGGTAGCAAACAACATAGATAAGTCAGCACACAAATATTAGAAAACGCCTGGCAGTGATAAATTCTATAAAGAGAACAAATTAGAGGGAAGTGATACGGAGCTAACAAGAGGGCTATTTTATACTGGATGTGAAAAGTTATTGATTTATTTTCTACAATATTAGGCACTCATAGTTGGTAAAACAGCTGTTGGACTACTGGCCAACAAGAAAAACTAACACAATACTGAAGGGGCTCTGTTCAATTTAGGCTGTTTTAATCCTATTTAAAAATAAAGACCATAGTTTAACTTTTTTCTTTTTTTTTTTTTTTTTTGAGATGGAGTCTCGCTCTGTCGCCCAGGCTGGAGTGCAGTGGCGCAATCTCGGCTCACTGCAAGCTCCGCCTCCCGGGTTCACGCCATTCTCCTGCCTCAGCCTCACCAAGTAGCTGGGACTACGGGCGCCCGCCACCACGCCCGGCTAATTTTTTTTTTTTTTTTTTTTTTGTATTTTTAGTAGAGACGGGGTTTCACCGTGGTCTCGATCTCCTGATCTCGTGATCCGCCTGCCTCGGCCTCCCAAAGTGCTGGGATTACAAGCGTGAGCCACCGCGCCCGGCAGTTTAAGTTTTTTCACAGTTTAATTTTTATTCTATAACCCACTGAAGTCGATTTACCATAGGATGGTCATCAGTGGAGTTCATTTCTCACTCCTATTCACAATTCTCACAGTACAACATTGTAAACAAAATTGTCTTATCGCTTAGCAAACACAGGAAAGGGTGTTCAGAGTTCCAGGAAGAAAAAGAGAAAATAGCCTTTGGAGAAAGTAAAATAAAGACCTGGCAGAGGGAATCTGAGGATATCTTATCATGGCAAAAGTGATCTAGTGCAGGGGTCCCCAACCCCTGGGCCACCAACCAGTACCAGTCTGTGGCCTGTTAAGAACTGCGCCGCACAGTAGGAGGCGAGCCGCCGGCCAGCGAGCATTACTGCCTGAGCTCCACCTCCTGTCAGATCAGTGGTGGTATTAGATTCTCAGGGGAGTGTGAACCCCATTGTAACCCGCACATGCGAGGGATCTAGGTTGCCTGATCATCCGAGGTGGAACAGTTTCATCCCGAAACCATCTTTACCCCCACAACCCCATGGAAAAATTACCTTCCATGAAACCTGTCCCTGGCGTCAAAGAGTTTGGGGACTGATGATCTAGTGGACCCTCTGTCCTGGCCAAATTTGCTAATGTGACTCTCCAAGATGAAGCTGTTGCAGAAGGTTGCACCTTTGTGCGAGGTGGTAGCAGGGGCCTAGCGTGCAGGCAAACAGGGGACTCAGCATCAGTCCCTTCAGAATTCATTGCTGGGGGCTCACTATTCATTTCAAAACCTGCAGCATAGTCAACAGATTCTTGCATTACCACCGGACCCTTCTTCAGAAAGGAAATCTGTGGTAGAACCTGGGTATCCGCTTACACAGCCGGGTCCTAATCTCAGCAATCATTCATTCATTCCTGACACACAGTGACTCATGCTTTATTTCTCCCTCAGACTTCAGATGAACTCAGAAGGCCAGGGAAGAGAGATCAGCTCTATCCCCAGATGCTATGCTTAACACGGTCACTTTTATCTCTATTTCCGCAGAAAGTGACCCCCACAGGCCTACGCTTATTTGTCATAAATATCTGGAGCGATCCCATACCCGTATGGGATAGATTGTTTTCTATGCTAAGGAAAAAGAAACATTCAAACAAATCAACCTGCTTACTGAGATGTATGTCACAATCTGTTTTGGCCAGATGGTCATTTGTTGGAAAATTCTGTAGGTACTATGTGGAAGAACACAGGGCAGACAGACATAAAATTGATTTGTTGAGTGGCTGCAGTGGCCTAGGCACCAAGATGTGTTTGGAGGACAGGACAGAACAAGATCTATGTGGTCCCTGCCCTCAGAGAACTCCCAGACCAGCTAGAAAACAAGATGATCCAAGGACTAAGGGACGGTGGTAAGTGCTGTGATAGAAGGGGGGGTCATGGAAGTACATGAAAGGAAAAATTAACTCAATCTAGGGGATGAGGAAACCGTCCCAGAGAAAATGGCACTTACGCAAAGATCTAAGGATGCACTGGAGTGGGGAAGTGATAGGCAGGGCACTAGGAAAAGAGAAGGGCATTTGCAAAGGTCTAGAAGCAAAAGGGCACACAACGCTTGGGGAAAATGTGGGGGAAAATACAGTTTCTTTGGGTTATAATGTGAGGAGATGAGGGGGAAGGGACGGAGAGACGGGGCTGGAATGCAGGGCTGGGTGGGACTGGGAATGGTCTTGTAAAGGGTTAATGCAGGCCAGCTGTAAGGGTGGTGTGGCTAATAAAAAGGGAGCCACAAAGCCCGGTGCAGGAGACCAGTTAGCAACTTAAGGAGAAAGATGGGAGAATGGCCTGTACTGGGAAGAAGCAGAAGAGAAGAAAGAGACGTGGAAAGATGAAAGACAGATTTAGGAGGTAGGACACTCAGAATTCCCTTCCTTCCCACAGGTAAATAACACCTGGGCTTCAGTCATTCCACAGAGATCTAAGCAAAAACGAAACTATTTTGGAAGAGGATTCAAATCACATGAAGCATTTATGAAGTGGCAGTGTCGCACATGATACCTTTGATATTTATGAGGGATGGCAAATTGATTCCTGCTTTAGATAGTCAATCACCACACAGTCAAGGAAACAAGACAAATTTTAAATGATTCATAGGCCAGGCACGGTGGCTCACACCTGTAATCCCAGCACTTTGGGAAGCCAAGGTTGGCAGATGACTTGAGGTCAGGAGTTCCAGACCAGCCTGGGCAACAAGGGAAACTCCCGTCTCTACTAAAAATACAAAAATTATCTGGATGTGGTGGTGGGTGCCTATAATCCCAGCTACTAGGGAGGCTGAGGCAGGAGAACTGCTTGCTGGAACCTGGGAATCGGAGGTTGCAGTGGGCCGAGATTTCACCATCGCCACTCTAGGCTGGGCAGCAGAGCAAGACTCCATCCCCAAAAAAATTTTTTTAATTAAAAAAATTAAAAGTGATGCATATATCACTATTTCATGAGTCATGCAACAGTATTATTCACAATAGCCAAAAGGTAAAAGCAATCTAACTGTCCTTGGATGGATGACTGGATAAACAAAATGTGGTATTTATGTACAATGGAATATCATTCAACCTTCAAAGGGAAGGACATTCTGACACATGCTACAATATGGATGAACCTGGAGGACATTATGCTCAGTGAAATAAGCCAGTCACGAAAGGATAAATACTGTCCGATTCCAGTTATATGAGGTACCTAAAGTAGTTAAATTTATAAAGAGAAAAAAGTAGAATGGTGATCACCAGGGCCTGCGGGGGAGGGAGGAAAGGGGAGTTAGTGTTTAGGGGGTACAGTGTCAGTATGGGAAGAGGAAAACATCCCAGGGGTGGATGGTGGTGAGGGTATCACAACAACGTGAATACGTAATGCCAATGAGCTGTACACTTAAAGATGCTTACAATGGTCAACTGTATGTTACATATATGTTACCACAGGTTTTTTTTTCTTAATTTAAAAATATTCTTTTTAAAAAAGCAGTCACTGTCATTCCTAGTGTTGTCCATTCTGGAATATTCAAAATTGTTTCAAACCAATGCTAAATTAACTTGAATTTTAGAAATAGTTTTAATTTTAAACAATTATAAAGGTAATACATTTTCACTGTAAAAATAATAGCAAATACAAAAAAGTGTTATTAAAGGATAATTTTTAGGAAAAATGTGAACATCATGAGTTTCACACAAATATAAAATGAACATGTGTGAAAGATGTTATTTAACTCATTATTGAATAAGGAAACCAGTATGATGTTAAAACCAAAGAAGCTAGCCACTTGCCTGCAGTCCTATCTACTCCAGAGGCTGAGGCGGGAGACTCACCTGAGCCCAGGAGTTTGCAACGAGCCTGGGCAACACAGTGAAACTCCCCAACCCTGTTTAAAATAAATAAATAAACAAACAAATAAAAGAGAAAGGAAAAAAAAGCAAAGAACAAAAGGACACACATATACAGGCAAACAGGAATGCTAAAATGAATTTACAAATCAATGCCATACTGGTCAGTATCCACTGGACAATAATCATTCCACTGGGACAAACTCATTAGCCTTGATGTTGACAAAAGTCATCTGCAATACTACAGGCTTTCTATAATTTATACAGTTGTAAAATAACCTACAGAGGAGGAAAGACCACAGGACACTGTAAAATTAAATAAACCTGCAGAAAACGCTAAGCAGGACATCCAGGAACACTCGTCCCTCTTTCTAATCCGGTTGAAAGTCTCACAAGGCTGAAAAAGGAAAGTAAAACCCTCGTGTAACCCTTCTGCCCAGCAATACACTGGCACGGATTCCTTACAGACGAATTTAATCCAGAGTGTGGAGACTTTATTAAGGAAATAATCAGGTGCAACGTTCTGGGACACGCTCCTGGACTGGGTGGGCTTCTGCACACTCACCCAGCGCACCTCCAAACCCCCGGGAGCGCTCGGCACCGCCCACTTCTCTGCGAGTGGCTGCAAGTTGCAGAGCAAACCTGGGGGCCATCGGGAACCCTCTGGGAGTAGAGGGCGAAGCTAGCTATAAACGAAGGGTCGACGGGCAGGGACCGGAAAAAAATTCTAGGAACGAGATCCGCACAGCAGCAGGGAAGCTGCGCAGTCACCGCGTCCCGCCAGCGCCGCCTCTTTCCCTCCCCGCCCACCGCCCGCCTGGCCCCGCGGGGCGGCGCGAGGAGCCAGGGGCGGGGCGACCTTTGCTCCGGCCCAGAGCAGTCCAGGTCAGGCGTGGCCCAGCCGCCCGGCTGCAAGGTGCGGTGTCCCCGCCGCCGCTCGGATCCCCATCTCGCCTGCCGCGGGCGAGGTGGCCCCGCCGCTTCCTGCGCGCACCTGGGGTCCCTCCCTCCCGGGCCGGGTTTGGCCACGGCGGCCGCCCCTGGGCGCCCGCGCCCGGACCCGCGGTTTCGGTCAGACCCGCCCGCGGGCTGGTTTCGATTAGGGCCAGTAGGAGGGCGGAGCGGCCGGGACGCGAGGAGGGAACTAGCCTAAGTGGGGAGGGTCCCCGCGCAGGAGACAAAGAGCGTCCCTGGAGCCATCAGGACGCAGGAGCTCGACCCGGAGCCCCAGGCGCCCGCGCTGACTTCGCGTCCCCGGAGCCCGGGGCACGGCAGGGAGAAGACGACGGCGGAAAAGGCGACAGCGGAGAAGGCAGGCAGGCTGCAGGGGCGCCGTCGGCGCGGCGGGCCGGGATGCGGACGCCGGTGGTCATGACGCTGGGCATGGTGTTCGCGCCCTGCGGGCTGCTGCTCAACCTGACCAGCACCCTGGCGCCCGGCTGGCGGCTGGTGAAGGGCTTCCTGAACCAGCCAGTGGACGTGAAGTTGTACCAGGGCCTGTGGGACATGTGTCGCGAGCAAAGCAGCAGCGAGCGCGAGTGCGGCCAGACGGACGAGTGGGGCTACTTCGAAGCCCAGCCCGTGCTGGTGGCGCGGGCACTCATGGTCACCTCGCTGGCCGCCACGGTCCTGGGGCTGCTGCTGGCGTCGCTGGGCGTGCGCTGCTGGCAGGACCAGCCCAACTTCGTGCTGGCAGGGCTCTCGGGCGTCGTGCTCTTCGTCGCTGGCCTCCTCAGCCTCATCCCGGTGTCCTGGTACAACCACTTCTTGGGGGACCGCGACGTCCTGCCCGCTCCGGCCAGCCCGGTCACGGTGCAGGTCAGTTACAGCCTGGTCCTGGGCTACCTGGGCAGCTGCCTGCTGCTGCTGGGCGGCTTCTCGCTGGCGCTCAGCTTCGCGCCCTGGTGTGAAGAGCGTTGTCGCCGCCGCCGCAAGGCGCCCTCCGCCGGGCCTCGCCGCAGCAGCGTCAGCACCATCCGAGTGGAGTGGCCCGAGCTGGCGCCCGCCATCAAGTACTACAGCGACGGCCAGCACCGACCGCCGCCTGCCCAGCACCGCAAGCCCAAGGTCGGCTTCCCCATGCCGCGGCCGCGGCCCAAGGCCTACACCAACTCGGTGGACGTCCTCGACGGGGAGGGGTGGGCGGCGGCCGAGTCCCAGGACGCTCCCTCGTGCAGCACCCACCCCTGCGACAGCTCGCTGTCCGCTCCCTCGTGCAGCACCCACCCCTGCGACAGCTCGCTGCCCTGCGACTCCGACCTCTAGACGCCTGTAGAGCCTGGGGGGCGCCGGGTGGCAAAGGACTCACCCCCGCACAGGCCCGCCTGGCTTCGAGTTGGAACCCGGACACTTGCCCCTCACTGGTGTGGATGGAAATCTTCCTTTCGTGGGACCAAACAGGACTCCTTGGATGATTAGTTCAGGTTGGGTTTGGTTTTCTTCTTAAAGAGTTTAGTTTTCCTCTCCAGAGGGATCAGGGTCCTCTTAGGGAGTGACAGGCTTTTCATATTTTTTTGCTGAAGAATATATGGAAAGAGTGGCATTTGCCTCACGTGGACCAGGGACAGTGTTGAAATCAACAGTGCTCAAACAATTTCACATGTTGAAACGACAATATTCTAAAACACTGATGAATCTTGCATCAATATAATTATTGGGTTTTTTTTCTTTTTCCTGCCGTATAACTCCTTGCCATGCAAACTCTCAAGAGGCCAATATATTCCTGACCATGTTTGAATGAGCCTCTTAAAGTAAACTTAGAGCCATGCAAATGCCAGCAGCTTAATGGATTTCATGGAATGAAGTAACGTGATTAACTCATAGCTACATATCATTGCATAAATGGGATTTATCTTTTCTCTCACTTATTTTTGCTGTGAAAGTCGAGGGCACGCGAGCGTTTCTCCTCCAGAAGCCAGGAGGAGAATGAGGGTCCTAATGCTGTATTATTCCACCCTTTGGACACCTCATCCAGGACGCAGAGGACTCTAGGTTTAACATTTTGTACAAAATGGAAGCTGTTAATCACATTAAAGCACATATGTATATATATATCTTTTATTTATAAATAAAATTTTAAAACAATAGTTTCAGTATATCCACAAAAGCTCTTTTGTCTTCAGTACAACCTTTGGGAGTTTAAACATTCATTACTAACAATTTCCTGGCTGCCTCGGCACTTGTGTCTGAAATCTAGCACTCAAATCATTGTACCTCTTAGCATAAAGTTACTAAAAAAAGCCAACGGGCCCCACTTAAGTCCTTGATTGCTTTGTTTTCAGGTTCATGCCGTTTCTGTGCAAAGCCAAGTCTATTGTCGAGAAAACGAGAAGCACCAGTTTCCACTTGAGGTGAGACTGGAAATCTTTTCCTTTGTAGCAGCGGTGCTTAGAATCACAGGAAGGCAGCTATGTGTTCCATGAAGGGGACTGGGTCTCCAGTAGGGCTGGCTTCAACTCCAAGTGGTTGATTGAAGGGTGCCTTTAACTGAACTGAATCTCATCTTTAAAACCTGCCGTTCAGAGGTAGGAACATTCATTCAGTTCAGCAAGCACTGATAATAGCTATGATGGGACTAACAATAGCACATGCTGCCTGTTAGAGTGGAAGGGATGATAGAGATCCACTTCCCTTGCCATTTGGTACTGGCATGACTTGTTTCTCTCTTTCTGAAGCCAGGCTTTAAGGTGTAGGCTGTATCACTTTGAAATCTCTTTCAAATGCAGATTCTGATTCAGTACATCTGGAGTGAGGTCCTGAAATGATTTCCTAACTGGCTCCCAGGAGATGCCAATGCTGCCGGCTCAGGGACCACACTTAGAGCTGCAAGGCTTTCGCTGGGAATGTCTCACTCGAATTTCAATCCCAACTGGTGGCTCATATTCAGACCTTTGAGTGCCTGCTACCGAGATGAGCTTGGGGACTTGCTCAAGGGTACAGAGCCAGAAAGGAGAAAGTGCAACAGGGCTCTTTTCCACTAACACCTCCGAAGGCAGCAATTAGGGACCTGAGAAGTTAGCACCTAGCAGACACCATACAGGTGCTGGGCTCCTGACAAATGCTGAGTCTGGGCTGCATCATAATTCTATCTCCAGGGAAGCTTTGGCAAAAACACACAAAACTGATGTTTTGTGTGTTTTGCTTTTCTCCCCATCCCAATGATTCTCCACTGCCTCATATGCAAAACATTTCCTGCCTGAGGATTAGGATTCGGTTGCTGAGAGTTAAAACTCTACTTTTCCCCTATCAAGAGAACAAAGCCAAAACTCCTCCTTTAAAAATACAAACTCCTTTTCACTATAGAAATGTTCAAGACAGCCTGTAATCCCAGTGCTTTGGGAGGCCAAGTGGAAGGAATGCTTTGAGGCCAGGAGTTCGAGACCAGCCTGAGCAACATAGCTAGACCCCCTGTCTACAAAAAAAATTTTTAAAATTAGTCAGGCATAGTGACAACATGCCTAGAGTCCTAGCTACTTAGGAGGCTGAGGCAGCAGGATCACTTGAGCCCTGGGGTTCAAGGCAGTAGTGAACTAAAAGCACACCACTGCATTCCAGCCTGGGCAACAAAGTGAGACTGTCTCTTAAAGAAAAAAAAAACAAAAAACCGGGCACGGTGGCTCATGCCTGTAATCCCAACACTTTGGGAGGCCGAGGTGGGCAGATCACAAGGTCAGGAAATCAAGACGATCCTGGCTAACACAGTGAAACCCCGTCTCTACTAAAAATACAAAAAATTAGCTGGGCGTGGTGGCGGGCGCCTGTAGTCCCAGCTACTCGGGAGGCTGAGGCAGGAGAATGGCGTGAATCCGGGAGGCGGAGCTTGCAGTGAGCCGAGATGGCGCCACTGCACTCCAGCCTGGGTGACATAGCAAGACTCCGTCTCAAAAAAAAAAAAAAAAAAAAAAAAAAAAGGTTCAGGACAGCATGGAAAGAGACTCCTGCATCAGTCTGGGATCCACGTTTGCCCTGCGGGTCATTCTCTGCCACAGCAAGTCTCAGGAGTTGCTGCTGTGGGCAAGAATTTATCCTAAACTTGTCCTAAACTTACCACTGACCAGCCCAGCAACTGCACCACAGAGAACACACTCAAAGCACTTCTATCTTGCAACAAGCCCTTCTGACCAGACTCATGTTTAATCCTCCCAATCCCCAAAGGAAGTATGAGTCCCCATTGAATGGATGAAGTCTTTTCTAGATTACTCAAGTGATGCTAGGAGGATGGTGAGATCTGTGAAGGTAGGGCAGAAACCGCTTTAACGCACCCCTGCTCTACCTGTTTGCCAGTCTGGCTCTTATCTGGACACATGCCCTCACCAAGGAGGGGTGTGGCTTTGAGCATACAGCTGGTTCTCCACAGTGGAGGCTGTGGGAGGTGCTGTCAGGGTGCTTTGGCAACCATCCTCCCCTCCATTGTGTAGATCGTTCACGCAGTATGTTTTTGCACATCTGACATTTTGCCAGCATATTTGTGGGCACCACGGAAAACAATACCATCCAGGCCCACTCTGTGTGGAACTTCAATACTCTCCAGTGATCATCATGTACAAATAAAATGAAAAAGATTAAGCCAGAAAGCATGGGATGGAGGAAGAAAGGTGTTTTTTGTTTTTGTTTTGTTTTTTTGGAGACAGGGCTCACTCTGTCACCCAGGCTGAAGTCCAGTGACATGATCAGGGCTCACTGCAGCCTCACCTTCCCAACCTCAATGGATCCTCCAGCCTCAGCCTTCCAAGTAGCTGGGACCACAGATATGCATCACATCATCACCCAGCTAATTTTTTTTTTTTTTTTAACAGAATCTCACTATGTCACCCAGGCTGGTCTTGAACTCCTGAGCTCAAGTGATCCTCTCACCTTGGCCTCCCAAAGTGCTGGAATTAGAGGTGAAAGCTCCCACACCTGGCCAAAGGTGATATTTTAGGAAAAGTGGTCAAGAAGAAGGAGGTACTTGGGCAGATAACTGAAAGGAGAGAGAGAGGAGCCTTTTAGGCAGAAGGAACAACTTCAAGTTTCCACTAGAGAAAATGTGAAAACAGGTGGGCGTTGCAGTCTCACTACCAGCTAGTTTTGCTTCTCTTTCTAGAATCGGGTGGTAAGGCCAAGAAGCAGCTGGTGTTACAACGGAGTAACCCTGAGTCAATCTTGTCATCTAGTCTTTGCCAGGCTAACAGATTCTTTCAGAGAGAATACCATCTGGAGGAAATTCACCCTGTCTTCTAGAATATTTCTGTAAGCAGACAGGGAGGGTCTCTGGGGATTCTAGGAATTTAATCAACTTGAGCAACTTGAGCAATCAGCCTGTTTGCAGCCTCGTGCCCTGCAGTCTGTTTCTTCCTAGACCCTGCGTGGTCACCCAGCAGGTTAAAGGCAGCTCCTGACAGGCCCCAGCAACTTTTAGATGAACTCGGTGAACTTTCCTCATGGCCATTCTATACTCCACCCCGGGGGAGCAGCAGCTTCACCAGCAACCACATGCGACCTATGTGCTGGCATGAGGACTCACTGCAGTGGTGCCACTGGGACCCCTCCTCTGCATGCGACACACCCCCTCCTCTCTCCATTACCCCTTAAAACCCTCCTGTCACTTTCCCTCTGGGAAACACTGCTTTGGAGAATAATCCCAGTGCCCTTCTTCCTTGTGCCAAGTAATAAAACTCCTATTGATCATATACCTGTGTTCTCAAGGAGCATGGTTTGTTATTCATCGGACCAACAAACCCTGATTTTGGGGGGGTAACATTTCCAGAATCAAAAATAAGCAATTTCTTTTTCTTTCCTTTTTTTTTTTTTTTTTTGACAGGGTCTCCCTCTGTCACCCAGGCTGGAGTGCAGTGGCATGATCTTGGCTCACTGCAGCTTTAATCTCCCACCTCAGCCTCCCAAGTGGCTGGGACCACAGGCACACACCACCATGCCTGGCTAATTTTTTGCGTTTTTTGTAGAGAGGGGGTTTCTTCATGTTGCCCAGACTAGTCTCGAACTCCTAAGATCAGGAGATCCACCTGCCTCAGCCTCCCAAAATGCTGGGATTACAGGCATGAGCCACCATGTAAGCAAAAAATAAGCAACTTCATGTGTGAATAATCCTCCACTAAGCAGGACTGAACACGAAAATGAGGTTTCATTTGTTCAAATCAAGGAAAATATAGACAGAGCTTAGCAGGGGGGACAGTGCTGACAAGGGGACTTGATTCTTCAGTGGCATGTGGAGAGAATGGCTTAAGACTTGATTGAACCCATTTAACTCTTGTCCTACTAGTGGCCCAAGTTATACCGAGGCTCTGACATGGTGAGCCAGCAGCCTTTCTTGTAAAGCAACATGACCAATAATCTGGGTTGAGAGCCTGGGAGGGCAGGAGATGCCTTTCACAGGTACCAAATGCCTCTCCATTGTTTTGCATAGAGAAAGTGACATGGAGCCTGAGGCCACTGACGCTTTTCCCCCACCACCATGTTTGCTGTTCACAGTGGCTCCCAAAGAGCTGCCTCTCACCACCGGGCTGAGGGAGGCTAGACAAGGTCACTGCAATTTTTCTAGAACTTTGATGATACCAGTCTCCCAAGAGGTAAGCCTTGCCCTTGCTGGGCTTCTTCTGTTTCCTCATCCGCAAAACTGGGAAGAATGAATTAGATATTTTCAAAGGGACTCTCTAACTTTATTCTGAGGGTGACAGTTAAAAATTAAAGGAGGCTGAGAGGAGAGAAATAAAATTTGAACAGTGGAGCCTGAGGAAGCTGACTGTAATATTTTTTTAATAATAATTTTTTGTAAGTTCCAGGGTACATGTGCAAGATGTGCAGGTTTGTTACATAGGTAAACGTGTGCCATGGTGGTTTGCTGCACAAATCAACCCATCACCTAGGTATTAAGCCCAGGATGCATTAGCTCTTTTCCCTAATGCTCTCCTCCCACCATCCTCCTGCAACACATCCCAGGGAGTGTTCCCCTCCCTGTGTCCAGGTGTTCTCGTTGTTCAGCTCCCACTTATGAGTGAGAATATGTGGTACTTGGTTTTCTGTTCCTGTGTTAGTTTGCTGAAAATAATGGCTTCCAGCTTCATCCATGTCCCTGCAAAGGACATGATCTCATTCCTCTTTATGCCTGCATAGTATTCCGTGTTGTATATGTACCACATTTTCTTTATCCAGCCTATCATGGGCTTTGGGTTGATTCCATGTCTTTGCTATTGTGAATAGTGCTGCAATGAACATACATGTCTATGTATCTTTAAAATAGAATGATTTATATTCCTTTGGGTATACACCCAGTAATGGAATTGCTGGGTCAAATGGTATTTCCAGTTCTAAATTTCTGAGGAATCACCATACTGTCTTCCACAATGGTTGAACTAATTTACATTCCCACCAACAGTGTGAAGGTGTTCCTATTTCTATGCAACTTCACCAGCATCTGTTGTTTCTTGGACTTTTTTTTTTTTTTTTTTTTGAGACAGAGTCTCACTCTGTCACCCAGGCTGTAGTGCAGTGGCCGCTTCTCAGCTCACTGCAACCTCTGCCTCCCAGGTTCAAGCAATTCTCCTGCCTCAGCCTCCTGAGTAGCTGGGATTATAGGCACCTGCCACCACACCTGGCTAATTTTTGTATTTTTTAAGTAGAGATGGAGTTTCACCATGTTGGCCAGGCCAGCCTCGAACTCTTGACCTCAGGTGATCCACCCGCCTCGGTCTCCCAAAGTGCTGGGATTACAGGTGTGAGCCACAGTACCCAGCTTTGTTTCTTGACTTTTTAATCATCACCATTCTGACTGGCATGAGATGGTATCTCATTGTGGTTTTGATTTGCATTTCTCTAATGATCAGTGAAGCTGAGCTATTTTTCATGTGTTTATTGACCACATATATGCCTTTTTTTGAGAATTGTCTGTTCATATCCTTTAAATTAGCTGGGTGTGGTGGCTCACACCTGTAGTCCCAACTACTCAAGAGGCTGAGGGGCAATTTGAGGGCAAACTACTCAAGGATTGCCTGAGCCCAGGAGGTCAAAGCTGCAGACAGTCATGACTGCACCACTGTACTCCATCCTGAGCTGAACCAAGTGAAACCCTGTCTCAAAAACAAAACATAACAAAAACAAACAAAAGCTAATTATTAGTCTGAACCCAACAAACTCTATATTCTAGTTCCTGGTTTCTCTGAATTCCATCGGTATTCCTCGGTAGTTAAAATAGTAGAAACTTCGTACTTCCCCCTCACCATCCATGACCATCACCCACTTGCTTCCTAAAGAGAATGAATCTAAAGTGCTTAATCTAACTCTTAATTGCTAGAGACACAAAAAGTCAAGCGTTGTGTGGAGCTCTTTCAGCTTAATGCACGAACCAATTAACTCCTCTAAAGCGTCTTGTTTTTCCAGAAGAAAACTCAAACCTATTACTATATTACAGAAGTTGAGTTTCTAGAAGGAAATTCCGATTTTACATCTGCCACAGGCTCACTGCTCCATCTATTGGGTGTAGAGAAATTAAGTGAGAAACCAACACGTAATGTAGAGATGATCACAATAGAAGACTCTTAGAGTTACTAACAAGACATTTCTACAAATAGATACAGTTACAAAATTGATGTATGAAAATCTATTTAGGGGACAGGGATGGCTAGGAATTATTAAATATAAAATCTTGAGTATCCATCTACAAGATCAAGTATTTCTGATAAAACAGACATTTGGATGTGTTTTCTAAATTCTTGAATGGAGAAAGCATAACAGGATATATTAAACTAGGTTCTGGTAGGGTAACACCTAGGCATACATTCATAGGAGACCAAAGATAGAAAAAAAAAAGGTGTAGTATAAATAAGCCAGGATGGAGCAAGGGGAAGAGGGTACATATCTGTTATACAGGGATGTGGCTGCATATAGTCAGCAACCTTCCCAGGAAGAGGAAATGGCAGGTGTTTCTTGGATCCAAGTAGGAAATGAGACCTGCAGAGCAGAAGAGTGGGGCTGAGGGTAACATTTCTCACAGAGCCTGGGGAAGTCAGCTGAGCTAGCTGGAACATAAGCCCTGAAAGGCTGGTGGAAGGCTTAAGGTCGAAAGGAGGCCAAGGCACTAACTTAAACCTGTCCAGAGAAAGTGGTCATCCTGTAGTACATCATTTGTACATGCTTTTGAGCCTGATTCTTTCATGTCATTTTATGCATTTTGTGCATAGGGAGAGATTTACCTACAGCAAAATTATCAGTGAGCTTGGTTCTTGGGAGAAGATAGTAAGATTCATTCTGTGCATGACAAGTTGAGAGTTCTGTGAGGCTGACATGGTTTCTCTGAGATACAGCTGAGCCTCTGGGGCAACTTAATGATGCTTGCTCTGTACAGCAGCCACAGAGGCAGTGATGGACTTAAGTGATGGACAAGGTACGTACAAACACAAGTAGTGAGGTGTGGATATATAGGCATACGTATTTGTTAGTTAAGAACCATTTCAGGCCAGGTGCAGTGGTTCATGCCTATAATTCCAGCACTTTGGGTGGCTGAGGCAGGCAGATCACTTGAGGTCAGGAGTTAGAGACCAGCCTGGCCAACATGGTGAAACCCCATTTCTACTAAAAATACAAAAAAATTAGCCAGACGTGGTGGTATGTGCCTGTAATCCCAGCTACTCAGGAGGCTGAGGCAGGAGAATTGCTTTAACCCAGGAGGCAGAGGTTGCAGTGAGCTGAGATCACCCCACTGCACTCCAGTCTGGGCAATAGAGCAAGATACTGTCTCAAAAAAAAAAAAAAAAAAAAAAAAAAAAAAAAAAAAAAAAAGAACCATTTCAGAACAAGAATTCTAGTAAGCTTAACTAGATAAGTTTGAATTTATGAAATCATTATCACTACCATTACTTTTGGTCAAACAGAAAAACAATCAAAAGTTCATATATATTTTTAAAACTTATAACTTAAGACACTTAAAATGTTTCGTTTCAGGACCACTGCAGTCTATTTATCATACCAATCTATTTTTAAATGGCCATATGCATAGTTTTAACCAAAGTTATATTCTATAAGGATTCATGTGGTAGATCAAAGTGGTGAGTAAATGGACTAGAAATATTTTCCAATGTAAGTAGGTGTATCTGGAATTATTTTAATATTTTGAGTCCAAGTAAATTGTAGGTTCAGCAAATCTACAAGTTGCAGATATGGAAACGGATCTGGTGGAAGTGGTAGAAGGTGCACACATAAGGCAGGAAGTAGCCAACAGGGTGCTTCTAACAAAAGAGAAATCCAAAAATTAAAGCTGTTTAAGTGATTTCACCATATTCTTTATTAGTATTGGCACAAGAATTACTCCCCCTCGTGAACGCTAAAGGCAAAATGACTGGGTAGGAAGACAGCAGTATTAGCAATAAAACTACATCCTGCCTCTGCCTTAAGCTGGTATCACAGGGCTATTTCCACTCCTGTGCAGCTGGGGGACCTCTGTGGCAGGGTATATCCAGAGGAAGCCAGCCTAACTTTATACACCTGCTACCCTTCCCCTCTACCCACTCAAAGCTTTATGTAAAACTCAGAGTGACCTAATTATTAAGGAGCAGAGCCAATTCTTTGGCCTAGGCCATCAGGAATGAAAAAGAAAGTGGAAGTACATCAGATTTCTGGTTTAGTTTTAAAACCAAGTGGTGAAGGTAACAAATTCCCCCACTCAATGACCCCCCATCGGGAGACAGCAACACAGGGTCTTCAACAAAAGCACCTTCATTTGCTAGTGTCTAGATTCAACTCTGGAAGTCAAAATTCATTTTCTTTTCCTATTTAAGATGATGCGACTAGGGGTCATAACTGCTTGGTCTTCTAGCTAGTGAAGTTTTAGGAAGAAGAGAATTTAAATTGTGAAGTCAATGAGAACTACTGACTATAAGATTCCCGTTCCAAATCTTTTTCTTTACTAGTTGTGACCAGATTCAATACTGAGCTCACTGTCTCTTCTATTCTTTTTTTTTTTTTTTTGAGACAGTGTCTCGCTGTCGCCCAGGCTGGAGTGCAGTGGTGCGATCTCGGCGCACTGCAGGCTCCGCCCCACCGAGGTTCACGCCATTCTCCTGCCTCAGCCTCCAGAGTAGCTGGGACCACAGGCGCCAGCCACCTCGCCCGGCTAATTTTTTGTATTTTTAGTAGAGACGGGGTTTCACTGTGTTAGCCAGGATGGTCTGGATCTCCTGACCTCGTGATCCGCCCGCCTCGGCCTCCCAAAGTGCTGGGATTACAGACGTGAGCCACCGCGCCCGGCCTGTCTCTTCTATTCTATAGCTTATAAATCTTAGATACCATTGGAGCTGGAGCTGTAGAATTAGAGGAGGGTGGTTACAGAAGAATTGGATATTACAGTTGCTCAACTGACTGCCCGTGACAACACCTTTCCATGAAGACCCTATTTGACAGGGTATTTCTTTTTTGTTTGTTTGTTTGTTTTTGAGACGGAGTCTCGCTCTGTCACCAAGCAGGCTGGAGTGCAGTGGCGCAATGTCAGCTCATTGAAACCTCCGACTCCCTGGTTCAAGCGATTTGCCTTGGCAGGATATTTCTGTAACCAGCTGCAGCTAGTATTCGAGTACGAACATGACAGTATCAAGTTGTAACAGGACAGCTTTCTCCACATTCTTTGGTTCCCTAACAACCCTACAAGGCAGAAAGTGCTGTTTCCACTTTTAAAAGGGGGAACACCAAGGCAGGTCATATAGTTTGTCCAACCTCCTTCACCCCTGGCTATCGTCACAACGTGATCTATTTAAATTGACTGACTCAAATCTAGATCGAAAGCATGTTCTCTGAGACAACACACAAATAGTCTAGCCTTTTGGAGCTCAATATCCTATTGTCTGTTCTAAAATAGAATCAAGGCCGGGCACAGTGGCTCATTTCTCTAATCCCAGAACTTCGGGAAGCCAAGGCAGGCAGATCACTTTTGAGGTCAGGAGTTCAAGACCTTCCTGGCCAACATGGTGAAACCCCGTCACTACTAAAAATACAAAAATTAGCCGGGTGTGGTGGCACGTGCCTGTAATCCCAGCTGCTCTGGAGGCTGAGGCAGGAGAATCACTTGAACTCAGGAGATGGAGGTTGTGGTGAGCAAAGACTGCACCACTGCACTCCAACCTGAGCCAAAGAGTGAGACCCTGTCTCAAAAAATAAATTAATTAATTTAATTAAATAGAATCAGAGAGCACACGAATTTTCTGGAGTCCTCAAAGTCTATATCTGTTGCTGATAGTTAGATATTTCGTATTGTTCAGTTTAAAGAACCCACAGTGACAATAAGGTAATAATTTATAGGATGAAAACTTGAGGAATATTGCAGAATTAGATATTAGTAAAAATAAGTCATGCGTGGTGATGAATAAATTACTCCAGCCCGTGTTACCAGACGCATCCAGACAGTCAGCAGGACCATCATAAACTTGCCCCGTGGAAATGCACGTCTGAGCATCCTTACAGGATGTGATGGTGCCAAGCAGACAAGAGCTCCAGTGCATGAGTTTCCATCAGCCTCATAAGACTCCCTGGGACATCTAAGAATCTGTCCTTCAGGGTCTGGGATACAAATATGGCCACATCCTCCATGGTCTTTTGAGCACCTGTTACTACCTGTGGAATATTCCCACCACCCCCCTGAAAAGCATACTGAGTTATTAGGTTTCTTAAAGGTCTTCTGCAAACTTCTTGCAAATACATTATCAGAGTTATGGAACCCAAATGTTTTCCCCAAATTAGATTGCTCTTCAATTTAATTCCTTTTACTCAACTAGATACTGAATGACTGGAGATTCTTTCTTCATGGATAAGGATGGTTTTAGAAGCCTAGGAGTTCAGACGTTGGATGGCTTAAGAAAAACTGAGGGGAACTCTGACTCATTCAGGGCTGCATTGTGAGTTCTCTTTGCCCCTCAAATTATACCTGGTAAAACACTTAACTTAATTGTGATAAACACTCACAGATTCAGTATTCTGACATGCGATGGCTTTCATCCACATGAATTTGTCTAGGGACAGTTAGTATGATCATAGTAAACACTAAGGAAATTCATACCAAGCACTCAAAGCTGAGTCAGCGTGCCTGGACAGAAGCCTGAGAAGAGAAGACGGTGGCAGACCTGGTTTGTGGCAGGACTGGGAGGATCACTCTTTATCTGAGCCATCCTGACAGGTGCATGTGCCATCATGGAGGTGCTCCCAAGAAACACGTTCCTCCCCATTCCCACAGGCAACAGAGGATGGATGCAAAGCAGATGTGGCGGAGGAGGAGCGGGAGGAGAAGGAGTGGTGGTTGCGGCTGCTCCTTCAACCCCGGGATCCAAAGCAAACAGCTGCTTCAGCAAGTCAGTCCAGTAGGTTCCAGCAATGGGCATGTGCCCCTACTGTCCTCCTCGTTCAGAAAATCACGTCATGGCTGTGTACATACCTTTTTCTATCTCACAGGAAGAAAATGTGCAAGTGACTCAAAGCCTAGATCCTTAGGTTAAGTGTGGTACGTTAGCCTATCATCAACTCACAGTGAATTTGGGCAAGGAGTTTTTTCCTTTCCAGCCTACTAAATTTAGCCATTGGGAAATGTCCAGAACATAGACAACTTAGAGAGAAGGCCTGAAGAATTGTGGGTTGGGACCACTTGCCAGTGCAAACATAAAGATGCCCAGGATTTTATCCTAGAAAAACACACTGAAAAGAGTCAGGTAAAGTGGATCTCAAAGAATAACCCCATAGAGGAAGGCTAGCTGGCCACCCCCTGGTTCTCTGCCAAGATGATCATTTTCTTTATACATGGCTCTTTCAACACCGAGGAGGCTGCTGCGTCCTCTTGTTCCACAGCACAAGAGCGGCTTTGTCCATAGTCACCAGGTAGGACTCGTAGGCTCCTCTAATCCCGTTGCTCCAGGATTTGTTTAAAGAGTGTGTTCTATTTCTATTTCTTAGAAGACTCAGACTACCTGGGCGTGGTGGCTCACGCCTGTAATCTCAGCATTTTGGGAGGCCGAGGTGGGCAGAACACAAGGTCAAGAGATCGAGACCATCCTGGCCAACATGGTGAAACCCCATCTCTACTAAAAATACAAAAATTAGCTGGGCATGGTGGCGGGTGCCTATAGTCCCAGCTACTCAGGAGGCTGAGGCAGGATAATCACTTGAACCCAGGAGGCGGAGACTGCAGTGAGCCAAGATCACGCCACTGCACTCCAGCATGGGCGATAGAGTGAGACTCCATCTCAAAAAAAAGAAAAAAGAAGAAGACTCAAATTTTGCAACCCTAAGAAAGAGTCAAGTTCTTATTAACTGATACTGAACAATCACCTATGATGGGGGAAAGCATGGGTACCATTTAATTGTGTCTTTTGTGTGCATATGATGGAAATGCCATGTAAAGGTTTGCTACTGCACATTCCTTCCCAATTGTATGTTTAATGATGTTACATTGGTAGCTTGAAATCTGGCATCGTGGGAGTATTTGCACCCTGATAATTGGCAAACACTACAAATGGGAATTTCATTTGTTTTTTTTTTTGTTTTTTTTTTTTCATTTTGATTTCTAGACCAGGAACTGGCAAACAATGGCCCTTGAGCCAAACTCAGCCTAATGCCTGTTTTGTAAAGTTTTAGCAGAGTAAAGCTATGGCCATTCACTCACATGTTATCAATGGCTAATTCTGTGAAACAATGGCAGAGAATCCACCAAACCTAAAATATTTACTATCTGGCCTTTTGGAGAAAAAGTTGGCCAGTCCCTAGTCTAGACTTAAAGGAAGTGGTGAAGTATTAATGAGGCAGACTAAATATATGTGTATTGTGTCTATAACCATTAAATTTTAAATACCATAAAAAACTTAGGAAATATCTCCATAGTATTTGAAATCTATTATCCAGTTCAGCAAAGAAGTCATTTATGTCACTGATGGACTAATTCCCACAAGTCTTCATTGCTTCACTTTCATCTCACTTGTTTATGGAAGTAAAATCATCAAAAAACATTCATGTCAAGAACATTCACACACTGACTTCATGCATCGCCTAATCAGATAGTAATCAAGCACTTATTCATCGCTTCTGTTAAATCTTGAATTGTAACCATAGATTGGCTTCTGATCTAAGAATCCAAATAAGAAAGCAGTCTGTGAAAATCAGTTAGCTATATTAAATTTGTAATAACAAATATAATGGCCAGGTGTAGTGGCTCACACCTGTAAACCCAGTACTTTGGGAGGTTGAGGCAGGAGAATTGCTTGAGCCTAGGATGTGGAGATGAGACTGGGCAATACAGTGAGGCCTCATCTCTACAAAAAATTTAAAAATTAGCCAGGCATGGTGGCAGGTGCCTGTGGTCCCAGCTACTCGGGAGGCTAAGGTGGGAGGATTGCTTGAGCCCAGGAGGTCAAGGCTGCAGTGAGCTATGATTGTGCCACTGCACTCTAGCCTGGGCAACAGACTCAGATCCTGTCTCAAAAGGAAAACAAAACAGGCCGGGCATGGTGGCTCATGCCTGTAATCCCAGCACTTTGGGAGGCCAAGGCGGGCAGATCACCTGAGGCCAGGAGTTCGAGACAAGCCTGGCCAACATGGTGAAACCCCATCTCTACAAAAATACAAAAATTGGCTGGGCATGGTGGTGTGTGTCTGTAATGCCAGCTACTCAGGAGGCTGAGGCAGGAGAATTGCTTGGATTTTGGAGGTGGAGGTTGCAGTGAGTTGAGATTGCGCCATTGCACTCCAGCCTGGGTGACAGGAGTGAAACTCCATCTCAAAAAAAAAAAAAAAGAAAAAAGAAAGAAAGAAAACAAAACAAAAAGCAAAGAAAATAATATTGTGTATTTTCTTATTTGTACATTGTGTTACATATCCTTTATATCAGTAAGCTTAATTATAAACAATGTGGGTATATATGTGCACACGTTTTTTTCCCAGAGAGCTGATTATTAAACATTTTCCAGCACATCACTAGGTATTATAGGAAGAACTCAAATTTAACTACCAGGGATGTTGACAAACAGGCAGAGCATGAAAGCGGGGCTGGAGTAGCAGAATGAGGATGCTGATACCCCCGGGTCTTGATGTGCTATAAAATTCTTCCTACATACTGGGTGTTAGAGTGGGAGAATTTCTTTACTATTTCCTCACACTTGCATATGGAGGAACTTCCATAAAATTACACTTCTGTATACTCCCACATCCATGAAGTTACTCCTACCCAGGAAAGGAGAAGTGACTTAGAAATTATTGGAAATTATTAAGATGGGGCTGGCCATATTTGGTTTGACCCCTTTGTTGGGCTCTGCCACCTGCAGAGAACGTGCCCCTTCCTCTGGAGTTATAAATTTAGCCTTGGCACTGCACAGATTCAAGGTTGAAAGCTCAGGGTCACAGAATGTTCCCTGAGCAATGCTACACTGGTTCTTAAAGGCATGCACTCTAGTTCTGAAACAGAATTTTGGAAGCTTCCCATTTTTCACTAGAAATTTCATCTGTATTTTCTAGCCTCAATTTTCAATATGAAGACAAGATTAACATGCTCAAGGAAAAACAACACTGACACTGGCACACTCGACGTCAAGATGAGCTGAAAACTACATGCTGATGGCTTGTCAGAAACCCTGCCATCTATAAACAGGCCTGGATAGCAGACAGCACAACTTTTCTACATTTTCTAATTTCACATACTACAGTGAGGGAAATAGGACAAAAGGAATAATGGCCAGAGATGTGCTAAGGTGTTTCCAACATACAGAGGTCCATTAGGAAGGAGGAGGACCTTAGCAGAAATATAACCAAGGAATCCAAGAGAATGTGACCTCAGTTTTAGACAATATTTATTGTAAAAGTCTCAAATCAAAATTATATATATATTTATGCCTCAGGACAGGTGAGTCACAGAAGATTGTCCGGATAAATACATATGCTTCTTAGACTACGGTTATGTGGCCTGAAGAAGGTAAGGCTCTTCCTACCAAGAAATATACTTGGATAGAGGAGAATAGAGTTCAACTTCCCAAGGACAAACACATTTAAGACTTCATCCACCGAGAAGTACATACATGCTTCTCTCAGGATCATATGCAATCAACCTTGGCCTTGAATTTAAAGGTACAAGAATCTCACAGATGCCTGTTTGTTGATCCAAGACACCAAGCTTTCAATCTGCTGCTGTAAGAATTTTAACATTATCAGCTGTACTAGAAGTAGAAGAAAAGTAGTGACACATTACTTTGAAGCTTTACTTCACACTTTTTCCTTTAACTAAAGGTGTTTTCCCATCTCCTATGACAAAATCTACTTATCCCTAAAGTCTGGACTGTGTATGCAGAAGAAAGCTAGTTGATCACCTTAGTTCCCCCTCCTTCCTCTGAACCCCAACACCCTAAAACTCATCTTTGGAACTTTATTGCCTTACTTGATTTCAGAGTCAGTTCCTCTCCCACCTCAACCGAAGTCCTCTCCATGCTTCATACACAGTAGCTGAATGTAATTAACTGTCCCAGTGGTAAAGAAACACAGGAGAAGGTGAGATTATATTGATTGGGTCTCTGGAGCACCTAGTTCTATAGCTTATAGATGACGTCATTTTAAAGACATTTAATAGCAACTGACCCTCAAACAGAACAAGGAATGTTATAACAGCAGCTTCCTTATGGAAAGAATAGTCGTTTCTCTACTAGACTTTCACATGAATCATCTATATCACTTTTATCTATTACTGCTAAGAATAGAGCAGGAGCTAGGCTTCGCCTCAGGTATTGAAACTTACTTGTAACTTGACAATTGGTGCCACTGCAGAACTGGTGACCTTGAATACAGTCACAGGAGTAACAGCCTGGGATATTACGACATAGTTGGTTGCTAGGACCACATGACAGACAGCACTTGTCTACATCTGATGACAGAGAGCCCTAAGTTAGAGAGGACCCAGGAACAATCTTTTCAGTATTTTTGTTCTCTGGAGCCACTTCCTAGATGCTCACTGAAGGTGTACTATGTGGAAATCACTGAGCTAGGGGCCGGAATAGAGTCTCTTTCTCTATAGAGTTCCCACTCACATGAATATAATTTAACAGACACATCAGTATAGGGACCCCAGATGTTTGACTGGTACAGAATAATGATTTATGTTACTTTAGCAACGTTTATTGGGATGTGTCACACGTCAAGCTGGCCAGAGTGTAACTCAGAATGACAAATGTTACTGCCTGGACTTCACTACTGGTGCCATGGGACAACGTGTCCAAGATGATGGAAACAACTTAAGCTTCCCAGGTGTAAGTGGTGAAATTTAGATCAAGTGTTGTCATTTCTCAAAGCTCGATGGCAGGGACCCTTTAGAATTTGAGTCACAGGACCAGGAATGATTTATTTTGGTGTTTGTTGTTTGTTTGTTTGGCAGAAAGAAATTTGGTTCCTTGGGGCATTGCCAGAAAAACATCATTTCTCCAAAACCATGGGGTTCTAGAATAGAACGATGCCTTCCATCCCAGGAGAATAATCAATGTATGGCTACAAGTCAAGTTCAGTGGCCAGTCAAGTCCTGCAGTGGGCCAGGAATGCTGCAGGATGCCTGCGGAAAGATACCGCAGGAGCCTGGGCGTATGTATAATACAAAACCCAGACCTCTCCAGGGTCAGGACCAGAAACCGACTTCAGACTCCTAATAAAGAATGAATAAATAAGCTGTTTTATCCAAAATAGGCTTCAATAATTATTCATAATATGACGAAAACTTATTGATGAATTCTCAATATAAAAATCATCACTGAGCATAACTCTCATGTTAATAAACAAGGGCCTTTTCTCTTCTATCCTTCTGATATGGTTTGGCTGTGTTCCCACCCAAATCTCATCTTGAATTGTAGCTCCCATAATCCCCATGTGTCATGAGAGGGACCCTGTGGGAGGTCACTGAATCATGAAGTACTGAACAGTCTTTCCCATGCTGTTCTGGAGATAGTGAATAAGTCACGAGATCGGATGGTTTTAAAAAGGGGATTTCCCCTGCACACACTCTCTTGCCTGCCACCATGTAAAATGTGACTTTGCTCCTTTGCCTTCTGCCATGATTGTAAGGCCTCCCCAGCCATGTGGAACTGTGAGTCCATTAAACCTCTTTTACTTTATAAATTACCCAGTCTTGGGTATGTCTTCATTAGCAGCATGAGAACAGACTAATACACCTTCCCACCTAAATGGGTAAGGCTGTAGGTAGAGCCCATGTAGAGAGAGGGAACTATTGATTAAGGGTAACTGATATGAAGGCTCAGGGTGGCAAGACTGATCTACCCAACAGGCCAAAGCATCAAGACAAGAAATCCTTTAACCACCTAATCACATTTTAACCTAATCACATATTTAACCACATTTAAAATACCTTCCTGTATTTTTATGGATAAGTGCTACAATAGCAGCCATAACCTTTACACATTATTAATGAATGGTGAAGATATATGAGATTTACTTCAACCATTCCGGCACAAGAATCCCATTTGACAAAGAGGAGAAATGAGACTCGAAGATTTGGAGAAGCTCACCCAGCAGAAACACGAAAGGATAAGCATACAATGGGTTCTAATTTCAGAATCTGTTCTGATGCCCAGTAGTGGACCTTAGACATGGCCATGAAGTAACAAACATCTATTTTTTCCATGACAGAAACCTTCAATTCCATAAGAGAAATATGCTAAATTTAATGTTTTCTCATTAGGCTACATTTGACCAACAGTCCGCAGAAAAGAGGATGATAACAGGCATTGGTGAGGATGTGGAGACACTGGAACGCTTAAGTATTGCTGGTGAGACTGTCAATGGTACAAGCACTACAGAAAACAGTTTGGCAGCTCCTCAAAAAGTTAAACACAGAATTACCATATGACTTAGCAGTTCCACTTCTGGTTTATATCTAAAGAATTGAAAGCAGAAATTCAAACATTAATGAACACCAATGTTGAAGTATCTTGGTAAAGGGATCATGTCTTAGTTGTACTTAGTTGTACTTGTACTAAATACTTAGTGGTACTTAGTGCAGTACCACTAAGTACTTAGTACTTACTAAGTTGTACTTAGTATAGTTACTCATTTGATTTTAAAAGTCTGGCTTATAAAAAACTAGTACTTCGTTCTTACTAAGTTGTACTTAGTATAGATACTCATTTGATTTTAAAAGTCTGGCTTATAAAAACCATTAAAAATAAAATACTTAGGCAATATTAGTTTTTAATGGACAGCTAACAATTTTGCTATCTACTCACATTCCGTCCGTACCTCACATGACTTGAAGAAAACCATTAAATTGAGAGCAGTCAATGTCAGTAACTAACATGGGAGCTCAGGTTCAGTCAACAGGCTACTTGGGTGGAAGTTTCAGTTGGATCACTCACTAGAAGCGTGACCTTGGGAGAATTCCTTCCTCTCTCTGGACTTCAGTTTTCTTGTTTATAAAATGCTGCTAGTAAATAAGTGACGCTAAGAAGTTTCAGAAATTAAGTGAGCACAAAACCACTTGGCACAATACCCACCACATAAATGCTCATAAACTATTAACTCTTTTGCTCCCTCCTCCCACAGTTTCTTCCAGAAGGATCACAAGGTTGCAGTCAGCCCTCAAAGACTCACACCAGGTGAGTGACAACTTGAACAATGATGATTCTTGGTCCAGGGACCAAAAGTGCATGTGGATTCTACACATTATCTGCAGAAGAGTCTCAAACCTTACTTTCCAAATTTAGGTAAATGCCTGCTGTGAATACATAAGCAATTTATTTATGAATGTATTTATTTTCATATTAAATTCCTGGTAGCTTTCTCATAGTCTGTCAATACACCAAGTACAATGACTATGTGCCGTTCTAAAACAGGCATCATAAAGGTGTCTTCACACTAGAAGGTGTTAGAAATCACTGCTTAGTAGAAGCCAGAAAGATAAGTAACTTTGATTCCTGTTTCAGAACTGATGTGGGCAGATCAGCTTCAACAGAGAGGCTGGACCAGATTAGGCAAAAATTCTGAAGCAAAATCGGAGGGTTAGACTCCTTCCTGAAAGAGATGCAACTCAGTTGCTAAGTGGCGCCCCCTCCAAACTGGTTCACAGTATCTTGACCAAGAAAGAGTCTGCATAAGTTAAAATGGCTTAAAATCGGCTTTCCAATCATAGGGGGCTAATTAAGAGCACCTGCCTGGCCAGGTGGTTTAAGAAGTGCTGGGCGCCGGGCTATATCTCCAGGCACCGCCTTGACGCTTCGCAAACTGTGCGTGTCTGGGTCACCCTGGAACCGGCACTCAGCTCACCCCTGCTTTGGGGTCTGCCTACACCTGAATGGTGTCAATAAGTGCCTCCAGAAAGTGGCTTCCTAAATGCACCTCAAGCCCTCAACACCCTTTCCTCTGGGCTGTTTCTGGAGTTGCGCACCTGTCTGCGAGGTCCGGTGTCTCCAAAAGGCTAAACCTGCTGCCTGTAAAACCCAGGGCGCGGGGCCCGACCCATCGAGATCTAGGCGAAAGCGAATCCCACTCCGCCCCGACGACGTTAGAAGGAAATGCCCAGGTGGGAGGGTGCGCCCCGCTCTCCGGTTTGGAGAAGGCCTCTTCTCCCACCTGCTTGAGGATGCAAAAACGGAAAGACACCGAATTTGTCCGCTGAGCCCACCTCCCCTCCCAGCCACCGGGAGGTCTGTAAAGGGCCGAGAAGCAGGTGCTCCGAGCCCGAGCCATGGATGGCGGCCCCTGCAGAAAGCCCAGCCACGCCCTCCTAGATCCTGGACAACCCGACGCTGCAGCATGGGACAGTAAACACGCCGCGAGGGGGCCCCAGCCGCCGGCCCCTGCCGCGCCCCTCGGCGACACGCGACGCCTGCGCCCTGCAGAGCGGTCCTCTCCCTGGGCGCCCTTGGCAGCCCGACCTACTCACCTGACCTGGACACCGCGACGCTGCCAGCGTGGCCAATCCCGGAGAAAGGAGGAGGACGGGTGTCCAGCGCCCCAGACCCCGGAGGGGTCGGGCGTGGAAGACCTGGCGCTGGTTACCGGCGTCTCCGGGCTGCAGCGGCGCTCGCGGGGAGGAGCAGAGAGGCGCTCCAGGTGCGGGCTCAGTTTCCCTAGGAGCTCTGGGTAATCTGAAAGTAGTTACGAAAAGAAATTCAAAATGTTTAAAAGATGAATTAAGATGTTCTAACTCATAAGTGGCAGTTGAACAATGAGAACAGATGGACACAGGGAGGGGAACATCACCCACCAGGGCCTGTTAAGGGGTGAAGGGGAATGGGGAGAGAGAGCATTAGGGTAAATACCTAATGCATGCAGGGCTTAAAACCTAGATGACGGGTTGATAGGTGCAGCAAACCACCATGGCACATGTACACCTATGTAACAAGCCTGCGTGTTCTGCACATGTACCCCAAAACTTAAAATAAAAAAGTTGAATTAAGAGCTGTTGTTATAAAAGGCATAGGGTCACGGGTATGACAGAGGAACTGGCAGGGAACCAACCCTCTCCCTCTAAATAAACACCTAGAAAACTGGTCAACTTCCCATGAAAAAATTGTTTTCAAGGAGATTAATCCCCCAAAGAAAGAAAACAATCACCATGAGTTTCCACCTGGAGGCATTTACCAAACCTGGCAATAGAGGAGGAACACAGTGGTCTCATATAATTAAGGAGACAGAGATACACAGAGATCAGAATTCGGGCAGCCGGAAGCAGCTGGAACTTGAGAGGCAGGGCACTAAAGAGAAGAGAGCTGGCTGGGTATGGTGGCTCATGCCTGTAATCCCAGCACTTTGGGAGGCCGAGGCAGGCGGACCACCTCAGGTTGGGAGTTTGAGACCAGCCTGGCGAACATGGAGAAACCCCGTCTCTACTAAAAATACAAAATTAGCCCAGTGTGGTGGCGCATGCCTGTAATCCCAGCTACTTGGGAGGCTGAGGCAGGAGAATCGCTTGAACCCAGGAGACAGAGGTTGTGGTGAGCAGAGATCACATCATTGCACTCCAGCATGGGCAACAAGAGCAAAACTCCATCTCAAAAAAAAAAAAAAAAAGAAAAAAGAAAGCTACATAAAAGAGTTTACAAAATCTTTACGGGAGTTTGTTTGTATCTTTGGCTAAATCCCAAGCTGTGCATGTATAGGGTGAGATTTCACGAGACCAGGCAAAGAATGACTACTGAAGAGTTATAAACAACTCATAGATTTTGACAGGTTTCAGACATTTAAGTTCTGAGCAGTTATTGAACACCTGGGATATTTCATAGGGGCCCAAAAGGCTTCTGGCTCTAAAGTGTTCACCTGTAGTCACAGCTACTTGAGAGGGCGAGACAGGAAGATGGCTTGAGCCCTGTAGTTCTAGGCTGTAGTGAGCTATGATCATGCCTGGGAATAGTCACTGCACTCCAGCCTGAGCAACATAGACTGTCTCTAAAAAAAAAAAAAAAAAAAAATTTTAGGACCCCCCCCTCTACCAAGAAGTTTTGTTTATGAATATCTACCTATATCTATCAATATTTACTGTATCCTAAATTAAAGCTAAGAATGTTAAAGAATATTTATTAATTCAATTAAAATAGCAATAATCTGATTACATATTAACATATATAACACATTTTTATGAGTAATCACATTTTCCAAAATAAACTAACGAGAACAGTAGTATTGTTTTACATTTTGAAAGCCTCTTTAATGACATTAATAGAAGACAGCTGCACTCTCCTGTACGTTTGCATTCCATCTATTAGTGTGTTGTTTTGGTTCCAGTATACAAAGAAAATCTGGCCTTACACAGATATGCAGTTGGCCGTGGAAAAAGTATTTCAATAGCCCTTTCAGATAATTGCTGATATTCTTCTTTGGTGCCGTTATGGGTTGATTTATGTCCCCTAAAAAGGATTTGTTAAAATCCTAACTCCCAGTACCTCAATACATGACCTTATTTGGAAATAGGGTCTTTGCAAATTTAACCAAATTCATAGAATGTGGCCTAATCTGAGATGTCTACTGTCCTTATGAAAAGGGGAAATTTGGGCCGGGCACGTTGGCTCACGCCTGTAATCCTAGCACTTTGGGAGGCCGAGGTGGGCGGATTACCTGAGGTTGGGATTTTGAGACCAGCCGGGCTGACATGGAGAAACCCCATCTCTACTAAAAATACAAAACTTAGCAGGGCGTGGTGGTGCATGCCTGTAATCCCAGGTACTTGGGAGGCTCAGGCAGCAGAATCACTTGAACCCGGGAGGCAGAGGTTGTGGTGAGCCAAGATCGACCCACTGCACTCCAGCCTGGCCAGTAAGAGTGAAACTCCGCCTCAAAAAATAAAAAAGAAAAGGGGAAATTTGGATACAGACACATACCTATCTGTGAAGGAAACCAATGTGAGGAGACATAGAGAGAAGGCCATGGAAAGATGGAGGGAGGTTGAGGGCAGAATTATCCAGAAGCAAAGAAGGTGTGGGGCTACCGGGAGCTGGGGTGGCAAAAAGGAACATCCTTCCCTAGAGGCTTCCCAGAGAGTCCAGTCCCACTGACACCTGGATTTCAAACGTCTAAACTCCAGAACTGTAAGCCAATACGTTTCTCTCCTGCCAAGCCATCCAATTTGTGATAGTTTGTTATGCTGGCCCTAGGAAATTAATGTAGATAATAACACCAAAATCCAAGAAGTGGTAATTTCCTAATGATTAGTTGCAATGCATGATTATAGCTCACTACAGCCTAGAACTACAGGGCTCATGCTGTCCTCCGGCCTCAGCCTCTCAAGCAGCTGAGACTACCGGCATACGCCAATGGGCCCAGCCCATAATAATTCTTAAGCCTTTATTCTAGAGCCAGTAGCCTTCCGGGAACCTACAAAATATCCCAGGTGTTCATTAATGGCACAGAACTCAAATGTCTCTGAAACCTGTTAAGATCCATGAGTTGTTTATCTTATAACTCTCCAGTAGTCATTCTTTGCCTGGCCTCATGAAATCCCACCCTATACATGTACAGCTTGGAATTTAGCCCAGGACACATATGAACCTCTGAAACCATATCAATGAACATTTCACAAATGTCATGTGTTCTCATTCATATGTGGGAGTTAAAAACTAGATCCCATGAAGATAAAGAGTAGATTGGTGGTTTCCAGAGGCCAGAAAGAGGAGGGGGCATGAAAAGAGGTTGATTAATGGATACATTACTACAGTTAGATAGAAGTAGGCCGGGCGCAGTGGCTCACCCTTGTAATCCCAGCACTTTGGGAGGCCGAGGCAGGCAGATCACGAAGTCAGGAGATCGAGACCACGGTGAAACCCCATCTCCACCAAAAATACAAAAAAAAAATTAGCCGGGCGTGGTGGTGGGCACCTGTAGTCCCAGCTACTCAGAGAGGTTGAGGCAGGAGAATGGCGTGAACCCGGGAGGCGGAGCTTGCAGTGAGCCAAGATTGCGCCACTGCACTCCAGCCTGGGCGACAGAGCAAGACTCCGTCTCAAAAAAAAAAAAAAAAAAAAAAAAAGTACAGTTAGATAGAAGTAATAAGAGTTGATGTTTAATAGTTCGGTAGGGTGACTATAGTTAACACTAATCTAGTGCATATTTCAAAACAGCTAGAAGACAATAATTCAAATGTTCCTAGCATTAAAAAAAGATAAACACTTGAGATGATGGATAACCCAATTACCCTGATTTGATCTTTTACATTGAATGAATGTATCAAAATATCACACATACCCTGAAAATATGTACATCTACTATGTATCAATAAAATAAAAAGCAAATAGCAGGGCCAGGCGCAGTGGCTCATACCGGTAATCCCAGCATTTCGGGAGGCCAAGGCAGGCGGATCACCTGAGGTCGGGGGTTCGAGACCAGCCTGAGCAACATAGAGAAACCCCGTCTCTACTAAGAATACAAAATTAGCCGGGTGTGGTGGCACATGCCTGTAATCCTAGCTACTTCGGAGCCTGAGGCAGGAGAATCGTTTGAACACAGGAGGCAGAGGTTGTGATGAGCCAAGATCACACCATTGCACTCCAGCCTGAGCAACAAGAACAAAACTGTCAAAAAAAAAAAAAAAAAGCAAATAGCAAACAAAAATACAATAAAATGGATGAGGCAAATTGCTATAAAGCTTTAAACAAATGATAGATACAATTTTTTTATTTGGTGTTATATTTTGTTTTCTAACTGTGAAATTTGCTGATTTATGTATACTCAGTATATTAATCTCCATCTATGAGTCGATTCACCAATATTTTATACTCTTTCATTCTGGATAGCAGAGAGCTGTGTGGGTGTGTGCATCAAACAACTAAAGAGAATAAATGTTGAATGATGATGTGCCAGGAGATACTAGCCTGAAAAGATTTCACGAACAAGATGAAATTTAAGCAGCAATTTGAAAGAAAAAAGAAACATGCCACAGAGGATTGTTTATGAAGTAAGTCAAATCTGTGTGAATTTTCCCAGCTATTTGTTTGGCAATATGGCAAACTGAGTCACTTTGAAAGAATCCATCTCTTTTATACATGTAAACCATGGAATACTATGCAGCCATTAAAAAGAATGAGATCATGTCCTTTGCAGGAACATGGATGGAGCTAGAGACTATTATCCTTTGCAAATTAACAGAAACTGCCTTTATCTTTTGCAGAAACAGAAAACCAAATACTGCATGTTCTCACTTATAAGTGGGGGCCAAATGATGAGAACATATGGATGTAAGTAGAGGAACAACAGACACTGGAGCCTGGTTGAGGGTGGAGGGTGGGAGGAGGGAGAGGATCAGGAAAAACAACTAATGGGAACTAGGCTTAATACCTGGGTGATGAAATAATCCATACAACAAACTGCCATGACACGAGTTCACCTATTTAGCAAACCTGCACATCTACCCCTGAACTGAAAATAAAAGTTAAATTTACAAAGTGTAGCTTGCTACTTTGTTTAACAGATTCCCTCTCCTCTTTCTCTCTTCTCGTTTTTTTTTTGTGATTGTTGCTGTTTTTGTTTTTTCTAATTTGGTTCTTATTTAGCTTTGTCCTGCTAATATTTGAAGATTAATATTCATTTGTTTATGGAACAACAGAAATTATTCCCCAATAAGATCTAGGCAATGAAATGGGAAAAGAAAGCAGCAACCAAGAAATTTAGAGACTGAAATTCTATTTCTTGCTCTGCTCCTTGTTAGCTGTATGATTTTTGTTACGTTTCTTAGACCCTCTGGGATTCTTATGTAAAATCAGAGGGTAGAAATTGGCCCTCTCTTAGTTTTTGTTTTTGTTGTTGTTGTTGTTGTTTGTTTTGTTTTGAGACAGTCTTGCTCTGTCACCCAGGCTGGAGTGCAGTGGCGCAATCCTGGCTCACTGCAACTTCCACCTCCGAAATTCAAAGGATTCTTCTACCTCAGCCTCCTGAGTAGCTGGGATTACAGGCACCCACCATCATGCTTGGCTAATTTTTGCATTTTTAGTAAAGACAGGGTTTTGTCATGTTGGCCAGGCTGGTCTCTAGCTCCTGACCTCAGCCTCCCAAAGTGCTGGGATTACAGGCATGAGCCACCACACCCAGTCATCTCAGATATTTTCAAATGTCAATATTCTGTACATCCCAAACCATATTGTTACAAACATCTAAAAACATGCTTGAAAATCTGTATGGAAGGGATTCAGAGAAAATGCCAGGTTAAGCATGCAATTTCCTGACCTTTCATCCTCCCACCGTTTTGCAAGCACTACCCAACAATTGAGATAAGGGTGACATGCCAGCAGGTGCCCATGGCTGCGGGCAGTGGCCAAGGGCATGCATTTGTTATGCTTTAAGGTGCACACAAATTATCTGGGGATCTTGTTACTATGTACATTCCTTTGAATAGATCTGGGGTGTGGCATGAGTTTCTGCATTCCTAACAAACTCCCAGGTAAGGCTAGTGTCATTGACCCATGTCCCCTCTTTGAGCAGCACAGATCTCCAAAGGGATTCTTGAGTGCACCTGAGGACTGAATTATCCAGAGGATGGGCAGGTGCAGAGACTCACTGCTTAACGTGCTATGTGGAAAGAAGAAAGCCTAGGCTAATGAGAAGGTGTTTGCCCCCAGGGAGCCTCCAAGGTACAGGCTGCAAATGCTGAAGTCCAACTGAGAGACTCTGTTGGGTCTCTTTTTTGGTACTCTACATATTTGCTGAACGTGATCTTTTGGGAGACTGAAGAACCTGGGCCGAGCGGCAGCTGAGAAATGAATTGTTCTAAGGCTCTATGGCTGTAAGGGCCTTTTCTTCTCTCCCCTGAGCTTCGCCCCACAAGCTGCACCTGTCTTCACCCTCAAAATAATAAGACCTCCTCTCGTCCACCATAAAACCAGTCTGCCATCTCACTCATCATTTCCTACCAGTCCAGCATTTGCCATGGTTCTTCAAAATCCTGACTTTTGTGGTGGCTGAGGGAGCCCACCTTCATGAACAGGCAGACACCGAAGAAGTACCTGCCTCACAGGTTGGAAGCCTGGCCAGGGTAGACAAGTGGTTTCTATGAGGCAGAACTCACTGATAAGACAGCAGAGAAAGTTGATAAAAAAACATTACAGAACGCTTAGGAGATGTAATGAGAGCAAAAACAAGATGTCCAGAAATTCAAAGTATGATTTACAGATTTATACATTTAATGGAAAGGACATGAAAAATCTTGATAAATGAACTGTGATTTGGGGAGGAGAAATAAAAGAGCTGAGAACACCAAATAAAATACAAGGAAATAGAAAATATGAAAGAAGAGATAAGAATGGAGAACCTAGCCTGGAGTTTAATTTTGTGAATAATAGGAGTTTCAGGGGGACAAAAAGCACTTAATGAGGAAACGGTAATGTTCACATATGTATACATAAGAAAATTTCCCTGGGGCCGGGTGTGGTGGCTGACGCCTGTAATCCCAGCAATTTGGGAGGACGACGTGGGCGGATCACCTGAGGTCAGGAGTTTGAAACTAGCCTGGCCAGTATAACAAACCCCGTCTCTACTAAAAAATAAAAAAATTAGATGGGTTTGGTGGCAGGCGCCTGTAATCCCAGCTACTCAGGGAGCTGAGGCATGAGAATCGCTTGAACCCGGGAGGCAGAGGTTGCAGTGAGCCAAGATCGTGCCACTGCACTCCAGCTTGGGTGACAGAGCGAGATTCCATCTCAAAAAAAAAAAAAAAAAAAAGCCAGTTGCAGTGGCTCACACCTGTAATCCCGGCACTTTGGAGGCCAAGGTGGGTGGATCACCTGAGGTCAGGAGTTCAAGACCAGCCTGGGCAACATGGTGAAGACCCATCTCTACTAAAAATACAAAAATTAGCTGGGCATGGTGGCAGGTGCCTGTAATCCCAGCTACTCAGGAGGCTGAGGCAAGAGAATTACTTGAACCAGGGAGGTGGAGGTTGTAGTGAGCCAAGATCCCGCCATTGCACTCCAGCCTGGGTGACAAGAGCAAAACTCCAACTCAAAAAAAAAAAAAGAAAAGAAAAGAAAAAGAAAACTTCCCTGAGCTGAAGAGACGTGTTTCCTGTTAGAAAGTGTTCATTAATTCCCAGGCAAAATGAATGAGATTGGATATCCTCGGCCACACGTCACTGAAATTTCTGAACCCCGAGGATGGAGAAAATACAGGCTAAGTATCTCTAATCCGAATTGCTTGGACCAGAAATGTTTCAGATCTCTGATCTTTTCTGATTTTGGAATATTTGCATATGCATAATGAGATATCCTGGAGATGGTACCAAGTCTAAACATGAAATTCATTTATGTTTCATATACACCTGATACACATAGCCTGAAGGTAATTTTCTACATTATTTTAACAACTTTGTGCATGAAACAAAGTTTCTGTACATGAGGTCAGGTGTGGAATTTTTCACTTGTGGAGTCATGTTGGTATTCAAAAAGTTTCAGATATTGGAGCCCTTCAGATTTTGCATACTCGGATTAGGGACCCTCAAGCTGTACAAATGTTAGACAGAGAAAACGAGTTATTGAATAGGAAGAGAATCCAGGCTAGCACCAAACTTCTCATTTCAGACTTTCAATAGATAGAAACATGGAAGTTTCTATGGATAGTCTTATTTCCCATGAGCTGGGAATCCTGTACAGATGCATCATGTTCAAATATAAGTGCAAAAGAAGAATATTTTTAGGCCAGCTGCAGTGGCTGACACCTGTAATCCCAGCACTTCCGAAGGCCAAGGCAGGTGGATCACTTGAGGTCAGGAGTTCAAGACCAGCCTGGGCTACATGGTGAAAACCCATCTGTATTAAAAATACAAAAATTAGCTGGGGGTGGTGGCACATGCTTATAATCCCAACTTCTTTGGAGGCTGAGGTGGGAGGATTGCTTGAGCCCAGGAGCTGGAGGTTTCAGTGAGCTGAGATCATGGCACTGCATTCCAGCCTGGACAACAGAGTGAGACTCTGTCTCTTAAAAAAAAAAAAAAAGGAAGGATATTTTTAGACTTTCAAGAATTCAGAAGTTGATCATTCTTGTACCACTACAAAGAAAATCACAAAATGCTCAAAAAGAAAGTAAAGATTAATTCAATTCTAAGATTTAATGACAGGGAAGCAAAATAAGAGTACAGAATACTGGGAACGAAATATACATTCTTGTAAAATGTACAATTTCAATAGATACTGCAAAAGAGTGTGAAGGTCACCTTCTGTCTTCCCCGCCCTGCCTGGGAGACTGACAGGCACGGACTCTTCAATGGGGCCGGGTGTCCTCTGGCTACCATTGGGTGCAGACACTGAGAAGCCCCACCAAGAGTTTCAAGGAAGGGAAGAGTGAAGTCAGAGTCTTCATTCCCCATCTGGCAAAGTCTCCCAGGCTGGCCATGTGCCTCTCAAGAAGGCCACTGATCCTCTTAAGTAGCCTACTCTCCACTACTCTCTCCTTCCCAATTATGGCAGCCTCTCCCACACTCTGTTCAATCACACTCTGGAGTGAAGTCTATGCTGTGGCACATCTAGGCGTCTTTACTCTCCCTGTGGGTCCTACCTCATCACACAAGTGTTAACTGTTCTTTTTTGGGAGGTTAAGATGGGTGGATCACTTGTGGCCGGGAGTTTGAGACCAGCCTGGCCAACATGGTGAAACCCCGTCTCTATAAAAAATACAAAAATTAGCCGGTGTGGTGGCGTGCACCTGTAGTTCCAGCTACTTGGGAAGCTGAGGCACGAGGCTTGGGCTTGGGAGGTGGAGGTTGCAGTGAGCCAGGGTCATGCCACTGTACTTCAGCTTTGGCAATAGAGTGAGACCCTATCTCAAAAAAAAAAAAAAAAAAAAGAAAAAAGAAACAATTTTCTTATCTGACACTTTCCTACAATTATATCCCGAATAATATAACTGTAAACTCTGAGTGGTAATAAATCCTTTTGAAACAGAAAAATAAATATAAGGAAAAAATTTTAATGACCTGGAATTGGTGACATTATTACTGTAAGTGAAAAATAATCAAAATGCAAACAAACATATATTTATGTTACCTTCATGTAAGAAGAAAGAAAAATAAGAACACATACATTTCTCTACTAATCTTTATAAAAAGAAATGCAGGAAAGATAAAACAGGTATCAAAGAAGTGGATTGCCTGCAAGCAGTGAAGGGGAGCAGGAAATGGACAGGAGGAACCTGGGAGGGAATGATACTTTCTCTATGTGCACCTTTCGCTATGGTCATGACATGAAAGCATGTTGGTGGTGAACGGTGGGAAGAGGGTAGGGATCTGGAAAAATAACCATTGGGTACTATGCTTAGTACCTGGGTGACAAAATAATCTGTACCCCAAACCCCCGTGACATGAGTTTACCTATGTAACAAACCTGCACATATACCCTTGAATCTAAAATACAAGTTTAAAGAAATGTAAAAAGATGCATCAGCTGTTAATATCCATTCTTCGCTATGTGGTATTAGAAGGTAGAGATACCTAATATTTTTGTATACTCCAAAACTGACTTGAAAAAAGAGTATGTTCTAATCTTGTAATATTTTTAAGCCATACAATAAAAATGAATGAAAATTTAAAAATGAATGAGAAGAAAAACTGTTGCTCAAGTTGACCTTTGAGAGCGCTCCTGCAGTCTTTTGACATATCTCCATTAATGTTATTGTTATTGCTGTGCTTTGAGCATTTCCTCACTTTCTGATGCTACAAGATACGCCACTCTCATCTTGTTTTTTTCTTTTTCTTTTTTTTTTTCTAGATGGAGTCTCACTCTGTCACCCAGACTGAAGTGCAGTGGCATGATCTCGGGTCACTGCAACCTCTGCCTCCCAGGTTCAAGCAATTCTCCTGCCTCACCCTCCTGAGTGGCTGAGATTACAAGCACCCACCACCATGCCCAGCTATTTTTTTTTTTTTTTGTAGAGATGGGGTTTCACCATGTTGTCCAGGCTGGTCTTGAACTCCTAACCTCAGGTGATCCACACACCTCGGCTTCCCAAAGTGCTGGGGTTACAGGCATGAGCCACCACACCCAGCCTCCAGGCCCATCTTGTATATTTCCTGCTCGGGCCCTAGAATCAGCCATTTCTCAGGAAGCCCTAGTTCCTTTTATTCGAGAATGGGATTAGAAATCAAGATCTGGATGCAACATATGCCCATTGCACTGGCAGGTTATTGCTTACAGGCCTTCTCAGCTGATAGATCAAAGAAACATATGTGTGTATACTAACCCCTATATATACACATATCTATCAATGTTTCCATCTACAACCATCTGTACCTGTATTAAACTAAATGAATTCATACTAATGTCATGTCTGCAACTCTAATCCATTACCATATGGATCATCCTAGCATTTTCCCCTTCCTTATCTGTAACATCTCACTCCAACAGTGAGAAAACTAGCTCCCACCATCTGCCATGCATTTACTTAATTGCTCAATTCCCCTGCATATGTATTATGGTTTACATGTTTATTAACATTCACCCCTGCCAGGGTTTGTTTTTTCTTTTTTTCGGATACAGCAAACAGGAAACAGATAATAAAATGGTAGACCTAAGTTTAACCATACAAATAATTACATTAAATTATACTAATTTGTTACAGTCTGAATGTTTGCATCTCCCCAAAATTAATATGTTGAGCCCCAATCACCAAAGTGATATTAGGAGGTGGGGCCTGTGGAAGGTGATGAGGTCATGAAGACCAGAGCCCTCATGAATGGGATTCATACCCTTATAAAAGAGGTCCCAGAGAGCTGCCCTACCCGTCCCACCATGTGAGCCAGAAAGTGGGCTCTCACCAGACTTTGGATCTGCCAGCACCTGGATCTTGGACTTCCCAGCCACTAGAACTCTGAAGAATAAATTTATGTTGTTTATAAGGTACCTAGTTTACAGTGTTTTGTTATAAAAACCCAGCAGACTAAGATGTGATCTAAACAAACTAATTAAAAGACAGAAGCTTATAAACATGCATTTTACAAGAACACCCAACTATATGCTGTCTGTAAGTAATCCACTTTAAATGCAATGATATTGATACGTTAAAATGTGATCAGTGTAATGAAAGGATGGAAAGCATATATTATGCAAATACTAATTAAAAGAAAGCTAGAATGGCTACATTCATATCAGATAAATATCAGAAACGATTAACATTATCAGGGACACAACCTGCGTAGGTGATCAAAATTAACATGGTTCATGAAGGGCAGTGGATGCTGCATGCCTCCAGATAGAATGTCCTGAAGAAGACACAAAATCCCTTCATGAGAATGTATAACCTGAACCTAGTCACAGTACAATCATCAGAAAAACGCAAATGAAACAACATTCTATTTTTACAATGTCAGAGGGGAATGTACGCCTAAATACTATTGACGTTACAAAAGACTAAGAAAGGCTGTGGGGAGTTGCAGGTCAAAGGAGGCTAAAGAGACAATGACAACTAAATGTGATATTTAACTCTGGCCTGGATCCTCCCTGGAGAGGAGTGGGGAGTCCTGTGAAAGATATTATTAGGTCAACCAACAAGACATGAATATGGGCCATAGATTAGATAAAAATATGACATCAATAGAAATTTATGAAATTTGTAACTATACTATGCATATGTAAGAGAATGTCACTCTTTTTAGGAAGTACACACTGAAGTGTTTAGGGATAACGGCCAAGATATACGTACCTTACCCTCAAATGGTTCTGAAAATAATCACACAGCTGTGCATGTGTGTGTGTGTGTATGTGTGTGTACAGAGAGAGAAAGCAAATGAATACGGCAAATGTTATAACATGTTAATAACAGGTAAATCTGAGTAAAGGGCATTACTGATATTCTTTGTACTATTTTATTCTACTAATTATAAAGTGTTTTCAAAAATGTTATAAAAATTGGCCAGGTGTAGTGGCTCACACCAGTAATCCCAACACTTTGGGAGGCTGAGGTGGGTGGATCTCTTGAGGCCAGGAGCTCAAGACCAGCCTGGCCAACATGGTGAAACCCCATCTCTACTAAAAATACAAAAGTTAGCCCGGTGTGGTGGTGTGCACCTGTAATCCCAGCTACTCTGGAGACTGAGGCAGGAGAATTACTTGAACCCGGGAGGCAGAAGCTGCAGTGAGCCGAGATCATGCCACTGCACTCCAACCTGGGTGACAGAGTGAGATTCCATCTCAAAAAAGAAAAAAGTTATAAAAATTATCCATAACTCAATTCTTAACTTCATTAATAAAATATAGAGGTTAGGAACGGGAGACTCAGGGGGAAAGTGAATGTCTTCTCAATGTCTCAATTGGTGGGGGAGTAGGAATGATGCTGAATCTTTAGAGAGTCAGAGTGACTATTTTAGTATAGTCGAATATTCACAGAGACTTCTAACCCTATGAGTTAAAATATAGAAGATATATAGTAAAATTTGTATTGCTTTATATTTTAGAAGGAGGACACAGAGAGTTTTTTAAATTCATGTCCTGATTAATCTGGAAGAAATTTGAAAAGGAGAAAAGCATGAACAACAATAGATATAATAAATAGCAAAATACAAAGTAAGAAGAAGATGTGAAATCAAATCCATGAGATACTGGGGGAAATATGAATGGATTGAACACCAGTATTAGATGATAAGGACTCTCAGAACGGATTAAGACATAATATCAAGCTATATGCTTCCTACAAGACGCAAAGATAAAACTTTTCACAGAAAATTTGAAACTTAAGGGATAGGCAGAGATAAATCAAGCACAGGCAAACCAAATAATTTAAATAAAATGAAGTTCAAAAGCAGTGACTTTGATATCAGCTGTAGGAGAGCCACATGAGTTTGCAGGTGATGAGAAATCATTTGATACCTCCCTATTTTCTTTCTACCCCGAGGAGGGTGTGCCACGTTTCCTTAACAACCCAGTCCACCCCTTTGTTCCAGCATAAATGGCATTAATGATGGTTTCATTGGTCATCATCTGGTCTCTCACTAACAGCCTAGTAATTTCCTATTGCCGAGAAGACGGTTCTGATTTTTTTTTAACGTGTAGAAACGTGCATATGTGATTTTTTTGAAGTTTGTTCTAATGATCTGAGATATCTCTACTCACGCTGGAGAAAAGACTACAGCTGTGAATGGTGTGTTGACTCCACTAAAATTACAGCTGCTTACAGCTTCCAGGTCTTTTCCATAAACCTCTGAAAGCAGAACCCTCAAGGAGACACCTGGAGCTTTGTGGGCTGGCTTTCCAAGTCTGAGTTTTTGCTGCCACCTACAGGCTGAATCTGGGCAGCACACTTTGCCCTTAATGCCACTTTCCTTAGGTTCTACGTTGCATATTGCACAAGGAGCCAAAGTTGAGTATCCAGCCTCCATGAATATGGCAAGTATTCCCAGACAGGAGCTACAGGGACACGTCTTCTACATATCAGGGACAGCGCTAAGGCAATTCTTACCAGGAATATCTTCCCTTGCCGGACCCTGAGATGACCACTGAGCATGGAATCCCAGAATCATGCTATCTTTCCAACCTGGAAATTCATCACTTCAACTTAGTCAATCCTGCTTTTCCTCCTGAGTTAGCAAGGGCCTGAGATGCGACCTCCCCCAACCTGAACTGGATGATATGATATGATTTCCACATGGAAATCGCAATGACCATCACCACAAACACCCACATTTATTCCATGCATCCTATGTGCCCGCCATCTTCCCCATGCATTATCTCATTTATTCACAACAATACTATGAGATGACTCACATCACCTCTTTTTACAGACAAGGAAACAAACCGAGTTTCAGAGAAACCAAATAGCTTGTCCAAAAAATAACACTAGAAAATGATAGATCCTGGGTTTAAACCCAAATCTTGCAGTTCAAACTCAACAACTCTTTAGAGTGTGACATCCTTGATTTATTCATGGACAAATCAACCCCATTGCCAAGGAACTTGAACAACCTCCCTTGAAGAAGGGTAAAATGTGTTACTTTCATGCTGTATTTTCCTGTTGGTATCAACGTCCAACTCCCAAAAAATCTACAGCAACTGACCACATGAAACTGCTAAATTCTTTGGAGGAAAAATTAGTAAGTGCCCATACTAAATGGCCACAATAGCTTCAATGAGCTCGTCTTCTTGGTAAATATACTTTCATTCGTTCATTCATTCATCTATTCCAACATGCTCCTGCAGCTGTGCAAGCCACCCAAACCACATCACGATACAATAGAGTAGCTGCATCCGCAGTGACATAAGGGCAACCTGGGGTGCTCAGTGGGTATATCATCACTTAACACAACTAATCTGAAGTCAGCTTCTGTTTTTCCTTCTTCAGAATCCTTTTTCACAAAAACTACAAAGAATTTATCCACAGACGATGCGAGCCTTTCTTTTCACTGTTGTTTCTATTTCTTTCAAGTTTATGTTTTCAATTTCATTTAAATAATGTAACTTTAAATGCATTAATTTGATTGTATCATACATCACTGAGGGAAGGTTCAGGACAGTTTTTTTTTCTTTTCCTTTGCTTGTCTTCACCCTGTCTTTGTTTTTTCTTCACATTCCTCTCAGTAATCCCCACTTATCGAAGTAAAACATATAATAAATATTATGCTTTGTACTACATGTTTACATGTCCCTGTGGAGACATATAAATACATACACATCTGGAGAGGAAAGCCCCTCCCCAAATCCACTTTGTATGTGTACTGATACAATTTTCAAGGCTATTGTTTGATAATCTCTTAGCCACTCAGAATCCGTAGACTAAAATCCAGGTGCAGTGGTTCACGCCGGGAGTCCCAGCTACTCGAGAGGCTGAGGCAGAAGGACTGCTTGAGCCCAGGAGTTCAAGGCTGCAGTGAGCCATGATCATGCCTGGGAACAGCCACTGCACTCAGCCGGAGCAACATAACATTGCCGGTTCACTATGATGTTGTCTGTGGGTTTGTCATAGATGGATGGCTCTTAATATTTTGAGGTATATTCCTTTGATGCCTAGTGAACTCCCAGACTCCACAGACTCAGCTAAAAGGATTCAGAGCCCTCTTACTTCAACCTCTGCCTCATGGCAAGTGATTGAATAAGCCTCTAAGTCAGATTATTCTCCCTTAGAGACCTTCCAGATGAAAGACATAGTGATGACCCTAGGCAGGTAAAAAACATTTCTGTGTTTTGTCTTCCAGGGTAGGTAAAAAGATGTTTTCTTAAGTCCAAATAATATATCTCCAGCTTCTATATAAACTGATTTTACAGAGTAAATAAATACTTATTGGATCATCTGTTCCTAAAATTATTAAAAGTTAATTGAGGAAACAAAACCTACCCTAAAAGAGAAAGTCAATGGTGATTCCAAGGAGTGGATAGGAGTGTAATTTCCAAGGCCAGGTGCAGTAGCTCACACCTGTAATCTCAGCACTTTGGGAGGCCAAGGTGGGCAGATCACTTGAGGTCAGGTGTCCATGACTAGCCTGGCCCACGTAGTTAAACCGCATCTTTATTAAAAATACAAAAATTAGCCACGCATGGTGACAGGTGCCTGTAATCCCAGCTACTCGGGAGGCTAAGGCAGGAGATTCGCTTGAACCTGGGAGGTAGAGGTTTCAATGATCCAAGATCATGCCACTGCACTCCAGCCTCAGTGACAGAGCAGACTCCATCTCAAAAAAAAAAAGAGTATAATTTCTGAAGTGTGAGCAAGTATATTCAAATTCCAGCTTCACACTTACAGGCTGTGTGGCATTTAGCAAGCCAGTTAATCTTTCTGTGCCTTGGTTTCTATATCATAGACTTCTAAGAATTGAGGTAATACATACAAAGGACTTAGCAAAAGCCAAGGCTCTGGTATGAGTAATAGATTTTAGAAAAATGCTGCCGACCCAGTTTTCAACCCCAGAAGAGATGATTCCCTTGGCTTGACAGAAGCAGAGGGCATGATAAAAACAAAAACCCTCCACAAACTGGGTATCAAAGGAATATACTTCAAAATAATAGGAGCCATCCATCTATGACAAACCCACAGCCAGCATCACAGTGAATGGGCAAAAGCTGGAGGCATTCCTCTTAAGAATAGGTATAAGACAGGGTTGCCTACTCTCACCACTCCTATTCAACAAAGTACTGGAAGTTCTATCCAGAGCAATCAGGCAAGAGAAAGACATAAAATGCATCCAAATAAGAAAATAAGTCAAATTATCTCTCTTCACAGATTTAATGATTCTACACCTAGAAAAGCCTGAAGACTCCACCAAAAGGCTCCTAGAACCAATAAACAACCTCAGTAAAGTCTCAGGATACAAAATTGAAGTATAAAAATTCAGTAGCATTTCTATACACCAATAACATTCAAGCTGAGAGCCAAATCAAGAACACAATCCCATTTATAGTAGCCACCAAAAAAAAAAACAAAATACCTAGGAATACACCTAACCAAGGAGGTAAAAAATCTCTACAAGGAGAACTACAAAATACTGCTGAAAGAAATCACAGATGACACAAACAAATGGAAAAACATTCTATGATCATGGATTTAAAGAATCAATATCATTAAAATGGCCATACTGCCCAAAGCAATTTACAGATTCAGTACTATTCCTATCAAATTACCAATGTCATTATTCATAAAATTAGAAAAACTTATTTTAAAATTCACAGAGCCTCCCCCTAAAAAAAAGCCTGATTAGCCAAAGCAAGCTTAAGCAAAAAAAGTGCAGACATCATATTACCCAACTTCAAACCATACTATAAGGCCACAGTAACGAAAACAGTATGGTACTGGTATAAAAACAGACATATAGACCAATGAAAAAGGATAGAGAATCCAGAAATAAAGCTGCACACCTACAACCATCTGATCTTTGACAAAGTCAGCAAAAATAAGCAATGCGGAAGGGACTCCCTATTTTATAAATTGTGCCAGAATAACTGGCTAGCCACATAAAGAAGAATGAAACTGGACCCCTTATCTTTCCCCATACACAAAAATTAACTCAAGATGGATTGAAGATTTAAACGTAAGACCTCCAACTGTAAAGGTCCTAGGGGAAAACCTAGGAAACATCATTCTGGACATCAGGCTTGGCAAATAATTTATTTCAGAAAACTTCTGTTTTTCTCAGTCCTCCATATGTCCTAAAAAGCAATTGCAACAAAAAAAAATTGACAAGTGGGATCTAATTAAACACAAGAGCTGCACGACAAAAGAAACTATGAACAGAGTACACAGACAACTTACAGAATGGGAGAAAATATTTGCAAACGATGCATCTGACAAATATCTCAAATTTAGAATCCACAAGGGACTTAAACAGTTCAACGAGCAAAAACCAACCTCATTAAAAAAGGGCAAAGGACATGAACAGACACTTCTCAAAAGAAGACAAACATGAAAAAATTCTCAACATCATTAATCATCAGAGAAATGCAAATCAAAACCACAATGAGATACCATCTCATTCCAGTTAGAATGGCAATTATTAAAAAGTGAAAAAATAACAGATGTTGGCAAGGCTGCAGAAAAAAAGGGAATGTTTATACACTGTTGGCAGAAACGTAAATTAGTTCAGCCACTATGGAAAGCAGTTTGGAGATTTCTCAAAAAACTTGAAATAGATCTACCATTTGACCCAGCAATCCCATTACTGTGTATATTTTCAAAGGAAAATAAATCATTCTACCAAAAAGACACACGCACTCGTATGTTCATTGCAACACTATTCACAAAAGCAATGACAAAGAATCAACCTAGGTGCCCATCAACAGTGGACTGGATAAAGAAAATGTGATACATATACACCATGGAATACTACACAGCCATAAAAATGGAATGAAATTATGTCCTTTGCAGCTATGTGGATGCAGCTGGAGGCCATTATTCCAAGCAAATTAACACAGAAACAGAAAACCAAATACCACATGTTCCTCACTTATAAGTGGGAGCTAAGCATTGGGTACTCATGGACATAAATATGGGAACAATAGATACTATGAACCACTAGAGGAGAGAGGGCAGGAGGGCCTCAGGGGTTTAAAAACTAACTTTTATACTCATTACCTGGGTGATGGAATTGTTCATACCCCAAACCTCAGTGTCACACAATATACCTAGGTAACAAACCTGTACATGTAACTCTTGAATCTAAAATAAAAGTTGAAATTATTTAAGAACTAGAAATACATTTCTGTTGCTTATAAGCTTAAAAAAGTCCAGTCCACCGTTGATGGGCACCTAAGGTGATCTCACATCTTTGCTATTGTAAACAGCGCAGTGATGCTGTTGTTGGTATGGATGGGGATGTAAATGAAATCAGCCTCTGTAGAAAGCAGTATGGAAGAGCTCCCTTTTCTCTGCAGCCTCACCAACATCAGTTATTTTTTTGACTATTTATTTATTTAGAGAGGGAGTCTCGCTCTGTCACCCAGGCTGTAGTGCAGTGGTGTGATCTTGGCTCACTGCAACCTCTGCCTCCCAGGTTCAAGCAATTCTCCTGCCTCAGCCTCCCCGAGTAGCTGGGACTACAGGCACATGCCACCCTGCCCGGCTAATTTTTGTATTTTTAGTAGAGATAGGGTTTCACCATGTTGGCCAGGCTGGTCCCAAATTTTTGTCCTCAAATGATCCGCCCTCCTCGGCCTCCCAAAGTGCTGGGATTACAGGCGTGAGCCACCATGCCCAGCCCTTTTGACTTTGTAATCATAGCCACTCTGACTGGTGTCAGAAGGGAAGCAAACACTAAAATGCTGCTGAGTGAACCAGAGACTGGGGTATATGGGCAATGCAAGGAGAGAACACTCAGAGAAGGCTGAAAATCTGCACACAGAAGAAGCCTGGGCCCTATTTCCTGGGTGGCCCCCTGGGAAAGCAGCAGGACCCAGCATCTCTCGCCCCTAAACGAAGGAGATGTCATGAGGGTCAAACATAAATGGCAGTGTGGAGTCATTAAGGAGACAGCTCCAGATGCAGCCTGGCACAGGTGGGCATCAAGACGGGCAAAGATGTGGTCAGAGGCCGGCAGCCCGGAGAGGCCTCGAGCTGGAGAAAGGAGGAGGCGGGGTTATCTGAGAGCCTTTCACTAGGAAACCAGATAAACTTTGAACATCTTCCAGGTGCCAACGGGCACAGATGATCAGAGGCCAGTGAGAATGAGGATTCAGCAAAAGATGCCAGGGTGGGCACACAAGCCCCAGGGGCCAGGCCCTTCACCCACCCCTTGGCACTAAACCCGCTTGGAACTCAGATGCAACCAGAGGAGGAAGGAGGGAGGTGAGAACTCCTGGATTAACTGGAGAATACCTGAAGTGGCTAAGATTGCATTCCTATCACCAGTGCAACGTAGGCCCAAAATATAAAATCAGGGATAAAAAAATAATTTCTAAAGCTTGAGTTTGAGGCCTGAGACATTTGTATCTCCTAAGCAAATAAGCACTTACCACAGCACCTGGCATGTAGTAAATGCTCCATAAATGTTACTAATGATCACTACTACCCACACAACCTTAAATAACAAGTCATCGAGGCAAGATGAGAAAGTAGCAAATGATGAAAGGCTCAGAAGCACAGCAGCCATGGAAACGCAAGCCCTGGCCTCCTGCTGCAGGGAGCAGGTTGACTGACAGCCCGCAGCCGCTGCTCCTGGCCCTGGGCTGCTCTCTGCCAAGTCCTCCATGACTGGAACTCCTCTATGGGCCCCTCGGTTCAGAAGCTCCTCCCCAGCCTGGCTGCAAAGCCTGCAGAGCTGCACTGCTGCCTGGAACTCCTCGTCCCCTGCCCTCCCTCCTTCCTCCTCTCCCCTACAGAAGCCAGCCTGCTTCTCTGTCTGACGCTCCTTTGCGTGGTCCTGCTTTCTCCCCTTCATCCTTCACAGGCATTCCAGCAGGAAATCTCCTGCACATCTAATCCTGTCTTGGTATCTTCTTCTCAGAGGACTCAACTTCTTCAAGGGGCCTCATCCTATTATCCTCACTGTGGGCCAGAAGGACACAGACAGCTTCCAGGAGGGAGTCAGGTTGCAGGATCAAATGGAATTAGATGTGCTTGGCTAAGAGCCAGGGTTTTAGGGGCACTGCAAGCTCACATGACCTCTGGAGCAGGTGTGGGCACAGGCTCTGGACCGTTTGCCCATGGTGGGGGTTAGATGGCAGACCCTGTCAAAGAAGCCAGGCTCTATCTAGCAGTCAGTGGGTGAGCCTGTTGAGGGGCTTTTGTTAGAGGAATGCCAGGAACAAAGCAGATGACCAGAGCTCAGGAATTTACTCTGGAAGCTTCATCTCCCAACGTGGAACGCAAAACCCTGTCTTCTAACACACGAATTCTAAGCTTTAGCAAGTGTGTAAGGAAAGATATCTCATTCCTAACATTACACCGTACAATCTAAGCATGATCTGAGAAACACAGAAGACCTACTGCAATTGCTGCAGAGATGTCCAACTTTTAAAAAGCATCTATGTTGGCCAGGCACAGCGGCTCATGCCTGTAATCCCAGCACTTTGGGAGGCTGAGGTGGGTGGATCACAAGGTCAGAAGTTTGAGACCAACCTGGCCAACACAGTGAAACCCTGTTTCTACTAAAAATACAAAAAAAAAAAAAAATTATGTAGGCATGGCGGTGGGCGCCTGTAATTCCAGCTACTCGTGAGGCTGAGGCAGAATTGCTTGAACCTGGGAAGCGGGGGTTGCAGTGAGCCAAGATTGCAGCATTGCACTCCAGCCCAGGCGACAGGGCAAGACTCCACATCAAAAAAAAAAAAAAAAAGCATCTATGTTATAAAAGCGTATCTTACATTTAATTATGAGGAACAGTCAATTTAGATACCACTCTGAACCTCAGCCTCCTTCTCGTAAAAAGAGGAAAAGATACCAGATGGACCCTAAGATCCGCTGCAGCTCTCCTGGCCTATGGTATTCAGAGTCACTGAACCATGACAAGTGGCATCATTTCAAACTTTACTTTCAACAACTAGAAAATGCTAGACTACTTTTATTTGCTGTGCTTGACATCTGATCACCAAAAAAAGATTTCTAAACAGATTTATCTTTCTCATGACATGAGACTTTTAATATCATCTGTTATAAATAATTGCTGTTGACAGCTTATACTGACAGGTGTTTGAGCAGTTGTCAATAATATGCTCATTTTATTAAATCTTTTCTTCCTTATATATCGTGACTGAAATTTAAGTAGCTCAGAGTATATATTAATTGAGCCATCACTCTTATCTCCCTGATACATGATCACAGAACCAACAACTGTGCCTCTGATGTCCACATGGACTAAAAGTCACAAGATTGTGAGAGAAAAAAAAGAGCAACAATGCAGACAGGCCAAATTAGTATTAGGTTGGTGCAAAAGTAATTGCGGGCCAGGCACGATGGGTCACACCTGTAATCTCAGCACTTTGGAAGGCCGAGGCGGGTGGATCATTTAAGGGTCAGGAATTCAAAACCAGCCTGGCCAACATGGTGAAACCCATCTCTACCAAAAATACAAAAATAAGCCAGTCATGGTGGTGGGCACCTGTAATCCTAGCTACTCAGAAAGCTGAGGCACAAGAATCGCTTGAACCCAGGTGGTGGAGGTTGCAGTGAGCTGAGATGGCGCCACTGTACTCCAGCCTGGATGACAGAGCGAAACTCATCTCCAAAAAAAAAAGTAATTGTGGTTTTTGTCATTAAAAATTGTGAAAACTGCAATTACTTTTGCACCAACCTAATAACTCAATGTCACCAAGAAACCCGCAAGAACAACCACAAGTTTCTTTACAGATGATTCTCAAGATTTCTCCAAAAGTAGAGTGAGATGCCAGATCCAAAAATAGAAGGAGTACGTGAGAGTCTACCTACCTTTCTCCACCCAGCCTCCTCCTCTGCCCGGGTCCGTCACACCTGCACCCAAGCTTACTCTCCAGACCGGAAACGGGGGCATGCATCCTTCTCTGGGGATACTAACACTTAGAGGTTGCCCAATAAAGCAGCACAGTCGCTTCCCAACCCTGTTATAGTAAAGACCACTAGAGACAAGCCTCATGAGATACACAACCTACAATCAGCTCAAAAATATGCCTCACTCATAAATGGCTGGGCCAAACTTGCCAGATATTTGGGGAAAACGAGATCTAAAATAAAAGTAAAGTGAAAGAGGCTGGGCACGGTGCCTCAAGCCTGTAATCCCAGCACTTTAGGAGGCCGCAGTGGGTGGATCACTTGAGGTCAAGAGTTTGAGTATAGCCTAGACAACATGAGGAAACCCCGTCTCTACTAAAAATACAAAAATTAGCTGGGTGTGGTGGTGCACACCTGTAGTCCCAGCTACTAGGGAGGCTGAGGCAAGTGAATTGCTTGAACCTGGGAAGTGGAGGTTGCAGTGAGCTGAGATTATGCCACTGCACTCCAGCCTGGGCAAGAGATCAAGACTCCATCTCAAAAAAAAAAAAAAAAAAAAAAAGTAAAGCGAAAAAGACCAAAACAGACTAATGGAAACCAGAAATTCAGAGAAACAGAGACAACACAGGGAGCATAAGAGAGTTCCACAGAAACTATGACTGTCTGAGAAATAAGTCAACACAAGACATCTATAAAACAAGAACAGTATCACTTTAAAATAAAAATCAAAGCACAAGAAAAGCTTTGACAATTAAAAATCTGAGATAACTTTTCTGAAAAAATCAATAAAAGTATTCAAAAATAGTTTTAAAAATCTTTTCAGATAGGTTTTTTTCAACTTTCATTTTAGATTCAGGGGGTACAAGTGCAGATTTGTTACTTGGATGTATTGTGTGATGCTGAGGTTTGAGGTATGAATGATCCCATCACCCAGGTAGTGGAACATAGTATCCAATAGGTCATTTTTCAGGCCTTGCCCCACTCCCTTCTTCCTCTCCTCTAGTAGCCCCCAGTGTCTGTTGTTCCCATATTTATGTTCATGAGTACTCAATGTTTAGCTTCCACTTATAAGTGAAAACGTGTGGTAACTGGTTTTCTGTTCTTGCATTAATTCGCTTAGGATAATGGCCACCAGCTGCATCCATATTTCTACAGAGGACATGATTTTGTTCTTTTTTATGGCTGGGTGTACATGTACCATGGTGTACATGTACCATATTTTCTTTATCCGATCTACTGTTGTTGGGCACCTCTGTTGATTCCATGTCTTTGCTATTATGAATAGCACTGCGATCAACGTGCACCTGCATGTGTCTCTTTGGTAGAGTGAGTTGTTTTCTTTTGAATGTTTACCCAGTAATGGGATTGCTGAGTCAAATGGTCCAGATAATTTTTGAAAAGGACAATAGCAGGGGCCAGGTGCAGTGGCTCACACCTGTAATCCCAGCACTTTGGGAGGTCTACGCAGGTGGATCACCTGAGGTCAGGAGTTCAAGACCAGCCTGGCCAATATGGCGAAACCCCATCTCTACTAAAATACAAAAATTAGCCGGGCATGGTGGTGCACACCTGTAATCCCAGCTACTCGGGAGGCTGAGGCAGGAGAATCATTTGAACCTGGGAGGTGGAGGTTGCAGTGAGCCAAGATCATGCTACTGCACTCCAGCCTATGCAACAGAGCGAGACTCTGTCTCAAGAAAAAAAAAAAAAGACAAGAGGAGGGGAAGGGTAAGTAAATTAGAAGATATTGCAGGTGTGTGAAAGTTGTCAGAATCAAAGTTCAGTCACATGTTTAAAATTCTAACAAACAAAGCCGAGGAAGGTCATAAAAGGAGAATTCTCATTAAAAACATATTGTATTTTTTGGTATACTTTATATGCAGAATTATATATATTAGTTAGAATTTTTAACTCTTAATAACTTTAATTTCTAGTGAAAACCTAGGAAATAAGATGTTTTTTAGTGTCTGTCACATATCAATATTTTGTAGATGTGAACCATTTCATCATTTTAAAAAGCATTTCCCCAAAACATAATTTTTCTGTGTATTAATAAACCCAAATATATTTAGTCTTCATATAAAATTCAAGAAGCCAGGAATAAACTTATATATTTATGTTCAGCAATTTATGTTTCAGTATTTTAACTCACTTAGAAATGACTCAGACATTTTATGAATATCTATTACCTAATTTAACATAACCTGAAGATTTCACAAGTTTATTTATAAATGTTTATCGCATTGCATTTTCCTAATGTATTTTTAACAATTTACCTAGATTACCATAGCCAAACTATCAATCAAGTGTGAGGCTAGACTGAAGACCATCTGTGACCTCAGGCAAGGGTCATAACGTGTCGGCACTTCCTGTTCTTCCATACAAAAGCAATGAAGATGGTAGCACCGCCTTGCCCATCTCACAGGATCCTCATCAAGATGAAATAAAGCATAACTTCCATCCATAGAGTACTAATTCCCTTGTAAGTCATAAGCTCCTCTAGGGCAGTGTCTAATTAGCCCAGTATTATATATATACATACATATATATTACATATTATATATATTATATATATATTACATATTATATATATATATGTATATATATAATACTGCGTTCTAGAAAAATAAAGTATGACATGGCCATGTAGTAGAATCTTGTGTATTCATTAGACTGAGTTATTGTTGTTGTTGTTTTGACCAGGGAAATTGTTCATGATGTAATTCTGCAGCGTTTAAGGTGGGATCAGTGAGAAGTGACATCCCCCCTCAGAAACACACACATTCCCATACACCTGCTATATTTCCCAATTAAATTAGGCAAAAAGAGGGAAATTAACAGAAACAAGGGGGCTCCCAGAGAAAGTGAGTGAGAGACCTGGAGAGGTTTGTCCTGGCTCCTGACTTGCCTATAGTACTCAAGGGGCTGGTGTCATTCTCTGTCCAGGTAGGGCCTCGTCAATGTTGAGAAAACAGCTAAACCCTTGCAGTGCAACAACCCTTTTAGACTCAGGCAGGCATTGCCAATCTGGAATAATATACACTGGTAATCCATGCGCTTCCATCTGAGGAAGTATTGGAAAGCATTGGCCTCTCCTTGTTCCTGAACCTGCCTCACAACCCACAAGGCCACCTCCCCTTCCAGGTAGAAAGCAGAGGCTGTGTCTAGATGGCCCTGAATGACAGCTCTGCCTGCCATTCTCCACTGTCCTAGAAAGCCCGCCTGCCCACCGTCCACCCCTCTGATTTCATCCTCTGTTTCCCAGATGAATCTCAAACTGTGTTAGAGTTTGAGACCTAATGTTACAAATCCATGTAGTCTATTATCTCAAATATTCAAAAATATGGAAGAATCACTGAGGCAGGAGCATCGCCTGAGCCCAGGAGCTTGAGGCTGACAGTGGGAGGACGAAAGTGCAGGTGGGAAGAGAAGACTCTCCCTGGTGGCCCTGCAGCTCCTCTGTGGATGGATTTTACGAAACAGTACAAAGGAAGCTGAGGGTCAATAAGTGAATGCCCTGAAAACCACCTGGCAAGAAACCCTTGTAAAGTTTCTCTGTAACCTCAGGGTGATACAGGCCGCAGTTGAAAAATTACTCATTCAGAACTCCAGGACTGCAGGTTCTTGCTAAGCATTCAGTCTGCTGACAGAAGCACTGTTTACGCAAGATGCCAGGGGGACTTGGGAGCAACCCACCTCTAAAGGTCGATACTTTTCAAAATGGGTTTCCTAGACCACCTGCATCAAATATTATCTGAGTGTTTATTTGATGTGTTTAACATGAAGATTCCTAGGCTCTGTCTCAAACCAGCTGAAAAGGAATCTTTAGGAAGAGGGTCATGTGAAACCATTTGCTGAAGCAACCTATAGCAACGTAGGGGCTTTCTGTTGCTGTTGTTGTTGTTGTTTAGACAGGGTCTCACTCTGTTGCCCAGGCTGGAGTGCAGTAGCCCCTCATCATCACACCCACAGCATTCTGCTTTGTCTAAGGCTTCCAAATGTATTCCCTAGTTTCCACCACACCACGGTAGCCCCTCAAGCTCAGGGGCTGGATCTATGTCTAATTCATCATTGGGTCCACATCCTAGCCACGTGACTAGCACATAGCTGTGCTCAGTAGATACTTGTTGTACGAATAAATTCATAGTAAGTAGAAGATACAAAAATGAAGAAGGTGGCTGGGTGCAGTGGCTCACACAGTAATCCCAGCACTTTGGGAGGCCGAGGCGGGAGGATCGCTTGAGTTGAGGAGTTCAAGACCAGCCTGGGCAACATGGCGAAACCCCGTCTCTAAAAAAATAAAATAAAATAAAATAAATAAAATAAAATAAGGGAAGAATGTTTGAGGAACTCCCAAATATAGGATTTGTGCTCAGTTACTAATACACTAAGGAGCAGATTGGTGGTATGGATCAGCGCAAGCAGAAGGTAACCTCCAAATCATTTCTATCTGACTATCATCTATCATCTATATATATATATGTAATCTATATATGTGTATATATAATCTATATATTTATATAATTTATATATATCTATATATAATCTTAAAATTATGTAGTGATAGAAAGGGCAGGCTTATGTGATGGCGGATGGGATTATGCCTTCGGCTTTTGGAACTATCGAATATCAGTGTGGAAGACTTGAAGACCTATTTGCTGAGGACCCTCTAAGCCTCTTAGAAAACAGTGACAAGAGCTTTGGGACATTTGCTGGGACACCAGATATTCTGGCGTTTATGAACCAAGCCTGGGGATGCTCTCTTAGTGCTGTGGAGTTGGGGTGGTGGTTTCAGCGGAGGACAACAAGGCTGCTAATTTGTTACTCAACTGCCCTTTGGCCCAATGCCTGGGAATTTATCTTAAAGGTCTCAGTAAAGGAAACTGTCAATTAAAGAGTCCGATTACCCATGAGAAGCCTAATTAATAACTGAACTTGCTCCTGGGCAAAGAATGCTGCCCATCTCAGGGAGAGGAACCCTAAAGCCTGAATTCAACACAGCAGCAGGGAATACAGCAACTGTCAGTTAGAGCCACCAGGTGGCGCAGCAGAATGCCAAACTCTCAGGGGTGCAAGGCAAACCCACATCCAGGTTCTTTTCCCCTCATAGACTTGGTAACCTCAGAAATTTGTCTGGAGGAGGTATTGGAGTCAGACACCACTGAAACGGTAACCCAAGACCTTAATCTCACCCTTGCCTCAGTTTTACCCTTAAAATTACACCCAGAAAATCAACTATCTGTTAAGACTGGCTCTTGAGAGCCAATTGCTAAATTTTTAGTCCATCGTTTCTCAACCTCGTGATCAGTGACACCAAGTTGGTAACTTGAAATTGGCCATGGAGGAATATTCACACCATGGAAATTGGCAAATGCTATAAATGAGTTCTTCAGAGGGTTGGTTGTTAAACATTTACCCAACACTCCTGGGTGAGAAGGAGAAACCGCCCATAAATTGTGCTGGGACACAAAAGAGGAAAGTTTGGCGCTACTATTTGCTTCTGATAATAACTCAAAGTCAATGTAGCAGCTAAAAACTTGGGCTCTGTGTTCAGGATTTAGAACTTAAATCTCTGCTGCGCTATTTATTAGCTGTGTAGAGTTGGGCAATCAACTCTTGGTGCCTGTCTCTTCATCTGTAAAAAAGATATAATTGTACCTACTTAGTATGGCTACTGCATAAGTCACCTTAAAATAACTATATGTGTTAGATATTACTATTACTAAAAGGTGATGAAATTATTAATACCATTAATACAGAAATAAGATGTAAACAACAGAGACACACTTGAATTTTAAGATCTTAAAGCCATTTACCGATCTTGTTGTATTTTTATATTTAATTTCACATCCTGATTTAAATTTATTTCCTGGAAAGTGACTAAACACATTGCCTGGTTTTAATCCAGAACAATAAGCTTTTTACTATCATATATTCTCTTTTGAATGTTTGGGAAGTAAATTATATATTTCCAGGGTTTTGCTCTAAAGGCTTTTTATTCTCTTTCTTTAAATATTTTGTAAATATCAGAAAGTCAGTTGGGTTTCCCAAAGAGCATGCCATTTAACGTGAGTATATCTTAAACTGTCTGAGTCAAACAGAGGTTGCTCAGAAATTGGGTTAATAGAAACTCCAATTCTCATTCCTCTAATGAGGGGCTAAGCGTTTTTCTCCATGTTTTGGATGCTGGCAGCCTTTGAGAATAAATAGATGAAATGATCTCTCATAGTCACAGAAGGTAAGTAGAAAAATCTAGAACAACTAGACATGTGACTTTCTCTGAAACCACAAAGTAAATAAAAGACTCAGCTTTATGTTTTAAAGAGCTTCATCAATTAGGTCTGGATTTTGATTGATAAAAAGTTCAGGGTGTCTGCTTACATAAAATTGTGAAAGAGTTTTCTAGAAGTTTTGGAGAAAGTTGGGTTGCGACCTACCCTCTGACATCCTGACATTAAGAGTCACCTGGCCTCAGGCCAGAGGAATGAATCCTCAGTGACCCACCTACGTCACTTCTAACTGGCAGAAATTAGAAAGCTGTGAATTAAATTGGTCAAAGAGGCTGTCAAACTCATTGCATCATCTATACTTTAAAGCCCAGAACTGCAGTGCTTTCTGCTCACTCCAGCCACTTACCTTTTTGACTCACTTATTATATTTTAATGAGCCAATCAGACTCATATGTATTGATGTTCTGTTATTTGTACCCAATACTATGAGATGTGCTGTTGAAAAATTTATTTTAAAAACTACAACTATAGGGAAAAGAACACTTTTTCAAGGCATAACAATTAAGAGGGCATGCTCTATAAATCTGTAATAAATAATAATTTACTAAAAATCAGGCCGGGCATGGTGGCTCATGCCTGTAATCCCAGCACTTTGGGAGGCCGAGGCGGGTAGATCACCTCAGGTCAAGGGTTCAAGACCAGCCTCGCCAACGTGGCGAAACCCTGTCTCTACTAAAAACACACAAAAAATTAGCTGGGCATGGTGGTGGGCACCTGTAATCCCAACTACTCAGGAGGCTGAGGCAGGAGAATTGTTTGAATCCAGGAGGCGGAGATTGCAATGAACCGAGATTGAGCCACTGTACTCCAGCCTAGGCGACAAGAGCGAAATTGTCTCAAAAAAAAAAAAAAATCAAATGATACTTTCAACAATGCAGACACACTCCAAGTTTCTCACTCTGGAATGCTTGGGCCACAAGAAAGTGACAGGGTACTTCCACAGCACAAAGGATGCACACTGCTATTTTTAGAATTCCTTCTGGTATACGGTCTACTCAGCACCTCAGGGGAAAAGCATGTGACACTCTCAGTCATATGAGACTACAGCTGTCTTGCTGTCATGGTCATACCCAGAACTATTTTGCCACCACCACAGCTGCTGATGGAGCCCAGATGGGTGTGTCCATGCATAGCCAAGCAGCAACAAAGACAAACAACTGTCATCAAAAAGGTGCCTTTTGTGACAGGCAGAGCAAGGGCAACAGGCCCTGCTAGAGCTTTTAAAAATTTAAATAAATGGATATTTTTAAAATAAATACACGATTGAGCATGTGTAGTATGTAAAAATATAAAGATTAATTTCAAATGTAATGTTTTTATTACTATGTAATCTTACCATCCAGATATAAACTTTATTAACACTTTTGCTAAATTTCCGTCAGTCATGTTTTTGCATGTGTGTGTCTGTGTGTGTGTTTGTGGAGAGACTTTTTTAAAATTTTCTCACTGTCTCTACCATTTACTTTGAAATAATTTCTGGCTTATAGAAGGATTGCAAAAATAGAATAAAGAATTCCAATACAGTCTTACCCAGATTCCCCAAATACAAATATTGTCATATTTGCTTCATATCTCTGTAGCTTTCTCTCTCTCTCTCCTACGTATATTACTTTTTTGATCTATCTGATGGTAAATTGCCAACCTCATGCCCGCTTCCCTTTAAATACTTCCGTGTGGCTGGGCACAGTGGCTCATGTCTACAATCCCAATACTTCGGGAGGCCGAGGGAGGATTGCTTGGGGCCAGGAATTTGAGAACACCCTGGACAACAGAGCAAAACCCCATCTCTACAAAAAAAAATTTTTTTTAATTAGCTGGGGTGTGGTGGTGCCCACCTGTAGTCCCAGATACTCAGGAGGCTGACGGGGAGGATCCCTTGAGCCCGGGAGTTTGAGGCTGCAGTGAGCCATGATCACACATAGAGCTATGAGGTGCACTCCAGCCTGGATACAGAGCAAGACCCTGACTCAAAACAAATAAATAAATACTTCTGTGTGTATTCCTAAAAACAAGACCAGTCTTATATATACCCCCGGATTTGATTTATCAAAATCAGAAAGTTAACATTGAGATTATAGTAGAATTTAATCTACACAGAATTTATTTAATTTCACTAATTGGCTCACGATTGCTCTTTTAGCAAAATAAAAGATTCTGGTCCAGGATCTAATCCAAGAACACCTAAGACATTTGTACCCTTGGTGTCCTTTAATCTGAGTAGTTCTTCAGCCTTTCTTGTCTGGCTTTGACACTTTGGAAGAGTACAGGTCAATTAGGTTGTAAAAGAGTTTTGAGTTTTTTGGTGTTTCCTCTTGGTTAGGTTCATGTTACCCATCTTGGCAGGAATACTGCAGAAGTGATGCAGTGTTTTTCTTGGTGCAGGAGGCACGTGCTGTGGTTCTGAAACACTACTGATGTTGTTAACTCTGATCATTTGATTAAGGTGTTTCCTACCAACATGCACTACTGTAAAAGTTGCCATTTTACTCTTTGAAATTAAAAGCTATCTGATAGGCAGCAACTAGATACTATGTAAGTATCCTATTAAATCTTTAAAATGGTACTTCTGGCTGGGCATGGTGGCTCACACCTGTAATCCCAGCACTTTGGGAGGCCAAGGCAGGCGGATCGCTTGAGCCCAGGAGTTCAAGCCAAGCCTGGGCACTATGGCAAAACCCTGTCTCTACAAAAAAATACAAAAATTAGCTGGGTGTGGTGGTGTGCGCCTGTAGTCCCAGCTACTCGGGAGGCTGAGGTGGAAGGATTGCTTGAGCCTAGGAGGTTGAGGCTGCAGTGAGCCGAGATTGCACCACTGCACTCCAGCTTGGGTGACAGAGCAAGACCTTGTCTCAAAAATAAAATAAAATAAAATAACATTTTACTTGCTATTTTTACCATCCTTTGATGATTCTTGCTGAATCACTTATTATTTTGATGGTTATCAAAAGGCAATTCTCTCATTCCATCATTCCTCGTTTATTAGTTTGCATCCTGCTGTAAGGAAGCACTTTTCATTCTCTCCATCCATTTATTTATGTATTCATTCATTCATTCATTCATTTATATCAATGTAGTTACTCATGGATTCTAATTTTATTCAATGAATGATAGTCTGTTGTGCTATCTTTTATTTTGATGCTCAGATTGTTCCAGAGTTGGTCAGTGGGAGCCTCTTTGATCTGGTTCCTATGTCTTTGTGACATGTCCCTATCATTCTTTGAGCATTTCTTTACTTATTTGCAGAGCAAAATGTTTCATTTTTGGATTCAGCCAACTCTCCAAGGAGCTCTGGATCCTTTCAGTGGAGGGTGGTATTTAAAAACCATGTCTGGGCACTAAATGTGCTCACTGCTACCAAATGTCATTGCTTTTAGACACTCTCAGCAAACAGAGCCAGGTATATGTCTGTGTCCTGAGATTCACATTGATTTCTGTAACTACATATTTAAAACCACATATTTATACTGCTACCTCCAATTCCAATCCAACACTACAAGATGCTTGTAGTTTTCTCCCTTCATGTATTTGTAATTCCATTCTTTGATAGTAAAAAAAACCTGGATTCCATTATTTTGTCAATTATAGAATATACATAGCTTCAGAACTGCTAACACATAAGACTGTGAAAAACAAACCTACAAACCTACTAACTACAATAATTGCTTACAGTTTTTGTCTTTAACCTGAGGACATAAAGTCAAATTCTTCTTTTCAAAAACACTTGGTTACTTCTCCATGCTCCCTTTCTGGTGGCGACTGTTTATTTTAATTTTTGATTTTTTTTTTTTTAATTTCGAGACAGAGTTTAGCTCTTGTCGCTCAGGCTGGAGTGCAATGGCATAACCTCGGCTCACTGCAACCTCCACCTCCTGGGTTCAAGCTATTCTCATGCCTCAGCCTTCCAAGTAGCTGGGGCTACAGGCATGCACCACGACACCGGGCTAATTTTTGTATTTTTAGTAGAGACAGGATTTCACCATATTGGCCAGGCTGGTCTCTATCTCCTGACCTCAAGCAATCCACCCACCTTGGCCTCCCAAAGTGCTGGGATTACAGGTGTGAACCGCCGCGTCCGGACCTAACTTTTAAAATTTCTTTTTATAGTACACCATCTCTTCATTCATGTATGTTGCAAATATTTCTTTAAATTTATTTTCCATGTTTACATTTTGTCTGCAGTACTGTTAGACAGAACTTTTAAAAGATGCATATTATCAAAAGAAGTAATTTCTTCCATGGCTTTTGTTAGAAAATTCTACTGTATTTGAAATTAGGTAAATATTCATTCTATTCATCTAGTAGTTTTGTATTTTCAGTGATTACAGTTAATCTCCTTATTCCCTTCTGGAATTTACTTAGGTATGTGTTAAGAAGAAAAATCCAACCTTTTTCCCACATGTAGTCAAGCATATTTCCCAGGACATTTTTGCTGTTTAAAAACTAAATGGCCATTTAAAATAAACAAATATTTCTATTTTTATCATCTGTGCTTTCCTATCTGTAAACTGGGTATAATAATTTCCACCTCATCATTGCATTGCACACAGAAAACATGAACTCGGCTGCGTACAGTGGCTCATGCCTGTAATCCCAACATTTTGGGAGGCCGAGGCGGATGGATCACTTGAGGCCAGGAGTTTGAGACCAGCCTCGCCAATATGGTGAAACCCTGGCTCTGCTAAAAATACAAAAATTAGCTTGGCATGGTGGTGGGCACTTGTACTCCCGGCTACTCTGGAGGTTGAGGCAGGAGAATCGCTTGAACCCAGGAAGCAGAGGTTGCAGTGAGCCAAGATCATGCCACTGCACTCCAGCCTGGACAACAGAGTGAGACTCTGTCTCAAAAAAAAAGAAAATATGAACTCAAGTCCTGCCAGACTAGTGTGCTCTTTTTTTTTTTTTTTTTTTTTTCTGTAGAGACCCACCTAGTGTGTCCTTATATGCAAGGAAAGCACTTTGAAATGTGGATTCTGACAACTGATGCCCTGAATTAATGTACCAAAGACAGCTTCAGTTGATTATAACTGACCTGGAGCCAAAATGAAGCACTTTGGGGAAACTGTTCACACTGTGGTATTCTCAGTCTCATTCCTCTGCATCTTGTTTTTCTCCTTTTACCAGTCCCTGGATAAACCATTCATCAGATACATAGGAAGATAAATCAGATCAGCTGCAAGACAAGAAAGGGAAGGAAGCAAGGGACTAGAAAAATTTACTAGATTAAAAGAGAAACCTGAGAAGAATTTTACCCCAAATTTCTTCTCTATATGCCCTTTTATCTTTTTTTTTAAGATGGAGTTTTGCTCTTGTTGCCCAGGCTGGAGTGCAATGGCGTGATCTTGGCTCACTGCAACCTCTGCTTCCCAGGTTCAAGCAATTCTCCTGTCTCAGCCACCTGAGTAACTGGGATTACAGGTGACCATCACCATGCCCAGCTAATTTTTTATATTTTTAGTAGAGATGGGGTTTCACCATGTTGGCCAGGCTGGTCTCAAACTCCTGACTTCAGAGGGTCATCCACGCTTCTCAGCCTCCCTAAGTGCTAGGATTACAGGCGTGAGCCACCGCACCTCGCCTCTCTACATGCTACTTTTATTCTCACATTTATTCCTTACACACACACACATTTGTTCAAGAACGAAATATATTCTGGTGTACTGACTCTCGCCTTTATAGACTTATTAAAAATTGTAGACAGAAGCCTTCACATGCAATCCATAAAACTCCAAGTTTATATTAAATAAAAACTAGAGAATGAGTATACTACTGCAAAATTATCTATTCCATGGGTCAGTTTAAAGGACTAGCTCTCCTGGTACATTCAAATTTACCCAGCTGACAAAATACAAGGTTCACAGTTGCAGAAATTAGAGCTCGTGCCATTTCTGTTTGACAGCTGAACTTCCACTCAGGGAATACTGTAATCAGCTAGTCGACCTTCTTGCAGAAGGTATTTTATATGTGGCCTTACTAACTTAATACAGCAAAGCTTTACAACATTTTATGATTATGCAGACTTAGGAGAAACCATCGGTTATATTATGTACTCACAGAGTCACTAAATGGGGGTCACTGCAGCTACAGAAAAGGATTTATCCAACACAGTCAACTTTGCAGGCATTTTCAGCCGAGGGGACATGGATCCTTTCCTTCCCACCCATCCTCACCTACACAAGCATTTGGAAGAGGCTCTGCCAGGGCCAATGATGCTATTATTAGTGAATCCTCCTTCTTGAAGGGCCTTGTGGTTCGGCGCCTGACTCAACAGCAGCGAGGTTATGTTCCTTGTATGTCTAATGGCATCAGAACTGTTTTAATGATTTGGGCTCCTTTTTGTTTTGAGGCCAGTTCCTAGCCACCTACAGCCTGGAGTCTATCCTCTTCAGAGGATGTAGAACCCCTTCTTATTTCTTTGGAGTTTAAAGAGAATCTTGACAGGAGGCAGGAGAGAAATGGAGTTGGGGGAATTCTGTCCCAGAGAGTAGCACGGAAGGAGATGACAGCTGTTGCCAGGCCCTGAAAGAGGAAAAGAGCTACCTAGTAAGTAAGGCTTCCAGGATTCTAATGGGCTGATTGCAAATTCTGCCTTGTTGGCCCATGCTCTCTGCCATCTCATTTCCACTTTCACAGCTTTCAACACTAATGCACCATTGGAGGTGGTCCCACTGCACCCTATATACCTCTCTTTTAAGCACGGATATTTCAGTGGTTCTCCAAGTGTGAGCCCTAGGCCAGTCACAGCAGCATTTCCTGGCATTCCCAGACTGACTGAATCAGTATCTCTGGGGTGTAGCCCAACAATCCGTGATTTAAAAAGCCCTCCAGATGATTCTGATGCATACGTAATTTTTTTTTTTTTTTTTTTTTTTTGAGACGGAGCCTCCCTCTATCACCCAGGCTGGAGTGCAGTGGCATGACCTTGGCTCACTGCAACCTCCGCCTCCCCAGTTCAAGCAATTCTCCTGTCTCAGCCTCCCAAATAGATAGGACTACACGCACATGTCACCATGCCCGGCTAATTTTTGTATTTTTAGTAGAGGCAGGGTTTTGCCATATTGGCCAGGATGGTCTTGAACTCCTGACCTCAAGTGATCCACCCACCTCACTCTCCGAAAGTGCTAGGACTACAGACCTGAGCCACTGTGCCTAGCCTGATGCATGCTTAATTTTAAGAACCACTGCTGAACTATAATTGTTGATTAACTCATCTATATTCTCAGCAAGACAGAAAGTTCCTTCGGCATACAGATAAATATATTTATCAATACACTTAAAGTACAGAATATTATGGCTGAGTGCAGTGGCCCATACCTGTAATCCCAGCACTTTGGGAGGCCGAAGTGCGAAGATCACTTGAAGCCTGGAGTGTGAGACCAGGCTAGGCAACGTAGTGAGACCGCCTTCTCTTCAAAAAACAGATAAATGAAATAAATAAAGTAAAAAAGAAAAATCAGCCAAGTGTGATGGTGCACACCTGTAGTCGCAGCTACTCGGGAGGCTGAGGCATGAGCATGACTTAAGCCCAGGAGTTCGAGGCTGCAGTGAGCTATGATCATGTCACTGTATTCCAGCCTGGGTAACAGAGCAAGACTCTATCTCAATTTTTTTTAAGTATAGAATATCCAAAATGTACATTGCATGAATAAATGAATGAAACAAATAGACTAGTGCAGTCCTAAGTAAAATGCTCAGTAAATACTTGCAACAGCATCAAGCTTGAGTTATGTGGATGTCTAATAATCTGGAGCCAATGAATTGCTCCCTCCCACCCCAGAAATAAAAGAATATCTCTCGATGAAAATAAACATTTCTCTAGCGTTCACTTAGAACTTTACGACTCAGGTACATTTAAATAAATGTATATTTTTCTGATGGGAAATGGAATGTAGTTCCATTACAAAGCAATTAGGAAATGCAAAGAAAGTATTTTTTAATATATATCTTATTTATTATAAATAAGATACATATATTATAAATAAGATATCTATATTATTATAAATAAGATATATATATAAAATCTTACTTCACCACCTTCTGAGTCTTCTTTCCTATGCACCTTTTTCATATATCACCCTCAATTATGATGTTAAAAATAAAAATTATTCTTTTCCTTATAAAAGCAACACAAACTCACTCAAAAAGATTAGAAAACACAGAAAAGCATCAAAAGGAAAATAACACTGCCAATAATTTCATCATTCAGACAAGTAACTACGTTGGGGGATATCCCTTCAAAGTACACTTGCTGTTACCCCATAAGACAAACTTGCAGAAAAAGCTCATATGCTGGATGTGGCCCAAAAATCCAAAGCTTAAAGTCTGCGCTCTGATTTTCCTTGGGCCCACCTTGACTATTTTAGGATAGGTTAATTTAGGGGGAAAACACTGGAATCTTCAAAGAGTTTGGAGCTCCCACAGAAAAGCCTGTTCCAAAAAGTATGAAACCATCCTTGCCTTCCTGTAGGATCAAGTTGTGCTGGCATTGGTCTGCTCTCTCTGGCCCTTGACTTTGCTAGGGATTCACAGCCAGAGTCATCCATGAATGCCCATCTTGCTGTGTTTCTTTCTGTTATCCTTAAAATACTCCTTTGAAAATAAATAGGCTGTTGTCCCCACCATCTTGAGATTTTCCATTAAACCTGGCTTTATGGGCTGTGACATTTGCAGTCAACACCAGCAGAAGCCAATTCTGTAGCTTTGATGTTCTGCAGGGAGAGAGAACGCAGGTGATAAGCTGGGAGACAAGGCCATCTCAAATAAGGAACAAGTAATTAAGGGACGAACAGCAGCTGTTTTTCTTAAATGACTTTTATAATTTTAAAAATGTATAATTATAAAAGCTTTAAGGTAAAGCTTATTGTGGGTATTTGTGAAACAGAGTGAAGTATTAAGGAGAAGGGAAAAATCACCCATCCTCCCAAATCTAAAGTAATCTGTTAGCTTTTTATCTTTTTATTTTATTTTATTTTTACTGAGATGAAGTCTTGCTCTGTCACCCAGGCTGGAGTGCAGTGGCATGATCTCTACTCACTGCAACCTCCACTTCCCAATTCAAGTGATGCTCTTGCCTCAGCCTCCTGACTAGCTGGGACTATGGCACATGCCACCAAAGTCCAGCTAATTTTTGTATTTTAAGTAGAAATGGGGCATCACCATGTTGGCCAGGCTGGTCTCAAACTCCTGACCTCAAGTGATCTGCCCACCTCGGCCTCCCAAAATGCTGGGATGACCATCATGAGCCACTGCACCCAGCCTTATCTTTTTGAGACAGTGTCTCACTCCGTCACCCAGGCTGGAGTACAGTGGCCCAATCTCAGCACTCCGCCTCCCAGGTTCAAGGGATCTTCCTACCATGGCCTCCAGAGTAGCTGAGACTACAGATGTGCACCAGCATGCCTGGCTAACTTTTTTATTTTTTGTAGAGACAGGGTTTTGCCATGTTGCCCAAGGTGGTCTCAAACTCCTGGGCTCAAGCAATCCTCCCCCGTTTGCCTCCCAAAGTGCTGGGATTGCAGGTGTCAGCCACTGTGCCGGCTCCCTCTGTTAACTTTTTGTCTTGCATTTGTCTTCACGTGTGTTGAAAAATATTCTACGTAAAACTCACAACCTCATTTCTTTACTAAGACTGCATACAAATTTCTGTATATTATTAGAAAAGTCTTCAGAAGCATCATTTTAGTGACATTTTCTATCACATACTGTGCTGAATCATTTTCCCGTTGTTGCTTTTAATTTTTGTTGGAAACATCTTGTATACATACATTTTTGACCATCTCTTTATAATGTTGGGATAGATTTCTGAGAGTAGAGTTACTTGATGAAGGGATTTGGATGCATTAAAGACTTTAAACAGATATTGCTAATTGCTTTCCAGAGTGCTCCAACTTCCACTGCTGTGACCTCGGTGTGCTGTGACCTATGAGTCCAAAAAAGGCAACCTTTAAAGGGATAGTGTTTGAAAGCATCTATAGCACTAGACATCAAAAATAAAGTGGGTTTACTAACACAATCCCTCTTAGCATCTGTATTTTATAATCTTTTTTTTTTTTTAAATGAGACAAGATCTTGCTATGTTGCCCAGGCTGGTCTTGAACTCCTGGGCTCAAGTGATCCTCCTGCCTCAACCTCCCAAGTAGCTGAGGTTGTAGGCATGCACCACCATTCCCAGCTACAGTCTTCCCAATGCACTGCAAATCTGTTTTGGATTCCGTAGGGGCAGTTTGGCCTCAGGAACGCTGCACTTCATAGTCTCATCGGTCCACGTTTCAAAGACAGGGATTCCAAGAAGAGCATTTTAGAGGTCCCCAAAGGGTAAACATTTCTCAAGTCAGATTTACCATTTTCCTAGAATTGTGTCAAATCTCCTTATTTTTGCAAGTGATTACCCCTGCACAGAAAATGTATCCCTCATCCAAACCCTCGGCTTAAGAACTTGAAAATTTAGTTCTTTTGAGTTTAAAAATAATACTCTGATAAAATCCTTGAAGGCTGGTGATCACATGAATGAACTATCTATTAGAATATGCTGCTAGGGAGATAATAGCAATCCTGGAAGCTGTGCCCCTAATACCATGTATGGACACAGTGTCACAGTCCCAGCCAAATCGTATTACCTCAGGCCACTATTTGAAAATGCATCGTTAATCACAAAAAGAGCCAGGTCAGAACATGTGTATGAATCAGTATAATTAGAAGAATAACATAATGTTGATAGGTTAGCTACAGTAATTTTGTAGATGTAGGACAACAGTCTAATGAACTGACACAGATTCAACTCAAACTGTGGAAGAGACCCTAAGCAATTATTGAGTATGTAGATGAGCAATCAAAGATTTAAAGAAGTCCAGCAAGATGCCCAAGATCCCCTGGCTGCTCAGTGACTATCTGAGTCTTTAATTGGGTCTTCCAATTGCAAGTTCAATGCTCTTTCTAGTACTGCATTAGCTCATCTCTGGCCCATGTCCATGAGGTCTTGGCAAGGTCCATAGGGCTCCATAGAAGAAGTAGTTGAAAAAAATCCTGGACACACATACAAAAGACACAGAAGATATCTTTTATTATTCTCCACGTTGCTGCCACTTGCACATCAGTAGTGGAATTTTCTGGTGCATCCCAGAAGCTAAATCCACTTATCATATTCACCTCTCAGGAGGAAATAAAATTCACTTAAGAATTCATTTCCCCAGCCCCTTATTTGTAGCAAGCCCCATGCACGAAGGGCTAACTCCAAAGTGAGATTCTTTTCTGATGAGATGCAAACCACTCTGCAGTAAAACACAGAACCAGGGAACTGTAATTTCCTGACCCCAAACATCATTAAACGTCTGCAATGCCATCATATTAGCTTGTTTTCATGTAATTGTATAAACACAGTTTTGCCAGTTCAAAGCACTTGGAAGTGTTTTATTATGCTTTCTTCCTAGCTGTGCAATCCTGACCACATGCCAAGGCTGAAAAACAACCTAGCTTATCCATGAGCTGGTGATAATTTAGACTTGTAGGAGGGCAGCTAGACTGAAGCCTTTAATTATGCATCACCATTTCATTTTACTTTAGGAGATAGGGTGGGTCACATTCTTGGATATGGAAGCTAGGAATAAGGGATGAAGGTCAATGTCCTGCTCACTTTCTCCCTCACTGGCTCCTCATAGGTTGAATTTAATTTTAACTGATATTCATTGAATGGATCACATGGGGAAAGTTCCATGATAAGCCCTAGGAAGATGGGGAATCAGGCTCATTTCTGGTTCCTTAGGAGTTTACATTGCTGAAGATGATTAGGCATGTAAATAACTTGAACTCTGATGCCAAATGGCTTAGAGCCACGATGGCCACAGAAGTGTTAAGTGATATAGGAAAGAGGGAAATTAACCTTGTCTGAGAGTTTCTAGAAAGCTATAAGGAAGAGGTAGCATTTGAGCTAGACTAGGAAATGGGTTAGGATTTTAGCTGCTGAAGGGAATTCTATGATGAGGAAATACTCTGAACAGTGTGAGCGAAAAGCTTGTGGCCAGGATGGGCCAGCACGGGGCATGGAGCTGTGGTGAGTAATCCAGTAGTGAGTATCAAACATTACCATCTAGGACTACAAGCAAATCAGCTGTATGCAAGGGTCTTATCTAGTATTGAATCTTCATTGGCCCAAATAGCACCTAGCACATGAGTGCCTGTCTCAGTCCATTCAGGCTGCCATAGCCAAATACCTTAGACTGAGTCATTTATAAATAACAGAAAGTTATTTCTTACAGTACTAGATCTTGCAAAGTCTAAGATCAGTGAGCCAGCAGATACAGTGTCTAGTCCTAAAAGTAGAAGCCTTGCTGGACTGATCCATTTTTGCATGCCAGGCCAGCAGATGCCCATGCCTACTTCAACCAGCAATGAGGGACTCAGGGAGAGGCAGCAGGGACTGTGGGCAAGGGAGACCCCCTTGGAAGCAGAGGTATGCTTGCACTCACCATCTCAAGTACACCAGTACAGGGAATAGGGTTAAGTTAGCTTTAAGCCAATGGACCAAGAAATTTGAGCTGTATTCAGTAGGCACATTCCTTCACGACCTCAGACTCTACCAGGCCACTGGCCAGCAGCCTAACCACTTGTGACGCCAAATCTTTTCCTTTATTCCAGTCTTGTGTTTCACCTGAAAACACCATCACTCCATCCTCAGTATGGCTCCATCACTCTCTGCCTATGTTCTCCAGGGCTTTCTCATAGAAACCTGTGCTCGTACCTCTCCTAACAGCAGGGAAGTGGGATGTATAATAATAACAGTACTTGCCTGTTATGAGCTGAATTATTTCTCCCCTAAAAAAATTCTTATGTAGGCCAGGCATGGTGGCTGAGGCCTGTAATCCCAGCACTCTGGGACGCCGAGGCGGGTGGATCACCTGAGGTCAGGGGTTCGAGACCAGCCTGGCCGACATGATGAAACCCCATCTCTACTAAAAATACAAAAAAATTAGCCGTGCATGGTGGCACACACCTGTAGTCCCAGCTACTTGGGAGGCTGAGGCAGGAGAATCTCTTGAATCTAGGAGGCAGAAGTTGCAGTGAGTTGAGATCATGCCATTGCACTCCAGCCTGGGCAACAGAGGGAGACTCCGTCTCAAAAAAAAAAAAAAAAAAAAATCATATGTCGCAGTTCTGACGCAAAATACCTTACAATGTGGCCTTATTTGAAGATAGGGTCTTTAAAGGAGTAATTAAGTTTAAATGAGATCATTACGGTAGGCCCTAAATCTGATATGACTGGTGTTCTTATAAGATGAGCATATTTGGACACAGACATGCACAGAGAGAAGACCACGTGAAGACACAGGAAGAACAAAGCCATCTATAAGCCACGGAGAGAGTGACGCCTTCACTCCCAGCCCTCGGAAGGAATCAACCCTGCCAACACTTTGATCTCAGATTTTGAGCCTCAAGAACTGTGAGAAAATACATTTCTGTTGTTTAGGTCACCCAGACTATGGTACTTTGCTATGGCAGTCCCAGCAGAATAACACACTACCTCATGTAGTTATTGGGAAGATAAAATTGATTAAGGCACTTAAAACACTTGGACCAGTACAAGAAGGATTAGCAATTAATTTCCAAACCTCTTAATCCTCCATCTTTGTCTTATTAGTATTGCAGAGCTCTTATTTGTGCTGCTACATGTGACCTGACATCAAGCTGACTTTTCCAAACCTCCTCAATGTTCAAAGCAAAGAAATAGAGAGCCATGTTTACCTGCTACCTCCTTCCAGCAACATGCACACAGGAAAGAACCCTAGGAACTAAGTTCAAAGGAGTTGCCTAACAAAAGTTAAATATAAACTCTTAGAATAAATTCAAGGCAGTATTAACAACTAAAAGTAAAATTTATCTACTATTTCTTCCTGTGATCATGTAGGACGGAAATTCTTTTTTTTTTTTGAAAGGGAGTTTCACTCTTGTTGCCCAGGCTGCAGTGCAATGGCACAATCTCATCTCACTGCAACCTCTGCCTCCTGGGTTCAAGCAATTCTCCTGCCTCAGCCTCCCAAGTAGCTGGGATTACAGGCACTCACCACCACGTCCGGCTAATTGTGTATTTTTAGTAGAGACGGGGTTTCGCCATGTTGGTCAGGCTGGTCTCAAACTCCCGACCTCAGGTGATCCACCCGCCTCAGCCTCCCAAAGTGCTGGGACTACAGATGAGAGCCATCGCACCTGGCCAGGATAGAATTCTTAAGCAAAGTTGTTTATAACACACAGAGGTTCCTCATTGAGTTTTCAGGTTATATCCAGTAATCTGTTGCAACTAATAAACTAAAGACTATATACAGTTTGCCTTTTCCTATAGTGGCAATCTTGCTCATCTATCATTTTTAAAAATAATTTTACTGCTTTTACCATACAATCCACCCTTTTAAATTATACAATTCAATGATTTTTTTAGTATAACTACAGAGTGGTCCACCTGTCATTACTATCTAACTTTAGAATATTTTTGTTTCCCCTAAAGAAATTCTATAGCCATGCACAAGCATTCTCTATTTCTCCTCCCTCTATCTGTAAGCAACCACTAATCTTTCTGTCTCTATCTATTTGCCTATTCTAGATATTTATTTATTTAGTTTTGAGACAGGGTCTTGCTCTCTCATTCAGGCTGTAGTGTAGTGGCGTGATCACAGCTCACAGCTCACTGCACTGCAGCCTCAACCTCCTGGGCTCAAGTGATCCTCCCACCTAACCCTCCCAAGTAGCTGGGACTACCGACATGTGCCCCCATGCCCTGCTAATTTTTTAAAAATTTTTTTGTAGAGATGGAGTCTCCCTATGTTTCCCAGGCTGGTTTCTAACTCCTGGGCTCAAGAGATCCTCCTGCCTCAGCCTCCCAAAGTGCTGTGATTACAGGCGTGAGCCACCATGCCTGGCCTATTCTGGATATTTTATAGAAATGAAATCATACAGTGTGGTCTTCTATGACTGGCTTTTTTTTTTTAACGTAGCATAATGTTTTCTGGATCATCCAAGTGATAGCATGTTATTCCTTTTTATTGCCAAATAATATTCCATTATGTGAATACACCACATTTTATTTATCTGTTCATTGGTATATATATGAGTGTTTCCACTTTTTAGCTAGTATAAATAATGATGCCGTGAATGTTTGTTGACAATTCTTTGGATGGATATGTATTTTCAGTTCTCTTGGAACTGGAGGAGTGGAATTGCCCAGTCATAAGGTAACTCTACGTTTAACATTTTAAGGAACTGCCAAACTGTTTTCCAAGCGTCTGTGCCATTTTACCAGCCACGTATCAGGATTCCAATTTCTCTACATCCTCATAAACAGTTGTTATCTTTTACATTATAGTCATTATTATACTATTATTGTGGGTGCAAAGTAGTATCTCATTGCAGTTTTGATTTGCTTTACCTGAATGGCTAATGACTTTTGGTATCTTTTCATGTGCTCATTAGCCATTTGTTATCTTCTTTGGAGAAATGTGTATTCAAATCCTTTGCCCATTTTTCCATTGAATTATTTGTCTTTTATTGAATGATAAATGCTCTTTATATCTTTTGGATTCCAGATTCTTATCAGATATATGATTTGTAAATATTTTCTCCCATTCTGTGTGTTGTTTTCATTTTCTTGACAGCCTTGTTTGTAGCACAAGAGTTTAACCTTTAGATACAGTTCAGTTCAATTTATTTTTTCTTTTGTCAATTGTGCTTTTGGTTTTGAATCTTAAGAAAATATCTGACTTCAGGTCACAAAGATTGACTACTATATGTTCTTCAGAGAGTTTCATTGGTTTTGGCTCTTACATTTAGGTTTATAATCTATTTTGAGTTAAATGTTGTGTATGGTATGAGGTAGGGGTCCAAATTCATTCTTTTCCATGTCGATTCCCAGTTGTCCCAACACTACTTGTTGAAAGTATTCTTTCTCACATTAAGTTGTCTTGTCATCTTTGTCAAAAATCAATAAATATAAATAAATGTAAGGGTTAATTTTGGGAATCTCAATTCTATTCTATTGGTCTATGTATCTCCTTATACCAGTACTATAATACATTGTCTTGATTACTGTAGCTGTGTTGCAATTTTGAGTTTGGGAAATTAGAATCCTCCATTTTTTTTTTATTTTAAGATTTTTTGGCTATTCTGGGTCTTTAGCATTTCCTAATGAATTTTAGGATCATCTTGTCAACTTCTACAAAAAAAGGGAAATGGAATTTTGACAGGCATTGTGTTGAATCTGGAGATAAATTTAAAGAGTATTGACAGTCGGGCACAGTGGCTCACGCCTGTAATCCTAGCACTTTGGGAGTCTGAGGTGGGCAGATTACTTGAGGTCAGGAGTTCGAGACTAGCCTAGCCAACATGGTGAAACCCCATGTCTACTAAAAATGCAAAAATTAGCCAGGCATGGTGGCACGTGCCTGTAGTCCCAGCTACTTCGGAGGCTGAGGCAGGAGAATCACTTGAACCTGGGAGGTAGTGGCTGCAGTGAACCGAGATTGCGCCACTGCACACTAACCTGGGCAACAGAGCAAGACTCCATCTCAAAAAGAAAAAAAAAAAAAGTATTGCCATCATAGAATCTTGTGATCCATGAATATAGATTGTTTTTTCATTTATTTGACTTCTTTCAACCATGTTTTGTAGTTTTCAGTATACAAGTCTTACACTCATTTTGTTAACTTTGTTCCAAAGCATCTTATTCTTTTTGATACTACTGAAAATTGAATTGTTTTCTTAATTTTTGGAATGTTCATTGCTAGTGTGTAGAAACACAACTGATTTTTGTACAATCTTGTGTCCTATAACCTTACTGAACTCATAGTTAGTTCTAATGCCTCTTTTTCTTTGGTGGATTCTTTAGGATTTTTTATATACAAGATCATGGTGTATGGAAATAGAGGTATTTTGTTTCTTTTTTCCCATCTAGATGCCTTTATTTCTTTTTCTTGCCTGGCTAGAATCTCCAGTACTATGTGCCAGTTCATGAGAACAAACATGCTTATCTTATAACTGAAGTTAGAAGAAAAGCTTTTAGTCTTTCTGAAATATTATCATGTTATTAAATATTACGTCAGCTGTGGGTTTTTAATAGATATTCTTTATCAGACTGATGAAGTTCCCTTCCATTCCTACTTTGTTGGATGGTTAGGTTTTTTTTTTTTTAATTACTACTGCGTTTTTAAATCATGAACGGGTTTTAGCTTTTTTATTCTGAAATCTTTGGTTTTTGTGTTGTATTCCATTGATATAGTATATTACATCAATTAATTTTCAAATGTTAAGCCAACATTGAATTTCTGTGATAAATCCCATTTGGTTATGGTGTATACTTCTTTGTATGTGTGGCTGGATTCCGTTTTCTAGCTTTTTTTTTTTTTTTTCCAGCAATTTCACCTCTACATTCTTTAGGGATATTGGTCTATAGATTTCTTGTCTTGTGAAGTCATTGTCTGGTTTTGATAACATTAGCCTCATAAAACGAGTTAGGAAGTGTTCTAGTTTTTGGAAAAACTGAGAAGAACTGGTTCTTTTAATGTTTGGTAGATTTCACTAGTGAAGTCACCTGGTCCCAGTCTTTTGTTTTTGTTTTTGTAAGAAGTTTTAAAATTAGCAGCTCAATCTCTTTGCTTCACACAGGTCTATTTAGATTTTCTATTTCTTTTTGAATCAGTTTTGGTAATGTTTGTCTTTATAGAAATTTGCCCAGTTTCATCTAGCTTATCTAACTTTTTGGCATACAACAGTGTTTCCATATAACTCTTTTTATTTCTGTCAGGTCAGTAGTGATGCCCTCTCTTTCCTTCACATCTGAGTCTTCTCTCCTTTTTTCCTGATCAATCTTGCTAAAAGTTTTCCAAATTTTGTGGATCTTTTCGAAGAACCAACTTTTAATTTTGTTGCTTTTATCTGTTTTTCTACTCTCTGTTTCATTTATTTCTGTTCTTTATTCTTTCCTCCTACTTCTTCTGCATTTAGTTAGCTTTTATTCTTCAAGCATCTTCAGGTCAAGTTTAGATTATTGATTTGAGATCTTTCTTCTTTTTAATATAGGCATTTACAGCTCTAAATTTGCCCCGTGCACTTCTTTAGCTAGATCCTATAGGTTTTGGTATGTTGCGGTTTTAATTTGTATTTATCTCAATATATTTTCTAGTTTCCCTTGTGCTTTCTTCTTTGATTCAGTTATTAAAGAGTGTGTGGTTTAACTGATACCATCTTCTGTATTTCCTTACACCAATACATCTTGGTTCCACCTGGCTCCTTTGTACTCTTATTGTCAAATATATTACATTTCTGTATGTTACAAGACCAACAACACAATTAGATACCTATTGTTTTGTGCAATTGCTTTTTTAAATCAGTCATGAGAAGAAAAATGAAGACATGTAATTATGCAGCTTTTATCATTACCTACATAATTTCATTTATTGAAGCTCTTTGATGTCCTTGCTCATATATTTCCCTTTCTTGGGTCTGCATAGCTTACTGGTTACTCAAAGTTTGTGCTTAAGCCCCTTAGTTAGATTTTCATCCTTCACTGTTGGATATGTGTGTAGTTCAGAGGTTGCCATCACACATTGGGGAATTTACATTTCGTTTGGCTCTGCATTCAGCCAGGGACTAGTAGCTTGGAGTCCCTCTTCAATCACTCCTGAGATGTCTCGGCCTGAAACACGCACACTGTCTTCCAGATAGTCAGGAATGAGAGCAATTTTAGTTTTAAGCCTGGCTTCCTAGGCCTCACCCCTGGGTTGGAGTAGCTTATTTTTCAGCCAGTGTTTGCTCAGAGGTTGTGTTTACGCCTCTTGTACCAGTGAGACTGTAAATGACTACCCCATTTTCCTAAAAATTATCTTTATCTTTTCTCTTTTTCCCTGCACGTTCACCTCTTACTTAGCTCTTTAGGAATGCAATTCTAACCTTTACCTTCTCTCCACCAGGCACTCCCTGCACTGAGAGCTTATCTAACTACATGTTTGCTTAGAAATTCTAAGGACCAAATGTTGAATCAAACCATGCACTCTCCAAGATTCTCCCCCACCAGGAAATTGCCTGAAGATGATAGTCAATTTACAACCCAGCTCTGCCCTTGATGGTGGCCGCCAGCAAGTCCCGAGTAATGCAGACCCCGCACCTCCTCCTCTCCATAGCATTCACTCCAAGTCCCCCTTAAAGCCTCTGCTTTCTGCCCCCAAAGCTGAAGTGGTTCCCTTAAGGCAGAAGCCTGTACCTCTTCCCCTCAGCGAAGCTCTAGAATAAAAGTCGCTTTCTATTAGCCCTCATTCATTAATTGGACTGCGCAAGCAGTGAGCAGCTGGACTTGCATTTGGTTACAAGCCTTCCGCCTTGTGTTGATTGGCCTATGCACAGCTTGGGGAAAGCTTTCAGGTCTGCCCAACATCCTGCTCTGACTGGCCTCGAGTGGGTGAAACCTAGTGCACGTGCACCGCGTTCCCAACTCGCAGAATTGACTGTGATCCCAGAATTGACTGGGATCCCAGCAGCGCTGTTCTGGGCTCTTGCCCTGGTTCCATGAAACTTCCAGCTGCTCTGCCATTCCACTCATATCTTGGAGCTCCAGCCTCCTTCACTGCTCTCCACACAGTCTCCACTGTTTTGACAACACCCTTAGGCATGCAGTTCTCCAGGTACTGTTTCAAATGAAGTCAGTTCCCTCAGGCAGAGCTGCAGAGCTCTTCACCCTGACAGCATGCCCTCCCCGCGACCCCACCACCACAGGGCCTTTTTCTAGGAATGACATCCCTGCTCTACAGCGGGGCACTGAGGGAGGATGATGTGGCAGCCCTGGTCTTCTTGGTTTGCCTTCCCTGGTATAGAATCTCTGCCCTGTGAGAGAGCTGGCAGAGACAATCAGGCCTCTTATTCGTGGCCTGCCGCAGAGCTTCTGCCCTTTAAGTGCAAGGAGGCGCTAGTCCTGTTAGCTACCCTTGCTTGGAATAGATCTTCCACAATAAGGAGCTGGGGAGGATGAGAAATGCCAGCAGCCCCTCCCTCCTGGTAAAAGAAAAACTTCAGCCGAATTAAATGTAAAGGAGTTTAACTGAGCAATGAACGATTCGCAAATCGGGCAGCCCCCAGAATCATAGCAGATTCACAGAGACTCCAGCACAGCCACACAGTGGAAGATTTACAGACAAAATAAGTGAAAAGATGTGCAGAAATTGGCGGTAAGGTACAGAACAGCTGGATTGGTTGCAGGTCGGTGTTTGCCTTATTTCAACAGTTTGAATACTCAGCAGTCTATGAGCGGTTGAAGTATGGCCGCTGGGATTGGCTCAGCCTCCCAAAGTAATTTTTGTATTTTTAGTACAGACGGGGATTTCACCATGTTGGCTAGGCTGATCTTGAACTCCTGACCTCAGGTGATCCACCTGCCTCGGCCTCCCAAAGTGCTGGGATTACAGGCGTGACAACAGGGCATACTCCCAAGTTAGGTTTTCTATCTTGTCTATTAAGCTAAGTTACAGTTCATCTGCAACGACTCAAATATAGAGGTACGGAGGCCTTCTCAGGCCATATTTAGTTTGCTTTAACACTCCCAAAGTGAAACTGCAGCCCCAGACAGGGTGTTAAGTGGAACGGGAATCTGTGTCTTCTTGGTCGCATCTGCCAGAGCATGGAGCCCAGAATAGAGCTTCTGGAGCTATGGGGAGGAGGGGTAGGCAAGGTCATGGATCAAAGGCCACAGACTTTGGCTATTCTTCTTACCAGTGTTTAGTACATTTTCTCTTTTTTTTTTTTTCTTTTTTTTTTTTTTTGAGACAGAGTCTCACTCTGTTGCCCAGGCTGGTCATCTCTGCTGACTGCAACCTCCACTTCCCAGCTTCAAGAGATTCTCCTGCCTCAGCCTCCTGAGTAGCTGGGATTACAGGTGCCTGCCACCATGCCTGGCTAATTTTTGTATTTTTAGCAGAGACAGGGTTTCACCATGTTGGCCAGGCTGGTCTCGAACTCCTGACCTCAGGTGATCTGTCCACCTCAAGCTCCCAAAGTTCTGGGATTACAGGAGTGAGCCACCATGCCCGGCTGTTTATACATTTTCTCAAATGACTGTTTCTCCATCTGCTATATGTTCTAGGACAATTTCCAGAGACTTTAAATTATGACTTGTTTGTATTTTGGTTTTTAAAATACTTTTCAGCCGGGCACGGTGGCTCACACCTGTAATCCCAGCACTTTGGGAGGCCCAGGTGGGCACATCACTTGAGGTCAGGAGCTTGAGACCAGCCTGGCCAACCTGGCAAAACCACTCTACTAAAAATACAAAAATTAGCCGGGCGTGGTGGTGCACACCTGTAGTCTGAGCTACTCAGGAGACTGAGGCAGGAGAAATGCTTGAACCTGGAGGCAGAGATTGCATGAGCTGACATCATGCCACTGCATTCCAGCCTGGACGACAGAATGAGACTCTGTTTCAAAAAAAAAATTGATTAATTAATTAATTTAATTCATTGTTTTTCCCCAGTGAAATGGGCTGTTTTGCTGGGGAGAATTTCAACTGAGCTTCACTCTGTGTCCCTTCCATTCTGGAAGTCCTGCTCATTTGCCAGTGAGGAATGCTTTCTGGAGTAGAAAAGAGTGGCTGGATCTCTAGTTGGCAGGGCATTACATAAACCCCTGAACACACACGGGGTATGTGGCCTCTATCCAACCTCATTTCATGCCATGATTTCTCAAGCACTGAACATAAAATAAACCTAAGCAATTTGTTCTGTTCTATGTGTACCGAATCGGTTAGCAAGATTTGGCTTTTACTTCTAATGAGGGAAACATGTGGGTTCACTTTTTCAGTTTGGCTTCAGTAAAACATTCCGAGAAGAAGTATTCTACCCATAAGGACCTCCTGAAAACATGAAAGTTTTCACAAATCAAATACATTTGCCCAAGTTTCAGAGTTATATTTATGTGAAAAGGCTGTGCTGAAACAAATTTTAAGAATGCACAACTTACTTTACCTTTCAATTTTTAAAAATATTAGTTTTGTAACATAATAATTGTTCCATAATCTCCCAATAAGCCTCTTTCTAGCAGAAATTTTAAAACTGGAGGAAGCATCTTTTTATTTATTATTTTATTTATTTATTTGAGACAGGGTCTCACCCTGTTTCCCAGGCTGGAGTGCAGTGGCCTAATCACAGCTCACTGCAGCCTTGACCTCCCAAGGCTCAGGTGATCCTCCTGCCTCAGCCTCCCAAGTAGCTGGGACTACAGGCCCATGCCACTGTGCCTGGCTAATTTTAGTATTTTTAGTAGATATGGGTTTTTGCCATGTTGCCTAGACTGGTCTCGAACTCCTGGGCTTAAATGATCCACCCACATCGGCCTCCCAAAGTTCTCCTGCAGGCATGAGCCACTGCACCTGGTCATCTTTAGAAGCTTCTGTGGTCCTCCAGACTTACTCAGGCAAACCACCTGGTCTCTCCCATGGGTTGCATTAATCAGTGGGATCACATTAGACCAGGAGTCCTGGACTGTCTAGTTTCATTATATTATGCAGACTCTCACATACCACTTTCATAATTTTTACCATATCTTCACAGTTTTTTCTATATCTGTGTATCAACTGCACTTATTAAAACTTTTTCTAATACGCTTTTAAGTATTTCTTTCTAAATGGGTTCATTTTTAAAGCAAATGTTTTATCACTCATGCAAAAAGCCAATTAATAAATATAATGAAAACAAAAATTAAACATTGTAGCTAGACACTATTAAAGGCTCTGAACTTGAGGCCTGCTTTCTCTGTATAAACAGAGCTACGCAGCTGGGTGCGGTGGCTCACGCCTGTAATCCCAGCATTTTGGGAGGCCGAGGCGGGTGGATCATGAGGTCAGGAGCTCAAGACCATCCTGGCTAACACAGTGAAACCCCGTCTCTACTAAAAGTACAAAAAATTAGCCAGGTGTGGCGGCAGGTGCCTGTATTCCCGGCTACTCGGGAGGCTGAGGCAGGAGAATGGCATGAACCCGGGAGGCAGAGCTTACAGTGAGCCGAGACCACACCACTGCACTCCAGCCTGGGCGACAGAGCGAGACTCCATCTCAAAAAAAAAAAAAAAAAAAAAAGACCTATGCAATAGAATAGCTGTATTTGGTTAGTGCTGTCATAAGCATTTTATACATGGTATCTCATTTAATATTTATAACAATTGTATGCGGTAGATTGTTTCCCCAATTTACACAAGAGGAAACAGTGATATTGGGTCCGTGTCCCCACTCAAATCTCATGTCAAATTGTAGTACCCAAGGTTGGAGGTGGGTTCTGGTGGGTGGTGACTGGATCACGGGGGTGGATTTCCCCTTTGGTGCTATTCTTGCGATAGTGAGTGAGTTATTTCGAGATCTGGTTGTTTAGGTATGTAGCCCCATGCCGCCCACCCCTCCCCGCCCCACCCACTTCTTCCTACTCCAGCCCTGTAAGACATGCCTGGTTCCCTTTCACCTTCTGCCATGATTGAAAGTTTCATGAGGTCTCAGAAGCCATCATGCTTCCTGTACAGCCTGCATAACTGTGAGCCAATTAAACTTCTTTTCTTTATAAATTACCCAGTCTTAAGTATTTCTTTTCATCTTTTTTTTTTTGAGATGGAGTCTCGCTGTGTCGCCCACACTGGAGTGCAGTGGCATGATCCCGGCTCACTGCAACCTCTGCCTCCCAAGTGCCAGCAATTCTCCCACCTCAGCCTCCTGAGTAGCTGGGATCACAGTTACCTACCAGCAGGCCCAGCTAATTTTTGTATTTTTGTAGAGATGGGGTTTCACCATGTTGGCCAGGCTGGTCTTGAACTCCTGACCTCAGGCGATCCACCCTCCTTGACCTCCCAACGTGCTGGGATTACAGGCGTAAGCCACTGTGCCCAGCCAAGTATTTCTTTACAGCAGTGTGAGAACGGACTAATCCTCTGAGGTACAAGATAGAATAAATGGCAGAGGCAGTGGATCAAGCAGCATTAACATAATGAACTCCATCTTAGAAAAAGACTCCATCTTACATTTTAAAAGGCATCACGCCGACAGGGACCAGATGTTCACCTAATCAATAGACACTGCACCCAACCAGATAAGGACAAAACCAGGCGCACTTTTCCACTATTAGTCCTCACCAAAGGACTCTGGAGAGCAGGACTTTGCCAGCTCAAAACGCCCATCTTAACAGACACTGTCTTGCTGTCACTTGTGATAAGCACCTGGCATCCACCTCTGAAGTATGTGCCCACATAAAAGACTCTTCCTTGCAAGACCTTGCAGTACATTCTTTTTGTCTACATTGCTCTTCCTGGACTGGTTAACCCTTTCCCTCATCCCTTTTCTCTTGATTTTTTTTTTTTTCTTTTTTTGAGACAGAGTCTCACTCTGTCACCCAGGCTGGAGGGCAGTGGCACCATCTCGGCTCACTGCAACCATTGCCTCTCAGGTTCAAGCAATTCTCCAGCTTCAGCCTCCAAAGTAGCTGGGATTACAGGCGCACGCCACCACGCCTGGCTAATTTTTGTATTTTTAGTAAAGATAGGGGTTTACTATGTTGGCCAGGCCGGTCTCAAACTCCTGACATCAAGTGAGCTGCCCACCTCGGCCTCCCAAAGTGCTAGGATTACAGACGTGAGTCACTGCACCTGGCCTCTCTCAATGTAAAATTTACTTTATTTGATGTGGAATGTTTAATCTATAACATTTATATATCGATTAAGCATACCACACTATGTACGGTTTGCAATGCTGACTGACTTGTGGAACGGTTTGAGCCTCACAGCTCTGACTACTGAGTGAATGGGTAACAGTAAGGAGAATCGCCTGCTTGGTAATTCTATGTAGCTCGTGGCTTCTGTGACTGAAATAGCACCAACAAAAATCTGACATTGTGGAAAGACACAAACGTGTGGATCTGGTTATCTGACCTTGAAACGCTCAGGATAGTCAGGATTCAAATGGAGGCAGTATGAGTCAGTGCACCTAGCTGCCTCCTACGTAATGCAAAAGACAAGTGATTCTCTATGACTTGATGCCATCTGTGCCTCAATTACGAACGCCTGACACTGCACTGGAGTACATGGCCCTACTTTGGAAACATTGGTCTGGGAGGATGTCCAGACGGCTCTGGGGAAAGGCGTGTTCCTTCCACGCTCAGATACACATGGAAATGCTGCGCATTCTCTCAGCTTTTGGAGATGCACCTTTTGTATTGGTTTCTAAAGGGTTCTCAGAGTCCTGCAGCAAAGACTCTCTTAAGCTTTCTTTTTCTTCTTTAGAGACAGGGTCTCATTCTGTTGCCCAGGCTGGAGTGCAGTGGTGTGATCATGACTCACTGCAGCCTTGACCTACTGTGCTCAAGTGATTCTCTTGCTTCAGCTTCCTGAGTAGGTGGGGCATGTGCCACCACACTGCGCTTTTTTTTTTTTTTTTTTTTTTTTTTTTTTTTTTTTTTTTAGAAATGAGGTCTCACTGTGTTGCTTAGACTAGCCTCAAACTCCTGAGGTCAAGTGATCCTCCCACCTCAGCTTCCTGAGTAGCTCGGACTACAAGCATGCCACCACGCCTGGCTGATTAAAAAAAATTTTTTTTTGTAGAGATGGGGATCTCACTATGTTGCCCAGTTTGGTCTCAAACTCTTGACTTCAAGCAATCCTCCTTCCTTGGCCTTCCAAAGTGGTGGAGTTACAGGCATGACCCACTGTGCCCAGCCTCTTTTAAGCTTTCTTCAATGCAGCATTTCTTATTGGATCTCAGAATCATTTTAAAGAGGAGCATGTATTTGTACCTCAGGAGACGCAAATGTTCCATGAAGCAGTCTGAATCCTTCTCAGCATTTAGAATAAAATTCATTTCATTCAAACATATTCCTAGTTTTTAAAGATGAAGAAAGTATTGCTTCCCTGAAAGAGGTTACAAATATTCAAATAGGGTTTCTGTTACCCGGTGAATTTTCTCATGCCGTTGAACACAGATCACTTCAGAAAGTCATCTGCTTTCTAACACCCCTTCCAGTCCTTCCACACCCCCTTCTGATTTGGCAGCAGGAGCACCATTTCCATCAGGTGATGGCCTTTGTCACTGCCAGTTCCACTGGGGGGCACCAGCAGCCATGGGCAAAGGAAGCCCTGGGCACTTGAATTTGGTACAGAAGCTGCCACCATGTGTCAGGCACAACGTATTCAAAGAGTGAAAGGAAAATAGAATCTCAGGATCCCAAACTCAGGATGGCAAAGGGAAAGTTCAGCATGGGAACTGAGTCACGCAAAAACTGCTGCTCCTTCTGTTCCTAAACAAACAGCTGTAATTTCACAATCTCATGTCACAGCCTCATTTCCTCTACCCCCTCTTTAAACGTTAACTTTATCTTGTGTAAAATGTAGATTTACTGAGCTTATCTTGTGTAAAATGTAGATTTACTAAGCTGGAGACAATGCATAATTGCTTTTTTCCTCTACTCCCTCTTTTCACAGGTAAAATGTAAATTCAGTGAAGCTAATCAGAGCCTCACAAACAGGTAACCATCCGCCTCATTGCCTACCCTCCCTATTTTTCCCTCTTGCTTGCTCTTTCCCTTTTAAATACCAAAGTTCCCAAAACCCCTTTGGAAAAAGCACAGGTCACAGATGCTCCTGTGACCTGTGCTTTTTCCTAAGCGCGTCCTTGACCTCGGCTAAATAAACCTCAAATCGATTGAAACCTGCCTCAGTCACCTTTTGGTTTACAAAAGTTCAGTGAACCTGGAAGTTCTTTGAAAAAGCTCACAAAAGGGGGAAATTGCCTTAGGAGGGAACAACATATGTGATAAGCAATGCACTTATAATTGTCGCCACTGACACGTATTTCTGTGTGGCCTGCTCAGCAAAGAACTGTTTCTTGATAAAAACAGCCGGGCGCAGTGGCTCACGCCTGTAATCCCAGCACTTTGGGAGGCCGAGGTGGGCGGATCACGAGGGCAGGAGATCGAGACCATCCTGGCTAACACGGTGAAACCCCGTCTCTACTAAAAATACAAAAAATTAGCCGGGCGAGGTGGCGGGCGCCTGTAGTCCCACCTACTCAGGAGGCTGACGCAGGAGAATGGCGTGAACCCCGGGGGGTGGAGCCTGCAGTGAGCCGAGATCGCGCCACTGCACTCCAGCCTGGGCGACAGTGAGACTGTCTCAAAAAAAAAAAAAAAAAGAAAAGAAAAACAAGGCCCAAATTCATGTGTGCTAATTGCACGACCTTCACCAGGAGGAGGGAAGCAGTGGCACAGAGTGCGTGCTTGGGGTTGCAGGATGCAGCGGTAGGGCCAGCCACACCTCTCCCACGTGGGACGCACCTCCACTGACACTTCTCTTTTGGAAATTCTAACTGCCTCCTGGTTTCCTCTGTTCTGTTGGCAGAAGTGACTTTGAATTCTGGGCACCCCATGGCTCTACCTGCCTTGTCAGGAGTCTTGCAGTGAGGCCCTCCTGGTCTCAGGCGATCCCTTCTTCCCTGTATTGCTGTCTTCAGGGCAGGGCTCCTCTTGTTACAGTAGGTAGTGAGGCAGACATGAACAGGGCAGAAGAACCCCCCAGCAACCATCAGGTGAGATGGTCAGGTGGTTGTTACACTGTCTCTCTAAAATAATAATTGGTCACAGCCGGTGCCAGGGAAAGGCTGGCTCCCAACAGATAGAAAACAGCTGAAGCTGGTTATCAGCAGCTTTCGGATGAGAGCTCAGGAGTTGGGTGAGCAGGCTCAAGCATGCACATTAAGAGGCAAAATGGCGGCGCTTAACTGGTACAGGACCTTCTAGGGACATTCAACTAGTAAGGGAAGAACACCTCAAGTGAGCATGCGCACAACTCCAGTAACACATTGCGCATGCGCCCCCTCCCAAGCGCTGGTATGTGGACAGCCCACCCCAAGGGAAGAATCAGGGAAGACCTCGGAAAAATGCCAACGTATAAAACCCCAGGTCAAAGGTCAAACTGTGCACTTGATCTCTCAAGCCGCCTGCTTGGCCCTCTTCCAAGTGTACTTCCTTTCATTCCTGTTCTAAAGCTTTTTAATAAACTTTCCCTCCTGCCCTAAAACTTGCCTCGGTCTCTCCCGCTGTCTTATGCCCCTCGGTTGAATTCTTTCTTCTGAGGAGGCAAGAATTGAGGTTGCTGCAGACCCGTTATGGATTCACCACGTTAACACCCTGGCTTTGGTCCTTCCTTCTTTTCTTTGCCTTTATTTAAACAATATGGAGGACTAAATCCTCTGATGCGTACCTGAGGGGCCTGCTCTTCCAGTTTGCAAATAGGGCACCCTGGGGCAGTATGTAGCAGGACTTCTGCTAAGAGCCTTTGAAGGAAAGATCAGGGGAACTTCCAAACCTACCATAAATTCAACAGCTGTGACTTAGGAATATAGTGGATCACTGAAAAAAGAAAAAAAAAGATTCTGATTTAAGAGAGCTGATATTCAAGAGTTACATCCTCAGCCTGAAAACAGAGGCAGTTTTAAAACAGGGACTCTTTAGTTTTCTCTTCGGGGACCAATTACCAAACAGATGATAGCTACCACCACCCACCTCCCACAGCTCCAACAGTACCACTAAGAACTAAAACTATAAAAGTCATTCCCTAACTGATAGAATTAAAAGTAAAAACAAATGAACAAAATCAGAAATAATTAAGCTCTGGGAATACAACTGCTTAACCATTTCTTTGTATTTTTATTGATTTTTCTTTTTTAATTTTTGCCCATTTACGACAACGAAATGGAAAACCACAATTACAATTCACAAACCATGGCATGAAAAACAACACGCACCCCATCAGGAATTACACCAAACCCTTTCCTTTTTATTCATTCAAAAGAGAGTCCAATACACAAGTGTCAAATATGAGCACTGTCATTTTTTTTTCTTAGAAGGGGGAAAAACATTTACTTTGGCAGTGCTTTGACAATTCCAGGAAGTGGTTTTGACACCACAAGTTGCAGGAATAGAAACCCTAACAAACTTGGAGGGCATTTGTTTGAGAGGCAAGGGACGCCTTGGCTTAGAAAACATTCCTCTTGTGCTTAATGAATCGCCTGTCGCCTCGGTGGGCCGCTGTGTCTTTCCAGGTGTTGAAAGAGAAAACGGAATTTCTTGCATAGACAGCTGAAGAGTCCTGTAGAGCAGAGTGATTTTTGTATCTCCAACCCTCCTCCCAACCTGAAACAAATTCTCAAGCTTCTCTGGAGCATCTTTTGGTCACACGACCCTCTATCATGGTAACCCTTTTGCTAAGACACGTGTGACACGAAGGTTTCTTCTGACACTGCTTCTCTAGGGTTCAGATGACAGCACAAAACATCACTTGTCAAAAATATTAAATATTAAGAATGTGGGCATTTATGTTCATAACAGCAAATACTTTGCAGGGTGTGTCACCCAAAGGAGCATTTTTGTCATTTAATATGGTCCCAGGGGAGTTAGCCCAAAATCATACAAATAAGCCTTTTTCTAAAGACGGGTCAAAGTGGGTTAATTTGACAGTTGAGGAACTGTCTCATGCCAATTAAAAAATTCTTATTTCCCAACTATTCAATGGTCCAAAAAACCATTAAATGTTACCATTCAGTTTTACACACATGCACACGCACACAGAGACGCGCACACACACACGAGAACTGTGACAAAAGGATTCACCAGATTAATCTTGTGACTGTGTTCTAAAAGACAACGAAATCTCAAACTTGAGGTGTCCTATTCAAGTACTAAAAAAAATGCAAACATCGTCTGATCTCATTCAATTTTTATGATCATGAGAAATCATTCTGTGAACTGCAGGTTCTGGAGTCAGTGAAATTAACGCCTGGGGCACAAAATATTCTACAAAAATCGGTTTGTGATTTCTAGCAGGGCAGTCAGCTTGCTCGTTATTTCTTTTAAGAAACATGTTGAGATTTGTATACTGTGGCCTTCTAAGAGTCAATACTTTACAAAAGAAGTAAAAGAGTAGCGAGTCCCAGCAACTCACTCTTCTTGTCTGAGGCTGACAAGAAGCAGTTTTATACATTTTCAATCAACCCATGGAGGAGGCAAATGTAAACAGAGTTTTTTACACTCTCCGAAAAACATGTTATTACTGTAGCATATGCTGTTTGTCCCAATCAAAAGTAGAAGGGAGAGCAATTTGTTCGGTTGGCTTTTTAAGTTTTACCTCATGAAGATTTTAAAACAAGGGTTTTACTAGTTCTTGGCAGCAGACCGTCCAATCAGAGGCTCTGTATTTATAAATAACCCATGTGGGATTATGCTCTCCAATGAACACAACTGGAGCCTAAATTCACAACCTTAAGGTCTGACAGCCAGATGTGGAAGGTCTACAAAGAGCTCTGCTAATAGGTAATATGTTTGCAAAGTGCTCTGCTAAGTAAGGTACTTATTAAGCAGAGCACTTTGTAAGATTCAGAACTGACTCCTGATTATCTTAAACCATTAAAAGACTCAAGTTTGGCACGGACTTTTTGTCCTCTTTGGCCCCTGAGTGTGCCCCATCTCTGCCCAGAACTAATAACACGTTGGAGAGCAAAGGATTTCCCACCAGCATGCCCTAAGATTTATACAGACAGGGACCTTTGTCGAAAAGAAGGGAAGGGACACAGTCTTAAATGCACATTTAAGGTTCTTTCTGATTATTGGCAATCTCTATGAACCAACACTTGATCCAAGGGCTAACAGAGAGATTTTTTTTTTTTAACGTGAGGAGGATTAAGAATAAAGAAAAAACAAAAAAGTTTTATACTAAAGTAAGAAATCAGCCCCATCTTGGCACAGTTCTCATGCAGAATATTGCACCCAGTGTGAACTAACGCTAGAAGCTTCAAACTGTATAAATTTAAATGTATTTGCATATTATAAAAATAAAGATAAACATATACATATTTTACACTAGTTATGGAACAGCAATGAACGTCAGTTGATCCCTCTTTCACATTTAACAGAACTGAAATCTGAGTGCTCTAAATACTGCCACCTGTACTGTAACTATGGCTTATATGTGCACAGAAAACAAAATCCCTGAGAAGCCATTCGACTTTTTTTTTTTTTTTTCTTTTCTTCAAGTAGCGCGCCCCTTGGAGGATCACAGTTCTGAGGTTCAGGTTGTAAAACATTTGCTCCATGTTCTCGCCCATGCTTCCCCCCACCACCCCCTCCCCAACTCTTCCCCAGTCTTCCAAAAAGCACCCTGCAAGCACACGTGGTCACTCAAGTTCACAGAACACGCTGGGGGGAGTGCAGAGGGTCTGCCAGGTCCAAAAGATGGTCCAGGTGTTCAGATGCTCTCTTTTCTCCATGGAAACTCCACAGCCACAAACGTCACTGGTTTCTGTGCTTTTCACCAACGTTCTTCCTGTATGGGTGGACAAGAAGAAAGCACAGAGATGACAAAAAGGTACTGGACAAGGCTACCCTCAATAAGAAAAGGAAGTAATGATAGAAATCTATTTTCTGAACATATTTTCATTTCTACTTCTAGGAGTAGGACTCATTATAAACACGTAAATGTCAGGCAACTAATGTCCCCACAAAGGAAAGAGTCATTTCAGCAGTCCATTGCCAAACATTTCTGTTAGTGTATTATGCTCAGTTCAGTTATAAAAAGGGAACTGTACTAACTGGCTGTCACCACTTATTCCACTGTAATTTTATAGCTTAACTAGACCTCTAACTAACAACCCAAAGGTCTAAACATGGAACTGTTTCCTTTCAATAAACACACACGGTCACACATAAGACACACACCAAATAATCCTCTAGGAGAAGGAATATATACTAAAAAGTGAGCTGTCCGTCCGCCTAAAATGCATGATTTTACTTAAAATGTTGTAAGTTAAGTTGTCCACAAAAATCTGGAGTCTGATCAATATAGAATGAATAAACTACTGCAGCCTCAGCAAAAAAGTGGGATTCAGTTCCGATAAAATGGTTAGAGGAAAAAATATCAAGTGTTTTTCTCATTTTTGCTTCCCTACAATGACATGTGATGGGATGTTTTTGAAAGGGTTTTTTTTTTTTTTTAGCAACTTTTAATAAAATATACAAAGACATTGAAAGGAAAGGAAAAAAGAGTTATGATTCGTTTCCTCCAATCCCCCATCTCTAGTTAGGAGAGACACTGATTTCATGGATACTGATAATTCAGCATCTGCCTAAACACTTCTCCACTCCATACAAGATTCAGTCATGGGCTCATTCAAGCATGATAATAATGACATCACCAAAACAAAGCAAAGCAAAACAAAACAAAACAACAAACAAACAAAAAAACCAAAAACCTCTCATTTACTAACTACATGCCAGGAATTAGGTTGTTCACTGTAGTGCATTATTTATCTTCAACTCCTAATAATCCCACCATGTAAGTTCCATCTTACTCAGCACTTTTTTTTTTTTTTGAGATAGACTCTCGCTCTGTCACCCAGGCTGGAGTGCAGTGGCACGATCTCAGCTCACTGCAAGCTCCACCTCCTGGGTTCACACCATTCTCCTGCCTCAGCCTCCCGAGTAGCTAGGACTACAGGTGCCCGCCACTACACCTGGCAAATTTTTTGATTTTTAGTAGAGATGGGGTTTCACCATGTTAGCCAGGATGGTCTCGATCTCCTGACCCCATGATCCGCCCGCCTCGGCCTCCCAAAGTGCTGGGATTACAGGCGTGAGCCACCGCGCCCGGCCTCGGCATCTTACTAAGAAGGGAACTAAGGTTCCAAAAGACGAAACAACTTCCCCAAGGGTGCATACTAGCAAGTGACAGAGCCAGGCCTTTCACTAGGGTGATCTGACTTCAAAGCTAAAAGAGAAGTTGGATATTTGGAGCCCTAGGAAAGAGTTTCACATTTCTAAGGCACTCTGCCATGAGAATTTTTTGAATGCCTATTAGTATAGTAAACTCCCAGAAGAGAGGGTTTTGAAAACTGCCTCAAATTCAACTAATAATATAATCAATCTAACTGTAAGGAGGATGGCAGTGTAAAAACACACGTCTCAACCTAGCAGCTAACTTTGGTGGTGTGAGTTTTGGGTTCACATGGGAGATGTGTTACATAAACATTTTTCCCACTGAATCTAACAGACCTTCAGAAATGCAGACAGTCTGCTCCCCGGGCTACACGTAAGACTGAGAAACACAAGAATACCTAATCAAGGACACCTAGAGGGAATATCCCACTGTTCAACCAGCTTGAAAATTGTTTCACATCTATATGCCTTCTTCCACATTTGGGATCTTAGAGAAAACAACCATCAAAATCACCAACCTTCTCTGTTTCTCCCCACCTCTCTATCTCCATAAACTTGTCCTCTTCCTTCAAGATCCACCTCAAATACGACTTCCTGGAACTTTTACTGATTCTTCCTGGTAGAGTTCTTTCTTCCCTGTGCTTACAGGACTCTGTCCATACACCTATCACGGCAGGTACCATGTTTCTACTATAATTAGACTCTGACAAGTTTGCCTGGTTATGGTTGATTCCCATCTTCTCCGAAGAGCCTATTAGGTTCTGGAGGGCAGGATTTCATTTAGCTCTTTATGTATCCGCAACACCCGGCCCAATGCCTACTAGAGGATAATTACTCAACAAAGATCTGTTGAATGAATGATGGGTCAGATGTGACGAAAAAGCCACAGGTAAAAAGTAGCCAAGATACTATGAGATCATTACCAAAAGAGGTATATAAAAAGTATTGAGGAGAGCCAGGTGCGGCAGCTCATGCCTGTAATCCCAGTGCTTTGGAAGGCTGAGGCAGGCAGATCATCTGAGGTCAGGAGTTTGAGACCAGCCTGGCCAACATGGCAAAACCCTGCCTCTACTAAAAATCCAAAAATTAGCCAGGCGTGGTGGTGCACGCCTGTAGTCCCAGCTACTCGGGGGGCTGAGGCAGGATAATTGCTTGAACTTGGGAGGCGGAGGGTGCAGTGAACCAAGATTGTGCCAATACACTCCAGCCTGGGTGACAGACCAAGACTCTGTCTCAAACAAAGAAACAAAAAGTATTGAGGAGACATGAAGAACAGAGTGACTGGTTATAGTTAGGACGGTTAGGGGAGGCTCCCCAGAGGAGCTGACATATGACCTTGGCCTCAGTGACCAATGCGCCTTCACTGGGTAGGAGAGAAGGGCAGCAGCCAGCCAGGGGACCGAGAGGCAGCCAGGGCCCACCATGGTTGACCTCCCACGGTAAGGGAGTATCCTGTGTGTCGGCAGAGTGGCCGGGGTCTGATTGTGCAGGGCCTTGTGAGCCACGGCCAGGAGTTTGAACTTGAGCCTATTATCACCAGGAAGCCATCCAAGGCTTTTCAAGAGGGAGAGACGTGATGGGGTCTGGATGTTAAAAGATAATTATTGTCGGTTTGAAGGACAAAAAGATAAGAGAGCAGGCAGCCAGCTGAAACTCAGTCACAGGAACCTTGGCAGAGATGGGGGAAGTGGTAGCTGAGGGGATTGGGCCCTAGAGGAAAGCCAGAGGCTGAAGCTGAAGATGTGGGTCAAATTCATTCATGTCAGGACACTGATGAGATGGGATAAAAGGTGTTGGAGAATTACTATGTATAGGGAAAACAGCAGACGAAGGCACTGAGGCTCATGAACTCCTAGCTTGGAGCCCATGGTGTAAAGCTACGCTGTTACCCAAGACAGGTCACAGTCTGTGGAAGAACTTTGTGGGAGGAAGGCAATAAATTCAGCTGTACACCTGTGAAGCCTACAGGACATCCAGGGATGATGCCAGGTGAGACACTGGAAACAGAGGTCTGGAGCTGAAGGGAGGGGCCAGCCTGGGGCCCACCCAGCCCCCCGAGTCCTCCCAGGTTAGGGAATTGAAATTTGCCCTTCCGGGATGCAACGAAGAAATTATGACTCAAGGTACTGAGACACTTAGGCTGAAACTGAAGCCATGACATGTCGTATTAACCATGTCTTTTATTTTCTGTATTCTGGTGCTTTCCTATTCCGGGCCTTGCAGACTCTGGAGGGACTGCCCCTCCTAGGATTAGCCAATTCCTAGAGATGGTAAAACAACTTGCCCGGAGTATACTTTTCAAATACAAACCAACTAATCCTGAACCGACACCTGGAACACCTCCTTTACTGGCTCTCGCACTCCAGGCCACCATCCACCTGCCCTAATCACCCCTCAGACAGGTGCCAGACGACTAAGGCAACCCCTCTGCCGCAGGGCCACTGAGATTATTCAAATGAACCTGTCCTAGACCTGCCTACCTGGCCTTGCCCGTTCCTCCCCTCTCCCCTCCTGCCCCCAGTCCCTCCTTCTCCCTCCTTGTGACCATCTCGATACTTCCCTGTGTAGTTCCTGAAGGTGTGGACCCACCTGATGTTTTATTTCTGCATAATAGTAAAATTTTTCAAAAATGACTTCCTTTTTCGAACGAGGATCTAAGATCACTGTCTATGCAATATCATACTAAATTCAGCAAAAGAATCAAGCATTTCCCTTCTTTCTAATTCCCATATGCAACTTGATTCTAGAGACGTATAAGGTTTGTCTAGGATTCCTGTTCTCCAAAATCTCTTCATCCCAACACCGCCATATCCCCCCTAATCTCTCCGAGTCCTCAAGAAGGCCTTACCTATTTAAGAAATTCTCTCTGCTTCACGGAGACTTACCCTTAAAAATTGGTGCTCCTAAAGTCACAGTTTGGGTACAGTAAAAATGATGGCATAAGGAAAAGAAGCACTATCTTTTCCAATTAATTTTCCAAGAAAGTATGAAGATACCTAAGCAGAGAGGGAAAAATTCCAGTATCAATGTGGCTGATGGGAGACTAAATAATTAAAGAAACACAATTCCTCCTAGCTTGTTAAAACAGCAAGGCAAAGAGCTGTCTCACTCCTTGCATACAACAAAACAAATCAATGCAAATCAATGTGAAACACCCCACAGGCAACCTCCACATGGCCTTTTCTTATAAAATACCATCCCATCCTCACTCTATTTTAAAATTCTGTGGTCAGTGAAAAATTCTCCATTGTGATGAAGCCTAATTCATCTCACGCCATTGCTTTTTAAAAATATTTTATCGAGTTCATACTAATTTGTGTGCTGTTAGGCATACATGGCCTGTTTGTTTGGTGATATAAAGGCTACAGACTTCATCCTGCTTTTTATGAAAGGTTACTGCAATTGGTCTTAAATGTCTTTATGTCAAAATGATGTTACTGCCAAAATTCCTGTGCAAAGTAATCACGGTACTTTTGAGAATACTTACAAACAGCAAGTAACTGGAATTTAGTGGGTATCTTGCTTGAATGGGAACTCTACAGTATATAGGCAATAATCCAAGATTTTAAATGGGTACTTTGAAATGCAATAACTCAGCCTTCCCCTCTATTATTATTAGTACTTCCTAAAAATGGAGAAAGCTTAGCTCAACAATTTTCAAACCACCACCCCACCCTTTTTTTTTTTTTTGCTAATTCTGTAACACATGATCAGCCAAAATCAGAATGAACTTCCTTCTTCAGTCTCAGAACTCGCACCACTCCCCACATATCGGAGCACAGACAGATACGGTATCACTGTAGGAGAAACATCAACCATCAGGAAATAAGAGTGACACATGCCCATTTCCTGTATATTCAAGGGTCAGTCCATTAAGAAACCACATGTTAGAATGTGGGTCGCATGTCAGTAATGCCTCAAGGTAAAACATTTTCATACGATGACCTGTTGAATTTTCTTAGTCTTTTACATAAAAATCAGTAGATAAACTGGGTTATCTGGCAGGTTATCAAAGAGTCTTCAGTTTGGTGGAGGACGGATTTGCTCTAAAGCTCTTTGGATGGAGAAAGACAAGCATTCTGCACGATCCCTAGAAATGAAACGCAACCAGCAAGCTGCCATTTGTCCAGAGAAGCTCACGCTCTTTGGGAATTGGAATATTGGGTCTCAACCTGAAGAGTAGCTGGACAGAGACAGGAATTCACAAATAAAAGCTTTAAAAGATAATGCGGTCTACTTGCTTCCTACCTTGCCCACCGGAAGTATATGTTTGCCCTGTATTTTGACTCCTAATGTCAAGGCTCAGTACCCCTGAAATATCTAGGGCCTAATTAGGCTGCCATGAAGAAGTTCTAAAGGAGGAGCTCTCCAAGCAGCTCCAGCTCCTCTCCACCATCCAGGAAATAGGGGGCTGGCAGTGGCAGGAGCAAGACAAGCCACTGCCTTTAGACTGAACTGTGCCAAGGACAACGTGCTTATGAGAACCTCTTTAAAACTCAGAAATCGGCCGGGCGCGGTGGCTCACGCCTTGTAATCCCAGCACTTTGGGAGGCCGAGGCGGGCGGACCACGGCCAGGAGACCGAGACCATCCCGGCTAACACAGTGAAACCCTATCACTACCAAAAATACAAAAATTAGCCAGGCATGGTGGCATGTGCCTGTAGTCCCAGCTACTCAGGGGGGATAAGAGGAGAATCACTTGAACCCAGAGGGCAGAGGTTGCAGTGAGCCACGATCATGTCACTGTACTCCAGCCTGGGTGAAGGAATGAGACTGTCTCAAAAAAAACAAAACAAAAAACAAAAAACTCAGAAATCTGCTTCATACTAACACACCAGCCAGCAAAACCATTCCTGAAAGTGACACTAAAAATATTTATTGGCCGGGCGCGTGGCTCACGCCTGTAATCCTAGCACTTTGGGAGGCTGAGGCAGGCGGATTATCTGAGGTTGGGAGTTCAAGACCAGCCTGGTCAACATGGTGAAACCCTGTCTCTATTAAGAATACAAAAAATAAAAAATTAGCCAGGTGCAGTGGCGCGTGCCTGTAATCCCAGCTACTCTGGAGGCTGAGGCAGAAGAATTGCTTGAACCCAGGAGGTGGAGGTTGTGATGAGCTGACATCACGCCACTGCACTCCAGCCTGGGCTACAGACAGAGACTTCATCTCAAAAACAAAACAAAACAAAACAAAAAAAACTTACTGACTGCATGAACTAAGTGTTGGATAAAACACAAGTTAACTGCAAATAGGCAGGAGATTTCTTTTTGGGGTGGAGAAAATGTTCTAAAATTAGATTGTGGTGATGGGTGTATAAATACAACTCTGTAAATACGTTAGTAATCATTGCATGGGCGAATTTTCTGGTATGGAAATTATACATCAATAAAGCTTTTAAAAATGTAGCTGTCACAATCTGTATCCTTGAGGAGGTCAGAATTTTTCAGAGCAACCCAGGGAAATTTGCTACTAGGTGAATGTTCACCTCATCTTAAATGCAGATATCCTTGAAAATCAACTCAAGATATTCAAAGCATGGAAATTACTCACATTTCTATCTGATAATCAGCAAGGGGGAGAAGAAGCCACTCAACTCCTGTTTCTCCCTGGAGGGTGAGGTGCAGAAGGGGAGGCATTTCATCCTGTTCCTGAAACCTCTTCCCAGTGAAATGCTGGTGGAGACCTCAACCACCAATCCACTGAGACAAGTTATAAGAATAAATCATGTTCTTTAAAAAAAAAAAAATCACTACCTACTTCTTATTCTCTGTCTCTCCCAACGGGGGAACAAAACATCTAGAAATTTTTAAAAATTAGAAATAGAAAAGCTTGGAATTCATTAAAAACGGCCAATCAGATAACAGTCATCTATGGTTTCTTCTTTATAAAGAAAGCATTGCAGAACCATTAGTCAAAGACAGACAGTTAAATGACAAGTCTCTGATTTGACCAACAAAGGACAGGGCTAAACCAGTCAAAGAAGAGCTTGGAATGTCTTTTTTAAAACCATCATGAGATCTAGATCACCCATCTAAGCCCCACAATGGCCAGCAATCACCTAGAGTGATTATTCTGGTCTACCTGGGAGCCTTCTGGTGGGCACCCATCATCCCAGCATGACTGACAGCTGTCCCATCATTCTCAAACCTCTCCTGATTTGAACAGTAAGTGATATGTTCACACTACCTGAGAGTGGGAGGGACTGTGCTGAAGATGACAGCAGACAGCATGGACAGTTTTGCCTTTGTACCACACAGCAGGTATTGACTACAGAGCAGTCCTAAGGCACCACTGGCCAGGGAGCCCACCCTTAGAGACACGGACTGGAACTGAGCCATCAGAAAGTCGTGTACACACATTAGACTCATCTGGGTGGCTTCTTTTGTTTTTTAATGACTCATGCCTGGTCCCTTCCCTGAGAAATTCTAACTTAACATGTCTCATTAAGAAAGCCTGACCTTGGCCGGGCATGGTGGCTCATGCCTGTAATCCCAGCATTTTCGGAGGCTAAGGCAGGTGGATCACTTGAGGTTAAGAGTTCAAGACCAGCCCAGCCAACATGGTGAAACCCGGTCTCTACCAAAAAATACAAAAAGTTAGCCAGGTGTGGTGGCGTGCGCCTGTAGTCCTCGCTACTTAGGAGGCTGAGGCAGAAGAATCACTTGAACCCTGGAGGTGGAGTTGCAATGAGCTGAGATCGTACCACTGCACTCCAGCCTGGGTGACAGAGTGAGACCCTCTGCCAAAAAAAAAAAAAAAAAAAAAGCCTGACCTCTATGGTGACCTGCTTAAGTTACCTTGGCTGGAGTTGAAAGCCAGCACAACAGCCCTAGACTTCCAATGTCTAGTGCCTGCTGAGACCCCCAGTCTCAGGCTCAGGCCCAAGCTCTGTGTTGACTTAACCACAGCTTCTTTGCCAGCTATCCTCATCGATCCCCCCAAATCTCCCGCTTCCAATCCACTGTCATCCACCCATGAACGGGACCTTCCCCGGAGCCTAGCCCAGCCTCCACACGGGTTTTTGTCCATGTGTTCATGGATGTAAACTGTGGGTGCTTAAGGCAGTGAAGGTGGTGGGGAAACACTGGGCAGCTCGAGCACAGGCTTCACGTCTAAGTGTGCTTTTCTATAAAGTCACACAAGAGATCATTTACCCCTTGCAGCTGCATTGAAATATGGTAATTTCCAAGAAACGTCTTGCCAGGAATATGAAACTTCCCTATTTAGAGAACATTCCTTCATTTAGAGTTGAGAATTATATTGCAAAGCTGTCATCCATTTCATGAGACTTTTTTTTTTAACCTATTCAAAATAAAATGATTCTGATAGCTAGGTCAAAAGCGGTTCAATCCCTAAAGGGGCTTCCTCGGCATCTAGATGTCTGCCGCCATGTACCGCCGCTTACCCAAGGCTTTAAGGCTGCTTGTTCGTTCAGGTTCAATACGCTGTTGAGAGAGAGGCTGGTAACAATTTTTTCAGGTTGGTATAAATGTGGTCTTTCTGCAGCAGTACAAGAAGCCCACGGCAAAACACTGATAAAGCTCGCTTGGTGCCAGGGAGGTTTCTAGTGCAAATGGATATTTTAACTCCTACCTGTGTTGCACCTATTCAACGGCTTGTGGCTATGGCAAAACAATAGGTTCATGTCTTTCTTGGCTCTGGAAAGTTTACGCCAATGCAAAGTATATTGAATTTTTGTTTCCTCTGTTTCATACCCTGCTGGTTCTGTAATAACCCCTTAAGCTTTAAGAACTTACGGGGAATTAAAGAGAGAGAGAGGAGAAGAAAAAGAAAACACATAATATCCCCTTATCCATCCTCACCCAGGTGTATCTGAAAGAAAGGGACCAATGTGTACAATTTCAAAGAAATTAAAAAAGAAACAATGAAATTTCGGTTGTTGATATGTTCAGGACAGGGGATATTCAGGTTAATATTCGGTTGGTGCAAAAGTAATGGCACAATTACTTTTGCACCAACCTAATAACAGTTACTCTGTAATCCTATTTTAATATTTAAGAAGCACTGCTGGCTGGGCGCGTTGGCTCACACCTGTAATCCTAGCACTTTGGGAGGCCGAGGCGGGCGGATCACGAGGTCAGGAGATCGAGACCATCCTGGCTAACACGGTGAAACCCCGTCTCTACTAAAAATACAAAAAATTAGCCGGGCGAGGTGGCGGGCGCCTGTAGTCCCAGCTAGGCGGGAGGCTGAGGCAGGAGAATGGCATGAACTCCGGGGGGTGGAGCCTGCAGTGAGCCGAGATTGCGCCACTGCACTCCAGCCTGGGAGACAGAGCGAGACTCCGTCTCAAAAAAAAAAAAAAAAAGAAGCACTACAAGATTCACAATGTCTCAGGGTCAGTGATAAATTAAACTATGCACATGATAGTTAAACAGTACTCTGAATACAAGAGCATTAGATAACAGTTTCCCTTGGGTGTTCAGTGACATTTCCCAGCAAGGATAGATTAGAGATGTTCTGTGTAATGAGTTTCCCAGTTTGGAGAAATGGGGTACTGAGCTGAGTGCCCCCTACTCCTACTGCAGCAGCTAATGAATGAGAATGCCACTGGAAACCCTTGCTTTGCAGGGAGCACACCAAAGGGAGGGAAGCTGCCACGTGAGGGGCGAGACGGACACCTGTCACACTGCCTGGAAGGTGACCGGACAGCAAGTTTCCCAAGAGGAGATGACAGGTCACAATTCCCAAAGGCACACTTTCCCACCTCCCTAAAAAAAGGCTTAGATTCATACAAAACTTTTTCACTAAAAAATTCCATGTGGCCAGCTAGGAAAAAAAGTCGAGTTTGCTGCATGGATATGAATACTTTGCTGGAGAAAGCATGGTACTGACATCACCCAGATCATGAGATCTGACCCAAGAAGATCTGTGGCTGCTGCTTTTCAGGATTTGAGGTAAACAGGCATTTCATCTCAGCTTAAAAGTGGCCTCTTTGGTTCTTAATACAAACAAAACAAAACAAAAAACAAACATACACAAAACCCAAACAAACAGGATGAGTGTTATCTAGAATAGTAACCTAATGTTCTATCCAAAAGTTACTTTGCATGTGTACGTTCTCTGTCTTCAAGTCCATTTTGGGGCAAGGTGGTGGCAAACTGCACAGCCCTTGATTTTCAGGGACAGACTCAAAAATCAGTACCATGCAACAAAAAACAGTCTATTACTGACTTTCTGCAGGCTTTGCTCATGGAATGGGCCTGCACTGTTTTTTGATGTGAGCACCAACTTAATTCTGCAATGACAGAGTTAAGACTGCCCATCAAAAAAATATGTTCTTTTGTAATCCCAGCACTTGGGGAAGCCGAGACGGGTGGATCACGACGTCAGGAGATTGAGATCATCCTGGCTAACATGGTGAAACGCCCTCTCTACTACAAATAGAAAAAAATTAGCTGGGCGTGGTGACAGGCGCCTGTAGTCCCAGCTACTTGGGAGGCTGAGGCAGGAGAATGGCGTGAACCCGGGAGGTGGAGCTTGCAGTGAGGCGAGATCGCGCCACTGCACTCCAACCTGGGCGACAGAGCGAGACTCCGTCTCAAAAAAAAAAAAAAAAAAAAAAAAAATATGTTCTTTTTGGTTGCATATACCTGCAAATAAACTAAAAACCAATGAACTGTACACTTAGGTAAGTGAACTGTGGTATGTGAATGACACCTCAAAAAGGCTGTTAAAAAATGTTCTGACTTTATTAGCAAAAGTAAAAAAAAAAAAATCACAAAAAAGAAGAAATAAAAGTTCCTGTTTTGCTGCATAAATCATGATGCTGATGTCATCCAGAAGAATTATGTCTGTTCAGGAGGCCTTTGCAAGGTTTGTGCAGATGCAGTTTAACCTGGATTTTTGTTGTCATATCTATGGAGCTGGGATCAGGAGCCAGGACCGGGGGCCAGAGGGTCTTTGAGAACTCACTTGGAACAGGGGCTGATCACAGTCGGCGTGGGTGGGTAAACCAAGGCAACATTCACTCGCTCGCTGCCGTTCTTGGGGCAAATGATCTCTGCCACTCCTTCTGGTCTGGGCTGACTCAGCAACTCCCCTGTAGGAGGAGAGAGAAAAATGTGTTACAGAGATGTGCCCTAAAAATGGGCTCATTTTACAAAGACAGCACTGCCTGGGAATGGGGGCAGGCAGAGAAGGGCAGAGGTGAAGCAGCGAAGGGTCTGAGAACAAATGTGCAACCAAGAACAGCAGAATTGCCTGGGCACCAGCTCTAACGCCTAAATTCTCCTCTGCGTCACCGTGGAGAAAATTCTCATGGTTATGGCAGGAAGGCCCACACTAGACAAAGACAGCATCTGTCACTGCTCTGCTCACCTTCCTTTTAACAGACTGACTCCAGGGATCTTTATCTAGATATCATTGACTGAGCCAGAGTCCCCAGAGCCCACTGAAGCAAGGGCTGCCAAGGAGGTGTTCATAATTAGCATCTGGGGCAGATGGGACTCAAGCAGACCACAGCAACTGTTCAACAAAGCCCTGTATAAATGATCTGGAAACACAGCAGGCTAAAGGTGTTAAAAAGACAAACAGCCTAAGATCAGCCCAGCCTCCTCCGGGCAAGGGGACTGCCCTGATAGGTATGTGTGAAGTGGATGCACGACACAACACTATCTAACGAGTCTAGTAAAAACACATAATTAACCTAATGGATCACCACAATACTTAAAGGAAGGTTATTACTCTGCATGCCCTGGATGTAATCTCTCTTCAACTAGGTCATTACATCTCTAAAAGCAGTGATGACTTCCATGCTCTCATCCACATACCCAGGGCACCCTGCCCTTTCTCAGAGAGTACTCAAGTAACAGCTCCTGGCTGCAGATGGGACATGTTATTGTTCAAACTGCCCTACTTAAATTAAACCTAGGAACTAAATTTTTTGTTGTTGTTTTTGAGACAGGCTCTTGCTTTGTCACCCAGGCTGAAGTGCAGTGGCCTAATCATAGCTTGCTGCAGCTTCGATCTCCCAGGCTCAAGTGATTCTCCCACCTTAGACTCCCGAGTAGCTGGGACCACAGGTATGCAGCACCACATCTGGCTAAATGTTAACCTTTTACTTTATTTTTGTAGAGAGGGGAGTCTCGATATGTTTCCCAGGCTGGTCTCAAACTTCTGGCCTCAAGCAATCTTCCTACCTCAGCCTCTCAAAGTCTTGGAATTACAAGTGTGAGCCACCATGTCTGGCTTCCAGAAAGTCAATTAACCAAATCAAGGATGTGAAATGTACACCAACTGGGGAAAGACACTACTGCAATTAAAACTTCAATTCTCTGCACCAACCACTTCCACTGCTGACTTGAAATTCTAGAGACTCCGGGCTGGGTGCGGTAGCTCACACCTGCAATCCCAGCAGTTTGGGAGGCCAAGGCAGGTGGATCACAAGGTCAGGAGTTCGAGAGCAGCCTGGCCAATATGGTGAAACCCCACCTCTGCTAAAAATACAAAAATCAGCTAGGCGTTGGTGGCAGGTGCCTGTAGTCCCAGCTACTCAGGAGGCTGAGGCAGGTGAATCGCTTGAACCCAGGAAGCAGAGGTTCTAGTGAGCCAAGATGGCACCACTGCACTCCAGCCTGGAAGACAGAGTGAGAATCTGTCTCAAAAAAAAAAAAAAAAAAAAAGAAAGAAAGAAATTCTAGAGACTCCAAAGAACAGCAGTCCCCCCTTATTCCTGGGAGACGCATTCCAAGACCCCAGCGGATGCCTGAAACTAAGGACAGTACCAAACACTATACAGACTACGGTTTGCCTATAAGTAGATACCTACGACAAAGTTTAACTTATAAATTAGGCACAGCAAGAAATTAACAACAAGAAATAGGACAATGATAACAATACTGTATTAATAATTAAACTTATATGAATATGGTCTCTCAAAAAATATTATTACGTTGCATTCACATGTATTTGGACCACAGTCGATTGCAGGTAACTGAAATCACAGAAAGTGAGACCATGGATAAGGGGACCACTGTATCTGCTGACATATAATGACATGAAATTCCTTTGCCTCGAAGTGCTGTATTTCCAGCAAGGCACAGTGGTTCACGCCTCTAATCCCAGCACTTTGGGAGGCAAAGGCAGGTGGATCGCTTGAGCCCAGGAGTTCAAGACCAACCTGGCCAACATGGTAAAAATACAAAAATCAGCCAGGCATGATGGCAGGCGCCTGTAATCTCAGCTATTCGGCAGACTGAGGCATGAGAATCGCTTGAACCCGGGAGGCAGAGGTTTCAGTGAGCTGACGTCAGGCCACTGCACTCCAGCCTGGGCGACAGAGTGAGACTCCATCTCGAAGAGCAAAACAAAACAAAAATACCGTATTTCTAAATGTCTCATCCCCCACAAAGGCCACACTGACAGCGCATGCCCATATCAGCACTGGGCTCTCAGTTGTAAATGTACACCTTGTTTAATCTTCACAATGGCCCTAGATGGGTTTATCCTCGTTTTACAAATGAGGATGCTAATGCTCAGGGAGGTTATGCGACGTACCCAGAGTCAGGAGCTAACCAGCGGCAGGCTCGGGACGTGAACTTGGGAACCCACTTGTGGGGCCCTTACTCTTTGCCCCCAGGCAGGTGCCTCCCCAAAGCAGGGACTGCTTCTCTATGCCAGAACTCATCTTTCCTAAATAAGCAATCTAAAAACGCTATTTTTAATTAATGAACTAAGCAGCATACTTTTATGAAAGACATTAATTTTCTGATGTGAACATTTTTATATAGTGTCGCACAATATTAACTGAATGTAATTTGAGTTCCTTAACCAAATTCCTGTAAACAGCAAACCGCTACAAAAGTTAATTTAGCATCATTAGCTTGTAGCATGGCTATGTGGATATCAGAACTGCACTTCAAACACCAGCTAGGAAAAGATCCCCAAATATAAAAATGCAAGTTAAAAATGTAAACGTTAAATGCTTATCAAAGTAATAAAATGAACCCAAGTAACAGCATGTTCGAGCTAGACTGGAACCTGGAAGGCGTCCAGTCCAAACATCAACTAATAAGTCAGAAGCCCTCTGAGTTTAACAGATTTGCTCCAAATCCCACAGAGAGCTGCATGTCTGTAAACCAACCCACCCACCATGCACCACAGGGGCCAGGACTCCAACGAGAAGTTGCTGTGGGCACCCCAATCTCTTAACACCCTTACTTCTGGGACTGCCCTCACCTAGCTCCTTGCCTGCTATCTTCAAGTTCTACTTTTGTCCTAAAATCATCCCCAGGGCTTGAACACAGAGGCGGCTTCTTTGGTTTCCTCTGAAAACTCTCTCCTGGTTGGAATTCCACACAGGCCCCAGCTCCACCTGCTTTTATCTGCCTGGGCACTCAGAATAACAAGTGCAGATGCCAAGCCCCTGTCCTCAGCACCCATCCCTGGCACCAGCCTGGTGCAGCAGGCTTCTTGACTAGTATGTCATAGCTTTCAGTGGTCAGATCATTTTGCCAGAGAATTTGAAATAATAGGCTGGGTGCAATGGCTCACACCTGTAATCCCAGCACTTTGGGAGGCCGAGGTGGGCGGATCACAAGGTCAAGAGATAGAGACTATCCTGGCCAACATGGTAAAACCCTGTCTCTACTAAAAACACAAAAAATTAGCGGGGTGTGGTGGCACGCGCCTGTAGTCCCAGCTATTCAGGAGGCTGAGGCAGGAGAATCGCTTGAACCTGGGAGGTGGAGGTTGCAGTGACCCGAGATTGAGACACTGCACTCCAGCCTGGATGACGGGGTGAGACTCTGTCTCAAAAAAAAAGAAAGAAAGAAAGAAAGAAAAGAAAGAAAGAAAGAAAGAAAGAAAGGAAGAAAGAAAGAAAGAAAGAAAGAAAGAAAGAAAGAATGAATGTATAGCAGACTACTAAGCCTCCATTATCACCTCTAACTGTACCCTAGACTCTCCGCATCACACAGACCCAGGTAACTGGTTTTGTTTGGGTCTTACCTCTAGCAGCACTGCCATCCATGGAAACAGAGCACGAAGGTGGAAGGCACTGAGAAGTTTCACACGTGAAAAATTCACTTGATGTTAAGAAATACTGAGCAACAAGCAGAACAGTCCATGATTTCCAGCACATTTGTGTACTCCAACAACCTACTATGTGCTGCCAGTATCCTTAGGATTTAAGAAATGCGCACAGTTCCTAGATTAAGAACATAAGAAAAACAGCTTTTTCCTTTCAAAATGACCTTAACTCAAATATGAAGAACGGTTTATGTGTGTGCTATCTAGCAAAACGAAGCTAATCATTCTCAAATTTAACATAAACTTGATCTTCAAAGTAAAGTGCATTATTTCACTGAGTAACTAACTACTGAGACCTTACTGTGTATGAGAACTGAAGAAGATGCAGGGGTCTGAGAGTTGAGGGCACAGCCTCCACCATGGAGGACCCCAGTGTCCACAGGGGAGGCCAGGTGTGCAAAGAACTACAGTCCTGTATGATGAGGTCCCCGAGGAAATTCACAAGAGATGCTGGAGGAGTTCGGGGAAGGAGAGATTCATACTGATTCACAGGACTAGGAAAGACTTCAGAGTGGGGAACACTTAGACAAAGGACCCAGCAACTTTTGTTATCAGAATGGAGAACGATGCGTGCACTGTACCTCACCATCATAGTGTAATGTATGTCAAACTGCAAAATAAGCCTAAGTTAATCCAGGAAGAAGAAAAGATGACCACAGCAGCAACTGACATTTAGTGAGCACCTTTTATTGGCTTGATGTTGTTTATGTACCATCTCAGTCCTCACAACAACACCAGAAGGTAGGGAGAATAATTATCCTCATTATATACGGAAGAGGAAATTGAGGCTCAGATGCTAGAGGTAGTTTGCCAACAGTCACAGGAAGTGGCTGTGCTGAACTTTGACAGCAGGACTGACTAAACTCATCACTACCAGATATCCTGTGTCAAGGATATCGTGATGTTTAAATTAGGTAATACATACAAGAAACAGACTAAACACTGTATCTGGCAGTGAGTAAGTACTTGACACTATTACTGTGGTCACGAGAAGATTCTCTAGAGGCTTACTATTCTAAATATACAAAGAGTTCACACAAGCGCATGTGAGGACATGGCGAGAAGACACCGTACGTGAATGAGAAAGCCCTCACCAGATACCAAATCTGCCGGTGCCTTGATCTTGGACTTACCAACCTCCCACACTGTGAGAAATAGATTTCTGCTCCTTACAAGCTACCCAGTTAGAAGTAATGAAGGGTAGGGTACAGAAAGGTGGAGAAGCTGGCTGGGCTGCCCTAGGCCAGACTGCCCATGATCAGCTGGCCAAAGCTAGCGGGCAGGGGACTGTCCTCTGGGTGCCAACAAATTCCCTGGGAAGCTATCTTGGGGGGTGAAGGAGCAGGCTGTGCAGAAAGGAGGCTATAGAACTTTCTGGGAAACATGATGAGGCACCAGCTGTGGTCCCTGGAAGGCCACCAACATGGGATGCTGAATTCATAGGGAAGGCAGCTGGAACACCCTTAAAGGGTCTGAGTTGCTGCTGAACTTGAAAGGGACTTACCCAAGGTATGCAGGCTATCGGTGGATTTCCCAACAATCTTCCTGCACAGCCACTAACAAGTCAGCTGGGGTACCCACAGGTATATTCTAGCACTAAGCCACATATACTCTTAGGGGGTTTTGGGGATTCACAGAGTGGTTCCCCAAAACTGTAGGGATGTTGCATTCTTCCTGTGAACAAGGTTTCCTCTTGGCTCAATTACACAGTCAGCCCTCCTTATCAGTGAGTTTTGCATCCATGGATTCAACCAACTGCAGGTTGAAAAAATTGTTTTTAAATTGTATCTGGGCTGGACGTGCTGGCTCATGCCTGTAATACCAGCACTTTGGGAGGCCAAGGGGTGGGGGCAGATCATTCGAGGTCAGGAGTTCAAGACCAGCCTGGCCAACATGGCGAAACCCCCATTCTCTACTAAAAATATAAAAATTAGCCAGGCATGGTGGTAGGCACCTGTAATCCCAGCTACCGGGGGAGCTGAGGCAGAAGAATCACTTGAACCCGAGAGGTAGAGGTTGCAGTGAGCCGAAATCGCGCCACTGCACTCCAGCCTGGGCAACAGAGCAAGACCCTGTCTCAAAAAATAAAAAAAAAGAAAAAGAGAAAGAAAAAGAAATTCCATCTGCACTGAACATGTGTAGACTTTTTTCTTGTCATTATTCTGTAAACAACATAGTATAACAACTATTTACATAGCATTTGTATCGTATTAGTTATTATAGGTAACCTAGAGATGATTTAAAGTGTAAGGGAGGAGGCTGGGAGCAGTGGCTCACACTTGTAATCCCAGCACTTTGGGAGGCCGAGGCAGGCAAATCACCTGAGGTCAGGAATTAGAGACCAGCCTGACCAACCTGGTGGAACCTTGGCTCTACTAAAAATACAAAAATTAGCGGGGCATCGTGGCACATGCCTGTAATCTCAGCTACTCCAGAGGCTGAGGCAGGAGAATCATGGAATCTGGGAGGCAGAGGTTTCAGTAAGCCGAGATTGTGCCATTGCACTCCAGCCTGGGCGACAGAGTGAGACTCTGTCTCAAAAAACTAAACTAAACTAAAATAAAGCATCTGGGAGGGTGTTCATAGGTTATCTGCAAATACCATGCCACTGGATATCAGGAACTTGAGCATCCAAAGACTTTGGTACCCATGGGGGTCCTGGAACCAATGCCCCACAGATATCATTCCTTTTCAAAACGACTCAAACTCATAGGGTCACTTGATAATTGAATATATCCTAAGGTATGGTTCCAACGACAGCTACAAAAACTTACACCATCAAAAATTATGACCCTCTCCTAGAACTGTTTTCACTTTCAGCACACACCTCTGCAACTCTTCAAAATGTAGGAATCCACTGAGTTCTGGGCAATTTAACAATGTAAGGAAATTTCCATTTTCAGGCATTTGTCAATTCTCAAGTGCGGTTTTGAATCTGAATGCTGAGACTTCAATAAAATAAATAAATAAATAAATAAATAACGAACACTCAGAAACACCCTTCAGTGTCTCGAAACTTTGGAAACCATTTGTGAAGTCTTATCAGTCACAGAGTACAATCGGCAGGGCAAACAAACCAGGCCAGTTGGGGCCTCTCAGAGATGCCCTTAAATCAGAATGCCCTCAGCACCTATCTTCAGTGAGTATTCATGGCCTGGTCACTAGGCAACACTAAACAAACTCAGTGTCAGCAGTTGGCTTCCACTTCTACCAAGCATCCTCCAAAGTGGTGATAGTTAGAGGCAGAAGGAAGAAAAACGGCCACACTCTTGATTACTTCTGCGACTCACACAATGGTTCTCAGATTCTCCCAATGAATAACACCAGGGAAGCCGTGCCAGGCCCACACACTGGGCACAGATGACGGGCACCTTTCAGTTTTCCTTTCATGGCAGGTGCTCCACCTGGAGCCCGTGAGCTCAGCTTTTCCTTGTTTAGCCCAACTCCTGGCAGAAGACAATCATCCTGACAGTAATGTTTGCTTGCTAATTCCATAAGGCTTTTTTAAAATTATTTTTTGGTTTGAAAGATAGGAGGGAGAAGAGGATGACTAAATGATCCCAGGTTTGCTAAACCAGGAAGAGCTGCATTTGGTCCAAGGGCCCCATGAGAGATCATCAGTCAGGTCTCTTCTAGATCAAACAGCTGGGGCCTCAGATCACAATGCCCCTTCCAATGCATTTGGCAAACGTTGAACCACAGAAAGCCAAGGAGAAAAAACTGCTATTAAAATTATTTTTCAAATCTCGACCACAATTTAGTCTCTTCCCTCACATTATAAGCTTATATAGTTGACCCTTGAACAATCAATACCCCAAGCAGTCAAAAATCCACGTATCATTTCTGACCACCCCAAAAACTTAACTACAAAAAGCCTACTGTTGACCAGAAGCCTTAACAATAATGTAATCAGCTGATTAACAGATATTTTGTGTGTCACATATAGCATGTGCTGTATTCTTACAATAAAATAAGCTAGAAAAAAGAAACTGCTATTGAGACAATCATGAGAAAGAGAGAATATATTTACTATTCATTAAGTGGAAGTGGACCGTCATAAAGGTCTTCCTCATCATTGCCTGTTCACTGAGGAGGCTGGGGAGGAGGGGGAAGAGGAGGGGTTGGTCTAGTTATCTCAGGGGTGGTAGAGGTGGAAGAAAATCCGAATGTAAGTGGACCTGCACATTTCAAACTCGTGTGTGTTCAAGGGTCAACTGCATTTCCCTTTCATGATAACCTTTCATTTGGAGGGGTTTTTTTTGTTTTGTTTTGTTTCCTTTTTTGAGACAGAGTCTCGCTCTGTTGCCCAGGCTGGAGTGCAGTGGCATGATCTTGGCTCCCTGCAACCTCCACCTCCCGGGTTCAAGAGATTCTCCTGCCTCAGACTCCCAAATAGGTGGGATTACAGGCATGAGCCACTGTGCCCGGCCTGTTTGGGGGTTTGTTTGCTTTGTTTTGTTTTAAAAACAATTCATACACATCCAATCCTCTGTAGCATTCTTCCCTACGTCTTCCTCATGCCTGGTGATTTGTGATTCCTGTTCCTCTTGCTTTCTCTGTTTCTAACACCTGCAACAGAAGGAGAGCCCATCTCCCCTCCTCCACGCCACTCTTCCTCCGGGGACGCCCACCTGCTGCAAAAGTATCAGGGTCTTGGCATCTCCAGAGTCCCTGGGGAGTTTCCTTCCCCAAGTGTCTGTTACAACACTGGGATGAGAGGCCAGGTAGAAACTTCAGGAGGATTCCACTTTGAAGTGTGAGGCTCTACCAGACACAAAATAAATATTCCTGGGGGCCAGAATAAACGTCCAGGGCCAGCAAGTGAACCTGGCTTACGTGGCATGTATTAATATGTAGAAGAAATTTCCCCAGGGAGGTTGCAGGAAGCTGAGTCACCTACTAAGAAGGGCTTTATTTTTGGTTCTAAAAGACAGAACAATAGCAAAGTAAAATATTGTTCTATATCAAAGTTCTTTAAACTTACTGTTCTCAGCATCTTCATCAGTCCCAGATGAACTCTGATACTATACAAATTGCAATAACACAAGAACAATAGATGCTTTCTTCAGATTTTGTATGAGATTTCTCTGGAATTTCTAAAAATCCTAGAAAGGGGCTGGGGCCTGGTGGCTCACGCCTGTAATCCCAGCACTTTGGGAGGCCAAGGCTGGCAGACCACTAGAGGTCAGGAGTTCAAGACCAGCCTGGCCAACATGTTGAAACCCCATCTCTACTAAAAATACAAAAATTAGCCAGGCGAGGTGGTGCACCTCTGTAATCCCAGCTACTTGGGAGGCTGAGGCAGGAGAATCACTAGAACCCGGAAGGCAGAGGTTGCAGACAGCAGAGATTGTGCCACTGCACTACAGCCTTGGGGACACAGCCAGACTCTGTCTCAAAAAAAAAAAAAGAAAACCTAGAAAGGAATCATGAGGCACCACTTGAAGCTTAAATGAGGTGGTTTTATGATGTTGGGGGTATAGAAAATCATTCCTCAAAATATGGCGCCTGAGCACGCTGGGCGCTTTTGAAAGCTGAGAGCCCTCTGAAATAAGCCTCAGAATGAAGGCCCCTCTAACCTTGTCTTGTCCCCAAACCACAAGGGCAGGGACTATTCCTGGAACGTCCTTATCTGACCAAGAGAGCTTACCAAAAGAAACATAAATGCTTTCTATGCCCTCCCTGGAATCTCATTACCTCAGAAAAAAAGCCTGACGAATGTGACCACACCTGACAGACTTTTTCCCGAGATAGTGTCTGCCTCTCAGGCCCATTCCGATTCCAAAGAGAATCACTTACAAGTTAATTTCGGTCTCTGTGGTCCATTCATTCTCCCTAATCATCACTTACTGCCTCTCAAAAGAACTGTCTACATTCTCATCTCTTCCCTCCCCTATGAAAAACGGTATAGCTTCTGTATCCTACTGTAATTACCTTCGAATGTTAATAAATTTATTTGCCTTAGTAATCTTCTTATTCTTATTAATTTGCCTTTCATCAGTTGATTTTCACTGAACCTTCTTCTGAGAGCAAAGGGAAAGTTTTCCCTGCACTCCCTACAATGAAAAGAAAGCATTCACGTGGACGGCGTGCACACTTAAAAACCTCACCAACCACAAGAAGTGGCCAGAGCTGGTGTGAAGAGACTAATTCATGGAAGTAAATTAATAGTGGGACACACTGTAAGAAGATAAAACTTCCGAGGTCAATGTTGCAAAGGACAGCTAAGGCCTTCTACATTATTCTCTTAGTAACAATTTAAAAAGTGAAATGAACTTGAACTTGTCATTCACCTGTATGTATCATTATATATAGTGATATATTTAGATATACAGTAGTCCCCCATCACCTGTGGTTTTTGCTTTTAAAGATTTTGGCTACCAGCCATCAATCTGGGTCTGAAAATATTAAATGAAAAACTCCAGAAATAAACAATCATCAGTTTTAAATCTAGCACCGTTCTGAGTAGCATGATGAAATCTCGAGCTGTCCAGCTCCATACCCCCCAGCACCATGAACCCTCCTTTGTCCAGTGTCCCCACACTGTAGACGCTCCCCACCTGCTCATCACTTAGGCACTTTCTCGGTTATCAGATCCACTGTCAAAGCGTTGCAGTGCTTAATACGTCACCCTTATTTTACTTCATAATGGCCCAAAAGTGTAAGAGTAGTGATGCTGGTGATTTGGAACTGCCAAAGAGAAGCTGTTAAGTGCGTTAGTAAAAAGCTGAAAGGTCTTGACTTAATAAGGAAAGAAAAAAAATTGCATGCTAAAATTACTAGATCTACAGTGAGAATGAATATTCTGTGAAACTGTGAAAAAGGAAAAATAAATCCGTGCTAGTTTTGCTGCTGCACTTCAAACTGCAAAAGGTGTGGTTACAGCACCTGCTAAGTGCTTAGCTAAAATGAAAAAGGCATTACATTTGTGGGCAAAAGATATGACCGGAAACATTTTCCAATTGATGGCAACTGGGTTTGGTACCACTGGTGGTTTCAGGAGCCAGTGGGGGCTTGGAAAGTATCCCTCGCAGATAAGGGTTGGAGGAATGACTCTATAGCAAGGGTCCCCAACACCGGGGCCATGGACTGGTACGGGTCCATGGGCAGCACAGAAGGAGGTGAGTGGCAGGTGAGCAGGCAAAGCTTCATCTGTTTACAGCCACTCCCCATTGCTCAAATTACCACCTGTGCTCCATCTCCTGTCAGATCAGCATAGCATTAGATTCTCATAGGAGTGGGCAAACTCTATTGTGAACTGCATATGTGAGGGATCTACGCTCCTTATAAGAATCTAATGCTTAATGATTTGTCACTCCCATCACCGCCAGATGGGACCAACTAGTTGCAGGAAAACAAGCTCAGCGCTCCCACCGATTCCACATTATAGTGAGTTGTATAATTATTTCATTATCTATTACAATGTAATAATAGTAGAAATAAAGTGCACAACAAATGTAACGCACTTGAATCATCGTGAAACCATCCCACCAACCCCACTCTCTGGTGCCAAACAAGGTTGGAGACAGCTGCTCTACGGTGATATAGACATATAGTGAGATGCACACACACCCTGCCTTTTGTTGCTCTATAATGGCCCTACATGTAAGTATGTCCTTAAGAAAAGGTGCACAAGGACTTACACCATCCTCTCCTCACTGACCCTTAAAAGGTCTGACACCATCTGACCCAAGTCAAAGCTGCCTCTTCCCGCCGCTCACTCGTCCCACCACGCCTCCCTGCAGACACGTGCGCCACTTGGCTCCATTTTGCTCGCTAAGGGTTTATATAAATACAAATCCACCCAAGAAAGGAAAACTATTTCCCCTTTTCCTGCTCTGGATAAAGTTCCAGCAGACTTGGCTAAGGATGAGACAAGCTTCACAGATCAAAGAGAGTTGGGGAGATGGGGAGGGGGAGGAACAGAGCCCAAACCTAGCTCAGCCCTCTCCTCTCACAAAACGCAAGTCAAGATTATAAAAAGCCCACAGTGCTGCACTGAAGTGCTTTCAAAAGGTTACTCTTTATTTTGATAGCCTGTCACCTACTTCTTACTGGAAAATGGTTCCAGGCTCAGAGAAGTTACTGCAGACGGCATAAGAGCATTCAGACGACAACGTTCTCCTCCCAACATTCATTTTCCTTTCAAGAGAAAATAAGAGGAACCTTTACGACCTGAAATTATAAACACTAGCCCCCAATGACCATATCAAAATCCACCTGACTTTGAAGTACTAAGGGGAATCATGTGACATCCTTATTAATCATCAGAAGCCAGGCCGGGCACAGTGGCTTGCGCCTGTAATCCCATCACTTTGGGAGGCCGAGGCCGGCAGATTGGTTGAGACCAGAGGTTCCAGATCAGCCTGGCTGACATGGTAAAACCTCATCCTACTAAAAATACAAAAATTAGCGAGGCATGGTGGCGGGTGCCTGTAATCCCAGCTACTCTGGAGGCTAAGGCAGGAGAATCGCTTGAATCTGGGAGGTGGAGGTTGCAGTGAGCCTAGATCATGCCACTGTACTCCAGCCTGGGTGACAAAGCAAGACCGTCTTGGGAAAAAAAAAAATGATCAGAAGCCATATACAGTCAACTCCTGAACAAGAAAGGTTTGAACCATGCAGGTCCATTTACAGGAAAATTTTCTTCCACCCCTGCCACCTCCTGAGAGAGCAAGTCCAACCCCTCCTCTTCCTCCTCCTCAGCCCACTCAATACAAAGACGATGGTGAAGATCTTTATGATGATCCACTTCCACTGAATAGTAAATACATTTTCTCTTCCTATGATTTTCTAAACATTTTCTTTCCCCTAGCTTAGTTTATTGTAAGAGCACAGTATATAATATATAAAAGATACGAAATACATGTTGATGAACTATTGATGTTATCCGTTGAGGCTTCCAGCCAACAATAGGCTATCAGTAGTTAAGTCAAGGAATCAAACATTATATGTGGATGTGATTCCATGGGAGGGGGCTGGTCAGTGCCCCTAAACCCCGAGTTCTTCAAGGGTCAGGTGTACTTGCTTCTTGTCTCCTAACATTTCTGCAAATTCATTTTTCTCCAAGGAAGGGAGGAAGGAGGAGCAGTGAAGGTTGGGACTGGGAGGTCTGGTAGAGCTGAGGCCTCCCTGAAGAGTCCTGGGAGAGGAGAAAACCCGCAGGCTTGGAGTCGGACCCACAGGGCCTCAAGACCAGAAGGAACCTTGAAATGGCTCAACTTTCTCCTTTTGCTCATGAGTAATGTCTCGCACAGACGGAAACATCTCCCATAGCACTACAGGGAGAGGATTACGGCTGGAATGCTCTCTCAACACCAGCTTTTCTTTATCTACACTCCTACCCAAGTGTCATCTGCAGAATAAAATCCAGCCGGGACTTGAGGCCATTTGAAACCCACAGCATCTATGATGACAGGAAAAGCACTAAATTGCACGGCTAATTTAAACCCAGCACTGCTAAACCTCTTCAACCTCTGAAAAATTGTAATTGCAAACCAGAATAATTTTTTTTTTTTTTGAGATAGGGTCTTGCTCTGTCACCCAGGCTGGAGTGCAGTGGCGCAACCATAGCTCACTGCAGTCTCAGCCTCCCAAGTAAGTGGGACCACAGGCACACACCATCATACCTAATTTTTTTTTTTTTATTTTTTGTAGAGATGAGGTCTCGCCATGTTGCCCAGGCTGGTCTCAGACTCCTGGTCTCAAGTGATCCTCCCACCTCAGCCTCCTAAAGTGCTGGGATTACCGGTGTGAGCCACCATGCCTGGCCAAGGCCACTATTATTCTCCTTTGGGTAACTAACGTCCACCTGACGCATTATTAGCTGATGCTGCGTCTCCTCTGTGGGGACGTAAGCTCCACAAGAATGGGATTTTCCTTACTCACTGTTGGATCCCAAGCATCCAGAACAGTGCCAGGAACACGGCAGGCCTTAGATATATGTTGAAGAACTAAACATATCCATCCCCGAATACTTAAGTTGGGGCCTAAACACGGAAGTCTCTCAAGTGCCCTCAGGTGTGTGGTTCTGAATCCCACACTGGTGTGGTGCAGGTTTAGGCTGCAGGGGCCAGAGTCCACACCCTCTTCTTCCACAGGGCACACAAGTCCCCAGCTAGGAAGCTTCCAGACTTCCCTGGGCAGTACCACCTTCCCTGCATGCCATCTAAGGGCAAACAAAAAACCCCAAAACCAGAAGCACTCCAGGAAGTGGTCACCCTGCCTTGCTTTCTTACCAGATTACTGGATCTTTTTCAGACTAAAGAGAAAACCACAACAAAGTCAAGTTCCATTTGGGGCGATTCTAATGCCAACCTCTTAAAATATTTTCTCAATTCTGAGGATTATATGGCTCGGAGAAGCCCGTAAGTGTAGTGCAAAATGTCCTCTTCTGAATCGTAGTTGCAAATGGCTTCCTTTGAGGGGGGAAGGCAGAGATACAAAGAATCATTTAGTGGTTCGGGGGTGTGGGGTAGGGGGAGACTGAAGCTGGAGTAAGATCTTAGCATCCCCCTTTTTGTCCTCCAGTCTTGGTTACTGACACGGGCTGGTCAGTATCCTGCTGGGTCCCAGGGTGGTGGGCACATCTCTGGAGATCTTTCTTTCTGCAGTTCTCTCCTCTGGGTGGGCTATGGAGGACACCCTCCCGGCACCACAGCCTGAAAACTCTCAAGACAGTAAGCTGGGGCAATGACAGGCTTGCCTCCTTCACTTCTCATAGCTCAGGATCACTGTCCTTTGTTGCCTGATGCTCGTGGTCTTTCTTAGAAATCATTACTTCTTATATTTGACAGGGGTTTTTGCCCTAGGTGTGTGAATGAATATGGTTCCTGTGGCACTGTCTTGGCAGGAAGGGGTACTGTGGCTACAGGCATGTTTTGCTTTTGCTTTGTGCTTATTTTTGCCATAGGTTTTTTAGTGCTTGATACTGTGAATAAAATACAGTCAAGCACTGTCTAATGACTTCTTTTTTGCCTTTTTGAGATAGAGTCTCGCTGTCACCCAGGCTGGAGTGCAGTGGAGTGACCTCAGCTCACTGCAATCTCCACCTCCCAGGTTCAAGCGATTCTCTGGCCTCAGCCTCCTGAGTAGCTGGGGTTTCAGTCGTGCACCAACACGCCCAGCGAATGCTTGTAATTTTAGTAGGGACGGGGTTTCACTATGTTGGCCAGGATGGCCTCAAACTCCTGACCTCAAGTGATCCGTCCACCTCAACCTCCCAAAATGCTGGAATTACAGGCATGAGCCACTGTACCTGGCCTTCATATAATGACTTTTTGATCAATGGTGGACCCCACATTTATAAGGGTGGTCCTAAGAGATTATAAAAGAGCTGAAAAATTCTTATCAGCTAGTGATGTCGTAGAGCAATGCATTATTCTCATCTTTGCAGTGATGCTGGTGTAAACAACCTACTTCACTGCCAGTCATAAAATGCTAGCACATACAATTATGTACAGTATATAATAGAAACAAACAACTATGTTACTGGATTATGTGCTTACTATACTATACTTTTTATCATTCTTTTCGGGGGTACTACTTATTTTTAAAAAACTACTGTAAAACAGCCTCAGGCAGGTCTTTTGGGAGATGTTCCAGAAGAAGGCATTTTTATTATGGGGTATAACAGCTCCATCACTGTCACTGTCCCTGAAGACCTTCCAGTGGGACAAGATGTGGAGGTAGAAGACACTGATATTGATGATCCTGACCCTGTGTAGGCCTAGGCCAATGTGTGTGTGTCTTCATTTTAACAAAAAAGCTTTAAAAATTAAAAAACTATAAAATTTAAATAGAAAAAAACTCATACAATAAGGATATAAACAATATTTTTGTACAGCTGTACAATGTATTTTAAGCTAAGTGTTATCGTAAGAATCAAAAAGTTAAAATATTAAAAGTTTATAAAGTAAAAAAGTTACAGTAAGCTAAGGTTAATTTACTATTAAAGAAATAAAGACTTAATAAATTGGATGGGGCCTAAATGTACAGTGTTGAAGTCTACACCAGTAGTAATGTCCTGGGCCTCCATATTCACCCATACTGACTCACCCAGAGCAACTTCCATTCCTACAAGCTCCATTTATATTAAGTGCCCCACACAGGTGTATACCACATTTTTATCTTTTTTTTTTTTTTTTTTTTTTTTTTTGAGACAAGAGTATTGCTCCGTTGCCCATGCTGGAGTGCAGGTGCATGATCTCGGTCACTGCAACCTTCACCTCCCAGGTTCAAGCGATTCTTGTTCCTCAGCCTCCCAAGTAGCTGAGATTACAGGTGTGCACCACCACGTCCAGCTAATTTTTGTATTTTTAGTAGAGACAGGGTTTCGCCATGTTGGCCAGGCTGGTCTCAAACTCCTGACCTCAAGTGATCTGCCCATCTCAGCCTCCCACAGTGCTGGAATTACAAGCATGAGCCAGCATGCCTGGTCACCATTTTTTATCTTTATACTGTATTTTGATTGTACCTTTTGCATGGTTAGATACACAAATACTTACCATTGTGTTACAATGGTCACAATATTCAGTACAGTCGCATGCTGTACAGGTTTGTGGCCCAACAGCAACAGGCTAGACCCTATAGCCTGGGTGTGTAGCAGGCTAGACCCTACAGCCTGGGTGTGTAGTAGGCTAGACCATCTAGGTTTGTGTAAGCGCACTCTGTCATGTTCGCACAATGACACAAGCGCCCAAGGGTGCGTTTCTCAGAACATATCCAAATTGTTAAGCAAGGAATGACTGTAATTTCTTTTTAAATAGTAAGCCTGTCATCAAAGTTAAAAAAGTTAAGCTGTTCCAAAAATGCTGAATGAAAAGACAAGTCACAGACTGGGAGAAAATATTTGCAAACTATATATCTGATAAAAGACCTATGTGCTAAATATGTAAATAACTCTCAAAACTTAAGAAAATAAATAAAATAATTTTTTTAAATGGGTAAAGTTCTAACAGTCACCAAAGAAGGTAAACCGATGGTAAATAAGACCATGAAAAGACACTCAACGTGATGCATACTGGGGAGCTGTAAATTAAAACCACATGAGATACTACTTCATGCCTGCTAAAATTTTTTTTTTTCTTATTTTAGGTTCCGGGGTACATGTACAGGATGTGCACGTTTGTTACACGGCTAAACGTGTGCCATGGCAGTTTGCTACACAGATCAACCCATCACCTAGGTATTAAGCCCAGCATCCATTAGCTATTCTTCTCGATGCCCTCCCTTTCTCACCGCCCCCCACACAGGCCCCAGTGCGTGTTGTTCTCCTCCCTGTGTCCATGGGTTCTCATTGTTCAGCTCCCACTTATGAGGGACAACATGTGGTGTTTGGTTTTCTGTTCATGTATTAGTCTGCTGAGGATGATGGCTTCCAGCTTCATCCATGTCCCTGCAAAGGACATGATCTCATTCCTTTTTATGGCTGCACAGTATTCCATGGTGTATATGTAAAACATTTTCTTTATCCAGTCTATCATTGATGGGCATTTGGGTTGATTCCATGTCTTTGCTATTGTGAATAGTGCTGCGATGAACAATACACATGCATGTATCTTTATAACAGAATGATTTATATTCCTTTAAGTATATACCCAGTAATGGGATTGCTGGGTCAAACGGTATTTCTGGTTCTAGGTCTTTGAGGAAGTGCCACACTGTTTTCCACAATGGTTGGACTAATTTACATTCCCACCAACAGTGTAACAGCATTCCTATTTCTCCACAGCCTCGCCAGCATCTGTTGCTTCTTGACTTTTTAATAATTGCCATTCTGACTGGCGTGAGATGGTATCTCATTGTGGTTTTGATTTGCATTTTTCTAATGACCAGTGATGTTGAGCTTTTTTTCATAAGTTTGTTGCATGCCTACTAGAATTTCTAAAACGAAAAACACTCAGCATAATCAAGTGTTGGTGAGGATGTAGGGGAACTGGAACTCTCCTATACAGTGGGTGGCATTTCTTGAAAAGTTGAAACATACACCTACCATGTTACCCAGCTATGCCACTCCTAGATATTTACCCAACAGACAAGAAAGTATACATCCATACAAAGACTTGTAGCAGCTTCATCTGAAGTAGTCAAAAACTAGAAACTCCCTCATTTGAAGCAATACAAACGTCTGTTAAAAGGTCGGCAGATAAACAAATTGTGGTGTATTCATACGATAGACTACTACCCAGGAAGGAAAAGGAATGAGCCATGGATATACACGCCAACATCGATGACCTGGGAATAACTATGCTGAGTAAAAGAAGGCAGACCAAAAACAGAGTGCATACTGGATGAGTCCATTATACAAAACTCTAGAAAATGCAAGCTAACCTGGAGTGACAGGAAGCAGATCAGTGGTTGCCGGGGCTGAGGATGGGAGCCAGGAAGGAACGGAAATGAGTAAGGAGTGAGGGTGATGGATACGTTCATCACGGGGTCTGTGGTGATGATTTTATGGGTGTATGTATATGTCAAAATCTATCAAATTGGACACTCAACTATGCATTTTTCTGTGCACCAGTTATATCTCAATTACAAACAAACAAAAACACAAAACCTTATGGTTAACCCAAAACCTAAACTATCACCAAGAAATACCAATTGGGGTTATGGCATGACCATTCTCCCCAAGAAAATAAAATGCTTGACAGGTTCTGAGAGGGACAAATTTCACTGATCATATCCCATGAGTTTCATGCTAAAGAATCAGGGAATCTCATACATCGAATGCACACACAGCCAGAAATGCCATATAAGCATGCATCTTTTTGTGAAATATTTATGATTATTTCATTTGTGCCTCACTGTATTGTTTGTAAAAGAAACAAAGTATATTCTATGAGATAAAACTCAAGCTGAAGCTATACGCAAACATGTAGAAAATTCTAATACTAATAATACTAGATACTATCTAATAATAATTGGTAGATGACACTGCCTAGCAATGGCTATTATATCAGTAGGTCAAAGTAGTTAAAGATAGTTTATGGTTATAAACTTTGAAGGAGTAGCAATAACGTGGAAACACACCTAGTGACTGAAGGACTCACATGTAAGAGCTGACATTTAGGGAAAGGTAAGTCAAGGTTAACATACTCTCACCCATCTCTAATCAACTAAAGATATATACAAGCATGGCTTCTTTCTCCTCTTCTTCGACCGCAGGAAATGACTCCCTACCTGTTCACAAGGTTCAGAGAACTGTAACTTAAAAGTGAGACACAAGCTTTAGTTCATCCAACACTATCCCCCTCCAAATGTCCAAGAGACGCCAAGGCTAAGGGTAATTAGAGATCAGGACGCTGGCTGCTTTCAGTACAGAAGCACACAGCAATCTAGTGGCAGACTCCAAAAACTAGCTCCAAAGAGCACCATCCTCTCGCCATCTAGACTGGATATTACATCACTTCTGATAAAATGAGTAACTATCATAATAATCTCTATCAGCTATGAGAAAATTTACCCTGGCTTTTATGAAAGGAAAAAAAAAAGCACTTGATTTCTGGAGCTGAGAAATTACATCAAATTACACCCGAGCTCTTGGTTAATTGACGTCCATTTGTATCAGAGGTAATTCGTTTAATAAAGCCATTTGAAATAAAAAGTATGGGCAGGTGCCAACCTACACATACTTGACTTTCAAAAATAATAAATGGCCTCATTCCTCCTCGCAGTGCTCTGAGGCTTTCAACAATTCCACCTAAGAGGCCACCTATTGCCCTGTATCCTTGGCCACAGCCCCAGCCTTGCTGCACCCTCGAGTGCTGCCGCAGCGCCCCTGGACTCCATCCCAGCCCACGGATGGGGGGGCTCTCGCCCTTCCTATTCTCCTTGCTGTGGCTCTAACCCAGCAGTCCCCAACCCTTTTGGCACTAGGAACCAGTTTCGTGGAAGATGATTTTTCCAGGGATGGCAGGGCAGGGGGATGGTTTCTGGATGAAGCTGTTCCACCTCAGATCATTAGGCATTAGATTCTCATAAGGAGTGCACAGATCCCTAGCATGCAGAATTCACAATAGAGTTCATGCTCCTGTGAGAATCTAACGTAATGCTGCCACTGATCTGACAGGAGGCAGAGCTCAGGCAGTAATGTGAGCTATGGGGAGTGGCTATAAATACAGATGAAATTGCTCACTCCTGCCCTGCAGCCCAGTTCCTAACAGCCCATGAACTGGTACTGGTCTGTGGCCCGGGGATTGAGGACCCCTGCTCTAGCCTGTATCTATCCATACATTCTCACCAATGCACCCCATTATGGACTGAGAACACCAAGAAATCATGGCCACCCATACATCATCCTCTTTCAGAATGTTCTAAGTTATGGGGGCTTTGTGGGTCCACCTTAAAACCTGACCAGCTTTCAGAGCATCACATTTCAGGGCTGGCTCTTCTCCTTTAAAGTCAGTAGACTCAGAAGAGTTTCTGGAACACAGCCTTTGTGGTTAAAGACAATCCACATAATCCAACAGTAAATCTTCTCTGCACACCCTACAAACTTATTAAAAGTGACTTCTTAAGCACAAGCAAAGTCATACATCACAGGTCAACCTCAGGTGAAACTGGTCTTCCACCTAGTTCATGGTTTATGTATCCCCAGATCCTTCACAACGCAAGAGCTACAGAAATTTCTATTTTTCTACAAGGAAGAGGAGAAGGACTGTAAAAAGCACAAATACTTTCATGAAGTCTGAAAGGTGACTCTGCCATTTATCCACTGGATAACCGTGTGGAACTGACTTAGCCTCTTGAGCCTCATTTTTCTCATCTGTGAACTGTGGATAGTAAATGCCAAATATGGACCCTACAGGAACGCTACAAGAATTAAACAATACTTGCAACTGACTTAACCCTAGGCTTGGCACATAATAGCAACTCACTCAATGTTGACTTCCTTCCTCACACCCTTGTTACCCTGCAATATAAAAACCAAAGTTTGAGCAAAAATGTCTTCTGGAAAGAGAGAAGCAACTGCAAGGGCCTTGACTTTCTTACGTCCTTCTCTAAAGTCCCTGTCGCTATCATTATATTTTATCCCACTTCCAACGCAGACCTTGTTCTATAAAGAATATCTTCTTTATAGACGTGTGAATCACTTTCACACGTGAATCACGTTTCTGAAGGAAGTGTATTATTTGTAGCCCCTTTTTGGAGAAAGATTATTCCGCTTCAAGGTATTTATTTTACGGATATGCTAACACGTGTCAAAGAATACAATCTCGAGTCTTTTGTGTTGTTTCTGGAGTAAAATATTGAAAACAATCAAAATGCTCATCAATAGAAGCTGGCTAAATAAAGTCGGCTTATATAATGGAATATCACACGGCCAGTAAAAAAGAATCAGACATTTCTCTATATACCAGTATTTTGCAGTGTATATATTTAACTTTTAATAAGCATACAAAACACTGTTTCTATTCTACTACCATTTTCGGGTGGGAGACTTTCTTTCCCTACTCATTATATACATGCAAATATATACATTATAAACAAATCTCTAGATTTTTTAAAACATAGAGCATTTCTTTAAGAATATCCAAGAATTGGTTGGGTGCGGTGGTTCACGCCTGTAATCCCAGCACTTTGGGAGGCCGAGGTGGGCGGATCACTAGGTCAGGAGATTGAGACCATCCTGGCTAACACGGTGAAACCCCGTCTCTACTAAAAATACAAAAAATTAGCCAGACGTGGTGGTGGGCGCCTGTAGTCCCAGCTACTCGGGAGGCTGAGGCAGGAGAATGGCGTGAATCCGGGAGTCGGAGCTTGCAGTGAGCCGAGATTGTGCCACTGCACTCCAGCCTGGGCGACAGAGCGAGACTCCGTCCCAAAAAAAAAAAAAAAAAAAAAAAAGAATATGCAAGAATGTGGCCAAAGTGGCTGCCTCCAGGAAGGGAAACACATGGCTGTGGACAGAATAGACAACTTTCTTTTCCCCACAGAGCCTTTTGTACCTTTTGAGTCACCCAGGCTGGAGTGTGGTGGTGTGATCACAGCTCATTGCAGCCTCAGCCTCTCAGGCTCAAGCAATCCTTCTGCCTCAGCCTCCCGAGTTTCTGGGACCACACGTGCACACCACCACGCCCAGCTGACTTTTTCTATTTGTGATAGAGACGGAGTCTTTACATTACCCAGGCTGGTCTCAAGCTCCTGAGTTCAAACTATCCTCCTGCCTCGGCCTCCCAAAGTGTTGGGACTGCAGGCGTGAGCCACCACACCCAGTCTATATAGACTATCTGTGAAACACAAAACTTAAAATAATCTATCCCAGTGTAAATTTAGTTTTTGTTCTAATTTTTTCCCCCAGAACAGCTCACACATTTAAAAAGTCTTCCCCTAAATTTATTAAATTACAAAAATTAACAGTGCTGGTTTGAATAAGTAAATAAATATAAAGATGTGAAAAGAAAAGGATATAGTCCTTTCCCTTACTCCCCCTTCTCAAGTCCCCAGGGTTAGACTGCTGTGCTCCCCCTTCTCAAGTCCCCAGGGTTAGACTGCTGTGCTCCCCCTTCTCAAGTCCCCAGGGTTAGACTGCTGTGCTCCCCCTTCTCAAGTCCCCAGGGTTAAACTGCTGTGCTCCCCCTTGTCAAGTCCCCAGGGTTGGACTGCTGTGTGCCCTTCCCCACACCTTTTTCCAAAAGCGCATGCACACACCAGGAATTTTTTGTGTTGATTTCTTTCCTTCCAAGCAGAATCAAGCCATAAGCATAACTGCAACATTCTCTTCTTTCATCTGACAGTGTATTATCCGACAGTCAGGTTAGCGTGAGAATGGTATTTGGTCCCAATTCCTTTATTCAGTTGATCTCAATGTCTTTCTCTTCCCCACCCTGCCCCTCCGCCCGTGCTCACCCAAATGATTTTACGTAAGTGGACTAATATCATAAATTTTTTTTTCATGGAATACCCCGTTTCCTAATCAATCTCCTTGCATCCCCTTGAGGAAATGAGTCCACACATCCATGTTCCCATCCTGTGGTCTTTCAGAGGCCCTCCCACTTGGGGCTGGCTCCCGCTCTGAGATTATCTCTAGTCAGGATGGGAAAAACTCCAGGGGTGCTCCGGGAAAATCTCTAGCTGCCTGGCCAGGCAGTTAAAGGTGGCCTTGACCAAGTGCGAAGTGGGATTCCAGGCCAAAGCTGTGCTGCCATTTGCATTGTGGAATTAAATGATCTAAGTGGAGAAGCCACTGGATGCTTTGAACAAACCCACATCACACATTTGATGAAGAAAAAATAGCAGCAGTGAGAGAGAGAAGCTCTCAAGCAAGACCTGGAAAGGCTTCTAATTTCACTGTCCTTCCTACCCCTCTTCCTTTAAAAGCCAACAGAGATGACAGCCTACGTGAGTCAGCACAGGGAAGTGGGGAGGCCACTGGGTCTCAGTTCCACGTATCTTCCCCATGCCTGTACCCCAGGGTCTGCAGGCCCAGCGGCCACTCCCTGTGAGTCCTTGGGTGTGAGAGGGAGCAGCTGCCAGATGGAAATGGAATGAACTGCCTGACGCGGGATTAGCAGCTTCTGTGCAAAGCTTACAGGATGCCTCTAAGGCCCCTGTGGCAGGAGGTCAAAGAATCTTAACAAGGAGGAGGAAAGTGGAAATAGAAGGTCACTTACTACTAAGCCTATTTCCACCCTGCATTTTTGGTTCTTGGATTTCATCATGCCGAATTTTACAGAATCCAAGTAAGTATGTACAAAGATCGGCATGGAGAACAGCATGAAGCAGTCACCTCCCTCCCAAATGTGCTTACAACTCTTATGTCCATACAAACTTGTTACTAATGCCAGAGGTTATGAAAATACAAGTCAATCATCACAGATTAATCACACTTTGATTTATGCCAGAGCTTCACTTTTTCTTAAAAGGCAGGAGGTGCTTTTTAAATATCGCACAAAAAAGCCAGCAGTGTTTAAATCTTCCTTTGATGTTGCTACACAGACTTGATGTATATTAAATCCTCCTCTGCCTCCAAGCATGCAAAGATGTTAGCAGACACTACGCAGGTTCTCCATCAAGGTTTTAATAAAATCCTATTGCTATCAAACCTAGTCTAGGTGCCTAACAGTAGCTTTTCCAAATATGTGCAAAAGCCAGTTGGGTTTACTCAGCATAGGAACATGTGGACATCTGAGGAATTCACTGATTAACTTTGGATAAGCCCGCATCAAAAGGAGAACAGCATAGCGCTGGCTTTGCGGGCTGGCTCCAGCTCTGCCATCTCCTAGCAGTGGGTCCCACGACAAATGGCTGTGACAGCTCTAGGCCTGAGTTTGCACATGTCTAAGGGTGAGGTCACTGCATGCCTCATAAGACTGTGGTGAAGCCTGCATGAGATGCTATACACAAGTGTGTAGCATGAGGCCTTGAGACCCTGGCCACACACAACACAAGGAATGTCCACCCAGCCACAGGCAGCCAATTCCTCTGTGTGGCAGCACCAGGCAGGCTGAGAGGAGCTGAAGCAGGCGGATCAGACTGCTCCATGGGGATTTGAAATTGGGGTGAGAGATAGAATTAGTCTGTGGTGGGGGACTGAAGCCAAGAGAGGCTGGAGAGGTCGTTTGCATCGTGCGCAGCTGCAGAGGAAGCTGGTCTGAGGCGAGAAGAAAATGGAGCGAGTCCTCAGGGAGAGGGTGAGATGGCACTAAGACGTGACCATGCCTGATGCAGAGGGAAGAGATGGGGGCAGCGGATGGAGCGGGAGACAGGGGACCACGCCAGGGGCACCGAGATGGGGACAGGGACCAAGTCAGGGGGATTGAGATGGAGACAGTGACCCAAGTAAGGTGGACTGAGATGAGGACAGGGACCAAATCAGGGGGAATGAGACGGGGTCAGGGACCCAAGTCAGGGGGACTGAGATGGAGACAGGGACCCAAGTCAGGGGGACTGACTGAGACGGGGCAGGGACCAAGTCGGGGGACTGAGATGGTGACAGGGACCAAGTCAGGGGGACTGAGACGGGGGCAGGACCAAGTCAGGGGGACTGAGACAGGGGCAAGGACCAAGTCAGGGGGACTGAGATGGTGACAGGGACCCAAGTCAGGGGGACTGAGACGGGGATAGGGACCCAAGTCAGGGGGACTGAGACGGGGGCAGGACCAAATCAGGGGGACTGAGACAGGGGCAAGGACCAAGTCACGGGGACTGAGATGGTGACAGGGAACTAAACCAGGGGAATTGAGAAGGGGATAGGGACCAAGTCAGGGGGAATGAGATGGGGACAGGGACCAAGTCAGGGGGACTGAGAAGGGGTCAGAATGACTGAAAACCAGAAAATCAGGACAGGAGGTACCGACAGGCTGGTGGTGGGAAGGGAGGGTAATAGAGCCAGGTATGGGATCCCGCACAGAGGACACAGACAGAAGACCGGGAAGGAGAGACAGAGGGACACACAACAGTCTCCAATTCCAGTCCACGGAGAGATTCTCTTTCCCATCCTTGGAATCTGGGGATAGCCCTCCTTCTGCCAGAATCCCGACTTTCCTTTTAAATGAGCTCAAGAGCTCTGACTAGAACACAGTAACTACAAACGGTTTTTCTCAGGGGTATCCATTTTTCTCATTAACTGTAAATGTTTATTTCTAAGTTACTATGTGGCTCTAACAAATTATTATAAAAACAGTTTCTGAAACCTTGGCTTTAAGATGAATAATGTTTTGCTCTGTACCCAGAGAAATGTACTGTGAAGGCCCGGTGGGCATCCCTGCCAGAACAAAAAGAGTAAGGAGCTGGACACGGCCCCGCGCTCTGATCCTGGTGCTGCGCTAACTCCCTGCAAGTTCCCGAAACACCATGAGTCCTCTGGGCCTCGCCCCTTCTACTGCAAAACGAAGAGACTGAACTGGTTTATCTCTAGGGTCTCTTCCAGCTTTAAATAGTCTGTTCCAGCTTAAAATACTGTAAAAATATATTTTCTACTTAGTTTTCTAGGCTTCATAAAACTCCTCACAAATTTAGCATGAAGTAGAACAATCGCCTAAATAGGGCACATAAACATGTCCTTGGTTCTCCCAGGCCACCCTCCCACCACTTCCCTAATTCTCCCGTGTTCAGTCTTTGACACAGGTAATGAACCGACAGGTCACCGAGAAGAGCAACATCTGCGAAATTTCAACAGACCCACGGTGGCTGTGCTCCATCTCTCACGTAGCACAGAAGATAGTGAGGGCTGAAAAAAGAAAGAATCTCTCCACTCAGAGATGTGCCTGTCTCCCTGGGCTTCAAAGATCTTAGCCACGTCGTGCATAATGTATGAGTCAGTGCTCACATAAAAGGCCTGTTACTCAGTTCTCTATCACAGCAGATTTCCCTACGGGGAAGAAAACAACGGTAAATCGTATAAAAATAGGAGAGATTTAATTTTGTGCATAAATAAACATGCTTTTCATTCCCTACTTAGCAAAAACAGTTCCCCCTAGGAGCTCAGGCTACCTGCCTGTGAGCCACAACTAAATCTATGCATCCGTACAGCTCTCTTGTCTGACACCTGACCAGCGGGGTCCTCTACGCTCCCATAAGAAGAAGCCAGTAAATAGACAGGCAAACTCCATAAATAAGGCCACCTTCTCAGGGGCTTCGCAGGGAGGAGGATGCCTGGAGGCCAACCTCTCCTTACCTTCCATCATCTAAGCATCTGTTGGAAATACAGGCCTGCCTCCCTCCCAGCACACAGGGTACCCCGGAGTTCTTACCCACTCCAGCACAGGAAAACCAGCCCTCACTTAGCCTCAGAGAAGATTCAGTCTCCCTTAAATGGCCTGGAACACTGCAGGCCATTTCAGAGTCTTCCAGCTCAGATGCCATGCTGGGGTAACGGCTTAAAGGGCAATGAAAGTCTTTCTCTTTCTCTCTCTCTCTCACACACACACACAGACACACACACACCCCTTTCTGCTCCACCAGAAGAAGAAAATGATTCTTGCCAATATCTATTATAAGGTCACTCATATAACATAAGATCCTGCTCTCAAATCTCACCAGCTGAAGAGATATAGATCATCTCTAAAAGATAAACCATTGGTAGTCCAGATGGGTTTAGCAGTCAGAAGCCAGGCAAGGAATCAAGAGAGAGACAGGGTATCCATCAGTTCTGAAGTTCAAGGAAAGAAAATACATTAGAGAACAGGTAAGCAAGCTGGAGGCAAGGCCCCAAGGAACCCAGGAAGGAGGTGTGCACGGCGATCGGACCCTGGAGGAAGGCTGCGCTGGCCTCACGGGAACAGATTTGCTTCTTCCAGTCAGATGTGCTTCCCTGCCCGCAGCCCACGTTTAGCATTTGCAGGTTCCCAGGCTAGACTCCTAGGGGACCTGCTTTCGCCAGGGAAGGGAACAGGGGCAGTAGCTAAGTCAGTGCAATCTCATGCTGTCCTGGAGATTCTGCAAAATGCAGAGCTCCCGTCACTAAAGTGTAAAGGGACAGAAGACTGCATCAGCTTGCTAAGGCTATCATTACACAGGACTACAGGCTGGAGAACTTAAAGAAAAGGGTTGCGTTTTTTTGTTTTTTCAGATGGAATCTCGCTCTGTCGCCCAGGCTGGAGTGCAGTGGCGCAATCTCGGCTCACTGCAACGTCCGCCTCCCGGGTTCAAGCAATTCTCCTGCCTCAGCCTCCCAAATAGCTGGCATTACAGGTTCGTGTCACCACGCCCAGCTAATTTTTGTGTTTGTAGCACAGACAGAGTTTCACCATGTTGGCCAGTCTGGTCTCAAACTCCTGATCTCAAGTGATCCACCTGCCTCAGCCTCCCAAAGTGCTGGGATTCTCAGTGTGAGCCACTGTGCCCAGCCTAAGAACAGGTATTTATTTTCTCACAATTCTGGAGGCTGGAAGTCCAAGATCAAGGTGCTGGCAGTGTTGGTTTCTTCTGAGGCCTCTCTCCTCCGCTTGCAGGTGGCTGCCTTCTCCCTGTGTCTTCACGTGGCCTTCCCTCTGTGGATGTTTGGGTACAAATTTCCTCTTCTTGTAAGAACCCCAGTCCTACTGGATTAGGTCCCAACCTAATAACCTCATTGAACCATAATTACCTCTTTAAAGACCCTAACTCCAAATACAGTTACCTTCTATGGATTAAGATTTCCACATATGAATTTTAGAGGGAACACAATTCAGCCATAACAAAGGCTAAATAAGAATCTGTTTAAAATGCTGGATGTCTTTTCTTGCTAAAGGAGCTGACTCTTAGTTCTCTCCTTCAGCTCCTGGAGATTGTGTAATTAACTGGAGGAGGCTCAGAGGTAAAAGGAGCCTAAGAGACTATCTATACTAACTGCCTCTCATTTTGCAGTTGAGGCTGAAGTCCACAGAGGTTATGTGACCTGGTTCTGAGTAACTGCTTAGACAGCTGTACTCAAGAGGTTCTGATAATGGATTGTTGTCAGCTTGCTATCAATTTCCTCCAAGTTAACACATACTCATTTTAAAAAAAAAAAATTGCAGGAAAGAACTTTATAAAGTGAAAAATAAACATCCACCTTCCTCCTGACTGCCCGTCTATTCCACAGAGGTAACTACTGTTACCCACTTCTCAGGTGCCTTCCAGAAATACTGCATGCAAACACAGTGTGTGTGTGTCTGTGTGTGTGTGTGTCGCACACTGCTAGCTGCCCACCCAATATCCCTTCTCCTCTTCTTCCATATTCACAGAACTCTGGATTGTGTGTCAGGTAAGAATGCGTGCCTAATCAAAATTTTTGCCTTGACAGATTCCCTGAAGGTCTGGGTAGCCATGGGATAGTTCTAGCCAGTGAAATGTAAGCAGAAGTTGGGCCAGGCACGGTGGCTCATGCCTGTAATCCCAGCACTTTGAGAGGCCCAGGAAGGTAGATCACTTAGGGTCACGAGTTCAAGACCTGCCTGGCCAACACAGTGAAACCTCATCTCTACTAAAAATACAAAAATTAGCCGAGCGTGGTGGTGGGCGCCTGTAGTCCCAGCTAGTCAGGAGGCTGAGGCAGGAGAATCGCTTGAACCCAGAAAGTGGAGGCTGCAGTGAGCCGAGATCACGCCACTGCACTCCAGCCTGGGTGACAGAATGAGGCTCTATCTCAAAAAAGAAGTTGGTTGGACATTTCTGGAAATATTTTGGGTTTTCTGATTCCAATTTCTTACCTTCCTCCTTACATCTTTTTTCCATCAGAAATGCAGATGTGAGGTCTGGTACAGTGCAGCCATCTTGCTGCCATGAGGACAGAGGCCCACATAATTAGTACCGCAGGGCAGAAAGATGGTATGTAAGGCAGGGATGGCATAGTGAGACCCTGTCTCAATCCTGCACTGCTGACATATGCAGTGACATATGACATACACGTTCTTACCTGACACACAATCCAGAGTTCTGTGAATACGGAAGAAGAGAAGGGATATTGGGTAGGCAGCTAGCAGTGTGCGACACACACACACACACACACACACACACCTTGTTGTACAAGGTAAATACGTCCCCTTCATTTTTGTTAATTTATAGCTAATACCTTCCTTACTGACATCCTGTATATCTTTTTAATTTTTTAACACAATATCCTCCTATGCATAGTGATTTGCTTTTCCATGTAGTATCTTTCCTAGTTAGTACATAGAGAATTGTGCCATTTTTAACACTACACCATATTTTGCTGGACACCCACAGATGGTCATATAGGCTGCCTCTATTTTTTGCTAGTATAAATGCTATTATTACAAATATCTGTGTAGCTATTTTTGCATACTTGCTGGAAAACATTTACAGGCTCATTAGTGGAATCACCGAGCCTAAGAATACGAACCTTTTAAATTCTAGTCTAAGGATATTGTAGAAATGCCCTTCAACAACACTGGTCAACTCAGTATGTCTGTTTTCTCACCCTTTCACCAGCAAGGTGGGTATTACCAGACTTCATCACAGGTTTCCAATTCCACAGGTGAAAACAATGAGATCTCTTTATTTCCCTTTGCATTTTTAAACAAAATGAAGTTTACTATGTTTTCACATGCTCACTTCTAGCAATGAACATTGGTTTATTTATCTGTTTTTCATTTTTTCTATTGACTTCTAAGACTTCTTTCTATGGCAAAGGAATTAGCTCTGACACATAGGCTGCAAATATTTTTCTCCAATATATTCCTTGTTTTTTGACCTCATTTATGGAATTTTTGCCCAACAGAACTTTAAAATTTCCTCATGAAATTTTTCTTTTAGGAAAGTTAGTCTTTTTCTTTACAGCTTCTGTGTTTTGTGACACACTTAGGGGGGAAAAAAGTCTTCTGTCTCCATTCCAAGATATATTTAAAATTTACTCATGTTTCTTCTAATAATTTTTATGAGTTCATTGTTTAAGTCTAAATCTTTCAGACAATTTAATTTTTTTTAAGAGACTGTCTTTGCTACGTAGTTTATTTTTATCTAAGGAATGTTGGAGGGACCCCAGCTCCCTTTTTTTTCTAACAGCTCTTCAGCTGTCCTAAACCACATTTATTGATGAATTTACTTCCCCCGTTGATTAGGAATACCACCTTTTCCCAATCTGGAGGCACACTGTGAAGCAGCCTACATCTGCCAGGACTCTGACATATGCCCTACCTTCGTGAACATTTCAGTGAATGATGATGATGCAAATATACAAGGGAACTCGTCAATCATTTGTGTGGCTTACAACCAAGAGAATGAATTAACAGGATGAAACCAGAGATTAAAAAACATCTCAAAAGCCTGGAGCAACAGGAAATGTTTAACAAGATAATGTCTAATAGGATATAGTTTGAGCTTAGACTGAGGTGCGGTGAAATCAAAGCTATCAGACACAGAAGAGAAATAGTAGGGAGGCAGAACACATGCCAAGGCCTCCTTGGGATGCTGCCAGTAGCTCTGACCTAGGGCAGTCTGAAGCTGCAGTGTTCTCAGACGGCCTTCGAAGACGCAGGGCCATACTGTATCTTAGGCCGTCTTCACAGAAAGAAGGGAACAGCCCAGGCCCTAGTCCACACGGCTCACACCACTACCTAGACCCTGCAATTCAGCTTCAGACACGACCAATTAAGGGGAATATCAACTAGACCACTCCACGGAGGAAAAACGCAAAAGCTAAGGGCATTTAAAACAATACCACATGAAGAATGAATAACTGCACATGCCCACTGTCCACTAAGCAGTGACACTCTGTAATGCGGGCAAGGCCCACGCCACCTTTATCTGTGCACTCTTCATGGCGTGCATAGCCTGGAAAGAGCTGGCCCCTAATGAATAAGCATTGAGCAAAAGTGGAGAATTGAGGGGACAGGATTTGCTGCTTTAGATTTCTAAGGGAGATTCCTTAGAGACTAGGGGCCGAGCTCTTATCCTGCCCCTAGCTCAGTCCTTCATGTCTTTCCTTTAGATTAGGCTCTGTCAATCTGCTGAGAGCACCCCTGCCTCCCTCTTCCGGCCCGTTACTGCAGCCAGCAGCCTTTTTGCTACAATGCAAATCTATTCGCCCCAGCCTCTCACATTCAAGTGAACTCCTTGGACACTGCAGAATGGGCCCTTTGTGATCCAGCCCCCTGCCCACTTTCCCAGCTCCTTGCTACTTTAACATAAGGAAATCAAACCTTTCAGGGACCCCAATACGTCACCTCTCATGCCTCTGCAAAGCTCTTCTCTGGGTCTGGAGCGCCCTCCCAGAACCCCTTCCCCATCCTGAGTCTGGCAGATTCCAACTCAGTATGTGTACCGGGTTACACCTCCAACTGGAGGCCTTCTCCAGCACCCTTCCCCGTGCAGCTCAGCACCCTGGACATCATCTTCTTCACTGCATTTCTCACGCTGTGCTCTAGTTCATTCATGGACATCTCTACTTCTATATGAGATTTTGAGATCTGTCCAGCGCCGTGGCCCATGCCTGTAATCAGAGCACGTTGGGACGCCTGGGTGGGTAGATCACTTGAGGTAAGGAGTTCAAGACCAGCCTGGCCAACATGGTGAAACCCCATCTCTACTGAAAATACAAAAATTAGCCAAGCAAGGTGGCAGGCACCTGTAATCCCAGCTACTGAGGAGGCTGAGGCAGGAGAATCGCTTGAACCCAGTAGGTGGAGGTTGCAATGAGCCGAGATCGCGCCACTGCACTACAGCCTGGGCGACAGAGTGAGACTCTGTCTCAAAAAAACAAACAAAAGATTGTGAGATCTTTGAGAAAGGAGATTACGTGGGGTATCCTCAGTGCCTGACACACTGAGAGGACCAATGGATGACAGCAAGTTAAACTAGAAGGTAGGGGAAGATACATTTCAGATAAATACAAAAAAAGAGACTTGAACAAAACTATCCACAAATGGAACAGATTGCCTCACGTGAGGTCACGTTCAGAGGTGTCCAGAGGCCAGATGGTCTGCTGGGAAGACCATACAGAAGATTCTTCACTGTTCAACTAAAACAGTGCTTCTCAGCCTTGCTTTAGAGTGTGCCTGCTTTGGCAGGTCTGGGGTGTGGCCTGGGATTCTGCATTCCTAATATTCTCCCAGGGGAGATCGAATCTGCTAGTCCAGGGACCACATTTGAAATGCAGGGGACTAGATGACCTCTAATTACTCTCCAATCCTGAGATCTGTCCCAGGACACAGATATGAGAGGCGGCCCCACATCCCCTGACCTGGGGAGCCATTAACTAACGAGAAAGCATTGCTTCCAGTCCTGTGTCAGGACACACCAAGCAAAAGGCCCAAGGAAGAAATGACTGTAAAAACTCCTAAAATAAACTACAGTCTGGTTCTATCTACATCGGGATTTTCCTGAAGCATTTTAACTAAAAGAAGACTAATATTATTAAGTGTCAGCCACTGTTTGCATCAAACGATTTGGCTTTCAGTATTGTTTTTGTTCAGCTATTTTAAAACCTGAATCAGGGCAGAGGGTACAAGTAAAAGAGAAAATCACTCATAATCCATCTAAAATTACAGGTTATTGAATTTAAATAGGACATAAGTGGGGGTTGCTCTAGAGTTCTCTGTACCAATTTTCTAATTTTACAGGAAAGGAAACATGCACCCAAGGTCACCAAAGCTGGCCCTAAAGCAAGGAATCCTATCGTATATATTTCTTTTTGAGATGGATTCTTGCTCTTTCTTCTAGGCTGCAGTGCAGTGGTGTGATCTTGGCTCACTGCAACCTCCGCCTCCCGGGTTCAAGTAATTCACATGCCTCAGCCTCCCGAGTAGCTGGGATTACAGCACCACCAAGCCCGGCTAATTTTTGTATTTTCAGAAGAGGCGGAGTTTTGCCACGTTGGCAGGCTGGTCTCAAACTCCTGACCTCAGGTGATCCGCCCACCTCGGCCTCCCAAAGTGCTGGGATTACAGACATGAGCCAATGTGCCCAGCCAATATTCTCAGTATACTTTCCCTTCCTTTAAAGTCAGCTTGCTCTTTGCCTTCGTCTGCTCAGGTTCCTACACCAAAATACTACAGATTGGGTAGTTTAAACTATAGGAATGTAGTTTCTCACAGTCCAGAGGCTGGGATGTCCAAGATCAGGGTGCCTGCATGTTTGGTGTCTGGTGAGGGCCTCTTCCTGGCTAGTAGAATGCTGCCTTCTTGCTATGTCTTCACATGGCAGAGAGAGAGAGAGACAGTGGGTTCTCTGGGGTCTCTTCCAATAAGGACACTAATCCCACTGAATCGGCAACCACCCTTATGATCTCATTTAACCTTAATACCTCCTTATAGACTCTATCTCCAATATACATTGTGGGTTGGGCTTCAACATATAATCTGGGAGTCAAAAATCAGTCCCAAGCAATGCTAACTTTGAAAAATGATACTCTTACTTCATTTTTCCAATATGAGTAGAATAATGCATTTGATAAAAGCTTGATCGAATAAATCCAACTTAAAAATACACTTTCTTGTCTACAGCCATACTACCTGATCTCGAAAGCTAAGCAGGTTCGGGCCTGGTTAGTACTTGGATGGGAAAAATACATCTCCATAAGTATCTGATTTCAAAATTTACCACAAAGCTACAAGAATCAAGGTAATGTGAACACACATATAGATCAGTAGAACAGAAGAGAGTTCAGAAATAGACAAACACACAAATGGTCAATTTTTTTTTTTTTTTGAGACAGTCTCACTCTGCCGCCCAGGCTGGAGTGGTGCAATCTCAGCTCACTGCAACCTCCGCCTCCCAGGTTCAAGCGATTCTTGTGCCTCAGCCTCCTGAGTAGCTGGGATTACAGGCATGCACCACCACGCCCATCTAACTTTTGTATTTTTAGTACAGACGGGTGTCACCATGTTAGCCAGGCTGGTCTCAAACCCCTGACCTCACGTGATCAGCTGCCTGCCCCAGCCTCCCAAAGTGCTGGAATTACAGGTGTGAGCCACCGCCCTCAGCCGTCAATTGATTTTTGACAACAGCCCAGGCAATTTAAAGGAGAAAGAATAGCTTTTTTCAACAAATGGTGCTAAAACAACTGGATATCTGTATGGAAAATAAAATAAACCTCAACCCTTACTTCAAGGCGCACACGCACACACACACACACACACACAGACACACACACATATGCACCAAAGTAACTTGAAATGGATCCTAGACCTAAATGCAAAAGCCAAAATTACAAACTTCTAGGTGAAGGTCTTCTTAACCTTGAGACGGACAGAGAGAAAGAAAAAAAAAAGTACTAACCAGAAGACTCTGACAAATTGAAATGTTAAACTCTTGCTCTTCAAAAGACACTTGAAGAAAATGAAAAAGCAAGCCACCAACTAGGAGAACATGTTTGTAATACATACATCTGGCAAAGGACTTGTTTCTAGAATATATTTAAAAACTCATACAGCTCAATGATAAGACGACAAGCAACCCTATTAAAAATGGGCAAAAATTAGAACAAGACACTTCACACACTCACACACACACACCACACACACACGGCCAATAACCACACAAATGGCACAATGAGCAAAGATGCTCACCATTAGCTATCAGGGAAACACAAATAGAAACCTTACTAAGATACACAACATAACCACTAGAATGCCTACAATTAAAATGACTGACAATACTAAGTACTGATGAACATGCGGAGCAACCAGAATTTTCTTTTTCTTTCTTTTTTTTTTTTTTCAAGACAGAGTCTCTCTCTGTTGCCCAGGCTGGAGTGTGGTGGCTCAATCATAGCTCACTACCGCCTTGAACTCCCAGGCTCAAGCGTTCCTCCCACTTCAACCTCCTGAGTCACCGGGACTACAGGCACATGCCATTACTCCAGACTAAGTTTTCACTTTTAATTTTTTGTTGAGGTGAGGTCTCTTTTTGTTGCCCAGGCTAAGAATTTTCACAAACTATTGGTCGAATTGTGTATTAGCCCATTCTTACACGGCTATAAAGAAATACCTGAGACTGCGTAATTTATAAAGAAAAGAGGCTTAATTGGCTCACAGTTCTGCAGGCTGTACAAAAAGCATAGAAGCATCTGCTTCTGGGGGGCCTCAAGGAACTTTTACTCATCATGGAGGGCAAAGGGGGAGCAGGTGTCTTACATGGCAGGAGCAGGAGGAAGAAAGAGAGGCGGAGGTGCCACACACTTTTAAACAACCACATCCCATGAGAATTCACTATCCTGACAACAGCACCAAAGGGGGATTGGTGCTACACCATTAGAGACTGCCCCCCGATCCAATCATCTCCCACCAGGCCCCGCCTTCAGCACTAAGGATTGCATTTCAACATGAGATTTGTGTGGGGACATACATCCAAACCATATCAGAATGTAATGGTACAAACACGCTGGAAAAGTTTGGCAGTTTCCTATAAAGCTAGACATGGGCTGACTCCAGTGGCTCATGCCATAATCCTGACATATGGAGAGGCTAAGGTGGGAGGATCGCTTGAGGCCACGAGTTCAAGACCAGCCTGGGCAACATAGGGAGATCCCATCTCTACAAAAAAATTAAAAATTAGCCAGGCATGGTGGTGCATGCCTGAAGTCCCAGCTACTCAGGAAGCTGAGGTAGAAAGACTGCTTGAAACCAGGAGCTCAAGGCTGCAGTGAGCCATGACTGCATGACCACACTCTAGCCTGGGTGACAGAACAAGACCCTGTCTTTAAGAATCAATAAATTAAATCAACAAATAAATAAAAAAGCTACACATGGACTTTCCATACGACCTAGCAATTCTAATCTTAGAGCAAGGACAATATATGCTTACACAAAGCTTTACATGTGAATGTTCATAGTGACTTATTCACATTGTCAAAAAAATGAGAAGAACCCAAATGTCCCATCAAATGAATGAACACATTGCAGTACTTCCTAAAATGGACTACTACTCAGCAATAAAAAGAAACAGGCAACACTTTGGGAAGCTGAGGTGGGCAGATCACCTGAAGTCAGGAGTTCAACACCTGCCTGGCCAACATGGTGAAACCCCGTCTCTACTACAAATACAAAAATTAGCTGGCCATGGTGGTACACGTCTGTAATCCCAGCTACTCAGGAGGTTGAGGCATGAGAATTGCTTGAATCCGGGAGGCGGAGGCTGCAGTGAGCCAAGATCGTGCCACTGCACTCCAGCCTGGACAACAGAGTGAGACTCTGTCAAAAAAAAAAAAAAAAAAAAAAGGAACGGACTACTGTCACATGCAGCCTAATGACATTTTATACTATGGTGTTCCCATAAGATTATAATGGAATGGAAAAATTCCTATCACGGAGTGACATCCTAGCCGCCATAACTCAATTATTTTTAATAAATTTAGTGTTGCCTAAGTGTTCATTGTTTGTTCATAAAGCCTACGGTAATGTGCAGTAATGTACTAGGCCTTCACATTCACTCATTACTCATTTACTGACTCACCCAGAGACACTTCCAGTACGCAGGCTCCATTCATGAGACGTGCCCTATACAAGTGCACCATTTTTTGTCTTTTGTACTGTATTTTGACAGTACCTCTTCTGTGTTCAGATTTGAGATACACAAATACCTACCATTGTGTTATAATTGCCTACAGTATTCATTACAGTAACATGCTGCATGGGTTTGTATTCTAGGAGCAACAGGCTTGACCATATAGCCCAGGTGCATAATAGGTTGTAACATGTAAGTTGTGTAGGTCCAGTCTATGATGTTCATACAACAGTGAAATTGCCTAATGACACATTTCTCAGTATCCCCATCATTAAGGGACGCATGACTGTATTCATTCGTGGAAGAACATAAATAAACCTCCAAAACATTATGCTAAGTAGAAGAAGCCAGATCTGTGGTTCCTCAACGGTGCATGAAATCACCCCAGGGCCCCCAGTGAACTCACAGACATGCCACTGGATATTTTACATCTTTGAAGGAAACAGCAATAATTGTGGGACACCATGTAAGCTACTTTCAATGAGTTCTCTGGATCTAATGGAACGGGTAGGTATCCCTTTTCACTTTCAACACCATGAAAAAATTATGGATTCTTAAGGTGCTGTGAGCCAAGGAAGTTTGGAAACCTCTAAACCGGACACAAAAAAAGCACATACTAAGTGACTCAATGTATATGAAGTTCTCTAATAGGCAAACCTAATTCCCGTGGACAGAAAGCAGATGAGTGGTTGTTCGAGGGTGAGCATCAGGGGAGGGTACATCTGGGGTAATGGGAATGCTCCCTATCTTGATTGGGAGTGAATGCATGTCAAAACCCATAGAATCTATCATACACTTAAAAAAATAGGCGCGTTTTTACTGTATATAAATTATACCTTAATAAAGTTTATTTAGAAATTAAATACTGCAAGAAAAGTTTAAAACGCACATTCCCAAAAAATACCCTGTCCCATGGGTCTTGAGCATCTTTCTAGATGGTGAGCATCCCGGGGCAGAATTATGAGACGCCCACCAGGCAGCCGCCATCTCAGTGACTACAAGGTATCACAGCTCACACTCAGGAAACAAATGTTCATTAATTCCCTCATTTTCCTCACGATGAAGATGTTTCTACAAGGAAATGAAAATTGAAACTAAATTCCAAACTTGCTATATAATGATCTTTTATGAGAACAATTTTTTCAACAACTTAATTTTCAGCACTTATTAATATTTATAAAGGTTTTCTCTCTCACTCCCTCAGGATTCCTGCCACTGAATATGGTTTCAAATTAAAATTTTAAAAGATCCTTTACTGGGTAACAGTATTTGGGACACCCGTTATACTACGTAGAAGAGTCAATATTCAGACCCAGCTCTCATGTATGGAAATTAAACTTTTCATGGCCTCTTGTGATTATCTAGAACAAAAGTTGGCAAAAGAGGGCCTGCTGCCTGTTCTCGTTAATAAAGTTTTACTAGAACTCAACCACAGCCAGTCATTTACATATTATCTACGACTGCTTTCCAAGATGGTGCAATTCTGCTAACCAATGCTATACAGTGGCACAGGTAGGTGGTTGCCAGACAGACTATGGCCTACAAAGCAAGAAATAATTACTGTCTAGCCCTTCACAGAAAAAGTTTGCTGAACTCCAATCTATAATATATCTGTTGACCTAAAACAACATGCTAAACCATGCAAGACAGAGAGGAAAGAAAAGGAGAAAACCAAACACCTCAATGATGTTATTTCTTTTTAAAACACAACTGAACAATTACATAAAGGCTGTGTATGTGAAAAAAGGATACTGTTTCAAATGCAAATTTCAGGCAACCCTGTTGCTTCTGACAAAATAACAGTTTGAGTAGCCTCAGATTCTCGGTGGTGTCCCACTCAAAAAGTCTGCTTCTGTGAGTTGTAATTATCAACGGCTCCTAGCTTCTTAGAAAAAGTACCCAGCTTTCCTTCTACTTTATTGTTTTGTTTTGTTTTTTAGAGACAGGGTCTTGCTCTGTTGCCCAGGCTGGAGTGCAGTGGCATGATCAGAACTCACTGCAGCCTCAAACTCCCAGGCTCAAGTGATCCTCCCGCCTCAGCCTCCCAAGAAGCTGGGGACTAGCGGTGTCCACCACCACACCCAGCTAATTTTGTTTTTTCTGTGGAGGCAGGGTCTCGCTATGTTGCCCAGTTTAGTCTCAAACCCCTGGCCTCAAGTGATCCTCCCACCTCAGTCTCCCAAAGTGTTGAAATTAAACGCATGAGCCACCTCACCCAACCACCCAGTTTTCCTTTTTGAACACTTCCTGGTATCTCCGTTCATCTCGATCCATGAACTCAAGGTTGGGGAGAACAAATGAAGTAGACCTAGATAACTTCCTTTAGTTCCCTTTCTACTCACAGGGGTCTAAAAATTCTGGTTCCCTTTCCCATCTGAATTTTGTCATTTTTCTCTAAGTTAACCAACCTTTCTTCTTTCCTCTTTTTGTTCCCCTGCAGTGATAGTCATCTTGTTGTTTATTTAAAATGACTCTTTAAAGACATACAAGTCTCACTCTGTCTGCTTAATGTCAGGACCAAAACATAGTTTCATGCAAAAAAGATTTTAAGCATTTTTGTACAAGCTGAACTGGATTGGGACGTGCAATGAGGGAACTTGTGACTTTGGCAAAACATAATAACTAGGCTCAGTGCCCACAAATATTTATTTAGCATTTTGAAATATGAACTATTCTAAATATGTAATTAACAACTAGATGTTCATACCACTGCAGTTCTGAAATGATGATACAAATGTTCTGCTGAGTTGAGCAAGATCTTTATATATTCTTAGAGCAGAAGAACAAAATAGTTCTCCTTGCTGGGCTTTCAAGTCCAAAGATTTTAAAAAGCAATGCAGCAAAGGAGTTGAATAGACATTTCTCCAAAGAAGAACATCCAATAAATACATAAGAAGATGCTCGGCCAGGCGCGGTGGCTCATGCCTCATCTCAACACTTTGGGAGGCAAGGTGGGAGGATCACTTGAGATCAGGAGTTCGAAGCCAACCTGGCCAACATGGTGAAACTCTGTCTTTACTAAAAATACAAAAATTAGCCAGGCATGGTGGCGCACACCTATACTCCCAAGCTACTTGAGAGGCTGAGGCACAAGAATTGCTTGAACCCAGGAGGCGGAGGTTGTAGTGAGCCAAGATTGTGCCTCTGCACTCCAGCCTGGGTGACAGAGTGAAACCCCATCTCAACAGAAGAAGAAGAAGAAAAAGAAGGGAGGAGGAGGAGGAGGAGGAGGAGGAGGAGGGAGGAGGAGGAGGAGGAGGAGGAGGAGGAGGAGGAGGAGGAAGGAAGAAGAAGAAGAAGAAAGAAGAAGAAGAAGAAGCAGCAGCAGCAGCAGCAGCAGCAGCAGCAGAAGAAGAAGCAGAAGAAGCAGCAGCAGCAGCAGCAGCAGCAGCAGCAGCTCAACACCACTTATGATTAGGAACATGCAAATTTAAAACACAATGAGATATCACTGCACACCCATTAGGATGGCTACTATGAAAAAAATAAATAAATAACAAGTGTTAGCTAGGACGTGGAGAAACTGGAACTCTTGTGCACTGTGGGTGGGAATGTAAAATGGTACAACCGCTATGGAAAACAGTATTATGGCTGCTCAGTAAAATCAGTGAAATGATTTAATACCATGCAACCCACCAGTTCCACCCTGGCATATTTACTCAGGAGAAACAATGACATGTCTAATACACAAAGACTTGTACACGCATGTTCATAACAATTTTATTTAAAATCACCCCAAACTGGCAACAGCCTCTATGTCTATCAGCTGGTGAATGGATAAATAAACTGGCATATTCAGCAATAAGATGGATGAAGTACTGACCTGTGCAACAGCTCAAGAGTGAGTGTCAAATACATTACACTAAGTGAAAAGGTGAGACAAGACTATCTGTTAGGATTTCTATGAAGCTCTAGATAAGGCAAATCTAATCTACAGTGACAAAAAGCCCATCAGAGGTTGCCTGAGGCTGGCATGAGGGAGGCCTGGCTGGGAAGAGGCAGGAAGGAACCCCAGGATTGAGGGGAAGGGTCTATATTCTTGATTGTGGTGGTAGGTATCTAAATCTGTCACAACTCACCCAAATGTATAGTTAAAATGGTACATTTTATTGCATGCAAACTATACATCATTAAAAAAATTTTACACTTTCCTGCTATGCTTTCATATTGAAAGATGAAAAGAAGCGAAGCTGTCCTTCTTCTCCCTATACCCCACACCTCCTAATAAGCCTCACATAAAATTCCATATACCAGCTGGGCACGGTGGCTCATGCCTGTAATCCCAGCACTTTGGGAGGCCAAAGCGGGCAGATCACCTGAGGTCAGGAGTTCAAGACCAGCCTGGCCAACATGGCAAAACCCTGTCTCTACTAAAAATACAAAAATTACCTGGGCATGGGGGTGGGTGCCTGTAATTCCAGCTATTTGGGAGGATGAGGTAGGAGAATCGGTTGAACTGGGAGGTGGAGGCTCCAGTGAGTCGAGACTGCACCACTGCACTCCAGCCTGGGCAACAGGGCAAGACTCTACCTCAAAAAAAAAATAAATAAATAAAATTCCACGTATCTTCAACCTTCTCTTCTCCCTTCCTCAGTACCAGTTATTTTCATATTTTAAAGGACTTTCTCTGATCTAACACAATGACAACCAACCAAAGGCATGTACCATTTTATAATATATGCAGGGTCTCTTTGCTCCACTCTACACATGTGAAAGACTTTAACTCAAGTACAAGTTATTACTCAGAAAGACAAATGCTATTAAGAAATGAGAATAATATTGACAAACTAGACCATTAAAATTTATGAGAACAATAAACCCATTTCCTGCAGGAACTATCTATTATTCTGGATATTATTTAGTATTATAATTCCGCCTCTTAAGAAGATTAAACCTGGGGAAGAGAGAATAAAAAAAAAATAAGGACTATAAAAGACTTGATGCAAAAACTGACTGAGAAAGAGAAAAATAAAGTTTTTTTTTCTTCTCAACAGTATGCAAAGTCTCTAATTTCTCCACATCTTCATCCAACGTATGTAAAGACATCATTTGTCTTTCTGTGAAGAAAATGTGCTACCTATGTAAAAGCCTGTCAACCTGTAAAGTGTTATATATTTGAAAGCTATCATCATTAAAGAGCCAGACTGTCCTTTTAACCAGACGGCCCCTTTAACAAATACCACAGAAAGAACACTGGGCTGGAAATGAGATATCCTAGTTCTGGTCCCAAATCTACCAATTATGAATTTAGTGACTGTGGGTAAGTAACAACTTGCCTTAACCCTCCCTTTCTTATGTCCACCAATCCATGCCTTCCTCATCTCATAAGCTTGCTCTGCAGATCTGATGATGGCATACAAACAAACTTTGAAAATCACCAAGCTGCTCTCAATAAAAGAGAGCAGGATTATTTATTCCTGAGTCTGGCTGAAATAACGTAATATATTATTGATTACATGTATCAATGGAACACCATCATGATATCCTTGTAACACGAGCCCAAAGAGTAACAATCACCTGGCTGAATCCACCTGTTTCTAAGAAACAAAGAGTATCTCATTTCATGTAGTATTACAGTGGAAGATCCAGAACCTACCATGCCTGGACTGTCTCAGATGAGTATTTCCAGAGCTTTGATAGCAAGTCAAGATAAACACAATAATTGGAGGAAAAAGAAAAAAAAATGATACAGACCCACTAGTATTTGAATGCATTCTCTTAACTCTAGTAAATGGATATATATACACATATATATTTGTACAGTGTAACTCAATGTTTTTAAAGAACTGTTATCCATCAAAAGATATATCCAAGCACCTACTGTCCCAACCCCACTGCCATTACCTCATTCTTAGGAAGACTCCAGGGACACAACAAAATGTTCATTACTGGCCAGGCGCAGTGGCTCGCACCTGTAATCTCAGCACTTTGGGAGGCCGAGGCGGGCAGATCACTTGAGGTCAGGAGTTTGAGACCAGCCTGGCCAACATGGCAAAACCCTGTGTCTACTAAAAATACAAAAATTAGCCAGGTATGGTGGCACACACCTGTGGTCCCAGCTACTCAGGAGGCAGAGGCATGAGAATCACTTGAATCCAGGAGACGGGGGTTGCAGTGAGCTGAGATTGTGCCACTGCACTCTAGCCTGGGCCACAGAGCGAGACTCCATCTCAATACAAAAAAAAACAAAAAAGAATGGTTCATTACCATCTGGAACATCTTGTTCAAATCTCGAGGACTTGGCAGCCATGATGGTGCTGGTCATTCATGGACCCGACCCAGCGATGACATATCATCAAACTCGGCACACTATACACGAGGGCAAAAGTATCCTTCAATTCTTCTGAAGGCACAATCTTTTAAGATGGATGATCACTTCGTCAACATTCCTTTAGGAACAAGTCCATTAGTTCAATGCCGTCGGTTCTTAGAATCCCTGTCCCCCTAAATCTCACACCTCACTACCCTTCTAGTCTAATTCGATGTACCTGGATGCCTAACTTAGTGATTTGCCTTGCCTTGTGTGATAAATATGCTCCTAAAAAGATGGTGTAGAAGGTACCACTTTTTAAAGTACTACAGGATTCCTGCTTCTAAATATCTTATAAATCCTTTTGTAAAATGATACACTTCTTACACAAAAGCATATTCTCATATTAGATCTGCTTTAAACAAGGCACACAAACTTTGACATTGTATATAAAACTATAAGCCCCATCACATGTAATATTTTAAATACCTTCATTTACCTTTAAATAAGTAAAAAAATAATAAAATGTAGGGCAATTACCAACTGCCTTAATAAAGGTCAAGCTAACTATGTAACATCTCCTTCGCGTATTTTTTAAGATATTCTTAATGTGCTAAAAATACCGATGGCGGGCTATACTTCAACACTTCTTTTTGGGTCGGGTGCACTGGCTCCCACCTGTAATCCCAGCAGTTTGGGAGGCCGAGGCAGGCGGATCACCTGAGGTCAGGAGTTTAAGACCAGCCTGGCCAACATAGTGAAACTCCATCTCTACTAAAAATACAAAAATGAGCTGGGCGTGGTGGCACATGCCTGTAATCCCAGCTACTCGGGAGGCTGAGGCAGGAAAATCGCTTGAACCCGGGAGGCGGAGTGAGCCGGGAATGCGCCACTGCACTCCAGCCTGGGCGACAGATCAAGACTTCGTCTCAAAAAAAAAAAAAAAAGACTTCTTTTTGTTGTTTGCTGGGAATGGATCCACCACATGCAAAACACTCACTCACTCCCCTCAAGCAAACATGCTGAATGTAAGCGGCCTTGTGAGCTGACAATCACTGCGTCAGACAGTGGAGTGGAGGACTTTTATTTCAAAAATGGCAATGGTAAGGCCAAAAGGGAGTTAAGTAGCTCCTTCCAGGCTGCAGAGAGACTGAACAGGAATAAGAAGCCAGCCCCTGGTTCTACTCTTTACTGCTCCATGAAGCCTTCCAGACCCCACATGTGCCACACCCCACTGGTACGAGAGTTTGGGTTGAACCAAAAAGACTTGATCTTCCTGTTCGTATCCCAGAATAAGCCACCCTTATGTTGCTGCAGAATTTTAGGAAATATGCCATCCTACTTTGGCAACCCTATGTGAGATTTTCTGCATTTAAAGAAAGAGGGATGTCTGTTCTGCATTAGCTCCAGAAATAAAAACCCCTACTCAGTCTCAGCAAGGCATGCAGTTAAAAATAATCAGGGCCGGTGTTTCTCTATGGTGAAAGAATGAAACGGAGAGCCAAGCAATGTGGGAGGCAGAGTGCCAACAAGGCTGCGCCTTTAAAATCATCTTAGTAACCGGACTGCCTGCTGCAGGTTTTCAAGGAAGTCCTAAAAGAAGCAGCACAACCCACCCTACCTTCTGGAGAAACTGTAACTTCACACGTCTGATTTTCTTTTCTTTTTTTTTGAAACGGAATTTCGCTCTGTTGCCCAGGCTAGAGTGCAGTGGCACAATCTCGGCTCACTGCAAGCTCTGCCTCCCAGGTTCACGCCATTCTCCTGCCTCAGCCTCCCGAGTAGCTTGGATTACAGGCACCCACCACCAAGCCCAGCTAATTTTTGTATTTTTAGTAGAGACGGGGTTACACCACGTTGGCCAGGCTGATCTCTAACTCCTGACTTCAGGAGATCCACCCACCTCAGCCTCCCAAAGTGCTGGACTGTAATAGGCATGAGCCACCATGCCCGACCCCACGTCTGATTTTGAATGCTAACATTTCCTCGGTACACAGTAACTCACAACATCAAAGTACACAGGAGGCATGTGTAATCCGCACTAGAAGCCTCATCCGTATAGCCTTGCTATCAAGTGTGGTCTGCACCAGCAGCACCGGCATCACCCAGGAGCTGGTAAGGAAAGGAGAACCTCAGCCCCTGCCGCAATCTCTGGACTCAGCATCATCCATTTTGAGCAAGGCGCCCAGGTGATCGGACAGCATGTTAAAGCTGGAGAAGCAATGCCCTAATCCTGGTAACCCATGCATCATCACAGAGAAGTCCCAGACGCTGCCTCCTCTTCCTTCCCACCTGATGCTGCAGGACCCACGTACGGATGCTCACGGTGCTCCCTGTGATCTCTCCAATTTCTCACTTGGGCCTTGGCAATCTGCATTTTCAAATTAGCATGGTTTGAATTATTAGGAAAACAAAAGAGTAGTATCTGGTTAGCATCCAAGAAAGCGAAAGAGGGCCAGGCGCTGTGACTCACACCTGTAATCCCAACATTTTGGGAGGCTCAGGTGGGCAAATCACTTGAGGCCAGGAGCTCAAGACCAGCCTAGGCAACATATCAAGACCCCATCTCTACAAAAAATAAAGAAACTCACAGATATGGTGTTGTGCACCTTTAGTTCCAGCTACTCAGGACGCTGTAGCAGGAGGATGGATTGAGCCCAGGAGGTTAAGGCCGTAGCGAGTGGTGATCACGCCACTGCACGCCAGCCTGGGCTAAAGAGTGGGACTCCATCTCAAAAATAAATAAACAAATAAAGTGAGAGAGAAAGCAGGGAGCGGGGTCTGTATGGGAGAGAAAAAAAAGAAAGTGGAAGGTGAGCAGGTCCACTGTAGAAGAAGCAGGTCAGAAGAGAGGGCAGAGGCTCATTTCTCGCCACACTTCACCCTGCGCCTGCTCCCGTAAACACCAGCGAACTCATCCCTATCTAACAGGCTGGAAAGGAAGGAGTCGCATTTCTCTTAAACTTAACTTTTACGCTACAGTCCAAAAATGGAAAGGTAGAAATTGAAGAATTAATTACCTCTGTTTTATCATTAACCAAAGCAGAATTACCTGCCTAAAGAGGACAAAATATTAAAAAATAGCAGAATCTTATAAGTGATTGTGGGATCAATTTAAGTAATTAACAATCCACTGTTCTCTGGGACTCTACCTACACGGGTGTCATGCTGAAAGCCACGCAGACACAGATTCTAATCCTTTGGAAAAGAATGACAGCTGGAGAAGAAAGAACTCTGAAGTCAGCAAGCCCAGAATGTACTGTCAGCCCTTCTACTACTAACCTAGCAGGGGAACTGTGGGCAGTTTCTTCGGCTCAGCTTTGTCATCCAAAGAAATGGGAAAAATCAGCCAACGTTGTCTCCAAAGGTCCTTCCATATGAGCCCTAAAAACTGCATGATTCTAAGTCAATTAATCATTGTCTCAATATTACTATTTCTCTTTAAAATGGGAAAAATGACCCACAGGTAGTCTTACCAGATGCAGGCTTCAAATGTGTCATTTGCTCATTTCAGGAAATAGTCCAGACTTCTTCAAAACATGAGTCTATTCACACTTAGCCAGTCTTGTTTACAAAAATACAAATGTGCCTAGGCATATAGACAGCACACCTGTCATTGTTTAAAGTTAGCATGACTCTTGCACCAGCTTCTTATCTGAAAGGATCTAAAAATGACACAACTGGCATGCTCTAATTCTGCAGAGGCAGGGCTGACTTCTGTCCACCTTCCTGGCATAAACGGGAGGCTCCTGCGAGGTCAGGTCTCCGCTTCAGATGCCTCCTCCTCAGACCATCTCTCATGCACCACCCATCACTCTCTATCCCCTGAACCTCTCTTGTATCTTCTCAAAGCTTAAATTATACATTGGCATATTGGATTACTGACCGTTCCTCTTCCCCAACTTGATTTTCAACTCCTAGAGAGGAGGGGTGTTACCTGGCACTACTACTACATCAAAACAGTGTCTGGCACACAGGCCATAACCACCGGCCAAAAAAGCAAATTTAACTTCTAATACTGGTCAGTGAGGTTGTTGCTGTATTTTTAAAAAGAAGGCCCCAAACTATCGACATGACAAAGCAATCCTTGGATGAAGATATGAACAAGAGCAACAAAAAAAGAAGAAGAAAGAACTCATTTTTGTTGGAGTAAGAGGAAAACTAAGAAGACCTATAAAATGGATTAAGATACAACTACCCTCAGTATTCTGAATGCACATGTTTTTTTTTGCACTTTAGAGTTGGGAACAGAAATTTAAACTGCCACTCTGTCATTCATACGCAAAGAGGATAAAATCAAGTGGATTTTTTACGTTCTGCTTCAACTGCCATTCTTTTTCAGATTTAATCAGCTGAACAAATAATGGTAGTTTTCCAGGTTAGTTCATACAAAAGTCAGACAAAGTCCTATAAACACTTAAAAACTTTTTTTAAAAGGTGCTTTCATTGTCAATACCAACACTGGCAAGATTACAATTGATGTATCTGTGAAGCAGTAGAAAAGCATATTTCTTTTTACTAATATTAGCATATCACAGAGCATATTGGGTAGTGAAACCCAAGCCTGGGTGTACACTTATCTAGAGGCAGAGGCAGGAACAGAAGATTCTGAGTGGCATCTGTGAGGCTGCAGGAAACAGGTTCTCAATAAGACACTTACAGTTTCATTAAATGGCCTTTGACAAGACCTTCCTGCTGGGGGGCCCATGGCAGGCTCCTGGGAATGCTTCTTCCTCAGGGGTCTTTTCTAGTCTTTATCCTCAATTTTCCTTTTTTTGACAATATTTCCCTACCTTAAGCTTAGTGTTACACTCTGAGATTTGTTAACAAAACCACACTTATCCCTATAGAAGAGCATAGAGAAGACTGAATGAGACAATAATAGCTTTTCATAACAACCACAATAAAAAACTAAAAGGGTCCCACACCCAATTTTAATTTTCCCCACAAAATCTGCTCTTCTCCCTAGCTTTCCCAGTTCAGTAAATAGGAACTCCATCTTTCTGGTTGTCAGGCCAAAAAGCTTTGTCTTTACCTCTTTCTCTCAAAACCCAGAACAAATCCATCAACAACCCGTTCAGCTCGATCCTCCAAATAGATCTAGAAAATGGGCCTGGCACAGTGGCTACCGCATGTGTTCCCAGCACTTTGGGAGGCCAAGGCAGGCACATCACTTGAGATCAGGAAGTTGAGACCAGCCTGGACAATATGGCGAAACCCCGTCTCTACTAAAAATACAAAAATTAGCCAGACATGGTGGCACGCGTCTGCAATCCCAGCTACTCAGGAAGCTAAAGCAGGAGAATCGCTTGAATGTGGAAGGTGGAGGCTGCAGTGAGCCAAGATCACGCCACTGCATTCCACTCCAAGTGACAGAGCGAGACTCTGCCTCAAAAAAAAAAAAGGAGGGGGGGAGGAGGAGGAGAATGAGGACGAGGAGGAGGGGGAGGAGGATGAGAAGGAGGAGGAGGGGGAGGAGGATGAGAAGGAGGAGGGGAAGGAGGAGGAGTAGGAGAAGGAGGAGAGGAAGGAGGAGGAGAAGGAGGAGGAGGGGAAGGAGGAGAAGAACGAGAAGGAGGATGGGAAGGAGGAGGAGAACGAGAAGGAGGAGGAGAAGGAGGAGGGGAAGGAGGAGGAGAAGGAGGAGGAGAAGGAGAAGGGGAAGGAGGAGGGGAAGGAGGAGAAGAACGAGAAGGAGGATGGGAAGGAGGAGGAGAATGAGAAGGAGGAGGAGAAGGAGGAGGGGAAGGAGGAGGAGAAGGAGGAGGAGAAGGAGAAGGGGAAGGAGGAGGGGAAGGAGAAGGAGGAGGGGAAGGAGAAGGAGGAGGGGAAGGAGAAGGAGGAGGGGAAGGAGAAGGAGGAGGGGAAGGAGAAGGAGGAGGGGAAGGAGGAGGAGAAGGAGAAGGAGGAGGAGAAGGAGGAGGAGAAGGAGAAGGAGGAGGAGAAGGAGGAGGTGAAGGAGGGGAAGGACGGGGAGGAGGAGGAGGGGGAGGAGGAGGAGAAGGAGGAGGGGGGGAGGAGGAGGAGGAGGAGGAGGAGAAGAAGAAAATGACCACTGGTCACCAGCTCCACTGATACTATGCAAGTCCAAGGTATCAGTGTTCCTTGCCCAAACTACTGCAAAAGTCTCCTGCCTTACCTCCCTGCCTTCACCCTTACCTATTCACCACACACTCTCCAGGACCTTTTAAAACTAGCTCATTTAAAATGTTGTCAGCTCAAAGTTCCCAACCATCACATAATCTCCCTCTGCTACGGGCACCTCTCTGATCTCTTTTCTCCTTCTCCCCCTGCTTGCAGCCTTCCTGTGGTGCCTCAAACAAACCAAGAACACAGCTGTCTCGGGGCCTCTGCACTTGTTCTCCCTGCCTCAAATGCTCTTCCCTCACATAACAAGATTGCTCATTCCCTTATTCAAGGGAACTTCATCCAAGGTTCTGCTGAATTATCCCTCGCAGACAGGTTTTCCTTGGCTGCTTTATCTAAAATAGCACCGACCCACCCCTGCCCATCATTCTGTCTCTCATCATAAGTATGTAAAACCCATAAAAACAATGACTTTGTGCAGTGTCTATGACGAGCTCTGATACACTGCATTCAACAAATGCTTGCAGAATGAATGAATAAACTTGTTATGCATCTACTATATGCCAGACACAATAAATATTTGTTGAATGGATGAATAAATGAATGAGTGAATTCCAACATCCCTCCTCCAAACACACTCAGCAGAACAGCTGTCTTAGATTTCTCAGAGGAATCACCAAAATCAGGGTAACACCAATGATATTTTTTTTAATTGGCAGGAAGACTGGAGACACAGGTACTTGTGTATACTGACTAGTTAGAAATATCTTTTGTTTTTTTTTTTTCTTTTGAGACAGAGTTTCGCTCTTGTCACCCAGGCTGGAGTACAATGGCTTGATCTGGGCTTGCTGCAACCTCCACCTCCCAGGTTCAAGCGATTCTCCTGCCTCAGCCTCCTGAGTAGCTGGGATTACAGGCATGCGCCACCGCACCCAGCTAATTTTGTATTTTTAGTAGAGATGGGGTTTCACCATGTTAGCCAAGCTGGTCTCGAACTCTTGACCTCAAGTGATCCACCTGCCTTGGCCTCTCAAACTGTTAGGATTACAGGTGTGAGTCACGACGCCCAGCCAGAAATATCTTAAGAAACAAAGAAGCAGGCAGGATCTACTTAGAAGCAGGCAGGATCTACTTGAAAAAAGGCAGAATGGAAATTCATTATTGATAAGACAGCTGGTGGTTATATACTAAAAAATAAAAGCAGCCCTATGCTTAAAATTGTCATTTACTAACTACCTGATGAAGACAACTCATGACAGACGTATAAAACAATTTTGCAGTAAATTCCCTGCACACTCTGGACCTTCAGAAAATGTGTACGGACTAAAATTCCATTTTATCATAAACAGTGATAGGAAAGTTTCTACTCCCAACCGCTTCACACAGCAGGTGTTTAAAGTCAATTCATTCATTGAGGGATGCTCAGCTTAGTCTAATCAATACCTGGTATAGCCCATGTTGCTGAGTAACCTCCATTTCGCACCACAGTTATGCTTAAGAAAAAGATTTGTAAATATTGAAAGAGGCAGTATACTTGCTGTGATGCACATAGGTAATATGAAAAGCACTATCCAAACATCCTTCCCTGTTAGGGGATATTTTCCCCATCCTAGGATAAAAGGTGAGAAAAAAACAAAGCATAGCCTAGACACTGGGTTGCAGCTGAACTGCTGGGACAATCATCCCGGACGGCTGCTTTCCACCCAGCCCGCCCAGGGCTGCAATGGCTAATTGCTTCTCTGTCCCTTTTAGCCAAGCTCCCAGAGTGTCCCACCTGACACCACAGGGTTTGCATTGCCACTTGCATCCTGCTGTTCTCAACTCTTTAATCATTTCTCCAACATTTATCATAATAGCCTCCTCCTAGTCTTCAAAGAAGGGATTATGACTCCAATTTACACACTGCTGAACCCGTGTTAGCCATTTGGAGGGAGTGCCTCTACTTTCCATTTTAAAAAGGGCCAGTCTGGCCTAAAGAGGAAGAAAAAAAAAAAAAAACTATGCCGTCCCATTTCATTTTCTTCTCCACTGCAGGCAAAGGAATAAACGTGAAAGCCATTAACATAAAGAGACACATGTAAAGGGCAAACAGCTCAAGCAGAACTCAAAAACCCCTGATCGTTTAACTGGAAATTGAATTAAAATACTTCATGAGATAACGACAAGCCCTTTTACTACTAACGGAGCTGGGCAGTTATTAATTTTTTTTAAAACAATCAGATCTCGCAAGAGGTAGTTATTTTTAAACCATAAATTGAGTACACAATAGAGAATGGACAAAGATTTTGGTCCTTACATTAGGATATGTTTTTTAAAGCAAACAAATTAAAAACACAGACTGCCATGGCAAGCCATCGACCCACAGGCTACTTAACACAAATGAATTAAATAGCCACAGAACCACTTTAATCAAACAGTGCGAAGTCAGCTTCCGTTCTCAAAACTGGTGTTTTTAAAAAGTGGTTAAATCAAGTTAGCTTTTTTCTTCTGAAGGTAGGAAGGGGGATCTACTTCTGAATTCAAAACACTATTATATTTACTTTTTTCTTAAATTGCTACATGATGGAATTGACCACTTCCTCCCAGTAGCAGGGTAAAGGTACACAGTGCAAAGAACAGCTCTGCAGCAATTAATTCCTTTTTATCTTTTTTTTTTTTTTTTTTTTTTTTGGAGACATAGAGTCTAGCTCTGTTGCCCAGGCTGAAGTGCAATGGCACCATCTCAGCTCACTGCAACCTCTGCCTGCCGGGTTCAAGCAATTCTCCTGCCTTAGCCTCCCGAGTAGCTGGGACTACAGACGTGAGCCACCACGCCCAGCTAATTTTTGTATTTTTAATAGAAACAGGGTTTTGCCATGTTGTTCAGGCTGCTCTTGAACTCCTGGCCTCAAGTGACCTGCCTGCCTCAGCCTCCTGAAGTGCTGGGATTACAGGTGTGAGCCACCGCACCCGGCCTTGCAGCAATTAATTCTGAAAGGTATCAGTTCACTGATTTTCTCCTTTCACCAGCCCACATGTGCCTTATGTGTGTGCACTTACACATGTGTGTATTCTGTCTCAGTAAGAAAAATGTGGGGTTATTATAAAGGTATTTACCAGTTGCAAATTAGACCATCACAGCTGCGGTCCTGTTCAGTCCAACTGTGGCCCCAAAGAGCCTCCCCTGGGCTGAAAATGCATTTTGGGTCTCCTGGTCAAGAAATGAGCAGTCTAAGTGGATGCTTCATTGTGGTCAAGGGAAACTATGCTTTTGTATAAATAAACTATTCCTTTGTCTGAACTGCAAATAGGTAAGGGTAGATAAGCTTTACTTTCTAGCAAGGGCAGAAGTTATCTCCTTTCCCTTTCTCTCAGAGGGAACCAAATCCTGAAGACAGTTCATGGCTCAAAGCCCTAATTGCCTGGTATGACCCAGGGAAAATTCCATTTTGAGAAAATCTACTTTCCTTTAAATATTCTGAGACAGAAAGCAACCAGGTCTCTGAAGAACCTGCTAGACTTTCTCAGGATGGCAGAAACTTTCAGGAAAGCAAAGGAATTTAATGAAGCCTCACAGAGAGTTTGAAATCTTTACCTTACATAGCACTGGATGGCTAATGCTATGCTTGTTCTAATGAAGGTAATTTTGTATGATTCTTGACTAGGTTTGAGGCTACCAAAACCAAAAGTCGGTGTGTATACCTTTAAATCCAGAGGCAACTAACAGCTATTCAACTAGTTAACATTTATAAACCATTAACTCTCACCTATACCCCTTGTAAACTATTAACTCTCAGCTACAGCCCTTGGTAAATGTTAACAGTTAAAGTTCTCTTTCACTCATTAAAATGCAAATAGCTTAATATGTCTGTGACAATACACACTAATAATTTCCCACTTTTTATTAAATGTTTAATAGCAATGTAAGTCTCACTGATACCCAATCTGAAAAAACTTCCCATATTAGACAGATAGACTGTGGTGCTAAATTTTCCCAGCAAACGACAGAATTTTTAAATTGGAAGAGACTTTAAAGATCATTTAATCCAGCTTCTCATTTTAAAGATTAGGAGACAGAACCAGAGACTGTGAAATGTCCAAAGCCACAGAGTTTATTAGTAGAGATAAAATCAGAACACCCAGGGCCGAGCGCAGTGGCTTATACCTGTAATCTCAGCGCTTTGGGAGGCCGAGGCGGGTGGATCACTAAGGTCAGGAGTTCAAGACCAGCCTGGCCAACATGGCAAAACCCTGCCTCTACTAAAAACCCAAAAATTAGCCGGGCGTGGTGGCGCGCACCTATAATCAAGAGGCTGAAGCAGGAGAACCGCTTGAACCCAGGAGGCGAAGGTTGCAGTGAGTGGAGATCGCGTCATTACATTCCAGCCTGGGCAACAAGAGTGAAACTCCGTCTCAAAAAAAAAATCAGAACACACAGAAAGACCAGGCCAGCACTGCTACACACCAATTCATCTAACCCTTCAACACTCACGTAATCTCAGTGGTCTCTTCTCTTTCCCCATCTCCAGCCAGTAGGTTCCATATTCACCCCGATAGCTCCATCGATGGTTTTACCACCCTGGGCACTAATCACCTACACCTGCTCTGTTCCTCCTTCGTGAATCTCAACTTTGTCACCCAAAAGTCTTACACAGGGTCATGTATGTAAGTGTGCCTCAAGAGCTTAGGAGAAAATCCCAAGGCTAGATGAATTACAGAATAGGAAGGAATACAGTTTTCTCTTTTTCTTAACCCTTGGTGGTTTTCAGGATGCTGAATTTTACCAAAAAGAATGTGCACATTTCATTTGTCCTACAGTTTACTTAGTCTTGGGTGTCTTATAAATAGAAACTAGATTTTGTGGTTGATCCCAAAGATTATATTTAGCATTTCTCCGGCAATTAATATGCACACAGCTTCTGCCATTTCAATGGGTCCCTACAAGTCAGTAGGACACTAGGCTTTGCACGAACATAAAACGAACAGTCAGAAAACAACCGTCTCAGAAATGCATGGATAAGTTCAGGGAAATACTCTTAAAAGTGAAGTCTAGATACCGCAAAACAGCCTCTTCAAACTCTGCGTGTGGAGTTGTTATCTAAATCAACAAGTTTGCTTGGCAGCTTAATTAAATTCATCCTACCATGTAGTACAACAAAATCGAGTTTCCATATATTATTAAAAAAACAGGGACTAGAAAGTTTACGGTTCTTATCTACTGTTGCAAAACAAAACTGGAAACAAAACTCTATTCTTTCATATTATACCCCTTCCTCTTGCCTTGTTTTTCTCTTTCCATTCACCGAGTAACACTTTAACTAAAGAATGTACTTAAGAACAAATACAGGAAGTTAATCCAACCAAAACACTTAAAGTAATAGTAAACTAAGGTACATGTAAAAAGAGGAAGTTTTGATGGCCCCCGCAAAATAAAGATTTCCTGGCAGGTGAGACTTGAAAAGCGATCATGATGTTCTTCATTCTCTTGGTGATAGAGAGAAAATGTTTTCTCTAGACAAAGTTGAAGCTTAAAAGTGTAAATGTGAGGTCACCGGGAGGATCCCTAACAAGGGCTGAGCGCTCCCTCAGGAACAGTGATGCCAAGCCCAGTTTTGGAGACATATGGAGTGGGTGGTGGAATTCCGGCTTCCATTCAAAGGATACCCCTCTCCAGCACCATGGGAGTCGTACCCTTAGCAGATATTCTGTCCTCCAGAGAGCTGAGATTTCAGGAGTACCAAGCAAGGTATAAATGTCATTAGTGTGACTACTTAAAACACACCACAATGGTCGGGTGCGGTGACTCACACCTATAATCACATTTGGGAAGCCAACGCGGGCAGATCACTTGAAGTCAGGAGTTGGAGACCAGCCTATGCAACATGGTGAAACCTCATTTCTACTAAAAATACAAAAATTAGCTGGGTGTGGTGGCATGCACCCGTAATCCCAGCTACTTGGGAGGCTGAGACAAGAGAATCGCTTGAACCTGGGAGGTGGAGGCTGCAGGAAACTGAGATCATGCCACTCCAGCTTAGGCAACAAAGCGAGACTGTCTCAAACACACACACACACACACACACAAACACACACACACCCTTGAAAGAGGGTTTATACCTGGTGCCTGCTGGTTTCAGCCACTCTAAAACCAATGGGAGGATTTTATTATTTTATTTCTTTGCAAAATAATGGGTTCTGTGGACACGATCGCCCTTCATTAAGGCTGAGATTCTGACTTCCATGGCCATTTGCCATTGATGCTTTTAATAACCATGCATTGATTCCGTTCTGAAGTCCAGAGAAAAAGCTTTCTATTTTTGCCTTCCCTAATAGGGCACAGCCAACAGAAAGCTTCCCACCATGCAAAGCTCTAACTTGGCTGACATCAGAACAAAGTCCAGTAAACAGTTTCTTATATTAGGCTATCATTGCTGTTAGCCCCGATGAGTCAAATTTACATTCTGGGAGAAGGGTATGAGCCCTCACTTCTACATACTTAAAGTCACAAGGGATTGCGTTTCCATAAGAACATTTATACCCAGATGTATTTCAGAGTCCTACTTTGTGGCTGGAAAGGCGGCCTAAAAAACCCAATATAACCCAAAGGAAGCAGGAGGTCCTGACTCTGTTCTCAACTGCCTGACTCAGTCCGTGTGTCTGCTCTCAAGACCCCGACTCTGCCCCTACAGGCTCCATTTCTCCTACTACACAAACAAGGCTCTCGCCATCCACTCAGGCTTCTTTACTTGTACTGTGTATGTATACACCGACTCACACACACACTCACGTACCCCACAAAACAATGGAGGCTTAAAAGGCCCCATGTTATCACAGTTTGCTCTGAAGCTACTCCCTCTAGCTCAACAGGCGACAAGCTCCTGTCCTACCTGCCCCTTTCTACCTTTCGGGAATAAAAAGGAGCAACCAGAAATAGCAGAGAAGACAGAAGGGAACCAGGATCTGACTCCTAATTTCAGTTCCATAAACCCAGACAACTATTTTTGTTAGTTAACCTGGACAATTGCACAAGATCTCTGCTCATTCTTTAAAAAAAAAACACACACACATACAACTTACATTGCAAGTGCCTGGCATGTACAAGGCAAACAGTGTGGGTACGCCCATCAGTTCAGGTCCTAGCTACGTATATGTATTTGAGACCGAGTCTTGCTCTGTCGCCCAGGCTGGAGCGCAATGGTGCAATCTTGGCTAACTGCAACCTCCGCCTCCCAGGTGCGAGGGATTCTCCTGTCTCAGCCTCCTGAGCAGCTGAGATTACAGGTGTGTGCCACCACTCCTGGTGAATTTTGTGTTTTTAGTAGAAATAGAGTTTCACTATGTTGGTCAGGGTAGTCTCGAACTCCTGACCTCAAGTGATCCACCCACCTCAGCCTCCCAAAGTGCCAGAAGCCACCACCCCTGGCTTAGCTACCTATTTCTATTGTCAAGGTTATGTAATTGTTGTAGGTTAAATGGTCCATATTCACTAACACACTGGTGAAGGAGGGTAATTACTATTTCCAATTCCCACTTTGCATTCCATAAAAGAGACCAACCAACTCCATGAACACCTTGATTTGTCTTATCGTGTTCACATTATTAAATTACACTGATTTAGGAGAAAAAATCCTTTCTAAGTCATGGGCATTGTATAAGGTTGCCCAATTTACAAAACAAAAATATAAGCTGGGTGTGGTGGCTCACAGCTGTAATCCCAGCACTCTGGGAGGCCGAGGTGGGAGGATCACTTGAGGTCAGGAGTTCAAGACCAGCCTGGCCAACATGGTGAAACCCCATGTCTACTAAAAACACAAAAATTAGGCCAGGTGTGGTGGCTCACGCCTGCAATCCCAGCACTGTGGGAGGCCGAGATGGGGGGATCACGAGGTCAGGAGATCAAGACCATCCTGGCTAACACAGTGAAACCCCGTCTCTACTAAAAATACAAAAAATTAGCCAGGCGTGGTGGCAGGTGCCTATAGTCCCACCTACTCGGGAGGCTGAGGCAGGAGAATGGCATGAACCCGGGAGGTGGTACTTGCAGTGAGCTAAGATCGCATCACTGCACTCCAGCCTGGGCAACAGAGCGAGGTTCTGTCACAAAAAAAAAAAAAAAAAATTAGCCAGGTGTGGGGGTACATGCCTCTAGTCCCAGCAACTCGGGAGGCCGACGCATGAGAATCGCTTGAACCTGGGAGGCGGAGGTTGCAGTGAGCCAAGATTGAGCCACTGCACTCCAGCCTGGGTGACAGAGGGGAACTTTGTCTCAAAGAAAAAAGAAAGAAAGAAAAAAATATGTATTATGACTAACTAAATCAGAACATCACATGGAACATATTTACACTAAAAATTATTCATTGCTTATGTGAAATTCAGAGGTAACAACAGATGTACACATGACACCCACCCATAAGCAACACTTTATTGTTTATCTGAAACTCAAACTGGCGATCTTGTTTTTTTGGTTTTGGGTTTTTTGGGTTTTGTTTGTTTGTTTGTTTTTGATACAGGATCTCACTCTGTACCCCACCCACGCTGGAGTGCAGTGATACTATCACAGCTCACTGCAGCCTCCATCTCCTGGGTTCAAGTGATTCTCCCATCTCACCCTGTCAAGAAGCTGGGACCACAGTCGTGTGCCCTCCGCTAATTATTTTTTATTTCTTGTTGAGAGAGGTCTCGCCATGTCGCCCAGGCTGGTCTCGAACTCCCGGGCTCAGGGGATCCACCTGCCTCAGCCTCCCAAAGTGCTAGGATCACAGGCGTGAGCCACCACACTCAGCCGACATCCTGTATTTTATCTGGCAATCGTAACATTGTACCAGGACAAGGGGAAAACAGATGAATTAAGACATGGCATCTTACCACGGGAGCTCACTGTCTGGTGAAAGAGCCAGACCTGAACTAGAATCATACAATGGAGGATTAGAGGCACTTACCAAGCGCTTTCAAGAACACAGGGAAGGAGCAATTAAATCCTAACTGAGATGCACACTAATGTCTCTATCCTGCACAATGAAAATGAACATTATAGAATTTATTCTATCATTCTATATATCCCACAGATTCTTTAATCCTGATTCATGAACTTGCTACAGTGTTTTCAGCCAGGCACGGTGGTTCACACCCGTAATCCCGGCACTTTGGGAGGCCAAGGCGCATGGATTACTTGAGGTCAGGAGTTCAAGACCAGCCTGGCCAACATGGCAAAACCCCTTCTCTACTAAAAATACAAAAATTAGCCAGGCGTGGTGGCGGGCACCTGTAGTCCCAGCTACTCGGGAGGCTGAGACAGGAGAAGCACTTTAACCTGGGAGGCTGAGGTTGCAGTGAGCCGAGATCATGCCACTGCACTCCAGCTTGGGTAACAGAGTGAGACGCCGTCTCAAGAAAGAAAACAACAAAAAATTACGCTTTCTGCCGTTATTTGCATCTGAAGCAAGTTACTGACAAGGTAATGTGAAGGGGGTTAGAAAACACTGGCCATAAGGGATTCACAAACACAGGTGGGAAAAGACACTGAGTTATTTCACTGCCAAATAAGCCTCCTCACTTCTGTACTTTGAGAGCGAGTGGGGACTGAATGTTTACCTGTTTCAGAACTACAGTTTAGAAGACAGTCTTCCCCATGTCTGCCGAGATGAGGGATTCCCCATGAACTCCTCACAGGCACAGCTCTGAACGTAAGATCTGGGGCCCATATTTGGAAAACAAACTCCCTACCTCTTTTTGCACCAGCAGGCAAAGGAGCTGGGCAAGGTACAAGAGTCACTGGTCAGGTGGGGTCAAGCCAGGACAGTGCTGGAGAGATCTGTCCCGAGCTCACTCAAGCGTCTTTCTCATGGCACTGGGGCAAGCATGATCTGCACAGCCTGGCACAGAAATAGAACTTGCCCAGAAGATACTTCCCCTTATTTCAAGATCAAAGAAAGTAGGAGGCAGAAAAGAAAAGAAGCAAGGGAGGTAAGGGGTGGGGTGTACATATTTGTTGTTGGAATTCCTGAGGAGTATAAAAAAGAGGGCCTGACCATTGCCACATGTATCAGGGGAGGCTTTGGGATCCACTGGTGGGAAACACTGAATATATTTAGTATCCAAGACAATAATTCAAAGACTCTAAATTGGGAAATTAGCTTAATAGTATTTTACTTGCAAGGTCCTACATTTCAATATTAAAAAAACTGACACGTTAAAAAATAAAATTGGTCTTTTATTCCTAGCCTATTCATCTTTGCATCTTTCCCAGCACAGAGCATCATCATGGCACTTAGCAGACCCCCATGATGTCTGATCAATCAATGAGTTAATGGATGGCTTCAAGCCCATGAGCCAGATTCCTGTCACCGGCATTTATCAGTTTACTGCTGCACACGGGAAAACTTGCAGCCACATGGCTTTGTTTATACACTGCGCTACAAGCCACTAGGATTCTCTAGATCAGAAAGAGAAATATATTCTAGTTCTCATCTTTCAAACTTGCTCAAAACCTGACACTTTTACATCAGGGAAGTTTAAAAAAAAAAAAAAAAAAAAAGAGAGATCCCAAAAGAGTCAGCCTGTTTATAATTTTGTTTTGGAGGCAGTGCAGAAGAAAACATCCTAGAAAGGCACTGCCAAATGCTAAAGAGTCTTAGAACGCCAAAAACAGATTCAGTCCCTTAAGCAAAGTGGAAGGTAAAAAAAGAAGCCTATCAATTCAAAGCAATAAAGATTTAAACAGAAAGTTCATGAGAGATCAATAAATTCCACATGTGGCCCTATTGTTTAGTTATTAAACTGCCAATGCAACTTTCAGTGGTTAACCAACACAGGACAAGTTTGCTCCTAATTTAATATCCCTTTCGGATTTCTGACTCCATAATGAGACATCTTCCAGGCCAAAACATGCCAAATTTTTCTACCCTGAAACAAACCTGTGAATTTTCTGGGCTTAGGTCCTTTCTTTTTTCCTCCACTCAGCGACTGAAATGATAAGAATTCTAATTAAAAATGAGTTCAGGCCTGGCGCAGTGGCTCACGCCTGTAATCCCAGCAGTTTGGGAGGCCCAGGCAGGTGGATCACAAGCTCATGAGTCCGATACCAGCCTGGCCAATATGGTGAAACTCCATCTCTACCAAAAAATATATAAAAATTAGCCGGGTGTGGTGCCAGGTGCCTGTAGTCTCAGCTACTCAGGAGGCTAAGGCAGGAGAATCGCTTGAACCCGGGAGGCAGAGGTTGCAGTGAGCCAAGATCGCACCACTGCACTCCAGCCTGGGCGACAGAGCAAGACTCCATCTCAAAAAAAAAAAAAAAAAAAAAAACTTTTGTTTGTAAACTCAGTAGATATATAACTGTCCTACAGTGACATTGACAAGTTAACTTTTAAAATACCTAAAGCAAGTTTCCCTGTAGAGTTGGGCAAATTCCATCTGCTGACTGCCCACTTGTTGATACATTTTGCTATCAGGAACCCAACACCACCAATTTTGGGGAAACCTTTTTCTAAACAAATGAGAAAATCCAAGATGATTCAAATAGCTGAGCTGAACAAAACAAAATGCTCTAAGACAATGACTGGTGTTCACTGATCTGGGTCATTCGCCTGCCTCCATGCCTGACAGCCTTTGACCTATCCCAAAGCAACAGCCATCTGTCTAGTATCTGAACGCAAACTGGGACAGAGCACAGGGGGTATGCAAGGCAGGGAGTAGTTAAGGAGCCAGCAAGGAAGGAAATTGTTTAGTAAGTGCGCACTACATGCCAAGCACTGTCTTAGGCATTTTCATATGCATTATTTTATTCAGTCTTTACAATAGCTCTATGACATAAATTTTGCTTTTTTAAAACTAAGCAAGTCCCAGATGTCTCCATGTCATCAAAATCTAAACATATAACATGATTACCCTTTGAAATTTCTAATAAATGAAAGAAAATTTAAATTTAATATTTAAAATTCTATTAAATATAAAAAATTCTATTAAATGGCCCATCCAGTTTTGGAGGCTAGGAAGGGTTCAATAAGAGTGATTTATTTTACTAAGACCTAAAGCAACAGATGAGACCTATGGTACTGAAAATGATTATGCAATGCTATGATTACAACTATATTAAAAATATGCCTTTTGGGTGATACTCTCTTGATTGTGGCGATGGCCTCACAGGTATACACACATCAAAACTGACCAAACTGTATACTTGAAATGTGTGCAGTTCACTGTATGACAACTGCACCTCAATACAGCTGTGTAAAAAACGAAAATAGACAGTCCTCTCTCAGTATATATGGGGAGTTTGGTTCTAGGGCCCCCACCCCCAGCATACCAAAATCTATGCATAAAGTACTAAAGTTGGCCCTCGGAACCTGCATATGAGAAGAGTCAGCCCTCCGTATGCACAGGTGGCGTCTAGGTGGACCCACGCAGTTCCCATCTCTGTTGTTCAAGGATCAACTACACTCATGATTCAGACCAAAATAGAAATAAAGTAAAAATATCTGTAACAACAAGGATAAAGCATTCTCAGTCAAAAAAGACTATATCGATGAACACAAGCTACAACGTCTGTTTTGTATTTCTCAACATATTTTCTGCACAATACCAGCTCCAGGGGATGATCCTTCTTACACATGTGCACACATACACACACATAAAGATTCTTCAGTCACTAAGTTTGAAAAATGCTTCGTTAAACAAAGCTCACCATGGCTGGGTGTGGTAGCTCACGCCTGTAATTCCAGTACTTTGGGAGGCTGAGGTGGAAGGATCACTTGAGGTCAGGAGTTCAAGACCAGCCTGACCAACATGGCAAAACCCCATCTCTACAAAAATTACATGGGCATAGTGGCACAAGCCTGTAGTACCAGCTATTCAGGAGGCTGAGGCAGGAGAATCACTTGAACCCAGGTGGAGGAGGTTGTAGTGAGCCAATATCACACCACTGCACTCCAGCCTGGGTGACAGAGCAAGACTCTGTGCCCCTCACACCAAAAGAAAAAAAGCTCACCATGTTTCCTAACTGTGGAACTCTTCAAAGGCTTTCTCATACACTAAGATACTGGGTCCTATTCAAAGACAGCTTAATAAAATACAACTGATCCTTTAACAACTCGGGTGTGAACTGTGCAGATCTACTTATATGACAGTTTTCTTCCACCTCTGCCATGCCTGAGACAGCAAGACCAACCCCTCCTCTTCTTCCCCCTCCTCAGTATACTCAATTTTAACACAAGGAGGAAGACCTTTACCAATGATTTACTTCCATTTAAGGAACAGTAAATATATTTCCTCTTCCTTATGGTTTTCTTAATAACATTTTCTTTGCTCTAGTTTACTTTATTGTAAGAATACAATATATAATATATATAATATACAAAATACGTGTTATTGACTGTTAACGCTATCAGTAAGGCTTCCAGTCAACAGTAGGCTATTAGTAGTGAAGTTTTGCAAAGTCAAAAGTCATACTCAGATGTTCAACTGCATGGGGTGTTGGCGCCCCCAATGCCTGCCTCGTTCAAGGGTCAACTGTACTTTTTACTAATTTTAAGTGACATCTGGTATTAATCCCATTTTCAGGTAAGTGGCAGTTCAAACAAATTAAAATAACTCGCCCACCAGGACTGCATACCTTAGGTGGAGGATTTAGGATAGGAACCACATTTGGATAGCTCCAAAGCCTGTATTCTCTCCCACTGTCCCACAGCGCACAAACAAAATGGAAATAATTAATTTGGGTCTGCCTGCTCCCTCTCAGGGCTGCAAATCCTTCATCAAGAGCAAAGGTACAGTCAGAGGGAGCACACGGAGGCCTAAGATTCCACAGAAACAGCACAGAACAAAAGATGGAAACCCATCCCACTCACATGAAAGCCCTTCTTGGGTACACTCTCTTTGGTGGCAGATGCCCAAAGACAACAGACTGTGCTACGGTGTCAACAATCTTATCTGATTGCTAGGGTAGGTCCATTCCATGTAAAAATAACAACAACCCCTGCCTTCTCACTCCCCTGTACTTAATTATTAAAAAAAGAGAAGGAGAAAATACGGCAGTTAGGAAATTTCAAGAACCCCCTCTGTTCCTTTCCATTTTGCTGGCATGCATCTCTAAAAGAAGCCTGAGAAAATATGGCATCAAGGTGACCAACCTATATACACTTGTACTGGATTCTCTAGAATGTGTCTTCAGGAATTCCCCAGGGCTCTTCCTGTGGTGCTGAGTGTGGCTCTGTCACCGTCACAGCAAACGGGATGCTTAAGGATGAAGTGACAGCCACTTTCCCAAGTGAAACGCCGTAACATCATCCAGACCATCTCACTTAGGACTGAGGGCTCCATGCATTCAACCAATAACTAAAGGAGAGTCAGTGTGAGGTCATCCAATGAGTAATGCCAAACTACAAGACCTTTTCTTCTCTTGAAAAAGGCTGAGAGAGATGTTTGCTCTTGGCAGACTGTTCTGATTTTCACGCATATTAAATCATTGGTCTCGTTTCCATTTCTTCTGGGCTCCTATGCATACATATTTATGTATACATACGTATACAAACCCACAACCACTTATTTCATCACTATGAAAGCCCAAATACCTTATTATAATCACTGCAATGGACATGACAAGAACTGGGAGTTCTATTTCACAGTCCCTATTAGCGATTATGACAGAAAGTCTACACATGCCTCTTAATTTCATCACTTAACGTTTCCTGGGCTGAGGTAATATCAAACTCATCTTTACATTCATCCACTGTAATTTCAAGTAGAATGCCTGAAAAGTGGTAGACATATATAAAACATCTACCAAACTGAATTAAAGCAAAATAAAACATGTAATTTAAAACAGAACACTGAGGCCTTGTGTCTTACAAAATCCTTGAAACTTAACAATCGAGATGTGACCATTACCAAGTCTTTCCAATGAATTAAAAAGCAAACAAAATTTCTACTATACTTATGCCATGCGAAATTGCTGCTTTTGTAGGTCAAGAATGATTGGATATCAACAATTTCATGTGGTTCAGTCTAAGAGAATATAATCAATCACACAAACTAAGGTAGAAAATCTGGATATATCTCCAACAACAATGTTCCGCTCACCGAAATATTCATATACAAAGGATATAATCACAAGGCACATACCAAATTAGCGTGAAAAGGACACGTTTCAGGACATCTAAGGAAATCGTATAATCAAAACTTTTTTTTTTAATTAACAAGATATAATAAAGACATTTTACATGTAATAAAATTCACCAATTTTAAACGTAGAACTTGATGCATTTTTACAGATATAGTCTTGCAATCTCCACTACAATCATGAGGTAGAATATTCCTATCACCACAGAAAGGTTCTCTTGTACCCCTGTGCAGTAAATCCCTTCCCTATACCACCGGCCCCGGACCTGCTTTCTGACACTGTATCAGTTTTGCCTTTTCTAGAACTTCATATAAATGGACTCATACAATATGTACTCTTGTCTGGCTTCTTTCACTCAGCATAATGCTTTTGAGAGTCATCCATATCGCTTTATCAGTAGTTCATCTCTTTTCCTTGATGTGTTGCGTAACACAATGTGTTTCTCCATGCACCAGACAAGTTGTTTCCAGTATGTGGCAATTGTGGAAAAAGCTGTTATGAACATTTGTGGGTCTTTTTAAAATGTATTTTCATTTCCCTTGGGTGAATTAACTAGGAATGAAATTGCTGAGTTAGCTAGTAAACATGTGTTTAACTTTATATGAAACTAGCAAACTGCTTCCCCAAATGCTGTATCATTTTCCACTCCCAAGAGCAGTGTAGGAAAGCTCCAGTTGTCACAGCTCCTCAACAAGACTTGGTGTGGTCAGTCTTTTTCATCTCAGCCATTCTAGGGAACATGCACTAGTATCTCCCAGTGGTTTAATTTACATTTCACTAATGATTAATGATGTTGACATCTTATACTTACCTGCCATTCATACATCATATTTTGGAAAATCTCTACTCAAAATATTTTACTCATGTTTAACTGGGTTGTCTCAGCTATAAGAGGTTGTTTTTTTTAATCAGATATATATTTTTCAAATATTTTCTCCTGGACTATAGATTGCCTCTTCATCTTCTTAACAGATCTTTTGAAGACCCAAAGTTTTAAATTTAGATTAAGTTAAAAAAAATTTCTTAAACTAAAAAATTATTTAGTTTCTATGCTAAAAAGAAAAAATATCTGTTGTTAGGGGGTGGAGGTGATGAACAGGCAGAGCTCAGAGGATTTTTAGAGCAGTGAAACTCTTCCGTATGATACTATAATGGTGGATACATCTAATTACACATTTGTCCAAACTCACAGAACACCAAGAGTGAACCCCACCTAGTGTGAACTACTGGACTTCAGGTGACAATATTGCGTCAATGTAGGTTCATCGATTGTAACCAGTCCCATTGTGGTTGGGGATGCTACTAATGGGGGAGGCTGCGCACCTGTGGCGGCAGGGAACAGATGGGCAATCTCATGCCTTCTGTGCAATTTTGCTGTGAACCTAAAACTTCTCTAAAACATAAAGTCTATTTAACAATGAAAATCTTTGCCCCTCTGAAGGTCACTAAGAGTTTCTCCTATGCTTCCTTGGTAAGACTGTACAGTTTTAGCACTTACATTTAGATCTATTACCCATTTCAAGTTAATTTGTGTGTATGGTACAAGGAATAACTCGAGGTTCATTTTTATTAATACAATTACCTGATTGTTTTGGCACCACCTGAAAATATTCTTTTCCTCACTGAATTATATTTGTACCTTTGTCCATCATCAATTGGCCATGTATGCGTGGGTCTATTCTGTTCCATCAATCTATCTGTCTATACTTAAGCCAATACTACACTGTCTTAATTACTATAGCTGGAAAGTAAGCATTGAAAACAGGCAGTGTAATTTAGAATACAGTACTGATTTTTAAATAATTTAATAACTGTGGGACAATTCACCTCCGATAGATATATCACAGGACCTCAAACTGATGCTGTTACTCCCTCCATTCCTTTTTCCTCTGTAAATTAACCGTGGCTCCTTGCACACATGCCAGTGGGACTTCAAAGGCCTCCATGTATTTCCTGCTTAGATGGAGCATAAAGAATTCCTGCCCAGTTGACCTCATCCAGAATGGACTCTTACCTATATTATTACGACATATGTTCTTTTCTTGTTCCACTAGCCATAACCCCTTGTACCTGTGGTCTCTAGACCTTAGATTTTTCCAGACCATATCATTAAAAGTTTTCTAACCTCTGTTTTGATCATCTGATTCCTACCTATTTGGACTGCCTCAGAGAATCATTTCCCTAACATACTGGTCCTTAACCCAGACCATGGCCTGTTTTCACTCAGAGTCTGGCCCTTACGTCTAACTGAAACCCGCCCCATCATCTCACAGAACTAATATATTAATATGTAGTTTCTAATGAGCTTAGAAACTGACCCACCCTGTCTTAAAACTTAAGAAAGTTACATTTGTTTTACCTGAATTCCTTTCTCAGAAAACCAACCATCAGGGCTCCCAGATATCAAGGAGCTGAAAGTCATCAGATCACTGCATTTGGACAAGGAGATACCAGACCCTTCACCCATTAAGGCTGCCTCAGTGACCACCAGCTTCCTGTTGACCAACCTTCTTCCTTATACCTCCCTAATTCCTGTTTACCCGCACGTAGTTACATTGCCTTCCCACTATATAAGCCCCCAATTTTAGTTGGTCAGGGAGATGGATTTGAGACTGAGCTCCCATCTCCATGGCTGCAGTACCCGATTACAGCCTTCTTCCCTGGCAACACTCGTCTCAGCAGTGATTGGCTTTCTGTGCGGCAAGCAGCAGGACCTAAATGAAATCTCTGGTGTTTTGGTAACATAAACACAGAAGGGCAAGGTAAAAAGCAAAACAATTTTCTACCCCTATGCTCAACCAAATCTGCTGCTACTGGCCATGAGGGCCGTCCACGGCACAATTCAAGGATGCCATTCACACTGAGCAACAAAATGGCCCTGCCCGACTCCTCCTCCTCTTTGCCCACCCTCGCACATTAGTAGAAACAATGTCTTCCTGTCAGAATCACCAAGTAAAAATATTTTTAATGTTCCTCGGACCAAATTCATATCCTAAATATTCTTATGTTAACCTTGATGTGTTTCAGACAAGTGAAAATGCAATCTACAAATAACTGTTTCAGTGAGATCACTTTTTCATTTATTTCTCCTAAAATCCTCATATATTTACATCATCTTATAGAACCACAATGAGCATAAAATTAGCTACTCTCTTCCTATCATTTGTACCAGCTACCCACCAGACAGTTTTGAAATGTATCATGTAAACTGAATTTTCCAGTTGCATGCCAGGAAAAAAGTCCTTGAACTTGGGCTCACTTGGCAGTCATTTTATCTTTAAACTCACACCTACAGGCACTAGGGAAAAAAGGAAAGGGAAGGAGAGAGGGAGAGAGAGAGGACTCAGATAAGATGATATCATAAAGTTATATAGCATGGTGCTGAAATTGTCTCATCCAAAAAAATTACTTGAGATTTCTTTTGGCTTTAGGTATGAACTACATATTAGTTACTAGAAAGGGTATCTAGTTTCCATCTAGATTAAAAAACAAACCAAAAACATGTTTCAGGCCAGGTGTGGTGGCTCATGCCTGTAATCCCAGCACTTTAGGAGGGCAAGGTGGGTGGATCACTTGAGGTCAGGAGTTCAAGACCAGCCTGGCCAACATGGTGAAACCCCATCTCTACTAAAAATACAAAAATTTAGCCGGGCACGGTAGTGTGCACCTGTAATCCCAGTTACTCAGGAAGCTGAGGCAGGAGAATCGCTTGAACCCAGGAGCTGGAGGTTGCAGTAAGCCGAGATTGTGCCACTGCACTCAACCCTGGATGACAGAGTGAGACTCCATCTCAAAAAGAAAAAAAAAAAGAAATGTTTCACTCTCAAGATGACAGGCTGAGAAATTATTTCCCCATAAAAGCCTAGCTCCACTTAGTTTAAGAAACAAAACTCAAAAGGCAAAAACTAGGAACTCCTGGATACAACAATGAAAAATGGGAAGAGAGACACAAGGTACAGAGAATGGAGAGGAAGGAGACTACCAGTTACTACCCTAACTCGATGAAAGCTAAACACAACCAGGAACCCCTCTCAGGACAGCCCTGCTGAAGTGGAATCACATAGAAAAGGAACAGATAACACCTGACATGAATGACTCTCCAGAAAACTTCATTTTAGAAAGTGGCTGTTAAGTACAGTTTTATATCACTCAAATGTCAAATCCTAGTCTACTCAAGGTGAGGCTCCTATAACTTCTTTGAAATTTCTAGTAATTATAATCTGAATTGAGTTGCCACTATTAAACCAGGCAGCCACTTAGTCCAACTATTTTTGATTCCCAAATTTGACACTTAGTGTCTTAGAAGAATTTAATTTTCATAGTCGGAAAAGGTCAGAAGCCTGGTTGATGTAAAACAAGTGGTGTCTATTATTTTTCTCAGGAAGGCAGAAAAACTAGGGCAGGGTTATTCCAGCTACAGAATGACTGTCCTTCGCACCCCTCCTTGTTCAGGCGGCTTGGCCTGCTCTCCTGACAGTGCAGCCATGGAAAAAGTGCCAAAGCATGCCAACCTCAAACAGAGGTGATGACAGAGAAGCTGAAATCCTGGTTTCCCTGGGGACTTGGCTGGACAATTTTTGGAAAGCTTTACTCCTAGCTGAAGTGGTTTTATTATTCTCTTTTTCTAAGCAGGAAGAATATAGAAGAAGAGGGCCTGGAAACCCAGGAGCACTTCTCTTTACCATTGGTCCAGTAAACTCAGTGTCATTTTGCCTGCTAAAAGCTCTCTAACTGATCCCTGTTTTATCAGACGATAAAACTCTGACACTGAATGGGAACCTAGAACAGGGATCTATGGCGACTTAGTAAGGATCACTTCTTTTTTGTTTTTTTTTTTTCTTTTTTGAGACAGGGTCTCACTGTCCCCTAGGCTGGAGTATGGTGGCGTAATGTCAGCTCACTGTAGCCTCTGCCTCCCTGGCTCAAACAATCCTCCCACCTCAGCCTCCCCACTGGCTGGAACTACAGGCATGCACCACCACGCCCAGCTAATTTTCTATTTTTTGTAGAAATGGGGTTTTGCCATGTTGCCCAGGCTGGTCTTGAACTCCTGGGCTCAAGCGATCCTCCCACCTCAACCTCCCAAAGTTTTCGCATTACAGGCATGAGCCACTGCAGTCAGCCAGTAAGGATCACTCTTATGCCTAGTAAAAAGGATCCACGATACAAAATGGCCACTGAGTCCCTTCTCTCTCCCCAGTCTCTTATACATTCTCATAAACAGTGATTGACTCACTTATTTTCTGCAGAAGATAGAATGGCATGAATGGGATGGAAACTGTTCATATGACTACTTGGATATCTCTCATCTTGTGAACCAGTCTAACAAGCAATTACCTCGAGGAATCTGAAAATAAAATCATGGTATGAATTGATGAATCAGGAAAAAACCATGTACTTGCATAATTAGCCTTCTTTAGAGAATGGGGAAATACATATCCGATACAAGACAGTTTTTAAGGTGTAATCCCATCATTTACAAGTCGCTAAGAATAAATTTGAAGGTGACAGTGGGAAAAAAAAGAAAGAGACATGGGTTGGTATGATCTATTTTTAGCTTACAGTTCAGCTACACATACTATACTAACAAAATTTCTGATACTGCTAAGGTGCATTAATATAGATTAAAGGAAACATGATAATAAAGCAGATGCATTGAACTCTTCAAGTCTATGCTAGTAGGAAATGGAATTAAACACAAGCTGTGGTTTTATTAAAATCACAATGGTCATTAGCATATGCAAACCCACTAAATTCTTCACCATATAAACTTTTTGTAACACTTTTATAACGAAAGTTAAAAATATACCCTCACATTCTTGAAAGTATGCTTCTTATGGTTCCTAAGATACCAAAAATAAAATAAAACATTCCTAAAATAGTCTAAAATTAAAAGGAGGCCCATAGGTACTTCCCTATAGGTGCCGCACAGAAAATTTTTTTTATAAAAACAATGTTTCTACTCTTTTATTATTAATCCAACCCCAGGATTCTAAAAGTATGCAAAGTATTATTACACGCCAATAGACTAATGATAATTCAAACATTATAAATTGCTACACTTTTTTTTTTTTTTTTTGAGATGGAGTCTCGCTGTCTCCTAGGCTGGAGTGCAGTGGCACGATCTCGGCTCACTGCAAGCTCCGCCTCCCGGGTTCACGCCATTCTCCTGCCTCAGGCTCTACAGGCGCCCGCCACCACTCCCGGCTAATTTTTTGTATTTTTAGTAGAGACGGGGTTTCGCCACGTTAGCCACGATGGTCTCGATCTCCTGACCTCGTGATCTGCCCACCTCGGCCTCCCAAAGTGCTGGGATTATAGGCGTGAGCCACCGCGCCCGGCCATAAATTGCTATACTTTTTTACTAAGAGCTTAAAAACCCTGGGATTTGAGGGAAAGACCATTTGTTTAACCCCATCCTTCATTCTCAACATGCATTTCCTACCACTAATAAATGGAAGTCGAGTTTTTCCAGGGCCCCACTCAGTTGGAAGGATCCTCTTTCTCATCTGAACTCCTGTGGCACTCTGTCCAGATTTACTTTTACCATTTATTATAATAAGTGGTATAGCGCACAAAGCTGATCCATTTTCCAGACCAAGTTCCCAACGCATAGGCTCTGAAGGGGATTCAGCTGAATCTCCCAGCTGCTTATCCCTTGCTGCAAGGCCTCTGGAAATTCCTGCTGTATGAATCTAGAATCAATGAATAAATATCCTGACCAATAGCTACTTACATGTAAACTCTACATGTTATCTCATTTCTCTACACTGCATGAGCACTGTATTGCGTCCTTCAGCTAATAATACAGACAAACTAAGTTAATGATTATTCTTGCAAAGATGCAAAGATTTTTTTTAAATCTAGTACGAGCCAAAAGCCATAATTAATCGAGAGGGATAGCCTCAACATTTTTAAACTGACTGTAAACTGATTACCTAGTGCCACTCTGCTAATACACTGGAACCAGCCCTTGGTAGGCAGATGTGCCCTTCCAAACAGATATGCACAGTAGGCCTGGGCTCATCTCAATTTGGAGCTACTCCCAACTACTCGGATCTTTGCCTTGGATCAGCCCAACAAATGATCACCTTATGTAAGATAAGGCCGCTCACAAACCCACAATGAAACACACAGCTTGGGCCCTTTCTAATGAATTACTCATGAGTCAGGCGTGACACCTGTGTCTGGGAGGCTCCTCTCATAAAGTGGGTAGTAACCTTCACATAGAAAGAAGTTATAAATGACTATGCAACGTTACAACTGGCTTCCACCTGTAGTCATCGCTATTTCATATGTAAACAGCATCTCTGATACCTCACTCAGATTCTAAAGAAAACTTTGCTAGGCGAAGAGAAAAAGGGAGAGGGAAAAAAAGACATTCTCTGCTGTGTTTTATGTTTCTTAATCCTCTATAGTTTCGTCTAGAGTCTAGAGAAAGTCAGTGAGAAAAAAGATCATGGGCATGTTCCTAACCATTTATTTCAATTTCCTTTATTATTAGGTGGAAAAGTAGTTAAGAGCTATGCAAAGCAGGTGCAGAGAGGAGGAGGAGGAAGGCAAAAAGACAGCCACTTTCGAGGTGCATGAACCAAGAAGAGTCGCTGCCTGCTCTGTGCTATCATGCAGCTGTTAATGCCCCAAGGCTGCTCTCCCACCCTCCCCAAAGTTGATAATGAAAAATCAAAGCACAAACAAGAGCAATGCACAGAACAGGACAGCAAAACCCGATCATCCTGCACCAACCACATCTCTTCAATGCATCTGTTTTGACCTCTTCTTTTACAAGCACTACCACTGAAAATAAGCTAGAACAAAAGCTGATTCGTTATGTGCAGCCATAAAGAACTCCAGGGCACGCTACATACATAATTCATCATGCCAAGCACGCGGCAATCAGCATCATTTATCTTTGCGGTATTTTAAAGCGGTGACAGGTTACTAGATATTTATAAAGTCCCTTATTTCTATGAGACCCTTCTAAATTTAAGAAATAAAGGACCTTATTCCTCTGCAAATGGCACTGCTTACAAACCTAAGACTATAAATCTCCTGGAATTCACTTGGTATCCATCATAAGAGGGTGGCTACACGACCCTAATAAACCAATTAAGCTAGCAGCCGTTCCACATCAGTCCTGTTGAAATTAATCTTATCAAATCATTTCCGCTTTCTGTTTTTTAAAACATGCCACAGTCTTCTTCCCACTGTGGTTAAAATTTTTCCTGAAACATACACTTAAATCAGTCATGCTTTCTGTCTGATGGATGAGGAAACCGGAGCCTGGGAAGGTTCAAGAGCTCAGAGCTAGGAGGAAAGAGGCCCAGGACTCTGCCTCATTAACATCTGAGACTCAATTGCCTTCATCCCCAAGGACCTACCTGGGGGCCTCTATCGTTTATTATTGTCTGAATTACCTCTAAGTGGTCCCTCTGACTCCATTCTTACTCCATTGAAATCCATCTTCCACACTGCTGCCCTAAGTGTGCTGACAAAATGGAAATTTGACATTTCCCCGTTTGACCCTTCAGTATTTCCCTCTCACCCTCTGAAAAAAACCATCAGACTTTAATTTAGCTTAACACCGAGATGCCAGAAGTTCCTTGTGGTGAAAAAGTGCTACCTAGTGAATAGATAGGCTAAAAGTTATTTACACGGGATATGTACAGTGGCTCAACTCGTAATCCCAGCACTGCGGGAGGACAAGGTGCGCAGATTACTTAAGCACAGGAGTTCAAGACCAGCCTAGGCAACACAGTGAGACCCTGTCTCTACAAAAAAAAACAAAAAACAAAAAAATTAGCCCGACATCGTGGCAGGTGCCTACAGTCTCAGCTAACTTGGGAGGCTGGGGTGGAAGGATAGCTTGAGCCCAGGAAGTTGAGGCTGTGGTAAGCTGAAATCATGCCACCTCACTCCAGCCTAAATGACAGAGCAAGACTCTGTCTCCTAGGAAAACAAAAAAGGTTTAAAAAGAAAACAAAAATATTTACAGACCTGTGTTGATAAATGAATAGTTAGGCTTCCAGTAATTTGTACAGCCCATCACACGTCAGGGGCCCTGGTTTTACAGAAAGTCCCTAAGCCTCACCTCCCCTGGAGACCTCCCATCCATCTAACCACCCTATACACACACACCTGGATCAAGACGGATTCCATCCCGCAGGCCTCTCCAAGCCCCTGGAGATCTTTTTCTCCTGGAATTTATTACACAGCCCTGCAAGTCTCTGCTTATTGTCCACACTGCTTCCCTGGACTGCAGCTTCCCGGGGTCAGGGCCTTGCTCCCCTCCCATGCCCCATGCTCTGCCCCATGGCTGATCACTGCCAATCCCCAGCAAATGTTTATAGTCCAGTACTGCAATGTTAAAAGCAAGCATGTGCATTTTACACAAGGAGTCCTTATCTTTTTTTTTTTTTTTTTTTTTTTTTCTGACAGGAGCGTCACTCTCTTGCCCAGGCTGGAGTGCAATGGTGCAATCTCAGCTCATTGCAGCCTCCGCCTCCCGGGGTTATTCTGTTTTTCATTCAAATAACTACCCATTTTTAATGGGTGACAAGCTATTGCCTTCCTGAGAAGCAACACAGGGTGACAGCAAAGACCATAGGTTCCTGAGGACAGCCTGGGCTCTGCTACATGCTGTGTGCCCCTAGACACATGACATAGCCCTCCTGTGTGTCTCCGCTCCTGATCTGTAAACCAGGATGATGGTAATCAGAGCTAATGTTTACCGAGCCCTTATTATATGGTAAAAACTACTTGCAGCTGGGCATGGTGGCTCACACCTGTAATCCCAGCACTTTGGGAGGCCGAGGTGGGATGGATCACTTGAGGTCAGCAGTTTGAGACCACCCTCGCCAACTTGGTGAAACCCAGTTTCTACTAAAAATACAAACATTAGCTGGACGTGGTGGAACATGCCTGTAATCCCAGCTGCTCATGACGCTGAGGCACAAGAATCACTTGAACCCGGGAGGTGGAGGTTGCAGTGAGCCAAGATCACTCCACTGCATTCCAGCCTGGGCAACAGAGTGATCACAAACAAACAAACAAAAAACTACTTGGGGACTTGACATCTATTCATTCATTTCCCCCTCACAACATCTAAGGAGACTCTGATAGCAGGTGTAAAAGCTTAGGAAATGTTAGAATTATTTTTTCCTATTTACAGAAGAAATTGAGGCCCAGGGAGGCCAAGTGGTTTCCCAGAGGTCCAGGCCCCCGACTTCCTAATCCACTGATTTAATTTCATCCAAGGCTCAGATGCATGGGCTCAGATTTATGAATGGCATTCAAGAAGTGTCTGGGAGACGTTAACATACTGCTGATAAAAGATGCAAGGCCTCTTTCTCTAATGCTGGTTTCACATAAAGCAAGTAAGCTGCATGGCAATATTCATCTCTAGCTATAGCTAAGGTGACACTTGTTCTGTCACCCTCCCTAGGAAACCACATCAACTCCCTGAGATGAAAATCTGCCCCATTCCAGAAATGAGCTAAATCAAAGGAGGGAGAAGGAAGGAAGGAAGAGGAAGCTAAGGTAAAAAGTTATTCACACTTTGAATAACACATGCCCGGATGGCAAGCATTATAAAACGATCTGTGTAACATAAGCTTCTAGGTCCTTGGGAGGCAAGGGAGCATGTGATTGTGCACGGATATGAACAAAGCCACAGACACACCACCAGATTCTTCAAAAGCAAATATTTGTCTACGACCAAAGAATCAGGATTCTTTTGTAACAAAGAACAATGTACACCATTCTAATTCCTGATTCTTCCTCCTGCTTAACAGTGGGTTATGATCTCGATGGAAATCTCCCCATGAATAAATGTGTCTGCAATCACAAACGGCCCCATAAACCAGAAGATTTATGAACTGTAAAAGGGGACAGCAGGAGGATTCCAACCTTGTAGCTTCCTTTATGCGGACCACCTGGGGCCGGATGCATGGCAGTTTATCAGTTCCTGGAGACAGTCATCTGGCTTTTCTTTTTAGCTAAGCAAGAAAATGTTATCAGCCCTGGTAATCAACAAGATGCAGTCATCCCTGCTATTTGGGTAAGCTTTTAATGCCGCACCACATTACACGGAGGAGGCTGGCTCAGATGCATAGGCTCGGATGCATGAACAGCGTTCAAGAAGTGTCTGGAAGAGGTTAACACACAACTGATAAGCTCTGGCTGGCTGCAGTGAAGCCTGGCCCAACAGCCCCTAAGACAAATTCCTGAAGGGACCAAACAGAAAATGAGTGGATATTCCCTATCCCAAGGGAAAAAATAAAAATAAAAAAAAAGATGGGAACAATACAGTAACCGGGGAAAAGCACATGCATGTTTTTCTTGGGGAGGGGGAAATGCACATATTTCAGAGGCTTAACAAATGCATTCAGAAGAACACCTGCTCCATCCCAGACAGGCAGCAGAACATCGTGCAAGAGTGAGATGGAGACAACCAGGCAGTGCCACTCATGAGCCATCTGGGGGTGAGTGGTGTCAGGGAAGGGGACAGATGCACCCTATGGGGCTTTGCAACCCAGTTCTTATTACTGTACCTTGGGCACAAAACAGCCCAGCTCTAGGCAAGCCAGTGGGCCATTTTTGGTATCATAGTGTTCTTTTGGAAAACTCACATTTCTATTTTTAGTTCTTCCACATGCAATTAATAAGCAACAGCCCTCCTGAATCAAAGGCACCTCAGCTATGCCATGAGTCAAGAGAATCCCAGAGAATATATTTTTTAATAGCATGTTCAGGGAAAACGTGACCAGCTCTGTTTGGCCATACTGTCTGCATTGACTTGGCAGTTAGCATGAGATGAAGGATTTTAAAGACCAAATAATTCAATGAGTCCTGTGAAAAAACTCCCAAGAACCTGACTGGGGACTTTGTTAGCTTCAAATAAATATATATGTCATTAAGTATGTTTTAAACACAGAAGCAACTAAAACAAGATTTAATTGCTTACTTTTTTTTTTTTTTTTTTTTACAGGTCAAACACATTTTAGAGTGCTGGGTTAGACCCACTCTTTCTTCATCACACGTACAGAAAAGCAAAGAGTGTGGGTAATCTCTTAAATTTTAAATTCCCACTTGGTATGAGGATAAAACATCCAAGAAACATTTCCTGTGCAGAACACACCAAGCTTAGGTGTACAAAATACAACGGTGTGGAACTCGAGAGCATGGTTATAGGATACAAATAAAACAACCACGCAGCACAGGCAGATTTTTGTTTAGAAAACAGATGGGACAGAAAGGCAGATGCAATGTTTTGAGTCAATGAGATACAGTTCGTTCTTAATTATTTTTCATTGATTTCTTACACGGACAGAACATCATTCTCGCTGCCACTGTTGTATTTTGATCAGCAGTATATTTATCTGTAAACATGTACGATTTGTAATTATTGCTATGTCTAAACACTGCATCACATGTAATGGCTGAATTAAGCTGTGAAATGCATAATTATGCTGAAAACAATGGTGTTCTCATATGCATTACCAAAGCCAATTTTTAAAAATTACCTTGTTTCAAATCACAAAGCGAAGGTTTCTTAACCCTCGAGGCTTTTTTTAGGTCCCACCACTTTGATTTAGAGATTTGTCTTTTTCCAATTGCATCTCAAGAGTGTTTCGAGCATGGAGAGGGATTATTAACCCTGAAGGAAATAAAACTGAGTATTTCCTACACCTCTGGAAGGTGGAGAACGTACTTAGTTTAACAATCTGGAAAGGATCAAAGATCTGTCGGTATAGGTGTGACTAAACAATACATCCATTAGTAGAATACTATGCTGTATTTGTAGGATATACTATAACATTCTACACACACACACACACATATATAATAATCTTCTATAATAGGGTTATAACTGTTCATATGGAGGCATCTCAAAAATATATTTTGAAGTGATCAAATGCGAGGTGCAGAACAAGGAGTACAACATGATCTCGTTCCTGTTGAAATATATGCAAATACATGCTTTATTTTCCTCGAAGAAATCAGCAAGAAACATTTTACAGAGGAGACAGTTTGGGGAGGGGTTATGAAAAAGGGGGCTTTGCTAATGAATCTACCATCCACACATGGATAGTACTTTTTTTTATTTTCAGGTAAAGTTATAAGGGTGAAGAATCAGTATGTGATTCTTGCTGTCACCTTTGTATTTAGAAAAATGTTATGAGGTTTTTTTTTAAGCTCTAGAAGAAATCACAGCAGAAGCTATTAATATACTGAATGAAATTTAAAACTTCAAAACATTAAAGGTCTTTAAAGCAAAAAGGGAAACAAGCTAGAACAAAATGCCTTAAGTATGATAGACAAAAGGTTATTATCTTTCATATATGAAGAGTTAATATAAACTGATAAAACACTGTGATCGAAAAAAAAAAAAGAAAAACCACCAAGATGATGCCAGAAGATGTTATTAGAGGATTCGGAAAAGAAGCAACACAACTAGGCAACATTTATACAAGAAAACGTACATATCCACTAGTTAAAATCTTCAGTCACCAGTGACATACTGTTTTCCATTAAACGTTAATGCATTTTATAGATGATACGAATGTTGAGGAGGTACAGTGAAAAAGATCTTGCATCTGACGTGCCCATCCTCATGGGAAGCAACGTAAACGTGTACTGCGATTTAATGACATTCTTTGCCTTTGACTCAATAACTCTACTTCGGGGATTACTGCCCAAATAAAAAAGAGTTTTCATAAAGAAATACAGTCATCAGAGAATCACTCACAAAAAAAACTGGGAACAAGAGCACAAATGGTTGGATAAACAAAAACAACACAAGGTTAAATAAACAAAGGTGAAAAATCACCTTGATGTACTATTATGCCAGCATTTTTAATTACTGTATAAATACTAATCACAGGAAATTATATTCATGTTAGCATAAGTTTAAAAAAAATCAATATTTGAATTATTTATACAATTATAACTACATATTTTTAAAACCTAAGCTTAAGAAGGAAACAAAGCTAAAAGACACAGGGCAAAATGTGTAGTGATTACTTTAGATACCAACCAGGAGAAACTTTTTTTTTCTTCTACCCTCCAAACTTTTTATGTTTTTTGAGTCAGTCTCGCTGTGTCACCCAGGATGGAGTACAGTGGTACGATCTCAGCTCACTGCAACCTCTGCCTCCCAGGTTCAAGCGATTCTCCTGCCTCAGCCTCCGGAGTAACTGGGATTACAGGTGCGCACCACCATGCTCAGCTAATTTTTGCATTTTTTTAGTACAGACGGGGTTTCACCATGTCAGACTGGTCTCGAACTCCTGACCTCGTGATCCGCCCGCCTTGGCCTCCCAAAGTGCTGGGATTACAGTGCTGGGATTACAGGTGTGAGCCACCGTGCCCGGCCTATAAGTTTTTATAAAGGGGAAAAAATATTTTTAAAAGAGCATAAGGTGTTCATATGAACAGAGATCATACTGTATTCCACCTCCTCCATGAAGAAAAGAGTTTTGATCCACAAACTTATCACTCTTCTAAATGTATGTTTAGACTCTTGTACCTTCTGGAATGGTGGAAACAGCAGCAAAGGCCTATTGAGCTCTTGCCAGGTGACAAGCATTGTTCTAAGCATTTAACACATATAACTCAATCCTCAGAACCAACACAAACTATTATGATGCCTAAAGTCACACAACTAAGAAGCAGTGGCACAGGGATTAGAGCCCAGCAGTCTATTGCAGGAGCTCTTGCAACTAACCACCATATTATAATGCTTCAATTCGAAAACTACACAAAATCCCAACTGTTTCAAGTCAAACTATAAAGCAGATACAAACAAAATATAAACTAACACTTAAAAACATATTCTCCTTCCTAGGATTTGATTAAATGTAATTGAGGAAACTTTGATAAGTTGGCAGGCAAGGGAAGACAAACTCAAATGATGATAAGATGCAAGAAACCACTGTTGTCGGCCGGGTGTGGTGGCACATGCCTGTAATCCCAGCACTTTGGGAGGCTGAGGCAGGCAGACTGCCTGAGGTCAGCAGTTCGAGACCAGCATGGCTAACATAGTGAAACCCCTTCTCTATTAAAAATACAAAAATTAGCTGGGCATAGTGGTGTATGCCTCGTCATCCTCCCGCCTCGGCCTCCCAAAGTGCTGGGATTACAGGTGTGAGCCACCGCACCTGGCCTGTAAGTTTTTATAAAGGGGGAAAAGCATTTTTAAAAGAGCATAAGGTGTTCATATGAACAGAGATCATACTGTATTCCACCTCTTCTATGAAGAAAAGAGTTTTTATCCACAAACTTATCACTCTTCTAAATAGTGGTCCCAGCTACTCGGGAGGCTGAGGTAGGAGAATCGCTTGAACCCGGGAGGCAGAGGTTGCAATGAGCCAAGATCATGCCACTGCACTCCAGCCTGCATAGCAGAGCAAGACTCAGTCCAAAAAAAAAAGAAAAAAAAAGAAACCACTGTCATAGTGCGGTAAGTAGTGTCCAACAAATGAAATGCATAAGACATGGTGGTCCAGGGCTGGGCGCAGCGGCACACACCTGTAATCCCAGCACTTTGAGAGGCCAAGTGAGTGGACTGCTGGAACCCAGGAGTTCGAGACCAGCCCAGGCAACATGGCAAAATCCCGTCTCTACAAAAAATATAAAAACTAACTGGGCATGGTGCCATGTGCCTGTAGTCACAACTACTGCGGAGGCTGAGGTGGGAGGATCACTGGAACCCAGAAGGTTAAGGCTGCAGTGAGCTGTGATTGTGCCACTGCACACTCCACCCTGGGTGACAGAGTGAGACCCAGGCTCAAAAAAAAAAAAAACAAAAAACACTATGGTGTTCCATTAATGCAAATTTAATAAAAATGGCATTTTCAGTCAGTGAGTAGTGTCACACACAAAAAAGCATAAAGTAAATATAGTGAAACTGAAACAGCCCACAATAAAATGGTAATTGTGTCAGATCCGAATTTGCCTTCATTGCAGGGTCTATTAGGGTAAGATTTAGAGCAGGGAAAATCGATGTTCTGGAACACATTCCTAGGGATTACAGAGGCATGCGGCTCTCTGGCTGATGTTAGAATGAAGAACCAATGCTCCTCTTCTCCCTCTACTCCGACATAGTGAAAGTGACCAGCAGCACACTTAGACACGGCTCTGCAGAGCAGGTGTTCTGTCAGCTTAACAATAACTTGATGATGAGTCTGAGCAAATCATGTGCAACTACCCTTCCATCTTCCCAGCCATAAATCTCTTCCAAGGTCTCAATAGAGCCCAGCACAATGACAAAGGGACAGGCTAGAACAGTGCTTCCAAAACTCCAGTTGATGGGCCAGTGGGTCACTGGCAAGTGTCTACCACTCCACGAATGTCATTTAAACAAAGAAGTCTCTCCCTTATTATAATTTCTAAATGCAAAACGCCTCTGTGCACACATGCCCATACCTAGGCCTCCTGAAGTCTTTGTGTGCTCCCTGCCTTTTAAATGGCATTCTAACTTGAAATGCTCCACACCTCCCTTCTTCAGGTGGTTAACTAGAAATCATCCTCTGCCACTCAACTGCAGTGTGGCCTTTCCGGGAACCCTTCTCTGAGACCCCTGATGGCGCTCTCCCCACCTTACCTCCACCTGACCATGACCTCCACTGACCTCCGCACGGGCAGCTCCCGTGCAGTACCAGACTGTGTCTGCCCAGAACTTAGAATATGAAGGGAGAGGAGGTGAGCTGGTGTACTCTGGAAATCAATGGCAACCTAACTGAGACCCACACGACGGTGGGTCAGAGCTGAGATTCGGGGCTGATATCCTAGAGTTCTCTAACTCTAGGGAATTCACTTAATTTCTAAATGTCAATTTCTCCTTCTGAAAGCAAAGACAGTAATAATACCTACTTCCTAGGGCTGCTGTGGGGATGAAATGAGATCACCCCTAGGAGGCACTTAGCACCATCTCTGCAACATGAGAAAATGTCAACATTGTCACCTTTTCTATTTTTCTCCAAAAATAGGGAGACTGATGTGATGATTAACACAATAACTTTATGACATGAAAAACAAGAATCATATTAAAACAATAATAAAGTTCGTAAGTCAAACAACGGCACCCAGGTGAAGTATTTTTCTGGTTTTATATTTTCCCTTTCCATTACTTTTTTAAAAATTCCTTCTTTTCGAAAAAAGAAAAAAAAAAGGAAAAAAGGAGGGAAGGACAGAAGGAGTGAGGAGGAAAGGAGGGAGGCTTGTTCTAGAGACCTAAAATTCACTACTGCTATAACCTAGTACTAATACACTGTTAAAAGCACAGACTTCATTTTAGGAATAAGGAGGATCCAAGAAAATTAAACTCTTTAATTTTCTCAACATTTAATATACTAATAGTAGAAAAGTACTTCATCAAAGCATCTCTCAGCAAAGAAATCCAGCAGTCATGTATTTTTATTATGATGGTATGCACTTTAATGGATGCTGTCTTTGGAGAAGGCATTCATGTAGTCTTTGGTGTTCAGAAATGACTGATGATTGGAATCCTTCCCCAAATGGGAGCAAGTCTATAAATGACAAAAAAGGTAAGGACTACTGCCAGTCATGGTGACTCATGCCTGTAATCCCAGCACTTTGGGAGGCTGAGGCGGGAGGATCACTTGAGGTCAGGAGTTTGAGACCAGGCTGGCCAACATGGTGAAACCCCGTCTCTACCAAACATACAAAAAAAATTAGCCGGGCGTGGTGGCACATGCCTGTAGTCCCAGCTACTTGGGAGGCTAAGGCAGGAGAATCACTTGAACCCGGGAGGCGGAGGCTGCAGTGAGCCGAGATCGCATCACTGCACTCAAGCCCGGGTGGCAGCGAGACTCCCGTTTCAAAAAAAAAAAAGGTAAGGACTCCTGAAGAAGAGGCATTTATTTTCCTCGGAAAGGCTGATTAGTTTGGGAAGTTTTTAGAAATCCTCATGTACAATGAATTTCCTTTTTTCAGCATCCTCACAAGTTCTGCCTGAAATTTCTCGCAAACAAGTAATCCAAATTGAAAGTCAACTCAAAAGAGGGACTTGAGCATTACTTTCCACCCACTTGTACATCGGAAGGAAATTCAAAGCTGTGGCCTGCTTTGCTCAGTAGGATCACATTTTTTTCCTGGAAAAATCAAAAGCCAGGGTTCCCCCCCAAAGTAATATTCAAATATGCAAATGATTTTCTCCATACGGGGTCAGATTCTGTACTTACAAGAATCAACAATGACATTAACCAAGATCCTAACACACCTCCCCAAGCCCAAGATCACGTATTTGATTTTCCTAGAACTCCCACTTCAGTACAAACTTCTGTATAGAGCAGGAATTCAACAGTGATTGATGACACTTATCTAATTTGGTAATCATCTAAATTTGTATCACTGCCACCATCACCACCCGCTGCCACTCTACCTTCATTAGGTCTTGCCAGTCATTCCAGGAGTTAAACTTAAAATTTATCTTTTAAAAAAAAGCTCTATGCAGAAGACAGGAATTACACAACATTTATTTGTACTTCTCTTCTATGTGTTCTCTATGGAGCTCGTGTATGTCACCCCTCATTAAATCAACAGACCAGGAGGCTTGGATGCCCTCCTTTCTGTCCTCTCATCCACACTAAGAGGATCCACACAACCATGACAAAGATCTCCAATCGACATGGCATCTCCAGGCCCAGCCCCCAAACCCCTGCTCTTCTTAAGTCATACCTTGGAAAGAAAGTTGCCACAAAGCCTGGCAAAAGAATTCCCAGTCAATTGGCCCCAGGAAGAATGAAACCAATGTATCTGCCCCACCCCTCCACCTGTGGAGGTGCACAACACTGGGAATGTACTAAATGACATGGAATAGTTTATCTGCCCCACCCCTCCACCTGTGGCAGGTGCACAACACTGGGAATGTACTAAATGACATGGAATACTTCACTTTAAAATGGCTGTTTCATATTATGTGACTTTCACTCAAGAGGAGGAGGAGGAGGAAGATGAGGAAGAAAAGCAGCATCAGTCATCAGGGCTTGACTCATTAAGCCACATCACCGAAAAAGCAGAATGGCACATGCAAAACAGAAACCTCCAGAGAGCAGTCTTAACATGACTCCAGTTTCCCTGCCTCCTCACCCTCCTCTCAAGTGTGCTTGTTCAGATTTGCAAAAGTGAAGGAAACCATTTGCAAAAGGCTGGGTGCTGCGGGCTGTCGGTCTAGGGCAGGACATCCCTTCCTTTTTTTTTTTTTTTTTTTCCAGATGGAGTCTTGCTTTGTCGTGCAGGTTGGAGTATAGTGACGCGATCTCAGCTCACTGCAACCTCCGCCTCCTGGGTTCAAGTGATCCTCCTGCCTCAGCCTCCCAAGTAGCTGGGATTACAGGCACACACCACCACACCTGGCTAATTTTTGTATTTTTAGTAGAGATGACGGTTCTCCACATTGGCCAAGCTGTTCTCGAACTCCTGACCTCAAGTGATCCACCTCCTCAGCCTCCCAAAGTGCTGTGATTACAGGTGTGAGCCACCACGCCTGACCCATCCCTTCCTAAGATGGGTGAAACAGGCTCCAAACTCACAATGTCCCTGCAAGCCCACAGCAGTAACCCAGTGCCTCTGTCTTCCTCTGCCCACATTCTTCTCCTGCTCTAACGTGCACTTTTTAGACTCTTTGCTTCTATAGATTTACAGTGAAAGAAAAAAACTTGTTGGTGATAGCTTTTCATTAAATTTACTCTTTTAATAAACAAAGCCCCAGTATTTTCAGCTAAGAGATTGAGGAAGGAAAAATGTTTTGAAGGATTTAGTGCCAAAAATAAAAATAACTCAGAATGTTTCATTCTTGCTCTCCACAAGTAAGTCAGCCCTACTGGCAGTGGAATCTGGGAACTGTTATCCACGCAGCCACCATGGTATAGAGTACACATGCAATCATGTCTGCATTAGGCCAGCCACTCTTCCATGACCTTCCAGGAACTCACACCAGCAGGTGTAACCTGTACACACTTTCTGGGAACCACTGAAAACATCTTCCTTCCTGCACCTATTCCACCTACTCCACCTCCACCATCAGACCTCACGCTCCTCACCATCCATATGTTCCCCACTATAGAATGTTGGCTGGGCGTGCTGGCTCACGCCTGTAATCCCACTTTGGGAGGCTGAGGTGGGCGGATCACCTGAGGTCAGGAGTTTCAGAGCAGCCTGGCCAGCATGGTGAAACCCTGTCTCTACTAAAAATACAAAAATTAGGCATGGTGGCAGTTGCCTGTAATCCCAGCTACTCGAGAGGCTGAGACAGGAGAATCACTTGAACCTAGGCACGATAATTGAGCCACTGCGCTCCAACCTGGTGACAGAGCGAGACTCCGTCTCAAAAAAAAGAAAGAAAGAAAGAAAGAAAGAAAGCAAGCAAGCAAGCAAGCAAGCAAGCAAGCAAGCAGCAGCCAGGGAACCATCAGCTCTGGGAGGTTGGCGTGTTCACTCCCTCAAGGTCAGGTGGTAGAAGGCTTTCTGTGGCCAGCTCCTACATTAAATGCACACTTCCATCCTGCTGTTAAGTGCCCCTTGCCCACTCTTCCCCCATTTCTATAAGAATTAGGCGATAGATATGGAAGGCAGGAATGTGTATACCAGAAAAACCACATGGGAAAATGACACTGGCTTCCTTTAAAACGCATACTTTAAGATAAAGAACATCATAGGCTGAGCATGGTGGCTCACACCTGTAATCCCAGCACTCTGGGAGACCAAGGTGGGCAGACCACCTGAGGTCAGGAGTTCGAGACCAGCCTCACTAACATAGTGAAACCCCCGTCTCTACTAAAAAAAAAAAAAAACACACACACACACAAAAATTAGCTGGGGGTGGTGGTATGGCCTGTAATCCCAGCTACTCAGGAGGCTGGGGCAGGAGAATCACTTGAACCCAGGAGGTGGAGGTTGCAATGAGCCTAGACAGCGCTACTACACTCCAGCCTGGGCGACAGAGCGAGACTCTCCCATGGACATAAGCAAGTCAATGGGTAGATGAGAAGACAACCAGAAATGTCCAATTCCAGCTTTCCCCACTCTTTCCCCTGCTGTAATATGGAGCTAAAACCCCCCACTTCTTCACAGACAAAGGGGAATAACCTCAGAGTATGACATAAAATATCATTAAATAAAAAATACTGCTTGGGTATGGTGCCTCACACCTCTAATCCCAACATTTTGGGAGGCTGAGTAGGGAGGACCACTTGAGGCCAGGAGATCAAGACCAGCTTGGGCAACATAGCGAGGCCCTATCTCTATTTTTCACACACACACACACACACAAAAGGAAAAAAACTTTTAAAGAAAAAATACTTTAGGAAATTCTAAACTACTTGTGCAGGGATGGACTTGAGAGCCTATTCCAGGGTTTAAAGAAGAGGCACCCAATACTTAAAATAATTCGAATACTCCAAAGGCCTTTCTAGCCTTCTAGAATTCTATTCTGCACAGTATTTGTTTATCCTAGTGCCTGATTAAGGTTTTGATTTTTACATGAAACAAAGTCCCAGGGAGTTCAGAGGCCTGTTCATAAAAAAGAAAAGCCAAGAAGCATCAATATTAACAAAGCTTAACCAAAGACATATTGAATAACCTTTGTTTAATTAAAAACAATGACTAATTCAATCCAAACAACTAGGTCATGCTCAAATGCCAGTAATTCTAAAACTTAGATATAATAAGGCAAGAATTTTGCTTTGCTTCAGTGGTCAAAATGAAGGACCCATTCAAGGGTGAGACCAGTCATAGAGGCACAATGGGAATGCTGGAGGAACACTGTGAGGGGGAGGGAGTTGGGAAGCTAAACAAAGCCAGATAATCATTACAATACTACCTGGGATTTTCACTGAGTGTGTGAATAACAAAGAAAAAGAGATAGTTCTCAGGCAGGGTTTGGTGGCTCAAGCCTGTAATCCCGGCACTTTGGAAGGCTGAGGCAGGTAGACTTTGAGACCAGCCTGAGCAACATAGCGAAACCCTGTCTCTACAAAACAACACAAAAATTAGCCAGGCATGGTAGGGTGATTCTGGAGTCCCAGCTACTCAGGAGGCTGAAGTAGGAGGATCATCACCTGAGCCCAAGAGGTCGAGGCTACAGTAAGCCATTATTGCCCCAATGCACTCCAACCTCGGTGACAGAGTGAGACGCTGTCCCGCCCCCCCCAAAAAAAAAAAAAAGAAAAGGTATTTCTCATAAAAAGACCAAACTATCATTCAGCAAACATCTGAGAGGCTCCGCAGAGGCTAGAAAGTCTCGGGTGTGTCTCTGGCTCAGAAGCAGCAAGTGAACAACCTAATCAAAGATATATCATGACGCACCCAAACACCAACAAAACAAGTCAAATATGCTGAGTGTTGTCGGAGAGGTACACTCCGTGTGCAAGAAACTAAAGGACAGAAGACATTTGGCAGGAGATACAGAAAGGCATCAAGTTACTGAGTAAATGAAAGACAGTAAAGCTAAAGAAAGCCACATAACTCATTCTATCTAATGATTTAGGTTGCTTTCTCATTATTTTTTAAAATGATCTTAAATAATTTGGAGAGTAGGATATTTAGTGAAAATCTGCAGTCAGTGCGAAGTTCGACTCACTAAGACACACTCATCCAATTCAAAAACACACAGTATTCACTAATCTGCTTAAAAGGAATATCAAAGCACTCGAATCTTGCTGCAAGCCTATGTTCTAACCACATCTCAATATATCCTCGCTCGACTTCGAGAGTACCAACTTTCTGAGTTTAGAGGTCATACTGGTAGAACAAAATAAAAGCATAAGCAAATACCCCACAAGAAGAAACTTGCTCTAAGACAAGTATACAGGACGAACTAATGAGAAGGAAAACAGCAAAAGGAAGGGAATCCTGGCTACCAGCTACGGGCAGCAAGTCTGTAGAAACGAAAGGGTACCTGCAGGAAGCAGGTAAAGACTTTCTTTTTGGAGCTAGGGTCTTGCTCTGTCGCCCAGGCTGGAGCACAATGGCACAGCCTCAGCTCACTGCAACCTCCGCCTCCCAAGTTCAAGGGATTCTCGTGCCTCATTCTTCCCAGTAGCTGGGATTACAGGCATGAGCCACCATGCCCAGCTAATTTTTTGGTATTTTTTGTACAGATGGGGTTTCACCATGTTGACCAGGCTAGGATATTGGCCAGGATGGAGAAAGCAGGTCAAGACTTTCACAGTGACATTTAGGCTTCATCATAGGCCATCTCCGAGTTTCCAAAAGAATCCCCTGTCACTCAACCCCTTTGTCTTAAATAACATGTCTTAAAAAGATAATCACGTTGTCAGATTACCTATTGTAAATAGGACAAATAGGTCATCTCTCTGGCAATGTGATTTGTTTTTACAAAAAACTATGAAACTAGTGATTGCTGAATGTGCATTTTCCAATCATTTCTTTCTTTTTTTTTTTTTTTTTTTAAAGAGACAGGGTGAGAGTGCAATGGCACAATCATAGCTCACTGCAGCCTCAAACTCCCATGCTCAAGTGATTGTCCCACCTCAGCCTCCCAACTAGCTGGGACCACAAGTGTACATGCTTAGCTGATTTTTTTTTTTTTTTTTTTTTTTTTTGTAGACAAGGAGTCTGGCTACATTACTCAGGCTGGTCTCGAACTCCTGGACCCAAGTGATCCTCCTGCCTCACCCTCCCAAAGCAAAGAAATTACAGCCATAAGCCACTGCACGCTGCCCATTACTTTTCTTGTATAAACCAAAATAAGAAAAGAGAAATTTATCATTATACTTCCCGTGGTCAACTACAGTAGGGCAGCTCAGGCCAGAAAATCCAACAGGACAAGGCCAAAATAGGCTTTTCACATAAAAATATTTTAAAAGATATTAATGTAACTTTATACATTTTTTCTGTATAAAATCAAGGGAGACGGTAATTTACTATTTACTCTTACCTTAATATCCCAAAGTTAGGAAAATTCAAAGTCCAACTTTTTCAGCAGTGCACATAAAATTATTATAGTTTATAGGACAACTTGACACTTTTATAAAACACAAAAGTAACCAATTTTTAATGTCCCCAAAAGCAAAACGACTTCTTAAAAAGACAAAGGTGGCCAAGCATAGGGGCTCACGCTTATAATCCCAGCACTTTCGGAGACTGAGGTGGGTGGATCACCTGAGGTCAGGAGTTCAAGACCAGCCTGGCCAACCTGGCAAAACCCCCACCTCTATTAAAAATACAAAAATTAGCCAGGTATGGTGGCGCATGCCTCTAATCCCAGCCACTTGGGAGGCTTAGGCAGGAGAACCGCTTGAATCCAGGAGGCAGAGGTTGCAGTGAGCCAAGATCATTCCACTGCACTCCAGCCTGGGCAACAGAGCAAGACTCCATCTCAAAAACAAACAAACAAAAAAACATGAAAAGGCAAAGGCTACCAATAGATTCAAAGGGTTTCTGCTTAATTAATATATATTTTAATAACCTAGGGATTCAATGAATCTATTTTTAATGTATGCTCTACTTAAACACTCCACATAATTCTGTTCCGACATTTAGCTTTTATTTCTAACTCATTATTTTAACTCTTACCAAGTCTTTCGCAATTGTAACAATTACTAACAAATGATGGCTATCACAGAGAAATACAGAAGAGGAAAATGTTTTTTGCATCTTCTTAATGTAATGAGAAATGTACTATAATCATGTTTTCTACTATTCTATGCCCTTTGCTACTTTGGAAAAACAACACAATTCAAAAAAAAAACAAAAAGACTATAAATAAGACAAAAATATGTATGTTGGTGTATATATGTATATATTTTATATGTACATATTTTATAATTATATGTATATGTATACATTTTATAATTGTGTTCTACAAACAACTGATGATTTATTCCTATTCAATCTGTAAGATAATTTTACAATTTTTCAATCGTTTGTTTTCCACGTTGAAAAAAAATCTCTTCCTTATAGCCTGGATTGCAAAACCAGGTGTGCCTCATTTGAAAGGCAAATAGACAAAACAAGACAAGGGGCTTGTTTCTGCATCTCAGCGCAAGCTTGTCTGTGGAATTTATGACTGGTAAGAATCAAACATAAAGAGCTGAGGTTAGAAAAAAAAAAAAAAAACCTGCAGCCTCGCCCCTTACTCCTCAAAGTTCTTAGAAGATCTTTACTTGCTCAATAACCTGTGTCTCTCCTTTTGTTGTTAATAACATTCGTTTTATTACTTTGGATTAAGAATGGCTTCAGGTCTCCTTTAGTAAACTACCCTGTAAATGTGTAACTCCCAGTCACTTTATTCAATTTGGTATCACAATAAAGAAGTATCTTGCTTCCATGAATAACACACAACGACAAATATAAAACAAACTGAAGAGTCTACCAAGTCATGGAGTGTGACAAGATTCCAGATAAACATACAGAATGCATGGCTCAGTTGACTGGTAACTGAATACACCGGCTTTTTTCACACTGAAGAATTAAATTCAACCTAGATCTAGGGCAAAGGAAAGATGTCACCTTCGGAAATACTGGTATTCAATTCCTTCCTGATACTATTACCAGCTGCATTCTTGTTGTCCCCATCTGACCAGGACAAAAATCAGACTGGGACGCAGTCTTCCATTTCATCACCCCTCCGGGTCCCCTGGGGGTGGGGACCCAGGTAAGAAACGTGCAAGGATGCTATTGTTCTGTCTGGTTTGTGTTTAGGACCCTTGGAATGTTGTTAACCAAGCCTGCTCCACAAAAAAACAAAAAACAAAACACATACACACACACACACACACAAACAGTTGTTTAAAGAACTACAAAGGATGAGGAAATGGACATGTTTCCAACTAAAAACTAGTTTGACACCAATTAACCACGCTCAAAAAAAAAAAAAAAAAAAAAATCCCATACAAGTAAAAGCCAAAACTTACGGAGACAGTAAAAAGATCTGTGGTTGCCAGGGTTGGAGGGAATGAATTGGCAGAGCACAGAGGATTTTTAAGGCAGTAGAACTACTCTGTATGATACTATAATGGGGGACACAGGTCATTGGACATTTGTCCAAACCCACAGAATGCCCAACACAAAGAGTAAACCCTGTGTAAACTATGAACTTTGGCTGATACTGACGTGTCACTGCAGGTTTATCAACTGAAACAAATGTACTGCTCTGGTGAGAGATGTTGTTGGTGAAGCTACACATGTGGGGAAGGGGATATATGGGAAATCTCTACCTTTCGTTCAGTTTTGCTATAAACTTAAAACTGCTCTAAGAAAAAAAAAAAAAAAGTCTTCAAAAAAAAAAAAAAAACACCAGACAACTAGTCCTGGAATTCTTCCACTTGCTTATGATGGTTTAAAAAAGAAAACGAAAAAAATGTCTCCTGGAAAACACTCCCCAGAAAACTCTTAACTTTTTGTCCCTTCCATCTCAATGATTAAGCACTGCTAGAAAGCTTCATTTGCTTAACACTTACCAAAAAACAACGTTAAGACGTCTGTAAAACTCCAAACTGTCAGGAAATTCCCGAGGAAACGCCCCTCAAAGATTTCAGTCATCTATCTTTCATGCCCCTGAGTGGGCGGACGGGAGCAGCAGCTCCAGGATTTAGTCATGCATTACAGTCTGAAATTTTTGTCTTTACTCATCCATCGTTCACTCCAATTACAAAAGATTTTCTCTGGAATTTCTTAAGAAAAGTGAGCAGTAATTTTTACTTTCTAATTTCACTCTGAATGTAAGCAGAGTGCTTAAATGCTTGAGGGGATGGATAGCCCATTTTACAATGTGATTTCTATGCATTGCATGCCTGTATCAAAACATCTCATGCGCCCCACAAATATACAAACCTATGTACTCACGAAAATTAAAGTTTTTTAAAAAATTGTGACACCGGACACTTGAAACTCAAACTCATCTACCCCTTTGAGATGTGTCTAATAAACACTTTAGCCAAGGATCAGTAAGAGGCTAATATCAGACACTGTCCAGCATTTGTTCAACCACCTGAAATTTCCTTCCACCAAATGTGGGCTACATCGACAAGAGGAGAAAGGAGATGGCAAATGTTGTGACTGGAACCCATTTTGGAAGTCTGAGTCTATTAGGAGAGGATGACACTTGTGACTGCATTTCGTAAGGCTCAGGTACTTACCGCCTTTTGCTCATCTCCAAATCTCCCTGTTTCCCTTATGCAGCTTTCCTGGAGAACCCGTGAAGTTAAATAAACATTCTGCCAAATGAGAACCAAGTATCTCCAAAAACGTATCTTACAGCTTACCACAGAACCTCTCCCTCTCTCCGCTTACCTGGAAAAGCATGTGGATTGGGCGATCCTCTCTTAAGGCACTTAGAACAGAGAATGTGCACGGTGTAGTGCAGTCCAGGCCATTCCTGAAGCAGGACATTCAGTTCCTCCACCAAGGGGGTTATGGCTTGCCATGCGGTCCATATATTTGGTAATGATGCATGGCTAGCAATGGACAGGGTGTCTGGCTGCAGGACTCCCTTGGCAGGTCTGTAACTCACCACCACAGGAACTTTCCCTCTATAGGCAAAGATCTGAAATTTACCATCCGACCTGTGCACCACGTGGCTGTTGATCTGGACACTGTACCGTGCAAACAACCCAGGTGGGAAGGTAAAAGGAAAGCTATATTCAATTTGCAACTGCTCAGCCACAAAAGACTGCCCAGCTAGGTTGGTCCCATTAATCCAGGCTTCTGCATGGGGCACCTCGTTCTGCACATAGCATGGGAACTTGTACCAAGCTGTGGAACCATTCAAAGGCTTGCCCTTGGGTTTATTGAGGCAGTAACAGAGTCCCATCTTCTCCAGCAGCTCCAGCAACAGCTGCAAGTCCTGCTGGGCCTGGACATGAGGCTTAAGCAGCAACCGAATGACATGAGCTGGCAAGAGCCCATGCAACAGAAAGCCCTCCACATACTGATGGAGCTGGGTGGCTCGGAGCAGTTCCTGGCTCGGAGTGGGCAGCGCCATGGGCGGGGAGCTTTCCCCCTCCGCCTTGCCCTCTCCACTGGTCCCTAGGAGCAGCTTATGCAGCAGCAAAGAGGGATCCCTCTGGAAGAAGACATTGAGGATGTCGATGAGGCGGGTGAGGTTGTGGAAGACGTGCTCCTTGAGGGCCGGACTGTCCTCAAAGTAGAGTAGCTTGCCGCTCTCATGCAGGTAGGAGAGGGCACTCTGCAGTCGGTCCTCGGTCAGACCCGCCTGCAGGCCCAGGCGCGCCGAATCCCACCAGCTTAGCCACAGTCGCTGGGCCTGAGGTGGCTGGAAATGCAGTTCCTCCAGCACCTGCCAGGATCGAGGCAGTACTCTGTGTAAGTTGGGGAAGATTTCTCGGTGCTCAGCAACTGACAGCAACTTGTCCCGAAGGCGTTTTAAGTGGCGCGGATCCCTGCAGCTAACAGGCAACACCGGGGAGAGGATTTGCAGCCGGTGGTTGAGCAGGTATTGAAAATGGGCCTTGCGCCGTCGAAGGTTCTTGTCCGAAACGCCGTAGTAGGCTGCGTGGGGGCTGGCAGAGCGCAGCTCGAAGTCCCGGGCCAGTGCCTCGTCCACCACCTGGGCCAAGCGGCTCAGCCCCTCCGCGTCGTGCTTCTCCTGCAGGGCGATCTGGCGGTGAATGTCCAGACACTTCTCCTCCAGCTCACGCTCTCCGCACAGGTCCGCGTGGGTGCCCACGATGCACACCACCGCGTGGGGCACTCTCGCCCCGACCCGATGCAAGAAGGAGCCCACGGTAGTAGGAAAGCGGCGAGGCTCATAGCTGGCCAAGTTGACCACCAGCACATATAGGGCCCCTGGGGACAGGAAGAAGGGCTGGATCACCTCGTAACTTTCATCCCCAGCTAAGTCATACACGATGAACCGCAGGCCCCGGGAGGCATCGGCCGTCCAGCTGGTCACCTCGATGCCCTTGCTCACAGGGGGAGGTGACGGTGGGTAGCACTTCTCCTCGTCCCCTCCTCCTGGGCATCCCTCCACTCTCTCCTCGGTGAGGCAGTGGCGCAGCAAAGTCTTTCCTGCAGCCTTATGCCCCATCAGGAGCAGCTTGAGCCGGGGCTGCACCGCCGGCTGGGAATGAGCCAGTTCCTTCTGGTAGGCTGCGATGTAGGGGATCCCCTTCATGCAGACCTCGTAAGGGGGCTGGATCAGTGGGTTGTCTTTGATCTTCCACAAACCCACCCGGGAGAGCTGGCCAAAGTTGTCGGGCAGCACCGCGATCTGGTTCCCCTGCAGCACGAGCTCCTCCAGGCCGGTCAGCTCCACGATGGAGTCCGGCAGGTAGCGGATGCGGTTATTATCCAGCCACAAGGTGAGAAGCCGGCCCAGGCCCGAGATAAGGGATGGCACCGAGGTGAGCTGGTTGCGACTAAGGTAGAGCTCCTCCAGACCAGCCAGGGGCAGCAGCGCGGCAGGGAACTCCTCGAAGAGGTTGGAAGAGAGGTTGAGCATTTTGAGCCGCTGCAGGCAGCTGAACTGGGCGGGCAGAGCCTGCAGCCCGTTGTTGTCTAGCATGAGGCTCTCCAAACTGGCCAGCTCGCAGAAACCGGCGGGCAGCGTGCCAAGCTCGGCCCCACTCAGCCAGAGGATCTTGAGGGCACGCAGGGCACTGATATCCTCAGGCAGGCCCCGCAGCCGGTTGCTGGACACGTCCAGCTCCTCCAGGGCCGCCAGCTGCAGCAGCTGCCGGGGGAAGGCAGTGAGCTGGTTGTGATCCACGTCCAGGGTGCGCAGGCGGGAGAGGCAGGAGAGGGAGTCAGGCAGGTGCGCCAGCCGGTTAAAGCTGACGTCCAGCTCCTCCAGGTGAGCGAGAGCGCCCAGCTGGGCGGGCAGCGCGGGCAGCTGGTTGTGGCTGAGATTGAGCTTCCGCATCTCCCTCAGAGCACTCACCACCTCCGCGCCCAGGGCGGTCAGCCGGTTGTGGCTCACGTCCAGCTCGGTGAGGTGGTGGCCGAGCTCGGCCACCGCCGGGGGCAGCCGGGCGAAGCGGTTCCTGCGCAGGACCAGGACGCGCAGGCTGCCCAGCGCCGACCCCAGCCCCTCGGGTACCTCCTCCAGGCCGTTGTTCCCCAGGTTCAGTGCCTCAATGTCCCCGAGGTTGGCCGGCAGCACGAGCTGGGGAGAGGCGGGGGACTCGAGCGCGTCGGCCCCGGCCCCGGGGCAGGCCCCGGCGGCGGTGAGCGTGAGCTGGCGCAGGTTGCTCCGCAGCTTCCTGGCACGCAGGGCGGCGTCCCGCCACAGCCTCGCCGTCTTCAGGTTGCCACTGTCCATCCCAGCCATGGCGGGGTCCCGGGCCGACAGCCTCACGCGGACGCGGGAGCCCGCGGCTACATGCCGCGCCGCGCCCCGGGCCCTCCTGCTCCTGCCCCTGCCTGCCCTGCCGCGCTCGGCGGCCGGCGGCCGCGGGTCCTAGCGCAGCCAGCGGCCGAGCGCCGGCGGCTAGGGGGCGGCGGCGGCGACGCGAGTGGCTCTGGGGGACGCCGAGCGCGTGGAGAGCAGCTTGCATTCTCCCTGCCGCCGGGCCATGGGCGCGCCGGGCAGCAGGGCCGCCGCCCGCGCGCCGCGGAGGATGCCTGCTCCTCCTCCCTCTCCGCCCGCCGAGCGGCCCCTCGGGGTGCCCGGCTCCGGCCCCGCTACCCTCGCAGCCGCGGTCCCGCGGCCGGCAGCGGCGTCGCCTCCTCGAGCTCCTGGGGGAGGGCGGCGCTCGGCCCGGCGGCGGGCATGCTGCGGGCGCAGGGCCGGGGCGCAGCCGCGGGGAGGGGGCGGCGGCGCCTCCCTGTCTCCGTTTCCCCGGGCTCGGGCGGGAGCGCGGGCGCCGCGTCCCCGGCGCTGGGAGGGCGCGATTGGGAAGCGGCAGCGCCGCCCGCCGGAGCGGCCCCCACGTGACCGGCGGAGGCGCCGCGTTTTCCCGGCACCGCCCCGGGGGCGGGAGCTGCGGAGGGCGCCGGGTGCGGGGCCGGGGGCGCCTGGCGGGGGGCGGGCCTGCGCCCCGGACCATGCCGGGCGGGAGGTCGTCCCCGCGGCGGATGTGGCGCTCCAGGGCTCCCCTGGTGGGTTCGCCCGCGCCTGGCTCTTTGTTGGCCCCCAGTCTCTAAGGATTTCTTTTTCTTGTTCTCTAATGCGTCGGATCCGCCGGCTTCCCTTACTCATCCTTTACCTGCTCCCGTGCCACTCGCCCTGCATCCACGCCGTAGTGGAACTGGCAGAACTCGGAAGCCCTGGGTATCATCATAGGAGCTTAGGACAAGAGTGTGGTTAAACAAAAGCAGAAGAACAGGCAACCATTCATTCATTTGTTAAATATTTCCTGAGGCCCTATTTCGTGTGGAACATGAGACAGGAGTAATGCAGGGTGGTCAGAGGAGAATAAAAAATTTCAGGCAGCAGTTTCACTTGACTAGAGGCTATGGGCTGATTAGACCCTGAAAACCAGGGTGTGTACCAAGCTGGCTAAGACCGGCTGGACCCAACGTGGTCCTGGATTTGACTTAGGTTTCTCCTAGGCCTTCATTATATGCTCTTTAACATCCTAAATCACACCAGTGCCATGACAGTTCCGGGGACACCCATATTTGAAGTAAAAATGGATGGCAACCACAGTCCCGAAAAATCTCCACACTTTTCCAGGGATTTTCATGAATATTTCACCCCTTGGTTAAAGAAACCTATAAAGGTAGCAGCCCCAAGCCCCGTTGTGCGTGACCCTCTCTCGAGTACACCCACAATCCCTTTTCCTGAGTGTGTACTTTTCCCTTTGCAGTAAATCTCCATATTGTCACTATTTTCTGAGTTGTCCTTGAACTCATTCTCTGGATACTGTCAAGAGCCTGGACATTGGCTAGGGTCAATGTCACACTGGCTTTAGAGGATCTCCCCCAGCCCAGCCGTATCAGACCTACTAAAACACGGTTTTAACCCCTCTGGGGAAGGCTTTTGAGCAGGTGGCCCGCCAGCCTAAAGGAGGGTTGTTAAGATGGGGGGGACACAAGATGTTTTATCTGGGGTATCACATTTATCTTCACAACAACGCTGTGAAACAAATACTATATCCCCATTAATACAGCACATGTTGTTCTGCGGACTCAAGAAAATAGCTATTTCGGGAAACACAGTCCATTGTTCGACTCTAATGCTTATTTTTATTGCTGTTAGGAAATGTTTCTTTGAGCTCACATCTATGCTAAGTCAATAATTTCTCCCGAACTTATGAAAGCCTGGAAATCTACCAAGACTCCCAATGTCGCCTCCGTCATTCCCTTCAGGTTGGTTGATAAGGAAGCAAATAGTTTTCAGGAACCAAAAACTGCCTTTAATTGGTTAAAGGCACCACTTGACCCACTGCAGCTCTACCCGACGTGCGCTATGGCTGTCATTTGGGGACCCATATTTGGTGCAGTACGTGAGAAGTTTGTGTTTCCAAAGAAAGCACATGAATATCTGAGGCTGGAAATCCACCCCAGTGATGGTCATCAGGCTGCAGGCAGTACTTGCTGTAACTGGAGGATGTTCCCCCGTTCTGCTGGGTCCCCGAGGCTCTGACACCACAGGTGAAATGTGAGTAAGTGAACAGCAAGAGCTGATCTGTGTTCACTCTGAAGGACTTCCGAGAGTTCAAATGGCTCAGGGTATCCCCACCCACACTCCCTCCCAGAGACAGTCAGAATTTTACAACAAATATTCTGAGTTATCTAGGCTGACCCTTTTTTCCCCCCATTGAGGAGGAAATGGGCTCAAAGTAAGTGACTTCTCAATCAGCCAGCAAGGTAGAGTAGAGGCAGGACTGCTCACTCCCCATGTGGAATGTACTCCCCTGTGATCATCACCTGTACTCACGCTGTTCTGGAGCCAGACCCCAAATTCTCCATCCTGCAGCTCCTTCTAACGCAAATATGAACTCAGCCTGGGTAAGGAGACTGGAGTAGGCATCACCATCTTACACCGCCTTACATGATTATAACTCGATAACAGCTAACTCTTCCTCTTTAGAAGCCATCAAAAAATTATACTTCCTTCTGCAGAAGCTGGAATCAATTGAAAAAATGAAAATTGTGCTTGCTTCAGCAGCACATATACTAAAATTGGAACAATACAGAGAGGATTTAGCATGGCACCTGCACAAAGATGACACACACAAATTCATGGTGTTCATTTTTTTAACAATATTTTTATTTAAAAAAATTTTTTAAAAAAGAAAAATGGCCGGACATGACGGCTCATGCCTGTAATCTCAGCACTTTGGGAGGCCGAGGTGGTGGATCACTTGAGGTTAGGAGCTCAACACCAGCCTGGCCAACATGTCCAAACCCCATCTCTACAAAAAAATACAAAAATTAGCCAGGAGTAGTGGTGAACACCTGTAGTCCCCAGCTACTCAGGAGGCTGAGGCATGAAAGTTGCTTGAAACCAGAAGGCGGAGGTTGCAGTGAGCCAAGATCACACCACTGCACTCCAGCCTGGGTGACAGAGTGAGACTTTGTCTCTAAAGAAAATTATATTTTCCTTTCTTTTTTTTTTTTTTTTTTTTTTTTTTTGGAGATAGGGGTCTTGCTTTGTTACCCAGGCTAGACTTGAACTCCTGGGCTCAAGCAGTCCTCTTGCCTGAGCCTCCTGAGTAGCTGGGATTATAGGCATGAGCCACTCTGACCAGCTTATACTTCCACTTTAAATGTCCTTGGAAAACTGTACTCTTCATTTGTCAGGAGATCATCTATAATTTGCTTTATCTAATAAAAAGAACTGGATAGGACCCTGCGCTAGGGCTTCAACCCACACTAAAGCCCCAAAGCCTGGTGTGAATAAGTCTGCTGAGGGGGGCAATTCTTTGTGAGCCCCTCAGCTGATGCAGTCAATATGGTAGGAAGCCTTGTAAGAATCCTTGTCCGTGAGTTCTTTGAAAGTCAGTATGTGAATGGGCACAGGGGCATATGCCTGTAATCCCGGCACTTCCAGAGGCTGAGGTGAGCAGATCATTTGAGCTCAGGAGTTCGAGACCAGCCTGTGCAACAAGGCAAGACATCATCTCTACCAAAAATACAAAAATTAGTAGGGTGTGGTGGCTGACACCTGTAGTCCCAGCTACTCAGGAGGCTGAGGCGGGAAGATCACTTGAGGCTGGGAAGTGGAGGCTGCAGTGAGCCAAGACTGCACCACTGTACTCCAGCCTGGGAAACGGAGTGAGATTCTGTCTCAAAATACAACACAACACAACACAACAAAAGAAAGTCAATATGCTAAAAACTAGAAAGTCAAATGGTAAAAGATAACTCAATGATAAAGGAAAACTCTATGAAAAGATATTGTGTTCCATACAGCTTTAAATTTTTTTTTCTTTGTGCTTTCCACTTTCAAAGAAACTGCTTCATAAAGAACTATAGAAATGATTCCTGGGCTGGGTGCAGTGGCTCACACCTGTAATCTCAGCACTTTGGGAGGCCGAGGCGGGCGGATCACAAGGTCAGGAGTTCAAGACCAGCCTGGCCAACATGGTGAAACCTCCTCTCTACTAAAAATACAAAAATTAGCTGGGTGTGGTGGTGGGTGCCTGTAGTCTCAGCTACTCAGGAGGCTGAGGCAGGAGAATCGCTTGGATCCAGGAGGCAGAGGTCGCAGTGAGCCGAGATCATGCCACTGCACTCCAGCCTGGGCAACAGAGCAAGACTCCATCTCAGAAAGAAAAAAAAGAAAGAAAGGATTCATGAAAGTGTCATCTTTTTTGTTTTTTCATTGAGACAGGGTCTGGTTATGTTGCCCGGGCTGGTCTCGATCTCCTGTGCTCAAGTGATCCTCCCAAGTATCAACCCAGGGAAGGATCCTGCCGTGGGCACCTAACCCGGCCCTCCTCTCACCATGCTGTAGCCCTTGTGGTAAAGTTTCTGATGGGCCAAGGGAGCACGCCCCCTCCACCTTCTAGAACACACATGGTATGGAGGACCCTGAATTCCCATTGCAAATAGCCTCAAGCCTGGATGGGGAGGGTGGAGCAGTCTTTCATAGTCATTCAAAAGAAGCTATTGAGGTGGGCATCCCTAGAGCTGGGGGTTGTGCAGGAGCTGGACCTCAGGTGTGTGCCGACGAAGCTCCTCTCTGTGCTGGATGAAACCCAGGCTAGGGCAAGGAGTGTGAATGTGCCACATGTGTTAGGGTGATGTAACACATTCAGATATTTAGGCGTGTGGCATGTGGGCCTTCACGTGTACCCTTTCCCCAGGCCCTGTAAAGGATAAGCGTGGCCCTGCAAACGGTAGGGTTCTTCTAAAAGCAAAAACAACAACCACATTGTTTGGAGAAGAGGAACTCTGTTATATAAAGTTTTCTTTCCTTAGAGGTCTATCCAATGTCATGAACCTAATCTATAAACTTTCCAAAACCTTTTCAGCTTAAGCCTTTTAATATATCCTGTTTTCTGACTCTTAGATTGTTTTCTCTGTCGCCGCTGCCTTATGATGGCAAGAACATTCCATACACATTGGCTTTCTTCCAGAGTCTAGACCCTCTCTGCAAGGGCAGAGTCATTCAGGAGAGTGGAGAGTACATGGAAAGAGGTTGTGTCTTGAGTGAGGCCTTGAAACATGGCTATTTAGAAGGGAGAATCCTAGATGCTCCATATAAGCATCTTTTGTCAAGAACAGTCTGGATTGGCAATGTGGGGTGGCTCATGCCTCTAATCCCAACACTTTGGGAGGTAGAGGTGGGCGGATCACTTGAGGTCAGTAGTTCAAGACCAGCCTGGCCAACACGGTGACACCCCCTCTCTACTAAAAATACAAAAAAAAAAAAAAAAATTAGGCAGACGTGTTGGTGCACTCCTGTAATCGTAGCTACTCAGGAGGCTGAGGCAGGGGGATCGCTTGAACCCAGGAGGCAGAGGTCGCAGTGAGCCAAGATCATGCCACTGCACTCCAGCCTGGATGACAGAGCGAGACTCTGTCTCAAAAAAAAAAAAAAAAAAAAAAGTCTGAATAGAGGTGGGCAAGAGTAGTTGGTTCCTATCCTTTGCTAAAACTATCAACAAGCCCCAAGTAAGCTTTCATCCTGGTTTCTTTTGCTCTGTCTTCAGCATATTCAATCAACCTTTTTCCATCTTGACAGTTTTCTCTCGACCTTGCTAATGCCCTAGCTACTATCTGACTACTTTACTTCCTTTCTCTGTCAAATATCTTCCATAATTGGTCTACGCTAGTCTGACTCCTCACCCCTGGCTCCCTCCTTGGGCCAGTCCAGGAATCTGGTTTCCATCCCCACCATGCTGATGAGCCTTTCCCTCTTAAAGGTCAACTCACCCTTTCTCCTTCCTTGACCTCCCATCGCTGAAAATATTAAAAAACTTCCTTTGGAAACTTTCGCCTTTTTTGGCCTATAGGACATTTGGTGTCACTTTAAGGTTTGGGTTTTCAAAAGGAGTCCCTGTAAAGGCTAATTATTTCCTTCTAGGGATCAAGTTTGCAATTAGAATAAGTGCTACGAAACGAAGCACTATAACTACATGGGCAGAGTGGCCAGGATTTGCCTAGATAATGACAGCTTCTTAGGAGGACATTTAGTCAGTATGCTTTTTCCACTTATATTTATATTACTCTACGTCTATTAAAGATGCATTTTGAAAATCATATGAGCGCCCTTTTCCATTGAATTTTAATTTAATCTATCACAGCTTAATCAAGTCTTCATTTTAAGGTGACAAAATATTCCAATGTGCCCAAGACTGAGGGGTTTCTCAGGATAGGAGACATTCTGTTCTTAAAACTAGGGTAATCTTAGGAAACTAGTACAATTTGTTAACTGACTTGGTCTTTAAAACAGACCCTTTAATTTGCTCTCCCTTTACCCTTCAGGAGTTCAGAAAGCACAGCTTCCAGGAAATGTAGCACTTTTTCAGCTGCTTTTGTTCTGATTTAGACTTTGTTCTGATTTCATTTACCTAGTTATTCACTACCTTAGAAGACAGGATATTCATGGGCTGGAGGTTCCAGCTGACTTTGGAATATGAAAATTACCTGTCTAGTCTTGAAAGAAAATTTGGCAATCACTTAACTCTTCCACACAAGTGAATCCCAGGGCTGGGTTACAACATCTCATGAGAAAATGAACTGAATTTTCTCCTTGAAGTCTGGAGAAGCTGAAGATATGCTGTCTGTATCATGAAAAGGGGCAAAGGGTTTCCCACATTTCTTCTTGCTTGTAATTTTAGATCGTATTTTGCTTTAAATAAATGACAGCAACAACAATGCTTCCTGCCATGTGGCTAAAGGCAACTAAGAGAAAATCTCACTTTCGCGATTTTAATTAGGCCACACCCTTCTTGACTTGTCTTTGGAGGAGATAGAAGTGGAAAAAGTCAAGAGAAAAACAGAAAGAGGAAAACGAAGAGATATTTATTTATTTATGTATGTATTTATTTGAGACAGAGTCTTGCTCTGTTGCCCAGGCTGGAGTGCAGTGCCGTGAACTAGGCTCATTGCAATATCTGCCTCCCTGGTTCAAGCGATTCTCCTGCCTCAGCCTCCCCAGTAGCTGGGACTACAAGCACACACCATCAAGCCCAGCTAATTTTTGTATTTTTAATAGAGACGGGGTTTCACCATGTTGGCCAGGCTGGTCTCAAACTCCTGACGTCAAATGATCCACCTGCCCCAGCCTCCCAACATGCTGGGGATTACAGGTGTGAGCCACTGCACCCAGCCAAGAAGAGATATCCCTTTGAAAGCTGTTAGGCTTGGTCCAAAGCAGGGGATTAGAAATAAAGTGTTAAAAATTGACATCAAACAGTTTTGTCAAACGAGGTCTTGGTGATCATGGCATTCTCTCCTGCCACTGGGCATCGCTCACTGAGAAATCTCAGAATAATCGCCAGTCATAATAGCTAACATCTCTTAAAAGTTTTCTATTCGCCTAGGCACGGTGCTGTGTGCTTTTCATGCAATATTTCATTTAATCTTCTCAACAGCCCTGAATAGTAGGTTCCATTAGCCTCATTTACAGATGGAGAAAAATGAAAGCAGAGATACTGAGTGGCAAAATTCACTCAAATCAAGGCAGACTGTAAAATTCCTGTATTTAATCACTGTGCTAATTCTTCAGGGCTCGGGAGGGTAGAGGAGATTGGTTCTTAACTGACTGGGAGCAGACTGTGTATTTTAAGCTGTAGAGAAGAGGGAAAGAGGTACCAGCTGGAGACAGGGCTGCCACCCAGTCTTCAGTAGAAATTGAACTGAGCTCTTACAAAATTGAAGAATATTATATTGGGTAATGCAAAGCTCTAAACAAAGTGTCCCCAACTATAAGAACTAGGCTTAATAACTATTCTTAAATGTCACTGCAGGAAACCAACAGAATGTCTATGCTAGTTGTAGATCAGCTGTGTTTGTTCAATTTGCTCGTTTTAACAGAAAAGGTTTAATACCAATGTCTGTAAATCTACAGTCCAATTAGAGGGTGTTTCAGACTTCGTATTTTGGCTTCATTGTTTGAAAAAGATGGAAGAAGAATTTATTAAGCTCAGATTAGATACAAAGAATCTGACCCCTTTTGCTTGGATTTTTAAAAATTTTACTTAAAAAATATTTAAAACATACCTCACCCCTCTTTCCTAAATTTAATAAATCTGCCTTGGACTCATCTGATTTGAAAGCAAGCCGGCTGGGCACGGTGGCTCACGCCTGTAATCCCAGCACTTTGGGAGGCCGAGGCGGATGGATCATGAGGTCAGGAGATCAAACCATCCTGGCTAACACGGTGAAACCCCGTGTCTACTAAAAAATACAAAAAATTAGCCGGGCGTGGTGGCAGGCACCTGTAGTCCCAGCTACCTGGGAGGCTAAGGCAGGAGAATGATGTGAACCGCGGAGGCGGAGCTTGCAGTGAGCCGAGATCAAGCCACTGTACTCCAGCCTGGGCGATACAGCGAGACTCTGTCTCATTAAAAAAAGAAAAAAAAAAGAAAGACAGCCAGTTCCAATCAGCAATGGCTAAGAAACGTGAGACTTGCCACTTAACTACAAGCATGGAGCATAAAGTATGTGTTCAAGACACTGAGTCCTCCAGAGAGCAAAGGCAAAACTATGTCCAGACAACTGTTGTTTTTTCTTTCCCTTGCTCTCCAGAAAACTCATTTATCTTGGAATGAGCAACATTACATTTAACATTGGATCTCTTTGTGTTTCCAGGTCAAGTGGGAACACATATGCTCCCTACTGGGGAAAATAAACTGCAATGTATTTTTAGCATCCGTTGAAAGTACTTTCAGCTGAAGATATTCCACAGGACCCAGGCCCTTTCACTGCAAGCCGAAGGATTTGCCTTGACGTCGCCCAGAATTCCAGAACTTTTCCTGGGGGTCCCACAGTAGCCATGTCCCCTCCCAACCCCCAACTGCCCACCCAATCCTGGAGAAAACATCCTCTTTCTGAGAAAAACAAGGAAAATTAGTCCAATGAAAGACAAATGGAAAACATCTGTGAAATAGTCATGACACATGAGGCTAACTGTAGCATAGTTGGCATTTTGAAATGAAGCATGTCCAGGAGGAGGGGAGAGGGAGAATGGGTTGCAGAGAGGATGCCCTATCATCCCCCACTTCATGTCTATTGCTAAAGGCAAGCATTGGACAGGGAGACACTCTATTGTGGGGCTTTTCAAAAGGGGCCTGTATTAGTCCATTTTCATGCTGCTGGTGAAGACATACCTGAGACTCGGAAGAAAAAGAAGTTTAATGAACTCACAGTTCCACATGGCTGGGGAGGCCTTCACCATCATGGCAGAAGGCAAGGAGGAGCAAGTCACGTCTTACACGGATGGCAGCAGGCAGAAAGAGAGAGCTTGTGCAGGAGAACTCCCCTTATAAAACCATCAGATATCATAAGACTTATTCACTGTCACAAGAACAGTATGGGAAAGACCTGCCCCCATGATTCAATTACCTCCCACCAGGTCCCTCCCATAGCATGTGGGAATTCAAGGTGAGATCTGGGTGGGGACACAGTCAAACCATATCAGGGCCTGTATGGTGCCTCAGTGAAAGGGAGAGCAAGGCATCACTCTCCACAGACCCAACCATGCTCCTAGGTGTGGTGAGTGAAGCTCAGGTGCTTTTGTCTTCCATGCCTCCTTCCAAGGGTGTGTGTGCAAAGCATAAGCTGTGTAGCCCTGGGAGTGGAGTTTCAGTTACCAGTCTGAACTATAATGAGATGCAGTCACAGTGAGACAAATGGTTTAAGACCTTGCTTCCGTCCACAAGGTTTTGAAATATTTTCCATGTTTAAAAATAAAGTTACTAGTACCTACCATTTAAATAAATGACCCAGGGATATGGGGCCCTCCTTTTTGAACATCATAGTTCCAAAATTTCAGAAAAGTCTATAATGACATGACACATATTATAAAGCGTAGCATTGAAAATGTAAAGTCCAGCTGAGCATGGTGGCTCATGCCTGTAATCCAAGCACTTTGGGAGGCCAAGGTGGGCAAATCACTTGAGGTCAGGAGTTCGAGACCAGCCTGGCCCATATGGCGAAATCTCGTCTCTGCAAAAAATACAAAAATTAGCTGGGCATGATGGCAAAAGCCTGTAATCCCAGCTACTCAGGAGGCTGAGGCTCGAGAATTGCTTGAACCCAGGAGGTGGAGGTTGCAGTGAGCCAAGATCACGCCACTGCACTCCAGCCTAAGAAACAGACAGACTCTTGTCTCAAAAAAAACTAGGGAAAAAAAAAATGTTGAGTCCTACCAAATTAGTGTAATTATTATTATTAATATTATTATTGAAGACAGACTAAACTTTGACTTTTTTTCTTCTCTTGCCCAAATTCCTACCCTAGGGGCCTGGGGAGTCACAGCCTACAAACCATCAAATCTCATCAGAGAGGTTATATTTAACCCTGTATAATGTGGCCTGCCTTCCAACCTGACTCTGTCGTAACATCACATAACAAGGAAGTAAATCAAAATATTTTAACCCCAAATATATTTCCTTGCCATACCTTGAAAGTGTCCTGCACAGTCGTCTCTTGTGGGGAAAAATCTGCATTCTATAAAGAACCCCCTTTTCCCTTTTTCCAGGCCTTTTTCTGGATCCAGGAGCGAATCAACTAAGAAACAGCCTAGCACCCTTTTAAGTCCGGTAAGAAACATTTACAATCTATTCTCTGGGAAGCCTGCTACCTGAAGACTTCCTCTGCATAGTAAAAACTTTGCTCACTAAAATCCTTTATCTTAACCCAGACATTTCCTTTCTCTTGATCCCGGGTCTGTAGATATACTCAACAAATTGTCAACCAGAAAAATTTTAAATCTACCTATAGTCTGGAAGCCCCAGCCCCGCTTGGAGTTGTCCCGCCTTTCTGACCCAAACCAATGTACATCTTAAATGTATGTGATTGTCCGGGTGAGGTGGCTCACTCCTGTAATCCCAGCACTTTGGGAGGCTGAGGTGGGCTGATCACTTGAGGTTAGGAGTTTGAGACCAGCCTGGCCAACATGATGAAACCTCGTCTCTATTAAAACTACAAAAATTAGCCTGGCCTGGTGGCACGTGCCTGTAATCCCAGCTACTCTGGAGGCTGAGGCAGGAGAATCACTTGAACCCGGGAGGCAGGGGTTGCCATGAGCCGAGATCGTGCCACTGCACTCGAGCCTGGGCAACAGAGTGAGACTCTGTCTCAAAAAACAAACAAAAAGTAATTGATGTTTTATGTCTCCCAAAAATGTATAAAGCAAGCTGTCTGGTTCCTTTGTCCCCTAATTTCAGTGGCTGCTCTAGTATTAAAGAACAATTTGAGGAAGCCCTTCCCTTTCTCTGTAAGATAATATTGTTCCATTGCCTTGGTGGATCTTGAATACAATGATGTTAACATTTAATTTATATTTTGAAACAATACTTGGAATATTAAGTTTATGTATTACAGGTTTGGTTTTGTTCTAGTATGGAACACTGAATTTATTATTATTTTTCTTAGTTGGGCTTATTTTAGTAAGTTCTTATTAGCAAGTTTAACATATTGTACCAATTAAATGAAAATATCCTCCAAAATTATTTGGAAAAATTATAAAAGCCTTATCCTAGCAGCTTAGGATATAATCATACGTTCCTGCTGCTTATCATGACTGTGTCACAGGCTGTGTCTCTGCAGAGCAACTGGATTTAACTGGAGTCAAACTCAGGTTTCCTCTTAAATTTTAGTGTTCACTTTCTTGCAGATGATGTTCTTAAAATGGATAGTTTATTTTTAAATATCCTCATGCGTAACATTAAATCTGACAAAAGATTCTAGGACATGCTTTTAAAAACACAGTTGATGTGATGCACAGCTTTTTTGTATCTGTGTAAATTCACAATAGCTCTTCAACTGCTCCCTGTGTCCCCCAGTAGTGGGCTGTCAGGAGCCATTTGTCCATGTGACCGCACATCCTTGCCTTGGAATAATTAGACTTGAGGTAGGTGCTTAACTGAAATGGGGCCAAAGTCTCTTTCTTAGAAATTTGGACTTGGTCACGCCTGTAATCTAGCACTGTGGGAGGCCGAGGCAGGTGGATTGCCTGAGCTCAGGAGTTCGAGACCAGCCTGGGCAACACAGTGAAACCCCGTCTCTATTAAAATACAAAAAATTAGCTGGGCGTGGTAGCGGGCACCTGTAGTAATCCCAGATACTCGGGAGGCTGAGACAGGAGAATCATTTGAACTTAGGAGGCAGAGGTTGCACTAAGCCGAGATTGCGCCATTGAACTCCAGCCTGCATGACCGAGCGAGACTCAAAAAAAAAAAAAAAAAATACAGCAAGAAATTTAGACTTGGGGTTGAGGGAAGGAAAGCCAGTCTTTCTCTGGGTCCAGATGGTAAATTTGGAACCATAAGCAGCCAACTCCAGACTATTAAGAGGACTTACGAGCAGAGAAAACCAGTCCACCGAGAAAGAAGATGGCAAATATGAGAGGCCACGTTTCTTGAGTTTCCAACAACATTTTGCTTTCTTGACTGGTATTCTTGAATCCTAGCTCCTCTCCCTGCCTTCAAGGCTTACAATAAATCTCCTGCTTCTGCTAGAGTGCCTTCGAATTGGTTTCTCTTCTTTAAAACACAAAGGATCTTAACATAGAAATTTTTATCTGGAAGTGAGTTTACAAGTTACAGTCCATTAAAGGAAATTGTTATATCAAAGCAGATGGGGTGAGAAGTGGATAGTCCTCTAACCAAGAAACAGTATGTTTTCGTGTGTGCAGTTCTTGCAGACTTTCAAGGAAGTACAGTAAGAGCAAGAAAGAGAGAGACTTCAGGCCAAGCTTGCCTCACTGAAAGAAGACGATGGAAAATAGAGTAAGAATACAGTTGTGTACCAGAAGCCTTTCTGATCACAGCCAGCCATCTAATCTTGCTCAAAGTTAATCTAAAAAGCATCTATAAGGGCTAGTCGTGGTGGCTTATGCCTGTAATCCCAGCACTTTGAGAGGCCAAGGCGTGTGGATCACCTGAGTTCAAGAGTTCAAGCCCAGACTGGGCAACATGGCGAAATCCCGTCCGTACAAAAAATAGAAAAGTTGGCCGGGTGTGGTGACAGGCACCTGTAGTCTCAGCTACTGGGGAGGCTGAGGCATGAGAACTGCTTGAGCCTGGGAGGCAGAGGTTGCAGTGAACCGAGATTGTGCCACTACACTCCAGCCTGGGCGACAGAGCGAGAGGCTCTGTCTCAAAAGAAACACATCTATAAGGACACTAACCATGCTAATTATGTATCGTGCTTAGTAGCAACCAGATCCTTTATTGTAATCCTTTTTGAAACTAAAATTGGGGTGTTTATTGGGAAAATGTATAATGTTTATAATTAGAATGAAAATATCTGATAGAAACCAGAGGACCTAAGGACTTCAGCTTCAAAACTTCTGCTTTGATTCCCAAAACCCTGCACATGTCTGTTTCATTCCATTCATCCCATCAGATAAACACGCTGAGACCTGCCCCTTGTAAAGCAAATCAGTTTTACAACAGCTTTGCAACTTGGGGGCACAGGTGACATTTCATGATTTATTAGAGAAAAAAAGTGTCATCCTAAGTTAAAGAAAATGATAGAGAAAATATTTTCAATACATACAACATAGGGTTTATGGTAAAAATATATAAGGAGTTCCTGCCCATCAATGTGCAAACGATGAGTACCATAATACAAAAATAGGCAAAACAGTTTGCATTAGGACAAATGCAAATAGCTAGTAAACATATTTTTAAAATAGTTTAACTTTGAAGAGTAATCAAACTAATGCAAATTAAAATAGGATACCATATTTAGCCTGTCAAATTGGAATCAATTTTTAAACATCCAATATTAACCAGAGAATAGGCAAAAGTAACACTAACAAATACTGCAGCTAGAGGTGCAAATTGGTAGAACAGTATATAAGCATTTAATAATATACAGCAAAAACCTAAGAAAATGTTCTACTCTTGGGAATTATTTTACTTTTAGAAATTTCTGCTAGCCAAAAAGCTGAGAAAAATACAAAGTTTTCTAAAAAGGCTAGGTACGGTGGCTCACACCTGTAATCCAAGCACTTTGGGAGGCTGAAGCAGGTGGATTACTTGAGGCCGGGAGTTCCAGACCAGCCTGGCCAACGTGGTGAAACCCCATCTCTACTAAAATAAAAATTATGAGAAATATTTTTTAAAAAATTCTAAAGAAATAGAGAGGCACCCAAAGATCTACATACAAGGATATATAGGGGGGAATATTAAAAACACTGTGGATTTCCAAATGATTAAATAATTGTCGGCATGGATACATGATGGAATCCATGTAGCTATTAAAAACTGTTTTCCAAGAAAATTTAATAACTTTTAAAAATACTTATGCTGTAATATTTGTTGAAAAGATCAAACTACAGTCCTTCATATAAACATGGCCTTACTTTGATAAATAAAATAGATCTATAAGTAATTATATATATATGTGTGTGTGAAAATATGTATTCATAGAAAAAAGCCTGAAAATATATGCATCAGATTATGAGTAGTTGTTACTTCTGCTTACTGGAATTACAGCAATTTTCTTTTCTTTCTTTTTTATTTTTCAAATTTCCTATAATAGGTATGATCTTTATCAGAATAAATTATATATCAAAAGAAATTCTTGCAAAAATATACATATAGTTTGTTCAATTACAAAAATACTTGTAATATTTAATGTTATATTTCTATATCTCAATTTATGATTCAGAGCAAATATGTTCACAAGGAAATCCCCCTCTTTCCGGGAATATCACTCTGTGCTTCCTTCTTGGCCATAACACAATCCTTATCCAACATGTGCAGTTTCTCCAAGTTAATTGCATGAGACTCATAAAATTGGGGATTTTTAAATACATTTCAACAATGTCAGGAATCTGGTTGCTTAGTATTTCAGTAAAAAACATTTCCAGCACTCTCACTTCTAGCTGAAAAAAAAAAAAAATTGAAGCAGATGAAGTTCTGAATACGCTGTTTTTGCTTAACTTTAATCCTGTTAGAGAGACTCTTCTGCCCCACCTCTCCTTTTATAAACACCCTATTTCTCTACCCCTCATCCCCTTGTGTAGAGCTGATCATTGGACAGTAGGGAAACATGTGTAGAGGTCAAGCTTAACAGCAGGTAAAGAGACCAAGAGCATCAAAGGGAATTGAGCCTGAGAGAAAGAAGTCTGGGCTAGTGACCCATGTTATACTCTAGTTTGCCTTCACCTGGCATGTGCATGGAAGATGGTGCTTGATATCTTGTCCAAGTTGATACAAATATGCTACCAGAAGACCCCACACGTGAGAATTTGAGGTATTATCAAAGACTGGGTAAGGAGGTACATCGGGTCCAATGGTACCTCTCACATTGTTAATCTGTTAGGTGAAGTTTTGTAATCAAGTGATAGAAAAAGCCCCATTGTAATTACAGTGGAATCTCTACCCTCCCTCCCTCTGTGGCCATAGGCAAATTGCATAGCCACCATGACTGTCAATTGCATCAACTGTAAAAGGAAGGAGTTGAATTACATCAGGTTCTCTTTTTTTTTCGTAGACGGAGTCTTGCTCTGTCGTCCAGGCTGGAGTGCAGTGGTTCAATCTCGGCTCACTGCAACTTCTGCCTCCTGGGTTCAAGCAATTCTCCTGCCTCAGCCTCCTGAGTAGCTGGGACTACAGGCACCCACCACCGTGCCCGGCTAATTTTTGTATTTGTAGTAGAGACGATGTTTCACCATATTGGCCAGGCTGGTCTCAAACTCCTGACCTCAAGTCATCTACCTCCCTTGGTCTCCCAAAGTGCTGGGATTACAGATGTACATCAGATTCTTAATCTGGAGTCTGACGATGGGCATCAGAAGGTCCATGAACAGGTAAAATTATCAGCAAAATAATACGCATTTTTCTAGCGAAAAGATTCATAGCTCACATCAGATTCTCAATTCATGAACCCAAGAGAGACTCTGACCCACTGAATTATACAACCTTTAAATTTCATTCGAGATCACCATTCCAGGATTCTCCTTTGACGCATATTTTGGATAGAACTTTTACTTGATTAGAAAACTTTATTTTATTGTATCTCAGCTTTTTGGATAGAAAAAATTTTTTAATAATATAAATAAATAAGTAAAAAGAAAGCTTTATTTTATACCACATTTAGGTTTACTCAGACTTCAAATAGGTAAGGCCAGACTCCGGTGTGAAGTAAAAATTATATTTCCTCTCTCGTCTATAAGGAATTTTTCTACAAGAGGGGTTTGAATATGTATGGGTACACAGGAGCTACAAAATGAGAAAGTATATTAAAAGAATTAAAATTCTGTTATATTTCATGTCAATGAAGGACATTTTGCAATTCTGGGAAATTAGACACAATTTACTAGTTTTGTTCATCCAATTAAAATATTTTAAATGTAATGTGTGTTCAGGATAGTTATACACAGTGTTTTCAGTATACGATCCTGATGCCTACCTTGGCATAGTATTTTTTTCTTTTTTGAGACAGAGTCTCACTCTGTTGCCCAGGCTGGAGTGCAGTGGCTCCATCACAGCTCACTGCAGCCTTTACCTCCCCAGGCTCACATGATTCTCCTACCTCAGCCTCCTGAGTAGCTGGGAATACACATGCACACCACCATGCCTGGCTAAATTTTGTATTTTTTGTAGAGATGGGGTTTTACCATGTTGTCCATCCTGGTCTGGAACAATCCACCTGCCTCAGCCTCCCAAAATATTGGCATTACAATTGTGAGCCACCACACCTGGCCAGCATAGTATTTTTTTTCTTTTTTGAGACAGAGTCTCACTCTGTCACCCAGGCTGGAGTGCAGTGGCATGATCTCGGCTCACTGCAACCTCCGCCTCCTGGGTTCAAGCGATTCTCCTGCTTCAGCCTCCCTAGTAGCTGGGACTACAGGCGTGTGCTGCCATGCCTGGCTAATTTTTCTGTATTTTTAGTAGAGACGGGGTTTCACTATATTGGCCAGGCTGTTCTCGAACTCCTGACCTCATGATCTGCCCACCTCAGCCTCCCAAAGTGCTGGGATTACAAGCATGAGCCACCACGCCTGGCTTCAGCATAGTATTTTTACAGAGTAGGTTGGGCTACAGAGGAAGACCCTATCTCAAGAAAAGAATAGGTTGGAAGGATATGGGGGAATGTTATAGAACTGTAACTCCAAGATCCCTAACCCCATCAATATGTAAATAATGTAGCTATAATGAATTCAGAATCTCCAGATTTTCATTCCCTGCTTGACATTAATAATGTAACGTATCTATTCACATCGGTCTCTCTGACATTTACCTATTCTTTCAGGAGACTACATTAAAAGCAACTAAATGGTGATACAGACATTTAGCATCTTGCGGCTTTAGAAGCTAGCTAGAGATGTGTCGGGAAATTCTGTATGCAAGGGGCACTCTGGGAGCGTCTTTGCCAGGGGCACTGAAGCATAGTGCCAGATAACAGCCCTGTTTTTTGACCAGCCTTGCTGAGCATGCAGAGCTGATCTCATGGGTTCTGGGTGATCTGCAACGACGTCAGTGTGCAACAGAGACGCCACATCCACAGAACAAAGCAATAGACTGACCCTGCAACTGTGGACCACAGTTCATTTTTATTTTACAGTTGTTAACCTTGGATTGTTAGAGCTCTTATAAAAGTCTTACAAAAGGTGAAATTTGGTCCTTTAATATTTACATTGCTCATCTCTTTAGCTTTTTGAAAAATATTGCTACCATGTATTTTTATGTAGTTTTGTCCCCCCGAAATTCAGTCAATTTGCAAATGAAGATGAAAATAAAACAATTAAAAAGAATAAGACATTGGGAGGCTGTGGCTGGTGGATCACTTGAGGTCAGGAGTTCGAGACCAGCCTGGCCAACATGGTGTAACCCCGTCTCTACTAAAAATACAAAAATTAGCCGGGCGTGGTGGTATAAGCCTGTAATCATAGCTACTGGGGAGGCTGAGGCATGAGAATCACTTGAACTTGGGAGGCAGAGGTTGCAGTGAGCCAAGATAGCACTACTAAACTCCAGCCTGGGTGGCAGAGTGAGACTCAGTTTCAAAAAAAAAAAAAAAGAATGAGACAATTGGAGAAAAACAAAATGTAGTATATTCATGCAATGGGATATTATTCAGCCATAAAAAGGAGGGAAATTCTGATACATGCTATAATGTGGGTGGGTCTTGAAGATGTGATGCTAAGTGAAATAAGCCAGTCACAAAAAGTCAAATATTATATGAGTTCACTAATACGAGATACCTAGAGAAGTCGAATTCAGAGCCAGAAAGCAGAACGTTGATTGTCACACTGCTGAGGGAATTGGGAGGGTCGGGGAGTGGGGAGCTACTGTTTAATGGGTGCAGAGTTTCAGTTTGGGAAGATGAAGACTCTCTGGTGATGGATGGTGGTGATGATTGCATGACAATATGAATGAACTTAATGTCACTGAACTTTACACTTAATAATGGTAAATCTTATGTTGTGTATATTTTACCACAGTTTTTAAAATCCACTGAATTGTAAAACAAACAAACAAAAGGCTAGGCATGGTGGTGCATGCCTGTAATCCCCATTCTTTGGGAAGCCAAGGCAGGCAGACAGCTTGAGGTCAGGAGTTCGACACCAGCCTGGCCATCATGGTGAAACCCCATCTCTATTAAAATTACAAAAACTAGCCGAGTGTTGTAGCACGTGCCTGTAGTCCCATCTACTAGGGAGGCTGAAGCACGAACCAGGAGTCAGAGGTTGCAGTGAGTTGAGATCTCACCACTGCACCCCTGGGCAACAGACTGAGACTCTGACTCGCAAGAAAATAGAAAGAAAAGAAATAAATAAATTGTGAGATACTGAAGGAAATTTGAATACTAACTAGATGTGCAATGATATAGAAGAATTATTATTAATTTTGATCTCTTTCAAAGACTCTCTTTTAGAGCTACTTAGTGAAATCTTTACAGATGAAATAATGCTGTCATTTGCTTCAGAAAAATCTGGTGAGTGCTAACAAGGAGGGTAGAGATGAAACAGTGTCGACCATGAGTCAGTTAAATTTAAAAAGAGAGGGAAAAAAGAGCACACCTACAAACACATATTGCTGTTAACTTTACATAAATAAAACCAGAATCTATGATTTTTCACCAAAATGTGTTACCTATTGGAATCTAAACTTTAGTTTGCTTGCCGAAACTTAGAATGAACTTGTGTATATATTCTCTAAACTGTATACTTCTTGAGAACCAAGTTTAGTGTTTTATCTTAAAAAAAAGTCTAGAAAATAAAGGGCACTAATAAATATTTGACGAAGAAACAGTGGACTCTATTTTTGGAATTCCTATGCTGCCCTGTAGACCATCATTGTTTACTTGGAGAAGAAGTCTGCCTATCTTACTCTCACTCTTAGGACACACGGGTTGATATTCACTTAACATAAGCACCCCACTCACTCCATCCCAGCTGCCAAGCCTTTGTATTGTACCTTATAGGCCCCCACACATTCTACTTATGATTCCCTTTGTTTAGAAATCTCTCTTAAAATGTTTGCAAGAACCTCCTCTCCCTGCTTTTTCTTGTAACCTTCCCTAGAGGCCTGCTCTAGCCACGATATGGTTTGCATCTGTGTCCCCACCGAAATGTCATGTTCAATTGTAATTTATCATGTTCCAGGTGGGGCTTGGTGGGAGGTGATTAAACCATGGGGGTGGATTTCCCCCTTGGTGCTCTTCTTGTGATAGTGAGTGAGTTCTCGTGAGATCTGGCTGTTTAAAAATTGTGTAGCCCCTCCCTCTCTTGCTCCTGCTGTGGCCATGCAAGAGGTAGGTGCCCGCTTCCTCTTCCCCTTCCGCTGTGATTGTTTCCTGAGGTCTCCCCAGAAGCTGAGCAGGTGCCAGAATCATGCTTCCTGTACAGCCTGGGGAATGAGTCAACTAAACTTCTTTTCTTTGTAAATTACCCCGGTCTCAAGTACTTCTTTATAGCAATGTGAGAACCGGCTAATAGGAAAAATTGGCACCAGGGATCAATCTCTTACTTTTGTCTACCTCTCTATTTGTTTACCCATCTCCTATCTCCTCCGTCCATGCACTTATCACTACCTGATATGTTTGTTTGTTGTCTTCTTCCCCTATAAGACTATAACCTCATGAGGAAGGAAATTTGACTGTTTTATTCACCACTGACTTTTAACCTTGGCCTTGGCACATGGTAGGTCACAAATGAATATTTGTTGCATCAATGAATAAAGTGTTAAAAAGGCACTAACAGTAAAGAGATTCTAACTTCTAGCTAGAACAGTGAACTTCACTCATATCTTTAGCAACCTCTTCCTTGGGAACTTTCATGGAATTTAATTACTTGTACTTTTCATCTTCAAAGTGCATGTAAATGATTATTTTACTCCATGACACAGATGCTAATGCGGCATTTTATAGATGGGAAAACTAAAGCATAGACTGACTACATCCCTGAAGATCAATGAGTGAGTCAACGTCAGAGCCAGATGAACATGAGAATTTGGGATATTTAGTTCTGAGCAACTGATTCCCCAAAGTCGTTTAACTATATTTTGTGCTTGTTACAACTCATTTAGAAGCATTCACAATTCCCCAATTTAAAAGCTTTTCAAGTGAGGAATTGGTTTGTTGTGACAGCAGGTGATTCAGTTGCTGTAAACGCTCATTCAGGAGCTCATTCCTCAATCTGGATACAGGAATTCACAAAGTAAGCTAATGCTCTCCTACTAATCTCTCTGCTGCCAGTTATTTGTTCTGCCAGGCATCCTTTAGAAAGTCCAGAATGTCTTTCTAAACCCCAAATCAGGCGAGGCAGGGTGGCTCATGCCTATAATTCCAGCACTCTGGGAGGCCGAAGTGGGTGAGTCACTTCAGGCCAGGAGTTTGGGACCAGCCTGGGCAACATGGTGAAACCTCATCTCTACTAATAATACAAAAAAAAAAAAAACAGCCGGGTGTGGCGGTGTGCACCTGTGATCCCAGCTACTTGGGAGGCTGAGGAGGGAGGCTCGCTTGGCCTGGGAGGCAGAGATTGCAGTGAATCAAGATTGCACCACTGTACCCCAGGGTGGGTGACAGAGCAAGACCCTGTCTCAAAAAAAAAAAAAAATCCCAATCTGATTGTGCCACACCGTAAACACATGTGTGTAAAAGTTGCATAAAGGGTTAACAGAAGCAGAGTTCTTCCTTTAGAAGGTAAAAATGTGTCAAGAAAATTGAGAAATGAAATGAATAAATGCCGAGTGAGAGCTCAGTAAATATCTAGGACTATGAATAACTACATCCAAGACATTATTATGTTTGTCTATATAAAATATGTTGAATTTGCTTGTAAAATTCAGGTACTCTAATAGATTTGTTTTTCTGCTGCTGGAAATATTAAGGAATGACCATAGGTCAAAATCTGCATTTGCTTCCTATTATGTAGAAACTAGCAAAATAAATAGGATCACAAAATTAACATTTTATTGTATTCATTTCAAAGATCTATAGTCACTTCACTAATCTCACTCAATTAAATTATCTTATTTATATAAGGAAAAAAGAGCAAGTCAACTTGAGTGAATAAAATGTGAATTTTTTATAAAAAGTAAGTAGTGGCTGGGTGCGGTGGCTTACGCCTGTAATCCCAGCACTTTGGGAGGCCGAAGCGGGCAGATTACTGGAGGTCAGGAGTTCGAGACAAGCCTAGCCAACATGGAGAAACCCCGTCTCTACTGAAAATACAAAAATTAGCTGGGCGTGGTGGCACATGCCTGTAATCCCAGCTATTTGGGAGGCTAAGGCATGAGAATTGCTTGAGCCGAGGAGACAGAGGTTGCAGTGAGCTGAGATCATGCCACTGCACTCCAGCCTGGCCGACAAAGCAAGACTCTGTCTCAAAACAAAAAAAAAAAGTAAGGTACTGTTTTAGCAGGAGTATATGGTCTGTAAATAATTTACCAGTTGGTAGTTTCATTAATGTTCATTCCTCATTTTGTTTTAAAATGGATTGTGCCAACCCACATCTATTGCAAATGTAGAGGAAACCCTTTGTGTACTGTCTGTAAAAGAGTTTCTCAAAGTCTAATTTAATTTTTAATTATTCAAATGTTATTAGAAAGTATGACCCCAAAGTTCAGTATGCAATCTCGTTTTTCATTAGGAATTCTCTTTTAAAATGTGGACGTCTCAAAAAGAAAAGAAAAGGGTGGGGGGTGGGAGCTGGGCGCCATGGCTCACACCTGTAATCCCAGCACTTTGGGAGGCCTAGGCGGGCCGATCACTGGAGGTCAAGAGTTTGAGACCAGCCTGGTCAACCTGGCAAAACCCTGTCTCTACTAAAAATACGAAAATTAGCTGGGCATCGTGGTGCTTGCCTGTAATCCCAGCTACTGGGGAGGTTGAGGCAGAAGAATCGCTTGAACCTAGGAGCTAGAGTCTGCACTGAGCCGAGATCACGCCACTGCACTCCAGCCTCGGTGACAGAGTGAGACTCTGTATCAAAATATAAATAAATAATCATAACTATCATAATATAGGGACAGTGGTTCTCAACTTTCTCTACACTTTGGAATCATCTGGAAACTTTACAAATAGTGATCCCTGGATTCCACCGCCTAAGATGTGTGTTTATTTGATCTGAGGAGTGGCCTAGGCATTGTGATTTTTTAAAGCAGCATCTGAAATGCAACCAAGATAGAGACCCTTGAAGAAGAGGCTCAGTACATGGAAGTGCCTACAGAAGACCTGAGAATGGAATCTAAGAAGGACCCAGAGAACCCTGAATATAATGGTTTCTAGATTTCTCTGTAAGTCTAGGTGTTGTAAACAATTTCAGTATTGCCATTAGTAATATCTTACTGTATTCTTCAATGCTGTGGCTATTTCTCAAAAGGATCTAGTTTTCCGAATCTAGGATTTAAGTTAAATTGGGCTAAGATGAAAAGGATGTCAAGGTAATCAAAACTTTGGTATTAGGCCAGGCACAGTGGCTCATGCCGGTAATCCCAGCACTTTGGGAGGGTGAGGCCATGAGGATCACTTGAGCCCAGGAGTTTGAGGCCAGCCTGGGCAACATAGCAAGATGCCATATCTGCAAAAAATTAGCCAGGCATGGTAGGGTATGCCTGTAGTTCCAGCTAACTTGTAAGCTGAGGTGGGAGGATCACTTGAGCCTGGGAGGTCGAGGCTGCTGTGAGCCATGACCGCACTTTAGCCTGAGGGACAGAGTGAGATCCTGTCTCAAAACAAACTCTGAGAAAACAAAAAAACAACTGTGGTATTACATGTGAGCCATGCAGAACCAAAGTGGTTATTTGTATAATATAAACTGCCTCAATATAATTCTTAATAATAAAATACACACAAAATATGTTTACTCTTATTTTGGAGCTCTTAAATCTTCATCATCAATCATTCTCTCTTGCTGGAAAATGGATACAGATTTGAATGCCTGAAAGTTCTACCCACTCTGATACCTATAGCTTAAAGTAAAACACAGCCCTGTTGTTACACAGTGGTTACTATATTTAACAATTCAGATCCCTCTATACGAAGAGTCCCAGGGGTACATGGTTTGCATTTATTTGCTAGCAAGTTCTCACACCTGGTATGTATTTGGTTTGCTTGCTTGCTTAATTGTGAATGTTAACAAAGGTAAAGTATAAAAATAGATACAGGTGGTGGCTCATACCTGTTATCCCAGCACGTTGGGAGGCTGACGCAGGTGGATCACTTGAGCCCAGGAGTTGGAGACCAGCCTGAGCAACAGGGTGAAACCCATCTCTACAAAAAAAACACAAAAATTAGTCAGGTGTGGTGGCACATGCCTGTAGTCCCAGCTACTTGGGAGGCTGAGGTGGGAGGATTACTTGAGCCCGGGAGGTGGAGGCTGCAGTGAGCCAGGACTGCACCACTGCACTCCAGCTTGGGTGACAAAGCAAGACTCTGTCTCAAAAAGAAAAAGAAAAATAGATACAAATGAGGAAGGAATTACTGAAAAAGAAATCCTTTTTTAATAATGAGCAAGAAAAAGCACAGAAACTTTCACCTCTGAGATCTAGGACTAGAAACCCTGACCCTCTCCATAGTTCAACCTGTGCATCTCACTGGGTGCTTCCAGAACCCTGATTGCCTGAATCCCTTCCTTCACTGGTGGTGGTGTTGGGTCCTTGTCACTAGATTACTTAAGCTCCTTTAAAGTGTTGCTTTCCCCCTCCTTGCTCCAGGCTGTTGGGCCAACATTTGGTATACGTTCTCAGAAGCAAGGAGGCTGGTGTCATCATTCAGCACCCCATTCAAACACTCCCTTAATAATTCTTCCTGTTTCGTCTGCCTCATTGGGTGTTGCCCATAAAAACAGTTTGGCTTTTGTAATTACAATTAGAGCAGGCGGCATGACTAATCAGTCAGTTCACTGCACCTCTTGTTATCTTCTGTGAAGTGAGTCAGTTTCAACTTGGCTTTGTGCTTATGTGTCATTCCCTGCTATTTGACGTTCAAGTCTATATTGGTTCCAGACTCTGTTTTATTTAATCTGTTTGTTTTCTTTCTAAAAACATATTCTATATTCCCGTTCAAGAGTGGAGCTAACTTCACAGGATTTGGGGAATTTCTGATAATTCTAGCCCATACACAGAATGCCCAGGACAAGGAAGACACTTGTTCTCTGAGGAATTGTACCAAGAATACAAGGCATTGAAGTCAGCAGGCACATGTTAAATGTTTACAATGTGCCAGGTACTTTCATACATTATTCTATTAATAAGCAGTATATGGCCAGGCGCAATGGCTCACGCCTGTAATCCCAGCACTTTGGGAGGCCAAGGTGGGCGAATCACAGGAGGGCAGGAGTTCGAGACCAGCCTGGCCAACATGGCGAAACCCCATCTCTACTAAAAATCCAAAAATTAGCTGGGTGTGTTGACAGGCAACTGTAGTTCCAGCTACTCAGGAGGCTGAGGCAGGAGAATTGCTTGAACCCAGGAGGTGGAGGCTGCAGTGAGCTGAGATCGTGCCACTGCTCTCAGCCTAGGCAACAGAGCGAGACTCCATCTAAACAAACAAAAAAAAAGCACTATACGTTAGAGCAGTTTTAGGTTTACAGAAAAATTGGGAAGACAGTACAGAGTTTCCATATATGCCATACTCAAGTTCCCCTATTATTACCCTCCTACATTAGTATGATCCATTTGTTACAATTAGTGTAATGCTATATGAATATTGATATGTTATGATTAACTGACATTTATACTTAATTTTTATTGCCTTATTTTTTACCTGTTGTCCTTTTTGTGTTCTGCAATCCCTCCCAGATACAACATGACATTCTAGTCATCCATCTCCTTAGGTTCTTCTTGGCTGTGACAGATTGTCAGACTTCCTTTCTTTTTTGTGAGCTTGACAGTTTTGAGGAATACTGGACAGGTATTTTGTAGCATATCCCTCATTGACATTTGTCTATTGTGTTTCCCATTAGATTGGAGTTAAGTGTTGGTGGGAGAAAGACCACAGAGGCAGATGCCATTTTCATCACATCATGCCAAGGGTACATACTATCAAGATGGACTACCACTGCTGCTGTTACCTTGATCACCTGGCTGAGATAGTGTTAGTCAGGTTTCTCTGCTGTAAAGTGACCCCACTCCCCCAGCAACCCTTCTGTTCTGTGGTCTTTGGAAGGAAGTTGCTGTGCATGGCCCACGCTTAAGGAGGAGGGACTTACAGCCCATCTCTTTAAGACAGAGGATTTACATAAATTATTGTAAGTTCTTATATAGTCACTTATTTATATCAACGTGGACTCAAGGATTTTTTTTTAATGTTTTGAGTTGTAATCTCATTCCTTTCCCTTCCTTCCTTCATTCCTTCCTTCCTTCCTTCCTCTCCGCCCCCCTCTCTCTTTCTTTCTCTTGCTTTCTTGCTTTTTTCCGCAGCTTTGGCCATGCTGCAAGCTCTTTCAGTTGACTTGTCTGTACCTATGACATACTCCTTGTGTGTGTGTGTGTGTGTGTATGTGTGTGTATGTTTGAGCACTTCCTCAATTTCTGGCTCTACAGGATATTTCAGACATTTTGTATATTTTCTCTCCACTCGTAGAATCAGCCATTTCTCCAAGAATCCCTGGTTCCTTTTATTGAAAAATTGTACTAAATATCAAGATTTAGGTGGTAGGTGTGGTTGTTGCTGTGGGGAAGTCTTTGCTTCTCAGCTGAAAGAGAAAGGAAATATATGTGCATACACTAACCCATATATTTACATATATCCATAAACATTTCTGTGTGTGACCATTTATAGTGATATCAAGCTAAATATTCATTCATAGGGATGTCCCAACTCTATTCCATTACCTCATGGTTCATTCTAGCCTCTTTCCCTTCCACCAGCAGTGAGAAGTCTGGCTCTGACTGTCAATCATCCATTTACTTAAGACCTCCTGGCCTCAGGTGATCTGCCTACCTCAGCCTCCCAAAATGCTGGGATTACAGCCGTGAACCACTGTGCCTGACCTGAATTTTAGCTGAATTTCTACGAAAGGGTTGGTTTTGTCTTCTTAGTACTTTTGACACAAAGCTCATTTCCTTCCTTTGCCACTTCCTTTGCTGCTGCATCACCTCCATCTTTTTTCAGCCTCCACAGCAGCCAGCCATCACTAACAGAAGTAAGGGGAGAAGCCTTAGCAACTTCATTAGACTTTGTGAGGTGAGAGGGCACAGCTGGGTAGCCAGGTGGTGATGGATGGATGGAGGGAGGGAGGGAGAGAGGGATGGATGGAGGGAGGGAGGGAGGGAGGGATGGATGGGTGGATAGATGGATGAAAAAAGTATCAGTTAATAGGTGCTGACTCATCCAAGATATTAATACAGCAAGGGGAAAGAAACATGGATGATGGGACAGGATTTACAGGTGACCATTAGTCAGCTGTAATTTATATCTGTTAGGACATAGATTATACACCTCTGACTAGTCTGTGCCTCTTCACTGAGCTATGATCAAATCAATCATCTGCATGCTATTGTCATCCAGTGACAGGTGGCAATTTAAAAACAAACCCATGTCCACTTTCCAAATCTGACCTGATGTCTGGACAATAGTGGATATGTCTCATTATATATTTGTCAAAACTCATAGATTGGGGTGAGTGAAGTGGCTCACATCTGTAAACCCAGCACTTTGGAAGGCCGAGGCAGGCAGATTGCTTGAGTCCAGGAGTTCAAGACCAGCCTGGGTAACATGGTGAAATCCCTTCTCTACTACTAATAAGAAACAAAACAAAAACCGATAAGTTGTGCAATATCAAGAGTAAATTGTAGTCATAATGACATCTCAATGTAAGTTCACTGATTGTGATAAATGTAGTATTATTGTGGTGTTGGATGTTGATAGCAGGGAAGGCTGTGGCATGTGTGGGAAAAAGGGGTACGTGAGAACTCTCTGTATTTTCTACTCAATTTTGATATGAACGTAAAACTGCCCTAAAAAATAACTTTTATTAACATATAGGCCAGGCACGGTGGCTCATTCCTGAAATCCCAGCATTTTGGGAGGCCGAGGTGGGCAGATCACCTGAGGTCATGAGTTCAAGACCAGCCTGGCCAAACAGTGAAACCCCATCTCTACTAAAAATACAAAAATTAGCCGGGCATGGTGGCGGGCACCTGTAATCCCAGCTCCTTGGGAGGCTGAGGCAGGAGAATTGCTTGAACCCAGGAGGTGGAGGTTGCAGTGAGCTGAGATCATGTCACTGCACTCCAGCCTGGACAACAGAGTGAGATTGAATCTCAAAATCATAATAATAATAATAATAACAAACCTAAAGGTGTCCCTAAAATATGAGCTGATTGAGAGTTTAAGATTGTTGAAAGAAGAAAATGGCATGGTGAAAGGAAAGGGGGTTTTGCAAACTCACTCATCTAAGTTTGAATCCTAGCTCTGCCACTTAATAGCTATGTGACCGTGGGCAAATTATGCGCTGTTATTTATTTTAAATTTATATTAAAATATTAAAGTATTAAATATAACTTATTAAAATATCATGTAAATGACATCCTCTATTAATATTTAAAATGATATATGACAAAACTCATACAATTTGATAGCACTAAGAGTAAACCTGAATGAATGCACATTTACAAATCATTCATGAGGTCAAAAGATCCCAGGATGGAATGTGGAATGCAGTAAAACGATCTAAGTGTATTACAAAAGTATGAAACCACCTCACTGAAGAGGTGGAGGGAAAAGATGTTAACCTAAGTAACTCTGGAAATGAGTGGAGTCTGATAGACTAAAGGCAAAAGAAATTGTCCATAAACACTGCTGTAGTCAGAAGTGGAATATGAGATTTCCACCAAGTGTCTGTAAAGGAGAGGTACCTTTCTCCTCATGTCTTTCTTTTCCTACTGGATAGAAGGAGAACTGATATGGCTTGGCTCTGTGTGCCCACCCAAATCTCATCTTGAATTGTAATCCCTACGTGTCAAGGTAGGGACCTGGTGGGAGGTGATTGGATCATGGTGGTGGATCCCCCATGCTGTTCTCATGATAGTGAGTTCTAACAAGATCTGATGGTTTCATAAGTGTTTGGCAATTACTCCCTCACTCTCTCTCTTTCCTACCACCTTGTGAAGAAGGTATTTGCTTCTCCTTCGCATTCTGCTATGATTGTAAGTTTCTTGAGGCCTCCCCAGCTATGCAGAACAGTGAGCCAATTAAACTTCTTTCCTTTATAAATTACCCAGTCTCGGGTATTTCTTCTTCTTCTTTCTTTTTCTTCTTCTTTTTTTTTTTTTTTTAGATTGCTCTGTTCCCCAGGCTGGAGCGCAATGGCAAAATCTCAGCTGAGTGCAACCTCCACCTCCCGGGTTCAAGCAGTTCTCCTGCCTCAGCCTCCTGAGTGGCCAGGATTACGAGCATGCACCAACATACCCCACCAATTTTTGTATTTTTAATAGAGGAGGGGTTTTGCCATGTTGGACAGGCTGGTCTCGAACTCCTGACCTCAGGTGATCTGCCCGCCTCAGCCTCCCACAGTGCTGGGATTACAGGCGTGAGCCACCACGACCAGCCGGGTGTTTCTTTATAGCAGTCAGAAAACGGACTAATACAAGGACAGGTGCCTGACATGGAGGGAACATCCATCTTGCACTACATGGAGTGAAAGGCAAGGGCTGAAGACAATGGGACAAGAAGATGGAAGACGCCTGTCTTCTTCTCAGGATGGTGGTGCCATTATGCCAGCTGAATCTATGTGGAATAAAAAGTAAACTTCTACTTTGTTTAACCCACTCTGATTTGGGGTTTTCTGTCACTCACAGATCAATCTAATCCTAACTGATATAAATTTTAGTTACGTCTTTTTCTCCCTATATTTTATCTCTCCAACAATGCCTGCATCCCTTAAAAAATGAGGCTACATAACTGTTCATGATATAACTCTCCTTGTGGGATACCCTAAGGTACTCTTAAGCACCTAATTCTAGTCAATAAAAGCACGGCATGAAGCAGACTCTCTCTCACAAAAAGATCATGCCGTTACATGGAATAATAATTGATAATAAGTAGCATAATTTTTATTAACTCATCATCTTTACAAAAGAGATTTTTTAATGAGCTTTCAAACAACAGTATAAATTTAGCTTTTGTTTCCTTTATATAAAAATTACACACTTACTGAATTTTGGGAGAAATGCCAAGAAGTATGACTTATTAAAATGTAAAGGAACACAAATTGCTTTGGTTTGGAAGGTGGTAAGTATGGGGTTTGAATTAGTCCGTTTTCACGCTGCTGACAAAGACATACCCGAGACTGGGAAGAAAAAGAGGTTTAATTGGACTTGCAGTTCCACATGGCTGGGGAGGCCTCAGAATCATGGCAGAAGGCGAAAGGCACTTATTAAGTGACAATAGTAAGAGAAAATGAGGAGAAAGAAAAAGTGGAAACCCCTGATAAACCCATCAGATCTCCTGGGACTTATTCACTATCACAAGAATAGCACAGGAAAGACTGGCCCCATGATTCAATTACCTCCCCCTGTTCCCTCCCACAGCATATGGGAATTCTGGGAGATACAATTCAAGTTAAGATTTGGGTAGGGGGGCAGCCAAACCATATCATTCTGCTCCTGGCTCCTCCAAATCTCATGTCCTCACAGGGAATCGTGTGTTCCCAACAGTCTCCTAAAGTCTGAATTCATTTCAGCATTAACGCAAAAGTACACAGTCCAAAGTCTCATCCAGACAAAGCAAGTCTCTTCCGCCTATGAGCCTGTAAAATCAAAAGCAAGCTAGTTACTTCCTAGATACAATTGCAGTATATGTACTGGGTAAATACAGCCATTCCAAATGGGAGAAATTGGCCAAAACAAAGGGGTTACAGAGCACATGCGTGTCTGAAATCCAGCAGGGCAGTCAAATCTTAGAGCTCCAAAAGGATCTCCTTTCACTCCAGGTCTCACATCCAGGTCATGCTGATGCAAGAGGTGGGTTCCCATGGTCTTGGGCAGCTCCACTCCTTTGGCTTTGCAGGGTGCAGACTCTCTCCCGGCTGTTTTCATGGGCTGGCATTGAGTGTCTGCGGCTTTTCGGGGCACGTGGTGCAAGCTGTCAGTGGACCTACCATCCTGGGGTCTGGAGGACGGTGGCCCTCTTCTCACAGCTCCACTAGGCAGTACCCCAATAGAGACTCTGTGTGGGGGCTCCAACCCCATATTCCCCTTCCCCACTGCCGTAGCAGAGGTTCTCCATGAGGGCCCTGGCCTGCAGTAAACTTCTGCCTGGGCATACAGATGTTTCCATACATCCTCTGAAATCTAGGCGGAGGTTCACAAACCTCAATTCTTGACTTCTGTGCACCCATAGCCTCAACACCATGTAGAAGCTACTAAGGCTTGGGGTTTCCACCCTCTGAAGCCACAACCTGAGTTCTACGTTGGCCCTTTTCAGCCACCGCTGGAGCAGCTGGGGCACAGGGCAAGTCCCTAGGCTGCACACAGCACGAGGGCCCTCGGCCGGCCCCATAAAATCACTTTTTCCTTCTGGGCCTCCAGGCCTGTGATGGGAGGGGCTGCCATGAAGGTCCCTGACATGGCCTGGAGACACTTCCCCCATGGTGTTGGGGATTAACACCAGGCTCCTTGCTACTTATGAAAATTTCTGCAGCTGGCTTGAATTTCTCCCCAGAAAATGGGGTTTTCTTTTCTATTGCATTGTCAGGCTTCACATTTTCCAAACTTCTATGCTCTGTTTCTCTTTTAAAACTGAATGGTTTTTTTTTTGTTTTTTTTTTTTTTTTGGTGACAGAGTCTCGCTCTGTGGCCCAGGCTGGAGTGCAGTGGTGCGATCTCGGCTCACTGCAAACTCTGCCTCCCGGGTTTATGCTGTTGTCCCGCCTCAGCCTCCCGAGTAGCTGGGACTACAGGCGCCCGCCACCACGCCTGGCTAATTTTTTTGTATTTTTAGTAGAGACGGGGTTTCACCGTGGTCTCGATCTCCTGACCTCGTGATCCGCCCGCCTCGGCCTCCCAAAGTGCTGGGATTACAAGCGTGAGCCACCGCCCCCGGCCTAAAATGGCACTTCTTACATGGCAGCAGCAAGAGTAAATGAGGAAGAAGGAAAAGTGGAAACCCCTGATAAACCCATCGGATCCGGTGAGATTTATTCACTATCACAGAATAGCATGGGAAAGACCGGCCCCCATGATTCAATCACCTCTCCCTGGGTCCGTCCCACATCATGTGGGAATTCTGGGAGATACAATTCAAGTTGAGATTTGAGTGGGAGCGCAGCCAAACCATATCGGGGTCTAAAACAATGAAAACATTGATAAAATAGTTATTTATGAATGGCATGTTGTTTAAGTATTTTCACAAATAGGCACTAGTATCTCTCCATCTCTCTCTCTCCTCCGCCACCCTCCCTCGTTGATGTTATACTGGATTTAGGAATTAAGATTTCTGTTCATAGAAACAGGAGAAAAGGAAGATGGCAGTTAGTAGTTGCTTGATGTCCGTTTCAAAATGGTTACCTAGCAACACTTCCAGGCTGTAGCTGCTAGGGGTAGCTCCAGCCGCTCGCGGTTAAGCCGCCTTGAGCTACATAGTTGCTCTGCTAAACATCTTATTTGTATGATTTTCAAATAAGGATCACCTTTTGGGGTTATATGGGCTGATGCTTCAGCTGGCCTTCTGTTTTATTTGTCTTGTCTCATTCCTTGACAAGGTGAATGTACTTGCTGTGTTTATAAAAGAAAAAAAAACCCGGCCGGGTGCGGTGGCTCACAGCTGTAATCCCAGCACTTTGAGAGGCCGAGGCGGGCTGATCACCTGAGGTCAGGAGTTCGAGACCAGCCTGGCCAAAATGGTGAAACCCCCCCCGTCTCTACTAAAAATACAAAAAAAATTTAGCCAAGCGTGGTCACGGGTGCCTGTAATCCCAGTTACTTGGGAGGCTGAGGCAGGAGACTTGCTTAAACCCGGGAGGCGGAGGTTGCAGTGAGCCAAGACCCCCCTATTGCACTCCAGCCTGAGCAAAAGAGCGAAACTCTGCCTCAAAAAAAAAAAAAAAAAAAGTTGTTAAAAAAAAAAAATCTGACAGTATTTGGAGCGAAAACAAAATGTCTCTCAAAGCTCCTAGATGTCAAGTGATAGCAACTATGTAAACTCATAAATAGATTTTAAAAATATTACTAAATAAAGTTTACCCCAGCTACTCGGGAAGCTGAGGCAGGAAGATTACTTGAGCCCAGGAGTTCAAGACCAACCCGGGCAACATAGTGAGAACCTGTCACAATTTTTTTTTTTTTTTTTTTGAGACGGAGTCTTGCTCTGTTGCCCAGGCTGGAGTGCAGTGGCGCAATCTCGGCTCATTGCAAGCTCTGCCTCCCGGGTTCACGCCATTCTCCTGCCTCAGCCTCTCGGAGTAGCTAGGACTACAGGCGCCCGCCACCACGCCCGGCTAATTTTTTTGTATTTTTATTAGAGACGGGGTTTCACTGTGGTCTCGATCTCCTGACCTCATGATCCGCCCGCCTCGGCTTCCCGAAGTGCTGGGATTACAAGCGTGAGCCACCCCGCCCAGCCCCTGTCATAATTTTTTAAAGTCCACTTTTAAGTAAGAATATTAATAGTTTACTTAAACCCACAGAATGCATTTGAAGAGTTTAAGTCAGTGTTAAATAATTTTCACAAAAGTTAAATATCCTTCTAAGGTCACTCTACCCCTTGCCTCTTAAGTTTTAATCTCTTTACGTTCAATTTCAGGAAACTAAGATAAGTATCAATAAAAGGAGAAACATGGGCCGGGCGCGGTGGCTCACGCCTGGTGGGCGGATCACTTGAGGTCAGGAGTTCGAGACCAGCCTGGCCAACATGGTGAAACCCCGTCTCTAATAAACATACAAAAATTAGCCGGGCATGGTGGCACACACTTGTAGTTTCAGCTACTCAGGAAGCTGAGGCAAGAGAATCACTTGAACCTTGGAGGAGGAGGTTGCAGTGAGCAGAGATCGTGCCACTGCACTCCAGCCTGGGCAACAGAGCAAGACTTTAAAAAAATTTTTTAAATAATAATAAATAAATACCCATCACATATGCTGAATGTGTAGAAATGGGATGGCTACTAAAAATCATATTCGCAAGGCCTCAGATATTTGTACACCAAAGTTTATAGCAGCATTATGCATGACAGCCAAAAGGTGGAAACAACGTAGCTGTTCATGGATAGCAAAACGTGATGTATGCACGCTATGGAATATTATTCAGCCCTTAAAAGGAATAAAATTTTTACACATGCTACAACATAGATGAACCTTGAAGACATTATGCTAAGTGAAATAAGCCAGACATGAAAGAACTAAAACTGTATACTTCCACTTATGTGAGAAAACTAGGGGAGTCAAATTCATACAGACAGAAAGTAGCATGGTGCAATGGGGAGTAATTGTTTAATGGGTACAGATTTTCAGTCTGGGAAGAGCATTTAGCTCCCACTTACAAGTGAGAATATGTGGTATTTGGTTTTCTGTTCCTGCAAAATTTTGCACATGGCTGGTGGCGATGGTTGTAAAAACGATATGAATGTACTTAATGCCAGTCAACTATACACCAAAAAATAGTTAAAATAGACAGTTTTATGCTATGTATGTTTCACATTGCTTAAAAAAAAAATCAGATGTGCTTATTTGGTCCAGACAAATGTTAACAATGCTCTGATTTTCCCTCGCGTTCCAGTGTTTTGCCACATAGCTAGTGGGAGATCATTACATTATTAAAAGAGAAAAATCTCCTATGGAGATTGTGTAATGTGCACCCATGTACAGAAAAATGAACCACAGTGTCTAAAAAGCAAAATCCTGGCTGGGCGCAGTGGCTCATACCTGTAATCCCAGTGCTTTGGGAGGCCGAAGTGAGCGGATCACCCAAGTTCAGGAGTTCGAGACCAGCCTGGGCAACCTGGTGAAACCCCGTCTCTACTAAAAATACAAAAATTAGCTAGGCGTGGTGGCAGGCGCCTACCAGCTACTCAGGAGGCTGAGGCAGGAGAATCGCTTGAGCCCAGGAGGCGGAGTTTGCAGTGAGCCAGGATCACACCATTGCACTCTAGCCTGGGCAGTAAGAGGGAAACTTGGTCTCAAAAAAAAAAAAAAAAAGACTGACTTCATTTTAAAAGCATGATTTTTATCTTTATATATATTTTTCATTCATTTTTTTCTTCCTGTTTTTTCTTTTCTTTTTTATTTATTTATTTTTTCGGGGGGTCAGGGTATTGCTCTGTCACCCATTCTGGAGTGCTGTGGTGAGATTATGGCTCACTCCAGCCTTGAGTCCTTGGGCTCAAGCAATTCTCCTGCCTCAGCCTCCTGAGTAGCCAGGACTACAGGCACACACCACCATGCTTGGCCAATTTTTTTATTTCTTTGTAGAGATGGGAGTGTATGTTGCCCAGGCTGGTCTTGAACTCATAGACTCAAGTGATCCTCCCACCTCGGCCTCCCAAAGTGCTGGGATCACAGATGTGAGCCACTGTGACTGGCCATAATGTTATTTCCTATTGCAAAAGCAAAATCTAGCTATTATAGAAAATTCAGAAAATGCATATAGACCGAATAAATCCTAGGGGCACACATAGATCAATGGCCACACATAATTCTACCAAAGAAGTATGGTAGGGTAGCATGTCTGCCTCTAAAGACGCTGGCCCAATATGTCCGTCATCTACAGCCCATTTCCCCCAGATCCATCCTTCCAACCTTCTCTGTGATGCTCTATCCCCTTACAGTTGGCCATTGCATGCTGTATCACCCAGGTCCTTCTGGTTGGGCATACCAAAGGAGTAGTGACTTCTCGGAAAAAAATTCAGAAGAAAGAGTTCCCAGAAAGAATTTTGGAGTTCCCCCAAAAGCAGATCTTGAAAGAATAATTTGAATGCCAGCCGTTTATTTGGGAAATGATCCCAAGAAAGTGTAGTAGGGAAGTGAGGAAGTGAGACAGAAAAGAGAAGAAACCAAACAAATGGTTGTTAGCAAGTTACCCTTGTGGGCGACTAGAGTTTAATTTCTGGGAAAATCTTGGAAATAGTGAGGAACGTGGACCTGTGAGCTGTCCCACTTGAGGGTGGGGAAGTCCCAGTATTTATCACCACTTCCCATCTGTCATTGGCTGATGACTTACCCCGGGATGGTGTACGTGAAATGTAAGGTCTGAGGAGCTATGGGGCAAATGGTCGAGGGGACCACCTGTTGGGACGTGAAGATAAGAGAAAAATAGAGAAAGGTCAAGAGGGTCAAAAAGCTACACAATAGGCCGGGCGCGGTGGCTCACGCTTGTAATCCCAGCACTTTGGGAGGCCGAGGCGGGCGGATCACAAGGTCAGGAGATCGAGACCACGGTGAAACCCCGTCACTACTAAAAATACAAAAAAATTAGCCGGGCGCGGTGGCGGGCGCCTGTAGTCCCAGCTACTCGGAGAGGCTGAGGCAGGAGAATGGCGTGAACCCGGGAGGCGGAGCTTGCAGTGAGCCGAGATGGCGCCGCTGCACTCCAGCCTGGGTGACAGAGCGAGACTCCGTCTCAAAAAAAAAAAAAAAGCTACACAATAATGCTGTAAGCAAGTACGGAACTGTGTCCATCAATTTCTCAAAAGGAGTAGCTGGATGGACCATTTCAGTGGAACGACAGGAGCTAGTGCCAAAATGCCTCAGAGGAAGTAGAGATCATGTCTGGGGACAATTCTTTTTTTTTTTTTTAAACGGAGTCTCACTCTGTCACCCAGGCTGTAGTGTTGTGGTGTGATGTCGGCTCACTGCAACCTCCACCTCCCAGGTTCAAGCTATTCTCCTGTCTCAGCCTCCTGTGTAGGTGCCATGTGCCACCAAGCCTGGCTAATATTTGTGTTTTTAGTAGAGACGGGATTTCACCATGTTGGCCAGGCTGGTCTCAGCCTCCTAAAGTACTGGGGTTACAGGCATGAGCCACCATGCCCAGACAATTCTTTACAATGCTTGATTCTGAAAGGAAGGAGAGAAAGAGGGCTGCAGCCGAAAGGCTGTGAGGTTAGAGCAATGCTTTTCAAACTGGGGTCCTTGATGGATTGTCATTCCATGAGACCTGAGAATTTTAAAACACACACACACACACACACACACACACACAGAGTGTCCCCTGGATGCCTATTTCTAAGTGAATATTGCTTCTGAGTTTTAGTTCCTCTGTTTATATTTGTGTTTACAATCAAGTTGTAGCCAGGCAGTAATCCTTTAAAGATCATTTTCTTTCTCTTTTTTTTTTTTTTTTTTTTTTTTGAGGAGTTTCACTCCTGTTGCCCAGGCAGGAGTGCAATGGTGTGATCTCTGCTCACGGCAACCTCCGCCTCCCGGGTTCAAGCGATTCTCCTACCTCAGTCTCCTGAGTAGCTGGGATTACAAGCATGGGCCACCATGCCCAGCTAATTTTTTTGTATTTTTAGTAGTGACAGGTTTCCCCATGTTGGTCAGGCTGGTCTTGAACTCCCAACCTCAGATGATCCACCCTCCTTGGCCTCCCAAAGTGCTGGGATTACAGGAATGAGCCACCACGCCCGGCCTAAAGATCATTTTCAAACAGAAATTGTTCATGCTGTCATGGAGAAGGTATGATCTGGATGAGCGTGAACGTCAGTTTCTGTGTTGACAAGAAGGAACAGAGCTCTGCCTTCTGCTTTGGTTGTTCCAGCTTTAGAGGTGTTTGAATTAGAGTGAGTGTTCCCCATGGGGGATGCTTGTGTCCTAGAAAAGACATTGAGGGCCGGGCACAGTGGCTCATGGCTGTAATCTCAGCACTTTGGGAGGCCAAGGCGGGTGGGTCACCCGAGGTCAGGAGTTCGAGACCAGCCTGGCCAACGTGGTAAAACCCTGTCTCTGCTAAAAACACAAAAATAATTAACCAGGTGTGGTGGCGTGCACCTATAATCCCAGCTACTAGGGAGGCTGAGGCAGGAGAATTGCTTGAACCCATAAGGCAGAGGTTGCAGTGAGCTGGGATCACACCACTACCCTCCAGCCTGGGCAACAGACAGAGCGAGACTCCAATTCAAAAAAAAAAAAAAGAAAGAGAGAAAAAAAAAGAGAGAAAAAGGAGAAACAGTGTATTAGTCCATTCTCATACTGCTAATAAAGACATATCGGAGACTGGGTAATTTATAAAGAAAAAGAGGTTTAATGGACTCACAGTTCCACATGGCTGGGGAGGCCTCACAATCATGGCAGAAGGCAAAGGAGGAGCAAAGGTGTGTCTTACACGGTGGCAGGCAAGATAGCATGTGCGTGTGCAGGGGAACTGCCCTTTATAAAACCATCGGATCTCTTGAGACTTATTCACTATCACGAGAACAGCATGAGAAAAACCCACCCCCATGATTAAATTACCTCCCACTGAGTCCCTCCCACAACACATGGGGATTATGGGAGCTACAATTCCAGATGAGATTTGGGTGGGAACACAACCAAACCGTATCACAGGGGGAGGAACGTATCGATGAGGGTAGATTTGTCACAATAAAACAGGAGCCCAAGCAGAGAGCTTTATCACATATACCCATCAAATCATTCTGGCTACTGCAGGACACCTCCTGAAAGCATCTCTGGAAACATCCAGCTGCGAAGGACTCTAAGGCCCTAATTTTCAGAGAGGAATCTCTTTGGTGGGTCTACAAGTGAATGCCTCCAGCAAGATTGAGTGGGGAGGGCTCCTTTGTGGCCATAGCAGTGTTGGAATTGGGGATACAGTGGGCAGACCAGATGTAAAAGCCACTTCCTGTTTGGCCACGCTGAGAATTTTCCTTTCTGCCTGGGAATGCAAGCCCTGAAATAACATGATTTGTGTGTATCTTCAAAAGCAAGGAGAACTTGTATCATAGGTAATCTCAAGATTTTGATGTTTCGTAAGAAAGCTGAAGAACTTCAACGAATAGGATAAATCATCTTAGAGCTATTCAGTGTTTAAAGAAGTTTTACAAAAAACACATACACATGTACTCATGGAGAAAAACACTGCTTTAATGGAGTAACTAGTTGCAACTTATTATGTTATTTCCATTCTTGATCTATGTGCCTATGGTTTTAGATAGTTGTGGTCAACATGTTGAATATTTCATGAGTGACCCCAGACAAACAACTTCACCTCCACTCGTCTATTTTCCTGTTAGCAAATGGAGATAATTGCTTTTATTTCACAGGGCTGTTGTGAAAAACAAGTGAAGTAAGGTAATACAAAAACAATTCGTAAACTCTAAAGTATACAATTATGAGACATAATAGTTACACGTAATTGCTTCTGTTGTGTTTTTCTGTGTATCACTTGTAACAGTTGCATATTACTCTGAGTTGCTGTCACAGTTTATTTAACCATTATCTACTTGTTACTCATTCTTGCTTTTTGCTATCATAAATAAAGTTGGTTATAAACATCTCTGCATGGTTTGCATTTTTTCTCTTTTGAAATATTTCTTTAGGAGGAATTCCCGGAAGTAGAATAAATGAGTTCGAATAGTAGTCCAGACATTCTTTCTTAGATGATATACATCATAGTACAAACAAGCAAAAAACTAGCTCATTATGCTGTACCATAATTCTGACAAATTAAGAAACTAAAACTAATTCTGGTGGTGTTAGCAAGCAAGCATATATAAAATCATATCATAATTTTCAAAAGGCAAATAGTTACATTTTCTTTGATTATGGAACATGCCTCCTGATGGCGTGAAATCCTTTTTTTGGAATGTGGCAGAATAGAGTATGAAATGCAAAGACTTAACTTGGTAGCCTTCTTTTACAGTTTTAGCATCCTCTGTTTACAGGAGACCTGGTTTTTAAAGGATCACTTCCTTCCCATGTGAGGCTTCAAGCTCCTTGGCGTCAGTTGGTTTTGATTCAGGGCAAAGTCATTTTAGTAAAGGACAGTTTGCTACATGGATTTTAGATTAAAATGGACGAGATGAATTTTGTACAGCAGGTATATAAAATATAAAAATGTATTCTCCATGATGTGGTTCCAGTTTTCTGAAAAGATGAATTTTTTTTTTTTGAGATGGAGTTTTGCTCTTGTTGCCCTGACTGAAGTGCAATGGCATGATCTCGGCTCACCACAACCTCCGCCTCCCAGGCTCAAGTGATTCTCTTGCCTCAGCTTCCCTAGTAGCTGGGATTACAGGCATGCGCCACCACGCCCAGCTAATTTTTTGTATTTTTAGTAGAGACAGGTTTTTTCCATGTTGGTCAGGCTCGTCTTGAACTCCTGACCTCAGGCCATCCGTTCTCCTCCGCCTCCCAAAGTGCTGAGATTACAGGCGTGAGCCACCGCGCCCAGCCAGAAAGATTAATATTTTAAAAGTATATGCAGGCCAGTCGTGGTGGCTCACAGCTGTAATCCCAGCACTTTAGGAGGCTAAGGATGGAGGATCTCTTGAGGCCAGGAGTTCAAGACCAGCCTGGGCAACATAAGAAGACTCTATCTCTGCAAAAAAAAAAAAAAAAAATACATATATATATATATATAAATTAACTGGGCATGGTGGCACACACCTATAATCCCAGCTACTTGGGACACTGAGGCAGGAGGGCCACTTGAGCCTGGGAAGTCGAGGCTGCAGTGAGCTATGATTATGCCACTGCATTCCAGCCTGGGTAACAGGGCAAAACCCCATTAAAAAAATTTTTTTTTAAGTGTATGCAGATTCCCAAACTTCTGGAGTGTAAGTGTTCTTAACATCTATTATCTGACACAATTTTTGGAGCCTTAAATGCTCAGATTGGCAAGAGGCTTCTGCCTTTTTGGACTGAAATTTTGCTTCTCTCTGGGCATTTCTTTAGAGATGGTTGCAGAATCGAAGAAGAAACATCTGACCAAACTAGTATGGTTCAGTAGAAACTTTCCCTATGAAACATTTCAGAGGAATTTGAGCTTTACCACTTATCAAGGGATCAGGGTGATTGATTATTGAGTGGTTATCTCTATTGCCCTTATTTTGTTTCTCCAGTCACTTCTCTTTTAAATGGCTTGATAGGAAGTTAAGAGGAGGTATAACGGGAAAGCCTTGGCTGAAAGTTACATTTGATTCATGAGTTCAGCTTTGCCACTAACTAGCTGGCTGACCAGATCCAGGTTACTTAACCCATTTGGGCCTGAGTTTTCTCAAGTACATAGTGGAATCTAAGGTCAAGTCCCGTTCCAACACTCTGTGATTTCATCTGGAGCAAAGGCCTTTCTCCATGACACAAGTAATCTTCTGAGGGCCAAATGACTTAAAGACTCTTTCGCAAATGTCATGTGACTGTTGCTGTGCTGCGTGTGTGGGTGTGCGGTGGGGAAGGGTGGGTGGAAGTAAATTCCTACTGTCCACAGCAACAGTTAAAAAACAGGTTGAAAAAAATACAGTGTTCTCCTGTGTTTGGGCAAACAGGAATCAGGCCACCCTGACCTCATGGTCCCACGGACGCTGCCAGGAAGCCTGAAAACTCCATCCAAAGCTGCTGAGACAGAATCTTTGGCAGAGCTGAAAGGAAGCTGAAAGGAGCGGTGCCGGGAGTTCCTGCCCAAAAAGGGGTGAGCATGGCACTTGGCAAACGTGCAGCATGTATTATGTGCTGAGTTAACACCCCTTAGTGTCATTATTAGCACTTTCAGAAATAGCCAGCAAAGCTATTGAGAGAGGGGGTTAAAAAAAACAACACCAAAACCTTTAACTGACTCCAATATTACTTCTGGTGCATTAATACTTTTAAAACCTAAATTGTAGTCTTTCTACTTGTTGTTAAGGCATCATTATTCTTCAGACTCAAATTCTGGCAGTTGTTTGTTGATATATTCCTTTGGTGTTTCTTTGGCATTGCTGTTGAGTCTCAGATCCCACATTGGAGGGATCAGCTCCTACGAGGTGTATTATGAGGGTTAAGTGAAAGCAAACCCCAGGGTCTTACGTGACCCCAGCAGGCTCCCTTCCCCTTTGGGTCCTCACTGTCCCAGACCCAGAGTGTTGCCTGGCCATCTGAGGGGCCTTAGTCTCACCCAGTCTACTCACCTCTGCTAATACCTCTGTATGATGATACTTTCATTTATTGGTAAAACCTCGCTAGGGGTTCAGTCTGACACTGCCTGCTGGTCTGGTTCTGCACCCTGCTGCCTCTTCATGCAGCCCCTAGCTCCATAGAAAACCATTTGCCATGGGCTTTCAAGTGCCCTTCCCTGACCTTCCTCCCAGAAGGTTCTTGACCCTGCCTGCTGGCCTAGTAAACTCTTAGATTTGCCATCCTTAGGTCAGAGGCATTCCAACCAGAGCTGTGCCACCTCGAACGGGGGCTGGGGAAAATAAGACTGAGACCTACTGGGCTGCATTCCCAGGCAGTTAGGCATTCTGAGTCACACCATGAGATAGGAGGTCGGCACAAGATACAGGTCACAAAGACCTTGCTGATAAAACAGCATGTGGTAAAGATACCAGCCAAAATCCGCCAAAACCACGATGGCAAAAAACTGACCTCTGGTTGTCCTCACTGCTCATTATACAGTAATTATAATGAATCAGTATGCCACAAGACATTACCACCAGTGCACGGACAGTTTACAAATGCCATGGCAACATTAGGAAGTTACCCTGGTCTAAAAAGGGGAGGAATCCTCAGTTCCAGGAATTGCCCACCTCTTTGCCAAAAAACTCTTGAATGATCCACCCCTTGTTTAGCATATAATCAAGAAGTATGTAAGTATCCTTGGTTGAGTAGCTCAAGCTGCTGCTCTGCCTGTGGAGGATCCATTCTTTATTCCTTTACTTTTTTAATAAACTTGCTTTCACTTTACTCTATGGACTCGCCCTGAATTCTTTCTTGTGTGAGATCCAAGAACCTTCTCTTGGGGTCTGATTGGGACCCCTTTCCAGTAACACCAAGTCTCAGCTAAAATGTCTCTTCCTGATATTTTATTGTTTCCTCTTGCGAGCTACCTCAGCACCCAGGACAATTCCAGCTGACTCTTGAAAAACTCAAGGGTTAGGGGCGTCGACCCCCTGCATATGACTTAACTCCTCCAAAATGTAACTAGTAATCACGTCCCATTGACCAGAAACCTTACTGATGGCATCCACAGTTGATCAACACATATTTTGCATGTTACATGTATTACACACTATGTTTTTACAATAAAGTAAGCTAGCTAGAGAAAAAAAATGTTACTAAGAAAATCATAAGGAAGAACAAATGTATTTACTATTCATTAAGTGGAAGGAGATCTTCATAGAGGTCTTTATCTTTGTTGTCTTCCTGTTGACTAGGCTGAGGAAGAGGAGGAAGAAGGGGGGTTGGTCTTGCGGTGGGGTGGGTGGGTAGCAGAGGCAGAAGAGGTGGAAGAGGTGGAAGGAAGGGGGAGCAGGAGAGGCAGGCACACTCAATGTACTTCTTTTTTTTTTTTTTTTGAGACAGAGTCTTTCTCTGTCACCCAGGCTGGAGTGCAATGGTGCAGTCTTGGCTCACTGCAACTTCTACCTCCCGGGTTCAAGTGATTCTCAAGCCTCTGCCTCCTGAGTAGCTGGGATTACAGGTACATGCCACTATGCCTGGCTACATTTTGTATTTTTAGTAGAGATGAGTTTTCACCAAGTTGGCCAGGCTGGTCTCAAACTCCTGACCTCAAGTGATCCCCCCCGCTCAGCCTCCCAAAGTGCTGGGATTACAGGTGTGAGCCACCATGCCCAACCTTCAGTGTAAATTTTATTGGGCAAAAAATCCACATATAAGTAGATTTTCACTCCCGTTCAAACCTGTGTTGATCAAGGGTCAACTGTATATATCCATCAGAGACTGAGTTTTTTGGAGCCAAGCATTTTATTTTGATTTTTATATTTCAAGCTTTGAAGCTTGAACTCAGAATCTGGTAAAAAGGTGCCCAGTAAATGCGGTATAAATACATAGATCTGTGTTCTAACAATCTCATCTTCAGTTCCTACTTAAAACAAGGTGACGGAGGGTGTTAAATGAAAAAGAAATTTGTAAACTGACATGTGGGAATTTATATTAAACCATGTTTATACTTGCTTTATGGAAACCTCTCCTGAAACAAAGAAAAAGAGAACCAAAAAAGGGTCCCTTTCTGTTTCAAGATCCTATGTAAGAGGAGAGTCCCTTGACACCCCTGAACACCCCATCCCCCACACACAGGCCCATGGATTTCCCTCACATTCTAGCAACGATGGGCTCAAGTTTCTCTTTTAAAAACTTCATTACTTTTTAGGGAAGGCTAAGCCTCGTTTATCCCTTAATGCAAATTATTCCACATAGAGATCCTCCTACAGGAGCTTCTCGCTGGGGACAGTGAGCACCAGAGATGCGACTTTGAACGGGGGACACTTTCCCGGCATCCAGGCCACAGCTCAAATGCTAATCAGTGATCCTGGGCTGCAATCCACTGTTGGCCCAGATTCCTGGCCTGTGGAAACAGGTCTCCACGGTGTAAAGAGCCTGAGCATTCTCGCCAGAAAAAGCTACTTTCAATTCCTGGCTCTGTCACCCACAGGCTCTATGACTTGGGAAATGTTACCTATCTTAGCAGAGCCCCTGTTTTCTCACCCATAAAATGGTGATAACAGCAAATGCCTCACAGTTGTTGGCAAATGAGATGAGAGGGCTGAGGTCCGGTCATGTACCAGGTGCATATAAAGAGTACTTTGTGTGTCTTTGAATGACTCTGGGGCTCTGAGACTTACCGGGAGTAGGTTTGGATTAGTTGATTATTGGGTCTTGCTATGAACTGGAGATGGTGTTGGGGGTGGGTTGGTAACAGCACTGGGGGCCTGGGGGATACCTGGTGAGGTGTGGCACACTGTGGACCCCTGAGGTTGATCTGCTGGGGGATATGGTATTCCAGGAGCTCCAGGGCAACTCTAAACCCACAGCCTGCAAAAGTGGGCAGTGGGTGATTCGATTCTGACACTTACTTCCTTTTCCAATGAATAATTTTTTCCATTTCTAGCTCGCTGAACAAGCGTGGGCCGCTGGCTCCATAGAGCACTAAACACAGAGAAACTTGGAGTGTTGAAAAAGAAATTAAATGTCAGACTCAGTTCCCATCTGTAAATGATCTGTCGCCCTATCTGACCTTGGAGGTGAAGCCCAGAGAAGACTGTTTCTCAAAGTGAATTCAGAGCACCTACTCCGGAGAGCTCAGACTTGTTGAATCAAGATCTCTGAGATGGGGATGGATAATCTTCATTAAACCAAGTTCCCCCAGGTAGTCCTGGTGCACCTTATACCCTCATTACTTCAAGTGTGGTCCCTGGGACAGCAGCAAGGGCCTAATTGGGCACTTACAAAAACTTCAGAATCTCAGATCCAGCCCCAAACCTACTGAATCTGCATGTTTAAAACATCATAGTAAAATGTAATGTCCATAGCATACAATTTACCATCTTTAAGTGTACAGTTCAGGAGTGTTAAGTGCATTCACATGATTGTGTAATCTATCTCCAGAACTCTTTTCATCTTGCAGAAATGAAACCCTATACCCATTAAACAACCCCCATTTCTTACTCCCACAGCCTCTGGCGACCACCCAGAATCCGCATTTTAACAAGATTCCCAGGAGATTCTTATGCCCGTTAACGATGAAGAAGCCCTGCACTGGGTATGAAAACCACAGATAACAAAATCGGGAGCCTGCCAGGAGGCTTAGCGAGGCAGCCAGGCCATTTCCTTAGGGCAAGATTAGGGAAACCAGTGAGCAGAACAATAGCAAATCCCTCTAGAAAATTCTGATGCATGCTCCAGTTTGACAATCACTGCTATCCAGCAGTGATTCATAACTCAATCTACATATTAGAATCACCTGGGAACCTTCCAAACCTATTCATGCCTAAGACCCATCCAAAATCCAGTAACTCTAATCTCTAGAGGCAGGGCCCAGGCATCTAAATTTTTAAAACATCTCCCAGGGATTCTGATTACTCAGTCAGATTTTTTTTTTTTTTTTTTTTGAAACACTCTTAGTCTGTTTCCCAGGCTGGAATGCAGTGGCGTATTCTCACCTCACTGCAATCTCCTCCTCCCAAGTTCAAGCAATTCTTGTGCCTCAGCTTTCTGAGTAGCTGCGACTGCTGGCGGGCACCACTATGCCTGGCTATTTTTATTTTTTACTTTTATTTATTTATTTTTTTATTTTAGCAGAGATGGAGGATTTTTGCCATGTTGGCCAGGCTGGTCATGAACTCCTGGCCTCAGATGATCCACTGGCCTCAGCCTCCCAATGTGCTGGGATTACAGGCATGAGCCACTGCGCCCTGCCTCGGTCAGGTTTCAGAACCACTGACCTGCAGAGATGAAGGAGGTTGGTAGGACGAGGCGGATTCTGCCACCGTGCATGGGCATTAGAGGAAAATAATGGTGCTGGGTAAGGCCTCAGAGCTGCTTTTTTATTTTATAATGCTCAGCTCTCCTGGTATGAGTGATTGCCCTGCGGAGTTTAAACCAACCAACAAAGCTGTGTTTGCAAAAAGAAATCGCTATCTTATTTGGTGTTCCAATGCTTTCCATGCAAACAATCCCTACCACCTCTTCCCTACTGCCTGCCATTATTTCCTATCACAGCCCTCTGTTTATTTTCCTAATAGCATTTACCACAATTAGCAATTATTATGCTCATTGTCTGCCTCCTATCATTAAAATAATAGCTAACTCTCTCTGTGTAAAAACCAGGTTCATAGGTCTTGTTCACCTCCTCCTCACACAGAGGCCCCTGATAAATATTTGAATGAATGAAACACGCATAGTACTCAATCAGCTGATGTACCAATCAACTTTGCTATGCCATGGAATCACTGCCCCCCTTGTGGCCCCAAACCAGCTGACATAATATAGAAAGGGAGAAGCAGTCGTCTTCAAAGAAACTGCTGCACTGTCGGGATTGAAAGAATTATGGCAGACAGGCTATGCGCTAAAGCCCACAGGGAGCAGTCAAGGGCGGTGGTGGCCCAGTGTTCTCAGGTGGTAGAGACCAGTGTAGGGAAGCAGCACTGGCAGGTGGATTACCTAAGGTCAGGAGTTCAAGACCAGCCTGGCCAACATGGTAAAACCCCATCTCTACTGAAAAAAAAAAAAAAAAAATTAGCCCAGTGCAGTGGCGAGCGCCTGTAATACTGTAATCCCAGCTGTTTGGGAGGCGGAGGCAGGAGAATCACTTGAATGTGGGAGGCGGAGGTTGTAGTGAGCCAAGATCGTGCCACTGCACTCCAGCCTGGGCGACAGAGTGAGACTTCATCTCAAAAATAAATAAACAAATAAATTAGAATTCTTCAATGAGTGAGTGATAGCTTCATTGAAGTAGTGAAATCTGCATATAAATGTGACCTCATCCAGAACCTCCCAGCCGGTGAGGCTTGGATTAAAATGTGTTTATGCAACTCCCCATGTAGAATTCTGCAGTGGAAAGAGCGTAGCTTTTGGAACACTATTGAAGACAAGCTCTGCTTCCTCTACTAGCTGGCTGTTCAACAGTGGGAAATTACTTATGTGAGCTTCAGCTTCCTCTTCTGAAAATGAGATGATCTTTCTCTCATATATTATGCCAAGTGCTTAATAAAGTGCCTGCTGCGTAGCAGCGTTTGATGAACTTTAACTCCTAAATCTGCAATCTAGATTTTCTTACCCATTCTTTCTCAGACTTTTTCTTCCTTTAGTTACAGCTTAGCTATTACCTCCTCGTCACTGGAACCACATGCCATCACTTATAACACTTACTGTTTGTAACATTTGATTGGCCAAGAAAAAAATCACATACTGCCTTGTGGATTTTCTTTTATCATTATATTGAGAGTTCTTGTACTGTGAATATATTAAAAGCTAAAGAATTTATTTAACTTATTCCTCAGCACAAATGGAAATACTTTTGGAGACAGGAGGCTTTTACCAGAAAGGGGTCCTGATCCAGAGCCCCAGAGAGGCTTCTTGGATCTCGAGCAATAAAGAATTCAGGGTGAGCCCACAGAATACAGTGAAACCAAGTTTATTAGAGAAGTAAAGCTCTCGGGGCTGCTGGTTGGCTATTTTTATGGTTATTTCTTGATCATATGCTAAACAAAGGGTAGATTATTCAGGAGTTTTCCAGAAAAGGGGTGAGGATTTCCCGGAACTAAGGTCCCTCCGCTTTTAGACCATATAGGGTTATTTCCGAATGTTGCTATGGCATTTGTAAACTGCAATGGTGCTGGTGAGTGTCTTTTAGCATTCGAATGCATTTTTTTTTTTTTTTTTTTTTTTTTGAGAGGGAGTCTCGCTCCGTCGCCCAGCATGGAGTGCAGTGGCGCAATCTCGGCTCACTGTAAGCTCCGCCTCCCGGGTTCACACCATTCTCCTGCCTCAGCCTCTCCGAGTAGCTGGGACTACAGGCGCCCGCCACCACGCCCGGCTAATTTTTTGTATTTTTAGTAGAGACGGGGTTTCACCGTGGTCTCGATCTCCTGACCTCGTGATCCGCCCGCCTCGGCCTCCCAAACTGCTGGGATTACAGGCATGAGCCACCTCGCCCAGCTCAAACTTTATTTTTGAAATCCTGATGATATACCATATGGATTGAAAAGGGTTTTTATATTTTTAAATCAGATTTTTATCTGCTTTATCTTTTAACAGAATTCAGTGTTATGACAGAGCTGTAGCATCTTTCAATCATTGTGATATTATTTATGTTAAGAGAGTGGCAAGAAATACAAATTTCTTTTCCCTATTTAGTCTCTCTTTTTTCTGTAGTAATATATCTTCAATTTTTGGTTGGTGCGTGGCAGTCCAGTTAAAAGATGACATTTCCTCGTATCATTTGAAGTTGACTCGGTCAGGTATCTAAGTACTTGTCATAGAGATGTAAGTCAACATACTGCATAGTCTTCTGAGAAGTCTTATAAAGAAAGTGTTCTGGCAGGGTGTGGTGCCTCACGCCTGTAATCCCAGCACTTTGGGAGGCCGAGGTAGGCGGATCTCCTGAGGTCAGGAGCTCGAGACCAGCCCTGGCAACATGGTGAAACCCCATCTCTACTAAAAATACAAAAATTAGCTGGGCATGGTGGCAGCCACCTGTAATCCCAGCTACTTAGGAGGCAGAGGAGCGAAAATTGCTCTAACCCAGAAGACGGACGCTGCAGTGAGCCAAGATTGTGCTACTGCACTCCAGCCTGGGCGATAGAGCAAGGCTCTGAAACTGTTCTGTTTATTCTTTCTCTTTTGCTGCCAGCGTGAACCATGGAAGAGATTACTGGAGCACCAGACGTCTTGGACCGTGAGTATAAGGACCACAAGCTACAGACTGTAGAGCTGACAGCCCGAAGGAGATTGAGTCTTTAATGAATGTGGGGTACCTTGCCACACTCACGCCAAAATGCTTACTTACAAAATCCCTTTGCAAGAGAAAGCAACCAAGTGTTATATCAAGCTAAACCTAATTTGAACTGATACACGTTGTAGTTAAATTATACTTTTTTCATATTCCATTCTTATGAATGAGGTTAATTACAGACAATTAATGCATTGGTTCTGTGATGACCAAATAGCTTATAGCCTACTAATTGCTCTGAAGTGCTGGCTGAATGTAGCATTTTGATTATAATGCGAAACAACAATATTAAGAGGTTTAAGAAAATACAATTGACCCAAAAAGTCAATTTTAGACAACAATCAATAAATAGGCCCTATGTTCTCTGGGCACCAAAGATTACCCCTTCAGGAAAACATATGCCAAAAAAAAAACCACAAAACACCATAATCTGCTGAAAGAAAAAGCATTACCTTTGGTTTTATGGATTTTTCTAGCTATTTTTGTGTGTCAAGTTTTAAATAGATTTTAGACACATTTATTGTGCTAGAGAATTTTTTATCACTAGCAAGAAAAAGATATTTCTCCTAGAAACACATATATGTAATTTTTTGGTCTTTGTTTATTACTGAAAAAAGAGCACGAGAGAGAGGTAGGAAAACTGGGAAAAATAGAAGTTAGAGGAAAATGGTGGTAGAGGTTGTCCTGTAGGTTGGCTGGCGTATAGGAATGTCAGAGGCATTTGAACTAGAGCAACCCCACCTTGCATAGGGCCTGGGTAAACCAAGGCAGAGACCTACTGGGCTGCATTCCCAGGAGGTTAGGCACTCTAAATCACAGGATGAGATAGGAGGTTGGCACAAGGTACAGGTCACAAAGACCTTGCTGATAAAAGGATGTGGGAAAGAAGCCTGCCAAAATCCCACCAAAACCAAGACAGTGACAAAAATGACCTTAAGTGACCTCTAGTTGTCCTCTCTGTTCATTATATGCCAATTATAATGAGTTCTCCTGCTGGAAGACACTCCTACCAGCACCCCGACAGTTTACAAATGCCATGGCAACATCAGGAAGTTACCCTATATGGTCTAAAAAGGGGAGGAACCCTCAGTTCCGGGAATTGCCCGCTCATGAATAATCTGCCCCTTGTTTAGCATATAATCAAGAAATAACCGCAAAGATAGCCAACCAGCAGCCCTCAGGGCTGCTCTGCCTGTGGAGTAGCCATTCTTTTATTCCTTTACTTTCTTAATAAATTTGCTTTCACTTTACTCTATGGATTTACCCTGAATTCTTTCTTTTGTGAGGTCCAAGATCCCTCTCTTGGGATCTGGATCAGGACCTCTTTCCAGTAACAGGAGTAGTAATAATATCCACTATTTGAAGAATAGATTTCTGTTTACGAAGCCCACACATTATCTCACTCAGAGATAAGACTTAGGAAACAGGTTGGATTGCCAGGGGTTATGGGTGAGGGAAGTGATGACTGTAAAGGAATATCACAGGAAGGTGTTTTTGTTTTTTTTTTTTTTTTTGGATAATAAAAATGTATACAGTGACCAGGCACAGTGACTCAGGCCTATAATCTCATCACTTTGGGAGGCCAAGGCAGTCAGGAGTTTGAGACCAGCTTGGACAACGTGGTGAAACGCCATCTCTACTAAAAATACTAAAATTAGCTGGGTGTGGTGGCGGGCACCTGTAATCCCAGCTACTCGGGAGGCTGAGACAGGAGAATCGCTTGAACCGGGAGGTGGAGGTTGCAGTGAGCTGAGATCACACCACTGCACTCCAGCCTGGGCAACAGAGTCTCCGTCTCAAAAAAAAAAAATAGTATACTCCAACTGTCTATGATAACCCAGGTTGGCCATAATGTTTGTCATGTATGTAAATATCACGGAAAGATTCAGGTTTTTAAAATATCAAATTAAGTTCAAGGTCTTCAAAGAAATTTATGCAAGTGCGAGCTTCTGAGCCTTAAATTTCATTAGCTCCACCGTAAATCCACCTCTGATCATTATACTTTAAAAACAATCAAAACAGTGTTCACAGTATGCACGTTGTTCTGTAAACATTTTCTCTTCAACTATGCGTCTTGGGTACTTTTCCTGTCAATATAGAGGGTTCCAGCTCATCTTTTAAAAACAATTCTATTTTTTAAAAAAAAATGTGTAGTTGTCCAATATTCATTATATACTTCTTGAATGATATTTAAATTGTTTCCACAGTTTGTTCCTCTCACTGGGGAGACACTTTTTACAACAACAGAGCCTGGCGTATAATAAGCCCTAAATAAATGTATGTTGAGGTCAAGTGCAGTGGCTCATGCCTGTAATCCCAGCACTTTGGGAGTCCAAGGCAGGTGGATCACTTGAGGTCAGAAATTCAAGATCAGCCCAGCCGACACGGTGAAACCGCTTCTCTACTAAAAATACAAAAATTAGCCAGGCGTGGTGGTAGGTGCCTCTGATTTCAGCTACTCGGGAGGCTGAGGCAGGAGAATCACTTGAACCTGGGAGGCAGAGGTTGCAGCAAGCCGCGATCATGCCACTGCACTCCAGCTTGGACCACAGAGTGAGACTCTGTCTCAAAAAAAAAAAAAAGTGTGTTGAGTTGGTGCCTTGTTATGAGCTGGGTGGTTCCAGGTTTGCTGGGGTTAAAAGATGCTGGTCTTTACTTGCAGCTCCCCTGGCTTGCAGAGGTGAGAGGAGAGAACAAAGCCCACTATTCTCTTCTTCCCCTCCTGCCTCCTTTCTGTTTGTCCCTCCTCCCGCCCACTTCCCCTGGCTGTCATCACCCAGCCTGGCTGTTAGTGAACAGTGGGAAACGTCACCACTGAACAGGTTTGGCCAGAAAGCAAGATGGTGTTCTGGGACTACGCTTTCAATTTCAAAGCACTTTTAACGTTATAGGAGAAAAAAGGTTCCTGAACTTTCTTTCCCCACATCAATGACAGCAAAGTCCCAGACATAAAACTGAAACGACAGTCTGAGGGTCCAGAGTGCGTTTGGGTAATGTGAGCCTGAAAAACAAAGAATACTCAAAACGAATAAAAATCCCACAAAATCAAAGAGTGTGATGCTCAAAATGAATAAAAATCTCACGAAATCAAGGAGCGTGAGACTGACTCTAGAGATAAAATTCTCTTTATATTCTTGTGTGATAGAGGGGATTATAGACAAATCTACTTTAGCTAGGGCAAAAGGTGCCATCAGCTTTTTCTTTGTTTGTTTGTTTGTTTGTTTTTAAGAGGTTCGTACTCTGTCGCTCAGGCTGGAGTACAGTGATGCAATCATACCTCACTGCAGCCTCGAACTTCTAGGCTCAAGCAATCCTCCTGCCTCGGCCTCCCAAGGCACTGGGATTACAGGCATGAGCCATGGTGTCCGGCCTTCATTTGCGATTAGAAATATTCTTTGTCACTAATAAGCAGAATAAATGTACTGAGGAAGAAACAGCTGTCTCAAAGTCTATCATCCCAGAATGGTAGAGTTTTGGTGTTTTTATTTGTTTATTTTTTTGAGATGGAGTCTTGCTTTGTCGCCCAGGCTTGAGTGCAGTGGTGCAATCTCGGCTTGCTGCAACCTCTGCCTGTGTTCAAGCGATTCTCCTGCCTCAGCTTCCCAAGTAGCTGGGACTACAGGCACATGCCACCACGCCCGGCTAATTTTTGTATTTTTTAGTGGAGACAGGGTTTCACCATGTTGCCCAGGCTGGCCTTGAACTCCTGACCTCAAGTGATCGACCTGCCTCGGCCTCCCAGAGTGCTGGAATTACAGGCCTGAGCCGCTGCACCTGGCCAAGTTTTGGTGTTTTTAATGAGAAAATGTATGTGTTCGTTTCCTAGAATAAATCTCTACCTCATTCATGGAAATTAGTGGAATATTAAGCCTGCCAACTTCTCTCTCTCCAGCCTCTGCAGCCCCTTAATCGTTTAGCCTGGGACCACTCTTCTCCGTGGATTTCATCATGTTCTGAGGCTCAGGAGAATCGAAGGGACTCAAGGCCAGGTGCTCATCATGAAGTCCCGGGTCATTGCTGTCCCTTTCTCCTTTTTAGCTGTTACATTGGCTTGCCAGGATTGGGCTCCTGCTTCATTCACAGGGCTCAGTGACTGCTAGTGGAGTTCACTATCCCAAAATATTTTAGGCTGAAAAAACTTGAGAAAATGGCAAAACAAGAAGGTGGCTCTCACCTTTCCCCCTACCCTTCTTCCCTGAAACAGTTCCTAAATTTAGGAAGGATTTTTTTGATGTTGCCCTAAAGCAGGTCGTAAGACCCTCATTCCAGAGATGCCCTCCCTATACCTGGAGGAAAGGAACATCCTAACCTCCGACGACACAGGGACCCAGAGGAGAACCTCAACAAACAGGCCTGGCTACGTTCTCTCCAGTTTACTGCCATTACATCATATGGCTTTGTCCAATCATACTTTTCCACGACCATCTTCATCTTCATCAAACTTAGCATGAAAATACACGGGCTTACCCACTTCTTCAGGGCTTCATTTCCTTATGAAGGCTCGCGTCTCACGTAAAAGTTATATTCAATTTGTATGCTTTTTTTGGTTTCTTTTCTCTTGTGTCTTTTGTTATAGGGATCTAAGCCCTGAACATTGAAGCGGAGATAGGAAGGTGAGGTAGTTCTCTTCCCTGACACTCCCAAGCCAAGTAACCAGGTCACATGTCTGTCCCATAGTGTTCTCCGCACGGTTGAGCCACTTTGGCCCTTCTTTTATTTATGTATTTATTTATTTATTTAGAGACAGAGTCTCAGTCGTCCAGGCTGGAGTGCAGTGGCGCGATCTTGGCTCACTGCATTCTCTGCCTCCCAGGGTTCAAGCGATTTTCCTGTCTCAGTCTCCCGAGTAGCTGGGATTACAGGCTCCTGCCACCACGCCCGGCTAATTTTTGTATTTTTAGTAGGGACGAGGTTTCACCATGTTGGCCAGGCTGGTCTCGAACTCTTGACCTCCAGTGATCCACCCACCTCAGTCTCCCAAAGTGCTGGGATTACAAGCAAGAGCCACAGCACCTGGCCTTTAGTTGTGTTGCTGATGCTTATTTGATTCAGTTTATTTCTGGCATTCAATGTCACCCTGCTATGGGAGAATGGATTTTGTTTGGTTAACGGCCTAACCAGCATTCGTGGTTAGACACTTTGCCTGTTTCCTTCATGCACTACAATTATAATTGTATTTTACTGCAAATGTCTCTCCATCTAGGGATTGAGTATAATTACCACTGGGGTCTCTGCTGCTCCTAGTGAATTACCTAATGCTTGTTAATTACTTGCTAAAGAGCCTAACAGCCAAATAGTTTTAGTCATAGTTTAAGGTAAGAAAAAATGTAAACTTGGACAGGAGCACCTCACCCTTAACTTTTTTTTCTCTATAGCCATATGAAAGCATTTACATCCCCTGTCCCCATAACTTTCACAGGGACCAAGAGATCTAGGGGCAAATGACAAGAGTCAGTGGGACAATAAAGGGGTTTACTCTTGTCATTTGCAGAGCTTTGTCTCTTTAAAGCAAACAACCTCTTGTTTTTACAGTCATACGCTGGTCATAGTCATAAGCAAACAAATGTTGAGAAAGTGCCAGAATTACTCACGAGCAAGCTCTTTCTTTTTGAATCAGCCTTCCTCATGACTTTCTACTGTCCCGCCTAGGGAAGCCTTCCTATGCCTCCTACTCCCTCAGCCTGTGTGTGCAAAACCAATATCATAGCCAACTCTTTTTAACCTACTAATCCTGATTTCTATCTTTTCTACCTCCATTGCATGGAGCTTTGGAAGTACAAAAATGATTAAGACAAAGTCTCCTTCGTCAAAGATCTTGCAGCCTTGTGAAAGAGACAAACACATATACATTTAATTTTAATAAAATGTGTTTAGCCAGGCACAGTGGCTTATGCCTGTAACCCCAGCACTTTGAGATGCCAAGGCGGGAGGATAGCTTGAGCCCAGGAGTTTGAGACCACCCTGGGCAACATGGCAAGACCCCATCTCCACAAAAAAATATAAATAATTAGCAGGGTGTAGTGGCACACACCTGTAGTCCCAGCTCCTTGGGAGGCTGAGATGGGAGGATCACTTGAGCTCCAGAATTCTTGGCTGCAGTGAGCCATGACTGCACCACTGCACTCCAGCCTGGGAGGCAGAGTGAGACTCTGTCTCAGAAACAACAGGCTGGGTGTGGTGGCTTATGCCTGTATTCCTAGCACTTTGGGAGGCAGAGGCGGGTGGATCACATGAGGTCAGGAGTTCAAAACCAGCTTGGCCAACATGGCAAAACCCCGTCTCTACTAAAAATGCAAAAATTAGCTGGGCATGGTGGTGCGCACTTATAATCCCAGCTACTAGGGAGGCTAAGGCAGGAGAATTGCTTGAACCTGGGGGGCGGAGGTTGCAGTGAGCTGAGATCGTGCCCCTGCACTCCAGCCTGGGTGACAGAGTGAGACTCTATCTCAAAAAACAAAACAAAACAAAACAAAAAACAGTAACAACAACAGCAACAAAAGGCGGGGGAAGTGCTATGGTAAAATTATACATAGGGTGCTACGGGAGCACAGAGAAGGGCCACTGAGGCCAATGCAAAGCTCTTGAAGGTTTTCAGGGAGAAAATGATACCTAAGGTGAACCAAAAACAAGAATACTGTTTGAACATAAAGCACGAGGCAGGAAACACTGCGCTCTGATGGTTGGAGGGGTATATACAGGAACCGTCATACAAGTCATGGAGGTCAGGGCTTAGAAGAGGCATTTAAGTGTGGCTTTGAATGATTTATTCCTATTAGAGTTTAAGCTCCTTCAGTGTAGGAACCTGATCTGTCTTGCTCACTAATGGATCTTCAATACCTAAAATGGTGCCTAGCACCTAAATGGTACTAAATAAGTATTTGTGGAACTGAATGAAAGCTTGGAAATACCACCACCAGATATAATCTCTTATAAATTATTTTGGCAGCTATGTGGGGCATCAGTTCAAGTCCAGGTAGTGAATTGAAGGAGACCCCAACATGGCAATGAGAACAGGATAAGGAAGAGGGAACTTATCTGAGAAATGTTTACAAAGTGAAATCAGCAGGAAGTAGTAACTGGATGTGGGAGGTGAAAGGGAGGCAAGGATGACTGTTAGTGATAAAGACTATAGGAGAAGGGACGGGAGTGGTGGCTCACACCTGTAATCCTAGCACTTTGAGGGGCTGCGGCAGGTGGATCACCTGAGGTCAGAAGTTCGAGACCAGCCTGGCCAACATGGTGAAACCCTGTCTCCACTAAAAATACAAAAATTAGCCTTGCTTGGTGGCTTGTGCCTGTAGTCCCAGCTATGTGAAAGGCTGACGCAGGAAAATCGCTTGAACCCGGGAGGCTGAGGTTGCAGCGAGCTGAGATCCCACCACTGCACTCCAGTCTGGGCTACAAAGTGAGACCCCATCTCAAAAAAAAAAAAATACTACAGGAGGAGCACTAGATTTGGGGAGGGAATAAAACGAAGAAACCTACATGGCTAGAAATTCTATTTGAAAAAAATCTTTCTTCTGCTTCCCTTTTCATTATCTACCCTTGATCCTCAGGGACCCTCTAGACAGGTGATGTTCAGATCACATTCATCCGGTCATACACATTCAAGTCATGTTTATGTAACTTTGAAATTATATCATTTATGAAATTATGATTTAGACTATAATTATATGTTATTTTTATAGTTTGTTCTTTTCTGAAAATATTTTCAGGTTTGTCATTTACTTATTTAAACATGGTAAGCAGAGTGGGTTTATCATCTGAGTCTGAAAATTCTGATCCCTGAAGTCCGTGTGGCCTTTTTCTATTATCTGTTGTTTCTGCTGGTTCTCCCTCAAGTGCTTTTGCTTTCGTGTGAGTGTGAGTCTCTTTAACTACATGTTTGACACTGCTCTTGAAAGTTACACATGAGGATTTCCTGAGGCTGGGGAGGAATATGCCTTCCCCTGGGAGGCTGCGCATGTGCTACTGTCAGCTGCTTATACACACTGCTGCCTGGGAACCATCTCAAACCAAATTAATGCTTGAGGCTGTCTGGCTCCCTCAGACTGTGTGCTCAGAATGCAAATATATGTGAGAGCTGGTCTGTGGCCAATATTTCTAAGGATTTTTTTTCCTTTTCTTTTTTTTCTCCTGTTTACGTTTTCTAGTCTCTTGTGGTTATGAGGCAGAAGAGCATGATAGTTCTGCTTAACTCTCATGCTGTGGGGGTTGCACCTGTGGTTAAGGGCTATAGGGACACTTTTGGAACTGTCCTCCTGTGCTGGACTTCTGTCCCCCTCACTCCACAGGGCTAAGAACCCTGGCCAACTGCGTGTTGCCCCCAATTCCCTCAGGGAATATGTAGCTTGGATCTCCCCTAACCCTGTTCAATATATTGTTCAGAAAACAGGCTTTATCCTAAAAGTGGACCTTGAGTCCCCACTTGTCAACTTTTTTCAGCTTTTCAATTTTTAAAGGCAATGCAAATAACCTAGCCCTCCTTTTCTGGAAAAAAGAAGTCTCCTGCTAGAAATATTGAACTTCGTAATTACCAAAAGGTAGAATAACTCAAAAGTTTTTTGCTTTGGGAATCTGCTGATAAAAATGATAAAAATATAGGTGAATATAGCTTGATTTTATTAAAGAATAAATGTTTATTACTAATAGTCAAGAGAAATCATTGCAGTTAGCTTCATTATTTGTAACACTGTATGAAATTCCAACTAGCACTGTCTTTCTAGCTCTGCGCCTGGTCCTCAGTTGATAAAAGTGTTTTGAATAACCAGGGACTCAGATGGTGACCTGTACTAGTTTTTAATTATATGACCTTAGGCTTCCATTTTCTCAATTTTGAAATGGAAAGGTTGAACTCTGAACTCTTAAATGAGAAGTTCATATCAGTTGAAAAAGTAGTATGGCTTATTTCACAGCTAGTAATCTGGGCTAATCACATTTCAGCTCTTTTCCCTGGGGAAGGAAGGGAAAAACAGGTTTATCCAGTTACTACTTTTTCCACCTCTCCTCAGTCTAAAAAGTAAAAGAGTTTGTGGCAGCATATGAACATGAATGAATATAGTAACACAGAAATATATACTGGTACTTTAAAAATAGAGGAAGAGAAAAGAGATGAACACCACACATTTATTCCCTAATGTCCTGTAATTGGGTCCACATCTATGCAAAACTTTGTGGTGGCCCCAGCAGAAAAGAAAACTGATTAGTTACTAAACTCACATCGTGTGTAAAATAATGGCAAACCAGAGAAAAGCTTTTCTAGATCCTTGTTCCGAGAAAATCTTCTCCCATGGGTTTTTAACATCAGTTTTCTAGGTCTGCCATAGAAAATTACCACAAACTGGGTGGCTCAGAACAAGAGAAATGTATTCTCAGTTTAGGAGGATGGAAGTCTGAAATCGAGGTGTTGGCAGATTCTTTTGGGGGATGCTGAGGCTGTCCCAGGATGACCTCCCAGCTTCTAGTGCCTGCTGGCAACGCTTGGTATTCATTCTTGTTTGTTTGTTTGAGATGGGGTCTCCCTCTGTTGCCCAGGCTGGAGTGCAGTGGCATGATCTTGGCTCACTGCAGCCTCCTCCTTGGGCACAAGCAAGCAATCCTCCTGCCTCAGCCTCCAAATAGCTGGGATTACAGGCATGCACCACCACGCCAGGCTATATATATATATATAGATAGATATGGTATTTTTTTTAAGACATGGTTTTGCCATGTTGCCCAGGCTGATCTCAAACTCCTGCGTTCAAGCAATCTGCCCATCTCAGCCTCCTGAGTAGCTGGGACTGCAGGCATGAGCCACTGCGCCTGGCCCTTGGCATTCTTTAGCTTATACTTGTATCACTTCAAATTCTGCCTGGCATCTCATGACCTTCCCCTCTGTGTGCCTGTGTCTCTGTATCCAAATTTCACTCTCCTTTCTCTTATTAAGACACCATTGGATTTAGAGCCCACCTAAATCCAGTAGAACCCCATCTCACCTTGATTATATCTGCAAAGACCGCGTTTCCAAATAAAACCACATTCACATGTATGAGTGGTTAGGTCTTGAACATGTATTTTTGGGGGACAAAATTCACAGGTCTTTACAAAAGAAAGCCTGAAGGGTGTAGAGAAAACATTTATACCTCTTCCAGCTGCCCTGTTCCCAGAGTATCCAGCGCTTCCTGTGCTCCACCCTCTTGCATCCCATCACCCCAAAGATGACTCCTTGACCACCCGGATGTCCAGCTTCTAATTCTAACGGATTGTTCTGAACTCCCCAGAGGGGCATTAATAAATAACAATAGCTGTATCAGCTAGTTATTTGTACAAAAATAGAAAAAGCACTGTCAGTAATTACTGTGAACTGAAGCTTCCTGGAAGAATACCAGATTTTAGAATCATGATCAGCTTATCTTGGCTGAGTCTAATTAAGGTTTTGGAATGAGGATCTAGCCATCTTTATCCTTACTCCAAATTTCTATTTGAATAAACTGCCACGTTTGCTGCTATGTTTTAGCTAAAGTGTGCCATTGGGCAGAGTTTTCTGTGCCAAAGTCCAGAGAAGTGAAGACAATGGAGGTTCTGGGAACAGTTTTGAGCCTTTGTGGTTAAATGGGTGCTATAGTTTGAATGTGCCCCCCAGATTCCATGTATTGGAAACCTAATCTCCAACTTCATATGTTGATTGGAGGTGGGGCCTTTGGGAGGTAATTAGAATTAGACAAAGTCATTAAGACAGGGACCCCATGATGAGACTAGTGGCTTTATAAGAAGAAAAGAGACTTGAGGTGGCAGGCTCTTGCCTTTTGCCATGTTATGACACAGCAAAAAGCCTCACTAGACACCAGTGCCATGCTCCTGGACTTCCCAGGCTGCAGAACTGTGAGCTAAATAAGCTTCTATTGTTTATAAATTATCCAGTCTCTGGTATTCTGTGATAGCAACAGAAAGCAGACTAAGACAATGAGTTAGAGACAGAAGCTGCTCTAAGTGTTAGCTGGGGAGCCTCAAGACGTAAGCATAGTGCTTTGGGGTTCATATTGGGGCATAGAGCACCAGGGAGAGGGAGGCTTTCTCATTTTTCTGCGGACACACAGCTTGACCATGCAGCAGGGAGAAGGACCAAATGGAAACCTGTGCCATTCAGTGTATGAGAACATTTGTAGCATGGAGAATGTAGCAAGTAAGGAAGTAGCCTTCTGTGTGTTAGAGAAGAGACACTGGTAGCTATGGCAGTGAATAAGTGACTCCTCTCTCAAACACTTCTAAGTAGAGGACTTACTCATATAAGAAAGCTGGCCAGGCGCAGTGGCTCACACTTGTAATCCCAGCACTTTGGGAGGCCAAGTCGGGCAGATCACTTGAGGTCAGGAATTTGAGAGCAGCTTGGCTAATGTGGTGAAACCCTGTCTTTACTAAAAAATACAAAAATTAGCTGGGCGTGGTGTCACACACTTGTAATCTCAGCTGCTTGGGAGGCTGAGGCAGGAGAATTGCTTGAACCTGGAAAGCAGAGGTTACAGTGAGCCGAGATCATGCCACTACACTCTAGCCTGGGTGACAGAGCAAGACTCTGTCTCAACGATAAAAAAAAATTTTTTAAAAGAATGCCAAAATTAATGACCATGAGTGAATTTTTTTCTGAGCAAATGTGAGACAATTCTCGAGAATCCTTGGAACAACTAAGATAATTTTTTATTTTTTTAAAAAAATCTCGAATAGCAACTATTTTATTTTTATTGTAGTAAAATATACATAACATAAAATATGCCATTTTCACAATTTTCCAATGTACAATTCAGCAGCATTAAGCACAATTACGTTGCTGTGCAGTCATCACCACCTGTTTAACTAAGCGGGAGTTTGATTTTGTTAATATGACCTTGGGTGAATCCAGGAGTACTAGATAGAGTTCTTGAACCGGAAGATGTTTAAAAATAAGAAACAGCAACAAATCTTCAAGTTACTGATGCTTGTTAGGTTGAATGGCGGCGTTGCTCTGGGCTTACTGTCTGAGGAGTTGGCTACTTCAGACCGCCTGTACCAAGTGGGTGGACATCCTGGGGAAACTCAACATGATCCTAAATCTCAGGGTTGGAGAATATCTTGTATGCCAATGAATTGCCTGCAAGTACTTATAAATAAGTTGTTCAGTGATCTAGGTGCTTGTCTAACTATTGTATCAAAGCATAATCTCGACAGGTAACACAGCATTTGGCCAAGTCATTCATAGTGTTTAGTAATTTACCTATAGAGGACTTGGCCCTGGGAAATGGTTGAATCGAATCTACATGATTTTATGAATTTAGGACTCTAAGAAGACCATGTGATGATGTATTGGTTTGGCATATGCCATGCCTATTCTCCTCTGTCACCTCACCACTTCCATTGGCTTGAATCCTTGCAGCACATATGGGTTTAGGGATTTTACAGATAGAAGACGGACCGTCTCAGTATTTTTGCCCACTTTTGTTCTCTTATGTTACACCTTTCAGGTTGGAAATAGAACAAATGGGACTATTTGCTGGTAACAGTGTTAGATGACTCGGGGAAAAATAGATTACCCCTAGCTCCTATCAATGCACATTTATTTACAATTTAAATAAATGAGTTAGTAATGTTCCATATGCAGCAGATGAAGCCCATCATTCTTATGCTTATTGTGCAATCCCTGGAGAGGGGCTTTTTTCCACTCTTCTCTCTAGTTTGTTGTTGTTGTTGTTGTTTGTCTTTCTAGTAAATGCTCAAAAACCTAGTGAGACCGACCAACAAGAACCAAATAGAGTTTCTGAGGTAGGAATTTGTATTAATATACACAGGGGTTTCTCACTAAGCTGTGGTTTTGCTCATATCCAAAACAGAGCCAGTAAAGTCTCCTCTGAAAGAGTCTGCCTGCGGGCTCAACCCAGGTACCAGCGAGTGCACTTGTTCATTTACACTGAGCATTGATCAAGAAAAGATTCTTTTCCTGCTGATACTATGGTGATGTCCAAACTCAGTAATCAAGATGCCTTTTATAAGAAAAAAATCATCCTCCTAGTAGTTTAAAGATCCAATGTAAAAACACTAATATTTTATTCCATAAGAAAATTTTTCCATTGTAAAATTATTACCACAAAAGCAATGTTTTGTAAGAAGGAATGTCTTTTTGTTTTTGTTTTTTAACCAAGCGTTCCATATGAAACTGATGAACACTGGTTATGCTTTGAACCTCTACTAAGGTTATCATTACCCTAATGGAATTTAGGAACTTATATTATTTCCTATTGCCATTTCCTAAAGAATTGTGAAATTTCTTGTTAAGACAGACAGTTAAGGGAAGTGCCTAGGCTTTCAAAAAAAAGCCAGCCTTTATGCTACCAGTACATGGGAAAATTTAAAGGAGACTTCCCCAAAAGAGTTTATTCTACAAAAACGAAGTGAGCAACCCTGGGTGGAACTTTGGTTACAGAAGGGACAAGCTGCTTCCTGGGATGGGGGCATTTTACGAAGAAGATAGAATGAGAGAATACAAACAATGGTTGATCTGAGAATTTGCAATTGAAGTTGAGACAAACTAAGCCACCTTCCCAGCTCTTGCACTGCTCAGGAGTGATACCAATGTCTTATTCATTTAACGAAGCTCTAGGAATCATGAAACTGAGTTGTATTTTCGAGAAAAGGAATCAAAAGTCTCTCTCTCTCATTGAAGATACCAAAAAGATAATTTAAAATACATATTCTATTTGACTTTTTATTAATCCATTTTCATGCTGCTGATAAAGACGTACTTCGGCCTGGGCAATTTACAAAGGAAAGAGGTTTAATGGAGAGCTCCGGTTCCAGGTGGCTGGGGATGCCTCACAATCATGGTGGAAGGCAAGGAGGAGCAAGTCACATCTTACATGGGTAGCCGGAGAGTTTGTGCAGGTAAACTCCCATTTTATCAGATCTCGTGAGACTTATTCACTATTATGAGAATAGCACGGGAAAGACCCACCCCCAAGATTCAATTACCTCCCACTGGGTTCCTCCCACAATGCATGGGAATTGTGGGAGCTACAAGATGAAATTTGGGTGGGGATACAGTGCCAAACCATATCCGATTTTATTTTCAAACACATTTTCTTAAAAACAAATACAAGATGCTTTTTAAAGAAATTGTTTACACTTATTCCAATTGGCATATATATTTTTTTACCATAAAAAGGTAATATACACACATGGTTGTGTGTGAAGAAGAAACAGATAGTAGGCTACATGTAAAAATGATAAAGGGCTGCAGCCAATTGAGCTGATGCAGTTCCTTTCATCATGGGGCCCAGTGTGCAGTAGCTGCAAACGGCAGCTTCCTTTGTAGTGTATGCAGCCTGTTTCTTATAGGGGTTGCTCTAAGGGACCTTGGAGACAGGCCTTTCCGGTGGATGTTCATGTCTCTGACCTTGCGCTATCCTCAATGTAGGCTCTGAATAGGCATTCGAGGTGCCTTTGGAAAGCCCCAGGGTGCTGTGGTCAGGGTTCACATTGGCCAAGTCATCATGTCCATCCGCACCAAGCTACAGAACAAGCAGCATGTGATTGAGGCCCTATGCAAGGCCAAGTTCAAGTTCCTTGGCCTCCAGAATATCCATTTCTCAAAGAAGTGGGACTTTACCAAGTTCAGTGTAGATGAATTTGAAGACATGATAGCTGAGAAGCAGCTTATCCCAGATAGCTGTGGGGTCAAGTACACCCCTGATTCTGACCCTCCAGACAAACGGTGGGCCCTGCACTCATGAGGGCTTCTACTGTGCTGCCCCCTCCTAATGCCCACCAATAAATCCTACTTCCTGTCCACATTAAAAAAAAAAATGATAAAGGGTAGTCACCTCTTGAGAGTGAGAATAGGGCTGGTGTGGAAGTGAGTTTTTACTTCTCAATGGACATATTCCATGTTTGAAAAACTGTTCTGAAGTGGGTATCATTTTTATAACATTTAAATTTCAAAAAATATTTCACTGTGTGCCTAACCTGTGCAAGGGGAGAATGCAGAGGAGGGAGGCATTAGAACCACATGTGAGGAACACCGGAGTCGCAGTGTGTTTCACTGCAGAAAGCCGTTTCTTATCGTGTTTGGCTAATAAATACTGTATGAAGATTACTTCTGATTTGTAATCTCTTAATTACAGATACACGAAAAAGTCCAGTCATGAATCACCCCAAATTGGTAGCAACCAAGATGTCCTTCAGTGTGTGAATGGATAAGCAAACTATGGTGCATTCAGATAAGAGAATATTACTCAGCACTAAAAAGAAATGAGCTATCAGCCATGAAAAGATGTGGGGGGTATTACAGCCATATTACTCAATGAAAGAAGCCAGTCAAAAATGGCTACAGACATACAATTCCAACTATATGACATTCTGGAAAAGGCAAAACCACGGAGACAGTAAAAAATCAGTGGTTGTCAGAGGCTGGGGAAGGGGTGAAAGAGCAGGATGAATAGGTGGAGAACAGGGGAATTTTAGCTCAATGGAGCTACTTCTGTATGAAACTGTAATGATGGATAGAGGACTTTATGCATTTGTCAAAATCCATACAACTGTACAATACAAAGAGTGAATTTTAATGTATACCATGGATTCAAGTAATAATAATGTATCCATATTGGTTTGTCAATTGTAACAAACGTACTACATTAGTGCAAGATGTTAACAGCCTAACTGTTGGGCAGAGAGAGGATGCATGGGATCTCTCTGGACTTTCTGCTCAGTTTTTCTGCAAACGTAAAGCTGCCCCCAAAAACTAAAACCCAAATTAAGAACAAAGTTAATGCTGTTTAAACATAATAATAATAAAAGGCTACTAATAACATACTAACATAAAAAACTAGTATTTCAAAACTAAGTCAGGACTATGATGCTCTTATCCATGTTTGTTTGTTGTTTTCAAGGTTAGGCGATGCTTTCCTTCGCTGTCCAGTTTGCAGAGCCGTCTTGGAGCTGGCACGGGTCCTCCCTCCGTCGTCCTGGCTCTTGGGAAGGAACCAGGCGGGCTGCGGAACTGGCGCGCCCTCGTCCGCCCGCAAGTCCTTGGAAAGCGCAGGCCTCGTGCGCTCTCCAGCGCCCTGCCAGGGTGCAAGGGCAGGACAGGTACATCCCGCGTGCTGCGGTGGCGATCAGCGCGGACACAGAGCCCGGCTCCACCCGTCCGCCCAGCCTCGGGGTTCTGCCAGAGCGCCGGGCACAGAGCAAGCGGGTCTGAGCTCCAGCACCTTTGGCAGCTCCCGGCCCCGGGGTGCGAACGGCGGCCCTGGCTCACCGCTTCAGGAGCACGCGGCCAGAGCACTAGGGAGATAAGCCCGGAGCAGGGCTAGTTTGTTTCCTCACCTCCTCTGGCCAGCTCAGGTTCTTAAACTCGCCGTGCAACAGACGCAGGTCAGGAAGCTCAGTCAGTGGTGCAGGAAGCCTGGGTCGCTGTGCATAGTGTTTAAAAATAAACACCCACTTCCCTTGGGGCCATTGGTATTTATTCTATTTAAATTACATAGATTGTTTCCATTCCTTGGTGTCTGAAGTATTAAAGCTGAAGTCTGCTTTCCCAGCTATTTGCATGTATTTGTTTAGGGGTGGAGTCGCCCTGCAACACGGGCTGTTCCTATGGCAACTGCTACAAAACAAGATCAGGCTTCACCAGGGTCGGGAGAAGAAACCTCCCAAGAAAGCCAGGTGCTGGAGTCACGGGTGTGGATGTCCTTTTAGGGCCTAGGAAAGGAGGGTCTGATGAGGAGGCATTGAAGAAAAGCCAGTATGACGACGATGCTTTCATGGTGAAGTTTTGTGCACTTTCTACTGAACATTTTTTAAAGTATGCCCTTCTTTTTTGACTTAAAAGGAAATCTTGGCATTCAGAGTTTATGTTTCTTAAAAACAGTTATACAGAAAGGAAAGTATTCTATCTTAGCTCATTTGCAAACAATTGCATTATTCTTGATCTTTGTTTATATATATGTGTGTCCAATGAATATACCATAGGATGTATATGTAATTATATATCATATGTATAGTTTAGAATATAATTATATAACTTTTATTTTGAAACTTTGTACCTCAGAGAAGACACTGGGAAACACATGCATACTTTGCACACTGAAGTTTATCTTAAGTTCTTTTTTATTTTTATTTTTTTTGAGACAGAGTATCACTCAGTTGCCCAGTTTCAAGTTCTCTCTTTTGAGAGGCAGTAAGTGATGATTAGGGAGAATGAACGGACCACAGAGACCGAAATGAACTTGTAAGTGATTCTCTTTGGATTCTGAATGGGCCTGAGAGGCAGAGATTATCTTGGGAAAAAGTCTGGCAGGTGTGGTCACATTCGTCAGGCTTTTTTTCTGAGATAATGAGATTCCAGGGAGGGCATAGAAAGCATTTATGTTTCTTTCGGTAAGCTCTCTTGGTCACATAAGGACGTTCCAGGAATAGTCCCTGCGCTTGTGATTTGGGGAGGCACAAGACAAGGTTAGAGGGACCTTCATTCTGAGACTTATTTCTGAGGCTGCTCAGCTTTCAAAAGCGCCCAGCATGCTCAGGTGCCATATTTTGAGGAATGATTTTCTATACCCCCAACATCATAAAACCACCTCATTTAAGCTTCAAGTGGTGCCTCATGGTTCCTTTCTAGGTTTTCTTTTGTTTTGTTTTGAGATAGAGTCTGGCTGTGTCCCCAGGGCCGAAGTGCAGTGGCACAATCTCAGCTCACTGCAACCTCCACCTCCTGGGTTCAAGTGATTCTCCTGCCTCAGCCTCCCCCATAACTGGAATTACAGGCACATGCCATGACGCCCAGCTAATTTTTGTATTTTTAGTAGAAACAGGGTTCGATATCCCCTCACTTTAGCCTCCCAAAGTGTTGGGATTACAAGCATGAGTCACCTTGCTTGGCCTATCTTAAGTTCTTATATTAAATATAGAGTTCACGTTTAGGATTCCTCTGGATCCAGCCTAAAAAGCAAGGCTTTATTTCCTCCTGAAGAAAAGAGTTATAACACTATCAGACCCAATGCTCACCATTTTTCTTTCTTTTTTTTGGAGACAGAGTCTTGCTATGTTGCCCAGGCTAGACTGCAGTGACTATTTAATACCGGCACCATGAGACTGCACTGTGGCCTTGAACTCCTGAACTCAAGGGATCCTCTTTGAGTTCTCGGCCTCCCCTATAGCAACAGGCATGCACCAATCATCTTTTCTTTTCTTTTTTTTTCTTTTCTTTTTTTTTTGAGATGGAGACTCACACTGTTGCCTGGGCTAGAGTGCAGTGGCATGATCTTGGCTCACTGCAACCTCTGCCTCTCAGGTTCAAGGGATTCTCGTGCCTCAGCCTCCCGAGTAGCTGGGATTACAGGTGCCCACCACCATGCCTGGCTAATTTTTTGTACTTTTAGTAGAGACCAGGTTTCACTATGTTGGCCAGGCTGGTCTCGAACTTCTGACCTTGTGATCCGCCCACCTTGGCCTCCCAAAGTGCTGGGATTACAGGCGCGAGCCACAGAGCCTGGCTCATGCTCACTTTTTATAAACACATTTTTCAGTAATACCTACTATGCTTAATTTTTAAAAAATAGTCTTTATTTTTAAGATCAGTTTTAAGTTCACAGCAAAACTGAGTAGAAGGTAGGTACAGAGATTTCCCATACACATAGCTTCCCCTACACATAGCTTCCCCTATTATCAACATTACCAACCAGGGTGGTACATTGTTGCAATTGATGATGCTGCATTGACACATCATTATCACCCAAAATCTGTGATTTACTTATGGCTCACTCCTGTATATACTATGGGTATGATCAATGTCTACTGACATGTATCCACCATTATAGTATCATACTGAGTAGTTTCACTGCCCTAAAAATCTTCTGAGGTCCATCTATTCATTCCTCCCTCCCCACCAACCCCTGACAAACACTGATCTTTTCACTGTCTCCATCGTTTTGCCTTTTACAGACTGTCTTATAGTTGGAATCACACAGTATAGAGCCTTTGCAGATTGGCCTCTTTCACTTAATAATGCACATTTTAGGTTTCCTTTCTGCCTTTTCATGGCTCGAGAGCTCACATCTTTTTAGCACTAAAAATTGTCCATTGTCTGGATATACCACAGTTTTTTCACACATTCACTTACTGGACATCTTGGTCGTGTCCAAGTTTGGGCAATTATGAATAAAGTCGCTATAAGCATTCATGTGCAGGTTTTTGTGTGGACATAAGTTTTCAACTCATTTGGGTAAATACAAGAACTATGATTGCTGGATCATATGACGAGAGTATGATTAGGTTTACATTAATAGGAAGCCTCCAAACTGTCTTCCAAATTGTCTGTATCATTTTGCATTTCCACCAACACTGTGTAAGAATTCCAGTTGCTCCACATCCTCACCAACATTTGATGTTGTCAGTGTTCAAGATTTTGGCTATTCTAATCCGTGTGTTGTAATATCTCATTGTTGTTTTCATTTGCATTTCCCTGATGATATATGATGTGGAGCATCTTTTCATGTGTTTGCCATATAACAAATATCCTTAATGCCTCCTTAACAACTCTGAAATGCAATTCTTAGTTAATATCATTTACCTACAACATAATTGTTAAAATAATCAATACAATGCTCTAAGAAATAAAGGACTAAAAAGAAAGTGATTAATAATGACATAGTACAGGGACCCCACAAGAGAAGACATGAACAAGTAGACAGATGATTGCTCTTAAATGGCATTGAATCACCATGGAAGTGCCTCATATTGGCAAGTAAAATATCCCAAATCAGCAATGAGATTCTGTGAAATGGCAAACAGCTCTTAGTAAAGCAAGCAAAACAAAGTATAATCTTCCCTCTTTTCACATTGTAGTTGCATTTGTGGAAATTTACTGTACATTGAAATTACACAAAACACATTTCGTGTTTATATGTAAAATGGAGTTGAAGTCTAGATGCAGATAATTATACATATGGTGCTTAGTTTGTTTTTCTTATACAAACATCTGCTCGGGTATTCAGAATTTGACAGAGCTGTCCCTTGCCAACAGTGCTACCCCAATATTGTGAAAAAAAATCCTGCTTTAAAAACCGCTGTTCTAAAAGATGGAACTTGGTTGGGTGCGGTGGCTCATGCTTGTAATCTCAACACTTTGTTATGCTGAGGTGGGAGGATTGCTTGATTGAGCCCAGGAGTTCAAGGGCAGCCTGAGCAACCTAACAAGACCCAGTCTCTACCAAAAATTTTGTAAATTAGCTAGGCATAGGGCATGCGACTGTACTCCCAGGAGGCTGAGGTGTTACTTACTCACAGAGGGTCTTGACTGCAAGTTGTCCAGGTTAATGGCATTTTTGAACAAAGAATTGGACAAAATGCACAGCAAAGCAAGGAAAGAAGTAAACAGAAAGCAGAGATTTATTGAAAGTAAAAGTACTCTTCACAGTTTGGGAGCGGTTGGAGCAGCAGCTCAGGGGCCTGGATGCAGAATCTTCCTGGGTTCAAATACTCCTCAGAGGTTTCCCATTGGCTGCTTGGTGTTCACCTCATGTAAATGGAGTGGTGGCTCACAATCAGTGTGATTGGTTACAGACAGCAACCAATCAGGCTGAAGTGAAGTTACAAAGGTCACACTCCCATGCACACATCTGATTGGTCTTGGACAGCAACCAATCAGAGGCTGAAGTGAAGTTACAAAGGTCACACTCCTATGCACACATCTGATTGGTCTTGGAAAGCTAACAATCAGAGGCTAAAGTTACAAAGTTACACTCCTATGCAAACGTCTGATTGGTTGCAATCAGAAGTACTTTCAATGTCCCATCTGCCCGAGCAGAAAAGATGGGAGTTAGCAAAGGGAGTAGCCTCTGGTCCTTGTCATTTAGGTGTGGAAAGTTAGGGTTTTCCTTCCAGGACCTGTTCTCCTACCTCAGGAAGACTGATTGAGCTAAAGAGCGAGGCTGCTTTGAGCCATGATCACGCCACTGCACTCAAGCCTGGATGACAAAGCAAGACCCTGCCTAGCAAAAAAAAAAGAAAAAAAGAAAAAAAGAAAAGAAAAAGAAAAAGATATAACTCTTTCTCCAACAGGAACATTATGAATTTTATTCACTGACTTGAGATTTGAGTCCAAGAAGGAAGGTGAAATTGCTGAAAAACCAGACTCACTTAAAACTCAGAAGCTGAGCCAGGTACAGTGGCTCACGCCTGTAATCCCAGCATTTTGGGAGGCCAAAGTAGGCGGATCACCTGAGGTCAGGAGTTCAAGACTAGCCTGGCCAACATGGTGAAACCCCATCTCTACTAAAAATACAAAAATTAGCCAGTCATGGTGGCAGGCAGCTATAATCCTAACTACTCAGAAGGCTGAGAATCGCTTGAACTCGAGAGGCGGAGGTTGCAGTGAGCTGAGATCACACCATTTCACTCCAGCCTGGGTGACAAGAATGAAACTCTGTCTCTAAAAAAAAGGAAAAATGAAACAAAAAATCTAACGGTGGTAAACTAATCGCAATGAGAAGCTTGGCACTGAAATGATGAGTTAATTCACAGAGAAAAAGAGCAAAGTCTCCAAAAGCTTTTCTAGGCATTTTATAACTGAGCTGGCCCCAAGTGCAGGTGCAGGAACTCTTAGAAGCTCAGCCACAGGGAATAACACTGCAGGAAATACATGGCAAGGGATGAGCTGAATGAAATGAGGGGGATGGGATCCAGTATCCCATCTCTTCAACTTCAAAGAGCTACCCGCCTGTAGAAACCGTTTCAAGCTATCTTGAGCACAGTATCCCTTCTGCATGGCTGCAAGCCGTTTGCTTGTCTGGCAATCCCATAACTCATAGGCAGCTGCTGTATGCCATATACCAAATAGCAAAGTGGAGATGTGCCGGGTAGGAAAACTGGATTGAGAGGAAGGAGATGAGGCAATCATTCTCAATCTTGGCTGCACAACAGAATCTCTTGGGAAGACTTTATAAAATATGAATGCCGGGGCCCATTCCTATGGTATTCTTTTTTTCTTGATAAATGTTAGCAATTTTATTAGTCTTATGTCCTTGCTTTTGTGTACTATCTGTCCCCAGGGAGATTATTTTTGAGAATTACCCCTAAATTTTCATTGTTTTCTCCCTTCAAATTCAGTGCTTATGAGACACCTTATGAAATAGAGAAGCAACTCTGCATTTGTTTAATGCATTACTTCCTCCACTTAACCTCTTGCTTATTGGAGCTAAAACCAAACTCTGTAGTCCTTATCTCCTAGTCGCTCTAATCCACACTCTCGTAACCAGGAATTTACCATTGTAGTTTCAATGCAATGGCAGTTTCATTTTCTTTTTCCATCCTAATCCAGTAGTTAGCTTAACTTGCTTTACAGTGAAATATACCCACGGTATTTTGACTTAATTCACTGAGTACATGACCCTGGCATCAATAATTTTTAAAGGCTGATAAGGTGATTCTAATATGTGCAGTTGGGGTGGAGAATACCAATCTGGCAGCTGGAAACAAAACAAGAGGGAACATTTTCCCATTTGGTGCTTCCAGAAAGTAATTAAATACATATAAATGCTGGGAAAAAAGGAGGCTAAGTCCTCAGATATTAACTAGTTATATGATGTTGAGCTGGCTATCTTATCTAAGACTCAGAGTCATCTTTAAAAGGAGGGAAATTGTAGCACCAGCCATATACAGATGTGAAGATTAAATGAGCTAGTATGTGTCAATCAGTTAGCATGGTGCTTGACAGGGCCCAATAGACAGGCCCAAGGCATAGTGGCTCATGGATGTAGTCCCAGCGCTTTGGGAGGCTGAGGCAGTAGGTTCGTTTGAGCCCAGGAGGTTGAGGCTGCAGTGAGCCATGATCATGCCACTGCATTCCAGCCTGGGAGACAGAGAGAGACTGCATCTCAAAAAAAAAAAGAAAAAAAAAAAGTGGGCTGGCATGGTGGTTCACGCCTGTAATCCCAGCATTTTGGGAGGCCGAGGTGGGCGCATCACCGAGGTCAAGAGTTCAAGACCAGCCTGGCCAACATGACAAAACCCCATCTCTACTAAAAATACAAAAATAGGCCAGGCACCATGGCTCATGCCTGTAATCCCAGTACTTTGGGAGGCCAAGGCGGGTGGATCACAAGGTCAGGAGATCAAGATTATCCTTGCCAACATGGTGAAACCCCGTCTCTACTAAAAATACAAAAATTAGCCACGCGTGGCTGTGCGCACCTGTAGTCCCAGCTACTTGGGAGGCTGAGGCAGAAGAATTGCTTGAACCTGGGAGGCAGAGGCTGCAGTGAGCCGAGATCGTGCTACTGCACTCCAGCCTGGGTGACAGAGTGAGAGTCTGTCTAAAAAAAAAAAAAAAAAAAAAAAAAAAATTAGCTGCGCATGGTGGCAGGTGCCTGTAATCCCAGCTACAAAGGAGGCTGAGGCAGGAGAATTGCTTGAACTTGGGAGGTAGAGGTTGCAGTGAGCCGAGAGTATGCCACTGCACTCCAGCCTGGGCGACAGAGCAATACTCCTTCTAAAAAACAAACAAAGTGCCCAGTAAATGACTGGTGTTTCATCATCATCCTCATTGTCATTGTACAGAAAAAAAAAATTAGATTAGAGGTTTATATAGAACATATTTGCCTCCATAAATAAGTTCAAATTCTGAAATTCAAAGCAAAAAATTTTTTAAAAATCATTTTATATTTGCTGAGAGCTTTTCCTTTGAACATAGATTGGGGGAGGCAGTTTCATAGATTTCAATGTTCATAATTGGATCTGTCCCCAGTCTTTTTTTGGCATTCCCAGCCTTGAACCACGTCTTGTTAATCCTCCTCCACAAAAGCCCATACTAGCTTTTATTTATTTTCTCTCAGAATATCCCATGTCTGTAATTTCTGTTGATTTATGCTGTATAAATACCAATTCCAGACTTGTGTAGCCAGCACTTTCTGGCCCCAAGTGCTCCACAAGATGGACTCAGATTGCCTTCTTGTATAACACACAGTCTACCAGGTTGAAGAACGGTGATAAAGTGATCTGTGGAGCTCAGATGGAAAGAATCGTCTGGGAGAGCCAGGCTCCTAATCACTTAAATCCTTTCCAAACATGGGGAAGGGGGTGGTGCGAGGGAGAATGAGAGCGGACAAAGCTGGCTGTCGTTGTTAGGATTAGGCTTTTGCTCTAAGCCTCCAGAGAGTTGTGAGCTGGGGTAAACGATGTGAAGGACTCATGTGGCCTGGATGGAGACAGGCTCAAGGAGCTGCACCAGTGAAAGTGGGATGAACGGCGTCTTAGACTCCCTTTCCTGTAAGCCCAGTGCAAGCCACAGCTTCCTGAGCAGCCCAGTGTGATAAGAGAAACCCAAGGAAAAAAGAAGGAATACGCTTCCTCCTGAGAGCTAGATCGGAGGGTCTCTAATGCCCCCAAACTGTTATCTGTCAGGAATCTTATTTGTGAGCAACAGACTCCAACTCCAATAACTTTGGAAGGAAGAAATTTAGCAGAAGGCTATTCAGGAGCTGCGGCTCGTGCTGAGCAGATGGGAGAAGCAGGCTTAAAATCAAAGTTTGGTGGCAGGCAGGAGCACAAGTCAGTCAGTGAGGACACCAGTGCAGTGGGCATTGGACACAAGACCGCAATGCTCACCCATGGCTGATGCTGGCACGAGAAAGTGGTTGCTGCTGCAGGCATCGCTACCTCTGCACTTGGGAACTTGCCAGTACTCCCCTATCTGCCACCACCTACCTATCCGTGGTTTCTCCACCACCCTGCTTCCTGGGGTGCAGCAACCCCCAAACAGATGCAGCTTTGGGCCAGCCTTATGGAATAGAAAGCAAATCCCCCAAATGTCTGAATCACAAACACAGAGACCTCACCCCCGTGACAGTGGAAATAAATGCCCTGGCCTCTGACCCCTACAGATCTACGTTCCTGCCCCAAACGGTGCAGATAGTGGGGAGCTGGGCTGCCGAACAGGTGGAGAGAAGAATGTGGTGTGTCCCCTAGGGGTCGGTGCTAGGACTCATATTGTCTCCAGAGTTTCATGCCTTTCTGTTTGGTTGAGGGCAACATTTCTCAGAAGTATGTGGATACCTGGGATTTTAAGAGGGTATCATGGCAACTCTTTCACTCCCTAGTTTTAGAGGTGATCGTGACAAGTGTCTCTCACCTGAGAGCCTTCGAGTATGCACCAACTAATTATACGGGGCAATTGGTGGGGATCAGATAGAAAGGGTGATGACACGGTCACTCTATTGAGTTAGCACCAGCTGTGCACAACAGGCCAGCATGTTGTCTCTGACTACCAGGCAGCATGGCAGGCTGCTTGTTGTCACCCCACATCCATTTTCCCCTTCTTCCTTGGAGAATGGCGAGCCAGCTAAAAATTGTATTTCCCAGTCTTCTTCTCCTTCTCCTCCTCCTCCTTCTTTTCCTCCCTCCTCCCTCCTCCCCTTCTCCTTCACCTCCCCTTCCCCTTCGCCCTCCCCCTACCCGTTCTCTTCCCCCTCGTTCTCCTTATCCTCCTTCTTCTCCTTCTCTTTCTTCTGACAGGGTCTTGCTTTTTTCCCCAGGCTAGAGTGCAATGGTGCAATCACGGCTCACTGAAGCCTCAACCTACTGGCTTAAACGATCCCTCCAAGTCAGCCTCCCAAGCAGCTGGGACTATAGGCACACACCACCATGCCTGGCTAATTGTTAGATTTTTTGTAGATGTGTGGTTTTTGCTATGTTGCCCAAGCTGGTCTTGAACTCTTGTTCTCAAGTGATCGTCCCACCTCAGGCATCCAAAGTGCTGTGATTACAGGTATGAGCCATTGTACCCTGCCTACCGCAGCCTTTTTTACAGCTAGGTGTGTCCATGCAGCTAAGTTTTCATCAGTGAATTGTGAGAGGAAATGATGCATGAAATTTTGATTTCAGCTGAGCTCAGTGGCTCACGGCTATGATCCCAACACTTTGGGAGGCGGAAGCTGGCGGGGGGATCAGTTTATCTCAAGACTTGAAGACCAGTCTGTCCAACATGGCGAAACCCCGTCTCTACTAAAAATACAAAAGTTAGCCAGGCGTGGTGGCACATGCCTGTAATCCCAGCTACTGGCGAGGCTGAGCCAGGTGATTCACTTTAACCTGGGAGGTGGAGGTTGCAGTGAGCCGAGATCACTCCACTGCAGTCCAGCCTGGGCAACAAAGTGAGACTCCATGTCAAAAAAAAAAAAAAATTTCTGTTTTGGTCTTACTTCCTTAAAACACTCCCCAAAGTTTGGCCTTTACTTCCCCCGAAATTGTTACAGATTTTCATTTTTTCGCTTTCTTGAATCAGAAAATGGCAATGTTTTCTACCTGACTTTGATCATGTAGATTAATTCGTAGCCCTAGGTCAGTTTTTTTTTTTTTTTTTTTTTTTAGATGGAGTCTCGCTCTTTCACCCAGGTTGGAGTGCAGTGGTTCCATCTCAGCTCACTGTAACCTCCACCTCCTGGGTTCAAGAGATTCTCCTGCCTCATTTTCCCAAGTAGCTGGGATTACAGGCATGCGCCACCACAGCCAGCTAATTTTTGTATTTTTAGTAGAGACAGGGTTTTGCCATGTTGGCCAGGCTGGTCTCAAACTCCTCACCTCAAGTGATATGCCTGCCTCAGCCTTCCAAATTGCTGGGATTACATGCATGAGCCAACGTGCCCTGCTCAGGAGCTCTTAATCAGGGTTTTATGAATATTCAAGGAATTTGGGGATATAAGCCATGTGGGTTCATGAACTTAAATTGGGGAAAAAAATATCTTCATTTCAATTTAACTGAAATTAAGTGTATTTTTCAATTATGAATACAGGAAAGTAACCACAGTGTTAAGAATACAGGTAATTTTGTGACCAATAGATATTTTTATTTCACATTTCACTTGAAGATATCTCAAAATATTATTTGTGCTCTTTACTAGTTTGAAATTGTGATACTGGACAATTTGACCCTACTAGATCTTTCTATTTGATGTATTAATAAAGAAGCAAATATATTAGTAATTCACACGTTTGCTTTATAAGCATTGTGATGAATGTTTTTCAATATAATTGGTATCTTTTATATCTTTGAAAAAATTATTCTGAGGCTAGGCATAGTGGCTCTCACCTGTAATCCAAGCACTATGGGAGGCCGAGATGGGTGGATGACTTGAGGCCAGGAGTTTGAGACCAGCATGGTCAACACAGCAAGACCTTATCTCTATTAAATAATAATAATAATAATAATAAAAAGAAAAAAATTATTCTGAGATAGTCCATAAATTTCACCAGACTGTCAAAGCGGATCTTGTCACAAAAAACTTAAGAAGCAAATGGTTTCTTTTTTCTTGTCGTTCTGTCTCAGGGGATGGCAGAACAACTGGCTCTCAGAATACATGCGGAACAGATCTCACCCTCAATGAAACCACTCCCCTACAGACCTTAAATAAGAAAGAAATAAACTTTATGATCTTTAAGCCATGCATTTTGCGGTCTTTTTGTTATAGAAGCTTAAAAAATACTCTAACCATATATATAGTTTTAAGTTATTTTATTCTCACTTTCTTCTTTTAAAATTTATATCAATATCATTCGTTAAAGGTAAGAAGCTTACAGATGTCAAAATCCAACAACTTGTTGAGGATTATTAAAATAATAATTATGCAAATTTACTTCAAGGAGATATTTGCAGTTTTTATGTTGTATTCGTCTCAACAAAAGTATTATTTAGCACAACAAAATACTTCTTGTACTTCAAAAGATATTAAGAGAGAAATATGGCGCCTATTAAATTTAATTTGACAACTTATTTATCAAAAGTAAACCTTAACACCTGAAATATGTTGTTTGCACAGAAATACCTATATTTAGAAGCTTGAAATATTTCCTCTGAATTGATAACTTAGAAACAAAACCTGGAAATTATAGTAACTCAATTTCATTTTTAATGTACTACAGGCAATCTGTTTCTGCAGTAGTATGGAATTTTAAATTTTAAACCAGATTTTAATACATGTTTGATCGTAAGGCTAAATATCATATATACTCTTCTTGAATTAATTTGTTTATAAATCATGTTTTTGCTAGTTAATTAATTAATTATTCTGGATGGAGTCTCACTCTGTTAGCTGGAGTGCAGTGGCACCATCTCGGCTCACTGCAACTTCCACCTCCCGGGTTCAACTGATCATGCGTCATCCTCCTGAGTAGCTGGGATTACAGGCGTGTGCCAGCATGCTTGGCTAATTTTTGTATTTTTAGTAGAGATGGGGTTTTGCCATGTTGGCCAGGCTGGTGTTGAACTCCCGACCTCAAATGATCCACCTGCCTCAGCCTCCCAAAGTGCTGGGATTACAGGCGTGAGACACTGTGCCCAGCCAGATTTAAATGAATAGTATGTATCAACTGTTAAGTGGGTAAAAAACTAAATGTTTCTATATATTTAAAATATTACTACAGATTATATAAAAATGAACTCATATGGTAACGGAAAATATACTTTATACTTGAAATTACTTTATATTGTATGCCCTGCAAAGTTGATAGAATTTTTTTTTAGTTGTCTTTTTGCATCCCTTGGCTGTGCTATAAAGGGGCTTTGAGGATCAAATGAGGAGCGTGAGAGTAGTGAAAGTACCGCCAAGGTGAGAGGGGGAAGACCTGATATGCAGGAGAGGATTAACTTTGTCCACACAGGGGTCTGGCCTTTGCCCTCAGCTCCTGGGAGATAATCTCTAAACCGCTGGAATACCCTGCCTGGTAAGAATGTTCACCTGAGGACTTTGGAATAAGCTCCATAACCTATGCTAACAATGTAACCGATAATGCAGGCTTCGGGCCACACAGTTCCAGCTCAGCCCCCGGAAGGGCTGGAAACTAACCATGTCGATGTGACAGAACCCCAGTAAAAACTGTGGATATTGAGGCTCAGGTGAGCTTCTCTGGGTGGCAATTCATGCATATCCTCACACATCACTGCTGAGTTAGTTCACTGGGAAAGAACAACTGGAAGCTTTGCATATGGAGCTCTCCTGGACTCTTCCCCATATGCCTCTTCCCTAAGTTTATTTATTTATTTAGAGACAGAGTTTCACTCTTGTCGCCCAGGCTGGACTGCAGTGGTGCGATCTCAGCTCACTGTAACCTCTGTCTCCCAGGTTCAAGCAATTCTCCTGCCTCAGCCTCACAAGTAGCTAGAATTACAAGCATGTGCCACCACCAGCACACCCGGCTAATTTTTTTGTATTTTTGTAGAGATGAAGTTTCACCATTTTGGCCAGGCTGGTCTCGAACTCCTGACCTCAGGTGATCTGCCCGCCTTGGCCTCCCGAAGTGCTGGGATTGCAGGTGTGAGCCACCATGCCCGGCCCCCTCAGCTGATTTAAATTTGCATTCTTTCACTGTGATAAGCCACAACTGTGAGTATAACAGCTTTCAGTGAGTTCTGTGAGTCCTTCTAATGAACTGTCAAATCTGTGGGTGGTCTTGAGGATCCCTGAACTTGCAGTTAGTATCTGAAGTGAAAGTGGTCTTGGGGCCTCCTGAACTTCACGCCTGGCTTCTAGTCCTGACTGCCCCTAAGTCTAGTTATAAACAAATCTCCGTTTGCCTCTAGGCCACAGTGTCTGCTGGTTCTCTGCCAAACTCCCACCCTTCTCTGCCTTCCTTTGTGTCATTGCCTGTGTTCCCTAACTCCAGGGGAAGATGAGCAGGTGCGAGACAGGGAGGAGCCATCCTCCGTCTGGCTCCAGCGGCAGCGGTACCAGTGGCTGTATACAACAGGGGGCCCGAGAAGCATCTGAGGCTCCAGCGGAGACCCAGGGTTGGCTTCTGCTCCGCAGCAGTGGGGACGTCTCCAGACATTCAGCAGCTCCAGCGCGGGGACTGCTGCAGCTTCTGACCTCTGGGTAATACCCCTCTTCTCTCTTTTGCTCTTCTAGCATACCCCGCACCTTTGTCAACATCCGCTGAATTTATTCTCTCTCTGCTTTCAGTTTTCCTGAAAGGACAAGAAGGGAATACAGATTTCCCATCTGTATAAGGGGAATAATAATAATAATAATAATATCTGTTCTCTTTATCATTCAGAACTGTTGTGAGTATCCACTATTAATGATTGCTTGGTTACTTTAAGGTTAATAATCACCTAATTTCACACTATTATGATCATGCAAATAGGGGCATTCTCATCACAAAACAAGTATCGAGTAGGGAGGGAATTTCTCTGGAACCTAGAACAAAGACAGAAAACATGTTTTTAAATATTTTTACAGTATTATGATGCATTTCAGCTTTGTAGTCAAATCCCAGCTTTACCATTTATTCTCTGTGTGGCCTCAGGCAAGTTGCTTAACTTCTCTGTGTTTTATTTCCTCATGTGTAAACTGAAAATAACAATGGACCCACCTCACTGGGTTTCTGTGGGGATTAAATACAATAATTCATACATGACCAAAAGGTTGTGTAAGCGATATTCATGGGCCATGATAAGAAACCACCTTTATTTTGTTTCTCATTGTTTATTTAAAATTTCTTCAGCAGGAGAAAGTCTCTTCCTGCTCCTAAATGTAAAATCAGGTGGTTCTCTAATGCTTCTGACCATCCTTACGTAATAAAAAGTTCTACAACCACATTAAGTTGCAAAACACATTCTCATTTCTAGATTTAGAATGTCACATCCCATGTAATAACAAAAGCTTCCAGTTTTATGGAAAGTTCCCAGAAGCTGGGGTCTTTTGCTATGGAGCCAGGTTTAGGGGGTATGATTCTCTTCTAGACCCTCACCTTACCCCTGCAGCCTCAATTTGATACCCATACTGTCTAATCACTTGAAGTGGATTAGGTTGGCTTAGGATAGAAAAGGTTAGGGTGTGGCCAGAAACCTTCTCCTTAAGTGACACTCTTGTAGGCTATGTTCTCACTTTCTGGGTTTGGCAAATGTTTCAAGGTGACTTTTTTTCGTGGTGCTTCAGATTCCACCGTGACTTTCAACTGTGCTTCCCATGTTGAGGGCAATGTATTTGCTCCTGGTTGCTTTTCTCTCAGCCGTGTGTGTGTGTGTGTGTGTGTGTGTGTGTGTGTGTGTGTGTGTAGCTATCCACCGTGCATAGAATCTCTGTTGAAGATCCCTGTTCTTCCAGGCGTCCCTTGACCAGAGTTTAAACAAGCTCCAAGCCATCCTCCTCTCCCTCATGGTCCACACGTGAATTTTTTGTCCTGACATGCTTTGGCAGTGCAAGCTGACCTCAGTGCAGAAGGAACTCTCCTTCACCCTGTTAATGTCTTTTCTAGACTGCCTTTCTCTCTTGACCTCTAGATTCTCTGGATGCAAGTCAGACTGCAGTCTACTGTGCTTCCACCTCGCAGGGGACACAAACCAAGCTCTACTTGGTCCTAGTGAAGTCTCTCTTGACCTGACATGGAGAGGAGGCAACCTACCAGTCCCCTTTGCTGCATGTGGTAAAGGACCCATACAGCACCTGTTTCCAGACACAGTTTCTTCAATTTTTTTCCTTCAATTTCAACTTTTTAATATATACCCGTGTATGACTTAATGATGGGGATTCTTCTGAGAAATGCATTGTTACATGATCTCATCATTGTGTGAACATCACAGAGTGCACGCACACAAACATAGACGGTCTAGCCTACAATACACCTAGGCCATGTGGGACAGCCTATTGCTCCCAGGCTATGAACCTGCACAGCAAGTGATTGCACTGAAAACTGTAAGCAACTGCCATACTATTAGTATTTGTATATCTAAGTATATCTGAACATTAAAAAAGATATAATAAAACCACAATATTATACTCTCTTGGGACCATTAACATATGCGCAGTATGTCATTGACTGAAATGTCATTATTCACTGCAGAACTGTATTTCTTTTTTGTTTTTGTTTGTTTGAGATGGAGTCTCGCTCTGTTGCCCAGGCTGGAGTGCAGTGGCATGATCTTGGCTCACTGCAGCCTCCGCCGCCCGGGTTCAAGCAATTCTCCTGCCTCATCCTCCTGAGTAGCTGGGATTACAGGCATACACTACCATGCCTGGCTGATTTTTCCATTTTAGTAGAGAAAGGGTTTTACCATGTTGGCCAGGCTGGTCTTGAACTCCTGACCTCGGGTGATCTGCCTCCCTCAGCCTCCCAAAGTGCTGGAATTACAGGTGTGAGCCACTGTCTCCGGGCCAGGACTGTATTTGACCTAGTGGAAGTAGTCCAGAATTGTGTAACTAGTTTTTGACTAAATCCTGCTTTATAAGCCCTCTGGGGTGGTCTGTGTGAAAACTCACTTTGGTATTTAGTATCTATTATCCTCATGCCTCAGCCAAAGTGGGAAAGAAGTAGCCTCATGTTTACATCTTTTATATGTGAAAAGCACTTAGAACAGCGTTGAATAAATGTTAGCCATTGTTAACTATTGTGAACAGAAAACAGAACATGTGGGTAGTTTGAAATAAGCAAGTGGAACCAAAACAAAAGGATCACCCATTATCCTTCTTTCACAAAGAGCTTTAATGAATTTGATATTGTGGGATATCTCTTCTAGCTTACTTTCAGAGTAGAAGAGATTTTCATCTATTTGGAATGGATTAGCTGCCATTCAGCTTAAGCCGAGCAGTAGACTTGTGACCTCTTATTTCAGGTTCATGATGCTTTGAAACTCAGCCACAGGAAGCAAAGATATGGGTGGCAAGGCTGGGCACAAAAGCTCACGCTTGTAATCACAGCACTTTGTGAGGTCGAGGCAGGTGGATCGCTTAAGGCCAGGAGTTTGAGACCAGCGTGAGCAATACAGAGAGACCCCCGTCTCTACAAAACAAACAAAAACAAAAGAAAGCAAAAACCAGCCAGATGTGGTGGCTCCTGCCCAGCTACTCCGGAGCCTGAGGTAAGAGGATCGCTTGAGCCCAGGAAATCAAGGTTGCAGTGAGCTGTGATTGCGCCACTGCCTTCCAGCCTGGGTGACAGAGTGAGACACTGTCTCAAAGAAAAAAACAAAAAGATATAGATGGCAGCAATTTTGCCCCACATGGGGCTGCAGTGAGTGTATCAGGCCATGGTGTTTCTTGGAAGGAGAATGCGGAAATGTTAATATTCAACCCATTTAGAAATACAGCAACTATCATTTCCTTCTGCAGGTGTAGTAGGGAAACTGGTGCTGTACACACGCTTGGAACCATTCCTCCAGGGCTGATTTTTTACAGAAAAAGGCTTATTTTATTTTAATTTATTTTTCGAGACAGTTTCACTCTGTCACCCACACTGGAATGCTGTGGCACGATCTCAGCTAACTGCAACCTCCACCTCCTGGGCTCAATCGATCCTTCTGCCTCAGCCTCCTGAGTAGCTGGGATTGTAGGCAAGCACCACCATGCCTGTCTAACTTTTGTATTTTTAGTAGAGGTGTGGTTTTGCCATATTGGCCAGACTAGTCTCGAACTCCTAACCTCAAATGATCCACCCGTCTCGGTTTCCCAAAGTGCTGAGATTTCAGGTGTGAGCCATGGTGCCTGGCCGGCTTATTGCTTTTTAAACCTGAAATATTTTCATGGACTGGGAGAGACATAATTTTTTTGTTGTTGTTACATAAATTCGGCCTCTTTCTTTGCACTATCTTTTCTATCGGAAGTTGAAAAGTTTGATGGATTTGGAATAGGGAATGTAGTTCTAATTGGACCAGTGAATTCCCAGCTCTTAAAAGCCTGGACTAATACTCACGGATTTCTTGCAGCCTCACTTTCTTATTCCATAAAGTGGGATCCACAGTACCTAACTGCGCTGACAACTCACAGAACGATTTTTGTTTCGTATTTTGTTTTTAGAGACAGGGCCTTGCTTTGTCAGACATGCTGGAGTGCAGTGGTGTGATCATAGCTCACTGCAGCCTCAACTTCCTGGGCTAAAGGGATCCTCCCACCTCAGCCTCCTGGTTAGCTGGGACTACAGGTGCTGCTACCACAGCTGACTAATTGTTTAATTTTTTGTAGAGCTGGGGTCTTGCTATGCTGCCCTTTGCTGATCTTGAACTCCTGGCCTCAAGCAATCCTTGCACCTTGGCCCCCAAAGTGCTACGATTACAGGCATGCCTCACCGTTCACACCCTCACAGAACTGTTTTCACGATGTGATCAGCAAACGGGTGTCAAAATTGCAATAATATTATTTCTTTATCATGAAAGCACTTAACAAGTGTATCATATAACCAGTTTTCCTATTGTGTTGGTGTTTGGATCTGCTAAAAATACATTTTACACTGAGCAGCCTAAAAGAGAAAGCAAAACACCAGAGAGCCCGGTGTTTTCTGACTAATAAAATACTCCACATAATCATATAATGAACAATTGCTGAACACAAGTCTGGTGAGTTCATTTATGTCAGTAAACAAATTCCAATTTTTTTCAATCAACATATTTTGTAGAATGAAAAATTAATTCAATGTTTTATAACAGTGTGATCACACATTTTGTAGCTGAGAGTCACTTTTCTAGGAGGTTGATTGAGAGCTAAGTTTTTATTTTTATTTTTATTTATTTATTTTTTGAGACAGAGTCTCACTCTGTCCCCCAGGCTGGAGTGCAGTGGCATGATCTTGGCTCACTGCAACCTCGGCATCACGGGCTAAAGTGATTCTCATGCCTCACCCTCCCAAGTAGCTGGGATTACTGTAGTATGCCACCACACCTGGATAAATTTTGTAATTTTTTAGTAGAGATGGGGGTTTCATCATATTGGCCAGGCTGGTCTCGAACTCCTGGCCTCAAGTGATCCACCTGCCTTGGCCTCCCAAAGTGCTGGGATCACAGGCATGAGCCTCCCAAAGGCTGGGATTACAGGCATTACGCCTATCACTCCCAGTGGAGAGCTAAGTTTTTAACAGGTGAGCATCCTGTGGATTATTTTGAGAAGGTTATTTCCTCTCAATAAACATAACAAGTCATAGATCCTGCAGAGATTTAAATGGAAATAAGAAGCTGTGCAAGGCGACAGCAGAGATCGTGGAGACTGAGATAAAATGATAGGAATATTGAAATAGGCAAGTAAATAACTACATTGGGAATAATTAAAGGCAGATATTTTACTGTGGAGGAAGAGATTACAAATATAAAAGGCTGAGAAAAACTTTGAGGTGTGGGATTGAAACTGATGATATCAGTGTGAACTCATATTTATACAGACAAAGGTACATAAAGACGGAAATATTTATATAGAGTATGTGTATGTATGTGTCTTCCATCTCTGTTAATGAGAGGTCTCAGAAGCAATGACCCTACTGTAGCAATGAGTATATTCTTCACTAGGCCAGGTGCAGTGGCTCACGCCTATAATCGCAGCACTTTGGGAGGCCGAGGCAGGTGGATCATTTGAGGTCGGGAGTTCAAGACCAGACTGGCCAACCAAACATGGCAAAACCCCGACCCTATTAAAATTTTTTTTAAAAATTAGCCGGGAGTGGTGGCACACACCTGTAATCCCAGCTACTGGGGAGGCACAGGCAGGAGAATCGCTTGAACCCAGGAGGCTGAGGTTGCAGTGAGCCAAGATTGTGCCACTGCCCTCCAACCTGGGCGACGGAGTGAGACTCCATCTCAAAAAAAAAAATTCTTCACTAAAATACCCCGGACTCCTTAGAGAACTGGCAAATTTCTGGGCCAGGACAAGGTAAAGACAGAATGAGCTTGAAACAGTTTGTTGCATAAGAATGTAAGAAAATGCTAAAAAAAAAAACAATGGGAACATGTCAAAAGGACAAAGGAAGCAGCTTGAGGAAACTCCCTTGGCCATATCTAGGTTAATCTAAGTGTCATCCCCCTCCCCTAAAAAAAATGATAGAAATGCATTACATTTCCTCAAATAAAATAGGAAGCCATGAGTCCATACTGACATATATATATGTATGTATATATAAATTAAATAGGAAAGCATCTCTTTGTAGTAGAATGTCAACTACAGAAAGAATTATGGAAATAGAAAAAATCATCATTTAAGGCTGGGCGTGGTGGCTCACGCCTCTAATCCCAGCATTTTGGGAGGCTGAGGCAGGTGGATCACCTGAGGTCAGGAGTTTGAGACCAGCTTGGCCAACATGGTGAAACCCTGTCTCTACTAAAAATACAAAAATTAACTGGGCTTGGTGGCAGGTGCCTGTAATCCCAGCTACTCTGGAGGCTGAGACAGGAGAATCACTTGGACCCGGGAGGTGTAGGTTGCAGTGAGCAGAGATTGCGCCATTGCACTCCAGCCTGGACAACAAAGTGAGACTCCGTCTCAAAAAAAAAAAAAAAAGTTAAAGTCATTGTTTAAGGACTACCATAATGATGGTTGATTCAGACAGGAGTGGGTAATGAATGCTCCAGCCTCTGTGCTGGCGTTTGATAAGGTACAGATACTCCTCAACTTACTATGAGATTATGACCTCACAAATCCATCGTAAGTTGAAAATATCATCATGTTTTAGATGCACAGTGCTTCTTCTGATTACAGAATTTAAATATTCTTGAAATTTCCCTTTCTTTTCTTAATATCAGTGGTTTTGTGACTAAGACTGAAACTTAGCAGTTTAATCTTGTCCTATTTCCATTAAAATATGGTTAGTCTTAATACCTACTCAGAATCCGTGCCATGTGAGGTACAAATGAAGATTCTGAGGCTACCCAGATCTATAAAGTCAAATCCCGAAATAAGGACCCCAGAAATCTACATTATTATGGAGTTTCTCAGGATTCTTACACACACTAAAATTGAAGGGCTATTGTAATATGGTTTCTATAATATTGAGCTTTGTGATTTTGACAATGACCAAAGAAATGCCTTCAATAAAACCCTACAAAATTGCATCCTGAAATCCTCATTTTAAATGTAATAATTTTCAATTGCCTAGAGTACTTATTCAAGCATTTTTGTTAATGGGCCCTTGCAAAGCTAAGAATTTTTGTTTACCTCACAAACGACAGATACCTTGGTTGACAATAAAATTCTTAGAGTGTAAACTTTTTTCCCTCAAAATGTTGTAAATGTTGTTCATTGGCTTCTGGAATTTAGTATTTCAGATAAATTTGAGGACTATCTAATTTTTGTTCTGTTTTAAGGTTCTAGTTTTTGCTGGGTGTTACGGCTATGTCTGTAATCCCAGGATTTTGAAAGGCCGAGGCAGGCGGATCACTTGAGCCCAGGAGTTTGAGACCAGCCTCGGCAACATGATGAAACCCCATCTCTAAAAAATTACAAAAATTAGCCAGGCTTGTGGCACACACCTGTAGTCCCAACTACTCGGGAGGCTCAGGTGGGAGGATCACTTGGGCCTGGGAGGCTGAGGCTTCAGTGAGTTGTGATTGTGCCACTGCACTCCAGCCTGGGTGACAGAGTGGGACCTTGTCTCAAAAAAAAAAAAAAAAAGAAAAGAAAAGAAAAAAGAAAAAAGAGTTCTAGTATTTTTACACCTGGATAATGCTATAATCTTTTATCATTTTATTTCAGAAATTTGCCAAGACATGCCATTAATCTTGCTTGCTCTCGCACTAAGAATGTTTTCTGGGAAGAGGCTATTGCCTTCCGTTGCATCTTTGATAATTGGTCCCACGAGTTCCATGACAGGTACCTTCAAGTCTCCTCCCCTTTCTGCAAATTTCCTGAAGTATACCCCTGCCTCCTCTGCCGGGAAACTTCCTCTTCATTATTATATTTTGCCATAGTTTAATAAAACATGCAAGTTTAGAATTATATTATTTAGAGCAAAGTAGAGGCTTATAATTTTTTGCAAATAATGTTTTTCTGTTCTGTGCGTTTATAAATGGTAAAATGTACTATATACACAAAAGAACTTTTAACAACATATAAGTAACATACTACTATTAATAAAATGCTTTTTGCATCTATCATCCCCACTGAGAAATAGAACTTAGTGCATTAGGAGCCCCCACTGTGTCTCTTTTTTATTGGCTTTTCAAAATCTATTTTTCATGTAGGGATATGCACCTAGCTGTCATATTGTTTAGTTTTGAAAATTAAGATGCAAACACAAACTTAGCTGTGTGAGGAGGAACAGAATCATCTCTATTTGATGAAGTCTCCCAGGTAATCTAAACAGTCTCTAAGTCACAGCCTGGCTCCACCTTGCTTGATTACTAATGGGAAACCTTTGGAAATTGGTGGGCAAAGCTGTGTGTCCTAGGAAATGTAGGCGTGTAAAGGCATCAGACAGAACTATGGCGTGGATTACCAAACATCAAGAAGAAATATAGGCCCGACACGGTGGCTCACGCCTGTAATGCCAGCACTTTGGGAGTCCGAGGCAGGCGGATCACGATGTCAGGAGATCGAGACCAGCCTGGCCAACATGGTGAAACCCCATCTCTACTAAAAATACAAAAATTAGCTGGGTGTGGTGGCATGCACCTGTAATCCCAGCTACTCAGCAGGCTGAGTCAGGAGAATCGCTTGAACCCGGGAGTTAGAGGTTGCAGTGAGCCAAGATCGTGTCACTGTACTCCAGCCTGGGCGACAGAGTGAGACTCCGTCTCAAAAAAAAAAAAAAAAAAAAAAGAAATATGGTTAGACACAGTGAGTTACAGGGTGTTTTCTCTTTCTTAGCTTACCACCTTTTATCTCCAGCTCTTGCATAGTTCAAAGCACAATACTTCTGCGGGGTGAATAAGTATCTTCAACTGATATAGCAGGACTTGGAGGGGAAGGTGGAACTTCCTCAAGTTTTGATCAAGGCAAAGTATGCAGCTGGGTGCAGTGGCTTGCGCCTGTAATCCCAAAACTTTGGGAGGCCAAGGTAGGCAGATCACTGGAGGCCAGGATTTCGAGACCAGCCTGGCCAACATGGTGAAACCCCATCTCTACTGAAAATACAAAAATTAGCCAAGTATGGGTATGCACACGTGTAATCCCAGCTACACAGGAGGCTGAGGCACAAGGATCGCTTGAAGCTGGGAGATGGAGGTTGCAGTGAGCCGAGATTGTGCCACTGCACTCCAGCTGAGTGGCAGGAAGACTCCGTCTCAAAAAAAAAAAAAAAAGACAAAAGTAATCACACATCAAAATCTGACCAGACTCACTGGACTTTCTGTTGACCTGTTAAATAGAGTATGCAATAGCATTCAACATCTTGGTGGTAACAGCATTCAACGTGCCTGTCTCTTGAATTGCACCGCTCCGATCCTGACCAGTGTCCCCTGGAGCACAGCTGTCATGCTGCGATCTTTCTCCGTCATCTTGGGGACTCTCTCTGCCTCTGTTCTGTGTTACATCTCCTGTTTTATTATGGACATATAAGAGTTGTACACATTTATGGGGTATATGTGATATTTTGTTACAAGGATACAATGTGTAATGATCCAGTCAGGATAACTGGGATACCCATCACCTGAAGGATCTGTCATTTCTTTGTGTTAGGAACATTTCAATTTCACTGTTAGATATTTTGAAATATACAGTAAATTGTTGTTAACCACATTTGAAGATTCTGCGGTGTAAGTGTGGTTGGTTCTCAGGTTTCCCACTGGCAGCTTGGGATTTTGTTTCCTCATATTGTTCTGAGAAACAAGTTTGTTAAAACACTTCGCACTGATCCACTGCTTTTGCAGCTTCTAAAATGTCATAGCTGTTGTCTCCTCTCCTATTCTTCTAGTCCTCGTGGGTTTAGGTCTTACAACAAAACAACTCCTATTTTTATGGGGCTCGAGAGAGAGAAAAATTAAATGCACATGTTCAATCCACCACATTAACCTGGAAGTCCAAAAACACCTATTTCTGTAAGGTCCAGTTTCTGTGGGAAGCATTCTTTTGACTCATCTGCCTTTAGCAGAATTAATCCTGTCCTTCAAAAGATTTTTAGTGTGGTGCACAACACAATGGATTGTAATCCATTTGTTTACATATGCCTCTTCCCCCAGAGAAAATATGAATCCTGAAATGTCAGGATCAAGTTTTATTCTAATTTTATCCATAGCACCCATCAGAATACTCATATGTATTTGATAAATGTTTGCTATCTACAGGAATGTGTAATTAGGTTCCAAAGGTAATTAGCTGAACCTTTTCAAAAATTGGACACTTATTCAAATACATGTTATACTGACTAGGAATTTTTAATTCCTCCTTATCAGTGGTCAGACTAAACTAAAACTGAAAGCTGGTGAGCTCCTTCAACAGCATACAAGCCTGTTTCTTGGCACTCCAGATAGAGCAATGTTTTGTTTGAGTACCCTCTGGTGGCATTTCAAGAAACTAACTTCCTTTACAGCCCGATATCTGGTTCTGCTGCTATTAAAAGCTTGATGGAAGACATCCCTCATTTTCTTAATTTTCTCGATTGAACATGCATGACTTTTGCAATCAGAAAAATTGTATAATTTTTTCCAAAATAACTTTATGAGTTTCTGGGACAACAGAAGACGTTAGGAAGCTGAACAAACATACAAATAGAAATTGCACGTATTTTAAAATTAGTCTACTTCTAATGTTTGCTTGTTTTTTTTTTTTTTTTTTTGAGACAGAGTCTCGCTGTGTCGCTCAGGTCGCCCAGGTCGCCCAGGCCGCCCAGGCTGGAGTGCGGTGGTACAATCTCAGCTCACTGCAACCTCCGTATCCTGGGTTTCAGCAATTCTCCTTCCTCAGCCTCCCATATACAGGGCCGTCTCACCACACCTGGCTAATTTTTGTGTTTTTAGTACAGACAGGGTTTCACTATGTTGGCCAGGCTTGTCTCAAATTCTGGACCTCGGGTGATCCACCCACCTTGCCTTCTCAAAGTGCTGGGATTACAGGCATGAGCCACCGCGCCAGCCTGCTTTAACTTTCTTATTTCTCGGTCTGAGTCAGTTGAATTATGGTAAGTCTCAAATTAATCACTTATATTTCAAATGGTAAAAAAAATCTGGAATTCTTCATACTAGAAAGTCCATTTTCTTTTTTATGCCAAAAAAAATTGAGTTTCTTCCACTCAACTTCAAAACAAATCTGAAATTTTTAACGTACAGGCTTAAGCGTGTTTATTTAAACAAAGACACATAAAAATGTGCAAAATGAACTTTGATGGAATGGATGATAGTTTTTTAAGTTTTTATTTTTGTTTTTTCCTTTTCTTTTTTCTGTTGTTTTTTCTTTTTGTTTGTTTGTTTTTGGTTTTTGGTTTTCTTTCTGTTTCTTTTCTTTTTTTTTCTGGTGAATGATATTCTTTTTTTTTTTTTTTTTAAGACAGAGTCTCACTCTGTCGCCCAGGCTGGAGTACAGTGGCGGGATCTTGGCTCACTGCAACCTCCATCTCCTAGGTTCAAGTGATTCCCCTGCCTCAGTCTCTCAGGTAGCTGGGATTATAGGCATGCACCACCACACCGGCTAATTTTTGTATTTTTAGTAGAAACGGAGTTTCACCATGCTGGCCAGACTGGTCTTGAACTCCTGACCTCAGGTGATCTGCCCACCTTGGCCTCCCAAAATGCTAGGATTACAAGCGTGAGCCACCACGCCAGGACTTGGTGGATGATATTCTTAATGAAAGGGTCTGGATGTGTGCATACCTTCCCATCAGCGGGTTGTGCTTGTCAGCAAAGCTACACATTCTGGTGCTGTGATTAGAGCAGAGGATCCTGTTTGTTTTTGTGATCAAGATTAGATAGGGCATGATTTGTACCAGGTCACACAAATGTTTTTAAACAATCGTGTAATGCTTAGAATGAGACTTGGGGGTTGCCTCCATTAGGGAAAGGGCAAGTGTGTTTTATGTGTAGGAAAAATGGTGTGTGTGGATATGTGGGGTCACCGGAATTGTGGCAGAGACTGTTAGTTGTCCTAATATTTAATCTTCCCTTCTTCAGTAGTGATAGACTTTCAATTGTTCATAGGTAATTGTCCACAGAAACAAGACAACATTTTCACCAGTCTAATTTTGCAACTAATGTGTGGTCCTATAACTAAGTACCAAAGGGCAAGATATAAGCAGAATTAATATGCATGACTTCAGGATGTGACCTTATAGAGAAATACATAGCCTCCCTTTTACTGTTTCTGTCTTTCCATTGGCTGAACGGTGTGTGGAATGGGGAGGTGTCTGGAACATGGGAATGGGGACAGCATACTAGGAATGATAAAGCTACAAGACAGAAAAGCCCTAAGTCCTTGACATCTTTCTATTAACCTCAGAGAGAAATATGTTAACTTCTACCACACTGAAGCCAAATATATTTAAGGCCTATTTTATTCCCAGTCAAATTTTAGTTGTATTTTTTTCCTCTTTATTTTTTGTAGAGATGGGGTCTCACTGTGATGTCTGGGCTGGTCTCAAACTCTTCGCTTCAAGTTATCCTCTCGCCTCAGCCTCCCAAAGTGCTGCGATTACAGGTGTGAACCATTGCCACTGGTCTTTTTTTCTTTCTTTCAAATCTTTATCCTAAAAAAAAGAAAACACGCCAAGAAAGGAGACAGATTCCACAAAGGGTGAGATGTAATAAACTCTGGGAGTTTGGGGGGGAAATCCTGGAGGAAGGGAAATTGAATCTCTGACCTGAACAATGAACGAAATTAGCTAACAAAAGTTCTGAAGCAGGAACCGGCATGGTGTGTGGAGGTACTAAAAGAAGAATGGAAAGAGGAAAAAGGTAGTTTGTGCTAAATCAGGAGAGAGAAATATAACCCAGATCATCCTGAAGGCATTAAGGAAGGTAAAGATGAAAAAAAGTCAAAAATGATGCCCATATTTTTGGCCCAATCAACTGTGTGGATTGTAGAGCTGTTTACTGAGAAAAGAAACACCGCTGTGGGCATGGTGGTTCACGCCGGTAATCCCTATACCTTGGGAGGTCGAAGTGGGAGGATTGCTTGAGTCCAGGAGTTGGAGACCAGCCTGGACAACATGGCAAAACCCTGCCTGTGCTACAAAATACAACAATTAGCCAGGTGTGGTGGTGAGCGTTTGTAGTCCCAGCTAGTCGGGAGGCTGAGGTAGGAGGATCACTTGAGCAATAATTGTGCTACTGCACTCCAGCCTGGGCGACAGAGGGACATCCTGCCTCAAACAAACAAACAAACAAAAAAGAAAAAGAAAAGAAAAAAGAAAAACAGAAACACTAGAGAAGTGGCAGGTTTGGGGAGGAAGATGATGATTTCACTTTGGATATATCAAGCTTGTGGTGTTTGTGACTAGGCAAGTAGTTATGTGGCTCTGGTGCTCTCAGTTAAGATCATGGGTAGAAACAGATTTTGGAGTCATTGGCTACTGGATGGTAAATAAAGGTAGATGAATGGATAGAATAGCTAGAGCAAGAATCAATTCTTTGAAAAGAATATAAAATTATGAACAGGGCCGGTAAGATCCAAGTCCTGAAGGAATTCTGGAATTAAATGATTGGATATAAGAGGGGGAACTGATCAGGGAGATTCAGAAGAAATGGCCAGAAGAAAAGGAAGGAAGCAGGCGAGTGTGCTGTCATGGAGACTAAAGGAAAAGAGTGTTGCAGTAAATAATAGTCAGCTGGGCACGGGGGCTCACGCCTGTAATCCAAGCACTTTGGGAGGCTGCGGCAGGTGGATCACAAGGTCAGGAGATCGAGACCATCCTGGCTAACGTGGTGAAACCCCATCTCTACTAAAAAATACAAAAAATTAGCCAGGCGTGGTGGTGGGCGCCTCTAGTCCTAGCTACTTGGGAGGCTGAGACAGGAGAATGGCGTGAACTGGGGAGGCAGAGCTTGCAGTGAGCTGAGATCGCGCCACTGCACTCCAGCCTGGGGAACAGAGCAAGACTCATCTTAAAAAACAAAACAAAACAAAACAAACAGACAAAAAAGAATAGTCAGCAACGCTGGATGCTGTTGAAAGGTCAAGTCAGATGAGCTTTGATAAGACGCTACTGGGCTTAACCACATGGGGATAACTGGTGACCTCAGGGGAGAAGTAGACGTCAGTGGACCATGGTGGTGGAAGAGGAATTAGGGTAGATTGAATGGTGGGTAGATGTGTGAAAAAAGAGACAATTCTTTCAAGAAGTTTAGCACCAAAGAGGGCAGGAGAAAAGACAGTGCAGCAGCCATAGGAATTCTGAGGTTGCAGGAGGAGTTTTGTTTGGCTGGAGGGCTTTTTAAGTTGGAAAATTTTGAGTCAAGCTTATTTACATGCCAAAGGGAAAGGTCTACTGATGAGGAAAACGTTGAAAATACAGAAGAGAGAGTGAATAATACAAAATTCAAGATTCCTGGGAAGGTAGGAGAGGAGGGGAATTGAGGGAGCATGTGGTGGTATCAACCCAGAAAATGAAGGTGGGAGGGAGGAGTGGCTGAAAGGGGCGGGGCTAGGACTCAGGTGAGGCAAGGGAGGCACTCATTTCAGGCAGAAAATTTAAGGACGCATCCCCCCCAAAATCAGTAATTAAGATAAACTCTTTAGTGTAATTTTTTTTTGTTTTGAGACAGCATCTTGCTCTGTCGCCCAGGCTGGAGTGCAGTGGCGCGATCTCAGCTCACTGCAACATCTGCCTCACAGGTTCAAGCGATTCTTGTGCCTCGGTCTCCCAAGTAGCTGGGATTACAGGCATGCACCACCATGCCAGCTAATTTTTGTATTTTTAGTAGAGAAGGAATTTTGCCATCTTGGCCGGGCTGGTCTCAAACCCCTGGCGTCTAGCGATCCTCCCACCTCGGCCTCCCAAAGTGCTAGGATTACAGGCATCAATCTCTTAGTACATTAAAATTAATGTAAAAAATGTATGATGAGCAAAAATCAACCTATTAAAGACACGACCAGATGTGAGCAGGTAGATTTGGTGGTGAAAAGCTGAAACTGTTTTCTTTGTGAAGCAGGAGGCAAGGTTGTCTGGTGAGAGTACATGGGAAAGGAGACGGGAGGTTGGAGGTGACAGCAGGGAAGGTTTGCTGCAGAAGTTGTGGAGAGAGGGAAGACAAGTCAAGGAGAGAAATGTGACGGCTGCCAAGGAGGGTTAGCACCCAGATGGGGCAGGTGGTCATTAATTCTTCACATCACTGATCTGGCCGTTGTATGATCTCTAAGGCCTCTATCAGAACTCAGAGAAAGCATGAAGAAGGAAAATAGATTTATGATCATGGCAGGTTTTAGCAGGGAAAAAGGTTTAGGATGTTGACAAGGATTTATGATAGTGGACTACAGAAGCTATGATAAGTTATGATAAGAGGCCGTTGAACGTAAGCCAGCAAGAGAATAAGCCAAAACATGAGAAATAAACTAACTCAAATGTGAAATGATAGCTCTGAAATCGAATGTAAATGCCAAATGTTATGGGGTGAGTTGTATCCCCCTAAATTTATCTGCTGAAGACCTAACCCCCAGTACCTCAGAATGTAACCATATTTGGAGTGACAAATGAAAATAAAATCCTAAATCCCCTAAGGCCATGTGTGGCAGCTCACACCTGTAATCTTAGCACTTTGGGAGGCCAAGGCAGGTGGATCACCTGAGATCAGGCATTTGAGACCAGCCTGGGCAACATGGCGAAACCCACCTCTACTAAAAATACAAAAAAAAAAAAAAAATTAGCTGAGCATGGTGGCACACACCTGTAATCCCAGCTACTCAGGAGGCAGAGGCAGGAGAATTGCTTGAACCCGAGAGGTGAAGGTTGCTGTGAGCCAAGACTATGCCACTGCACTTCAGCCTGGGTGACAAAGTGAGGCTCTGTCTCGAAAAAAAAAAAAAATCCTAAATCCCCCAACCTTCTGAACGGATCCCGTTCCAGCCAAGAAGACCCCAGAGAAACCTTAAAACAGAGTTCCGGTCCATCTCGGGACAGGAGGTCAGACATGCCTCAGTCTGCCCCTTCCTTATTAACCTTTAACCAGAATCTTTCCTAAGAAGTAAGCAGGAATCAGCTGTGGAAGACAAGAGCAGATGACTTACTCTGTTATCACTATTAGCCAATTGTCTGAGGCCATGACGAGACTTCCCTTCCCTCTTTACAGTTTCGACATGACAGCTCGCCACTTTCACAATGCATACCTTCCATATCAGAGACCGTTGATGATGGAGATGCTCTGGCCAGCCTACAGAGGATGCGCGGAGGATTTTCATGTCCTCTGCTTCACCTTATGTTGTCAGAAGGCTGAAAACTCCAGACTCAGATTATGCTAATGCTGCCATTTGTGTACATGTGACCCATGAAGAGATATGAAGCTCAAGTACACATGCATGTTTCTCCTTTCATAAACATTAATGATTCCTCCTACATCTTATTAAATACGTATATTTGGCCACTACGCTCAGCATACATTCCTGTCTTATGCTTCCTTCCCTCAAATTGCCTATTTCTGGCTTCTGGCTTGAGGCTACACTTCCCAGCCTATCAGAATGGCAGCCTGCAAGGATGCATAATCCTAACCCTTTATGAGAAATAAAGCTCTCCTTTCTATACTTACGAATCTTGTCCTTCTTCAGTTGGCAGGAGATTAGGTCTTTAAAGAGGTGATTAAATTAAAATGAGGTGGCTGGCAGGGTGGTTCATGCCTGTAATCCCAGCACTTTGGGATGACAAGGCAGGTGGATCGCCTGAGGTCAGGAGTTCAAGACCAGCTTAGCCAACACGGTGAAACCCCGTCTCTACCAAAAATACAAAAAATTATGTTTTTTATTATACAAAAAAAGGAGAATCCTCACCTAGATCTATTACAATGAAATTTAAGAACATCAATGACAAAAAGAAAATTTGCAGACTCCAGAGAGAAAGAACAGATTATCCACAGAAGAACAAGAATCATATCGACATTACACTTTTCAAATAAACATAGGATACAGGAAGAAAATAATGTTTTTAAATGACTGAAGGAAAAGACTTTGTAACTTGCAGAAACCATTAAACTAAATAGAAAAGCTTTATGTATGTTTCCCATGAAATCAGCACAGCACCATTACTATTAATATATTACAATGTCTCCTGGCCAATGCAATAAGAAAAGAAAAAGATATAAGGGATATAAGGAAGGGCAGGGCTAAAACTGATTATTTGCAGAATTTGATAATTTTAGAAAAAAAGCAACAGAATAATAAAACTATTAAAATTTACAAGAAAGTTTAGAAATTATCCAGGATGTTCTGGAGATTAATAAAAAAAGAATGTTTAGAGATTAAAAACCAACAGGAGTTTGAGACCAGCCTGGCCAACATGGTGAAACCCTTTCTCTACTGAAAATACAAAAATTAGCTGGGCATGGTGGTGCACATCTGTAATCCCAGTTACTTGGGTGGCTGAGGTGGGAGAATCGCTTGAACTTGGGAGGTGGAGGTTGCAGTGAGCCAAGATTGTGCCACTGCGCTCCAGCCTGGGCAACAGAGCAAGACTCCATCTCAAAAAAAAAAAAAAGAAAAGAAAAGAAAAAGAAAAAGAAAGAAATTAAAAACCAATTTTTTGTCTTTAAAATTTTAATCTCTTTTTCATCAAAGGCAAGCTTACATAGAGTGAAATGTGTAGATCTTACATACATAATTCAATGTGTTTTGATAAATATATCCATCACGTAATCACTATGCCAATTAAGACGCAGAATATTTCCAGGACCTGGAAACTTCCCTTGTATACCATTCAAGTTAATCCTCAACCCCTAACCCCAAGCTGAAGCAGTCACTATTGTGAATTTCTATTATCATAGGTTAGTTTGGCCTATTCTTGAACTTCATATAAGTGGAATTAGAGTATGTCTTCTTTTGCATCTGGCTTCTTTCCCTCAAGATTTTTCCAAATTCATCCATACTATTGTATGTATCCATAGTTTATCATTGGCCAGGCACGGTGGCTCACACCTGTAATCCTAGCACTTTGGGAGGCTGGGCCAGGTGTATCATTTGAGCTCAGGAGTGCAAGACCACCTTGGGCAACATGGTGAAACTCTGTCTCTACAAAAAATACAAAAATTAGCTGGACATGGTGGCATGTACCTATAGTCCCAGCTACTTGGGTGGCTGAAGTGGGAGGATCACCTGAGTCCCAGAGGTCAAGGCAGCCATGATCCTGCCATTGCACTCCAGCCTGCGTGACAGAGTGAGGTTCTGTTTCTGGAAAAAAAAAAGGCTTATTATTATATATTGAGGAGTATTATGCCATTACAGGGATACATCGCGTTCTGGTTATCCATTCGCCTGTTGATGGAGATTTGAGTTAATTTCATTTTTCAGTTATTATGAATAATTCTGCTGGAAATACCCACGTCCAAGCCTCCACCTGGACATTCACTTTCACTGTTCTTGAGTGAATACCTAGGAGTGGAATTGCTGGGTGATAGGGCCACTGTATTATGTTTATTTAATGAATTTATTTATTTATTAATTTTTGAGTTGGAGTCTCTCTCTGTCACCCAGGCTGGAGTGCACTGGCACTATGTAGGATCACTAAAACAACCGCCTCCCAGGTTCAAGCGATTCTCCTGCCTTAGCCTCCCAACTAGCTTGGACTCCAGGTGTGCGCCACCGAGCCTGGCTAATTTTTGTATTTTTAATAGAGATAGAATTTCACCATGTTGGCCAGGCTGGTGTCGAATTCCTAACCTCAGTTGATCCACCCTCCTCAGCCTCCCAAAGCGCTGGGATTACAGGTGTGAGCCACCACGCCTGGCTCTTTGTTTGTTTCTAATCTGGTTGGCTTTTATTTCTTTGTTTTTGTTTATTTAACTTAAAAACCAACAATATTTTATGTAATGGTATAAAATAATTTACCATTCATAATGGCAAAAAACCCATAATGTATCTAGCAATTCTTGTTTATGAATGTACAAGATATCTATGGAGAAATTTGTGAAATGTTAAAGATCATCATAAAAGACAATCTGAACTAGCAGTTCTATATTACAAGAGGGTAAGTTAACATGTCATTTCTCCTCAAATCCGTCAAGTGAGTTCAATCTTAATGAATTTTTTTGGATTGGATTGGATTGGATTTTTTGAAGAGCAAAAAATTTGTCCTAAAGTATACATGAAAGATTAAATATCCACAAATAGCTAAGTCAGTATTGAAAAAGAAGAATAAAGACGAGGAACTTGTTTTATAAGATACGAAGACATATTGCAGAGCTGAGTAATAGAAAGCAGTGTGGGAAGGGTATAAGAACAGATACCAGAGACCAAGAGAACGGAGCAGGATGCTGAAATACAGACCTAAACATATGGAATTATCTAACACGTGGCATCAGGCAGTAATGGGAGACGGCTTAGAAACAAAAGGCATTTTGCTTTGTGAAAGTCACATATTTAGTGCAGCCTAGAGTAATTTACTAACCCCGCTGTCTAACAATACATGGATCTTCACTGACAGCTGACTAATCCCAGGACACTGAAGCTAGAGGAAAGGTAGGTACATTTTTCCACTGGGGTGAATAGAGAATAACCAATTCTTGAACTTCTCTTTTAGGCTGTGGCATTGCTGAAATACTCAGGGACTTTCTCTCTAACTGTCCAACTATGGCACATATTTTTTTTTAAACAGGAGGTGCTAAAATCATTGGGATTTCTCCTTTGGTGTTATGTGGCAAGTTACAGCAGAGACAACATTTAAAAACATCAGCCAGGCGAGGTAGCTCATGCCTATAATCCCAGCACTTTGGGAGGCCAAGACAGGTAGATCACCTGAGATCAGGAGTTTGAGAGTTTTGCTTGGCCAACATGGTGAAATCCCACCTCTACTAAAAATACAAAAATTACCCGGGTATGGTGGCAGGTGCCTGTAATCCCAGCTACTTGGGAGGGTGAGGCATGAGAATCGCTTGAACCCAGGAGGCTGAGGTTGCAGTGAGCCGAGATTGCACTGCTGCACTCCAGAGCAAGACTCTGTCTCAAAAAATAAATAAATAAATAAAATAAGAACATTTAGGTCTCCTGCATACTGATGTCACACAGTCATAGGAAAGTACTGAACACAGTGATATTTCTTAAACGTGTTGGGTACGCTCCCAGCTCAGGATCTTTTCACTTGTTTGCTCTGCCTAAACTTCTCTTCTCCCATGTATTCTGTTGACTCCCTTGCCTCTTCAAGTCTTTACACAAATGGCACATCATTAGAGAGGTCTTCCCTAACGATTCTATTTAAAATTGTAACCCCCTCCATACCTGGGCACCCATCAATCCCCTTTTCCTGTTTTACTTTTCTCCATACTATAAGCATTTTACTTATTTCTGTTGTTGATTGCCTGTCTTGCCGTCACTCCATCCCTCCCTTCCTTCCGTAGAGATGAGGTTTCACCATGTGGCCAGGTTGGTCCTGACCGTAAGTGATCCTCCCACCTCAGCCTCGCAAAGTGCTGCGATTACAGGTGTGAGCCACCACGCCTGGCCTTACAAGAAAGTCTTGATAAACAACCCTGGAACTGCCTCTTCTTTCCTTTAAAAATTCACTCGTAGCTGCTACTAATCTGAGTATACCGAAGGCAACTTGAATCTACAATTGCAATCCTCAAGCTTGGCCCAGATAAACTCTACTTATATTAATTTTGCCTCAGCTTCTTCCTTTTAGGTTATTTCATGCATGTTTCACCTTGTTCAACCTTTAATTGCTCAAACCAGAGTCTAAAGACAAAAAAAGTTACCGCACGATAGTAATTTTCATGTAGCTATTTTCATCTAGCTTGGATTTGTTTTTACTATTCTTTTACTTACTTTGACTATTTTCACCTAGCTAGGATTTTTCAGAAGAGACGTTCTTTAACTGTGTCTCACAATCCAATTTCCTCAGAGAAACTTCTTGGAGTTTCCCCAGCACAGCTACTCATCATAGGCTTCATGGACAAAAGCCTCAGTATTTATTAGATTTTCTTCTTCTCGCTCTTTTTCTTTATGGCAGGTCTAATTTCTTGATGTTGCTGCAGTAGTTCTAGAAATCAAAGAAATAAAGTCAACAGAGTTGTTTCTTGAGATAGAAGCTGAGATGGAGGTATGTACGGTTAGAAAGAACTACTTATCCTCATCAAAGATTATTGTTATTGGAATTATGCCCTATCTCAATTGCCTATTTAACAAAGCAAATAATCTAGAATGGGCAAGACTTAAGACAATTATGAAAGGTTACTAAGTGTTCACTTAACTTCCAAATTGGCATATCTTCTGAGTAGATGGATTCAGGGCAACTTCAATTCTATGCTCCTGGGTTGCAATCCTCAAGTTTGGACCAAATAAAGTCTCTAGTTATATTAATTTTGCCTCAGCTTCTACCTTTTAGATCAATAGTATTAATCCTCTTTAAGTGGTCCTGAAGTATTAAGCCTCTTTAAGTGGTTATTGAAGCTGTACTCATTTTTTTTTCTCTGTGTGTGTGTCATTTTGTATTGTTTCTGTTGCTGTATCTTTGAATTCATTAATCTTTTTTTTCTGCATTGCTTAATGTGCTAGCAATCCCAACAAAAGAAATTTTTATTTCAAATATTTTTCATCTCCATCCAGAAATTTGATTTGTTTCTTTTCAAAAATCTTTCCAGTTTCTCTCTTATCATGTCTTCCTTTAAATCTTTGAGCATATTCATAAGAGGTGTTTAAAATCCATCATTTTTATCATTTTGGGGTTTGTTTCTATTAACTTCATGAGATATTTTCTTACCTCTTGGTCTCTCTCTCTCTTTTGAGACACAGTCTCACCCTGTCACCCAGGCTGGGTTGTGGTGGTGCAATCATAGGTCACTGCAGTCTCGAACTACTGGGCTCAAGCAATCCTCCCGCCTCAGCGTCCCCAAGTGCTGCGTGTCTCTCAATTTTTGACTGGATGTCTCACATTTTGAATTTAATGTTGTTGAATCCTGGATTTTACTGTAGTCTTTCAGAGAGTATTAAAATTTGTTCTTACAGGTAATTAGGTTACTTACAAAGCAGTTTGATCCTTTCGGGGCTTGTTTTAAGGCTTTTGAAGTGTCTACAGTAGTTTATGTCTACAGCAGTCTATGGCTATTGTATCTCACTAAGGCATGACACTTTTGTAACCGCCCGAGAGGTTCATCTTGCCTACTGCCTAGACAGAGTCGATTTATCAAGACAGGGGAATTGCAATAAAGAGCAATTCATGCAGAGCTGGCAGTGCAGGAGACCTGACTTTTATTATTCAAATCAGTCTCCCTGAGCATTTGGGGAATCAGAGTTTTTAAGGATAATTTGGTGGGTGAGAAGCCAGCGAGATGGGAGTGGTAATTGGTTGGGCAGGAGATGAAATCATAGGGAGTTGATGCTGTCCTCTTGTACTGAGTCAATTCCTGGGTGGGGGACACAAAATCAGAAGAGCCAGTTTATCCAAGATCAGGTGAGCCAGTTTATCAGTCTGGGAGGTGCCAGCTGATCCATCAAGTGCAGGGCCTGCAAAATATCTCAAGCACTGATCTTAGGTTTTACAATAGTGATATTATCCCCAGGAGAAATTTGGAGAGGGTTAGAATCTTGTAGCCTTCAGCTGCATGACTCCTAAATCATAATTTCTAATCTTTCAGCTAATTTGCCAGTCCTACAAAAGCAGTCTAGTCTCAAGAAGAGGGTTTATTTTGAGAAATGGCTATCACCTTTGTTTTAAACTATAAGCTATACACTAAGTTCTTCCCAATGTTAGTTTGGCCTACGCCCAGGAATGAATAAGGATAGCTTGGAGGTTAAAAGCAAGATGGAGTTGTTTAGGTCCCATCTCTTTCACTGTCTCAATGATAATTTTGCAATGGCAGTTTCACTTCTGAGGTTTCTAGTGCATGTTCCATGGTATTCAATAACCTCTTCACTCTGGTTGCTGGGAGCTCAAATGATTTCCAGTTCTGTGTGAGCTCTCATAATTGTTTGGTGTACTGCTCCCCAATAATTGTTCTTTCCTGGCCTTGTGAGTTTCACTTTTTTTATTCAGTGAAAGATTCAAGGTACTTCTAAGCAGATTTCTGAAGCTCTTTTTCCATGTAATTCCCTCCTCTCCAGAATTCTGCCCCACAAATTCCAACCAACTTGGCCTACCCCAATTTCCTCAACTCCAATCCCTGTCTTCTCAACCCAGGAGATCCTAGGTTTCCAAATGATTTCCCTTCACTGCACCACAGACTGGAAATGGTCTCTGGGCAAAAGGGCAAGGTGATACACGGCTCCTTTTCTTTCCCTTCCCTCAGGTAAAACAGTCCACAGCTGTCTGTCGTCCAATGTCTGAAGAGCTGTCTCCTATATTTTGTTCCGTTTTCTAATTGTTTATAGTGGAACACTAAGTCTCGACCCATTTTCTTTTCTTGCCCAGAAGTGGAAGTTTTAGGAAACTCCTTATGGGAAATGTGAATTGTTTTATTATTTTTTATGGTTGAAAACGTTATCTTTCTCTATGATATCTCCCCACTCACCCTACTTTTTTCCCTCTCAGGAAACGCTGACGGGAACATGTGTTCCGGTGCTACCCTCTAGTGACTGGACTAGATCCTTGCGCAACTTCTACCCGCGCTAGCTCCGCCCACGACCGGCCACGCCCCGTCTCCTCACCGAGGCACCTCCCTCTTGTTCTTCCTGCGTCCCCCTGTGGAGTGCGGCGCTGGCCTTCCGCGCACGGCGGCTCACTGCGCCTGCGCGGCGTGTGGACGCCACACGCTCCCGGAAGTGGGAGGTGGCCGCTCGAGTTTGTGTGGCCGCCGCCGCGGGAACGCGAGCCCGGTAATTTTTCAACGGAGAAAGCCGAGGCTTTCGGGTTCGGCACAGTGAGACTGAGCAAGTGTTCGGCTGTAGCAGCTCTCCTCTGGAGTGACAGCCGGCATGGAGGATCCACAGAGTAAAGAGCCTGCCGGCGAGGCCGTGGCTCCCGCGCTGCTGGAGTCGCCGCGGCCGGAGGGCGGGGAGGAGCCGCCGCGTCCCAGTCCGGAGGTGAGGAGTCGGCCCGCGCCTGGCTGTCGGCACCCGCTGCCCCGTCCCCAAAGCGCCCTCGGCACCCCTTTCTTCTCAGGTGTCCCGCAGAAGGTGCAGCTGCGTGCACTTGGACCCCAGCCTCCTCCTCGGTGTCCAGCTCCCTAGCTTTACCCTGGGGTGGGTGTCTTGGAGCCCCCTCAGGGCCGAATCACTCTCTGGGAGGGAGGAAATCGTCAAGACCAGTTCTGTCAACAGTGGGTTAATAGGTTCTAACAGGGAGTTCTGGTCTAAGTTTAATTCTGTGTTCACGGTTGCTGTTGTCACTCAATCTAGCCGTTATGGGTAATTTGCAAGGCTTTATATTTTTAAAATCTCACCATATACCCTAGGTATGTCACTTCATACCTTTTTTAAAAAAAAGAAATAGTTTAAAAAGCACCCACCAGCATTCCTGTCTCTGTACCTGTTAAGTGGAGCTTCGTCTTAGCTGCTTTTGCTGATTTACTGGTGTCTCATATAAACGTAGTATACGATTGAATGAATAATTTTGACATCTGATTGGTTGAACCTAGTTACAGTGGCAAAGTTGTAGAACAGTCTTAAAACTCATTTAACGAATGTAATTCTTGACTAGCGCTGCGGATTGTAAGTGATTGAATACTAAAATTGATCTTTTCCTAATCATAAACATGTTGAGCACTTCATAAAGTGGGTATTTGCAAGAGGCCTCCTAACTCTTGCTCCTTCTGTCCACAATCAATTTCCATCTGGCAGCCAGAATGAGCTTTTTAATAACATGAATTTGGCTTATTCCCCTCCTTAGTAACTTCGATTTGCTGCTCTGCGGGGTCTGGTGCCTGCCTCGGTTGCTAATTGCATCTCACACAGTTTTTCCCTTTTGTTCCCAGTGCCCCTCGCTTCCTTGTGTTCTTTTACATTGGAAAGAAGGTCTTTCTTGTTAAGGGTCTCTGTATGTTTCTTGCCCTGTATGCACTTCCTTTGGATCTTTGCAGTTATCTTTCTCCTTCTAAAGTTACTTTCAAAGAGTACTTGCACATCCCCTCTCTTAAAAAGAACCAGTCTTCCACCTGCCTCCCTCTTCAGCGTGAGATACATTGTGTCAATCTCATCGTGTAAGTGGTTTTTAAAATAAATTTCGAACTTTATTTTTAGTAAAAGAAGTGTGTTTAAATATGCTTCTTTATATTTGAAAGTCTTGACACTTTTACAGGTACTTAAGGCCTAGGTCTCTGTTCCAAATTGGCTTTAGTGACGGTAGTAATTGTTGAAAACTTACTGTTGCATGCTCTTAATAATGATACTTTTTTAACGAAGAGCTGGGCGTAGTTGCGCTCGGCCATAGCCCCAGCTACTAGGGAGGCTGAGTGGGGAGGATCACCTGAGCCCTTGGGTGGAGGCTGCAGTGAGCTGTGATTGTGCCAGTGCACTCCAACCTGGGTGACAGAGTGAGACCCTGTCTCAAAAAATAATAGTAATGATACAATTTATTATTATTTTTTTTGGAGACGGAGTTTCGTTCTTGTTGCCCAGGCTGGAGGGCAATGGCATGGTCTCAGCTCACTGCAACCTCCGCCTCCCGGATTCAAGTGATTCTCCTGCCTCAGCCTCCCTAGTAGCTGGGATTACAGGAACCCACCACCATGCTTCGCTAGTTTTTGTATTTTTAGTAGCGATGGGGTTTCACCATGTTGGCCAGGCAGGTCTTGAACTCCTGACTTCAGGTGATCTGCCTACTTCGGCCTCCCGAAGTGCTGGGATTACAGGCAATGAGCCACTGCGCCTGGCCGTGATACAGTTTTTTTCAATCTGGAGCAAAGTTTTTTGTTGAATTCAGGTGGTAAATTTCCATTATCTCTAATGCCAGTTGTCTTTGTAAACTAATAGAAGCTATTGCATATTTATATTTTTAATAAATAGGTTCAAATTTCATCAGAACTCTCCTTTTAGAAGAACATCAATCCAGAAAAATTCTTAGTTTTTTTTCATTGTGCAGATGCAGAGGTTTTCCTTTTCTTTTTTTAATAGGTAGTACCTAGATTTTTGGCAACAGAGTAATAGCAGCATTTCCAGATCATGTTTTCAAAATGTTCTCTATACAGAAAAAGTTTCATTTGACAAGCAGTTACTTTCTAGCTTACTGTTAAAATGTATTTTCTTTTATCTTGCAACAACAGATTGTGTTCCTTCAAAAAAATGCTAAAAACCACGCTCCAGTACCCTTCCCAATAAGAAGAGGACAGCAGTTATAGAATACCTGTCTTTCTGTAAAAGAAAATTTGTAACTTTAACTTCAACAACAGTTGTTTTTTGTTTTTTTTTTTTTTTGAGACGAGTCTCGCTCTGTCGCCCAGGCTGGAATGTAGCGGCTCAGTCTCGGCTCACTGCAAGCTCCGCCCCCTGGATTCACGCCATTCTCCTGCCTCAGCCTCCTGAGTAGCTGGGACTACCCCCGCCCGCCCGCCTACCCGGCTAATTTTTTGTATTTTTAGTAGAGATGGGGTTTCACCGTGGTCTCGATCTCCTGGCCTCGTGATCCGCCAGCCTTGGCCTCCCAGAGTGCTGGGATTACAGGCGTGAGCCACCGCGCCAGGCCTCAACAACAATTTTAAAGTAGTTTGACACAAGATAGTAAACCTCTATTTGGTATAGAAGATTTTCATGGCCACATCCCATAATGGAAAAGCTTCTCTTGTTTGAGATAATATAAACCATACATCCACTTAATTGAAGACATGAATATTGCAAAATGTTGCAGTTCTGTGATGGTGAATGTTTCTCTCCATATTGTGGAATCTATCGTTTTTCTCATTATATGGTCATTTTTATATGTGACGCGATAGTTAGATGTAGATACTGGTACGGATGCTGATGCAAATGTAAGTATGTATTTCGTAAACTAATTTTGTGTTTCTGCAGATTAACAATACAAGTAGGGATCTTAGTATTTTCTTTCTGCTCCTTGGCGGATTGATTTGAGCATCATTCTTTGTGAACCATTAGTGTAGATGTGAAATTTGGGAGGAGACACTGCTTTCTGAGGATTGGACCTCGGCTGTCTCTAGAACTTCACTGAAGGAAGAGAATTAGAGTTGGACCTAGGAAGGGAAGCAAATTTTTCTTATAGAAGTCATAATTTATAGCATCTATAGAAGAGGCCTAAGTGTTACTTGTGAATAATTTTTGTAGCTACAGTTTTGGATGAGAATTAACAAGTGAATCAGAAAGAGGATTTATCCAAAGAGAAAATCTACTTAAATTAACTGAGACATCTGTTTTGGTAGACAAACTGTTACTTAATGTTGACCTAAATTTTAACCTGACTAAAGATGAAGTTTAAAATTCAATGTAAATTTAAAGTCAAAAGATAATTTTTTATAAAATTCTGGTCAAGCAGAGCAATATCTATTGTAAATTTAATATATTTTTGAAAGTGAATTATTGGTCAACTAGCAATACTTTTTTTTTTAACATTGTTAACAAGGAACCTCAATGTGGCTATTCTTTAATTTATGGACAGTTCACACATTGGAATTGATGATGACCTCTTCCTCAAAGGAAATGGGTGAGTCACTCTTACTCTGGCACCTTAGCTAGCATTACATTTCCAGTCAATGTGTGTTGCATTAAATTGAGAGCTTAGAGTAAGAAATAGTTCCTGAACCATCAGAATCAGTTCTAAGTCAGGGACTGTGGCCTCTCTGTGATTATCCTTCCTTGATCTATAATTACAGTTTACATGAGGACAGTGTGGTAAATTGTAACTGAGGTAACAAGCTTTAATAGGGATTAATAGTAAGTACTAAATATTTTTCAAAATTCTGGAACATAGCTAATATTTGGGATATTGCACGTGGAAAATAACTTAAAAATAAATCTGTGGAACTTAACATATTAGTAATTTGAGACTGCTTGTGGAGAAAATAGAATTGAGTCATGTTTTTTCTTAACAGATTTTTATTTATGAAAAGATTTATAATTCTGTAGTTCTTCTGGTTAGTGGACATAAGTATAACTTTTGGAAAATGTAAGTCTTGAAATTAAATACATTTCCTTCTTTGCTTTGAGTACGAGGAAGCTGTGAATTAGATTTGCAGTCCATTTTGTTTTTATGTTGGGCAATTTTTGTTAACTTTGTGAAATGAAATCAGGTTAAAAAATTATCAGAAGTTATACATGCATAATGTAAAAGTTCATTTAAAATGGGTTCATTTGTAAATATTAGCATATTGTTTGTGAAGGGCTTGTTGTATAGCCTGTGATATTAATAGTTACCATTTATTAATAGCTACTGTGGGTGAGGGGCCTGATACACATGATCTCATTTAATCTTTGTAATAATTCTACCCAAACACAATTTACCATTACGAAATTACCATTTTATAGATAAGGAAATTGAAGATCAGAGGCTAATACGTAACTATCCAAAGTCATGCTGCTGTTTGTAGTAAATAGTCAGCTGGGGCTCTCTATTGAGGTGGTGTTGACTCCCAACACCAGTCCTCTTTTTACTTAGCTTTGTTTCCTTTGAGGAACCTCATGACTCATAATAGAGAGGGGTAGATTGTATTGGAGACACATCTTCCTTCTTCTTATCCTTTCCTCCGTTTAGGAGCTACAGTGAACACTTTTCATTGCAGATGTAGCATGAAGAGGCTTCAGAAGTTTGAAAGTTTGAATCTTTAAATCTGTGATGTTTGTACTAATTATAAACTACATACTTTTTTTTTTTTTTTTTTTTTTTTTGTAGGAAACTCAGCAGTGTAGATTTGATGGCCAGGAGACAAAAGGATCCAAGTTCGTTACCTCCAGTGCGAGTGACTTCAGTGACCCAGTATACAAAGAGATTGCTATTACAAATGGCTGTATTAATAGAATGAGTAAGGAAGAACTCAGAGCTAAGCTTTCAGAATTCAAGCTTGAAACCAGGTAATTAAAAATAACTTATAAAACTATAAAAGTAGTACATGCTTATTTTAGAAAATCTTGAAAACGTTGAAATATTAAAAATCATTTGTAATCCTACCATAATGACATGACCCTTTTAAGAATTCAAAAAACTAATTAAGATTTTTTACGTGCTACTGTGATTATTTTTGTCTTCTAGATGATAGGACTGCTAAATCAAAGTCTATGAATATTTTAAAGAGCTACTGGCAATGTATAGGAGTATCTGTCTTATTATAACAAATGTGTTTTTAATTTTTTTTAGTTGCTCATTTAAATGATGGATAGTTATTTTAGTGAGATATTTTTCTTTTTTATTTTCTTTTTGCCATTTGTATCTTTTATAAAAAGAGTTTGTTTGAAATCAGGTACAATAGATTAAAAACATCATTCACTTACCAGGATATTTTTTGTTTTAATTTCTAAAAAATAACGTACAATGATGGTATGCATTATGTTTAACTGTATATTCAGTGAGAAAACAGTGCAACGTAGTCAACTGTGTGCGTATTTTAATGAGATATACACATACCTAAGTTTTTAGTAATTTTTTGTGAAACAAATCACTTTACGTTGATTGGGCCATGGGGCAGGAATGGCTTTTGGAGTCCAGAAAAATACATCAATTTTTGATAAACAGTAGAACTGCCAGGCATCAAGAAAAAAAATTGCCTGTATGAAATAGATGAAAACTCTTACTTTTTCAAGGCATCTCTGAATCATAATTCTCTGAAAAGTAGTATTCTTCCTCTTTAGAGTTTCACCACTCTTCAAAAGAGCACAAATATATTTATTTCTAGATTGTCTACATCGTAACGTGTGAAGAAATTTTTGACTCCTATTTCCCTGATTCTTTCTGTTATGAAGGTACAACTTGTAGCCTACAGAAGATTTTCCGAGCAAAATTTTTGTCCTTCCTATGTGTGAAGATCAGTTGCTTACTCCTGGCTTGTGTGGGAGCTAGAGATCTAGATGTATGTTTATACATTTATTCAACAAGCCGGTACTGAATTCTAAGTACTGCACTAGGCATTGAAGTTATGAAGGTAAATACAGATATGTTCCCCACTTTGGCAATCTGAGTCTTTTGGGAAAACACACAAAGAAACGATCACAATACAGAGTGGCCGATGCCATATTGGAGGTCTGGCCAGGTACAGCATGAGAATACAGAGGAGAATATTTCTCAGGAATTCAGAAAGATGATGTTTGAATTGTGCCAAACAGAAAAGGGAGGCGGAGGGTATTTCAGACGAAAAAATAACAGAAACTTTTCTAATTCCAGTTTGTATGGTTTCTGAAACATGATCTTGCCTTGTCTTCAGCTGTTGCGCAACCAAAGTTATAGGAGGTGAAAGTGTACCGCACATATTGAGAACATGACTTTTAAATTTTTTTTTATTTTTTTGAGACAGAGTCTTGCTCTGTCACCCAGGCTGGAGTGCAGTGGTATGATCTCGGCTTACTGCAACCTCCGACTCCTGGATTCAAGCGATTCTGGTGCCTCAGCCTCCCGAGTAGCTGGGATTACAGGCATGCACCACCATGCCTGGGTAATTTTTGTATTTTTAGTTGAGGTAGGGTTTCTCCATGTTGCCCAAGCTGGTCTCGAACTCCAGGTCAAGTGATTCACCCACCTCCCAAAGCGCTGAGATTATAGACGTGAGCCATCTGGCCGGTTGAGGCCATGACTTATAGTATGTTTTGTCTGCAGTACACAGTATACCTCAGGAACATTTGACAATGATACTGAAATGATAGGTTGTAGCCAAGTTGTGAAGAAACTGTATGCTGAAGTCTGCATTTTACCTTGTAAGCAGAAGGGAGCCACTGAAGATATTTAAGCAGAAAATTGGCATTAGTGCTCGGTTCTCAAGTAAAGAATGAATTGAAGGGTTGTGGTAATGGAGGCTTTTGCCATACTCCACGAAGCTAATGAGAGCCATAGCAGAAAGAATTAAAGAGAATCATATTCTGAATATGTTTCTGAGTTAGAATTGGCAAACATGGTGAGTATTTGGAAGAGCAAAGATGTTAAAGATAGCAGGTTTCTATCCAGAGCAACTAGTTGTATGTTTGTCCTGCCATTAGCTTTGCAGACAACTCTGGTAAATGTAGTGTCTCCCCCATCACACCTCCCACTCCACAACAAAAAAAAAAAGAAAAAAAAAGAAAGTAATCCAAAGCTGTCACATGACACAGAGGTCACTCACAGTGCCTTAATATGAAAGAGCTTAAGGATTTTCTCCCTAGGTCTTGATAATTTTGAAAATCTCAAGCGAAGAAACAATATTAAGACCTTTCATCTTAAAATAGCTAACTGGTTGATTATTACTATTTTCATGGGTCGGTTTTTTTCAGTGCTTAATTGTAGTTTAGAAAGGAAAGTGAAAGACTAAAAAGGTTTTTTTAAATGTTCATTAATCAGTTAACATGATACTTTACTTGGCACTACACATTATAATTTAGATCTCCTTATTTTTACTTTTTGCAGGCCAATATAGGATTCATTTATATAACACTGAAGGAAGCCTGAATGCTGGTTGTAACTTAATTTTTTGGAAAAATACATATTGTTTAAGGAATGAAGTCACCTGATCACTGTTATCTGTTAGGATGACTTTTCTCTCCTCCGCACTACTCCATTTGTGGAATGTATATTTTAAAGTTACCTATAATATTGAAATCCCCTAAATGATAATTCTACCCATGATAAATTAAGAAACTTATTTCTAGTTAAGAAACTACTAGTATGGTAATGCTCCTCTGGACACAGTTTACTTAGACTGTATTCTAATTGAGTTTTCCTTGTTAAGTACCCAACAGAGATTCACCTTTATATGCTAGGCTCATAATGCTTTCGTATTCATGTGGATGTTTTGAGTTGAGTAACCTACAAAAGCCAAAAGAAAGGAAAGAGATAATATATCTTCAACTTAACCCAAATTTTTATATTCTTAAGTTTATATTTTGGCCAGTGGAATAATTTTATATTAATTTCAATGTATCATATATGTTATCTTAGTATATAAGGCAATATGATTTTGTTGGTAGTATATGCTGACAATGTTTATGGTTTGAAGTACCAGTGTATGTTGGAGAAAATACTGTTATATACTACTAAAATAAAAAATGACTTGTGAAGGAAAATGTTACTGTTGTAATAAACATATTATTTTAATTACTTCTTTGCTAACTTAGCTTCGAGTCTTGCTTTTCTTATATTTATTTTAGCTAGCATTTGCTAAATTATGCTGTGATTGTCAGTGTTCAGCCCAGTGCCCGTGGGTAAGAGTTTTGATTCTTGACTGTAGAATTTACCTAAGTGTAACTAATCTTCTTCTTCTACTTAGAGGAGTAAAGGATGTTCTAAAGAAGAGACTGAAAAACTATTATAAGAAGCAGAAGCTGATGCTGAAAGAGAGCAATTGTGCTGACAGTTATTATGACTACATTTGTATTATTGACTTTGAAGCCACTTGTGAAGAAGGAAACCCACCTGAGTTTGTACATGAAATAATTGAATTTCCTGTTGTTTTGCTGAATACGCATACTTTAGAAATAGTAAGTGAATTTTTATATTTTAATTGTATTTCTAGCAGCAAGTATTCTGGTGTTTGGTGGTTATGTGGAGGACCTCATTTGCTGTTTAGCCAGAATTAGACTTTTCAAGTAAGTTTTTTCTTTGCCGTGAACTTTATATCAGCTTGATTAATAGAAAAGCTATAACAGCAGTTTTAGAGACTATTGCTTTCTTTTTGCAGTAGTGAAAGTTAAAATGCTTTTTTCCATTTGCTTAGAACATCTGAGTGTGGACATCAGAATCTCCTGGTAAGTAAAAAAATAAAGAAAATACTAATGATGCTGATGCCTGGCCCTAGTCCCAGAGATTCTAATTTAGTTCTGTGATAGGGCCCCTGACATCAGCATTTTTTGAAGCTTTTCAGTTGGTTTTGTTATGCAGTGAGGCTTGATAACCACCGCTGTGGCCTAGTGTGAACTCTGGTCTCTAAGAATGATAATTTACAAAAATGAGTTTTGAACCTCTCTCTCTGGTGGAAAGTTTAAGGGTGAAATGACTCATATAACCGTGGTTTCTAAGCCAAATAATATGTGTGCTTTAGATACTTGTCAGTGCATTATTAGTTCAGGAAGTCTAGTAGGAATTCCCTAAAATAATACTGTTTGCCTTATAAAATCTGAGCAAGAATATCCTAACATCTCATCTCTCCAAAAGTCACTTCTGTGATATCCTCAGTTGCTGCCAACCCACTTGGGAGTAAGTTTAAAAAGGCTTTGTGAATTAAAATGCATAGGTTATTAGTGCTATTCAAAATCTCTTTTAGTTATAGTCTTAGCCTATTTCTGTAATTTTCTCATCCAAAGCAGATTGAAGGTCAGTAAATTAGAAGGAAAAATTGCAGCTATGAAGGCAAATAATCTTGCATAAGTCACTAGATTTTACTTGTCTCTTACTGAAGGACGTGACTGTAGCAATTCTCCCTCATTTGGACATTATGATTTATTGCTTCTGTCTATATTGCTCCCACTACACACAAACATGTTAATTTTTTCACAGCATATAAAAACTTCATCCCACTGCACTGCCAGCTATCCCATTTCTTTGTTCCTCTTTTTGGGAAAATTCTTCACGTAAGTTATAGGTACTTATACGTGTATCTCTTTCCTTTTCTTCCATTCTCTCAAATTTATACCATTGTGGGTTTACATTCAATAAAGTTTAAGCTGTGTATTGAATCCCATCATTCCACTAAAATCACTCATCAACATCATCTTTGACCTTTACCCTAAATCCTGGCAAAATTAACCGTTCACACTTTTTTTTTCTTTTTTAAGATAGGGTCTTGTACCCAGGCTTGAGTGCAGGGGTGCGAACCCAGCTGACTGCAACCTCCACCTCCCAGGTTCTAGGATCTCTCATGCCTCAGCCGCCTGAGTAGCTGAGAATACAGTGCGTGTCACCACGCCCAGCTAATTTTTTGTATTTTAGTAGAGACAGGGTTTCATCATGTTGCGCAGGCTGGTTTCGAACTCCTAAGCTCAGGCAATCCACCTGCCTCAGCTTCCCCAAGTGCTAGGATTACAGGCGTGAGCCGCCATGCCCAGTCATTCTCACTTAAAAACAAAACAAAACAAAACAAAACACTTCATTGCTGGCTTCAATACCTTTTCCTTGGAGTATTTTCTTCAGTTATAACTTGTTCTGCTTGATTTTTCTCCAGCCCTACTGGATTCCCCATTTGCAGTTTTCTTTGCTGGTTCCTCCTTTCCTTCCCAGCTTCCCCATATCGGATGACCCAGGTCTCAATGCTACCCCTTCTTCTCTGCTTACGTCCTCTTCTCTGCTTACATCCTGTCGCTTCATGATCTTGTCTAGTTCCATAGCTTTCAGAAGCTATCTCTTTGCTGGTGACTTTCAAATACATATTTCCAATCCGTACCTCTGTTCCAAATCCAGATTGCTTATTTGACATCTCTATTTAAGTGTGTCTCAATCTTTTGAACTTACCCCCAGCCCATTCTATCTGTAGCCTCCTGTAGCTTGAGTGATGGCCGCTTTTTCTAATTAGAATCCTTCTAATTGCCCAGTTCAAAAACTTTGGAGTCATCTTTGACTCCTGTTTCTCTCCCATCCAGGCCATCAATGATTCCTGTTTGGCTCTGCCTTCAAAATACATCCAGAACCCAGTCACTTAACTGCTATGACTTCATTCTGAGCCTCTATCATTTATGTGACTTCCTGCATTCGCCATCTAACTGGTCTGTGTGTTTCTGTCCGTGTCCACCTACAATCAGTTCTCAAAAAACTGGCCAGAGTAATCATTTTAAAATATAAGTCAGATCATTTCACCCCTCTGCTCAAAACCCTGCACTGGCTCCTCACTTAACTCAGAGTACAACCCATATTCCTTACATGATGTGGCCTATTGTTTCCTCTGATTGTTTCCTGTCTTACTAGTCTTTTCCTTAACTCATTCCACTCCAGGCATACTGACCTGCTTGCTCATTCTCAAAAATGCCAGGTATGCTTTATCCCATTACTTGCCAGGACTTTAGCTCCAATTTCCTTAGCCAGAAGTCTTGCTGGCTGACGTTTTTCTCCTTCTCTCCCTCCCTCCCGTTTTTGCTTCCAGTCCTTCCGTAAGTCTTACCTCTAAATAAAGCCTACTTGATTATCCTAGTTAAGAGTGTGGCCTATACCCATGTTTCTGAACCCCCCTTACTGCTCTACTTTCCTTTGCTTGCTGAAGCGAGTCTCCTGCTTCATCTTCCTGAGTAGCTGTGATTATAGGCACCCAGGTTCCTTTAGTTTTAATAAATCTTACTACCTTTTAACTTACCTAATTTATTTAAGTGATGATTAAAGATTTGGCCAATGAATGCATAGTTCTCTCTAGCATTCTTCTGTTAAAAGTATTTAATAGTGAATAACATTTTAGTAATACCTGTTATTTAGTACTACCGAATTGTAGTTATAAGGAAAGTTACAATATATTTTTGAAAGAGTGTCATTTAGAATGATGAAATAGTGATACTTAAAAGGATATAGACTTCATTTATCTGTGATACTCATTTAAGTGGAATTTGCAATGTATCTGGTAAGAGTGTCTAACTTTTGAAGTTCAATTATTCTTTTTTTTTTTTTTGAGATGGAGTCTCGCTTTGTCACCCAGGCTGGAGAGCAGTGGCTCAATCTGGGCTCACTGCAACCTCCGCCTCCTGGGTTCAAGCGATTATCCCACCTCAGCCTCTTCAGTAGTTGGGACTATACGTGCGTGCCACCTCGCCCAGCTAATTTTTGTATTTTTAGTATAGACAGGGTTTTCACCACTTGGGCCAGGCTGGTCTTGAATTCTTGACCTCAAGTAATCCACCCACCTTGGCCTCCCGAAGTGCTGGGATTACAGGCATTAGTCACCATATCTGGCCTCAAGTGTTCTTTTTTGTTCTTTACTGTTGCTCATTTATAATTATTTACAACCATTTATAGCTCATCGACTTAATAGATTAGTATGTAGAAAGAATTTATTCTTAGGAAATACAAACTTTTCTTAATTTTTAAATCTTCTGCCATAAAGAATACTTTTTGTTATTTTCTCTGTATCTACTACCTAGGATTAACAGTTGCTGCCTTTAAATCTTTAGGGTTTAAAATTGTCCTTAATCTCAAAAGTGACTCAGTGTATTCTGGTTAGGGAGGCGTTACTGGGCTAGAGGAAAAAGCACTTAGAGATTGGAGCCTGGTAACAATACTGGCCTTGCTTAGTTTACAGAGTTGTGAGCATAAAATAAGACCATCGTGTCAGGAGATCGAGACCATCCTGGCTAACACGGTGAAACCCAGTCTCTACTTAAAATACAAAAAATTAGCCAGGTGTGGGGGTGGGCGTCTGTAGTCTCAGCTACTTGGCAGGCTGAGGAAGGAGAATGGCGTGAACCTGGGAGGCGGAGCTTGCAGTGATCCGAGATTGTGCGAGTGCACTCCAGCCTGGGAGACAGAGCGAGACTCCGTCTCCAAAAAAAAAAAAGAGAGACCATCGTGAAAGCTTCTTGAAAAGATTCAACATTGCTGCAGATACACAGTGTTAGCAACTCTTAAACTACCTGTATATCATAATATCATACAGTTAAATTTTGACTATTTAGAATTTAGTTCAGTTGAATTTTTATATGAAAATAAAGACTATTCAGGAGTAAATGAGAGAGCAGTAGTTTAAAGATAATTTATTATAACTGAAGGCTGGTATTTCTTCAAAAGAATTTATTATTTTTAAAACAGTATCTTGAAGTAGAGGTTGCGTTAATGGGCTTCATAGTTTTAAAATATTATGAACAAAATTATTAATATTTTGTTCCTCAGGAAAATAATTTTTGGGTTGAAATCTTTCACACACTGACTTTATCTTAAAATATTTTAAATTATGAACCAAACGATTTTTTAATTTAGAAATTAAGAGTGCTTTCGATGTGGGGAATTATCCTTAAAAACTGGAAGGGTTTATGCCATGAGATCCTCTGAAATTACAACCTGCTGTGATGAATTCGTCGTGTATCATGTATTGTGTATCTTAACTCATATAAATTACTTTAACTTGCTATCCTTCCCTTGCAGGAAGACACGTTTCAGCAGTATGTAAGACCAGAGATTAACACACAGCTGTCTGATTTCTGCATCAGTCTTACTGGAATTACTCAGGTTATAATTCTAAGTTCTTCTTTCTAGAGTTTGAAAGAGTTCTTGAAGTTAAGGATTTATTTTATACATAATTTTAAAAAATTATTACTGTTGTGAACAATTGAATACCTTGCTTGGTAAAGATCTTTCATGTTGTAATAATTAAGAAAAAAAAAAAACAGCAAATTTTACACCTGGTAACATTTTCCTCAGCCTTTCCTCTTGAGGAGTTGTAGTGATGAATCTAAAGATTTCGTTTGTAAAATGAAGCATCAGCAAATTGTTACCATACTGAACTTGGAGATAAGTTTTATTTATTTATTTTTTTGAGACAGTATCACTCTGTCACCCAGGCTCGAGTGCGGTGGCGTGACTTGGGCTCATTGCAGCCTCCGCCTCCTGGGCTCAAGCAATTCTCCTGCCTCAGCCTCCCTAGTAACTGGGACTACAGGCGTGTTGCCACCGCAGCTAGCTAATTTTTGTATTTTTAGTAGAGACACGATTTCGCCATATTGGCTGGGCTGGTCTCGAACACCTAACTTCAAGTGTCCTGCCTCGGCCTCCCAAAGTGCTGGGATTACAGATGTGAGCCACCATGCCCAGCCAGTGATAAGTTTTAGAATGTATCTGTTTACAACCTGACTTTATATGTTGCATTTATTTTTTATTTTTATTTTTTTGAGATGGAGTCTCACTCTGTTGCCCAGGCTGGAGTGCAGTGGCATGATCTTGGCTCACTGCAACCTCTGCCTCCCAGGTTCAAGCGATTCTCCTGCCTCAGCCTCCCAAGTACCTGAGATTATAGGCACACACCACGATGCTGGGCTAATGTTTTTTTTATGTCTAGTAGAGATGGGTTTCAGTGTGTTGGCCAAGCTGGTCTTGAAGAACTCCTGACCTCAAGCCCGCCTCAGCCCTCCAAAGTGCTGGGATTACAGGCGTGAGCCACCACACCCAGCCTGTTTGATGAATTTTTAGGTCTCTGATTTTTTATTGTATTCTAATGTGGTAGGCACTTTTTTCATTTAGTTAGTTCATTCATTCACTCCACGTGTATTTGAGTGCCTACTATAATATATGCCAGGATTTGTATATATCTTTATGTGTATATAGATGTATGTCTGTCCAGTGGTCACAGTAGGCCTAATAAGTCAGTGTTTTATTGCGGTGTTGTGGACGTCTATGAAAAGGGCTTCCATATATGACAGAGGGAATAGAAGACTGTCCTGGGGAAAAACATCCTCTAATTGATGAACTTGGGCTGAGTCATGAAAGATAGGTAGTCAGAAAAGAATGGCTGGGCATTTCAGGTGGGAACTGGCAGACCTACAGGTAGTTCAGGGAGGTTCAGATGTGTATGGGCTGGGAAGAAAATGGTCCAGGTAGGCAGAGGCAATCCAGATCCTGAAGGGTCTTGTGCATCTATCCTGAAAGCCTTAGAGAGTGGTTGGAGGATTTAAGTATGAGAGTGATAGGGTAGACCCGATTTACGTTTTAGGAAGATCAATCTGGCAGCAGTATGTAGTATGTGTGGAAAATTGTGAGACCTGAGATGGGAAGACACTTAGGGAGCTGTGGCTTTCAGCTTAGAAGAGATTTCTCTTTTCCCGCCTCGAGAAATCCAGTAAGCCACTAGGTTCAGGCCTATAAAAAGAGAACCACTGGGGATGATCTTAAATCTTTTTTTTTTTTTTTTTGAGACAGAGTCTCACTCTGTCGCCCAGGCTGGAGTGCAGTGGCACGTTCTCGGCTGACTGCAGGCTCCGCCTCCCGGGTTCACGCCATTCTCCTGCCTCAGCCTCCCGACTAGCTGGGACAACAGGTGCCCGCCACCATGCCTGGCTAATTTTTTGTATTTTTAGTAGAGATGGGGTTTCACTGTGTTAGCCAGGATGGTCTCGATCTCCTGACCTCGTGATCTGCCCGCCTCGGCCTCCCAAAGGGCTGGGATTACGGGTGTGAGCCACTGTGCCCGGCCTGATCTTAAATGTTAGTTTTGGGAGGATTATACATTTCAGTTGAAAGTAGTCCCAGTACTTGGTTATGAAATTTTAAAAATTTCTTAAAAATGAAACTTTAGGTGGAGCTAAGCCAAGGAAACCATGAATTTAAAGTATCAGCCTTTCTCATACTGTTTCTTTCCCTCCCACTTAGGTCTGGGTATTTTGTAGGACGACGTGAAGCTACAGCCCTGATTTTTGTATATTTACTTTTATATCCTCAGGATCAGGTAGACAGAGCTGATACCTTCCCTCAGGTACTAAAAAAAGTAATTGACTGGATGAAATTGAAGGAATTAGGAACAAAGTATAAATACTCAATTTTAACAGATGGGTAAGTATTTAGGAAGATTATTTTTTATAACTACTTTTTAAAGATTAAAGATACCCTTATTTATTTAACTTTTAGAATAACCACAAACTATTATTAAAGACCCTAGAGTCTCACCCCACAGGGGATAGTATTTTTACTTTCATCTAAGGATGAAAGAGAGGAGGAAAGGAGTGGTCACAGTCCAATGCAGGACCAGAACACTACAGAAAGATAAATATGTAAAGCTAAAAAGACTTTGCTAAAACTCTGTTTTTTCATGACACTTCCTTGCTCAAAAAAGTTCAGACTCTTGAGCTTGGCGTTGAAGGCCCTTTCATCTCATCCCACCCTACCCGTTTGATCAAATTCACCTGCCATTGATCCTCTTTAGTCAGACTGGCCCAGGAATTCACATGGTTTATCCTTTCTCTTTGTACTTACTTATGCTTCCCTCTCTACTGAGAGTCTCTTCTCGACAACTTTATCATTTTTCAAAGCCCATCTTGTGTTTTACCGTGACAACCCCATTGATCTTTTTTTTTTCCTTGAAACCTTATGACTTCTATGATATATACCATTCATGTTGACATCTGACCATTTGTTCTGATATATAATCTTTATGTACATACATAAGACTTACTTTTGCAAGGAAATTTAAAATTCTTTCAGAGAAGGACTTTTGCTGCCTGATAATATTCCATAATGCTTACCTTAGTGCTGAGCTTAAAGTGTATACCCAAAAAGCATTTGTTAAATGAAAAGCTAAATAGGAAGATCAGAAAGATTAAAACATAGAAGACAGACGTTGTGCCGGGGCAACTCTGGCACAGGTTGAAAAGAATGTCCTAAACAACTTCTGTTTCAAACTGTACAGATTATCCTCTATGCCTGAGATGTCATCAACATAGAGGGTTTAGAGATCCTCACATGTGATAGGAGAAAAGCATTGAATTTAATGACATCGTAACCGTTGAGTTTGGAAAAATGTTTATGGACCTCTTTAGAAATCTATTACTGATTTTAAACATGAATGAGCAGTGCTCTGCTAAAGTATACAGGTGTTTCTGCCGTAGTATAGTATATGCAGTTCTGGTAAAGTCTCATTTTGTGGGACAGATCACTCAAAACCTATGCAATTTTGTAACCACAGCACTAACAAAAACCAATCATTGGAGTCTCCATTAATAATTTGGCAGCCCAGGCAAGCAACTCAGGGAAGGTGAGGTTGCGTCAAAGTATATTAAAATTGCACAGAAGCACTAGTATCCTGGGGACATATGCTTTTTTTAAATTTTCTTATAATATAGTTAACAGTATTATAAGAAAATACAAAGGATTATATCCTGTTCCCAGTATAGCAGGTAAGTTGAGGGCTTTTCTTATTTCCTGCTGAAGTTTATAATTTCCACTGCTATTATTCTGACTCTCCTTGCCTAAGAAAAACCACATAGGAACCAACACAATTTCTATGTTACACAATCAATATTGTCCTTAACTACAATAAATTGGTTAGTGTTATAGAAACATGTTGTAGCAGAACAGATTGTATTTTAACCCTTTGATACCAGCTACTTTTGTCTCTTTCATTTTTTTGGTTTTGGTTTTATTTCAAAGCATACTGTCAACTTACTATGCTAAGTCTGGCATTAAAAGTAAGCTTAGCATTATACTCAGCAAGATAGAAGCCTGCCCAGAACCATGAAAACAATCAAGATGAGCCTAATAGAAATTAGTTTGTGAACAAAAGTTAATATATCCGACTTGTTTGGTTTTTAAAGCTTAATTTTGAATTAGTATTTTGTAGGAAGCAAGGTTAATTTTCTCAGCTTGATGTTACATTTGAATATGAGAAAGTTGATATATATAAATAAAAAATGATTTAAAATACTTATTTGTAAGAATAGTATAGCGTTTATTTCATCAATTTTTTGTCCTTTTTTATAGTTCCTGGGATATGAGTAAGTTCTTGAACATTCAGTGCCAACTCAGCAGGCTCAAATACCCTCCTTTTGCTAAAAAGTGGATCAATATTCGGAAGTCATATGGAAATTTTTACAAGGTAAAATTTCTATATTTAATAATTACATGGTTCTTAATGATAAATTTGTTAAATTTTGCATGTACGTTAAGTTGTAATTTTCCAGGTGTTTTTCATGGAAAAAGGCCATATAATTAGTTCTTACTCTTCAGCTTCCAAATTAGTTGTGTTCAAATTAGATAAGCCTTTTTCTCATTCAACCAGTTAACTTTATTTAACTAGGTTAACTATATATACCTGACAAGTTTGAAACTGTAGGGGCAGTCAGTATGTGGATTGTTCGTGAAGCAAATGCTCCCCACTAGATTTTAATTTTACTTCACATTTATCAAAGTTGATATGCATGTGTCGTGTAAATGTTTAAAATAGTATTGCAAGACTTCCAATGAATGGCAGTCTTCTACCATAGCCTTCAGCAGAACTGGTTCCTGTTCTGAGGCAAACACTTTCAACTTATGTAAAGCTCTTTTTTTTTTTTTTTTTTTTTTTTTTTCAGATATTTGCCTTTGTATTTCTAAGTTTCATGCTTATACTACTTCTTGACTTTTCAATTTGTGATCTATTGAATTCCTGCACTGAAAGATGAGCTCGACTAAGCTACCACTCCTGCATGTCCTTCCCTTCCTGCATCTTCCTACTATAGCTCTATTACCTTTCCGTCAGAGCACTCAGTGTTCATAGTCCTGTGACTACGGAGAGTGTTCACAACTTTCCCCTGGATGTAGTAATTTACTTGTGCGGTTGTTTACTTATCCGCTTACTCTCCATTCAAACTGTAAGTCACTTCTCATCACTGAAAACACTCAGGTAGTCTGTCAGGTTTTTTTTTTTTCCTCTTTTTTTCCCTTGCAGGCTGTCTTCCTGGAGCCTTTAATCCTTTTCTAATCTGAACTGTTAGTTCTTCAGGCCTGTTTTAAAATCATCTTAGGGGATTTCCTTTAATTCTCATGCGTTAGATACTATGTCATTTTTTTCCCTTTACAGTTTCATTTTGGAGAAGCATGTTCTAAAGTAGTTTCATGAGAAAGGGTGCTTTTCCTTACAGACTCTTCTGTTTTAACAGTCTTTTAAAACTGAGAAGCATGCATGCAGAAAAGCAGAGTTTTGCAGATTGTTATAAAGCAAATAAGCTTGTAACTTCCACCGACTTAACTCCCTTCCTTCCTCCTGGAGTTAACTGTAATTCTTCCTTTCATGGTAATTATTTTCTTATTATTCCTTATAGCTTTAATATTTAAATGTATATCCTTATAGTACATAGTTTTGTCTGGCTTTGAGCACGATATAATTAGTGTTATACTGGCTGTATTACTTAGTTGTTTTTTTTTTTCCAATGTTATGCTTGAGATCCATCGACGTCATGTATGTCACTGCAGTTCATTCACATTATTGCTATTAATTCCTTTGTGTGACTATACCAGATTTGTTTATCTGTTCTACTTTTGCTGGCCATTTGGATTGTTTTTATTTGGAGCTTCCATGAAGAGTACTGTTACAAGCATTCTTGTGCATGTCCCCTCGTGTCTTTGTGCACTCATTTTTCTAGGATATAAACCTAGGAGTGTAGTTGCTGGGTCATGGGATATGTACATCATTGACATTACTACATAATGCAAAAATAGTTTTCCAATGGAGTTGTACCAGTTTGCACTCTTATCAACCCTGTGTGAGTTTATAGTTGCTGTAAGTTTTTGCCAGCCTCTGATATTATCAGACATTTTAAATGTTTTTTAAATCTGATGGGTGTGTGATACCATCTCATTGAGGTATCAGCTATCTGGATTGCTTTTTTGCGAACCACTTGTTTAAATTTCTGACCGTTTTAAAAAAAATTGGGTAGTCTGTTCTTTCATTACTGGTGTATTTTACTGGTTTCTAGATTTTTACTTTGGATGCTAGTCCTTTGATTATATTTGATAATTTTTCTGTGTGAATTTTTTTTGTTTTTTTGTTTATATTTGTCTTTGAGGTGGAGTCTCATTCTGTTGCCCAGGTTGGAGTGCAGTAGTGTGATCTTGGCTCACTGCAACCTCTGTCTCGCGGGTTCAAGCATTTCTCCTGTCTCGGCCTCCCGAGTAGCTCGGACTACGGGTGCCCGCCACCACATCTGGCTAATTTTTGTATTTTCAGTAGTGATGGGGTTTCACCACGTTGGTGAGGCTGGTCTTGAACTCCTGGCCTCAAATGATCTGCCCGCCTTGGCCTCCCAAAGTGCTGGGATTATAGGAGTGAGCCACTGCACCTGGCCTTTTATGGATCTTTTTTTGTTTTTTTGAACTCATTTTGTGAATTTTTAAAAAAATTGTGTTAGGGAAAATTTCAAACATACAGAAATAGGTATGAGTCCTCATGACCTAGGTTCAACTATTAGAAACTCATGGCCAGTCATGTTTCATATGTATCCCCACCCACTTTCCTCTTCCTTATTATTTTGAGGCAGAGGTCAGACATTATGTTATCTGATCTGTAAAAATTTCATTACATAGCTCCAAAAGCTAAGGGTCATTTTCTTAGAAACACAGCTACCATACCATTGTCACATCTTAAAAAATTAGCAGTAATTCCTTCATCAAATAGTCATAAATATTTTCTTTTACCTTTTGTGTGTTGAGTCAGATCAGCATAAGTTTCACAGATTTGTAGTTGGTTAATAACGTCTCAAGTTTTTTAGTCTTTGATATGTTTGATATGTTGATACATCTCTTTAGTTTTTTTTAATCTCTTCTTTTTCTTCCCTAGCAATTTATTTTATTCTTTTAAGAAACTGTCATTTGTCCTGTTGTGTTTCCCCTTATCTGGATTATGTAATCGTGTCCTGGAATGTGGTTTCAGCGGTATCTCTGTCTTTTGTATTTCATGTCAATTTATACTCCAGTTGAGAACCTCGAGCCCCTTTAGGTTCTTTTTTTGCTACAACGCCCAGATGGAATAATTATTATTAAAAATTAATTAACTTTAAAATAATTTTCAGTCAGGTATGCATAAATCTACAGCTCACAGTATGTTAGTGTAATCAGAAAGTTGTAGATATTATAAGGCAACAAAATGCTCCCTGCTTTTTTGAGTAAACAGTGGTTTCTCTGTGGACCTGTTTATTTTGGCCAGTTTGTTAGCCTACTCTTTTTGTGTGTGGTTTTCCCCTCTTCATCATAGATAACTATAATGCAATTAGTTGTATAAGTAGAAGAAACTTACGTTTTCCTTTTTTTTATACCTTATCTAAGACTTAAATAAAACTCTCTGTCACGAGTTTCTGCTGTATATAATGCTAATAAGGTATATTATATGGTATGTCGAAAAACATTTTTTTAAAAGTAAAAATGACTTTTTTTTTTTTTTTTTTTTGAGATGGAGTCTCACTCTGTCTCCCAAGCTGGAGTGCAGTGGCATGATCTCGGCTCACTGCAACCTCCGCCTCCCAGGTTCAAGCAGTTCTCCTGCCTCAGCCTTCTGAGTAGCTGGGATTACAGGCATGTGCCACCACGCCTGGCTGATTTTTTGTATTTTTTAATCAAGATGGGGTTTCACCATATTAGCCAGGCTGGTCTTGAAGTCCCAACCTTGTGATCCACCTGCCTTGGCCACCCAAAGTGCTGGGATTACAGGCATGAGCCATTGCGCGTGGCCAAAGATGACCTTTTATCCAATCTTTCTTGGGGGCAGAGGGTGGAAATGGGTAATTAAACTTGGAGCTTAATCTCTTTCATAAATTTAAAAGGCAAGTAACTGTAATACATTTCTGTGAAATAATAATTGGCTTAGGATGGGACTTGGTTTTTCTAAAAGTAGGCTGGAACAATATGAATAAAAATACAGTCTAAGACAGTTTTGTACAAGATTTTGGGGGAAAACCCAAACTTTCTTTGTGCGTGGCATATCAAGCACAAATGTGGGGTTAGCGTTTACAAAATTGTGCAGCTTTTTCTTTCTTTCTTTCTTTTGAGATGGAGTCTCACTCTGTCCTCCAGTCTGGAGTGCAGTGGTGGGATCTCAGTTCACTGCATCCTCCGCCTCCTGGGTTCAAGCAATTCTCCTGCCTCAGCCTCTCAAGTAGCTGAGATTACAGGTGCCTGCCATCATGCCTGGCTAATTTTTTTGTATTTTTAGTAGAGACTGGGTTTCACTATGTTGGCCAGGCTGGTTTTGAACTCCTGACCTTAAGTGATCTGCCCCCCTCGGCCTCCTAAAGTGCTAGGATTACAGGCATGAGCCACCACGCCCAGCCTCTTTATGTCTTTATAGGCCTGTGTATATGCATTAAAATGCTGTTGTCGAAGTAAAAGGAAAGGATGAAGTATACCTCTTTACTGTAAAATCGGTTTTCTTTTTTTTTTCTCCATTTACAAATACTCAATTCTAGGGTGAATGTAAGATAAGCTCACATGGATTCATTTTCTTAGGAAATTAGCCAATTTCTGCCTTTGCTCTTCATGAATGTTAAAAAAAAAAAGCTTGCTTACACATGTAGAAAGTTGAAATTGCAGTGAAATGTTACTGCTTTCAAATGAATGACAGAATACTTTGTCTGCAGAAATCCGCAACTTTTCTAGGGGCAGAGCATTAAGTCTCATCCCTGGTGTACGGTCAGATTGTACCTATAAAGCTCTTTTCTTGAATTCAGATTCTCAGGCTGAACAGAGATTCAGAGAAAGGATCCCTTACCTAATCATATTCCGGTGTTGAAAGGGAGGAAAAATACTTAATTTTCTCCTACAGTTTTTCCAGATTGCACTCAGTTAGACTTAAGACTTTCCAATAGCTTTCCTCACTTGATATCAAGCCCAAGCAAAAGGTGGACATTGTAAGGTTTTCTATTGTTACATGATTATTTCCAAAGACATACTCCGTTACCTTTGAAATGCAAGAATCTTGTCACTTGAAGTCAAACATTTTCTCCAGCTTCATATAGGGACTTGTTCAGCTGATTCATGTGATGAAAAATGTCTATAAGGAGGCTACGTTTTGCAGCCCTTCTTCGAACTGCTCAGCAAAAGCTGGCCTTTTTGTTTTCCTGTTGTTCACCTTTCAACTCAGTCACCTGACTGAGAACTTTTCCTTCCTAAGGCAGAGGAAGCAAGAGGTTGGTTTGTTCTTTGTCCAGATTTCACTTCATTTTTAAAAACACGATGAAGTGACTGGGCCTTTGTTTAATAAAGTTAATAACTCTTTTTTGGGCACTATCTAGGACTTTGCATTTTAATCTCTCTTTTTTTTTTTTTTTGTGGTAAAATGTATGTAATACAGGTTGAGTATCCCTAATTGGAAATGACTGGGACCAGAAGAAATGTTTGAGATCTGGGGTTTTTTTCAGATTTTGGAATATTTGCATATACATAATGAGATATCTTAGAGATAGGACCCAAGTCGAAATATGAAATTCATTTTTGTTTCATATATACCTCATACACATAGCCTGAAGTTAAGTTTCATACAGTTTTGTGGGTGAAACAGTGTATGTACATTGAACCATTAGAAAGCAAAATTGTCACTGTCTCAGCCACTGATACAGACAGTCTGGTTGTTTGGCATCATCGTTCCTGATGCTACTAATAAGCAATCGCTTTCTTAGTCACACATAAATTAATTGTGTGTCATGTACCTGTGTTTTGCCTGCGAACCATTATATGAGGTGTAGAATCTTCTCACTTGTGACGTTATGTTGGCCGTCAAAAAGTTTCCGATTTTGGAGCATTTCAGAATTTGGGTTTTTGGGATTAGGGATGCTCACCCTGGATAACACTTGTTGTTCACTTAAAAAAGCTCTCAATCATTTTTAAGTGCACAGCAGTTCAGTGGCATTAAGTACATTCACATTATTGCACAACCATCACCACATCGTTCTCCAGAACTCTCATATTCTAAAAGTGAAACTCTGTGCCTATTGAACTTCCGCTTCCCACCAAACCCTGACAATCATCATTCTTCTTTCTGTCTCTATCAGTTTGACTTATCTATATACCACTTATAAGTGGAGGCATACAGTATTTTATCTTTTGTGACTGGCTTATTTCACCGAGCATAATGTCTTTAAAGTTCTTCCATGTTGTATCATGTGTGAGAATTCTACCTTTCTGAGGCAGAATAAGAATTCATTGTATGTATTTACGGGCTGAGTATACCTAATCCAAAAATTCAGTATCTGAAATGCTCCAAAATCTGAAACTTTTTGGCGACTGACATTGTACTCAAAAGAAATTCTCATTGGAGCATTTCAGGTTTTGAATTTTTGGATTTCCCGATGAGGGATGCAAAAGTGGTGTAATGTAAATATTTAATGTTTCAAAATCCAAAAAATTTCAAATCCAGAACACTTCTGTCCCAAGCATTTCAGATAAGGAATATTTAACCTGTACCATGTTAAAAAAAAAATCCATTGATTGATGGACATTTAAGTTACTTCCATGTTTTGGCAATCATGAATAGTGCTGTTATGAACATGGATGTACAAATACCATTCTTTTTCCTGTATAACCAGAATAGGAATTGCTGGATCATGTGCTAATTCTTTGTTTAATTTTTTTGAGGAATCTCCACATTGTTTCCCACAGTGGCTGTACCATTTTACATTCCCAGCAGCAGTACACAAAGTACTACATTCTCTACACCTTTGTCAATGCTTGTTATTTTCTGGTGTGTGTGAGTGTGTTTATGGCCATTCTAATGAGTGTGAAGTGGTATCTTACTGTGGTTTTGATTTGTATTTCCCTAATGATTGGTGATGTTGAGCATCTTTTCATGTGATTGTTAGCCATTGGCATGTCACGTTTGGAGAAATGTCCATTCAGATTCTTTCCTCATTTACTAAATTGAGGTATCATGATGTTTTGAGTTGTAGGAGTTCTTTATTCTGGATATTAATTCATTATCAGATATATACTTGCAAATGTATCTTCTGTTCCATGGGTTGCCATTTCACTCTACTGATAATGTCTTTAGTAATAAGGTTTTTAATGTTGATGAAGTCCACTTTATTTTTTCTTTTGTTGCCTGTGTTTTGGTGACATCCAAGAAATCATTGTCATAAAGCCTTTTCCGTGTGTTTTCTTCTAAGAGTTTTATAATTGTATGTCTTACATTTAGGTTTTCGATCAATTTTAAGTTAATTTTGTTATATGGTGTAAGGTAAGGGTCCAACTTCATTCTTCTGCACGTGGATATTCAGTTTCCCCAGCACCATTTGTTGAAAAGGCCATTGTTTTCCCCATTGATTCAATGTATTTGTGAAGGTTTATTTCTAGACTCTCCTCTGTTTTATTAGTTTATATGTCTATCTTTATACTAATACCACTCTCTTTCAATTACTATACTCCTTCCTTCTGTTAATGGTTAACATTGTTTTTTAAATGTTGAGCCATCCTTGCATTTCACGGTAAAATCCTACTTGGTCATGGCACATAATTTTTTTAATATGCTGCTGATTTAAATTTGCTTATATTTTGTCAAGGACTATTGCATCATGATATTCGTAAGGGATATTGATCTGTAATGTTCTTTCCTCATGAGGTCTTTGTCAGGCTTTTGTATCAAAGTGATGCTGACCTTAATGGAATGAGTTGGGAAGTATTTCTTCTTCAATTTTTTTGTAGTAGTTTGAAGAGGCTTGGTTGTAATTCTTTAAATATTTGCTTGAATTCAGCAGCAAAGCTATCTGGTTCAGAGCTTATCTTTGTTAAAGGTTTTCAGTTACTGATTCATTCTCCTTCCTAGGTATAGGTCTATTCAGATTTTCTGTTTCTTTGTAATTCAATTATTGGTAAGTTGTGTATTTCCAGGAATTTGTCTCTTCTACCTAAGTTACCCAGTGTCTTGGACAGGTTATTTTTAGAAGTGCATTTTCCAAGTGAAAATTAGTGGAAGGTACAAGATATATTGCAGTATTACAGCTTAAGATAATTATGGATGTTTTACATCATTTGCTTTTTGATTATCCCAGTAACCCTATGAGTAAATAGTAGAGCTGTTAGTCCCATTTTACAGATGAAGAAGCTGAGGTCCAAGAAGCATAGGCACAATAGTTGTACAAACTACGGAATGTAAAACTTAACAAATCTTGATAGAAATATGAAGAAAATATAACAATTTTTTTTTCTTTTTTTCTTTTTTTGAGATGGAAACTCACTCTGACGTCCAGGCTGGAGTGCAGTGGAGTGATCTTGGCTCACTGTAACCTCTGCTTCCCGAGTTCAAGGGATTCTTCTGCCTCAGCCTCCCAAGTAGCTGGGATTACAGGCGCACGCCGCCATACCCAGATAATTTTTATATTTTTAGTAGAAATGGGGTTTCACCATGTTGGCTAGGCTGGTCTCGAACTCCTGACCTCAGGTGATCCACCTGCCTTGGCCTCCCAAAGTGCTGGGATTACAGGCGTGAGCTACCACACCCAGCCAATAATTCTTAAAAGTGGTGGTGCATATTGGAATTTGGGGAGTGTGAGGTTTGTTTGTTTGTTTTAAATTTATCAAGGAACAGGTTTTTAAATAACTTGAAAAATACCACACGACATCATCTTTCATTCTTAATGTTCGTTATCTTTAGCCATCCGAAAAGGCTAAATAGTCTTTTTATCTAAGAAATCAGTCAAGTAAAGTAATACACTGTAGAAAAATACCATGTAAAATAACTTATTTGGTTTAAAAAGGTAGGTGTTCAACTTACATGTCCTGAACAATACATTCCCTTTAATAAATTATTTTTAAATTAAAAAACTGCAGAGGTTTTAGATGTCTGAGGATTCTGTCTGTATTTTCAGCTAAAACTCTAAGATCATATTTTAAAGCTCTGAAAATTTCAGGGTGGTTTTTTTTTTTTTTTTTTTTTTTTTTTTTTTTGATGGAGTCTCTCTCTGTTGTTCAGGCTGGCGTGCAATGGAATGATCTCAGCTCACTGCAGCCTCCACCTCCCAGGTTCAGGCAGTTCTCCTGCCTCAGCCTCCCAAGTAGCTGGGATTACAGATGTGCACCACCATGCCTGGCTAATTTTTTTGTATTTTAAGAAGAGATGGGGTTTCACTATGTTGGCCAGGCTGGTCTCATACTCCTGGCCTCAAGTGATCTGCCCACCTTGGCCTCCCAAAGTGCTAAGATTATAGGCATGAGCCACCTTGCCCGGCCTTAGTTTTTTATTTGCCTTATTTAACTGGGGGTATTGCCCTTTGCCTAGCTTTATTTAGCTATTAGTGCTAATTTTCAGTTTCTTATTTTTCAGCTTAACTGTGGCTTATATTACAGTTTAGAACACCAAAGAATTACTAAGCTGTTTATTTTACAGGTTCCTAGAAGCCAAACCAAACTGACAATAATGCTTGAAAAATTAGGAATGGATTATGATGGGCGGCTTCACTGTGGTCTTGATGACTCTAAGAATATCGCCCGAATAGCAGTTCGAATGCTTCAGGATGGGTGTGAACTCCGAATCAACGAGAAAATGCATGCAGGACAGCTAATGAGTGTGTCCTCTTCCTTACCAATAGAGGGCACTCCACCGCCACAAATGCCACATTTTAGAAAGTAACAACAGTTTTGTGTGTGGATCATTCCAGTTGAAGTTGCTATGAAGAGGTAGCAGATGAATCTCATTGAATTAGTCCTATAGTGCAAACTTTAAGCACCTTAAAACATTTAAAATCTTATTACAGGTGATAGAGATAGATACATGTATGTGAACAGATTTTGTAGGAAGGCATACTGAATTCTTTGTCACCAGCACTTTTGATATGAGCAGTATTCGTTATACAGTAACAGTTCCTGCTTAGAACTGAATTTTATAATTTAAGATGTTCAATATATATTCTTTTTGGTTTTAAAATTGCAAAATCTTATTGGCTGTTCTCTTGAATGTCGTATCTTACTGGTGTTTAAATATGTAATGTATTTCTTTATTAACATCACTAGATGAAACCATATCTTAAAATGCAGAAATGATTGGAAGGTAGGTCTTATCTAGCCTTTGGATTTCAAGAATATCATAGTCCTTTTGATTTTCAAAGTTTATATGTGAAGTTCACCATGTATGTGGTGAATTTCATAAGGTACTTGGTATACATATTTGCCTATGTTTCTTTTCAACTCATAATTGGAAGAATTGTGTTGGGTTATAGAGTCTGGTTAAAAACTCAGTTACCGAAGGAATTAATGACAACTCAGAAGAAAATACTAAAAGGAATATTGTAAGGGCTGTAGCTCAGACTTAATAGTACATAAATCACTGCGGTCTTTTTGGATTTGGTTGTTTGATTCGCCTTCCTTTTTTGACATATATATGCCTTAATTCTTAAATCTGAGGGACCATGCTTTGAAATAGACTGAAAATTAAGGGTCACCACCTAATTTTACTTTGTATTCAGTATCGTAAGTGAGGTTAATAAAGTCAATACTTTCTACCATATATTATGTTTTTGTTATTAAAAAACTTCATTGGCCACCAGTGAAGTCAGTCAATAAAAGACTTGTTTTTCTGATTTTACATAGTAAATGGCTGCTAAATATTGTGTAATTCTTAACTAATTCTAAAAGCTAAAAGTGCATTTTGACTTCATAAGGTAAAACTCTTATCTAGAGGCTAAACCCATGTATTTTCAGAACTGAATTTTTCTCCTTGTAGCTTTCAGGGAACAATTTCATTGACATTGCTTGCTTCCTGCCTTTTACCTTTTAATAAAAATTGTGATGTTAGTTTATTCTAAAGATTTATATTTTATAACCAAATGAATTTCCTCAAAGGTTTCCAAACCTGATGTATAGGGTGAAAAGCAGGAAAGTAAACATTTTTCTTGGCGTGGGAATTCTGTACATAGGGCAGTAGATTTCTTAAGCCAATAAATTTCTGCTTTTGAGCAGTAGTCATATAATCAGTATCGTAAAGAAAAATGTGTAAATAACAGAAGGCATATGAGTGTGTGGTGTTCTAGATGTTACAGATTATAGTAAAATAAGGAAATCTAAGTGCTTTAAGTTTGTACAGTTAACTGTTAGGTTAAGAGGGCTGTATGCTGAGATGTTTGTGAATCCCAGATAGCACTGTAAGATAACCTGTAAAATATTACTGAATACTGAATAGCTGAAACTGCGATTGGAAAATCTCATGATGACAAGGAAATACTACGTTTCCAGTTTTTTTTAGCTCTATCTGCTAATTTCTTTGCCCATTTTCACTTTTGCCAAGTACCAGCAAGCTCATGTTGTATTTCTTTTTAAGAACTTCAACATTATAAGCTCTCACTACCCTATTTTGTTGTTGTTGTTGTTGTTTGAGACAGAATTTTTGCTTGTCTGCCAGGATGGAGTGCAGTGGTGCGATCTTGGCTCACTGCAACCTCCGCCTCCTAGGCTCAGGTGATCCTCTTGCCTCAGCCTCAGGTGATCCTCTTGCCTCAGCCTCCTGAGTAGCTCGGATTACAGGTGTGTGCCACCACACCCGCCTCATTTTTGTATTTTTAGTAGAGGTGGGGTTTCACCATTTGGTCAGGCTGGTCTCGAACTCCTGACCTCAAGTGATTTGCCCACCTTGACCTCCTACAGACGTGAGCCACTGCGCTCAGCCATAGATTTTACTGTCTTAACCCGTTTTAATTCCTCTGTTGAGTCTCTGTCGTCCCCTCCAATCTGATTTGGGATTTTGCTGATGAAATGATACTAAACATTGAGAGTACTGCTTTTTACTCTGGCTTTTATTGTGTTGTCTTTGAAAGACAAATAGTACAACTTTTTACAACGAAACACATAAGAGATGGATGTCCACGAAAACAATATTAGTATATTGTGTTATTGTTTCTTCTTATTAATAGTATTTACAAACTATTAATTACTAGCTATGTTAATTTTTATTCTATGCTTCATATGCTCTGACATTGACACAGTGGATTTCTGCTGATTTTTTTCAAATCCACAGTCTTTATAACCAACTGAAGTGTATAATAGAGCATTATATTTTATCTTTATTTGGTTCTTTTGGATCAAGTATTTAACATTTGCTCTGAAAAAAAATGTTTTTGTGATGTGTCTTTGTTGCCTTGAGATCTGTTTATCCTGCCTCCTAGGGAGAAGTTTCTGCCTGGATTGAAACAAGAAAATCCAGGAGTCACAAGCATGTTACCTATTAAAAGAGAAAGGGTATTTCTGAGGACTAATTAAAATGCTAATTTTTTTAAAAGATATGACTAGTTAATTTTTACTGTATCACCCCAAGTATTATCCCCAAAATGATCATGCAAAGCAGAATAATTTGGAGACCAGGAGAAAAACTGGTAGTAGGATTACTGGGGAGGGGAAGAAGCACAGGTGGTCAAGATAATAATGCATGTTTGGCCTCAGCTGTAGGTAGACGTGCCAAAGAAACTACCTGCCTCACAGATGAGCACACACGGGTGCATTGTCAAAGTCTGAGAAGGATGTATTTTACCTCGAAGGAAGACTTTCCATTTCTAAGCTACCATGGAGAAGTATAAGCTCCTTGAGGCCAGAGACTGACTTCTGCATCTTTGATTCCAGCGACATATGATAAAATGTTTTGCACATAGTTGAATCCAGCATTGATAAATGAAGGACAGCATTACATCTTTTTTCTATTATACTTAGAAATTTCCTCTTTGTTCTGCACCACCACCCTGTGTATCAAGCCTCCCTGCCCCACAAAGCTTCCAAAGCCCATAAATTTGTTAATCTAGAGCCGGGGTCAGCAAACTGCCACCCATGGGCCAAATCTGGCCTGCTGTCTAGTTTTGTATGGCCTACAAACTAACTATGGTTTTTATATTTGTTGATGGCTCAAAATAATATTTTGTATAATGTGAAAATTACGCGAAATTTTAGTTTCTCTAAATAAAGTTTTGGAAAGAACTACCATTCTCATTTGTTTTCATGTCATCTCTGACCACTTTTGTGCTACAATGGCAGAGTTGAATAGCTGTGTCAGTGGTACCATCTGGCCAGCAAGGCCAAAAATACTACTGTGTGGCCCTTTATGGAGAAAGTTTGCCTACCCTTACCTCCCTTATCTAATGCAATATATAAGTTCCGTCAACAAACAAGAAATGAGACTGTGATGACAGCCTAGAGCTGAATGTTAAGGTACAATAATGATACTTTCATCAAACATTTATTGAGCACTGTTAAGTACTTTTACTCCATTGTTTAATAAGAATCCGGTGAGGGAGAGAGGCATTCTCTCCACTTAACAGATGGGAAAATTGAGGTCCAGAGCAGTTAACTTGACAAAGTTTAAGCAGTGGGAGCTGTAGACTCTGGCAGTCTGACTTGAGCCTTGCTGTTTACCCATGTGCTATGCTGCCTCCCATTGTAGTCTTTGGCTTACCCTGATATTCCAGGAACAGGTAGGTTGTCCTAGGTAGAATAAACATCTTCCTGCTACAGTTTAAACTAGACATTTTCAATGCGATTGTACTAAATGTTGCAAATCAGGAGGTAATTTCATGTTCATTCTTTGAATGAAACAATACAAAATACTGTTAACTTCTAATGTAACCAGCTCTAAGGGTTTTTTCGGAGATGGGTATAAGTCGAGAAGGAGAAGGATTTTTGCTTTAAAATTTCCTCCATGTTCTTGAGATGAGAAACGTTAGTGTCTTGAATTTATAATGACACAGAGGCTAAAGGGCTTAAGCTTGACTGATGGGTTAAGAGGTGGAAGTACTTGTTCTTCTGGATTCCTTACCAAGACTTGGGTAAGGGGCTGATGCCTGAGGCTTTAAACCAGATCTGCTTTTCTACTTGCAAATGAATGTTCTCAAGGTAAATTTCATAAGATTTGTTTTAGGATGAATACTGCTCAATCATTGTGAAGCCACAAGGCATGCTTCATTTTATTGCACTTCTCTTTATTGTACTTTGCAGATACTATTTTGTTTTGTTTTGTTTTTTAACATACTGAAGGTTTGTGTCAATCCTGTGTGGAGAAAGTCTATTGGTATCATTTTCCTAACAGCATACGTTCACTTCATGTCTCTCACATTTTGGTAATTCTCCCTGTATTTCAAACTTTTTGATTATTATTATCTCTCCTAGGGTGACTTGTAATCAGTGACCTTTGATGTTACTATCATGGTTGTTTTGGGGCAACACCAACCACACCCATATAAGACAATGAACTTAATTGATAAATGTCTGTGTTTTCCCCATCACTCCCTCTCCAGACCTACCTATTCCCTGAGACACAATATTGAAATTAGGCCAATTAATAAGCCTACAGTGGCCTCTTAAGTGTTCAAGTGAAAGGAAGAGTCACATGTCTTCCACTTTAAATCAAGAACTAGAAATGATTAATCTTGGAGAGGAAGGCATGTCAAAAGCTAAGACGGGCTGAAGGCTGTGCCTCTTGATCCAAATTAGCTAAGTTGTAAATCCAAAGGAAAAGTTATTGAAGGAAATTAAAAGTGCTGCTCCAGTGAGCACACAAGTGATAAGAAAGCAAAACAGCCTTATTGCTGATATGGAGGAATTTTTAGTGGTTTGGATAAAAAATCAAACCGCAACATTTCCTTAAGTCAAAGCCTAATCTAGAGCAAGACTGTAACTGTCTCATACTCTGTGAGGGTTGAGGGAGGTGAGGAGGCTACAGAAGAAAAGTTGGAAGCCAGCAGAGATTGGTTCATGAAATGTAAGGAAAGCAGCTGTCTCCACAGAATAGTGCAAGGTAAAGCAGCAAGTGCTGATATAGAAGTTATAGCAAGTTACCTAGAAGATCTAGCTAAGATAATTGATGAAGGTGGCCACACCAGACAACAGGTTTTCAATGTAGATGAAATAGCCTATTAGAAGAAGATAACATCTAGGACTTTGATAGCTAGAGAGAAGTCAGTGCTTGGCTTCAAAGCTTCAAAGGACAGGCTGATTCTTGTTAGGGGTTAATGTAGCTCGTGACTTTAAGTTGAAACCCAGTGTTCATGAGCCATCCTGAAAATCCTAGGCCCGTATGCTAAACCTACTCTGCCTGTGCTCTGTAAAGGGAACGGCAAAGCCTGAATGACAGCACATCTGCTTACAACATCATTTACTGAATATTTGAAGCCTGCTGTTGAGACTTAGTGGTCAGAAAAAACAAATTTTCAAAATATGACTGCTCATTGACAATGCTTCTGGTCATCCAGGAGCTCTGGAGTTGTATAAGGAGATTAATGTTGGTTTTAATGCCTACAAACACAATATCCGTTCTGCAACCCATGGATCAAGTAGTAGTTCTGGCTTTCAAGTGTTATTATTTAATAAATAGGTTTCATAAGGCTGTAGTTAGCATAGGTAGTGATTCCTCTGATGGATCTAGGCAAAGTCAGTTGAAAACCTGGAAAGGATTCACCATTCTGATTGCCATTACAAGCCTTTGTGATTCGTGAAAGGAGGTAAAGATATCAACCTTAACAGGATTTTGCAAGAAGTTGATTTCAGTCCTCATGGATGACTTTTAGGGGCCCAAGACTTCAGTGGAAGAAGTCACTGCTGATGTGGGGGAAATACCAAGAGAACTAGAAGTGAGGATGTGACAGAATTGCTGCAACCTCGTGATAAAACTTGAGTAATTGCTTCTTAAAGAAAAGCAAAGAAAGTGATTTCTTTGAGATGGAAACTTTTCCTGGTGAAGATGCTGTGAACATTCTTGAAATGACAGCAAAGGATTTAGAATATTACATAGAGCTAATTGATAAACCAGTGGCAGGGTTTGAGAGGATCGACTCTAATTTTGAAAGAAGTTCTGTGGATAGAATGCTATCAAACAGCATGGTGAAGAGAAATATTTTATGAAAGCACAAATATCAGTTGATGGAGCAAACTTCATTGTTGTCTTATTTTGAGAAACTGCCACAGCCGCTCCAGTCTTCACCACCTATCACCCTGATCACTCAGTAGCCCTCAACACTGAGGCAAGATCCTACCCCAGCAAAAAGATGATGACTTGCTGAACACTCATGATTGTTACCTTTTTCTAGAAATTTAATCTTTAAGGTATATATGTATTTTTTAGACCTACTGCTTTTGCACACTTCATAGACTGTTGTTTAAATTGCACTTTTATATGCATTGGGGAGCCAAAACGTGTGTGAGTTGCTTTATTGTGATACTCCCTTTATTGCCGTGGTCTGGAACTGAACCTGCAGTATCTCTGAGGTATGCCTGTATATAGTATGATCAAGAACAAGTTTCGAATACAAGTCCTTTTTTTTTCTATTGAGTAAAAGAACAAAAGAGGAGCCAGCTTATGATTTTCTGCTTGCTAGTGTAGTGTGGCATACCATCACTGGTGATGGCAGATTGGTGGAAGGCAGAGGTTGAGCCTTCCCCTTCAAGTGTCCATTCTTCCTTGCCGACTCCGCGCCTTTGAACATACACCTGTTTTCCCTTTGGATTTATTTTTGTCGGTGGGACCATGATTATCACAGTCACGTAGGATTGAAACCATGAAACTCATGGTCCCTCCTTCCCCCTTTTAGCAAAATGTCCTTTATTTTCCAGTCACTTCATCTTCACTCCAGCCTCTGTTTTCATATTGCTACACAGGCTATTGCTAAAATTTAACTGACTTCTCTCTTGCTGTCTCTTCCTATATACCACTGTCTTAAAAAAACCTTCCTAAAATGTTGCTTTGCACACTGATCTCAGAAACCTTCACATTTCTGATGGGATAAAACTCAGCTCTCTGTTGGCATAAAGACCCTTCACAGTCTGATTTCTATCTGCCAACTTTTATAGTAGCCATCTGCTCTGGGGTAATAGTTACTCCCCTCATCTTCATACTCGCATTGAGTTGCATGTGCACCATCCTACTTGTGTCCCCAGGAAGTTAGCCCATCAGTCTTATTCTCTTGATTCTGTTTTGTTAAAAACCTGCTCTGATTTCAGCCTTCTCCTTCCCAGACAACCCGGACCTTTGGCAACAACTCCCTCTATTTGTTCATTGCACTTTTGTTATATTCATTGGGCCCTTCATTTGTGCTGCAGAGATTTATATGTACTGTATTGTTGGGTTTTTCTCTGTTTCCCCAACAGGAGTGTAAATTGCTCAGGCACAGGTTCTTACTTGTATCTCAAGAACCTAAGACACAATGGGTGCTTAGTTAAAAATAATTAGTGATGGTAAAATATATCCTCTAAGGTTAGTACCTGTTCCTGAAATTGCAAAAGGTAGCATTAAGTCCTGACTGCTGTGATGAATGAGTTGCCGCTTTGGCAGAGTTACAGATACGAGCTACCCCCTTTTCTGTTACTGTGCACCATAAATAAATTTTTAGAGGCCCTGTCTCGAGTAGAAATGTTTAATCCCTGTCTATGCTTGACTTTCCCCCTAGGTGCCAGGAAAAGCAAACAAATGTTAAGCTGTCCTTCCTGGTAGTTCAGTCTGTACATTGCTGATTTAAAAAAAAAAAAAAAAAAAATCTGTTCCAAGTATCTTTGGCCTTGAAAAAGGTCATTGCTTGCCTTTCCTCTGTGTTGAGCACTGATTTTTCAAGCTTTTTTGCACAAGTATCCCTAGTACTTACAAAAAGTTGTTTGAAAAGGAAACTGTACCTATTTGCACATTTAAAGCTGTTCCTAAGTTCATAGTATAAATATTGTCATTTAAAACAAAACAGGCTTCATTACACAATCAGTGGAGTCTACATACCATAGAAATTTAGTACCGTTATCTACATAGAAAATACATAAAATTCCTCTTTCTCCTGGAACTTGTATTTTTGTTGCAGTTCTCCCACAAGGTTTTATTCTAATGTAATACAGTAGTCCCCTCTTATCCGTGGTTTCGCTTTCCATGATTTCAGTTACCCAAGGTTCAGTAACAAGATATTTTGAGAGAGAGAGAGACCACATTCACATGACTTTTATTGCAGTATATTGTTATAACTGTTCTATTTTATTAGTTATTGCTATTAATGTCTTACTATTCCTAATTTATAACTTGATCATAGATAAGTATAGGAAAAAACACCAGGTTTGGTGTTATCCAAGGGTTCTGGCATCCTGGGGTTCTTGGAAAGTATTCCCTGTGGATAAGGGAGTACTGTACAGCAAAACTCCACCACAATATCTAGGTAGGACCCCAAAAATTTGAGTTGTGACAATGTGGGGTCATATTATTGCAAGAATAATGAAAATATATATTTTAGTTTGTACTATCGCACAAAGATACAGAAGTAAAGATTTGGTGAAACTGTTTCACCATCATTAACTGACCAGTCACTATACTTAGAAAGTCCCCGTTGGTGACAAGGCAGTCACTTTCTAGCCGCCACCACCACCACCACCTGCCATCTCAGAGAAGCTTAAGGCTTTCAGCTCCTGTGTTTGAGCAGAGGCTCTGGGCTGGAGTACAGGGACCAATTCCACTACATGCAGTTTTCAACTTATAGCTTATCATCAGGTTTTACTCTATATTTTTATGCCTGAAAGTCATTGATCATACTATCATACATCTTTGCAGCAAGTGTATATACATTTAAAATTATATATGGCTGAGTGCAGTGGCACATGCCTATAATCCTAGAACTTTGGGAGGTTGACGTGGGTGGATTGCTTGAGCTCAGTTCTGGACGAGCTTGGGCAACGTGGCAAAACCCTGTTTCTACAAAAAATTCAAAAACTTAGCTGGGCGTGGTGGCACAAGCCTGTAGTCCCAGCTACTTGGGGGGCTGAGTTGGGAGGATTGCTTGAGCCCAGGAGGTGGAGGCTACATTGTGCAGAGATCTATTTATTGTGACCGTAAGGATGTGTTAAATTTCTTCTATATTTACTCAGTCATTTGCATAATAGATCAAGACATACTAAAGTTTTTGGAAATACTTTAATGAGATAATTTTTTTTTTTTTTTTTTTTTTTTGAGACGGAGTCTTGCTCTGTCGCCCAGGCTGGAGTGCAGTGGCGCAATCTCGGCTCACTGCAAGCTCCGCCTCCCGGGTTCACGCCATTCTCCTGCCTCAGCCTCTCCGAGTAGCTGGGACTACAGGCGCCCGCCACCACGCCCGACTAATTTTTTTGTATTTTTAGTAGAGACGGGGTTTCACCGTGGTCTCGATCTCCTGACCTCATGATCCGCCCGCTTCGGCCTCCCAAAGTGCTGGGATTACAAGCGTGAGCCACTGCGCCCGGCCGAGATAATGTTTTTACAATTAGTTTATATATCTGGATTAATATGACATTGCTAGAATGAAAGGGGGTCAAGCATCAATTCTGTAGCTTTACCTAAAAGCCTTGTACTCAGTTCTTTAATTTCCATGACAAAAATCACATTATGATCTGTCATCTATGATGATAAATCATTCTTGAAGTGACAGCATGATTAGTTTCTTTATTTTTGTTGAAAACAGAATTTTTGAAAGGTGCCTAACTTTTAGAAGTGTTTGCTTAGAATTTACTCATTTTCATATTTGGGGGTGTAAACCCAAAGGGCTTTACCAAGAGTATCAAATGATTATTAATTATACCTGTTACTCTTTAACCTAGAAAACCTTTATTTATTTCAGTATATTCATAAAGCATTGGGAAAATCCAACCTGTTACTTTCAAAACACCTTTTTGGATATAATACTATTGGTACAGTTAGTGCTTTAGAAATATTTTTATTATATGTTTTGTCAAAACCTTGGAGCTACAGATTTAGACATTCAATTCATGATACATGTTCATCATATAATGAAATCAAGCAAAATATCCATTTCATGAATCAAATCAGACTGACTGTCAGAAAAAGGTCTGACTTGAAAATTCAGGTTGTGTTACTGAATTTTGAACTTACGAAAATCATTAAAAACCATCACAGAACACCTTTTTGTAAATGATTAATGAAAACAATCAAGATTTAAAATTTCCCTTATTTAACTTTTAACAAGTCACAGTCATCTGTGGCAAAAACAAATTATTTAGGAAGCAAGTTAGGTTGATGAAAGGCAAGATACTCTTTCAATAAAGGTGTGTACGTATATTGAACTAAGGTGTTTGGCTTTCGGTAGAATTAGGAGTCAAAATTATTTAATGTTAATAATATTAACTTTTACTAGGATTACACTTTTCCTATAGAATGTTATCCTGCTGAAAACTAACTGGCAGCTATCTAGAACCTAATTTCTGTTAATAGGTAGTAAATATTTCCCATTTCATAAGATGAAGAAATAGATATTTGACTGTATTTGGAGTAAATATTTCACAATATGATTGTGGTCAGTTTTTTCATTTTTTGTGATCAGTTTTGTCTATAGGTTTTATTCAGTGCATCATGAAAATTCTGTTGTCCTGAAAATTATTCCAAGTACAATTAAAATATTCAGCATCACTAAACTCTTCTTGTTTTGACTGTCCAAGGGTATTTTTCCTTCCAGTCAATGATTGTTCTGTGGATGAGTTTTTAAATAGTTGAAAAATTGACTTAGAAGAAAAGCTGTTTGTAGCAGTCAGTATTTCTTACCGATGCTTGCCGCTTTTTGCTGGTGGGGCCTCCACCAAGAGTGATTTATTTCTTGGCAGGAGTCTTGCAGAGGGAAGTGGCCAATTTGTTCAATAAAAATCGTTACTTTCACTTTACCACATATTCACATTTTGAATATCCTAACAAGTGTCCAAACATCCCCATTTCTAAATCCCCTTTTACAGAAGTTTAGAACAGGGAAAGTCACAAAGCCCTTAAGCTGACTTGAGGAAACTTTCCGGGTAAGCGGCTTCTGCTTTGTTCTCTGTGTTCGCTAACGCCTTGGGGCAGCAGTGCCAAGTGAGCTGGGAAGGTGAGTGGTGTCTTTGTTTTGTAGGACGGAAGAAATAGTGTGGATGCCACGGTTTTACCTGTGTTAGAGGGCTGTATGAAAGCTCAGAATTACCTCAAATTCCAAATTAATTAGGTCGTCCTGTAAAAATTACCCTTGCTGAGGCACCCCTTAGAAAGTTTCCAGGTGGGGCCGGGCGCGGTGGCTCACGCTTGTAATCCCAGCACTTTGGGAGGCCGAGGCGGGCGGATCACGAGGTCAGGAGATCGAGACCATCCTGGCTAACACGGTGAAACCCCATCTGTACTAAAAATACAAAAAATTAGCCGGGCGTGGTGGCGGGCGCCTGTAGTCCCAGCTACTCGGAGAGGCTGAGGCAGGAGAATGGCGTGAACCCGGGAGGCGGAGCTTGCAGTGAGCCGAGATCGCGCCACTGCACTCCATCCTGGGTGACAGAGCGAGACTCCGTCTCCAAAAAAAAAAAAAAAAGTTTCAAGGTGGCCCTAGGGTTAGACGTATCCCACATGAAGACCTCTGGTCCAAAGTGTTAAAAATTTCTGTTATTTTTGTATGTTCATAAAATGTTTTCATCAGTAATATTTTGTGTGTGTGTGTGTGTGTGTGTGCGCGCGCGCGCACGTTTGATGAGGTTCTTGTTTAGGACTTCCTTATCGGTGAGAAAACGAGCTTAGTCTTCTGTAGGGAGAGTGGAGCACAAACCTGCCCCTGCCTCATTAATGTCAAGAAGCCTCTCCATCAGCCCGCCAGCACCGAGCCTTTTGAGTTCCTTTTGATAATGGCAGTAACACCTGGGTTAGCATTATTCCCACCTGGGTCTAGTGCTTACTCAGTCCTGGTCACTTGCTCCGCTGAGTGTTTCAGCGATTACTCTGCACTTCTGCTAGCCTGCCTAAAACGCAGGAAGAGTACAATGGGGGAAAAATGACCATGACTTTTGTTCATTCTTTGTGTCTGGTGAGAAAAATGTGGGAATTCCAAGCAACAACGTATTAGTGATGATTCTGGAAATTCAGGAGAAATAGGTAAAATATAAAGAAACCTTAAGTTGTAACCTTTATGTTAAATCCTACATTCCTTACTACAGGCAACTTCTTTGTGTTCTCCCACTTCGTGACTTGGTAGGAGAGTAGGAGGGGGAGCTTTTAAAAATCAGGTGTGTTGAAGCATACACGCTCTTCTCATCGGCACATGGAACATTCTCCAAGATTGCCCATAGATTAGGACACAAAACAAGTCTCAAGAACTTTTAAAAAATCGAAATTGTATCAAGCATCTTCTCTGACCACAATGGGATTACTCTACACATCAATAACAAGGAACATTCAAAACTAAAGAAACACGTGCAAATTAGACAACATGCTACTGAATGATCAATGGGTGAAAGAAGAAATTAAGAATGAGATTTAAAACTTGAAACAAATGAAATAGAAACACAATGTATCAAAACCTACGAGACCCAGCAAAAACAGTATTGAGAGGCAAGTTTATAGGAATACATGGCTACATTCAAAAAGTAGAGAGATTCTCCCCTCCTCTCCTCTCCGCTTCCCTCCCCTCCCCTCCCCTCTGTTCCCCTGCCCTCCCCTCTCCTGTCCCCTCCCCTCTCCTTTCCTTTCCTCTCCTCTCCTTTCTTTTTAGACGGAGTTTCGCTGTTGTCACTTAGGCTGAAGTGCAGTGGCGTGATCTCAGCCAACTTCAACCTCTGCCTCCCGGGTTCAGGCAATTCTCTTACCTCAACCTATTGAGTAGCTGGGACCACAGGCATGCACCACCATGCCTGGCTAATTTTGTATTTTTGGTAGACACGTGGTTTCACCATGTTGGCCAGGCTAGTCTTGAACTCCTGACCTTGGGTGATCCTCCCGCCTTGGCCTACCAAAGTGCTGGGATTATAGGCATGAGCCACCGCGCCCAGCCAAGAGATTTTTAAATGAACAACTTAACAGTGTACCTCAAGGAACTGGAAAAGAAAGAACAAACCAAACCCACCAGGGGGAAAGAAATTAGATGTTGTAGAATAAGATAAGCATTAGAAATTTCTCAAGGCCAAGAGAAATCTCTGTACAGAGAAGGAACTTGGAGGCTGTATTGCCAGAATGCCTCACAGCGTATGTTTTGTACGCTGTGTCCCTGGTCCTCACTTTGCGATAATTTCTCCCTGTGGCACACAAGATTTCAACTGTCCCTTCTCTGCCAAAGATTCCTAAAATCTATTGCCCTGACCTCTCTTTTGAGTTCTAATTTCTTGAGTATTTCATAGGTGTCACCAGCATTTTAAATTTTATACATTAAGAAACAAACATGCTTATTTCCTCACCTGCTACACCCTCTCCCGCCTCCAGCACACACACAGCCTACTCTTGTGTCACTCAAGTCAGGGAACACCCTCCCATTATACTGAAATCTGCCAGTTCCCTGTTCTTTGCGGATGCTTATGAGGAGGTAGCGTCATTTGTCACACTGCAGGCCTTCTGGGGCTTTGTGCCGCTGGAGGAAAGCCTGGATGTGATGGGTCTTTGTATCCAGAATGAAAGTTAGCTAACAAAGCTGGAGGGAAGTGTTATGCTTTGAGAAGGTAACACAGGTTGAGGATCCCTAGTCCGAGAATCAGAAACGATCCAAAATCTGAAGCTTTTTGAGTGTTGTCATGATTTTGGATTAGTAATGCTCAACGAATAAATATCAATATAATGCAAATATTCCAAGATCTGAGAAAATTCAATATCTGAAAGATTTCTGGTCCCTAGCGTTTCAGAGAAGGGATGCTCAGCCTGCACCTGCACCTGCTTGAGTCAGTTACCCTGCATGCTCCCACGCGCAGGGCCGTATGTCCCCCGGCGCACGCTCTGCAGTCTGCAAGGCTCTGGAGAAGAAAGGTGTGGCTGTGCTTCCTGGCAGTAGACACTTCATCTCTGCTGTTGGAATGGATTGTGTTTGATTCTTCTCTTACGTCTAAGTGCATCTCTTTAGGTTTCCAGCCTTGGAACCATGCTTGACTGTGGAAGGGGTACATAATTCTGATTTATTTTTAAGGTGTTATTTCTACTTCTTCATGTATAATTGATGCAAACCATTTCTGACATCCTTCGGAGCGCTTGTGTCTTCTTGAAACTCCCACCTTTAAGACAAGCTATGAGTGTGTTTTCGTGTGGCTCAGATATGTGGTGAAACCTGTGTATGCAGCGCCCTCCCCAAACCATCCAATTTCAAGCCCAGTTTTTGTGACGCTTTTGTGACTCAATTATAAATAATCAGAGCTGTGCCTGGACCCCATCATTCTGTCTTACTCTTTACATTCTCAGACCCAAGCATGTAGGGGCCAGGCGTAAATCAAAGAGCTCAGAGGAAGTGGCGGTTCTTTGGAGTTCAGGAACGTCTCTTATGGAAGATGGAGACAATTGTGGAGAAATCTTTTCATCATCCATGATAGGCAGATGAGATGCAAATAGGCCTAGACTCACTTTGGTAGAAACTTTTAAATAGATAGTTCTAGAAAATTATTCCGTTTTTGGTATTCCATGAGAGGTTGGGCAATTTTGGAAGCTTTTTTAAAGTTCAGTCCAGTGACACACTATCCATAATTGTATTGTTTATTGGAGATTTTATTTCTATTTTATTCTTGTTGGAGACAGGGTCTCACTATCTTGCTCAGGCAGACCTTGAACGCATGTGCTCAAGCCGTCCTCCTACCTCAGACTCCTGAGTAGCTGGGACTACAGGCCCTAATCGTATTGTTTATATTCAACAAAGAAATATTTACTGAATATTTAATTCTAGTTGAGATAATAAGGCATAAGCAGAGAAAGATAGTTAACAATGTAAAGTAAGTTTCAAAAGAGGCCTACAGTGTAGCATGGTGTTTAAGGCTATAAGAGATTGGAATTGGATCTGGGTTTAGATCTTGGTTCTGAGACTTACTGGTGGTGGGACCTCAGCAAGTTACTGAACTTTTGTGAGCTCCCAATTTTCCTTACAAAACTCTTTATAGGGTTGTTGTAGGAGTTAAATAGGATATCATCTGAATCATGCCTAGTGAATTATAGCTGATTTAGCGAGGGCATCATAGAGTAAGATAAAACATCTTCAAATAAAACATCTTCAAAATCCATCATGGTGTGAAAGGATGTCCTTGTTAGCATGGCATGCTGGATGCAGGGCAACAAGTCTAGAGCTCCTTAAATTTTCTATGATTAGGGGATAAGTGATCCCAGATCCTGGAAGAGTGCTGAGATTGTTGAAAGAAGCAAGGTGACTTTGGTGTGGGAATAAGGAGGATGTGAGGAGCAGAAGGGAAGCCAGCGGCCAGGTCAGCAGACACATCACTGCGTCAGCTCTGAAGGAGAGTTCACACTGGTCCCCATACAGGTAGATCTAGTTACCAAGTTGCCAACTACCCATCATCAACTGGAGATGATGGAGAAATAATTTTACAATACGTGATGTGGCCAAAGTACAAAGAGGACACTATAGGAGCAGAAGCAAAGCTTAATGGACTAGGGGGTCGAAGAGGGCTCTTTCAGATGGAAACACAAGCTAAGCCTTAAAGAACAAATCAATGACATTAGAAAGAGAAGCAATCGTTTACCAAGCAGCAGACACAGCACGTTGAAGAAATAAAAACACAGAAACATGAAACACCACTGGACTCTCCAAGATGATACTTTCCCAGTGGAGTTCTCCTTTTCGTCAATGTGCAGACAGAGATTCCAAACCTGCCCTTGACTCTCACCCTGACCTGCCACACCTGCATTGTCTTCTTGCTGACACTGAGCCAGATTTCGCAAGTTGAGAACTGTTCTGAAATCTTAGAGTCCTGACATCTTGTCTTAGAGTCCTGACCACGAAGCTCTTAAGAGTAGTAATATTGCCAGGCGTGGTGGCTCAATCCTGTAATCCCACCACTTTGGGAGGCCGAGGCGGGCGGATCACAAGTTCAGGAGATCGAGACCATCCTGGCTAACACGGTGAAACCCCGTCTCTACTAAAAATATAAAAAATTAGCCGGGCGTGGTGGCGGGCACCTGTAGTCCCAGCTACTTGGGAGGCTGAGGCAGGAGGATGGTGTGACCCAGGGAGGTGGAGCTTGCAGTGAGCAGAGATGGCACCACTGCACTCCAGCCTGGATGACAGAGCGAGACTCTGTCTCAAAAAAAAAAAAAAAAAAAAAGTAGTAATATTTCGTTCGGCCCTGAGCTGGCTTCTCAAATTTCCACTAGACTGGTTCTACAGCCAGTGCTCTGTAAGGTAGGGACTTCGCCATCCCACTCACATATACTTGCACTGAAACTGATTGCTCACTCCAGCCGTAGAGGTCTAGCCTCCACGAATAGATCGCTTAACAGGCAGGCTCTCGTTAGACTTTAGTATAAACATTCATGGATACCAAAAACTGTGTTTCAGTGGCTCTCAAATCTAATGTACTGACCCTGGGCATGGTGGCTCATGCCTGTAATCTCAGCTACTTTGGAGGCCAAAGCAGGAGGATCACTTGTGCCCAGGAATTTGAGATCAGCCTGGGTAACATAGTGAGACCCCTATTTGTATTAAAATATAAATAAATCTAATTTATCATCAGAATCTATAGTTTTTTTTTTTTTTTTTTTTTTTGAGATGGAATCTCACTCTGTCACCCAGGCTGGAGGGCAGTGGCGCAATCTCGGCTCACTGCGACCTCCACCTCCTGGGTTCAAGTGATTCTCCTGCCTCAGCCTCCTGAGTAGCTGGGATTACAGGCATGCATCACCATGCCTGGCTAATATTTTTGTATTTTTAATAGAGATGAGGTTTCACCATGTTGGCCAGGCTGGTCTTGAATTCCTGACCTCAAGTGATCCACCTGCCTCAGCCTCCCAAAGTGTTAAGATTACAGGTGTGAGCCACTGCGTGTGGCCATATCTATAGATGAATTTTTAATACAGAGTCCCAGACCCCACTCAGACATTCTAGGGGGCGGAGCTGGGCCTATGTTAAAGAAAATTCATTTAAAAATTAAATTAAAAAAACAAATTGCCACAGGTAACTGTGATCCTTAGATCTGGAAACCTTGGCTGAGAGGACCCCCACTGGGCCATCAGCCATCGCCGTTGGCCTTGCTGATGGAATCTGACCAATGAGGTTCTCTTTCCTGAGAATCAGTTCTGAAAGATGCTAGTTCTTCTGAGCATTATCTCGAGTGGCAGTGATGAGTCTGCCCTCCGAGTGACAGTGACATTTCTCCTTGCAGCCTGGCAGTAAAAGCCAGTCAGCAGAGAGAGACATGAGCAGCACATATGCGAGACTGCCTGGAGAAAGTGAGGCAGAGCAGCCCTGACACCTCTGCAGTTCCTGAGGCCACACTGCACACAGCCACACTCCTCTCCTTGCTTCCATGAGACGCTCCTTTATTTCTTTGACAAATTCCCCTCTCCGGCTAAGGACAGCACAAGTTGGTTTCTGTTACTTGCAATTAAAGAGCCCAGTGACTGACTCTTACTGAAATAGCATCCCTAAAGAACAATGAAGGGACACACTTTAAACATGCTAGGTATGAAATATCAACTTTCTCCCCAAACAACTCTAGATATGAGCTCTTGCTTAGGAAGGAAAAAACAAAAACACTTTTACTATTGAGTCATTTATGCAGCTATTAGCTTGGTACAAAGAACATCCCCTTATGAAAAGAGAAATTCAAGATGCTGTGTTGATTGGAAGAAATGGAAGGAAGCAGTGGAAGCTCCACTCTCACAAGCAGGGCCCAAATCGGCCTCCGCTTGGGAAGAGGAAATACAATCAGTTTTGTGGCACAGATGAGCTCCAGGCAGAGCCAATTTCACTCACGCTGATTGCAGCCTGCGCCTTCTGCTTCACCCTCCAAATCAGCCTGAGGCTGGCAGAGGTCTGTGAACTGGGCTGAGATTTTTTGACCTGTTAGGTTTTAGCATATGGCAGAAACAATCAATACTACCCAAGAACCGAATAAAGCACAGCTGTTCCCAACAGGGAAAACAGGCAAGCTGCTCTTTCCCAGAAGGAGCACTCCTTGCCAAGCCTGCATGCCCCGAGCATCTTCCTGCACTGGGCACTTAGATATTCACCTACTTAGGAAACACATTCCAGCCTCTAGCCACCATCCCATGCCTAAAAACCAAACAGAGACATTCATCCGGCTAGGGACTGGGAGTTTATAACAGTGCCTTTTGGGTGGGTTGGTGAGCTCAGCTAGTGGTGGCTTACTCCACTAATTAGCCTGTGGCCAGAAAGCCACTTAGGCTAAGTAGCCCTGCTCTGCTTACTCCTGTGGCCACCGAGTGGTCCCTGGGCTTAGCCAGTCAGCTGGCTGGCAGAAGCTTGCCACTAGGAGATGGGAAATGGGCTGCAGAAGTTCTGAAGCAGAAAATGTCACCTGACCAGCCTGGGCGACATAGCAAGACCCCATCTCTACAAAAAATGTTTTAAAAATTAGCCAGGCTAATTTTTACACACCTGTGCTACAGATACACGTCTGCAGTCCCAGCTACTCAGGAGGCTGAGGTGGGAGGATGGCTTGAGCCCAGGAGTTTGAGGCTGCAGTGAGCTGTGATTGCACTGCTGCACTCCAGCCTGGGTAACAGAGAGAGACCCTGTCTCTTAAAAAGAAAGAAAAGGAGAGTGGGGCCTGCGTCTGTCCCTACCCTCCCCTTCAAAGAGAGCAGTTCCACTTTTACCTATTTATTAATTGAGCTTCCTATCATTTTGTTTGAAGAAGGGATTCATAACTGCTAATACTAATCACTCACGCTGTGTGTTGGGGTGAACGAGTGCACACACGCCCACCAGGCACCACGCCAGGTGTTCCAAATGCCTTGGGTTGATATCTTCAAACAAGTCCAAGAGGGAGATTCTGTTATTATGTCCACAGCACAGCTGAGGAAATGAAAGTCAACTATCTTGTCCAAGGCCACAAAGTCAGTAAGTGGGAAAGCCAGGACATGAACCTAGGTCCCTCAGACTGCAGCCTTTCCTGCGATCGTCCTCTGGGAAGGGCCACAACCACCTGAGTGAAGAAAAGCAAAGCCTAGTCTTTCTCTGAAGCAACTGTTCTCAACCTTGTCTGCATACTGGAGTCACCAAGGAAGCTGCGACTAGCGCAGACGCTGGGCTGTCGCCTCTGGAGGCACTGATTTGCTTCATCAATCTGAGAGCAGCTTGGGCATAGGGATTTGTTTATTTTAAGATTGAAAATCACTGCATTAGAGAAGCAGTGGTGGGAATTCAGTAATTCGAATTATATGTCAGCACTGATGTCAGGGTTCAAGATAGGAATTTCCCTCCTGGCACGTTACCCAATTGATGGTTTAAAAAGTGCCCTTAAGAAGAAGAAAGACAGCCAAACTCCTCCTGCGACTCTGGTGGAAAATGGAGAAGACTTTTCCTTTCCTTCATCTCCCCCAGGGCCTGGTGGAGTGAGGTGTTGCCCAGCTATAAACTGTGTGCACCAGGTGATCACTGCTCACTTTTCTGGTGGGGCCAGCAGATAACAGCTGATGTGTGAAGGAGGCAGGGAAGGACATGGGGAAAAGGTCCAGTGGAAATCAAAGCCCATTGTCATAATTCTGTCCTTTTTTCTGAGACAGGATCTCGCTCTGTTGTCTAGGCTGCAGTGCAGCGGTGCAATCATAGTTGACTGCAGCCTCAATCTCCCTAGCTCAGGTGATCCTCCCACCTCAGCTTCCCTAGTAGCTGGGACCACAGGTACGCGCCCCTGGCTAATTATTATTATTTTTATTTTTAGTGGAGATGGGGTCTTGCTATGTTGACCAGGCTGGTGTTGAACTCCTGGGCTCAAGAAATACTCTCGCCTCAGCCTCCCAAAGTGCTGGGATTATAGGCGTGAGCCACCGCACTCAGCCATCATTCTGTTCTTTATGCACCCAGTCCAGGACCAAGATAGGTGGAGGTGAGTGAGATGTAAATTCAGCCATCAACATAAATAATGTTTGAATGCCATCTTTACAAAGGGCAGCCGGGCGCAGTGGCTTACACCTGTAATTCCAGCAATTTGGGAGGCCGAGGTGGGCGGATCACCTGAGGTCAGGAGTTCACCAGCCTGGCCAACATGGTGAAACTCCATCTCTACTAAAAATACAAAAATTTGCCGGGTGTGGTGGCAGGAGCCTGTAATCCCAGCTACTCAGGAGACTGAGGCAGGAGAATCGCTTGAACTGAGGAGGCAGAGCTTGCAGTGAGCTGAGAGCATGCCACTGTACTCCAGCCCGGGCGACAGAGCGAGACTCCATCTCCAAAAAAAAAAAAAAAAAAAAAAAAAAAAGGGCAACATTATTGCAAAAAAAATTCATGTTGAAAAAAATGTCAAGTACTGAAATATGGATAGCATGTGACAGGGCTGAGGTTGGGGTGAGGTGAGTGAGGGGAGTCCTGCAAGTAGACCTTTGGATCTTGTCTTTATTTGAATTTTGTGGATTTTTTGGCATTAATTTGGACTTTTACAAAAAAAAGCATGCAAATATTATTTTCCTTAAATTGTATGCCCAACTGTAAGTCCCAATAAATATTTCCTTTAGGAAATGCTTACAGGACTTAAACAACTTTTGACTTGTTGATCCTTCGGCAGTGAGGGAAGGGACATCTCAGAAGCATGCATTTGAAAAGTGTCAGAATACTAGGCCTCCTCCTGTACCCCCCACAACCCCCCCAGAAAAAGAATACTAGACCTCCCAAAGGCCGGACGGGATTTCTGCATCAAAGAGAAGACATCAATGGAGAGATAACCTAGTCATTCAGAGGCCGCAGGTGAGGAGAGAGGGACGGTGGACAACCATGCCCAGAGAAGGCAAATTGAGTGCATAACCATCAGCCCATACCAAGGGCAGCCTGCAGAGTTCCTGCCTCTGTTGATTCATTTGGCTGGGATGAGTTCTAGACCTGAACACGTACCTCCCCATCATGCAGGATTACTCACTGTTACCTTGGTAAATTAACCTGTTTAACCTTTGGCTCCCTCGTCTGTAAGATAGAACTAATACTATACCCCTCACAGTGATGTTTTAAGGATAAATGAGGTAGAATATACATAAATCACTTTACAGAGTGCCTGGTACATTCTAAGTGATCCAAAAAAAAAAAAAAAAAAGACAGCTATTTTCATCTTACTGTTAGATTTTCTAGGTCAAGGCTGGGCGCAGTGGCTCACGCCTATAATTCTAGCACTTCGGGAGGCAGAGGCAGGTGGATCACTTGAGGTCAGGAGTTCGAGACCACCCTGGCCAACATGGTGAAACCCCGTCTCTACTAAAAATACAAAATTAGCTGGGCGTGGTGGCATATGCCTGTAATTCCAGCTACTTGGGAGGCTGAGGCAGGAGAATCACTTGAACCTAGGAGGTCGAGGTTGCAGTGAGCTGAGATGGCACCATTACACTCCAGCCTGGGCAACAAGAGTGAAACCCCATCTCAAAAAAAAAAAAAAAAATTCTAGGTCTGTTCTTGAAGCTAGAACAGAAAAAAAGATTTTCTAGATCTGTGCTTGTCTGAGTCCTCATTAGGAATGTTTCACTGCTCACTGATAAGTCACCAGAGCATAGGCCAAGCCAGTGAGCTTTGATGCTTATTAATATAAAATCTGGGAAATTGTCACTAAAATGAGTCAGCGTTACAGAAGGAATGGAGAAGCCTGGATTCCGGTCTCAGCTTCAGGACTTGTTAGCTGTGGGAACTTAGGTCTATCCCATCACAACTCTGGGCCTCTTCTTTCTTTATGCAGTGAGAATAACGATATCATTCCTATTGCTCTTCTGCTGTGGGGATCAAAGAGATAATAAGAGTGCACAAGTGACTCAGGGCAGCACCTTTGGATGGAAATGAGCTTTGTTAAGGCTTTGTTCTTTCAGTGGGCTCATTTCTTTGCCTGGGCTGGTTCATCTGGTTCTGATCCTGAACCTAATGATCTTTGGAGGTAGATTCTTTATTCTGGACTTTAAAATGATAGCAGAAAGAATTAGCTGAAAGTAACAAATTATTATTTAAAGTGGGTATTATAGATATTAGTTTTGGTATTAATTATATTACTTTCCCATAGGGAATTGCAGGCATAAATATATGAAAAGGAGTTTATTTCTTACAGTATGGTGGCTGAGAAGTCCACGGTTGAGGGACGGCATCTGGTGAGGGCCTTGGTGCTGGTGGGGACTCTGTGGAGTCCTGAGGTGGCTCATGGCATCACATGGTGAGGGGGCTGAGATTGCTAACATGCTCTAATTGGAGGTGTTTTAAGAAGCATGACTAAGGGCTGGGCGTGGTAGCTCATGACTGTAATCTCAGCACTTTGGAAGGCTGAGGCAAGCAGATCGCTTGAGGTCAGGAGTTCAAGACCAGCCTGGCCAACATGGTGAAACCACATCTCTACTAAAAAAGAAAAAATAAGCAGGGCATGGTAGCATGCACCTGTAGTTCCAGCTACTTGGGAGGCTGAGGTGGAAGGATCACTTGAACCCAGGAGGCAGAGGTTGCAGTGAGCCGAGACTTTACCACTGCACTCCAGGCTGGGTGACAGAGTTGAGATCCTGTCTCCAAAAAAAAAAAAAAAGAAGCACGACTAAGGGAAACGCCTTCCTCTTGGTCCTGCCTAGAACCACTTCTTTTGTTTTTCTGAGTTTGCATGTTTAGACTTTTGTACCTGTCCTATGTAGTTATACATTTTCCTTAATGATGAGTTTGAATGATCACCTCCTTTTCTCAAGCAAATGCACTCACTTATGAGAATTTTCAGTCATTTGGACTATAATTGCTTAAAATTCAGACTGTAGCTGCAGAGTCATTTTCTAGCCATCCTTAGAGAGTGAGTATGGTTGTAAGGATTGAGACCCCAGGCTCAGATGGCGTGCCACTAAATAAGTGACCTTGTTACCCAGGGGCATGCCAGCCCAGATCTCACAGGGTCATGAGAAATGAAAGAATTAATGTTTATAAAGTGCTTAAAATAGTGTTTAGTGAACAATAACCACTCAATAAATGTTAGCCATTATTGTATTGACCCTGTTTGTGTTAGCTCTTATTACACTGGTCTGCACAAGGCTGAAACGTGGGGCTTATTCTCTATGGGAGGTTCTCTGTGAATTTCAGTTACTTCTCCTAGTACACTTCCTGGCAGTGTTTTTGTCTCTCTGTGTTCTATTTCTCTGCTTTCTTCCATTCTTCCATGTCCATGGATAGGATTAGATACACTTTTTTTTTTTTCCAGTAAATCCCCTTTAAGCAAAATTGAATCAGGTGTCTCTTGCTACCAAAAGAACTGGACAAACTCCACTAGTTTGAGAACAGTCACCTCCTATTCTTGTGCTAATTGGTTGAACTCTCCTAGAGCAGTGAGTCTTCTGGGATTCTGGCAAAGTACTGTCACTGACACCAGCAGCACTCTGGGTAAGCAGCATATACCACTATTATCAGTGAACCAATCAAGGAACACGCTAAGTGCACACATATGAAGGGGCATCTTTTGCACACAGAACTGGGGCACAGTTGGCAAGGAGGTTAAATATGTTAACTTCGGGATACATTTAGGGAAACTGCAATCAAGAGATTTACCCAGAAAACACATTTCAGAACTATGGTATAATAAAAATATGTTTGGTCTTTATCCCTGACTCCTGGCACTGAGCATCAGAGACCCTTAGAAATTTCTGAATGGTTGGAATGTCTTTTGTTATTCATGAATCCTTTCTGATCACAACTAAGTTTGTGCTATTGAGGCAAATCAAGGTGGGCCCTTAAATAGTTTCAAGAGAGAGGCTGGCCACACTACAAAGACCAAGCTTATGATTACAGGGTTGGAACTTTTGGCTCCACCCCTCAACCTCTGGAGAGAAGAGGGGAACTGGAGATTGAGTTCAATCACTAGTGCCTAATGCCTTATTTATTTTTATTTTTGTTTTTGTTTGAGACAGAGTCTTGCTCTGTCACCCAGGCTGGAGTGCAATGGTGCAATCTCAACACACTGCAACCTCTGCCTCCCAGGTTCAAGCGATTCTTCTGCCTCAGCCTCCGGAATAGGTGGGATCACAGGCATGCACTACCACACCGGGCTAATTTTCGTATTTTTAGTAGAGATGGGGTTTTGCCATGTTAGCCACACTGGTCTCGAACTGCTGACCTCAAGTGATCTGCCTGCCTTGGCCTCCCAAAGTGTTGGGATTATAAGCAAGAGCCACTGTGCCCAGCCAATGGCTAATGATTTAACTGGTCATGCCTAAGTCATGACACCTCAATAAAAACTCTTGAGCAACAAGCTTCCAGGAGCTTCTGGGTTGGTGAGCTCATGATGTGCTGGCAGAATGGCATGCCCAGAGAGAGGATGGAAGCTCCACACCCCAGCCACTAGCCCCATACCTCGCCCTATGCGTCTCTTCCATTTGGCTGTTCTTGAGTCGTATCCTTTATAGGAAACTGTAAGTGAATCATCAATACAGTGCTTTGTTGAGTTCTATGAGTCACTCTAGTCTATTAATGAACCTGAAGCAGTCATGGAAACTCCTGAATTTATAGTCAGCCAGGTAGAAGTGCAGGTAGCCTGGGGACCCCACTGGCCCTTGACGTTTTGTGGAACTGAGCCCTTGATTTGTAGGATATGACAGTAACTCCAGATACTACCACAATTGAACTGTAGGACACCCAGTGAATGTTAGAGAATTGATGTTGAAACCATAAGAACTTTGGAGGAACTGACTGTAAGAATTCTTTTCTGAAAAGTAGCCAAGTTCTCTATTGCCTCCAGAGAACCACGTTGAAATCACTGATAACAAAGTATAGTAATCTATTTCTCTGCTTTCTTCCTCTCTTTGGTGGTATTCAACAGATTGTTTAGAAGTGAAAGGAAATATATCTGTGATAGGGGGGTAAACAACACCCTTTGGCATTCAAAGTTCTAAGCCCTGATAGGCTACGGGGTGTGATAACGAACTCCCATTTCCACATTCATATATGAAGTTGATCAGATTTGTGATTTATTCTGCTGAAATTCCCCAGAGCTGGTCCAACTCTCTTACCGTGGAAAAGCAACATCATGGGATTGGGTACATTAAAGGTGATATAAACTGTAGTGGGAATGGTGTTTTGGCGCACATTTTAAATAACCTATTTTGGACTCATGGCAGGCTCCCATTAGAAAACAGTTGTGAGGGCTAAATTATCCCCATCAAAATACATCAGTTATGTACCCACTTAGTCCTATTCTGCTGCACTTTTTTGTAGGATTCAGCTTTCCTTATCTACAAACACATTTCTTCTCTTTTTTTATACTCCTATTCTTACATTTTTGTTTCTATTCTTTATGTAATTGGAGTGAGGACTGTAGGGACAGAAAGGGGGTGATCCCTTTCCTCCCCATCGTAAGGTTCACGGCTGACACCCCTACAACAAAAGACAGGTTACCAAGAAAAAAGCACAACAAATTTATTTGATCCTAGTTTTATGTGGCACAGGAGGCTTCAGGATAAAGACCCAAAGACCCAGAGCAAACTATCCATGTTTACATTTAGGTTCAAGGAAGCAGGGACTGCCACGTAGAAATGTGATTGGGCCAGGCACCATGGCCCACACCTGTAATCCCAGCGCTTTGGGAGGCCAAGGGGGGGCGGATCACTTGAGGCCAAGAGTTTGAGATCAGGCTGGCCAACATGACAAAACTCCATTTCTACCAAAAATACAAAAATTAGCCAGGCACAGCGGCGGCAGGCACCTGTAATCCCAGCTACTCAGGAGGCTAAGGCAGGAGACTCCCTTGAACCCAGGGTGTCGAGGCTGCAGTGAGCAGAGATCGTGCCATTGCACTCCAGCCTAGGTGGCAAAGCAAGACTCTGTCTCAAAAATAAATAATAAATAAATAAATAAATAAACACATAATAAATAGAAATGTGATTGGACAAAAAGGGTAGGAACTGTTAAAAGAAAAACTTCAGCCGAATTAAATTTAGCAGAGTTTAATTGAGTAAACAACAATTCGCCAATCAGCGGCCGCCTGAGCCACAGTAGGATCAGAGACTCCAGCACAGCCCCGTGGTGGAAGATTTGTGGGCAGAAAAAAGAAAGTGACATACAGAAAACTGAAGTGAGGCACAGAAACAGGCAGATTGGTTATAGCTTAGTGTTTGCCTTATTTGAATGCGATTTAAACAGTTGGCCACATTTGATTGGCCAAAACTCAGTGATTGGCACAAGAGTAGATGACAGTCTGTTTACAACTCCATTTAGGTTATAGTTCCTGACGTACTTTAGGTCAAACTTAAAATATGTAAGGAGAGAGCTTTAGGCCAAACTTGATTTGACAGAGCTGATGGTAATAAACGGAATGGGGAAACCTAGCCAGGCTTGCCTGTTCAGATTCTTCTTGGCCTCTCGTTTGCAGCATTTCTTCTTCCTTGGTGTAGGGCAGGACCCCTCTGGGATGAGGGTCTTTATTTATGGCCAGCTGATACATTGAAAGGTGGGGGAAGGTGAGAGTAATATTTTTTTGTTGTCACCCAGGCTGGAGCGCAGTGGTGCGATCTTGGCTCACTGCAACCTCTGCCTCCCTGGTTCAAGCCATTCTGGTGCCTCAACCTCCCGAGTAGCTGGGATTACAGGCACCCGCCACCATGCCTGGCTGATTTTTTGTATTTTTAGTACAGACGGGGTTTTGCCATGTTGGCCAGACTGGTCTTGAATTAGCCTCAAGTGATCCTCCCTTCTCAGCTTCCCAAAGCCCTGGGATTACAGGCATGAGCCACCGTGCCCGGGAGGAATATTTTTAAGCTTTATAGCTGGCTTTGAGGGAAAGGGGTTCTGGTTTCTATGACCCGCCTTGGGGAAGAGGAGTAGTAGTTTCTATGGCTTGCCTCAGGGAAAAATGAGGGGCAAGAGACAGAAAGGCAGGGGAAGGTCAGAGAGAAACTTCAGTCCTAAGCGTTCACTTTGGGGCATCACTTTCTGAGCTCCAACATTGCTACTTGGATCTTGATTCATACACAGCCCTCAGAAGCTCTGGGATCTCACAGGGTGCCTATGTGCTATGGGTTCCTGGAGCTTAGAGGAGACATCGTAAAGAAGAGTTTGGAAATGGAAAAGTTTGCAGGCCTTGGAGCTGTGATCCCCAGTTCCGCTGGAAGTGGAAGACTCTGTGTCTGGGGATTTGGGATCAGATGGATGGGGCACTCCCTGAAGTCAGAGAATGCAGGAGCACAGCTCTGTCCTGCTCCTACCTCTGTTGTTATTTGACCTGCCTTTTCCCCTAATCTGTTGGGAAAATGGGTTATACAGCATCATATTAGGACTTTCCCACATTGTTAAACTATTAGTGAGTCACTAAAAACAGAATCGAGTTGATGAGCCATGTATAGTTTGCTTAACCATGTTCTTACGGCCAGTCATGCAGGTTGCTTTCAGGTTTGGCTTTTATAAATGCATCTGTAAATAAAATATTTGTCCATAAATATGTTTCCACATTTACGGTAAATTCCCACAAATTAATTCCTGAACATCTTAAGGCTTTTGGCCCATTTTCCAAATAACTTCGCAAAGGGCTCTGTTTTCTAAAGGGCAAGGTCTAAAAGTGCATTTTTTTTCATTCCTTTGCCAGCATTATTATAGTTTTTAAAAATCTTTACCAACGTAGTAGCTGAAAAATGGTTGTATTGATTTGATAAATACTTCCCTGGTTACGTTTGATGTAATCAAACACTTTTGATTACCCATCAATTTTGACTATCCCATCAATTACATGGGAACGCTTTCCCGATGTCATTGTCTGTTTTTTGAGACAAAGTCTCGCTCTGTCACCCAGGCTGGAGTGCAGTGGCGAGATCTCGGCTCACTGTAACCTCTGTCAGCTGGGTTCAAGTCATTCTTCTGCCTCAGCCTCCTGAGTAGCTGGAACTATAGGCAGCACCACCATACCTGGTTAATTTTTGTGTTTTTTATAGAGGTGGGGTTTCAACATGTTGGCCAGGCTGATCTCAAACTCCTGACCTCAAGTGATCTGCCTGTCTCGGCCTCCAAAAGTGCTAGGATTACAGGCCTGGGCCACCACACCGGCCTGTTTTTTTGTTTTTTGTTTTGTCTTGTGTGAGACAGGGTCTTGCTCTGTCGCCCAGGCTGGAGTATGGTGGCGCAGTCACTGCTCACTGCAGCCTTAGCCTCCTGGGTTCAAGTGATCCTCCTGCCTCAGCCTCCCAAAGTGCTGGGATGACTGACGTGAGCCACTGTGCCTGGCTCCTATGTACATGTTAGCCACTTATTTTTTCAGGTGCTTTGCCCAACTGTGGGCTGTGCTGCCTCACAGAACTTATAATTGCAGAATGAAACCCACCAGGGATTGGCAACAACTCCAATCGCCACCTAGGAGACCCAGCACGTAGCTCACAGACCCAATCACTTTTAAGGTCCAAGTCTAGAAATCACAGTTGTTAACCAGCTTGTGGTTTGCAAAACAAGTGTTAGGCATCTTATTTCCTGATTCATCAAATATTTTTTATGGGCCCTCTATGAGCCAGACACTGTTTTAGGCACAGTGAAAAAGACAAAAATCCCTCTGTGTATGGACTGTACATTCTAGTGAGGAGAGGAAGAAAATAAACATCCTTAAGTCTGTTGTCAAATAAATTAAAAGATGTTCATTGCGTTAGGAAAATGAGCATCAAGGGTTGGGAGTGGTTTGGAGAAAAGTGGAGGGTGAAACCTGCTGCACATGTAAAGTGTGGTCAGGACAGAGCCCAGCAAGGCGGTGAGAGAGTCTTGGGAGCTGCCTGGGGACACTGCGTCTGGCAGAGGCACCAACCATGGGGAAGAACAGTAGGAAACCAGGATGGCCAAAACGGGGCAAGCAATCGGAGGAATAGGAGTTAATGTCAGAGAAGTCCAGGGGGGTGGAGCTCATAGGGCCTTGGGGGCCGTTGCAGGCATTTGGGCTTTCCTAAAGGTGAGATGGGAGGACCAGAAGGTTTTCAGCCACAAGAGTGATGACATCTGTCTGGCGTTTGAAAAGAGTAGCTCTGGCTGGCTGCTGCATTCAAAACAAACGGCAGGGGGTCAAAGGCAGGAGCTGGAGGAGGGGGCGGAGCAGACAGACTGCTGCAGATTACCCAGAGCCCTCACGTGGCCCTGGAGCCGGTGAGTGAAAAGATCCAGGAATACGGCAGAGCTGATGGGATTTCCTGATGGAGTGAATGTGCGCTGAGAGAAAGGGTGGAGCCACGGGCAGTTTCTATTTAAGACCTCATAGTTTGCTATGTGCCCATGGTCCCTTAACTAATGTCTGAGCATTTCCAGAGTTAAACCGCGAACACATTTACTCATGGGGCTAGCTCCAGGTATGAAGGGCATGATAACTAATCCCTGCCAGGAGAACTCAGAAGGGGCAATGGTTTTATCCATGTTAAGGAGGTGATGAATAAAAATGATAATGACATTGTGGCATTTGGTCCATTCTTTGATGATCTTCGTATATTCCTGTTTAACATTTTTTTCTCTACACGTTTAGAGAAAGTTCTCTAGCAGCGAACTACAGAAATGATTCCTGAAAGTATCGTCTTCTGTTTAACTTAATTGAATTAGGACAGTTATTTCCTATCTTGGCAACCACATGTGGATCTTATACAAGATTTATGCATGACGTCTTTGCTGTTTTTGTTAGAACAACTCAGCAAAATAAAATTCCAGTTCATCGTTGGACAACATTGTTTCACACATCTGTGAAATAGGCCAAAAAAATAAATAAATAAACAGCAACTTCATAGACAAATAAATAAATAAATAAATAAATCTTTTATCTTTGGCCTTTTTAACCGTCTCATACAAACCAACTTTCATGCGCGTCGGTGTGAAGAGACCACCAAACAGGCTTTGTGTGAGCGACAAGGCTGTTTATTTCACCTGGGTGCAGGTGGGCTGAGTCCGAAGGGAGATAGGGGTGGGGCCATTTTATAGGATTTGAGTAGGTAAAGGAAAAAGGGGGGTTGTTCTCTGGCAGGCAGGAGTGGGGGTCACAAAGTGCTCAGTAGGGGAGCTTTTGAGCCAGGATGAGCCAGGAGAAGGAATTTCACAAGACAATGTCATCAGTTAAGGCAGGAACAGGCCATTTTCACTTCTTTTGTGGTGGAATGTCATCAGTTAAGGCAGGAACCGGCCATCTGGATGTGTACGTGCAGGTCACAGGGGATATGATGGCTTAGCTTGGGCTCAGAGGCCTGACATTCCTGTCTTCTTATACTAATAAGAAAAATAAAATGAAATAGTGGTAAAGTGTTGGGGTGGCGAAAATTTTTGGGGGGTGGTATGGAGAGAGAATGGGCGATGTTTCTCAGGGCTGCTTCGAGCGGGATTAGGGGCGGCGTGGGAACCTAGAGTGGGAGAGATTAAACTGAAGGAAGATTTTGTGGTTAGGGGTGATATTGTGGGGTTGTTAGAAGAAACATTTATAGAATTATTGGTGATGGCCTGGATGCAGTTTTGTATGAATTGAAAAAAGAATGGAGTAAGACAAGGAGAAAAACAGGTATTAAATGACTAAGAATTGGGAGGGCCCAGGACATCTAATTAGAGAGTGCCTAAGGAGGTTCAGGACAGCCTTGCCAGCCAAGATTATTTATGTACTTCAAGAGTTAAGAGTGGCGGTTTGGGGATAGCACCAGGAGATATCAGCTGCGATGGCTTGGAGAAACAGTGTAAACTGGCAGTGTAAACAAGAGCAGGGCGTGTATGATTAGTTGAGAATGGTAAATAGGAGTATGACTAGACAGAAGATAGTAGGGATGACGAGCTTTTTGGGGCACAGTCCAAGTTGGTCTGGTGTCTGGAATGAGACTGGGGCTTAATAAAAAGGAGCGTCCATACAGGGGCTCAAATGGGCTGTACCCTGTAGCATTCAGAGGACAGGCCTGAATTCTGAGGAGGGAAAGTGGTAAAAGTATTGTCCAGTCCTTTTTAAGTTAGTGGTTGAGCTTGGTGAGGTGTGTCTTTAAAAGACCATTAGTCCGTTCTACCTTTCCTGAAGACTGAGGATGGTAAGGGGTATGAAGGTTCCAGTGAATACCAAGAGCCTGAGAAACTGCTTGGGTGATTTGACTAGTAAAGGCTGGTCCGTTATCAGACCGTATAGAGGTGGGAAGGCCAAACCGAGGAATTATGTCTGACAGAAGGGAAGAAATGACCGCGGTGGCCTTCTCAGACCCTGTGGGAAAGGCCTGTACCTATCCAGTGAAAGTGTCTACCTACACTAAGAGGTATTTTAGTTATCTTACTTGGGGCATGTTGAGTAAAGCTAATTTGCCAGTCCTGGGCGGGGACAAATCTCCGAGCTTGATGTGTAGGGAAGGGAGGGGGCCTGAACGATCCCTGAGGGGTAGTAGAATAGCAGATGGAACACTGAGAAGTGATTTCCTTGAGGTGAGATTTCCATGATGGAAAGGAAATGAGAGGTTCTAAGAGACGGGCTAGCGGTTTGTAACCTACATGGAAGAGGTTATGGAATGACGACAGAATAGAATGGGCCTGTGAGGCTGGAAGGAGATATTTTCCTTGGTCTAAGAACCATTTGCCTTGTGTGGGAAGAGATTGATAGGTGGAACTTTCAGCAGGGGAGTAGGTGGGACTGACTGATGTGAAGGGGAAAAACTGGCCGTGAGGGACAGAATTTGAAGAGCTAGGTGCTTGTCTAGCCACCTTATCAGCATAAACGTTGCCTAGAGCAATGGGATGTGATGCCTTTTGATGCCCCTTGCAGTGAATGACCCCGGCTTCCTTTGGAAGTAAAGCAGCCTTGAGCAGAGTTTTTATTAAAGAAGCATTAATGATGGAGGACCCTTGTGTAGTGAGGAAACCTCTTTCAGCCCATATGACCTCATGGTGGTGCAGAATATGAAAGGCATATTTAGAATCAGTACAGATATTGACGCGTAGTCCTTTTGCAAGAGTGAGGGTTTGAGTTAAGCCAACTAGTTCGGCTTGCTGAGAGGTAGGGGAGGGGGGCAGAGCGGTAGCCTCAATGATAGATGTGGAAGATACTACAGCATAGCCTGCCTTTGCTGGTGAGTGGCGATTAGGCCAGGTGGAACTGCCATCAATAAACCAAGTGTGATCAGGGTGAGAAACAGGGAAGAAGGAAATATGGGGAAATGGAGTGAATGTCAGGTGCATCAGAGAGATACAGTCATGAGGGTCAGGTGTGGTATCCGGAATAATGTGGGAGGCCGGACTGAAGTCCGGGCCAGGAACAACGGTAATTGTGGGAGACTCAACAAAGAGTGAGTACAGCTGAAGGAGCCGGGGGAGCAGAAAGTATATGTGTCAGCTGTGAGGAAGAAAATAGACTTTGGAAGTTATGAGAGCTATAGAGAGTGAGTTGAGCATAGTTTGTGATTTTAAGGCCTTCTAAAAATATTAGGGCAGTGGCGGCCACTGCATGCAGACATGAGGGCTAGGCTAAAACAGTAAGGTCAAGTTGTTTGGACAGAAAGGCTACAGGGTGCGGTCCTGGCTCTTGTATAAGAATTCTGACCGCACTACCCATGCCTAGGAAGGAAAGTTGTTGTTTTGTAGAAGGAACTGGGGTTTGGGAGATTAGCCGGACACGATCAGCAGGGAGAGCACACGTGTTTTTATGAGAATTATGCCGAGATAGGTTACAGATGAGGAAGAAATTTGGGCTTGACTGAAGTAATTGGGGCTGTCTGTGAAGCTTTGCAGCAGTACAGCCCAGGTAATCTGCTGAGCCTCATGGGTGTCAGGGTCAGTCCAAGTGAAAGCAAAGAGAGGCCGAGATGAAGGGTGCAAAGGAATAGTAAAGAAAGTATGTTTGAGATCTAGAACAGAATAATGGATTGTGGAGGGAGGTACTGAGGATAGGAGAGTATATGGGTTTGGCACCATGGGGTGGATAGGCAAAACAATTTGGTTGATAAGGTGCAGATCTTGAACTAACCTGTAAACTTTGTCTGCTTTTAGGACAGGCGAAATCGGGGAATTGTAAAGGGATTTTATAGGCTTTAAAAGGCCATGCTGTAGCAGGTGAGTGATAACAGGCTTTAATCTTTTTAAAGCTGCTGTGGGATGGGATATTGGCATTGAGGGGGGGTAAGGGTGATTAGGTTTTAATTGTAAGGGGTGCATGATCGGTTGCCAAGGAGGGAGTAGAAGTATCTTATACTTGTGGGTTAAGGTGGGGGGATATCAGAGGAGGATGCGACGGAGGCTTTGAACTGGGGAAAATGGCAGCAATGAGGTGTGGCTGTAGTCCAGGAACAGTCAGGGAAGCAGATAATTTAGTTAAAATGTCTTGGCCTAATAAGGGAACTGGGCAGGTGGGGATAACTAAAAAAGAGTGCATAAAAGAATGTTTTCTAAGTTGGCACCAGAGTTGGGGAGTTTTAAGAGGTTTAGAAGCCTGGCCGTCAATACCTATGACATTTATGGAAGCAAGGGAAACAGGCCCTTGAAAAGAAGGTAATGTGGAGTGGGTAGCCTCCCTATGGATTAAGAAGGGGACGGACTTACCCTCCACTGTGAGAGTTAACCACAGCGACTGTGATGGTCCAGTAGGCTTCTTAGGCGATTGGGTGGTGTCAGTCTTCAGCTGCTAAGCCGAGAAGATCTGGGAAGGAGTCAGAGAGCCTTGGACCAGAGTTCCAGGGGCTCTGGGAGTGGCTGCCAGGTGAGTTAAACAGTCTGATTTTCAGTGGGGTCCCGCACAGATGGGACATGGCTTAGGAGGAATCCTGGGCTGGGGGCATTCCTTGGCTGAGTGGCCAGATTTCCGGCACTTATAGGGAGCTCCGGGGGGAGGAGGTTCTGGAGGAACCCCTGGCAGCTGTGGTTCAGGTTTTTGGAAGTTCTTGTGTGCTGGACATGTGGCTGGGGTTTGTCTCACAGTGGAGGCAAGGAACTGCAACTCAGAAATATATTGCTACTTGGCTGCCTCTACTCTATTATTGTACACCTTGAAGGCGAGGTTAATTAAGTCCTGTTGTGGGGTTTGAGGGCCGGAATTTAATTTTTGGAGCTTTATTTAATGTCGGGAGCAGATTGGGTAATAAAATAAAATGTATATTGAGAATAAGATGGCCTTCTGACCCTTTAGGGTCTAGGGCTGTAAAGCGTCTCAGGGTTGCTTCTAAAGGGGCCATGAACTGGGCTGGGTTTTTTATATTTGATGAAAAAGAGCCTAAACACTAACTGATTTGGGAGAGGTCGGATAAAGAAAAAGGAGCATTAACCTTGACTATGCCTTTAGCTCCAGCCACCTTTTTAAGAGGAAATTGCTGGGCAGGTGGGGAGGGCTAATCATGAAACGAAACTGTAAGCCAGACCGGGTGTGAGGAGGGGAGGTGATAAAAGGATTATAGGGTGGAGGGGAGTGGAGGCTGAGGAAGAATTGGGACCTAGCTCGGCCTGGCAAGGAGGGGAGAGGTCAGATGGGTCTGTAGAAAGGGAAGATTAGAAAGACTCAGTGACGCTTGGGGTTGGGATTGACAGGACACACAGGAGGGAAAGAGGGAAGATTTGGGATGAGTTGCATTGGGAACGGAGACTACGGAGGGACTGATGTGTAAAAGAATGCCTGGATGTCAGGCACCTCAGACTGTTTGCCCATTTTACGACAAGAATTATTTAGATATTGTAGGATGGAAAAATTGAAAGTGCCATTTTCTGGCTATTTGGAACCACTGTCAAGTTTATATTGGGGTCAGGCGGCATTGCAGAAGAAAATAAGGCATTTAGGTTTTAGGTCAGGTGTAAGTTGAAGCGGTTTTAGGTTTTTAAGAACACAGGCTAAGGGAGAAGAAGGGGGAATGGAGGGTCGAAGGTTGCCCATAGTGAAGAAGGCAAGCCCAGAGGAAAGAGAGTAGAGACACGGAGGGAAAGGGTTCGGGGGTTCTTATGCTCCAGAAAAGCAGTAAGGCCGGGCGCGGTGGCTCAAGCCTATAATCCCAGCACTTTGGGAGGTGGAGGCGGGCGGATCACAAGGTCAGGAGATCGAGACCATCCTGGCTAACACGGTGAAACCCCGTCTCTACTAAAAATACAAAAAATTAGCCAGGCGTGTTGGCAGGCGCCTGTAGTCCCAGCTACTTGGGAGGCTGAGGCAGGAGAATGGCGTGAACCCGGGAGGCAGAGCTTGCAGTGAGCCGAGATCGCGCCACTGCACTCCAGCCTGGGGGACAGAGAAAGACTCCGTCTCAAAAAAAAAAAAAAAAAAAAAGAAAAGCAGTAAAGGGTCGGGGTGTGGAAATAAAGGGTTGGGCCGCAGAGATAAGAGGTCAGGGCGTGGATATAAGGGATCGGGATGCAGAGATAAGAGGTCGGGGCATGGAAATAAGGGATCGGGGCACAGAGATAAGAGGTCGGGGCATGGAAATAAGGGATCGGGGGTTCTTGCCCCCTAGAAAAGCGGTACTTGCCGCTAAGGGTGAAGGAGAAGGGGTTGGGGAGTTCTTGCCCCCCAGAAAAGCAGAGAAGGGGTAGAGACACGGAGGGAAGGAGTTGGGGGGTTCTTGCCCCCGAGAAAAGTAGTACTTGATGCTAAGGGTGAAGGACCAAGGCAGGCGTCTCCGCGTGGTCAGACACCTCTGAAATGCAGGTGATTAAACACCAAGGGAAGGCTGCCTTCCCAAGTCTGTGACTGGTGCTGGAGTTTTGGGTCCAGGGATAAAACGTGTCTCCTTTGTCTCTACCAGAAAATGAAAGGAATTGAAATTAAGAGAAGGGAGAGATTGAATGGTGGCATCAAGATTGAAAGGAGAAAGTGGTTGAGGGATAGTGAGAGAGGGTGGAGAAGAGAGTAAGGAGAGACCGCTTACCCAATTTAAAATTGGTGAGTTGTTCCTTGGGCTGGTGGGTCTGAGGACCTGAGGTCGTGGGTGGATCTTGTTCACGGAGCAAAGAGCAGGAGCACAGGGGATTGATCTCCCAAGGGAGGTCCCCTGATCCGAGTCACGGCACCAAATTTCATGTGTATCTATTTGAGGAGACCACCAAACAGGCTTTGTGTGAGCAACAAGGCTGTCTATTTTACCTGGGTGCAGGCTGGCTGAGTCCCAAAAGAGAGTCAGTGAACGGAGATAGGGGTGGGGCTGTTTTATAGGATTTGGGTAGGTAAAGGAAAAAGGGGGGTTGTTCTCTGGCAGGCAGGAGTGGGGGTCACAAGGTGCTCAGTCTGGGAGCTTTTGAGCCAAGATGAGCCAGGAGAAGGAATTTCACAAGATAATGTCATCAGTTAAGGCGGGAACAGGCCATTTTCACTTCTTTTGTGGTGTAATGTCATCAGTTAAAGAAGGAACTGGCCAGCTGCATGTGTACGTGCAGGTCACAGGGGATATGATGGCTTAGCTTGGGCTCAGAGGCCTGACACCAACTATCTATACTACAGCTAAGTGCATGTACAAAAAAAGTTACTGGAATGCTCAGAATAAGATTGTTTAGTTGTTTTTGCTTCTTTCTGCGAGGTTTCTTTTGTCCTTTGAGGTTAACCACAAGTCAAGTAGGGCAGAGGATGCTTAGGAGGTGGGTTTGATCACCTGAGATCATTAAAAATGGCTGACTCCTGGCTGGGCACGGTGGCTCACACCTGTAATCCCAGCACTTTGGGAGGCCGAGGTGGGCGGATCACAGGTCAGGAGATGGAGACCATCCTGGCTAATGTGGTGACACGCTGTCTCTACTAAAAATACAAAAAATTAGCTGGGCGTAGTGGCAGGCGCCTGTAGTCCCAGCTACTCAGGAGGCTGAGGCAGGAGAATGGCGTGAACCTGGGAGGCGGAGCTTGCAGCGAGCCAAGATTGCACCACTGCGTTCCAGCCTGGGAAACAGAGTGAGACTCCGTCTCAAAAAAAAAAAAAAAAAAAAAGGCTGACTCCTGACAATATGTGCAAAAATGTAAAAGGAAACTAAAAAATACTAACAAATCTCCTTTTAAAATTACTTTAAAAAAAAAAAAAAAAGCAGGGCCTTGGAAGTTTTGATTCTTTTTTCCTCTCCTGTTGCAAACTCATCTTGTGGTTTTGGGCGGGTGGTGGAGAGTGTGTTACCAGCAGGTGGCGCTGTCGGCAGTGGCTGGGACTCTCTCCGAGGTGACCATGACTAGTTTCTGAGAAGGGAAGTGGAGGGTGAATAGGTCACGGCCGCCTTTTTTTTTCTTTGACTTTTGTGCTGTCTGGCTATCCTCCTCATCTTCTGCTTCGCGGTATCAACACCACTATCTTCTTTATCTTCAGTGCCCTGTTTGCCACCAGGGGCTTTAGCTTTTTCATTCATCTCCACCCTCTTCCTTGCCTCCACCTTCTTCCTCCTCCTCTTCCTCCCCACCTTCTTCCTCTTCTTTGTCCTCCTCATCGTCAGCCTCATCTCCCCATTTTCTTCATTGGGATTCCCACTAGCAGGGGCATCTGTTCCCCTTTCTCCGCCTGCACAACTTCCTTCTTCTCCTTTAAGTGGTTGGTGGTCATCTCAGAGTTGGTGTCCACAGATGGATGTCTGTGACACAGCGGGCTCCTCGGTGATCCCATGCGTTGGTTAACAAGAAAGCAAGAGTTTGAGAACTCTACCAATAAAATGGGGACAATGCAAAGATGGCTTTTCAGAGCGGCCAGTGGGCACCTGATGACTTTTGAACTCACCAACACTGGCAGTGATTTGATTTCGTGTTCATCTGGCCTTTGGGTTGTTGGGCACAGTGAAGGAGGGTGACAAATGACAGGCAGAAAGGAATCAGATGCATGACTTTGTGAAGATGTAGGACATTTTGTTATTCAAGGAATGTTCAGTTATGAGTGCTGGTCACTGTTTTTAAAGGAAGGGACATACTTAACATTTTAAGTATTCTATTTTCTTACCTGAAATTTAAAAGAAAGGAAGAAATAAGAGGTCTGGCAGCCCCCACTGCAGAGACTAAAATGTGACAAGCGGGTGAGTTGAGAGGGAAACAGCTGGCTGGTTTATCTCTGTGGTGGCTTCTATTTTGGGAAAGTTGGTGATCACATTGCCTCACTGTTCTGATGTTCTCAGTGGCCTCAGCTGAGGTGCAGTGGAGTGAGGGGTGGAGGAAGCACGAACGGTGACAGTCATTCCAGCTGCCTTGCAACCTGGCAGATGGGAATAAACGGCCGTGAACTGGGAGAAGATTTGATGGCTGCCCATTGCTGCGTAAACCTGGCCAAGCCATTTTACACTTCTAAGCCTCAGTAAAAGAGAAATCATTCTCATTGCTCTACCTATTTGTAAAAATCTCATGAGTCTCCAAAATTGCAAGTGATATGACATAAAATTGTTTTGGGAACACTAAATACCTATGCAAATATAAGCCCCCATTATTGATTTAGCTGCAGGGTACGTCATTCATACACATGAAGTATGTTATACTCAAAGACTGCATACACGTTCCTGTATCAGCCTGAAATCTGTATTAAGTTTTCTAGATATATAGAGTCCATTATTTTATGACTGGACTTTTCCTGTTCTATGCACTTGTTTATTATAAAGGTCATGGTAGGATTTCATTTTTAACCTGTGCAGACGTGTGTGTGTGTGTATGTGTCCAATGTCAATAGTAGGAGGGAAAAAAGAAAGGTGACTAGCCTGGGCAACATAGTGAAACCCCATCTCTACAAAAGATGCAAACATTAGCTGGGCATGGTGGCATATACCTATTGTTCTAGCTACTTGGGAGACTTAGGTGAGAGGATCGCTTGAGCCCAGGACCTCGAGGCTGCAGTGGGCCAAGATCACACCACTGCACTCCAGCCTGAGCAACAGAGTGAGACCCTGTCTCAAAAAAAAAAAAAAAAAAAAAAAAGGTGACAAGACCTTCCATAAAATGGATAAGGCCTTACAGATGATCCAGTCCAATTTCCTCAAGTTTTAAAGAAGCTGGGTTCCATGGTATTAACTGAATGATTTCAAGATTACACAGCTAGTCTGAGCAAAACTGGGACAGGTCTCCAAGTCAACAGACTCCTGTCGCAGCAGGTTTTTCTACCTCATTTTGCTTCTTTCACATATTCTACAATTTTGCCATGCATATGAGCACAGAGAGTTATGCTGCAAATACACACACACACACACATACATATATACACACAAATATTATATAACGTTCTTCCCTCAACAGTCTCCTTCCCCCAAGCAAGAAGTCTCCACTAAACCTTGAACAATTTTACTCAAAGCTTTATGGCTAAAAAAGTGGAGGAAGCAGAGAACATATATTTTCAGAGCAACATCTAATCCAGAATTGCTTTTCTCCTTAGCCCTTCATTAACTTTTTTAAATTCAAAAATTTTCTCAGATATATCTAAAATAGTATTATATACAATTGATCTGATACTGTCTCAGATTTAAAGAAGCGTTTCTGGAAATCTCGCCCAACAACTTCCCTCACACCTCATGTGGCTGTCCTGCCCTTGGGTAAAGTAGGTTCGGTTTCATGGTTTGCTTTTAGTAGAGGCTCTCTTTCTCTCTCCCTCCTTTTTGGAGGCAGAGTCTCATTCTGTTGCCCAGGCTGTAGTGCAGTGGCATGATCATAGCTCACTGCAGGCCAGAACCTCTGGGCTCAAGTGATCCTCCTGCCTCAGCCTCCCTAGTAGCTGGAACTACAGGTGTGTGCCATGACGCCTGGCTAGTGATTCTCTTATGAATGCTGGGTGGAGCCTGGATTGGTGGGATCGCTGGCCAACTGCCACAGGGGTCTTTATTGAGCACCAAGCAAAGCAACCTCCTCCCTCGCCTTTAGGGTCCTCTTATCCATGTTTGCTTCTCTTTCTAGGATGCATTGTGTCTGAATTTATCTTCTTTCTTTATCTGTGTACATACGTATTATCTTACTCTCTCTTCATTAGCATGTAAGCTTCCTGAGAGCAGAGAGCTGGCTTGTGTTGTTCACCTGCGTACCTTGAGTGACCAGAGAGTGATTGGCACTCTTTCTAAATTTTTTTTATTTTATTATTAGTTTTTGAGACAGGGTCTCTTTCTGCCACCCAGGCTGGAGTACAGTGGTACCGTCACGGCTCTACAGCCTTGACTCCCTGGGCTCAAGCAATCCTCTTGCCTCAGCCCTCCCTAGTAGCTGGGACTACAGGTGTGCACCACCATGCTTGGCTAATCTTTTTGTTTTTTATAGAGATGAGGGCCTCGCTGTGTGGCCCAGGCTGGTCTCAAAGTCCTGGGCTCAAGCCATCCTCCCACCTCGGCCTCCCAAAGTGCTGGGATTACAGGGAGGAGCCACCACACCAGCTACTTTTAATATGTTTTAAAAGGACGAAATGATTGTGGGGTTAACGGTTTGAACATCTCAGTCCATATTCTCCAATCACCTTCCCAAATATGTCAGAATTCACAATCCCATTAGGAATGTCCAGGAGGCTCTTTTCCCTTGAATCTTCTCTGAAGCTGGGAAGGATAGTTTTTGAAATCCTTGTTAATATGATAGGAACATTTTTAAAAGCACTCATATTTTAATTTGCATTTCTTTGTTGCAATGTATTTTAGAAAGATTTTTATTCCAACAGATTTTTAAAAGGTGTGGTAACATTGCGTTATGTCAATACCTCCTTGGTAATCTTCCCTGGCAATGCTGGATGGATTAAAGGGGACTGTGTTAGTTATGGGCATCAAACATGTATGAAAGTATTTTAAGAAGTATAAACAAGTTATGCAATCAGAGTGATTTCTTTTGCTCAAGATGAGAGTACAGAAGACAATGATTTCACTCAAATAACACTTGTAAATTACTCTAATGCTTGCCACCTAAGTGACAAGATCTTTCGTATCTCAGCATCGTGCAATATACACATGTAACAAACCAGCACATGTACCCCCTGAATGTTGAAATTATTAAATAAACAGGTAAAAAAAAAGAAAAAAGTAAACTACTACTTTACAAATGTGGGAGCAGGAGGAATTATAGAGAAGAAAATGATTATACTATTGAACATATTATTTCCTCCCTGAGTATTTTAACTACTGTAAGTCAACAGAGCAATTTGCAGGTTTTAGAAAGTTGCTCCAGTCATTCTGATCATTGATTAGTTTTGCTTAATTTTAGATAGTCTGTTACGGCCGGGTGGAGGTGGCTCATACCTGTAATCCCAGGACTATGGGAGGCTGAGGTGGGTGGATCACCTGAGGTTAGGAGTTTGAGACTAACCTGGCCAACATGGTGAAGCCCTGCCTCTACTAAAAATACAAAAACTAGCTGGCCATGGTGGCGGGCACCTGTAATCCCAGCCACTCGGGAGGCTGAGGCAGGAGAATCACTTGAACCTGGGAGGCAGACGTTGCAGTGAGCTGAGGTTGCACCACTGCACTCCAACCTGGGTGACAGAGTGAGACGCTGTCTCAAAGAAAAAAAAAACAATCAAAAACACCAAACCAAAACTAAAAAGACTGTTAAAAATAACAACAATAAAAAAGAAATAACATATATGTATAAAAATGAAGTACTCTAAAGAAGCAGGGTGTGGTGGCTCCCACAGATAATCCTAGTCCTTTGGGAGGCTGAGGCCAGAGGATGGCTTGAGCCCAGGAATTCAAGGCTACAGTGAGCTACGATCCCACCACTGATCTCCAGCCTGGGCAACAGAAGAAGACCTTGTCTCAAGAAAAACAAAAAGGACTCTAAAGATATTTGAGACATATTGGCAGGTTCAGAACTACTAGTATGGAACAGAAAGAAGGAAACTGATTGACTCATTTCCCAACTACTTACTCACCCACGGAACATTCCTAATGCACACACTCAGGACTCATTGCTCAAAACGATCAAGTAGCGCACGTACGCAGTGGAGTCCATCCTTGCAAATGCACACTGAAAGAGGACATTTGGCCTCTGAAAGAATCTGGTTCAAGTTGCATGTCTGTAGATCAAAGTAAAAATTTTAAAATAATTTTTACTAAAGCGCCATGAACCATGTTTGTAACTTGGGGACGAATTTGTTTGAAATGTTCTTTTTCCTCACCATTTTTGCAGCCCATGTGTGCAGGGCTGGGCAGGGAATTGTGGTGGTGGCCCCGGGTGGCAGGGCTGGGAGCTGGGACAGAGACTTACAAGGGCACCCATGGCTGCTGTCACTCTGTACCTCTGCAGAGACTGCAGAGTGAACGGGCTCTATCTTCTCTCCACCCACTTCTTCTGGGTGTTTTGGTCTGTTGATTTTCCAGTTTCCCAAAGCAACATATCTTTCTTGGCCTGTTTGGAAAGAGAACTGTTGCTAAGATTATTGAGCTTGCAAGGGAAACTTCTTGTGTTTCCAGCTGTCTAACGCAGGGCATTATTCTAAGCAGACGATTGCATTGTTTTAGACATCTACGAGGTCAGTTTTTCCTAACCACTGTAATAAATCTAATGATAACCAGTTAACTTGACAAAGCCATTTGTCAAAGCAGCTTCAGTGTTTGATAAATACTTTTCCTTTTCTGGAATTTCTATTCTAGTTATTACATTTGGAAGTAGAATGCACACCCATCACAAAATGCCTAAACTTTAAGCTCGCTCGGTGGAATTCAATATAATTAAAAGCAGCAAGTATTTAAGTTTCTAGTAATGCCAGCTCTATGTGAGAAGTTTGGGGAACATCCAAGAAATATAAGTCTTGTAAATGATGTCCTAATTATGAAAAGAAATAAAAACACCTTTTCCAGTTTTGGGTTTCCAGTTCATTCATCTGAGGAGTGCTTTCTCCAGATAGGACGGGATAATTGACTCCTTTGACTTGGTACCCCATTCTGCAGGGAAACTGGAAAAGTCCTCCCCTGTGGGTCACTCTATAGCCAATGCCTTCCTTTAAAGAGTTCAAACTGTAACACCTTCATCACACCTTTAGTTTTTGAGCTCCAACAGAGCAAGGTGATTCAACTTTGGAAATAGAATGACAGAGAGAGACTGGGTGCAGTGGCTGATACCTGTAATCCCAGCATTTTGGGAGACCAAGGTGGGAGGATTGCGTGAATCCAGGAGTTCAAGACCAGCTTAAGCAACATACTGAGACCTCGTCTCTACAAAAGACGAACAAAATTAGCAAGCGTGGTGGTGCGTGCCTGTAGTCCTGCCTACTTGGGAGGCTGAGGTGGGAGAATCATTTGAACCTGGGAGGTCGAGGCTGCAGTGAGCGGAGATTGCACCACTGCATTCCAGCCTGGGTGACAGCAAGAGCCTGCCACACACATACACACACGCAAAAATGACAGAGAGGCAGAATTCTCCTAAGTGGAGATGAAATACAGAATACCATGGTTTAGTGTTCCTGTAGTTCTTTCCCTAGCATTTGATAATAGCTTTCCTTTTGGGTGATCAGTGACCTTTGGTTTTACCTCACAGCCCTGTGAGGTTGCTGCGTTGAGTCTTGTTTTCAAACCACATTGACTGTCCTCTCTAGTGGCTTGAAGGTTTTTGTTATTATTTTAAAAAGCTTTATTGGTATATAATTCACATCCCATATAATTCACTCATTTGAAGTGTACATTTCAATATTTGAAAGCCTGGTCACAGCATATGCACAACCATTACCACAGCCAATTTTAGGATAATTTTTTTCTTTCTGTTTTTTACTGTGGGGGTTTTGCAGTGAAAACCAGAAAACCTGCTAGACAAATTCCAAAAGAGCTGTAACATGCGATTTCAGAACATTTAATCACTTCAGGAAGAAACCTGAAGGATCCTTCCATTGCCGCCTCTATCTCTGTCCCCTCCAGCCCTCAGCAACAACTAATCTACGTTCTTTCTTTAAAAAAAAAAAAAAAAATCTTTGAAGGCTTCATAAATCAGCCCTTTGATTTAAATGTCCATCTCACTCCGCCACTATTTTTGATCAATTCCTCACCAGAGCTTCATTTTGACATGTGCTCTGCCCTTTGGCCGATGCCACTGAGCTAAGGAACAGAGTGACGCCTCACCCTACTCCCGACAGAAGCAGCCCCAGAGAGAGAAGTGGAGGGTCAGGGTCAGGGTCAGCACCGAGTGTGCTTGGGTGAACTGCAAGTCTTGACTTAGCCTTGAGGACCTCCTCAGCCTTGTACCCCTTCCTTCAGCTCCACCTGCCGGGATGCATCTTTTGGCGTCCTCTGAAGCACAAAAACATTTTGTTGTCTTCCTGCTCACTGTATTTTCGCCCTGTGGTTTTCTTTAATTTACACCCCCCTTCTACTCTGCTGGCCTTCAGGATTTTTAAATTTTTATTCACCACACTCATCAGGAAACAAATGCATAATCCTTAATCTGGCTTCTGCTGTCAGTCAGTTTGAATCTTGGTTGCCTTCTCAGCCATAAACTTTATCACCCGGCCTCATGCCTTCGGCTTTGTCCTTGATTTTGGAAGCGCAGTGAATCAACATTATTTATCTTTGCAGAAGGCTGTATGTTAACCACCACATAGAAGCATTAATCTGTCAAATCGTCCCAAAGATGCAAGGTACTATTTGTTATTGAAGAAGAGACTTCTTTATTGAAGGGTATTGTCCACTCTTAGTAAGGTATCTCAACTTATGATCCCGAATACTTCCAAGAAGGGTAAGCGTGAGAGAAGGTACAGTTGGGGGTGTCTGGGGGACAGGTCCATTACTGATGGACAGGTTAGCAAATAGAGCATTGTAAAGGAGATCAGTGAAGTAAGATTTTCATAAAATAACAAGTAGAATATTGGTGACTTTTCCAGTTCAATTGTTAACTATTCCATATTCAAATATTGTTTTGAAGAGGGATTAACTCAGGCTTTAAAAAATGTTGCTGAATCAGTGTGCAGGAGGGAAAAAAATAATTTTAAAATGTCGCTGAAAAATTATATTCTTCTGGTATGAAATAATTATATACTTCTGGTAGGAAATAATTATACTCTTCTGTTATTAGAAAGCCTATTATTTCTTAAATAGGCTTAAACATATTTCAATTAATCTTTCTGTATGCAATCAGGACTCTTAAGACTGACGTGAAACTACATAGAATCCAGTACACCTTTTGTTTAGGGTCTTTGACTTATTCACAACTAACTTCATAAAAAGTCAAATCCTATCAAATACCTTATAAAAGGCCATGACTAAGTAAACATTGTACTTTACAAAAATTTTATTTTTAAAATTTATTTTTAAATTTTTATCTTTACAGAGGAGGTCTTGCTATGTTGCCCAAACTGGTCCTGAAGTCCCAGGCTCAAGCAATCTTCCTGCCTTGGCCTCCCAAAGTGCTGGGATTGCAGGTGCATAAGCCACCGCACCCAGCGATACTTTTTTGTGTGTGTTATTTTTTCGTTTTTTTGTTTTTTTGAGACATGGTCTTGCTCTGTTGCCCACACTGGAGTACGGTGGTGCAATCTCGGCTCACTGCAACCTCCGCCTCCCAGGTTCAAGTGATTCTCCTGCCTCAGCCTCCCGAGTAGCCTGGATTACAGGCACCCGCCACCATGCCTGGCTAATTTTTTTTTTTCTGTAGAGACGGAGTTTCACCATGTTGGCCAGGCTGGACTTGAACTCCTGACCTCAAGTGATCTGCCCTCCTCAGCCTCCCAAAGTGCTGGGATTACAGGCATGAACCACTGTGCCTGATCCATATTTTTAAATTTTAATTTAAGCTTTTATTTTTGAGACAAGGTCTTGCTCTGTCATCCAGGCTGAAGTGCAATGGCAAGAACATGGCTCACTGCAGGGTTGACCTCCTGGGCTCAAGCAATTCTCTGGCCTCAGTCTCCCGAGTAGCTGAGACTACAGTTACATACTATTATGCCCAGCTAATTTTTTGTAGAGCAACACCCTGTTGCCCAGGCTGGTCTCAAACTCCTGGACGCAAGTGATCCTCCCGTCTTGGGCTTCCAGAGTTGCTGGGATTACAGGCGTGAGCCACTGCGCCCAGCCAGTACTTTATATTTATTGTGCCTGCATTTATATGGGAATTTCCTGTCATATTTCCTTTTTAAAAACTTCTAGATTCCTAAAGCCTTAATTAATAGAGCACATCATCCTCTTAAGTTGTCAGTCCTTCTAAGGGAAAAGCAGTATCTCCTGGTGTGGTCTGGTGTGGTCTTAATCTTCAGTGTCACAGGAGCAAGCCTGTCCCCACCAGCGCCACAGTGAGGTGACACAGAAAAGCGCCAGGCACCACGTGTTTACTTGCATTCCTCTGGTCCCGTGGAAGCCCATTATTCCTTTCCTGAATCGTATCTGAGCCAAAGGCCCTATATGGCCAAGATTCCCTGTTCGGTGCTGAAATGCCAGCACATGACATTCTTTCTAATGAGTCACAGTCAATAAAAAATGTTTTCTAAATGAATCTGAGTATGTCTCCACACCAAGCAACACAGAAGAAAAATCTTATCAAACCAAAACATCTTATCAGCTGAGCCCAGACAGACCTTTCACTTTGGCAAGCAAAGTGTAATGCGTTCCCACACAAAGCGAAAACCCAGTCTCTCCTTAGTTTTCCTTGGATACATGTGTTATATACTGTGAGGAAATGAGGGAGACACATATTGGGAAATATTTTCAGGGTTTGGAGACTGATGAGAGATTACTGAGGAGTTTGTGTACAATAATAAGAACACAGCTAAAGACATGCACTTTTGAGAGCTTCCATGTAAACATTAGGTTAATATCACATGCTGAACATGGCTTTTTTTTTTTTTTTGCAATGCTTTATTTTCATTATGAACGTGGTCTTTACATGGAATAGCACTGACCCTATTATTAGAAGTGGAAATTCCTTAGCCATGCATTTTGTTGTTGTCGTTGCTTCTAAAGAGACTTACAGTGGGCTTAGGAAAGCCGCAGAGAATCCCCACGTTGTGCACACATCAACCACAGACAGGTTCACCCTTCGGGCTCAGGGAAAATGAACATGAACTGAAGAAATAAAATGTAATGGTCACCCAGAGTTTAACTATTAGGTTAACTATTATAGTGAAAGAGAAAAATAATCTTAAAAATTTTTTTATTTATTATTTTTTATAGAGACAAGCTCTTGCCATATGCTCATGCTGGTTTTGAACTCTTGGGCTGAAGCCATCCTCCTGCTTCAGCCTCTGGAAGTGTTGGGATTACAGGGGTAAGTCACTGCACTTGGCTTTTTTTTTTTTTTTTTTTTTTTTTTGAGACAGGGTCTCATTGTGTTGCTCAGGCTGGAGTGCAGTGGCGCAATCATGCAATCATGGCTCACTGCAGCCTCAATCTCCTGGGCTCAAGTGATCCTCCTGCCTCAGCCTCCCAAGTCGCTGGGACTATGGGTATATTCCTCCATGCCCAGCTAATTTTTGCCGTTGTTGTTATTTTGTAGAGATGAGGGCTCACTTATAGCCCAGGCTGGTCTCAAACTCCCGGGCTCAAGTGGTCCTCCTACCTCGGCCTCCCAAAGTGTTGGGATTACAGGTGAGAGCCACTGTGCCCAGCCAGAAAAAAGAAAATCTGAAGGAAAAAATACAAGCAAGCCATGTATACACAGTTTTGTGCCCTAAAAGTATGGTACAGAAGAGAGTGTATAAATTACAGGACTGGCATCCATAAAATTCTCTAAGGGAAAGATATACAGCATCTAGGGTTCATCTGTAAGTCAAAGCAAACCCAAGTCAGAATGAGATGAAGGATTTAAATATGACCAAGGTGCCAACATGTAAATGATACCGTAGACAAGTGAGAACTCATCTGGGCCTTGAACTTGACTTTCTCTCAAGTACACCCAATAAAGTTACCCAGTAAGGAAAAGAGGTGGGTGGGGGATTAAATTCTTATTTGCCCATCAAGAGTTTATTTGTTTAAATTATCCATTGCCTTTGGTAATACAATGTGCTTCTCTTTCTGTGGGAGAAACTACATAATAGCCAGAGAAGGGTAACTAGAATGGTGGAAAAGCCACTTCAGTGAGAAATGGCTAAAAAACCGGGCATATTTAACAGGAAGAGAAATCTGAATGAGGACAAGAGGGCTGCCAAGAATCTTTAGGAGGAAGTGGGGATGTGTATTCTTCTGTAGTGCTGCAGAAGGCAGGGCTAGGACCACAGGAGAGCTGCCCTACCTTTGAAGGAGCTCTCTGGGGCAGAGTTGATGATTTAGAAGATAGGGATTTATTATAAGGCCACACCAGTGGAAGGTGGGGACATGGGAATAAAGCCAAAGGTGAGGTAGAGATAGCTGTTAAAGAATGCGGACTTCACAGCTTTCGCTGCCTCCATGCTCTTCCCCTTCCAATCTACCTCATACGCATACCAGTGTTACTTATCTGCTGGTCAGAACGTTTATTAGCTACCCATTACCTACCAAAGTATGCTGAAACTCCTTTTCCTGGTCTTCAATGCTTTCCGTGGTTTTACACTTCTTTTTCAGCCGTATCATCAGATTAATAATTTTCTCATGTTCTCCAGTTCTTAAATGTGGCATGCATTTCCCTGCCACATTCCTTCCCTGCTTAATTCCCTACCTGTTGAATACCTTTAGGGCCCAACAAGAATTCCACCTGTTTCATGAAACCTATGTAGAGGCAAAGGGAGCTTTCCTTTTACCTTCTGAAGGTTCAATAATTTGAGTCTCTGGAAGAAGCTGACAATAAATTAACAGGAGAAAAGGCATACAATTTTATTACGTGCACATGTGCACAGGAGCCGCACAAACTATGACTCAGAGGAAGACCAGCTGACTGAAGCTTTTATACCCCACAGAAAAAAATAGGGGCTGGGGGCTCCTGGAGGGTGGTGGTGATGAGATGTGGGAGAGAGAGGGGCAGAAATGCACTGTGAACAAAGGCTGCTTTATCTGCTTATAATGCAGACAAAGTGTCTCAGGCAGCAGCCCTCAGAGGAATATATCGGTAGCCTATGGTAAAAGTCTCTCTGAGCAAGAGGTCAGACCTTTAGTCTATTTTCCTGAGTTAAGCTTCCCTGGCTGATGATTGCACTCCTCTGGAGGAACTTCCCTTAGTCAGATTAGAGAGGACTAGAGAAAGCTCTTCACTGCATTTTCTACTTCCCAGGTACTCTCAGTCTGAAGTCCAAAGCAGCATTTTGGGGGAATTTTTTTCTGAACCCCAACACTGACCCCATCCAACCTTTCTTTATGCCAGGTGAATACACTGCTTTCTTTCTGTGTTCCCATAATACTCTCATGGTCTTTCTGACACTGATCCAGCCTATCTTTTTTTTCTTTTTTCTTTTTCTTTTGAGACAGAGTCTCGCTTTGTCAGCCAGGCTGGAATGCAGTGGCGTGATCTCGGCTCACTGCAACCTCCACCTCCTGGGTTCAAGTGTTTCTCCTGCCTCTGCCTCCCAAGTAGCTGGGACTACATGCCTGTGCGACCACACCTGGCTAATTTTTGTATTTTTAGTAGAGACAAGGTTTCACCATGTTGGTCAGGCTGGTCCCGAACTCCTGTCCTCAAGCAATCCACCAACTTCGCCCTTGCAAAATGCTGGGAATACAAGTGTGAGCCACCACACCTGCCCTACCTCCCTATCTTTTTTCTAATTAGGTATCTGTATAGCATTTTTTTTTTTTTTAGCTCATACAGTATTTTTACAAACACAAGTATTACCTACCTGGATGAGTAATATTCCCATTTCACAGATAACTCAGGCTTTGAGAGTTTAAGCAACTTAACCATAACCATAGAGCTAATACTTGGTAAGGTTGGAATTCAAACTCCAAGTTTTTTAACCCAAAGTGCAGACTCTGCTTCCCCTCACCCTGTTCTGAGGGTGTTTTTTAAGTCTAATCAATATGACAGAGATTTTCAAATTCTGAAGTGCTACTCAGATCAAAAGAGGGTTGTATCCATTAGACTGCAGCCTTGTAGAAGCCAGAGAGCAAGTCATTTTCATCTGCGCATATAAATGCATATTCTCAGGTCCACCCAGACCTGCTGAATCAGTGACTCCAGGGCGGGGTCCAGCAGACTTTGTTACAGCAAAGCCTTCCAGGTATCTGCTGCATGCTCAAAGTCTGAGAACCAAAACTCTAAGAGAAGATTATCTTTTTTCTCTTTTTTTTTTTTTTGTGGGGCCCTTGTCCTACAGAGACTACAGGGGCATTATGGGATCATTAACAAGTACACAAACCTCAATTCTCAGAGGAGAGAATCGCTACTAGTGCTGAGTGAGCAAAGATTCTATCAGGATAAAAAAATTTAAAGACTAACCTGGCAAGATTATGAGCTCTAAGGGGTGTTGTCTTACCTGGAAGGCAGGTGTCAAGTGAAGCTTTGAGTGGAGAAGGCAAGAAGACAGGATGTTGAAAGGAAAATTCTTTATGGGTGTCACAAAAACTCACAGGGAGGGGAAAAAAGATTTATTAGTGAATTTTAATATGAGAAAGAAATGACAGTTTTGTGAAAAAGGCTATTTACTGAACATTGCTGACAGACAGCAGGCCTTTGCTAAAAGGGTGGAACAATGGGGAGGAGTAGCTAACCTTGAGAGCTGATGATGAAGCACTGAAGGCAAGGGTAAGTAAGCCCTGATCTCCGGAGAAGAGCTTTAAGTTCCTGTGACCATTTGATTCCGGAAAACACTAACATGAGTTCAGCTATAGATGGTTTTCATTTTCCCTAAACAAATGCATTGATCTAAACAAGAAAACAATTACATGTGAAGGGTTCCTGGTTTCTTGAAGCTATTTTGAATAATGCAAAAATGTTGGTTGTGACTCTCATTTAAAATGTGTCCAGAATGGGCTAGCAAAAAAGAGGAACTTGCTAAAGTTCAAATGACTGTGTCGATCTAAAAGAAAGAAGCTGAGGCCTAAAATATAATTGGAATAGTTTAGCCAAAGTGAGGACAGCTGCTTGGAAGACTCAGCCCCAAGTAGCCTTGGATATGAATTCCATTCGATCTTTGTTACGAGGAGGTTTGTTTGTTTCTTGAGACAGTGTCTCACTGTCATCCAGGCTGCAGTGCAGTGGATCATGGCTCACTGCAGCCTTGACCTCCCCAGGCTCAGATGATGCTCCCACCTCAGCCTCCAGAGTAGCTAAGACTACAGGTGCACACCACCAGGCCTGGATAATTTTGGTATTTTTTGTAGACACAAGGTTTTGCCATGTTGTCCAGGCTGGTCTTGAACACCTGGGCTCCAGCAGTCGTCCAGCCTTGGCCTCCCAAAGTGCTGTGATTACAGGTGTGAGCCACTATGCTTGGCCCACAAGCAGGTATTTAAAGACAAAAAAAAAAAAAAAAAAGTTTGGGTGAAAGGGAGTAGGCTGATACAAAGTTGTTTGTCAGGAACTGGCTTACAGGAATAACACTGATTAGTGATTGGCTATACATTGTTAGGCTATAGGGTGTGGTTGTAGTGTTCGATGTGGCATTATTAGGTTACTTTACAGCTACTTGTGGTAATAGAAAGCAGTTTTAAGAGGGGAGTGGGACGTGATTGCTATCTCATCTTAATGTCTCCCTGGGCCTGATAATTGAAGAGGACGTGCATTCCTCAGATCAAAGTCCATTTACTTTCTCAACTGTATAACCCAAGTAGCCTGAATAGATGTGCCCTGTGAGTGTCTAGTAGCCTCTGTTGTCCATGTTCCTGTGATGTCCTGACAGGATGGCTTGTGATGAGTCTGCCCTCTGAGTGACAGTGACATTTCTCCTTGCAGCCTGGCAGTAAGAACCAGTTAGTAGAGAGAGACATGAACAGCACATATGCAAGGCTGCCTAGAGGAGATGAGGCAGAGAGGCCTGACACCTCTCCAGTTCCCGAGGCCACACTGAACACCTTTGTGAAGTGCAGCACCCCTGCCCTGATCTTCCTGCAGGTTTTCACCAGGTTCACGTTCATCTGTTCCACCTTGCTGTTGCCTCCTTCCCTATTGTCTCTTGTTTTCTAGATGTGTCTTTGGGTTCCAGCGGCTCAGAGCTCTGAGTGTGGAATCATCACCAGTGTGGGCATTGGCCACTTCTTCATTTCCCCCTCCCCCAAGGCACCACTCACTGGGCTCCTGCAGAAACCAGCATTTAGTGCGGATATCAGCTAAATGGGGGGCGTGGGGCGGTGGTGCAAAGAATGGAGCAGACAGCATAGCCCAGAATTGGCTACTACTGAAGATTTAATGCTATACTGAAATGTTCACTGATAAAATATGCTATCTGGATTTATTAGTCCAGTCTCACACTGCTCTAAAGATACTACTTGAGACTGGGTCATTTATAAACAAAAGAGGTTTAATTGACTCACAGTTCTTCATGGCTGGGAAGGCCTCAGGAAACCTAACAATCATGGTGGAAGGTGAAGGGGAAGCAAGGCACATCTTACATGGCAGCAGGTGAGAGAGAAAGCATGGGAAACTGTCATTTATAAAGACCATCAGATCTCGTGAGAACTCACTCACTGTCATGAGAACAGCCTGAAGGAAACCACCCCTGTGATCCAATCACCTCCCACCAGGACCCCCTGTTGACACATGGGGATTACAATTTGAGATGAGATTTGGGTGGGGACACAGAGCCAAACAATATCAATGGAGTTTCTTTCAAGATAATCCATGAGAGAAAGGTGAGTGAGTGGGGCATTTTAGATGAAACAAGATTGGCTGTGTGTTAATAATTGTTGAAGCTGCCAAGGGTGCATTGAGGTTCTTTATACTAGTCTGGTTACTTTTGTACATACTTGAAATTTCCCAAAATAAATTTTTTTTTTTTAAAGTGGATGCTGGAATCCTTCAGGCGTTGCCAGCTCAGCCATTTTCTCTCTGGCCATCCTTCCCCTGATATGTTCCCTGGGATCCCTCTTCCCCTCTGCTCCCCATTTCTTCACTGTCTTTCTTTCTATGGCTCTCGGAATTCCTGTCTTCCCTACCTAAAGGGAACACTTAAAACAACTCCCATTTCTTCCTTTCTTCTTCTTCTTTTTTTTCGTTTTTTTTTTTTTTTTTTTTGGTTTTGGTTTGTTTTAAGGAGCAGGGAGTTTAATAGGGAAGAAAGAAGGGGGAAGAAAGAAACAAGAAGCTCCCCTGTACAGAGACAAAGGGAGGGTGCTCCAAAGCCAAGAGAGGGAACCCCCACAACTCCCATTTCTTATGAAAAACAAGCAATTTAATTATTCTATGTCTAGACTTCTCATTAGGCTGCACTGGAAGACCAAATATACCCATTAATATTGTTTTTCTGAAAAAAAGTTGTTCTCTCTGTATGAAGAATTCTGCCTTCATCTTAGTCCATCTGGACCCTGCAGCCAACTTTTAAAGTTACTGTATCTCCCCACCCCATTAGAACTCTAATATTTGTTTAACCTCAGAGTAGAATGGAAAGCATGAATGGTAGATATTTCTTACGACTCCAGGAAGTGAAATTTAGTCTCTCTCTAGAACCTTCCATCAGGCGAGTTCCACTATGAGCCTGGTTTAGAGGGGAAGGAGAATGGAGACCCCCACAATGTCCTAAGGTTCTTGTTTTCTTTGTCTTCCTCTTACTCCTTTTACCAGAACTTCTGGCAAGTAACATGTTGACTCATGGTGTTTTATCACTTCCTTCCTCTGGCTCACTTCCAGTAGAGATGCTAATGAGTTGCCGAGTCACCAGTAGGCAGGAAAAGACAGAAGGGCTTCTCTGCCGTGGAAACTTGATCATCTGGTGTTAATATTCTGAAAATGACGTTGACAAAATGATAGTTAAGCTGGATGAGAAGGTATCTCCTGCTTTCTGGCATGAAATCATTCTTCCTTTATTTCCTTTGAAATCCATATCTGTGTAAAAGCTGCAACAGCAGGAATGATCTGTACTTCTTAGGGGTCTTAATCTCTGCTGTGTTGAAAGGATATGGAAAGAAATGGATGGGTACCTACATCTGGGCTCCTCATCTTAGAGAGTAGGCACCCACTTGGGAACACTTAGGCAAATGGCTTCTCTCCTTCCCCATTTCCCCTCAGAGGCCAGAAGGTCAGACAGAAAGTCCACCTTGAACCTATCTAAGGTCTAGGAGAAAGTCTTTCTAGAAACCTAGGGAAAGTGAATGATGAGATGCCCGGAGAGCCATAATTACAAGAGTCCAGTCTAGTCAGTTTAGGGTGAACTGACTAGGGAATGCATCGGAGATAGGGAATGCATCGGAGAAAGGTGGGGGGGATGGAATATCCTAAATTTTGTAAGTCATAAAAGTAGGGTTACCAGATAAAATATGGAATACCCACGTTAGTGTGAACTTCAGGTAAACAACAAATGAATACCCACCTTAGTGTGAACTTCAGGTAAACAACAAATACATTTTTAACACAGGCATTTCCTCAATATTGCATGGGACATAAGTATACTAAAAAAAGTATTTGCTGTTTATCTGAAATTTAATTTTAACTGGGGCCCTGCATTTTTTATTTGCCGATAACCCTAGAAAAGCCCAACCAATCAGAGCTTGTATCGCTCCATTGACTGTAACAAGTGGTCACTGCACATTTGTCAGGGGGAAGCAAAGTCAGTGACTGTGGTAATAATCCCTTATCCTGACCTACTTTCAGTGAAAAATATTACTTCTTTTATTCCTTTTGGAATGTTGCTATAACAATGGCTGTGCTCTGACGGTAACTCCCATCAAAAGATCTCTTATTACATCGTATATGCTCCCTAGAGAAAGCATACCATCTAGGGGTCAGAAATCGATGTTTTTCTCCATTCTTTTTCTTTCTCCTTTTGATGCCTTATAAATTTTTATTTCTTTAGTAAGGAAAAATTTAAACATATGTCAAAGAAGAGAGAACAGTGCAATGAACCGCCTTGTACTCAGTATCCAGCCTCAGCAGTCATCAACTCATAATCAATACTGCCTTATCATGCTCACTTTGGCAGCACATATACTAAAATTGAAATGATACAGAGTTTTGCATTGCCCATGTTAAAAAAAAAAAAAAGAAAAGGGGGGAAAAAGAATACTGCTTCATGCTTGGCACAGTGGTTCATGCCTGTAATCCCTGCACTTTGGGAGGCTGAGGCGCGAGGATCGCTTGAATCCAGGAGTTCAAGACCAGCCAAGACAACATAGAAAGACCCTGTCTCTATAATTTTTTTTTCTTTTTTTTTGAGACGGAGTCTCGTTCTGTAGTCCAGGCTGGAGTGCCATGGTGTGATCTCGGCTCACTGCAAACTCCGCCTCCTGGGTTTACGCCATTCTCCAGCCTCAGCCTCCTGAGTAGCTGGGACTACAGGTGCCTGCCACCACACCCGGCTAATTTTTTGTATTTTTAGTAGAGATGGGGTTTCACCATCTTAGCCAGGATGGTCTCGATCTCCTGACCTTGTGATCCACCCGCCTTGGACTCCCAAAGTGCTGGGAGTACAGGTGTGAGCCACTGTGCCCAGCCTAAAATTTTTTTTTTTTAATTTAGCCTGGTGTGGTGGTGTGCACCTGTAGTCCCAGCTAATTGGGAGGCTGAGGCAGGAGGATCACTTGAGCCTAGGAGTTTGAGGTTGCAGCAGTGACCTTTCATGGCATCACTGCTTTCCAGCCTGGGCAACAGTGAGACCCTGTCTCAAAGAATACTGCCTCTATTCCACCACATTTTTGTCCATTCCAACTACATTATTTTGAAATAAATTCCAGAGAGCTGGACTTTATTGCTTTGTAACTTTCTACTTCTCACTGTACCTTTTCTTTCCCAGTAGTGGAATTGTATGGACAGTGGCTGCCCCAAACCTGAACATGCGTTGCCCCACATTTATCGTTGTGTAGTTGCCTGCATTCCCGATATCAAATCCCCAAATTTGCATTTTCCAGCCTCCCTTAACTCCACAGCTCAGACACTCAACTTCAGTTTTGAAAATCCGACCCTCTTGGCACAAGATTTTGACTAGGACTTGGGCTTGGAGGAAGCGGGAGGGGTTGGGTGCATGCCATCAGGTCAGCTCTGCGATGGCATTCTGGGGGCTGGTCCTGGAAGATGACCCAGGAAAATATTCCTCCTGCTTTTTCCAAGGAGTTTGTGAGTACCCTAACTACCTTAATAAAGCCCTTCCTTTACACACTAGCTAGAAGGATTCCACTCACTTTCACTAGATAGCTGGACTGATACAAAAGCTGATCGTTCTAACCTTCTAAAGAAGCCTAAGAGGAGAGGTGTACACAAGCACTTCAGTCGCTCAGGAGAAAAATGTTGTGATTTGTATGAATATGTTAATTTATTAAGTACGGGTTTATGGGACCACCCTGTAGCAGTCGTTTCCAAAGTGTAATCCCCCCTGCATCCCCCTCCAGCCCACCAACCAACAGCATCAACATCACCTAGAAACTTCTATAAATTCAGATTCTTGGACCTATTTCCAAGACCTCACGAATCAGAAACTTGGGAGTGGGGCCTAGTAATCTGCATTGTCACAAACCCTAGATGATTTACATCAGCAAATTCCAGCCTGAGGGCTACATTCTGTGCCTACCGCTTTTTTTGTTTTTGTTTGTTTGTTTGCTTGTTTGTTTGTTGTTGTTATTTTGAGACTGAGTCTTGTTCTGTCACCCAGGCCAGAGTGCAATGACATGATCTTGACTCACTGAAAACTCTGCCTGCTGGGTTCAAGTGATTCTCCTCCTTCAGCCTCCTGAGGAGATGAGATTATAGGCTTGTACTTCCATGCCTGGCTAATTTTAGTATTTTTAATAGAGACAGGATTTCACCATGTTGGCCAGGCTGGTCTTGAACCCCTGACCTCAAGTGATCACCCTCCTCAGCCTCCAAAAGGGCTGGGATTACAGGCCTGAGCCACCATGCCTGACCCTACCACTTTTTTTAATAAATAAATTTTTATTGGAACATAGCCACTCTCATTCATTTATGTATTGCCTCTCTCTGCTTGTGTACTAAACTTGTAGAGTGTCATGGTTGCGATAGAGACCATAATGGCCCACAAAGCTTACAGTATGTACTATCTGGCCCTTGACAGAGAAAGTTCAGGGCCCCTGCTTTAGATTCACTCTAAATGATGAGACAGTAAAAGTTAGAGGAGGAGTCAATAAGAATTAAACAGGAATATGTGACACTAATTTATAACAAAGTGTAGCTGTTGGGATTGGTGTCCATAAAATGGTGGTCTTTCCTTAGCTGAGGTCTGTGAGAGACAGAGCAGCCGGTTTTTTCTAACTTGTTAATGGCAGTCTTCATGCTGAGGACAAATTTAACAAAGTCTTACTTGATCAAGATGCTTTTTTTAAAGTGTGTGCATGAGCATGCATGTGTTGGTTTGTGTGTATCTAGAAGATAATCTCTTGAGCAACCAGGAGGAATCACAGAAAAGAGAATTTTATCCTACCATTAGGAAATAACTCCCGTCCTCTTTCAAGTCCTAATTTGTTTGTCTAGACTGCGGCATTTACCATGAATGCTAAAAAATAGGGATAGTGGGCCAGGTGTGGTGGCTCACACCTGTAATCCCAGAACTTTGGGAAGCCAAGGTGGACAAATTGCTTGACGCCAGGAGTTCAGGACTAGCCTGGACAAGATGGTGAGATCACCAATGCTACAAAAATACCAAAAATTAGCTTGGCATGGTGGCCTGCACCTGTGGTCCCAGCTACTCGGCAGACTGAGGTGGAAAGATAACTTAAGCCCGGGAGTCTGAGACCAGCCTGGGTAATACGGCAAAACCTTGTCTCTACAAAAAATACAAAAACTAGGTGGGTGTGGTGGTGGTCGCCTGTAGTCCTAGCTACTCTGGAGGCTGAGGTGGGAGGATCTCTTGAGCCAGGGAGGTCGAGGCTGCAGCAAGCTGAGATCACGCCACTGCACTCCAGCCTGGGTCACATTGATACCCTGTCTCAAAACCAGCCAACCAACCAACCAATTCATTCTGTTTGCCCCACAGTTTCACTCTTAAGAATGCACTGTAACAACATAAGTAAGGATGTGTTCGATGATATAGCAAGAAGCCTGTTGGTTTCAGCACTGTTTATAACAGTAAAAAATGAAAAGCAGCCTAAATGTCCTACGTAATCAATGTGGTTAACTGTGATATACATGTATTATGGAATATTATGTGGCCATTAACATGATGTCGTAAAAACATACCTATTGGCATGGATAAATACTCATACTGTTGAGTGAGCAATAGTGTCAAAACATTATTTTGTATATTTTCCTGCAATGGACTTACTATTATGTCTACCCATTTGTATGCCTACATTATAATCTCTAAGTGTACACAGGAAAATTCTCAAAATTTTAACTGGTTTTAAACTAGTTAGTGCTGGGCGGTACGATTACGAGTAACTTTGACCTCCTTCTGACCGTCTCATCTTATTTTTTTGTTTGTTTTTTGAGTTTTACTTTAAGTTCCAGGATACATGTGCAGAATGTGCAGGTTTGTTACACAGGTGTACATGTGCCATGGTGGTTTGCTGCACCCACCAACCCATCATCTTGATTTTAAGCCCCACATGTATTAGGTATTTGTCCTAATGCTCTCCCTCCCCTTGCCCCCCACCTTCATCTTATTTTTATTTATTTTTAAATTGTATTTATTATTTGTTTATTTTTGAGATGGAGTTTTGCTCCTGTTGCCCAGTCTGGAGTGCAACGGAGCAATCTTGGGTCACTGCAATCTCCGCCTCTCGAGTTCAAGCCATTTTCCTGTCTCAGCCTCCCTAGTAACTGGGGATTACAGGTGCATGCCACCATACCTGGCTAATTTTTTTTTTTTTTTTTTTTTTTGGTATTTTTAGTAGAGACAGGGTTTCAACATGTTGGCCAGGCTGGTCTCAAACTCTTGACCTTAGGCCCACCTCAACCTCCTAAAGTGCTGGGATTACAGGCTTGAGCCACTGCACCCTGCCCTTATTTTTATTTTTATTTTTTATTTTTCTCCAGTGATCATGTATTACTTGTGTAATTATATGCATTTTAATGCACATGCATATACAGACATCTTAGTTTGGAGATGTAACAACATATTTAAATAGATAAATTTAGATCCCCTACCTTCTGCTCAAGTTGACATAAATGTACTCCCCATACAGCTGGGTGGGAGCATTAGGCCCCACAAGGGTTGCAGGTTCCCTACTTTTGCAGAGAGGGAAAGAGGCACATTCTGGTAGGGACAACACATTAAGGACCCCTTGCTTCTTCCTCATTTCCTGGGTGGGATGGTCAATCACCCCAGTATGCCTGGAACTGAGGGATTTCCCAGGATACAAGACTTTCAATACAAATAGGGAAAATCCCAGGCAAATTGGGTCCAGTTGATCCTCCTATTCCTGGCAGATTAAAAAGAATGGTATATGCGCCTACAGGTACACAGAGCTACATTTGTGACTCACGCTGCGGTATGTGGTTTCATGAGAGGTTACTTATGAAATCATTGCTGATTTCTGATCCTCATGGCCAGGAAAGGACATAAAATCAGCAGGGTTGAGGTCAGTTCAAAAAGGAGGCCTTCCAACCCCAAAGAAAGCAGAACCCATTTCAGGAGATAACACCTTCTCTTCTCTGCATTTAACACCGGTGCATGCATTTGTTCTGTGTCTGAGCCTCTGTAAATTAAAAAAATAAAAATAAAAATAAGTGTTTTCTGAATAATTCAGGTCAAAGTAGGCATTCAGTGACTCAATTTCCCACTTTCTTTACTATTAAACATTGAACTATTTAATGTCGCTGAAATTGTATTTACTGTATTCCATTAGCGGAAGTTGTGCCCATTCTGTGCCCAAGTTGTGCCCATTCTGCTAAAGCTCTTGACATTCTTATTATCATTAAAGAGAAAGAGGAAAGGACCAGGAGTGGGGACCGGCAAACCACAGCTTGTGTGGGAAGGAAATTTGACATGTGATTCAAGCGGACGTTTGTGTAAACTGCTGGGAGATTAACAGTGAGTATCTCCTCTGTGTGTTGCCCATCCACCCATTTATAAGTGGTGGGAGAGATGGCGCAGAGGGGGAACAATGCCCATTCAACCAGTGCAAGTTGTGGGCTCAGCTGGCTGCTAGTCAGTCATCCTTTGTTTGAAAGCAGCACACCTCCTGTTCACCAGCTGAGTCAGGAGCTGTTCTCCTGGGTAGTTGCAGAGAATCACCTCATTGCTCACATGCACGTCATTCCCTTTGGATCATAGCATGCTGGAGGGTTTAACCAGGGAGGTGACAGTGAGTGTCTCTGCAGAACAGGCCAAGCACATTCCCTGACCAGGTCATGCGGGTGAGTTAATAGGTTCACTACGTGCTCCTCCTACCCTGGAGAGCAGCGTGACGTTAGTTCCTAAGCCGCAGGGTTAGCACGTACAGTCTTATGTGGTGGCCTTGGCTTTAGAGTTAGCCAGACTTAGGGCAGAGCTGTAGCTCAACCACTTCCTCACTGGGTGATATTTGGCAAGCTATTCGCCATCACTAAGGCTCAGTTTCCTCCAATAGATTAGGGAAATAACCTGGATCCCGCTTCACTCTCATCTTTCCCCTTCTTCACTGAGTTTCTCTAACCTGTGCTTCTTTGTTGCCTGTAAAACATATAGGCCAAAGGGAAAGTTGATTCTGGCATATTCCAGACCATTCTCGCCTTCTTTAATTTAGTTTAATTTTAAAAATATTTATAAATAGAAATGGGGTCTTGCTATGTTGCCCAGGCTGGTGTTGAACTACTGGCTTCAAGTGGGCAGGAGCCTTGGCATCCCAAAGTGCTGGAATTATAGGTGTGAGCTACCACATCCAGCCTGGATCTCTTTCCACTGGGGAACTTAAGATTCTTCTTCCTTTGCTGAGAATGACTTGGACGCAAGGGTTTGCAAAGTATGTTCCATGGACCACTGGTGGTGCACTGTGGTCCCCTAGATGATGCAAACTTCAGAGGGAAGAAAATGCCCTATGAGGAGGAAGCAGAGAGGAGCCCCACTGGCTCTGAGTGGAGACTCTTGGCTCTACCTTCAGAACTCCACTCCTGGTCACCATCAAAGTCCTGCCTGGAGCCCACAGATTCCAATCCTTTGTTGTTCTCCCCACCTGTTCTTCACCAGCTGCACAAAATGACGAGATTTGGGTAGCCAGAGCGATGCCTTGGGTTTTTGTTGTTTTACACCATCAGGAAAAATAGAGGGATTAGGTGGGAGAGTCTGCTTAGCTTTTCAGTGAAGAAATGAAAGGTGTGGCAAGATGGGTTCAGGTGCATTTTGCTGGTGGGAATGGAAATAAGATTGGGAGGAGGAGGATGTGAATGTGAACAGTGAGACAGATTCCCTGAAATTACCCAAGAGAACGGCTCCTGGCTCGACCGCTGGCAAAGAGGGTGTGCTACTTGCAAAGCAAGGATGACAGCTGAGATGAGATCACATTTGCATTTTTTTGGATTGTCATCAGTCTCATTGTGCCATGTTTCCAATCTGCACATGTGCGGATGTGCAACCGGGAGACACAGACAGGCACCAAGAGCCAGTAAAGAAAATCCCACCTTCTCCTTGTAAGCAAACCTAATCCAAGGACCCAGGACACTTGCTTGACCCAATTAAGCAAAAACTCCACTGCTTCGTCCTCCTCCTGCTATGCTATGAGAGAGGAAAGGAAGAGGGGCCGACAGAGAAGGGGTGGGTGGTGAGCTCAGGTGTGTTTTCCTGGTGGGGGGACACATTGGTGCCAACCTGTTCTGTTTGTCCAGTGATGTAAAAGTCTTTCAAAGTTCTGACTGGTTGACCCAATCATTCTAGTTCTAGGAATCCAGCCAAAGGAAATAATCAGCAATGCAGATGAAGATCTGTGTTAAGGGTACTTAGTCTAGCTTAGTGATTATGGTAAAATATTGGAAAAAAATCTACATGACCAAAGGTGGAAAATGAAGTAGAATATGATGTAATTACCCAGTCTATGAAGATGATGTTTTAGGAGTATTCATTTTTAAATGGAAAAAGTAACACATGCACATGGCTAAAAGTTTAAATAGGACAAAAGAGAAGAAATTAGAAAGGAATCTCTCTCTGGGGTCCTCCTCTATAGATAAAACTACGTCCTCAGTTATAGATTGTGCTTTAGAAAAGAAATAGGTGAAACAAGAAAATGGTTTCAAAGTAATGACATGTGGAGGAAAGATGCAAGATCAAAAACAACAACAACAAAATAAAACAATGAACTTCCCAGTATAATTGCAATTTGAGAGGCTTGAGAGGAGAGTAAGACAGAGAAGAAATATTCCAAGCTGTTTCTGAGTGATGAAATTTGGGATAATATTTATTTTCTGTATTTTATAAACTTTTTATAGTGTGTAATATTACTTTCTAATACCTAGCATTTAAGGAGCTAGAAAATTGCATTTAAGTTCAGAATTCAGCAAGGGATACCAATGATCTTCTGAAAATATTTTTTTCCAAAAATCAAGAGTCTTTATATTTACACATATATATTCCCCTATTTTCTTTATGTGTAAGTTTAAAATAATGCTGCAAGTTAATTATTCAAGAACACCCAGAAAATGCATTTTATCTCCCTGTCGGCCCTTCTTCAGCATCTGACTTAATCACCACATCCAAGAAAGTTAGAAAACAACACCACAAGAAAGGATTCTTGGCCGAGTGCAGTGGCTCACACCTGTAATCCAAGTACTTTGGGAGGCTGAGGCAGGTGGATCGCTTGAGGTCAGGAGTTCAAGACCAGCCTGGACAACATGGTGAAACCCTGTCTCTACTAAAAATACAAAAATTAGCTGGGTGTGGTGCATGCACCTGTAGTACTCCCAGTTACTTGGGAGGCTGAGGCAGGAGAATCGGTTGAACCCAGGAGGCAGAGGAGGTTGCATCACAGCACTCTAGTCTGGGCGACAGAGCGAGACTCTGTCTCAAAAAAAAAAAAAAAAAAAAAAAGAGTTCTTGCCATTATTTGGTGGTCTTGTGCTCAAATAAAAACGTTTTGCTTATTTTGCATTTCAATGTCAAACACAGAAGTCTGAACTTTGCCTTTCTATAAATGAATCCATCAGGGAAGATAAATTTGACAGTGGTTCTTAGGTCAAGGTCTAATGTTATGAGAGTTTTCAAAAGAATCCTGAGGGAAAGCATCTGTCTGGTTAGCATGTGACAGCACTTAAGAACAAATTATTCCCAGTTTCCAAAAATGTGAGGTGTACATTTGGGAGTCAAGTCAAGTTTCTGGATTTACAATAGTATTTCAGAATCCATCCATATATTTTAAAGAGACAGACATTCCTAAATGCCCTCTAAAAAGAGCTGTAACAAAATTGTTAATTTTTGGATGTTGGAAAGAGCTTTCTGCACTTACACTGAAGTGTGTGCATGTGTTTTTGTTGTTGTTGTTTTGAGACAGGGTCTCACTCTGTCACCCAGGCTGGAGTGCAATGGTGCAATCTCGGCTCACTGCAACCTTCGCCTCCTGGGCTCAAGTGATCCTCCTACCTCAGCCTCCGAAGTAGCTAGGACTACAGGCATGTGCCACCACACCTGGCTAATTTTTGTAGTTTTTGTAGAGAAAGGGTTTTGCCATGTTGCCTAGGCTGGTCTCAAACTCCTGGGCTCAAACAGTCTGCCTGGCTTGGCTTCCCAAAGTGCTGAGATTACAGGCCTGAACCACTGTGCCCCGCCTGTGTATGTGTTTCAGTGATGGGATCCCCACAGTGTGAAGGATCTTCAGTGTGAAGACCCTTATTCGGAGAGGTTTTGGAGGGATGTTGGCTTCTTGTTCTGTTCAGAGTATTCCCATCTACACTACTACACACATGGCCTGTGGTCAGGCTCACCTCTGAGTCTGGCCTGGAATGAGCAAATATCTTGTTTATAGCCACAAATTGGTTCATTGGTTAAGTAGGTGAATATGTCAGGAAATAAGATTTGCTCTTGTCATGGGTAAACAGATAGGGGACATCACTGAAGATTACGGGGAATCAAATGAGCAATTGTTTTCCTTCAGTCTGTCTCACACATATCAACCTCATAGGATGCATGACGGCTGTGAGCCGAGAGCGCCGACAGCAGGACGGAACCAGGGCTGTGAGCAGTGGTTTGCCACTTGGACAAGATTCAGATTCATACTTCTTCATACCCCGAGTTCTTGAGACCTGGGATTTATATTTGTAGAGATGTGTTTTGTCTTAGTTTCCTAGGACTGCCATAGCAAAGTAACAGACCGGGTGGCTTCGTAAGACCCAGAATTGTATTGGCTTACAGTTTTGGAGACTGGAAGTCTGAGAGCAAGCTTTTGGTAGGGTTGGTTCCTTCTGAAGGCTGGGAGGGAGAATCTGTTCAGGCCTGTCTCTTGGCTTCTGGTGGTTTGCCAGGAGTCTTTGGCATTCCTTGGCTTGTGGGCACATCACTCTAATGGTTGCCTTCATGTTCACATGCTGCTTTCCCCGTGTGAATGTGTCTGTCTCCAAATTTCCCCTTTTTATAAGGACATCAGTCATATTAGATCAAGTCCCACCCTATTACCTCATTTTAACGTAGTCACCTTTTTAAAGACCAGGCCTCCAAATACAGCAGGGGTGTCCAATCTTTTGACTTCCCTGGGCCACATTGGAAGAAGAAGAATTGTCTTGGGCCACACATAAAATACACGAACACTGATGAAAGCTGATTAGCTTAACAAAAACTTAAGGTTTTAAGAAAGTTTATGAACCTGTGTTGGGCCACATTCAAAGCCATCCTGGGCTGCACGTGGCCCAAGGGCCGCGGGTTGGACAAGCTTGAAGTACAGTCACTTTCTGAAGTACTGGGGGTTGAAACTTTAATATGTGAATTTTGGGGGCATGCAATTCAACCCATTACAAATATACACACAGGTATATGCATACACCTGGATAATATTTTTGGAAGGGAAGACCTTGTCTCCAAAAAAAAAAAAAAAAGAAAGAAGAAAGTAAGAAAGTTTGTAAAACAGCTTAAGACTATTTATTTATTTATTTATTTTTGAGACGGAGTCTTACTCTGTCACCCAGGCTGGAGTGCAGTGGCACAATCTCCGCTCACTGCAACCTCTGCCTCCTGGGTTCTAGCAATTCTCTTGCCTCAGCCTCCTGAGTAGCTGGGATTACGGGCACATGCCACCATGCCCAGCTAATTTTTTTTTTTTTGTAAGTGTTTTTGGTAGAGACAGGGTTTCGCCACGTTGTCCAGGCTGGTCTCGAACTCCTGACCTCAGATGATCCACCCGCCTCAGCCTCCCAAAGTGCTGGGATTACAAGCGTGAGCCATTGTGTCTGGCCAAGACTTTAAAATAATTATTTTGTCAATGGAAGAGCTAGGTGTGAGTTTTACGGGAAGATGCCTGTGTGTTTAAAGTGTTATTTATCATTCAAAAGCAAATAAAGGAAACTTCTTTTTTATTTTATCTTTTTATTGTGGTACCCCATACACCAATCAGCTAGCTTCAACAATTACTAATAATTGTTATAAGCTAATTTTTTAATAATAACAAGGATAGTAGTGATTATTAGCAATTTAAAAGCTTTGCTGGAGAATATTATCAAATACAAATAGCAGACAAGGCATCAAGGACAATTGAAACGTTAGCTACGGTGTTTCTTGACAAGCTCCAATTTTAAAATAATAGCAAATTACAATATGAGCATGAGAATCATCTTGGACTCTCAGGACAAATCCAAGCAACCAGCAGAGTCTCCTCAAGGGGCAGAGGATCATGCCCTCATTCTCACTGCAGACTTGGGCAGCATTCCAGAAGCGTCTCCAAGAGTTAAGCATTGATATTTGCCTCACAATCCCTCTCTCTGCAATTGCTGCAAGGGCTGAGTGTCAAACTTTTCAATCCACGTACCTCTTTGATGAGGCAAAAACCCTCCCCACCATCTGCCCCACCTGTTTGCTCTGCGCACAGGGGAGGGAGATTGGCTCTGTTCCCTCTCCTTCTCTGCGTCCTGTGTGTTGATGGATGATGAGTTTCCAGCAACCCAACTGCCCAGAACAAATACCCCATCTCCTTTTCTCTCTTCTCTTCGTGCTGGTTGGGGAACATAAATGTGTTTCTCATTATTTGGTCTGTTTTACAATGTGAGTTTCAGCTGGAGTTCACTGCTTTGGGGATTACAAGGTATTTCATCTCCTATAGGCCGGGCCTTTCCCTAACACTTAACAATGGCAGTCTGTCTGAAGACAGGAAACCCTGAAGTGTTTTGCTAAATTTAAAGGCTCAGACAAATATTAAGATTGGAGAGATTTTTCCTATTTTTTTAAAAAACATAATCCTTTTATGTTGCTAGTGTGTATATGTGTTATGGGGGTTGGGAGAGTCCTGAAATGGGTGGTAGGAAGGATCCAAAGATAATTAATTCTCAGCTTAAAAACCATCATGGCGCAATGGAAAGAGAATGGGCTTTGGAGCCAGAAGGTGGGATGTGAATCCTGCGGTTTTCCTACTGGCAGTTGCAAGAGCTTTACTTCCATCAGCTGCAAGATGAGGATTATATAACCTGCTTTCTTAGGACTGGTGTGAAGACTAAATGAGATGCTGCATGAGAGCATCTGGCACGCTGTAGGGCTTCATGAGTGCTACCTCTTTGAAAACACTTTTAAATTTTAGATTCAGGGAGTACATGTGCAGGTTTGTTACACGGGTGTGTTGGGTGATGCTGGGGTTCTATTGAATAGATTGGGTTTCTATTAAACCCATCACCCAAATAGTGAACATGGGACCGAGTAGATATCTTTTCAATCCTTCCCCTTCCCGCTACCTCTCCCTACTTGGAGTCCCTAGAGGGCTATATCTTATTAAAACCTAATTCTGTGATGGTAAGGAGTTCAGCGTTGCAAATTCAAATACAGGGGCTGTGGCCACAGGATGCCCAAATCCATGGGAAAGGTCTTTTGTTGTTGTTGTTGTTGTTTGTTTGTTTGTTGTTTGTTTTTGAGATGGGGTCTCACTCTGAAACCCAGGCTGGAGTGCAGTAGCCTGATAATGGTTTACTGCAGCCTCAACCTCCTGGGCTCAAGCCTCCCGGGTTCAGGTGATCCTCCCACCTCAGACTCCTGAGTAGCTGGGACTACAGGCACATGCCACTTTGCCCAGCTAATTTTTGTATTTTTTGTAGAAATGAGGTTTCACCATGTTGCCCAGGCTGGCCTTGAACTCCTGGGCTCAAGCCATCTGCCTGCCTCGGAATCCCAAAGTGTTAGGATTACACTGCGCTCTGCCAGGACAGATATTTATATAATAGAAGTTTGCTCTGAGTTTAAAGATCATCTATAGGGGTGGGGGGGCAAGGCACTTGGCCTTACTAGCCTCATTAAAGAAATGTTTCAGGAGCCCCCGCCGCCTAGCTGCAGGGCACTGGGTCATCTGGAATACAGAAATCATAATAATCCCCTTTGCATCATAGGCTGACTTGAGGATCAAATGAGATAATGTCTGAGAAAGTCCTTGGTAAACCTGAACCACTGTCTAAATGTATTGCTGAGGGCCTGAGGTAGAGAGGACGTTTACTTTGGGCCATTCATGAGGTTCAAGTACAAACTCTCCATCGCATGGCATTCAGTGCAGAGCAAACACATTCTATTTGGCTTTAGCATTGAATGAAAAGTCAACAGTGCCTTTTCAGTTGCTTTGCTTCCTCTCTTCTCCTTTCAAAACAAAGCCGGGTCCTCTACGAGAGTTTCCTGCTGAGTTTATAAAGAGGTGCCGGATTACAAATCCAGCCCCGGCTCTGAGGATCTTAGAGGCTGGGGAAGAGTATGGCATCAAAACAAGGGGTGTCTGAGGACACCTACCCTTGGTTTTTCATCAAGGGATTGGCCTTCTCTCAAGCCTTGAACCAGGGCCAAGTACCCCAGAAGCAATGCTTTCTTTCCCATGGAGATAGTCACAGGAGAGGCACCATGAAAGAACTTGGACAACGTCACTGCTAGACCGTGGAAGGTGTCACTGTGAGGATGATCAGGAGGGAGGAGCGGTGGCTTGAGGCTGATCTCGGAGGCATGGTCCAGCTGCCTGATGTTGATTGTACATTTCAGGCATGCTTTGAGAAGAGTCCTAAGTGATCCAAAGTCCCGTTCTATGAAGTGAAATGTCCATCTCTTTACTTCTATTGCCGTCTTCTTTTTTTTTTTTCTTTTGAGACGTGATCTCCTTCTGTCACCCAGCCTGGAATTGCATGATCATGGCTCACTGCAGCCTCAAACTTTTGGCCTCAAGCAATCCTCCCACCTCAGCCTCCCAAAATGCTGGATTACAGGCATGAGTCACTGTGCCCGGCCTCTGTTCCCATTTTCTGTCTGCCTTTCTCCTGACATTCTTCTTTTCTTCAGTCTCACGCACCCATCCCGCAGATCCTAAATATTGCCTTTATGATGGGAGTCCGGGCTCTTCACTCTTTAGACGAAGCCACCTTTCCTACCCAGGTCCCAAACGAACCCATTCCCTCTCTGCCTTTACTCTTCTAGCTCTCCTGCTTCCTCTGGAAGTCCCCTTTTCTTATCTCTTCCCATTTACACCCTCTCCATCCTTTAGGACCCTTTGTGTGTGCCTCCCCATGAAGCCTTTTGTGACTATTCAGTCCCCAGCCCTTTCTCCCCGCTCTCATATGCTACATATTTTTTATATTTTTTGTGTTACTCTTTGGCCCTTCATGATTTTCTGTTTCTTATTCACTCATTAACAGTTGAGTGTCTTTGTGCTAGGGTTTGCATTTGGTACTGGGGACCCAGTGGTAAACCAAACAAACAGGGCCTCTCTTCAGAAGTAATTTATCATTTAGGGCCGGGCGCGGTGGCTCACGCCTGTAATCCCAACACTTTGGGAGGCTGAGGCAGGTGGATCACCTGAGGATCACAGGCTGAGTTCGAGACCAGCCTGGCCAACATGGTAAAAACCGGTCTCTAGTGAAAATACAAAAATTAGCCAGACACGGTGGCGTGCGCCTGTAGTCCCAGCTACTCAGGAGGCTGAGGCTAGAGAATCACTTGAACTAGGGAGGCAGAAGTTGTAGTGAGCCAAGATTGTGCCACTGCACTTCAGCCTAGGTGACAGAGTGACACTCTGTCAAAAAAAAAAAAAGAGTAATTTATCATTTAGTAGGCAGTTAAGAGACTTTTTTAAAAGAAAGAAAAGAAGAAAGAAGAAAAGACATAACTAAGCACTATATACATCATAAAGAATGTGGATTCTATTCTGAAAGCAATAAAAGCCATTGCAGAAGTTTAAATTATTTTAATTAAAAAAATGCATAACAACCCAAAGGCCCATCAATCAAAGAGTGGATAAAGAAATTATAGTATATATATATACCATGGAATACTACTCAGCCACAAAAAGAAATGCAATAATGGCATTTGCAGCAACCTGGGTGGAATTGGAGACCATTATTCTAAGTGAAGTAACTCAGGAATGGAAAAGCAAATATTGTATGTCCTCACTCCCAAATGGGAGCTAAGCTATGAGGATGCAAAGACATGAGAATGAAACAATGGGCCGGGCACGGTGCTGGGATTAGAGGCATGAGCCACCACACTCGGCCACAATTTGGTAAGTTTTAACATCTGTATATACCCATAAAACCATCACCACAATATGTTGAGCATATCCATCCACCAACAAAGAGTTCTTGTGCTCCCTTCTTCCTTCTCCCCAAGTAAGAATTGAACTCCATTGCTACTGATTAGTTCAACTTTTTCAGAATTTTGTAGAAATCATCATACAGGGCCAGGCACAGTGGCTCATGCCTGTAATACCAGCACTTAGGGAGTCAGGAGGTTTGCTTGAGCCCAGGAGTTCAAGACCAGCCTGGACAATATAGTGAGACCTTGTCTCTACAAAAAAATAAAAAATTAGCCAGGTGTGGTGGTGCATGCCTGTGATCCCAACTACTCAGGAGACTGAGGTGGAAGAATCAGTTGAGCCTGGGAGGTCAAGGCAGCAATGAGCTGTGATGGTATCATTGCAATCCAGCCAGGGCAACAGAGCAGGACACTCTCTCAAAAAAAAAAAAAAACAAAAAAACCCCAACCAAATAAATAAATAATTGTACACTATATACTCTTTTTCATGTGGCTTTCATGCTCTTTACTACTGAAGAGCATTCCATTGTATGATACAGCAGTTTATCCATTTACCTGTCAATGGACCTTTGGGGTTGTTTCTACTTTTTGGTTATTATGAATAATGCCGCAGTCTTTGCTAACGGTATTGGTATGGACACATGCTTTCATTTCTTTTGGGTAGACAACTGTGAGTGGAATTGCTGAGTCATGTGGCAAACTACTAGTTCTGTTGAACCTCACGGCCATAATTCTGTTCATGTCAGCTCATTGTAGAACCGCATCAATGAAGACCAAGATGATAAAGAAGAAAAATTGCAGCTAACATTTACTGCACATTTACTACAAGCCAAGCGTTGCACTATGAAGTTGAAGTGCATTATTCATTAACCCCTTCACTAATTCCTCTGAAATAGGTACTGTGAATACCTTCATTTAAAATGAGGAAGCTAAGCCTTTTCAAAGTTAAGTAACTTGCCTAAGGTTTCTTAACATCTAGCGAAAAGTATAGAACTCAAACCTAGGTCTTTCTGACCCTGCAGTTTGTGTTTCTGTCCATGGTGTAAGTGAATGAGTCAATGTATGCTAAAGTCAAGACTCTTATCTTGTGTTTTGCCTTCTTTCAGCACGGACAGAAGCACATTAATCTAGTCACAGGTGCAATTGAGGGGCATTCTGATTAGCTGAGATGTTGGTTTCATTTTGCTTTACTGTTAGTCTAAGAATCTAAGGAAAATATAATGTGCAAGATACATTTGGCAATCATTTTATAGATTTTGTTAAAACTCCGTAGGAATCCTTTATAAAGTTGTCTAATCTAAAATATATGACTATATTTAAGATGCATTTGTTTGCTTGGTTTAGATGGTAGTTTTTTACAGGGCTTCATCCATCGAAACACAATAAATGGAAATTGACTGTAGAATCCTGAGAATTTGTAATATTTGGAGGCAGAATGACATAGCATAGAGAACATGAGTTTGCAGGTAAAAGAGACTTGGACTGAATATTCGGTCTGATGTTTCACAATGGAAAAACTATTGAAACCTCATTTTCTCCTTGGTAGAATGAAGATAGTAATGCCTATTTAAAGGGTGGTTGTAAGGATTAAAGAAGATGACAGACTTGTTACCCGTTGACACATTAGATTCTTGGTGAGGGTCAGGTCCTGGTTCATTTTTCTAGTCCCCCCCCCAACCTTTTTTTTTTTTTTTTAAAGGGATCACACCTTTTTAACCTGGCTTAAAATCTAAATCCCTTCCTGCTAGGAGTTGGTGATCCTTCCCAAACCATATGCAAAATTTAGTATGTTTGTACATGTTCATTTTGTGAGAAAATATCCCTGTGTATTAGTCCCTTTTCAAACTGTTATAAAGAACTACCTGAGACTGGATAGTTTATGAAGAAAAGAGGTTTAATTGGCTCACAGTTCCGCATGGCTGGGGTGGCCTCAGGAAACTTACATTTTTGGCAGAAGGAGAAGGGGAAGCGAGGCACGTGGCAAGATGCAGGGGAAGTGCCACACTTTTAAACCATCAGATCTCGTGAGAACTCACTTACTATCACGAGAACAGCCTGGGGGAAACCACCCCCATGATCCAATCACCTCCCACCAGGCACCTCCCCATGGGGATTACAATTCCAGATGAGATTTGGGTGGAGACGCAGAGCCAAATCATATCACCCTGGCTTTCATCAGATTTCAAAGAAATCCATGATTCAAAGGCAATTTAGAACCACTGGGAGATTGTTTTTCATTCATTCAACAGTATTTACTGAATATCCACTATGGGTCAAGTGTTTTGCTCAGACAAACTGTGTCCCCGATTTTCAGGAAGGTACCGCCTAGAGTGGTGAATAAAAGTATGACCTGTTTTGTGAATCTGTGTGTTATCACGCTATTGTTAGGTTGGTGCAAAAGTAATGGAGGCTTTTGCCATTGAAAGTAATTACTTTTCACCAACTTCATGCTTATATGTATGGAGATGACACATGAGAGAAAAAGGTGAGTACATGGAATAAAAAGCAGAAGAGTCCAGGCAGTAGAGTGGACAGGAACAGGCATCAAGAAAATAAACCTTCCTGACTTTGACTTACAGCCAGCTGCTGTATTAAGGTGTAGGATTGTGTAGGTTCTGCCCCACAGAAGTGCCGGCCAAGGGGTGAGTGGAGAGAGTTGGGCTGGGGAGGTGATGAGATGCAGCTTGAGCTCCCTTCACCAAGCTGGGGGCCCTCAAGACTCTACGTATCTGGAGAGAGTAACTTTTTCCAATATGCTCCAAGGTACTATAGGAGGCTGCCAGCCCAGTGTACTGCTGCTACACAGAGAGTCAGATTTTCCTTTACGAGCTGAGCTGTTAAACTTGAAAGTAGATCAACTCTAGTTCTGAAAAAGAAAAAAAAAAAAGTGGGTTCTTTGGCTCTTTGCTCAATTGATCCCTTAGAGGACATGATCAAGATAACTAACAGTTGGGTCACTATGTCAACAGTGTTTGGGGAACAAAGGAGGTGTCATTCAGCCTCACACCTTTCCAGACAGCTAGTAAGGTGAGTTGGAAAAATCCCAATGCAGGAGAGGAATTTGTTTTTTTTTGCGGCTCGGTCCCCTCATTTTATAGATAAAGAAACTGGGACCCAGCCTTTTCTTAAGCATGCAGCAGGAGAGTGGATGGTAAAGGCAGGAGGCCTTGGAGGATTCATTGTACTCACTCTGAGCACCCGACAATGGGAAGGGGCCCCTCTGCGGTGACACTGGCTCTCCTGGCCCTGTTCACAGTGACTAGCTCCACCCACCTGGCATATCTTGGGGCCAGAGCCTGTGCATATTTATTCTTTCGAGTCTTGCACTTTGCTCTTTTATTTTTACTGGCCCTGCACTTGTGTTTGCTCTTGGTGCTCTCTTCATACATATTGCAGGAGGCCCCTTGTTTAACTTGAGCTTGGGACTAAATATAACTACTGCTATCGCCAGAGGCATCCATACATGTCAGCCCTTTTTCAGTGTTTGTCTGCTCCACCCCAGGTCGCAGGCACGGGGCAGGCCCCAGCACTCCTTTCATAGGAATTCACTTTTAAATGGAAACTATCACCAAAAGCAGGGGTGACCGGGGCCGGGAAGAAATCAGTTCTATCACAGGCTGCACTCATGCTTCGTCCCTGGTGTGCAAAAGCCCAGTCCCCAAATCTCCAAACCTCTCTTCTCCGTTTCACAGCATGGTAGATGCCCCTCCCACTGACTCCATCCCCATCCCGTGAGCCCTTTGAAGAGAACTGCAAAGTGTCTGCAGCTTTGACACGTGCTTTTGTCCCCCGGTGCCTTCCAAAGCCTTTAGGTCATGCCACGGAACTGCAAACCATGGTTCTTGGACATTGTTTCCACACTGCACATTGCACCAGGACAAGCTTCCACCTCACCTCCTCCAGGAAGCTCTCACCCACACTCCTATCAACAATGCCCTTGCCTGTCTATAGTAATCATGGTGATTAAAAGTTGCCTGCATGGTTCATAAATTACTGTGTGGTTTTCATCCTGTCAAAAGCCCATCATTACTCGAATTAGTGTCTTCCACTCACCAATCCCTGATCCCTTTTCTCAGTGCTGAGAAAACAGGTGCTTGCCAATATCTCACTCTCTTGAGAACACGGAAGAAGATTCAAGCTCGCATTTCATACTTCTCTGAATACGATAGGATCTGCTGTGACCTCCACTGCAGGCTGGGGAATACCAGGCCAGAAGCGGGGCTTGGAGGGGCAGCTGGAGCTCCTAGAGAGAAAAGAGGGCACTGGCCCAGCCAGCCGAATCAACCCGGGATAATGAAACAGCAGAACTCGAAACCACATTGTTCTTGCAGCTTCCGCTGGGTCTGAAATCAGATCCTTTACAATTTCTTCAACGTCTACAAGGTCAGAGACTCACTCCTTTGAAAGAATACTGCATGCAGCGACATCATTTCCTGAATCAATCCGCTTTTCTCTCCATCCCTTCTAGCAATTGTGAGCACCTGCTGTGTACAAAGCCCAGGGTTAACAAGAAGTCTAAGATGTACTCCTTGTACTTCTAGAGCGTGCTATCTAGGACAAAAGACTTATGTAAAGTTACGTTCAAAGGAAGAAGAAAGGACCCTTGGATAAGTCGACTGGGCTGCTGTTGGGGGTTGTCAGCAGCAGGGGTCGTTTCAGGCACAAATTCAGGGAGAGTGGGTGATGATAGAGTAAGGAGATGTACGGGGGAAAGGGGAAGGGTTTATTTATGTGTTCATTTGTGAACTTGTTTCAACCCCGGGGGAAGAAGCAAGTGGTGAAGGTGGAGATTGCAAATACCAGAAAAGGCAGAAAGGAAGAGTACCCGAGATTCCATTGGAGAAAGACACAATGCGGTGTGGCAGGGACATGGGGCCACGCCTTGGATGCTTCTCCATGAGGACAGGTCATGATTGTTCCATCAGCCTCTAGATGCACAGCTGGCAGTTTTCTATATGGCTGCCCAGCTGCTCAGCCTGTTCTCCAGAAGGTCTGCTTAGGTCACGTGTTGGCTGTAGGTGAGGACTGGGAATACTTCTTGTTCTTTGCCCTGGGTCCTGTGTGTACAGGGTCACCCTCATGCCACTGGGACTTTGAATGAGGACATAGTGTCCGACGCCGTTCACGGGAAGAACTATTCTGGTCAGGTGACATCTGAAACTGGCTGCAGTTTGCTGGTGGGGGTGGGGTGGGGTGGGGTACAGGCATCAGAATTTGAGAGTCTCTCTGGCTTCAACATCTCTACTGCAGACAGTTAACCTCAAGAGGCCCCAGGAGGGGATCTTCCTGGTGCCATTAAGAACACAGAGCATGAGGGGCCCCCGTCTTCAAGGAGGTGGAGGTGGCTGTGAGCTCAAGGTGGGGCCTTCTGATTTTCAGTGATTTGTTGTTAGAACCGGAATTTCAGGGTTTTTTGCGGCCTGGGGTCTATCCAGGCAGGTGTTAGAAAACTGGAATGACTAGATCATTAAGTGGTGTTGAGTGTGGCCATGCCAGAGTATGAAAGCTTTAGCAGGAACACAGAGCAGGATCTTATCTCTGCTGCCTCAGTTGGACACATGATATTGCATTAGACATAAGCTCAAAGCTCACATCTCCCTTGGAAATACACAGTAACATCTAAAAACAATGAGTTAAGATTAATAAAATATTCTTGGCTTGTGTTTTAAATCAAATTGGAAGTCCAATTCATTTTGATCACTAATATATGCTTTTTGCTATTCCACAATCCATGCAAAATAAGATAATGTGTTTTGGGTATAGCCCAGGACCTGGTGGACACTCAGAAATGCTGGTTATTTTCCTTAGTCTCGTCCCACCCGTTCCCCATAGAAGAAAGTCTGCACCCCATACATTTGAAACCCTGCACAATATTTTCCCTTTCTTGTGTTCAATCATATGTAAGCACTAATTATGTGCCAGGCCAGGGAATGCAGTAGACAAAGTCCTTGATCTCATAAAATTTATTTATTTCTTAGAGACAGGGTCTTGTTCTATTGCCCAGGCTGGAGTGCAGTGGTACAATCATTGCTTACTCCAGCCTCCAAATCCTGAGCCCAGGATTTGCCATCATGTCAAACTTCTCATGGAATTTAGATTATAGTAGGAGAGAAAGTCAAGAAACAAATAAAACACAGTGTACCATGCCAGGTAATGAGAAGTTCTAAGAAAAAATTGCAGCAGGGTCGGAGGATTAAGCATCTGCCTTAACATCTTTATTTCACATTTAGTCACCAAAGGAGCCCTCTGCTAGATCCAGGCTCACATCCAGCCTTACATAGTACAGACCGTCTTGAAGGTCAAAGTATGCATTTCAACTATTTCTTTCCATAAAAGCCCTCCAAGTCCCCTAACTCAGGGATCCCGCAGCCGCAGGCCGTGGATTGGTACTGGTTCATGGCCTATTAGGAACTGGGCCACAGGGCAGGAGGTGAGCAGCAGTCAGAAGCTTCATCTGTGTTGACACCCACTTCCCATCACTCGCATTACTGCCCAAGCTCTGCCTCCTGTCAGATCAGCAGCAGCATTCGATTCTCATAGGAGCTTGAGCCTTATTGTGAACTTACATATGCGAGGGATCTAGGCTACACGCTTCTTATGAGAATCTAATGCCTGATGATCTGAGGTGGAGCAGTTTCATCCCCAAATCATCCCCTGCCCCTAAGTCTCTGGAAAAGTAAAACAAATCCCTGAGACCACTGCCCCAACCCTTGTTTTGCACATTTGTTGTCATGTTGTTTTTGATTAAGATTCCAATGCTTCTTGTATCTTATTCTTTCCACTTTGGTTCAGTTTTCTTCTTTAGAAAATATACTCTTTTTCATTGAGGGCCTGTGAATAATATATTATCTTAGTCTTAATTTGTATATATATATAAAGAGAGAGATGGAGTGTTGCTCTATTGCCCAGGCTGGAGTGCAGTGGCACAATCTCGGCTCACTGCAACCTCCACCTCCTGGGTTCAAGTGATTCTCATGCCTCAGCCTCCTGAGTAGCTGGGACTACAGGCGCCCACCACCACGGCCAGCTAATTTTTGTATTTTTAGTAGAGATGGGGTTTCACCATCTTGGCCAGGCTGGTCTCGAACTCCTGACCTCAAGTGATCCACCCACCTTGCCTCCTAAAATGCTGGGATTACAGGTGTGAGCCACCGCACCCGGCCTTAATCTGAATATATTTTTGTTTCATCTCTACATTTATTTAATAGTTTAGTCCTCTATAGTATCTAGATTAAAATTACTTTCCACTAGCTGTTGGAAATATTATTCCACCATCTTCTGGTGTCCATCGCTGTCATTGAGAAGCCTTTTGTCCGGCGAATTGTTATGCTTTGTGTAATCTGTCTTTTTCTCTCATTGCTTCCTCCTCTCCTCCCTTCCGTTTTTTTTTTTTCCTCTCTCTCTCTCTCCCTTTTCCCTTGTATATTTTTAAGGTTTTCTAAATCGTGTGTGTGTGTGTGTGTGTGTTCAGTAGCTTCACTACAAGGCTTCTTGGTATAGATTTGGTTTCCTCTGTCCTGCCTGAGACTAACATCTTCAAGTACGAATTCTTATTCCTTCTCTCAAAACTCAAACCCAGTGAAATGTCGACTCTTCATCTTCCATTTCTCTTAATATGCTGTAATATTTTCTATCTCTTTATCTCTGGTTGGGGAGGGTAATCTGTGCATATATTTTACAATCGCAGATGACAATGATCTATTTTACAATTCCCATGTTCGCTGCTCAGTTTTGCTGATCTGCGGTTATGCTGTGCCCTGCATTTTAATCTCAATGATGAGACTTATTCATTAAAATTCTTTTTTTAAATCTTTTTTTTCTACTTTCATAGTGCCTTGTTCTCTTCTAGGAGTTTTGTCTTTTGTAGATACGTGTTTAATCATTTCAAACATTTTTCTTTCATATTCTCTTTCTGATTGCCATTCTGTTCTATCAAGTCTAATTCTCCTGTTCATTTTGTCTGCTCATTCTTGGTGAATGGATGGTGAATTGTTGCCTTATGTATTTTGTCATTTTCAATTTGTGCTCTAATACACATTGTGTGTGTGTAAAAATTTCTCGTGGCATGGGTTGTGAGAATATCCTTCTAATGTTATTATCTCTATTTCTGCCAGGGACTCTATGGGTATCAGTTAACTAAGAGTTGTTTTTTTTTGTTTTTGTTTTTTTGAGACAGGGTTTTGCTCTGTCACCCAGAATGGAGTGCAGTGGGCAATCTTGGCTCACTGCAACCTCTGCCTGCCGGGTTCAAGCAATTCTCCTGCCTCACCCTCCCAAGTAGCTGGGATTACAGGAGCCTACCACCAGGCCTGGCTAATTTTTATATTTTTAGTAGAATCAGGGTTTCACCATGTTGGCCAGGCTGGTCTCGAACTCCTGACCTCAAGGAATCAGCCCACCCTGGCCTCTCAAAAAGTGCTGGGATTACAGGTGTGAGCCACCACGCCCAGCCCTAAGATCTGTTTTTTTTTTTTTTTTCTTATGTTTGTTCCTGAACTTATGGGTTCCTAGGCCAAATAAATAAATTTGAATCCTTCCTCCATGCAAGGTATAGGCTTAGAGTTCCAACTTTTCAAGAGAGACTTTATTTCTCCACCCAGAAACAGAAAAAAGTTTCTTGTAATACCTTGGTAGTGATGGGTAGATTTTTCTAGTTGATCTTGTAACCAAGGAGGCAGCTCTAGCAGGGTTCCAGCTTAATGCAGGAATTTCAGTTACCAGCTCCATGGTTTTATCAGGCTCAAAGCCTTGCTGAGGTTAACATATAGCCTCAATGTTGGCTTTAAGACGCAATGCTACATAGATCCCTAGTGTGGGCCCTGAACCAGCAGCGACAGAAGCAGCATGTTGTGGGCTGTCAGAAATAAACCCTTAGTCCCCACTGCAGAATCAGAATTTTTATCCTAGCAAGACTCACAGATGATTCCTGTGTACATTACGGTTTGAGAAGCGCCGCCCCAGGTCACATGTTTTTTAATGCTCATTCTTCCAACTTCTCCCCTAGAGAAGCTATAATGTCACTCATGTTTTTTCTGGGCTCTTTGTTTTAAACTTCTCTCTGCATTTTTGGAAACAGAGATGTAATTTTCTTTCTTGAGAGCTCATCTGTGCATTTAAAAACATTTTTGTTGAAAACTTCTTAGTTGGCCATATTGCCAGGCCTAGAAATCCAATCCTACTCATTCTTCAAAGTTAAACTTTAAGCTTTTAGCAGTTTTCTATGCCAGCCCCTACCTTTGTGCTTTGTAGATATAGACACTCAACAAACTATTTGTAGCTTTTGCATTCAAATGATGGATTAGAAAAATGTTCATTATAGTGACATGGTATCATTTTTGCTTAGTTCTGCCCCTTCTGTGGTATTCTCTTTTTTTAACATAATACCCTCTGTGTCCCACTATATACTTTCTACAAAGCTGGCTGTGGCTCAAGCCAAGGCCTCCTCTCTGGCACTATGGAATTTCTCTAATGAGATAGGAAAAATCTGTTGTGCTCTCAGAGTCACAGACACTGAACAACACAGAAGGGGCCAGGTTATCAGTGGCCACTTCTTCCAGAGTTCTTGTAGGACAGTTGGTTATCTCAGCCTGTGCCCAGTCAGGCTACACGTGGGGGTCTGGGTAGTAAAAGCTGCAGAGAAAGCAGCTCTGTCCAGATTCATTTGATTAACTAGACAGGCGCATTAACTATACACCCGTTCATTGCATTGCAGTATCCTGAACCTCGGGGGCACTTGAAGGGGAAGAGGAAGTAGCTCCTGCCTCTGGGGTGCTTACAATCGTATGGTAGTGAGACACCCATATCCAAAAGAATGAGAAGAAAAATCCCAAGACGATAGAGATGCAAGTGCCTCATAGGGACGTAGAAACTGTGTACAAAATGCAGAGAGAACATCAAGGAAAGAGAAGCAACTCCATTGGCTGGGACAGAGGAACATCATCCCTTGTTTCCTTTAATCGCCAGTAATTATTTATCCCCTGCTTGCTTCTGCTTGGGGCCAAACCATTCTCCTTTGTTTTAGAGAGAAGGAAAGAGCCCCTCTGCTCTCCCCTTCCTGGGAAATTCATGACACCAACAGCGGAGATCTTGGCTTTTTACACTATTTTGGGGGCTCTGCTTGGCATAAAATAATACATTCCCTGCATGGGGCTAGGACGGATTGCTGCTTTTCTCCCACCTCCTGTAGGGTACATCTGGCCAACAGTCCCGATCATTGTTTGCAAAGCTTCTATTCAAACATGTATATTGTTTTATGAATGGCAAAAGAGGAAGCCAACAATAACCTTAGGTCTTCATCTGCTTCTTTCATGTGAAGGGCGGGATGATTCCGTGAAGCTCCCCTCCAGCCAGTGTCCCATGCTCTCTGTTTCCTGGGAAGCCAAGATCAGCAACATCATTGTCTTCTTTTGCTCACTGCACACCCACTCCTGGAGTCCCAAACCCCATTCCTTTCTAAATCCTACCAGCCTTAAATGCTCTCTTTCCCTGGTGACTTTGTATCTGAATGGATTATTTGAAACTTCAGTGGTGCCTTATAGTGTTAGGAATTGTTTTTATGTCTTTCTGACTTACCTTCCCAAATATATTTTAAGCTATTTGAAGGCAGAGGATTCATAGCATGTGGCACAATGCAGGCAAGGGCAAGTTCTCAAAGATCTCAAGAGAGTCTGTTGAGGCCAAATTCATAACACTGTTAGTTATCATATATAAGGTCACTCACCTGCTCTGACGAAGCCCTTCCGTATGATGCCCAGGTTGTTGTAGAAGTCATAGTAAAGAATGTCTAAGGACATAGGAATGTTTTGTTCATAAAGGTCAGAGGAATAAGCCAGACTTTCCACTGTTGGGGGAGGTGAAATGCCACACAAGTGCTTACCTGAACCCAGTACCTCCATTCTCCTGCCACCAACAGTTTACTTCCTATCACCTTCTCTCCCATGTAGAATCATCAAATGTCCCATGCAACTTTCTGAGGTTATCTTGGAGATATCACAGGTTCAGTTCCAGACCACGACAATAAAGCAAGCATAGGCTGGGCACGGTGGCTCACACCTGTAATCCCAGCACTCTGGGAGGCTGAGGTGGGTAGATCATTTGAGGTCAGTAGTTTGAGACCAGCCTGGCCAAAATGGTGAAACGCTGTCTCTACTAAAAATACAAAAATCAGCCAAGCATGGTGGTGGGCGCCTGTAATCCCAGCTACTTGGGAGGCTAAGGCAGGAGAATCGTTTGAACCTGGGAAGTGGAAGTTGCAGAGAGCCAAGATGACACCACTGCGCTCCAGTCTGAGTGACAGAGTGAGACTCCATCTAAACATAAAAAATAAAAATAAATAAAGCAAGTATTGCAATAAAGCAAATCACCTGAATATGTTGGTTTCCCAGTGCACATAAAAGTTATCTTTTTGCTATACTAAAGTCTATTAAGTGTCCAATAGCACTATGTCTAAAAAAAGATGTACCTATCATCTTAATTTAAAATACTTCAGGCCAGGTGCGGTGGCTCATGTCTGTACTCCGAGAACTTTGGGAGGCCAAGGTGGATGGGTCACTTGAGGTCAGGAGTTCGAGACCAGCCTGGCCAACATGGTGAAACCCCATCTGTACGAAAAATACAAAAATTAGTCGGGTGTGGTGGTGGGTGCCTGCAATCCCAGCTACTCAGGAGCCTGAGGTGAGAGAAGTGCTTGAACCTGGGAGGCAGAGGTTGCAGTGAGCTGAGATTACACCACTGCCCTCTAGCCTGGGTGACAGAGTGAGACTCCATCTCAAAAAATAAATAAATAAAAATAAAAATACTTTATTGCTAAAATATTGCTAACAATTATCCAAGCCTTTAGCAAGTCATAATGTTTTTGCTGATGAAGAGTCTTGCCTCAATGCTGATGGCTGCTAACTTAGCAGGATGCTGGTTGCTGAAGGTTAGGGTGGCTGTGGCAATTTATGAAAATAAGACAGCAGTGAAATTTGCTGCATTGATTGACACTTGCTTTCACGAAAGATTTCTCTGTAGCTTGTGATGCTGTTTAATAGCATTTTACCCATGGTAGAACCTCTTTCAAAATTAGAGTCAGTCGTCTCAAATCCTGCTGCTGCTGTGTCAACTAGGCTTAGGTAATATTCTAAATCCTAAGAATGTTCACAGCATCTTCAACAGGAGTAGATTCCATCTCAAGAAACCACTTTCGTTGCTCATCCATAAGAAGCAGCTCCTCATTTGTTGAAGTTTTATCATGAGATTGCGGCAATTCAGTCATATCTTCAGGCTCCACTTCTAATTCGAGTTGTCTTGCTATTCCCACCACCTCTGCATTGACTTCCTCCATTAAAGTCCTGACCCTCTCGAAGTCATCCATGATGGCTGGAATCAACTTCTTCTAAATCCCCGTTAATGTGGATATTTTGGATGCATGCCTGTAGACCCAGCTACTTGGGGAACTGAGATGGGATTATTTGAGGCCAGGAGTTCGAGGCTACAGCGAGCTATGATTGTGCCACTTCACGGCAGCCTGGTGACAGAGTGATACCGTATCTCCAAAAATATTTATAAAAAAGAAAAAAATAAAAAATGTTGATATTTTGACCTCCTCCCATGACATGCAAGACCACATAATGGAATCTAGAATGGCAAATCTTTTCCAGAAGTTTCTTAGTTTACTTAGCCCAGCTCCATCACAGGAATCAGTATGTATGGCAGCTACAGCCTCACAAAATGTATCTCTTAAATAAGGCTTGAAATTTGAAATTACTCCTTGATTCATGGGTTGCAGCGTGGACACTGTGTTAGCAGGCATGGAGCGGCATTAATCTCCTGTACATCTCCATCACTGCTCCTGGGTCACTAGGTCCATTGTCAATGAGAAGTCCGATTTTGAAAGAAAACTTTTTTTCTAGAGAAACAGTTCTCAATAATGGGCTTGAAATATTCAGTAAACCATGCTGTAAACAGATGTGCTATCATCTGCGCTTCTTTGTTCTCTTTATAGAGCACAGGCAGAGTAGGTTTAGCATAGTTCTTAAGGACCCTAGGATTTTAAGAATCGTCAATGAGCATTGGCTTCATCTAAAATTTACCAGCTGGATTAGCCCCCTAATAAGAGAATCAGCCTCTCCTATGAAGCCAGGCATTGATGTCTCTTCTCTAGCTGTGGAAGTTCTAGATGGCATCTTCTTCCAATGAAAAGCTATTTCTTCTACATCAAAAACCTGTTGTTTACTATAGCAACCTTCATCAATTATGTTAGCTAGATCTTCTGGATAACTCTCTGTAACTTCTATATCAATACTTGCTGCTTCATCTTACCCTTCTGTATAATGGAGATGGCTTATTTTCTTAAACGTCATGAACTACCCCCTGGTAGCTTCCAACTTTTCTTCTGTAGCTCCCTCACCTTTCTCAGCCTTCATAGAATTGAGGAGAGTTAGGGCCTTGCTGTGAGTTAGGTTTTGGCTTAAGAGAATGTTGTAGTTGGTTTCATCTTCTAACCAGACCACTGAAAATTTCTCTATATCAGCAATAAGGCTCTTTCACTTTCTTATCATTCATGTGTTCACTGGAGTAGCATTTTTAATTTCTTCCAGAACTTTGCCTTCACATTGACTACTTGGCTAACTGGAGCAAGAGGCCTAGCTTTAGGCCTATGTCAGCTTTCAACGTGGCTTCCTCACTAAGCTTAATCGTTCCTATCTTTTGATTTAAAGTGAGAGATGTATGACCCTTTCACATGAACACTTAGAAACCATCGTAATGTTATTAATTGGCCTAATTTCAGTATTGTTATTGAAATTGTTAACAATAACAATTTTGTTAATTGGCCCAATTTCAATATCGTTATGTCTCAGGGAATAGGGAGGACTGAGGAGAGGGAGGGAGATTGGGGGATGGCTGGTCAGTGGAACAATCAGAACATACACAACATGAATCAATTAAGTGACCATCAAATTACTAATAACCAAAGGTAAAAAGAAAATCTTGAAAGTAGCTAAAGAAAACATAGTTTACAATGGAGAGCAACAATGTCAATTATCACTGATTTCTCTGCAGAAACAATGGAAGACAGAAGACAGTGGAGTAACATCTTTAAAGTATAAAAGAAAAATACTCTCAATCCAGAATATCTATATCCAGTAAAAATATTCTTCAAGAATGAAAGCGAAATGAAGACATTTTTCAGATACACGGAATCTAAGATAATTAGTTACTGGCAGATCTGAACTCTAAGAATTACTACAATATAAGTTCTTTAGAATAATGGAAAAATTATCACATCTTAACCCATTGAGGCTAGTACAGCAAAATATCGTAAACTGGGTAGCTTGTAAACAGAATTTATTTCTTACAATTCTGGGGGCTGGGAAGCTAAAAGTGCCAGCAGATTTGGTGTCTGGTGAGGGCCCACTTTCTGCCTCACAGATGATGTCTTCTTGTTATATCCTCACATGGTGAAAGAGGCAACTGAGCTTCCTTGGGCTCTTTTATAAAGGCACTAATGCCATTTATGAGAGTCCCATCCTCATGGCCTAATCACCTCACAAAGGTCCCACTTCTTAATACCATCACCTTAGGGTTTTTTCAATATATGAATCTTAGGGAGACACAAACATTCAGACCGTAGTACATAGCAACTCGGAATTTCAAGGTGGAATGAAGAGCTTAAGAATGTTAAACATTTGGGTGGACATGAAAGACTTTTACCCTTTAATTTCTTTATAATACATATAACTATTTAAAGCAAAAATTAAGACATTGTTTACAATGTATACAGATGTATATGGATATTGGTAAAATGTATCTAGATACATGAAAACTATATCAAAAAGAATGGGAGAGTAAAACGACCTGTACAAGTGCAAGATTTGTATATTTCATGTAAAGTGGTGCAAAAGTGGCCCTAAGTAATTAAGAAAATTAAGGGTGTATATATTAATCCCTAGAATAATCACTAAAAACTAATGCAAATAGTCATAAATAAGAAGCCAATAGATACATTAAAATAAAATTCTAAAATGTACAATTAATTCAAAAAAATGTAGGAAAGGAGGAACAGAGGAACAAAACACAGATGGGACCAACAGAAAACAAATAGAAAATAGGAGGCCTAAATCCAACCACAACGATAATTATAGGCTGGGCACGGTGGCTCACGCCTGTAATCCCAGCACTTTGGGAGGCCAAGATGGGCGGATCATGAGCTCAGGAGATCGAGACCATCCTGGCTAACATGGTGAAACCCTGTCTCTACTAAAAAATACAAAAAATTAGCCGGACATGGTGGCGGCCACCTGTAGTCCCATCTACTCGGGAGGCTGAGGCAGGACAATAGCGTGAACCCAGGAGGCGGAGCTTGCAGTGAGCCAAGATTGCGCCACTGCACTCCAGCCTGGGTGACACAGCGAGACTCTGTCTCAAAAAAATGATAATTATTATTATTATATTAAATAGTAATAGAGTACGCATTCCAATTAAAAGGCAGAGATGGTCATAATGGGTAAAAAGGTAGACTTAATGAACACTGCCTGTAAGAGTTACACTGTAACTGTAAAAACATTAGATTGAAAGTAAAGATAAAAGAATAGAATAGAAAAATAAAGATATACCATATAAACAATAAACATAAGAAGACTGGGTGGCAATAATATCAGGTGAAGTTGACTTTGAAACTAAAATTATTACCAGAGATAAGGAGGGATATTTCATAATGATAAAAGTATCAACTTATCAGGAAGACGTAACAATTATGTATGTGTATGGACCAAATAACAGAGCTTCCCAATATAAGCATACCTTGTTTTATTGTGCTTTGCGGTTACTGAATTTATTACAAAATGAAAGTCTGTGGCAACCCTGCATCAAACAAGATTATCATCACCATTTCTCCAAATGCATGTGCTCACTTTGTGTCTCTGTGTAACATTTTGGCAATGCTTGCAATGTTTCAAACTTTTTCATTCTTTTTAGTGTAATACCATAAACCTTGAAAAATATCATGAGATCCATATAGAGTGCCCCTAGTGACACTGAAATTGCTCCCAAGAAACAAAGAAAATTCATGACATGATAAGAAAAAGTTGACTTGCTTGATATGTACCATAGATTGAGCTCTGCATTTGTGGTTGCCACCATTTCAGACACATTATTCATCTTGTGAACAGGCAATGGAAACCTACGGTATCAATACATACAGTACAGTGCTTAAATGTATTTTCTTCTCCTTATGGTTTTCTTAATAACATTTTCTTTTCTCTAGCTTACTTTATTATAAGAATATAGCATATAATCCATATGAACAATATATGCTAATTGACTGTTTATATTATTGGCAAGGTTTCCAGTCAGAAGTCAACTATTAATAGTTAAGTTTTTGAGAAGTCAAAAGTTATATGCAGATTTTTGACTGCATGGTGGGGTTCAGCATCTCTAACTTTCACATTATTCAAGAGTCAAGTGTAATAATAATTGCTTATATATTCTCTGCAAGGCCCGGTGCTAAATGTTACATATACATTATCTCATTTGGCCTTCCCCCAAACCTTTACATTAGGGGCAAGTATTGTTCTCATTTTGCAAATCAATGAATGAGACCTAAAGGGATCAAGTGAGTTGTCTCTCAGTCACACAGCTGAGTGTGTTTGGAAGCAAGACTAAAATCTAGATCTGCCTGACTTGAAGGCCCCTTTTCTTATCAGAATGGGGTAGATACAGTTTTTATCCATCCTTCCTCATAGACAAAAGTAACATGGTTCATGGTCATGTAAATATACACCCTGAATATTTACCCTTCTGATTCCCTTATGTAGGAGGAGCATCCACATCCAAGAGACGCCTGCAGTCCAGGGGGCTCCAGAGGGAGGGAGTCTTGTGGATGTGGAAGATATGCTTTTGTCTGAGAGTCATGAGCTTGGACTGTGGGTCCCTGTTGTTGCTAACCCCCTGTGTGATCTTGGGCAATTCACTGTCCCTGTCTTTACCTCTACTTGCTCCTCAGTAAGTCAGAATGAACTGAGATCTCTTCCTGAAATGACTTAGGCTAATTCTATGGTTGGTTTCTCGTGGCCAGGAACCAGAAATAAATCTCTCAGCAAAATTTTGCTTGTGGACCATGAACCTTAGAGTATCCAAGTATCATTGATATCTTTAATTCCCAGATATTTTCCAATAATGAAATTCAGATAATAAAGCCAGGATCTCTGGTTCTTAATGTGGTGTTCTCCAGATCTCTGACTCTATCTAACCCTGCTTCCCTCAGATCTATCATGTTTCAGTCCGTGCTGCTGGCCTGCCATTCCTTAGGAGTGCCTTGATCCTGGCCTGGTCACTCTTTTTTTTTTTTTTTTTTTTTTTTTTTTTTTTCAATCATAAGGCACTAATTCCTACAAAGGGAGAAAAGTCAAGGGTATGATAGTCATCCATCTTGGGAGCCTGTGCTCTGGAGTTGGGCAGCTTATGTTTCCCACCTACCAAAATTGTCTCCCTGCCTAATCTGTCCAAGGTGGGCGGAAAAGGTTGTTTCCATTCATGACTTCCTTGCAGAACTCAGTTTCCATGACGCCACTTCGGTACCATGCCTAGCCCTGTATTAACAGCATGGTAAATTGGACACAGGGCCTCTTCTCCCAAGAATTCATCAATCCATAAGTTTTCATTAAGTAAATTAAGCCTCTTGTCAGTGCCTTCTTGGCACAAGAAACTTGTCAGTTTCTGGAATCTCTAAGGGTTCACAGCTCCCCTCCCTCATCTACACCTTGTCTTATTATTATTATTATTATTATTATTATTATTATTATTATTGAGACAGAGTCTCGCTCTGTCACCCAGGCTAGAGCGCAGTGGTGCGATCTTGCCTCACTGCAACCTCTGCCTCCTGGGTTGAGTGATTCTCCTGCCTCAGCCTCCCAAGTAGCTAGGATGACAGGCGCCCACGACTGTGCCTGGCTAATTTTTGTATTTTTAGTAAAGAAGGGGTTTCACCATCTTGGCCAGGCTGGTCTCATACTCCTGACCTCATGATCCACCTGCCTCAGCCTCCCAAAGTGCTGGGATTACAGGGGTGAGCCACCGCACCCAGCCTGTATTATTTTTATTTAAATAATTGTGGTGGAAAAATCATCCTGCTTGGGAAAAAAAAAAAGTAACACAGGAAGAGGCATGGGGCCGACTCAGTGTGCTACGGCAGTCCTTTTGAGAATGACAGCTTGGGACACAGCCAATGGAAGAATTCACCTTCCTGATCTTCTCAGAAATGGCTTTAGAATGAGGTTATGGGCATAAGATATGCCTTCCTTTAGGCTCAGTGCGTAACTTTGGGGAATGAATTTAATCTTGCGGTGGTCCAAGTGCAAATGTCCAAGGTGTTACTTCCCATAATTCTGTGACAACGAGAATTCCTGAAATACCAGGACAGCCTTGCAAACATAAAGTGACCTCGCAAAAGTGACATTTCTGGCCACTGCTGAAACTATAACAGGACTTAAAATGGAGCTTTGTGGTTTGTCATAAATTTATGCCGTCAATTTACTCTGAGACCGACCTCTCCAGTTGGTTCTGGGGATGTCTAAATCACATGTCAGCATCTTACACGCTGTGGGCCAGCGATGACGAGGGCTGCATTTTCACACATGGGAAGGCCAGTTGGCAGCACTGTTGCTTATGACTTCCATTTGCCATCTCCCTCTTTCCACTTCTCCTGCTGCTTGTGAGAACAGATCCACATTTGCTACCTAGACCTCGTGGGAGTTAGAGTCACCAAACAAGAAGAAGGCCCTTAGCTTGGCAAAACTTCAAAAGTTTCTAGTTTCTTATCTAAAGGGGCAAAACTATAGCCATACCTTGGAATGAAGACTGAAGTTTCCCCAGGACTGCTGAGGTCTCACCAATGGCTAATCCAATGTCAAATTCTCACAGCAAGAATTTTCCAGAAGGTGAACAGGTAACTAGATGTCATTTAACTTCCCTGGGCCTTAATTCTCTCATCTGTAAAATGAGGCAGTAGGAGTCACTGGTGCTCCACAGTTCTTTCCTGTGTCAACTATGGAAGAGTCTATCTTTTTATTCTTTTTTGTTCTTTTTTTTTTTTCTTTTTAATTTTTGAGACAGGGTCTCACTCTGTCGCCCAGGCTGGAGTGCAGTGGCGTGATCTCGGCTCACTGCAGCCTTGACCTCCCAGGCTCAAGTGATCCTTCCATCTCAGCCTCCCAAGTAGTTGGGAGGGACCACAGGCATGCACCAACATGCCCAGGTAATTTTTAAATTTTTTTGTAGAGACAGAGTTTCACCATGTTGACCAGGCTGGCCTCGACCTCCTGGGCTCAAACAGTCTGCCTGCCTTGGCCTCCTAAAGTGCTGGGATCACAGGCGTGAGCCACTGCACCCAGCTGTCTTTTTATTCTATTGCATTCAAGTATTATTGCCAAAGGCTGATGTTACCTAAAATTAGCCATTTTATTACTATATTTTTCTGGCTAAAAAAAAATCTCCAGTCTTCTCTTCTCCCTTCCCACACTATAAAATACAATGATTAGTAAAAGCTCATGACTTCTCTCTTGCTCTAGCTCAGCAAACAACAGGAGGCTTTCATCCTCCCGTGGATATATTTCAGATCGCTTCACTGATTTTTCTTAGGTATCTATAGTATCTTGGGAGGGTTTCTATTCCCATCTAACCCTATATCCTCTAAAGACCTACCCAAATATTCTAGCTTTAACTTCTCAGCAAAGTTCTATTCTTGTATTTCCAGTTACCCATAGGGAATTTTCACTTGGAAAGAACATGTCGTCATAAGACAGTTAACAGATATTTTTGAGTGGCTATGATATATCCATTACTATGAGTAATCTAGAAGAAACATTAGAGATTGTCTCTGTTTTTTTTTTTTTTTTTTTTTTTTTTTTGAGACAGAGTTTCACTCTTGTTGCCTAGGCTAGAGTGCAATGGTGCAATCTCAGCTCACTGCAACCTCTGTCTCCCGGGTTCAAGGGATTCTCCTGCCTCAACCTCCCGAGTAGCTGGGATTACAGGCACTCACCACCACGCCCAGCTAATTTTTTGTATTTTTAGTAGAGACGGGTTTCACTGTGTTAGCCAGGATGGTCTTGATCTCCTGACCTCAGGTAATTGACCCACTTCGGCCTCTCAAAGTGCTGGGATTACAGGCGTGAGCCACCATACCTAGCCACCTCTGTTCTTAAGAAACTTAAATTACAACAAGGGAGGAAAAAACAAATATATTCATCCAGCAAACACTTGTGGAGGAACTATTTATGTGAGATACTTTAAAGTCTGATAGGAAAAGTCGCTATGTATCTCAATTTGCCAGGAACTGTCTTATCTATACCTGTCGCATTGGTGTATTATAAATAGCAATCCTTCTGACCTTCAAAAGTGCCCTAGTTTGTATGGCAGATTAGAAGATTGCTTTGATGCTGGGAAGTGATAGGGCCTTGATAACCTCATCCACTAGAGTCAGGTCAACAGAGAAGATTACCATAGCAACTAAGGACCATTATGTTCACAGAAACAGATATTATCACACCCTGGATATTTTTGTAATTTGGATAAGGCAATTTCATTCATTACCTGAGATATTCCTAGAAGCTATATTCATGCTGTTGGTTAATCTCATGCAATGTGTTATTTTCTCCAGTTTACAATTCTGATCAGCATCTATGCCTCTGGGATAGGCTTAGCCTATGCTGAGACAGGTCAGATCTCACGTCTGTGGGAAATGAACCAAGGAGAAGCCTTAAAGAGCAGGGAGGCCGGGTGTGGTGGCTCACGCCTGTAATCCCAGCAGTTTGGGAGGCCGAGGCGGGCAGATCACTTGAGGTCAGGAGTTCGAGACCAGCCTGACCAACATGGTGAACCCCATCTCTACAAAAAAAATATAAGAAGTTAGCTGGGCATGGTGGCACATGCCTGTAATCCCAGCTACTCGGGAGGCTGAGGCAGGAGAATTGCTTGAACTTGGGAGACAAGTGAGCTGAGATCACACCACTGCACTCCAGCCTGGGAGACAGAGCGAGATTCCACATGAAGAGAAGCGACCTGAAGTCTCATGAGCTCAGTCCCATAATCATGCGTAGGTGGCTACTCCATGCTGGGCACTGCCTCTAGTCAACAGGGCAGAAGGAATTTTATGAGCAGAGCCTGGAGGTGGGAAGTAGCATGGGGTGTGTGGGGCCCACCAAGCAACTTGGTATTGGTGGACGTCTACAGTGTGTGGCAGTGGCCAGCAGAGATGTGCTATGGGAATAGGCAGAGGCCACATGATGGAGAACCTACATCAAGAAACATCGTGCTTTTTTTAAGTTTGGAAATGAAAATGTACCTTCAGATGTGGCTCTATCCCAAGGTCTCTGCCTGCCTTGGCAGCCACCACACCTGCAGCAAGACCGTCCATTTTTCAGCACTTCTGCTGATCACTGAAAACCTCTCTGGCCCCTCCAGGGCTCTGTCCAGGTGTATGTTACTCATATTTGCAGATTTAGTGCTGATGAGAGAGTTTCTGGAGACCCAGGACAAACTATACTGGCTGGAAGAGCCAACCCTGGGCAGTCAGCCCCTTGTTTGGCAGCACTTCCAGGTGCTACAGAAGAACTGGTGCAGCAAGGATGATTGATTCGTGTGGGTCAAAGTAGGGATGTTGATGTTCTTCCGGAATGTGCAGCAGTTGCTGGTAATGTTGGCTGACACTGAAGATCCTGCCAATTTCTTTAATGTGCCTTACTTCTGGTAGACTTGGATGGTCCAAAAAGCCATGTATACCAGCCTGCAGTGCTACGCCGAAGCCACTGGATCTTGAACTCCCTGCCACTCTGAACGGCAACACACAAAGCAGGTGATCTTATTTACACTGGTGACATAAGCTCTTGGCAACAGGAGCAGAGCAGTATGGTTTGGTGCATAACACAGGAAGTTAAAAAATAAAAATAAAAAAAAGATAGAAAGGGGAAAAAATCCTCATGTCAGTGTGGAATGGGCAGGTAGAACTCACCAAAAAGGTAAAATGTGAAACTAGTAGGAAGAACTGTCTCCAGTTGCCCGAGAAGAACGTGCCAACAAAGATGATTTTAAAGATAATTGTTAAGAAACACGTGGCCAAGAACTTTAAAAATCAAGTAAAAGCTAGGCATGGTGGTATGTGCCCGTGGTCCCAGCTACTTGGGAGACTGAGGCAGGAGGATGGCTTAAGCCCAGAGTTTAAGACTGTAGTGTGTGATGATCGTGCCTGTGAATAGTCACTGCAGTCCAGCCTGGGTGACATAGCAAGACCCCACCTCTAAAAAACAAAACAAAAAAAATCATGTGCAGACATTTGTTTTCCAGTTTGCTAGACACCAGCACTTGAAGAAATATGTCTTTTAGGATGAAGAGATGTTTTTCCTAAAGTTGTATGAAACAGCTTTTCCTCTCTACTAACTCATTTAAACATTAATGAGTCTTAAATTATTACCTTTTCTTCTCTATTGCAAGAGTCTCACTGGTGTTCATTTGGTGAAGAATCAATGATGAACTAAGGGAGTGTGGGAGGCATTCTTCTCCTTTGAGGACTGTAGAGATGCCGATAGATAGAAATAATCTTGAACAAAAAGGTCCATGATGTTATTGGGCTGATTTATGGTCCATTCTGGGTCATGTGCGTGCCAAGTCCATCTTTTTCATCCAAAATGCCTTCATGAGTATGTTCTGAACTGGGATCCTGGGCGTCATATGATTATGACTATTTTTTTTTTTTTTTTTTTTTGAGGCAGAGTCTCTCTCTGTTGCCCAGGCTGGAGTGCAGTGGCGCGATCTCGGCTCACTGCAAGCTCCGCCTCCCGGGTTCACGCCATTCTCCTGCCTCAGCCTCTCCGAGTAGCTGGGACTACAGGCGCCCGCCACCACGCCCGGCTAATTTTTCTTGTATTTTTAGTAGAGACAGGGTTTCACCACGGTGATTATGACTATTTTTTAACTGTGACTCTAACTGGAGAGAACGCTCCAATTTAACATGCCCCTTTATGAAGCTCAACTCATGATTAATTGTCATTTACACCAGCGCTACTCAAAGTGTGCGTCTCTGATGCTTGAGGAGCTTGGCGCAAACTGTAAACATACTGCTTTCTTCGTGGAGAAAGTCAGGCACTAAAAACCTGTCCGCCAAACTACAGTGTGCTTGGTGAGGAGGTTGACACACATTATGGTGCAAGCTTCACCTCTTGATGTGGCAGGGTAACCGTTTGCAGACCAACATCTGTCTACAGACTGCACTTTGAGGCACTCTGACATATACTTGACATATATTTACGTCATCTTTATATTCTATAAGATGCTGTCTATAATTATTAATCTGTCTCAATTTTAAAAAAATTATTTTGAAACAATTTTAAATTTATAGAGAAGTTGCAAGACTACTACAAAAAACTCCTATATGCCTTTCTTTCTTTTCTTTTTTTTAATTTATAATTTTTTTTCTTTTATAGAGATGGGGTCTTGCTATGTTGACCAGGTTGGTCTTGAACTCCTAGACTCAAGCGATCCTCCCATCTCAGCCTCCCAAAGTCCTGGGATTACAGGCATAAGCCACCATACCCGGTCCCCGTATGCCTTTCGTTGAGACTCCTTTCAAGTTTTACCCATGATATGCTTGCTACCAATGGGTCCAAATCATGATCCTATGATCTAGCCTCTTTCTGTCTGGATCTTTCTTTGAGTTCCATGCCCTTGACCTTTATGAAGGTTACATTTTGTAGAATGATCCTCAAGTTGGGTTGTCCTCTGCTTTTTCAGGACTAGACCAGGTCATGCCTTTTGGACAAGAATGTCACAGAAGTGATGCAGTGGTCTCACTGCCCACTATCAAATAACCCCTGATGTCATTTTGCCCCATTGGTGATGGTAACTTTGATTGCTTCATTAAGATGGTGTCTGCCCCATCTTTTTTCTTTTGTAGTTAGTAAGTATTATGTAAATATTCCATTACTCATTCCATTTTTGCTTCCTTGTTTTAGAACTCTTTGATGTTTCTTGCTGGAATTAATTATTACTGTGGTTTGCCAAATGGTAATTTTCTAATTGTATTATTCCCCTTACATTAATAAATTGGCATTCTATTGTAAGGAAGAACTTTTGCATCTCCCATTTTTACAGACAAATGTGTTATCATCCATTGTATTCTTCTATTATTCAATGGGTTACAAAGCTTACTCTCATTAATTACTTTCATGTTCATGTTGACCCAGATTTGGACAGTTGGTTTCCTGTGAAGCTGGATTCTGCATCCTTTTGCCATGTGCCTCTCATTCTTTGAGAACTTCCTCACAAAAGCCCTTCCAGGATATCTGGTACTTTTTCTGTTCCAGGTCTAGATCAGCCAGTTCTTTGAAGAGCCTTAGTTCCTTTTCATGGAGAGTGATATTTAGAAGCCAAGATCTAGGTGCAAAGTAGGCCCTTTGCTACTGGAGTATTGCTTCCCTGGGCCCTCTCAGTGGACAGAATTAGGAAATAGACATATTTTTATCTGTCCGTATATGCAAACACACAAAGGTGTGTATACACACATACACCTTTACATCTATACTTCTATCTTGACGTCTTGGGGTTGCAGCATCCTTAGTATGTTTATTTGCTTGCCCCTGTAGGTAGCCATTCTCTCGACTACACGAGGGGCCTCTCACCCTACTCTGAGTCTATCCTCATAATTGTTGCCATTGCCAGGTGCCACCAGCTGCTTCTGCCATCTTGCTCCAATACCACTCTTGCCCAGGCCACCGTCACTTCCCTTTCTTGTGCCTGCTCAGTGACTCTTGGGCTGAATTAGGAAAGAGAGGAAGAAAGCCAGATTTTTGTTTCTTAATTAGAAGAAGAAGTAAGCAAAGGCTACATTGACATTACCTGCCAAGGTTACTCCTTTGTTTCACCTTAGGAGACAGAGAAGACAGCCTATCTGTCAGGATGATATCAACATTGAAATGCAAGGGTCTTCAGTATCTCTAAGTCTACTTCAGGATGGTAATCATGGCCAGAAGGGTGGGAGGGGTGGTGCTTGTGCATCCTGCAGTGCACGTCAGCCTTGGTTTTTGCAGAGGGAATAAGGCTATCAGTGCTGGCTTTAATGTCGCTAAATCAGCAGAATGCTTGTCAACTGGTCTAGACATGCATCATGCCTGATGAAAGAAGATGAAAAAATAGAACACTGGTTTTTCTGGCAAAGGGCATTTGGAAACATGGGGGTGTTATGCATTGTCACAATGCCTGGGGCCCACTGACATTTGGTGAGCAAGAGCCAGGGATATAAATGCTCTGTAGTGCACAAGGCAGTCCTGCATGACAACGTCTTGTCCCACTCAAATGCCACTGGAGTCCCCTCTAAGAGATACAAACAGGTGCTCACCCACAGGGGTACAGTTTGTAATGCTTTAATGCCATTACTGCTGTCATGTTTATGAGGGAACATGGTCTCCAGCCTCCACCAGATGGGAGCAAAATACCCATAACTACCAGAAATAGAAATGGTTGTAGTAACTGCTTCCACATAGTCTAGATACCCACCCACTGTGTGCAGTTGTGAGTAAAATTTTGGCAGCTTTGTGAAACCCACAGCCCTGATTTTGGTCCTAGTGGGCAGCATGACATTGGAATAAAATTCAAGACATCGAGTGATCCTGTGTTTTGCCCACTGTTGAAATCAGCAACTGGAAAATAAGTGTGTTTCTATGGTCAAGGATGACTGGTTACCTTTTATGAGCTCACACATCCCGTCACTTGGTCAAGGAGTACTTGCTTGCACTTCCAAACGGATTGTAAGCTCCTTGAGGGCAAGAGGCAGTATGGCAGGCTTATGTAATTACCCACAGTATCTTGCAATTAGTAGGTGATTACTAGCCGGTGACAAGGTTTGATTTTTCCCAGCTGGACCATTAACCATAACACTGGGTAAAGGCTCACATCTATTTTTCTACAGTGTTCCATTACCTCACTAATTCATATTTTAGATAGGGCTGAAATCTGTAAATTTCTGAACTGGTTAAGCCAGGGAGAAGAAGCAAAGCCCTTTTTTCTTTCACATATGCTCTCTCCCTCCCTGCCTCTGATTTATAGGCTGACAGAAGGGGATGTGAGAATGACTTCTGTATAGGTGGGCAAATGACCCTACTGCTGAATTGTACTACTTTAAGCTCAGAGCTGAAGAGCAGGACATCCAGGCTTGGGAGGACAGCAAGGGTCATAGGTGTAGGCTGGCTTCTGCCATGAACTCTCTGTTCAACGTTCAGCAGGTCTTCTAACCTCTCTGGGCCTCATTGTCTGCATCTGTAAAATGGGGAGGTTGGAGCTCACGATCTCTTCACATCTGTGGTTCTACAGTTTTTTGTCTTGGACCTCATGAAAACTATGAATCATGGCCACATCCTGAACAACAGGCAAAGTGACAAGGAAATGTCAGAAGGATGGCAAAGTGACAGGGAAAACAGAGTGAAAAGTGTGTCCTATGATAACACTGGAAAGACCGTTCTCTGGCCACAGTTCAAACCTCTCTTTCTCAGTGAGTTTTGTTTTTTGTCTTTTTCTTTTTCTTGTAATTACAGGAAGAATAGCGAACAGCACTTATAGCTGCTGCTTTCCCAGCTAGGGGGATAAGCCAGGCTCAGGCTCTGGTGGTGGAGAGATGGTCTATTTACCTCAGATTTTCTTCCAGACCACAGGAGTCCCACATTTGTCCAAGACCTCTTTCTTTTCTCCCATGGAGGGAGGGCTGCAATGGCTGGACAAGTCCACTGTCAGCAACCTCTTCTGATCTTTGAAATTCTGATCTCCTTTAACAAAGTACAGTGAGAAATAATTTAGACTACATAACTTGATACCTGTATTTACTGATACTTTACTTTTCTTTTAATTCCTGAAAAGTGGGAAAGTACATTCTCCATCATTTCTCATTCTTCCCTTTTCCCTTAAAACATAACTCTGCATTTATTGTAAACTATCTTAAATCTACTTTGGAAGTGATTTGAAAATAAATTGTAAAAAAACAGTGCTGTAGGTGTCTAATACGCTTTGTGTTGTAGTCGAGAGAAAAAAGCAGTAGACACATTTGGTAGTAAATATCTGAAGTAGAAGGGACATGAGACAATATTTAAAACACTGTTTTTCAAATTGCAGGTTGTAGCCCATTAGTGGGTCCTGAAATGAATTTAATGAGTTGCAGCCAGTATTTTTTTAAATAATATAGAATAGAGTAGAAAATAGCAGAGTACGTCACACATAAAAAAGGTTTGTTAATGAAACGTTTGTTTAGGCAAGTTCTGACTTGCCTAAAATATCAAAGCTATTAGAAACTACAAAAAACAGGACAAGAACTTTGCACAGTAGATGAGAGCATTTTATTTTACTAAGAATTAGTTTATATGATTGATTATTGTGATGTCACATTTAATTTAGAAAGAGTCTTTGCAAAATCCACTGAGAAAACCAGTTGATTAAATATTTATTGAGTGCTCAAATGTATGAGGAAGTGTGCAAAAATATTTAATGAAAATACTACTTATTAGGTCCTATAACTAATAAAGATTTTCAACTAAAATTTAAAAGCTCCCAAAGAGGAAATTTCTAGGCCCAGGTTTCCATGGTGAATTCCATTGAACATTTAAATAAAAAAAATTTTTTTTTTTTTTTGAGACAGAATCTTGCTCTGTTGCCCAGGCTGGAGTGTAGTGGTGTGATCTCGGCTCACTGGAAGCTCCGCCTCCCGGGTTCACACCATTCTACTGCCTCAGCCTCCCGAGTAGCTGGGACTACAGGGGCCCGCCACCATGCCCGGCTAATTATTTTGTATTTTTAGTAGAGACAGGGTTTCACCGTGTTAGCCAGGATGGTCTCCATCTCCTGACCTTGTGATCCGCCCACCTCGGCCTCCCAAAGTGCTGGGATTACAGGCGTGAGCCACTGCACCTGGCGAAAATTTAACAATTTTACACAATTTCTTCCTGAAAACAAAAGGGGAGGAATGCTTATCACTTCATCTTATGAGGCTAGTATTACACTGATACAAAAAAAAAAAGACCAATATGGCTTATAAACTTGGATCCAAAAATCCCCAGCAAAATATTAGCAAATCAAATCTAGAAATATATTAAAACACTTAAACACCATGACAAAATTTATTTCAAGTATGCAAAGTTAGATGAATATTAAAAAATCAATCCATATAATCCACTGCAAAGAAAGAAAAAATCACACAGTTACATCAATGGACACAGAAAAAGCATTCGACAAAATCCAACATCTACTCGTGATAAAAACTCTCAGCAAACTAGGAATAAAGGATATCTTGTTTAGCTGGATAAAGAGTAGCTATTGAAAGCCTACAGGTAACATCATGCTTAATGGTGAAAGATTGCTTCATGTCCAAGATTAGAAACAAGGCAAGGATGTCTACTTTCACCACCCTTATTCAACATGGTGCTAGAAACTCTAGCTATTGCAAGAGTGCAAGATAAATAAATGAATACTGTAAACTTTGGAAAGGAAGAAATTAAACTGCTGCTATTTTCGGATGACATGATTATCTACATAGAGAACCTCAAGTAATCTAAAAAAACTCCTAGAATTAATAAGTGAATCCAGCAACCCTGCAGGATACGAGATTGACATACAAAAATTAATTGCATTTCTATTTATAAAAATGAACATCCAGAAACCAAAATTAGAACACAAGTCACTCCAAATAAAATGAAATACTTATGTGAAGGATTTCTGTACTGAAAATAACAAAATGCTTATTAAAGAAATTAAAGAAGACCTAGATAAATGGAGGGGCATATATGTTTATGGATTAAAAGACTTAACATTGGGTCAGTTCCTCCCAAATTGATTTACAGATGTAATGCAAGTTTGATCAAAATCCCAGCAACAGTTTTTGTAGACAGAGACAAGACTACTCTAGAGTTTATATGAAAAGACACAAATTCTAGAATTTAAAAAAATCTTGGGGCTGGGTGTGGTGGCTCACGCCTGTAATCCCAGCACTTTGGCAGGCTGAGGCGGGCGGATCACGAGGTCAGGAGTTCGAGACCATCCTGGCTAACACGGTGAAACCCCATGTCTACTAAAAATACAAAAAATTAGCTAGGCATGGTGGCAGGCACCTGTAGTCCCAGCTACTCGGGAGGCTGAGGCAGGAGAATAGTATGAACCTGGGAGGCAGAGCTTGCAGTGAGCTGAGATCGCACCACTGCACTCCAGCCTGGGTGAGAAGGCGAGGCTCCGTCTCAAGAAAAAAAAAAAAAAAAACTTGAAAAAAAAAGAATAAAGTCTGGGGAATTACTCTATCTCATAGTAGGTTTTACTATATAGCCACAGTACTCAAGATAGTATGGTATTGTTCAGGGATAGGTATATACATAATTGAAACAGAATTGAGAACCCATAAATTAACCTATATAAATAGGAAAGAACCCATAAATAAACCTATGTAAATATCTCCAACTGCTTTTCGACAAAGACGCAAAAGAAAGCCTTTTCAACAAATGGTACTGAAGTAAGTGGACATGTATAGGCAAAAAAATAAACCTCAACCCAAACCTCTCACCTTATCATTTAACTCAAAATGCATCATATTTGTAAATTTAAAATGTAAAATGATAAAACTTTTGGAGGATAACAAAGGAAGAAATGTTTGAGATGTAGGCCTAGGCAACAAATTCTTATACTTGACATCAGAAGCATGATCCCATAAAGGAAAAAATAGATAAAAAGTAAACTTTACTGTGAGAAAGTCCATGTGAGGAGAATGAAAAGGCAGGCTACAGACTGAGAGAAATGTTTTCAAATAACACGTATGACAAAAGACTAGCACCTGGAATATATAAAGATGTCTCAAAACTCGATAGTGAAAAAGAAACCTCAGTCTACTTAGAAAATGGGCCAAAGACATATATACATTTCACAAAATAAGATATACCTACAGCAAAAAAGCACACAAAAAGTTTTGGCATAATTAACCACTGAGGTAATGTAAATTAAAACCACAATGAGATGTTACTACACGCCTTTCAGAATTGCTAAAATAAAAAGTAGTGACAACAGTGGTCAGGTGTGGTGGTGCATAGCTATAAGACTGTGTGAGCCCAGGAGTTCAAGTTCAGCCTGGGCAGCATAGTGAGACTCTGTCTCTAAATAAATAAATAAAAACAGTGACAACACAAAAAGCTGATGAGGATGCAGAGAAACTGGATACATTACTGGTGGCATTGTAAAATAGTATAGCCCCTCTAGAAAATATTTTGGCAGTTTCTTGTAAAACTAAACATGAGACTGCCATATGACCCAGAAATTTCACTCTTGAGCATCCATCCCAGAGAAATGAAAATGTGTATTTGCACAAAAAACTGTACATGAATGTTCATAATAGCTTTATTCATAGTAAACCCAAACTAGACACAACTCAAACGCTCATCAGTATATTATTAATCTGGACTGTGGAATCGTCCTCAGCAATGAAAAGGAACAAATTGTTGATACATGGACAAACTTGGATGAATCTCCAGGGAAATATGCTGTGGGGAATGCCAATCCTCAAAGTTTACATGTAGGATTCCACTTATATAACATTCTTGAACTGACAAAATTAAAGAAATGGAGAACACATTCGTGGTTGCCAGGGGTCAAGGACCATGGTGGGAGTGGGGTGGGAGAGGAGAAAAGCCGGGGAGAGGGGAGGAGCTGTGGTTATGAAGGACATGAAAGATCCTTGTGGTTCTATATCCTGACTGGGGCCGAGAGCAGTGGCTCATGCCTGTAATCCTAGCACTTTGGGAGGCTGGGGCAGGAGGGTCGCTTGAGTCCAGGAGTTTGAGATCAGCCTGGGTAATGTGGCAAAATCCTACTTACATTAAAAAAAAATACAAAACATTAGCCACGCATGGTGGCACACACTTGTGGTCCCAGCTACTTGGTAGGCTGAGGTGGGAGGATTGCCTGGGCCTGGGAGGTTGAGGCTGCAGTGAGCCATGACCGCATCACTACGTGACAGGGAGACCCTCTCTCTCAAAAACAAAGTAAAAATTATATCCTGACTGGATTAACGTCAATATCGTGATTGTGATACTGTATTCTAGTTTTGCCTGATGTTACCATTGGGAAAAACTGTGTCAATGTTACATGGAACCTCTCTGTATTATTTCTTACAAATGCATGTGAATCTAGCATTATTTCAAAACAACAGTTTAAATTGTAAAAAGGAAATGAGGACTCTCTGGTCTTAGATGCAAACAAATGGAGTAAAAAATGTATAATTTGGGCAAAGACTAAAATAACTATTGGAGGATTCTAAATAGCTTGGTGACAATGACATGCTTTCTCTTTCTACATTCCCATAGGGTACTTAGTGCCAGTCGTACCCTTGCCCATAGAGGCACTCTGTAATTTTGTCTTATGTGTTATTATTAGTGTGGAATAGACGTTGCCCTGTCAAGCAGTTTAATGTATGAAAGTAAATATAAATCACATATGTATAATAGGCAGCTCAAGTGTGGTTCTGTGTGAACAAGCCAATTTTTTTGTGTGAAAAGACATGGTAATTATCCTTGAGAACAGAAGGAAAACATAACCAGAGTCCATATTTATTTTGGGGTCCGCAGCTGTATGTCCTTCCCACGGAGGTTTTGCTTGTTCACTTGCTTTTGCCTTATTCTGTAGGATATCCTTCAACCACATTCATTGGCCTAGAAGGCAGGAGAGTGCAATTCTTGTGTTGGAAGGAAAGGGCTTGCACTCACATTTCTGGGGCCCTAGGGCTCTCAGGAGATGCTTCAGGGAGGGGGAATGGGTGCAATTTCTATCCTGAGTAGCCTATTTTCTGTGTTTTTGTTTGTTGGTTTGTTTGTTTGTTTTTGAGACTGAGTCTTGCTCTGTGGCCCAGGCTGGAGTGCAGTGGCGCAATCTTGGCTCACTGCAAGCTCCGCCTCCTGGGTTCATGTCATTCTCCTGCCTCAGCCTCCTCGGTAGCTGGGATTACAGGTGGCCGCCACCACGCCTGGCTAATTTTTTTGCATTTTTTAGTAGAGACAGGGTTTTGCCGTATTAGCCAGGATGGTCTCGATCTCCTGACCTCGTGATCCGCCAGCCTCGGCCTCCCAAATTGCTGGGATTACAGGCGTGAGCCACCACGCCCGGCACTATTTTCTACCTACTTGTCCATGGCTTCACATTGGATTTGGTTTAAGAACAGATTCCATGGCTTCTTAAAATGTTAGAAAACCACCAGCAGCTCCTGTCTGAGTTCAGCTGCACAGGACTGAGTTTGCAGCTGGAGACCTGGGCCTCTGCATTCCCTGTCTGGGGAGGGAGTGCAGAGGCTGAGATGAGGCGTGAGTGGTGTCCTGGAGGGCTGGAATGAATGCCCCCTGTCACTGTCTGTCTGGCTCCTGCCACCGACAGCAGAACGTCACTTATTCAATATTGCTTGCCCAGGGAGGACAGAGTGTGTCCTGCCTTACAGAAGGCCTGGGGCAAAGCCATGACATTTCAAAGCAGGAAAATCAACCAGGGTGAGAGGGACGTTTTTCTGGAGAAAACACTGTTTAAAAAATGTTTGTTTTCAAAGTCTGTGTGTGTAATATAGTGTGTGACCAACAGAAGTGATGAGATCCCAAGGTGGTGAGGTGATTGATCAATCAAAGAGGAAAGCGCCTGGAAAATTTGTGTGAACAAATACTTAGTTGCATGAGCAAATGTGCAAAGCAGTGTTCAAAAAGATCTTATGAAAATTTTTGGGAGATGGGAGGTGGCAGTTGCAGTGAGCCAAGATTGTGCCACTGTACTCCAGCCTGGGTGAGAGAGTGAGACTCTATGTGAAAAAAAAAAAAAAATTGGGAGAAATCTTTCAGTAACAGGTTCAATAAATACTTGACTAATGATGAAAAATTAATAATATAATAATTTATAATAAAATGGTGTGATGATAATAAAATCAGCGAAATTTCACCTGGCTAATTCCATGTTTAAATGAAACCAAGATGTTGACCAGAAGGCAATCCACACGGTGACTCTGAAAGGGAGCCCGGCTGAAGCAGCGACCAGTTTTTCTTCCTCATCAGCTTTAGCAGTGCAGGTGGTGATGTGTGGTGTTTGGATGGACGCTGGAAAACTAACCCTCCTTTAGTGGTGAAGTGTTCCCCTTTGATATATCGGGAGCTTCCTGAAACCTTTCCAAGACCCCTCAGCACTAATGTTAGGATCCTCGGCATTACAGACCCACCTTCAGCATGGGAGTAACGGTAAATACCAGCCAGAGGAGGCAACAGAGATGAAAAGGAAGAGCATGTGTGCCTGCCCTCATGGTGCCACCAGGAAAGCAGGGGGTCTTTAGGGCCAGGCCCGGGGAGAGCACTTCAGAGATGAATTTCTACCTCGTTGGTCTCCTGCGGTGCTTAATTAGGGCCTCTTGAACTTGCTGGGCTAGAGAAAGATGAGCTGAGACCCTGGAGTTAAATTCCTAGGAGCGCTTTGATGTTACTTTCTGGGGACTTGGGTTTTGGAATACTGCAATCCAGCCTCAGTGTCTCTGTCCACAATGAGCAGCTTCCTCGGGAGCTTGGCCAGCCTCGATTTGTTGGCCACGGGGGAGAGGTGGGGGAAAAGCACTGGTAGGAAATAAGCCCAAACCATGAATCACCCCTTTCCTCCTAAAGAAGCTACTGTTGAGAGTGAATTGGCTGAAATTTCCAGAGGGCTTTTGGCCACCAGCACTACAATTAGGAAAGAAAACCAACCGATAAAAACAAATCTAAACCACAGACTAAATCACCACTCCCTGATAACCCATCCAAAAAGAGCACAGTCCAGCCAGAACTGATTCCCGGCTCACCACTCCATGATAACCCATCCAAAAAGAGGACAATCCAGCCAGAGCTGATTCCCAGCACAGCAGCCTGGGCTTTCCGAGCTCTCGAGAGGTCTAAGAAGATCCCAAAGGACCAGGAGAGGTGAGCTCGGACAGGGATCGTGCCGTCAGGTTTGCCCAAGGTGTTCCTAGTATACACCGGATGCTCCCGGCTAACTCACAGGAGCCTCACTCATTCTCGAAAGCATCCCAGTTTAGATCATAAATTATATGATCATCTTAAAAAGAAAAGAAAGCAAGCCACTGAAAATAACCTGTGGCCTCAAGACTTCAGTAAGTCTGCTCTCAGTTCTCTTCCTATGTGACTCTTGCTTGGGGTTGGCGAACCATGGCCTGAGGGACAAAGTCTGCCCTGGTCCTGCTTTGGTATGGCCCATGAGCTAAGAATGGTTTTTACTTTTTTTTTTTTTTTTGAGATGGAGTCTCGCTCTGTTGCCCAGGCTGGAGTGCAGTGGCGTGATCTCGGCTCACTGCAAGCTCCGCCTCCCGGGTTCACACCATTCTCCTGCCTCAGCCTCCTCAGTAGCTGTGACTACAGGCGCCCACCACCATGCCTGGCTAATTTTTTGGTTTTTTTAGTAGAGACGGGGTTTTACCGTGTTAGCCAGGATGGTCTCAATCTCCTGACTTTGTGATCCGCCCGCCTCGGCCTCCCAAAGTGCTGGGATTATAGGCGTGAGCCACTGGCGCCCGGCCGGTTTTTACATTTTTAAAGGGCTTTTAAATAAAAACAAATATGTGACAGAGATCACATGTGGCCCGCAAAACCGGAAACATTCACTACCTGGTTCTTTACAGGATAAAGGGTGCCAACCCCTAACCTGGCCATTTGATCTTGTAGCTTTGGGTAGAGGGCTGGGATCTTGGATCATTATCGATGTCTTTGGCCCCAAAGAATGCTGACAATTCTGTATCCTCATCCTACCTTTGCCAAATCGAAGGCCCAGCCCCGGGTCCCCCAGTGCTGGAGAGGCAAAGTAGTGTTTGTGGAATGAACAATATCAATGCAAGCATGTAACTTACCAGAGAATCCCATGCAGGAAGCAAAAGGCATCTGTTGAGGTTCCCTCTCTCTCTTCTCCTCCAAGGGAAGGTGACAAGAAGGAATGAGGTTTAGTTAATGCCTTTCCTTGCCACACAGTGTTTCTATTCTGGTGGAAGGGAACGCTGTGGCCAAGAATTCTGCCTCTCTCCTGGAATGCCCCTGTAGCCATTCTCCCTTGGTGGTTTCCTTCCACCAGTTTATCCTGAGGTTTAATCAGGCCCTCAGAGACCCACATCATTTCATTCTAACTTTCATACTTCTATGCGGTCTGTGGTCCTAGTACATGCTGAGGAAGCCCTCGGGAGGAATGTGGCTTTTCCTGTAGAAAAACAATTGTGTTCACTCCTCTCCTGGGAACTGTATCTCTCCAGCATGAGGGATAACTTTTGAGAATCATCATCTTGGTCTCAGTTCTATGAGGTTGATTCTGGTTCACAGGGACAGTTCTTGGAAAAAAGACCTGTGTCGTCCTCCTGGCTCAGTCACTGATGGACTCTGGGGCTTGAAGAAACTCACTCAGGGCATTTGTCTCTCTCTCCCTCTCTCTCTCTCTCTCTCTCTTTTTTTTTGAGACAGAGTCTCACGCTGTTGCCCAGCCTAGAGAGCAGTGATACAATCACAGCTCACTGAAGCCTCGAACTCCTGATTCAAGTCATCTTCCTGCCTCAGCCCCCTGAATAGCTGGTATACAGACACGGTATCACACCCAGCTATTATTATTTTTTTTTTTTTTAGAGATGGAGTCTCACTATGTTGCCCAGGCTGGTCTCACACTCCTAGCCTCAAGCGATCCTCCAAAGGTGCTGGGATTGCAGATGTGAGCCACTGTGCCCAGCCACCTTCCTCTCTTTACCCATAAAAAGAGAGCTCTGTGATATTTCTTCCAGCCCAGTCACTGAGGATGTGATGAAGTCCAAGCAAGTGTCTGGAATGTGATTCACTCCCGTGATTCCTGGAGAGGACACAAATAGTGTATAAGGTGCTTCTTATGAGAGTCTAAATTTAGAAACCTCTTACAAATTAACATGTTGGCTGACTCTCAAAAGCATTCAGGGCACTGCTAGAGCCTCTGGTTACCTTATTCCTACTAAACATGCTCAGGGCCCCTTCCGTAGAGCCACTAACAGGAGATGGGAGGCCAAAGAGGTCGGTGGCAGAGCTTGGACTGGAAGCCAGACTTCCTGAATTCCAATACCTTCCAGTGGCTCCCCATGCTCACCAGAGGCGTTACCCAGAACATGTGAATGTCCTTTGTGGGGGTTGCGGGAAAAGCACCTGGCACTGCTTTGTATATGGAAGCCGAGTGGTCAATATTCATTTGAATTACTCAGAGCTGGACATTTGCCATTCTGGAGACATTGCTCTAGAAAAGTGTTTTTCTTTTTCTTACGTTGTTTTTATTCCAGACATTCCTGAGGTGTTAGTCTCACAACTTACGATTAGGTAATGATTATTAATACCTCATTGAACCTCAAACAGACATTCACAAAAACCAGAGTTAACGTTTCCATCCTTCCCATGTCTGTGAAGGCAAATTGTGGGCAGAGTGTAAAAATCTGGAGAAAGTTATGTACGGAGCTCACTTTAGTGTTAGCTGCTAAACTTTAATACACTCTGCCTTTCCACTAGAGCCACCGCCCACTTCCCCAGGGTGGCTGAGGACTTGTTGACATGGAACTTCTAGATGCAGCTTCCCACCCCACTCTGCCTGCATCTCGTCCTGAACTTTGGAAAAAAGCAGCTCTGGAAATCTCACTTAGGGTGACTATCCACTACCTATCAGGGGCTGTTTTGTTTTGCTGCTTACAGTTTGTTTGCTCAAGCAGTTGAAAGCTATGATAGCCATTTACAGTTTTCCTGCTTTTGTTTGAATACATCTGTCTGGACTGTACTTCAAGTGCAAACGACAGGGTAAGAATGCCTGTGACCTAGGATCATTAAAAATGGGTGCAGAATAACACAAGCTCCTGTATCTCTTCCCTAGCACTTACCTTCTCAGCTATGCTAAAGCAATTATCTCCTATCTGCCTTGCACCTTTAACTCAGCCATTTCCAAGCTTTTTCTTTGGAAACCTAAGATGTACATGTGGAAACATACCGATTTGAAATGTTTCTCCACTTACTCTGGCTCTAAGAATAGAAAGACAGTTTCAGTTTTGTTTTGTCTTCCTTTATTACATTTTTGCTTTTGAGATACAAACCAACCTCTCATACCACACAAAGAACATCCATTCTTGGGATTTTTAAAGTGCATTTCCCCTTGAACTCTGTGTACAAAAATATTTGTCTTTTAAAACATGCAGAAATTTGTTGACAAGGCACTTTTAGGTATAAAATGAAGATGAGTCCTTGGTTCTACATTCACATTGAAGTAAAAGTGAAATACCATCACAGCTGCACTCTCAAAGCCCTCAGAGGCCTAGCAGTCTCTAAAAACTCCTCAACAAGACTGAAAACATTCACGGCTTTACAACGTGGGTTGCACAGCTTTACAGCCATGACCAGGAAAAACTGCCTGTAACAACAGCTGTCCTTCTCCGTTCCAGATGTGTTGTCTCACTGCAGGAAATTAAGATAAGCTGCCAAATTGTCTTTGTGTGACCCTGCAAGATCCCATTATCCATGTAACTTCTTGTCTCCGATTTCAGTGAACATGTCAGGAGAGATGTGATTGGGACTCTCCCAGGACTACATTCAGGTGAGAAATTTTAGAAGAGGAAACAAATAAAAGGCAACCAAGGTTTTCATCCCCTATCCATTGAGAGAGAAGATCCAGAAAATGGGCAGTTCCAAAAAAATGAACACTTTTTTGATTGATAAGCATATATGGCCCATTTAATGTCCGTGTGACTACAACTAATGCCTTTTCTCAAAAAGAAAATGGTTTGAAAAGATCAAAACCACAGAGCAATCTCCGAACAGTTCCAAATATATAATTTTACCACCATTAAAATGAAATCTTAAAGGTAAATTAAATTCTACCATTGACTCTGACATTGTTTTAATTTCTGGAGAACTGCACGGCTCCATTATTTCTCACCAGCTCCAGTAGAATAATCTTTTAAATAAAGAAACCCACTCAAATGCTTCATGTCTTTCAATAGATACTGAAAGCTTAGTTATTAAATATCTTTGTATAATCCAGCTTATTTATTGTACTCAGTTTGCAAATGCTCTTCAGGGCACTTGAGGGAATAAATATAAAACAAAAATGAAGTTGCTTCCCTATTCCCAGACAACTGCACCTGTGACAGGTGGCTGGTCTTTCTGGGGCAACCCAGGAAAGATTCTGGGACTCGGGGGCCACTTGTTACCATAACCAAGAGCTGTCTGAAGGCAAATCTACAAGTAAGGTGCAGTGAAGTCTCCAAGTAAGAAAACTGCCACCCTCTGAAGTGTGTAGGCTTATCTACGGATGATGAGCTGTCAAACAAGGAGAGAATCCATCAGTGCAGCTCCTGAGGCCATCTGAGAATTTCACGGGACAGAACTGGGCCAAAAGGAAAAAGACTGTTTGCGGCAGGTGGGTAGCAGAGGAGCGAGTGGTAAACAGAAGACAGATGGAAGGCAGTATTCTTCAGACCCCCATAGATCACTGAATGACAGCCCTGATAAGGACGCTCAGGCAAGTAGACTCTTTTACTGGAGAAGAAGGGTCTTTGCAAGCAGGTGAGGACTTGCCTTCTGAATTGTGCGGCGGGGTGAGCATCCCAGGTGTGCTGGCTGGGGGCTTGCATCCAGCACCCCCAGCAAAAAAAAGCCGGGGTGAGCTGGGAGAAAGATGGGTAGTGGGGAGGGTTTATGGCTGCTTTAGAAGAGATAGTTATCACTGAACTACCATATTTCAAATTTTGACATGGGAATGTCTTAAGATCATTATTAGATAAAATTAAACTGACTTTATTCAACAGAGTCACTTCAGGCCTTTTTCTTATGAACACAGAATGATCCTTAGTCGGGTAACATGTCAATGACAGTGCACTCTGTGCCTTTCCTGCATTGTGGGGAGGGCACTTCTTAATGCAAAGTAAAATTCAGGACCTACATGAAATCAGTTTTGCTTCCATGTGAGTTCGATTTACGCTGTTAATAGTTCTGATCACCAAATTTGTAACATTTAAAGTACTGTCTGTTACCCGACGTCTGGTATGTTTACATAAAACGTGGTTCTGCCCAGTAACAGCATAAGGTAAAAATGTGATTTCCCCTAAAATTACATTATCATGTAATCCTAGAGTGTTACCCACCTGGGAGAGGTACAAAAAACAAAGCATTAGATTTCAGGCTAAGAACAGCCAGTTTTAGGAATAAGAATTACATCGAATAGCCTTAAGAGCATTTAAAAAGTCAAGGCATCTTAAACTTCAGAAATGACAACAAAAACAAAACAAAACAACAAAAACAACCTAACCCAACCACAAAACTCTAGGAGCCAAGGCACTCAATATCTGCCTGTTAGTTATGTACAAAGCCACAAATGGGAGGTCTTTTCAAATTAATCTGGAAAATCCAAGCACAAGACTCTTAGCTTGAAAAGCCTGACAGCTGTGCCTCCAAATCCAGGCAACTGTGCTTCCATTCCTCTTCTTGCTTGCCTTAGGAAAACTTCACTTTAGTAAGATCAGGCAAAACAGAAAATAAAATAGTCATTTAACCAAACTCCAAAACCAAACAAAAATAGAAAAAAAAAAAAAAAAAACTTCCTACAAATACACATGTAAAAATATATTTTTAAAGCACCCCTAAGTAAACACCAATCTTGCCCAAGAAAAATCACAGGTTTGGGGTCTATCTGATAATGATTGTCCCGGAGGTCTCTCTCTCTTTTGAGACACAGTTTCACTCTGTCGCTCAGGCTGGAATGCAGTGACATGATCTCAGCTCAGTGCAACCTCCACCTCCTGGGTTCAAGTGATTCTCCTGCCTCAGCCTCCCGAGTAGGTGGATTACAGGCGCCTGCCACCACACTCAGCTAAATTCTGTATTTTTAGTACAGATGAGGTTTCACCATGTTGGCCAGGCTGGTCTTGAACGCCTGACCTCAGGTGATCTGCCCGCCTTGGCTTCCCAAAGTGCGGGGATTACAGGCGTGAGCCACCATGCTCGACCCCGGAGGTCTCTTTTACAACAGCACTAACCAACAGACTTTAGTCCAATATGGTTAAGAACAATGAATCTCTGAAATTTCAGAGTTGGCAAACATTTAAAATAACGTATAAGAACTTGGGTGAGGTTTTTCTCCCCTATCTGTTTACATACACACCATAAATAAGAACACCCGAGTCCGTGTCCCTGGGTGCTGGTAAAGTGTTCTAGATATTGTAAATCACAGTCAAGATAAAACCATTTTCTGAAGATTTCGAGGAGATATTGGATATGCAAATCAAATGTCCTAAACACAACAGAAAAGATGACTCTTCGGGAAAGGAGATTCAAAATTCTCTCTTTTTTTTTCTTTTTGAGACAGAGTCTCGCTCTTTCGCCCAGGCTGGAATGCAGCGGTGCGATCTCAGTTCACTGTAAGCTCTGCCTCCCAGGTTCATACCATTCTCCTGCCTCAGCCTCCCGAGTAGCTGGGACTACAGGTGCCGGCCACCACGCCCGGCTAATTTTTTGTATTTTTAGTAGAGACGGGGTTTCACCGTGTTAGCCAGGATGGTCTCGATCTCCTGCCCTCGTGATCCGCCCGCCTTGGCCTCCCAAAGTGCTGGGATTACAGGCATGAGCCAACGCACCCGGCCCCAAAATTCTTTCATAAAGAACGAGACAAACCAGCCAAGCAAGTTAAAGTCATTGAGCTTTCCGGGGAAAAATCAGATTTTTCCGGTGACTCAGGGTAACTGTGGGGACTTAGAAAGCTCCCCCAGAAGGCAAGAGGAGAAGCTGAAAGTGTCCCCACTCATGACTATCCTGCCTTGTCAGAACCCTGCAATCTGTGACACCGCACAGGAGCCAGTGGGTTTCAATGACTGGTGTGTTGCTCTCCGCTGGAATATATCTGTGGGGTCAAGAAGATGGGGGAGGAAATGCCTGTCTCACCCACAAACTAATTTGCCTTTATTATCTTTTCCTGAACGTCAGATCAATTGTGGAAGAACATAAAATGCAAAAGATGAACTTGCAGAAAACAAGAGCCAATCCCATTTCTCTTCTGCAGCTGCATTGGAAATGTAGGTCAGGTCAGTGTGTCACAGCACAGAGATACACGTGGACGGGGAAGCACAGCAGCTTGCAGGAAAGGCCTGGCTGGCAGAGAGCACCCAAAAATGAACACGATGAACAGTGAAGGTCCGACGCAAGGTGACTGGGGCTGAGCGGCTTTTGGCGACTGATGTCCCACATCTGAGTGGAGAGCAAAGGAGAGCCTCCTCCAGCTTCATCAGCACTGGCACAGGCTTCATTCCCATCCATATCCTTTCCAGCACAGACCTGCAGACTCTCGTGGCTGCCACAGTGCGAAAGTGAGCCAGCCACCACCGCTCCTTTGAGTGAGACACGGGTTGTGTAATCTGAACCTGGCTGGATTTGCTGGTTTAAGAAAGAAGTGAAGAGGATCCTTTTATTTTCCCAAACTGGGCCTCATGGAAGTTCCACTTTGCTCCTTCCTGGCCTTCCATCTCCACTGCACAGTGAGCAGAGCTAGGCTTGTCTGCGGCAGCTCCGCCACGCCCTGTCACCTGCAGTCACTAGTAGTAGGGACCTAGCTTTTCATATCCTAAGTAACTTGGCCACTCTGGAAACAGACCATAGGAACACCGAGGGCTTCCGAACTGGTCAAAGGATATTCCCAAATCCGGTCCACTGTGGGGGTCGGTCGTTCCCTCGGTCGATTTTAACTCAGCCCGGATGATCCTATAGTTCTTGCCTCTGTTACTGTCCCAGTGCGTCTGTCCATTGCACTCGTAGTAGACAGCAAACTCCATTCTTTCATAAGACTGAATCTTCTCAGGCAAGCTGATATCGAAGGAGAACGTGTCCCTGTCTGAACCGGCATAAGTGTCCTTCACGTACTCACAAGGAAAGTCTGTGTAGCTCTTCCAGGTGTCGAACGTCATCCTTATTTTCACGGTCTTCTCAAATGCGAGGTTCTGAACCTTCACAGTGCCGGCGATGGCCCTGTCCTTGAGCACACAGTTCTCAAGGCAGACATGGTCGGCCTGAAGCCGATTTCTGAAGTCTAAATAATCTGCAGAGGGCTGGGAAAAATCCAGAACGAAGCTCTCGCTCTCCGCTGTTGTCAAGCTCACGATGTTGTCTAGGAGCTCGGTGATGTTGAATGGGATATCTAGCGGGTCATCGAATTCCGAGAACACTTTGACCATTGTCAGGGCCAGCCCTTGGTTGTCTGCAAAGGACACCCGCTTTTTCGCCTTCTTCTCCTGGACAGCCGGGGCCACCATTCCGCTGGCTTCATTCTTGCTGCTCAGCTGAATACAAGGCCTCAGCGGTTTGCTGGGCTTTGGTGAGATCTTAAAGGCAAACCTCTCTCGGCGCAAGGAAGGAGCCATGCAGTTGTATCTGTACTCGATGTCCACGGCCATCATGGGGCTAGATGAATAGGCTAGAACCCTGGAAAGGGAAGAGAAGAAAGAAAACAGCGGAGCAATCAGATCAGACAGATGTGTGAAGGCATTATTCCAGCAGGGACTGGCAAACAATATTTCCTTTTATCTATGCCCACACAGCGACAGGTCAGGATGAACCCCGGTGTGGTCCAGCACAACACAGGTTTGAGGGAAGATTATATTGTCGGGGGACGAGATGCGGTGGGGGGCGGGGGGTGGTTCAAGGTTAAAACAAACAAAAGAGTATGAAACCCACTAGTTTTAAAACTAAATGCACAGGTTTTTTTGGTCAGCATTTCTTGGGGCCTTCTGTTGGCGAATGTGCCACAGAGGATAATTAAAAGGGCATATACTGTTTTAAAATTTCCCAAACCTATTTGACTAAAAAGGTGTCTTCCACAGATAGCTGTCCTGAGGGATACTATTTATTTATGTATTTTTAGACACAGGGTCTCGCTCTGCGCCCAGGCTGGAGCGCAGTGGCACGATCACAGCTCACTGCAGCCTCGACCTCCCAGGCTCAAACGATCCTCCCACCTCAGCCTCCGAAGTAAGTGGGACAACAGGCACAAGTCACCGTGCTTGGCTAATTTTAAAATTTTTTGTAGAGACAGGTCTCGCTATGTTTCCTAGGCTGGTCTCACACTCCTGGCTCAATCCATGATCCTGCCTTGACCTCCCAAAGTGCTAGGATTACAGGTGTGAGCCTCTCTGCCCACACTTTATTGAGAAGTAAAAATTGTATATTCTTATGGTGTACAACATGTTTCCATATATGTATACACTGTGGAATGGCTAAATCGAGCTATTTAACATACATTATATCACACTTTTTTTGCAGTGAGAACACTTAAAATCCACTCTCAGCAATTTTCAAGTATATAACATATCATTACTAAGTATAGGCACCATATTGTACATCAGATCTCTTGAATTTATTCCTCCTGTCTACCTGAAATTTTGTATCCTTTGGCCAAAGGATACCTCTCCAGTCCCTCCACCTCCAGTTTCTGGTAGCCACCACTGGGACTCTCTGTTTCTATGAGTTTGACTTTTTCACATTCCACATATAAGTGAGATCATGCTATATTTGTCATTCTGTGCCTGACTTATTCACTTAACATCCTCCGGGTTCATCCACGTTGGCACAAATGACAGGATTTCCTTCTTTTTTCAGGTGGAATAGTATTCCACTGTGTTTATATACCATGTTTTCTTTATTCACTCATCCAATGATGGGCACTTACATTGATTCCGTATCTTGGCTTGGTGAATAATGCTGCAATGAACATAAGAGTACAGATAACTCTCTGATACACTGCCTTCAATTCCTTTGGATGTATGTCCTGCAGTGGGATTGCCGGGTCATATAGTAGTTCTAGTTATGGCTTTTTGAGGAGCCTCCCTACTGTTTTCCATAATGGCTGTACTAATTTACATTCCCACCAGCAAGAGACAAGGGTTCCCTTTTCTCCACGTCTTTGCCAATACTTATTTTCTTTGGACTTTTTGAAAATAGCCATCCTAACGGGTGTGATGTGACATCTTATTGTGGCTTTATATTTGCTATAATCTGATAAAAAGAAATGGATTCATCCCACAAATAAGGATTAGGTGTTTCCTATATGCCAGGCATCAAGCAAGATACTGGGATTCAATAGTGAAGATAGACACAAACCTGCTTTCATTAAGCTTATGGTAGGTTTTTAAATCTCAGGATACCACTCTTTTAAAAAGAACCAGCAGGCTGGGGTGGTGGCTCACGCCTATAATCCCAGCACTTTGGGAGGCTGGGCAGATGGTTCATTTGAGGTTAGGAGTTTGAGACCAGCCTGACCAATATGGTGAAACCCCGTCTCTACTAAAATTACAAAAATTAGCTGGGCGTGGTGGTGGGCACCTGTAGTCCCAGCTGCTCTGTAGGCTGAGACAGCAGAATTGCTTGAACCCGGGAGGTGGAGGTTGCAGTGTGCAGAGATCACACACTCCAGCCTGGGCCACAGAGCAAGACTCTGTCTCAAAACATAAAAATAAATAAAATAAAAACAACCAGCAATTTCGTATTTGTAAGCCTTTAATATAGGTGAATATTTGTTTTTTCCACAAGTAAAAAATTAGCTCTATAAGAATAAAAAGCAAATAGAATCATGCTAAAAGAGGATAATAAATCTGAGTTAACAAAAACTATATTTTCTATAAGTAAAAATGATAAGTAAAACAAAAAAAGACTAAAGACAAACTGTGAAAATATTTTACAATAAGCATAGCAGCAGAGCTAATACCTTAATATGTAAAGTGTTCTTACAAAGCAATAATAAAGTCAAATATTCCACATAGAAAAATAAGCAAAGAACATGAATAGAAAATTCTTGAAAAAAATTTTAAAAGTGGCCTATAAATATGCAAAATGTTCAACCTTATTATTAATTTAAGAAATTTAGATGAAAAACAATGTCTGTTTTTTATTTATTGAATTAGGAAAAAAATTGAAAAGATAATGCAAGCTTTTTCTTTTTCTTTTTTTTTTTTTTGAGACTGGGTCTTACTCTGTCACCTAGGCTGGAGTGAAGTGGTATGAACATGGCTTATGGCAGCCTCCACCTCCTGGGCTCAAGCGGTCCTCCCACCTCAGCTTCCCGAGTAGCTAGGACCACAGGCACGAGCCACCACGTCTGGCTACTTTTTAAAAAATATTTTTTGTAGAGATGAGGTCTCACTATGTTGCTCAGGCCAGTCTTGAATTCCTGGACTCAAGCAATGCTCCCACCTTGGCCTCCCAAAATGCCTGGGATTTGTAGGTATGAGCCACTGTGTCCAACCGATGCAAACATTTTCATTAGTTTAAATTGGCACCACCTTTCTAATTTTTTTTATCATTTTTTATTCTAATATCACATAGAGACATTTATCCTAAGTAAATAATTAAAAACATATAGAGGTTAAGATACGAAAATGTTCAATGCCACATTATAGGGGGAAAAAAGATGACAAAATAACCTAGATGACCATTAACAGGTACCTGGTTCAATTAAATATACCACATCCATGTGATGTACTTTTATTTTTATTGTTATTGTTTTTTCCTTTTTTGAGACAGAGTTTTACTCTTGTCACCCAGGCTGGAGGGCAACGGCACAGTCTCGGTTTACTGCAACCTCCACCTCCCATGTTCATGTGATTTCTCCTGCCTTAGCCTTTCGAGTAGCTGGGATTACAGGAGTCTGCCACCACACCCAGCTAATTTTTGTATTTTTAGTACAGACAGGGTTTCACCAGCTGGCCAAGCTGGTCTCAAACTCCTGACCTCAGGTGATCCACCTGCCTTGGCCTCCCAAAGTGCTGGGATTACAGGCGGGAGCCACCATGTCCAGCCCATGTGATGTAATTTTATATCATCATTAAAGCCGTTATTTTAAAAAAGATTCAATGAAATGAAAAAAAGTATAGTATATTTATATTTATGTCTATAGAGATAGAAAGAGAGAGAGGGAAGATAAAATTGTACGTAGAAACTAGACTTGTGGGGAAAAATGCCATTGTCCCTTCAATGACATGAGTTTGAACTTTGCGGGTCCACTTTTGCTCAGATTCTCTTCTGCCTCTGCCGCCCCTGAGACAGCAAGACCAACCCCTTCTCCTCCTCTTCCTCCTCCTCAGTCTACTCAATGTGAAGAGGATGAGAATGAAGACCTTTATGATGACCCACGTTCACTTAATGAATAGTAAATGTATTTTCTCTTTCCTATGACTTTCTTAACACTTCCTTTCCTTTAGTTTACTTTGCTATAAGAATACAGTATATGTTACAAATAAAATACAAAATATGTGTTAATCGACTGTTGATGTTATTGATAAGACTCTGGTCAACAGTAAGCTGTTAGAAGTGAAGGTTGGCTGAGCACCGTGGCTCACTCCTGTAATCCCAGCACTTTGGGAGGCCGAGGCGGGCGGATCATGAGGTCAGGAGATCGAGACCATCCTGGCTAACACGGTGAAAGCCCATCTCTACTAAAAATACAAAAAATTAGCCGGGCGCAGTGGCAGGTGCCTGTAGTCCCACCTACTTGGGGGGCTGAGGCAGGAGAATGGCGTGAACCTGGGAGGCGGAGCTTGCAGTGAACCGAGATCACGCCACTGCACTCTGGCCTGGGCGCAAGAGCGAGACTCCGTCTCAAAAAAAAAAAAGAAGTGAAGGTTTTGGGGAGTCAAAAGTTATATGTGGATTTTTGACTGTGTGGGGGCTAGGCTCCCCTAGACCCCATGTTGTTCAAGGGTCAACTGTATTATGTAAATGCAGAGAAAAAAGACTAGAGATATATATTTAAAATCAGAATACTTAGGTGACAAGATTTGAGGAATTTCTGGTATCCCGGTTTGTATTGTCTTATATATTCTAAAATAATATTGCTTCTATCATCAGAACAAAATGAACCTAAAAAAAATCCTCAAATATGTTAAGATATCCAAAAACCCATCCCAACACTACTGCCTCACTAAAGCTGAGCACTTTTTTTCCTGAGACAGGATCTTGCTGTGTTGCCCAGGCTGGAGTGCAGTGGTGCGATCATAGCTCACTGGAACCTCAAACTCCTGGGCCCAAGCAATCATCCCGCCTCAGCCTCTAAAGTAGCTGGAACTACAGGTGTGCACCTCCATGCCCAGCTAATTTTTCAATTTTTATAGAGGCAGGGTTTCACCATGTTGCCCAAGTTTGTCTCAAACTCCTGAGCTCAAGCAATCCTCTCGCTTCAGCCTCCCAAAGTCTGAGCACTTTTTATCATTCTAATTACCATGGCAAATTTATATTTTGATTTGACAGTTTCAATGGACTAAATTAAGGAAATGAGTGACAAAACTAGGATTAAAATCTCAAGTCTGAGAATCACAGAACACAGGATCTAGATGAGTCCCCAAACCTATCTCCCCTCAACCTATCTCCCCTCCTTATGGCACAGGTGTAGATGTGTGATGACGTGTTGGGGAACTCACTCTCGAGCAGCCATGGCCAACCCTGAGAAGTGACAGGCAACATGCCAAGTGTCTTCTGTAAAGAGCTGGGACCACTGGTTCAGTTCTATAAATAATCTCTCATTTTCACCTTCTGATTGTGATTAACCAAACATGTAAAAAAAAAAGGTGAAAGGACAAACACATCAGAGTTGACCCCATTTTTCCAAAAGTACAGCACTTCCCTGGGATGCAAGAAGCCCTTACAGATGGCCAGTCAGAGAAATACACATACTCAGAACCAAATAAAACAATAACTTATGGCCAGAATGCAGGTGCTTAAACATTCATTTTAAAGGATATCTGTCTCACTGTTTCCCCTTTAAGAAAATCAATCTAGTGAAAATTTTAAGGGCAAATTTGCTTTCAATTATCTGTTCTTATAGCCATGTAACTGTTCGGGAAAGGAAAGTTTTGACTGAATTAGGCAAGGTAGGTTTGCAGAGGTTCAATGGATTGACTAACAGGTTCATTGTAAAAAAAAAAAAATTCTATACTTACAAAATATCTAAATTTTAGTTAATCCTGTCCCTTGCAAAACTGTGTTGGAATTATACCGTCAGCTCTAACTTTAACACAGGTAGTGTTTTTGTTTTGTTTTGTCTTATTTTTAGTTTTTTTTCTTTCGAGACGGAGTCTTGCTCTGTTACCCAGGCTGGAGTGCTGTGGCGCAATCTCAGCTCACTGCAACCTCTGCCATCCAGGTTCAAGTGATTCTTCTGCCTCAGCTTCCCAAGTAGCTGGGACTGCAGTGCCACTACCCCTGGGATTACAGGCGTGTGCCACCAACCCCAGCTAATTTTTGTATTTTTAGTAGAGATGGGGTTTCACCATGTCAGGCTGGTCTCGAACTCCTGACCTCATGATCTGCTCCCCTCAGCCTGCCACAGTGCTGGGATTATAGGCATGAGCCACCGTGCCCAGCCTCGTTTTTAAACAAGTATAAAAACCAAACAAGAGGCTATGTCTGGCATCGCAGTGCCCCCACTCTACCCATCCTGAAAAATCTGGGTGTGAACTGAGGGAGGAGGGGTTCCTCTTCACAGCTTCCTCCTTACCTGTCAGCACAGGTCATCTGCAAGTTCTCTTTGCACCTCCAACAAGCCTGCAAACCAACCTCCTACGTGCTTTCCTGCGTGTTAGAAAAAGGCTTGGAAACTCTCAAGATATTGTGGAAACGGAATTCCAAAGCAAAATGATCAATCAGAGAATCTACACACTTACAGCCCACTAGAACCAATGTCCCAAGTTCTAATCCCGCACGCTGAAGAGACTTAGCTGAAGACCTTGGTAGAGTTTCACTGTTTCAACCCAGTGGCATAAATTTGCCCCTGAGATCCCTTTTATCACCAAGCTGTAAGAACAAGCAGAAGAAGTCCGGCTTGGAGAGGCCAGGCTCTAGTCAGAGCCAGAGCTAATTAAACAATGCTGCCCGCACTGGCAGGAGCCAAACTGCTATTGCAAGATTCTTCTATGAAAGGCAAAAGTAAGGTTATGATGGCCCAAGAGTTACCAGCAGGACTACTACCCCAGGGACATTGCACAAGCAACCCCAGTCTAGAATCCCTTCACTTTGTGTGTCACCATAACTGCAGGTGAGGACATTAACCTGTGTGGCCTCAATCTGGGGTATGACTCGACTGTCAGTCACCTTGCCTGTCCCACAGATAGCTTCCAGCTTTTATCTACCCGGTCACTCTCCAAGAATCAGCACACCGAAGTGCTGGTTTGGTGTGGGCTTTCCTGACCTACTCAGGAACTCCCCAGCGGACTGTGACAGGGATGGCTGCCGCCATGCAGAAGTACTCCTAGCAACTGAGATGTGCAAGGTAATATTAAGGTCCTGAAAAGAAGGCACCTGGACAGGTGCTTCTTTTACAAATGACATGAAAATGATCTGTTCCAACACAGGAAGCACCAGGCTGCAGCCCAGCCTCCTCTCCTGACAGACTCCCTGGCTGCTCCAGCTCTGTCCTTTTCCCAGGCCAGGGAATATGAGTCACCAAAGTTGGCCAGGGGGAAGAAAAAAGAACCAGAAGTTATGGGCATATATTTGAACCATGAGAGCAGGACTCAGGATCTGATACCAGTTGCAGGATAAAAATAAGAGTGTATGAGTGCTGCTCCCAGGTCGGCATGAATTCTAACACTTGCTTCCATAGATATGCCTCAGAGGTCAGGGGTCAGTTTCCCTGGTGACAGAATGGGCCATGCTTGAGGGTAGATTTCAGTGTTCACGGCTAAGACAGGGCAAACCCTAACAGATCATGGAGATAGTTTTGCATAAATGCTTTCTCTGTTCCACTCATGACAACACACCTTCTCAAGACAGCTGGCCAAGGTTAGATGGCCATGGTGGTAACTATAGACCTGCACAGAAAATAACCCCATGACCTTCACGGTTTCAGGCAGCTGAGCTACTGACTTCCTGGCTGTACCTTTCATAGGGAGGAAATCTTTTTTGTATCAGGGCCACGACATTATCCCCTCCATTCTCTCATTCCCTCTCTCTCTCTCTCTCTCTCTCTCTCTCTCTCTCCTGATAAGACAAAAAGGCCGGGCGCGGTGGCTCACGCCTGTAATCCCAGCACTTTGGGAGGCCAAGGCGGGCGAATCACGAGGTCAGGAGATGAGACCATCCTGGCTAACACGGTGAAACCCCGTCTCTACTAAAAATACAAAAAAAAATTAGCTGGGCGTGGTGGCGGGCGCCTGTGGTCCCAGCTACTCAGGAGGCCGAGGCAGGAGAATGGCGTGAACCCGGGAGGCGGAGCTTGCAGTGAGCCAGAGATGGCGCCACTGCACTCCAGCCTGGGCGACAGAGGGACACTCCGTCTCAAAACAAACAAACAAAACCAAACAAAAAAATCAGATGCACAAGCAACCCACCAGGAACACTGAAAGCTGCCAAACTGCATTCAGTAGACATTCACAACCAGGTTATAATTGTCATTTTTAAAGACATGGCTATCTACCTCCCTCCAACAATTCTGTGTTCCCTTCCAAAAGATTTCACTGATCCAGCATGAAGAGAGTGCATGTCTTTCCCCTTTGTACTCAGACCATGGGGGCCTATTCACAGCGTTAAAGCCTCCGTGTACCCCTCGATCGTGTCCGCATCATCCAAAGCATCTTGGAGATTGATACTTGTGAATGCGGTTGCATATTCTAGGAAAGAGGCAAGTTCAAATGACACAGCCCCTGCCGTCTAAAAACGTACGAGGGAAAACAGGGCACTAGGCTAAGAATGTCTGCACCTTGCTTTGCTACTTGAGCGAGTCGCTCAGCTGCTCTGGGCTTGAGGACCCCTCCAAGGTCCCTGCTGGCCCTGACATTGTATGTTGCGACCCACCCCTGGTGCTGCTTCTCTTCCCACTAACTTTTTTCCCTAAATACCTCAACTGTACTTTTGTGGTAAGTCCTCCAGCTGTCTTCACTTTAGTTTTGGCTCCTCGACAACTCTGCGCAAGGAAACATTTCCTCCTCTCCTCCTCTTCCTCCCAGACCAAAGCTCTAATTGTCTCTTCTGCTGCACCCTGGGTCTCCCAGGCAGGCCCCGCCACTCAGACCACAAGTTCCAACACCTTCCAAGTCTCCAAGTTCTCAAGTCTAGTCTTTCCGCTGTTTTCTCTTCTTTTTCAGAAAACAATGCTCTGACAGGCCCCAAATCTTCCAGTAAGTTATTACCGGCCCCCACTCCCTCTTTTGCATCTACTGTGCCTTCCACACCCCTTTTTCTGGATTCCAAAGAGAGGCAGGAACAGGCCAGTGCTCTCCAGGCTGGAGGATCCCTCAAGTTAACTCTCCGACCCTCTCCCCTCCGTCCAGTTTGGCCAGGGCTGTACTCCGCCCCCAACCTCCATACAAGCCTCCTTGGCCTGGCGCTGCACCCACCTTTTGGGCCGCGGAGAAGCCCCCTCCCCAGCTCTCTCGCCGCATCGGAGAGCCTGCAGGGTTGTGGCAAGGGCGACTACGTGAGCGTCGGTGTGTCCGGGAGGCAGGGCCTGGGCTGGCTTCCCGGAGATGTCGGCGGGGGGAGGAAGACGACGAGGAGGAGGAGCCCGTTATCGCACCCGGGCGGGGCCGGCAAAGGGGCAACCCCGGCCGGAGCAAGCAGCGCGACACCAGCACCCCCGCGCGGCCGCCTGGCCTCCGCCGGCCCGGGACAGGCATCGTCCTAGGTCCCGTCGCCCTCGGTGGCCTGAGAGCCTACCAAGTATATTTCCTCGCGTTTTTTAGGGAAACTAAGGCCCAGAGAGAGACGAAGCGGCTTGTCCTTAAGCTCCAAATCCCATTACCCAACTTTGGAGAGGTCTCCAGACCTCTCGGGACCCGGGGCTGGGAACTTGCGCTAGGTTGCAAGCCAGAACAACAGGTGGCAAAGGGATCAGCCGCCGCAGCCGCAGCTCCCTGGTCACGGTCGCAGCCCGGCCCAGCAGCGCGGTGGAGCACGTGGGCCCGGGAGGCGCTTCCCAGCTGGGGTCCCTGGATCGCCCTCTCCACGCTGAAGCAACAGCTCCCTGGGGCCAGCTCCCTAGAGTTTTCCAGCCCCGGTGTGCCAGTGTAAGTCGCACGGTGAAAATGTAGATGACAGGAACCCAAACGGGTCCCCGCTGCACGCCCTCGCCTTGTTGTCCCCAGCCCTTCACTCGGACTCGAGGCTAGGGGAGCTACGTACCGGGTTCAGCTCATAAGCCCGGAGGGCAGACGCGCCAGCCAGCGGCAGCATCCGCACTGGGGGAGCAGGGACAGCGGCCGTGACGGCAGGAGTTGGGCGCCGGGCTCGGGTTCGCGCCCCCCGCGGGCGGCCACGTCCGTCCGTGCACGAGAGCTGCGCGCTCACCTCCTCCCTCCAGCAGTCACCCGAGACTCGAGCTCCCCGCCGCCGCGCTGCCCCCTTTAACTTTCTGGCCACCTCTCGGGACCCCGGGTTCCATCCCAGGCCCCCTTCCACGTGAACGCCCCCCGCAGCCAATGGGCGCGCCCGGGACTCCAGCCACCGACCAGTGGGCGCGCAGCCACGGCGCTGGGGAGCACCACTTCGCCACGTGATCGGCAGCGCGCCCGGAGTGATCCGGCTGCGGGCCAGGGTCTGGGAAGGGGGTGGTGGGTCGCCGTTTCATCAGAAGCCCAAGGACGGGCACCAGAGGGCAACTTCCTACAGGAGAGCGTCCCGTTAGAATGACAGGGCTTTTGCAAAAGTCTGACACCCGTGGCACAGAGCGCCCCAGATATGAAGGGTTTCACAGGTAGGTATACTTTAGAAGAAATTTCCTGACTTGAATCGATTATAATCACTACCTAAATCTAAAGGGCCTCCATGATACATATTATGCACCTTGAGATCTATAGAAAATGATCTTAGAAAAAGAAAAAAATGATGACCTTAAAGAGTTTGAATCAGAGGCTCTTCCTTTCTTCAGTTTACATGGAACTTGATCTGAACTAGCCACTTTAGGCATAAGGCTACCAGTTTTCTAATTTTAATGACCAGCAAAGTTTTAGAAAAAAATTAGAAATTGATATAGGATTGCCAACTTTTTAAACTGCCAAGAAAGACATGAAAATAAACAAACCCTGCCGTCCTCTGTTACTATCCTTATATTTTTATTTTTTAAAGTACTCTTTAATAGCAGTAACAACGAAATGCAGGAAGGATGTAAAGGCCAGTCTTTCCCATTGGATATATTTAGCTTTCTGAAAACTCATTATGTTGAATATGGCATTTGGGAATTTGTACTCTAAGGGATATAGGCTCCGCTTCAATTTTACTAGGAATGCAAGCCTAAAACAGTAATCGGTGACAATAATCCAATACAAACCTTTAGCTCTACAGAGAGCTTCGCCGGAGGAAGTCGTGGTGTCTGAAGAGTGATCATTAATCTTCTTCCTTCTTTTCTGATGGGCAGATCTGATAAGAGACCACTTGTGAAATCAGCTATTGGTAGGTGGTTGGCAAATAGCGTTTCTGTGCAATATTCCCTCTGCCAACTTTAAACCCTCTCTTGTTAGGTGATGAGTAGGTTGAAGATTTTTAAGCCAAGTACTGGCTAAGTTTCTCAGGTGTAGTGAGCATGCTGGAGGAGTGGGCAAAGATGAAGAGCCAACAGGTATTGCAAAATGTATGCAGGCAAAGGGTAATCCGAACCACACCGGGAAAGAGTTGGGACAAGTAAATACAGCTTTGTGGCATTAGGGTTTGGAAGCATTTTTCTTGCATAGATCTAGGAAACCGTAGTCAATAATTTCCCCTGTGGTTTAGATGACTATTTCAGACCAGGAGAGAGGGGTTAAACTTAGTCGTGGCACACCACAGCCTTAGTAGGCAGGAGGGTGGCATCTATGAGTTTGAAAAGAGAACAGTCTTTGCCATCAGGATAGAACTGAGATGCAAGCTCAAAGGCCGGCTTCAGCAGGAGACCCAGCAGTCCAGAGCTCCAGAGCTTGAGAGCTGGACCCACCCTCAGACACGATCTTGCCTCACACTCTCATTTTATGGCAACAAAGAGGGAAAGTGAAAATGGAAAATTTCAATGCTTCGTGCATCAGTCAATGCACACCAAGTTCTTTCTATTATATTTGCCATTGGGTTTCAGCTTTAATTCTATTTAATAACTCTCCTCCCCCAACCAAAAAAAAAAAACGGAACCAGAAAACAGCAGTGGCTAAGCATAGTAAATTATTCTTCTTCCATGAACGGTTCTTTTTCATGGCTATTAGTGGTAGCACTGTCCATCTTTTTCCTTGCATTTAGGCTCATGTGTGGCTTCTTCAGTCATCTCTTCATTCACTCATGTATTTGTTTATTCGACAACATATTACTAAGGAAACTCCTTAAGCCAGGGTGCTGAACGTGGAAAAATAGGTGAAATATAATTTTACCCCTGAGGAGCTCATAGGCTAAAAAATATTGATTTGGGATAAATGTATGTTAAGGTAAGTCTCTGTGTTAGGGGAGTTAAGAGGAAGACCCTGTGTGTTTAGCAGCAGAGTGGGTGGGGAATGGGGATGACCAGAAGATGATCCTATACATGTGACCACTGGGATCCTGGAGGAGGAGTTAGAGTTAAAGGGTCATGTCAGGGAACATGGCAGGAATTGGCAAAGACGCAGAGTTCGGTAAGTATCCAAAGAATTTCCACTCTGCTGATTAAAAGTTAGGTCCTCTTTCTGGTTTAAATATTAAACAATGTTCCTTTATACATGTGTTCACATCAGCTTTCTGTTCATCCAGAAAGTTTTAAAAAGGATTGCGAATGTTTTACCTCCTTCTCAACTGAATGCATTTCAAAAACAGCTCAAGGCTAGTCCTATTCTCACTGGAGATTTTGGAAGAGAAATCTTTTTTTTTTTTTTTTTGAGTTCTAACTTGCTTCTTGTTGAATGAAAATGACTGCAAAATTAATCTAAATAAAAATAACCAGCCTTGGGAGTCAGAACTAAAGAAGAGAACATTCTTTTGCTTGATCAGAATAGCAAGTGGGAAAGACTGCTTCCAAACTGCCCAAGTCAATTTATATTTAGCCGAGTGGAGTTGTTTGCACCTGTCAGAGCCGCAGACGTGTTCTGGCGCATTATGTTACCTGGGGCCCCCTGCCCCTCTTTCAGATTTGACTGACATTGACTTGCAAGGTCATGTTTTATGGGGACAGGCAGAGGAATACTTACAAAGGAACTCTACAAGCCTCTGTCTGCAGACAATGTGTCCTTAGCACGTGAGAAGATCTTGAGTATTTTACACACCAAAGCTCCTAGAGCCCATTAGGGCATTTTTTCTTACCGTTGAGGGCTTTTGAGTTCCAGAGTGAGGTTGATAAATGGATCAGTTGTTTGAAATCTGTGTGACTACAGAACTGATTTTATTCTACAACTTCACATATTGTGCAGTGCTTTATGTGAGCGTCATATATTTTCTTTGATTTCTGTTGTTTATTCTTTTTTATGATTACAGTTGACTCTTGAACAATGTGGGGGCTCGGGGCACCAACCCCCTGTGCAGTTGAAAATCGACATATAACTTTGACCCGCCAAAAACTTCACTACAATAGCCTGCTGTCAACCTGAAGTCTTACCAATAACATCAACAGTCAATTAAACATATTTTGTATGTTGTATGTATTCTATGCTGTAGTTTTACAATAAAGTAAGCTGGAGAAAAGAAAATCTTAAGGAAATCATAAGGAAGAGAAAATATGTCGGCTAGGTATGGTGGCTCATGCCTATAATCCCAGCACTTTGGGAGGCCCAAAGTGGGCAGATTTATTGAGCCCAGGAGTTCAAGACCAGCCTGGACAACATGGTGAAACCCTGTATCTACAAAAAATCCAAAAATTAGCCAGGCATTGTGGCGCGCACCTGTAATCCCAGCTACTTAGGAGACTGAGGTAGGAGGATCACGTGAGCCTGGAGAGGTCAAGGCTGTAGTGAGCTGTGATGGCACCACTGTACTCCAGCTTTGGTGACAGAACAAGACCCTGTCTCAAAAAAGAAAGAAAGAAAATATATTTAGTATTCATTAAGTGGAAGTGGATCGTCATAAAGGTGTTCATCCTGGTTGTCTTCACTTTCAGTAGGCTGAGAAGGAGAAGGAAGTGAAGGGGTTGGTCTTGCCGTCTCACGAGTGGCAGAGGCAGCAGAAAATCCAAATGTAAGTGGACTTACGCAGTTCAAACCTAAGTTGTTCAAAGTGATTGTATTAGTATTAGACATTGTGGAAAATACAGAAAAATATAAAGATGAAAATAGAATTAGTGCTACCCAATGATAACTACCAATATAATTCACTGTATTTTCTTTCAGTGTTTAGTCTGTGCATAAAGATTATATTATGTGAATCATAGTGTGTAGATATAGTTTAATATCTTGATTTTTATTCATGACTGTTTCTCACTTTGAGTATATTAGTATTACAGTTTTCCTGCCATATGCTTTTTAATGGCTGCATAATATTCTTTCACATAGAGAGATCATAATTTATTTAACTATTTTCTTATTGTGGGACATTTAGGTTTTTCTTCCCAAATTTTCTTTATTGTAAATATGTTAGGTTGGTGCAAAAGTAATTGCTGTTTTTGCCATTAAAGGCAAGAGCAAAAACCAAAATTACTTTTGCACCAAACTAATGCTTCAATAAGCATCTTCATATTTAAATTTTGTCCACATTCCTGGCTATTTCCTACAGAGTATAGATAGTCTTCAGGCTGGATGCATATTGCCAGATTTGAATACTAACCTTTTCGAAAGTTTAGTATTGACCTTTCATTCTTGCTGCTGGGGAAAATTAAGTTAAATAATCTCAATAAGGTCTTGGTTTGTGGACTTGGGGAAAATTATATCTCATCTTGGAAACAGCCATATGAGAATTTTTACGAATGAATCATTTACTGTATGCCTGGGTAAAAATAGCGGCACACCTTATCTAGTGCTTTAGCTTTGAGTCTCAGAGTACACAGCCAATTTGTATTATGAATAAGGGCCTCATAACCCATATTGTCGACTTAAATGATGTTAAGTGGTGGCTGGTCAGGGAGAAGGTGGAGAGGCTAGAAACCAGGGAATGCCACCTTGCCAAAGGCTTAAATACCATTAGGCAGAACCAGTATATATTTATATTCTTTGCTTATTCATCCTCTGTTCATAACTAGTGTGGTCATAAATTATATTTAAACATGTAACTTTATATACATATAACGCAAGGCATACTAAAATTGCATGCAGAATTTCATGACAAGTGGCCTGCATTTTTGTGAGGAAAACAAATATGTCAAGCTGCTTTTAGGACTGTAACTAACCACTTGGCTATTGCATGCCTTGCGCGTTAGGTCTGGGGTGTTTCTCTTGCATGCCTCTGGAATCAAATGACTGATACTGCAAGCGCTTCAGAGTAGGTATAAGCAATTTCAGCTTGTTCCATCCTGATATTTACAAAACTGCCTGGATCATACTCACAACCATACAATGACATATATTTATATTAAGAAAGCAACGATTCGCTTGAAAGATGAAGGAAAACAAACTAAGTATTTATGTACAATGAGTCCTAAGTATACACCACTATGTTTTCCATCAGCCTTTGATTTTCTGTCACTCCTCTTTTTCTGTGAAATTTCGAGTCAGAAGTGAACTGACTTCATGGTTTTCCTTACGATTATTTGATATCCTCTAGGGAATCACGACTTAAAGACTGCATTCTTCCTTCTCAAAACTCATGTTAAAGATTTCTCCATGCAGAGCCACAGGCTATTTTGGAGTTTGAAATAGAGCAGTTAAAACTAGGAGGTCACACACGTTGAGATTATTCCTTCACTGCTTCTCGCCTGGCTTGTGTGCCTGAGGAGACACGCATCTCAGAGGGCAGAGGGGCAGCCGTTGTCTAATGAGGTTATTTCACCTACTATATAATAAAATGCACAGGACAATAGCGCATTTGTTATAAAGGCTACTCGAGTTTGTTATACAATTATTCTTCACCAAAAACAACAACCTGATAACTCACTATTAGTATGAGTCTTACTTGGTAGATAGCCAGGACTATAAAATATACAAAGCCAAACTTTGCCATTATTTCCGTCTAAACCTTAGAGATTGCTATAACCATATATTCAGCCTTAACAAAGATATTTGGCACCATTCCCATTTTCTTTCTGTTAATTCTTTGGTCATTGTCAAATGCAAAATCCTCCCAAGTGGGGGATTGTTTGTCTCTTATTGTACTTGTGGCCCTTTGCTCCAAAAAGAGAACTAACTTATCCTTTCTCCCTTGAGTTTAACCCTTATTCTTTTTTCTTCTTTCCTCCTTTTTAAAAGTATTCCTCCTTAGTTTATAAAATCTAGAAATTTCTCTCTTATAATTTTGTAAGATTAGTAAATAAGCAATTCTATTTGTCATTCTCCCCTCTTATAAGTCAGCATCGTTTGTCAATTTTTGAGAACAATCCCAAAACATGGTTTATGAAAAGAAGGAACCGATTGCAAAACAAGTGAGGAAGTTTCTGATTTAACTTCCTGCTGAAATTCCTAGGAAGAAAGACAAAATCTGAAGGCTCACATAACCCTCATGCCCTAGAGATAATGAAGTGTAGGGTAAGATCTCAGTCACCTAGTGGTCTTGGATGAGTATGCTGACTCTGCCTCAGTGAGCTGTGGACCTGGGGGAAATTACCTGCCAACTTTGTGCCTCTGCTTCCAGATGTGCAAAATGGGAATACTAATGCCTGCTTGTAGCGTTATTCTGAGGATTTCCTGGAACAGTATTTATGTATAATCAAGATGACTTGCTCCACAAAACCCAAGTGCAAAAACGTCACATTTCTTGATTATTCTAAATACAGTGAAATCTGGATCTTAACCCTCCACCTACTAAGGCCAGCAAGAAGCTTAATGTCAATTGGCTTATGTGGCTTATGCAGCTGGGAACAGGCCCTTTGTTCCTCGACTCTGTGGTTACAGCCCTTAGCACTGCTACTTCTGCAGCCCAGCCTCTGCGCAGGTCAGGTCCTCACCACCCACTGGAGCTACTGCTCAAGGCAGGCTTTGGTGATGCCCACTTGGCAGGCCTGACAGGAAGCTCATGCACCCCCAGAGAGAAGCCTCTTCCGGAATGTTGCACTCAGATGGGGTGTCCTACCACCTGCAGGAACTTCAGTCCCACAGCTCACAGACTCTGGGGATTCACCCCCTTCCTGGGGTGGATCTTTCTATAATTCCACAGAAGTACCAGGCTGGAGGTCCCCCCACTCTTGGACAGTTCTGGCCCCTTCTTGGGAGGGCCCAGAATTCCCAAATGGTTTATGGAAGCAGTTTCTCCAGAGGCTCCTGGAACATGAAGGAGCTGTTAGCACCACTTTGGGGCTAAAAGAGCCAAGACCTTGGAAAACAAAGACTTGCCTTTCCCTCCAGTGTAAGATGTTGGGGTATACGAGAATGAAGCACAAATTTACATGCTGACACATTTGTAAACTATCAAGTGCATGGTGACTATTCCAGGGGCATCACCAGTTTGCCAAATTCCCCCTGTAAAACAGTTTTACTACAGGAAACACAAGAAAATTTTAAAAACATCTGGGATTGCAGGAAGAGATGGTCTATGAATTACAGAAAACCACACACAGAGGTAAGATGAAAAGTTAGGAAGACAAGATACAAAGAGAGATGCGATAAGAATGGATGGCAAAAAAAAATGCGATCAAAGAATTAAAATCCCTCATGGAGGTGGAAAGAAGCAAAATTGACAGTGTAGAAAATGGAAATGTTGATTTGGAGGTGAACCTTGAGAGGTCTTTTACAGGAAAAGAGCATAGAGTTAGACATGATAAGCGAACATAAATAGTTAACCAAGAAAAGTGATAGATTCTGATAAATATAAAGAATGGGAATTCAGTTTAAGGCTTAAGAGTATTACTAATCCAGAAACCAGAACAACAGAAATAAGTGATAATGACTTTGTTGAAGAAAACATTTTGAGGCTGGAAAAAGACTGGAGTACATAGATTGACTGGGCTCACAAATTCCAGATAAAATCAATTTTAAAACACCCACACCTAGACACATATTCACAACATTTTTTAGTTACAAAGACCACAAAAAAAAAAGAAGTGCTAAAAGTATCCACACAGGAAATACCACCCCCAACCCCAAACAAGTTGTTGACGGAAGAACAAATACCAGACTGACTTCTGACCTCTTTGTACTACTACAGTCAGAAAACAATGGAGTAGCATCTAAAAGCATTTCATATTCAGCCAAGTCGACTTTCATGTGCAAATGACCTTGGTTCCTAATACCCCCTAGTTTTATTACCATAAAACACCAATCAGACTGATTAGTACTCAAAAGAGTAGTTATTGTATCTTATCCACCATGGTAATTTAGTTTCTTGATGAGATTCTAAAGTTGTATGTAAATGCCAATTTTATGCCTCCCCATCTCTCTGTGTGTTTTAACTTTGGTTGTAACGATCCTCTAATCTGGCAGTGGGAGTGTTATTTGCTGCTGAGAAAAGAGGTCTGTCTCCCAGTGACTTCTTTAACCTCATCTCCCACTGCAAGGGTGGTCCTATTGTTTGCCTTGCCCCTGGGAATTTCTACTTTGTGGGCGTAGTGTTTGCTCAGGTGGTAGAGCTCCACATAGCAAGTCTTTGTCCCTTAATTTTACTCCAAATGCCAAGACTTTGATTTATGAATTATATTGAAAAACTGGTGATTATTAGAGTCAAAAGGCCTCTTACATCTTCTAGGCTAGCATCCTTCGTTTACAGGTGAAAAAAGAGACCCAGAAAAGAGCCATCACTTGTCTAGAGTCACAGATTCAGATACGATTCGTGTTAGGACCAGCTAGGCTCCTGGTTTTTCTGCATCACCCACCAGGCTGACACTGATGGACAAGATCTATTGGCAGGCCCAAGTGATCCCATCTTCACCACGATGAAGAAGTTTGTGAGTGGCAGGGCCCGAAGCCTGTGGAATGGCCAAAGGCCAGCTAATGCCCGGTAATCAAAAAGTCAGTGAATTTCCAACAATATGCAGAGGCACACCTTCAACATAGCACCTCAGAGCCATGGAAAACTCAAGGTATTCGTTATAGAAAAGTCCAAGGATACAGAAGACATGCTTTAGCCAGTTTTTCAAAGTTCTTAGAAATTTTGACTTTGGGCAGGGGCACAGTGACTCACCCCTGTAATCCCCCCTACTCAGGAGGTTGAGGAGTTCAAGACCAGCCTGGGATGTTTAGTGAGACCCTGTCTCAAAACAAACAAACAAACAAAAAGAAAGAAAGAAAAGTTTGACTTTTAAGGGCTCTAGTAACAAAAACTTCCTTTCTAAGCAAGCAGACTTGGCTCATGACACCTGACATCCTTTCATCAAACACTGGTCCAAATTCAAGGGGCAAAATCATCTCCTGCGTTTGTAGATTTCATAGCTTCTCTCCTTAGGGGAGTCATAACCCTTTAGGTTGCAAAAGACAGAAGCCCTGCTCCAACTAGCCTAATCAAACAAACCAGAAGAAGAAATGAATTGGTTCATAACCAAATACCAGGAAGGCAGGGGCAGAATTGGGCCTAGGATTAACTTCTCCATATCCCAAGGAGCATGGCTGCTCGCATCTCTGGGCCAACATCAACCCCACTTAAAGAGCAGAGAAGATAGAGGGCAACTTCCACCTGTCGTCAGTGTACAGAATTCCCAGGGGGGACACTGATGGCTGCATAACTGTGGACAAAGGGATGACCCAGCCTGGTTACATGCTCACCACTCTGTTGAGGAACATTTTCTGTCAGTAAATTAAGGAGAATGAGCAGGAAACGGGCACAGGGCAGATCTACACGATAGCCACTACATTATCCATAGCCAGTGTTGGTTAGTACGGAGTTTATTATCCACCAGTTGTTATTGTCAAATACGTGTTTCCAAGTACGGAGAAAAGAAATTAATAATTCCCCTACATTGCCTTTACCTCGGCCATGACCAAGCCCGCTTCTGGAAGGTACAGGACACTCTCCAACCTGCCTCCTGCTCAGGAAAGACTGCCAGAGAGCGCGAGGGCTTCGGAACCTACATGCGGAAGCAGGTGTCCGCTGGGCTTTGTGGAGACTTTCTCCTCTCTCTTGGAGCTCTTTGGTATTAGTCCGTTTTCATTCTGCTGATAAAAACCTACCCGAGACTGGGTAATGTATAAAGAAAAAGAGGGTTAATGGACTCACAGCACCGTTTTACGTGGCTTGGGAGGCCTCGCAATCACGGCGGCAGGCAAAAGGCATGTCTTACATGGCAGCAGACAAGAGAGAATGAGAGCCAAGCAAAAGGGGAAACCTCTTATAGAAACATCAGATCTCCTTACACTTCTTCACTACCACCAGAACGGTATGGGGGAAACCATCCCCGTGATTCAGTTATCTCCCACCGGGTCCCTCCCACAACACGTGGGAATTATGGAAGCTACAATTCAAGATGAGATTTAGGTGGGGACACAGCCAAACCATGTCACCTTTCCAGGGGTCTCGATGGTCTCTCTCCCTTCCCCTACATAAGATAGCAGTAAGGAGGGCAGGATGGTGTGTTCAGGGCTTAGAAAACCAGTTCACTTGGTACCAGGTGAGAACAAACTCATTGTCGGGTCATTACTGGTGAGGAGACACTCAAGTTCAAGTCTCCAAGATGATGCCTCGTGATGTACTGGGCACGCTGTGGGGATGTGCATCAGCCTTGGAAGGTGTGGCTGTGGGCAGTGTCAGCAACCCAGGTGAGACGTTGTCTCTGCCATCGACAAAGTGGCTGGTGCCTTTTGAGCAAAGCAGGAGCCATGGCCTCCACGGGTGAAAACCCTCTGGTCAGCTCATTACTATTTGTTTATGTGCCACATTCTCAATCTAAACAGTAAGGACTATTACTTTTTGAGTATTCTTGCTGCAAAACACTTTACATACTTGACACCAATATCCTGAAAGGGAGGTATTTTTGTTTAACCCCCTTTCATAGGTAAGAAAAGTGAAACTCAGAGAAGTTACGTAACTCACCTAAGATCACACAGCAGTGAGTAGCAGAATCTTGATTCGAAGTAAGATCTGACCCTAAAGTTTAGGCTGTTTATACCACATGAGGCTGCAGCTCTGAGTGAGCAGATGAAAGAGAGTGATGGTCTCACTGTGGGGACACCTTGGCTTTCTTCCCCAGTCTGCTAGATTGAATTATAGGGCCATCACTGGGCCTCAGAAGAATAAATTTGGGATTTTGAAAACATAGCCCTTAATTCAATTTGACTGCTAGGACAACCATCTCATTCACAGGCGGGAGGTAAAGAGAGGATAATTAGGTTACTCATGGTGGCTACAGCTCTGGCTGCAGGAGGGGAGGTTTACAGCCTCCCCGAATGGCTGCTGCAGGGCGGGTAGGAAGGAAGTCTGGGGAGGTAGAGAGGAAAACCATGAGAGGGGACACTTGGGGAGGCAGGTTTCTGAGGTATGTGTGGGGTGCAAGGGAAAGGCCACACAATGGATGAACAGATGTCAAATATCTCTGTTTCCAGGAGGAAGCCACACATGGAAAAAAATTCTACCCTAAACAGTTCTCAAGTACACCCACGTCCTGAAACAGCATGGGAAATAAATTAACAAATAGCCTGCTATAAACACAGTGGAGGTGGGAAATTCTATAGTAAACCAGAAAGGAATTCATTTTATTCAAAACTGCTGTGAGAAGTTTGTCTAGTGTGGGTGAATACTTTGAGGCCAGGGCTGCTAGACATCACTGACATCTGTGGCTTTGTCACACCTGGGGGCCCAGAGCTCAATGTGCAGAGAGTGTGTCACACTTGGGTCCATGGTTTGTGGGAGTTGAGAGGAGTGCTGGCTCCTGAGTGGCTGAGCCCTGTCTTCTTATCTGCAGGGCCCCCAGCCAGGACTGGCACTTGTCACATGGTGTGTGAAGCAAGTGACTCTTGCAAGGAGAGAGTGTGATCAGGAGGGGGGGAATGTTTGTCATCTTGGCTGTGAATCCTATGTCCCACTGACCTTTGTGCCTTGAGAACTCCCTAGATCTCAAAATAGAGTATTTCCTCCCGGAGGGGATCATACCAGCCTCAATGACATCTTGCCAAAACAAAAATTAACTTTAATTTGAATTTACACTAATTTAAAACATGAATATGTGTCATCTGGCATTTTTATAAATAAGATGATATGTTGCAGAAACAAGTAAGGAAAATTTCAAGGCTTCCCAGATCACTGGAAGGTCATGAGTTTAGGTTTTTTGTTTGTTTGTTTGTGTGTTTTTTGATAGATTCTCACTCTGTCACCCAGGCTGGAGTGCAGTGGCATGATCTCAGCTCACTGCAACCTCTGCCTCCCAGGTTCAAGCGATTCTCCTGCCTCAGCATCCCGAGTTGCTGGGATTACAGGTGCCCACCACCACATCCGGCTATCTTTTTTTTTTTTTTTTTTTTTTGAGATAGAGTCTTGCTTTGTTGCCCAGGCTGGAGTGCAGTGGAGCGATCTCGGCTCACTGCAAGCTCCATCTCCCGGGTTCACGCCATTCTCCTGCCTCAGCCGCCCGACTAGCTGGGACTACAGGCACCCGCCACCACGGCTGGCTAATTTTTTGTATTTTTAGTAGAGATGGGGTTTCACTGTGTTAGCCAGGATGATCATCCAGCTAATTTTTGTATTTTTAGTAGAGACGGGGTGTCGCCATGTTGGCCAGACTGGTCTCGAATTCCTGACCTCAGGTGATCCACCCACTTCGGCCTCCCAAAGTGCTGGGATTACAGGCATGTAATAAACTGCGTCCGGCCGAGTTTAGGGTTCTATAGGGATTGTGGAAAAACCTCCATTGGGACAAATGTGCCTAGTGCCTTTGTGGCCACTTCCAGCTACAGAACAGTGAGTCAGAAGACTCTACACTTGTGCCACTCACTGGCAGAGATGCCCACCTCTCCTTCTCCCAGGGGAAGCAGGACATGGGTCGTGGCCACCTTCCTTACAGGGCACAGGGGCCTCAAGATTTCCTAATTCTCTCTATTTGGCAAATATTTAAAGACCTTTTTATTTTTTTGAGACGGAGTCTTGCTCTGTCACCCAGGCTGGAGTGCAGTGGTGCGATCTCGGCTCACTGCAAACTCCGCCTGCTGGGTTCACGGCATTCTCCTGCCTCAGCCTCCCAGGTAGCTGGTACTACAGGCACCCGCTACCACACCCAACTAATTTTTTGTGTTTTCAGTAGAGATGGGGTTTCATCGTGTTAGCCAGGATGGTCCCGATCTCCTGACCTCGTGATCCGCCTGCCTCGGCCTCCCAAAGTGCTGGGATTTCAGGCGTGAGTCACCGCGCCTGGCCCTAAAGACCTTTATCAGTGTATTGAATACCTATTTGTTTAAACAACACTTTTGATTAAGAGATGACCAAAATTAGATACAGGAAAACCCAGGAAAAATACTGTTTCTAGAGAAACATTGGAGAAAAGGTGTGATCATGTAAAGAAACAGGGAAAAACAACAAGCCAAGTAAGCTATTGTTCTCCAAAGTGCTTGGGTAGGACGCTATTCTTGAGAGAAGGTCATCACAAAAGTATTCTGGGATCAAAACCAGGCTCAGTCTATCGTTGATGGGCATTTGGGTTGATTCCATGTCCTTGCTGTTGTGAATAGTGCTGCAGTGAACATAGGCGTGCATGTATCTTTGTAAGAGAATGATTTATGTTCCTTTGGGTATATACCGAGTAATGAGAATGCTGAGTCAAATGGTATTTCTGGTTCTAGAGCTTTGGTATGTATACACCATGGAATACTGTGCAGCCATAAAAAGGAATGAGATCATGTCCTTTGCAGGGACATAGATGAAGCTGGAAGCCATTATCCTCAGCAGACTAAAGCAGGGACAGAAAACCAAAAACCATTTATAAGTGGGAGCTGAACAATGAGAACACATGGACACAGGGAGGGGAACAGCACACTGGAGCCTGTTGGGGGATGTGGTGGTGGGACGGAGAGCATTAGGGAAAATAGCTAATGTATGCTGGGCTTAATACCTAGGTGATGGGTGGGTAGGTGCAGCAAACCACCATGGCACATGTTTACTCATGTAACAAACCTGCACATGTACCCCAGGACTAAAAATTAAACTTAAAATTTTCTTTAAAAACAGGCTCAGCGGAATCCTGTATTGTGGGACTCTGGCTAGCTTTATTTAACCTGGCACTTCAGAAACTGACCCAAGATCTCATGGTTCTTGCAACCCTGCATTTTAGTGTATGGAAAGGTGGGAAAGAGATGAGAATGAATATAGATGAGTGTCTTATTCCCATTTAGGCTGCTATAACAAAATACTGTCCACAGAGTGGCTTGTAAATAACACACACATCTATTGCTCACAGTTCTGGAGGCTGGAAAGTCCAAGATCAAGGTGCAGGCAGCTTTGGCGTCTTGGGAAGTTTTGCTTCCTCGTAGACAGTGCCATCTTGCTGTATCCTCGTGTGGTTGAAGGGGCAAAGGAGCTCTCTCTGGCCCCTTTTGTATGGACACTAATCTCACTCATGAGGGTTCTGCTCTCCCATAACCTAATTACCACCTCTTGGCCCTATCTCCTAATACCATCACCTTGGGGGCTAGGACTTCCACATATGAATTTTGGGGGCATGCAAAAATTCAGATCATAGCAGTGAGCATGAGCGAAATTTTAGGAAGGAAATCCTAACAGAATTGGAAAATACATTATGCATGATTCAATTCTGTGCAATCTTAGGCCTTGAGAGAACAAGGAGAGAAACTAACAGATTATGTGCTGAGCAATTTTTTTTCTATAGCAGGACAGGCAGAAGAATGCCTTCTTCCACCCAAGCACTGAGCCAAACCACAGTAGAAGAAGCAGAATCAAATGAGAGAGATTCAACGGACCAGTTTAAGGCTTATCAGAAAGGAACCAAGACATACCAAAATAGGCCATCCTTGCACAAACACAGACACACAGGGACAAGGCACAAGTGCATCAGTTACACCAGCACAGGTGCTAGCAAGAAACCCATTCATATGAACACTTCATGCAGATTTTAAAGGGAAAACTCTTCTTTTAAACATAAAGGATTTTTATCTTTATAGTATCCACATTTATTCACTCATTGATTTGATGCAATTTACATGCCAGATGCTTGGTCAGGGCTGAGGATGTGGAGTGGACAAGCCAGGATTGCTGCAGTGATATGCTCACCACTGGAGAGAGGAATGACTGTCAACAAATCACTACAGGCCCATATGTTAAGTTCTTTAATAGTACGATGACTGGAACTACTGGAGGAACCCAAAATGCGGTCACCCAAACGTATCATGTCCATTTTGATCCCTACAGCAATTAAGCCTTGCTTTCACAGCCGCTGAAGCAGACCAACAGATGGTTGTTTAATTGTTTATAAAACCAAACATTAACTACTGGGCTTGGCAACATATCTCTTCTCCTGAAGCCTCTCAAGGCAGATATCAGACAACAGTCTGGAAGATGCTGAGAAACATCAAAAGATCAAAGGTCGAATCTTGGAATTCAGATCTGTCAGTGACCTGCATTATAACTTCTGTCAAACTGCAATATGGTGAGATTATTCACATGTTTCACAGCAGTGTTGCATGGAATGACTAATGGCCTTCAGTTGGTTACTGTGTAGATGGTAAAATGGAAAGCTGTTCACAAAAGCCCTTTCTAGCAAAGATGCGTCTCTGCCAAGTCACATATGTTGGCCAGAGGTCTGTTTAGGGAACTTGGCCCTCTTCAGAAAAATACAGTCTCCTTGTTCCTGGCCACATTTTAATGTTGCCCTACCTTTTAGCTTATGAAGCTTCAGGCTGTCTGTACAAATGCTGTACGTTTTAATAGAGTGCTAATTGCAGTAATGGGCAGGGCACTTATGTCTGTAATCATCACATCAACGCCACTTGGCTTAATCCTTGAAAATGGACAACAAGCTATTACTAAGCCATAAAAATCGAAAATTGTGTGAGCTGACCTAGAGACACCTCCAATCAATGAGAAGCAGCCTGAGAGCCACCAAAGGCTCTTCAATGTCCAGCTGTCACCAACATTCCCCAAGAACTTCAAAGATTTTAAAGGCCACCATTTCCACGCACATGTCTCTTGGCATTGCTGCTGTTTACACTACGTGGAAGCTGGACATTCAGCCTGTTTCGGGGGGACCCAGGCTAAAGGTTCTGCCCTAGGTGTGCTAAGTATCTATTGATGCGTAGTGTGAACACAGCCTTTGTAGCTTCCCCGCCCTCTGCGTGGGGAATGGATAGCTCTGATTGCAATCTTCCTTCCCCAGCAGCCTCTTCCTTATCCTCCTGGGTTCAACTTCAACATCACATGCTCAGACTTTCAGGCTCTAGGACTTATACCAGCACCGACTCTCCCTCCTGGTTCCCAGGCCTTCGGCCTTAGACTGAGAGTTATAGGATTGGCTCTCCTAGTAAAGGGTAAGATAGATATATTCTTTTATATATAATATATAACACAATGGCTGTCTGTCTGCATGGGTTCTAAATATTCTGATTCAACCAACCATGGATCAAAAATATTCAAAAAATAGAAAAATGACAATACAACAATACAAATAATACAAATTAAAAAGACAGTATAACAACCATTTACATAGCATTTACATTGTATTAGGTGTTAGAAGTAATCTAGAGATGATTTAAAATATAGAAGAGAATGTGTATAGGTTGTATACAAATACTACATCATTTTATTTAATGGACTTGAGCATCTGAGGATCTTGGTATCTGCGGGGATCCTGGAACCAATCCCCCGTGAGTACCTAGGGATGGCATGACTATGTATGATATATCTTTGTAAAGGGTTTAGCCAGATAGTGGGAGCCCTTGTTTCCTTACCAAAGAATTTGAAGTTGATCTAGTCAGTGGAAAGTTTCTGGAAGAGTATTGCATGATTAGAATTTTGTTTGTTTTACACACACCACACATGCACACGCACACACACACACAAGATTGACCAATCTGTGTGGAAGGAAGTAGATTAGAAGAACACAGGATTAGAAAGCTCGCTTGATAACAGGTCACAAATGTTGCCAAGTGTGTAGTCAAAAAAATCTGGACATACTTTCTAGACCAAGTGTCCAGATCTTTAAAGTTTTTAGAGGTTGCGTAAGTAGCAAATGTGTGAAGTCTGTGAATGTGATTGCCCTGTTTAAATTTAGAATGTCAAAATGCTGCATTTTTCCAACCAACCAGTCACGTCAGTGGCTGACAACTGCTCTGTGAGCTTGATCCTTGCTATAGGAAATGGGGAGCCATAGACGACTCTTGGGGAGGGGGAATTGTAGCAGATGCTGTTGGTGTTCTCTGCCCAGATCCCATTGGTCCACTCTTAGAGTTGCCTGCAGACAAGTCCCCTTGAGCTGGTATCTTCCAGCATCTCTGCCTGACAGCATTCTCTGGGCTGGCCCCCTAGAGATAGGCTAGAAGTGCCAGGACAATACAGCGTTGGGAGCATCCTCAACCAGTGAAGGACAGAAGCTGCTGGATAAACACCCCAGCCTTCTGGCTCCATGATAGGTCATTGCTGAGGTTTACAGTTTTTTGAGGGGTCCTGGAAGAATTGAGCCTCAGTTGCTCACAGCATTATTTTTGTTATAGATGCAACTTTATTAGCTGTCTTAGGTGGGGTCACCTGAAAAATAGACCCTGCCATGTGCAGTTGCCTGCAAGAAGTTTATTAGGGAATTCCTTTGAGACCACCACCTATGAAGAAGAAAGTAGGACTGGATAGAAGGTAGTTGTTGAACTGTGGTGCCATTAAAGCTTCACAGGATCCCACGGGAAGCTCTGGTGCTGGGATAGTCCTTCAGGGTTGACCTATTGAGGCCAAGGTGGGGTCAGGGCTTTATATCCTCTATTGATTAGTCAGTGGATGTGGATGCCCCAGGTTGGGATCTGGGTTAAGGCTGTTCTCTGCTGCTGAGCGCAGTTCCTGGCTCAAGACTCAGCTAACAGCCATCAACCAGCAACACTCCCAACAGCTGGGAGAGTGAGGGCCTCAGTCCTGAGGGGGAATCTCGGCAGTGCACCATACCATTGGCCTCCGTCTCTTCCCTGTCTTCCTTCTTTAACCCCTCTCTATCCTAGGGGCCATCTTCCACATGGTCTGCCCACTGCAGACATCACTAATTGATCCGTTTTCTCCACATAGCTTGGACTTGCCTCAAAATCCTTCTCCACATCGTGCTCTAGTAAGTGATTCTAAATCATCAGATTTAGTCCTTGAGAGAAAAACTCTGCTATTCTATATTATGGAAGCCAAGAGAAGAAAGGCTTGCACAGAGGAGAGAGCGTGTGGGAGCCATTTTCAATATAAGAGACAGAGAAGCCTCTCTCTCTCTTTCCTGATTTTTACATTTTTTTAAACAAAGCCTGTAAAAAGCACACTGGGGGTCAGATGCGGTGGCTCATGCCTGTAATCCCAGCACTTTGGGAGGCCAAGGCGGGTGGATCACTTGAGGTCAGGAGTTCAAGACCAGCCTGGCCAACATGGTGAACTCTTCTCTAATAAAAATACAATAATCAGCCGGGTGTGGCGGCACGCCTGTAATCTCAACTACTCGGAAGGCTGAGGCAGGAGAGTCGCATGAAACAGGGAGGCGGAGGTTGCAGTGAGCCGAGATTGTGCCACTGCACTCCAGCCTGGGTGACAGAGTGAGACTCCGTCTCAAAAAAGAAAAAAAAAAACAACAACAACCAACCAAACAAACAAAAAAGCGCACTGGGCTAAATCAACAAGGGGTCTTGTGGAGCAGGGAAAGTTTTGAGGAGAAGGAGCAGCAGCAGGGCAGCAGTCAAAGTGCACGGTTGCAAGCAGAGGCTGACATCCAGATACCTGCTGAAGGGTGCACTGAACCAGTATTTTTTTTTTTTTTAAGATGAGGTCTCGCTCTTGTTGCCCAGGCTGGAGTGCAGTGGCACAATCTTGGTTCACTGCAACCTCTGCCTCCCAGGTTCAAGCAATTCTCCTGCCTCAGCCTCCCAGGTAGCTGGGATTACAGGGGTGTGCCACCACGCCTTGCTAATTTTTGTATTTTTAGTAGAGACAGGGTTTTGCCATGTCGGCCAGGCTGGTCTCGAACTCCTGACCTCAGGTGATCCACCTGCCTCGGCCTCCCAAAGTGCTAGGATTACAGGCGTGAGCCACCACACCTGGCCAAGCCTGGAAGTTTTAAGCTGTAATTGGTGAGTTCCTTGTAGCACACTGTGGTGCTATAATCCATATCCTGAGAAATAAAAGAATTAGATTTTGGGAGGCAGTTCACAATTACATTCTCTCTGTGGATAAAATTTTATTTAATTTTCCAAACCTGTTTTAAGGACACAATAATCACTCAGTTTCTAAGATATATTACATTGTCCCAGATGCAGCAGGAATTTTGTTTGCATATTCCACAGGTGCATTTGGTAGACATTGGAAAAGCTTGACAAAAAAAAAAAAAAATTCCCTAACTGCAAGCATTTGTCAGCCTAGAACAAGGTCTTCTGCTTTCCACATTCATGACGTTTGACATCAGACACATCAGATAAAACCAGAGATGGCTGGGCGGGCGGAAGGAAACGAGCCCAGCAAGGGGTCAGCCCCAGGAATCATCCCAGCTCTGGCTCTAACTTGGGTTTGACCTTGGCAAGTTGCTTGACTTCCGTGGTCATTTGTTTCCTCATCTGGAAAATGACAGTCCCAGCCCCGGGCGCTGTGGTTGAGAGAAAGTCTGTGATTCATCTACAGCCAATCCATCTTTACCCCCAAATTCATCAGACTGAGTCCTCATCAATAATTTATATCCACCTGGAGGTCAGCTCTGCATAGAATCAAGTTTCTCTTCTTGTTCTGCTTGCAGTGGAATTAAAGTCCCTTGGCCCCTGCCTTCTAATGACACCATCCAAAGTCTGTAAGTTTTAGAGGTTGCAGTTGATGACATCTAAGGTGCTTTCAAAGCCCAGCATTTCTAGGAAAGGGAGCATCAATATTAATTAAGTGCTGGCAGCTCTCAGGATTCCTTAGTATTCTAAAAAATGTGCAAGCTCTCTGGTCCTGTGTGCCCCTGAGGAATTTGCATATACCTGCAGATCTGGTTACTGTATCAATTGGGCCACATCCAAAGGCCACAACACTCTCCTTCCTGCATTTTAAGTGTGTTCTTACTGAAAATTCTGACGACTACCTAAAGAATTAAGCAAACTCCTGGCCAAAACCATTTAAAGTCAATGGGTTAACTTGAAAAACTTAACAGTTATGACTGTCCCTAAATGATAAACCAGAGATCGGTGCTGGGTCATACATTTCTTCAAATGTTGTGCCTTAAATAGCTGCAGAAGGACAGACAGTAAGGCAAGGGAGAAACATCTAGACTCCATCCAGAGGCGAGCTTCCTTCAGAGCTGATTCCTTAGCCCAGGGATGGGTATGCCCCTTGGCTCTTGGGTCCCAGACTTGTCATCGGCTCCTCTGCTCTTCCTACTCTTATTTCCAGGGTCTGCTTTCTCTATTCCTTTCTCAAAGGGTGGTAGCCCTCCAAATTCGCTCATCACCCTCTTCTTTCATCATTTTATTTGCTATTCCAAGGCTCTTCACTTTTCTGGACTTAAAAATGCCTCTGTTGCTGATGAGAAGCATACGTCGTCCCCAGAAGCTCATACACCGGTGGAAAAAGCAGGAGTCCATGTGCCTCCCACCCGGCACATGCTCCTGCAGTCTGAAGCCACGTGAATAACACCACTGACCACTCTGTTGCCTGAGCTGCAAACCCGGATCCACCGCAGATTTCTTCCCTCTCACCCCTAGCAGGTGACCACGTCCTTTTCAAGCCACCTCCCTTCTCCCCGCTGCCACTTTCTCTCCATCTCAACTGCTGCTGCCTTAATTTGGTACTTTTATCCTCTCTCACCTGGAGTATTTCCACAGCATTGCCTATATTTCTACCAATCCCCACTCCGACCTCGCCCTTTCCTCTGCAGTCAGGATGAGCTTTCTCAAATGAAAGTCACATTTTGGCAGGGCGTGGTGGCTCAGATCTATAATCCCGGCATCTTGGGAGGCTAAGATGAGAGGATTGTTTGAGCCCTGGAGTTCGAGACCAGCCTGGGCAACAAAGTGAGACCCCCGTCTCAACTGAAAAATTTAAAAAAAATTATCCAGGTATGCTGATGGATAATTGTGGTCCTAACTATTCTGGAGGCTGAGGTGAGACGATCATTTGAGCCCAGGAATTTGAGACTGCAGTATGATCACGTCATTGCACTCCAGCCTGGGTGACAGAACAAGACTCTCTCTCTCCAAAAAAAAAAAAAGAAAAGAATATCATATGGTGCTTCCTTTTGCTGCTGTCTCTTCTTAACTCTGCAGATGAAGTCCTTTATTTCCAACCCCAGGAACCCTTGCATCTTCTGGTGGCTGTCGCACACCTCATCTGTAGCCTCATAGGCTGCTATGTCTACCCAGAGAGCCTCTTCCTCTGTTTTTCTGGTGGGCTCTTATTCATCCCTCAAGACCCAATTCGAGTTGTACCTCCTCTGTAAAGACAGCTTTCATTCCAGTCCATCATCCCCTTCTCCATAAGCCACAATGTGTGTGCCTTGTTCTCACCTCCAGCCCTTACTGGGGTTTCTCATGTAGCTGCAGTCAGACAGCAACTGGGACTGGAATCACCTGAAGGCTCACTCTCTCATATGTCTGACATCTCTCTCTGTCTCTACGTCTCTGCATGTCAGAGTAGTATGGCTTCTTCTGCGGCAGCTTAGAGCTCCAGAGGCACATGGAGAAAGAGAGAGGGAGAGAGGACATGAGGGAGAACTGTCAGCCTTTTTTGACGCACCCTCAGAGGTCGCAAAGGCCTGCCCAGGTGAAGGCGAGAGGATGTAGACTCCAACTCTTTTTTCTTTTTCTTTTCATTTCCTTTTTTTTTTTTAAGACAGGATCTCACTGTTTCCTAGGCTGGAGTGCAGTGGTCTGATCATGGTTCACTGCAACCTTGACCTCCCAGGCCCAAGCAATTCTGCCACCTCAGCCTCCTGAGTAGCTGGGACTATAGGTGTGCACCACCATGCTCGACTAATTTTTAAAGTTTTTGTAGAGATTGGGTTTCCCTAAGTTGCCCAGGCTGGTCTCAAACTCCTGGCCTGAAGCAATCCTCCCATCTTGGCCTCCCAAAGTGTTGAGATTACAGGCGTGAGCCTGAACCCGGCCAAGACTCCACCTCTTGATCGGAGAACTGCAGGATTTTGGAATAGCATGAAGGTCTGGACATTTTATGACCATTTTAGAAAATACAGCCAGCTTTGTCCTACTGTGAGTTCTTGGTTATCAGCATCCTACTAAATAGTGCCTTTGCATATCTATGGCAGATGGCCCCTGTTGCTGAAAAAGGCCATTAAACATCACCTTGAGGGACATGAGCAGTTGCTGAACCACCAGAGAGAGCTTGAGATTTTCCAGAGTCACCCATGGATGATGGGAGTTGCTCATTACTTGGAAGAGAAGGAACCAGCTCCCTAGGGCTCCCACTGGGCTCCTGGTCAATGCTGCCATAAACTGGCTGGCTTTGCTTAGGCAACCTGTTGGCTGCAAGTGCCTCACATCAAAACCAGGGGCTGAGCTAAATCATGCCTACATTAGGCATTGTGTGGTTTGATCGGAATAAACAAGATTCGGCCAAGTCCCCAGATTTACCATAGGGATGTTTTCAACTGCATGGCTCTTCACCTGGACTGTGGATTTTTGGTGTGTGGCTTGCAGGGAATGACAGTGGCCACGCGCCAACCATAAGCACCAGGCCTAAGCCAGAAGCAGAGAGAAACCAACTCAAGGCAGAGGAGCACTGGGAGGGAGAAAGGTATGGGGAGAGGACTAACACGACAAGAGGAGACAAACAGATTAAAAAGAGCTTGAGGCCTGGGCGCAGTGCCTCACACCTGTAATCCCAGCACTTTGGGAGGCCGAGGCCAGCAGATTGCCTGAGCTCAGGAGTTCGAGTCCACCTTGGGCAACATGGCAGAACCCCATCTCTACCAAAAATACAAAAATTAGCTGGCCGCGGCGGCAGATGCCTGTAATCCCAGCTACTTGGGAGGCTGAGGCAGGAGAATCGCTTGAACCCGGGAGGTGGAGGTTGCAGTGAGCCAAGATCGTGCCAGTGCACACCAGCCTGGGCGACGGAGGGACACTCCACCTCAAAAAAAAAAAGCAGTGGAGGCGGTTGGCATGGTCTCCACATCACCAGGGCGGTGACCTCCATTGATCTTAGCAAGATGAGGAAAATTGAATAAGCCTCGTGCCAGCTTGTCTCCACCCCCCACCCCAAGACAGGTGTTTCCTTCTCTTCGCAGGATCCAGTATTTAACATATATACACAAGTTTGACCAGGCCAAAGTATCCCATGGAGACGACCCTCAGGTGGTCAGAATTAAATCAGAATTTTAATGTCACTGACTTGGCTTAACTTGATTACTGACTGACCTATCTGGTTGAAACAAGAGGCATATTTTTCCGTTGTGCAAATGATTAATCATAATGTTTTTAAAGCTGAAGAATTAAACATCAACTTAGCATAAGAACCAGGGTCATTCAAAATATCCTAGCAATTTTAGAAAATCATGAATTTTGTTATTGTCACTTGAAGCGGCATCATGGTATAGTCTGCAGGTTTTTACCTTCTTACTGGACCCCATGGCCACAAAAATAATTAGATGGAGGAAAGGTTGATTAAAATAGTGTGAGGAGAGCTGCAGCTGTCTTCTACCAGGCTGGTCTTGCAAATTCAGTGGATTCCACTAAGCGCTGTTAAGAAGGCCAGTAACCCATTTATGTATGGATTATTCATTTCAAACAGTATGTATTGGTTGCTTTCCAGTAGGCCAAGTGCTGGGGACAAAAACTAATAAAATGCACGCCTTCCAAGTGTATGACATCCCTTTTATGTTATAAATTCATACATGTATATTGAAGAACGTTTAGAAAATTAAAAACCCACCTCCTAATACCACTATTGTTAGTGTTTTAATGTATTTTCTTCTTGGGTACATAAAATACTTAGTTGTAATAATATTGAATATAAAACTTTTAGCCCAGCCTGGGCAACATAGCAAGATCCTGTCTCCACAAAAAAAAAAAAAAAAAAAAAAATTTAGCCAGGCATGGTGGCATATACTTGTAGCAACAGAGCAAGACCCCATCTCTAAAAAACAAAAAACAACTTTACCTTTTACCCTGCTTATTTTGTTTTCCATAAGACCCTCTTCTTAATGCTACAGCTAGAATCCTGAAAGGCAGAGCTAAGAGTTTCTCAGAATATTCCAAAGGCAGGAGTTTGTTAATGAATCAGTGCCCCTGAGCCCAGGAGTACAGGGCTGCAGTGAACTGAGATTACACCACTGCACTCCAGCCTGGGTGACAGAGCAAGACTCTATCTCTAGAGAAAAAAAAAAAAAAAATCAATCAATCAGTCAATCAATGAAAACAAAGGCTTAGTGTTTTGAGAAATCCTGTACAGGGTTTTGTTTGTTATTCTAAGATATTCACCAGCCCTTCCCTCATTCCCCACCATACAGACCCACCACAGCATTGCCCACGTGGGGAAGAGAAAATGATATGCCAACAACGGAGTGTCCCACGCCACACATGAGGCCCAGTTTCTAATGAGTCAGCTGTCCACCTGAGCACCCCGCTCCTCTTAAGGACGCAGGTGGCTTCAGTGGGTTATAATCAAAGAGCGCTAGGCTCCTGGAGACACTGCCTACCTTTTCTTGTTTTTCTTTTTTAGGCTTCTTCAGTGCTGCTTAGGGAGAGGTTGTTATTTGAGGCTCCAGTCCTGCTTCATGTTATCTTGAGGATGGCCTGAATCAGTATTGCACCCGACACCAAAGAAACATTTTTGCTTTGTTCAGATATCAATCATCAATAGATAAAATCATACAAATCCAATAATAACCTCTTGCTGTGCTGGGGTTTGTACAAGAAGAGCTCTAAAACCTTAAAGCAATGCCAAAACCTTCCAGCAGAAACCACACCCCCTCATGCGGACAAACCCCAATCCCTCCGCCAGTCTGTCCTTTGTCACTGTCATTTGATTTGCCCGGTCACCAGTGGTAGATCCAGGGCTGTGGGGCTTGGAGTTTATGGAGTTTGGGAGCCTTATATGCAGGAAAGCAAATACATTCATCATACAAAATTTTGTAAAGGGAGAGTTCCAGGTAAGTGAGAGGTCCCTTCACTTTATTTTTTAATTTATTTTTTTGAAACAGAGTCTCTCTCTGTCGCCCAGGCTGCAGTGCAGTGGTGCGATATCGGTTCACTGCAATTTCTGCCTCCCAGGTTCAAGTGATTCTCCTGCCTCAGCCTCCCAAGTAGCTGGGATTACAGATGCCTGTCACCACGCCCGGCTAATTTTTGTATTTTTAGTAGAGTCGGGGTTCCGCCATGTTGGCCAGGCTGGTCTGGAACGCTTGACCTCAGGTGACCCTCCCACCTTGGCTTCCCAAAGTGTTGGGATTACAGGCATGAACCACCGTGCCTGGCCTTACTTGACTTCATTAGGTTTACAGTGAACCCAACCCTGCCTGTCCTGACACATCCCTTTCCTGGGGGAAGTGGCCTCCCCATCTATAATTTACTCCATGATAAGGGATGTCAGGATGGCCTGGGGGAATAGCTCTGCTCATGTCCCGTAATGCTGATCACTCTTTTTCAGATAAGCTGATATTTTAAAAAATGAACATAAGCAAAAATGAACATAAGCAAAAATGACTGGAAAAGAGAGAACACAGAGATGATATAAAAATTGCTAGGATTCTATGGTGAAATGTCTGAGTCTACGTATCTAAGTAGCAGCACAGAAATAATTTAAGGCCCAGCACGGTGGATTACGCCTGTAATCCCAGCACTTTGGGAGGCCAAGTCAGGCAGATCACAAGGTCAGGAGATCGAGACCATCCTTTGAATGGTTAAACCCTGTCTCTACTAAAAATACAAGAAATTAGCCGGGCGTGGTGGCAGGCGCCTGTAGTCCCAGCTGCTCGGGAGGCTGAGGCAGGAGAATGGCGTGAACCTGGGAGGCGGAGCTTGCAGTGAGCCAAGATCACGGCACTGCACTCCAGCCTGGGCGAGAGAGCCAGACCGCATCTCAAAAAAAAAAAAAAAAAAAAAAAAGAAAGAAAGAAATGGAATCTCTTGAGCTACAAAAGCTGTTTTATGGCTCTGAACAGCTTACCTAGCTTTTCCTAAGTCTTGTCCGTCTGCGCTTCCTGACCACATGATACACATACTCTAATTCTGCGTTCTGAGGGAGAGGCAGGCCCAATATTTTATACCCTCCTGGCACCATTACAAAAGTCCTTCCCCTGTTAAATCTGCTTATTCAGTTGAGTTTCCAGTGGAGGTCCCTCTCGTATTAATCGGGTTAGTATAAGTGCTGGCCTTGGAGATTGCTGTAAGACTTCACGTCCAGGTTTGTTCATAAGCTCTGAGTTTCCTTTCCCACATAGAGAGAACCATGCTTTTAAAGGTCCACCCATGAAGGGCAAAGAGCCCCAGGAGTTTGAAACCATATATCAGCACACGTAACAAGTGCCCAAACACACAGGTAGTAGAGAAGTGATCTGTCAGAGAGGCTCTGTGCTCGCTAACACAACCTAGGGTCTGTTCTAATAAGGCCACTTCTGTAGGGCTTACCCAGCTATATAACATTTTGGATTTCCTGAAACTGACAGACTTCCTCAAAGTCTAACGCAACCCATTGATCATATCATTTATTCAGCCCCTAATATGTGCAAAGCAGCGGGCTAGGGGACGTGTGGTATACAAGATCATTGTAATAAGACTGCAATTATTATGTATCTATTAAGTGCCAGGCCCTATGCTATGGTTCCATGAGTTCCTTTTATGCTCAGTGCAATCTTTAAGATAGGCAGATTAACCCCATTGTGTAAAAGGTGAAACAGAATCAAAGACATTAAGTAGTTTTCCAAGGTCATATGCTAATGGCTACTGGAAGTAGAATTCAAACCCTTACCTCCTGCTTTAAGCTGCAAGTTTTTTCTTTTTAAACCACCATAAGTTCCTTGCACATCCTTAAGGAGATCACAGCCTTGGAGAAATAATCAATTGCTTTCTTATGGCTTTAACATCCCAACGTGTTCTTAACTGGAAAGAATATGGCTCAACGTAAGTAAGTAGATGGTATTACTTCCCTGACTGAAAAGCAGATAGAATCATAGATTTTAAAAATTATGTATAATTTATTTTATTATAGGAATAATTCCTGCCCATTGAAGAAAATTTTTCAAATGCACACATGTATCAATAGCAAAATCATTAGTTAGCCACAATCGCACTATCCAGAGATGATAATTAACATTTATTCTAAACCTTCTCGTGTTATTTACAACTGATAATTAGTTCATAAAGTTGAGATCACACTGTATCATTGGCTTTATAATCTACTTTTCTAACTTAATATTCTATGACAAATATTTCCCTGATATATTTAAAGAGCAGTTTAAATATTTAAATATTCTTTTTTTCTTTTTGAGATGGAGTCTTGCTCTGTCACCCAGGCTGGAGCGCAGTGGCGTGATCTCGGCTCACTGCAACCTCCACCTCCTGGGTTCAAGCAATTCTCTGCCTCAGCCTCCTGAGTAGCTGGGATTATAGGCGCCTGCCACCACACCTGGCTATTAAACATTCTTTAAAACACAATTTTGATGACTTCCTAGTATTTCATCACATCAATAGACCGTCATTTATTGATCTGTTTCTTAACTTCTTTACTTCTACAGACAGGGCCAGCAGAGGGGTGCATATTTTGCATTCTGCACAAAGTTCTGGCTTAAGTTGAAGGCTCCTTCATCTGTGGGGTAACCCTTGGCTGGCACTCTGCCCCCTAGAGCGAGCATTTCCACAGGCTGTGGCAGGCCAGAGGAACATCTTTTTCTAGTGGACACAAAAGCTCCTAGAGGGGCCAGCAGCAGCCTTGATGATAGACAATACTCTGCAGAGTGGAACACAGAAAGGTCTTGAGTATCATCTACTATTGGTAATTTCTACCAGCGGAAGCCACTATCACCTGTATTGACTTCTGTGCCTCTTTTTTTCTAATTAAAAAACTTGAATGTTTATATTACTGCAATGTAAAGAGACAGGGTCTTGCTATGTTGCCCAGGATAGAGTAGTTGCTATTCACTGGTATGATCATAGCACACTACAGCTTGAACTCCTAGACTCAAGGAATCCTCCTGCTTCAGCCTACCAAGTAGCTGGGACTGCAGGCTCACACCACCATGCCCAGGTTTTTTTCTTTTGGTAATTATGTTTTTTTACTATGAATTTTATTGCACCATTTTTAATAACACTGCAGTTACTTGGAATCATGGTTCTGCAGGTAATAAAATATTTTTCCATTTCCTTTTTATTTTAAATGCAGTTAAAAATATACAAGCATTGAAGATTCTTTTTAACCATGGCAATTATTATAGATCGAGCATATACTGAAAGAGTCTAAACAATGATGCCAGATCCCTAGGCTTATATAATTCCAAGGAATTAATGCAACTTTTGTACATTTGAGAGGTGTGATTGCACTGTTGAGCAGGTGCTGAACTCTTCATGTCAACAGGGACAGAAGGTCATCACAGATTTCTAGTGTCCTGCTCCATTATAGATGATAATGCAGAATTAATTTTAGTGGGGAAAACCAGTGGTGGTTATGATAATTCTTTTTAGATTAAGAATTAAAATGACATTCATTTTGGGAATGTTTCTCTACTGCCTTCGCCACAGGAAACTTGTTGGACTATAAATTGCCTAATACATCTTGCATGTCCTTGAGTTTTGGCTAATGTACCAATCTCTTTATTAGAACAATCATTTACATGATATAAATCTGCTCTGAGCACAGCTTTGAGACCAAGCACCCTGGTTCATAGTCACTGCTGCTGTCCTGGCCGGCGTCCGGGAACCAGCCTCACAGGGGCTGCATCTGACAGTTTTAATTCTCTGCTCTGGAGCAAAGAGGCTGCAAATGTGCTGCACACCAGCGCTTCTAGCTTGCCTAGAGTCAGGCTTTCATTTCCAACAGGAAAAGCCAGGGAAGTTGAGATAAGCCATAACTTAAAAAGAAAGCTTAAAGTATGGACACTTGCCAGTAGAATGCAGGAATGATAGCAGCTTAATCTTATTCTTCTACCAAAGAATGTGAGTTTAAGACGTTCCTGGCCAGGCACGGTGGCTCATGCCTGTAATCCTAGCACTTTGGGAGGTCGAGGTGGGTGGATCACCTGAGGTCGGGAGTTCGAGACCAGCCTGACCAACATGGAGAAACCCCGTCTCTACTAAAAATACAAAATTAGCCGGGCGTGGTGGCACATGCCTGTAATCCCAGCTACTAGGGAGGCTGAGGCAAGAGAATCGCTTGAACCTTGGAGGCAGAGGTTGCGGTGAGCTGAGATCGCACCATTGCACTCCAGGCTGCGCAACAAGAGCGAAACTCCATCTCAAACAAAACAAAACAAAACAAAAAGACAAGACATTCTTAAAAGTTAAAGAAACATATGGCAGTAGCAATAGTCTTCGAATCAGAATGGAATCGTGTCGTTCCTTGAAGAATTTCACTTCAATTTATACTAGTAAGTATTGACCTTCATTTAGGAAATTGATGTACGACAAGCATTCTAAATATTGTTAAATTGTTTTAACAGTTAAGTGAATGTGTGTGTGTGTGTGATGGGCTAGCCTCACTATGGCTGGTCAAGAATAGATATAAAGTGCTTTCTGTTGGTTTTCTTTCTTTTTTTTTTTTTTTTTTTTGTGTTTGTCAGGTTTGCATGTCTAGGTAGGAAATGGACCTGCACCTCGGGTCTATTTCTTGAAATAAGGGACGCACAAGAAAAGGGAAGCAGCAGCATAAAATTTAGGGTCACTTACAGGCTAGGTGACTTCGGTGTCACTTCTGCTCTTGGAGCCTCAGTTTCTGCATCTTCAAAATGGGAAAGCACGGTTTTCAGGAAGATTAAAATGTGAATGTACTAGAGCAGTGTTTGTTCATCTCTATTAATGTAAGAAAAGGTGCATCCCCCATTACTGCCACATGATGAGACTGGGGCTCATTTCTCTCCCCTGACACCCCTGCTCTCCCTGTTGCTATGCACGGCACATGCTGAAACCCAGGACACCTGAGCTCTGTCACTTAGTCATTGCCTGTTAAGACTATGAGAAATTCATAGGAATCCCAAAATCTACTTGGAGGTCAGCTTCCTCCTTAACAAAATGATAAAGAGGTACTAGAGACTGTTCAGCATCCTTTTGGTGACAAACATCTATGAGTCCAGAAATAAGTGCCAGGAGGTGACAAATGGGATTCTGTTTCCTCACTGTAGGGAATCCAGAGAGGTAACGACTTCGCACTTAGCACCTGGGTCAAGTCTGCTTGGCTCTTCCCCAGCCAGTTTCCTTCTCTCTTTGATTCTGACCTTTTGATTCAGAGCTGTCAGGAAATTGATCAATGATACACTTAGTATGGCTCATTTCATCAATATAAGGCTCTAAAGAGCCACTTTTTCTTTTCCTGTAAACAAGCACTTGCTTATGAGCCCAGAGGGAATTGGTAGACAGCACTGCGTTCTTTCTCAGCCACACATACACACACAGTGATGATGCACTTTGAAATCTAAGAAAGAAAGTGAATATTATTTATTTCAAACCTGCCACTCAGATCTTTCCTGTGGCCCAGGGTGACTCTGTGGAGGCACTGCACCTGTGAACTCCAAATATCTGAGATAGGTAGCAGTCAATTTAGAAAGCTTATTTTGGCCAAGGTTAAGGACTTACCTGCGACACAGCCTCAGAGGTTCTGACGACATGTGCCCAAGGTGGTTGGGGCACAGTTTGGTTGTATACATTGTAGGGAGACATGAAACATCAATCAATGTGTGTAAGATGTACATTGGTTCAATCCGGTGAGGTGGGACACTTGAAGCAGGGGGTTTGCAGGTCATAGGGAGATAAGAGACAAGAGATTGCATTCTTTTGAGTTCTTGATCAACCTTCCACTGAATACACAAAGTAGTCTGGTTCAGTTAATCTGCATTTTTACGAAAACAATAGGGCAGAGGAAGCTATCAGATATGCATTTGCCTCAGGCAGGCCTCAGAGGAATCACTTTGAGTTCTGTCTGTCCTTTGTCCTTTGTGGGCAAACTGTGAGGGAGGCATGTAGCTTTTTATCTTTCTAACAGTCTTATTTAGAAGTAAAATAGGAGGCAGGTTTGCCTGCCGTAGTTCCCAACATGACTTTTCCCTTCGCTTAGTGATTCTGGGGTCCCAAGATTTATTTTCATTTTACACACCTCACTCTTCATTTCCTAAATAGCATTAAAATCCAATTTTAAACTTTCTGCCTGGCCAGGCGCAGTGGCTCATGCCTGTAATCCCAGCAATTTGGGAGGCCGAGGTGGGCGGATCACCTGCGGTCAGGAGTTTGAGACCAGCCTGAGCAAGACGGTGAAACCCTGTCTCTACTAAAAATACAAAAAATTAGCTGGGTGTGGTGGCTTTCACTCGCATCCATGTGAAGAGACCACCAGACAGGCTTCGTGTGAGCAACAGGGCTGTTTATTTCACTTGGGTGCAGGGGGGCTGAGTCCGAAAAGAGTCACCGAAGGGAGATAGGAGTGGGGCCGTTTTATAGGGTTTGGGTAGGTAAAGGAAAATTGCAGTCAAAGGGGGTTGTTCTCTGGTTGGCAGGGGTGGGGGTAAGAAGGTGCTCAGTGGGGGAGCCTTTGAGCCAGGATGAGCCAGGAGAAGGAATTTCACAAGGTAATCCCCGCTCATCCTCAAGCTCCCCTAGCACCCCCCCCCCCCCCCAGAACAGGATCCCCCCCCCCCCCCCCCCACCCCCCCCCCCCCCCCAGAACACCAAGGTAATGTCATCAGTTAAGGCACAGACCAGCCATTTTCACTTCTTTTGTGGTGGAATGTCATCAATTAAGGCAGGAACAGGACATCTTCACTTCTTTTGTGATTCTTCAGTTACTTCAGGCCATCTGGATGTATACGTGCAGGTCACAGGGGATATGATGGCTTAGCTTGGGCTCAGAGGCCTGACAGTGGCAGGCGCCTGTAATCCCAGCTACTGGGGAGGCTGAAGCAGGAGAAGTGCTTGAACCCGGGAGGCACAGGTTGCAGTGAGCTGAGATCGTGCCATTGCACTGCAGCCTGGGCAACAAGAGTAAAACTCTGTCTCAAAACAAACAAAAACACAAAACAAAACAAACAAACAAAACTTGCTGCCTTTAGTGCTATGCAATGGGTCTATGAAGGCTTTTGATGGTGTGACTTCCTTTCAAAGGCTTTTTTCCTGGGTGCCTACACTGGCTCGGGTGTTCTTGGCTAGTCTTTCTAGGGATAGAAGGTGGCATTCTAAGCATGGTTCTATTGTTTTCAGAGTTAAGGGGATGTGTATGTGTGTGTGGGTATGTTTCTAATCACAGAAAGTGGGGATTAAATATCTCATCCAGATCTTATACTAATGTGCAGATCATTGACTCATGATTTCAGGAGTCCTTTGTCTATTTTGTCTCTCCCTCTGTTCATGGACAATGTCGTCATTGTCAGGCCTCTGAGCCCAAGCCAAGCCATCGCATCCCCTGTGACTTGCATGTGTACATCCAGATGGCCTGAAGTAACTGAAGATCCACAAAAGAAGTAAAAATAGCCTTAACTGATGACATTCCACCATTGTGATTTGTTTCTGCCCCACTCTAACTGATCAGTGTACTTTGTAATCTCCCCCATCCTTAAGAAGGTACTTTGTAATCTCCCCCACTCTTAAGAAGGTTCTTTGTAATTCTCCCCACCCTTGAGAATGTACTTTGTGAGATCCACCCCTGCCTGCAAAATACTGCTCTTAACTTCACCGCCTATCCCAAAACCTATAGGAACTAATGATAATCAACCACCCTTTGCTGACTCTCTTTTTGGACTCAGCCCACTTGCACCCAGGTGATTAAAAGCTTTTATTGCTCACACAAAGCCTGTTTAGTGGTCTTTTCACACGGACGTGCATGAAAGTCATCTGATAGGACATTACAGTAGTGTTTGTCTGTAAATAGCTTTTGCTCTAATTCTGTCCCCTGCACTTGGGGATGCAGTACAGCAGAGTCAGGTCACTGGAGAGCCATCTGGTCCAAGGCCCTGCTGTCAGGCAGCCTTCCAGCCACATCAGACCAATGACAGTCTCTCATCTCCATTGCCTACGTGAGCTAAGGTGCCACCATCTTGTCTCATCACCTGCTGCAATGTGGAATGGAAATTTGTGTTTTTCAAGGAAAGGCTTGGAAGAAAGTCTTATTTTCCCTAACACCAAAATGTTCATCTGAATATCCCTAAGGACTTAGAAAAATGTGTGAATGAATATCAATGTAAATACTTTGTTTGGTTGTTTTTTTTTTCAAGTTTAAAAAGGGAGTAGGGAGCAGAGAAATAAAAGAAGAGAGGATCTTTCTATGCAATAACCATTTTTAAAAGCCAAAATTCCCTAAAAAATATTATAAAGGGCTGGGCGTGGAGGCTTATACCTATAATTCCAGCACTTTGGGAGGTCGAGGTGGGAGGACCACTTGAGGCCAGAAGTTTGAGACCAGCCTTAGTAACATAGTAAAACCCCATCTGTACAAAAATTTTAAAAATCAGGTGGGCATGGTGGTGCATACCTATAGTCTCAGGTATTCAGGTGACTGAGGCAGGAGGACCACTAGCCCAGAAGTTGGAGCCTGCAGTGGCCTCTAATCATACCACTGCACTTCAGCCTGGGTGACAGAGTGACACCCCATCTCAAAAATAAAACAAAAAAAGAAAAGAAAAGAAAAATGATGTAAAAAGGTAAGACTCAACTGCCTAACTTCAAATTCAAGATTTGAGCAGGAAAATCAATGATCAATTTTCCTGGGCAACTACAAGTTACCTTCCTTAATAAAACTCCTTAACCTAAGATGCGCCCCCCCACCCCCCTCAAATTCCTGACCATAGCATTTACAATAAGACCTTTTATTGCAATTATGAACATAGGATATTGGAAAATATCTTCTATATGGCAAGCCCAAATGTAATGCTGTACTCAGGAATTCTCTTATTAAAATATGCACGCACTCATACTTGAGATTTATTGGTCTTTTGTCTTATTGCGTTAAGTTCTTAAACTGATTTTTGATATTACTCTTGTGGCATTTTAAAGCTTTTGTGCTTAAACTGCACATTCTTCTGCAAGCATAGATATTTAGAGATGAAGTAGGCAGCACTTCATAGAATTCAAAGAGATGGGGAGGCTGAATGATGAATGAATGTATTTACTGTGTAAATGAGGAATAAAACTGGGCCAAGGTTTTTCTCCTGAAACCAGATTTTAAAAATGGTTTAATAATATATTTTAACATGCTCCCCTTTGGGGAACCATGTAAATCTAGTAGACTGTATTTTCCCCTTATTTTTCTTGACTTCAAATCAGAGTGATGGTTTGGTGGGTGGTATGCCCCAGCGACTTTCCTCTCTGCCACATTTTCCTGTCTGTTGGCATCTGAGGACATTTCAATGGCTTCCTTGAAGCTCTTGCTGTCTCTCCTCTATGTTCAATTTTCTGCCTTTAGCACAGTGTTCAAGAATGGCTTTGCAATCTTAGTGTTTGTTGTTTGCTCTCATCCCTTGACCAGCCTGTAATGTTTCCGGAGGTAATCTGATGAATTGGTTTGAATAGCTCAATTTGGAGAATAGCTAACAAGCAGGGAAAGTGAGGAGCATAAATAATGGAGGTAGCTGGGGCCTCTCATTGAATCAATATCTACAGTGGGGGAGGAGACATGCATCAGGAAACACTGGCCCACTAGGAATAAGATTGCTGGGTATTAAGTTTTGGTATTGTTAGAATTGTGACATGAATGGGGAATGAGAATCTCTTTGGTCTTCTCTGGCTATCTTGGGGTGGGGACTATCGTTTATTGTTTCCCTGTTACTACTCTATGAAAAAGCAAGGGTCACCTGTGCTCTGTGTGGCACTGCAAAATCAAATTAACATTGACCTGAGCCCCTGCTACAAGCTACAAAGCAAAGTGGTGCAGCTGAGGATACTGAAGAGCATTAAACATGGTTGGGCAAGATGTAAAAGGTGATTGGAAACAACAGTGGAATTTTGAACACAAGGTGTTAGGTGGTAAATTGCGTAATGAATGCTTTTGACCTTCAATGGGTCTGCAGAGGTCAGTGTGAGTGAGGAGGAAACAGGAGCTGGGGCTGTCAGGATGAGAGGATGGAGATGGTAGAGAATAGAACTGGAACATTCTAGCTGAGAGTGACATTGGCAAAGTGGAAAGAGCTCTCTCTAGGAGGTAGGAGACCCGGCTGAAGTGCAATGGCGTGATCATGGCTCACTGTAGCCTCACTCTCCTGAGCTTAAGGGATCCTCCTGGTTCAGCTTCCGGAGTGTCTGGGGCCACAGGTGCACGCCACCACATCCAGCTATTTTAATTCTTTTGTAGACACGAGGTCTCACTATGTTACCCAGGCTGGTCTCAAACTCCTGGGCTCAAGCAAGCCTCCTCCCTTAGTTTCCCAAAGTGCTGACATTGTAGGTGTGAGCCACCACTCCCAGGCCGAGACCTGGCTTTTGACTTATTATGCCTGTGCTCCCGCTTCCTGTGTGGCATTGGGCAATCAACACAGCCTTTCTGAATGTTCACTTCCTCAACAGTAAATGGAGCAGTTAGAAGACTCATTCATTCCAGAAATAGTTTTGAGCAATTGCTCTGCATCAGACCCGGTGCCACCTACCACGGGTGCAAAGGGGAGCAGCATAGGTAAGATCTGTACTTCTGAAGAGGGTAGAGTCTTCTGGAGGGACATTACAAAGAGTCAGGCACTCCCAGTGCTGGGAGCTAAGTTCTGTTACAGGGAAGAGAAAGAAACAATAGGAATGCCAAGGAGGATATTTACAGAGGGGGAAGCCTTTGAGCTGAATTGAACGGTGAATAAATGCTGAGCAGCCATGGTGAGATGGGGGGAGACTGTTCTGAATGGTGTGGTGGCAGGGGTGGGGGGGATGCAACACTCTTGTGGGACTGGAACATAGAGTTCAAATGGTGGAATTTCAGAGCTCCGACCCTCTAATATTAAGAAGGTCCAGCAGGTTCTGCCATGAACAGTTGTGCTCGTAACTAGCTGTGTGACCTTGAACAAGTTTCTTTGTCTCCAAAACCTAGTTTTGTTACAGGTAGACAGGCGTGAGTGGGCTCTCCCCCGACGCACTAGAAATGTCGGATGACAGTTCCACAGTTATCGCATTGCCTCTCTAAAAATCATAATTCAGCAGCCAGGGAGAGACAATCTCTTGATGGTCCACACCCTTAACATTAAAAGTGTTAACTGAATGCAGATCCGAGGGAGAAGCAGATTCTTGGGCATGTGTGTTAAGAGATAAAATGGCAAAGTATGATGTTCCGGCGTACACGCCACAGGAAAAAGGAAAAGTCTCAGGTGGGCATGCGTATAACTCCCTAAACGCACTGCGCGTGCTCAATTCCAAAGGCTAAGGAAAGCACTGCGCATGCGGGAAGCCCACCCTAAGGGAAGAATCATGGGAAAGAGGTGAGCCTGTGAAGTTTTAGGGTCAAGGTTAAAGGCCGTTTTTTGCTCTCCTCTCGGACCTTCAGGCGCCGGCTTGGCTATATTCCAAGCAAATTTTCCTTTCTTTCAAGCTGTTTTTTTTTTTTTTTTTTTTTTTTTTTTTTTTAGTAGAGACGGGGTTCCACCGTGTTAGCCACGATGGTCTCGATCTCCTGACCTCGTGATCCGCCCGCCTTGGCCTCCCAAAGTGCTGGGATTACAGGCTTGAGCCACCGCGCCCGGCTCTTTACTGTTCCAAAGGCTTTTTAAATAAACTTCCACTCCTCTCCTGGATTCTGCTTTATGCCCGTCATTCGAATTCTTTCTTCTGAGGAGGCAAGGACTGAAGTTGCTTCTGACCCGTACAGGTATGCCGCAAGTAACTTGGGTCTCTTCCACCACTAATAGTTTCTTAATCTGTAAAATGGGATAATAATGGTGTGTATTGCATTAGCCCATTCATTGTGTGGATTCAATGAGATGATGTATGTAAAGCCCTTAGCACAGTGCCTGGAATATAGGAAGTCCTTAGTAAATGTTACTTGCTGCATTTTCATTGTTACTACATCTTCCACACCCCAGGGATCTCGTGCGTCACAGAGTGCTCGCCACCACCCCCAGGGGACACCTTCCCCCATCACTGTGGCCCTCTCTGGGGAGCTGAAGGCGTCCATAACTGCCATGGGATTGAATTGTGAGCAGTTGCTTTTACAGGCTCAGCTTCTGTCCTGATTACCACAAGCTTTGGATTCATTTCTCCCCAGTGCTTCTCCCGTAGTATTATACCGAGACATTTCCTATGTGGGATTGAGATAAAATATTCCATTCCTATGGATAATATGGTTTTCTGTTTCTATTATTCAGACACAATGACCAAAGACTAATTTGGATGGCTGGCAAGCCTTGGATCAATAACATGCTGCCTGCTGTTAAAAAGTTAGCTTGGTCATCACATTTCTGCTTGGCACTAAGGATAATGTTGTACTCTGATCCTCCATCCTTTCTTTCCTCTTTCCTCCCTCCTATCCTCCATCCTTTCCTCAAGTGTGATCTTACTCTTAGGAGGTGTGAAATGCTAACTTAGCCTTTAAATGTGTTCTTTGAGTTCCTTAGTTCTAGAGAGGTAATTTCTAAGATCATCGTATCAGAGAAATGTAATACTCTAAAAATCTACTTTTTTTTTGGTATAGATCACTTCTTACATATTTGCTGAAAACTTGCCACAGGTTTTAATAGAGCATATACATTTTTAAGGAACCACAGACATGCTTTAAGTTTGGGCATTTTGAGAATCTAATAGTGTTAAAAACATAAGTACCCTCAAAAATGTAATTATCTTTTCCACCCTTCCCTCCCTGCCTTACTCGTATTCTGACCTTGAATAGTTCTCACTTTACTGTTGAACCACAATTCAGCAGCGGCAGCAGCAGCAGCAGCAGCAGCAGCTCTTGTAGAATGTTGTAATCGCAAAAGGGATTTACAATTGTTTGTGTTTTTCATCATTGACTTGAATAGCGTTAATTCAGAATGATACACTGTGCTTCAATACTGCAGATCTGAAGGAGGTGGGAATTGAGACAGACTGATTTGTCTGGAGCCCCATGGTTCAGTCTAGAATTTAGACAGACAAAGGTGTTTTTTTAAACATAGTTTTAATACAATCTGCACTTTCTCTTCCGCCCACACCTCTGCCTTCTAAACGACTGTGGTTAAGCATAATCTATTAATCCTTCAATGAGAAAGGAAAGCCATGGAAAATCTGGCAACAGGAATTGTGTGTGAGTCAATGCTTGGACTATTAGAAGCGGAAGATATGTGCAAAAATAAAAAAAAAAAAACTAACCTTGTAGCAAATTAAGAGCATTGATTGGAATTTGCAAGGAAGTGTTTCTTTTGTATTCTTCTTTTTGATGGATGCCAGCGGTATTAAAATAAAGAGAATAAATAATATTGGGCAAGGACTCATTGGTGCCGATGTTGGCACTAAAACCCTCACTTGTAACTCCGAATAGAATAATTAGGTTAGAAGACTGTGAGTGCCTGTTCTCTTAGACTGGTATTAGTGGGAGCCGGGCAGGGGACACAGGGCTGGAGGCTTCATCTGGCACAAAACAGCTGGGTCTCCCAACTCAGAAGCAAAGCTAACTTCCTCTTGTGACCTGGTTTCTCTCTGCATCTCCATGCTCTGTCCCCTCTGGACCCTGGAGATCTTCCTTTTTTTTTTTTTTTTTTTTTTTATCAGCTTTGTTGCTTGCCATAGGGGCTGCACCCTGCACCAGAGGCCCCAGGTAAGAAAGGCAGGTCTCTAAGACATGCTACTTAGCTTTTGTTTTCAGTTTCCATCTTGACGTTTTAATTTGCTAATATTATCACTGTCAAAAAACAAATAAAAACATATTATAAACTTGATTCCAAGTCATACCATGTTTTGAAGGGAACGTGGAGGTTGGAAGAGGCCCCATGGCATAGCCATGCGTAAGTCCTTCCACGTCCCCTGTGTTCTTAGTTCATTTCTTGTGCCCTTCGTTCATGACCTGTGCTCTTAGTTCCTGTCTACCACATCCCATAGTGCCCTGTCCCTGATTTTGTTCCAAGTGCCCCAGCAGTGTCCCCTAGCAGTGTGCCTCATTTGTGGCTAAATGTGCCTCTGTGCTTGGAACAAACCTTTAAGTTCACCTTTTAGAACCTGACAGATTGGAGCTACCATCGTCAAGTACTTGCTTTATATCGTCGTCAGCATTACTGGGCAGCTCTTTAGAAAGGTGTACGTGTTGTTGGGTACAGATTTCTTACCCTCTAGAGGATTGTTGTTTTAGAACATTACATCTGAAATCCAATCTGGAGATTTTGATTCAGTGGGTCTGGGATGGGGCCCCGGAATTTGTAGTTTTAACAAGTATCTTGGGTGATCATTATCAGGAAAGTCTGGAAAACCCTGCCTTATTGTACACTCAACTTTCCTGTTCTCTTTCCTTCCTCATTCACATAGACCTGCTAAGTATTTGCTGGACGTGCAAACAACCTTTGTAATGACTCTGTAGGCTTCCATTTGACAGAATTTGAATATAATATGGGAATTTTGAACCATCGTAATCTTTTAAAGATAGAATTTTACCCGATCAGTCATTCTGTATTGACACTTCTAATTCATTGCTTGTTCCTGCATGAACTTCTCATTGTGGAACAATTAAGATATCTACTTTTTAAAAAAAATCTGGAATTTAGTTTGAATTTCTCATTGTGAAGCAACTACGATATCTACTTTTTTAAACTATTATTTATTTTTTTTTTTATTTGAGACAGAGTCTCGCTCTGTCACCCAGGCTGGAGTGCAGTGGCGCAATCTGGGCTCACTGCAAGCTCCGCCTCCTGGGTTCACACCATTCTCCTGCCTCAGCCTCCCGAGTAGCTGGGACTACAGGCGCCCTCCACCACGCTCAGCTAATTTTTCTGTATTTTTTAGTGGAGACGGGACGATATCTACTTTTTAAAAAAATCTGGAATTTAATTTGTTAGAAAAAACTGATTCTGCCAGGCGCGATGGCTCACACCTGTAATCCCAGCACTTTGGGAGGCCAAGGTGGGCGGATCACGAGGTCAGGAGATCGAGACCAACCTGGCTAACACTGTGAAACCCTGTCTCTACTAAAAATACAAAAAAAAATTAGCTGGGTGTGGTGGCGGGTGTCTGTAGTTCCAGCTACTCGGGAGGCTGAGGCAGAAGGCGTGAACCTGGGAGGTGGAGCTTGCTGTAAGCCGAGATCGCGCCACTGCCCTCCAGCGTGGGCGACAGAGCGAGACTCCATCTCAAAAAAAATAAATAAATAAAAAAGAAGATTCTTAGCAGCCAGTTAGAGTAGCAATTAAAGTTCTTGATTTTTTAATTTGTTCCTTATAATTAAAAAGTTTTAGGGAAGGCAGAAATGAGTTCTTTCATGGGTAAGTTGTTCATGGGTAAGAATTTCAATTTTGCAAGATGAAAAGAATTCTAGAGATTGGTTGTACAACATCGTGAATACATTTAACACTGCCAAATTGTACACTTAAAAATGCCTAACATGGTAAATTTTATGTTATGCATATTTTATCACAATATTTTAAAAATTGGGGGAAGTGTCCACGGGTTTATTGTCTAGGTAGCTGTCAGAAAATGAATAGGAATACCTACCGTGTAACCAGGTGCTATGCTAACACCTTTTTGACTTTTTCGGTGGAAGTAGGTTATTTAGTTCTTACAACGGTGCTGTCTGTATTTCACAGATTGGGAAGGAGAAGGTCACTTGACTCACAGGCCAACTGCTGTGGACTGAATTGTGTCTTCCCCTCATTAATATGTTGAAACCCTATCCTCCCTCCAATGTGATGGTATTTCCAGATAGGGCTTTTGGGACGTAATGAAGTTTAGATGAGGCGTGAGGGCTGGATGGATATGATCGGATCAGTGCCCAAAGAACAGACACCAGAGAGCTAGCTTCCTCTTTCTCTTTCCACCTTTACACACTGAGAAAAGGCCAGGTGAGCACACACCAAGAAGGCAGCCGTCGCAAATCCAAGGAAAGAGTCCTCACTAGACACCCTGCTGCTACCTTGACCTTGGACTTCTAGCCTCCAGAACTGTGAGAAATAAATTCCTGTTGTTCAAGCTAGTATTAATATCTGGTGTTTTGTTATGGCTGCCCAAGTGACTAAGACACCAACTTAATTTACTTAGCCAGGGTCAATCAGTGGTAGGGCCCAGGATTCTGACCCAGTTCTGCCTAACTCCACAATTCATGCCTTTTCTGCATATAAACATCTGCCTTTCCAGTTTCCCTGACTCTTAGAGCCTTGGAGCAGTGTGTGTCATGTGCTGCACACTCAGGCTGGAACAGCCTGTCTCCAGGTAGGTCTCTGCATAGTGTGTGACTCCATGGGGACCTCTATGCAGCCCCAATCTTGTGAGCTGATACAATTTATATTGGTAAGCTTGGCGAATTTAAGCCTAACTCTAACAACTCTTCAGGAATGTGGGACTCTCTAAAGAGATTCATTTGCAGAGACAGAAGCCTTGGTGTGGGATGTATTACTGTACAGTTTGTACAGTGTGCCAAACCCCTCAGCCAACACGGTTTCTATAACTGGTGCCCCCCACAGCTCGCTGGGATTCACTGTTTTGCAGGTGATAGCTCCAGGTGTTGGGCATCCCTGTTGAAGCCTTAGCCGGCAATGGCTGAAGGCGATATCTCTGAGATGTCCGGTCAGGACCTTCCTCTCTGTTGCCATGGCTGTGCCTCACTGCTGAGCCTCTCCTCTGTTCCCTGCAGGGTAGAGTCTGGATGCTTTCATCGACATATTGGAGTTTTTCTACTAAGTGCAGAAACGTCTCTAGATCTGAGCACAGTCACATCAAGCTTAGATTTTAATGTCCTGGTTTCATTAATTTCTATTTCAGTTACTCCAGGGGCTGCTCTCCCACACTGGGTTCTTTTCAGATGTGTACAATGGCTAGAACTTCTTTCTGTTCTTGCTGCAGTATGCCAGCCACATTTCCTTTTACACAGGCGTCTCCTTTTGTCTCCTGTCTCTGGGTACTGCAGCAGCAAAAGGGGCATTCTGTGGTCTTTTCTCCATAACCCCTCCTGCAGAGAACAACTTTCAGGCTGGGGGCTTCCTGAAAAAATAGATTGCACTGGACAGAAGGACTTAACATGTCTGTATTGCACCGTAAAACATGACCTTCAGTTTCTCTCTACTTAGGATCTATATGCTGTGCCACGATTTTTCTACCATGATTTTATCTGTAGAAATCACTTTACCTCTCTGGGTTCCAAGTCCTCATTTATTAAACGAAGGTCCCATTCTAAGATTGTGCCAATTTTCCTATTTCCAAATTCATCAGCACCGAGAGTGCCTGTCCTTCCTGTGGAGGTCTGGCCATAGAGAACAGGTTCTCCCTGCCATATTGACGCAGGCCCGTCCTTGGCCTCTCCTGTGGGGGCCTGAACACTGGCACCCCTAGCTTCTCCTCGGGGCCAAAGATGACTTGAGCCTTCCCGATGGAAGGAGAAGCTGGAGCTTCCTTTCAGGAAGTGGCTCAGAGTGACAGACTCAAAGATCAGGAGGGTCTTCTAGTTTCATCATGTTGACAAGAATTATAGGAGCTCTAATTAGACAAGCTGCCCCAATGTCCTGATTTCAGTCCTCATTAAGTCCCGACTTCCAAAATGAGGTTAAAATTACATCAAGGGCCGGGCGCGGTGGCTCACGCCTGTAATCCCAGCACTTTGGGAGGCTGAGGCGGGTGGATCACTTGAGGTCAGGAGTTCCAGACCAGCCCGGCTAACAGGGTGAAACCTCGTCTCTACGAAAGACACAAAACTTAGCCAGGCATGGTGGTACATGACTGTAATCCCAGCTACTGGGGAGGCTGAGGCAGGAGAATTGCTTGAACCCAGGAGGCAGAGGTTGCATTGGGCCGAGATCATGCCATTGCCCTCCTAGCCTAGGTGAAGAAGTGAGACTTTGTTTAAAAAAAAAAAAAATATATATATATGTATATTAGGCTTGGCATCTTGGCATGGTGGCTCACACCTATAATCCCAGCACTTTGGGAGGCCAAGGTAGGAGGATCCCTTCAGGCCAAGAGTTTGAGACTGGCCTGGGCAACATAGTGAGACCCCATCTCTAAAAACAAAAATTAGCTAGGCATGGTGGTGCATGCCTGAAGTCCCAGCTACTTGGGAGGGTGAGGTGGGAGGATTGCTTGAGCTCAGGAGTTTGAGGTTATAGTGAGCTATGCTCACACCACTGCACTCCAGCCTAGGTGACAGAGTGAGACCCTGTCTCTAAATAAAAATAAAATAATCAATCAATCAATTGTATCATAAAAAACTAAACTTACCCTCACATAGATCTCTCTTCTCCTGACAATCAGTACTTTCTTAGACAACTTTTTATTCAGTTCCAGCTGGTTTTTGAGGAGCAAATTTTTTTCCCCATAGTTTTAAGAAATGCTTCCTCAGCAAATTGAGAATAAGAAAGTAAAGGAAATGTTTTCTCTAAGTGACTCCTTCCCAAATTCTAGTTTAAGAGCCTTTGTAAATCAGATGGAAGCTTTAGAAAAATGGTAACAGATAAAAGCCTGCAGGATGACTCCAAAGTAGTGAAAGCCAACAGTCCTAAACACGTGCATTGATGATGGGTGTGCCTATGTTATAGGTCCCATGGATCCCTGGGAGACTCAGGAAGGAGTCAGTTCTCAGTTACAGAATGTTACAGACCACTCAGACTTTATTTTATTATTATTATTATTATTGAGATAGGGTCTCACTCTATCACCCAGGTTGGAGTGCAGTGGCGCAATCTCAGCTCACTTCAACCTTCACCTTCCAGGATCAAGTTGTCCTCCCTCCTCTGCCTCCCAATTAGCTAGGACCACAGGTGCACACTACCACACCTGGCTAATTTTTTGTATTTTTGGTAGAGACAGGGTTTCCCCATGTTGTCCAGGCTGGTCTTGAACTCGTGAGCTCAAGTGATCCAGCTGCCTTGGCCTCCCAAAGTGCTGGGATTACAGGCTTGAGTCACCACACTGGGCCCCAGCCTTTATTTTTTATTTTATTTTATTTTTTTGAGACGGAGTCTCGCTCTGTCACCCAGGCTGGAGTGCAGTGGCACAATCTCGGCTCACTGCAAGCTCCGCCTCCCGGGTTCACTCCATTTTCCTGCCTCAGCCTCTCCAAGTAGTTGGGACTACAGGCGCCTGCCACCACGCCCGGCTAATTTTTTTGTATTTTTAGTAGAGACGGGGTTTCACCGTGGTCTCGATCTCCTGACCTCGTGATCCGCCCGCCTCGGCCTCCCAAATTGCTGGGATTACAAGCGAGAGCCACCGCGCCTGGCCTGGCCCGGCCCCAGCCTTTATATAATGGGACTGCCTGTAATGGAAGAGCATGAAATTTTTAAAAATCTAATTTCATTTTCCATTAATGTATGTATTAATTTATTGCTTATTGATGCTGTATTGAATTATTGATTATGAATTTCATTCATTCATTCATTCGTTCTTGTACTTGTTATTTATTTAAAAAAAATTATCTTTGCCTGTCTCAAAGTGTTAGGCCCTGGGCCAAATTTTTTTTTTTTTTTTTGAGACAGAATTTTTGCTCTTGTTGCCCAGGCCGGAGTGCAATGGCACGATCTCTGCTCACCGCAACCTCCGCCTCCCGGGTTCAAGCGATTCTCCTGCCTCAGCCCCCTGAGAAGCTGGGATTACAGGCACGCACCACCATGCCAGGCTAATTTTGTATTTTTAGTAGAGATGAGGTTTCTCCATGTTAGTCAGGCTGGTCTCGAACTCCCAACCTCAGGTGATCCGCCCACCTGGGCCTCCCAAAGTGCTGGGACCACAGGCGTGAGCCAGTGCGCCCGGCCTGGCCCTGGGCCAAATTTTATCGTTAGAACTTTGAAGATGGCAAGCTGGCTCTCTGATCACATAGAACTTGCGTTTGAAGGGGAATAAACTGACTGATAAATGAACTGAATAATGATAGTTTGTGGTAAACGCCATGAAGCAAAAGAATAACATGATATTGGGAGGCTGACATGGGTATATCACCTGAGGTCAGGAGTTCTAGACCAGCCTGCCCAACCTGATGAAACCCCATCTCTACTAAAAGTACAAAAATTAGCTGCGCATGGTGGTGCGTGCCTGTAGTTCCAGCTACTCGGGAGGCTGAGGCCCGAGAATTGCTTGAACCCAGGAGGCTGAGGTTGCAGTGAGCTGATTGCACCATTGCACTCCAGCCCACATAAGAGCAAAACAACATCTCAAAATAAATAAGTAAATAAAATAAAAAAGTAAAGTCATATTACATTAATGGTCAAGCTAGGAATTGCTGAAATAATAATATGCCTAACTCTTTATTTTTCCTGTTCTCTACTTTCTTTCTCCTTGTGCCTCTAGATCTATCCTTTCCTAACTCAACTTGAAATACCTAATTACCAGAAAACCACCACACAAATGTCTGAGAGCTGCTTTTGTCATTGAAAATACACAGGCTTCCTGGCAGGGCGCGCTTGCTCACACCTGTAATCCCAGCACTTTAGGAGGCCGAGGTGGGCAGATCATGAGGTCAGGAGATCGAGACCATCCTGGCTAACAAGGTGAAACCCCTCTACTAAAAATACAAAAATTAGCCGGGCGTGGTGGCGGGCGCCTGTAGTCCCTGCTACTCGGGAGGCTGAGGCAGGAGAATAGCATGAACCCAGGAGGCAGAGCTTGCAGTGAGCCCATATTGCACCACTGCACTTCATCCTGGGCAACAGAGCGAGAGTCTGTCCAAAAAAAAAAAGGAAAATACACCGACTTCCTTACTAACCTGGTTTAGTTAGTGTATTCCTTGCATTTTGGGATTCTTCAAAGTAGGTCATCATTTTTTTGAAAAATCACACAATCCTTATTTTTATTTAAACTTTTGAGATATGTATAAATTATGGTTTGAGACAATTAAAAAGGAGTTTGCATTTGACATAGCTCCATTCAAGTTTAAAATGTTAATTCTTTGAAATAATATGTATTGGCAGAGGAGATGAAAAATAAAATGGACCAACATCTAAGCTGTGGTCTATCCGAGAACTTCCTGATCTCACCATGGCAAAAGAATATCTTGTTTTACTGCCCCCGGCCCTTCTGTTCTTTGTTCTGGCCTGGCTTTCCAGAACTCCTAGTTCTGATTAGGGCTTTTCTACTGATTGGTGGACACTGAGCAGTTTACCTTCTGTGTCTTCTTATCTCTAATTTGCTTTATTTTTATGACTGTTGCATGGTTTAGATGAGTCAAACCTTTAAAAATGCTATTTATATGCATTTCTGATATTTTTCTGTGTCTTAGAATATAAGTGAAAATTGCTTGTACACATTAGCACTGTCTTTCATTTTTGTTTTTGCTGCAAAATAATTTAAACATAACGAGATTTGTATGAATTAAATTCAACAATAAAACTCCCCACCAAAAGGCCAGGCCAAAACAATAAATTCTAACTAGTGTTTAAAACAACTAGTCTGGCTGGGCGCGGTGGCTCACGCTTGTAATCCCAGCACTTTGGGAGGCCGAGGTGGACGGATCACGAGGTCAGGAGATCGAGACCACGGTGAAACCCCGTCTCTACTAAAAATACAAAAAATTAGCCGGGCGTGGTGGCGGGCGCCTGTAGTCCCAGCTACTCGGAGAGGCTGAGGCGGGACAATGGCGTGAACCCGGGAGGCGGAGCTTGCAGTGAGCCGAGATTGCGCCACTGCACTCCAGCCTGGGCGACAGAGCGAGACTCCGTCTCCAAAAAAAAAAAAAAAACAACCAGTCTGGTGTTGAGGAAACTGAGTGGCTCTTTTCAAGCAGAAGAAAGACAGGAGATGTTCTCTATATTAATGAGTTCTACTTTAGTTCTGTCGGGAGTGATGCTGACGGCATACGAGGCTGTGCTGTACTGGGTTGCAACATCTGTCACTGGCTTACATAGCTGTTAATCTTTCATATTCAGACTTAGCAGTATTCATTAAAGACCCTCCATTTGTGCCAGACCGTCTGGGAAAGAGGGCCCTATCGGTGTCTTAGATTTAACAACAACAAAAAGGTTCCATTTTAAACACATTTTTTATCAGGCAGCAGGCAGTCTCTGGCTGTGGGAGGTGGGAACCAGTCATGTATGCATATGACCAAGCAGCTTTTCTACTGGGGAAGTTTAGCATTGGTAAGAGAAGGGGTTCCAAGTCGATGTTTAAATCCACCCATTTCCATTTTGCTTCCTTATCTACAAGAAGATTTAGAAGTTGGTGCAAATGGCATTTCCATGAGTACTTTTCATGGGTCTTTGCATATTTCACCTGGGAGGAAGCACAAAGGCTGAGCCTGGCAGGCTGGATCCGCGAGGGCGCGTCGCCTCGCCTACTTGGGAGTCCAGGCACATGCACAGTGTCTAAAGGTCTAAACAGAAAGATGGGATGTCCTGCCCCAGCAAAAATCTAATGATTTTCTCTCTGTAGCAGAAAACGAATACAGCAGGGATGACTTCCACCAGCTCCACTTTGCAGCTCTGAGGTATATTAAAAATGTAAGAAATGCACAGTGTCACCCGTCATTACTTATTTCACATTTTAAAAACATGAATATTCTTAATATGACCTGTAGAGGAACTGCCATATTTTATCGTACCCCTAGTATCTCAGTGATTCAGAAAGGAATGAGTGTATGCTGAATTTTTTCCACGTAGGCAAGGATATTAGAATAGATCTATCAGATTCAATGCAAATTGAGCCCACAGCCAAAACAACTCATGGGAAGAAAAAAAAAAAATCAAATATCCGGTGTAATTTAAAGCTATTTTCATTTAGATGGTGTGGTGTGACCAGGTCTTCTGTCTCCAAGCAAAGGGACTATGAAGAATAAATTTCTGAAACCGCTAACTCCCAGCAGAAACGCAGCCTCGCAGGAAAATAGCAACAGTGTAGCAAGATGTCTGGGGAGGGTGCCCATCCGCTGTTGGCTCCTGGGCTGCTTTGTTTCGCAAGTGCTCATCCTGGCTTTGAAGGCTATGTGAAGATGAGCAGCTGCCTGGGATCCTGAATCAGTTTTATCCTTTACCAACAGCCAGATTTTTAGTCTCCTCTCAAACACCTCTGAGTCTGCCTGTCAGACTATAGACTTTAGGTCACCAGAAGTTCTCCAACTGGGGGTGACTGGCTGCCACTCTCAGAAGTTTCCACTCGTGGGCTGAATCTAAGACCACAGATGTGTCTTTGATCAACCTGTATTTTGGGCTGAGTGCGGTGGCTCACGCCTGTAATCCCAGCACTTTGGGAGGCTGAGGTGGGTGTATCACCTGACATCAGGAGTTCGAGGCCAGCCTGGGCAAATGGCAAAACCCCGTCTCTACTAAAAATACAAAAATTATCCAGGCATGGTGGTGCGCACCTGTAGCCCTGGCTACTCAGGAGGCTGAGGCAGGAGAATCGCTTGAACCCAGGAGGCCAAGGTTGCAGTGAGCCAAGATCGCGCCACTGCACTCCAGCCTGGGTGACAGAGCGAGACTCCATCTCAAAAAACAAAGCAAAACAAAAACAAAACGAAACCTGTATTTTGAAGACAGTGGTCCTTTTCTGGGTTGGCTTGCAGCCTAAAGCTGATTGTGGCCAGCAAGGCAGAATAAAAGACAGCAAGGAAAAAAGACAAGAATTTTGTTTGTCCCTTTTTCATATGCTTCTAACTTTCCTTCCCAGGTTCCATCAACACCAACACTTTTTTTTTTTTTTTTTTTTGAGACAAAATCTCGCTCTTGTTGCCCAGGCTGGAGCGCAATGGCACAATCTCGGCTCACTGCAACCTCTTCCTCCCAGGTTCAAGCAGTTCTCCTGCTTCAGCCTCGGGATAGCTGGGATTACAGGCGCCCACCACCACGCCCGGCTAATTTTTTATATTTAGTAGAGATAGGGTTTCACCATGTTGACCAGGCTGGTCTTGAACTTCTGACCTCAGGTGATCCACTTGCCTCGGCCTCCCAAAGTGCTGGGATTATAGGCTTGAGTCACCGTGCCCAGCCCACCAATGCTTCTGAGTGCCTTTAATTGCCCTATGACTATGACTGCGTCCAGGGAGTGTATCATGGAATTTAGTCACCTAGTCTGAACTCTCAGCTTCTGGGTGGGTAAAAACACAGTTAGAAGTGTGCTGTAAAATACAGAACTATCACATTCAAATGAAATTAGCAAGTTCAAAACCAGATGGACGTATTGTCTATCCACAAAAGAGTAGTGCTTGGATTTTTCTTTTAACTTTTCATTTTGAAATCATTTCCAGCTTTAAAAATTACAAAAACATTACTGTATATCCTTTATTCAGACTTCCCAAATTTAAACCTCTTACATAATCACAATGATGTGAGTAAAATGAGTTCAGAGATCAACATCAGGAAATCAACGTTGATATGATGCTATCATCTCATCTTTAGATATTCCAATTTTGTCAGTTGTCCCATTCATGTTTTTGTTCTGGTCCAGTGCAGTCAAGGATCTCACATTGCATTTAGTTGTTCTGTTCTCTTCCTTTCCTTTCATCTGCAGTGGTTCTTTAGTCTTTCTTTGTCTTTCATGACCTTGACACTGTTGAAGAGTACAGGCCTGCTATTGTGTAGAATATGCCTCACTTTGGATTTGTCTGATGGGTCTTCCTGATTAGATGTAGGTTGTGCATTTTTGATGCATATATCAGGACACTGATCCATTCTGGTGAGATTCACTTTGATTACTTGATTACTATAGTTATTTTGTCCCCCTCTGCAAATAGTGCAGTATCTGATGGGGAGACACTTTGAAAATAAATATCCTGGTCCTCATCAGACATTCACCCAACACTTTTAGCATCCTTTGAGGATTTCTTACCTGAAACGGTTATGACTGTGGTGCTTTCTAGGTGGTGATTTTCTAATTCTGTCACTTCACTGAAATTGTACAGAAAGGATGAGTCTCCCTTTCACCCCTATTTATTTACTTTAAAATTATTGGCCAGGTGCGGTGGCTCATGCCTGTAATCCCAGCACTTTGGGAGGCCGAGACTGGCGGATCATGAGATCAGGAGATCGAGATCATCCTGGCTAACACAGTGAAACCCTGTCTCTACTAAAAATACAAAAAAAAATTAGCCAGGCGTGGTGGCAGGCGCCTGTAGTCCCAGCTACTCCGGAGGCTGAGGCAGGGGAATGGCGTGAACCTGGGAGGCGGAGCTTGCAGTGAGCTGAGATTGTGCCACTGCACTCCAGCCTGGGTGAGAGTGAGACTCTGTCCCCCCACCCCCAAAAAAATTATTTATTTATGTCAGTATGGGCTCATGGATTCTTATTTTATGACATATAACCCATTACTGTCACTATTTAGTTTCTGGCTCAAATTATCCCAGATTTGGCCATTGGGAGCCCCTTCAGAGGGGTTTGTGTGTCCTGTGACATGGCACATTCCTTGGACACTTTCCTGCTTTATGACATTATCAACATATTTCAGGCTCGTCTTGTTCTTTCCTTGTTCCAGCTCTTCGATCAGCCTTTTCTTCAAGGAGCCCTGTGTCTTTACTTGGAGAGTGGTCTTCAGAATCTAAGATCTGGGGGCTGGTTGTTCTCATCGCTGGTGCAGAGCCATTTCTTCTGGATCCTCTTAGTGGGCAGAGCGAAGAAATACATATATAATACACACACATTGAGACGGAGCAGGGGCATCCTCTTACAGGCCTGCTGCCCTCCCCTACCCCAAATGTGGAAACAAAATCTTGAGTTTTTCAAGGAAAATAAATACCAGACACCTAGCTAGCCCTGAGAACCAAATGAGCAACCTGGTAAGAAGGTCATTGTAGCTTAAAAACAATAGTCAAGGAAGTTAGAGCCACAGGATGTTTGGTTCGCTGTAGAAACTAAAGATAACATCTTAACACATGTCCTTGAGTTGTTTTTCAGAAACCTAGAGCCCCACCAAATGAATCCACTGGCACGTGGACCTCACATGGGGGAAACTGAGGACTGAATTCTGACCCTCCTTTATTCTAAATTTCTTCCTGAAGGACATAGAAGAAGTCATGCCACGGGCCAGACCTTAACATTCCTTTCTGCTTACCGCAGGATTTCAGACAAAGCTTCACTCTCCTAACCAGTCACAAATCAGAGAATTTTTGAATCCACCTATGACCTGTGAGCTCCTGCTTCAAGATATTCCACCTTTTTTAGGCCAAACCAATGTATAACCTCCAAGTGTCGATTTACACTTTTGCCTGTAACTTCTGCTTTCCTGAGATTTACCCATGCCTTTAAAAACCCTTGCTTGTAATCCATCAGGGAGGCTGTGTATTTATTAATCATGAGCTGCCCAATTCTCCTTGCTTGGTGCCCTGCAAGTAAACACCCTCCTTTCTCCCACTGCAAAACCTCAATGTGGATGTTTGGCTTTACTTCACCCCCAGGCAAGCAGACCCAGGTTTGACTCAGTAACAACATCTGTTTCTATTTTTCTCTGTATAAGTATTAAAAACCATAAGTACATGCTATCTCCAATTCCAATATAAACCCATAGGGCTCATTCTGGCCTTCCCATTTTCTTATGTGTAATTTGTTTCTCTGACAATGAGAATCTGAGTACTCAGATATTTACTTACCTACTCAATCCTAGAATATAAATAAAATAATTCAACATAGTACCTTCTTAAGTTCCTGGAGTTAGTTACACAGAAGTGAGGAATTACATACAAATTCTAAAATGTTGTTTTAAAAATCTTTACTTTTCCTTCTTATATTATCACCCTTAGTAGCTCTCTACAGTAATATAAATTTTTACCCACCTATTCTTACAAAGACATTTCAAGGCTGTCCTATTTCTACCCAGGATTCCACATTTATTAGAGGTTCTTTGTAGGGGAAGTTCTAGGATTAGAATCAAAATAGAACATCTTTTCTTTCTGTGCTTTTACTTACAATATCCAAAACAGACCCAAAGTGACTGATACTTTGTCCAACTATTTTCTTTCAATATAGTCATCTTATCTTTTTTTATCTAGTTTGATATTAACAGAATAAGACGCCAGCAGAGCTCTTGACATGCAAAGCATAGACGTCTGTCCAATTTCTGAAGACGTTAAGACACGAAAAAAGCAAAGGTTTTCTGGAGATTTGTTGAGATGACTCTGGTCAAGAATACTATCCCCATGTTAAAGAAAAGACAGAATTGGATGAATGCAGCTTTCTTAGTATTTCTCTGTACCTTAATACCCTAACGTTGGTGGTTTGGGCCCTTCAAGACACGTTATTGGACAACATCACTGCGACATTGAGCACCATCAGAGCAGCTGAGAGGCACTGAAATGTTGCCGATGTAGTTTTTGCTATACAGAAAGGAGCTTACAGACCTCTACTTTGTGCCTGCCTCATTTAAGCATAGGCTCCCAATAGTAGGTCTAAGTTGAGACAGTTAACATTCCAGCTGGTTGCCGCAAGAATTTCACCAAGACCCTATGTTTATTCAGTGCAGAATTGCTCATCTTCTGCAGGACTGGTTCTAGATAAAATATGTATAAGTGAGAAACATGGTTTATAGAATATATGGGCCTGCCACCTTATAGGCCCAAGACATTTGTACTATATTTCCAACAGTAAGTATAAGTAAAAGCCATCATCAATGTGAATGGGTTGAAACTGCTGCCAAAACAAGACTGTTAACGTTGTTTTCAAAGATTCTCATATAGTTTCAAAAGACAATTTAGATGAATATCTAAGGTTGCATTTTAAAAGTAAAAAGTCGAATAAGGTTTAAAAAAAGGGATGGGGAAAGATATGCCAAGAAAGTATTATTAAAAAAAACACAGGAGGATGGATGGCAAGATTATTGCACAAAACAAAATTTAAAAAAGGGTCTAAATGAGACAATGATACTAAAAATAATGAGGTAGAATTATATAAAACCTACAATAGTCCTAAACTTTATGTACTGAGTAACATAGCAAAAATGTATATAAGGCAATAAAACTGTTAGAAAACTTATGAGAATTTAACAGGTCTTAATATTAGTAGTCACTTTCAATATTTTTATTTCAGTATTAAACAGATTAAGTAGTTTGAAAATAAGACCAAAACTGTTTTAAATATTCAAAAATATTTTAATATTGGATATTTGAATATTTTGATATGTAATAATGTACTTGAATAAACAATACATTCAAATATGTATTGAGTATGTAAGTACATAAACTTAATTGTAGACAAATACAATTTTGTTCTTTACAGAGTTTTCAAATCACCAATGAGCATTTGCAAAAACTGATCATGTACTAAACTACAAAGAAAATCTCAATACAGTGTAAAAATTTAAATGATTATTGGGCATGTTATTTGATTGCAATACACTAAACTGGAAATTAACTATTAAAAGATGACAAAAGTGGTCTAACTTCTTAAAATTACAATAAAAACTTTTTATCATGCCTTTTGAATAAATGAAGAAAACAAATCTAAAATTTGGACTACTTAAAGATAAGATAAATGGAAGCAGTGCACATCAGAATCTAAAGGATACAGCAAAAACCATGCTGACAGAAAAATCCATATTTTTCAGTTATTTTGTGATAAAACAAGAAAGATGGAAGATTAGTTAAAATTTAATTCAAGAAGTTTTAACAATAAAAGACCAAAATAAAGTTGGAAATATAAATTAATGAAGACGGCCGGGCGTGGTGGCTCACACCTGTAATCCCAGCACTTTGGGAGGCTGAGGTTGGGAGTTCAAGACCAACCTCAACAACATGGAGAAACCCTGTCTCTGTTAAAAATACAAAATTAGCTGGGCGTGGTGGTGCATGCCTGTAATCCCAGGTACTTGGGAGGCTGAGGCAGGAGAATTGCTTGAACCCGGGAGGTGGAGGTTGCGGTGAGCTGAGATCATGCCATTGCATTCCAGCCTGGGCGACAGAGCGAGACTCCGTCTCAAAAAAATAAATAAATAAAATTAATTAATGAAGAATTAGAAAATAACAAAATTTAAAATTTGATAAAATCATAAGAGTGGTTTTAGAAAATATCAACAAGAGAAACAAACCGCTGATAAACCTGGCCTAGAAAACACTTTAAAAGATAGCTGGGCTGGATGCAGTGGCTCACGCCTGTAATCCCAGCACTTTGGGAGGCCGAGGTGGGTGGGTCACATGTGGTCAGGAGTTTGAGGCCAGCCTGATCAGCACAGTGAAACCCTGTCTCTACTAAAAATACAAAATTAGCCGGGCATGGTGGTGCATGCCTGTAATCCTAGCTACCTGGGAGGCTGAGGCAGGATAATCACTTGAACCCAGGAGGCAGAGGTTGCAGTTAGCCAAGATCATGCCATTGCACTTCAGCCTGGACAACAAGAGTGAAACTCTGTATCAAAAAAAAAAAAAAATACCTGCAGATATTAAAAATGAGAAAGGATAGATTGACAATTTTGTCAAAGATTTACTTCCAGATAGTGTTATAGGAGGATACTCTCAAACTTTAAAGGATCTAGTAATTCCTGTGGTGTTTTGATGTTGTTTGTTTGTTTGTTTGTTTTGAGATGGAGTTTCGCTGTTGTTGCCCGGACTGGAGTGCAGTGGCGTGATCTCAGCTTGTCGCAACCTCTGCCTCCCAGGTTCAAGCAATTCTTCTGCCTCAGCCTCCCGAGTAGCTGGGATTACAGGCATGTGCCACCCCGCCCGGCTAATTTTTTGTATTTTTAGTAGAGACGGGGTTTCTCCATGTTGGTCAGGCTGGTCCCGAACTCCCGACCTCAGGTGATCTGCCTGCCTTGGCCTCCCAAAGTGCTGGGATTACAGGCGTGAGCCACCGTGCCAGGCCAATTTCCATGTTATTAAATTATGTCAGTATAAGAAAAGATGGACACTTGCCAATTCAATTTTTTAGGATATCATAATCCAGATTTCAAACCCAATAAAAACAGCAAAAACTGTAGACCTAATACTTCATCAGTATACATGTAAAGATCCTAAAGAAAATATTAGCAATTTAATCCATCTGTTCATTAAAAACGTTATGATCAAGCAACTTTTGAGAATTTAAGAATAGTTCAAAATTAAGAACTGTGTTGATTATGTCATTTTTATAGATGCCTGTGGGAGGCAACCTCTAAGATGGTCCCCAGTGATCTCTCCCTCCTGGTATTCACAACCTTGTGGAGTCTTCTACTCTTGAATAATTTTCTATTCACCAATGAATTCAGCAACAGTGAGGGGATAATATTTGCATGCTTAAATGATGAAAGATTTTGACTTCCATCTTCCCAGCAGACTCTCTTTTGCTGGCTGTGATGAAGCAACTTACTGCATCAGGAAGGTCTGCTAAGCAAGGACCTAAAGGTAGCCTCTGATCAAGAGCTTGTTAGGAACCAAGAGCATCAGATCAACAGTCCAAAAGGAACTGAATCTTCCAACAACCACATGAGGGAGCTTAGAAGCAGATCCTTCCCCAGTTGAGCATTCCAGTGAGACTCCATCCTGGCCAACACCTTGATTGCAGCCTCATAAGAGATCCCAAAGCAGAGAGCCCAGCTAAGCTATGATCAGGCTCCTGACCCACATAAACTGTGAGATGATAAGTGTGTGTGAAGTTGCTATTTGGCAATTTGTTATGTTGTAATAGACAACTCATTGGGATGCCTAACAAGCTTTTGAGAAAAGCCATTTATATTAGAAACCTCTAATTCTGTGTGCCTCATCTTTCCGTAAAGGGATTTCTAACAGTAATGTTTCTGTCCTCTCTCTGGATCTTCCTCCCAGGGAGTGTCTGGTGAGTATTGGAGAATACACTGAAATTCCTTGGCTCTGCCCCTTGTGAGCTTCCTATTTTAGATGTGCTAGCCTGCAGACAGGGTCTTTTCTGGAATGCTTTCCTTCGTGTGATATTAATTTTACCAGGGCAGCCGTGGCTGTGTGGAGGAGGCTTACCATTTTGCACTTTCATCTAGGTGAGTTTATTTCTAGGATGAAAAATTAGAAAGCCATCTGAGTCTACACATCTGTGCCACATTCTTCAATTAGTCTCGCCAGTTAAGCTGGTGTTTTGATCTGTGTCTGTCTGGTTCTTATGTTCAGAATTGGTTCTAAACTCAAGGTGGGAAAAAGTTATTCTTTAGTGCCCTAAAACTCTACCTAATGTTAAATTCTTAGGAGTTAAAGGAAGCTCCCTTAATATGGCAAAAAGTAAATAAAGAAATCAAGGCCAGGCACGGTGGCTCATGCCTGTAATCTCAGCACTTTGGGAGGCTGAGGCGGACAGGTCACAAGGTCAGGAGTTCGAGACCAGCCTGACCAACATGGTGAAACCCTGCCTCTACTAAAAATACAAAAATTAGCCGGGCATGGTGGCGCATGCCTGTTATCCCAGCTACTCAGGAGGCTGAGGCTGGAGAATCGCTTGAACCTAGGAGGCAGAGGTTGCGGTGAGCCAAGATCGTGCCACTGCACTCCAGCCTGGGTAACGAGCGAAACTCCATCTCAAAAAAAAACCAAAAACAAAAACAATAGCAACTATCATTTTCAATGTTTTATTAATAAAGGAATTTCTATAAAAGTCAGAAACAAGGTAAGAATGCCCCCTTACTATTAGCATCCAAATTTGCTAATAAGGGAGAAAATGGAATTAATAGATACATAGGTAGGAAAGGAAGAGATAAGCATGATTATTTTGATGATGATTTATTCTCATACTTGGAAAATCCAAAAATATCAGCTGAAAAATTTTGAAAGAAATAAGTATGGTCCATAAAATATAGAGAAAAAATATGTACAAAAGCCAGTTGCTATTCTTTATACAGCAATTCTTTGCTGGAAAATATAATGGGAAAAAAAGTTCATTCACAATAGCAGCAAAATGATAAAATACTCAGACCATATCTAAAAGAAACGTGAAAAATCTTTCTGAAGAAATACGTAAAACTTCTCTGAAGGAAATAAAAAGAAGAAAGAAAGATCTAAAGAAATGAAGAGACAACCAGCAGGGTTTAGTGACTTAAGCTATTCTGTTAGGACAATATGTACTGTATTTCTCGTGAGTTAAACAGAAAAGCAAATAACAGTACTACAGGGTTCTTCAGGAGATGATCAGAAAATATCATTTAGATAGTATCCAAGCTCCGTATTAAACAGGTTTTTGAATTATTCAGTACCATCCAACAAGTTTTATAGTTCTGTGATTTGGACAAGGCGCGCGGCACACCTGGCCGCTTGACAATGTTGTCAGTCTTCAACAATCCTTCGTCAACCCTAAATGGTAGAACAGGCTCATCATCATGGAGACCCTAGCACACAGCAAAAATGATCTCCTCTGTGCATTTTCTTCTGTTGGAAAATGGCTGCGTAGAATTACATGTGCAGCAAACAGAGAGCTAGGTAAGTTCAGCAAGCAGCATTTCACACGGAGCTGAAGAGTGGCTTCCTCATGGAGTCAGAAAGCTGATTAAGCATCTCTCTTCTGAGCTGCATGCTTATGTGAACCAACAGCAGCTTTGAACAGCACCAAATGGCTCTGTAGAGCCTGTTCCTGTTACAATGTGAGACTCCAGAAAGATGCAAACAACATATCATTCCTCATTTTGTGGTTCTTTTGGCTCAAAGACCACAATCTCTACTTAATAAATTACCTTTTTTGGGAGGATGGGCAGGCTCTTGTTCTGTCACTCAGGATGGAATAAAATGGTGGGATCATAGTTCATTGCAGCCTCCAACTCCTGGGCTAAAACAGTCCTCCCACCTTAGCCTCCCAAGTAGCTGGAACTACAGCTATGCACCACCTCGCCTGGCTAATTTTAAAATTTCTTATAGATGGGGTCTACGCTATGTTGCCCAGGCTGGTCTCAAACTCCTGGACCCAAGCCTCCTGGGCTCCAGTGATCATCCCGCCTTGGCCTCTCAGAGGCCTGAGATTATAGGTGTGAGCCACTGCTGTTATTAAGCAAGGACAAAGGTCGTATGGGTAACAGTTTATTACGCACACAGTACTCTGTGTCTCTCAATCAGTCATGGAGTAAATCATAGTTGCTTTCTTGTGTGTGTCAGGTTGGTCTGAAACAGGCCTCCACGGGCCTGTAGGCATCCCCCTGTGGCAGTCCTAGTCTTCTGGCCTGTGAGACAGCCAATTCCGGAAACAGGAAAGATGGGGTTCATCATTATATGCTTTTTAAATCTCTCATATGTTCGCTTTATTTTTCTATTACCCCATTCCAACTTCCCCTCCTTTCTAAACTTCTCTTGCTGAACATTTTTGTAGGAATTGTGGTAAAATTGTCTTGAGAAAAGGCAGCTATGGACTATACTGTAAGTTTCCCAAAGGTGGGACTGTGTTTTATTCATTTTTGAATCCTCAGAACCTATTACATGATACACGCACTCTACATTGTTGAATAAGGTAACATAATTTTGAACTTGTAGCAAATAAGGAATTTCTTTCAGAGTACTCACAAGTATACATAAATCATGTATACTTCTGGTGTATGGTGGCCTCAATTTTAAGGAAAGTTGAGAGTTTTGAGTCAGACACAAAGAAGAGTAGGAAATAAATGGTAGAATTAGCTACATACAGAGGGAAGTTTTAGAATCTCTTTTCTTATAACAAGTCAAAGGCAATGGCTCTTTTGGAGTGTTTCTGTTTTTGTTATTGGTCTTGAAGTAGGACAGAGGCCAGCTCATCCTATAAGGTTCTTCTAGATTTCTGTTGCTAACAAATTTGGTAAGAAAGAATGAATGAGGCAAGATCCATTGCAAGTGGTCTCTCAGTCTTTGCAGCATCTTCTGTCTGAGAGCTTGGCCTACATTCATGAGCCTGGTTCTGCTGCTGCTCTTCTTCTGGGAAAGGCCTTGACTGCAGAAAGCAGAGATGGAAGGTTCTATTACTTACATCGAATCCTTTTTTTTTTTTTTGCTGGTGACCCCACCTTCCTTTGTGCTCATGTCTGATGACTGGCATTTGCCATTTTTTTCTTTCTCTAAATCATTATATTTCAAAACTGAGGGTTCTGCAGATTCTTTAGAAATAGGACCCTGTATTTCTCTCATCAGCCCATCCTCTCCTTGATTCAAAGATTGGTCTATGCTACATCCTGTATTGCTTATCTAATGTCAGCTGCCTGCTTGGAACCAGATAATTGCTACTTTTGAATCCCCCATGACTGGGGAGGGGATACCCATGCCTCCATGTCAATCACAGACAACCCCAGCACCGACATGCTGCTTGCCTGGGTTGGGCCTTGGCCTGGTGTTTCGCCTTCTCTCTACCACACATGCCTGTTTCTCCACACATGTAGCTATTCCCCTCCATTTCTCAGGGTCAAGTGCAGGCTGATTGTGGCCCATTCCAAACTACGCCTATGACCATGGTTCATTGGACTATACTTAACCATGTCTTGAGATGCAGCTGCAGCCAACAAATTAAGGAAACATGACATCAGCAAATTTAAAAAAAATCTCAATTGAGAAAATGCACAGTCTACAAAAAAAAAGATGATGTGTCTTCTTTGGCATTCACAGTGAGCTCTTACCATCTGCCACCATCTTTAACACCATTTAAATCTTCTCCATTTTTTGATCAAAATATATTCCTCTTTCATTGTAGGTCTTCCGAAGAACAGCTCAGCCCATAAAAGTATAAGCAATTATTTTTAAATTATTTTAATTTTTAATTTTTTAATTTTTTTGGGACGGAGTCTTGCTCTGTCGCCCAGGCTGGAGTGCAGTGGCACGATCTTGGGTCACTGCAACTTCTGCTTCCTGGGTTCAAGCGATTCTCCTGCCTCAGCCTCCCAAATAGCTGGGATTACAGGGACACACCATCACGCCTGGCTAATTTTTGTGTTTTTAGTAGAGACGGTATTGCCATGTTGGGCTGGCTGGTCATGAATTCCTGACCTCAGGTGATCTGCCTGCTTTGGCCTCCCAAAGTGTTGAGATTACAGGTGTGAGCCACAGCACCTAGCCTATAAGCAATTTAAAATATGTAAAAGATGCCAAATTTTGATGAGGCAGAGGGAGATGAGTGGCTCAGCCTGGCCTCTATGGTGGAGAAATCTCAAAGTAAGATTAATTGTTCCTAAGCTGGATGAAGCTGGCTCTGTTTGCCTGTGCACCTGTAAAATTGTTCATGCCCTGAAGCATTAGCAAACAACAAACTCTAGTTATTGTAGGCAGAAAGGGAACTTACTGGTAGAATATGGAGTAGCTCAGACAATTAGCAGGGAGGACAGAGAAACAGACAAATACCAAGAAAAGCTGGCTGTTGGGCGCAGGGCAAGGCACCACACAGTGGATACAGGCTGATTAGGGTGGCTGCCATCACTACTGCTGCATGGCTGCCACTGGACCCTGAATGCTGCCAGTGGTGCCACTAGGATGGGTTCTAAATTATCTCTGCTCCTAGGACTCCCTGCTCCAGACTCAAAGTTCTAGGCAAGAGTGTTATTCCTGGCCATATCCTGGTGGCAACCCCATATCCTATCAGCTTCCTATGAAGGTTCACACAAAGGTGGAACTTGGGAAGGGAGTTCAGATGCTGGGCAGCCAAAAGTATGACAAGTGTTTGTTTCTCTTTTAACACCTTGCCCAAGAATACACTTTATTGATTACCCTCCATGAGTGGGGGATAGCGGGATAGACTAGTCTCCCAAGGCAGGGAGCCAAGCTCCTGGGCTTGATCCCTGAGAGACTAATGAGGCAGATTCTTACACTCCTTCTTGGAAGGAAACAGAGGAAGTAAAAACTCACTATGAGAAAAAGGTTGAGGTCTCGTAGGCTGTAAACCCAACTGTATTAGTCTGTCCTTATGCTGCTAATAAAGACATACTTGAGACTAGGTAATTTATAAAGAAAAAGAGGTTTAGTGGACTTACAGTTCCACGTGGCTGGGGAGGCCTCACAATCATGGTGGAAGGCGGAGGAGGGGCAAAGTCACATGTTAGACGGCGGCAGGCAAGAGAGCTTGTGTAGGGAAACTCCCTTTTATAAAACCATCAGAACTTTGAGACTTAGTCACTACCATGACAACAGTATGGAGGAAACTGCCCTCCATGATTCAATTATCTCCATCTGGGCCTGCCCTTGACACGTGGGGATTATTACAATTCAAGGTGAGATTTGGGTGGGAACGCAGAGCCAAACCGTATCACCAACTCTGCCATTTAATTCCTTAGACAAGTCCCTTAATATCCCTGGGCCTCCATGGTCTCACCTGTGAAATGGGGAGAATTAAATGAGGCAATACATTTACAGTTCCTAATATGGAGCCCAGCACATACTAAGTGTTCAGTCGGTGCACCATTATTATTATCGTTGTGATTTTGATTGCCTGAGTCCATTTCTCTGGGCCACAGTCCTGTCAACCTCTCCCACTCCTCACAACGGTCTGTCTGCTTTGAGCTTCCAGATGGAGGGTCAGGCTCAGGGCCTGATTTGTCCTCCCTGGAGGAGCTTTAGAATGTTGGCTTCTTTGTGGAGAAGAGGGATGATGTGAAGGGACAGAGTGTCATTGAGTGAACAAGTTTAAATAGAATCTTTCCATGAGAACTTTGGGATAATTTGGGGCTTGTGGTCAGAAAATGGTCAGTTATCGAATGGAGGAGTAAAGGCATTTTCTTCCTTCTCTTTTGAAACTCATCCAAAACATCAAAAAATAGACACAAAAACTCCATCTTAAATTTAAAAAAGGGAAAAAGAAGAAAATTCACACAATCTCAAGCCTGCCTAGACCAAGTGGAAGTCATATGCTCGTGCATTTAGTAACATTACTAGTTATTAATACAATGATATTAATATAATAAAATATTAATCTTATATTAATACTAATATTAATATCAATGTTTTTCAAAACCACTTTATTGAGGTATGATCTACATACAAAAGTATGTACATAATGTATGTAAAGTTCTAAATTTTTTTTGTTTTAAAGAAAGTGCCAGATACAAGACAAGGTTATGGCTGCGAAAAACACCTAATTCCACTAATTCCAGATTCTACCTAAATCAGCTGGCCCAAGGAGCATCTGATTGTATTAAAAAAGTTGTCTTTTGGCATACGTAAGACTCAAGGTGGGAAATTGTTCATAAAATGCACTGGAATCATCCTTCTCCAGATTATCCAAAGTGCACTTTCTTCTTAACTTCAGATTTTCAAGGACTCATTAGGTTCCACGAACTTTTTAACCCACACAAGGAAGCTGCTTCTCTCTTTACAAGGATCAGAAAGCTAATGGAATAGAGTTGGAGGTGGCAATTCACTGCAGCAGGGGACCTCCCGTGTACATGTGCTTGGTGCAGAATGAGTTTAAGTGAGGAATTTAATGTTTCACATCAAGGCAGATGTCCCGAAAGCTGTGGAGATGCAATGAGCAGTCCTCTGGCTGCCTTGACTTGACTTCTTCCAGGGCAGCAGAAGAGCATTGGGGGCTCTCAGGGTACTGGTTTGCTAGCTTTCTTTTGCTTTTGGGAATACTACATCAGTTGCCTAATTAACCTGATAGAACAACTAACACATGAAGTTTTCTGTTCTTAGAGGATTCCTATGGGGCACGTTCTCAGCTAAGGCCACCTCACAGGGGAATGGCTGTTGGTTCTTTTAGCAGCTAGATGGGGTGGGTCTGCACACTGTCAAAGACTGCTGCAGCTTAATAAGGCTCTCAACAGCGTTTCCGACCCTTGTCTAACCAGAAGACTGCGCCTCGATATGGCCATGGGACAGGGGAGTGAAGTGGTAAAGATGGAGGGATCCGCCTCAGACACTAGCGGACTCAGAGTCTGCCTTCTTCTCGATGGTTGGCCCCATGAGTTCCAAGTCCATGACTCTCTCAGTAGCAATATACAATGCAGCGTCACAAGAAGGGTTATGTGTTGAATTTTGTCCCCCAAAATTTGTACATAGAAGTCCTAACCTGGGCTGGGCACGGTGGCTCATTCCTGTAGTCCCAGAGCTTTGGGAGGGTGAGGCGGGTGGATCACTTGAGCCTAGGAGTTTGAGACCAGCCTGGGCAACATGGTGAAACCTTGTCTCTAGAAAAAATACAAAGATTAGCTGGGCGCGGTGGTGCATGCCTGTGATCCCAGTCATGTAGTAGGCTGAGGTGGGAGGATCTCTTCAGCCCAGGAGGCTGAGGTTGCAGTGAGCTGAGATTGCACCACTGCACTCCAGCCTGGGTGACAGAGAGAGACCCCATCTAAAAAATAAATAAATAAATAAATAAAAAAGTGCTAACCCCTGTGAATGTGACTTTATTTTGAAAGAGGATTATTGCAGATAGAATTAGTTAAGATGAGGTCATACCAGAGTAGGGTGGACCCCTAATATATTGTGTCCTTATAAATAGGGGAAATTTGGACACACCCACAGACAGGAAGAAAAACACTGTATGAAGATTGGAGGTATGCTGCCAGAAGCCAAGAAACTAGTAGAAACAAGTAGAGAGGGCCAGAACAGGTCCTTCCCTACCACCTTCAGAGGGAGCATGGCTCTGCCAACACCTTGATCTAGGACTTCTAGCCTTCAGAACTCCAAGACCATACATTTCTCTTGTGTAGGTCACCTGGTGTGTGGTACGTCGTTATGGCAGCCCTAGCAAACCAATACAAACGGCTTGGCACAGGGAATGATGAACAATTGTTTCAATGAAAATCTAAGGAATTGTCTTGTCCCTTATTAAGCTGTGAGATCTCAATGAATGAATTTTGCTCCATGGTATGAGATGGAAGAAATGTCTTATTTATTTCTTTAAGTAAATTTATTCTGCTCCCTGTGCAACTGGTTTGACAGGAACTTTAATGTTATGATGTTTCCGCCTCTGCCCCCGCATCCCTGGATTTGGGGAAGGTCCCTGGAGCCTCACATGATCTCAAACCTTTGGAGAGGGATTCTTTGGAGAGGCACATGGAGAACCAAGCCTGCACTCAGCTGGGCTTCTCATCGAGGTTGGCATTCTTGGCCTCTCTAAGAACACCTCAGATGCATGCTTCTGTGAGCTCTGGCCATCCCTTGTGGTATAGCAAGGTTTAGCTGATTGTTGCAACTGTTGTGACTTCCCCCACTGAAAAATCCTGTTCATCTTTTAAGCTTGAGGAATAAAATCTTTCTCCTCTGTTCCTACAGCATTTCCCCTTCTTTTCTCTCCAGGGTACTCACCTCTCTTTTCACCCTCTCCAGAGACATCTCAAACTTAGGCTTTGCAAAATCAAAACCAGAAAACTGCCTTTATCTTGGCAACACAAACCCTTCTGAGGTTAGGAATGCAGTAGTTAGATACCATCTTCCCTGGGGAAGGCAAAATTCAGTGTGAATGAAACACAAATTAACAGTGGTATATGGTGTTATTGTTCCCAATTATTCACTCCCTCTTTCTTCAAGGATTAGACACCTCCATCCCCAAATTGCTACATGACTTGCTGTGCTCTCCTGTGGGAGAAATATCTATTCCCTGCCCCAAATGATGTTGGACTTAGCCCTGTGACTTGTTTTGTTGACGGGATATAAGCAGATACAATGTGATGCCCTGTTTGAGCAGAAGCTTTAAAAGCCACCATGTTTCAACCAGTTCCTCTGAGTCTTTTTCCTCTGCCATGAGAATTGTATGTCCAAATAGAGCCTGTTCCTTCAGCCTGGATTCCAGAAGGAAGAGGACTTGTGGAACAGACCCACAGCCAACTTACTGTTGTGCAGAGCTGCTGTCTGGAGCCAGTCCACAGCTGACATATAACACACATGAGAAACAAATCTTTGTTATTGTAAGCTACTGAGAGCTGGGGTCTAGTGTTGTTTGTAATCATAGTATAATCTAGTAAATGCTCACTAGCAAAATGTCTAAATAATTATCTTTCCACTTAGAAAGGTCATTTCCCTTCTCTGAAGCTCATTTTTATTGCATGTGAAGTTGGCTTGGTTGGGCCGTGTGATACCTTAAGTCCTTTCCAGTTTGAATCGTCTAGGATTCTAAATCCACGTGCCCAGCTTCCTGCCTTATCCTGGATCCACAGTGTTCACTTGTGAAGCCATCTGTGAATCTCCTGCCCTTTCCTCCCCCTTACAACCTTTTATTCTAACCCAAGTATCTATGACAAAACAGGGACCAATCATAGAGCAGAAAGAACAGTGGCTTAGGACACCTGCAGACTGAGTTCTAATTCTAGAAGCCAGTTACTACCTGTTTGACCATTGGCACAAGTTTCGAATGCAGGACTTGTCACATACTATATATTTAACAAAAGTTAATTGCCTTCTTCCTTCCAAATGTAGTTTTTAGATTTATTTTTTTTGAAACTTTTAGGCTCAGGGGTACATGTACAAGTTATATAGGTAAACTAGTGTCATGGGGGTTTGTTACACAGATTATTTCATCACCCAGGTACTAAGCCTAGCCCCCAATAGTTATTTTTTGTGACTGACTGTCTCCTCCCACCCTTGACCCTCAAGTAGGCCCCAGTGTGTGTTGTTCCCCTCTTTGTGTCCATGTGTTCTCATCATTTAGTTCCTGCTTATAAGTGAGAACATGCAGTATTTGGTTTTCTGTTCCTGCATTAGTTTGCTAAGCATAATGGCATCCAGCTCCATCCATGTTCCCACAAAGGACACAATCTCATTCTTTCTTATGGCTGCATAGTATTCCGTGCTGTATATGAGCCACATTTTCTTCATCCAATCTATCACAGATGCGCAGTTACATTGATTCCATGTCTTTGTTATTGTGAATAGTGCTACAGTGAACATCTGCATGCCTGTATGTTTATGGTAGAAAGATTTATATTCCTTTGGGTACATACCAGTAATGGGATTGCTAGGTCAAATTGTAGTTCTGTTTTTGGCCGGAATCGCCATATTGCTTTCCTCAGTGGATGAACTAATTTACACTCCCACCAACAGTGTATAAGCATTTTCTTTTCTCTGCAACCTTGCCAGCATCTGCTATATTTTGATATTTTCATAATAGCCATTCTGACTAGTGTGAGATGGTATCTCACTGTAGTTTTGATCTGCATTTCTGTAATGGTCACTGACGCTGAGATTTTTTTCACGTGCTTGTTGGCCACATGCATGTGTTCTGAAAAGTGTCTCTTCATGTCCTTCTAAATGTCTTTAAGAGATTCTGTATCCAAGAGGATTTGCAACTTAATGGGAACCAGTATCATAAGATAAAAGGAAAAAATTAAAACTTCCTTTCTGGCATCAGTGGTAGATGAGGAGGAGAATGTCAGGAATTCCTGAGTCCTGTAAATTAAAACCATGGAGGGTTGCCTCCCTGTCTTGTTTGGAGGGCTGTTTGGTCTTGTGTAGTGGTGCTTTGGAGCAGGGATTAGGCTTCTCAGAAAACTTCACCTTATTGACTTTTCTAATTATCCCCTGGATTCAGACTTTCATTTCTAACAAAAGGCTACTATCCTGGTTGCCACACTGCTTTGCCCCACCCAGCTTACCTCTCACTTTGCTCCAAATAGATGTTTTCTTTGTCCATTAAAGCCACGTCCAGGTTTTGGGGCTTCCATATCTTCTTCATAGCTCAAGCAACATCAGTACATCAATTGTTGCTCTCTAGGCCATAGAGACATGTAACTGGAATCTTGAAAGGCAACTTCTAGGTTCTAAGATGGCTCCTCCAATGACAATGCCAGCTCTGATGGCTAAAGCAAAAGTAGACTGAGACCTGAATATTTGGGCCAGTAAAGGAAAGAAGTGATGAAGGATGTTCTGTTTTACTTCACCAGTTTCAACTTTGTTGCAGAGGAAGCGAAGGACTCTCTGAAGATAGAACATTTGAAGCAAGCCCTAATGACATGAAGAAGCAGCCATGTGAATGTCTAGGGGGAGGCTAATCCAGACAGAAGGAAAGAGCAAAGTCCCTGAGCTGGGCACAGTCTTGGTGTGTTTGAGGGATGGAAAGTGGACCAGAGAGGCTGTAGGGTAGGGATTAAGTGGTGCATGCTAGGAGGTTTGGGTGGAGAGGCGAGAGCAGTGGTGAGATCATGGGGATGCCAAGGGAAAATGGGAAGTCACTGAAGGTCATTTAGCAGCAAGTCATGGGGTCTCAGAGTCATCTCTGAGAAATCAAGCTACTGTCATAAAGAAGAATAAACAGGGAGTAGGGGAGCAGGAGCCCAAGAGAATCTTGTGGTTCCAGACAAGAGATGGTGGCAGCCTGGACCAAGATTTTAACAGTGGTGAGCAGTGACCTGATTCAGAGTGTATGTCAGAGGGGAACCAGAGAATGGGCTGATAGGTTGGGTAAAAAATATACAAGAGAGGATTGATGTCTGACTTCTAGGTTTTTAAATTTAGGCAGCTGGCAGATAGAAATGCCATTTACTGAAATGGAGAAGAGTGAGGCAGGAAAAGATTTTTGCAGGGGGACATCAAAAGTTTTGGGTGGGACACATGATACTTGAGCTATATATGAGTCTAGACTAGAGGTAATCAAACTTTTTCTTTCGGGGTCATAGAGTCCCTGTTATACACTCTTCTTTGATTTTTTCCCTATCTTTTAAAAGTATAAAGACCTTTCTTAGCTTTTGGGCCATACAGAAATGGATGCCAGGCCACAGTTGAGCTGCAGTTTGTCAAACACTAATTTGGAGCTCAGTGGAGAAAGCAGGGATTGAAACATGCATTTGGGCACAGAGACTGACCTAAAATCCCAGGATTAGTCATGAGCTCATGCAGGGAGAGAGATGAGCTAGAGAGGAAGGTATGATCACCTTGAAAACTCAGACAGAGGAAGACTGAGTTCAGTAAAGAACACTGAAGTTAGAGAAAACTGGGGAGGGGGTGTGCATTATTCAGATTTTATTATGCAAGGCAACAGACAGTCCCTGTAGCTCAGTGCCTTATGAGAAAAAAGGTCTATTTCTCACTCAAGTTACATGGTGGCTGCAGTCCTACTGTCAGTCTATTCCACATCTTCCTTCCAGACCCAGACTGAAAGATACATGCCCATCAGAACAGCCTGCAGGGGAGGCAAAAGAGAGATGGTAGAATCAGGCAAGGACCCTAAAATATTCTCCCGGGGTGCAGCATCTGTCACTTGCATTCACTTTCCATGATCAATCTTGTGGTTGAGGGGATGGGTAATTCTCTCACAGGGATACGCCGTGAATCTTTGGGAACAAGAATACAACTATCACAAAGAATGTGGTGTTCAGGAAATCTATAGCACCTAATAATTCGAGAAATGGGATGTGGTCAGCTAGATCAAATGCCATTTCGAAGTTGAGTAAGATGAGATCAGAGCAGTGACAACTGGGGTTGGAAATATAGAGGTCTTTTGTTTCATCAATAAGTCATTCTTCTAGGCTAGCCATATTAATGTGTGCTTTCTGTGCTGGATGCCGATAGTAGCAATACTGTTGTCAGCCTGCCTCTGTAAGAACAATCTCACCACTTCCGTACTCTGAAAATGGAGCTGATTGAGGATTGGTGACTTGTGGGCCCAATAATCCAATGTATTTAGCAACAAATTTAGAAGGAAACCTGATTTTTTATTTTCCCAATTGCAATTATGTGCATTCTTGGAGAGGAATCTGTGGCTGCACAAACAGCAATGATTATAGCTTCTGACCAAATTAATTTAAAGGGTTTTCCAAAGAGGCATTGAACAGTAAGTTTGCACTTTGAGGAAGACTCTCTACACACCTTTTTTTTTTTCCTATTAGTCAGATTTTCTGGGCCAACCCTCACACTTCCGCCAGATCTACCTCTTTCTTTGAGAGGAATGTTTCCACAAGTTTGCAAAGTCGGGTGTGGGGACTGTGCTGGAGAAGCAATAGCAATGGTGTTGAGCCGAAATGCGGATTCCCTGGGTGTTTTTCTCTTCTGTCTGCCTGGGGACAACTGCAGAAGTCATTTTGATATTTGGCAAGGTACCTGAAAAACTTGAAATTTCTCCATGTGATCTGTATTTACTTTGACATTTTAAAAGAATTGTTCTTTTAAAATATAAATCCTAAATCTTTGATTTTTCTTTTTCAGTTTAGAATCTTTAAGTTGGTAACTTGGTTTCTAAAAAATTTTTTTTTTATGTTTTGAGACAGTGTCTCATTCTGTTGCCCAGCCTGAGTGTAGTGGTGCGGTTTTGGCTCACTGCAGCCTCAACCTCCCAGGCTCAAGCAACTCTCCCGCCTCTGTCTCCCAAGTGGCTGGGCATGCACAACCATGCCCGGCTAATTTTTGTTTTTTTTGTAGAGACGAGTTTTTGCCATGTTGCCCAAGGTGATCTGGAACTCCTGGGCTCAAGCAGTCCACCTGCCTTGGCCTCCCAAAGTGCTAAGATTACAGGCATGAGCCACCATACCCAGTTGGTGAAATCTTAAAGGTATTTGGATTCAACTTTTTTTTTTTTTTTTTTTTTTTTAATGAGAATCTCTACAACCCTAATAAGCTTAGCCTCCCTCTGCTGTATCTGGAGAGCAGGGTGCTCATTGTCTGACTACCCAAGGGACCAAACCAACCTTCAACTGATGAGACTCTCTAATTTTGAGGGAATCCTTTCTCATGTTTGATTAAAACTTGCCTTCTTGTAACTTCCACTAGTAATCCATGCTGGGGATAATACAGACGTGGCATAATAAGAAATATATCTAGTCTTTGTCCCTTGTTCCTAGCACAGAGCTTCTAAAAACAAAACAAAAACCCTTGGAACGTCTTCCTGAGTGATAGGAGTGTCTTTTGTTATTTGTAACAAGAGCCCCTTTCTCTCACACCTGAGTTCATTCTAATGAGATGAACCCCCAGAGTGGGACTCCCAGATAGCTTCAGGATGGGGGCTGGTCAAACATGACGCCATTATTTGAGGGTTAGAAATTTCAGCTCTTGTCCCCAACCTATGGGGAGGAAAGAGGCAGTGGAGATTGAATTCAGTCACCAATGGCCAATGAGTTAATCCATCAAGCCAATGTAATGAAGCCTTCGTAAAATCTAAACGGGAGCCTCTGTGTTGGTGAACACATCCACGTGCTGGGAAGGAGGCATACCTCAACTCCAAAGAGGCAGAGGCTCTTGTGCTCAGGGCATTTTTGGACTTCATCTTACGTACCTCTTCATCTGGCTGTTCATTCCCATCCTTTATAATAAACTATAGTTCCAAGTATGGCATTTTCCTGAGTTCTGAGTTGTTCTAGCAAATTAAGGAAATGTGGCGTGGGGCGGGGGGCAGGTGGCGGATGGCATGCTGCAAACCCTGGAATTTGTAGCAAAGTCAGACAAATTCAGGTGACCTGGGAACCCAGTACTTATAACTGATGTCTTAAGGGAGAGCAGTCTGTGGGACTGAGCCCCTTTAACTTGTGGGATCTGAGGCTAACTCCAGGTAGTGTCAGAATTAAACTGAATTGTTGGATACCCAGTTGATGTCCAGAGAATCAGAGATTAGGATAAATCTGCTCCACCATTTACATGAGAATCTTCTGAATATTCTTAGTCTTCTCTCTTAGGTTGGACGTCTGTAGTTCTTGAAACTCACATGGGAGGCAATTGACCATACACTCATCACTGCAATGAGCATATCAGGAGGTACCACAATGAACCAAGAATTCTAGTAAATGACATTTTGACCCTCTCTTTACACATCCAGTGATATTGAACATCTTATAGTTTGGATCCCTGGACACCTTCATGGTCCAGCACTCCTTACTCCAGCTCTGGATCTCAACAGTTGCCTCATCCCTCTCAGCCTTCTCCCTCACTCCACAGAAGCTCACATTTGCCAAAGTCCATCTTGAAGTGTTATGTTTAAAATTCAGCTCACTTCTCTAGATATAGTCTGATGAGGACACTACGGGTATCCTAGGCAGTTAATAAATAATAGTCATTAGTTAATAATTTTATGTCCCTTCAAATGGATACGCTCTCAATATTTGTCTAACTGTGACTTGGGGTCAAGCAAGGAAGACTGGCTCACAGCAGCTCTGGTCCTCTTCTCTACTGCTCTAATCAGTTCAGCTCTGGCCCAGTCCTGCACACCCTACTAGCAAACATTAGTCCTACTATAGATAACTGCACCCACCTCCTTGTAAGCCATTTAATGACCCTCAATTATAACTCAAACATGTCCTCAGAGAGCTCAGCCTTCACTGCAGTGAGCATATCAGAAAGTATCACATTCAACCAAGAATTCAAGAAAATGACATTTTTTTCCCTATTTTTACACATCCAGTGACATGAAGCATCTTATAGTTTGGATTTCTGGACACTTGCATGGTAGAGACACCCCTAAATCCAGCTCTGGCTCTGACCAATTATTTCCTGTGTTCTGAGTTGCTACATCAATTGCATCTGTTTAAAAAAATCCTATCACAGTGTGGCTCTTAAAAGAGTGTGCTAAAAAAAAAAAAAAAAAAAAAAAAAAAAAAAAGAGTGTGCTTAACTTAAAAACAGATTTTTTTCCCCTACATGAACTCCCAAGCCAGTTATCTCATTCTGTGTTTACGTGATTGACTTTTGTGAGTCTAAATACAGAATTTTTCATTTAGCCTAGTTGCCTTTGACTCTGTAAGAGTCAACGGACCATTTTAATTTGTTAAAAATATTTTGAATTTTTATTCAAATATATAAGTATAGGATAGTCTAGGCACTATTGCATTATATGATTGACAAAGATCTGGAGGTGGGAATTTATTTTTCATTTTGTTTTTGCTTTTGTTTTTTTGAGACAGTCTCACTCTGTCGCCCAGGCTGGAGTGCAATGGTGCAATCTCGGCTTACTGCAACCTCCACCTCCCGGGTTCAAGCGATTCTCCTACCTCAGTCTCCCGAGTAGCTGGGACTACAGGCACCCACCACCATGCCCTGCTAATTTTTCACATTTTTAGTAGAGATGGGGTTTCACCATGTTGACCAGACTGGTCTCTATCTCATGACCTCAAGTGAACCACCCACCTCGGCCTCCTGAAGAGGTGAGATTACAGGCATGAGCCACCACGCCCGGCCAGGAGGTGGGAATTTAATCACTGTCCCACATTAGGGAAGTGTCTGTGCAATCCAAATCATAGTCACTAGCCACTTAAAGACTGTGATCGCCTTAAATGTAGCTAGTTCAAATTGAGATGTGCCGTAAGTATAAAGTACACATTGCATTTTAAAGACTGAGTGCAAAGAAAAAAGAATGTAAAATACCACATTAATAATTTTTGAAAAATACCAATGACTTATTGAAATGATAATATATTGGGTATATTGAGTTAAATAAAATCTATTATTAAAAATAATTTTACTTTTTCTTTTTACTTACGAAAATGTAACTAGTAGAAAATTTAAAATTACACCTGTAGCTTACATTTCTGGTTCACATGATGTTTCTATTGGACAGCATTTCTCTAGAAGTTGAGGTGAGCCCTACCTTCCCTCTATTGTAATTGGATAATTAGAGCAAGCTTGCATTGGGCCAGACGCAGTGGAAATTTTGACACAGGCCGAGGGTATTGGTATGTGGATGAAGGTGGGAGGGGAAGGTAGTCTTGGGCAGCCAGAGAGCAGCACGATGCCAAGTGTGTAGGAGGCTTGAAAAAAGGGCAGGAGACAGGAGAAAGTGTCTAGCAAAGCAGAGAGAGAACAGTGAAATTCAAGTTTTCTATAATTCCCATGTAATATGTTATCCCTGCTGATGTCTGGGTTGAATGTGAGTTTTTCCATAAGGCTCACACCACAGCTTACTCCCGAGTCTTCGCCATTAGGAAAAGCTAGCCTGGTACCTCACTAACTAAGCCTGCCCATCCTTCACCAGCAGAGGGAGAAAAGAGGGGATGGAGATGTATGTCCTGTCCTCCTTTTGGCTCTTCTCCACTGAGACCCTACTCTTCTTTCAGCATCAATAAAATATTTACCAGAAAGTCCTTTGCTATGGTACTGCCAATTCCACAATTCCTGGTCCTCAAATATCATTTATTATGCAAACACAAAAGTAACATTTTTTCAAGATTCTTTTTCTGCCTTAACAGTATCTTTGGCTTTGATTTTGGAGGAGAGACCTTTTCACTGGGAGGCAGCTGGAGTCAGCCCCAGGCAGAGTCAACATTCAGCATTTGTGTGATGAATGCACGTCTGAGCATGCTGTCTCTCTTACAAACAGACAGCAAAAAACGTAGCTAACGACTGGGAATGGTGGCTTACACCTGCAATCCCAGCATTTTGGGTGGCCAAGGGAGGACTATCACTTCAGGCCAGGAGTATGAGACTAGCCTGGGCAGCATAGCAAGACCCCATCTCTTCAAAAAATAAAAATAAAAGAGGTTTTACACTCGGAGCCTTAGGATAAAGGTGGCTTTCAGACATTGTTTGTCTGTTAGTTGGGTGTGGTGGCACATGGCTGTAGTCCGAACTACTTGGGATGCTGAGGAGTGGGGACTGCTTGATCCCAGAAGGTCGAGGCTGCAGTGAGCTACAATTGCACCACTGCACCCCAGCCTGTGTGACAGAGCAAGATCCTATTTCTAAAACAAAATGAAGCAAAACAAAACACATAGCTAGCCACCAGTATCCGTAACTCTGTATTGCAGTTTTTTTTTTACTACACACCAGGAAGAAGATATGTATTGCATTTTTAATGTATGAAAGCAACCAGGTAGGCATTCACACTCCATGGCATGTTAATTCCCATGCAAACAGGAGGTGTTAGTCCCTTTCAAGACGGCAGCCATGAGCATGGCAGAGGTTTTACACTGGCAGCCTAAGGATAAAGGTGGCTTTCAGACATAGTTTGTTTGGCTCTTACAATGTTTTAAGAAATTAAGCCAACCTTGGAAAATCAGAACATCTCACATAAACCGTCAGAGTTTGAGCTGCCCTTGAAATCTCACAAGATAACCCTGGGTCTGTGTTCCCTAGGGAAACAGGCTGGTGTGGAATAACAATAGCTCCATTATACTGGGCCTAGCATCTTTGCTGCCAGATCCCTTGGCATGTGCTCAGATGCCACTAAATTCACATATTGAAGTTGTCTAGCCAGTTGATGAGTCATCTGTTGCCACTACCCCTTGATCTTCCTGACTGGAAAGCCAGGATAGAGTATACCCTCAAAAATGTGGCACAACGCAGGTTTTTTCATGATGGTTTTATTGCCAGGGAGGTAAAACAGCTAGGTGAAGGTGGAGATTCTAGAAGGGAATATTCATTAGGGTCCTGGATGCTGCATCCAGGTGGATATGTTTCCAAGAGGAGGAACAGAAAAAGGAGGAGGACAAAGCATGGAGTTGGGTAAGGAGAAGTCTCACTCATATTTCAAGTTCACTGTCATTCCCTTCCGCTGCCTACCCAGTAGAGCTGTGAACAAGGAAAGCTAGTTAGCGACTCGCCCAAAGCCATGCAATTATCTCAGCTTACTTACACTGGTAGACTTAACCATTCACAAGGATGTATTTTCCCTATTACTAACAACAACAAAAAGACAGGGTAGTGACAGCCTGAGGTCTGTGTGAGAGCAAATGGGTTGCACAAAGGCTCGCTGGCCTACCAGGTAGATGAAGGGGCACGTGGGTCTCAGAGTGATAAATCAGATCATGTGCTCACACATTCCCAGGCCCAAAGAGCAGGTTAGTATTGCACCATGTATATTGCAGCCTGGGGCAGGAGAGTGAGAAAAGTCTTCCTCGCTTAAGAAGTCATCTCCTATGGCATCCCGTATTCTTAGCTTTTATTTTAAAGTAACTAAATTTTTTAAAAAATTGTAGAAAAGGGACAGTAACCCAAACATGACAGCAAATTCTTTTTAAAAAGCAAATTGGATAAAAAGATACTGCTTAAGAAAAGACTTAATGGCTGGGCACGGTGGCTCACCCCTGTAATCCCAGCACTTCGGGAGGCTAAGGCAGGTGGATCACTTGAGTCCAGGAGTTCGAGATCAGCCTGGCCAATATGGTGAAACTCCATCTCTAGAAAAGATACAAAAATTATCTGTGCATAGGTTGTGCATGTCCGTAGTCCCAGTTACTCAGGAGGCTGAGGTGGGAGGATCACCTGAGCCCAGGTGGTCAAGGTTGCAGAGAGTCAAGATCATGTCACTGTACTCAGGCCTGGGTGACAGAATGAGACCCTGTCTCAAAAAAAAAAAAGAAAGAAAAAGAAAAGACCTAAGTTTCCTTCACATTCCTGTGGTAGAATCTAGATAGCTTTTATAAACTTGAGTCCACTCTGGTTGCTGTTTTTGGCCTAGTTTCCTTTTGGACCAAGAAAAGAGTTTTGAAAGGCCCTCAGCCCATGGTGTGTTTTCTCTCCTGAGCAATTTCTAATTCAGGAGGCCAATTTTAGCCACACTGGGCAGCTGCGTGAAGGAGGGTCAGGTCTCACATGTTCTGTAATGACCAGTTTTTATTGAGGGCCAAATTGCACCCTTTTAAATTACCATGCCCCTAGCCAAGATCTAGTTTCCCACTGACAGTAATCATAGTGTGGGCCGGTCATGAAGTCATATGTTTGTTTGCCTTTTTGTTTAGAGTAGGAATGGGACTGAAAGAAAGGCCTGTTAAAAACTGAGAGATTGACTCAAATTTGACTTACATTTTATTACAAATGTGTTCAGTGCTTTTCTCCTGAATTTGAAATCTGATAAATGCAAATCAGTGAAAAACAAACAAATGAAAATGGTGGTGCCTGACTCATTATGAGAACTATCCCAGTCCTTTCATTCTCGAACTTTCTCTTCCCTGTTTTCCTTGTCCTGGGTCCAGTCCACAGGCATGGCTCCGAATTCACATCTCTCACTGCAGCCTTTGGTTCTGAAAGGATTGAATTTTTTTCTCTTGGGGCACTACACGGGCATTCGTATACCATAACCCCATGATAGCCTTTGCATTGCTCTGTAAGTTTCATGGGGTTGTTTATCTTTGAACTTGTGTATTGACAAAGACTCTCTCTTTGACCACACCCTAACCAGGCTCCTCTGAGCCCTCTTCTCTACTAGGCCTCAACTTTGGCTTATAGACTTGAACAAGCACTAACATAATTTTTGACAGTTCAAAGCCTCGTCCCTAGGATGACCCCAGCTCCCTTAATGTGACTACCTGAGAAAACTCAAGGCTGTCAATAGAAAGTACTGTTGGGTGCAGCCATCACCTGAAGGTAGGGCCGCTGTTTCCCAGGCTCTGTGAGAGGGTGAAAGCCTAACTTCAACTGGAGTCAGTGAGCAAACCCAGCTGGGTTCACATGAACCAATCCCCTCTCCCACCTTTTGTAATTTTTCACTTCCTTGACTCTATTGAGAAACCCCCTTGTCTCCCTCCCCAGTCCTTCAGTCTCTTTTTAAAATGTCTAGTTAGCGAGGCGCGGTGGCTGAAGCCTGTAATCCCAGCACTTTGGGAGGCCGAGGCGGGCGGATCACAAGGTCAGGAGATGGAGACCATCATGGCTAACACGGTGAAACCCCATCTCTACTAAAAATACAAAAAGTTAGCCAGGCGTTGTGGCAGGCACCTGTAGTCCCAGCTACTTGGGAGGCTGAGGCAGGAGAATGGCGTGAACCCGGGAGACAGAGCTTGCAGTGAGCCGAGATTGCACCACTGCACTCCAGCCTGGGCGACAGAGTGAGACTCCATCTCAAAAAAAAAAAAAAAAAAAAAATGTCTGGTTAACTCTGCACAAATCAAAATTGAGGTCACTTCATGCTGGACTCCTTTCCCTATTGCAATAGTATACGGCTGCTAAAAGCTGTCCTTGCCACTTTCATTAGTGTCCAGCTTTATCTCTGACAGTACACATTGTCTGTCCAACTAAACTCCAATGCACCCTTTTGTGTTGGCCATGGCTCTCTGCACAGTGCTATGCACATGTAAGGTTCTCAGAAACAAGCTACTCTGCTAGAGGAATGGCACAGCGATTGATTTGGGGCATAGAATCTGCAAAAATGGTGATTATCCTTGTTATTGTTGTAGGATAAGTCAAGGAACTGGGAGATTCATTCAAACTAACTCACATTCATGACAGGTCTAAATCTACAACCCGGGTAGATCACATCCTCCATGAGCTTGTATTTTGCGTTTTCTGGTCCCATGCTCCCTTAACTGCACCCCATACATACACACACTCAACACATACATGCACATACACACTTGTGTGCACACACATGTGCACACATACATAGGCACACACATGCACACATACACATACATGCATACCTATGTATATGTGTGGACATGCATACACATAATACATGAACTTACCTACACACGTGTATATGCACATGCATACATGTGCACATATATACACACATACACATGTGTACATACAGATACGCACATGCTCACACTTGCACACACATACACATACACACATGTGCACATGATACATATACATGTGTGCACACATGAACCTATGCACGTACACACATGCAGATACACATACATACACAGATATTGTGATTTCCCCTTCTGTTTTGTTTCTATATTTGCTCTCATTCTCATTTCTGGAAATATGTAATATTATAAAAGCTAAACTCAGCACTAAAGTTCAAACACACTGAGGTGATATTTCCCAGGAACCACAATTTTAGGGAGTGGATTATTAAGGTGAAAAAAATTATTTGTCAGTGTTTTAACTAAACAGATGTCTACAATTCAAGAGCACCAAGACTTCACACATTGTACAGACTGCTTTACCTTTTCAATGAATATAAATTTTGCAAGCATTTGAGGAGCCAAGAAAGGAGAGATCTTTTGGGAAGGGAAGGTCTATTACGCCATGCTCTTAGAGCATCCTAGGCTGTCTGGTGCATTCTGAACAATGGAGGCAATTGAAGAATTCAAATGAGTAGGTGATTCTTTACGTGTTTACAAGGCATCTCCTGGAAACCCGCAGCACTAGAGTTTCAGTGGGTCCTAAGACTTCCTTCCTCTGGCACAATCTTCTCATCATGATGGGCCCTGGTTCAAGATCTTTACACAGGCCCAGGCAACTTTTCAATCTATTCTCAGTGTCTTTTTTTAAAAAAATGAATTTGATTTAAAGACGAATTTTCACCTTCCCAGCACCACCACCTGTATCAGGGTTCTCTAGAGGGACAGAATAGGATAGATGTGTATATATGAAGGGGAGTTTATTAATGAGCATTGACTCACACGATCACAAGGTGAAGTCCCACAATAGTCTGTCTGCAAGCTAAGGAGCAAGGCAGCCATTCTGAGTCCCAAAACCTCAAAAGTAGGGAAGCCGATAGTGCAGCCTTCAGTGTGTGGCCAAAGCCCCGAGAGGCCCTAGCAAACCACTGGTGTAAATCCAAGCGTCCAAAAGCTGAAGAATTTGGAGTCTGATGTTCGAGGGCAGGAAGCATCCAGCACAGGAGAAAGATGAAGGCTGGAAGACTCAGCAAGTTGGCTCCTTCCATGTTCTTCTGCCTGCTTTACTCCAGCTGTGCTGGCAGCTGATTAGGTGGTGCCCACCCAGATTGAGGGTGGGTCTGCCTCTCCCAGTCCACTGACTCAAATGTTAATATCCTTTGGCAACACCCTCACAGACACACCCGGAAATAATACTTTGCACCCTTCAATCCAATCAAGTTGGCACTCAATCTTAAGTGTCACTCTACCGCATCCACACACACACACACACACACACACACACACACACACACCATCCACTATCACTTCAGAATGCTTTTATGGACTGAATTGTGTCCCCCCTCCAAATTCATATGTTGGCATTGTAACTCTCAGTACTTCAGAATGTGACTGTTTGGTGATAGGGTCTTTATAAAGGTAATTAATGTAAAGTGAGGTCATATGTGTGGATCAAATCGAAACGACTGGTATCCTTGAGAAGAGGAGATGGGGACACAGACACACACAGAAGAAAGAATCCATAAAGACGCAATAAGACATGGCCAACTACATGCCGAGGAGAGAGGCTTCAGAGAAAGCAACCCGGCAAGCACCTTGACCTTGGACTTCTAGCCTTCAGAAGGGAGAAAATCAGTTTCTGTTGTTCAAACCGCCTAGTCTGTGGTACTTTGGTATAACTGCCCCAGCAAACTGATACAGCTTCTCATCATTTTCTCGACACCTCTGAGAAAAATATTAATTTTGCAGGTAAAACCTACTCCATCAATGGATATATCCAAAGTCATGAGGCTCAATAGGGATTGTCAATGATCAGGTTTTAAAATATCTTACACAACACTTTTTTTTCCTATTCTATGTTTGTAAAAATCATTTGAAACAATAAACCTTATTCCTGTGGAACTGCAGTTCTCAATCCCATCTTCATATTGCAGTCAGCTAGGGAGACTGGGGAAAGGCAGGCACTGATGTCTGGGCTCCGTCTTCAGAATTTCTGAATGATTGGCCTCTGTTGGGCACCACTACCCGAAAGCAGCTGATTCCCATATGCAGCTACGAGTGAGAAAAATGGCTCTAAACAATCAGTTGATTAGAAAAACCCTGAGAATTTAAAGTTTGCAAAGAGTATCATTCTGTATTATCATTTAAAAGACTTGGATTTGATAAAGCATGGTCTATTGCTCCCCGATATGAAATATATTTCTTACTCAAATGAGCTCTTCACCCTATTCAGTCCCGCCGTTGTTAGGGAGTGGGTATTGCATTATGTAGTGAGAACAGATACTGCTTAGCAATTTCATTACCGCTAATTGATGCCAGTTACAAAATGGCAGGGAGAGTTTTAGGGGCATTTAAATCTCCTGGAGTTTCAGGGAAGCATCTATGCTGAGAAGAAACTGCATTCGGTTAGGGGTGTTCTGTATCCCACGTTATCCTAATTAGCAGCTTAGCAACACAAGCCTTGTAGAGAACTGGCCTTATTTGGTGGGGCAGCATTGAGAGCCAGTTCTCTGGAATTTGGCAGCAAGTGAAAGCGCTATGACTGCCAATTAGTTGGAGTTGCCTTCAACCCCTTGCTACTTAGCAGTGGCTTTTTCATTTGTGTTGGATTTTCATTAAAGATTGATCTGACTCTGTGGATTTCTAATGTCGTTTTATTTGTTTAAGTCAATCCCAGCATGGCAGTATCACTTAACACAAAATGTTAATTAAAAAAAAAGTCTTGGCTGAAATTGACTTTCAAAACTCAGCTCTCTAGTTCCAGAAGAGAAAGAAAAAAAAAGTCCCCCCAGCCCCCGAAAAAAAAAGAAGATGGTGGAATGAGATGCAAGACCCTCCCTCCAGGCTGTGAAAGATCTAAGGAGAAGAGAGGCGTGGCCAGAGGAGGAAGAGAATGAAAGGGCAAAAATCTTTAATGCTATCTTTTTTTCTACAATAGCTTTGGGGTTACTTTCTTGGGTCTTTTAGAAAAGCCACGTAAGCAAGAGGATAGTCTGGCTGGTGAAAAAGGAAAGAGATGTTACAATAGTACATTCAAGCTCCATTTTAACTTTCCAGGGTGGACGAAATTGCTTAACTGGCCTCTTGAATATTCTGATTGGCTAGGCATATGACCTTCCCAGCCAATCAGGTGGAGCCTCTCTGGGGCCACGCCAGATGACTTGGAAACAGATCCTCTTGATTGGCAAGGTTCCTACCGCCGCTATTCCAAGTCACGAGGCGTCCTGAGTATAATTTCTGGCAGCAGCTAATAAGGAAAGTTCCTGCTAACAACCTCACTGATAACTTGCCTCGAGTGGGACTGTTCTTCCATCTGTTAGGGCCAAGGTTGTTTCGGCTGGGGCAAACTGGACAGCTTCGGGTTGATGATTTAAGAGGAGTTGTACCATCTGCCAAAGTGGCAAAAGGCACACAGACGTCAAAGACCCACAGCCTAATCCTCTAAGGGCTGGGTAGTGTTTTGTTTAATGTGGCTTATGTGCTTAGAACTTGAAAAGTCCTGCTCCCAGTGGTTCTATAGTGTGTGTTAATGCCAGCCTTACTATGAATGTTATATATGTAATATATGTGTGAGATTCTTTATATATGTGTATTATATCACACATATATCTTATATTATATATGTGTATATACTCTCCCAGCCACCTGAAGGAGAGTATTACAGTATTGTGGAAAAATCAACAATAGCATCTTTTAATGACAGCCTCACTGTATATATTTTTATATATTATATATATTATACTATAAATTATATATAATGTATATGCTCAAGATTATATATGTGTATTTGATTACAGTAATATATATATGTATTTGAAAAATCAACAATAGTGTCTGTTAATGCCAGGTTTATTACTTGTGTGTCTGTCTGTGTATATATATATCTACAAATTTTCAAGTATATATATATATATATATATACCAACTTGAAAAGTTTTGTTCCCATGGGTTCAACAATAGTGTCTAGCAAATACCAGGTTAGCTGGGATTCTGGGAAGCGGGGGTTAAAGGTGTCATGGTTACATTTCCTGGCTAACTCTTAATTTACTAGAAAATGCCTGTTAATGTCATCCTTCTTATGTATATATTTATGTAATATATATTTTTATGTATACAACTCTATCTGTATATCTGTATCTATCTATCTATCTATCTATCTATCTATCTATCTATCTATCATCTACCTACCTACCTACTACCTCTGTCTTCTAAAGCATAGCTCACTGAATGAAACTGAACCTTTGTTTGCTTAGCCAAGACCTTGTAGCTTTTTAGGTTAACTCTACTCATCAGCTCTTAGGACAGGAATAAAGACTGTCAAAAGTTGAAGGATAGAGCCTGGAAGTTACTTTTTGTCCTAAAATAGTGACGAAACTTTGTTTTCTAGTTATTTTTCTCTTCCTTCCAAAATGAGAATGCCACAAAACAAACAAAATATAAAGCTCAACCACAACCACAGGCAGTCGAGCAGCACGGCTGGGTGAGCTGCAGTAATTGGAAGATTTGCTGCATTTGTTTCTCCCCATGGCTTTTATCCTTTAGCTCCTGGATTGTCTTCTCATTTCTCATTTCTGCATGCTCCAAAGTGTGGACTCACATGTGCTTATCTTAAAACAGCATCAAATTCTTGAAGAATGAGTTTTGCCACCAGCCTATGACTTTTTTCCCCCTAAAACAGTTGGGGAAAGAGGAAGTAAGAGTCCTTGTATCTCTTTTCATCTCTATGAACACTCACCCCACTGGTGACCTTACACACACTCATGGTTTTAAACACCATCTCCATGAATGCTCATGCAAGATGGCAGCCACTGTCACCTCAGGAACAAAAGTGCCTTGAAATCTCTGACTGTTGCAAGAACTCAAAAGAAGGCCAGAAAGGAAGAAGTGATGGCACAGTTAGCTTGGGGTCTAGAAGATAATGAAGATATAATACAAGATGGACAAGGATAATCATTGGGCCTCCAAGTACAATTTATAAAAACCGAATATACAACCTTAAAATGGAATGTGAGCCTAAATCCCCAGAAGCACCCCCAATTTGTAAGATTTGTAACAAAATCAATATGAATATAATAGTGCTAATAGAATAATGGGCCCAAGAGCCACATATCAGTGCTAGCAAAATGGTAGAATTCATATTGCATTAGAGTTGTTCTGTAAGAACTTTAGTGCCTAATGATATCTAAAGAAAATATGAAACTCTCTCAGTGACCTGAACGACTATATATATATATACTTTTTTTTTGAGACGGAGTCTTGCTCTGTCTCCCAGGCTGGAGTGTAGTGGCACGATCTCAGCTCACTGCAAGCTCCGCCTCCCAGGTTCACACCATTCTCCTGCCTCAGCGTCCCGAGTAGCTAGGACTACAGGCGCCCACCACCACACCCAGCTAATTTTTTTTTTTTTTTGTATTTTCAGTAGAGATGGGGTTTCACCGTGTTAGCCAGGATGGTCTCGATCTCCTGACGTCATGACCCACTGAATAACAATATTACAGAAATTAAAAAGAAAAAAATACAGGTCTTCCCTTTCCCCCATTTGATTTCATCAGTCTTTATTCTCCACAGTAGTAAGTTTTCTAGCTATGTTTTGTAGACCTCAAACTATAGAGAAGAAAGCTCTCATTCAAAGGCAGTTTATCTTAAGATACTGTAAATGATATTAATTTTCATCTATTTGAAATATATAAATTGTACTGTAACAAAAATTAAAATACATACATATATGCATAGATATATACCATTATAAAATTATTTCAGACAAATTACGTTTATTTTATTTATTTTTTATTTTTTTAAGATATGGGGATTTGCTCCGTTGCCCAGGCTAGAATGCAGTGGTATGATCATAGCTCACTGTATCCTCTACTTCCTGGGCTCAAGCAATCCTCCTGCTTTGGCCTCCCAAAGTGCTGGTATTATAAGCATGAGCCACCATGTCTTGTCACAAATTAAATTTAATAAAATTTACTTCAGCAGAGAACAATTCATGTATTGTTCTCTCTGTACAATACAGCTGTATTTGAGTATTATGTAATGAGTTATTTGCATTATTTGGATATGGTCCTATGGAAGGTCCCTAACTGTATCTCCAGTAACCTGGTTGGCTGTTTGTGACTGGCTGAGCCTTTCATTATTAAATTTTAATTGTGCGAGTCATGTGCCAGGTAGAATAATATAAAGCTCATTCGTTTATTAAAAAATCTGGATTTGAGCTGTATTTCTGGCCAGTGGAACAACATTACTGATCTAGATGGCTAAAGTTTTCAATGAGTATTTGTGAAAAAAAGACTTAAAAGTTCTCATTTGCCATTTGTAAACAGTCTTTTGGAAAGGCAGTCTTTGATTCATTTAGTTTTTTAGAAGCCTCAGCATGCCAATTAAAAATCCATCCCATTGTTTTTGAGGCACCTTGGAATCTGTTTTTTTCTTCTAATGTGCCTTGTCAGTTTAAACTTCCCTGTTGTTAACACTGTAATTATGTTATTTTTAGTAAGGTTAACCTATTTATCCAAAAATACACAGGTTTTTGAACCGTAAGTTTTGTACGTAAATGTAGCTAGTGTCTCATAAAATGAAGTCCCAGACTCCTGGAATCTTAAAAGAACCTGTTTTCAGAAGCCACCTACCCAAGGCTCCTAACTGGATTCATTAAAGTTAATTATCAGATCCAATCTCATGTTGAATGCAATCTGGCTAAATAATTATTTAAATAGAGTTACAGAGAGAGCTGAAAATGTAAACTTGCAGAGTTGGAAGCTAAGAAGGAACTCATCCATGACCTTCAGTTGCAATGAAAGAGCAGTGGGCACAGTGAGCCTGGTGTGCACCTTTGCTTCATCACTCAGTGCTCCTGAGAGTTGCCAAAGGGTTCCTTCAGATCTCACTTATGACACCAAATTGTTAAAAGAAAAACTTTAGACAAATTTAACAGATTTTATTTGAGCAAAGAACGATTCATAAGTTGGGCAGTGATAACAACTTAAAGAGATTCAGGGAGCTTCACTCCAGCAGCATGAGCAGCAAGCTTTTATAGAATGGACACGGAGGCAAAATTACCTGCTTGGCTATAGATGAGTGTTTGCCTTATTTGAGTATGGTCTGATGTGAGGTCTCTAGTTATATAACCAATTGGCTAGTTGGCTGCTTGCAATTGGCTGAGGGTCATTTTGTTTTAAAGTCAATTACAAGAAATGTTTTCAAGTTAAGTTCTGGTTTGCTTATATAAGAGCTCTGGTTACCAAGACAACCTTCAGCTAATGGCTTCCTTCTTATTTGTTTGAATAATACATACACAACAAAATAAAACAGTTATGACAAGTGCCAAATGAGTAATTTAGATAATTATATGAGCAGACTTAAGAAGGGGAAGACCAGGAAGGGCCAATGTGGTCATAAATGGCACTGTAAGTTTAACCTTAAAAGAAGAGGAAAGTGTCAGATAAGTACAGAAAAAGTGGAAGAGCATATTAGGTGAGAGCTTTGCCTCGTTCACTAACTTTGCAGATGAGACTCCCAGCTCTGCAGATGCCAAAGCCACAGGGCATGCTCTGACTCAGGCCTCAGCCTCTGCCTTCGGCTTATAGCCTTCAGCTACCCTCAAGAAAAATGTTCCTCCGTCTTCCAAGTGTCCTGGTCACCTCCAGACTATGGATTGCTTCTGTTGTCATCTTACAACCACAAGGAATACTGACGTTTTCCTAGTGCTGGCCTCTTGGCATGAGTGTACATTAGGAAATGGGGAGTCTAATTTACATAACAAGTACTCAAAACGCAGAGCTATTAATCCAGAGGTTTTTATCTCTATAATGAGGTAATGATAGCTTATTTATTTATTTATTTATTTATTTATTTTGAGGCAGGGTCTCACTCTGTCATCCAGGCTGGAGTGCAGTGGCGCAATCACAGCTCATTACAACCTCCCCGTCCTGAGCTCAGGCTATCTTCACACCTCAGCCTCCCAAGTAACTGAACTACAGGCGCATGCCACCACACTTGGCTAATTTTTGTATTTTCATAGAGATGCAGTTTCACCATGTTGCCCAGGCTGGCCTTGAACTCCTGAGCTCAAGCGATCCACCTGCCTCAGCCTCCTAAAGTGCTGGGATTACCGGCGTGAGCCACCGCACCAGCATGATAGCTCATTTAAAGGCATTTCTGAATGGTGAGTACTTCAATTATATATTAAAATTTACAGACTGATGAAAGTCCATTGTTTTTAAACACCAAAGCTCAAAAACGTATTGGGTGCATCACTTGTAAAACTGTGTTATAATACGGATGTATCCTCAGGGTGACTGAGGCTAGCCAGACAGTGCGTTGTTCACTCAATGCTCCGTGAGCCTTATGGGTATCTCAGTTGTATCTGTTTTAATATCTCTTTCTTTCTTTCTTTCTTTCTTTCTTTCTTTCTTTCTTTCTTTCTTTCTTCCTTCCTTCCTTCCTTCCTTCTTCTTCCTTCTTTCTTTCTTTCTTTCTTTCTTTCTTTCTTTCTTTCTCTCTTTCTTCTTTCTTTCTTTCTTTCTTTCTTTTTCTTTCTTTCTTCTTTCTTTCTTTCCTTCTTTCTTTCTTTCTTTCTTTCTTTCTTTCTTTCTTTTTTGTCTGCAACATCACTTTCAGACAATGGGGTTTCATTTTTCATCCTCAGCTTTTGTTTCTGACTCTCTGTGGACTGGGAATCCAGACGAAGTTAACTTATTCTAACTGTTATTTTTAAAAAACGAAGTCTTCAATATACGGTCTCAGGAACTCTCTTCTGGGTAAAATATGTGCCCGTGAGTGCCGAGCATGTGAATCATCTTTGTTTTCCACTCTCCTCCTGTATGCTAGCCACTTGGAGACCCTTTTTGTTACTTCCTGATATTTACCTATATTCAAGATGAGTCAGGTTGCCAGGCTGCTAATTTCTGGACATGTGAGTTATTTCTGTGGTTTTGCTCCAACACATCACCAAAAATAAGACAGATCCTTTACTCTGCCAGTGCCGTCTTCAGTGGCAGGTGTCAACTGACAGATGTGAATAGACAATTTATATGTCTGTTATTTGAAATCTGGAGCATTTCCTGCAGTTAGCTCTCTCCTCTACAATTTTCTGCAAAAATTACAAGAAGAATGGACCCATCTCAAAAGGTAAACAGAAGGTACCTTGAAGCTGTTATTTGCTTCGGGGGAGATGGGGCTGTGGTCAGGCAATGGAAGTGGTGGATAGCTGGATAGATGGATAGCTGGATGCTCAGGGCTTTCTGCAGCAGCACTGGGAGAAGCTCCAGCATCGAGGAGGGAGTGGAGCTCAAGAGGGGCATTGGAAAGCCCTCCGTCAAAGGTAGATGAGACCTCCATGATAACAGGACATTAGTATAGAGATTGGTTTGGTGAAAGAAGTTGCCACTGCTGAGGTGCCAATTAGGTGCCAAAGGTGCTTCCTTTCTTCAGGCTGTGTCCTGGAGAAAGGAAGAGCAAGGGTACGCTTGTGCCCAGTGTTGGTTTTCTGTGGCACCCCAGCACAGAGAACAGCTGAGCTTAATGCCAGATTTCCCTCCTGCTGAATTCAGCCAGATCTGAAAATGAACGGGAGGCAAAGAAGTGCAGACCTGCTTCATAGAGATTGATGCTAGTCGTCTTCACCACCGTCACTATGGAGCATTACCTGGCAGTGATTTTTGGCCTTGCACACAGAAGCACTGCTTCTGTGCAAAGGGTAAGTAAGGGGGAGGCATGGTTTCTGCCTGCATAGGGCTCAGGTAAAGGGACAGTCACACTGCCATGGATTCTCTGCCAATAGAGCAATCATAAGGTCGTTGACAAAAAGTCTATTGTTCATATGCTTTGTGATTTAATTGCTAAAGACCAACACCTAAATTATCAGTTAGCATCACAATAAACTATTGTAATGAGGAGACCCCCAAAATGCAAGGACTCAGGTAAGATAGAAGTTGATTCCTTTCTTACCTAACAGTCTTGAGGGGTGCGCCTGATCAGCAGGAGGCTTTGTCCATGCAGTGACTCAGGGACCCAGGTTGCTTCCAGCTTGTTTATTCTCTATTCTCTAAACCATTTGTCTTGTCTGTCTAGGTGTCATGCCCAGATAGCCAGCCAGCAGGGAAAAAAAGGGAAGAAGGTGAGGGGCATGCTTGCAAAGTGTTACAGAGTTGTCTAGAAGTAGCACACTTCTCATCCAGTGGCCAGAATGTGGTCACGTGACCACCGTTCACTCCATAGGGTCCTGGAGATGTAGTGCCTCCCTGGGCCGCACATCAGCCACACTTCTCTCACTGTGGAAGGTCAGTAGGTTTTGGTGAACTGGCATCATATGGGCCTTCACTTTACATTTTGATCCGGTATTTTCTTCAGTTTTCCAGTTTTTTTTTAAAAAAATCTAACAATAAGTTTGTAGAATTCAATAATTTCCAATCCCTTTTTAGTAGTTGCATTGTTAACTTTGTTTAGTCTTCTGAAACCTCTTTTATTTGCTTCTTTAAGCCCCTCCCTCTGCCTGTAGTTTTTAAAAGAGAACACATACTTTCTTCCTTTAGTTAGAATGAATGAGGATTCTTGGAAGAATTTTCCACCATTTCTTAAGAATAGTAGGTGTTGCAAATTCAGGTTTGAAGACTTGGATAAGAAAACAGTAACCTATGGAAAGGGCAGGCATTTTAGAGGCTGGGGAGAGGGAGAATGATAGGGGAGAGGGAAGGACAGTGAAAACATACAAACTCTCCACAAAACAGGAGCCCTACAAGAATATGTGTTTTTAAATTCTTCATTGTTTCTTTTTGTCACATTGTAGCTGACTCTTCTTTGCCCCAAAGACAGGGTGCTGGCTGGTTAATTATAAAAAGTGGTTCCCAACACAAATCCAGCAGAAGGGCTGTGGGAAAAAACTGCTTTAGTTTAGGCTTAGACCCACCAGCTTCCACTAAACATCCATTAACATCATGACAGATGTTTAACAAAGGTAAGATGAACTTGGGAGACTCCTTCCCTACAATCCAATCTCCCCCAGCTTTGGAATTTCAATCAGAAGAAATAGACTTAAAAAGACAGTTAACCAAAAATGTTTAAATTCAGAGGCTTTCTTACTCTTTTCCTTTTTTCTGAGCTCTGACCTTATGGGATGAAAGTTATCACGTTTGGAAACAGTAAGTCCTGCATCCCAAAAGATTCTCTTTCTTCTCTGGTGGCTCTCAGAAACCTCTGGGCTATTTGAATCTTACAATTTCTCTCTCTCTCTCTCTCTCTCTGAGGCAGGGTCTTGCTTTGTCACCAGGTGAATTCCAAGGGATCCTGCCACCTAAGCCTCCTGAGTAGCTGGGACTACAGGCGCTTACCACCATGCCAGGCTTTCTTTCTTTCTTTTTTTTTTTAAATGCTTCGTAGAGACAAGAGTCTTGTTATGTTGCCTAGATTGGTCTCGAACTCCTGGGTCAAGCAATCCACCTGCCTTCGCCTCCCAAATTGCTGGGATTACAGACGTGAGGCACTGCACCTGGCCAACTGAATCTTACAATTAACCCCTGTTAATTATACAACTAATTAATTGTATAATTGTTCAATTAAGAAATGTAGTTCTAGGCTGGGCGCGGTGGCTCACTCTTGTAATCCCAGCACTTTGGGAGGCCGAGGCGGGTGGATCACAAGGTCAGGAGATTGAGACCACGGTGAAACCCCGTCTCTACTAAAAATACAAAAAATTAGCCGGGCGTGGTGGCGGGCGCCTGTAGTCCCAGCTACTCGGAGAGGCTGAGGCAGGAGAATGGCGTGAACCCGGGAGGCGGAGCTTGCAGTGAGCCGAGATTGCGCCACTGCACTCCAGCCTGGGCGACAGAGCAAGACTCCGTCTCAAAAAAAAAAAAAAAAAAAAAAGAAATGTAGTTCTTCAGTTTAGGGGTAGACCCACCAGCTTCCATTAAACATCCATTGTACAATTGTACAATTAAGAAATGGTGGAAGATTAATGGGTTAATTGTAAGATTCAAAATGTAATCAACCAGGGAGATTTTTCAATGGAAATACACAGTTCCATGGGAATTGATTTTCACTCATTTTTCTTTTTAATACAGTACAGTTGAATAGTGCTATTCACACCTCTCATAACATATACTCTCTTGAATAGATCCAAATAGCCATTTGCCATTTAGCAAATGTTTTCCCTGATCCCGTGCTTTGCTTTTGTTACATTTAAAGTACACTCCACACTTGCTGCAAAAAGTGTGACTGCGATTCAAACTCAGCCCTCTTGGCTCGTTCACGAGGGAAGCTTTGCCATAAAAGATGAATTGCAAAGTAATAGCTGAGGGGAGCCAAAACAGTCAGTGCAGTTACCCTTTGGTGCATTTTTGGGCTAATGATATTTAAATCAATATGAGTGAAAAAGAAAACTAAATGTCAAACCAAATACCAAAGAATGAATAGCCTACTGCAAGGTTACTAGACTCATAAACAGTTCCTTGTTCTCTAAGATTGCTCTGAGAACCACGTCAGTATACCAGTCTCGTGGTAATTAAAAAATCTAAAAAGCCAATACTTATTTTATCAAGGGCACTAATGCAAATTCAACTTGGTCTATGAACAAATTAACACAAAGTTCTGATTCTGCACAAACTGGGGCAGTTAGCAATTATTCTTAGTATTTCTATAACGAACTTTCTTTTAAAAAACTCAAAATGCTAGAGAATCATAAAACTTAGAAGGAATCCAAGAAACTATTGATTCCTTTGTTTTACAAATTCGGAAGCTGTGGCCCACAAAAGTGACTTGTTCATGGTCACACTGCTAGCCTGTGCCTCTTGAGTAGCCCGGCGATCTTTAGTAGTGTATCCTGATGTTCTCGTCTTAGGTATCACCCCAATTCTTTCCTCTCCATTCTACTGTAAAGCAGCTCCTCCTCAAAAATGACTGCGAAGTTTGAAGAACAAAAAGGTCTTACATTTTCTATATTATAAGTAAGTAAATGTTGACTAGAAATCCCCTTGTTTTTTTTTCGAGACAGGGTTTCACTCTGTCACCCAGGCTGGAGTGCAGTGGCTCAGTCACGGCTGCCTGCACCCTCAACATCCTGGGCTCCGGTCATCCCCCTGCTTCAGCCTCCTGAGTAGCTGGGACTACAGGCACCTGCCACTATGTCCAGCTACATTTTTGTATTTTTTTTTTTTTTTTGTAGAGATGGCGTTTCCTGAGGTTGCCCAGTCTGTTCTTGAACTTCTGAGCTCAAGTGATCCTCCCACTTTGGCATCCCAAAGTGCTAGAATTACAGGTGGGAGCCACTGCACCCAGCCTCCTCTTGGCTTTATCCTATAAATCCTGTATAGAACCAAACAGGGTATATGATCAGCCCTTTCGGTGAGGCCAGACTGGAGCAGTAGCAGCTCGATAAGGTCCCAAAAGGTACTAAATGAAAAAGAGACAATCAAACATTAGTGGCCTCAGAATGCAGAGACACCTATAGCCTAGACAAGAATAAAACAAACCAAGAAAAAACACAACTGGAATTCCTTTAAATAAGAAAGCCAGACCCATATCAGAAGCCAGACAATAGAGATGGAAGAAATTGAATTCCAAAGACAGACAAATGGAGAAAGACACAAATAAAATGGGGAGGGGGTGACCTCAAAGATGACTGACTAGGGTCACAAGGCTGGGGGTTGCAGGTAGACAAAGGATTGTAAGCAAGTTGGATAAATGGGGTGGGCCAGCTGGTGTACCTTCTAACCCCAGGGCAATGTAGGGCGTAGTGGAAAAAATCTTGGTCACAAAGTGAAGTCCCAACTGTAACCATGATTTGCCTCATTCATTCATTCATTCACTCACTCACTCACTCCTCTAATATTTATGAACACCGACTGTGCAGCAGGCACTGTACTGGAAGATAAGCCATGGAATGAGATAGATGTAGCTCCTGGCTGGGCTCAGGGGATCATGCCTGTAATCCCAGCACTTTGGGAGGCCAAGGCAGGTGGATCACCGAAGTCAGGAGTTCTCGACCAGCCTGGCCAACATGGTGAAACCCCGTCTCCACTAAAAATACAAAAATTAGCCAGGCGTGGTGGTGCACAGCTGTAATCCCAGCTACTCAGGAGGCTGAGGCAGGAGAATCACTTGAACCAGGGAGGCGGGGGTTGCAGTGAGCTGAGATCCCGCCATTGCACTCTGCACTTTAGTCTGGGTGACAGTGACACTCCATCTAAAAAAAAAAAAAAAAAAGAAAAATGTAGCTCCTGTTTTCACAGGACTTACAGTCTATTAGGGAGACAGACATCAAACAAGTCATTATACACATCTTTCTTTACCTTTGTAGCCAAAGTTAAGAAGGGAAAGCATAGCATACAATGAGAACTCCAAAAAGAATTCTAACTAGCATCTAACTTAGGTTGGAGACAAAGGAGGAACAGTGATACTGGTTATTAAAATGGAAACAAATATCAAATGGAAGGTGATTAACTTGCATTTAACATCCATAGATATACAAACTGTTATTAATTAGCAGCAGACAAAAATGTGCCCCCGAACTGATCATCTCTCTAGAAATCCAGTGATGGAAGTGAGAAAAAGGGATTCCACTGGGGAAGCCAGGAACACAGGAGAACGAGAGACCCCACGGTGCTGGACAATGAGCAAAGACAAGGTTCTGTCTCGCTTTCACTTACTCTGAAGCTGAGACCACGTCCTAGAATAAAATAGGTCGCTGAACACTAGAAAGGCTACAGTGCAGCATGAAGCAGTGTCTGTCTGACCTCAGCACCCTGTTCTGATTCCTGATTTGCGTTTGGTTCCTATTTTACTGAGGACCACTGTGTGCCCTACTTTTTTAATACTCAGCCCCAGGGACCCAGTCTCTCTGTACCTCTCCCAGACTTCCAGGTATTTCTCCCCTATGTGCTGGGATCTTTGCTGGTAAATATCTGGACTGAACAAAGTCTGGGATCTTACTCACAAGAAACACACAGACTGATGCTGTGGTTTTTTACTTATCTTTGGACTTGTGCGCCCATGGTCAAATCTAACAGCTTAGCAGAATTCCCAAGGATGCCTGCACTTGTTGGGTCACAGGCAAGAACAGCAGGCCCTACACTAAACTGGATTCCTTAGAATCTATGACTCAGGGCCAGGCACAGTGGCTCACGCCTGTAATCCCAGCACTTTGATCACGAGGCAGGTGGATCACGTGAGGTCAGGAGTTTGAGACCAGCCTGGCCAACATGGTGAAATCCTATCTCTACTAAAAAAATACAAAAAAAAAAAAAAAAAAAGTTGGGTGTGGTGGCATGCACTTGTAATCCCAGCTACTCAGGAGGCTGAGCCAGGAGAATCGCTTGAACCTGGGAGGTGGAGGTTGCAGTGAGCCGAGATCGTGCCACTGCACTCCAGCATGGGCGACAGAGTGAGAATGTGTCTTTAAAAAAAAAAAAAAAAGAATCTATGACTCTGTGTGCCTTGGGCCACTGTCACCAATCCCTGACCCTAGACCAAGGTATTGGTGTAGTCTCAGCTACTAGCTAATGTTGCAACGTCAGAACTAGATGTATGTGGAGCCAACTCTGTGGCACCAAAACCTCCCAAAATATTCCCTGACTCTGAGATACCCATGCATGAAAGGGAAGGCTGGAGGCCGATGTCGAAAAACAACTGTGGAATTTCATTTGACAGTAAACACTGCAAAAGGTGTCTATGTCACATGGTTGCCCAATGCCTTGAGTCAAATAGAGAATGGAGAGGTTATAACCCCGCATTGTCTGATGTGATAGCAATCCCCACACTATCAGATGAGATCTGGAGTGCTGCATGTCATTCTGAGCCCAGCATTTTCAAAAGGATTTAGACAAGCTAAAAAGAGTCACAGATGAGTGATAGGACTGGAGATCATTCCTGTGAAAGCTGACGCTGAAGGAAATAGGAAGACTGACAGCTGCTTCCCAATGTGAAAAGGGCTACGGCTGGGCCATTAGACTCACTCTAAATTGTCACAAGGGCCAACAATAAGCAAAAGGGAGATAGATTTTTTTAAATTTGTATAAGCGGGCTTTTTCTAATAGTCTGATTCTAGTGGACTTGTGCAGAGACCATAGGCCATGGCAGGTGTTTGAGATGGGGAAGATGGTATTGAAATCAAGCCAGAGTTAGCAGCTATGAGTACAACTGGGGCTTGGGTGGTGATTCTGAAAAAGAAAAAGACTAGTCCTCATTTTTCTCAAGCTAGATATGGACAAGGTTCCTGGGCCCCTTCCCTCCAGTCTACCCAAAGAGGTATATACTTTTAGCTCCTGCTCAGTTGAAGCCTTGGCTGAAAGGAGAAGTAACTGGTCATTTAGGGGGACCCTCTGACCCACCATTGGCAGAGTCAAGACTTAGTGTGGGTTTGCAGATAACTGTGAATATGCAAATTTTGTCCGGATGATACTGATAGCAATGATGCTACTATTTGTGAAGGGCCTACTGTGCACCAGGTACCTTGCTAAATATAGTACATATAATAGCTCATGACATCCTTATACCTATCCTATGGAATAGCTACTATAGTCTCCATTTTCCACTGGAGGAAGCAGAAATTTAGAGAACTTAAGTTTCCTGCAAGGCCACTGAGCTGCTGCACGGGGGTCGCCTGAGCCTGAGCTCTCAGCATGGTGGCTCTCAGCGCATCTCCGTCGCGGAGCCCATCCACCTCTCCTCGCTGAAGTGCTTCCCAGGCCGGCTCCACCCTGTTCTTGGGCTCCCAACCCCCAAGAAGGCATTGTGGCGTGGTAGAAAGAACCTGAGAATGAGAATCGGACAGGCCTGGGTTTAAACTCAACTCACCACTTCCAGCTGTGTGATCTTGGGCAAATCACATGGTCTCTTTAGCCCTCCATTTCTTCATCTATAAAATACCTACTTCTTTTCTATAGCAGATTCACATATTGTTTTCCCCGGGGAAAGTTCTGAAGTAACGAAGTAAGCAAAAAACAAAGATAGGTAAGCGTGTCCTTAATAAATCCATTTGAGGGGTGCACTTGGAGCCCCTATATATGTCAGGCAACTTTCTCCACTGGGGTGGCAGATGTGATCGAGGCAGGCAAGGTCCCTGCTCTTATAGAGCTTGACATCTGGTGCAGGGTGCCAGTCAGCACACATCAGTGGGTATTAAGCACTATTCAAAGACCTACGTGGTAATAGGAAATGACAAGGAAAGTCTTCTCCCAGGAGGTGACATTTCAGCCGAGATCTGAGTGACAAGAAGGAGCCTCAGGCAAAGATGGAAGGAAAGAGCATCCAGGCAGAGGGAAGAGCTAGGATAAGCTCCTGCGGAGAGAATAAGCCAGGACAAAGCAGCCCCAGGGAGACTGGCCCAGGATGGGGCCCAGCAGGCAGGGAATTATAGATGCTTTGGGGTTTGTTTTCCAAGTGTGTTGGGAGAGTTCTGAGCAAGGACACTTCATGATCTGAATTCCCTTTTCGAGTTCTCTCATTCTCTTTTCATGTTCTATGGGGAGCATGGATGGCAGGCTGGTAGTGGGGCAAGCAGGGAGGCCAGCTAGAAAGTTTTGCAGCAGTGCAGGCCGGAGATGCTGGAAGCTTGGATTTGTGGTGGGGTTGAGGTTGGGAAGTTGCAGCAGATTCAGTTCATGCTTTGTAGGGGGAGTTGACAGGGACAGCCAGTGGGTTGGACACAGGTTGTGGGGAAAAGAAGAATCAATAATAACTGAAGGATAACCATTATTTGCAACTAGTTCAACATAGCTAGTTTTGTTTTGTTTTCTCCAGTTCTGGTAATGTTTCTTTAGTCGAACATCAAAATGAAATAGCGGTCTTCCATTTGACGGCTGTATTGCATAGGGAAAAATGTGTATCTCTAAACCCTGGACTCATTCGCAGCCTGGAAAGATACTCATACGATCAGAGGCATGCAGAACATAAGGCCAGTGAGTTCATGCTTCCCTTGGGGGGAATACACTCATTTGGTGGGATAGTAGGGACAGTAGATAAATTTAAGACTATTCTCATCTTTTTCTTCCATATTTAATTCAGATCAGTTAAGTGTGTCCATACAGTGACTTCACAATAATAGGACCATATGTTATGTTAGATCATCTTTGCATTAGAATTTCTATAACTATCTGAGAAGATGTGCTGTCTGTTCATCTCATATGTGCAGTGGGGATAACACCTTCATCCTAGTGTGTTTCTTAGGAGATGACATAAGGGTTCACACAATGCTGGCCTCTTGGGAAAATCCAGCAAAATGTGGGTTCCTGCCCCCTCACCAAAGAACCTGTGAGTAGTTTCTTTGTTCACTCAATGACCATTTATTGGGCAGCTACTATGTGCCAGATGCTATTCTGGGTGCTAGACGGGTGTCAGTGAATCACGTAGAGTTCCTGCTCTGTGGGGTTGACCCCTTCCTCCATCTTCACAGCCAGTGTGACATCTCTCTCTCTTCTACAACCCTTGTTCCTGTAGTCACTCTGATCTCCTATCCACCTCTTCCTTTCATTTAAACATTTTTTGAATTTTTAAACTTTATTTATTTATTTTTGAGATGGAGTCTCCCTCTGTCACTTAGGCTGGAGTGCAGTGGTGCAATCGCAGCTCATTGCCACCTGCTCCTTCCGGGTACAAGCGATTCTCCTGCCTCAGCCTCCCAAGTAGCTGGGATTACAGACATGCGCCATGATGCCCAGCTAATTTTTGTATTTTTAGTAGAGATGGGGTTTCATCATGTTGGCCAGGCTGGTCACGAACTCCTGACCTCAAGTGATCCACCCACCTTGGCCTCCCAAAGTGCTGGGATTATAGGCATGAGCCACCACTCCCGGCCTAAAGTTTTAATTTTTTGAGACGAGGTCTTGCTATGTTGCCCGGGCTGGAATGCAGTGGTGCAATCTCAGTTCACTGCAACCTCTGCCTGTAGGGTTCAAGAGATTCTCATGACTCAGCCTCCAGAGTAGCTGGGATTACAGGTGTGCACTACCATGCCTGGCTATCATTTAAAAATTTTTTAAAAAGTTTATTGAAACATAATAGATGTACATGTTTTCAGGAGGCATTTGAGAATTTGCTACATTCTTATAATCAAAGGGTAATTGGGATATCCATCCCGTTAAATATGTGGCTTTTCTTTTTGCTAGGAAAGCCTAGCCATTTTGAAATGAACAATTGATTAATGTTAACCATAGTCGCCCTATTGATCTATCAGCCACCAGGTCTTATTTCTTCTAAGTGTATATTTATAGCCATTAATCAACCTCTCTCCCTTTCTCCCTGCCACCCTTCTCAGCCCCTGGTAACCACCAGTTTACTCTCCATCTCCATGAGATCCACCTTTTCAGCTCTCATATATAATTGAGAACATGGGTTATTTGTCTTTCCGTGCCTGGCTTATTTCACTTAACATAATGACCTCCAGTTCCATTCAGGTTGCTGTGAATGACAGGCTTTCATTCTTTTCTATCTGCCCACCTTCTTCTTAAAACCTCCTTTCTTATAATACTGGGCCCACCTGGGTAATCTGGATTCACCATCTCATTTCAAGATCCTTAATTTTATCACCTTTGCGAAGTCCCTTTTGCCATTTGAGGTAGCATATTCACAGGTACAATGGATTAAGCTGTGGGCGTCTTTGGTGGGGCTGGGGTTGGGGGTGTTATTCTGTCTACCACAAGTGTTATCCATTCAAGGAAGATTTGTTAACAGAAGACCTAGTCAGGATTCACATATGCATCTGTCCATGCTAAACCAGTATCTAAAACCAACGTACTACAGTTTCCTGTAAGTGATCAAAGTGACAAACAGAGTGGTTAGTACTCTGGGACCCACCCATTGCCTATCTATATTTCAGACCATAGGTCCTGGTTTGAGGTTGGAAACCTTAGTCTTTGGATCCAAGTTGCATTTTCATGTTAAGCTTATCAGAAGGTCCAGTTGTAACTTGCAATCTCAGTAGACCCTGAGGTCCTCACGGGGACACATGAGGTTCAACCCAGGACCTGGCAGGGTGAAGGTGTTCTTCGGTGGCCAGCAGGGCTCTTTGCAGACTTTTACGGAGGAAACCAGAAGTTAAACTTATGTCTTTGATCCTTTAGATCCTTAGAGCCTTGAAGACGACTTTGTATAGACAAAGCTAAAACCGGAATTGTGACCAAATTACAACCAGGAGCTGTGTGTGGCAGTTGAAATGCTGAATAGTCTTTTTTTTTTTTTTTTTTTTTTCTGAGATGGGGTCTCACTCTCTCACCCAGGCTGGAGTGCAGTGGTGCGATCTCAGCTCTCTACAAACTCTGCCTCCTGGGTTCACGCCACTCTCCTGCCTCAGCCTCCTGAGTAGCTGGGATTACAGGCTCCCGCCACCACGCCTGGCTAATTTTTTTTTTTTTTTTTTTTGTATTTTTAGTAGAGATGGGATTTCACCATGTTAGCCAGGATGGTCTTGATCTCCTGACCTTGTGATCCACCCACCTTGGCCTCCCATAGTGCTGGGATTACAGTCTCCCACCACCATGCCTGGCCGAAATGGTGAATAGTCTTAAATGTTAAATGTGTGAAGATGTTGAACAAAGATCAATTTGCTTTTCATTTCCTAGGAAGCCTGGATTTTCTCTGCGTCTAGGCCAGCCTGTCAGCTCCACATTCCCAGGCCAAGGATTTGGAAAAATGGGGCCGCATGCCACGCTGGCATATTTTATGTGTGTGTATGTGAGTCGGCCTTATTTTTTTAGGAATGAAAAAATTACCCCTCTGTACCCTTTAGATAAGGATGACCCACAGTTTGTCACTCAGGGCAAAGTCTCTCCTCTTTTTCTTATATAATCAAATCAAATATAGTTTAATCCTGAAACTAGGCAAGAGGCAATTAGTTGAAAACTTCTTTGGCCAGCTGTCAACTTTGGGGTGAACTTACAAAAAACAAACAAGAACAACAAGAAAAAAACAAAAAACAATATTCTAGTCTTGTATACAGCAGTCTCAAGTTACCTACTGAATTGCAGCTTTTCTAAGATTATAGCGTATTGATTCTTTGAAAAGATCTACTTCTTGTCCCTTATCCCAATGTAATCATTCACAGATTTTTAAACATTTATTAACCGACTCCTGTATGTTTATAATCGAGGTTGCAGAGCACAGTTCCTGGTTGTACTGGGTTTAGCAATTAGAAGAGGAGACCAAAGGGGTTTTGAGTTACAGAAGCGTGGGCAATTGAAGTTGTGCTCTTTGATGTTTCTGCCACAAAGGGAAAACCTTGTGAGAGAGGACACTATCTCAGAGAGGAGACACTCCGACATTTGTTGGCTGAAAGAATAAGAGCATTGTCTGGGCCTCAGAAGGGAAGACACAAGCCCAGCTAGCTCTGCCGGGGATGAGTTTGCAGTACTGTGCTAGGAAGGAAAGAACAGCTCCTGGATAGAGTCCTGGATCTGGATGTGCCCCTGTGTGGTGTGTGACAGGGCACAGTTACACAGTATCCTCAGTACCTCAGCTTCCCACCTAAAGCTGAGGCTTAGAACGAAAACCCAATTGATCCATTCTCAAGCCCCTCCTGCGTTTTGATTCCCATTCCTCTACAGATCGCCAGACTCAGATAATGAGCAAGGCCTTTGTGCTCTTTAGCAGTGCTCATTGGTGGCCCCACAAGACTACCTCAGAACTCACTTTCATAAGCGCACCAGAAGCCACCACCGGGGGAAATGAGTCATTCTAATCTAGAAAATGCTGTGATTGATTGAGTGCTACTGAGGAGAGAAGCCATTTCTATAGTGTCTCCTGTCTCTGAAGAGGAGGAGGAAGTAAAAGTTGAAAAACAAGAGGAATGAAGTCAGGGGCGAGACCAGCCCGTGGCACTGATGAGCCGGCCTGAGGTGAAAAGATTAACCCCCCCAATCTAACCACATGTGCTCTCAATCCATCACGACCCTTTCACCTTAGAGCTGTAAGCCCTTGGAAGGGCCAGGAACTCTGTCTTCAGGAAACTGGGCTTTTAAGACACGTGTCTCCCGACGCTCCCAGCCAAATAAAAAACCTCTTCCTTCTTTAATCCGGTATCTGAGGAGTTTTGTCTACGGCTCATCCTGCTACATTTCTTGGTTCCCTGACCGGGAAGCGAGGTGATTAACGGATGGTCGAGGCAGCCCCTTAGGCGGCTTAGACCTGCCCTGTGGAACATCCCTGCGGGGGACTCCGACCAGCTCCAGCGAAGCGGATGCCGAGAGCGCTCCTGGGTAGGCAATTGCCCTAGTGGAACACCTCGTCAGAGCAGTGTGGGACAGGCCCCCGCGGAGGATCAATGTGGTGGCTGAACACCGGGAAGGAACTGGCACTTTAAGTCTGGACGTCTGAAACTTGGTAAGACTGGTCTTTGGAACTTGCCCACTCCATTTGAGTGGAAGCGTGGCCTGATCACCCACGGTGTGCCTGTACCAGCAGTTTGGTTCTTGTTTTTGACTTGATTGGAATTGCTTGATACTTTGGTTTTGGTTTGACCTGGCTTGGATTTCTGTATACTCCGATTTTAGTTTTGATTGTGCTCTGGTGTAAAATGAAAAAGGGTGTGTATGCCCTTTTTACCCGTTCTTTGTTATGTGGTGTGCGTGTGGTGGGAGCGTGGTGTTTTGTTTCGAGGAAACGTGGGTCAGACACAAAGTAAGCCCACTCTGCTAGGAACTATGTTGAAAAATTTCAAGGAAGGATTTAGTGGAGACTTTGGGGTTACTACGACACCAGGGAAACTTAGAGCTTTGTGGGAAACAGATTGGCCAACATTACAAGTGGGTTGGCCATCAGAAGGAAGCCTGGACAAGTCCCTTATTTCTAAGGTGTGGATCAAAGTAACTGGTAAAGGATTCTTAGACTGGTTCCCATACATAGACATTTGGTTACAGCTGGTGCTAGACCCCCCACAGTGGCTAAGAGGGCAGGCAGCAGCAATGCTAGTAGCAAAGGGATAGATAGCTAAGGAAGGATCCGGCTCCACCTGCCCAGGGAAATCAACTCCTGAAGTTCTGTTCGACCCAACATCAGAAGATCCATTGCAGGAGATGACACCAGTGATCCCACTGGTGCCCTCACCTTACCAGGGAAAGAGGCTCCCCACTCTTGACCCCACAGTGCTTGTGCCTCCACAAGACAAGCCTATCCCTAGGCCACCCAGAGTAGATAAGAGAGGGGGGGAAGCCTCAGGAGAAACCCCTCCCTTGGCAGCTTGTTTACGACCCAAAACTTTGTGGTTCACATCTGTAATCCCAGCACTTTGGGAGGCCGAGGCAGGAAAATGGCTTGAGCCAGGGAGTTGAAGCCCAGAATGAGCAACATGGCAAAATGCCGTATCTAAAAAATACCAAACAATTTAGCTGGGCATTGTGGCCTACACCTGTAGCCCCAGCTACACCAGAGGCTGAGATGGGAGCCTGGGGAGGTCAAGGCTGCAGTGAGCCAAGATCGTACCACTGCACTCCATCTTGGGTGACAGAGGGAGACCCTGTCTCAAAATGTATGTATGTAAAATAAAAAACTGTAAGAAAGAAATATAACACTTTGATTCATGAAGCATTACAGGGCCTAATAGTTGCTCTGGTTTGCTTATGAATGAAGGTTCAGCAGCAATTTCTTCTGTTAGTTAGGCCTTTTCCTCTGCTAGTTATGGAAGTTAGACATTGAAGGAGTCTCCATTATTATCTAAGCCTAGGCGAGGAGAAAAACTAAAGCAGGGTTTCCAAGCGGACACTGCTAGTTAATGGAGCGCCAGGAAGAAAACCCAATTCATCCGTTCTCCAGCCCCTCCTGTATTCTGATCCCACTCACAATATTCATCCAACAAATATGTTAGGCTTGGCTGTGGCCTAGCACTGTTCTGACTGCTGAAGATAGAGCCCTGGACAGTCAACCTGGCCCCTTCTTTCTCCCATCTTTGTAGAGAAGATAGAAAATAAATGCCCAAAACCACTCCAGGTGGCCACAGGTGCTATTAAGAAGGCAAATCACAGCAACGTGATGGAAAATGATGAGGTAAGGTTGGTTCTTTAGGCTGAAGGACAGAGAAGGCTTGTGTGAGTAGAGGCTCAGCTGTGGTCACTGGTGGAGTCACAAGCTAAGTCAGAACTCACCTGAGGAATCATATCCAACACTGATGGGGATCCACTGGGTCATCTCTCACCTATACTGGAGACAGAGGAGGGCGATGAGTCATTACACAGCATGCAGAAAATATAAAAACAGGCTGGGGCTGGGCACGGTGGCTCACACCTGTAATCCTAGCACTTTGGGAGGCTGAGGCAGGTGGATCATTTGAGGTCAGGACTTTCAGACCAGACTGGCCAACGCTGTGAAACCCCACAATCCCAGCTACTTGGCATTGTGTGAACCTGGGAGGCAGAGGTTGCAGTGAGCCAAGATTGTGCCACTGCACTACCTCCTGGGTGATAGCAAGACCCTGTTGGCAAAGAGAGGGAGGGGGAGGGGGGAGGAGGAGAGAGAGGAAGGAAGGAGCACGATGTCTGATTCTGCCTCCTAAAAGCATTGCTAAGTAATTAACCACAACTGAGACATACACAGATGGTAAGATCTCCTGAAACATCGCTGTGAAGTACCTCGAAGCTTTTTACACTAATAGCATTTGAAAAATCCTGCATTCTGGCCGGGTGCGGTGGCTCACGCCTGTAATCCCAGCACTTTGGGAGGCCGAGGTGGGCAGATCACAAGGTCAGAAGATCGAGACCATCCTGGCTAACACGGTGAAACCACATCTCTACAAAAAGATATAAAAAAATTAGCCGGGTGTGGTGGTGGGCGCCTGTAGTCCCAGCTACTTGGGAGGCTGGAGCAGGAGAGGCGAGAGGTGGGAGGCAGAGCTTGCAGTGAGCCGAGATTGCGCCACTGCACTCCAGACTGGACGACAGAGCGAGGCTCCATCTCAAAAAAACAGAAAAACAAACAAAAACCTTGCCTTCTAAAAATCCAATGCCTGACCTTTGCCACTATCTCCTTCAGTTTATGCCATTTCTCTCCTGAGGAAACCAGCTTTAAAACATTGTTTTAAAGTGTAATAGGATGAATTATCAATCCATTAAAGAAAACACACTCTCTCTAATTAGCAACTGTTCACAGGAAAATTGCTCACTGCTGCAAGGCTAGATAAGTGTCAGCCCAAAGTTAGAGAAATTGCACGACCAACACATTCCAATTCAATTATTTTGTCCTCACTCAGCCAAGTAATTGATGTCTGATCATTGTGCCTGGTGGGTGTTGATAGAATGGGACTGATTTCCCCCTGGACTGGACCAAGATCACAAGCAGCTTCTGGATTGTGAGTCAAGGGACAAAAGAGTTAACAAGGCAGGTTCATGAGCAAAGGGAGACAGGGCAGCCATCCCCATGGGATCAGAGCAGTGACTGTCCTGGCCACCTGCCAGCCTTCTGGCCGGGAGTTGGTACCCCCAAGCAGCCTCTTTGACTTAGTAAAACTCTCCACTTCTAGATCCAGAACCCACAGAAGCAAGTTTGTGTTTGGCAGAAGGAAACCAGGTGGGGTTTCTCCCCTTCCTGTTAGAGATGCAATTATGACAGGGACAGTGGTCACTGCTTAAAAAGCCTATCTTTAGATGATTGTTTCATTTCATGCTGTTTCATGACCTTGATAGCTAAATGGTGATTGAATGAAAGATGTTTAAATGCTGTTACTTCATATTCAAGAAGCATGGGGAAATGTATCCTTCAGATGCTCGTCTCCACGGGGAAGTGGGGAGAATTTCTGAACAGCCATCTGAAGGACTAGGGAGTCTAATCACAGCCCAGGGACGTCACATTTCAGCACTAACTGAACAAAGAGCTAGATTATGCAGCTCATTAGCACCACACATCCAAATAGATCCCAGTCGTCCAAATCTGCTTTCGTTCAAAATTGCTGTTTGTGTAACTTGAATAATACCATAGGACTTACTGATATAAACATCCTATTTGGTAGAAAAGCATTCATAGAAACAAAAGCTCAGTGCTGAGACTGAGAAACATCAAAGAAACACCTTGCCATATTTGGATGCTCTCAGGGACCCTTGCTGGATAGCTGACAACTGCTGGGCTGTGTCTCGCTTTGATGGCCATTCAGCAGGCAGAACTAGACACCTAGGAGTGAGCAGCAGATGGCTTTCCCCCGAAGAACAGATAATACAATATATTGGTCAACAGGACACGTGCTGTTAGGATTTAAAAACAACACACACACACACACTTGTGGGTGTTTTCAAGTTGAAAGGGATCTTTGATGACCATCTAGTTCAACCCAAGACCCACCTTGGGCCACACAGTTAGTTAGGGGCAAACCCAGAACATGAAACCAGGTTTTTCTGGACTGCTGAATCAGCTCTTTCTAGTTCACTGAGCTGTCACTTAGGGAACAGATTTTAATCACCTGAGGTTTTTTTTTGTTGTTGTTGTTGTTGTTTTTTAATCAACAGACGTATTCAACTTGCTTCACCCTTGAGATAGGCATCTCTCAAGTACAAGATGGAAAAGTCACCATCTTTGAGAGCTCCACCCACCTCAGGCTCCAGGATGGAGTTACTGTTGATCCATGATGGAGGGTGGGTGAGGGGGCAGGCAGGATTTTGAAACATCTGAAAGACAACCTGGAAATGACTCTAGAATGTCCTAGTGATCACAAGAGTTCCAGGAAGCATTACGGGTTTGTGGCCCACAGACTTTAGTGCCTGAGTGATCAGGAGGAGACATTTTGATTGGGGATAGAATGGGGGAGAAACACTCCATCAGGGCAAATCCACAGAAAAGGGAAGTCTGGGAGTGTGTTTAGTTATGCCTAGTGTTCCATTATTAGAATGCTAAGCGTGTGGGAGGTGTTTATACCCTGCTCACAGTCATCACCAAGGTCTGATGTTTCACAGGTCTGCAGTTCAAAAAATTGCAACCTCCGTGGCCGGGCGCAGTGGCTCACGCCTGTAATCCCAGCACTCTGGGAGGCCGAAGCGGGTGGATCACTAGGTCAGGAGATCGAGACCATCCTGGCTAACACGGTGAAACCCCGTCTCTACTAAAAATACAAAAGATTAGCCGGGCGTAATGGTGGGCGCCTGTAGTCCCAGCTACTCCGGAGGCTGAGGCAGGAGAATGGCGTGAACCCGGGAGGCGGAGCTTGCAGTGAGCCGAGATCGTGCCACTGCACTCCAGCCTGGGCGACAGAGCGAGACTCCGTCTCAAAAAAAAAAAAAAAAAAAAAAATTGCAACCTCCGGCATAAATGGGTTGACTACATACATTGCAGACACCTACTGAGTATTGATTATATGGAATGCATTGTGTCTTTTCATGAAAAGGATGATAAAGGGAGGTGTGGGTGCGTAAGAGTGGGGACTGGAGAGTAGGGATTGTGCTTAGAATTAAAGTCACTTGTCTTGGAGTTCTATGTCAGGTGCCCTGGTAGACTCAGAATGGGAATAGAGCAGAGTCAAGGTACCGGATCTCAGATGCAGAGAATAGACAGACCACCTTCCTTTTCATGTTCAATTATAAGTCATTGAGGACAAGGAACATGAGCATGTTGTCTACTTCTTAGAATTCCCCCCAACTTCTAGAAAAGTATCCTGTATATACCAGATGCATAGTAAATATTTGTTGAGAAAGAAAAAAATCGGGTTAAAGAGTGATTCATTTATTTGGACTCTCTGGGGGATATTAGTCATGTCCCTCTATTCTTAAATATGTGTTGCTGGACATAATTTTACCTTTTTTGAGATGTAGCATTGATTATTTTACCGTGTACCCTGTGCAACTTTGGGGTTTTTGACGTATGAGCTGTTTGCCCCTACAGATAGGGGATTTTTTTTACTCTGAGTTTTTTCTGTTTCCTTTCTTACCTTGCCCATCACCCTGAGTGTGAAGCACACATGCTCTAGGGCCCTGGAAACAACAGTGAACATAAGGAAAGAACAGTGATGTGTTTCTTTCCTTATGGGGCTTCCAGTCTCATCTGGAATGCAAACAAACCAAGTGAATCATTACCACCTGAGTCAATTCTATGAAGAAAACTGCTAAGATGGACATAATACTCAAGGATAATATTCGTGTCTACAAAAAATTTAATTAGCTGGGCATACTGGCACTTGCTTGTAGTCCCAGCTACTCAGGAGGCTGAGATGGGAGGATGGCTTGAGCTTGGGAAGTCAAAGCTTCAGTGAGCCGTGATTGTGCCACTGCACTCCAGCCTGGGCAACAGAGCAAGACCCTGTCTCAAAAAATAAAAAATAAAAAAGGACTAAAGACTGCCAACAAATATCAGAAACAACCATTTCTTAAAAACTTTGCCATTGACTGGAAGCCTTACTGATAATATAAACAGTTGATAAACTCACATTTTGTAGGTTGCTATATTATATACTGTATTGTTACCATAAAGTAAGCTAGAGAAAAGAAAATGTTTAGGAAATCATAAGGAAGAGACGATGGATTTAGTATTAAGTGGAAGTGGATTATCATAAAGGTCTTCATCCTCATTGTCTTTGCATGAGTAGGCTGCGGAGGAGGAAGAGGAGGGGTTGGTTCTGCTGTGCCAGGGCTGACAGCAGTGGAGGAGTTGGAGGAAGTGGAAGCGGAGGCAGGAGAGACAGGCACACTTGGTGTTGTAACTTACTGAAAAAATACTGTGGATGCAGCAGTTCAACCCCGTGTTGTTAAGGGTTAAGTGTAATTAATCAGGAATCCTGTCTCCTTTCATCTTGTGATGCTGGCCTCTGTCTACATTAGGTGAAGAGAGGAGTGGAGGCTCATTTGAGATATTTTAAAAGGCCAGTCCTGGAAGATGCTTACAATCACTTCTACCCCATCATATCAGTCAGAACCCAAACACACAGCCTCCAAATAACTTCGAGGAAGACTAGGAAGTGATATCTCCCTGTGTGTCCAGGAAGAGGAAACCAGATTGCTAAAGATATAGCTGGTTTCCATCCTAGGAAGCTCTTCATTTAGTGGCCCAGAAAGATCAGCATATGCAAAAGTACCTTCATTATTAGGAGGACCAACTGTAAAAAATTGTTAGAGAGGCAGAAACAAAGATGGGAGCCCGCAGAGATGAGATCGATTAATTCTGATTAATCAATAGGGGATAGCGGACACAAGGAGGTTGCTAGAGGAACTGGGTTTGATCAGGGTGTTAATGCATTAATAGATATTTAAATGGTGGACACAACGGAGTGCGGTTAGACAAAGGCACAGATGTCAGCAGTTCTTACCAGGCAGAAATAGTGAAGGACTTGGTAAGACTGCAGGAAACAGGAGTGGAGGACAAAGAGAGGTCAGATTCCCAACCAAGGGAATCTTGAGTGTTTTTAAAAATAGCTTGGATTTCGTCCTGCAGGCAATGTGACACCATGAAATCTTTTTGAATAGGTAGTGACATCAGATTTAGGTTTTAAAAAGAGATTTTCTTTTCCATGCATTTGATTGTTGGCTGAGGTTGGTGGGAAGCTTAATGACTGATAATTAGGGATGTTGCTGTTTCATAACAGGCAAATCTTTTCTTCCAAGAATTTAAAACACTTTGCATGCATTGGAGAAACTCATTAATCTTCAAAGTCTTCAACAGTGGCACAGGTGAATCCAATATTCCTATATGACCTACTTTACTGAACTGGAAAAACTGCATGCTGACAGCACAAATGATCTGTAAGAAGAGATGCAGGTTGTATGATGTCAGCCTCGCAGAGAACTCTGTCCAGATACCACTGGGAGAACGAGAGCAACATGACAACTCCACAGTGTAGCCCAAAATACTGAAATTAGACTGCAGGCATGTGCAGAAACCCTTTGTGAATGTTGTCATTGGCACCTTTGAATTCTAACTTTAGCTTGTTACTGATCAGCTAATAACAGCCTGTATCTTAAACTATAACCAAAAGGTAAATATCCATTTATTCATGGATTCTCAATCCTACTGCTGCTTTATAGTATCGAGAGTTAAATGCGTTTCTTACAGTACTTGTCTAAATACATGGAAATTTAGCTTAAGTCCTAACATAGATGAAGCTGTTTTAGTTTCTCTGTGCCTCCTCAACTAAGGTCCCAAACCAATGCTTTTTTCCCCCATATCCCCAGTCCGGAGGACAATAGAAAATACAGCAACATGAAAATCCAGATTTTATATGATCTTTCTTCAGAGAAGTTTAGCACACTTCACTTGGATAAAGTTACTTGGTTCTCCACCCAGTGGCCACTTCTTTCCTTCCTGCTTACAGTCAAGAGTCCTGATTTTGTCCAGATGTTCCCTTTTTTCTAACCTGACTGAGGAGCAAACCCAAATTAGTCTAATCTAATCATGACCACCCTGTGCCCCTTGTCAGCAATGAGTTTGGGGTGATCTCATCCTGGCCACTGGGGCATGAGCAGTGGCCTGCTGGGGACCATCTTGGAAATGTTACCTTGATTTTGAAGAGCAGTAATGCAAATATCTATTCCTCTTTTTCCATTGGTTGTTACTGTGTCAGGATATGGTGCCTGGAACCATAGTGGCCACCTTGCAGCCCTGGAGGGCCCAGTGGAAGCAATGCTAGTAGCTTGAAGTTGACAGGGCAGGAAGACAGGAGGAGCCCAGGGCCCCGATGACATTGTGAAGTCACTAATGTAACCAGACCCAGAGTTGGGCTAGGCAGAACGTCATTTGCAGGATGAGACCCAGAGTTGGGCTATACCAGAACCTCATTTGCAGGAGATGATTCTTTCTTTTCCTCTCTCTTTTCCTCTCTCTTCCTTTTCTCTCTCTTTCTCTCTTTCTCTTTCTCTCTTTCTCTTTCTCTCTTTTCTTTCTCTCTCTTTCTTTCTCTCTCTCTCTTTCTCTTTCTGTCTTTCTCTTTCTCTCTCTTTCTCTTTTTTTCTTTCTCTTTCTCTCTCTCTCTTTCTCTTTTTTTCTTTCTCTTTCTCTCTCTCTCTCTCTTTCTCTTTCTCTCTCTCCTTCTTTCTTTCTCTCTTTCTCTCTTTCTCTCCCTCTCCCTGTCTTCTTTTATAAACTGTCCAATTGGGAGTTTTGTTACTTGAAACAGAAACATCATAACCAACCACAATGGTAATTTTCACCATTTTTTTGCATCCCAATGAGAAAAGCAGATGGTGAAAGCAGAGTCCTCGCATTATAAAACTCTAGGATAGATCATCACTGGTGTCCCCCAGAGTTGCACAAAGCAGGTTCCAGAGAGCAGACAGTGAGCAGATGGCTTGCTGCAGGCCACGGAGTGGATCAGCGCCAAAGCCCGAAAGAATCAAGCTGAGACAGTGTTTTCTCTAGAGGGCCAGCTAGAGTTTGGAGTCCGCCATACCAGGCTCGGGTTCTTTTTGGTTATGACTTTGACCGCTGAGCATCTTTAAGCTTTAGCTTTTCTCATCTGTAAAATATACACCTCGCGGGTTGTGAAAACATTAAATAATGCACGGTGAATTATCTAGCATAATGCTTACCGGTCCTTTCAGGAAAGGGCAGCTTTTATTTTATTTTATTTTGTTTATGTATTTTTGTTCATTTTTTGAGACAGGGTCTCACTTTGTCACCCAGGCTGGAGTGTAGTGGCGTGAACTGCAGCCTCAATCTCCCGGGCTGAATTGATTCTCCGGCCTCGGCCCCTGCAGGTAGGTGAGACTACAGGCACACACCAGCAAAACCGGCTAATTTTTGTACTTTTTGGTAGAGATGGGGTTTTACCATCTTGCCCAGGCTGGTCTCCAACTCCAGAACTCTAGTGATGTGCCAGCCTCAGGCCTTCCAGGGTGCTGGAATTACAGGCATGAGCCACTGCACCTGGCTAGCAGCTTTTATTTTAATGACTGCAGTGACTTGTAGACTTTTTCTCCCTCAGACCCTTGATGGCAGCAAAGAACCTCTGGTCCATTTACCCTCCTATTGTCACTTGATACCATGAATTCACAGGACAGAAGGGAAGGATATGACTCCGTGGATGAGACTGAATTGAAAGCTATCGTTAGTAAGTCATTAATTCATGCTTAAACACCCAAGTTTATACACCACCATATCATATCTGGGAAAGCTCAGATGATCAGAAAACTTCCTGCAACCATACCTGAAAACATATTCTCTCAAGCTATACTGTCACTTACAAACTTAGAGGAAAAACTAGCTTTGTTAGTCATTTTAATTGAGTACTGTGCTCCTTTGTACACATACCCCCCGTTAATTTTTTTCCTAACTACTTGTTAGCCTCCAGTTTGAGAGGAGGATAAAAAAAAAACCTGGAGTGTTCTTGCTTTGAATAATAATTGTTAATTAGAACCCCATTTTATTATAATTGTACAATTCATTATGCTGGGCACTTCATTAGAAGCATTGTAAAAATTCTGACAACTTGAATATGTTACACTGAATATAGAAATGAATCCGGTTTAGAGCTCCACTGTTTCTTGAGGGTACTTTCTAATTAATATACATCTGAGAAGTCAGAAAAGGGAGAGTCTCCGTATTTTATTCCGGGGGTCATGCCTGGGGATATGCTGTTTTTGTTTTAAAGCAAAATTATTTTGAAATAGGAAGCTTTCTTTAGAACAGAAAGAAAAAACATGACCCATAACCTGAAATAGTCACAATGAGGCCACATCTGTCTTGACAAACACAAGCAGCTCAGCATTATCAGCAACTAGTACTCAACCAAATCTTTTTAGAGGACTTTTGGGTAAAATCCTGTGAAGGACTTTGGGTAAAGACAGCAGATTGACTACTTTCATTTATCTCCTTTTCCCCTTGAAAGCCAACAAAAATAACAGTAGTGGGGCTTAAACAGAGCATACGCCCTCAAGGACAAAGAAAATGATGGAGGAGAGAAGAACAACACAGTCCTGGAAGCTGGAGGGAGGAGGACACATTCAGCTGACTTTGCAGATCCAAAAATGCAGACTTCTCAGCTGGTAGAGTGGGAGGTGCAAAGCCAACTTACTACACTGCAGCACACCCCAAATACTCAGGATTTGATGGTTCCAGGAATTGCAGCCAAAGGTGGGGGCTATAAAAACTCAGCTGGGGGTCTGCTTAGGAAGCATTTGTATTCCGTTTTTTCCTTCATCCTGCACAGCTGAGGCCGTGCCCATCATCCACACTGACACGAGTTGAGAGGTTTCTAATCTCTGGAGAGGGTGAAGCACAGTTTCTGTGCACTAGGGAAACTCTAGAATTAGCTGACGGCAAAGATACCATAATAAAACAGGGAGATCAAATGGACATTTACATATTTAATGATAAGACCTACAAGCCCTCTTAGGTTACCAAAATGCTGGCAGCCAGGCCTAGACCCTAAGCATGAGATTGCGAGAGCCTTCTTTGAGGAATCTGACCAGCCCAAGGAGAAGTACTGGAAGATATTTTTCTCAGGAAGTCTTTAAGAATTCAGCTGCTCAGAGCAATGGTTCTGGTTGCGTGGTTTTCTGATCTTTAGTATTGGCGTCGCCTGGGACCTTGTTAAACATGCACATTCTTGCCCCCTGCTCCAGACTGACTGAATCAGAAACACTGAGGGTGGGAGCCTGAGATTTAGGTTGAGGAAGCCCCCCAAGTACACACTGTAGTTTGAGAACCACTTTTCATCAGCAAAGCTTACTATGAATGCAAAGTTTCCTTGAGGTGTATGTCTTAACGTATATTGATTGATGTCTTATATCTCCGTAAATTGAACAAAACGAAGTTGTGGGGCCAGGTGCTGTGGCTCATGCCTGTAATCCCAGTACTTTGGGAGGCCGAGACAGGTGGATCACCTGAAGTCTGGAGTTTGAGACTAGCCTGGCCAGCGTGGCAAAACTCTGCCTCTACTAAAAATACAAAAATTAGCCAGGTGTGGTGGCAGGCACCTGTAATCCCAGCTACTCTGGAGGCTGAGGCAGGAGAATAGCTTGAACCTGGGAGGTGGAGGCTGCAGCCAGCTGAGATCAGGCCACTGAGCTCCAACCTGGGCAACAGAGCGAGACTCCATCTCAAAAAAAAAGTTGTGGCCCGACCACTTTTGGCACGTTTTCAGGATCTCCTGAGGGCTGTGTCACAGGTCATTGGTCACTCATATTTGGCTCAGAGTAAATTTCTTCAAATATTTTACAGAGTTTGGCTCTTTTTGTTGACACATCAAATGTGGAGATGCAATAAACGTAATCAAAGGTGAGGGTAAAATAAAGACATTTGGAAACATGCTGGGGTTTCAGAGCTCTTGGGTTGAGGGGCTAAATATTGTCAAAAGACTTGGACAGTGCTCACTGTCATGGTATCAAGTGCCAGTTCACAGGGGCACTAATCAAAGCAGTGCATGAAGCAAACACTTTGACCCTTTAGTCACTATTTTGACCCTTTTATCTATTCTCATCTCGCTTCCATCCATGCTCCATCTTGTAACCAGAGTTCTTTCTAAACCACAGATTCAGTGAGGCCTGGGCCTTGCTTAAAGTCCTTTCACAGCTCTCCATTGCATTCAAGGTAAAGTTCAAAATGGTGCACAAGGGCTTTCCTAATCCACCCCTTGAGTGTTATCTCCTGCTAGTCTCCTCTAGGCAACCTTCGCACGCGCCTGTGGCAGGCTGGTAGCTCCTTACAGTGTGCTGTGGTTTCATGAGGCCACATCTTCACATATGCAGTTCTCTGTGCTCGGAGCTTTCTCTTGCGCCCTAACCCAGCTGATGTAACAATAAGTCATTGTTATGTTGTAACTGCATTTCCCACTCAGCTCTGGAGTCATCTCCCCTCTAGAGGCCTTTTTCTGCCCTTCAGTCAGATTGAGCTGTGTCCCCCACACGCTTGGGGGGGTCTGTGTCCCCCAAGCACCTGTGTCCCCCACACGCTTGGGGGGATCTGTGTCCCCCAAGCATCCAGGGCTCTACCACAACACACCGATTGTAGCGCAGCAATCATTAGCTGTTTGTCTTCTCAACTCACATGTGAGATTCTTGAGGATAAGAAATGTTTTACGTTTCTTATGTAGACATCCTGAAGAATAGCATCCTCGGGATATGCCAGGGTCCCTGGGAAAGAGTAGGTGCCCAGTCTAAGTCTATTGAATGAATGCCTATCAATACCCTTCTCTAATGGAGACACTGGGAACAATTCCCATGTCATTGTTAGAATTTAACTCATCAGTGCTCTGGGCTTAAGGGCAAATGGGGCAATGACACAGGGTATGTGGGGCTTACTATGAAGAGTGCCTATTGCCCTGTACTGTGTGTGGCAGCAGGACACCAAGGAGAACCAGCAAGGCAGATAGAAGCAGGGATCTGATATTTTTTCAGTGCCAACAGCACAATGTGGGATGTACAGAAGATGGCAGTAAACATCAGCTCTGGAAAGCAGGTCTCCACAATGAAAAAGGTTGAGGCTGGGTGCGGTGGCTCACGCCTGTAATCCCAGCACTTTGGGAAGCTGAGGCAGGTAGATCATGAGGTCAAGAGATGAAGACCATTGGCCAACATGGTGAAAACCGGTCTCTACTAAAAATACAAAAATTAGCTGGACGTGGTGGTGTGCGCCTGTAGTCGCAGCTACTTGGGAGACTGAGTCAGGAGAGTCACTTGGACCTGGGAGGCAGAGGTTGCAGTGAGCCAACATTGTGCCACTGCACTCCAGCCTGGTGACAGACCGAGACTCTGTCTCAAAAAAAAAAAAAAAAAAAAAAAAAAAAAAAAGTTGCAGATCCAATCCAATAAACCCAGTTTATTAATTAGGAGTATTCTCATTCCGTTGAATAAAGAAGTTTCCAGAACTGACACACCTTCGTTGAGTTTGCCACATTTGGTTAGTGCTGCTCTTGATTACCAGGGCTACTCTTTTTCCAGAGTTTATTAGCCCCTGGTTTCTGTTGGCATACTATAATACTAAGGAACATTAGATCTGGTGACTGGAGGTCCCCGTAACCTCACATTATTTTCTCCACTGGATGAAGACATTCCTATAAGAGCCAAATCCGTAGTCATTATGAATCAGAGCCACGGACAGCAATATATCATGGAGCACAGCATGCTGGTCTCTGTTTAGAGAAACACTTGCATATTGGGCATTGCAGCAGATTCTCCCAACTCTTAAAGTTATATGCCAGTCTTTCTTTTAGTGTCTTACCTTGTTTCCAAGGATCTTCTGAACACCTTTAGTGGCCTCATTTAGATTTCTGGAATTAAAAGACTTATAGATAATCTATTGCCCTATAGTATTTACACTTGTCACGTTGCAAGAGATGAGTTACCAACCTGCAAGACCTGAATGCAGGCTCTGATCACTGGCATCTCCTCCCCTGAGCACTGGGTCTGTAGACAAGTTATATGTCTCCTGCTTCTCACTCGTCCTGCCTTGGGCTGTGCCACTCATGGCTGACTCTTCCCTTGGATTCAACAAGAGTCATACCTAGATAAGGTCAATTCAGAGATTATCCTCTCTCTCCACATGAGAAGGGAGAGGGGAGAGAACACAGCAGAGTCAAACATCCACATAAGAGACTAAAAGTGCAATCTAGAAAATATATTGGCATCAGCACACAGGGCCTTGTTTCTAACTCCATATCCATGTGCATCCTTCCCAAACATTTTTCTTAATGTTCTATTCATCCAGTTCTTGTCTTTATTTTTAAAAGGCTGGTCTGGAGAATTGAAGAAAATCAACCCTTCAACCCTGCAGGGTCCCTGGAGAGCGACCAGAGAGAGGTTAACCCTAAGATAAGACATCATGGGGGAACCTACTGGAAGCACAGAGCATCCAGACCAAACACTGTCACTTCAAGATGCCTTTTCAATATGTACACTTAGTTGCTGCCAGAATCTTATTTCCCCCAGTTTGCATAGCAGACCATATCTCTGCTTTGGTGCCCAGTGTGCCATATATATATATATATAGATATATATATATATTTTTTTGAGATGGAGTCTCTGTCACCTAGGCTGGAGTGCAATGGCACAATCTCAGCTCACTGCAACCTCCGCTTCCCAGGTTCAAGCCATTCTCCTGCTCCTGCCTCAGTCTCCTGAGTAGTTGGGATTAGAGGGACATGCCACCACGCCCAGCTAATTTTTGTATTTTTAGTAGAGACGGAGTTTCACCATGTTGGTCAGGCTGGTCAGGAGCTCCTGACCTCTTGATCCACCTGCCTCGGCATCCCAAAGTGCTGGGATTACAGGTGTGAGCCACTACGCCTGGCTGTCCCATATTCTTAAGACACCAAGCAAAGCTTTCTGTTCTTCATGTTCTTCATCTTGGCTCAGTTCTAGGATTTCTATATAGCATTGACTTGGGGGATTGGCCAGGGGTCTGTCTTAAAGTTGAGTTTGGAAAGTAAGCAGCCTTTTGAAAATTTGTATAGCAAAGTTATGGAATCAGCCTAAGTGTCCATCAATTGTGGATTGGGTACAGAAAATATATATACATACTATGGAATACTATGCAGTCATGAAGAAGAATGAAATTATATCCTCTGCTGGAATGTGGATGCAGCTGGTGGCCATTATGCTAAGTGCATTAATGCAGGAACAGAAAACCTAATGCTACATGTTCTCACTTATAAGTGGGAGCTAAACATTGAGCACATATAGGAACAATAGACACTGGTGACTACTAGAGAGGGGAGGGAGGGAAGGAGGCAAGAGCTGAAAAATTACCTATTGGCTACCATGCTCAGTACCTGGGTGACAGGATAATTCTTACCCCAAACCTCAGCATCACACAATATACCCAGGTAACAAACCTGCACATAAACCCTCTGAATCTAAAAGGAACATTGAAATAAAAAACCTAATATTTGATACCTTTTTCAATAATATTTTTCAAGACTTGTTTACTCTAAATGTAAGATTAAATATTACTTGCTCCTATAAAATGTTATTTTTATCATTTTTATTTGGAGTGATTTGAAGGATTGAGGGAGATCAGGGCTGTGGGCCCGCAGTTGGCCCCGCATGCTGGGGAGATGGCAGGACAGAGGCATTCTTGGCAATGGGTAACCTTGGAGGCTACGTCTAACCCATTTCAGCTGCCTCTCAGTGAGTCCCCCATTAGAAACTGCACCCAGAAACTACCCAGTTGGGCCCCCTAGAGCCATCGTGTTGCAACACTACTTTGTCAAAGCCCTGCTCTTAAAGAGGTTTATTAGAGATAGCCCAGTCCTTCTGACCTCCTTCAGAGATCCCTAAATTTGCCAGAGTAGGTATTCTGAAAATAACACAATGATGCACTCCTATTTTCTTTCTCAGTTTCATTGGGCTGAGCGTTAAGACAGGACATAGATCCACTGGCTTTTTTGTAAACATGTAGAGCATGGTGGTTAGGAGCCTGGGCCTTGGGGTGAGATAAAAATAGGTTCAGAGCCTGTCTGTGCTACATGCCCAGTAGGTGATCTTGGGAAAGCCATCCAGAGAATGGGACAAATTAGTCTATCTCAACTAACAGTTGTGAGGATTGGATGAGATAATGTACGCAGTGATTAAGCACATTAAATTCTCAATCAATGACTGATCATTGATAAAACTAGCCAGAGACTTTCTAAGAGTTTTCTCCTAGAATAAGGCAGTGTAGGTTTTTTTCCCTCTGAGATTATGTATCTGGGAAACAAAGCAAAAGTTCCTCGATTCCTCTGTTTATATTCTCCCATTCGCTACCGCCCATATTGGTCTGGAGACACATCTACAAACAGTTCAGTTTCAACAAAAGCCTTAAATACCCATGGCATGAATTAGAAGGAAACAGGCACTAATAGATGGTTAAAGAAAATTTAAAAGACCAATCAAAATGCAAATATAAAGCATTTTTATGGAGAAATGGTCCCCAATCTGTCTCTTTCACCAGCCATAGAGTGATAAGAATGACAATAGGCATTATTTAGTTGAGTGCTAACCTGTGCTAGGGCCTTTTCTCAGCAGATTACTAAGGCTTTCTTATTTAATCCTCATGGGAATCCTAGGAGTTAGGTACATTTGCTATTCTCCCTTTGAAGATAAGAAAACTGGGGCTTAGAGATAGTAACTAAGCTATGAGGGCAGACAGTAGCTCAATGTATGGGAGAACAGACCAACAGTTTGGGTTCTTGAAAATATCAGCCTCATATATTAGAGACTTTCCACCTTTTTTGTCCTCTACGGCTTCTAGAAAAAGTTTGGGAAATAGTTGCCTTCTTGGTCCCAGGTAGCTAACAGAAATCTACATGCCAGGGATATTTCTCTACATAGCAGTAGTTGGACCATGAGTACACTGAGCCAGAGAACACGGGAGGCCAGTAGAACGCTCTGATTTGGCTCTAGTGTTTGTCTTCCACCCTTCAAACCTTCAAAGCCAAGGACTTCACTTGAGGTTCTCTTATTTTTCCCAAAGGGGCTGCGGAGCAAAGCAACTATTGTAGGCCTGCCACTCACATTTATTCACTTCTTAAAAAAAAAAAAGAACTTTCAGTTCCCTCTTTATGAAATTATTCCCAACAGATACATCAGGAAGAAGCCTGAATTAGATGATGTGCAAAGTCCCAACCAACTCTGAAATTCTGGGATTCTGTGATTATGTAAGTTATTGTTATATAAAAGATAAATGCATCACAGATTTTAAGGGAATCCAGAAATGTCATTGACTATTAGTACCTTCCTGAAATCCCTTTTAGGAATTGATAGTTGGAGTTGCATTTCCATTAAGCTGAGGGGACATTAGAAGGGAATGACCCTGAACTGGCTCCTTTGGGTGGCCCCATGGTTGGCCCAGCACTCTTCTTTGACCGCTGCCATTGGGCCCACAGGGAGTGGCTAGAGAGAGGGTTCACCTGAGAGAAGACATCGTGGGGAAAGCAGGAGCTTGGAAAAGAAACCTGCCAGGGGTCAATTCTCAGCTCTGCGACTGACTCATAGCACCACCCTAACCTCTCAGTTTTCTCATCTACAAAGTGGAGGAAACACCATCCTCTTCACAGGGCTGCTGTGGGAATGAGGAGATCCACTTAGGTGCCAGGACACACACAATGCCGACCTCGTGGTAAGCACTGTGTCATCGGTAGCTGTTAGTAGTAGCATTGCTCACAAAGTCACATTGCCCTGCCTGTTGGAAAGGCTCACGGTGTATAAAGCAGGATTGGTGGCGACTTTCATAGCCACGGGATTTCACTTTTATCAGCAGTGACTTCCATGGATTTGCGGGAACCAAACTAGGGTGTAGTTAGGGCTATCCCTACTGTCATTTCAAAAATCGTATTTAATTTTTGAAATTGAATTTATTATCAATTGGAGTTACTGGTTATTGCCAATTATAAAGAATTTTCTGAGAGGTAAAGTTAACCCAGGATGGACTGGTCATCTCAGTGGTGTTGGTTCATTCCTATGGCAAGTAGCTTAAGGATAAGATGCTGGAACATTGCAGAAAAGACAGAAGGACTGGACGTCGATGATGCGCATCAGTGACTTTAAGTTTCCTGAGATTCCAAACAAGGACAGATCCTGGGATCCCAAATGTGCATCACAGATCTCTAAGCAGCCCTGGAAGTTTATAATTTTTGCTTTATATTTCTCTGATCTTACAGATTATCCATGGAGTAATTGATAATCTACAAACAAATATTAGAAACAAGCCCCCTCTAATTTATTAACCTACAAGTTTCCCTTGGTGAGTTTTCTTAAAACTTGTTTCCTGTAATTTTACTTACGCAGCTCCCTGGGAAAGACCTAGCCCCTGGTCTTTGCGAGGAAAGCAAATGCTTCCTAAACTCATCGCTGTGGCTGCAAATTCTAGGCAAGGAGGCAGCAGTGCTACTTATAGATAAGAGTCAGCATTTGCAAAGTTAATGTGTCAAACCCACAAAATTCAAAAAATTTCCATGCAAGGAAGAAGGAGGAGGACAAATGTCTGCCAGGCCAGTGCATTCATGGAATCGATGCCAATTCTGGACCTCAGAGAACTGGACACTCAGATTCTTCATTGGGATTGCTCAAGTGTCGACACAGCCTTGTAAGCTGAGATCCTTCAAAGGAGCGAAAAGAAAAAAGAAGTTTAGAGGAACGTTTGCAGGGAGGTTTCCCTTGGGTCCCAGTTGCCCAGCCGAATTAGCATCAAACCCTTGTCCTGGAATAGGGTTGTGAGAATAGCGTTTCTCAGCCTCACACAATGATTGCACTCAATATGGAGACGGCCTGGCTTTCATTTGGAAGAAATTTACGTTTGATCTCACCCTCATCCCTGAACTTCCACCCTCCAACCAACTTAACTCTTATCATTCTGAGGCCCAGGTATTTGCAAAAATGCCTTCACTGTTCTTTCCCCTGGCAACTTGACGATAAAATTTCTCCCTCAATCTTTCTCCCATCCCAAGCAAAACCCTCCTTCTTGAGTTAAGGCTGGTATCAATAAGGGGTTTGGAGGAGAAAGCCGAGGAAATTAACTCACACTAAAAAGCAAATAGCTGATAGATCTGTGAAGCAGTTTTAACACTTTTTAGAAACTCAAGCTTCCCAGTTACACAGTTTCAGGGTTGAAAATGTCATGTCTTGAAGGATGGCATTGAATTCACAAAGATCAAGGACAAAATAGAAGTTTTCCATTGTGGTAGTTACCTCCGTTTCCTGTGCTCCTTAAGCCATACTTGGAAGGGAAATGTTTGATGGTAAGGAAATGTTGCATCTGGGAATAGCAGATCATACTGTTAATCCCCAAATATTCAGAGCTCCACAATCAGAATGGACAAGAATTGTGGAAGCCTCAGGATGGAAATGCAAGAAAGAGACTGTGAGCCCGCTCAGGGCCCTTTCTTTCCCAGGGCCTGTCCTGGGACCTCCTGGACGTCCCTTCCCAGGTTCCCAGGGAGGGGCCTCCTGCTCCTATCCATTCTACATTTTCTCCTCCTCCCTACTCTCAGCACTGACTTAGGAGCTTCTTTAATCCTTTGTGAGCATGAGGGAGAGGAGTACCCCTTGATGATGGAATTTTGACATTGGAATAGTAAATGTTAAAATTTATTGAAGGTTTACCATGTATTGCTACCGCTCTAAATGCTTTATTTCATTCATTCAAGAAGTATTTCTGGAGTGCTTCCCTTGTGCCTGCCACTTCTAAGTGGTATTTACTCGTTCGTTCATCTAGTGCTTGACCTCTTATGTGTGAAGTCTTGCTATAAATACTTTTCATTCATGCATTCACCCAGCAAGAATCAGTTGAGTCTTTCCTATTTTTTTTGTTTTGTTTTGTTTTGTTTTGTTTTTTGAGATGGGGTCTTGCCTGTTGCCCAGGCTGGAGTGCAGTGGCGCGATCTCGGCTCACTGCAAGCTCTGCCTCTGGGGTTCACGCCATTCTCTTGCCTCAGCCTCCCGAATAGCTGGGACTACAGGCGCCCGCCACCACACCCAGCTAATTTTTTTGAATTTTTTAGTAGAGACGGGATTTCACCATGTTAGCCAGATGGTCTCAATCTCCTGACCTCATGATCTGCCTGCCTCGGCCTCCCAAAGTGCTAGGATTATAGGTGTGAGCCACCACGCCCGGCCCCTATGTTTTAAATACTATTTTTTCTTTCATTCATTCATTCATTCATTCATGTGTTTTTCTGAAAGCTTTCTGTATGCCAAGCCCAGATTTAGGCTCTGGGGATATAGCGATGACCCACACAGAACCTCTGTCTTTGTGGAGATGATGCTTTATTGGGGGTTTCCAGGCAAAGCACAAATAAACAAGAAAACAGGTAGAACATCAGGTAGTATTGAGTCATACGGAGAAAAAGAAAGCAGTTGAGGGGAACAGATAATGCAAGTGGTAGATATTGCTGTAATTAGGCCTCATTGATGAGGTGGCATTTGGGCAGGGGCCTGAAGGAAGTAAACAACCCAGGACAAAATCAGCCAGAGGAAACCAAGACCCCAAGGTGTGAGCAGCTTCGCATACTTGAGAAAAAGGAAGGAAGGAAGGAAGGGGGGAAGGGGGGGAGGGGAGGGGAGGAAGGAGAGTGGTGTATGAGACCAGAGGTAGCTGGGAGAGAAAGTTTGTGTGGGACCTTGCAGGGCTCTAGGAGGGCATAGGCTTTTACCCTGCGTTGGACACGGAGCACACCAGAGAATTGTGAGCATAGGCATGACGTGTTTTAAAAGCCTCCTCTACTGATGAATATAGTAATTACCTCGATTTAATCATTCCGCAATGTCTACATATATTAAAACATCACATTATACCCCACAAATAGACACAATTATTTGTCAATAAAAATAAAATGAAAGCATCCTCTAGCTGCTTGGTTGAAAATAGACTGGGACATCAGGATGAACATCAGGGGGCCAATTAAATGGCTACTGCAATTATCCAGGCAGGAGGTGATGGTGGCTCTGGCCTTGTGGTATTAACAGTGGAAGCGGTGAGAAGGGGTCAGTACCTGGTTACATTTTGATGGTAGAGCCCACAGGATCTGCTGATGGATTGGATGTGGTACAGAAGAGGAAGACAGAAGTCAGTGATGTTTCCAAGGACTGTTTCCTGAGCAACTAGAGTAATAGAGTTAATTTTTACTGAAATGGGAGAAATTGCCCAAGAAGCTATTTAGAGAAGAGGTGAAATGGGAGTTTGGGTTTGCATATTATTAAGTTTGAGATGCTTATGACAGATCTAACTTGAGAACTTGAGGGAAGCATTGGGTTAGTCTGCAGCCCATGGGAGAGTCCAGCCTAGGAATACGAAGGTGGGCTTAGATGGCATTTCATATCACAAGACCAGACAGATGAACTGAGCGTTAAGTGAGGTTGGAAGACAAGTCCCAGCACTGAGCTCTGGGGCATGCTGATGTCTAGAAAATGCGGAGGAATCATAAAAAAAAAGAGATCAAGGTACAACTAGTGAGGCAGAAGGAAAACCAGAATACACTGTTACTCTGAGAGCCAAGCAAAGCAGTGCTCCAAAAAAGGGACAATCAACTACGTCAAGTGCCGTGGATAGGCCAAATAAGATGAGGCCTGACAAATTTCCGTTGGGATATTACAGCAGCCTTAATAAGAGCTGTTCAGATGAGTGATTATCCGGGGAACCCACCCCCGATAATTCAGCGTTATTTCACGTAGGTTCTTTTCTGTTTCCCTAAGTGTCGGCCAGTCTGAGAAATAAAGGGAAAGAGTACAAAAGAGAGAAATTTTAAAGCTGGGTGTTTGGGGGAGACATCACATGTCGGCAGGTTCCGTGATGCCCCCTGAGCTGTAAACCCAGCAAGTTTTTATTAGCAATTGTCAAAGGGGAGAGAGTGTACGAATAGGGTGTGGGTCACAGAGATCACATGCTTCAAGGGCGACAAAAGATCACAAGGCAGGAGGTCAGGGTGAAACTGGAATCACTAATGAACTTCCATGTCCCACTGTGCACGCATTGTCAGGGTTCAAGTGTAGAGAACTGGTCTGACTAGAATTCGCCAGGATGGAATTTCCTAATTCTAGCAAGCCTGGGGGCGCTGCAAGAGACTAGGGCATGTTTCATCCCTATCTACATCTGCATAAGGCAGACATTCCTAGGGCGGCCATTTTAGAGTCCCCCCCGGGAATGCATTCTTTTCTCAGGGCTGTTAATTATTAATATTCCTTACTGGGGAAAGAATTAAGCGATATTTCTCTTACCTGTTTTCAGTAATAACAGAAATATGGCTCTGTCCTGCCCAGCCCACAGGCAGCCAGACTTTAAGGTCATCTCCCTTGTTCCTGAACATTGCTGTCATCCTGTTCTTTTTTCAAGGTGCCCACATTTCATATTGTTTAAACAATTTGTGCAGTTAACGCAATCATCACAGGGTCCTGAGGTGACATACATCCTCAGCTTACGAAGATGATGGGATTAAGAGACTAAACACAGGCACAGGAAATCACAAGAGTATTGATTAGGGAAGTGATAAATGTCCATGAAATCTTCACAATTTATGTTCAGAGATTGCAGTAAAGACAGGCGTAAGAAATTATAAAAGTATTAATTTGGGGAACTAATGAATGTCCATGAAATCTTCACAATTTATGTTCTTCTGCCATGGCTTCAGCTGGTCCCTCTGTTCGGTGTCCCTGACTTCCCGCAACAAGTGATTAGAAGACAAGATTGATTAGGGCATGGCAGGCAATAACGATATTTATGTATTTAATTCCATGAAGGATGTTGTATTGTTATTACTGTTTTACAGCTGAGAGAACTGAGGCACATGGAGGGTTGAACTCAGCTGGGACTGGAAGCCAGATAGTCTGGCTTTAGCTGGCATGCCCATCAAGACACTATGTGCTTTGAACCTGAACACTCTCAGACTCGCCAGTGGTAGTGGAGAGAAGGCCCTGGCATCTTAGGACAACTATAGATAGTTAGAGGGAACAAGGGAAGGAGAGAGAATGTGGCTCCCCCATTCGTCCTTCTGTAGAGGGATGCTGGTTAAGAAAGCCACAGGAGCCAGAGATGAAACATACGCTTGGCTTTCTCCATAGCATTTCATAATTCTAGACATTAATTCAGAATCTTTGTAATATGCTGAATGTTCTTCCAAAAAGGCATGGCATTAAATTCTCATTGACAATGATGATGCCAGTGAGTCACGTTTGGCACTTACGTGGAAACATCTTGTGAACTCTGTGCTCATAAAATTTATCCCTGACCTTGTTGCAGTCTCTGTGTGATGAGTAGCAGCACACTCACATTTTGGGTTTTGTTTTTGTTTGCTTAATGAACTTGCTTGGAAGTTGTGTTTCAATATACTTGAACAGAATTTCAAATTGTGACCTGTTTTGGAGGAGAGAATGGAGAGGGCTGGTCACCCAACGGCAGGCCGGCTGGACTGGAAGTTTGGCACATCACAATGACCTTGCAGTCTTTCCTGGGGCAGGGCAGAGCGAGAGGGGGCCAAGGGAAATCTTCCCCTCTTTTGCCTTTTGCTACCACTTCATAGCTTCCTTCCCTCTAACCTGAAAGGGTGCTCCCTGGCAGCTACTCTCTAAACTCTTACCAGATAACCTTGAGTTCCCATTCACTTGGGGTTGGTGTGTAACAGGAGGAATCTGGATTCTCATCCATATGTTAAGACAATTAGGTAGCTAATGGGGAAAGTGGTAGGGGGTGTTAAGAGTCAGCGGGAGGAGCCCCAAAGATGAGCTTCCCTAGTTCACAATTTCTTTCCAGGCTGGTCTTTCCAGACAGGCAGATGGCAGGGCTGGACTCCTGACTGAAGTCTACAGTGACTGCAGTGACCCCCCTTCTCAGAGGGGGAGGCACCTCCTGCCAGAGCCCCAAAGAGCTCTTGTTCTTCTGCTCCTTTGGAAGGCTTTTCCATCTGGCCTCGCTGGGAGCCAGGGCAAGGCAGGACTGCCCAGCATACAAGTGGTTACTTGTACTTTCCAGGCTTGAGAGAGAGGAATCAGCTGGACAGAAGACCTAGGTCCCCAGCTCTAGTGAGCTGACATCCTGGAATCAGCCAGCTCTCTTTGGTGTTGAACTTTCAGTCTGGTCATTTTGAGCAATTTAAAAAAGGTCTCATAATGGTGGATACATGTCATATGTCCAAATCTATAGAATGTACAACACCGGCCAGGTGTAGTGGCTCACGCCAGTTATCTCAGCACTTTGGGAGGCCGAGGTGGGCGGATCCAGATCACTTGAGGTCAGGAGTAGAGACCACCCTGGCCAGCAGGGCGAAACCCCATCTCTACTACAAACACAAAAATTAACTGGCGTTGTGGCAGGCACCTGTAATCCCAGCTACTTGGGAGGCTGAGGCAAGAGAATCACTTGAACCCAGGAGGCGGAGGTTGCAGTGAGCTGAGATCACATCACTGCACCTCCAGCCTGGGCAACAGAGTGAGACTCTGTCTCAAAAAAAAAGAATGTACAACACCAGCAGTGAACCCTAATGAGCACTCTGGACTGCATGTGATAATGATGTCAATATAGGTTCATTGATTTTAACAAATGTGCCACCCTGGTGGGAGATGTTGATAATCCAGGAAGTTGTGGGATTAGGAGGTGAGGGTATATGGTATCTGTGTACCTTATGCTCAATTTTCCTGTGAATCTGAAACTACTCTAGTGTAGGTGTGGTAGCTCATGCCTGTAATCCCAACACTTTGGAAGGCCAAAGTAGAAAGATTGCTTGAGGCTGGGAGTTTGAGACCAGTCTGAGCAACATAGCAAGACCCCATCTCTACAAAAAATAAAAAACAAATAAGCCAGGCATGATGGCATGTGCCTGTAGTTCCAGCTACTTGGGAGGCTGAGGAAGAAAGCTCTATTGAGCCTAAAAGTTCAAGGTTATGGTGAACCATAATCATGCCCCTGCACTCCGACCTGGGTGACAGAGCAAGACCCCATCTCTATTAAATAAATGAATGAATAAATAAATAAAAGTACGCTAAAACTAAATTCTGTTTTAAAAAGGATCTCCCGGTGGTTATACAAATGTTCTCTGTATAACTGTATGTTCAACTTTAATAATTTTTCTCTGTGTGGATTATACACACACATATATGCTTAAAGTATCTCTCCTTTCTTCCTCTATCTCCTTCAAAAGAAAACTTTTCTGAAAGGGGCCATAATTTTCAAAATTAATGATTCAAATCTGAGTACACAGATCATTTTTGCAGGGTTCAAAGTCAGTTTAAAGCCAGAACTTCATTGTAGCCAGCAGAACTCTTCTACCAAGGTTTCTCTTCCCTGTCCTTACCTGCAAACCCAAGCATATTCATTGTCACAAGCAGGGTCCTCTACAGGGGCATCCCAAACCAGTGCACTGTAATGCCTAGCACACAGGACGAGTCAATGATTCTGTTAAGCCCATCATCATGACACTCTGTTGACAAAGAACAAAGCCGAGGCTTGGAGAAGTAGCATGACTGGCTTTCTCTCACACAGGTGTTTTTAGGAAAAACCAGTTCTCCTCATTCTGAGAAATTTACTCTTGCTACCATGCCCCCAAATAAATACCTGACTGTTTCCTATGTAGAAGTGATGAATTCATGGAAGGGGGAAAAGTTCAAGCCACCAACATCAAAGGGATGAGAGTTGACATGTAAATCCAGGGAATCTTATAGGACTGAAAACATTTGAAGATCTAATTTCTGAGGGTAAAGAGAAATGAAGAGCTTGTTTAGACTGTGAAGAAAATGTGAATCTAATCATATCTGAAGCAAGCGGCATTGGGAGCTGAAATGGCAGAAGGCCAGGGGAAGCTCCACTGCCTTCGCTGATGAACTGATGCTGTGAGAGAAACCTGCTGCAGGTATGGAATAGGTTCCAGCTATTTAGAATTCCTTGGTTATTTCTTCTAAAATATACTGGTTCTGTGGTGGATTATAAATATTTGAACCTAATATCTTAAAGATTTATTGCTTATGACATACCCAGTGTATTTTAGATACTCAAGATTTTGTTGAATGAATGAAGATGACTTGTGCTAAACTAATACATCAATGATACATTTAAGTTAAAAAAATTTGGCCAGGTGTGGTGGCTTATGCCTGTAATCCCAGCACTTTGGGAGGCCAAAGTGGGTGGATCATGAGGTCAGGAGATCGAGACCATCCTGGCTAACATGGTGAAACCCCGTCTCTACTAAAAATACAAAAAATTAGCTGGGCATGGTGGTGGGCACCTGTAGTCCCAGCTACTCGGGAGGCTGAGGCAGGAGAATGGCGTGAACCCGGGAGGCGGAGCTTGCAGTGAGCCAAGATTGTGCCACTGCACTCCAGCCTGGGTAAAAGAACAAGACTCTGTCCCCCCCCAAAAAAAAAAGAAAAAAAAATTAGCTGATGTATTAAGCTAAAATTAAGAAGTTAAATGCAACAGAAATTAATTTCTAGCCATTTATTCTATTCCTAGGAAATCAATAGGGACAAGATGAAGAACACTTGTTTCAATAGCAGTTCAAATGAAAAAGACTGGAGAGCTTCAGCTTACAAAGTCAGTGCCAGGTATATGAAGCACATACTACAGAAATGGTACAATTTCAGTCTGTTTTAATAGAAGAAGAGTTTCTAGATAAAGGCTGGACATCATTACCTTGTGCTTTTAAGTGAGTGCACCTTACCTGGAGAACTGGAGTTGATAATTAGGTGTCACATCTTAAGAGCAACACTAGTAAACTAGGCCATGTTCGTGGATAGACAGAAGGTTAAAGGTCTAAGTGCCGTAACATATCATGGCTTGAAAGAACCCAGTATGTTTAGCTAGAAGGGATAACTGATTGTGACACGGAGAGTGATTAAGTGACACCTTGAATAGCATCAGAATTTTATGACTATGAAGCAATATCCATAATATACCACCAGAAGAGCTGGAAAAGTAAAAGGTTTTTACAGAGTTTCATCTGCAGCATGAAACTCCCTGCTCTCATCACCTAACAGGACTTAAGGTTTAAATAAAAATGTTCTACAAACCACTGTTCTCCATAAACAAGGAACCAAGTTATTCTTACCCATAAATAAAGGTTATACACATGTTACTAACCCAAATAACAATGGTCTTGGCAAAAATGTTAGATAATTCCACCAGGATTTTTTTTCTATTGCTTTGAATCATTAATAATTTGAATCATTAATAAGAATAATTTTTTAATGAGAATAATAATTTGAATCATTAATAAGAATTTTAATGGCAGTGAAAGCAATAAATAGAGAAATAAATGTTCCTTTCCTTTGGACAATGATTTATTAATATTCATTCACAGTACAGCTTATTCTCTTTGGGTATGAGTTTTTAATCACTTAGGAATTTTCCAAACCATACTTCATTCAACTTGTGTATTTCTACCTATTTTTTATTTCCTTTGTTCTATGAATTCCCTTAACGTGCTAGGATACTGACACTATGAAGAAAATGAGATTAATATTGCAGCCACAAAAAAATGAAGTTAGTATTTCTTTTTGTGGACTCTCAGATTCTTCTTTTTTTTTTTTTTATTTTAGAGACGGGGTCTTTCTCTGTTGCCCAGGCTACAGTGCCATGGCACAATCATGGCTCACTGCAGTCTCCAACTCCTGAGCTCAAGCCATCCTCCTGCCTCAGCCTCCCAAAGTGTTGAGATTACAGGTCTGAGCCACCACCCCCAGCCTAGATGTTTTCTTACTATTTTTTTAACCATCTGCAGTTGTATTTTCTTTCTAAGCATCTTTGTTTTACCCCTTTCAATGGACACTTTTTTTGTCATTAGGGGAGAAAATTGAAGAAAAATTGAAGTTGATTAATTCTGTTGTTTACTAGTCATGTAACCTTGGACACACTACTTAACCCTATTTCATAGGATTCAATTTTCTCATGTATAAAATCCTTCCTTTGTCTAAGTTTATGTAGTTGTGACTGTATCATCTTAGTCCCCTTAACAGTTCTCTTTCTCTCCATGAATTCAAGTGAAGGCAGTTACCCTTCCCTTCCTACTTCCCTCCCTCCCTCCCTTCCTTCGTTTCTCTCTCACTTCCTACCTTCCTTCCCTTGCATCTTTCTTTAAAAATCTCTCCTGACTCACTCACTTTCATATCCTAGATGGCCAACCTTGCACTTCAGATTGTATTCTTGGTCCTACCTCACCACTGGAACTCAAAATCTTGGGTAATCTTGTGGTTCCTGGACATCCTTGGCCAAGAACTTGGGTGTGAGTACTCTGTACTTTCTACCCCTACAACCTCAGGCCATCCCTACTCACTCCCATTCTGGCCTTTTCCTACGCAGGCTGAACAAGAACAAGGAAGGTCAGAGAGTGACATTCAACCTGCAATAATGCCAGCAAGAGCACTTTAAGAACCTTAAAGCCTCTCATTAGCTCTGTCATTACAAACTAGTCTCCATCCTAAGATGTGACATATTTTAAGACAGCATAAATTTTAAAAACGTCTTTGGAGGAAAAATAATAAATGTGAACTTAGATTTATAGGGCATTGAATTTCAGAAACATCAAAATGTTCTCTTTAAAGAAAATTGTGCCTTAGAACTGGGGAAATGCAGTTACCTGTTAACATTCTGCTACCCACCCACCTGCCTGATGCTTCCTTGTGCACCCGGTGACAGAAAAGGCTGGTTTGCTCGGCGACATCAGGAGATAGCCTTGTGTTTCTCCATCATGACCTCTCGAGAGCTGATTGAGCTGTCCCTTCACTACAGCTTGGTGACATCTTGGGCAGATCTTAAAGAGGTCTGGTCAACTTTCAGATATTAGCAAGTCCAGTATAATCCAAACCAAAGCTTCACTCTCTCATCCAATAGAGGTTTTCCCCTTCTCTCCCCACGCCACATTTCCGGCCTCTAACCTACTCTCTGCTGATCCTGGTTTGGTCCAGGGACCGGTGGTTCAGCCCACTGTGGTTTGCTCTGAGCTGTGTAATGCTTTCTCTCATTGCCTATGTACACGTATTGGAAATTTCCCATGGGACCCTTTTGTGGATTCTTTAGGGACACCTCCCTACCTCCTGACAAACAACTGTCTCAGATCCATGTGGCTGTGCATAAGGACACCATCCTCAACAGGGGCCATGGGCTTTTAGATTATTTCTTAGGGCGCCCCTCAGCTCTCCCTGCCTGCAGTGTGCTTCCAGGCTCCTTCCCCTCAGGCAGGCATCCCGCTTGGCTCTGGTCTTTTTCAAACTGGGGGATTGCAGGGCACTCCCATGGCTGCGCCCGCTCTTCTCTCCCTGCCTAGTGGGGGCTTCATTCAGCTGTCTGCCCTTGGGCTGCTTCAGGCCTTAGTTTCAGGACCCTCAAACCCAAGGGCCACGTTTCAAGCTCTCCCAGGGACCCTCTTGTGCCCTGTGCAGCCACAGCCTGGGGGGAGGCTCAGCCCACACTTGGCCAGTGAGTGAGTGCCAGCTTCCCCTTCCGGAAAACAACCCCCATCTGGTGGTTCTCCAAGGCCCTTGTTCACTTACCTTTAGTGGGGTTGGAGGCAGGGAGGAGGAGAAAGGCAACACTGCTCTCTCTAGTTCTATACATTCTCTTCAAAGACATCTTTCCTCTCTTCCAAGAGCCACTAGCCTCGTCAGAGGCATAGGTGTTTGCTGGACCCACGTGTTCTAGACGCTTGTGTTCCACTCTGTGTAGATTTAAGCTGGCCGTGGCTGACTCTTCTCTTCAGAATATGGAGGGCACTTATCATCTATGAACCTCAGTTTGGAGGCTTTGGCAAAAATAAGACACAGGAGGAGTCTCGTTCCACCAGACCCACTTGTTCAACTCCACAAACTCAAAGCGTGGGCCACACGCCAGGCATGGAGCCAAATGCTGGGATTACAGAGATGAGCAAAGCATAAGCCATGCTCTCAGAGGCTCAGAGACCTGGTAGAGATCAGAATGGACCAATGCACAGAAAAGCAGTGAGGCAATAGTTAAGGGCAGTCTCTGAGGCCTGAGGTCCCCGGTTTGAATTCTGGCTTAGCCTCTTCCCAGCTGCCCAACTTTGGACAAGATACTTTAATTCTCTGTGCCTCCATTTCTTTTTTTCTTTTTTTTTTTTGAGACAGAGTCTTGCTCTGTCACCCAGGCTGGAGTGCAATGGTGCGATCTTAGCTCACTGCAACCTCCGCTTTCCGGGTTCAAGTGATTCTCCTGCCTCAGCCTCCCGAGTAGCTGGGATTACAGGCGCCTGCCACCTATGCCAAGCTAATTTTGATATATTTTTTAGTAGAGACGGGGTTTCACCATGTTGGGCAGGCTGGTCTCGAACTCCTGACCTCAGGTGATCCACCTTCCTCGGCCTCCCAACGTGCTGGGATTACAGATGTGAGCTACTGTGCCCAGCCTGCACCTCCATTTCTTCACCTGTAAAATAAGGATAATAATATCATCACGGTACTGTGATGATCAAAAAAGTTCAAATGGAAGGCTCAAGACAGAGCCCGGCACAGAGCGGAGTTATTTCATTGAACGCCAGCCACTGTGCCGTCTGTCCTGTCTTGCAGGCTTCAGCTCTTCCTGGCCCTGGGCTTTCCTTCCACCTTCCTTCCAGGCTCCGGCTGCCCCTTCGCTTGTGTCTCTGGCTGTGCTCTGCTTTTTCTAGCTCATGCGCATGGGCTGAGAGCACCCAACTCAACAGCACATACAACCGCATGGCTTTTCCCGAAGACCTGCTCCTTTTCCTTTTTTATTAGAATATTTGTTGTAATTCTGCATTTATGAGTGCCTCATACCCCATCTTCCCTTTCGGTTTCTCCCTGTGGGTGCATTTGAAGTGCACCCTTCACCCTTTGATATCTCCTTTCTTAAAATACGAGATGCACATCTAATTATGCCTTCTGTTCCCTTCAAAGCACTTAGATTAGATTCACAGCAGCATCCCTTGTGTCACTTCCTCCCTCTCCCGAGAAATACATGTAAGAGTAAAATGAGCCAAAATTTAGCGTGATTACATTTTAGAAGCTCTCCATCCAAAAGTGACTTTTCAACACTATAGAGATTGTTTAGGAAACAGTCAATGTAATGGGATATTAAGATGATACTCTTCTGTGTTGAAAGGTGGGTGAGGCCCCCAAAGCTGAAAACTACCTCAAAGGGGATTCTAGATCATCTTTGTAGGGGTGGCCCAAAACTTGTTCTGGTCACCTCCTTCAATGGTGTAAAAGAGAAGAGTAGGAATTTAGGAGGAGGTTGAAGCAACCAGTGGCAAGGATTGGTTTGAAGAGCATTAGCAGAAGCTGGGCATTCCCACCACCTGCACCCCAGCCCCCGGCATGGAGGAAGGGGCGTGAGTATTTTCTCCTCACTCTAGGCGAAGCAAGAGAGGCCTCAGAGACCAGTCAAAAAGATTTACCTGTGTGGCTCAGAACTGGTGGATACAGAGACTGGTGTCTGCCTTCCAGTCGTAAAGCCCAAAGAGAAGATTGTGAGTGGAGCCTCCCTTGCCAGGGAGCAGAGAAGAGACAGGGTTTGAGAGATGAAGGCACCCCCACGGACAGAGGGGAGTGCCAGGGGCTGCACGTATTGGCAGGCGAGTGGGCAGATACTTTGCCTGTTTTATTTATTTATTTTAAAACATTTATTTATTTATTTTTTAGAGATGGGGTCTCACTCTGTCACCCAGGCTGGAGTACACTGGTGCAATCACAGCTCAGTGGAGCCTCCAACTCCTGGTTTCAAGTGATCCTCCCACCTCAGCCTCCCGAGTAGCTGAGACTACAGGTGCTCACTGCCATGCCTGGGTAATTTATAAATTTTTTTTTTGGAAACAGGGTCTTGCTACCATCCTGGCTAACATGGTGAAACCCCATCTCTACTAAAAATACAAAAAAATAAATTAGCTGGGTGTGGTGGCGGGCACCTGTAGTCCCAGCTACTCAGGAGGCTGAGGCAGGAGACTGGTGTGAACCAGGGAGGTGGAGCTTGCAGTGAGCTGGGATAGTGCCACTGCACTCCAGCCTGGGTGACTGAGCAAGACTCCATCTCAAAAATAAAAAAAAAAAAAAAAAGAAAAGAAACAGGGTCTCACTATATTGCCCAGGCTGGTCTCAAACTCCTGGGCTCAAGCGATCCTCCGCCTCGGCCTCTCAAAGTGCTGGGATTACAAGCACGAGCCACAGTGCCCAGCCATTGCCTGCTTTAGAATTGCAGGTTGGAGATTCCCATAATGTTTAGTGAGACGTCAAAGGAAGACTCCAACGAATGCAGAAGAGTGCTGCGCGGGAGAAAGAATTAGCCTAATACCAAACTCATGGTGACAACTAGGGGAGCTCTTTCTTGTGTCTTTCCTTTCTTCTTTCCACCCTTCTCCAGTTCTGGGGGAGCAGAATGAGGGAGGAGGGGTGGAAATAGTGATCTAGCCAACCACGATGCTACCCCACTCTTGGCTCCCAATCTTGTATCAGGTCCAACCTGGTGGGAAGAAAAGAGTTTAAATTGTATAACAAATTTCAATTTTGAATTAAACTGGACATTTTTATTATTTGAGAAATGAGGCTATTTGGTAATTCTGTAAGGACCTGCCTGGGATTTCATCCAGGAGGAAAGCAGAAGCATTCAACTTAACACACTAAAAAGTAATTGCTTTCTGCTTGTACTCTATTGAGTCCAACTCATTTAATGAAACAGTGACTCGGTAATAAGAAGGCAGAGCCCATGGCCTCTGTCTAGAGGGCCTGCAGACTCACAGGATGATTTGGTTGTGGTATTGCAAACACGATTTTCATATTAAGAAGTTCTTTTATAGTAGCAACCCACCCCCAGAGTGATGGCTTTTTAATTCTCTTTACTTTTAGTTTCAGCCCGATGCTTTGGTCATCCATCATTATGAGTAAAAGATGCTGTTGGGCCAAGGTAAATTCCTCTTGCCACACTCAGCAAAGGGCCAAGCACATGGACATGACAGACATAGGAGAAATTGCCACAAGGGTGAACTTAAGCTAAGAGGAAAGCTGAGCTATCCAAGGCTAGAGACGGGAGTCTACAGTGGGGAATACCCTGCCTATAAATTCAGCACTTCAAGATGGGAAGTCGGGGGTAAGCACAGAAGTAACTGTGTGAGCGACAGCTCAGGGGAGACCAGTAGGGGGTTCCTGTGGGATCTGAAAGGCTGGAGCAAGTCGAAGGGGGATAATGGGAGGAGAGAGAGGGTGGAAGTGGAGGCCGGTATAGACAGGAGGTCTGAAAATGTTCTAAGGGCTCTGCTGTAGGATTGTCAGACCTAGCAAACAAAAAAAGAAACACCCAGTCCTTTCTTTTACCTGGCCACCCTACTCTAGAGGGTTTTTTGGACCACAGGAGTGAGAAGCAGTATCTGTAGCATTTGCTGTTGTGGCCAGAGTCACCAAAAATTAAATAAAGAGAGTGAAACTGTGTGGAAATAGATCATTCTTCATACGAATCTGAAAGCTCAAACTTTAGCAATATTAAGATGGATCAACTGTTATTACGAGGAAAGAAAGTTATATTGAAGAAATGTCGTGTGCCTTGGTAACGTCAAGGACACTAGAAATATGTGTATGACTCGCTTTAATGAAATACGGCTTGGATAGAAATGACTGAGGGACATCCCACAACAATGTAAAAAGCCTATTAAAAAGTAAGCGCATCCCGTCTTTAATTTTGACTCATATAATAGGGTAAATTTATTCTTCATGCAACACATAATTTTAAACTTTTATTACACAAAGCTGACAATTCAATTTAAATTGTGAGAGTATGTTTGCTTGGCACAGTCAATTCTGGTGATATTTACTGTTTGCAGGATCTCCCAAAGGGCAGAACATCGTGAAAAATGTGTGCCAGTGATTTCAAACCACTTTCAGATCCTTGCTAGTAAGCAAGAGTCAGCCTCCCATCATCCAGAGGTTTTTGAAACACTGACAGACACAAGTCCTGATTTGGTGGCGGTATCAGAAGCATGATTTTCATATGAACAAAGCCATGTGCAAAAGAAAGTTCTTGCTGCCACCTCGAGGGTCCCCATCATGGGCACTTCCCAGCTTTAGACATGTGATGCCAGCACTAGACATGACTCTAGCCTATTTGAAGCCCTAAAGCGCTGGATGATTTAGCATAAAGCACCTTAGTTACTCCGCCTTCCCGCATACCACCCCTGGCTCAGATGAGCCGTCGGCATCCTGAGAAATCATGCTCTGTGTACTCTAGGATAACAGGTGACAGGACATCGATGAATAAATGAAGAAGCATTTCAGAATGCAAATGCACACTGCTGGAATGAAGGCAAGAATTGAAATGTATCGGGGGGATCTAAAGGGAAAACTCGAAGCCCAGAGGGATGAAGTCATTTGCTCAGGATCAACCCGACGGTACCAGAGAGGTGTTCCCGAAACCCAGACTGCAAACTTTAAATTTGTATTCAGTACACTCTTCACACCCAGCTTCAAAGTCCAGGTTTTTTGTTTTTTAGCTGGGTTTTCTTAAACTGAAATGCATCTTTTATTTGTGTTGTCTCAATGCCTTAAATTATAACTTTTCCTGCATGGAAAACAAAAGTGATTTCTCTAGAAGTTTCTCTCGTCAGGAGTCCAAAACTGTTCCCGTTCATAATCCCAAAGGCGTCATTTTGGGGGCTGAGGTAGGTCGCGGCGCTGATTTGCTTTCTCTCTCAGTGCCTCACTTTGGCCGTCTCATGTGCCTGGAGCACTTTCTTTTTAGGATTGCGAACGTCCTAAAAGCACAGCGGCAGCTTGCGAGGTCAAATAGCCAATCTCTTGCTCTCCATTTGCGCTCCGAAGTGCTCTTCTGAGGAGCGGAACAAGCCCTTCTCCTCCCTCCTGCCTGGGCTCACTGAGAGGGAGCACGAAGCATCAGCAAAGTGAGCAGGGCCAGGGCCAGGAGAGCTGGGAGCCCACTGAGCACACCACACATGAAGCCAAGAGAGGAAGAGCCATCTCTTCCAACAGAAGACTAAGAGCCATCTCTTCCAGGACAACTAAGGACGGATTTGCCTTTTTGAAAATTTGAGGTTGGACTTGCAATAAAAAATAAGAGAATTTGTTATTGAATTGGGAACTTATGTATGGGAAGGAAAAAAGGAGCCCCCGACCTCAAGACTGCACACAGTGAGCTTGGCTCTCCAGAAAGGAGAGCTCTAAGTGGGCAAAGGTAACCGCTCGCCTGCACTGCTCACAGGCTCCCACCCAGACCTCCCTACCACACTTTCGGGAGTAAGTCACTCATTCATACTGCAGCATGCAATTCCTTTACTTTCCTTTCCTTTCCTTCCCTCCCCTCCCTCCCTCTCTTTCTTTTTCTTTTTTTCTTTCTTTCTTTCTTTCTTTCTTTCTTTCTTTCTTTCTTTCTTTCTCTTTCTTTCTTTCTTTCTTTCTTTCTTTCTTTCTTTCTTTCTTTCTTTCTTTCTTTTTCTCTTTCTTTCCCTTCCTTCCTTCCTTCCTGCCTTCCTTCCTTCCTTCCTTCCTTATTTTTACAGTCAGTTTAAATTGTGTATTCTTTTAGAAAATATAATACAAAAATATGAGAAAAATACAGGGAAAAGGAGTACAGCAAAAATTATCTTCCTTCCATCCCTGTCTTCTTACAAAAGTTCCCTTTGGTAGAGCTAACCACTGCTACCAGTTTCTACAGTATCTTTCCAGAGATACTACAGGTGAAAGTGTCTATTTATCTATGTCCTCCATAAATGCAAGCATATGTGCACCTTCTGCACCTTGCTGTTTAAAAAACACTCTTTTTAAAACACTACCCACTTAAAATACTTTAATAGGTCCTGGTTCTCTGCAAAATAAAGCCCAAACTTTTCCTGGTATGAGACATCCTTTATAACTCCCCAAATGAGTATCTCCTTCCAGTTCAGTGACCCCCTCCTTCCTTCCAGCTTCTTCCTCTCCCTCCCACCCCACCCCAGGTTTCAACAGCATAGAGCTCCAGGCCTGGGAGCCTCACTCCTGTTGGTCCTTTGGTCTGGAGACTCTTGCTTTTTCTCCTCTCCTTGTCAAAATTATTCTCATCATTTCAGACCCAGCACATCTGTTGCTTCTGCTGTGAAGGTGTCTCCAAATTTCTCAGTCATATTGACCATTTCCTCTAAGTACCCTTCTTAGCAAGTTCTGTATTCCTCAATGGGTGCTTTACTTATTTTCTGAACACTCTTGAAATACCATGTTGGACAAGGGAGACCATAAGAAACAACACGGTCTCTGCCCTCAGGGAACTTAAGGTCTAGCAGGGAAAAGTCAACAAGCCATGGCAGTAGTTGAGTGATCATTGCTGGTGCTGGGAACACAGGAAAGAGGATGCACATGCAGACTCGGAAGGCCAGCTGGAGAAGTTCTTGGCGGAGGCGGAACACAAGCTGCTAGCTGAGATCTAGAAGGGACTCGCAATAAAAAATAAGAGAATCTGCCATTTAATTGGGAACTTGTGTAGGGGAAAGGGGGAAAGGAGCCCCCAAGCTCAAGGGTGCAAACAGTGGGCTTGGCTGTCCGGGAAGGAGAGCTCTAAGTGGGCAAAGGTAACCACTCACCTGCACTGCTCATGCGATCCTAGCCAGACCTCCCTAGCAGACTTTAGGGAGTAAGTCACTCATTCACACTGCAGCATGCAATTTCTTTATTTCTTTCCTTCCTTCCTTTCTTTCATTCCTCATTTTTACACTTTATAATCGGTTAGATTTTTACAGTTTCTAATCAGCTAGAGCCACATGAAGAGTTATGCAAAATGGAAAAGGTCAAAATGTTCCCAGGTGGCCATGCTACACAAAGAGAAAAGCATATGCAAAAGTTGATAGAGCACCAGAATTCATGAGACCTTAGAGATGAATCAATATGGCACGAGGCTAGAGCTTTGCCAGGGTAGAGTCATCAGAGAAAGTCTTCTGTAAATTACAAAGTGGTCTTCAAATGACAAGTGTGGAGGTAAATGACTCAAAACTTTGACAACTGGAGATTTGTAATCTTTAACCTCCAAGTTGCTGCAGTCTCTAAAGATTTAAGAGGATTTGGGGAAGGCCAAGGGATGTCACTCAACATAACTGCTTTTGAGTATTAAAGCCATGGATTTTGACAAGCACTGCCAGGGAATGTCTGAGGGTTTGCATTTTAGTGAATTACTCTGTAAATCAAGATATATATTAATAATACTAAGAGTGGTAGTAATTAACCTATACTGAGCTCTTACCCAACTTCCAGCACTATTTTTAGGACTTTGCATGTCAGAATCTATTTAATCCCAACTACTTACAGGGTGAGTATGCCATTCCACTTTCTAGATGAGGAAACCAGGTACTGAGAAGTTAAGAGGCTTTCTCAGTGTCACAGAACTTGCTTGTGGTGCAGTGAGGATTGAAATCCCAGTGGTCTGGTTTGGAGCCCGTGTTCCTAACCACAAGGCTCCACTGCCTCTCCCTAGCTTCGGTGGGCAGTGTTTGGGCGAGCACACTGCCCGGCCTGGAAACCCAACATTTGCTGTTCCGGAGAAGCATTCTGCAAATCCAGGGCAGATGGTCAGTAGGTGGAGTCTGCTTAACCCACTCTTGGCATCTCAAGGCGGTCACTGACTGGAGATAACAATTCGCGGAGTTTAATTAACAGCACGCTGCAGGAATGCCAAGAACAATGGGAAATCCATGAGTGGATGTCTTGGGGTTGAAAATCAGAATTGGAGGGCCTTCTCTGCCAGCTTTCAAGCTGCTGTGGATTGCAACAGGCAGAGCTGCACTTGCTTGGTTTAAGCAGGAGAAGAGTTTAGATTAATTACACAGATGCATGACTTTGCTCAGAAAAAGCCAGTGGATGGTTTGATGTAGTGACTTCTGCAACCATAAAATTGGGAGATACATGGTTATCTCTGTGCTAAATGGGGCCCTGAAGAGATTAGCCTCACATACAAAGTGAAAATTATATGAATGAATTTCACCAGATGGGGAAAACTCCTCGTCATACTTGCAAATAGCAATTTCATGCCAAGGATGGTGGCTTCAAATGTGAAACTATGGAAAAGTTTTCTTGAGAGAGTGTCATGGGGCTGTGAGAGAAGTACTGGTTTTGAACATGCAGAAGATTAAAATTTGAGGTCAATGCCTTAAAAAGATCCCTGAATACCTAAAGCTTTAAGGGGGGAGCGGTGGGGGTTCTATTTATTTTATGGTCAAGATGCAGTTTTAAAGTGAACGCTTTTCATGCTGCCAACCCAACTGTAGACTTTATCACCCACCCCTTCCAGGGGAGGGAGAGAGTAAGGCCAGGTGTGGAGTGCAGGCTGTCTTGTCCTTGGGACCAGCACACATTAGCAGCTCACTAGCCTTTCTCTCTGGTACTAGGAATGAGCTTCATTTCTGCAATCTGCATGGCAACCACTGTAGGAAGGTGACTGTGCAGAAACTGAAAAAGCACAGTATTTGAGTATAGAGAAATGTGTTCAAGTTACAGCTCTGCTACTGACTAGTGATAAGGCGTTGGGTGAGTCAATATCTCTGAGCCTCACTTGGTCATTTGTGAATAGGCTTATAATCCCATCCCTGAGAGATGGTTTGAGGATAGAGACAGTGGTATACCAGGGCACCTGGAAGCTACAAAGCAACATGAAATGCTGGTTAATGGAGTTAGCAGAATTTTAAGGCATCGTTTACTTACCTGATATTTGTCTCCGATCTTCAGCATCTCAAATATCACATTTGCTTTTTTGCTTGGTTTTACTATTTTATTATGCTAAAATATACATAACAGAACACTTTACCCCAATAGCCATTTTTTAAATCATATTTGTAAATTGTTTTTAACGGGCCTAGATTGTACACTTAAAAATGGATACAACTTACATGTAAGTGCTGAGTATTTTATTCAGAGTTTCAATAAAGACATTTCTTAGAATTGTTTTTTTTAAGGGTGCAGAAAAAATAATTTTGTAAAAATAGATTCAGGGTGTACGTGTGCAGGTTTGTTGCATGGATATATTGTGTAATGGTGAGATTTGGACTTCTAGTGTGCCCATCAGCTTGAATAATGAAGACTGTACCAAGTAGATCATTTTTCAACCTTCAGTTCCCTCCATCTTCCCCCTCCTTGGAGTCCCCAGTGTCTACTGTTTCCCTCCCTATGTCCATGTGTACCCATTGTACCCATTGTTTAGTCCCCACTTACAAGTGAGAACTTGCAGTATTTGATTTTCTGTTTCTGGGTTATTTCACTTAGGATAATGGCCTCCAGCCCCATCCATGTTGCTGCAAAAGACAGGAATATATATATATATATATTTATATTTACAGTTTGTTTGTTTGGTTTGTTTTTTTGCAACCGAGTCTCACTCTGTTGCCCAGGTTGGAGTGTAGTGGCATGGTCTCGGCTCACTCACTGCAACCTCCGACTCTGGGATTCAAGAGATTATCCTGCCTCAGCCTCTGAAATAGCTGGGACTACAGGCATATGCCACCACGCCTGGCTAATTTTTATATTTTTAATAGAGACAGGGTTTCACCATGTCGGCCAGGCTGGTCTCAAACTCCACCTCAAGTAATCCACCCACCTCAGCCTCCCAGAGTGCTAGGATTACACGCATGAGCCACTGTGCCCAGCTGATTTCATTTTTTTTTTTTTTAAATATAGCACGCTTCACGAATGTGCATGTCATCCTGGCACAGGGGCCATGCCAGTTTTCTCTGTATCATTCCAATTTTAGTATACGTGCTGCTGAAGCAAGAACTGGAACCATTCTGAAATGTACATCCAGGGGCATTAATTGCATTGACAATGTCATACAACCATTGCAATGGTCCCTCTCCAGTACTTTTTCATCATTCCAAATTAAGACTCTACCCATGAAACAATAACTCACCATCCCCCTGTTCCCCTCCCTCTGGTAACCTATGGTACACTTTCTGTCTCTAAGAATTTACCTGTGAGGTACCTCACATTGGTGGAGTGAAACAGTACATATTTGTCCTTTTATGTTAGGTTATTTCAAGTAATACAATGTTTTCAAGATTTATCCATGTTGTAGCAGATATCAGAAGTCTTTCTTCTTAAGGTGAGATAGTATTTTATTGCATACATATATACTCATTTTGTGTATCTAATCCGCTGATGAATATTTCGGTTGTTTCTATATATTGGCTATTGTGGATGATACTGCTATGAACATAGTGTACAAATATCTATTTGAGTTCTACTTTTATTATTATTAGTTTTTGAGACAGGATCTGGTTCTGTTGCCCAGGCTGGAGTGTAATAGTGCAATCTCTGCTCGCTGCAACCTCCATCTCCCAGGCTCAAACCATCTTCCCACCTCAGCCTCTAGAGTAGCTGCGACTACAGATGTGTACCACCACACCCAGCTAATTTTTTTTTGACAGAGTTTCACTCTGTTACCCAGGCTGGAGTGCAGTGACACAATCTTGGCTCACTGCAACCTCTGCTGCCAGGGTTCAAGTGATCCTCCTGCCTCAGCCTCCCAAAGTGCTGGGATTACAGGCGTGAGCCACTGCGCCTGTCCCATTTTTTTGTATTTTTGGTAGAAATGATGTTTTGCCATGTTGCCAAGGCTGGTCTCAAGCTCCTGAACTCAAGCGATCCTCCTGCCTCGGCCTCCCAAAGTGCTGGAATTACAGGTATGAGCCACTGCACCTGGCCTGAGTTGGGTATATCCCTAGAAGTGGAATGGCTGAATCACATGTTTATTGTTTATTGCTAGATTCTTTTTTTTTTTTTTAACTTTTTTGTTTCCATAGGTTTTTGGGGAACTGGTGGTATTTGGTTACATGAGTAAGTTCTTTAGTGGCGATGTGTGAGATTTTGGTGAACCCATCACCCGAGCAGTATATACTAAACCAATTTTGTAGTATTTTGTCCCTCACTCCCTTCCCGGCCTTTCTCCCCAAGTCCCCAAAGTCCACTGTGTCATTCTTATGCTTTGCATCCTCAGAGTTTAACTCCCACTTATGAGTGAGAGTACACAATGTTTGGTTTTCCATTCCTGAGGTACTTCACTTAGAATAATAGTCTCCAATTCCATTCAGGTTGCTGTGAATGCCATTAATTCATTCATTTTTGTGACTGAGTAGTGTGTGTGTGTGCATATCACAATTCCTTTACCCACTCATTGACTGATGGGCATTTGGGCTGGTTCCATATTGTTGTAATTGTGAATCGTGTTGCTATAAACATATATGTGCAAGTGTCTTTTTCGTACAATGACTTTTTTTCCTCTGGATAGATACCCAGTAGTGGGATTGCTGGATCAAATGGCAGTTCTACTTTTAGTTCTTTAAAAAATTTCCACGCTGTTTTCCACAGTGTTTGTACTTGTTTACATTCCCACCAGCAGTGTAGAAGTGTTCCCTTTTCACCGAATCCATGCCAACATCTATTATTTTTTTATTATGGCCATTCTTGAAGGAGTAAAGTGGTATCACATTGTGGCTTTGATTTGCATTTCCCTGGTCATTAGTGATGTCGAGCATTTTTTCATGTTTGTTGGCCATTTGTATATCTTCTTTTGAGAACTGTCTATTTATGTACTTAGCCCACTTTTTGGTGAGATTATTTTTTTTTCTTGCTGATTCGTTCGAGTTCATTGTAGATTCTGGATATTAGTCCTTTGTCAGATGTATAGATTGTGAAGATTTTCTCCCACTCTGTGAGTTGTCTACTCTGCTGACTGTTCCTTTTGCCATGCAAAAGCTGTTTAGTTTAATTAAGTCCCAGCTATTTATCTTTGTTTTTATTGCATTTGCTTTTGGGTTCTTGGTCATGAAATCCTTGCTTAAGCCAATGTCTAGAAGAGTTTTTCCAATGTTATCCTCTAGAATTTTTATAGTTTCAGGTCTTACATTTAAGTCCTTGTTCCATCTTGAATTGATTTTTGTGTAAGGTGAGAGATGAGGATCCAGTTTCATTCTCCTACACGTGGCTTGCCAATTAACCCAGCAATATTTGTTGAAAAGGGTGTCCTTTCCCCACTTAATGTTTTTGTTTCCTTTGGTGAAGATCAGTTGTCTGTAAGTAGGTGGGTTGACTTCTGGGTTCTTTATTCTGTTCCGTTGGTCTGTGTGCCTATTTTTATGCCAGTACCATACTGTTTTGGTGATGATAGCCTTATAATATAGTTTGAAATCAGGCAATGTGATGCCTTCAGATTTGTTCTTTTTGCTTAGTCTCTTTTTTTGGCTATGTGGGCTCTTTTTTGGTTCCATATGAACTTTAGGATTGTTTGTCTAGTTCTGTGAAGAATGATGGTGGTATTTTTTTGGGAATTGCATTGAATTTGTAGATTGCTTTTGGCAGTATGGTCATTTTCACAATATTGATTCTACCCATCCATGAGTATGGGATGTGTTTCCATTTGTTTGTGTCATCTGTGATTTCTTTCAGCAGTGTTTTATAGTTTTCCTTGTAGAGGTCTTTCACCTCCTTGCTTAGGTATATTCCTAAGTATTTTATTGTTTTGCAGTTATTATAAAAGGAGTTGAGTTCTTGGTTTTATTCTCAGCTTGGTCGCTGTTGGTGTATGGGAGAGCTACTGATTTGTGTACATTAATTTTGTATCCTGAGACTTTGCTGAATTTTTCTATTAGTTCTAGGAGCTTTTGGAGCAGTCTTTGGGGTTTTCTAGATATATAATCATATCATCAGCAGATAGCAACAGTTTGACTTCCTCTTTATCAATCTGGACTTCCTTTATTTCTTTCTCTTGTCTGATTGCTATGGCTAGGACTTCCGGTACTATGTTGAATAGAAATGGTGAGAGTGGGCATCCATGTCTTGTTCCAGTTCTTGGAGGGAATGCTTTCAACTTTTCCCTGTTCAGTATTATGTTGGCTGTGGGTTTGTCATGGATGGCTTTTAGTACATTGAGTTATGTCCCTTCTATGCTGATTTTGCTGAGAGTTTTAATCATAAAGTGTTGTCAGATTTTGTCAAATGCTTTTTCTGAGTCTATTGAGATGATCATGTGACTTTTGTTTTTAATTCTGTTTATGTGGTGTATCGCATTTATTGACTTGTGTATGTTAAACCATCCCTGCATCCTTGGTATGAAACCCACTTGATCAAGGTGGGTTATCTTTTTGATATGTTGTTGGATTTGGTTAGCTAGCATTTAGTTATGGGTTTGTGCATCTATGTTCATCAGGGATAATGGTCTGTAGTTTTCTGTTTTGGTTTTGTCCTTTACTGGTTGTTGCTGGATTCTATGTGTAACTTTTTGAGGAACCACCACTGTTTTTCATAGCAGCTGCACCATTTTGCATTCCCACCAACAATCATAATAGTTCCAATGTATCCACATTCTTACGAACACTTGTGCATTTCCATTTTTGATAACAGCCATCCTAATGAGTGTGAAGTGGTAACCCCATTGTTTTTAAGGATGTCAGTTACATCGCCATGTGGTGAGAAACCCTAGAGTATATAAGGTTGCCTGCCTACCACTGGAGCTCTGGCATACCAAGGAGCATATCTGGCCCCAGGAGTCTTTTTTTTTTTTTTGCAGGAGTTTTTATCCAAAGCAAAATAGCTTTCCAGGACAGAACTGGGAAGAAGACTTGATGTCCTCAGAGTTACTTGATGATTCTGTCTATTTATTCATTTATTCATTCACTCACTCATTCATTTATTCAATAATTAAATACTTATTTTGGTGGTAAGGAGCAGGAAGGAATTGTGCTAGATGCTGCAGCAATTATATTTTAGTGTCTACAAAGGGACCTTAAGAATCATCTTATCCAAAAACCTACCGCATTCAGGAATATTTTCTAAAACTAGAGAGATAAGACTAAGGCCCAAGTTTCCAAGGTAGTGATCAGTCAGGCTGGATGAGGCAATACTCCTCTAACTTGTGGGAGAATGGGCTTAAAACACGGACAGGCATTTGCAAGGAAGCTCTCCTTCCTTACAGCTCACTAAACAGTCCAGTCACTTGATCAGCCTGTGAGATTTGAACACAATAAAACAAGTGTCAAGAAAACCTGATTAGATAAGCTCTGAGTACTCAGACCGTCCTTATATTGTGATAACCTCCCGCAAAAGTGTCACATACAGGCTGTGTACACTGAGAGATACTGCTGACTTGGAACTTGAGAGCCAGGCAGGAGTGTCAGTATTTGATTTCAATCTGGGAAAATTCCAGAGGACTAAATTTGGAAGATTTATGAACACGATAATGTCCATGCAATTGGATTTCATTGAGAAACACAGACTTTTTTTCTAGCTCGTACTGGGACATTTCAACTATATTAAAGGGCAAAGAGCAAGAGATGGAAATACTGGCTATAATGCAATTCACAGATACAATTTCCACATGTATGTTTATTCTACTCTGGTTGATGCTGAAGCCACCGGAGTTCAGAAGTAAACAAGACTCAGAGAGAGTCTTCATTTCCTAAAGTCACGTTCACTTCTATTGCCTGGATACCCTCCAATGTCACACCGAGAGGCAAGACCAATCTCATCTACTTAATCAGGGAGAGTAGCATTTTCTAGATCTGGGTAAAGACTTGCAAAAAGAGCTTCCCAGTCTTCCTATATGTCATCATAACATGGGCAGAAAATAAGATTAAATATGATTGCACTAAACTCTCCATAACTTGATCGCCAATAACCTTATATTCCATTCCATGTATATTAAATGAGTTGGTGCACTCCATTTAATATCTTACTTCCATTTTTATGCACATAGAAGTACTTTGCAGAATATCTTAAATATACATAAGGGCTTTTTGCTTAAGAATTGTAATGTTCAGAATTATTGTGTTGGGTATTGCAAGGCCTTTGGCTGTGTCCAGGTTCCCCTGCTCATACAGCAGGGTGCCAGGATCTTGAAGGGAGGTAGAGCGCTAGAGAGTAACAACCACCCTGCAACCCCTGTAAGTGAGGAGGGGTCATTTGGTGCTGGAAACATCTCTGTTCTCTATTGGCCCCTGACTGTCTTCTATTTTTGACCCTGAGCCGTAAGCAAAATCACTCCCAACTCTGACATCTTCTCTTCTTGCCCATGGCTTAGCAAGCTGGACCTGTTCTTCCATGTTCTGGATCTGGCTTCCGGCTGCAACCCCCACCATCATCTGAATATTCAACCTCATCTCATTAGCCTAGTCCCATCTCAGATTATTAATCCGACTGCCATTCTCAGCAGGGAGAGCCTAAACTTCTTCTTTTAATACACATATGGAGCTCACATACTTTAGAAAGATTTTTTAATATCACAGGCATTTTAAAAGAATGAGTAAGGCACTGGTTAAGCTTAAGATAAAATTAAACATAATCCTGCCACAAAGCATCTAGCTAATGGAGATGATGGTCTCAAAACAAATTCAGGATTCAGTACAGTTACTAAAGGAGTTTGTGGAGGACAGAAGCTATGTAAGTTACTCTCTAAAGGGATTGTTGAGGGAATTTTTCAGGGGTAGGAGATTGGACAAGGTGACCTTCCAACTGCGCATTTAATGGTTGCAATAGCCATCAAGGTCAGAGTTGGTAGGAACAATCCAAGTTAATAACTAGATCTGCCAGTTTTCAGTCCCGTGTGGATGGAGAAAAAAATCATGGAGGCATTGCTGACCCACACCGAAGATGAGCGGGGCCAGTTCTGAGAAAGATCGTACACGTGCCCTCCTCTCAAGGCGCTTGCATTTCTATCTGGACAGAAGTATGTCAAAAACTCGGGGAAGGTAAGAAACCTAGGGAGGTTTTGGGGGTGCCCTCTTGACCTATAGGCACATTTCTTCTTCTGACCCCATTCTCATACATCATTATTGTGACATACAAGCCTCTCTGGGTCCATAAACTAAGCCTTGCAACAGCAATACCTGTGCACATCTTGGAAGTCTACGGGATACTCATAGAGACACCTGATTTCTAGTCAGTTTACATCAATCACAAATGAGGAAAACCTTATAGTGCTATATAGATTCTAGTTGTTCCTTCATGTTGGCAGAGAACTTCTTAAGGGTCAAGAGAACTTCTTCCCCACGGATGTGTGCTTCCATGAGGAGGAACCTCTTCTAAGGTACTTTCCCCTACCTTAGCCTCAATTCACCCCCACACTCTCAGGAGAGAGTCAGTCATCAGGCTGGTGACTGGGAGAAGAATCTGGGCCTGTGTGACACAGCTTTTCTTCATTCATTCTTGCTCCAGACCTGTCTGTAGGCAACACCGACCCATCCTGGTGCCTCCATCCCTGCAGAGGGACCCAGCTCTGTGGGGAAAGCCTGGTAAGCTCTGGCCTCACCTGGAACTGGAAGGGTCCATAGGGATAAAGTGCTGGCACAGTGCTTAGGCTGCAGGTATAAGACCACACCTGCTTATCAGTGTGTTAGTAACACAGCTGACCTGCTGATCTCCAACAGTGGACCGCCTGCATCTTCCTCTCTCTGGATCGGGAATTCAGGTGGAGAAAATTGGTGTTATGTGTGAACTTCCTAAATCCAAAACAACTTCAATATTCCGAGGAAACCGTTTACCCCTCTTTATTCTAAGTATCCTCCAACGTGTGCATGTGTGCGTGCACGTGCGTGCACACACACACACACACACACACAGTCTTTCCTCCCTGTTTGAAAGTTCTCGGCCTCTGCTCTCTTCCAGAGATCTTGGACCCCTACTGTGTCAAGCTGGACTATCCAGCCTGGGAGGGCACCTGGCTTCCTTCCACTGAGAGAAAGCATCACTAATGAGGCCGCCATGGACTCACCTGCTATATTAGTCCATTTTCACACTGCTGATAAAGGCATACCAAAGACTGGGCAATTTACAAAAGAAAGAGGTTTAATGGACTCATGATTCCACATGACTGGGGAGGCCTCACAATTATGGTGGAAAGTGAAAGGAAGGTCTCGCATGGCGGCAGACAAGAGAAGAGTGAGAGCCAAGAGAAAGGGGATTCCTGTTATAAAACCATCAGATATCATGAGACTGATTCACCACCACGAGAACAGTATGGGGGAAACTGCCCCCATGATTCAATTATCTCCCACTGGGTCCCTCCCACAATACGAGAGAATTACGGGAGCTACAATTCAAGATGAGATTTGGGTAGGGACACAACCAAACCGTATCACCTGGGGAGAGAGATTTCACGGAACCTCATCTTCTGCAGAAACCCCACAGCTCTCAGTACTCACTTGCTCTTAGGTGCCTATCCTCATTTCCATTCAAGATTCCTGGGACTGTGACTCAAGCCTTGACACTAGGAGCCCCCATCTGCCTAGGGGGATTGGCCAGTTATTTACAAAACAGAAGAATTTTCTGGCATGAAACTCACCATCAAGGAAATAAGACTGTCTTCAACATCAGGTCAATGTTGGGTCAGAAAAACCACAGCCTGGAGTTTTAAATTATCTCCGGTAGCTGGTTCCACAATCTTGTCCATTTCGTGTGCTAGGCTGGGGAGGCTGATGATATTCTGACAGCTGCCAGAACCTGGAGCTGTGTGAAAGATAGCATGGGAATGCCAAGTATGCCGCCCCATGATGGTAGTGAAGGGGGATCACTCCCCCTCTATGTGTGGTTCCTGAGGCCAGGGGCTGCACTCCTGCAGCTGCTGGAGCTCAAGGGGGGCCAAAAGTAGGCCCTGATTTAACTCTCCTTGCTCCCTAGCACTAGGAATGGCTGAGGACCTTTGGAGTATATTCATTGAGGCTTAAATGGGAACTCATTGAAGAGGCTGCATAGGTTGCCAGTGCATTTGTGCAGGAGGTGCTAGGTGATGACCCCCTAGAGTATGCAGTGCATAACCGGTGAGGGATGTGCAACAGCCCAGGGGTCACGTGGGGAAGCCAGCAGCTGACAAACACATCTCCATGGAGTGGCTGTATTGGGTGGTTTTGCCACAGCCTGGGCCTGAACATCAGTTTTGGAGGTTTAGCCACCCCATTTGTCGGGGGAATAGAGGCCTCTATCAGGGAAGAACCCACCTTAGTGGTGCTCACAGAGGCTGGTATGATTAGAAGCAAGACATAGACCAGCCACTCGGAATGGACAACTGGGTTTGGATCCATTCTTCCTGGATAGTGCTGAGACGAGCATAGTCAATGTTCACCCCATGGGGTTCCTAGTTTGGGAGCTGACTATCTCTTTTTCTGATGGCCATATTGTTTGAGATGAAGAAACGACATTTCTAACTTTTCGTAAGGCTGGAGGCATTTCCTCTTAGATGATTTGGTCTCTCTTGCTTTTATCCGCTATATGCATGTTTTATAGTTTAATTCATAGGGTAGCAACCTTAATTCCAAATTATTTGGGTAGCTTTAAGGGACTCAGTTTATCCCAGCCCCCAAATATGGAAGATGTCTCAGAGGTTTGTCACCATTCTTGATGGCTCCACTGCGCACCAGCCCATGAGCACCCACGTTCTCTCCCTGTTCTGTGCATTTACTGACTTTGTATCCTCCATTTCACTGCTGCGTCCTCCAAGGCATGTCTCAAGTCCTTCCTCCTGCATGAAGCCTTTCCTGACCACCCTACCCCTTACTGACCTCTGAAACTCCGCAGTACTCAGAGAGAATAGAACCTAACTTAGCCATTAACTGGATACTGGCTAGTATTTACCATCGCCATTTCCTGTAGGTCGTATTTCACTGACTAGACTATCAGCCATTTACAGCTAGAAAATGAATTTCCTATTTCTTTAGCTTCCCCCATCATGTTTAGCACACTGAAAACATTTGCAGGTAATGGAGAGAAAGATGCATATTAAATAATCCTTTGCTTCTCAAATATCACCCATATTTTCTATGCATCTCAAATCCTATTTCTCCAGGAAACCTTCCCCAACCACTGACTCACATTGATTTTTTTCTGCCCCTCCTGACCACCCATTGTTGCCTCAGCCATGCATTTTCTCATTCAATTATGTTGTCTGAATTTGTACTTTGGCTTAAGGTATGAGAGTCCTGTCTGCACAACTGCAGCCAGGGTTTGGGTGATGTTAGCTCCAGTCTAAGGTGGTACCAGGCAAGATCCTATATCAGGGTCTTAATCAAACAGTCTTCAGCCAATGTTTGTTGTTGCCTTGAAGATCAACAGCTCTCCAACAACTAAAGGTCTTCCCCAGCCAGGCCACTGTTCTCTGCATTAGGTAGACCTGGGCGTGAATCTTGGTGTTATCACTTCAGAGGCATCACTGTAGGAAACACCTCCTGAGCTCTCTAGGCCTCCATTTTATTTCCTTATCTCTAAGAACGGGGATGGAGGTGTTGTGAGCCTGAACTACCATCATGCACTGAAAACATCAGGCATGTAGAGGAGGGGTTAAAAGTGGCTCCTCTGCAATCACATCACATGACCTTGACCAAGTGACATAATTCCCTAAACTACTTTCTCCTTATCTGCACAGTAAGCATGTGAACCTCATGGGCTTCTTGTGGGGATTATGTGAGACGACGTGTCTAGGTACTTATGTGTTGGTGATAGTAGTGATGACAGTGGTAGTAGTAGTAGTAAGAAACTGTTATCACAGGCTGGGAGTGATGGCTCACGCCTGTAATCCCAGCACTGTGGAAGGTCAAGTCCAGAGGATTGCTTGAGCCCAGTGGTTGGAGACAAGCCTGGGTAACAAAGCAAGACTTGTCTCTACAGAAAATCAAAAAATTAGTCAGGTGTAGTGTTGCGCACCCGTAGTCCCCACTACTCAGGAGGCTGATGGGGGAGGATTGCTTGAGTCTTACAGGTTGAGGCTGCACTAAGCTGTGATCATGGCGCTGCATGCCTGGGCAACAGAGCAAGATCCTGAGAAAGAAGGAAAGAGGGAAAGAGAAAACGAGAGACAGAAGGAAAGAAGAAAGAAAGAGAGAGAGAGAGAGAGGAAGGGAGGGAGGGAGGGAGAGAAAGAAAGGAAAGGAGGGAGGGAAAGGAAAGGAAAGGAAATTGATCACAGTAATTGGCAGTTGGAAAGTGCTCAGTGAATGTGGCCTTCTACCATGCTGGGGACTGGTGGTCTCCATTGCCCTCCCAGGTACCGGAGTAGATCCACTGGCCCCTTTTCCAGCTCTGCTGTTTACACAGCTCAAAGCAGGGCTTGCAGCCGTGTCACATTTTTATGATATCTACCAAAGCAGGCCTAGGGAAGCAGGGGCCTTGGTATCCCTAGCTACATAGCTTTCTCTCAGCCCCCACCACAAGAGTTATCGTGCACCTCTATCCCCTTATCCTACAGAAGAGTTGAGATAAATTCTTTCTCGAGGTGACATGCAACAATTTATAGCATAATAAAATCTACAAGATTCTTCCTTGAGCAGAGATTTTGACAACAGCTCTTTTCCCTAAGGACAGCGCAGAGGATGCCTATGCTAGGGAAAAATTAAACTCTCTGGGAGAAAAATCTCAACCCCACAAAGCATTGGGCAATCAGAACTTTCAGGAGCTTGGCTGAGCATTTTGAACCCTGTGGCCATCGACTGTTTCATGTCCCAGCTGTCAGCCTACCACATTTGTGCAGGATTATCCAGGTAATTCCTCAGAAGATGGCTACCAGCTCCTCTCTGGTCCTAAACTGGTGCTAAAAAGCTCTTCAGCCTCGCAGTTGTCTATTCTGTATGGCCAACACTGGAGTCTACAAATTAGGGCACTGTGCGTGAATCCCGGGCCAAGTTGAGTTCTTGAGCACGTTTAACTTCTGAATTCTCCCTTCACTTTCTGTCTCTTCTGGCATATTACTTAACTACCACCTAAACCTTTTAAGTCATGATTTTAATGCAACTAAGCAGGTGCCATAATTTACCCCTCCAAGGGGCCTGATTTTCCGTAATGATAAAGAGATTCACTGTATTCCCAATTAATCATATCAGCTTAAATGTGTGTGGGGCCTCCAGGTGAGAAGAGGATAAATATGTAGCATTGCTACTGTTCATTTTTACTGTAGCTCATTCTCTCCCATTAACTACTGGATTTCAGAAAATCAAGACCATTTAATTATGTCAAGAGCACAGCAGGAAAACTGCAAAGAGGCTATAATTGACTGGGGGGAAGAAGTAAGTTCAGATATAACAAGGGATGGTTCTAAGAAGCTTCCCCATTGCTGAATATAATACGCTATAAATCTGGGAGGAAGAACTAAAAAAGAATGCAACCCAGACTGAATTAAAGGCATGATTAGCTGATGGGGTGGGGGAGGGGTCAAGATAATACTAAAGCCACTGGTAACTTAAAAACACATTTACACTTGCCTATGAAATACAGCCATGCCCAGAAACACATGCCTAGGTCCTCAGAGCTACAGAGTAACATTTGTATATTCAAAAGGCTCGCTGTCAACTAGTCATACATCACTGACCCTGAATCAGTCTTGGTGGGGGTATGGAGAAGATCTATTCAGAAGGTCTGGAGTGGGGCCCCCATTCTGAATTTTAGCAGATACCCCAGGAGGTTCTGATGCAGGTGGTTGGTGGACCACACTTCGAGAAGTTCCGGAAGAGATGAGTCCAGGATTTTTCAGCTGTATAATATATATACAACCTCGAAACATTCCATTCTTTGTATATTTTATACACTCATAGCCTGTGTGTATACATGCAGGGAGAAACTGTACACCCTCTGTCTCTCTCTACTGTGTATGAACTCCACATGTGCCTCTTTTATAATAGAACAACTGAATTTTATAAGTTTTCAGCAAAATCAAATAAACTGTGTGTGGATTTGAGTATTTTCTTTCCTTACTTGACCCAGAAGAGGAATTTAATTTATAAAAGAAGACTAGAATCACAAACATGGCTCCACATTTTCTGAGAACTAAACATAGACATGTCCATGTGACTTCAGTGGTTCAGGGACCATTTCAAATAAATGTGGGAATCTCGTCTTTACTATCCTGATGGCTTCTCACTCTTTTCAGTCTTAAACCTGGGGCTTGAGCTCCAAAATGTGATGCCTCATAGAGGCCTCCAGAGCCAGGAAGTTAGTCGATTTGCCCTGCCTTGACCAAGTGAAAATAGTTTTTTTCTCATCTGTTAATCACCCACCTTTAGAGATGGCAAATAGGTTTCAACTCATGATCATTTTGCAGAGGCTGAACAAAGGAGTGGGCAGAGAAGGACTCGGAGGCTCTCTTTGGACCCCAAGCAAAGGAGTGTAATCTACAGCCTTGTGGGGATATCGTGGGGTCCCTTTTTAAATCACTATTTGCCAGTCCAGCCCTGACCTTTCTCTTGCAATACCTACTCCTTTTATACATAATTTTAGAACTTTTAAATTTGATAGCTAAGGGTTAGAATTTCTGTCTCTTGACTCCAAATTCCATGTTCTTCCCAATAACCTAGTTCATAATAAATCATCCCCATTAGTGGAGGACACTAATCCAGACAAGTTTTGCTATCAGTAGTGAGAGATAGTTAGCAAAAAATCTGACGTCAATCTTCTCTTGAATGGGTGGGTTATAGCTGTTTTTGCCTTTCTGTTTATCAACTTTGAACTGAGTAGAAGGTACAAACTCATTGGTCCACAAAAAAAATATGAGGTGGTGGTGAATCTGTTCTTTGTGTATAGGTTTACCAGCTAGAAAAGAATTTGAGAACTGCTGCAGTCTTCATGAGTTAACCTTAAACCTTTAACTTAAAGGTATCGCTTGAAGACCAACTGTATTAGACTGTTTTCACGCTGCTGATAGACATAACCAAAACTAGGAACAAAAAGTGGTTTAAGGCCGGGAGCAGTGGCTCATGCCTGTAATCCCAGCACTTTGGAAGGCCAAGGTGGGTGGATCACAAGGTCAGGAGATCGAAACCATCCTGGCTAGCACAGTGAAATCTCGTCTCTACTAAAAATACAAAAAATTAGCCAGGCCTGGTGGTGGGCGCCGGTAGTCCCAGCTGCTGGGGAGGCTGAGGCGGGAGAATGACATGAACCCGGGAAGTGGAGCTTGCCGTGAGCTGAGATTGCGCCACTGCACTCCAGCCTGGGCGACAGAGCGAGACTCCGTCTCAAAAAAAAAAAAAAAAAGAAAGTGGTTTAATTGGACTTACAGTTCCGCATGGCTGGGGAGGAATGAGAATCATGGCGGGAAGTGAAAGGCACTTCTTTCATGGCAGTGACAAGAGAAAATGAGGAACAAGCAAAAGCGGAAACCCCTGATAAACCGATCAGATCTCATGAGACTTACTATCACGAGAATAGCATGGGAAAGACTGACCCCCACGATTCAATTACCTCCCCCTGGGTCCCTCCCACAGAGGGGGATACAATTCAAGTAGAGATTTGGGTGGGGATACAGCCAAACCATATCACCAAAATAGAAAATCCAGGGAACTTTCGCTCACAGGAATGATTTGGGGCTGAATGTGAGGAAAGTGTAATCCCATGCTGGGTTGCCGGGGGCTCTTGAAGGAGGGCAGATCTTGCCTATTTCAGTGTTTCTTCCTCTTTCTGAGTGGCATTCTCAAGCCTCTGGTAGTTATTAGAGGTGCCCTGCATTGGTTGGTTTCCTCTGCCTCTTAGGCAATGTACTGATTTGTCAAATTTGCTGATTCCAAGGCTATATAATGCTCATGAACACACAAACAACAAATCGCTTTTACTCACCGTGAAGTGTATGATCCTTCCTACAGTTGGGAGGAAGCTTATCAGGAAAGGTTTTCCCTAGAGCTCTTGCTGTGCACGATTGGGATCCATTGGATTTATTTTGCCAGAGGGAGAGAGAGAGACATTGAATAGAATGTAAATAAATATTACCCACACCCAGCATTTAACTTCTTTGATATTAAGCCTGATTTAGTGATCAGAATCCAGGTGATAGGGTGGAAGGTAGCATGAAAGACAAGAACGGGGAGAAGCAAGCTAGACTTGAATGAAGCTGAGAGAAGCAGTGAGTTACTGGGTAGGAATCCTATTCCCATTGCATTTCTGTTGCATTGTTTCGTTGTAAAGAAGAATCAATAGAAAGAGGATGCTCGAGGTTTTTAATTTAGTGAATCTCATCTGGGACATGGTACATCTGACAGTAGCCTGACTTTTTAAAATGCAAACACTGTGCTCAGAGTTATTACTTTTTATGTTATGAATATTTAAATATGCCCATTCTCAATGGAATCATTTCACAGGAAGCTAATGCACTTACATTTTTAATGAAATGAGTAGTCAACCATTAAAAATAAAATATGGATATCAATTGTTAGACTAATCGATTGGGGGAAGAAAGTTATTGTGCAAGCAATCAGAGAATTTAGAAAAATGAGGAGAAATCAAATGACCCAATTATCGTCAGCCTTTGACATTCAGGAAGATGCTGTCCAATATATCTTTCTTTTTTTTTTTTTTTTAATGAAGAGTCAGTTTTTAAAATGTCTAAAGAAAAGTATCACTGTAAATCAATCCTCAGGTAGGAAGAGAGCCAGAAAGGGGTGTGATGTTCAGGAGGTAATACTTAACGCTAGTTCCTGCTGCAATAAAGAGAGTGAGGAATCAGATAATTTTCTGTATAATTCAGGTCCCAACCCTGCATTTTCCTGGATTCCCCATAGAATACGGCAACTGAAACTAAGGATAAGTCTCCCCTCTCCCCTGAATTTCAAGATACCTGTGCTGTTATCAAGGTGTAAATAAATGTAATTTGAAAGTCACTTTAAAGATTACTAGTTTAAAGACGCTTTGAAGTTTTTTTTTTTTTTAAAGTGGAAGAATTATTGTTTAAAGCAAACCCTAGCATTCCTTTTTCTGAGTATGATTTTCTCTGTTGGTCTTCAAGTGATACCTTTTTTTGAGTTAAAGGTTTAATCTTAACTAATGACGACTGCTACAGTTCTCAAATTCTCTTTTAGCTGGTAAATCTATAAGCAAAGTAGAGAATAGATTCATTGCCACCTTTTTTATTGGCCAATTAACTCCTACTGTCCAGTTAGAAGTGTGTTGATAAACAGAAATACTAAAAGAGTTACAACACCTTCAAGAGAAAACTGAGGTCAGATTTCTTGCTAACCAGCTCTCACAGGGCAATTTGATAAGCAAGGTGTGTATTGATTCAACAGCACAGGACGCCTTGCTGTGTATTGGTAACACTGCAAGTGCCAAAGGCTCAAGGAAGAACAAGGAAAGAGTTGAGAAGGTGAATCGTTGGCATATTGTAGGCAGGGATAGAGAGACTAGAAGAGTGGGAGGTTGAGGATACTGGAAAAAAATGGCTAAAGTGGTGCACTAGGGAGATAAAGGAAGGAAAAGGCGGGTGAGAGCCAGGTATAGGGGAAGCAAAATCCGTGGGCCATGTGAGGAAGAAAGATAGAGAATTTGGCAATGAAAGTCACTTAGTGCAGTGCTTCTCTAACTTCAGTGTGCACAGGAATCACCTGGTGATCTTGTGAAAATGCAGGTTCTGATTTAGCAGGTCTAGGGCCAGGCCTGCAATTCTGTATTCCTCCCAAGCTCCCAGAAGATGCTCGTGCAGGTGCTGGTCTAGCCCGCCCATGAGTAGCAAGACCAGAGGATCCCAGTTTCTTCTGATGGAATGTGAAGAATGTCGGTACCAATGAGTGAATTCCTTATTGTCAGTTGTGTACTTTGCACTCTGCTAAGTACCCTGAAGAGTTTTTAAAAAGAGGAGATAAGACATGCAAACATGAAACCACTAGAGTGAAACAGAAGAGGGTGTGTGTTACGGAGCCTACGTGGGGCTGGAAGGCTTTGGGAACAGAGAGGATCTGTCTAAGCATGTTAGAGCTTACACAGGCAGAAAGGAGGGGGAGTGGCCTCAAGCTGAAATGAACATAGAGGGGTAGAGTATGGAATGCAAGTGCCAAAGAACTGCGGAGACCTCTGTGGGGTCTTAAAACTCCACTGCAACCCCAGAAAGTGACCATCTCTAGAGTTGAAAGGCTAAATGTTGTGGTAGCTGGCTGAGTTTAGCTGAAAAGGCAGGTGTGTCTCCTTTGGTCTTTTCTTTTTTTAGAGACGGGGTCTTGTTCTGTCATCCGGGCTGGAGTACAGTGGTGCAGTCATAGCTCACTGCAGCTTTGAACTCCTGGACTCAAGCAATCCTCTCACCTCAGCCTCCTGAGTAGCTGGGACCACAGGCGCACTTCCACCATGCCCAGCTAAATTTTTTATTTTTTGTAGTGATGAGGGTCTCATTTTGTTGCCCAGGATGGTCTCGAACTCCTGGCCTGAAGTAATTCTCCTGCCTCAGCTTCCTAAAATGCTGGGATTAGAGGTATTAGCTATCACACTCAGCCTCCTTCAGTCTCCAGAGCACCTGGCACATTGCTGGACACATTAATGGCCACTGAGTAAGTGGCTGACTCATGGCAGGGCCATTCAATGAATCACAGAGCAGCCAGCATGCATAGTAACTAATACACCTTGACATCGAGGTTCCAAGGTGAATAACAAACATGGATTCTCATAATAATAGCAGAAGAAAAACATAAATAATGATTGTTGCGTGACAGTCTATTTAAGATACTCATTTGTTATTTGTTTTTGATGCTAAAGGGAACACAAAAAAATAAAGATAACCTTTTCTTTCTCACTTTCTACTTAGAAGAATGACCACACTTTTGTGTTAAGATTAAGACTCTCTGAGGTTCTGAAGCCTTGCAGAAGTAATCTTTGCCTAGCTTTGGGAAGATCTGACCCACTATAGATTACGTTAGAGGTGTCAGAGGAAGAAGACTTCCTGTATGTACCCGTCTGTTATGGAGCTAAATCACATCGGTGACACTGTGAGATGTGATGAAAAACATGGGTGCTTTAGTAAGTCAGCCAGAGCCCAGAGCAGTGAGTATGCCTGGAAAGAGGAGACTTCACCAAAGGTAACATGTGGGCTGTGCCTTGAAGGATGAGGAGGAAGCTGCCAGTGACATGGGGGAAGGTCTTCTAGAAGGAGGCCGCAGCTCTGGCAGGGCCATGGTGAAGTCCCTGCAGGAGGAGAAGGATGCACTGTGGATTGAGTAGAAACCTGGGAGTCCATGAGGGGCTATGACAGCAGGCAAGTAAGCATGGGCAGGGAGGCTGAGGCTGAGCTCAGAGTCCTCTTGAATACCAGGTAGGGGGTTTAGACTTTGTCCTACACACAGTGCTGCCTATTTATCACTTTCTCACCTTACTTGGATAGAATAAGCTTATACATACATAATACTGGCAGTTGACTTTGGACCACGGTTAGCAAAACAATTACATCTTTGTCTAAGCTTCCATTTGAAATATTTGTCTTCACTCAGCTAGTTCTTTATTTTTTATTTTTTTATTTTTTTTGAGATGGAGTCTTGTTTTGTCGACCAGCATGGAGTGCAGTAATGGATCTCGGCTCACGGCAATCTCCACCTCTTGGTTTCAAGTGATTCTCATGCCTCAGCCTTCTGAGTAGCTGGGACTACAGGTGTGTGCCACCACCATGGGCTAATTTTTGTATTTTTTAGTAGAGATAGGGTTTCACCATGTTGGCTGGGTTGGTCTCGTACTCCTGACCTCAAGTGATGCGGCTGCCTCAGCCTCCCAGAGCACTGGGAACTAGCTTCATTCAGCTAGTTCTTGAATGATGTACAATGGAGGGGTTAACCAGACAAGTAAGGCAGAGGGGATTTGTTTCATTGCTAACCTACTGTGTAATTTTTGTCCAGGGGCAAATTCTTTGAGCCTTAGTTTCCCTTGCTGGACTAAGAGTAATGAACATTTTGGCACACCAAACTTAGCAGTTCTCACAAGGCTAGTTCCTGGGGACTTCCCGTGTGCCTGTTATATACATTATCTTTTTAATCCCCCAGCTACAGCATAGGATAGGCTCTGCTATCAGCCTTTTTACAGATGAAGAAACTAAGGCTCAAGGAATTTGAATAATTGGCCTAAGGACACATATGGCTAATAATTAGCAAAGCTGGGATTTGATCTGATCCCAAACTCAGACTAGTCTCATTTATGCAGCACCCCTTACCCCAAAGATGGTTATTTTAACTATCACCATTTTGAAGAATACCTCAAACTCAAAAATTGTTTCAAAGTACCTGTAGCATGTGACTTCATTACCCTCACACTGTGGGGAAGAAATAGAGAATCATCCAATACTGGACTGAAAAGACCTGAGAAACCACTCTAGCTTTTGCTTCTCTTTTTGCAGAAGAGGAGATTGGTGTGCAGCAAAGCTGTGGAATGACTCAAAATCACACAGAACATTCTAGTAATAGCTGGTTCTCTTATATTTTAGTGTGTTTAAAGTACAGTGGGGGCTCTCACAAATACAATTTAGGATCTTTTCTGCATTCATCTGTTTTCTCCTCCTTATACTGAAGAGTCATTCTCTCTGCTTCCTTTATAATTCCACGTTTCCCAGTGATGTAGAAAATAAGTATCACGGGCCTGGCAGAGGCCTAGGGTCAGGCAGGTGTTCAATGAGTTGATTGACAGCTCAGGACAAACATCTGGATTCTGATGTTTCTTGGGTGGAGGTTTTGGAATAAGTTGTTTCAGGAAAGGTGTTAGAAAACTTGAAGTTTTCTCATGATTAAAGTGAGTATGATATTCTTTAAGGGAAAAGGTGGTTATTTTAAGTCACAAAATGTGGTTGAAAAATTAAGACCAAGATGGTATCAAAAATTAAATGGTATCAAGAATCTTAAAATTATTCAGGCTCTTTAGTAATTCACATCTAGGAATGTACTTTAAGGAAATAATCTGAAATTTCCAGAGATATATACACACAAATGTTCATCTCAGCATTACTAATAATATTTTTAAAAAATAAAACTAGAAACAACCTAACTGTTCAACCTTAGGACAAAACCCACAAAATAAAATATTATGGAGCTATTAAAATATTATTTATCAATGACGTCAATGACGTGAAGAAATGCTTATCATACAATTTTCAGTGGGAAGAAAGGATGAAATAGTATAAATAGCATGATTTCAACAATGTAAAAAACTGCAGACGAAATTGAGAATACACCAAAATACTAACAAAATTTCCCCATGGTAGAATTATGGGATTAAGAATGATTTTACCCTCTTCTCTAAACTTAACTTAGTTTTCCAAATTTTATATAAAAGAATGAGTCCCTTTTGTAATTGAAAAACAAACTTAAAACAGAAGCATAGAAAATCTTTCATAAATGGCCAAGATGTTCTCTTATGCAACACCCGTTTTTTTTCTCACGGGGAGCTGTCATCCTACCTTGACTCAGAATGGACAAGATCAGCTCAGCAACATCAGGAACTGGCTGTGAAGACCTTTCCCAGAGTTGTGGCTTCGAAAAGGAAATCTGGCTTCTAAGATGAATGATCAAGGGTTTGGCTAAAATCCAGGTTCATGAAACTGAAGAAGTAGCTTCACAATATCCGGGACAGAATGGGAGAGAGGGGCAGGAGACAGGCAGGTATCTTGCCTGAAGATCGAAGTGATTCTCGCTGGAGAAATAAAAGAAATTCCAAGAACCATCACTTTTGCTTTAATAGGAGCCTTAGAGCTGAATGAGGACAACAGCCCCATTTTAGAGAAGAAGAAACTGAGCCCAAGGAGGTTGAGTGACTCTGTTAATATCACACAGTGAGTGACCAAGACTCCCATCTTGTAGTCTGGTTGTTTTCTACTGTCTTTACTTTGAAATAAATGTCGGGGTGCTCTAAATAGTCATCTGCAGCTTATTATTATCATGCAAACTGTGAGTCGCCTCTGTTCTTCTACCAGGGATTTAGTGCATGATCCCAGCAGCAAGCCTAGGATACCAAATGCAGTCAGCGCCAGTTTGAAATAATACCCCTCCCACTCTCTGCTAATTTTCTCGGAAACGGTTAGATCCCTTATGGCCCCGGACCAGAATGGCAATGACTCCAGAGGTTGGCAGGGTGCTTGTCCAGGGTCTGTGGAAGAAATCTCCGTTTCTGGAATTGATGAACATTAAAGAGAGAATAGTAATAACATCCAACTTGTGCCACTTTCAGAAACTTGGTTCAGTGCCCTGGGATAGTGAGAATGTTCTTAGCCTACTTTGTGGAAATTGCTCAACTCCTTTCTGGCCTTGGGACCAGATCAATAAGATGATTGCACTTGGAAATGGAACAGTGAGAAGTGGGGAGCAAGGGTGCTAAGAAGGAGCTCAAATAAACAGAAAAACAGATCTATAGAAACCATGCAGAAAATCTTATTAGGATGGAAACATTAAATGTAGTATGCAGTGGGGAGATGGGTGGGGGGTTGAAGGCAGAAGGGAACTCCCTCAGATTGGCAGAGATGGGGACCCACCTTACTCCTCCAGCAAAATGGGAAAAAGTGCCTGAAGCTTTCTAAGCTGAGCACAGTCTCAACATCAGACGCTTTTTGCCCTGTACCCTGCCCTGCCCTGTCTTGCCCCTGGATGTGCCTACTTCATTCCAGTTCTGTTGATTCCTGGAATCCCAAAGAAGCGGTAGCAATGCCTAGAAGAGATGTCATGATGGTGGAGACAGCAACACTGAGATGAAAATGGAGACCGAAAGAACAGATGATCAGAGAGCAGGGAAGGAATTTCTTTGAAGGGTTGAGGTACGGAGTAATCTAATGGTGACATTAGAGGTGACAAATGGTGATGTTAGGGGTTACCAATGTTTTCAGCTACCACAAGGAGAATTTGCGAGTTTCCTTTACTTTCTACCTGAGCATCAAAAAGGAAGAGAGACAGCCAGGATTGCAAAAATTATACTGGAGAATACTTGGAACAGCACCTACCAGCAATCTGCTGGGACTCATGAAAGTCATGAAGATGAATTCGGCATGTGTTCCATAGCACGTGTGATATGGGCTGCATGCTGAAGGATTTAGCATCATGCAAGAAAAGACATTTCTATTCTCATGGGACTTAAAAATCCAAGAGAAGACAGAGTGAACAATTATTTATAAGTGTGACAGGTATCACAATGAAGAAGTAAAAGTCACTTTAAGATCATGTAACATCTAAAGTGAACTTAGGGGAGGAATGTGGATTAAATGAGATACTGTGCATGAAGTGTGCAGCATGGTACCTAGCACATGAGTGCCCAGTAAACAGTAGCTGCTGTTACTAAAGCTCTAAAGAACATGGTTCAGGGAGGCTAATCTTTTTCTTTTATTTCAATAGTTTTGGGGGCACAGTTGGTTTTTGGTTATATGGTTAATTCCTTAGTAGTGAATTCTGAGATTTTAGTGCACCCATTACCAAGCAGTGTACACTGTACCCAATATGGTTTTTTGGGGGTTTTTTGTTTTTTTTATGTTGTTTTTGAGAGGGAGTCTCGCTCTGTTGCCCAGACTGGAGTGCAGTGGCACGACCTCGGCTCATGCCATTCTCTTGCCTCAGCCTCCCAAGTAGCTGGGACTACAGGTGCCCGCCACCACGCCTGGCTAAATTTTTTGTATTTTTTTTAGTAGAGACGGGGTTTCGCCATGTTAGCCAGGATGGTCTCAATCTCCTGACCTCGTGATCCGCCCACCTTGGCCTCCCAAAGTGCTGGGATTACAGGTGTGAGCCCCGGCGCCCGGCCCACAATATATTATTTTTTATCCCTCACTCCCCTCCCAACCTCTCCCACAGCAGAGTCCCCACAGTCCATTAAATCTCTCTGTATGGTTTTGCAACTTCATAGCTTAGCTCCCACTTATAAGTGAGAACATACGGTATTTGGTTTTCTATTCCTGAGTTACTTCACCTAGAATAATGTGAGGCAAATTTTTTTTTGTGGACATGTGTATTGGGAAGAAAAGCCTATGATCCGTATGTCATTTATTCATTCATTTTTTCACTTCATAGACTATTTTTTACTTTATAGTTATAAGGTGCTGTACTCAGTGATAGAGCACTAAAACACGTAAAGATCTCTACTCCCAATGGGGTTCAAATTATAATAGGCAAGACATAGGCCAGGCGCGGTGGCTCACGCCTGTAATCCCAGCACTTTGGGAGGCCAAGGCAGGCGGATCACGAGGTCAGGAGTTTGAGACCAGCCTGGCCAAAATGGTGAAACCCCATCTCTACTAAAAATGCACAGAAAATTAGCTGGGTGTGGTGGCATGCACCTGTAATCCCAGCTACTCAGGAGGTTGAGAGGCAGGAGAATCACTTGAACCCTGGAGGTGGAGGTTGCAGCGAGCTGAGATTGCCCCACTGCACTCCAGCCTGGGTAACAAAGTGAGACTCCATCTCAAAATGACAACAACCAACAAAAAAAAAAAAAAAAAAAAAAAGAAAGACACAAACATATCATGGCAAAATGGTGCAATAAGAAATATATTATGTCACATAGAGGCCAGCAGTCTCAATCCTGCCTTGCAGGTCCAAGAAGCTTATGCTGAACAAGGAAGGTGAGTTCAGTCTAGAAGGACAAGTAGTTGTATAGGGCCCTTGTTTTATTGACAGTTTTTTTCTTTTTTTTCTGGGTGTGGTGAGCTTGGCAAGGTGTGACTTTTATATTTTCCTGTTCCTATCTCCATGTTTTATCTCTCAGTTCAATCACCTGATGCGTTGCACAACAAAAAACAAAAAGGTTCTGGGAGGGGTTCATTGCCATGCTATAGCGACATTTTTGGCCAGGAGAACAAACTCAGAACACATGCTTTTTATGTAGAGGAAATCGCTTCCAAAATAACCATAAAATGGCCTATCTCCACCAGAACCACTATTAGAAAAAAATGTGTGATTTGATCAAAGTCTCAGAGAGTGCTCTGATTATCTGTGTGTCCGAGAAAGTGAGAGATTTTGTCTCCTCGTCCCTAGGATAGTCAGCAAATGATGATAAGAGTAGGGGACCTGGCCCTGCAAAGTTCCGTTTTTCAAGCTGTCACTCACAGGCAGAATCCTTCTGCCCCGTCTCTGCACCCTCCCTACCTGGGACCCACAAACTCAGTATCTTGGTGGCAGAGTTTGTCTAAAATGTCTTACATGGGGATGAAGGGGAGAAGCATAAGCATTTAAGAAAAAGTCCAAAGTCTTCCTCAGGAAAGCAGTGTGATGGTTTTCTTTCTTTCAACCTGTGCATGGCTGGGAGATTGAGGCCTTCCCCTCTCTTCAGCCTCTTTGCTGCCAGGAGCTTGGGCCAAGTCAAAAGCAAAGCACAGACTTGGAGAGTTGACTGATGGCCCAGAAAAGCACGGGGTCATCTGATGCCTTCACACGGGCCCCTCACATGGACGGAGAAAGTGGGTCTGCCAGGTGCACGCCTTCAGAGAGTTGTCTCTGACCCTGTGGGTTATCCCACACAGTAGAAGGCAAAGTTAGCTCCTGCTAACTCTCCCTGGCTCAGCAGTCAACTGAAAAAGAGATAAATTTGTCTCTTTTCTAATTCACGTCCAAACAAGCCAAAGAATGCAACCGTTGCAAAATGAGAAAATGAAAAAGTGCTTGTTCCTAAAGCAAGAAGGGTGGGAGGACAGAAATTCCGAGTGCCCACTCTCAGCTTTGCACATCTGTCCTCTGCCCTCTCTTTCCGACCCAGGGGCTGTATATTCCATGAAGAGCCCTTCTCCCGTAAAAGGAGACTAGATGGGTAGTGTCTTACTTGGGAGGCTGCCCCGACTGTGAAATGTGCATTTCATAAACTAGTAAATCTGACTTTCCATATTCCCACACTCTAACCCAGAGAAAGAAGAGATTCCAGAAGAATCTGCAGTAGAGGGTCCTTTTCTGCAAAGGGACTGAAGATGCTGCCTTACGGATGAAGCCTTAGGGAGGCACCTCCACCATAAGATGCTCTAGAAGCCAGGAGCAGGAAAAGTAGAGCAGCAAGGGGCAATCTTGAGTAAAACTATTTACCCAGACTAATTTCTCTTTCACTAAAGCCTTGGTTGGGGCTGCAACAGAAAGGGATGAACATTGCCTTTTAACTTGATTGCCTACTTTTGGCATAATGGCTCCCAGAGGAGTGAAGACTCCAAGTTAAAAGCACAGGTGAACCACCTCTGGGAATTGCACACGGAGCAGGAAGAACTGGTAGACTCGGGAAGAATTTCCATCAGCCTGTTAACAGTGAGTGCCTCTGAGACACAAGATTTTATGAAGTTTTCCTTTCGTTTTTATATTTTTCTTCATTGCTTGAATTTTTTGTTTATAATAAACCTAAACTATGTTATAATCAAGAAGGAAATAAAATACACATATGACCATGGTTTACTCCTCCCTCCAGAGACATAAGGTAAAAATATGGGAATGAACTCCTAACAGTCGAGGTAATGGGGGGAAACGGTGGAGGAGAGATCCCGGAACAATTTCAAGACAGATAAAGAGAATAGAAACCAGCTGACAAGTTGGAGAATGAGAACATGGAAGCCATATTCCAGCATAGTGGAGGAGATGGAGGGGTGGGGTTGCAGAAAAGATAATTCATTATCTGGGGAAGAACTGGCCACTTGGTGGGGAGGCATCTTCTCACACATCCCTGAGTTTGGCGGTGTGGCAGCCATCTCCAGGCAAAAATCGGAGCTCCCTTCCGTAGAGACAAACATTCTTTCTCAGAACTCGGGCTTCTAGATCCCTGTGTAAGTGGTGTCCTGGCCAGATTCCTCTGTCTGCTTAAGCCAAAGTGAAGCCCCGCCAGATGGTGACATGCTGCCGGGACACTGCCAGAATGTGATGAAGAGAAGTCGCTGCACCTAGGGCGCATGACTCCTGCCTCATGACCCCTGTCTGGTAATCCAAGCTCAGCACCTGCTTCAATATTTATGAAAAGGAGTCATATATCAATGACTTCAGATTTATAATAACAGAAATAGTGTTTTTTGGTTTTTAACCTTGAGAGTCAGTCTCATAGGACACAGAAGATTAAATACGTTTATAGAAGAAAATGTGATATGATCAGCTTCCCAGTGTAAATGCAAATTCCAGCTGTCAGAAAGTGAGAAAGGCAGGGGAGGAAGAAGAGGGGCTCTCATGTCTTCACCTAATTGAGTTGAAAATCAAGAAATACTTTCTAAAATGGATGTAATATGAAAATATATACTTTCATTATTATTCAGGGGTAATACACAGTAGGACAAAATAAGTGTCAAAAATTAGGAGTAAGAAAAGGGAGGTTAAGGTGAGTTAAATCGTTAGCTTTCTGTAGGTATGAGTGACTTGATAATGTCTTAAGTTAATAAGTCAGGAAATAGCATATACGTTAGTTATCGTTAAGGAGGTAACTTCTAGAATTAAGAGCAGAAACAATTTGCCTTGGGGAAGAGAAGCTACATGGGGAAGAATGGGGTGGGTGGTGACTATAGGTTTTCATTGTAATTTCTTCTGTTGATTTCTTTTCTTTTTTCTTTTTCTTTTCTTTGTTTTTTTTTTTTTAGACAGGGTCTTGCTCTGTCACCCAGGCTGGAGTGCAGTGGTGCAATCTCAGCTCACTGCAGCGTCAACCTCCCGGGCCCAAGCAATCCTCCTACCTTCGCCTGTTGAGTCACTGGTACCACAGGCTTGCACCACCACACCTAGCTAATCTTTGTATTTTTTGTAGAGATGGGAGTCTCACCATGGTGCCCAGGCTGGTCTTGAACTCTTGAGCTGAAGGGGTCCTCCTGCCTTGGCCTCCCAAAGTTCTAAGATTACAGGTGTGAGCCACCACAGCCAGCCCCTTTTCTTTTCTTTCTTTTCATTATTATTATTTTTTCTTCTTACAACGCTCATGATAAACATTAGGGGGAAATGGCTGGAGAAAGGAGAGAGAGAGCGCATGCCATCAGGAAAGTACTTCTAGCCGCAGATGTTCTCTTAATACCAGCCAGCACAAGGTGTCAGATGGTATAAAATCAGTCTAATTGGTTGGTTGGTTTTTCCATCTCCTCTGAAAAGGACTTGACTCTCTGGCAGTCAGTGCTTTTGGGTTGGACCATGGCCTGCAACAGACCCTAAGCCCATTCAGGTTGTGTGCCCTGGGCCCGATCCCTGCATCTCCTGGCCATTGCCTCTCAGCTTCCGCCTGCTCCTGCCTCTTACAGGCTCACCCAGCTTGGACCCAGGGCTCCGGCTGGACCTGCAGCCCCTGGGTCTTGTTGATCTTCACACCAGGCTCTGCATCCTGGCCTCGTCTCTCCTCATTTTGGCCTTCAACCTGGTCAACCCAAGATTGAGCCAGGGCTTCTAGGCCCAAGGGGCATAAAAGAATAAAGCATTCTTGTTTAGCATGGACAGCCCGGGAGATGGGCAACCCAAGAAAACCCACTGGCAAGGAAGACTGCCCAGGAACCAAGCATCACACGGTGTATAGTGGATACACCATGGGCTTTGCGGTGAAGCCAAATTACTCAGATCCTAGATCTGCTGCTAGTTGTGTCATCTTGGCCAGAATATTGAATGCCTCTGAGCTTCTTTTCCTTATCTGTAACGTCAGGACAACATAAACTCTCACATGGATTTATTGGGAGGATTAAATAAGAGCTTGTATATAAAAGTCCTTGCATAAACCTGATTTGTGGTAGGTATGTAATGTTAGGCCCCCTCTCACCTCATTTATCCTCTCTTCTTCCTTTTATCTTATGTATATGTAGACATAAAGTGAAAAGCAATGAAGTGCTTTGCATATAATCACATCTAAGGTTAAGTAGTGCTAGGATGAATAATACTGCTGCTTTGCTGTGAGTGCCTGTTATAGCTTGGGGTACAGACTCATTTTCCTTAGGAAAAAGTCCCTCTTCCAGGCAGCTTGCCTCTGGGATAGGGGAGGAACCTGGGATCCATTAGGACTTCAGGCCATAAAATTTAAACATATTAGAATGCACAGGACCTTAGAGGGTTAGTCAGCAGCCAGCCATCATTTTTACAGAGGAGACCCAGAACTTGAGATCTAGAGAAGTTAAGTTGTCTGGTTTAATGTCACAGATCAGATCTACTGAACTCCCACCTGCCGCTTCTCTGAAATGAAAGATACCTCGAGAAGGTTGTTGTGTTTCTGTGTCAAAAGAATATAAGTGATGCAACAAAACATGGCCATAGCTATGACCAGTATGAAAAAACATGCATGATAAAAAACACTAAACCAAAAAGAGGACAGGTATTTTTAAAGGCTTTAAAAAAAAAAAACTGAGTCTGTTAAAGTGATGCTATAGTTAAATGCCACTATATCTTAAGAGAAAATTCTGCGTGGGCATCAATAGCACTGACAGATGGTGAGTTTACACAAGAGTGTCTATTGAATGCAACAGACATTACCTATCTCAAACAGAACCAGAAATTCTGTTGCAGTGTGTGTTGAAGGTATGGCTAAGAATCCACAGCACAACTTACATAAGAAAGTTAAGTAATTACTAGTGTTTTCTTGCTGTAGCTGGTAAGTTAGTATATTTGTTCATGGAGTTGATTAGGATTGATGGGCTAAGAGGTCATTTGGATGTATCAGTATGACAGACATAATATCAGGAAATGAACTATTTAGGGGTGCCAGGAGAGTCTTGATTGTTTGAGCAGACAGTAGACCAGTCAATATCAGACAGCGTGGTTACAGGCTGTGGCAGGTGTTAATTTCAGACTTATTAGAAAATGTAGCAAGGCAACATTTTTAAGGACGTAGAACTTCAGCCCATTCATTACATTATTCACCAGCAATTGCTTAGCCCTAAAAGGTTAGAATTGGAAAATGTCAGGGACGTTGCAATTAGCACTGAGTACGGAATATGCTTCTGTGCCTTGAACTGCTGAAAGTACAATGATTTTCATGACCCTCTTGATACTGGACACCATATTCATCTGTATTTCATGAAGTCTGGGGAGATCCGTGAAGGGGGTTTAAAATTGGAAAGATGTTTTGTTTTGTTTTCTTGAGACAGAGTCTTGCTCTGTCACCTATGCTAGAGTGCAGTGGCGCAATCTCGGCTCACTGCAACCTCTGCCTCCTGCGTTCAAGCGATTCTCCTGCCTCAGCCTCCCAAGTAGCTGGGATCACAAGTGTGTGCCACACGCCCGGCTCATTTTTGTATTGTGAGTAGAGACAAGATTTCCGCATGTTGGCCAGGCTGATCTCAAACTCCTGACCTCAAGTGATCTGCCCGCCTTGGCCTCCCAAAGTGCTGGGATTACAGGCATGAACCACTGCACCTGGCCAGAAAGAGTTTTTTTGAATTGTTGAAATAAATTGACTTGCTCACTGATCCAAGGAAAAATTTCCATGCCTACTCACCAAAGACTAGGCCATCAGAAACAAAATTTGGTATATTTGTTTTGAAGGGTGTCCGTGCGTGAGATACCTAGACACTGTAGTTAAGAAATGTGAAATGCAATGCCCTCATCTCTAAAGAAATTACATCTGAGAAACGCATTTCATGGAGAATTACCTGACCCATTTAACTACACTGGAATGAGTTTCCAGAAATGAAAGTGATAGACGGAACTATATTCTCAAAATTGCCCATTTGAAGACCAGACTCCAAAAAATTGTATTTGAAACTTAATGAAAATGAACTAACATTGTTGAGTTTGCTTTCCTCAATTAATCTTGATGGGATAAAGGAGGCACTATAAATTGATATGCTTGAACTGTAGGGAAAAATAGTACTAAAAATTTAACATAACTATATTGAAGTCCCAGAAATCTAAAGGTGTAACTCTTCTAGGAATCCATGTCCAGAACACAAAACAGAAGAAGAGACATTGACATTTTGATCTAGGAGCAGCAGTGCCTGGTTTCCAGAGTTATATTAAAGAAGAAATGAATTATTTAAAAAGTGTATTTATTAAGCATTCCTTATTCTCCACTTGCATTTTATACATAGAAAATCTAGTAAATATTACATATATTTACATATAATCTGCTAACATTCAAGTTTAATAAAAAATAAATCTGGCTGGGTGTGGTGGCCCATGACTATAATCCCAGCACTTTCAACGGTTAAGGCAGGAGGATTGCTTGAGCCCAAGGGTTTGAGACCAGCCTGGACGACATGACAAGGCCCCATCTGTACAAAATATTTAAAAAATGAGTTCAGCCTGGTGGTACATGCCTGTGGTCCTAGCTACCAGGGAGGCTGAGGTGGGAGGATTGCTGGAGCCTAGGAGTTCGAGGCTGCAGTGAGCTATGATTGAGCCACTGCACTCCAGCCTGGGTCTCAGAGTGAGATTCTGTCTAAAAATAATAATAATAATAAAATAAGAATAAAGTGTATATGCCAACTTTTCTTAAATTTTGTCCACTTCACTCATTTCTGTTATCTGCCTGCTGTATAGGCATGTGACTTTCAATCCCCTCAAGAGTCCCTGAACTTGAGGGAAGATTTGTTTCTGCACATCATGTGGCTGCTGCTGGAGGCTGCATATCTGAGCTCAGCAGCAGAACACCACTTGGCCTGGGCAGAAACCCAGAGTATTGCCACAGAGAGGGCAAGCGTCCAGGGAATGATCACATGAAGCTCCATCTGCAATGCTGTGTGGCACGGCCATGCAAGAGATACAGTGAACTACTAACAGTTTTCAGTTTCCAGATGCCTGGCCTTGACACCAGAACTGATCATCAGCCCCTTTGTGCTGAAGCAGCCTGGAATGGAAGAGTATTTTCTTGAATGAGAAGTGGAGGTCCCCAGAGAGAGATACTTGACTTCCTGGGACAAGTAGGGGCCTATGTGCTTAATTGAAACAATAAAAGATAGACTCATTCATATTTTTGTTTTTAATTGACCTCAGGTGCATAGAAGTAGACTAATTATAACTTGATTTGTAACACACTCTCATGATGGCCTTTTTTGAGAGTGTGAGTGACCGCATTTGTTTAATTATTGAAAGAGATGAATGCATTCAAAGTCCAAATTTTATACTGAAGAATACTGTGCACCACAGTGAACCCTACTCATATGAGATCTACAAGAAGCCCACAGAATGGACAACCAGTATTTATTGAGTATCTATTTGACTCCAAGTCCTATGCCGGGCCCTTTGCAAACATTATCTATTTAATTATCTCCAAATTGTCCCTGGGTAACTGCTTCTTATCCTCCTTGCCTCACTCCCTCCTGCTACTGTAAACTGGCTGGTCAGAAATAGAATTGCTGTGAGCGACAAGAACATTGCAGTGGAATATTCTCAGGTGGTTGGGTGGTTTGATATTGGGTGACTTTTAATTTTCACAGCTGAACTTTAAAATCTCATTAAAACAGCTTTTTGTTGCTGTTTGCTGAGTTTACATGAGCAGTGATTCAGCAAATAAGCAGACACAGCAGATTGCCTGTCCTGGCAGGTCTAATAAGAGACCTACAAAAAATGTGATTGTGAAGAAAAAACGTGATTTCAGAACTAAAGCCTAGTGAGCCCCTTGGTAAGAATTGTCTTCTATAAATCCTAATTGATCTTTACATGTGAATGACTTTGAAAGAAAACGAAGTCTCTTTCTTCTCCCCCATCATTGGACATGTTTGTATTGGCAGAAGTTTTGAATGGGTGATTGCTAAGGAGTTTGGAAATCTCTATTAGTGTCTGATGCAACCTGATGTCCCGAATAACATTAAATTTTTTAAAATCCTGAGCATGAAAAGAATCCCTCTCAGATTAGAGCAGCTATAAAGATCCCAGCTGGCCCTTCCCTAGGGTTTTAAAAGTTTTTCTTAGCATCTGGCTGGAAGAATCATGAAGAAATACTAAAATGGCTTCATATTTATTGCAGGTTCACCTGTGGGCAAAGGACTGTGCTTGGTGCTGGCTGAATCAGACAGGCCTCTCCCTCAAGTTGCCCACAGTCTCATGATGGAAATAGGACAGGTCTCCAAAAATTGGAATTCAAGGTAGAAAGAAAGAAGGGCCATAAAAAGTACAAGGCAGGGCCAAGACTTGCATAAGGAGCTGCAGATCCGTGTGATCTTTAAGATGAGAGTTGCTAGTTTGGAACTGGGTTGTGCAAAAGGTTCTCTGGGTCAGTGAAAGGCAGAGGACGGGGAAGCCACGGTGGGTGCAGATGAGAAGATGGCAGTGAGAACGCAGCGAGCAGGCTTCCTTATGTTTGAGCTGCTGTGAGAAGAGTGAAGATGAGGAAGAATTACAAAGGCAGCAAGGCCTAATACTGCTGTGCCCTCATCCTCACTGAACCCTTTGTTGACACCTGCTGCCTGGATTCTCAGCACTCTCGTGCCATGGCTTGGTGTGCAGGGACTCTACCTCTGAGGGACTCCACTCTTACCTGTCGTCCTCCTTTTCCGCTCTCTGTCGTTCCTACCTAGCGTCCAGGTCTCTGCCTAGTAAGGGCTAAATTACTAAGTTACTGATATGATGAAATTAGTAATGACTCTGTAGTTGTTTCTTAGAGGTCGATCAGTAAGAATGGCAATCTCCCTCCACACTGAGTCAAAAGGAAGATGTTTGAGGACTTGGATTTGTAAGTTCTTAGAAAAGCCTCTAAACTCACCCTGCGCAACCTCCTACTATTCTATCGAAGCTCCCTAAATCATCGCTGACAGGCAGACAGGCCTGGGTCTTGGCGGCCCCCAGTCGTGCCTGCCTGGGGAAGACTTAGGGACCAACCCCATGCACATCTTTATTCCAGGTATCCGCTTGGTATCAGTCAAGGGGGTTAGGCAGAAGCTGTTCTGAATTACGGGCACAAAGCCCCTCTTCAGCCCTAGGGCAGCAGGGAGGCCTGGGTTCTGGTAGACCTTGCTTAGGGTGGGGATAAGAACAAGCTGCTACTCAGCTGTGGGCTGTTTTTGTCAGGGGCACAGCAGTCCACGCCAGCTGCCTGCGGTCTGCCCGGGTCTGTGGCTGGGAAGCTGCCGACAGGCTGGGGCGTCGGATAATGTGGGCATTCATTCGTTCCGGTAGCTCCCTGCAGCACTTACTGGAGCAGAGGGAGGTGAATTCTGAACTAGGAGTGCAGACAGCCCAGGGGTGCAAGCAGGCCTTTGCCACAAGTGCATTGCCACTGTCTTCGGGGGTTCCTCTGCAGGGTAGGGGGCGGGGGGCACTGTCAGCTTGGACAGTTGAGACATCAGTTCAGGGTAATATGTGAACTTTTGTTGCCTGCCTTGCCTAAGTTTGTAATAAGACTAGTTAAACATTGCTAGAATTTCCAAATCCTCTTTGTGACTTTTTCCCCCAATGGACTGCCTGCTAAGAAACAGTAGACAAACCCAATGCCCTCAGATCAGTTTGGACTCAGTTCAACCTTCTTCTGGTACAGAAGAGCTGGGTCAGTCATTCTCTCTGTGACCTACTGATAAGAGTCCTGGATGGGGAATTCCAAGGCCATGGGTCTATTCCCAGCCTTGCCACTATGAACGTGACCTTGAGCAGTTATGTAACTGTTCTGGCCTTCTGTTTCCTCACCTTTAAAATGGACATGATAGCAACTGTCCTACCTCCCTTCCAGGATGGCTGTAAGGATGAAATGGGAAAGCAATCATAAATCATGTCAAACACAAGAGGCCAGTAGTCCTCAAGGCTAGATGTTGGCAACCTTTTATGCAAAAGGCCAGGTAGTAAATATTTTAGGCTTTTTGTACTGCATCAGGCCTCTGCTGCATATTCCTGTGTGTGTGTTTTACAAACCTTGAAAAATGTAAAACTAATTATCAGCTCTTGGGTCACACAAAAACAGGCCACAGGCTGGATTTGGCACACAGGTTATAGTTTGCAAACCTCTGCTCAGAGCAAATCAGAGCTGAGGACTGGAGGTAGGGTCAGCAGTTGTGATAAGTCGAAATCTAAATAAACATTAAAAATACATAATATATGAATCATATATAAATGGAAAGGAATGTACATATACATGTTTTTTTCTGACTTGTGGCCCACACTCATGTAATTATTTGAACTGCAGCCCATAGGCCATCTTGTTTGAGAACTCCCAGACTATTTTGCCATTCACTGAATTCTTCATTGCCGAGCCTAACAAAATGAAACAATCAATCATGCAGAGGTGGCTCAGGGTCTGTCTGGCATCCCTCCTGGGCAAAACAGCATCTACTCTGAATTGCTTAGCAGTTTTAAAACTAGAGGCCAGCCTTCAGCCTCAGCTTGGCTGGTTGTCACTCCTAAGAGGTTCACTGGGGAAATGAAACCATTGGCAGACCATCTTGCCTACCTGGGCAGTGCTGCCTGGGCATAGCTCCTGCGTGGCCTCCTTCTTAGGGAGAATGGGAAAAGGTTCTTAATTTGGGGATCACTACTGCCCATGTAAAAACCAATTCATGTTACCGGTGACAATGAGCATTCTGACAGTACTTTGTTGACTGTGTGTTTAAACTGTTATTATTTCTCCCATAATATCCTAATGAGATAAGCTGGCATTATCACTGTCATTTGCAAACAAGGGAATTGTGATGACAGATATTTAAACAACGTACTCAAGACACTACAGTCAACTTTCCTGATGAGGTGGACCAATGTTTCTGATTTCTCATCTCTCCCATGAGATCCCTTTTCCCCTTTGCATGTCTCTTTCTCCTTTTCCCAGCCTCAGTCTTCATTAGAAGATATCAGAGGAGCCCCAGAATGAAGCCCTTAATGAGAACAGCTGATAGCAAAGAATGTTTATTTCTTTCTCTCCCCTTCCAAAGGATTTCCAAAGAAAAATGGCAGGTCAGTAACACTCATCTACAGTAATGAAAGCAGCTAGATTTCAGATATACCCAAGTGCTGACCTAATCCATCTTACTTTTGTTGACAAGTGTGGAAATATGATGAAATAAATGCAACACTTTAGAATCACGGTCTTAGCTGGCAACCCCTAGTATCCTCTTTTGACAGAAGGGTATATGGAGAGACAGAAAGTGTATGAGCATTTCAAGGAGATGGCTGGTGTTCAGAGCTGAGGCTGGTGCTCCAGTCTCTGACTTTGAGTCCAGTCCATCTTATTTATTTATATTTTTTGAAAAGGAGTCTTGCTCTGTTGTCCAGGCTGGAGTGCAGTGGCATGATCTCAGCTCACCGCAACCTCCGCCTCCTGGGTTCCAGCTATTCTCCTGCCTCAGCCTCCTGAGTAGCTGGGATTACAGGCACTCACCGCCATGCCTGGCTAATTTTTGTATTTTTAGTAGAGACGGGGTTTCATAGTGTTGGTCAGGATGGTCTGGAACTCCTGACCTCGTGATCCACCCGCTTCGGCCTCCCAAAGTGCTGGGAGTACAGGAATGAGCCACCGTGCCCAGCCGTCCAGTCCATCTTCTATGACACCCTGCTGTTGCCCAGGTTGTCAGTACCTTGCTGGTCACATCCCTACACAGCTACACCTCAGGCCTGTCGTTTCATTCTTATAATCTCTAATAGTCTTGTCCCTGTCCAGATGAGGATCTCTATCATTTCTAATTCCGTCCAACATTTTCCCTCTGAATGATTATTTCATTTTGTTAGCACATTAGGCTAAAAGCTCAAGGCTGCTGTTTCAGCACAGCACAGAGGACAACTCTATTCCACAAAGGAAGGCGCCAGTCCTCCAACACAGACCACCCCTCCAAACATGACCCAAGGAGCTTACGAATGCCTGGCCCTGTTCACAGGAGGGACAGAGCAGACAGCTCAGGGTCTGTCTAGCATCCCTTCTGGGCAAAACTGAAAGTCCCCATCATGAGGACAGTGGCCATCTGCACTTTTTTCACAGATGAAGGGAAATATTTTAGAAGCAAAAACTTAGCCAAGAGCAGTGCGTGGCAACCATTAGGCACATAATAAGGTTGATTAAATGAACGAAAACCCTTCTACAAAGATTTTCGAGGTGAAGCTTTTTAGAAGAGGAATTGCACATGCTAATGAACTTAAAAGATAAATGGCTTCTTGGGGAACACTGTATAAACATCAGTTTCTTAATAAAAGTGTGATAAAGAGAGAAGATGGATAGCGGTGTCTCCCACACTGAAACTGTGGCGAGCCAGAGATGAAAAATTCTTACCCTCCAATCTTGGTTCCATTAAACTACATGCATCTGTAATTCTGTTATATTTTACAACTTTGTTCTTTTACTAGAGTTTGGGTTGATTTATTCCTGACAATGTACAAGAGATAGTTTTCATCTCATCACAAAGTCAACTTCTAGTGACCCCTGAAAAGCTTTTCCAATGACCACTAGTCCCAGTCACGGAGTGCGAGTTTTCCTTAGTTTTAGTGTGAACATTGGACCCTCTTGACCTTGCCTTTAGACTTTGGGGAGGGGCATGTCCTACTGTGTTGGGGCTGTGGCCCTTGGTGTAGGGCCTGTTGAGCAGCCCAGATTATCAGCTTCATGGGAGCCCTGGGGAAAATGCTGATTTTATTCTTCTTTATAGTCTGTTACTCCTGCAGAGAGGTCAGGAAAGGTCAGATTTAGGAGAGAATGTAGTTCGTCACAACATCCTTGGATCCCACCAACTTCAGGATACAAGCCAGTCTTATTGGTATGGCAGATAAGGTCCTCTGTGATTTGGTCTCAACCTCCGTTTACAGTCTTCATCTTCCATCCCTCTCCTCCAGGCCCCATCAGCTTCTGTGAACAGCTTCTCCCTTCCCTAGTGTACCAAGCTCTTCTTTTATCTTTGTGCCTTTGCCTGTGCCCAAAAGGCCCTTTGTCCTTTTTGTGACTTGGTGAAATACTCATCCTTCAAGACCCCGGTCAAATAGTCATCCTTGAAGCCTTTCTGGATTCACACAGGCTGTCATTTCTTTCCACTGTTCTTTCTTAATGCCTTGTGCAAACTTTTCTGATGATACATAGGACTCTCCAAAAGTTACCTGTTTATGAGTTTATCTCCTTTACCAGTCTGTGAGCTCCTGATATGCAGGGATGGTAACTACTCATTGTTGCCTCCTGAGCCTAGCCTTGTGCCTGGCCATAGTCATCTCTAAGAAATGTTGAGACAATGGAGAAATGACCTGAAACTAGATCTTGGAAGCCTTTGATATCCCAGCAAAATGATTCAATGCTATCTTCAGTGATATCCATTGTGGGGTATTCACAATGATCCGCTGGCGGTCAGGGAGAAAATATTAGAACTACAATTTATGGTTTGTCAAAAATTAACAACGAAAGTAAGCTTTTCTAATATTTTCTATAAACTGACAGTAGCACACGTATTTAATTTATAAATAAACACAAATATTGGCCAGGCATGGTGGCTCACGCCTGTAATGGCAGCACTTTGAGAGGCCAAGGCGGGTGGATCACGAGGTCAGGAGTTCAAGGTCAGCCTGGCCAATATGGTGAAATCGCGTATGTACTAAAAAATACAAAAATTAGCCAGGCATGGTGGTGTGCACCTGTCATCCCAGCTACTTGAGAGGCTGAGGCAGGAAATTCGCTGGAACCCAGGAGGCGGAGGTTGCAGTGAGCCGAGATCGCCTCCACTGCGCTCCAGCCTGAGCAACAGAGCAAGACTCTGTCTCAAACAACCAAACAAGCAAAACACATACATTAAGAATAGGAGGTGCCTTTGAGAATTGTAGGCTGCTGTTGCAAGTAAGGGGGAGCCACTGAAAGACTCTGAACAGGGGGAAAACATGAAAAAAACAAGTGTTCAGAAGAATCGGTCTTACAGACTAGATGGAGATAGAGTCAACCAGTGGGCAAGGCACTGAAAGGGCCATACACAAGAGATAAAAGACTAGACAAGAATAGGAGTGACAGGAATGAGGGGAAAAGAAGATCTACTAAAGAATTATCATTATTATCTTCGTTAGCATCATTCCATCAGTGGAACTGGGTCATATATTGTCACAGTAAGCGGAAGGAGAAAGAGCCGCATGGAGACTCTAAATGCAGTCACAGAATGAGACCACAGGCTAAACTCAAAGGAGAACACGGAATATTTTGCCCGAGGCTTAGAGTCTATAAGTGAGATTTTCAAAAAACGTTTTTCACCACTGATTTGAAGGGGCAACAAATAAAGGCCACTCCTCGGGCCTGTCCAATCCCAGATTGGGTCTTCTCAGTAAAGACTATTTATAGCTCAGATTATTGCAGCAAGGTTGTGCAACTGCTGCGTGGGGCAGGCAGGACAGCTGTCCCGAGCCCTTGCTGGGTTAGTGACCGTCTGACCGTCTTCTGGCTGCTTCCTGTTGGCTTAGGAGACAACAGAAGAAGGTGGATTTGTTTGTCCATTGAGCAACCTGCCATTGCCCTGCCTGTGCCCCCCTGTCTCCCTTTAAACATTAACAATCTCTTAAAACATTTGGTTTTTGTGCCCAAGGCCAAGGGGATCCCAAGAGAAAGAGGAACAGAAAAGGGGAGGAGGAGGAAAGAAAGGAGCGGGGAGGAAGGGAGAGAGAGTGTTCCCTGCGTCAACAATTTATTCATTCCACAAACATTTCTAAGTGTCCATGGTGACCCAGAAATCACGGGAACCTCGGGGTTCCAGGGCTGAGTAGAACACAACTCCCATCCTTAGGGATTCGCCATCCAGTAGAGGAGAAAGACGTCTAGACAGAAGACAAAAGGGAAAGGAAAAGCTCAATGCTGTGCCTTCAACTCAGCTTCTCCATTTTTTGGAGAAGGGTTAATAGGGGAAGCAGAGAGAGATGAGAGACCAAAGTTTCCAGGACCTTTATCTCCAGAGCAGAGGGTCTCAAAACTTAGTGAGCAAAAACTGATTGAGAAGACTTGTTGGAGGCGTAGCTTCCAGTTCAGCGAGCCTATTTCAGCAGATTGGAGGTGGGCCCAGGGCTCTGCATTTTCCCAGCTCTCTGGGGGATCCAGATGCAGGTAGTCCGTGATCACAAGGGGATGGTGCTCTTCCATAGCGGGCCTGGAGAACCAGAACTGGCAACTGCCTGGCCCCAGAGCTGCCAGCCATGGGGCGGGTCCACCAGAGACTGATGGAGGAAAGAGGAAGAAGAAAGGAACAGGGCACCTCAGAGAGGATTAGGGTGGGAAATGGCAAAAGAGAAAATCCAAGGTGTGCAAAAGAGAAAAGGGATGCCTCTCTAAGGAGGCTAGCGAGTATTAATGGAGGTGCTAGGGCCCCTCAGGCTGGCTGGTGTCCGTGTGTTAGCCACAGACACTGAAAGATTTTTGGTCTTTCAAACTTGAGGACTTGCCTAACCAAGCACAGAGCAAAGAACAGAAAGCTGACTTTGCTAGATGCTTGGGCATCAATATCACGTGGAACCAGCCTTTTCTTTGATACCTCTTGCATTTCTTGCAGATCCCCTGCCTGCAGCACGTGCTGATCTCCAAGGGTGAGGCTGGATGAAGCCAGGGGCTATGGAAAAGGAGACTGTTTCAGAGGACTTGACACCATCTTCAGTAATTTCTCTGGTTCTTGGCAGCTCCATTTGGCTGCGTCCCTACCCTGCATAACCCTCCCAGCTAGTCTACTCCAGGGCAGCGTCCAGTAGGTGACCTGAGAGGGCAGCGGCGCACCAGTCTCCATCAAGGTTGAGCTCAGATGGCCAACAGCAGTTTCCAACTTGTGGTCTACAACTCTTCATCCCGATGGCATGGAGATTGGTCTCTCTCTTCAGCTGGATTTAGGCCACCGTCTGAGCCCCCGGGGTATGTTTTGTCTGACCCTGGCACCATTCGGTTCTTCTGCAGCATCAGGTACGATGTTCCTGTTTAGCTCGACCCCATTCCTAAGGCACGTTTCTACTCCTCCACTCCTTTCCAAATGGACATCTCCTCTCTCATTCTCTCTTTTTTTTTTAATTTTATAACATAAATATGTATTGAAAATAGAGACGGAGTCTTGCTATGTTACCCAGGCTGGTCTCGATCCCCTTTGGTCACGTAATCCTCACACCTCAGACTCCCTAAGTGTTAGGATTATGGGCATGAGCCACCTCACCTGGTCTCCCCCCTCATTCTTTAAGTGACTGCTCTAGTGTTACCTTCCCTGTGAATTCTTTCTTTCTTTTTTCCCATTTGGGATCCTTTTTATTTTATTTATTTAATTGACAAATAATAATTGCACAAATTTATGGGGTGCATAGTGATCTTTTGATACATAGAAGGTACAGTGATCAGACTGGGATAATTAGCATATCTGTCACATCAAACATTATCATTTCTTTGTGTTAGAAATTTTCAAGATCCTCCTTCTAGCTCTTTGAAACTGTATGTTTCTATTAACTACAGTCATCCTACGGTGCTATAGAACACTAGACCTTACACCTCCTATCCAGCTGTAATTTTGTATCATTTAGCAAATCTCCCTGTTCTTTCTCCCATCTTCCCTTGTCATATTTGAAGTTTTTATCACGTGGTACTGGCACTCTGTTTGGGTATGCGCCACCCATTTTACTGCAGGTTCCAGGGATCTAGTCTCATGGGGGTCACTGGGGCAGAATGATTAGGAACTCAGGCTAAACTAATTCAGAATGTCAGCACCGTCACCTGTCAGCTGTGTGACCTCAGGCAAGCTACTTCATCAACCTACACTCAGTTTCCTTACCTATAAAATGGACAAACAGTTGTACTTACTATTAAGGTTAAATGTAGTTACTGTTAAGGATATAACTTGGTCCAGCACCTGAAACATTGTAGCTCTCAATAAATGTTTGTTCTTCTCATTATACATATGCATATTCTTACTTTAATCTCTGGATTTAATACAGAGTGGATGGTCAATCACGTTTCTGGGATTAGCAGTTAAGATATGTACCTGTATCGCTGCATCTATCCATTAGTATATTTTAAGAAGGAATGGGCAGTTCAATATATCTGTTCATAGATCAGTGTTTTATGGTGTTTCCTCTATGCGAGGATTGGTTCAGAGTGGAATTACCTACCCAAGCTCGGGCAGTCCATCAATCGCTCTTCTTTTGTGTCTGTTGCTTCGGAGTGCCTTTCTCACTTCTGTTCCCATCCTTATATTTGCTACCCTGTTTCTGAAGGAGCAAATCAGAAAATGGTGGCTTTTTAAGAGGACCTTAAACTGAGCGTGAGTTGTCTAGAGGAAGACAGCAAAAGAATTCTATCAAGTCTGTTGTAATTTGAATTCCCCCTTTCCCGCTATCAATTTCCACCCTGTGAAATAAGGTGGGAGGAACTAAATGCACTCTGCAGTCCCTGTTAATTGCAGTGGTCTGTGATCTTTTTTTTTTTTTTCCGTGGAGGCACTTTTAGCTCGGCAAGATGAAGCAACGTTAGCAAACGAACACAATTTAATGACTAGTTCTGGCTCTCTGATAAGGATACTCTCAAAAAGAAAACAGGTGCAACCTCTACTGTTTGCCCGATTTGGTGCTTGTCTTTGCACTTGCCTGGAATTACTAGAGGCCGTTTGCATGGCTGAGCTGAATGTCTGGAAACCTGGTTTCTGCCCCTTTGAGTTCAGAAATTTTGAGAAAAGATAACAAGGGTGGACTGAGCTCAGAAGGAACTAAGCTTTTCTTAGAGATTTTAGTCAAGTAACAGAAGGTTAAACATGAAGAGGAAATGACTGGTAAAATAGTGAAAAACCAGTAGCAAATCATGTACTACCTTTACCTCTCTTCCAGGAGAACTTGGCTACGAGTCCCTGCCTGTATCATGGAGGCTGAAGGTGTGGGGAGGGACTTCAGCCTGCTCCTCAGCCCTGCCCTGTCTCTGAGACAAGGATCGCCCCTGGCAGCGCAGTGAGATCTCTGCCCTGCCAGCATGCGGGGCCCAGGCACCGTCCTTTGCCCCATCTCTTCTTCCCTCTACTATTCAAGGTGGCTTACTTTGAATCCATTCTTCCTGTCAGGCCATTGTTCCTTATCCTCATTAAATCTATGTTTCTTTAGAAAAGCATTTAAAAAAATTTACGTATATGCCTTGTATTAGTCCATTTTGCATTGCTATAAAGAAATACCCAGGACTAGGTAATTCATACAGAAAAGAGGCTTATTTTCGTTCATGGTTCTTCAGACTGTGCAAGAAGCACGGTGCCAGCATCTGTTTTGGGGGAGGCCTCCGGAAGCTTTTACTAATGGCAGAAAGTATAGGGGGAGCAGACGTGTCACACGGTGAGAGTGGGAGCAAGAGAGAGAGGGAGGAGATGCCAGGCTCTTGTTAACAATCAGATATCAATAACGAACAGAGTGAGAACTCACTCATCACCAAGGGAACCAAGCCATTCATGAGGGGTCCACCCCCATGATCCAAACACCTCCTGCTAGGCCCCACCTCCAACATTGGGGGGGTCACACGTCAACGTTAGATTTGAAGGGGACAAACCTCCAAACCATACCATATCTCTTCCCCTAAAGAGATTATACTTGGCAGCCACTTACCTAGGCCTGTCCCACCACCCCCAGCCAGCCAGCACCAGCTCTGGCTCCTACCTCTTCCCACCGATCTTGATTGACTGCTGGCAATTGGTGGCATGCTTTCCTGTGTCTTAATGTCAAATGTAGAGACACTACAGTAAAAGGCAGTCCCTAAATGAACCATCCCCTCAATGAATGTTTCCTGGGCGTCATCTACAAGCCATTAGGCACTATGGGAGGCCCATGGGCAGAAACGGGTGTGGGATCCAGGGGAAGAAGCAACTAGCTCTGCCTTGGGGAGCTGGGGAGGGTTTTGCAGGTAGAGAAAGGAAAGAAGGACAGCCAGGAACAGAATGCAGGGTAGGTATGTTGAGGGGTGAGAAGCGGAGGAAGTGCGACCTGTTTAGGAAATGGGAGGTCGTTCTGAGGAGCTGGAACACAGCATGCAGGGAAAATGATGGGAGATGACGTCATGAAGGGATGTAAAGGCATTTGGACTTGCCCCTGTTGGCGATGGGATAATCATCAGGTACCTCAGCAAGGAGCTGAAAAACAAGAGTTTTAGGTCTTCCCATTTAAATTAACCTGTTCAGTCAGCTCGCTAGGGGTATTCAGGTAATTAGAAACGAACCTTGAGAAGGGATGGTGGGGAAAGCGCCCCCAGGGCAAGCAGTAGGTGTGCTCCAACTGACATATACCTTGCAGGAGCCAAGCTTGTTTTACTGCACTCCTAGAGTACAGTTGACTCAGCTACCTCCAACTCCTGTCATATTCCACATTTACTTTATGCACATATATTTACTGTATTTACATATTCACCATATTTATCATACTATGATAAATAATTGTAAAGTGCTTTATAACACACAGAGTGCTCTACAAATGGATTGATCATTTGTATTGTAGTTTTCCATGGGTGTGCTGAGAGGCTCTAGCCAGAATACATATTGCTCAGATACCCTCCTCTGAGAAAGTTGCTCCCTTCAACTTTACTATAAAGCAGAAATATGGAAGTAAGAAGAGATGGGCACAGTCAATCACATCAGCCAACTCCAATTTGGTGACCAATATTGTGATTGTTCCAAATTATAACCCCAAGGCAGTGAAGATAAAGTGTGTTTTGTGGAAGCAGGACTTTTGCCCCGGCGTGGTGGCTCACACGTGTAATCCCAGCATTTTGGGAGGCCGATGCGGGCGGATCACTTGAGGTCAGGAGTTCGAGACCAGACTGGCAAACATGGTGAAACCCCATCTCTACTAAAAATACAAAAATTAGCCGGGTGTGGTGGTGAGTGTCTGTAATCCCAGCTACATGGGAGGCTGAGGCAGAAGACTCACTTGAATCCAAGAAGCGGAGGTTGCAGTGAGCCGAGATTGCGCCACTGTGCTCCAACCTGGGTGACTGAGCAAGATTCTGTCTCAAAATAAATACATTAAATAAATAAATAAATAAATAAAAGCAGGACTTTGGAGGGCCTTTCATACACTGAGAATTCAGTGGTCACTGAGAATTCAAAGAAGGTTATTTGAATCCAGCATTTCTCAAGGTTGATTTGACCACCAAATCTCTTATTTCCGGGTCCACATTGCCTGGAGGCCCTCCAACATACTCAAGAAATAGTAGAGTCTCTGTCCTATATTTCAAAAGGAAAATGTTCATTTCTGGGGGAAGCTGTAGGTAACCTGTAATGTGGGAACTAGTCCAAGAGGCAGCACCAGAAGCTGTAACTGCGGAAAGCCAGCAGCCCCCCGTCTCTGCGGTCAATCCTTACCCTGTAGCCTTGGGTCTGGTCTGAGAAGCTTCCTCTGAGGTTCTTAGCTAAGACCTGCCCTACTTCCCCACATGACCTCACCCCACATGACCATCTTTTTATTACCAGCCCTGACTCGTGGTCCTATCCCTACCTCCTTAGTGTTCCCTTTGCTTGATGTTTGTAACCCTGGCCTGGGGCTTATTGTCAGAAGTCAGGGAGAAGGACCCAAGGCTACCTTGATAATATTCTCTCATCGATGTAACACCGTCTTATGAAATATCTCTATTCTGTTCTATTCATTTTATTTTTGAGACGGAGTCTCACTCTGTTCCCTAGGCTGGAGTGCAGTGGCGTGATCTTGGCTCACTGCAACCTCCATCTCCTGGATTCAAGCAATTCTCTTGCCTCAGCCTCCTGAGTAGCTGGGATTACAGGCACCCGTCACCACACCAGGCTAACTTTGTATTTTTGATAGAGATGTTGCCCAGGCTGGTCTCAAACTCCTGAGCTCAAGTGATCCGCCCGCCTCAGCTTCCCAAAGTGCTGGGATTATAGGAATGAGCCACCGTGTCCGGCCGATTTTCTTCATATTTTTAAGTTGTTGTTTGTTTCTATTGTGGGTGGGAGGTTCTTTTAGGACTCCTTTTGCTCTGTGATATATGTCTCATGGTCATTAATTCTTTTCTTAATTTTATGCGTGCTCCCTAGGGTATAATCTGGTTTTCTTTCTTTTTTTTTTTTTTTTGAGACAGAGTCTCGCTCTGTCGCCCAGGCTGGAATGCAGTGGCGCGATCTCTGTTCAGTGCAAACTCCGCCTCCCGGGTTCACGCCATTCTCCTGCCTCAGCCTCCCTAGTAGCTGGGACTACAGGTGCCGGCCACCACGCCTAGCTAATTTTTTGTATTTTTAGTAGAGACAGGGTTTCAGCGTGTTAGCCAGGATGGTCTCGATCTCCTGACCTTGTGATCCGCCCGCCTCGGCCTCCCAAAGTGCTGGGATTACAGGCGTGAGCCACCGCGCCCGGCCTTATAATCTGGTTTTCAATCATCATGTCGTGTCTGTCTTGTTTTCACCTCTGATGCTTTTGGTTGTCTTCATTTGAAGGCAAGGAGAAAACTTCATCTGTTTTTGCTTTCGCATTTATGATTAAAAACATGTAATTCTTTTTTTAGTGTGACGTTTTCAGAATTACTCGTACAAAGTGCTCTTCACAAGTGTTTGTGGTGCAGAAAGCAGCAGTGAACGGGAGCGCTTTCCCCTTTGTATCAGGGAGAGCTAGGTTTTCCTGGTCTGGCCCCTTTGGGGTTTTGGTTCCTAGGCTTCTGACTCTAATGACACTCCTGAGTTCTCTTTGTAAAGCAAAAAGACAGCTGATTTCTGAAATCACATGATACATTTTAAGTAACTGAATACCAAACTGCGTTTGAATAAGAAACCATCCTCCAGCTTCAAGCTTTCCCTGCATCAGCATTAGTTTTCATTCACATTAAAAATGTCCTCCTGGCTTCCCCTCCCTCTACTAGAATTCTTGGTTACTTTCAAAAGCCCCGCTTTACTTTGTTTGTTTGTTTGCTTGTTTTATTTTGTTTTGTTTAGAGACAGTGTCTCGCTCTGTCGCTCAGGCTGCAGTGCAGTGGTGCCATCTTGGCTCACTGCAACCTCCACCTCCCCACTTCAAGTGATTCTCCTGCCTTGGCCTCTGGAGTAGCTGGGATTACAGGCACGCCACACCTGGCTAATTTTTGTATTTTTAGTAGAGACGGGGGTCTCCCCATGTTGGCCAGGCTGGTCTTGAACTCCTGATCTCAAGTGATCTGCCCACCTTGGCTTCCCAAATTCCTGGGATTACAGGCATGAGCCACCACGTCTGGCCCATTTTACTTTAAATAATATAATTTCTTCTATTCTTCCAGGCATTCACCTGGCTCCTAGGGCTTTTGTGCTGTAGGCCTATATTTCCAGCTACTTTTGGAAAAAATCTCTCTGGAGGCCCAATGAGCTTGTCACATCAGCCCGTCCAGGGGTAAAGCACATTTGTCAGCCCTCACGTGCCTCTCCCTTGCTGTCTTTGACTTAATCAAGGCCCATAACACCCTCTGCAATGCTGAGCAAACTCAGATCCTCCTAGTCTTCATGGAGTCTTTCTTTTTCCTTATTCCATTGGTCTAATCTGATTGAATTTAAATTTTGCACATTTTGCATTAGTAATTCTCTTGCATGAATCTCTTTCTCTTCCTCCCTTCTGCCATTACTGGCTCTTGTCCTCTCTTTACTGGACTGTAGAATAATCTCTTTGGTGGTCTTCCCTTCCCCTCCACTAAATTTACTCTCTATTCAGTATCAAGAAAGGCTTAATCAGCAGTGAATACTCTCCACTCAGCCCTTGACCCATTGTCAGTGTCTGGCGTCAGATCCTCTCCAGTAGGGTAAAGTGCAACTGCAGCCAGCTCATGCCTTCAAGAGAAGGACTGAAGATCATTGTGTGCCTGAACCAAGTAAGTCTAACTGCTCCTTCACCAGCTCACCCAGAACTGTAGGGGCTTTCTACAGTCATGTTCCCATGGCTCTGGGAATTCCTCCAGACTTGAACTCTGGTTTGACTTCCCCAGTTTATATCCTATGCTTCATACCAAGATCTCCCCACTTTGCCTGTCCTACAAGAAGTAGCGGCCAGGTTGGACTTTGTGATAAGTGTTGGAGGTTGCTTCTTCGCTCACCCTTGGTACCTTGTTCTACTGGCCACAGCTAAGCTCCACAAAGCCTAGGTGACTGGGACGCTGCAACCCAGCCCAGACCCAACATTGTGGCCGTCTACCAGTTGAGCATGGGATCCAGATGAGACTTCTAGTGCTAATACTAAAGACTATGAGGTTTGCAAGGTACAGTTCACTGGCAACCTCTTATAGTCCATAGCAAATATTTCTAGTTTGTTCATTCATTGAGTCATCCAACAAGTATTTATAGAGCAACCATCAAGTGCCATATACATTCCATAGTGTTAGGGATGTAACAGGGAAAATGTCAGACAAGGTTTCTACTCTTAGAATCCATATTCTACTATTGGACGGAAAGAGATAGCACATATAGCATCAATGATTGTCAATGATCTTAAATGTCTGAAGACAATTAGCTGTATAAGATGTAAGTAACTGAGAGGGAAGGGCTATTTTATACAAAATGCTCAAGGAATTAGCTCTGGGAATATGACATTTAAACAAAGATCTGAATGACAAGAAGAAGCCAGCATGCCAATTTTGGTGGGCAGAGTATATTGGGTAGAGAGACCAGCACAAGCACAAAACCCTAAAGTGGGAATGAACCTGGATGAGTCTGAAGGATGGGAAAGAGGACAGTGTGGTTGGATTTGATGAGCAAGGAGGTGAATAAGAGGAAAAATTAAGTCAAACAGGAAGACACAGACTAGATCATGTAAGGCTTTGGTAAGTGATATGGTTTGGCTGTGTCCTCACCCAAATCTCGAATTGTAGTTGCCATAATTCCCACTGTTGTGGGAGGGACCCAGTGGGAGATAATTGAATCATGGGGGTGATTACCCCATGCTGCTGTTCTCATGACAGGGAGCGAGTTTTCACGAGATCTGATGGTTTTATAGGTTTTATAAGGGATTTCCCCCTTTTGTTCGGCACTTCTGTCTTGCCTGCCCACACGTAAGAAATGCGTTTGATTCTCCTTCTCCTTCTGCAATGATTGTGAGGCCTCCCACCCATGTAGAACTGTGAGTCCATTAAACCTCTTTTCCCTTATAAATTACCAGTCTCAGATATGTCTTTCTTAGCAGCATGAGAACAAACTAGTACAGTAAATTTGCATAAGACATTTGCACTTCCCTTTGAAAGCAATGGGAAGCCATGCTCTGCATACTCAGAATAAGAGTGAGATTGGAAACCATGGTGATTGAAGACCTACTGGCAGTGAAGACTTGAGCCCTGAAGGAGAGAGTGACTGCAAAGTTTCTCAGATATCTGCAGGTGGGGATGATATCGGGATGGGATGCCTGGCCCCTGGGGCTAGTGAGGAGTTCAAAGAAGAAGGAGCAGAAATGGATTCAGGAGAGAGTGAGCAGAGCCTCAATGTTCTGTAAGTAAGTGCTCCTACAGGGGAAGGGTTAGAGAGGTCGGCAGAGGGGCCCAGGATTCTGGGAAGCCGGAGATTCTAGCTCTAAGACATGCTATTGTAGCCTCAAGACAGATGCACAATTATAGGTTACAACAATGGAGTCATTTTGAAGAAGCAAAAATACTCAGTGCAATGGACTGCATGTTAGTGTCCTTCCAAAATTCATATGTTGAAACCCTAACCCACTATGTGATAGGATTAGGAGGTAAAGCCATTGGGAGGTAATGAGGGTGGAGTTCTCAGGGATATGATTGGTGCTCTTATAAACGGGACCCCAGAGCGCTCTCTCGCCCTCACTCCACCGTGTGAGTATACAAGAAGCCTGCAGTGTGCAGTCTGGAAAGGGCCCTCCCCAAAACCTGACCGTGCTGACACTTTGATCTTGGACTTTCAGGCTCCAGAACTGGGAGAAATAAATTTCTGTTGTTTGCATGTCACCCAGTCTATGGGGTACTTTGTTGTGGCAGCCCAAATGGGCCAAAACACCCACGTTCATCACTAGCAGGCCCTGGACATATTATCCTATTGATTCTCAGCTCTGCTCTCTTGCACTGTGGGCACCCTAAAACAAGATACATACGTAAAAATTAATGTAAAAATGGCACCCTGATATTTACACAGGGTGGGCCCCAGGTGTGCCTACCATGCTAATAGTATAACTCCTGGCCTCAGGCAAATGGCCTTCTTGACCTTCCAATGGCCTAATAAGCAGCCCTCCCTTGAGAAGTCCTTTCTCCTTTCATGATTGTTCTTTTTTTTGCATGGTAGATTTTACCTTTGCTAATATGCAATGGTTAAAAAAAAGAAAAAACGGAAAGGAAAAAAAGCAATGCTACCAAATAGAAGGGACTTTGAAAGTGTGAAGACTGCTCAGTTCTCTGACAAGCCCTGCTGCCTCAGCCCACAGTGAGGCACTGGAATAAAATGAGGACTGTATAAAGGATGAATGGGTCCAGTCTCTCTCCTGCAGAGCCCTGCCGTGTGGACAGGGCCAGAGTCATCACTTGGTTCATAAGCTGGAATAGAGCGCCTTTCATTCAGAGTTCCCAGGACACTTCACAGCTGCTAAAATGATCCTAAACAAATATTTGTAGCCACACAATACAGGTGGGAATATGGAGGTACCAAGAAGAAAAAGGATTGGCCAAAACCCCCAGAGTCAACTCCAGAGGTAGGACCAGAAGCCAGGACCTGAGCCAGTTCAGGGCTCTGTCAGCAGGATCAGGCCTGGGAAGGGAGGGTGGGATTTCATGACTAAGAAGAGTGGTGATGAAACAAGTCTGGGGGGTCCACAGTAACAGCTGGCTGTGAGCCCACTGATTCCTAATCCAGTGCCACTCAGGCAAGTGTGTTCAGTGCCTTGGTGACCTGCAGCTCTAAGTGGCTGGAGAGTGTTAATAATTCAAGGCCTCTGATTAGATTGACAGTGTCTGTCAGAGTGAGATGTGCTGTTGAGTGTTTTCTGTGCTCCAGACAAATTCACTTATAGTTTCAATTAAGCCCATTTTTTGTATACTGGGGCCCAAAAGGCAAACACACAAAATGAGCATGTGATTGTGCTGTCAAGACAAGGGCGACCACAAGATCGTCTGCCTTCCAGAGGCTGTAGGCTGGAGTCCAGGGTGGGACTCGAAGTCAAGATAAAAAAGTGTGCTTGGATATGGTCCTTCAGGGCAGAGACTGCCACATTCTTGTCAGTACTGATCTTCAAATAAACAAAGCTCCAATAAAATGTTATCAGTTGGAATCAATTGGAATTGATTTGCTGGATGGCAGGCAAGGCAGAAAGGATTTGGGAGGGAGGAAAAGAAAGAAAATAAGCTGGGCTTCAGGACCCATGACGGGCTGCCACCAACACAGCGCTGTCACCCCATGTGGTCCTTAGAGGCTGCTTTGTCCTAGGGCTTCTCCGAAGGCTTGGATCTAAATAGAGGCCTCCCCTAGATGCCAGAAACTCTGCAGAGCTTCAGGGCTCATCAAAAACCTCCCACATGGCCTTGGAGAGGTCAGCGGCCATTCTGGCAATAAAGACTATACAAATTCAAATGCCAATGCCTCCACTGCTAGCTGTGGGATCTTGGGCAAATCACATCATCTCTTAGTGTCTCATTTCTCTGGGCACAAATAGCCTGTACCTGACAGGGCTGTGAAGTAAGAAGCTGATAGAGTGAAGAAGCACTTAGCACACAGCTGGCCTGCAGCAAGAGCTCAAAGCGTCAGTCTTTATTATTATGATTATGCGCAAAGCTTAGGGCACCCCAGAACTTACTAATTTCCACTCCCTCTTCAATGCAGATCCAAATTCACTCGGGTCCAATTTAACTTGGCAGTTACATGTAAGACCTAATTCCCAAATTAAAGAGCTTTGGACAGAAGTCCACCTTTGATGGCGGGTGAGGAAGGAAGCCAGGCAGTGTTGACAAGTCCTTCATCACTGACACTTTTGCTCAGCATCAGTCAAGGCTGGCCCTGGGTAAAACCGAGAGACAGGCCAAATTTGCTGTCATTGAGCTGCACCTCTCTAGCGCCTACCATCCCAGGATTTATGAGCCCCACAAGGGGTGGGGCTTTGGCACAGCCTGTCACCCTGAATGAGTAGACAGGCTTCCAGTGAAGTCACCCACCAAGGGAGCATGAGGGAGTGAGAACCAGCTCCCTTGGGGACATGCGCAGTCTGGAGCTGGCAAGGTGGAGCCAGGGAGAAGCAGAGCAGAGGGGGCTGATCTCCAGGCTGCGCCGGGCCGCAGCAATGGAAAGGCATCTTGTATACTGTAGAGGGCCACACAGATGTTAAGGGTGTTATCCTATGATTGTTACTACTTTTCATTGGAAAGCCAGTTGTTTAATATCAACAAAGTAGTCAACAAAACAAAGGAAACCAGAGAGATCTGGGTCTGTGGCTGACACATGTACGACTACAGACGAATTCCATCACCCTTCAGAGCCCAGCTTCCCCCTCTGGGAAGTCCTCAGAGCAGGGTTGCTAAATGGACTGAAAGTGATAAGATCTTGTGCCTGTCACAGACAGATAATCAACCAAGGTTCCTTCTCCCTTCTCTCTGGTGAAGACACAGGGTACCTTTTTTAAAAAAAATGTAAAAAATATAACTTCAGAAACTAGAAAGCAAGATTAGCACCAGGGAAAGCTTCAGTGGTGAATTGTTTTCATAGCATCTCTACTCCCTTCAAAGACCATGCAGACAGGGAGTATCTACTTTGGTGTGGTTCAGCCTTTAGCAGCCATTGCTTGCAAAAGAAGTGGTGTTTGGGAATGCTTTCAATATTCAGAGATGTGTTGTTGGCCCGGGTCGTATCTCTATGGATTCCAACAGCAGGAGCTTGCAGATGTGTGTGGAAAGGGCAGAAAAGCTTGCCCAGGAGGCTGAGCTGGAGGAGCCTCAGTGCCAGGCTTTGTGTGTTGGCTGGAATGCTTCTTGCAGCCCTCAGTGGGCGGCAAAGAAAACCAGCTACACGCCGGAGAATGTGAGGGTGTCCAAGTGCCATGAGAACATTCTACTCAAGTCCACTTGATAGAGCTGTTGCTCCTGATGGCTTATCCTGTGTCCCCTGCCTGGACTGCTTCCAAACCTCCAGGCCAGCTGGTCTAGGAGCTGCTGAGAAGCTATGTGTGCGAATTTCCTACACCCTGGCAGCCAGTGGCCGGGCATCTGTCAGGCTTCGGGGTGGAAGTTCATGGAGGGGCGTGGATTTAATCCTTCCACCATGAATCCAACAGAGGGCGTCTCTCTGCCCTGACCTTATTCCCTCCTGCTTCCATTATACTAACACCACCACCTCATGGACAGACCTGGTCACTACAGGGGGCATTCATTTTATTTCATTTTTTTTCAGTTACTACTGTCCTCTGGGAAAATGAATCCTCCTCCTGACAAGCGCTTCAAACTTCTAGGCTGTGGGCATGCAAAGGAAAACACAGCCCAGGAAAAATATCCCTAGGGAATGTGAGCATATTAGACCCAGAGTAGCAGTCATTATGTGTATTCATAGACGTATACAGGTTATTTATGTATGTGTATATTTACATTCATGAAATATGCATGCAATATGAGATATATGTACATGTATCTACACTCATCTCATGAATATCTCATATATATGAAATCTCATATATATGACATTATATAACTACCTACATAGACATGAGAGATCTACATATATCTGCAGAGATCTATGATAGCTCTCGTATCATAGATATGAAATCTACATATAATTACACACATATCATAGATAGGAGAGGTCTACATATATCTACATAGATATCCCATAGATACCTCATATATCTATATTTTCTTTATTACATAAAGAAAACAATAACATAAATATGCCTATGAGATATCTGTGGGATATATGTGTAGATATATGTATGAGATATTTGTGAGATATGTATGTTTCTATGTGTGCATGAGCTCCAGCTAATCTACAGTCAACATATCTTTTTATTTAAATATAAAAATATATTACACAGTATATATTAAGCATACGTAAATATATACAATATAAATGTTGCATAGATATTCCTGGGCCACCTTCAGGTCAACCTTAAAATACCCTGTTCTGCCTTTCATGTGCTTCTCAGGCTACAGACTGTATGATTTCTTTTCTGCTCCAAATGATTCAGCCTCTAGCGTCAGGCTGCATATCAGGAAAAACAGCCAGTGCGGAGCATTAATAACAGATGCAAAGGGCCAAGCTCAGGCTGGGCACAAGCGGGTATTGGTGAGGGTGGAGGTGGTGGGGCTTGTGGGTGCAGTTGCCTCTGTGGAGCTATGGTCTTGGAGAAGACAGTGCCAATCTCCCTCAGGAAGACCCCACAGCCTTTGCATTCCAGAAGCCACGTAATTAACACCCCTGACCTCATTTCGTTGAATGAATGAACTAATTAGAACCTGGGAACTTGATTCCGCTCCTGACAGTTCTTTGGCATTGTAAACACACACAGAAGATGGAGAGGCAACATCAAGTTGGAAGTCTGGTTATTTTGCAAAGAATGAAGTGAAACTGGAGGCGGCGGGGGCCTCCGCATTTCTGGATGTCTAGACAGGATTCACTCCCTTGCACAGGTCCCTTGTAGCAGGGATCGGGGGCTGACCACTCCCTTAAGTAACCATTTTATTACATAAAGAAAACAATACTGATAACTGTGATTTCATGTACTCTCCTCCCCAGTCTACACCAGCGAGCTCTGAGAAGAGTTTAGAGGCTAGAATATAAAGAAGCTACTCCATCCACCCTTCCACAAACTTTCATTCACTGTCCAGTCCCCTCTGCTTGGTTAGAAATTGAGAAGTGACCAGGCCAAACAGGTTATGCAATCTACTAACCATCCCAGTGTAACACAAATTAGTACAGTGTGGTATAGAAAATGCTCACACCTGGAGTCCAAATTGTAGATTCTTGTCCCTACTGGAAACTCCCAGGACTGGTGAAGTCGTCTGAGGCTATTACTAGACCATAACTCGGTTTCCTCATCTGTCAATTAAGGAGGTCAATCTTAATGAAATTTAAGTTCCCTTCCAAGGTTAACATTTTCTGATCTTCAATTTTAAAACTATCAAAAGTTCCAATTAACTGATGGTCATGATAATCCTGCAAGAATTGTTAGAATCATGACACAGGGAATCCCAGACAGCAGGAAAAAAAAATGAAAAAAGCATTTATGTTTGATCTGGAAATTCAGATTTACCATCCTGTGTGTCATATCTGAGTATTGTTTGTTCTGCAGAGAACTGAGTGGGTCTGGCAATATTAATAATGAATGCTAATAGTAGTCTACATTCTATGACCACTAATGGTAGTCAGCCACTGGAGGACAGAATAAGTCCCTGAGATAAGAGAGAGTCATTCACCAGCTTGACAATTGCTCTTGAGGGCCTGAACTCAGTCCTAACTCTGAGAGACACTCTGTGGCACTTCTGTAATTCAGCATCCATTTCACTCACAGGACATGTTGAGACACAGAATCTGCTTCAATAAGCCTGAGGTGGAGCCGAAGATTCGGCATTTCTAGGATGTTCTTAGGAGAAATCAGACATAAATGTGCAGAAAAATTGTTGTCCTACAAGATTTCCTGCTGGGTGTTGACTGAGGGGTCCAAATTTTAAATACAGTTGCAGTTTAGAGGAGGGGATGGCCCCAAATGCCAGAGGAGGAGTCATTGGTGTTAGGGTGTTAGGTCGGGGGTGTTAACTACGTGGCTTCTGGAGGGAAGGTCTGTGGGGTCTTCCTGAGGGAGATTGGCACTGTCTTCTCCAAGACTCTTGCAGAAGATGAGGGTCAAGCCAGGCTGAGCGTAGAAAGTTGCTGTGGTTAAAATGCTCATGGATAATGGAGAATTATTGGTTTGGGGAAGGGGAGGGAGAAAGGAGAATTTTATGGGTGCAAGGGACAGAGTGTCATGATGACTATAGTGCTATAAAATGCAGAATGTTGCTGTGGTTAAAATGCTCATGGATAATGGAGAATTATTGGTTTGGGGAAGGGGAGGGAGAAAGGAGAGTTTTATGGCTGCAAGGGACAGAGTGTCGTGATGACTATAGTGCTATAAAATGCAGTGATGTTTCTGTAAGGCGGAGACCCTCATCTCAAGGCACTGGACTTTTTGTCCTCCAAATTGAGGTTTGCCTTTGACTTAATGGAAAAATTTTTTCGGGTGCCACAATAGCCATTTCATTCCAAGATGGATTGCAATGTGAAGCGGTCTTTTTCAATTTCTTGTCCCAAACTGCAGCACAATTAGTTTTGAAATAAATGTCAACAGCTTCTTAGCGAGGCTGTTGAATGCAAGGCTGGAGTATCAGCGGCCAGCCACAGAGAAGGACTCAGAGGTTCTGATTGTGCCCATCGTGCTAAGACATCCTGTGATTCCTGAGAGGTATTAATTCTGGTGCATGTTCATTGAGCACTTTTGATGCAAAGTAGTTTAAAAGACAGAAAGAAGATGGAGTTTGTTTTAAAGGTTTTAAGGTAAACACAGATCAGCACTGTCTGAAAAACACTATGCATGTTTCCATGAACTCATGATCTTTCTGTATTGACAGTCTCCAATCACATGCGGAGATGATCTTGCCATCCCACCCACCCTTCAATCAGAGTGGGGACAGATGTTATCCGTTGAATTATATCCCCCACTGAGAATTCCTGTGTTAAAGTCCTAACCCCATCGTATCTCAGAATGTGGCTTTGTTTGGAAATAGGGTTATTGCAGATATAATTAATTAAGATGAGGTCTTAACTTACTGGAATAGTGTGGATCCTTAATCTAATCTGACTGATGTCCTTACGAAAAGAGGAAATTTGGACATAGACACTCACACACAGGGAGGATACCATATGAAGATGAAAGCAGACATTACAGTGGTGCATCATCTGCAAGCCAGGGAACACCAAAGATTCCCACCAAGTCACCAGAAGCCAGGGACAGGCATGGAACAGAGTCTTTCTCACAGCCTTCAGAAGGAGCCAACCCTGCCGATACCTTGATCTCAGACTTCCAGCCTCTAAAACTGTCAGACGATCCACTTCTGTTGTTCAAGCCACCCACCTGTTGTGCTTTGTTATGGCAGCCCTAGCCAGCTAAGACAACAGATCAATAATAAACTTAGGTACATCATTAAAATTAAGTTGTTGTGTGTATGGCCTTGGGGAAAATCTTTTAACCTCTGTAAAATGAAGACGTTGGAGCAAGTGGTTAGTGAAATCCCTTGCAGGTAAAGCATCTGTGATTTTATAAAATTCTGATATATTGATTCATTTAATGCCATTTCTTGGATTATACCTGGAAAGTGAGAGCTGAGAAACAGCAGCTGTATCCAGGAGGGGCAGGGGCAGGGCTCACCTGGAAGAGAGAGAGCCTGCTTTGAGCAGCCATAAAATCAAACCACCAAGGAACCAGAGGGGATCTTGACCCAGTGGGGACCCTCAATACTAAATGGAGATTGGAGCATGCGTGGGCCAGCAGTAGACAGCCTTGGCACAGCCAAGCAGGGAGTCTGGGCTCCTTCTCCTGCATGAGGTAGCAGCACCGACGGGAGAGAGCCCAGCACACAGAACAGTCGGGAAGCAGTCAATGGTTTATAAGTCAGCCTAAGAGGACTGGCCTGAGTTTCTGTCCTCCCAATTCGACCATAAGCAGAGGGCAAGGGGACCAACTTACCAACCTTGTGGCTGTTTAGGAATATTTGTTGAAGGAAACTCTTGCTAAGGTGGCAGGTGGGAGCCCAGAGTCACTGTAATTTGGCTGTGAAAGGAAATGTGACTTCAGATTGTAGTCACTGGCAGGTGGCACGTGGGCATTTGAGTTGCATGTTCACCTCTGAGCTGGACAGAGCAGGGGCTGGGTCGGGCTGCCATCAACACTATCCATAATCCATGCCTTGCTCTTTGGAAAAGCTCAATTTCTTGCACAAATGGAGGATAATGAACTAGGAATTTGTTCCAGGAATAGGGAAAACAATTCGCCAGTGTAGTAATTAGGGCCATGTTACCATTCTAGACTCAATTTTAATTAGCTGTTTATTAGAATTAATTTTTGCCATCACTACATTGATTATATTATTTAGTGCCAGTTGGTGAGGGATAATGTGTATGCCCACAAAGCTTAGCTGAGCAGTTCAAGAACTTGAATGGAGGAGGCGAGTTACGCTTTTGCTTTTTCTTGGTATCAGTCAACAAATATTAACCAGCTCTGTGGTGTATGCAAGGTGCCATGCTAGACACTCGTAATCAAGTTGCCTAGCCACATATAAAGTGGCCAATACTTATTATTCAGAATAATACCATAATAGAATCCTATTATTCCCGAACAGCCCTGCTATTCTCTCTGTTTTTGTAGTCGTATTTTTTCCTCTTCCAGGAATGCCCTGTCGTGTAAAATGTAGGATAGGGGTCATTTTAATACCTTTCAAATGACCTTATCCACCCATTTCCCCCAAATCTGATGAATGGGAACATCTCTTCCTTTGTATACCCAGAACTCATTGCAGGTCTCTCATGGAACTTCTATGCTACTGTGTACTCTAGGTAATGGCTATTTGTCTCATTAAAGTATATGTTCCCCAATATAGTGGGTTGAAGAGTTTGTGTCTACCTGGAACCTCAGAATAGGTGACCTTATTTGGAAATATGGTTTTTGCAGATATAATTAGTTAAAGATCTCGAGGTGATGTCATCCTGGATTTAGGGTGGTCCCTAAATCTAGTGACTGATGTCTTTATAAGAGAAAGGAGAGAGAGATTTGGACACAGAGAGACACACAGGGAAGAAGTCCACATGAAGATGGAGGCAGAAATTGGACTTCTGCAGCCACAAATCAAGAAACAGCAGGAGCTGCCAGAAACTGAAGTGACCAGAGGCAAAGGAGAAGTCTCTGTTGCTTCCTGCAAGCGAAGTCCTAGCTGACACCTTGATTTCAGATTTCTGGCCTCCAGAACTGTGAAAGAATGAATTTCCATTGTTTTAAGCTACCCAGTTTGTGGTAATTCATTATGGTAGCTATGGGGAACTAGAACACCTGAGTATATCTATGATTTACCTTCGTATCTCCTCAAATTTGCTCATAAGCATTTGTGAAAATACTGTATTTGTTACACTGCAAGTCATTAATCTTAGCTCTTCTTTAGCCATAATGGCTCAAGAAGCACTTATAAAAAAAAATCAAGGACCAAGCAAAGTCAAAGTCTATTAATTAGTTACTTTCTCTTATGTGTGTGCTGGGAGGGTGCACATGACTTTTGTGTGCAAAGGAACCAAGCAAGACTCCTTGGATCTGGGTACGAACAATGGTCCTGCTGATGCAAATATCTGAATGAAGCCTTGACTGCCAGCAGGAAGCCCCATACTCATAGTTAGAGGGACTTCTAGAAGAATTGAGATCCACTCTCTGTGGCCCTGAGTGACACATGCCTATAATCGCAACTCTTTGGGAGGCTGAGATGGGAGAACCACTTGAGGCCAGGAATTTGAGATCAGTGTGGACAACATAGCAAGACCCCATCTCTACAAAATATTAAAGAATTAGCCAGGCTGATGCTCACCTGTAGTCTCAGCTACTCAGGGGCTGAGATGGGAGGATCACTTGAACCCAGGATTTTGAGGCTCACGGTGAGTCCTGATCACACGACTGCATTCCAGCCTGGATGACAGAGAGAGATTCAGTTTCAACAGAAAGAAAGACGGAAGGAATGGAGGGAGGGAGGGAAAGAAGAAAGGAAGGAAGGAGCGAAGGAAGGAAGGGAAGGGGAGGGGAGGGGAAGGGAAGGGGAAGAAGGAAGGAAAGGAAGGAAGGAAGGAAGAAGGAAAGGAAAGGAAAGGAAAGGAAAGGAAAGGAAAGAAAGGAAAGGAAGAAATTGAAGTTTCTAGATCACTAGTTGGCCTGGGTGACAGAGAGACCCTGTTTCTAAGAAAAGAAAGAAAGAAAAGAAAGACAAGAAAAGAGAAGTTTTTACATCGCTAGTTAGCCAGTTGAAAGGTACGCGGTCACCAAATGCCACATTAACCATACCCAGGAATTTGGAGCCAAGATGACCTTAGGTTCAGGCAGAAGAGTCTGTTATAATTTGGGGTTACCTGCCTGAGAGGTCTCCCCAGTGGGCAGAAGGGTTGGGTTGGAAGGTCAGAATTGAATATTCATTTCTTTTGGTTAAGCGTTGACTCTTCACTCTACCTATTTTTCATGCCTCAGCACCTTTGGGAGATCTGCTTAGAAACCAACTAATTTTTTTAATGGTTCTTGATTTATCAAATAATACTTGTAACAGGTAACATATATTGAGTGCCCACCCAATGCCAGGAATTTTACACATTAAACACTTTGCATGTATTAGATCATCAAATTCTCATAGCAACCCTACAAAGTAGGTACTGAAATCTCCATTTTACAGATAAGAAAATTTGAGCCTCCAGAGGTGAAATAACCTTCTTGGGGTCACATAACCAGTCAGTGTGCTGGGTCTTCAGCCCAGTCATCCTGTGCCAAAATCCCAGGCTGCCGGTTCAAGTAAATGTTGCTTTTCTCAGGGTCTCTCTGACTCATTGAAGGCATGCATGATTATGAGGGTTGTGTTAACAGGAAGGAAAAGAGCAGCCAAAAGGGGGCTGCTGCCCAAAACCAGCTCCACAGCTTTTTCCACGTCTGCTCATTCTGGGATGCACAAGGTCTGTTGAAAGCAGGGTCATGTAGAAATTGAGCGATAGTTGAATGCATCCACCAAGCAACCAACTAGGCACCTGCAGCCCCGTTTTCTGCACTGAGAACACATTGCACATTCCTTTAGATTTTTTTGTATGAGAACCAAGCATGACTCCCTGGGCTCCCTCTGCACTATTTCACTTTGCTGAGCCCTTCCCAGGTGTACTGATCAATGAGTCAAATTCTCAGCTGGGGAACAGCAGACGAGACTCCATATTTGGGCAGAACATAGAGGCTTTTCCTGAGCCTGCTGCTCCTGCTGTCATTTTGCTCATTCTGATTGAAACACTCTGTCTTTGTTGTCAAGCTCTTTCCCACTCATAAATATTTCTGTGATGAATACAATGACATTATTCTATTATTAGTCACAAACCAGGGGCAAATCGCTATTTAAATTGATATTGCTTTTTAAGGTATTACAGTCAGTGTTCTACAGTTTCATAGTCACACCATTTCCCAGCTCTCCCAAGAATAATAATCAAGTGAAAAAAATAAAACCCCAGCAAGATTTCCATCCAGAACCTGCCAGCACAGGGCTGTTCTTTTGACTTCTTGCGTCAATGGCACTTCGTGGAGTAGCAAGTTATTTAATGCTTACATAGTGCTATCTGATCGGTATTTCTGTTGTCCCCCAGTGGCCACTGGAGCTCTCTCATTCAAACACAAGTGAAACCAAAGAGAAGGCAGTCACCCTGCAGGATACCACACAGCTCTGCTTTTTAGTATTTCCCCAAAAGGCTTCTTATGGTAGCAACAATCACCTCCCTCTCTATTTTAAGTAACCAAACACTATTTTAACTACCTGTGACTCTGAGTGCTGTGGCCCTATTAGCTATTTTATTTATTGTTATTTTTTAAATTTATTATTATTATTATTTGTTTACAGACAGGATCTGACTCTGTTGCCCAGGCTGGGGTGCAGTGGTGCAGTCATAGCTCACTGCAACCTGGAACTCTCGGGCTCAAGTGATCCTCCTGCCTCAGTCTCCTGAGTAGTTGGGATTGCAGGTGCAAGCCATCATGGCTGGCTAATTACATTTTTTTTTTTTAAGAGATGAATTTTCACTGTGTTGTGTAGGCTGCTCTCAAATTCCTGGCCTCAAGTGATCCTCCTGCCTCAGCCTCCCAAGGTGCTGAGCCACCATGCCCAGCTCCTATCAACTATTCTAGAATAGTACTGAGGCACTTCTTTTTCAGTCTGGACATTCCAGCATAGGGGTGCCCATTCATTGACATGGATTACTGGTGATTTTGTTGGTGAGGCTGAGGCAGCTGTCCCCAGGAATGGAAGTGCTGTCTGCAGTGCCATTTAGAAAGCAGCCCTCAGCTCTCCAGCCAGACAGGAACATGTGTCACTTCCTTGTGGACTGGACTCTACAGGTCGATTGGGGCCTCTTGCTACTACCACACCGTCTTTGGTCTAGAGGGCAGCAGTTTGTTGTGTCGTGGGCATTACTGGATCTTTAGTGCCACTTGCTGAAGAATCATGTGATTTGGGGTGTCAGGGAAGAGCAGCAGTCATCTACCCCCTACAGATACACGATCTCAGAGGCTCTGTGGGCACATGCCCATATTAATAGGTACAGCCTGCCTGGCTCCACCTCCACTTAACTTCTCACTGCAGAGAAATTTGGCGGGGGGGAGGGGTGCAGGGGGTGCGGCGAGGGAAAGAGACTTAGGAAGGAACCAGGCCTCATGTATCAAGTTCCTGGGTTCTTGTGTGTCTATTGCTTGAAAGGGAAGAACAGTTTTTTTTGTTTTTTGTTTTTTGTTTAAGAAAGAGGAAGGAAGGAAGGAAAGAAGGAAGGGAAAGAGAGAGAGAGAGAGAGAAAGAAAGAAAGAAAGAAAGAAAGAAAGAAAGAAAGAAAAAGAAAAGAAAGTAAAAGAGAGATGAAGGTGAAAGAAAGCCAATCCCCTCTAGGTAGGTCAGTGCTCCTAAAGCCTAGCCCTGTCCATGTTATGTTGTGGTACAGTGGGGCTGGCACTAGGTTGTGGTAGCTGATGGAAGGCCAATGGACTATGCTTGGCTCTTACTCCAGCAAACACCAGGCTTGGTGAGTCAGCTAGTGCCTCCCACTCCTCCAGGGCCATGTCTTGAGTAGCAGGTCTCCCTGGGTGGTAAGATTTATGCCAACTGATGATATCAGGACCCATGAGTTGTTAACAGACTGTGATGTCAAGTGGCCATATTGCCTTCATCCAATCCAGTTAAAGGCTTTCCTCACATATGGAAACTCAGGAGTGCCCACAGGAGTGATTCTCATAGAATGACTCATGGACAAGCAGGGGTCTGTAAGGCTTCTCCAGGTGGCCACTGATTTCTCATAGGATAGTGAGAATTGCTCATCATTCTGCACCTTCTAAATCTTTCTTACTCCCACATCATCTCCATTGACAAATACATCTAACTTGGAACAGCTCATCTTAAAAACAAAACAAAAACTTTCCCTTGACCTTATAGTCCCATCCAACCATGGCCAAGCTCTCTGTTTCCCTTTATAGCAAAAGTTCTGAAAAGTCAGGGATTAGCACCATCTCTATTTCTCACTGCCCATTCTCTCCCAACAAGGTCATCCACTTGTTCAATTCTATTCACGTGCTACCATTGGGCCCCACTTGTTTGATCCAGGGGTCAACTCTCTGCTCCATCTTACAGGCCTTCCTAGCAGCTATTGTCACTGTTGACGCCCCCTTCTTTTGTGGAGCTTTTTCTTCTCTGGGGTCCCAGAAACCAAGAAATTTTCTTGGTTTTCCTCCTACCATATTATCAGCTTGACTTTTCTGCCTGAGTTAGAACCCCCAAAAATAAATCTCCAGATCTCTTGTCTTGCTTTGTCTTCTTTTCCCTTCCCTTTCCCTTCTCTTCTCTTCCTTTTCTTTTCCTTCTCTTCATTTCCCTTCCCTCCCTTTCTCTTATCTTCCCTTTGTTCCTCTTCTCTCTCCCTTTTCCTTCTCTTCTGCACTCCCTCTCCTGGTAATCTCTTCCAGTCTCAAATCGTCTATACATTAATGACTCTCGTATCTATCTTTCCAGTCCTTATTGCCCCACAAAGGTCCACATTCCTAAATCCAACTGCCTCTATGACACCTCTGCTTAGATGCCTAACAGATGTCTCAAACTTGAATATCCAAAATGAAACTCTTGATATCCCTCCAAAGCTTATTTCTCCCCCATTCTTTATTTCCCAACAAATAATTCCATCAACTACTACCCAGTTGCTCAGATCTAAAACTTAATAATCATGTATTTTTGGCTCTTTTACTATCATACCCCACATTCAACCAACCAGTCCTATTTTTTCTAACTTCAGAATATATCCAGAATCTAATAATATCTCACCGCATCCACTGTTATAGCCCTAATCCAAGCCATTGTCATTTTCTGCCTAGGCCATAGCAAGAATTCCTATCTCTGGTTTTCCACAGTTGCCCTACTGTGATGCATTCTCTACCCAACAGGCAAAATAATCTCTTAAGCGTGTAAATCTACCGCATCACTCCCTTGCATAAATCCTGCTAATGGCTTATAATCACATTACAGAATAAAATTTAGGTAACTTGCCATGCCTATAAGACCCTGCATGATCTGACCCCTTTCCCTCGTGCCTGCATTCTCTGCTTGTTCACACTGGCTGTCTTCTAGCCTGCGGGCAGCCCTGGCTTGTTCCTACTTCAGAACCTCTGTGCTTCCTGTGCCTTCTGCCTGGAACGCTTTCCCCCAAGACCTCAACACAATTCACAGTGCACCATGCAAGTCTCGGCATCAGTGTCATTTCCTAAGAGAGGACTTCCCTCTTAAAGTAGCTCCCAATCCAGTCTTTATCTCATCACAAATGTTTTTCTCCATGTCAATACTCTCTGCCTCAACTTATCTTTTTATTTATTTATGGTTTATTTTTGTCTCCCCGCACTAGACTCCATGAAAGCAATCTTTTCTGTCTTTTTCTCTGCTATTTCCCTAACTTATATGAATGCCCACCTCATATCAGATGCTCAGTAATATTTGTTGTGCGAGTAAGTGGTCTCATCGTGGTGAGTTCTGTATTGTGTTTCTATTTGCAGAATGAAGCCACATGGTTTTCAAGCCTGGCAGCTCGGGAGAATTACCTAGACACATTGGAAATCCTGCAGGTTTTTGAGCCCCATCCCAGTCGTTATTGGTGTGTCACTGACGGTGTCCTAATCTTTCCATTCACTCTGATGAAAAGTTTTGAAGTGGCCAAGGCAGGGGAAAAGGGGATTAGTCTTCAGGCTAATGGAGGTCAGGTTAAGAAACCTTGTGAGTTCCTTGTTCCAGGGGGATAAAAAAAATGTTAGAAGCCACTATATTGAAGCTGGGGGTGGGGGTGTTGAGAAGAGGGAGGATGAACCCTGTGGCATGGGCCCATCTGGCTGTTGAAGGTCAAGGTCTGGTTTTACCCACTTTGGTAGCTACCTAATTCTGTGAATTACCAGGGCGCCCACCTACTTGCTCAAGAAGGATGCTTTATTTCACCCTGTCCTTCAGCTTCAGGATCTGGAACTCTGCTGTCTAAAATAGTAGCCATGGTTTAAGACTGAATTAATTAAAATTAAGGTGTTTGAATTTGAAATAAATGCATTCGAATTAAATACAACTAAGAATTCCTTTCCTCTGTCTCACTAGCCAAGTCTCAAGTGCTCACTAGCTGCATTAGCTGGTGGCTACAGTATGTGTGCCTTTCCATCACTGCACAAAGTTCCATTGAAGAGAGCTGGTCTAGAAAATGGGCTCCTGGGACTGCCAGGGTATCCACACTGCTGTTGTTAGTGCTTTAAATGCCAGGCTTGTCAATCGTACATGGAAATACAGCTCTACCCTGCTTAAGCAATGGGTCTTTTGAGCCCTGGGAATTTCAGTTGAGCAGGCGAAGGGCTGATGAAAACAGCTTGTAAAAGTATTTGCCAGCAGACCTGCCCACACACAGAGATGATGTACATTTTCAGAGACATACCACTGTTGCTCCAGAGGACAGCGAGAAAGCACAGCTATGGGCCAGGATGAGTTTCTCTTTTAGTATGTGCTCCTCGAGCTGTGAATCCAAGGTCACTCATGGGAATTTTGCCGGGATTCGTTTAGCAGGTTTACATTCTGTACCTCAAGTGAGATGATCAGCCACTTAAAGGCAGGGGAAATGACTTATGTTCTTATAATATCTCCTCCTTGACACTTCATATATAGATGATAAATAAACACTGGCACTCGATCTAAGTTGCATTATAGTTAGCTCTGTGCATGTATCTCCTTATTTGCTTATGAAATCCTCAAGGCCAAAGATTATTTTTATTCCCTTCCCTGCAGCACCTAGTACTATGCATGATGAATAATTGTTTCTATAGAAATATTCATGGGTGGGAATGATAGCTGGAATGGAAGAAAGCTTCTGCAGTGTCATCAGAGCAATTCTCATGGGACTTTATCAGAAAAGCCATCTTCTTTGCCTTTTTTCTGGTAGAAAGCTTCACTGGAAAAAGGAAACCTAATTCAAGAGGAAAACATTGCAATAGGACAATTTCAACAAAAATTGTCTATGTGTTATATGAAATATTGAGGTTCTAGAGCATTTTGTGTCACTCTTTTAAGACCCCAATCTTAAATGCTTGTCATCAACTCTAGAATCTTCTCTGACCATATCTGGAAATTAAGCGAAAGTCAAGAACTCAAAAATGTTTGTCTTCTCATTACTCTCTTCTGTCAGATACTTTGCAGCGTGGTTTCTAGTAATCACCATTTTCTTACTGTAGATTCAAGTTTGTATCTTCTACTATTTCCCTTCATTCTGAAGAATACCCTGAGGAATTTCCTGCAGTTCTGCCTGTAACAAATTCTATCAGCTTTTGTTTATCTCAAAGTGTCTTAATTTTACCATTATTTTAAGTTTATTTTCACTCTATATAGAATTCTATACTGGTGAGATTTTTTTCAGCATTTTAATGGTGTTATTCCCTGGTCTTTTGGCCTCCATTATCTCTAATAAGAAATCAGAAATTATTTTTGTTTTCCTATATATAATGTGTTTTGTTTTTTGGATGATTTCTGTATTTTCTGTTTTTTTGGATGATTTCTGTATTTTCTGTTTTTTTGGTTTTTGGTTTCCTTTTTTTTCTTTTTAGACAGAGTCTTGCTCTGTTGCCAGGCTGGAGTGCAGTGGTGTGCCGTCTCGGCTCACTGCAACCTCCACCTCCTGGGTTCAAGCCATTCTCGTGCCTCAGCCTCCTGACCAGCTGGGATTACAGGCATGTGCCACCACACCCTGCTAATTTTTGTATTTTCAGCAGAGATGGGGTTTCACCATGTTGGCTAGGCTGGTCGTGAACTCTTGACCTCAAGTGATCTGCCCGCCTTGGCCTCTCAAAGTGCTGGGATTACAGGGATGAGTGACGACGCTGGGCCGATTTCCGTATTTTGTATCATTTTTGGTTTTCAGCAGTTTGGCTATGATGTGCCTAGGTGTGGTTTTCTTTACGTGTATCCTGCTTGGGGTTCACTGAGTTTCTTAAACCTAAAAGTTGGTGTTTTTCAACAACTTTTGGGAAGTCTTGGGCCATTATTCTTTCAAATGTCTTTTTCCTCCATCCTCATTCTCTTCTCCTTTGGAATCCGTATTGCAGGTGAGTTAGGCCATTTGATACTGTCCTATCGATCCCTGAGGCTTTGATCATTTTTTTCAATTAATTTTCTATTTACCAGATTGATTCAATTTTATTGATCTGTCTTCAAGTTTACTGAGTTTTTCTTCTGTCATCCCTAATAAGCCCATTCAGGGAATTTTTCATTTCAGGTATTATACACTTGAGTTTTAGAGTTTCCGTAGGGTTTAAAAAAAAAGTTTCCATTTTCCAAGTGAGATTTCATAGTCACTAATTCATTAAATCCATATTTTTCTTTAATTCTTTGAACATCTTCCATTAACTATTTGACAATGTGTGTGTGTTTGTGTGTGTGTGTGCGTGTGTGTGTGTATGTGTGTGATGGAGTCTCGATCTGTCGCCCAGGCTGGAGTGCAGTGGTGCGATCTCGGCTCACTGCAACCTCTGCCTCCCAGGTTCAAGCGATTCTCCTGCCTCAGCCTCCCAAGTAGCTGGGATTACAGGCACCCACCACTATGCCTGGCTAATTTTTGTATTTTTAGTAGAGATGGGGTTTCTACTACTTTAGAAGTGTTGGCCAGGCTGGTCTCGAACTCCTGGACTCAAGAGATCCACTTGCCTCAGCATCCCAAAGTGCTGAGATTACAGGCATGAGCCACTGTGCCCCAGCCTTTGACAACAATTTTAATAACTCATTTAAAGTCTTTTGCTGCCAAGTCTAATACTTGGGCCATCTCAGTTTCTTCTGAGTACATTTTGCTGTGATTATCCATTATGTTTTCCTGTTTCTTTGAAAGCCTAGTGATTTTTTAACTGAATACTGGACGTTGTAGATAATATATTGTAGAGACCTGGATTCTACTATCTTCCTCAGAAAAATGTTGATTCTCATTTTAGCAAGCAGTTTGATTATTATCTGATCACCTTGGAATGTCCATCTTGGTTTTATGCTCTCAAAGTCAGACGTGTTTCCTAAGTGCTAACTTGGAAGACTCATTCTCCAAACTGTCTCTCATGACGATCCTATTAGGGCTCAGATTTAGGCTTTTTAAGAGTGGGTATGGTGTATGTTGTACTACAGTGACTATTCAAATTTAAGTGAATTAGGCCAGGCACAGTAGCTCATGCCTATCATCCCGGCACTTTGGGATGGGATGCCAAGGTAGGTGGATCTCTTGAGCCCAGGAGTTTAAGACCAGCCTGGGCAATGTGGCAAAACCTCGTCTCTAGAAAAGGTACAAAAATTAACCAGGCATGGTGGCGTGTGCCTGTAGTCCCAGCTACTCGGCAGGCTGAGGTGGGAGGATCACCTGAGCCTGTAAGGTCAAGGCTGCAGTGAGCGGTGATCACGCCACTGCACTCCAGCCTGGGTGACAGAGTGAGACCCTGCCTCAAATAAATACATAAATAAATAAATTTAATTTAAATTTAAACATGTACTTATTCAGTTGTCATAGTCACATTTCAAGTGTTTCGTAGCCATATTGGTCAACGACTATCAGATTAAAATTGTGCAACTACAGAACATTCTATTGTTACAGAAAATTCTATTGATAGGCATTGTTCTATGTCAGAGATCAGCAACTTCTTCTGTAAAAGCAAAATAATATTTTAAATTTTAGGGCCATATGATCCTGTCATGTCTACTCACCTCTGCATTGTAGCGTGCAAGCGGCCACAGACACTAAGTACACAGATGAGCATGGCTGTGTTTTGTTTTTTTTTTTTTTGAGACAGAGTCTCACTCTGTCGCCCAGGCTGGAGTGCAGTGGTGCAATCTCAGCTCACTGCAAGCTCCGCCTCCCGGGTTCACGCCATTCTCCTGCCTCAGCCTCCCGAGTAGCTGAGACTACAGGCGCCCGCCACCACGCCTGGCTAATTTTTTGTATTTTTAGTAGAGATGGGGTTTCACCACGTTAGCCAGGATGGTCTTGATCTCCTGACCTCGTGATCCGCCCGCCTCGGCCTTCCAAAGTGCTGAGATTACAGGCGTGAGCTGCCGCACCCAGCTTTGGAACCTATTTCTGCATGGCTTGTCTGATGCGTTATTCCAGTGTGGTATATTTTCCTTGATTTAAAAAATGTATTTGTCCAGTCATTTATGAGAATTAGTTGAGTCTCTTACTATAGTGTCTATTTGTCCTTACCAGGTCTCTTTAATTTTGCTTTATGTATTTCAAGACTGTGTTTTTAGGTACCAATTAGTTTAGGCTTGTATTTTTCTGTTCAACTAAAACTTCCACCAATACATTGGGAGCCTCTTAATCTCTAGAAACATTTTTGCCCTAAAGTCTAAAAACGAGTGACACTGTTTTCTTTCATTTAGATTTGTCTGTTGTATCTTTTTCCGTTGTGTACTTTGAGCCTTTTGATCTTTGTGGTTTAGATGGGATCTCTCATAAAAGTGCATTTAAATTCAGTCTGACAAGCTTTGATTTTTAACTGAGGCATTTAATCTATGTTCATTTGAATGTAATCACTGAAATATTTTATTTCTAGATTTTTAGAAAATTTTCTTTTTTAATGAGACAGAGTCTTGCTGTGTTGCCCAGGCTGGAGTGAAGTGGCACAATCTCGGGTCACTGCAACCTCGGTGTCCAGGGTGCAAGAGATTCTCATGTCTCAGCCTCCTGAGTAGCTGGGATTACAGGCGTGCACCACCACTCCCAGCTAAATTTTGTGTTTTCAGTAGAGATGGGGTTTGACCATGTTGACCAGGCTGGTCTTAAACTCCTGGCCTCAAGTGATCCGCCTGCCTTGGCCTCCCAAAGTGCTGGGATTACAGGTGTGAGCCATTGTGCCTGGCCTATTTCCGTATCTTATTTTTTCTTTCATAACTATCCTGCATTTACTATATATCTATACTATATCTATATATCTATATAGATAAAATCATATATATATACATATATATGTGTATGTATATTATATATCTCTCATTTTCTCCTTCCCCTGCCCTTTCTTTTTGCCTTCATTTGAACTGATTATTTTTTGTTTCTCTCTACTACTTGGAAAGTTATTGTGATGGTTAATATTAGGTGTCAACTTGATTGGATTGAGGGATGCCTAGATGGTTGGTGAAGTATTGTTTCTGGGTGTATCTGTGAAGGTGTTGCCTGAGGAGATTGACATGTGAGTGGTGGACTGGAGAGGAAGACCAATCTTCAATGTGGGTGGGCACCATCCAACTGGCAGCCAGTGCAGCTGGAACAAAGCAGATGGAAGAAGGTGGGATAAGTTCGCTTGCTGTGTCTTCTGGCTCTTTTTCTTCTTCCCATGCAAGACGTTTGCTTCTGTTCCTCCTGCCCCTGGACATCAGACTCCATCTCTTTCGGCGATAGACTGAGGGATGCACTGTGGTCTTCCCTAGTTTTGAGGCATTTGGACTTGGACTTGAGCCGCTTCCATCTGCTCTCTTTCCCCAGCTTGCAGATGGCCCATCGTGGGACTTCATCTTGTAATCCTGTGAGCCAATTCTCGCTAATAAACTCCCTTTTATATGCATCTACATCCTATTTGTTCTGTCCCTCTGGAGAACTCTGACTAATACAGTTATATCAAATTCTCTTCTTCTAGAACTCATCCTAGAATGTTAACAAGCATTTTTAACTTCTCATATTCTAAATTTAATTAATAGGTTTACTCTCCTTCTTTACATTACATGAACTTAGAACACTTTAATCCTCTTACATCTCCCAATTTGTATGCTATTGTTGCTTTGTATTGCATGTCTATCGCTGTACTTACAAAAGTTTATTGCCATTATTCTATGCGGTCAATTTTTTTAAGATTTGCTTATGTATTTGCCACTTTCTTGGCTCATCATGTTTTCATCTCAATATCCCTAACTTGAGTTGTCTTCCCTCTGCTTGAGACAAGCCCTCAGAATTTCCTTTAATCACTGTCTGTTTTTCCTTGCTTCGATTTTTTTAACTTCACTTTTATTTTTGAAAACTATCTTTACTGCATATACAGTTTTAGGTTGATGGCTATTTTCTCTCAGCATATTTAAAATATTGTTTCACAGAGAAGAAAACAAGAGAGTCGAGTGTGGAGGGTGGGAGGAGGGAGAGGAGCAGAGAAGATAATGATTGGGTACTGGGTTTAATTTATTGGTGATGAAATAATCTATATAACAAACCCCCATGACATGAGTTTATCTGTGAAACAATCCTTCACATGAACCCCAAACCTAAAATAAAAGTTAAAAAGAATTAAACAGTGACAACAAGAACAGCAAATATTGTTCCACTATTACCTATAGTTGCTATGGATGCTATCTAGAAGTCAATTTCATTGTCATTCCTTTGTAAGCAATCTGTCTATCTTGAAGTGTCATTAGGCTGTATCTGGCTGTGCATTTCTTTCTTTGTAAAAAACCTTGCTTGTGCTCCTTGGGATTTCTGAATTTGAGGATTGGAGTCCATTAATTCTGAGCATTTCTCTGTATCCCTTTTTTTCTCTGGACAGTGTACTGGTCTGTCTTTCGGTTCTTTAATTCTTTCTTCACCCATGCTAATCTTCTCTCAAACCACTCATTGAGGTTTATAAAAACTTTGTTAGAATATTTTTCATTTGTAGAATTTCTAGTTGAATTTTTTCTTTTGTGTCCTTAAAAACCTTTAATTTTGGCTGGGTGCGGTGACTCATGCCTGTGATCCCAGCACTTTGGGAGGCCAAGGTGGGTGGATCACGAGGTCAGGAGTTCAAGACCAGCCTGGACAACACAGTGAAACGCCGTCTCTACTAAAAATACAAAAATTAGCTGGGCGTGGTGGTAGTCACCTGTAATCCCAGCTACTGAGGAGGCTTAGGCAGGAGAATTGCTTAAACCCAGGAAGTGGATGTTGCAGTGAGCTGAGATCGTGCCACTGCACTCCAGCCTGGGCGACAGAACTAGCCTCCATCTAAAAAAAACAAAACAAAACAAAACAAAAAAACTTTATTTTATTTTATTTTTATTTTCTATTATGAATTGTGTTTACTCCCAAAATTCATAGTACCTTAGAATATGACTTTATGTGGAGATAGGGCCTTCAAAGAGGTCATTAAGTTTAAGTGGGGTTATTAGGGTGGGTTCTAGTCCAATATGATGGTCTTCCTGTAAGAAAAGGAGATTAGGACACAAAACACAGAGAGGAAAGAGCATATGAAGGCGGTGAAGGCAGTCATCTACAAGCCAAGGGGAGAGGTCTCAGAAGAAATTAACCCTGCTGACACCTTGAGCTCAGACTTCCAGTCTCCAGAACTATGGGAAGTGAATCTCTGTTGTTTCAGCCACCCAGTCTGTGATACTTTATTATGGCAGTCCTAGCAAACTAATGCAGACCTGTCTATTATTTTTCTTGAAACATAATTGAAAATACTTGTTTCATATTCTTTGTCTGATAAGCCAATATGTGAAACCTTTTGGAAGCTAAATCTGCTGTTTGTTTTTTCAGGTGTATGGTGCTTCTAGAGAATGGTATTTTTGTGAGTTTTGTGATCTGTGCTGGTGAGCTCATATGTTTTGAAAGTTCTATCAATGAGAATTCTTTGAACAAATTGGAAAGGATTCACTTTTCTTAGTACCATGAGCCTAAAGCCACTTCCAAGTCAGCAGCATTCTACACTAATTCTCAGCATGAGTTTTTTGGGACTAACCAGGTAGTGTGAATTGAAGCTGGAAAATTGTACAATGGCCTTGTGTTTATGAATAGTCAAGGCAGATATTTTGTTCTCTTACCCAAGTACTAAGTCTGGAGAAAGGCATTTTTCCTTGATATCCAGGGTAAGAGCAGTGGTTGGGGTTAGCAGTAGTAGTTGTGGGAGAGGATAAGTTTCTAGCTAATTTGTGATCATACTAAAGATATAAACCCCTGGGGCCCAGTTTTCTGTGCAGTCTTCTATTAGATTCTATACTTTGCAAAGTCCCTAGGCTTTTTCTCCTGTGGCCTGGCCGCTGGAGTTTAACAAATGCGCTCAGGATGAAAATCAGATTTAGTGTTTCAAAGATTGTTCTAGAAGGAGGGGTAATCTTTAACCCAGAGCCTCTGTCAGTTGTCAGGAAGGGCCAGGCTGGTGTACCCTGGGAAAAACTTTACTGTTGCTTTTATTGGTATCTTTATCAGCTACCTTCCTGATTAGCTGGACGTATCTTTCCTTTCAGCAGAGTGAGGTCCAGAAGGGAAGCATTTTGTGGAAGTCATTTCTAGATCCCCCAGTAATTTATGTAGAGGAAAGCCATTACCCATACCCAGGCTGTCCCGCACCTGAGCTCCCACCCTCACACAAGCTTTGGGGGCTTGAGACCACGGATCCTCCATCCTCATCTCTCCAATCACTCTGTCTGCATTTCTCACACACTCCTGTGAAAAAATAAACAGAAGCACCATCTGCCTTGGAACTATCCTGGTTATGCTCTTCTTTTTCAGAAAGTGCTTGAAATAGAGTCCAAATTCAAAAATCCTCCATCACCTAAAGCTGTATGGAGACAAGGCCAGGGTCCCTGCCTCTGCCACATCCCTGAAAAAAACCTGCCAATGCTTGTTTCAGGCGGGTGTTTTATTTCAAAAGTGTGAGCCAGCCCATGAAGTGGATCTCTGGCTTTTCACAGGATCGTCACATGAGGCAGGTGGCTGGAAAGTGTGTCCAAACTCACCTGGCACTGCCTTCAGCCTTCCTGAATGCAGAGTTGGCCTCGGTCCCCAGGCTGCTCTCTAGAAGCCTGCAGCATCCAGCACAGGGTGAAAGAGGCCATCACATTGATATGTTAGTGGGCCCCAAGCTAATGTCTGACTGAGAGATGCTTGACTCCATCTGATTATTTTCCAGTTTTATGTAAAGCCTCCAGTGTGACTTATGATTAGGTTTTGATTCTCTTTCTTTGGAGTTAGTCTTGTCCAGGGGCGAGAACAGAAACTGCATGACCCAAAGACAGAGGGCCCCTCTCAGTTGGGGTCTCTGCTGACCAAAGCAATTTTGCAGGTGGGAAAAAAAAAAGAGTCCAGGCGAGGGTTTATTGACACACTTATTGACCTTCCACATCAGCTATTGTTGCCAGCTTCCCTTAGACAGCCTTAAGCAAGAATAAAAGAAGCTGAGCATATTTTCAGATTCAGAGTCAGGTCTGCAAAGGGCTGAGAGTCTGGGCATTCTCCTTAGACAAGGGCAGAAGGCTGCCCCCTGTCTTTGTTTCCAGCCTGTCCATGCCCATGTTTTCAACAGAGTAATTCTGACCAATAAACTCTACCTGCTTGATGGAAGGTAAAAGGCATAAAGGCTGAATAGTATTTAGGAGATGAAAGATCAGTTAAGGCTTAGGTAAATGGTTAAGGCAAGAGAATTCTTTCTCTGTTCATGAAGATGGTCACTTGGAAACCAAGCTTCAGTTTCACATGAGCTCCATGCATCTAAACCACTTTTCCAATACTTTAAAAAAATTATCTATTGACACATCCAATAACAGATGGTGGGATAAAATGCTATCTGTCACTTTCCTTTTCTGAAACACACAGAAAATCATATCTATAGCTCTGCAAACCATTCTGAGGAATATTTGGATCTGACTGAATGAGAATTAACAAGGGCAAGATATACGTAGTCAGACCAGCGCTTGACACTCGGTAACTGTTGGTGAATGAATGAATGAATGAAACATGTGCTCACCACATCTACTGCAGGAGGTTACCATCTCTGAAAGTAGGTGAAAGGGTTCTATGACATCCAACCCAAAGTGCTATGCTTGGAACAGTTAGGTTTATATTACCAGAGAAGAAACAGGAGGGCGAAACAGAAACAACAACAAAAACAAAACATTGCTATCGTGGTATTCTTAAGATTGTGGTATGGTTTGGCTGTGTCTCCACCCAAATCTCATCTTGAATTGTAGTTCCCATAATTCCCACTTGTCATGGGAGGAACCCAGTGGGAGGTAATTGAATCATGGGGCTGTTTACCTCCATGCTGTTCTCGTGATAGTGAGTTCTCATGAGATTTGATGGTTTTATTTTTTTATTTTTATTTTTTTTGATCAAAAAAACCTTTATTTGATTGTCCCATTTAATTTGTAAGGTGTTATGTATTTTATTTTATTTTATTTTTTTAATTTTATTTTATTATTTTTTTTTTATTATACTTTAGGGTTTTAGGGTACATGTGCACAATGTGCAGGTTTGTTACATATGTATCCATGTGCCATGTTGATTTCCTGCACCCATTAACTCGTCATTTAGCATTAGGTGTATCTCCTAATGCTGTCCCTCCCCCCTCCCCCCACCCCACAACAGTCCCCGGAGTGTGATGTTCCCCTTCCTGTGTCCATGTGTTCTCGTTGTTCAATTCCCACCTATGAGAGAGAACATGCGGTGTTTGGTTTTTTGTCCTTACGACAGTTTACTGAGAATGATGTTTTCCAGTTTCATCCATGTCCCTACAAAGGACACGAACTCATCATTTTTTATGGCTGCATAGTATTCCATGGTGTATATGTGCCACATTTCCTTAATCCAGTCTATTGTTGTTGGACATTTGGGTTGGTTCCAACTCTTTGCTATTGTGAATAGTGCCGCAATAAACATACGTGTGCATGTGTCTTTATAGCAGCATGATTTATAGTCCTTTGGGTATATGCCCAGTAATGGGATGGCTGGGTCAAATGGTATTTCTAGTTCGAGATCCCTGAGGAATCGCCACACTGACTTCCACAATGGTTGAACTAGTTTACAGTCCCACCAACAGTGTAAAAGTGTTCCTATTTCTCCACATCCTCTCCAGCACCTGTTGTTTCCTGATTTTTTAATGATGGCCATTCTAACTGGTGTGAGATGGTATCTCACTGTGGTTTTGATTTGCATTTCTCTGATGGCCAGTGATGATGAGCATTTCTTCATGTGTTTTCTGGCTGCATAAATGTCTTCTTTTGAGAAGTGTCTGTTCATGTCCTCTGCCCACTTTTTGATGGGGTTGTTTGTTTTTTTCTTGTAAATTTGTTTGAGTTCATTGTAGATTCTGGATATTAGCCCTTTGTCAGATGAGTAGGTTGCAAAAATTTTCTCCCATTCTGTAGGTTGCCTGTTCATTCTGATGATAGTTTCTTTTGCTGTGCAGAAGCTCTTTAGTTTAATGAGATCCCATTTGTCGATTTTGGCTTTTGTTGCCATTGCTTTTGGTGTTTTAGACATGAAGTCCTTGCCCATGCCTATGTCCTGAATGGTATTGCCTAGGTTTTCTTGTAGGATTTTAATGGTTTTAGGTCTAACATATAAGTCTTTAATCCATCTTGAATTAATTTTTGTATAAGGTGTAAGGAAGGGATCCAGTTTCAGCTTTCTACATATGGCTAGCCAGTTTTCCCAGCACCATTTATTAAATAGGGAATCCTTTCCCCATTTCTTGTTTTTGTCAGGTTTGTCAAAGATCAGATAGTTGTAGCTATGCGGCGTCATTTCTGAGGGCTCTGTTCTGTTCCATTGATCTATGTCTCTGTTGTGGTACCAGTACCATGCTGTTTTGGTTACTGTAGCCTTGTAGTATAGTTTAAAGTCAGGTAGCGTGATGCCTCCAGCTTTGTTCTTTTGGCTTAGGATTGACTTGGCGATGCGGGCTCTTTTTTGGTTCCATATGAAGTTTAAAGTAGTTTTTTCCAATTCTGTGAAGAAAGTCATTGGTAGCTTGATGGGGATGGCATTGAATCTATAAATTACCTTGGGCAGTATGGCCATTTTCACGATATTGATTCTTCCAACCCATGAGCATGGAATGTTCTTCCATTTGTTTGTATCCTCTTTTATTTCATTGAGCAGTGGTTTGTAGTTCTCCTTGAAGAGGTCCTTCACATCCCTTGTAAGTTGGATTCCTAGGTATTTTATTCTCTTTGAAGCAATTGTGAATGGGAGTTCACTCATGATTTGGCTCTCTGTTTGTCTGTTATTGGTGTACAAGAATGCTTGTGATTTTTGTACATTAATTTTGTATCCTGAGACTTCGCTGAAGTTGCTAATCAGCTTAAGGAGATTTTGGGCTGAGACAATGGGGTTTTCTAGATATACAATCATGTCATCTGCAAACAGGGACAATCTGACTTCCTCTTTTCCTAATTGAATACCTTTTATTTCCTTCTCCTGTCTGATTGCTCTGGCCAGAACTTCCAGCACTATGTTGAATAGGAGCGGTGAGAGAGGGCATCCCTGTCTTGTGCCAGTTTTCAGAGGGAATGCTTCCAGTTTTTGCCCATTCAGTATGATATTGGCTGTGGGTTTGTCGTAGATAGCTCTTATTATTTTGAGATACGTCCCATCAATACCTAATTTATTGAGAGTTTTTAGCATGAAGGGTTGTTGAATTTTGTCAAAGGCCTTTTCTGCATCTATTGAGATAATCATGTGGTTTTTGTCTTTGGTTCTGTTTATATGCTGGATTACATTTATTGATTTGCGTATGTTGAACCAGCCTTGCATCCCAGGGATGAAGCCCACTTGATCATGGTGGATAAGCTTTTTGATGTGCTGCTGGATTCGGTTTGCCAGTATTTTATTGAGGATTTTTGCATCAATGTTCATCAAGGATATTGGTCTGAAATTCTCTTTTTTGGTTATGTCTCTGCCAGTTTTTGGTATCAGGACGATGCTGGCTTCATAAAATGTGTTAGGGAGGATTCCCTCTTTTTCTATCGATTGGAATAGTTTCAGAAGGAATGGTACCAGTTCCTCCTTGTACCTCTGGTAGAATTCAGCTGTGAATCCATCAGGTCCTGGACTCTTTTTGGTTGGTAAGCTATTGATTATTGCCACAATTTCAGAACCTGTTATTGGTCTATTCAGAGATTCAACTTCTTCCTGGTTTAGTCTTGGGAGGGTGTATTTGTCGAGGAATTTATCCATTTCTTCTAGATTTTCTAGTTTATTTGCATAGAGGTGTTTGTAGTATTCTCTGATGGTAGATTGTATTTCTGTGGGATCGGTGGTGATATCCCCTTTTCGTTTTTTATTGCATCTATTTGATTCTTCTCTCTTTTCTTCTTTATTAGTCTTGCTAGCGGTCCATCAATTTTGTTGATCCTTTCAAAAAACCAGCTCCTGGATTCATTAATTTTTTGAAGGGTTTTTTGTGTCTCTATTTCCTTCAGTTCTGCTCTGATTTTAGTTATTTCTAGCCTTCTGCTAGCTTTTGAATGTGTTTGCTCTTGCCTTTCTAGTTCTTTTAATTGTGATGTTAGGGAGTCAATTTTGGATCTTTCCTGCTTTCTCTTGTGGGCATTTAGTGCTATAAATTTCCCTCTACACACTGCTTTGAATGTGTCCCAGAGATTCTGGTATGTTGTGTCTTTGTTCTCGTTGGTTTCAAAGAACATCTTTATTTCTGCCTTCATTTCATTATGTACCCAATAGTCATTCAGGAGCAGGTTGTTCAGTTTCCATGTAGTAGAGCGGTTTTGAGTGAGTTTCTTAATCCTGAGTTCTAGTTTGATTGCACTGTGGTCTGAGAGACAGTTTGTTATAATTTCTGTTCTTTTACATTTGCTGAGGAGAGCTTTACTTCCAACTATGTGGTCAATTTTGGAATAGGTGTGGTGTGGTGCTGAAAAAAATGTATATTCTGTTGACTTGGGGTGGAGAGTTCTGTAGATGTCTATTAGGTCCACTTTATGTAGAGCTGAGTTCAATTCCTGGATATCCTTGTTAACTTTCTGTCTCGTTGATCTGTCTAATGCTGACAGTGTGGTGATAAAATCTCCCATTATTATTGTGTGGAAGTTTAAGTCCCTTTGTAGGTCACTCAGGACTTGCTTTATGAATCTGGGTGCTCCTGTGTTGGGTGCATATATATTTAGGATAGTTAGCTCTTCTTGTTGAATTGATCCCTTTACCGTTATGTAATGGCCTTCTTTGTCTCTTTTGATCTTTGTTGGTTTAAAGTCTATTTTATCAGAGACTAGGATTGCAACCCCTGCCTTTTTTTGTTTTCCAGTTGCTTGATAGATCTTCCTCCATCCCTTTATTTTGAGTCTATGTGTGTCTCTGCACGTGAGATGGGTTTCCTGAATACAGCACACTGATGGGTCCTGACTCCTTATCCAGTTTGCCAGTCTGTGTCTTTTGATTGGAGCATTTAGCCCATTTACATTTAACGTTAATATTGTTATGTGTGAATCTGATCCTGTCATTATGATGTTAGTTGGTTATTTTGCTCGTTAGTTGCTATAGTTTCTTCCTAGTCTCGATGGTCTTTACAATTTGGCATGTTTTTGCAGTGGCTGGTACCGGTTGTTCCTTTCCATGTTTAGTGCTTCCTTCAGGAGCTCTTTTAGGGCAGGCCTGGTGGTGACAAAATCACTCAGCGTTTGCTTGTCTGTAAAGTGTTTTATTTCTCCTTCACTTATGAAGCTTAGTTTGGCGGGATAGGAGATTCTGGGTTGAAAATTCTTTTCTTTAAGAATGTTGAATATCGGCCCCCACTCTCTTCTGGCTTGTAGAGTTTCTGCTGAGAGATCAGCTGTTAGTCTGATGGGCTTCCCTTTGTGGGTAACCCGACCTTTCTCTCTGGCTGCCCTTAACATTTTTTCTTTCATTTCAACTTTGGTGAATCTGACAATAATGTGTCTTGGAGTTGCCCTTCTCGAGGAGTATCTTTGTGGCGTTCTCTGTATTTCCTGAATCTGAATGCTGGCCTGCCTTGCTAGATTGGGGAAGTTCTCCTGGATAATATCTTGCAGAGTGTTTTCCAACTTGGTTCCATTCTCCCCATCATTTTCAGGTACACCAATCAGATGTAGGTTTGGTCTTTTCACATAGTCCCAAATTTCTTGGAGGCTTTGTTCATTTCTTTTTATCCTTTTTTCTCTAAACTTCCTTTCTCTCTTCATTTCATTCATTTCATCTTCCATCAGCGATACCCTTTCTTCCAGTTGATCGCATCTGCTACTGAGGCTTCTGCAATCTTCGCGTAGTTCTCGAAACTTGGCTTTCAGCTCCATCAGCTCCTTGAAGCCCTTCTCTCCATTGGTTATTCTAGTTATCCATTCTTCTAATTTTTTTTCAAAGTTTTTAACTTCTTTCCTGTTGTTTTGAATTTCCTCTCATAGCTCAGAGTAGTTTGATCGTCTGAAGCCTTCTTCTCTCAGCTCATCAAAGTCATCCTCCATCCAGCTTTGTTCCGTTGCTGGTGAGGAACTGCGTTCCTTTGGAGGAGGAGAGGTGCTCTGTTTTTTAGAGTTTCCAGTTTTTTTGGTCTGTTTTTTCCCCATCTTTGTGGTTTTATCTACTTTTTGTCTTTGATGATGGTGATGTACAGATGGGTTTTTGGTGTGGATGTCCTTTCTGTTTGTTAGTTTTCCTTCTACCAGACAGGACCCTCAGCTGCAGGTCTGTTGGAGTTTACTAGAGGTGCACTCCAGACCCTGTTTGGCTGGGTGTCAGCAGCGGTGGCTGCAGAACAGCGGATTTTCGTGAGACCACAAATTCAGCTGTCTGATAGTTCCTCTGAAAGTTTTGTCTCAGAGAAGTACCAGGTTGAATGAGGTGTCAGTCTGTCCCTACTGGGGGGGTGCCTCCCAGTTAGGCTGCTCAGGGGTGAGGGACCCACTTTAGGAGGCAGTCTGACCGTTCTCAGATCTCCAGCTGCATGCTGGGAGAACCACTACTCTCTTCAAAGCTGTCAGTCAGACAGGGACATTTAAGTCTGTGGAAGTTCTTGCAGAGTTTTTGTTTGTCTGTGCCCTGCCCCCAGAGGTGGAGCCTACAGAGGCAGGCAGGCCTCCTTGAGCTGTGGTGGGCTCCACCCAGTTCGAGCTTCCTGGCTGCTTTGTTTACCTAAGCAAGCCTGGGCAATGGCGGGCGCCCCTCCCCCAGCCTCGCTGCCGCCTCGCAGCTTGATCTCAGACTGCTGTGCTAGCAATTAGCGAGACTCCGTGGGCATAGGACCCTCCGAGCCAGGTGCGGGACACAATCTCCTAGTGTGCCGTTTTCCAGGCCCGTTGGAAAAGCGCAGTATTAGGATGGGACTGACCCGATATTCCAGGTGCCGTCTGCTTCCCCTTTCTTTGACTAGGAAAGGGAACTCCCTGACCCCTTGCACTTCCCGAGTGAGGCAATGCCTCGCCCTGCTTCGGCTCGTGCACAGTGCGCTTCACCGACTGTCCTGCACCCACTGTTAGGCACTCCCTAGTGAGATGAAACCGGTACCTCAAGCAGAAATGCAGAAATCACCCGTCTTCTGTGTCGCTGGGGCTGGGAGCTGGAGACCGGAGCTGTTCCTATTCGGCCATCTTGGCTCCACCCTTTGATGGTTTTATTAGGGGCTTTCCCCCTTTTGCTCAGCACTTCTCCTTCCTGCCACCATGTGAAGAAGGACCTGTTTGCTTCCCCTTCTGCCATAATTGTAAGTTTCCTGAGGCCTCCCCAGTTCTGCAGAACTGTGAGTCAATTAAACCTCTTTCCTTTATAAATTACCCAGTCTTGGGTATGTCTTTATTAGGAGAATGAGAACAGACTAATACAGTTTGTCATTTCAGAATGTTAGGATATGTGGATGTCATAGGAAGAAACCCTTGGACAGCCCATCTGTGTGTTCAAATACAACCCCTCTACGAGCCCTGCTCACCACAAAAGAGGGGAAAGTAAAAAAACGAAAGTAGGGAGGTCTTCAGGGCAAAGAGCATAGCACATTTATGCAGAAAATCTAGACAATAGGCCGGGCGCAGTGCCTCATGCCTGTAATCCCAGCACTTTGGGAGGCTGAGGCGGGTGGATCGCCTGAGGTCAGGAGTTTGAGACTAGCCTGGCCAACACAGTGAAACCTCATCTCTACTAAAAATACAAAAAATTAGCTGGGCATGGTGGTGGGCACCTGTAATCCCAGCTACTCGGGAGGCTGAGGCAGAAGAATAGCTTGAACCCGGGAGATGGAGGTTGCAAGTGAGCCAAGATCACGCCATTGCACTCCAGCCTGGGTAACAAGAGTGAAACTCCGTCTCAAAAAAAAAACAAAAAACTACTAGACAATAATAATTGTGAATAAATTTGCTAGCTGTACTTCATAACCTAAGGACATGATTAAAGCAATGTTTTGAGGAAAATTATTAGGTGTAAACACTTAGCATTAATAAATACGAAGAATCACAATAATGCATTAGTGATTCAACTTAAGTTTGAAAAATAACATAATCATGAAAAAACAAAATGAAGAAATAAAAATTGACAGTTGAAGTGAATAAATTAAAAAATGGATATTTGGGAGAAAAATAAATGAATCCAAGTCCTGGTGCTTTTAAATAAAACAGATAAACCATTAATATCCTAAAAAAATGAGGGGCAAAATACAAATACATAAAATTAGAAAGAAGGGTGGGAAATAACACAAAGACAGAGAAAACACTTTTTAACTATGCAAATAAATTAGAAAACCGAAGGAATGAATATACATGAAGTGAATAATTTATCCAAATGCCAGACACAGGTCATTTCACAAATGAAGTTTTAAATTTAAAAATTTTAAGAAAGAGATTATTCTAGTACTTTTAAAACTTTTCTAAAGAAAATCAACATGTCCAATGTTCTTTATAAAGCCAACATAACACTAATACCAGAACTTGACAGTGCACACACAGGACTCACAAAACAGTAGACAAGTTTTAGGAATAAGCCTAGTGACAAAATATTTTTTAAAATATTGACGCTGTAATTACAATTTTTTTCTTTTTTTTTTTTTGCAACTGACACACAGTCTAACAGCTCCTTGACCAGAGAGTAAAGGTAGCTCTATTATAAAAGAAAAATAATTTAAAGACTTCAAAAATACAGAAGGGCGCTGTGAGAAAACCACGTTTTGATCATGGTCTTTGGATCTAGCTGAATGTTAGAACCACGGGGTGAAAGAAGTTAAATCAGCATGAAGAGGTGAACTGCAGGTAAACAGGTTTTCCAAGTCATAGACAACTGGGGCCAGAAATTGCTCATAAATATTTTCTCTGCTTCGTCCAGTCAAATGCAGGTTTCTTTTTTTTTTTTTAAGTTTTTATTTTTACTTTTTAGAGACAGGGCCTCACTCTGTCATCCAGGCTGGAGTGCAATGGTACAATCATAGCTCACTACAGCTTCAAACTCCTGGGCTCAAGTGATTCTCCTGCTTGCCTCAGCCTCCCGAGTAGCTGGAACTAATCTGCTCCAGGTGCGCCTCACCACATCTGGCGTATTTTTAAATTTTTTGTAAGGACAGGGTCCTGCTGTGTTGCCCAGGCTGGCTTTGAACTCCTGGCTTCAAACAGTCTTCCCACCCGGGCCTCCCAAAGTGCTGGGATTACAGGGACGAGTTACAGCACCAGGCTCTGAAATGTAAGTTTCCTTTTGTGACAGTGAATGTTCCATTTAGGTAAGTTATTCCAAAATGATGATGTGAGCCTGTGAATGAGGTTCTACTTCCTGTCCAGAATTCTTGGAGAAGGCCAATCTGGTGAGATGAGCGAGGCAAGTTGAGAGGTATGAGGAGTGGGGGTCGGGGAGGTTACATTATTCAGAAGAATAAAAGTGGTGCCTGCGAAGGGGGAGTAAAAGAGACAACAAAGAGAGGGGCTTTGGAATCCTTGGAGTGGAACAGATTAGTGACATCCGTCTTAAAAAAGCCCAGTCATGACTGGTGGTGGCTGATGAAGCCTAGGAAGCGATTAGAGCTGAAGTCGTTAAAACGTCTCTGTGGAAGCTTAGCTTTCTGCCCTCCACTTAATCCTCTTAGGCAAACAGGCCATTCTCAGTAGGCCGTGGATGGAGGCTCAGGTGGATCCTGGCCTGAAATGCCAGCCGACTTCAAGAATTAGACCCGGTGTTCACGAGGATTGGGAGTGAGCGTGTGAGTTGGTTTGTGAGGTGTGGAAAGCCAATTTGCTGATGGTATAAGTCTTCCATTTAATCCCAGTCAAGCACAAAGTGATGTAGAAAAAGAAAGTCTTCAGGGTCAATATTAAGGATGGCTTCGACAGAGCTAAGAAAGAACAACGGCTGGAACTGTGACCTATAACTCAGGCTCTGCTGGGCTGACCAGGGCCCTGGGGGAACACAGGGAGAAGGCGTTCTAGCACGTGACCTGTGTGGTCTGAGATTGAAACTGACCTTTTGAAGCAACAGGACCAGAAGCTAGAGGCACCCAGAGACTGTGTCTACTCCTTCCAGAAGGATCCCTGTCTCAGCTAGATGAGCCCCGGCAGGCTGCGGTTAGATGCTCAAATTTCAGAGAAGGGATTGAATGAAAGTCAGTCTGGGTCTGGGACAAGACGTGTTCAGTTGATAGAAATTGTTAAGATTTTCCTGTGAGTAATTTCTTTCCTAACTGGCTGTGAAGAGAAGGAAGAAAGGTCAGTGTTTAATTTGTTTGGGATCTCAGCTGCTCTGAGATCAGTTTCTTTCTTTTATCAGTGTGGGCTCGCTGGTGACTGAAGGGCGTTTATTATCCAAATTATATCACATCTGTGTTTTGGATTTGCCACCAGAGAAGGTATTAAACAGTGCTACCTATCAGAAGATTCATGCCTTGTACAGAGTTTTAAATTTTTGAGTAGCCTCATTAAAAAAAGTAAGCGGAAACTGAAGAAATTACTTTTAATAATGTATTTCCCTTAGCCAAAATATTATTATTATAACATAATTAATGTAAGAACATACTAATAAGATGTTTTACATTATTTTTTCCATATTAAGTCTTCAAAATTCAGCACATCTCAATTCAGGGTAGCCCTTTCTGAAGGGGTTAGAGGCCATCATATTAGACAGTGTCTAACATTGGATATAAAGGATTACATCTCATGGGCCCTGTCCTCTGGGAGCCTATAAATGTGTACCTTTATTCTGTATTCAATGAGGTGGAGTGGGGGCGGATGGAGAGATGTAGCTGATAAGACTCCACTTGAGAGAAATGGGAACCTTTCTAGGGTTTGATGCCAACTACTAGTGCTAAGCAGGTTGTACATGGCTCCCTCCTCTTCTGAGGTCTGGTTAACTAATAACTCTGTCACCCAACCACACCCATCAGAACAAATTCTTGACAGCCCAACCAAACAGAAACCACAAAACCAGTTGGGCTAACCCAAATTCACATACCGCTTCTTACAGTATTTGAGAGGTCTCTATTCTGCAAAGCGTTAGGGGGATTGTGTGGGGTAAGGAGGGAATGAAGCCAACTGTCCAGATGACCTCTGTAGATTGGTTTAACTCGAGAGCACACATGAACACGTTATCACAATCAGGGCCAGTACTAGGACTGGTTCAGACATACAGCTCACGCCACTCCTGAAAGAAGCTTTGGCCAATACCTCCGCAGTTTAGGGGTGTAACATTTTGCAGTGCCTCACTCCTTTAAATGCAGCCAGCTTCCCCTGAGCCCTGAGCTGGGCTGCAGCCAGCACACCTAGGCCATCACTGGCTCCAATGCCTCGTCTGTGTGGTTGGCCAGCACTGCCCTGTCACCTTCCAGACCCTCTGAGCCCAGGCTCTAATCTCTGGTTTGACACCATGGCTTTCCATATCAACTCCTAGATCCCTTCCGACTGTCTTTTCTGATTCCTTGACCTAGGAATCTCACTTACCTCTGCATGCTTTCCTGACACATCAGTCTCCCAAGTGTGGGTAGAGTCATCTCTGTCACAAGGACCCTGGGAGCCCTCCCCAGCCAGGCTTCGTCAGGCCTTCTCTGCCTTCCTCTCTTCTCTCCCTAACACTGGAGAGGCATTTGGATACAGTGAGGTCTGGAGCTAATCCCATCCCCTAGGCCCTAGGAGGTTCCTGTTAAAAGGACCAAGTGGTCAGGATGCGGTGGCTCACACCTGTAATCCCAGTGCTTTGGGAGGCCGAGGTGGGCAGATCACGAGGTCAGGAGATACAAACCATCCTGGCCAACATGGTGAAATCCCATCCCTACTAAAAATAGAAAAATTAGCTGGGTGTGGTGGCACATGCCTGTAGCCCTAGCTACTCGGGAGGCTGAGGTAGCAGTGAGCCAAGATCGCGCCACTGCACTGCAGCCTGGCAACAGAGCAAGACTCCATCTCAAAAAAAAAAAAAGCACCAAGTGTGGGTCTAACAGTCCTGGTCCTGCTCCAGGCCTTTCTTCTTGCCTCATCCTACTCTGTCTCCAGCTCCAGGCAGCTATTATATTTCCTTAAGCGACGTGACTCCTTCCCCATTCACAATGTATTAGTTTCAGAACACTCAACTTCTACATATACAAATTCTCAAAAATCAATGCCTAAAAACTAGTGATGTGATCGTTCATTATTTCTTTCTTTCAAAAAATATTTATATTGCACAAATGCAACACAATCAATTTTCTTTCTATGGCAGCTAGATACTGTGTGATGACTTTCTTTGTAGGTTATACCCCCCACCCTGATGACAATGCATTAATGGGGATAAATGCTCCCCAGAAGAGCTTCGGCCTGTCCTGAGATCTGCAACACAAGGAGTTTTTAACCGGGAAAGTGTGCTTAATTCTTCTACTGCCTCTTGTTGAGGGCTGCCTAAGTACAGAATGTTTGGTGTCCTGGAGGGTGCCCAGGCTAACAGTGAGAATTGGATAGCTCCAGCAGGGCCTTGGGCACTGCGCCTATGGAGTAGCCTGAACTTCTTGCTCTTTTTAACCCTTGAAGGGAGAGGGGGCCGAGTTCTCTCTGAGAGTTGCTCTATGGCAGTGGCGGCAGCCAGGTGGATATCAAAGGAACATGCCCGCTCCGTGAAAGGGTCATATATGCAAAGTAGCCCCCAAAGGCCAAAACAGCCAAGAAACCAAACAACAAGGCAGACAACTCCAGTTTGTTGATAAAGGATGTTTTACTGGGGGAACTTACAGATGGAAGCATGGTCTTTAGCGGCAGTAATACAGGTAGATCTCTGCACCTGTTACCCTCAGAACCAGGGCTTATATACCATAGGGAAAGGGCGTGTGTGCCCTGTGCAACACAGTGAAAGACTACCCTCCAGAAGAGGCAAGAATGCTGCATGCATCGGAGCCTATAATTTGTGCAGCAACATCAAGGTTGACATGTTGTTACACTAGGTATGGTAAATTAAGTAATAATCAGGAGGCATTCACGAGACAAGGGCTAATCAGAAGTGAAAACAGTAAATTAGCCTCCAAGATGGCGTCACTTGTGTCTCCACTTCCTCTTGGTAATAGTCATATGCTCAACCTTCTACTGTGATTTGGAGCGAGTGGCTTTCTTACTCTTGGTTAAGGTTGTTGAGCTGTTAGTAAAGTAAGATTAAAGAGCACATAAAAATGTCACTGGACAGATCTTGTCAGCAGCGCTTTGAGTGCACACAAAGGCTATCAGTAAAGCAGAAAGCAAAGCAGATGTGAAGCGGGGGTTCTATCCAACTAAGTCAGCTGTCAGCAGCATTAGAAAGGCCCTTCCAAGGCTGGGCGCGGTGGCTCACGCCTGTAATCCCAGGACTTTGGGAGGCCGGGGTGGGCGGATCACGAGGTCAGGAGATCGAGACCATCCTGGCTAACACGGTGAAACCCCGTCTGTACTAAAAAAATACAAAAAAGTAGCTGGGCGCCTGTAGTCCCAGCTACTCGGGAGGCTGAGGCAGGAGAATGGAGCGAACCCAGGAGGCAGAGCTTGCAGTGAGCCGAGATCGCGCCACTGCCCTCCAGCCTGGGCGACAGAGCGAGACTCAGTTTCAAAAAAAAAAAAAAAAAAGGAAGGGCCCCTCCGATTATGCGCACCACATACGGTGTTTGGGACAACCTAGGATACATTTCGTTGTCGGTTCCCATTGGAGGTAAGGGATTGAGAGAGACTGATGTGTGCATAGGCATGAACGGGATTGTTCAGACATCCCCGCACTTACAGGGTGTGTCCTATTAGGATTTCCTGAGCATAAACACGAGGGGAGGGTAAAGAGTCCCACTGTTACCTGCATGCCATGAAAATCCACTGGTTTTGGCTCCAGTTTTTGCTCAGTGTCCAACTAAAGCAGCATTTAAAAAAATGGAAACCCTGAGACATTTCTATTGTTCTGAATCAGCTGAGCATGGATGCTGAAATGTCCCTGCTTCCCACTAGGGGGAGCTTGTCATGCAGCACCAGAAACAGGATCGCGGGAGCTGATACTGGTGAGGCTGAGCTGGAACGCGATTAGATTTTGTGCGTGTGAATCTTCTAACGGGAAGCACACCTGTATTCTGTATTTTGGCTTTGATATGATTTGCTGGCTAGATTTAATTTTTGTGCCACCAGAGTGGATGTTATAGCTCCCGTTTTGTAATCTAAAGAGCTTAAACACTTTTTCTATGGCACAGGGCTTTCTTTTTTCTTTCTTTCTACTATCAAATTGTATACGTAATGATCCCTTCTTTAAGGCACTGAGCCGGGCCCCACACAAAGTCTCAGGAGCACGTGGGCTTCTTCCCCATCAGTGTTAACTGGCTCGGGGTCCATTTCACAGAACCCACCGTCTATCGGGGCTGTCAACAAATTAGAAGGGCTGTGCCCTTCTAATTCAGTATGACCAGCCTTGTCTAGCTAATGCCAAATCTACTGTGTTCTGTTATCGCTTTCCCTGTATTAAATGTAGTTAAGAGGAAAAGGGGTCATCTTTGCTTTTTGAACATTTTTATTTCCTGGTTGAAAAACAATTGAGTAAAATGTTTTTGTTTCTAGAGGGGGTGACATGGAAGTGTTCTATTTCAAGGTAGAAGGTGCTGCGGAGCAGCGGGAAAACTGTCGCTCTGAAGTCAGAAGTTGTGTTTCAATCCCTGCAATGGCCCTTAGTTACTGACTAAAGGCTCTCAGTCTACTGTAACCCACCGGGCTTCCATTTCTGTCAAGTAGGGATAACAATACCCATTTAGTGTGTGTGTGTGTTTGTGTGTGTGTGTCTGTGTGTGTGTGTGTCTGTGTGTGTGTGTGTGTGTGTGTGTGTGTTTAATGAGAATGGATAAAGATAGGCAGTTGAAAAGACACAGTGCAGTGCAGACACAGTGGATCACGCCTGTATTCCCAGCACATTGGGAGGCCGAGGCAGGCGGATCACGAGGTCAGGGGATGGAGACCATCCTGGCTAACAGGATGAAACCCCATCTCTTCTAAAAATACATAAAATTAGCTGGGCGTGGTGGCGGGTGCCTGTAGTCCCAGCTACTCGGGAGGCTGAGGCAGGAGAATAGCGTGAACCTGGGAGGTGGAGCTTCCAGTGAGCCGAGATTGTGCCACTGCACTCCAGCCTGGGCAACAGAGCGAGAGTCCATCTCAAAAAAAAAAAAAAAAGAAAAAAAAACACAGCATAGTGACTGGCACATAGCAGGTGTCACTCCGTTCCTGTTTCCCTTTGGTCAGGAATCCTCTTTGCCATTTCATCACTTTTAAAGACAATGTCTCATGTTTTCTTCCTTGTATTATTTAATAGCCTGTTTGCCTGTTCAGTGTAAGATAAGGAAACCTTAGTAAAGAAAAATGGGGAGTAGACAAATGGCAAAGAGACAGCTATCCCGTAGGAACAGAAAACACAATTTCATTCACAACGGATCAAAACAGCTTCCTGAATTAGGTACCTACAGTTTGCTGCCTCTCTTATGTCCCACCTGCGTCTCTCTGTCCACTACTCATCACCAGATGTCGTGGCCACCCCCAACAGCGGTGCCTGCATTCCTTCTTCATTTAGTATCTTTTTGTAATTGATACATAATATTTTCACATATTCATGGTGTATATGTGATGTTTCGTTACATGCATGGAAAGTGTTATGATCAAGACAGGATATCAGGGTATCCAGCTTGAGTATTTATTTCCAGGTGCTGGGAACCTTTCAATCCCTATCTTCTAGCAATTTTCAAAATATGTAATGCAGTTGCCCTATTCTACTGTCTAACATTAGAGCTTATTCTTTCTAGCTATATGTTTGTACCCCTAACCAACCTTTCTTCATTCCCCCACCTTCATGTCCTTCTTCACTGCTAGTAAACATTCTACTCTCTACCTCCATGAGATCACCTTCTTTTAGCTCCCACATATGATTGAGTAATGCAATAAAAATATGGAAAGCTTCACAAATTTGCACGGCATCCTTGTGCAGGGCCATGCTAATCTTCTCTGTATCATTCCAATGTGCTAATTACTCATGTACTAAATACTAATACTTTCTGCCAAAGTAAGCACGGATTTAGGATCTTTGACAGGATCCCAAAAAGATAGACCTTGCAGTGCTTTGGTGGATGATATCCAGTTGAGGTTGTACTTCTGCAGAATTAAATTATAATTTTACGCAGTCTTTTGGAAGATCCCAGGATTTGATAAAGAATGTCATGAGAATCTAAATCCAAGATTTCTGTACTCGTTGGGGCCTGGTTTACTGATATCTGGCTATAAAATCCCAACAACAGTTTAGATTTCAGTTCAATTCTGAACTGCCTTCTTGGCTTCCCAGTTGATATAAGACATGCATTCTAACGGAAACACCTTGCTGAATGTGGCTAGGCCATAGAGCTGTATTACCTTAGGTTAGCTTTATTTTGGATAAGTAGGCTTTTTGTGGGCTGCACTGGGAACTTTTTCATTGCGTATAATTTCATACCTGTGGAATATGACGCTCAAGTCTAAATGACTGGCTTGCCAACTTTTAGAATTTACCTGCTTTTAAATTGGGAACAATCTGTTCCTTTGTAAATGTTCTGAACTGGAACTATAATTCAGATAAATAAGGGCATTTCTAAATGACAGAGCCCAAAAGAAATATTTGCAAGAGGTACAGATGCCCCTCAGGAAGACAAGCAGGGGAGCACTTGTTCTCAGATTATGAGTCAAGGTTAGAGAGTAAGATGGTTCTGGGTAGTGGAGACTGCACTTCAGGCCGTCCCCGAAGACGAGTGCTCATGTCTTAAAGAAAAGGAGCGGCAAAAACACGATGAGAAAATCCTGAAAGCTGCAATGCATTGGAAATGCTGTCTGCATGGGAAGTGGGGTTATGGCAGGGACATCAGTCTCCTTGGTGTAAGCAGAGTAAAAACCAGAAACAGCAGCAGCATCCGTGACAAAAGCATTCACATTGGAAGTCGCAGGTGTGGCCACTGTGTGCTGGAATAGGAAAGAGTAAAGGGGTCATTCCTCAGGTCACTGGGAAGAGGCGTGGAGCACAGGCAACACACAGGCACCTCCATCATGGTTTCACAGGATGTGGGGCAGCTGGAAATGCCAGAGACATGTATTGTGAGTATTGCTGTGACCGTATGTTTTTGCTTCCAAACTAGTATGGACAAGGAAGCCTCCTTGCATTAATAAAAATGTTTTTTAACGTGTGTGTGTGTGTATATAAACCTAGTTGGTTCCTGCCAGACACTAACATTGCATTACCTGGCAAATAAAAAGGAAAGAAAAAGGCCCTCAGATCTTTAAAAACTGGACTAGGCACTGACCATCAAAGCCCATCAGACATGTCTGATCCCTGGCACTCTCCCTCCAGCTCCTGAGCCCTCTTCCTCTGTCTGCCTTTCTGGCTTTTGACTCCAGATTTCTAACAGATCCTGACTCTTGCCTGTGTACCATTCTGATTTTGCATCTCTCTTTGCTTCCACTGACACCTGACAGTCTTTCTGTTTGTCTGCTGCCTTGAGCAGAATTTCCTAAAGAATTTCTGAAACCAACTCAATCCTCCCATAGGTAGTTTTTTGGATAAACATAGAGATTGACCTTTCTGGTCTTAAAACTTGAAACTACATTTGTTTTATCTGAGTTCCTTCCTCAGGAAATGACCTTCAACCTCCCCAAAAAAGTATCAAAGAGCTGAAACTCACCAGATCGCCACATCCAGACAATGAGATGCCTGACCCCTCATTCATCATGATCACTTCCTTGCCCCTTCCTAGTTCCTGTTTTCTTCCCTGCTATATAAACCCTTAGCTTTAGTTGGCCAGGGAGATGGATTTGAGACTGAGCTCTTATCTCCTGAGCTAATCAGCAGCACCCGATTAAAGCCTTCTTCCTTGGCAATACTCGTAGTCTCAGTCATTGGCTCTCAGTCTCTGGCTTTCTGTGTAGCAAGCTACAGAATCTAGACCAAATCCTTGGTATTTCAGTAACATTTCCACAAAATGCTGTTCCAAGGGTATTGTGTAAACAAATAGTATATGTATGGAAATGAATAAAAATAAACCAGTTCATAGAGAACAGAGGTTCTGCCCATTTTCTCAATATCCAACCCTGTGCCTTGTATACAGAAATCGCCCTATAAATCCTGGCTGTATGAATAGGTGGCCAAGTTTCAGAAATGGGTTAAACTTAAAAATACATTCCTTTGACTTTGGAATGTTAATTAGCCCTTAATATATGAAAAAGCATTGATAATAAATCTTGACCTAAGTCTCATAGCTTATGTAGAAATTAACTCAAAGTGATCTAAGATGGATCATGGATTTAAATGTAAAACTGGGACTATATATTGTATTTGAACAGATTTAAATGTAAAACTATACAACTTTTAGGAGAAATCATTAGAGAAAATCTTCAGGACCAAGGGTTAGGTGAAGGATTATTAGACATGACACCAAAATGCAGTCCATAAAAACAAAGTAAATTATAGTTCATCAAAATGAAAAACTTTTGTGCTGTGGAAAACGCAGTTAAGCAAATAAAAGACAACCTACCCCCTGGGAGGATATACATGAAACTGAAAAAGGACTAGAATCTAGAATATATAAATAACCTTCAAAACTCAACAATTAAAACAACCCCCAAATCCAGTTATAAAATGGGCAAAAACATGAGCAGACATTTCACCAAAGAGGAGATACAGATGAAATAAGAACATGCAAAGATATTTATAATCATTAACTATTAGGAAAATGCAAAATACGATTACACTGAGATATCCCGACACACCTGTTAGAACAACTACAAAACGACAACAATGCTGGAGAAGAAGCAGAGAAACTGAATTTCTCATGTGTCCCTGGCGGGAATTTGAAATGGTGCATTGGCTGTTTCTTATTAAGCTAAGTGTGCAATTACCATTCAACCAAGCAATTATATTCTTGGACATTTATTCTGGAAAAATGAAAACGTATGTCCACATAAAAACTTGTACCTGAATATTCATATCTTTACTTATAATCACCCCAAACTGGGAACAATCCAAGTGTCCTTCAATGATGAATGGTTAAACTAACCATGGTACAGTCACGCCAGGGAAATACTACTCAGCAACATAAAGGAACAAACTATTGATGCATGCAACAACCTGGACCCATCTTAAAGGGCATTGTGCTTAGTGGAAAAAGCCCATCTCAAAATTTTACATACCTGTGTGAGTCCATATTTACAATGTTCTTGAATTGACAAAACTGTAAAGATTAGACCATATTAGAGTTGCCGGGGGACAGGGATGGAAAGAGAGGATGAATACAAAGGGATAGTACAAGGGAGCCATTTTGTGATGTTGTGGTTACACAAATCTACACACAGCATAAAAGTGTAGCAAACTATACACATACACACACACCTGAATGCATGTAAAAAATGTTGAAAACGGAATAAGGCCTGTAATTAATGACACTGTATCATATCAATTTCCTGGTTGACCTGTACAACAGCTATATAAAATGTCCCTCTGGGGGAAGTTGGACGAAGGATACACAAGACTATTTTGCAACTTCTTGTGAGTCTATAATTATTTCAAAATAGAAAGTTAAAAAAAAAAAGACTTGAGAATATCCAAGAAAGGGTTTTAACCATGAAACCCTTTAGTCCTGGAACATTGGGTAAGATTGTTGTTCTGTAGAACAGACGCTGGGAAATGCATGTCAAAGAAACTGGTTTTGAACCAACAATCACTGTCCCCATTCTTCATCCCAGCCCCGGGCCCATCACCTGCATCAGTGGCCAAGCTTGCCCCACAATTCTGTCTCAATTTGCAGCTGAGAGGACACTCCACAGAGTTGCTTTTGTTCAGTAGGGTTTTCCACAGAGGTTGTATCTTGGTTCATGTCTGTTTTTTTGCTTTGGCTCAGGCTGCTCTGCCAAGTTTGCCCCAACGTGTGTCAGTCTGTGCCAAGCACCATGCCTCATCTACAGAACCTAATGGGATGTGACACAGGTGGTAGGTCAGGATAGTGACAGCCAAGAATCTGGAGGAAACAGAGGCATTGTTGTCATAATGGCCTACTCTCAGAAGGTATTATGCCATAAGCAGAAGCTGTGAATGAACCTAGAATAAATAAGCCATTTCCTGTACAGCAGACTGCAATGTGTACACGCTTGAGTTCATACCTTTATCTCTATTGACACACAGCCTAGACCAATGGTGCTCCAACTCCAGTGTTCCTAAGAATCATCTGAAAAGTCCATTTTATTGCTGTATCAGTATCCTGGAGGAAGAACCTGAGAATAGGCAGATTTAGAACAATCTCAACAAGTAACACTGGTATAGGAAGAGTCTGGGACCACACCTTCTTCTACAATATCACTTTTTAATCATTTCAGCTGGGAGCCTTGTTACTTGCACTCCATATTATATGAAGTGTTTAAAACTAATAACTTCTACCCATTCACACTAGCACATGTATTTACCAAATGATTTTTTTAATTCCCTTAAATATCACTCAGAAAGAGCCCGATGTAGGAGTGTGTGTGTGTATGTGTGTGTGTGTGTTTGTGTTGAAAAATAAAAGGTAATGATAATTTCCAAACATAGTTCTTCTTTCATCAAAGAACAAAACTCGTTGTAACCTTAATAGCATTTGTGATAAACCCAGGACTCTGGGAAAAAGGAAGATTTTTGTTTTGTGTTATTTGTTTTGCTTAATCATGGTCAAAGAACCATTAGAGACAATTTGAACATTACCTTAATGAGTCCTGCAAAGTAGTGCTTTTGACAGCTATTTTTTAATTGGCCAAAAAAGAAATCCTAACAAATCGCTCTGGCCAACTTGGCAGCTTGTTTGCTATTGGATATTCTGGCTTATCTTTGGAAGCCCCACCGAAGCCAGTCTAAAAGACAACACAGCCTTAAGAAAATGGGGCGAAGACTCACTTAGTGATTAGAGGTAATAAAACAGAGATGGCCCCAGTAATCCACAGTCTTGGAAGTGACCGGGGTGCCTTACTGTGAGTTTCTTTGACTGTACAATAATGATACATCCATATCGCCCCTCTGTTTCCCAAAGCTATAGTAAGCAATATGGCAGAATCTAATAAAAAGTATCAAAGGATTTATCCGAAGTAATGCATACGTTAATTAGCTTGAGTTTCCCATTCCACAACGTAGACATATTTCAAAACGCCATGTTATCTGTCAATTTTTTAAATTAGATAATTTTTTAATTATTAAAGAATTTCACAGCCCTTCCAACCGCCCTTGATCTAGATCAGTGGTCTCCCAAACAATGTCCAGTGCTGATCCGCTGGAATGCTGGAGAAAATGCTAAAACTTCCACCTTACATTTAGTTTTATTAAAAAATAAGACGTTTAACTTGACTAATATTAATAGATGTATTAAATTGGCAGTCTCATTTAGTCTATAGGTCCCAAACATCATCATGGCACCCACGTAGTGTTCCCAGGATCTTAAGAGAAGAGTGGAGATTGTTTGATGAAGAATGTTAATGGGCTGGGCACAGTGGCTCACACCTGTGATTCTAGAGCTTTGGGAGGACTAGACAGGCGGATCGCTTGAGTCCAGGAGTTCAAGACCTGGGCAACATGGCGAAACACCATCTCTACAAAAACACAGAAATTAGCTGAGTGTGGTGGCACGTGCCTGTAGTCCCAGCTCCAAGGGAGGCTGAAGTGGGAGGCTCACTTGAACCTGGGAAGCGGAGGTGGCAGTGAGCCGAGATTGTGCCACTGCACTCCAACCTGAGTGACAGAGCAAGACCCTGTCTCAAAAAAAAAAAAGAATAATGATGGCCGTCCCTTACTTAGCCATGAGCTATCAGGCTATCAGGTTATTGGACAATATTGCACTGGACATGCTCCCGGTTAAATGCACTTACAGGTGTTGTTATCTAGATTAAACTAATCCTCACAAAATGAACAAGTGGCTTAAAACAATTTCTTCAAGGAATTGCCTATGTCATCACTGCAGAAAACTCTGACCCAGAAAATGTCCAAACAACCTGAGTAGTCCACTGAAGATAATAATAACACAAGCACAAGAGAACATCAAGAAAAAGGAAGACCTGACATTTATTCTACTTGCCAAGTGGGCTCTGTATCTGCCCACATCATGAGTTATTTTAAAAATCAGAGATGATCTATCAGATTTTAAAAGAAGATGGCCAATCTGTGAGAAGATGCTTTTTGAAGAAATGCATGCTATGAAAAGAATAATTTGAAAGTGAGTATTTGGAAACATTTTCAAGTTTTTGTGATTTTTTTTTTTTTTACTTTAAAAATTCTGTGTGTCGCATATAAAAACTCTCATATTATTACACTTAAAGAAACTATCAAAAATCTGTTAACGGGCCGGGCGCGGTGGTTCACGCCTGTAGTCTCAGCACTTTGGGAGGCTGAGGCAGGTGGATCATGAGGTCAGGAGATCAAGACCATCCTGGCTAACATGGTGAAACCCTGTCTCTACTAAAAATACAAAAAAAATTAGCCAGGCGTGGTGGCAGGTGCCTGTAGTCCCAGCTACTTGGGAGGCTGAGGCAGGAGAATAGTGTGAACCTGGGAGGTGGAGCTTGCCGTGAGCTCCACTGCACTCCAGCCTGGGCGACAGAGCAAGACTCTGTCTCAAAAAAAAAAAAAAATCTGTTAAAAATTCTTCCAAAAAAAGTTTTAATGAGTTTTTAACCTATTTGTTAAAAATACCCAAATGAACTACAGTAGTCCCCCCACAATCTGTTGTTTTACTTCCTGTGTTTCTAGTTACCCACAGTACACTACAGTAAGACATTTTGAGAAAAAGAGGGCCACATTCATATAACTTTTAGTACACCATGTTGTTATAAATGTTCTATTTTATTATGAGTTATTGTTGTTATTCTCTTACTGTGCATAATTGATAGATTTTATCATAGATATATATGTACAGGAAAAAACATTATATAGGGTTTGATACTATCCGAAGTTTCAGGCAACCACTGGAGGTCTTGGAAAGTATCTCCCATGGATAAGGGAGAGCTACTGCACCTTGTGATCAGTTAGGAAGAGAAACTTCTTGACATCAGACAAAATAAAAATTACCAGCATAATTTAAACAAAAACCTTTACACAATCGATGGAGTGGAATGAAAATGAGCATCTAAAGAGGTTCTTGTTCCATCTGGCTCTCTGCATCTTTGTGAGACAACATTTTCAGCTGCAATAAGCAATAAAGTCAAGAAAGAGAGAAATTAGAAAGAAAAGAAGGAAGACAGGTAGGAAGGCAGGAAGGTGGGAAGGAAGGCAGGCACGAAGGCAGAAGGCAGGAAGGAAGGAAGGCAGGAAGGCAGGAAGGAAGGAAGGAAGGAATCTAAGAAAGGAAGTTTTTAGAAATGTTTTTAAGGTCCAAGAATAGGAATTCCAAACATAAAGAATCAGGACTAGAGAAAGACTCTACGAATTATATACAAATCTACATGAGTACATGACGAGTGTGTATGAGCAATAGAATAGAAATCAAGAGAGTAAGAAATATTTCTAGTCATAATGCTTTGAAAATAAAATTGTACTTTTAGGTATTACAGCTTCTATGACTTTGCAAAATCAATACACTGAAATAAATGCTTTCAGTTTGACCACTGTGTCAGTTTTCTAGGGCTACCATTACAAAAAACCACAAGCTGGGTAGTTTACAGAACAGAAATGTATTTTCTCACAGTTCAAGAGGGTAGAAGTCCAAGATCGAGGTGTCAAGAGGGCTAGTTCCTTCTGAGGGCTGTGAGGGAAGATCAGTTTCATGCCTCTCCCCTTACTTCTGGTGGCTTTCTGGGAATCTTTGGTGTTCCTTGTAGATGGCGTCTCCCTGTGTCTTCTAATGGTCTTCTCTGTCTCTGTATCCAAATTCCCCTTTTTTTATAAGGGCACCAGTGATACTGGATTATGGGCCTACCCTATTGCAGTATCATCTGTCAATTACATTTACAATGGCCTTTTTCCAAGTAAGGGTGCATTGTGAAGTACTAGGGGTTAGGACTTTAACATTCAAATTTTGGGGAAACACAATTCTACCTATGCCAACGATGACTTTGCAAAAATGAAAATCCACCTTACTCACTTCTTTTAAAAGTGTGTCTTTGGGCCAGGCGCGGTGGCTTATGCCTGTAATCCCAGCACTTTGGGAGGCTGAGGCAGGCGGATCACGAGGTCAGGAGATTGAGACCATCCTGGCTAACACGGTGAAACCCCATCTCAACTAAAAATACAAAAGAAAATTAGCCAGGCATGCTGGTGGGTGCCTGTAGTCTCGACTACTCGGGAGGCTGAGGCAGGAGAATGGTGTGAACCGGAGGCGGAGCTTGTAGCGAGCCGAGATCGTGCCACTGCACTGCAGCCTGGGTGACAGAGCGAGACTCCGTCTCAAAAAAAAAAAAAAAAAAAAAAAAAAAAAAAAAAAAAAGTGTGTCTTTGATAAAGGGCGAGGAGTTGCAAAGCTCGCAGTTCTGTGTTGGTGTCAAGAAATCACGGTGCCGTTAATCACCTCCTATGCAGTCTCTACCCTGCACCCAGAGATGGCCCTTGGTGAGTAGAAACTGACCAGAAATATTTTGAGACAAGAATCATAATTTGTATTCCTGTCCCTCTCCTTAGCTGTGCCGTCTACTGCTGGTTTCTCCTTCCGATATGTTTTACCCTTTGTTCTTCTAAAGCTGCAGATAAAAGATTTCAGACCGGGCAACATTTCAGGGTGCTCTTACCATCTGTGAAATACCTTCCCAAATGAACAGTGAAAGGAGGCACTTGAAAGGTCTTATTTTAATAAAACTTTTATTCTGCACACACGAAAAGAGGGTTTTTTTGTTGTTGTTGTTAAATTTTTGCCCTTTACCTGCTATCATTCTCCATGTGAATAAAGAAGTTGTCCTTGCTTCCAGGCAGGAGTTTTTGATTCAGAATACAGTCACTAGAAATACAACACTTAGGCCATTGTAAATCCTTAGTGTAGGTGATAAACAACAAGTATTCCAGTGCAGATGCATTTCATGACCTGTGAGGATGGAAGTCTTCCACGACCATCAAGTGTTGCTTTGGGTATGCATGTGAATGAGTCTGCATAACGAGCAAGGTCTCGGTGACAGCCAGCTCAGGCTCCAGGAGAAACGGAGGTGACTCAGCTTCCATATGTGATTTCCAGCTAGAAACTGCAAGTAGAAAATGTGAATTGATCTGAAATTTCTGAACCAACGAAAGTCTTTCTGGAAGATTAAAATAACCCAACGTAAAGCCAATAGAGATATAGAGTTTGGTGGAAGATACTAAAAAAATCTATTTGTGTCTGAAACCTAATTTATGTCTGAGTTCTTATTTATGTTGGCAGGCTCTCTGAGGATATAGGATGAGTAATAGTTACAGGGTGTGACCTTTCTCAAAGAGAAAGCCAGGCCAGAGGTGTCTGACCAAAGACTGTGACCATTTGACAGGCATTGTATGGGGTTTCAGAGAACTGGACACTTCAGGCCTCTTTCAGTCTTGACATTCTATTTGTCTCTGGATAGTGAAGACATTCAGAGGCCTAAATATGGCAGAGGTGATAAAAGAAAAACTTTAGACAACTTACATTTAACAGAGTTTTATTTGGGCAAATTGATGCATGAATTGGGCAGTTCCCTGAACCTCAATAGGTTCAGAGAAACTCTGTGCTGTGGTTGCAGAGGATGTATGGAGAGAAAAAGGAAAGTGATGTGCAGAAGACGGAAGTGAGGTACAGAAACAGCTGGATTGGTGAGAGCTCAGCGTTTGCCTTATTTGAATATGGTTTGAATAGCTGGCTATTTTTGATTGGCCAAAACTTGGTGACTGGCAAAAGAGTAGGTTACAATCTATTCACATGTCCATTTAGGTAATAGTTCACAATGTATGGAGAAATCTTTAGGCTGAAGTTAAAATATGTAAGGAGGCAGCTTTAGGCTAAACTTAATTTAACAGAGGGATGTGAATCTGGGCCAGAAATTCAAAAGTCCTCACCTAGTCCAGCAGTCTATTGAAGTATCCAGTTCTGGAAGAGAAAGACAAATGGCGAGTTGGCGTACAAACAATATATTATCTATACTAACTAGGATGAATTGTTTATTATTTCCATAGGAAAAATAGAATGGTCTATGCCAGGGACAAATGCTTTTTTATCTATCTTTCGGAGGATAAAATTGACACTAGTAGGCTGAGGGAGGTCCCCAAATGCTGGTGGAACCTCAACCCCAACCAGTGTCCAGGATCTTGACACCATTGTAAGAATGAATTCAAAGACGAATTGGGAAATATTAGTGAAAGTACAGAGATTGATTGCAAAGGGAAAAGCACACACTCATAAAAAGGGAATGCAGGTGTACTCAAGAGAGAGATCCACCAAGGGGGTTTGGGACTGTTGCCTTTATAGGTTTCTTTAACCAAGGGGTAGAAGATTCATGAAAATTCCTATAAAAAGGTGGAGATTTCTCAGAACTGTGGTGCTGCCCATTTTTACACCAAATATGGTTCCTGAAACTGTTACGGCACTGATGAATGTGTGATTTAGGATGTTAATGGGCAGATAGTGAGGTCCTAGGTGAAACCTGGCTCAAGTCCAGCACCACGTTTGGTCCAGTCAGTCAGCCAGCTTGGTGCACACCCTGGTTTTTCAGGGTCTTAGCCGTTCCTAGCTTCTGCAGCTATTTTAATGGTTTCCTTTTGCTAGTCATGTACAACTGTTGCCTGGAATTTTCTATTGTCCTACAACTCTGCTGTATTACTCCTGTCTTAAAAAGGGTTCAAGCCTTTCTCTCTCTCTCTGTCTCTCTCATTTAAGATAGAGTCTGTCTCTGTCGCCCAGGCTGGAGTGCGGTGGCCCCATCTCGGCCCACTGCAACCTCTGCCTCCTAGGTTCAAGCAATTCTCGTGCCTCAGCCTCCTGAGTACCTGGAATTACAGATGCACACCATCATGCCTGGCTAATTTTTGTATTTTTAGTAGAGATGGGGCTTCACTTTGTTGGCCGGGCTGCTCTCAAACTCCTGACCTCAGATGATCCACCTGCCTCAGCCTCCCAAGGTGCTGGGATTACAGGCATGAGCCACTGCAGCCAGCCAGGGTTCAAGCATTTCTGAAAATTACTGAAGTGTTTGGAGAAGCCCCCTTTGCTCTCAAATGCCCCATAATTAGAATCAGCAAAAGCACATGTATGGTCCCTACAACAAGAGGCAGCTTTTGTCACTGTTCCCAAGATAAGTCAACTCTACCAAGAGGACAGAGGGTTATGTGTTCAGTGTGACATTTAAAATCAAGAAGGAACATAGTGGCAAGTGTTTAGCTACCTTCAACCTTATGACTGGACTTGTCTTTGAATGAGCTGACCTACTTTCTTTTTTAAAAAAATTGTGATAAAACACATATAACATAAAACTTACCCAGAAAACTTTTAACCGTTTTTAAGTATACAGTTGAGTGGTGTTAAGTGTATTGAACAATGTTGGGCAACCATCACCGCCATCCATTTCCACAACTTTTCCATCATCCCAAACAGAAACCCTCCACTTCCCCTTTAACCCAAAAGAAATCAATGTGCAAATTGTCTTACTTTCTTCTCTCTGACTCCAAGTACTGCTTCAGCTCAGCAGTGCCTTCTACTAAGGAACAATGGGGCTGAGAACGCATAGTGCCCATTTTAACAGTAGAATTGTCTTAGCTAAGGTTCCCAGCTGTTCTCAGCACCTGCGTGGGACCTGGGCCCAGGCTGTACCACGCTGATAATGAACATACACTTGGGGCCTCTGCCAGTATTTTTCCAAGAACACTGCCTCCTCAACACGGTCTGCTCGTTATGCGCTGAGATGAGTGTTCTATTCATTTTAACGATGCCATAAACTGGGTGATCGGAAAATGAAATGGAGCAGCCTGCTTTCACTCTCAGAGGTTAATGACAGCGGGCACAAGATAAACAAATAGCGTTAAGCCTGAGAAGTGATTCCTTCCTCTTGGTCATCTGTCTGGACTGGTCTCTCCAGTGGCTTTGTTAATGTAGGTGGCAGCGGTAAATCTCTGAAATTAGGACGGACAGTGTGAGAGGGGCAGAGCCTTGTGACCCATGGTCTTGGCTCTCCCCACCACCCCCACTGCTTTCACCCCAGGCAGTGGGAATGGCTCTGCCTCTGAGGTGAAGGAAGGGTTATGGGCAATATAACTTCCTTGAATCATTCAGATCTCCTTCTAGAATATAGGATCAACTCAGACAAGGTACCAGTTCTACCCGCGCCACGGTCACTCGAGGATCTTATCACCACTACACACACAAGACCTCTGGTAACACTGAGGTGTTTTTGTCTTTGGTGGCTCCTCTGCTGTGATAATAGTCTAGGCCTGTTTCATTCATCCCTGTGAAATCAATCACGTGGCTGGGGCTTGTGAATTACAGCCCACATTCCTGATGGAGGAGTTGAGGCTTAGTGCATTAAGTGACTGCTATAGTGTGGATGCGTGTCTCACAAACCTCATGTTGAAATTCGATCCTCAGTGTTAGAGATGGGGCCTAATGGGAGGTGTTACAGTCACAGGGGTGGGTCCCTCATGAATTGATTAATGCCCCTCAGGAGACAGGGGTAGAAGGGAGTGAGTGAGTTCTTGCTCAGCGAGTCCCCTGTAGAGCTGATTGTTAAAAAGAGCCTGGCGTCTCTACTCTCGTTCTCTCTTGCTTCCTCCACCGTGTGATCTCTGCACATGCAGGCTCCCTTTTTCCTTCCAACATGAGTGGAAGCAGCCTGAGGCATCACCAGAAGCAGATGCTGATGCCACGCTTCTTGTACAGCCTGCAGAACAGTGAGCCACATAAACCTCTTTTCTTTATAAATTACCCAGTCCCTGGTATTCCTTCATAGCAACACAAATGAACTAAGACAGTGACTAACAAAAAAATAACCAGTTAGTTGAAACCCCAGACCTTCTTGCTAGCCAATTGATTTGTTGCTCCGTTTGTTTCCCAGTAGGTACAGCATCAAAGAGCAACACTTGGGATTGATTATGATGAGACCCAGCAGAGGCAATAATCAGGGAGCTTGAGACTCTGGAACCAGAAACTGGACACAATATTCTGAATACTAGAGTCCCATCATTGAAAACAACCTGAGTTTTTGTTTAGACCAGTGAGCCTTCAATAATTTGTCCTGGTTAAAATACAAATTCCTAGGCTTTCTCCTAACCTACGAATTCAGAATTTCTTGGAGGTGGGATGCAGAAGTCTGCATTTTGTTTGTTTGTTTGTTTTTTGTTTTCTGTTTTTCGAGATGGAATCCTGCTCTGTTGCCCAGGCTGGAGTGCAGTGGCGCAATCTTGGCTCACTGCAAGCTCCGCCTCCCAGGTTCAAGTGATTCTCCTGCCTCAGCCTTCCGAGTAGCTGGGATTACAGGCATGTGCCACCACGCCCAGCTAATTTTGTATTTTTAGTAGAGATGGGGTTTCTCCGTGTTGGTCAGGCTGGTCTCGAACTCCCGACCTCGGGTGATCCACCCACCTCGGCCTCCCAAATTGCTGGGATTACAGGCATGAGCCACTGCACCCAGCCAGAAGTCTGTATTTTTTTTAACAGCTTCACAGGTTATTCTGAGGCTCTACCAGCTCTGAAAAACACAGTGACCACATTGATCAGATCTCCCACAGAAGATGCATCTGAAAGAACCATGAGACAGTGTCCTCTTTGTTCTGGATTTGCACTCTTGTAAACGCAGCCTGAGATGGTATTAGCTTTTTCAACAATGGAATCACAGTGGGAAATCACTATTGACTGCGTGGTCAGCTCATATTCTCCAGTTCTTTTCTCATGAATTGCCATCACATTTATTCTTGCATCTCTAAAGGTGCAATAAATGAAAGATTAAGTTTGAAAAACTAGAAGCATAATTTAAGCCTACTTTACTTGGCCATTTCTAATGACCATCTTTTGTTGTTAAAATCAATTATGTTTATACAACTATTATACACTCAGAATAATTAAAATAAAAAAAAATTGTTGGGCCGGGTGCGCTGGCTCACGCCTGTAATCCCAGCACTTTGGGAGGCCGAGGTGGGCAGATTACGAGGTCAGGAGATCGAGACCATCCTGGCTAACACGGTGAAACCCCGTCTCTACTAAAAGTACAAAAAATTAGCCAGGCATGGTGGCAGGCACCTGTAATCCCAGCTACTCGAGAGGCTGAGGCAGGAGAATGGCGTGAACCCAGGAGGCGGAGCTTGCAGTGAGCCGAGATCGTGCCACTGCACTCCAGCCTGGGCGAAAGAGCGAGACTCTGTCTCGAAAAAATAAAAATAAAAATAAATTGTTAAATCAATGGTGATTCCATCTTACCGTATCAAACTAGAACACAAGGAGGAAGCAGACCTTCTTCTCTACATAGCGTAGTTCACATTTGAATTCAATTCAGCAAATATTTAATGAACAAATAATTCAGCAAATTGTTTAAGTGCTAGATACATAATATATAAATGTATAACTCAAACACAAGGTAGAATTGATATTTGCCAGGAAAGAGATGCAAAGTGTTATGCATGTTCAGTGAAGGCAAAAATGACATCCTGTTGGGTGTGGGTGGAGGACAAAGAGGGACCTTATAGGAAGAGATCTCATTTGAGCTGGAGCTTCAAGCCATCTGCAGAGAAGGGCAAAGGGCTAAGGAAGCCATTTCATAGATAGAAAATCTTGTGAGCCAGCAATGAATGTACAAAGTGCATGTTGAGAGTAGAGTGGTCATAGAACAAATAGCTGATTTTAAGGCTAGAGAAGTGGGTTGGCGCTGGTTGTGGAGGGTCTTCGAGCTAAAGAGTTTGGATTTTACTTTCCAGCAGTAGGGGAATCATTACAGGCCCTGGAGCAGAGGAGTGGCTGCTTAGGACAGACCAAAACCATGGGAGATTGGAGTCATGGGTTCCCATCAAGATTTAGAAGATAATAAAATATTTATAATTCTGAAAAGTTGGAAACAACCTGTGTTAGTTTCCTGTGGCTGCTGTAACAAATTACCACAAAGGTGGTGACTTAAAACAGCATACATTTATTCTCATACAGTTCTGGAGTAAGAAGTCCAAAACCAGTTTCTCTGGTCCAAAATCAAGATGGCTCCAGGGAGAACTTGCTTTCATGTCTTTTCCAGCTTCTAGAACTTCACTCCTTGCATCCCTTGGCTCTTGGCCCCTTCTGAAACAAACGTGCTATTTTTGTGATTAAAATAAAGATGAGGAGTGGTAAATGAGGACCATAAACAGGGCAGTGGTACAAGGAAAGGACTGATGTGAATTGAATTGCAGAGAGCAAGTCTTTAAGATTTGCCAGCTGGTTGGATATCAGGAATGATGGAGAATTCATTGTCCTCCATGGAGAATGGAGGCTCAGCCTGCAGGGCAGAGAATCGCTAGGGTGCTAGCAGCCATGCAGGCAGGGGGAGCTAGTTTAAGAAAGAGGATGGCTTTCTTCCAGATGTATTTGTCCTTTCGGGCAAGCTCCCTGCTAGTATTTGGCTTTTATGCTATATGACATGAAACTTCCAGAGTTTTCATCTAACCAGTCACTAAGAGGAATCTCCCTTTAAAGAACCAAGGCCCTTCAGCAGTTCTGAATTTGCACTTCAAAGGCTCCCTGATCTCTGCATTCCAAGAGCCCTTACCTTGCAGCCTGGCTCTAATGAGACAAGGCAATGCCTTTGCTCTGGGCTCTTATCAGCCTTGGCAGCCTGGGATTCTGTGGGGAGGCTATGAACCAGCTCCCTTCGGAAGGTCTGTTGCAGAACTGCTTAGAGATGGAGGGGGAAGGAATAGTTGGCAGTGGTCTCTGGACCATCCTGGACCAGAGCAAGGATCTTCCCTATGCCAGATGGACAGTGTCCACTCTCTGCCCTCTTTCAGTCCCCAACCAAGCTGTGACCTCCTGCTCACCTCCTCTGCCCACCCTGCATCCCCTCTGCCCTCACATCAGCACCCTCGTAGCGGCCTTTGGAGAGAGTCCCAGGAGGCGAGTGAGTGCAGAGGGGAGGGGTTCATATATGTAAAGAGTGCATATTCCTGATCTCAGTGGAAAACTTTGTTACTGAACCAAACTTGGGTCTGCCCCCCTGGTACAGCAAGGCCAAACACTGACATCAGGATTTGCAGTGAGAAAAGGTGAGGCATTTATTCCAGGTCACTAAGCAAGGAGAATCAGGAAGCTACTGCTTAAGACCCGAACTCCTCAATGGCTTCCGTTAAAGGTGGGGAGGCAGAAGTAACAGGCAAAGTCATAAATCAGTACATGAAGCCTACACAGTGGTTTGACCTATAAAGGTGGGACTTCTCAAAGTGAGGCCACAGGTGGATGGTGGGTGGATTCAGAGATTCTCTGATTTGTAATTGGTTAAGGAAGGGAAGCTTTGTCTAAAAACTTGGGGTTAGCAGAAAGGAACGTTAACTTCTGACCTGTGGGTGTGTCTCCCTCCAGGCCCCTCAGGAAGAAATTTAGAATAAAGAATCACAGTCACACTTCAGTGCTTTGTTCCCCCTCATCTGAGGTCTGTGCGCCAGTGGGTCCATTTGGTAGAGGTCTGGGTTTCTAAGTTGTTTCTAAGAAACAACTCGGGGACATATATTAAGATGTTATTGGCCGGGCGTGGTGGCTCATGCCTGTAATCCCAGCACTTTGGGAGGCCAAGGCAGGCAGCTCACCTGAGGTCAGGAGTTCAAGACCAGCCTGACTAACGTGGTGAAACCCTGTAGAGGCAGGCACCTGTAATCCCAGCTACTGGGGAGGCTGAGGCAGGAGAATCACTTGAATCCAGGAGGTGGAGGTTGCAGTGAGCCAAGATTGTGCCACTGCGCTCCAGCCTGGGCAACAGAGCGAGACTCAGTTGGAAAAAAAAAAAAAGATATTATCTTTAGTTTCTATAAAGGAACCAAACATTCTGTGGCTCTTACTTCCTTGGCTATTGTTTCAGGCTATTATTGCCTTCTTGCTTATCAGTTGCTCCTTTGCTTTTCAAAGCTGGCTCAGTGCCTGGAGTTTCCTTTGAAGGAACTCAAAATTTCTCTTTATTTCCATGCTTGGGGGGTGCCCAGCAGGTCCCCAAGAGGGGTCCCTGGCCTATATCAACTTCTTTGTAAAACAGCACAAGACTGGAAAACTGGACACTAGGAGGCCAGATCCTTCTGTGACCATTAACTTGGCACAAGTCACCTGTGAAAGGCCTTTCCCTCTCTGGGCTTGTGTTGGACTGGATTTTTCCTGCTCCTTTCTAGAGCCCGCGTTCTGGCCTCTGCATGGGGCACCTTTGGAGATGAAAAGATAAACACTTATGACCGCTTCTCAAAGTGTGCTTTGGTTTGCAGGAGTGTAGTAAGCTGAGTAATAGTCACAAATGATTCCTGGAACTTGTAAATGTTATCTTATTTGGAAAAAGAGCCTTTGATGATCCAGGGGGGCCCTACATACCATCAGAAGTATCTTTATAACAGAGAGCAGAGCCGGGCGCGGTGGCTCACGCCTGTAATCCCAGCACTTTGGGAGGCCAAGGCAGGCGGATCACAAGGTCAGGAGATCGAGACCATCCTGGCTGACATGGTGAAACCCCGTCTCTACTAAAAATACAAAAAAAATTAGCCGGGCCTGGTGGCGGGCGCCTGTAGTCCCAGCTACTCGGGAGGCTGAGGCAGGAGAATGGCATGAACCCGGGAGGCGGAGCTTGCAGTGAGCCGAGATCGCGCCACTGCGCTCCAGGCAGGGTGACAGAGCAAGACTTCGTCTCAAAAAAAAAAAAAAAAAGAAAGAAAGAAAAAAAAAAGAGAGCAGAGGGAAATTTTACACACACATGGTGATGTGAAGATGGAACAGGAAAAGTTTCTACAATGTTGGCTTGAAAGACTGGAGCCATGTGGCCACAACCCAAGGAATGCCAGCAGCCACCAGAAGCCAGAAGAGGCAGAGGACAGATTCTCTCTGAGAGCCTCTGGGGAAAGTGCAACCCTGCTGAGGGTCTCTGCTGAAACCTTGATTTCAGCCCAGTGATTCTGATTTCAGACTTCTGGCCTCCAGAGCTGGGAAATACCAAATTTTTGTTGTTTTAAACTGTCAAGTTTGTGGTCATTTTTTTTTTTTTTTTTTTTTTTTTACAATAGCCACAGGAAGCTAAAACAAGGGGAAAGCCACCTAGGGTCTGTGCACCCTAGAGAAGCACTAGCTATGTCGTGCACAGGTCCCCTTGGCACACCTCCCACTTTGTCAGCCCAACCCTGAGACTTTCCTAGTGAAAGGCTCCTGCTCCCTAGCACCCTATAGCAGAAAAAGCGCTAGGAAAAGAGTCAGACGGTCTGCTTGGCTTTGAGCAGGTGTCACTCCATTTATCTGAACTATGGTTTCCCAGTCTGATGAGAGCAAGGACCACATTTTGTTCCTGTTTGTCTCTCGGTGGCTAGAATTGTGCTGAGCACATCCACAGTAAGCGCTTTCTGTTTGCTGAATAAAAAATAAGGAAATTATTATTACATTTTCCTGCCTGTCTCACAGGGTTGTTGGTTGTGGAGCCTAACTTAGAAATGTAAAGTATTTAGAAAGTAGTAATGCAATAAACAAAAGTTAGGTATTATTATTACTTTTTTTTTTTTTTTTTGAGACGGAGTCTCGCCTGTCGCCCAGGCTGGAGTGCAGTGGCGCGATCTCGGCTCACTGCAAGCTCCGCCTCCTGGGTTCATGCCATTCTTCTGCCTCAGCCTCCCGAGTAGCTGGGACTACAGGCGCCCGCCACCATGCCTGGCTAATTTTTTTTTTTTTTTTGTATTTTTAGTAGAGACGGGGTTTCACCGTGTTAGCCAGGATGGTCTCCATCTTCTGACCTCGTGATCTGCCTGCCTCGGCCTCCCAAAGTGCTGGGATTATAGGCGTGAACCACCTACCCCAAGCCAAAGTTAGTATTATTAACCAAGATGCAGAGCTCTCTGAACTGTGTTACTTGGAATGAGCAAGTTACAGCTGGGACCTGGCTGGCCAGAAGCCAAATCCCTTATGCACATCTAGAGAGAAAATGCTGCTCAAGGGGCTAAGGAGAACTGGAACCCAGAGGCTGTTTCTGTGAAGGCAAAGATAATTTTTTTTTTGAGCTGAGCAGCTGTTCAGTCTGCATTTGAATCTGTCTAATTGCTCTACTCCCTGTAAATGGTGAGGGACAGGAAGATGAGAATCTAAGAAGCTGTGTTCCCAGGGAAGCTGAGATTGGGAGGATGTAGGTGCATGTGATATCATAAAAAATATATCTGGTCTTTGTCCCCAGTTTCTGGACAGAGCTTCGAAAATACTTGGGAATTTCCCAACAGGAGTGCCTTTTGTTGTTTACAACAAGACCCTTCTGACTATATTTGAACTTACCTTAATGTGAGTGGTGGTGGGCCCTTAGAGAGTTGAAAGGGAGGGGCTAGTCATGCTAGTAATAGAAAGACCAAGCATGTGATTGGAGGGTTGGAAGTTCCAGCCTTTCCCCTAACCTCTGTGGAGGAGACATTAACGAGAAATTAACTTTAATTACATGGCCAATAATTTAATCAATCATGACAACACAGTGAAACCCATATAAAAACTCTGGACATTGAAGTGCAACAGAGCTTCGTGGCTGGTGAATGTATCAATGTACCAGGAGGATGGTGCACCCCAGCTCCATGAACACAAAAGGTCCTAGGCTGGGGACCCTTCCAGACCTTGCCCTGTGTATCTCTTCATCTGGCTATTCATTTGTGCCCTTTATAATAAAACAGTAATCCAAAGTATAGTGCTTTCCTGAGTTCTGTGTCATTCTAACAAGTTATCAAACTTGAGGGGTTGTATACTGGGAAGATGCAAATTTGTAGTCAAATCAGACAGAAGTGTGGGTATCCTGGGGACCATGTTTGTGACTGGCATCTGAGATAAAGGCGGTGTTGCTGGAGACTTTGCCCTTTAACTTGTGGGATCTGACACTAACTCAGAGTAGTCAATGTTAGAATTGAATTGTGAGACTTCCAGTTGGTGTCAGAGAGCTAGTGTTGGATCTTAGTGTAATATCCAATTCCTTGGACTTCTCCATTTGAAAGTCAATGGCAGAGAAAACAGCCACTGTCTCTGACTGACCAGACTGTAAGAATAATAGGTTCATCACCCAGGGCACAAAGCAAGTCAGTACACCAAGACACTGGGTTGCAGCAGAGAAAGAGGCTTAACTATAGGGTCACTGAATGAGGAAATGAGAGGGAGCCTTAAATCCATCTCGTCAAGGGTTTTGAAGTTAGGGTTTTTAAGAGTTTTGGAGTGGGCTGAAGTGTGGTCACTGTTTAGTCGAAGAGGGCAGAGCGAAATCTTGGGACAGGGAAATGAAGAAGCTGTATTCTCATGCTGGTCCCATTCCTCTGTGGGGGTCTTTAAACTGGTTGCTGGAATTCAGGATCTGAAAAACATCTGAAGCAATCCTTAAACAAAGGCCTTATGAGTCTAATGTCAGAGATCCTGTCTATATGAACAATGGGGATGCAAATGGGTTAATCTAGTGCTGCATGACTTAGCAAGAAGGAAGTGGGTCGGAGTGAAGCCTGAATGATGATTTATTGTAACTCTGTTTCTGTCTAGAAACTGGCATGCAGTTTTCAGCAACCCTGTGGGGACAGTTTCAGTACAAGAAGGAATATGGTAGTGTGGAGTGAGCACAGGGATTTAGGCCATGTGGGTCCTAGCTCTGCTTCTGCCAGTAGCTCCCAGCAATGCCTTACCCTCCCTAGGGTCCTCATGTACAAAATGAGAGAACTTAGTTACACATCAGAGTCGTCTGAGAAGCTTTAAAAATGCAGTCTCTCCCAGCTCCATTCTTCAGAATTAGAGTCTTGGGACTAGGTCCCACGGATCAGCATTTCAGAGTTTTAAAATCTCCCCAAGTGGCTCTAATGCAATTAATGGGTAGTTGATTGACTCAGGGTTTCCTCATGGCCCCTGATGATAAGAACAGCCTGGGCCACACTATAAATCTACTAAATCAGACTCTCCCTGCTAAATCAGGAGGGACCTGGGAATCGGTGTTTTTAATAAATGTTCCAGGTGATTCTTGACAACTGATATAGTTTGAATAAGTACCCCCTCCAAATCTCACGTTGAAATGTGACTCCAACTGTGGAGCTGAGCCTAGTGGGAGGTGTTTGGATCCCTCATGAATGGCTTGGTGCCCTCCCCTTGGTAATGAGCGAGTTATTGCTCTATTAGTTTACACAAGAGCTGGCTGTTTAAAAGGACCTTGCTCCTCCTCCCTTGCAACTCTTGCTTCATCTCTCACCAGGTGACACCCCTGCTCCCCATTCACCCTCTGCTATCAGTAAAAGCTTCCTGAGACCTCCCCAGAAGCTGGACAGATAGATGCTGGTGCCATGTTTGTACAGACTGCAGAACGATGAGCCAAGTAAACCTCTTTTCTTTATAAATTGCTCAGCCCCAGGGGTTCCTTTATAGCAATGCAAGAATAGACTAACACAGCAACATGGAAGTTTGTGGAGTGAAACCTAAAGCAGTGCTTCTAAAAGTGAGATCCTAGGACCAGCACCACCTGTACCACATGCACCACCTGGGAACCTGTTAGGAAAGCAAAGTCTCAGGCTCCACCCCAGACCACCTCAGGCAGAAGCTGTGGGGGTGGGGTCTGGGAGTCTGGGATTTAACAAGCTCTCCAGGTGATGCTGATGCATATTCAGTTTGAAAACAATGGACCCAGAAAGCCTCTAAAGTGCAACTTGCAGTGACAATTTTAGTCCAAAATCTTGCATGGGTAATTTAATCTCTACGTCCTGTGGATTCAGTAAAGTCCCTTTCTGGCAACCAGAAAGCTCAGTCTCTCTGGAGGCTCTAATGTGGTCTCGTTTTGAGCCTAAGATCAGTCGTGAGACCTTACTCTCCATCAAGACAATTGGGAGACTCATGTATGCTGTTCTCAAGCCAAAAAGTCAGGGTAGAACTGCTTTCTACTATTGATTACAAAAGAATCAGCCTTCCAGAAGAAAAATCTACTCTCTTTACAGAACCTCCTCATTGCAGAAGCTGCTTGGGCACTATTTTCTCCTGTAGGCAGGTAAAAATATGGGCAGACTTTTCTGGCTTAGATCGTACAGTCTCTTTAAAGCTTACAGACTCTGATTATTATTATTATTATTATTTTTTGAGACGGAGTCTTGTTCTGTTGCCCAGGCTAGAGTGCAGTGGCATAATCTCGGCTCACTGCAAGCTCTGCCTCCCAGGTTCACGCCGTTCTCCTGCCTCAGCCTCCCGGGTAGCTGGGACTACAGCCACCCTCCACCACACCAGGCTAATTTTTTTGTATTTTTAGTAGAGACGGGGTTTCACCATGTTAGCCAGGATGGCTTCTATCTTCTGACCTCGTGATCCGCCAGCCTCGGCCTCCCAAAGTGCTGGGACCACAGGCGTGACAGACTCTGATTATTAAAAGAAAATTGAGAGATCATCTAGTCAAATCCTATTTTACCAATTAAGACACAGAAAAGATGGGAGCTAGTTAATAGTTTTTCCATAGTAACAGAGATATTAACACGTTAGGTTTGTAGGAAAGCTGAACTCAGACCTTCAGGCTTATTTAACTGAGTCATGCTACCTCAGGTGTTCTCAGCAAAGCACGGGAAGTAACAAATCTTTTAAACCCGAAGACACTGCAACCTTAGTGTAGCTTTGGGTGCCATCCATCCACATTCAGAGAATTCAGGGTCTACAGAAACAGTGTGGATTTGGGTTCCTGTTGGCACAAGGAGGCAATTAAGAGGAACAGGGGAGAACATGGTTTTTCCAGGAAGAGTTAATGCTACATGAATAGCAGATCTTGCTGTAAAGGTTCCATCATGTGCCAGGTGCTTTCTTCCTTCAAAATAACCCTGTAAGATGGGCATAATTATCCCAGTTTTACCAGTGAGGAAATGATGCACAAAGAGGCTGGGTGCACTGATCGAGCCCAGTGAACAAAGACAGGATTAAAACACCTAGCTCTGATTCTCATGCTCTTCCTGTGACACCATACTGCTTCCCGATGAGTTGCTTTTAAACTCGCGATTGATCTATTTCAGTCTCTAAATCAGTGACTCTTAACCTTGACTGCAGGTTAAAATTGTGCAGATCTTTTAAAAAAAAAATACTAATAGCTGCTGCCCTCCCTTCCATCCCTATTAAAACAGAACCTCTGGGCGTGGAGCCAGGATATTGGTATTTTTTTTTTTTTAAAGCTCCCCTGGTAATGTGAATGTGCAAACAGAGATGCAAGCCACTTTTACATGTTCAATTTGCCTCAAAGTAATTTAGCTAACCAGGAATAGATACTGTTTTTGAAGATAGTGGTGGTAATTTAATAAAGTTACTCAAACTATGATTGAATTATATTTAGACACTAGGTAAGAGGGGAAATGGGGAGCAGAAGGAAGGGTTGGCTTTTGTTAACTGTTTTATTAGAGAACATGCATGCATGATTTGCTGATTATCTGCAATACGGCTCATCTGAGGACGAAGCCCCCTGCTCCACCCAACCCCCAGGATGCCCTGGAGCACAGTGTTACTTCGGTGTTTGAGAACTTATGTATGTTTAAAAGTAATTAAAGAAAATTGAAAGTTAATTGTTCTGAACATTGTTTTACTGAGAGAAGAATTCTCTTTAAACCTAACAAGTTTTCTATTTAAAGGATTTTGAATCATGTTCCTAGGCTAAAGACAGAAGAAAGGACCTCATGGTAAAATTTTGGGTCTTGTCCAAAAGGCTTTTGAAGTAATAGCATATTCATTAAGGTCACAAATAGATCTTTAACAGAAGTCTTTCTTTAAGGAAATCTGTACCTCCCCCACTTTAATTAAAGCTTCCTGGTATGAGACATGCTTTTAGGAATTCTAGTCTTTTTGGCTTGATTCTCTCTCTCTCTCTCTTTTTTTTTTTTTTTTTTTGGTTGTGATGGGGTGTCATTCCGAGGCCCAGACTGGAATGCAGTGGCAGAGTATAGCTCACTGCAGCCTCAACCTCCCAGGATCAAGTGATCCTCCCATCTCAGCCTCCCAAGTAGCAGGGACTACAGGTGTGCCCCAAGGGCCTGCTAATTTAAAAAAAAAGAAATGTCAAGACAGGGTCTCGCCATATTGCCCAATCTAGTCTGGAACTTCTGGCCTCAATCATCCTTCCACCTTGGCCTCCTAAAGTGCAGGGATTACAGGCATGAGCCAGCAAGCCCAGATTTTGGCTTGATTCCTGAAATGCTTATTTCTACGGAACCTGGGAGGAACCAAGCCTCTACTTAATGAACTTTGAAGATTCAAGCAGTGAGGAGCCCCATAGAGCCCCCACCTCCTACACATGAAAGGCTCCCTTACCTCCTTCTTCACACAACAACACATTGATAAGATAGCAGAACCCATCCACTAACTGCATCCCCTCAAAACTGCCATCTGCTCTTAAACTATTTTGAACTGAACCAAAAAAAAGTTTATAGATACACATATTTGTATTTTTTTCTGCCTGAAATTTTTTGTGCCTTATTTACTTAAATGGCATTTACTTAGTCTTACTTCATTTCAGTAATAGAATTTTTATGTTTTTTTCAATAAAGACCTTCTATGCCAATTTTGGGGGGCTTCCTTTACCTTTCTAGATCAAAAGAGAATGTTCAAAAGTCTACAATTCAGAGAGAAGCATACTAAAAAAAATCTTTGAGAAGGACTTAAGTTATTATACTAGAATTTTTGGCCTGGAGGAAATTAGCTTTTGGGTAACCTATTAACTGTTGACAATTGTCTTCCCTGGAGGACTCAAAGATTACTCTTTGGAAGATGGTAACCAGCTATTTTGCACACTGGCTGAAGAAAAGAACAAAGGAATCGTAGTTACATTGCCACAGGAGGAATTTAGGGAGATCTGTAGAAGGAGGAGCTTCTCTGTTGAAACAGGTGGAACAGCAAGAACTCTCTTCTTTGAAGCTTTATGGAGAAAGGCAACACACCCTCTCATACTAACATTAGTTATTGTTGAGTAGGAGAATTAGTGGAGACCTGTTCACTTTACAATGATAGAAACACAACTAGCTCTATTTATTTTATTTTATTTTTTGAGACAGGGTCTCATTCTGTCACCATGGATGGAGTGCAATAGCAAAATCTTGGCTCACTGCAGCCTTGACCTCCCTGGGCTTAGGTGATCTTCCCACCTCAAGCTCCTGAGTAGCTGGGACTACAAGCATGCCACTATGCCCAGATATTTTATTTATATACACACATAGGTATGTGTGTGTGTGTCTATATATTATATATAGGCACACACACTTTTCATAGAGACAGGATTTCGTCAATGTTGGCCAGGCTACTTTTTTTTTTTTTTAGAGATGGGGTCTTGCTATGTTGCCCAGGCTGCTCTTGAACTCCTGAGCTCAAGTAATCCTCCCGCCTCAGCCTCCCAAAGTGCTGGGATTATGAGTGAGCCACTGCACCTGGCCACTTAATTTTAAATGGGGAAATAGCTGGCTCACGTGAATGAATGTCCCAGGGTCAGGCTACAGGCATTACTGGTTTCAGGGGGTCCAATAGCAGCCAAGGGCACTCTTCTCATTCCATCTCTCACTCTGTTTGGCTTTATTGTCTGAAAGACTTTGTGAGGCAAGATGGCTGGGGCAGCTTCCAGCTTCCTTGGCTCATAAAGCTCCTTTCCCAAGATCTACATTAATGCAGGATTCTGACTGGTCTCGGGTCTGTCCCTAGACCATGCATCGTTCCAGAGCAATCCTGTCAGTCAGAGTGGGTTGTGAACCTGCCCTCATGGCAGAGGAAATAAGAACTCTTAACTGACAGGACCCACAAATCATATGAAGTGTAGGAGAGTTCCAAAGGAAAAGAGGCAGAGCTGGCAGAAAAAGGAGCATGTCTACTGGAGAGGATACATCAGGACAGAATTCCTCCTGTTCTTCTGCAATCACATGCTTACAATTGTGAGCAAAAGTTGTAGCAGAGTGTGCTGATATCCCAAACCCCCAAGGTGACAACTAAATATATACATATATGTTTGCCTGAACCTCAAGTTTGGAGTATCTTTTCTTTTTCATTATTTTTGTTTTCTGGTTTTGTAAGGCTTTTTTTGTGTGGGGGGGGGCACAGTGGGGTGCCGAAATCTTAAGTTCCTGCTGAACTAGTTAAAAAGGAGGCCAGGCACGGTGGCTAACACCTGTAATCCCAGCACTTTGGGAGGCCAAGCAGGTGGATCACCCGAGGTCAGCAGTTCAAGACCAGCCTGGGCAACATGGTGAAACCCTGTCTCTACTAAATACACAAAAGACTACTCGGGAGGCTGAGGCAGGAGAATCGCTTGAACCCAAGAGGTGGAGCTTGCAGTGAGCCGAGATCACGCCATTGCACTCCAGCCTGGGTAACAGAGCGAGGCTCCTCTAAAAAAAAAAAAAAAAAAAAGGAAAAGTGTGTATTTTTTCCCAATCTTTGAGCCACTGTTAACTAATCTGAGCCTGATTTGGTTCGAGTCCATGGACCATGACTTTCCATGAGGAATTTCCTACTGGCCTTGTCTATCCTTAGTATCTGCCTGTGATACTCCCTTAGTATCACCATGTTGCAGGGGCCAGATGACTGCCCACCAAAGAGACCGTGGCTCTCTTTCTTTGAGTCCAGACCTCAAACTTCCCTGGCTCCAGAGAGGAAGAAGTCCAAGACTCCCATTCTCTGAAGTACCAAGCTGATTGACAGTGACCTCGCTCCCAAGTCCAGGGAATACAATAACAATTGTTAACAGTGCTTTTGCCAAAGTCTGGCTCATTTGACTTAACTAAAACCATGTGTATCCTTGAGGGTTCTGAGAGGACACAGAACTCATCACAGGTGAATGAAGACTCTCTTCATTCCTCAAATGGAGAGATTTTATGAAGAACTATCTACTAATATGTGAGCAGGATGATGGAAACACATCAGAGATTAAAGATATGCAGAGATCAGCAACGTTGAAAGTTATTAGCACCCCAAAATTCGAAAGACAAGGAAGAAATAGAGTTACCAGAGCTGGGTGAGAGCTGGAAGGCGAAGGTGAGGCCACCTAGCAGATGCACCTGGCAGTCAGCCAGCAAGAGGCTGTAGAGATGCAGGCTACAGGGATCAGTGTCCCACGGCACAGAACAGAGTAGAGATGGGCAGAGAATGGATTGGGAAAGGGAGTGGGGCAGAGAGAGAATAACCTGCAGAGCATTGAAGCCTCTGGCACACATCCAAACTTAGTGTTAGGTACTTCTAGAATCTTTCCTCCATGATCAACAAAGGGAAGACTAAGTCTGAGTCTCTCTACTGGCCCATGTGCACACATGTGTATGAGTATGTGTGAACAGGACACACTGATTAAAGATTCTGAAATCGGACTGACCTTGAGTCTTAGCCCTGTGACTCACTAATTCTATGATCTTGGATAAGTTATTTAATTTCACTAAGCTTTATTTTGCTCATCTATAAAATGAGGATAATAATAATACTCACCTTAGGCCGGGCGCGGTGGCTCACGCCTGTAATCCCAGCACTTTGGGAGGCCAAGGCGGGCGGATCACGAGGTCAGGAGATCGAGACCATCCTGGCTAACACGGTGAAACCCCGTCTCTACTAAAAAAAATACAAAAAATTAGCCGGGCGAGGTGGCGGGTGCTTGTAATCCCAGCTGCGCAGGAGGCTGAGGCAGAAGAATGGCGTGAACCCCAGGGGGCGGAGCCTGCAGTGAGCCGAGATCGCGCCACTGCACTCCAGCCTGGGCGACAGTGAGACTCCGTCTCAAAAAAAAAAAAAATGTTAATAATAATACTCACCTTAAATGGGTTTTATGCCAATTAAATGAAATAGTCCCTGTAAAGTGCTCAACAGCGTGCATGACACGGAGTAAAGACACCGAGCAGCCCTCAATAGAGGCTGATCCTTTCTGAGTCACTCTTCCACAAAGAGGATCACCCGTCTCCCCAAAGCAAACAATTTTTAGGACCAATCTACTCTAAATTCAAATTAGAGGCAAAACAGACAATCATTTTGCAAGACTGCAAAGACTCATTCCTGCTAAGAATGCACTGAACCCATATCTTATATGAAACATCTGCATTGCAGCCAATAGGGTGACATCAGGTCTCCCTCACACAGGGGGCAGTGATTGCTTCACATCCACCTGACCAAGGGCCCATTGGTGATTTTCCCCAAATGAAGAAAGTGGTCCATAAATAATAGAAAATTACTAGCAATGTGAAAATCATACTTTTCCATCACTCATGATAAGAGAAATACGAATCAGTAGCCCTGGCGTGGTGGCTCACGCCTGTAATCCCAGCACTTTGGGAGACCGAGGTGGGCCGATCACCTGAAGTCAGGAGTTTCAGACCAGGCTGGCCAATGTGGTGAAACCCCATCTCTACTAAAAATACAAAAAAAAATTTAGCCTGGCATGGTTGTGCGTGCCTATAATCCCAGCTACTTGGGAGGCTGAGGCAGGAGAATCACCTGAACACAGGAGATGGAGGTTGCAGTGAGCCGAGATCGGGCCATAGCACTCCAGCCTGGGTGACAGGGCAAGTTGACTCCATCTAAAAAAAAAAAAAAAGAAAGAAAAAGAGAAAAATACAAATCAAAACTACAGTAAGATACTGCCCACTCCATACCATTAAGATGATTACTATTAAAAAAAACAACAAGAAAAACAGAAAATGAGTGTTGGCAAGGATGTGGAGGAATTGGAACCTTTGTGCACTGTTGGTGAGAATGTAAAATGCTTATGGCCACTGTGGAAAATAGTATGGAGGTTCTTTAAAAAATTAAAAATAGAATCACCATATGATGTACCAATTCTAATTCTGAGTATGCACTCCGAAAGAATTGAAAAGAGGGTCTCAGGCCGGGCGCAGTGGCTCACGCTTGTAATCCCAGCACTTTGGGAGGCCGAGGCGGGCAGATCACGAGGTCAGGAGATCGAGACCATGGTGAAACCCCGTCTCTACTAAAAATACAAGAAAATTAGCCGGGCGTGGTGGCGGGCGCCTGTAGTCCCAGCTACTCGGAGAGGCTGAGGCAGGAGAATGGCGTGAACCCAGGAGGCGGAGCTTGCAGTGAGCCGAGATTGTGCCACTGCACTCCAGCCTGGGCGACAGAGCAAGACTCTGTCTCAAAAAAAAAAGAAAGAAAAGAGGGTCTCAAAGAGTTAGTTGTATCCCTATGTTTCTGGCAGCATTATTTACAATAACTAAAATATGGAAGCAACCCAAGTGTCTATTGACAGAGGAATGAATAAGCAAAATGTGGTCTATACATACAATGGAATATTATTCAGCCTTAAAAAGGAAAGAAATTCTGACATATTCTACAACATGGATGAACTATGAGGACATTATGCTAAGTGCAATAAGCCAGACACAAAAGGATAAAATATTGTATGACTCTACCTAAATGAGGTGATTAGAGTAATCAAAATCATACAGACAGGCAGTGTAACGGTGGTTGTTAGAATGAAGGGAGTGGGAGTGAGGAGTTACTATTTAATGGGTGTTGAGTTTCTGTTTTACCAGGTAAAGAGTTATGTAGATGAATGGAGGTGATGGTTAAACAACATTATGAGTGTATTTAATACCATTAAACTATACACATAAAAATGGTTAAGTGCAATTAGTCAGGCATGAGGCGGGCGCCTGTAATCCCAGCTACTCGAGAGGCTGAGGCAGGGGAATTGCTTGAGCCTGGGAGGCAGAGGTTGTAGTGAGCTGAGATCATGCCACTGCACTCCAGCCTGGTAACAGAGCAAGACTCTGTCTCAAAATAAAATATAAAATAAAAAAAAAATGGTTTAGACGGCAAATTTTGTTGTGTGTATTTTACCACAAAAAATTTAATAATATTTAAATACGGTCTCTCTCTATTGCCTAGATTGGAGTGTAGTGCTGCAGTCACAACTCACTGTAGCCTTGACCTGCTGGGCTCAAGTGATCCTCCCACCTCAGCCTCCTAAGTATTATTGATAGGTTGAATAAAAGATACCAACTTTACACGGACATACTTGCTATTTTTAACACAGTTTCAGATTTAGGTCCTACAAACAGAGGAGTTCTGATCAATTCTATTTCATGTAATTTCCATGACATACTACTACACAGGGCTAATTTTTTTTTGTATAGACAGGGTCTTGCTCTGTCACCCGGGCTGGTCTGGTGTGGAACTCCTGGGCTCAAGTAATCCTCCCACCTCAGCCTCCCATAGTGCTGGAACTACAGGTGTGAACCACTATGCTTAGCCCATAATTTTTTTAAAAAAGGTACTTTTCCAACTTCAAAAAACAAAATGGAACAAAATGTCAGTCTGTTCAGGCTACCAGATCAGGCTAGGTGACTTAAACAACAGAAATTTATTTTCTCACAGTTCTGAGGACTAGAAGTTCTAGATAAGGTCTGGCTCGGTCGGGTTCTGGTGAGGACTCTCTTCCTGGCTTGCAGAAGGCCACCTTCTTGCTGTGTGCTCACAGGGCTTTGTCTGGGTGTGTGCATGTTGAGACAGCAAACTCTCTCCTCCTCCTCCTCTTAAAAGGCCACCAATTCTACCACATTAAGACCCCATCTTTTTTACTTCACTTACCCTTAATTACCTCCTAAAAGGCTTATCTCCAAACACAGTCATACTGGGGTTTGAGCTTCAACATACGAATTTGGGGGGACACAAATCAGTCCATAGCACAAAACAAACCTGTAATTTTACAAGTCACTTAATTACCAAAGTTCTTCGGACCTCCTCAAAATACCTCTGTCCTCAAAACAGTCTCATGAAAAGCCGTCAAGTCTACTTACGAGGCAACAGCATAACTTTTAAGCACATATCGAACAGAATTGTGTCCATGTACTCACCGAAAGACACACGAAAGAATGTTCATAGCCCCAAACAGAAAGCAACCCGAAAATCCATTTCAGGCAGAGTGGATAAACGAACTCCAAGATACCCACGCAACAGAAGATAGCACACAGGTGAGAGGAGCAGCAGCATGGGTAAACCTTACAAACAAAATGGAATCAGTGGCACGGTAAAGTACATACTGTATTATTCTATTAGGTCAAGGTCACTATTAGGCAAAATTACGGTCTAAGAGTCAGAAGAATGGTTACCCTTGGGAGAGGGAAGTGATGACTTTCTAGCAATGTCCTACTGTTCTAATTCTTTTCTTTTTTCTTTTCTTGTCTTTTTCTTTTTTTTTTCTTGAGACAGCCTTGCTCTGTCACCCAGGCTGGAGTGTAGTGGCATGATCCCTACTCACTGCAACCACCGACTCCCAGGTTCAAGTGATTCTCCTGTCTCAGCCTCCCGAGTAGCTGGGATTACAGGTGCACGCCACCAAGCCCGGTTAATTTTTTTTTGTACTTTTAGTAGAGACGGGTTTGGCTATGTTGGCCAGTCTGGTCTTGAACTCGTGACCTCAGGTGATTTGCCCGCCTCAGCCTCCCAAAGTGGTGGGATTACAGGCGTGAGCCACCAGGCCCGGCCCTAATGTTTCATTTCTTGGTCTGGGTGCTGGTTACACAGGTGAGCTCACGTTGGGAAAATTCATCCAGACTCATGGTTTGTGCACTTTTCTCTATGTATGTGAGACGTCAGTAAAATTTGCTTTAACGGAGCCTTGAATCCCTCAAGGTCTGGCATCTGATTCTAGGCATATTCAGCTTTCCTGGTCTTCCACGTGTGTCCACTATCGGCTGCCTCTCATGTGCTTTTGTAGAACTTGGGCAAGAGGTCACGGTGGGAAAAAAAAAAACGCAAGAGAACAGCTGCAAAGTCCCACAGAAGAAGGAGAAGCACCGAGTGAGCTGGGATGCAGAATGGAGCCAGAGAGGATGGCTGGGGCGGCGGGAGCACAGCACGAGGGAATTTTGGCAAAACGAGGGCAAAATTAAACAATATAGTGAAAGAATGGGGTTTAGGGGGATTATTTGCAAAACCAGATAAAAAGGACAGAGTGGAAAAGGCAAAACGTTATTTTGGCCCCATCCGTGCAGTATCGTATCTGCACATTACGTGAGTTTGAGAGGGAAAAACCAGGTTCCCGGAGAGCGAATGCAAATCAGTGCAGGCTGGCTCGGTGCTCATTTGCATTTGAATGCTTGGAACATTTCCTGCGAGACGAGATGTGCAGAACATTCAGCCGCCGTCTCACCGAGCAGACAATGCTGATGTTTGTGCTGTCACCAGTGGGCTTGTTCGTAATATCGACTTCTTTTAAAATCAAGGGAAAGGAAATGAATATTTATTCTCTGTAGTCAGGCTATGTGGCACTTCGTGGCTGAACCGACAGAACTCTGTTCACCAGACCCCAAAACTTTTTTGGAGCCCAGTCTATACATATGATCAATACATACAGGGCCAGAGAAGTATGTTATACTCTTCACAAAAAAGAAAAGCAGGCAGGCCAGGCGCGGTGGCTCACGCATGTAATCCCAGCATTTTGGGAGGTCAGGGTGGGTGGGTCACCTGAGGTCAGGAGTTTGAGACCAGCCTGACCAACATGGAGAAACCTCGTCTCTACTGAAAATACAAAAATTAGCTGGAAGTGGTGGCAGGCACCTGTAGTCCCAGCTACTCAGGAGGCTGAGGCATGAGAATCACTTGAACCTGGGAGGCAGAGGTTGCAGTGAGCCGAGATCATGCCACTGCACTAGAGTCTGGGCAACAGACCAAGACTGCATCTCCAAAAAAAAAGCAGGGGTGGGCAGTGTTGGGGTCTGAGGTTTTACCTCTGAAATCTCCCTGGAAAAAGGGACAACCTAGAAAAGCATCACCCTGGAATTTTAGCATAACCTTTTCAAAACCAACTACTAACCACCAAGCACTGTTTTATGAAATTTGCAGGCATCTTGTGTCATTCTCACAGCTGTTAGGACTTCAATGATGTTATAAGGAAGCTGGGCCTCAGAGAAGGTGCAGAACTTACCCAAGGACACACAGCCACCACGTGAGTGACTGAAGTGTTCGGCTCCATTTGACACCTATGTTATATTCTTTGCGTTCTGCCCTGTGGTCTCCGAGAATGACTGCAATTTTAAAGAGATCGGTACGATGAGAATGAGTCTAAAGACAGCAGAATCTAGGGGAAAAGATTTTTCTCCAAGGCAAGAAAGCAGATACAGGAGCAAGGTTTAGAATATTCTACTCAAACTTCTCTCAGCTCTTGGTGCCTGGTAAGGAGGCTGAGAAGACCTAGAGAGAAATTTGGTGTTTTTTCCTGAATACCCTTTCTAGTTACAACTACCAGAGAGGGAGAGGCAAGCTGAAAGGAGCTCTCCAGGAGCCCCACACATACTCGGGGACCCCAACAGCATGTGCTGTAGCAATTTCTTGGGATCAAACGAGAGGGCTTTTGAGCTAGGCTGGTAGGGGAGAAACCCTGGAGGAACATGCAGGTGACCAGCAGGCAGGGTCTGTGCTGTGTGTCACCCAGCTGAGATATCCAGAAATCATAGAAGCTGTGGATGTCAGTGACAAATATCAGCTTCTGGAAAAGGTGAAAAATTTGGCGGATACTTTGGAATGTTCTAGATAACTAGAGAGAATGACAGGTTTGTAGACAAGAGAAGTAATCCAAGAGAAAAGTCCGAAAGAAATGAGGTCAAGCAGGCAGAGATGTAATTTGGTGCTCAAAGTTTGACAAGTAGGGTTAGGTGCCTGCAGGAGAAGGAAGACGGGAAAACACTGGACACCATGGAGAAATAGAAACAGAGGCAGAGAGACTGTGAAGGTGAAGTTTGAAAGTCATTCCCAAAGGCCCCTTTCCAGGGCTTATAAAAGTTGCTAACAATGTATCCATATGGTCATAGGAAGGGCAGAAGTGGAGGGGGGATGTTTTAATCGGAGGGGAGGACAACGGCTTTTCATTACAACTTCCCTTCTGTCCTGCTTCCCCATCTAGCTGGTGGCTTTGCAATGGTCATGGGCTGGATAAAGGGAATTTGAGTTGGGAATACATTTAGTCTGGGTTTAAGGGGATATATATATATGTAGTTTTTTTGTTTTGTTTTGTTTTTCTTTTTAATTGAGACAGAGTCTCACTCTGTTGCCCAGGCTGGAGTGCAGTGTCTTAATCTCGGCTCCCTGAAACCTCTGCCTCCCAGCTTCAAGTGATCCTTTCGCGTCAGCCTCCTGTGTAGCTGGTATTGCAGGCACCCGCCACCATGCCAAGCTTATTTCAGTATTTTTAGTAGAGCACCGTGTTGGCCAGGTTGGTCTCGAACCCCTGACCTCAAGTGATCTGCCCACGTTGGCTTCCCAAAGCGCTGGGATTACAGGCGTGAGCCACCATACCCAGCCTGTATATGACTTTTAATCACTTCCATGTGTAGTCATTTCATTGGAGGAATACTTCCAGAAATATACCTAACACTGACTGTGCTGACTTACTTAGCATCATAACTTAAGATGCAAGGCCAGAAGTTGCATCAGAATATAAATGAATTCACCACAACTGGCAGGAAAGTATCTGGGTAGTGGAGAAGAAATAAGCTTTGAGATGTTTGGAGCCAAGCTAGTCTAGGAAAGTTCTTATCATCACATGAGTAAAATTGACGTAGAGAATGACTTGGTTCACATCAATGCCTAGTCAAAATTGAAGCTCTTTCTTGTCAGGGAGATACTTGATAATGCAACATATACAACTATAAACTCACCTTAAATATACATTTTTTCTTTTTTGATGGAAATTACATGAAATGGAATTGATCAGAATTCCTCTTTTTGTAGGGCCTAAATCGGAAACTGTATTAAAAATAGCACGTATGTCTGTGTAAAGTTGGTATGTTTTATTCAACCTAGCAATAAGAAGAAACAAATCCTGATGATGTATGGTAGAGGAAAGATAAAATTATCTTCCTATTCTCTCTATAGAAAATGGTGTTACAAAATTGCTGTCATACAAAGACGCGCCCAAAGAGTAGGCAGTCAGAAAATTAGGAAAAATGTATTATAAAGGCATGTCAGGAAATTAAAAAATAGTGTCATTTTATGGCTTCAGTGATATTTACAGTGTTAGCTTTTTAAAATTCATGACTGGTTTATTTTCACATTCTAAGTACATATTCATTTTGCATCTAATTTTAAATTTATATTTTTCTATTCTTTTTTTTTTTTTTTTTTTTGAGATGGAGTCTCGCTCTGTTACACAGGCTGGAGTGCGGTGGAGCCATCTCAGCTCACTGCAAGCTCCGCCTCCCGGGTTCACGCTATTCTCCTGCCTCAGCCTCCGGAATAGCTGGGACTATAGGCGCCCGCCACCACGCCCGGCTAATTTTTTTGTATTTTTAGTAGAGGCCGGGTTTCACCACGTTAGCCAGGATGGTCTCGATCTCCTGACCTCGTGATCCGCCCGCCTCAGCCTCCCAAAGTGCTGGGATTACAGGCGTGAGCCACGGCGCCCAGCCCCTCTTTTTCTTAAAGAAGCCCTGAAAAGTTGAATAAGCTTCAAGTGTCCATCACCCGGCCCTACCTCTGACTAAGAAGGATGAATCAGTGGGGAAGATCCTCCAAGCCAGCTTGCAATGAGGCATCCTCTATCAACCCAGGCTGGGGGCTGACACCCTTGGCTGGATGACTGATCAGTGGGTGTGCTCAGGTGTAAGGTGTGGCAACAGACAGTTGAAGCTATGACAACAGCTGATAAGGTCTCCTCTGGCCTGTACTTTTTGGAAAGTGGGTGAAGTTTTTTTGTTGGGAGCAGCAGGACTGCCCCAGAATCCTTGAAACCAAATCATGCCTGGCTTCCCAATAAAGGAAGTGGCACTTAAGAAAACTCAGGGAAGCAGAAGATGTATCAGTAAAACCTATCTCCTAAAATTCCGGACAAAGTGTGGCTCCCATCCCAGGATGCGCTGGGCTTTTCGATGGCCCGAAGGAACTTTTGTTCTCAAAACTTTGAGATTTGTCTCTTCCAGATTTAATTATAGGCAGGCACACGGTGACCTCCATAATAGGGTACTCCAACCTATTACACCTTGACTTTCCTGAGAGTTAATGCTTGGAAGCGAATTCGAATTAATTATCTGGCTACATGATGGCAGGATTAACCTTTAAGGTGGTTGCAATGACCATGATTTACATAATCTATTTAACCATTTTTCAATAGAATTAATATTTAGAAGGCAAGTGGGGAGAAATAAATTACATCTTATGGCCTTTTGTGAACACCAGGCTTAGCTCACAAAAGAATAAAATTAACATTACCTAAGGTATAGAACATATCAGGTGCCCAGAGCAGTAAATTAGATTACAGGGATAACAACCATTCCAGAGGCTTCTCGTAATCTGAATTCATCAGGAAAGTAAATAAACAATGCCGCACGCAAGGAACTGGTCTCATCCATCGCTCTCCTCATGGGATGCAAACAGTGATATCTGGATTGGCTAGGACCATATGCGATTTTGACAGGTGTGGGTAATGCACATTGAGACCATTTGTTTAAGGATCTGCCGGGACTATATCTAGAAGGAACAGGCTGAAAACAAGATTGTTTAGCTTGTTTAAACTTAATTTGAATATGGGTGCGTTGCTTATCTGATCGTTTTCTCCATTTAGGTTCTATTATGGGGAAGACATGTGGGTTTTCTTCTGCTTCCTAAAGAGACAAAGCCCTATCAACTGATTAACTGTAGTGGACAGTTCTCTTGTCCCAGGGGAATCTGGTGCCTCAGAGCTGTCATTTGAGGATTCTAGGAGAGTTCTTGTGGATTTCAAGTGAACTTTCTGAACCTAAAAATTTTGAAAATAGAGACTGCCCCAAGAGAATATGACTTGAGGAGCAGGAATGAAAAAAACAGGAGCTGTGCCGTTGTCAAAAGTAATTTACATAAAAATTTAATTTTCAGTTACATAAGAGTATTCACTGTGAATTTTGCAAACATGGGAAGGAAAAGGAGAGTTCCAAAAAGATACAGGAGCCCCACGTCTCATGCTGAGAGGCAGAGTGAGGTATACAGTGGAAAGATCAGGGACCTCAGAGTCCAGAAAACTGGGTTCCAGCCCGATGGCCACTAACTAATTGGTTGGCTCTGAGCAAACTCACACACCTCTTTGGGACTCTAAGGATCCTCTTCTGAAACATAAAAACCATATGGTACCTAGCTCATAGCCTAGTGGCTAAGTGTAGGTTTGCATTTCAGCCCTGCTAGCTGTATGACTCTGAACAAGCCATTTAGCCACCTTAGCCTTGGTTTCCTCATCTATGAAATGGAAAGTTTGGTAGGACCTACCTCATAGGACTATTAGGATGGTTACTGGAAATGAATAAGGAAGCATTTTTCACAGTGCCTGACGCATAGTAAGCGTTTCATAAAAGTTGGCTTTTATCAGATATAATATAACAATCTGTCTAGATTTATCATTCAATAATTCTAGTTTTATGACATGTAGGAAACCTCACAGCTGAGGAATATTACAATTGATGAATATGTAAGCTCTGCCAATTTGTGACAACATATATATACGATAATATTAAGTAGAAGAATGAGGTTGGAAATACTGTATGCCGTGTAGACGTGCTGAGTAAAAATAAGGAATAAGCAATGGAAGGAAATCATCATAAAAAGCATTGAAACGTTCCATTATCCTTTCTTTCTAAAATTTGAGAGCTCTCTACAGATCTAATAAGAAACTGAAACTCTATGAAAAGTGGTTTTGCTTCTCCTCTTTTTCTATGAAATTGTCTCAGATAAGTAGAGATTGCCATTTAGGGCTACGGTTAGGGCTGGAGGGTCCTTGCAAAACCATCCTGCCAAAATGATGGATCTTGCGGTTTTGTGGCTCATCTGGAGCTCCTCACAAAAAGCCTTTTAAAAGAGAAAGATGGTCTATCTTCTTCCAGTGAAGCTTGTAGAACACTTTTCCTCAGAAAATGTTCCTATTAGCTTTTCTCCAACTCAGCCCCAAGCATTTTAAGAAAAAAAAAAAAAGGTCATAAAGGTAGCCTACTCCATAAATTAAATGGAAACACTCTTTGTCAAACTTTGACTTTTACCTGTTATTTCTCACATGTTAGTGGGGAGAGAAAAGGTGTGTAACTCCACTCCCATTTAAATTGCACTGGGGAATGGAACATCATATGTGAAATCAGTGATAGGCACAGCTACCTTTTGAATGATACTTTAAATGCAGGCTCCCCGGTTTCTGGCTCCTAAGCCAATGATCTTTCTACCCCACCAGAAGGCCCCTGGGTTACTGTAATAATTATCAGAGTATTATAATAATTATAAGAGTTCAATTATAGAGCGTTTTTCATATGCCTGGCACTGTGCTATACATGCTATACATGCTTGTATCATCTGATTCTCACAACAGCTCTCCAAGCTAAGCAGTAATATTGTCACTATTTTACAGATGAGGACATGGAGGCTCAGAAAATTTAAGCAAGGTTAATTTAACCTTGTTCAAGGTTACAATGTTGGTCCTCAGAGATAAAACTAGCATTGCCTTCTGCTTAAGATGGAGTTGACTTCTGTCTGTTGATTGAGCTCTAATCCTCAACAGCCTTTCCCAAATCACTATAGTAGCTCCTCTCTTTTTAAGAGTAAGGCTTCCTATTGCTCATGGCTTAGGAAGAGTTTCCCCAGACAGGCACCTCCATTCACTAATAGTTTGAGAGCCTGTTTTATGCCCAGCACTGAGCTGAAACAAAAAAGCCTTTGTATTTCCAGCCTTGCCATTGTTTAATAACAATGCACTTGAGGAGAGTTAATAGACAGGTAAAGCTTTAAAAAAGTGAAAGTCGGCCAGGCGCGATGGCTAATCCCAGCACTCTAGGAGGCCGAGGCAGACAGATCATGAGGTCAAGAGATCAAGACCATCCTGGCCAATATGGTGAAACCCCATCTCTACTAAAAACACAGAAATTAGCTGGGCGTGGTGATGCGTGCCTGTAATCCCAGCTACTCGGTAGGTTGAGGCAGGAGAATCACTTGAACCTGGGAGGCAGAGGTTGCAGTGAGCCGAGATCGGGCCACTGTACTCCAGCCTGGTGACAGAGCGAGATTTGGTCTCAACATAAATACATAAATACATAAATAAATAAATAAATAAAAGCCTGGCCCAGTGCGGTGGCTCATACCTTTAATCTCAGCACTTTGGTAGCCTGAGGCAGAAGGATCACTTGAGCCCAGGAGTTTGAGACCAGCTTGGGCAACATAGCGAGACCTAGTCTTTAAAAAATTTAAAAAAATTAACCAGACATGGTGGTGTGCACCTGTAATCCCAGCTACCCAGGAGGCTGAGGTGGAAGGATCTGCTTAAGCCTGAGGAGGTAGAGACTTCAGTGATCCTGTCACTGTATTCCAGGTTGGGCAACAGAGCGAGACGCTGTCTCAAAACAAAAACAAAAAACAAAAAACAAGCAAACAAAGAAACAAACAAAAAAAAACAAGCCCATCCTTAGGTAAGAGCCTCCTTAAAAAGTAGGCTAGAGGGCAAAAAATTCTAAACAGAGAAAGAGTGAGAGTCTGTGTGTGTGTGTGTGTGTGTCTGCTATGCGTGTGTGTGGTTTGTGTCTGCGTGCAGGAAGTTGAAATGTTGCCCGTTGATTCCGCACAGTGCCATCAGAAAAGATGAGCAACATCGAAGCAGAAGAGACTATAGCTATTTATTTCCCAAAAAAGAGCACTCGAAGAGATTCATTGGCATGACATTAGCAGTCTTCTACAACATTTATACATGAATTCTTGAAGGCAAGAAAAGGACAGATTAATGAGGTACACAGCATTTGAAACCATCATATTATTCAGTTCGGGAATAAGTCATTGTCTGTGAATACAGAGCCCCTCACTTCTTCTCCACTTGGCTTCCTCATCTTCCATCTACAAGTATGAAAATGCCGCTGGGACCCAGCCAAATCAAGCTGCTACGTGTGTGCCCCTTAGGGCCAATGTGTGGGAATGAAACTAACAAAGCCCACCAAAAATCAACATATTTGTCGTTTAAAGAGATGGCTCCATCTCTTCCGGTGTACGGATGCCGCACCCCTCACAGAAGGGCCAGGACTTGGTTTTTTTTTCTCTTTTCAATGGTTAATTCTCCTGTTGTTGTTCACAGAACAGAACATAATTAACAAATTGGAGGAGACGTCCTTTTGTTCCTCTATGTCAGTAATAGATGTTTCTTTCAGATCAGGAAGCCAGAAGGGGGAAATGAATGCTCCAATTAAGCATGAGGGAGGAATAAATTTAGTCTCATGCAACCTTAAAACGAGCTACCCAGCGCCCCAGAGTTGAGTCTCTGCCAGATTCTTCAGGAATATTCCTGACCCTAAGATTAGCTCTGTTTGTGCAAGGAAAAAGTTTCTTGTCTGTATAAAAAATGACTTGTGCACATAAATCTGGGATGCACGGGTTCTCAGGCTAACCATCTTGTTCCCCACACCACTGGGGGAGGCAATAGAGTTTGGCCGTATAATCCTGGATTCTGAAGACATGCAGACCTCAATTCAAGACCTCCATTTTTTGTGGACTTCAAGATTTACTGTGATTCAGGGAGAGATAATAGAGGTATCAAGTTGAGAATTACTGACTTATGTGATAAAATATAGATCTTTGGGGACTGTTGTCAAGGTTTGAGGGAAGATTCTCACAACAGTTATTTAAAGGATTTTTTTTTTTTTTTGAGATGGAGTCTCACTCTTTCACCCAGGCTGCAGTGCAGTGGCACCATCTTGGCTCACTGCAACCTCCACCTCCCAGGTTCAAGTGATTCTCCTGCCTCAGCTTCCCAAGTAGCTGGGATTACAGGCGCCCACCACCATGCCTAATTTTTTTTTTTTTTTTTTTTAGTACAGACGGGGTTTCACCATTTTGGCCAGGCTGGTCTCGAACTCCTGACCTCGTGATCCACTCGCCTCAACCTCCTAAAGTGCTGGGATTACAGGTGTGAGCCACCGCACCCAGCCAAAGGCTTTCTTAATTATTTGAGATGTGACATAGGAAATTCACCAAGTTCCTCTGAAAATTTGTTTCTTCTTTTGTTAAATGGAAATAATATCTTTTGCTTATTACATAAGAACAATCCACTAGAACAGGAGTTACTTGTATGTAAGCATAGTGTCTCATAAGAGTTTATCGCAAACCTTTGAGTAGTGCCTGGCACAGACAAAATCCTAAAAAATACCATTTTTGAGAGAATAAGTAAATGAGGGTATAATTACTTCAGTGAATTGACAGTCATAAAATGTGAAAATTTCATGAATTCCTCTTTACTCATTGTAAACACACTCTTTTCCAGATGTAATAAACGATCAGATATTTCTTTTGGCATGGTTCAAAGTTTATAAAGTATCTCGACCTTTGATTTGGGGCTTTTAAAATTACCTGGTTTTTAAATTCTGTTTTATCTTTGGCAAGCCAATGCTATTACAAGCGTGGCTTTTCCTCTGAAGACTGAGTGACTCATCAAATAGTCTTCACCTGAGCTCTAATCTAACATCCTTACTGGTCCCCAGGGAGCTGGAGATAGTTTCATTTGGCTTTGTGGCAGCTCAGTGGGATCTCTTCTAGAGATCAGTTACCTTCCAAATATTAATGGGAAATGGTGCTTTCAATAGAAAACATTAATGAAATTCAAGTTCCCAGTCTCAGCTGTAATTTTGCCAGACATTAGGCAGGAGGGGGTCTTTGGGGCTAGTTGGGTTCCACCGAGCAGACCGAGTCTTCATGTTTGGTGCACGCCAGTTTGACTCAAGTTCCTTGTCACAACCCTAGGGGAGCTGTCAGTCACCAACTGATATTGACAATGGCTCTGTGGGTAAATAAAATCAAGGCATGTTGTATCTGACATGCTCAGGAGAGACACACGTGAACGCATCATAGTCACTGAGTAGTCCAAGGCAGCCCATCATAAAGTGGGGCCACCAGGACAGGTTCAAGTTGCGAGGACTAAGAGAGGGCCAGATTGTTCAGGGAAGGTTTTATGGAGTAAATGGGACTTGAATTTGGAGTTGAGGAAAGAGGGTCAGGTGCACTGGCTCACACCTGTAATCCCAGTGCTTTGGGAGGCCGAAGCAGGAGGATCCAGATCACTTTAGGCCAGGAGTTTGAGACCAGCCTGGGCAACAGAGCAAGACCCCATCTCTACAAAAAATAAAAAAATAAAAATTAGCTGGGTGTGGTGGCATGTGCCTGTAGTCCCAGCTACTTAGGAGACTGAGAAGGGAGGATCACTTGAGCCCACAAGTTTGAGGCCGCAGTGTGCCATGATCATGCCATTGCACTCCAGCCTAGGTGACAGAGTAGGGCCCTGTCTCTAGTTAAAAATAAAGGAGTTAGGGAAGGATTCACCCAGCTGTGCATTCTGAGTGGTGACAATGATGCAGAGTGAGTGAATGAGGTGTGTACGGAGACCAGGGCTTTGGGGGAGAGCCCCAGGCAAGATCTAGAAGAGGTGGCTTCTGGCAGGGCTTCATACTGACCTCGACAAGGTCAACAGGCTGCCATGCCCCAGCTCTTTCTTCCTGGACAACTCCTACTCCCTGATACATACAGCTATCAGCAGATCAAATTAAGAGTGAATGCAAAAGTTATTTGAAATTTCTAATTGTGTTATTATTATTATTTAGGAAAAACATGGCCAACAAAGCAGGTGAGGCAAAGATCAGAATGGACATTAAATGGCAAGCTAAGGAGCGGAACTGAATGAGCAGTGAAGGGGAACAATGGCTTCAGCAGGTCCCCTGGGCTCCTCTTTTCTGTCAGCCTCGTCCCACCCCTCACCTCTGTACTACTCACGTTACTATCCATGTCTCTTCACCAATGTCATGGTGAAAATAAAAGCTTATCTATAAGAGTATTGATGAAGTATTAACTCACCCCCTTTAAGTTCCGCCCTCCATAAAGCTAAAAGTGAGCAAACCAATTTAAGTGATCTATTTTAGAATTTCAGCAAACTTTGAAAATCTGAGGCAGTGCTGCCTAGCAACAAGAGTGAGGATGTAGAGGTGGTCTCAGCTGAGACGTGAGATGTGCTGCGGATTCACTGCTTCCCTTGATTTTCCTGATCTGAGCCTTGGTCTCCTCATCTGTGCAATGGGGCTTCCATATTCTCTGAGGACATCGAATCCCCTATGGGGTGGCTTCTGTATCTGAGGACAGAAGAGAACAGGAGCCCCAGGGAGGGTGCTAAGTGCCCCGGAAGGGCAGATGAAGCATATGGAGATCACAGTGACAACCACATATCCCTTCTGGAGCCAAGTGGACACTTGCTCTCTTCAACCAACAGACACAGGGGATATGTTGATGAATGATGCAGGCTTCTGCCATCACAGATTTCACAATATGGGCAAAGTCAGACACAAAAACAGACCATTGCTATGAAGCATGCCAGGTGTTGGGATAGGTCATGCTGGGAATTACAGGAGACAGGCAGGGGACATCTACGCCAGATTGGTGTTTCCCCATATTTTAATCTCATGCTCACTACAATGCTTTCTTTATTTCCTGAATATCTTTACCAATCAAGTGGATTGAATACCTTTGATCTTCTGTTTTTAGGAACATTACCTACATGAAGTATATTAAATATGCCTAACCCTCCTGGCCCCGAGTCACACTCAAGGGGGATCTGCTCCACCCTCCCTGGTGAATTCTATAGCACCGAAGGCTCTTTCCCTGTGCTGTCACCCGTGACTCTCTGTCATGGTCTATGCTGGCTGTTTCTGTGTGGGCATTTATTGAGCTCTTTTCGAGAACACCTTCTTTTTCCTGCTCTGTACACCTGCTCACTTGTCTGTGTTCCACCTTTCAACAGGTATCCAAATGTCGTTGGGCAAATCACCTATATTCTAGGGCAGATACCAACATTAAGATCCAGCCATGACAGAAAAACAAATTATCAACTACCTGCTTGAATCTAGTTAGGAGAGTTCATGCCCAAAGCCAATGAGAATCTCTTGAGTAGTGAATTAGTGGTGTTTAGAGCAGCCATTGACCAGTCAGTCAATCAATGATTATTTATGGAATCCCCAAAATGCATCAATCACCATGTTGTATGTTGTTGAACACATAAAGACACAGAGGCTTGGACTCTGTCCTCAATGAGTGAACAGCCTGAAAGGAGAGAGACCAGTTATTGTAGACTTGTGGAGTCATAAAATATGAGAGTTGAAAGTCTCTTTAAAGGTCATCTATCCTAATTTCTATCCCAATGAAGTTTCTCAAATGTGTTATTTTTTGAGAAACATCAGTAAATCCTGATAACAATTTCATAACAGCTAATAGCTACATTTTAAGTCACTCACAGTAGGCCGGGCGTGGTGGCTCACACCTGTAATCCAAGCACTTTGGGAGGCTGAGGTGGACGGATCACGAGGTCAGGAGATCAAGACCATCCTGGCTAACATGGTGAAACCCGATCTCCACTAAAAATACAAAAAATTAGCCAGGCCTGGTGGCAGGTGCCTGTAGTCCCAGCTACTCAGGAGGCTGAGGCAGGAGAATGGCGTGAACCCAGGAGGTGGAGCTTGCAGTGAGCCGAGATCACACCACTGCGCTCCAGCCTGGGCAACAAAGCGAGACTCCGTCTCAAAAAAAAAAAGAAAGTCGCTCACAGTAAATATAAGAAAGTTCAGAGTGGAACAAGTTAGTAAGGATTAAATGTCAGAGAAACAGTTATGAAGAGACCCAGGCTGGATCTTGGGGAGATTGACCAGGTATCTATGAAGTAAACGACAGTATGAGAAATTAATGAGGCAAGAATGAATGAGTCATGTGCAAGGATGCTAACTGACTGAAGCAGAAGATGTTTGCTGGGAACAAAAGAAAATAACTGTTGTCACCTAACTGACAAGGACTTCTGCCTTCTTTTATGTTGTCAGGATTCTGATTTGTTTTTCTGTCCACTTGTCCCCTTGTCGAGTCATGTATATTGTGGTTGGTCTAAACAGTAGCAGTTATCCCACCTTTCTTACGAGTGATTGGTTTAGCATGGCTGTGTGACTGAATCCTGACCAATGAGATGTGAGGGAAAATCTGCTAGGGACTTTGAGAAATATTTCTTCATCATTTAAGGGAAACGCACAAGAAAGGAGCCACGTTTGTTTTCTCTGAAACTAGGGTTTAAGGATGTGATGTCCAGAGCTGCTGTAGCCATCTTGTGAGCCTGAGGGGAGCTAGCCAACAAGCAGAGGATGGTAGAAGAGAAAGATAGAAAGAGCCTTGTCATTGATGCTGAGTCATTAACTGGAAAAACATTGGATTTTCTTTACCCCTAAGCTTCCTGTTATGTGAAGGAAAAAAACTCATCATATTTATTGTTTAAATTATTTGTTTGTTTTCTATGGACTGCACTGAAAGCATCCTAAATGACACTTAGGAGCTTCACAACCAGTCATAGAAGTCTGATGACATAGAAAAGGGTAGGGATGATTGGAGAGCGTGGGAATGAATAGAAAAGGAAAACAAGAGGAGGAGAGAGGCCAGAGTTGCTGGGAGTCAGCATAGAGCTAAGGTATAGAGTTAAAGGCTGGGCTCAGGAGTTGGACTGACTGGAGCTCCAATCCTAGCTATTCATTAATCTTTCTCAATTTGACTTTCTCCTCTGTGAGATGGAATTAAAAACAGTTGCTGCCTTATTGAGCTATGAGAATTAAATGTGACTATGTGATGTAAGGTAAGCACTTAGCAGAGTACCCGGCATACAGTAGGTGTCATGAAGAGTCAATTCTTAGGAGGGTTGAGTCTTGCGCTGTCCCAGGTACTGACGATGCTCTTGTTTATGTCTTGGGATTGTCTGAGGTATAGCTGTTTCGGGAAAAGGTTTGATAAAACTGGTATCTGAGGGACAGTAGTCTGTCAGCACCATGCAGGACTGAGTAGGAAAAAAAAAGAAATAGTAATAGGATAGAGGCGGCTGCCCTTGGGTTAGTGCCCCAGCCTAGTCCAGCTGGTTGTGGGGCCCGGGAAAGGCCAACTGAAGCCAAGCTAGTTAGGCAGAAGTCTAGAAAGGGTCATCCCCTCAGCAAGGGATGTGAGTAGATGAAGCCAGCCTTGTGCACTGTGGAGAGATTTATCCACACACTTCCTGCCTCTATTAATATTTTCAACATTTATCATTTCTAAGCATGTTCCTTGAGTTTGTCTAAAACTTTCCCAAGTTTACAGTTCAGCATAAAAATCCATGCTTTATTTATTTATTTATTTTCCTAAAATGACCTTTCTAAACCTTCAAGGGTTTGATATCCAGGAATCTCATGACCAAGCCCATGCACTCTATCCTTTCCCTTCCTTTGTTTCAGAGATCTGTCCTCTCCCTCCTCATCCTCTGCCACTCTGGACTGAAGATCCGAATGCTTCCCAGCTTCCCAGATCTCCATGCCCTTAACTGTTGCATTAGCCCCTCCCTAGGCCTTCTGCAGCTCAGTTTGTCCTTTTTGAAGTGCAGGGAGGGGAAGTATGCACAGCATTTTTCAAGTGAAAGCAAGTTTCTGTTGACAAAGCTCTTCCTGGAGACCCCAGCCTCCTGCTGGCCCTTCAGCCACATCACCCCATGTCACCTGTCAAGCCAAATGATTACGTCTTGGCTTCCTTCTCCTCCTGCATTCCCTCAGGGACAGATAGCCTCTCCAAGACTCTCTGAAAATAACTCTTAGCCAGACAATAGCAATTTCTCCTTGCTGTGCTGCCATTCTCTGCCAAAGGTAAGAAATCAGTAAGAAGCAAAACGATTTTGCAGCCAGGAGAATTCTAATCCCAGGCTAAGCATGTGCACATCCCAAATGCTGCATTCAGGGCACGATTCTGACAAACAGACGACACTGCCACAGTTGTGAGAACTGAGCTGTTCACAATCTGCCGGCTTCCTCTCAGAGCGGTGGGGAGAAGCTTTCCATCAATGCCAGCCCCTCTGATCACACCCCTAAAGCATAGCTGCAGTGAGCAATTTCCTTCCAAACAGCGTGAGCTTAGAACTACGTGAAACCAACTGAATTGTGTTCATCAAAACAGCTTCAGCAACTGTGTGAGCCGTTCCATTTCCTATGTTCCAATACGAGCCTTTGCAAGGTTTTGACTATAAATTCTAACCTTGGACTTACCTTTCTTTTTCCCAGAGACATGCTCACGTGTGTACATCTAACTCTTCATGTATGTCTCTCCTTCTGTCTTGGTGTCTGTCCCCATCTTTCCATTTGCTTCTCTATTTATGCTATCATGCTTTCTCTGCCTCTGTCTCTTTTCCCTCCTCCTCCTCTGTTTCCCCCCTCTTTCTTTTCCTCACTCCTTTCCTCCCTCTGTCTCTCGGTCTTCCTTCCTTCTCTTTGTCTTCTCTCGCTCTGTCTCTGTTTGCCTCTCTCCTCAAATCTCTGCTCATTCCCCTGATGCCTAAAGCTGTACAAACAAACCAGCTCAGCCCACTTCTCTGAAATGATAAAATACTGGCTTTGGAACAGTAGTCATCTGCTCACGCCCTCTCACTCTGTCCTGATATCCCACCCTAAAGATTTCCACTAATTCACACTTGATAAGCCCCAACATAAGAAATACAGTAGAAAAAAAGTCCTAAAAACCAAACTACACCCAACTTAACTCTTCTGTATTCATCGAAACTTGTCGATACCACAGATTAGATTAAGCTGACCTTTCCCAGCTGCAATGATCTTTATTGTGACACTGCAGTGCTTTCTAAAACATGACAGATAAAACCATCAGGGTTTTGGTGGGGGGTTGGGGTATTTTATTACGCTTTGATTTTTAGGAAATTGGTTATTTGTGTATGGTACAATTTGTGAGTGCAATGGTGCGATCTCAGCTCACTGCAACCTCTGCCTCCTGAGTTCAAGCAATTCTCCTGCCTTAGCCTCCGGAGTAGCTGGGATGACAGGCATGTGCCACCACGCCCAGTTAATTGTTTGTATTTTTAGTAGAGATGGGCATTCTCCATGTTGGTCAGGCTGGTCTCAAACTCCTGACCTCAGGTGATCCGCCTGCCTTGGCCTCCCAAAGTGCTGGGATTACAGGTGTGAGCCACCACACCCAGTTGTTTATGGTATCATTTATATACTAATTTATAATAAACTAGAACATTAGATTAACCTAAATACCCTTTTCCCTAATTGTGCCACATGGCACAGGCACCAAGGAGATGGCTGTACAGATTGTTTGTGTCACATATGGGAGATAATACAGAAATGTGTGTAAATGTCGAAGAGTATCACACTAAATATGACCCAGAAGCATGTGTAAAAGTCAGTAGACCTCAAATAACACCTCGGGGGTTCTGATGGCAATAGCAGCTGCCTCTGATCAAACCTGATTGTGAATCTGCCCCTCCTGACCCATGCTTTTTGGGGCCTTTGCCCTAGAAGGGTCACTTCCTCTTCCTCCTGTTAGTTTGATCTGCCTGGCCCGTCAGCCTTACGCGCTATTGGGTCTCAGCCTCTGAGGTGTGGATGCTGCCCATCTCAGCCCTACTGAGTGTAGATGACGCCTCAACAGCTCTGTCCTGCTTGCACTTAGAATGAGACTCTGTCCTGCATGCACTTGTCCCAGTTGTCATAAATTACAGAATCATCAGTCTGAAAGGGACCTCAGAGTTCTCTACTTCAATCTCACATTTGACTAATGAGTAGGGTGACTGGTGTGTCCGTACAGCCTCAATGTATGCATCTTGTCCTGACCCAATTATGAATAGCTCCCTCTTTTCCTTTCAAATATGTCCTAATGTGGATGATACATTATATGGTATCCCGACTAATGAGAGAAAACAACTTAGCCAGGCCCAGGGCCTACACCCATTCATCCAGAGTTCTTATTTTTTAATAATCATTATACTGTGTTGCCTCTTTCACATTAGGTATTTCTTTAGAACAATGCTTCTTAACCAAAATCACCAAGAGAGCTGTTTTCATTTTTCTTTTCTTTTCTTTTGAGACAGAGTCTCACTCTGTTGCCCAGTCTGGAGTGCAGTGGTGCGATCTCAGCTCACTGCAAGCTCTACCTCCAGGGTTCACACCATTCTCCTGCCTCAGCCTCCCAAGTAGCTGGGACTACAGGCACCTGCCACCACGCCCGGCTAATTTTTTTTTTTTTTTTTTTTTTTTGTATTTTTAGTAGAGACGAGGTTTCAATGTGTTAGCTAGGATGGTCTCGATCTCCTGACCTCATGATCTGCCCACCTTGGCCTCCCAAAGTGCTGGGATTACAGGCATGAGCCACTGTGCCCAGCCAAGAGCTGTTTTCAAAACACAAATACCTTGCCTTGAATAACCTCCCGGGGTAGAGTCTGGACATATGTCTTATGTCAAAGTTTCCAGGGCGATCCTTATGTACAACGCATTTCTGGTGCAGAACCCCTGCTTAGAGAAAATAGGTGATTAGGAGAGCTTGCTAAATCCCCAAAATCACATGGCAAGATGGACTACTTCCATGCTAACAAATGTGGCCAGCCATATGCCAGACTCCAATGCTTCATTATTCATACCCCCTTTTTGGTTTGGGATGTGCCCTGTAACTTTAAAATCAGGCTAACAGGGAGCTAAACCCCAGAGGTGATTTCTCTCATGGGTCCAGCTCCAGAAGACAGACAGAAAGATTTATTTGACCCACGGAGGATTCCTTTCATTTGACTTCTGCTCCCTGTTTGCTCCATCATGCAATCAGAGGTCAAGGAACCAGACGAGGACAGATCTTTCATTCCATTACAGATGAAAGTTATTGCCACATAGTAGCTTTGAGATAAGCCAAAAAGCAATGATGATCACCAGCAATGTGGAGCTGGTGACCAGAAGAGACTTAGTAAAAGACAGGAGTGCTCCTGACATTTTGCTGGGAAGCAAAAAAACCAGAAGACCTGCCTCCGCGCCAGGAAGGAGAAAGTAAGCCACAGCTGGAAACCTAAGCGGAGGAAGAATGGTAATTAATCAGTGCCTGAAAGCCATCTGCTTTCCTTGGCTGAGAGGTCTGTGTCGGCAGCGCTGGCTACAGATGCTTCAGAGCAGGCTGGGTGCTGGAAAAGGGATGCAACTTTCCTGTTCAGGGAAGGTATAAAGATCCATCTTGCAGAATACAGGGGCTGTAAGAGCCAGGCTTACTTGGGCAACATTAGTAGGTTTTTGCTGCCTATCTGGAGTGGTTATAGGTCGACTTTCTTTGGTTTGAGTTTTTGTGTTGTTGTTTCACAAACCGAAAACCATTACCTGTACTTACAGCGATGCACAAAGAAATGATCGCACATGTTTTTTCATCTTCTCTTTTGTTCCAAAATGCCAATTTAAAACACAGCAGCCAGGCCCAGTGGCTCCTGTCTGTAATTGTAGCACTGTGGGAAGCTGAGGCAGGAGGATCACTTCAGCCCAGGGGTTTGAGACCAGCCTTGGGTACACTGAAAGACCCTGTTTTGACAAAAATATTTTTTAAAACATCAGCTAGGCATGGTTGCACATGCCTGTAATCCCAGCTACTCAGGAGGCTGAGGTGGGAGGATCGCCTAAGCCCCAAAGGTCAAGGCTGCAGTGAGTTGTGATCATAGCATTGCACTCCAGCCTGGGTGACAGAAGGAGTTCCTATTTCAAAATAAATAAACAGTAAACCAATTTTTTGAAAGGTATTTACCCACGGGCAAAGAGAATGACACTGGAAAAGTGAAAAAAACAGAAGCTAAGGTATTTATATAAACGGGTGGGATGAGCAGACAGAAAGCAGGTGGGGGATTGATTTAGCTCTGACTGGAAAGGTAGATTGTAAAGGAGTTCAGATGGGGGTGGGTGATGAGAAACAGGTGAGTCCTTTGGAAGGCTCCGTGCTGAGCTGCGGAACCAGCAGGATCCAGCCCACTCGGAAGAGTCAGGTAACCACCCCTCTGCTCACTGTCCCATAAGCAATGGGAAATATTTGTTTTGTTTTCTGGGGAAATTGAACTGAAGATTAGGGGAGCAGCTGAAGACAGAGGAGGCCTCATGCTGCAGTTCAGGGTGTTACAAGGCCTGCCTGCTGAACTGTGAGGCCCCCAGCCCTCCACCGCGGCCCTGCTCCTGGAAGGCAGCAGTCACGGGTACATCCCTCCCACCCCAGGGAAGAGAATGAAAGATTCTTCTTTGGAGAAGCTAATCGGCTCCAGAGGAAAGATCTCTGCACAATGAAAATTGAGAGTCTACCAATGGAAAAACAAAAATAAAACCCATATGCTCCTTGATACCTCACAGAGGAGCCTACAATTTGACAAACGGCACCCATTACAAGTGCAGGGACAGCCAAGGAACAGGTGAGGGTGGACTAAAGGCATTTCAAACACAGAGCTCACAAACTTCTTCTCCCATGCATTGTTCTTCAAACTCCAGTAGCCTGTGCTTTGGCAAAAAGAAACAAGAAAACCAACAAGGAGGAAAATGTGGGATCCAGTAAACAAGAGTTGCAATACAAAATAGCAGCAAAGGGAAGTCCTGGGATCGCAACTGTGCATCAAGCTTAGGAAGGAATGAACCTGGACGGAGCAGAAAGATGGAGAAATACGGCTGGCCATGGTGGCTCATGCCGGTAATCCCAGCACTTTGGGAGACCGAGGCGGGGGGATCGCTTAAGGTCAGGAGTCCCAGGCCAGCCTGGCCACCATGGTGAAACCCCATCTCTATTAAAAATACAAAAGTTAGCCAGGCATGGTGGCGGGTGTCTGTAGTCCCAGCTACTCAGGAGGCTGCAGTGGGAGAATCACTTGAACCCGGGAGGCGGAGGCTGCAGTGGGTCAGGATCGCATCACTGCACTCCAGCCTGGGCAGCAGCGTGAGACTCTGTCCCCCAACCCCACCAAAAAAAAAAAAAAAAAAAAGATGGAGGAATATGAAGGATGATGTTCATAGGAAAACAATGGAAGCAGAAATAATCTAATACATTTCAAGGTTTGCAAAAATAATTCCCAGGTATTTGGAAGATGATGAAGCCTTAGAGAAAAAATAAAGATTAAGACTTGTAAAGCTAATCAAATAAACAAATCAGGTAATTATTATTTATAGGAAAAAATAATGAGAGAAAACACTAATAGCCAGCTTCTGAGATAGTCCCTGATGATCCTGCATCCTGGTTTTCATATCCTTGTATAATCTCCTCCCATATTCGGTAGGGCTGACCATGTAACAACTAGGATTTTGCAGAAATGGTGGCGTGTGAGTTTTAAAGCTGGGTTATAAAGAGAAATTGGGGCTTTCAGCTTGCTCTGTTAGATCAATTGCCCTGGAAGAAGCCAGCTCTCATGATACAATTAACAATGACACTCAAGCATCCTTAGGGTCAGGAGCCAGCCAACACCAACATACCTTGCCAACCATTGGACTGAGCCGCCTTGGAAGATACTCTACACAGTCAAGCCTTCAAGTGACTTCAGTCCCCAATCAACCCTTGACAGCAAGCTCCTGAGAGATCCCCAAACCAGAACCACCAGCTTACATCACTCCTGAATTCCTGACACACAGAAACTATGTACAGTGTGTAATATTGTTTTAAGGTGCTAAGTTTTGGAGTTCATTTTGAGTATAAAGGCTTCGGTACCTGGAAGTTGAGTAAGTCATAACAAAAAACTAAAAATGTGGGTGTAAATCTAGACTGAGTATTGGTCAGCAGCTGGAAGGACTTTGAGGGTAGTGTTAATGAAAGCCTAAAGAATATTATAGATATTGTTAGTAGAAGCCTGATGGCCTTTGAGAACAAAAAAAAAAAGTAGGGGAAATGTTATTTTAAAATGGAGAAAAGAGAATCCTTGTTATACAACAGCAGAAAGTTTAGCAATACTTTTGCCTGTCCTAACATGGAAAAATTACAAACTACCTAATGAAGTAGATAATCTAGCTGAGGAGGTTTCCTGGCGGAATGTGGATGGTACCACATGGTCTCCTTTTTCTGTTGAAAATAAAATGTGAGCGTAGAGAGGCCACAGAAAGACTCTTAAGCAAAACAAAGATGGAACTTGATAGTTTGAAAATTCCCAGGATCTCTAGATGGCAAATGATCCTAAAATTAAGAAATGGCATCTATACAAAGATAAAACCCAGGGAAGTGTCAGGAAAACATGATATAAAGATGAAGCTGAGGGTCTGTTTGTAACAAAAACAACTGTTAGAACTTCACATATATCTAAAGCAATGTCTCAGGCCACTGTTTTTATTTCTGTTGTTATTGTTTTTTGAGACACAGTCTCACTCTGTCGGCTAGGCTGGAGTGCAGTGGCACAATCTTGGCTCACTGCAACCTCCGTCTCCCGGGCTCAAGCAATTCTCCTGCCTCAGCCTCCCAAGTAACTGGGATTACAGGCGTGTGCCACCACACCCGGCTAATTTTTGTATTTTTAGTAGAGGTGAGGTTTCACCATGTCGGCCAGGCTGATCTCGAACTCCTGACCTCAGGTAATCTGCATGCCTCAGCCTCCCAAAGCGCTGGGATTACAGGCGTGAGCCACCATGCCCAGTCGTCAAGCCACTGTTAGTCAGACAAGGCTTCTAATAAGGCTAAGGGCATTGTCCTTTCCTCATCTCAGCAAAAGTCCAAAGTAGAGAAGGTTTACATCAAAGAAATTTCTGGATATGGCTTTTGTCTAATGTCATAAACCCCAATAAGATTCATAGGAGATATATAACGATTTTATAAGAATTGTGTTGGCAAAAATACCTCCAGCTTGAACTAAAAGGAATAGAAAGAGAACAAATTATAAAGAGGACTTTGGGTCCCCAAACTTCTACAGGCAGAAAGCAGGCTGAGAAGACATCTCAGCTGTATACATGGGCTACCTTTGATGGAAATGAAAGAATGATTCTGAAAGTGGAAACAAATGTTCAGTGGGCATAGCCGAGAGCCATGAAGAATCCTGCCCAGGTCTTGAGTCTTAACTAAGAAACTGTCAACTGCATCTTGCTTGATTTAAGAATTGCTATGGTCCACTGTCTCCTGTATGTCTTCCCTTTTCTTCCTTTTTACTGGGAGGGTTTCTAGCAGTTTTCATATTCCTTTTTCACCAATGTATGTTGAGTGTGTGGCTGCAGACAACTTCTCTCTTTAATTCACAGGTCTTCCAATTAAGAGGAACTGTGTTTGAAGAGCTATTATTAAAGAACCACCCTGAGAAGCTTTATTTTCCCCTGGACCCAATTTAGACAGTGAGATACTGGACTTCTGGCTGATGTTGTAATGGGGTAAGACTTTGGGGGACCTTAGGAGGCAGGTGAGTGAACTTTGCATGTGGGAGAGATATAAATTATTGGGATTGATTTTTTTTCTTTTAAAAATAGTTCATTTTTAATTGCTGTAGATGCACAAGTTATACATATTTTTGGGGTACTTGTGATATTGATACAAGCCTATGATGTGTAATGATCAAACTGGGGTGATTAGGGTATCCATCACCTCAAGCATTTATCATTTCTTTGTGCTAGGAACATCCCAATCTCACTCTTTTAATTATTTTGAAATACAAAGTAAATGTTTCTTAATTATAGTTGCCCTATTCTGCTACTGAACACTAGATCTTATTCTTTCTGTCTGATTGTGTTTTTTGTACCCATCAATCATCCCCTCTTTGGCTCTCCTCCCCACTACCCTTCCCAGCCTCTGGTAACCAAGCCTTCCCAGCCTCTGGTAACCATCCTTCTATTCTCTGTTTCCATTAGTTCAATTTTTTTTATGGCTTCCACATATTAGTGAGAACACATGATATTTGTCTTTCTGTGCCTGGCTTATTTCACTTGACATAATGTGCTCCAATTCCATCTTTGTTGTTGCAAATTACCAGATTATTTTTTATGGCTGAGTAATATGTCGTTGTGTGTATATGCCACATCTTCTTTAGCCGTTCATCTGTTGATGGACACTTAGGTTGATTCCACGTCTTGGTGTGGGATTGACATCTTGATTGACATCTCCTGAGAGGCTCCCAAACCAGAACTACCCTACTAAGCCATTCTCAAATTCAAGACCCACAGACTGTGTGAGATAATAAAGGTTAAATATTGTTTTAAGTTGCTAAGTTTTGATGTAATTAGTTTTGCAGCAATAGATAACTAATACAAAAATGAATCACAATATTTGGATCAGCAATAAATTTTATATATGTAAAAAGTCAATAATTTAAATTAATTAAAATAAATTAATATTTAAAAGTTGGATGGCCAGGCCCAGTGGCTCACACCTGTAATCCCAGGACTTTGGGAGGCCAAATCACAAGGGGGGCAGATCACGAGGTTAGGAGATCGAGACCTCACTGGCTAACACGGTGAAATCCTGTCTCTACTAAAAATACAAAGAATTAGCTGGGCGTGGTGGTGAGCACCTGTAGTCCCAGATACTCAGGAGGCTGAGACAGGAGACTAGCATGAACCCGGGAGGCAGAGTTTGCAGGAAGCTGAGATCGTGCCACTGTACTCCAGCCTGGGCGACAGAGCGAGACTCCATCTCAAACAAAAACAAAAACACACAAAAAACTGGGATATAGCGATATTGGGGCAAAGGGAATGCAAACAAGTAGAGATAAAAGAGCTAAAAATCTACATTCCTTAACAGAGTCAGTAAACACCATCTAAAACTGATGCATGAATAGCAGAACATGCATATTATGTAGAAAATATGGAGACAAATATCAGAAGAATTACCTAAAATTGTTGAAAGGGCTTGTTTCTTTTCTTTTATTGTTATTTTACTTTAAGTTCTAGGGTACATGTGCACAACGTGCAGGTTTGTTACATATGTGTACATGCACCATGTTGGTGTGCTGAACCCATTAACTCATCATTTACATTAGGTATATCTCCTAATGCTGTCCCTCCCCCTTCCCCTAACCGCAGGACAGGTCCCGGTGTGTGATGTTCCCCTTCCTGGGTCCAAGTGTTCTCATTGTTCAATTCCCACCTATGAGTGAGAACATGCGGTGTTTGGTTTTCTGTCCTTGCAATAGTTGGCTGAGAATGATGGTTTCCAGCTTCATCCATGTCCCTACAAAGGACATGAACTCATCCTTTTTATGGCTGCATAGTATTCCATGGTGTATATGTGCCACATTTTCTTAATCCAGTCTATCATTGATGGACATTTAGGTCGGTTCCAAGTCTTTGCTATTGTGAATAGTGCCACAATAAACATATGTGTGCATGTGTCTTTATAGCAGCATGATTTATAATCCTTTGGGTATATAAACAGTAATGGGATGGCTGGGTCAAATGGTATTTCTAGTTCTAGATCCTTGAGGATTCGCCACACTGTCTTCCACAATGATTGAACTAGTTTACAGTCCCACCAACAGTGTAAAAGTGTTCCTATTTCTCCACATCCTCTCCAGCACCTGTTGTTTCCTGACTTTTTAATGATCGCCACTCTAACTGGTATGAGATGGTATCTCATTGTGGTTTTGATTTGCATTTCTCTGATGGCCAATGATGATGAGCATTTTTTCATGTGTCTGTTGGCTACATAAATGTCTTCTTAGGCTTAGGTTTGTCTTGGAAATGCATGCTCTTTTTTGGTTCCATATGAACTTTAAAGTAGTTTTTTCCAATTCTGTGAAGAAAGTCATTGGTAGCTTGATGGGGATGGCATTGAATCTATAAATTACCTTGGGCAGTATGGCCATTTTCATGATATTGATTCTTCCTATCTATGAGCATGGAATGTTCTTCCATTTGTTTTTGTCCTCTTTTATTTCATTGAGTAGTGGTTTGTAGTTCTCCTTGAAGAGGTCCTTCACATCTGAAAGGGCTTGTTTCTAGGAAAGAAAACGAGGTGAAAAGGGGTGAGAAAAGAAACTGATGCCAACCCCTAAGGTGAACGTTTTAGTTGTGTATGATTTCTTTAAAATCAGTGAGCTCAACTGGGTGAGGTGGCTCAAGCCTGTAATCCCAGCACTTTGAGAGGCTGATGTGGGTGGATCACGAGGTCAAGAGATCAAGACCACCCTGGCCAACATGGTGAAACCCTGTCTCCATTAAAAAATACAAAAATTTGCTGGGCTTGGTGGTGCACAGCTGTAGTCCCAGCTACTCGGGAGGCTGAGGCAGGAGAATCACTTGAACCCAGGAGACAGAGGTTGCAGTGAGCCAAGATCACACCACTGCACTCCAGCCTCACGACAGAGTGAGAATCAGTCAAAAAAAAAAAAAAAAAAAGAAAAAAAAAAGCTCTAAAAGGGAGTGAAATAATATATTTTGCAGCAACTTTGATGGGGCTACAGACCATTTTTCTAAGTGAAGTAACTCAGAAATGGAAAACCAAATACCGTATATTCTCACTTATAAGTGGGAGCTAAGCTATGATGACGCAAAGGCATAAGAATGATACAATGGACTTTAGTGACTCAGAGGAGACAGCTGGGGTGGGATGGTGAGGGATAAAAGACTACTCATTGAGCAGAGTGTACACTGCTCTGTGACAGGTTCACTAAAATCTCGGAATCACCACTAAAGAATTTATCCATGTAACCAAAAAGCACCTGTATCCCAAAAACTCTTGAAATAAAAATAAAAATTAAAAACACCAATGGGCTCATAATAATTTAATAAAAATAAAATTTTATTTCAAGAAATAAAGACCTACCCTGTATCTGAGAGACTTGGAGTGATATTAGTGAAGGTGGGCACTGCAATAATGCTATAGGCAGGATAAAAAGAGAAGAGTATTTGCTTGGGAGCTGAGGTATAACCGGTTTCCAAAGCCAGACAGCAGGCCTGGGAACCTTCTGGGTGAAGGGAGTGGCTCTTGGGAGGCTATGGAGTGCATGCACAGAACAGGAGACATCTTTTGACCACAATCTCTGGTGTGTCCATGGTCTTGCCTTTACATCGTGCCAACATGTGCCAACCACCATCCTGCCAACATGTCACCCTAAAAAGAAGCAAAGGAAACCTGGTGAGTAGACACTGCTTTTGGAGAACATGCTTAGTAGAATTGCAGAGTGGGGACACCTGGATTCAAGCCACCTCTGCCTCGCCCACTCATGAGCCCTGAGGCCCCAGCACAGTCATCCAGCCCTCTGCTCTTCTGTGTCCTCATCCATAAAACAAAGATGCTTCCCACAGTGAGTTTCTCACATGGTTATGAAGAGAGCAAAATCAGAAAGTGTGAAAGCACTTTCTTTTTTTTTTTTTTTTGAAACAGAGTCTCGCTCTGTCACCCAAGCTGGAGTGCAGTAGTGCAATCTCAGCTTACTGCAACCTCTGCCTCCCAGGTTCAAGCAATTCTTCTGCCTCAGCCTCCTGAGTAGGCAGAATTACAGGGGTATCCCATCACACCCGGCTAGTTTTTGTATTTTTAGTAGAGACAGGGTTTCGCCATGTTGACCAGGCCGGTCTAAAACTCCTGGCCTCAAGTGATCCACCCACCTTGGCCTCCCAAAGTGTTAGGATTACAAGCGTGAGCCACCACACCTGGCCGGGAAGCACTTTTAAACCATTAAGTTCTGTGCAGGTGTGGCTTCCTCCTCCCCAACTTGGGCAATGGCACTTCTGCCTCCTCTCGGGATGCCGACAAGAGAAAGAAGGTGCAGCCTTCTGGACTATGACGAAAAATGAACCATTATCACTGTGACCTAGAAAATCTTCTTAAGAGTCAGAATTACCTAGAAAAGTTCTAGAAAACAGAGACCCCATCCCTCCTACAGCCAAATGAGTCAAACATAATGAGGGCTGTAAGAATTGATAAATGAACACATTACAGCCCAGGCTGTCTTACTGTGACCATTTAAGTGCCTTACCTTACCTTCATCACTTTCCCAGATAGCACTGGGTGACACAGGTTCTTAGGTTTGTCTGCCTTGTACTCTTCCTGCTGTACTTTCAGATTGGGAGAGGTGGTTATCCTCCATTTATTTACTTTCTTGCTTATGGTGCAACATACAACAGGCACTAAGAGCAGACGCCGCGCTTTCTTGTCTTTGGAAGCTCTTCACGTTAAAGATGGAAACGGCCTGCGATGACATTGACTTGTGCGTGTGTGAGCAGCCTGCAGGCACAGATTTCTTTTGTAGGCAAGTAGGGTGGGAAGATAGTGTCTCTGAAAAGTCTCTCCCCAACAATTCTTGTGAGGTCAGGTGGCACCAAGATCTTCTTGAGTTTGTTCGAAGTATTGAGAGGCTTTCTTCATTCCTACCGCTAATGTTGGCATTGCTAGCTCACAGCAGATGTCTAATGCTGCCTGCAAAAATACTTATTTTTTTTCAGACAAAACTTGGCAGGAATCGTTAAAGTTACCTTAACCACCTCATTCCCAAAACAAGAAGAAGCTTATCCAAAGAAAGCCCACATATTAGCCTGATTACAGATGAGCACAAGGTGCTGGCCTTTTAATATTTCCCAAATTTATTCTTGAAATCTCCCTAAAGAGCAAGGAAGCACATTTATAAGCATGAAAGAGCTGCAGTATGGTCCTTAAAGCTGGAATTCCATTAGCAATTCTGCACCTGCTTTTGTACATGACCTGCATTTTTACAAAATGGAAGCTTTGTGATTTGTAGGGGGAAAAAATCTGTTTCTTTATGTCCCGGAACACAAAGAGCCACGTGTGGGGGACTGTCAGTGGCTTTCAGAAAAGGTGGACTTCGACGTAGTCACACTCAATTTGTGCATTAGTCCTGATGGTTTCCGAGGTTCTCTGGAAGGCTAATGTAAGATCAGAGTAGTGAACATTACACTCAGCTATACTAATCAATGAGAGGAGGAAGCAAATCAGCTAACACAGGTACAATTTCTCAGTGATTAAAATAGAAGTAACTACAGACTTGAGCAGGTCATGAAATTACATCAGGTAAGTTTTTTTTGTTGTTTTTTTCTGCAGCTTCTCCATGCTGTTTCACACAAGTATGGCTTACAGAAACCATTTATATTGCAGAAAGTGGTCTCAGGTCCACAAAAGGAAAGAAAGATGGTGTTTGAGGTCAAAATATATGTTTTAGTTATTGACTCATTCATTTACGTAACAAGTATTTTTAAAAGCCCCCTAGGGGCCAGGTGTGGTGGCTCACGCCTGTACTCCCAGCACTCTGGGAGGCCAAAGTGGGAGGATCACTTGAGGTCAGGAGTTTGAGACCAGCCTGGCCAACAGAGTGAAACTCTGTCTCTGCTAAAAATACAAAAATTAGCCAGGTGTGGTGGTGCACACATGTAGTCCCAGCTACTCAGGAGGCTGAGGCAGGGGAATCACTTGAACCCTGGAGGTGGAGGTGTCAGTGAACTGAGATCACGCCACTGCACTCCAGCCTTGGTGACAGAGTGAGACTCTGTCTCAAAAAAATAAAAATAAATAAATAAATAAAATAAAGCTGCTGAAGTTCTGGGAATTTAGAGATAGTTAAGATATGCAAAATGGTATAGTCTCTGCCTCTGTCTTACAAGGGAGAAAGATGAAGCAGGAGATGGAAAGGGAGAAAGGGATGGAGAGGTAGAAAATCAGTGACCAAGGAGACAGACTGTGTTTTTGGTATCAAGCATGGTCCTGAGAGAGAAGTGATCTGGTATAAACCACTGGCTGCTATACACGTTTGGTCAACTCCTTCAATCCCTTTAGGCTTCTGTGTTTCTCATCTGTTAAGAGCTATGCTTCTTAATGGAGCAGAAGACTAATGTAGTTATATGGATTCACTCAAGTTCCATACACATCAACATTTGATATACCCAAGTCCTATTAGGATAGTTTGTTCATTTAAGAAATGTGCTTGTGCTTCGTTGGGCATGGTTGCTCATGCTTATAATCCCAACAGGATTACAGAGGCACAGGTGGGAGGATCACATGAGCCCAGGAGTTCAAGACCAGCCCAGGAAGTAGACAGACCCCATCTCTACAAAAAATGTAAGAATTAGCCAGACATGGCGGTTCATGCCCATAGTCCTAGCTATTGGGAGGCTGAGGCAGGAGGATTGCTTGAACCTGGGAGGTCAAGGCTGCAGTGAGCTATGATACATCACTGTGCTCAAACTTGGATGACAGTGTAAGACCCAGTCTCAGAAAAACCCCCAAAATAACAAGCATAACAAATACAAGCAGCCACAAGTAATGAACAGCTAGTAAGGCTATGTGCAATATCTTGAAGATAGTTATCAGGAAAAAAATCACACCATCTCTGATCTTATAGAGTCACTAATGTCATGAAAGTATTCAAATGTGGCTTAGATTTACTGGTGGGATTTTTGCAGGAGCAATTTAAATGGCAAGTAGCATAGAGTAATGTAGCATTCACGTTCAAGAAGAACTCCAGGGTCCAACGTAGGTCCTAATTCCAGCTCTCCTGAGAGGGAGGGAAGGAAGAAACCAGTCAGGCAGGCAGTAGGATGGGTCCTTGGTAAAACTCCTTCAAGCAGACAACAGCCCGGAAATTAAACTGCAGGCCTTAGATAAGAAAGAGCCCGCATCCTTGAATGAAAACTCCAACTCTGTGATACCAGATGACCAAATTCCACTCCTTTTTGGCTCTTACTTTTTACCTATTTTACATATGCCTATCTTTCTGTGATTGGCCATGGGCTGAGTCTCCATTTACATAGGGTGAATCATCACTTCAGCCCCTGATTGGTTCTGGGCCAAAGTCCCAGGCCAAGCTTTCACCTCTGTCTTCAGTTGGTTCTTTACACTGTCATACCTCTTTCTGAGTGGCACTTTCTCCAAGACAGCCTGCAGACAAGTCAGCACACTCCTCCCCTTTCCAGTCCATAAAGACCCTAGATTCAGCCTGATAGCTGGCAACCCTCCTTCAGGTTCCCTCTGTCTGCTTAGAGCTTTTCTGTCCCTTAATAAATCCAACTCTGCCTTACTCATCCTCTGGTGTCTGTGTGCCTTTTTGTTGGACATGGACAAGAACCCAGAGCTTGCGGGCAGTGGGAGTAAAAGACTGGTATCACTCCCTCCCACTTGCCAAACAGGCGTAAGAAAACTGAATGCTACCACAGTTCTAAGACTTTACAGCATTTACTTCTCTTTTTTTTTTTTTTTGAGACAGAGTCTTGCTCTGTCACCCCAGCTGGAGTGCAGTGGCACAATCTTGGCTCACTACCAGCTCCACATCCCGGGTTTACGCCACTCTCCTGCCTCAGCCTCCCGAGTAGCTGGAACTACAGGCGCCCACTACCACGCCAGGCTAATTTTTTGTATTTTTAGTAGAGACGGGGTTTCACCATGTTAGCCAGGATGATCTCGATCTCCTGACCTCATGATCCGCCCATCTCAGCCTCCCAAAGTGCTGAGATTACAGGCGTGAGCGACTGTGCCCAGCCTGTTCACTCTTTTCATACCCGGTGCAGGAAGTATGAAATAGATCAATATGTAAAATTCACATCTCCAGATGTGGTGATTTATTTTCCTCTTAGTTGATTAGAGCAAGGGTCTCAATCAAGTAGTAAGATTTATATGTGATAATTGCTTTTGTTCTATACCTACCTAAGCAACTGCATATTTAGATCTTGTCGTTTCCTAGTCTATGACTGACAACCCAACATTTAATTGGCTCATCTTCCAAAAAGAACAGGTGTTTTTCCTAAAAAAAAAATATTTTGCTTGAAAAATAATTTTGATTGATTTATAACAACTAACATATTTTAGCTGAAATAAGGACTTTCACAAATAACCTAGAAAACAGGTAGGCAAGATATATCAATGAAAAACATTTTCAGCAGGACTTTACCTAAAACAATAAATCCTAAACCACTATTACAAGTATATATTATTTTCCTTTAAATTATGTAATAAAATTTATGTTTCTATGGATTTAGCCAAAACGATTTTCTTAATTGTAATCTGCTCAGACTAAAGGGAATTTTTTAAGATTAACTTTTAAGGTGCTTTTGAGATTTGCATAAATCTTTCTTAATGACAAATTCCTGCTCAGTTATTCTGCTTTCCTCTATAATATTTGGAGCCATTCCCCTCATCTGTATCATATTTTGTCTTTGCAGTCATCTTTAAAGGAAGTCAGGTAATGAAATCACAGAGAACTTATTCCCCTGAAATTTTCGTGAAACATTTGCCATTCTCAGAACAGATTGTTTTACAAGCATATTTTACTTAGTTGCAAAAAGGCAGCAAGACAAATTTTCCTTCAAAAGAAAATAGGTTGCATGCATCTTTAACTTTTGCTTTTCAGTTAGAATAAGCCATAGCATTCTTCCAAAACACTAGACAAATAGCCCAGTGCTCTGCTTATTACATTTTGATTATTTTCTAGTCACTTCCATACGGACTCATATTTGTGTGTACCCCAATTCAACATGCATTGATACTTACCTTTTGCTAAGTCCTGTGCTAGTGTTAAAGTGCCCAGACCAGGTTAGGAAGCCAGTGTCTTGGCCCTAGAGGGCTCACATCTGGTCAGGGAGACAGAAGAAACTTCAAAAGGATGCCACTCAGGCTGACCCTTGAAGGAAGAGTAGAAGTCTACCAGGTGGAGGAGAGAAGAAATGATATTCCAAGCAGTGAAACAGCCTCCTCAAAGGTTCAAAGGTGCAAAATTGCATAATCCGTTCAGGAAATGAAGTCAGTACATGTAATAAGAAGGCAGTTATCATTCCTTGAACAAAGGTGTGACTTTGCTTGCAAATTGGTAAAAGCATAGATTGTTTATGTACCTTCTGGCTCATGTCCTAATTCTTTATCATGGGCCACTTGAACCCAGGTTTCTTGGCCCTTCAGCACCAAGCAGCTGGCTCTGATCACCATCCACTTCAGTCTCAGGGTCACCTTCTTGCAGAAATTTCCCATGCTCATAAAGATAGAAGTAATCTATCCACTTTTAGGCAGTGGGAGCAGAATATAAAGAAAGGTGAGGCAGGAACAGTGGCTCATGCCTGTAATCCCAGCACTTTAGGAGGTCAAGGTGAGTGGATTACTTGAGTCCAGGAGTTCAAGACCAGCCTGACCGACATGGTGAAATCCCATCTCTACTAAAATACAAAAAGTATCCGGGCATGGTGGTGTGCACCTGTGGTCCCAGCTACTCAGGAGGCTGAGGCAGGAGGATCGATTGAACCTGGGAGGTGGAGGCTGCAGTGAGCTGGGATCACCACCATTGCACTCCAGCCCGGGTGACAGAGCAAGACCCTGTCTCAAAAGAAAATAATAATTAAAACAAAAAAAGAATACAAAGGAGGGTGAGATAAAGTTCCCAACTATAGCGGAATAAGGATGGGGGCTTTTCAGGAAATTCCTATGGGAAAACACTGAGGGAGGAAGGTAGCGTGGCAGAAAGAAGACTTGGCGAAGAGCACACACTCTAAAGGCTGACTTCTGGTGTGACCTCCGACAACTAACTCAGCCTCAGTTTCCTCACCTATAAGATGAAGATTAAAAGGTTACCGGGTAAAAACTCCGTAAGGCTGCTGCAAGGATTGAATGTGATGAAGTGTGAAGTCCTCCCCATTCCACCACACATTTCCAGTTATTTATTTATTTATTTATTTTTTTGAGACAGACTTTCGCTCTGTCGCCCAGGCTGGAGTGCAGTGGCGCGATCTCGGCTCACTGCAAGCTCCGCTTCCCGGGTTCACGCCATTCTCCTGCCTCAGCCTCCCGAGTAGCTGGGACTACGGGCGCCTGCCACGGCGCCCAGCTGATTTTTTGTATTTTTAGTAGAGGCAGGCTTTCACCGTGTTAGCCAGGATAGTCTTGATCTGCTGACCTCTTGATCCACCCACCTCAGCCTCCCAAAGTGCTGGGATTACAGGTGTGAGCCACCGCGTCCGGCCGTTATCTTTATTTTTCTGGCATCTGCTAAAAGCAGATATTGCCCCTATGTTTCATCTAATTATGAAACCTACAGAAAACTCCAGTAGTAACATGTCCTGAGTCACTCTTCTTTGGCCTCTGCCCACAGGCTCTCTCAAATTCCCTTGGACTTGCAGCTTCCCCAGCAGGTAAACATTTCTCAGTGCTTAGGACCACACCATGTCTTCCTGTTACAAGCTGGCTCCTTCTAAAAGGGCATATTCATCCCATCCCCATACTAAAATCCTGAGTTTCGGCTGGGCGCAGTGGCTCACCCCTGTAATCCCAGCACTTTGGGAGGCCAAGGCAGGTGGATCACCTGAGGTCAGGAGTTCAAGACCAGCCTGGGCAACATGGTGAAATGCCGTCTCTTCTAGAAAATACAAAAATTAGTTGGGTGCGGTGGCACGTGCCTGTAATCCCAGCTACTTGGGAGGCTGAGGCAAGAGAATTGCTTGAGCCTGGGAGGCAGAGGTTGCAGTGAGCCAAGATTGCGCCTTTGTACTCCAGCCTGGGGGACAGAGCAAGACTGTCTCAAAAAACAAAGTAAAATAAAATCCCGAGTTCCATCTTATAGGTTGAGGCAATCAGTTCCTGAGACTATAATTTAATGTTATAACCACTTAACCTCAAGGCTCTATATGTCGGCATTTACACAGCAAAGCTTCAAGTCTTGTTCGTGCCTTGCCACCTTCCTCCTTCAAGGTTTTCCCATGTGAATTTTCTGAAAAGCCCCCATCCTGATTCCTCTGTAGTTGGGCATTTGATCTCACCCTCCTTTATATTTGGTTTTAAGACCTCTGAAACTCACTAGGTAGTCTCCAGGCAAATAAGCTCTTTCTTTTCTTCATGAGATGCAAGCCAGGCCCACCCAATGGACCATTCACATATCTTAAACTGTGCTTCATAAATCAACATTTAAATATTCCATTTGGCATAGCCAGTCTTCCTCTCACTTCTAAAGCCCCAGTAGAAAAATACTACCTATATTTCCAAGTCCTTTGCTGCTGTATTATTGTAGCAATAATCATGGTAACAGGTAGCATTTATTGGCCCCTACTGTATGTTCACAACTGAAATAAACGCTCCACTAATATCAATTCATGTAATATTGAAATAGCATCACTGTCTGGGATAAATACTTGGAGTTCATCGTCTCATACCAAGTGAATCAAGGATGCAGACACAAGAAGTAGGTTTAGGAGTAGAGGTTTAATAGGCATAAGGTAGAGAAAAGAGAAGAGCTCTCTCTTCTGTGAGAGAGACAGGGGTGCCTGAGTGGGATCTCTGGCCTGTGGCGGAGTGCACTGGATTTTATAGACAGGCTTGAGGGCTCACGGATTAGTTGGACCAAGTGTGACGTTTACATAGCTCAAGAAGAAGCTGGTCACCCCACCCTAATCTTATTAGGCAAATAGAGTCTTTGCCTGGCTGAGGCCATGTTGTCTGTTCCCTACTGTAGACATGGCTGGAAAGGAGAAAGGAAGATGGAGCTGCCGTTTGGAACATGCCTAGTCCCAGGCAGCCTTTTCCTCATGGCACAGCTGTCAGCTTTCACCCATGCAGGCTTCCAGCTTGCTTGTCTGTGTCTGCAGCTTGATTTTACAGGCTGCTCTTTGTTAGAAAAGAAAATGATTTGGGGGCTGATTTTCATTAAAAGGAAAACCTTACTGAGGACTTCCTTACCCTCACTATCTGCCTAGATAATTCCTTTTTAACTCCTCTATCAATATTAATAACAGCCCTGTAAGATAGGTATTATTTTTATTTTACAAATAAACTGATGCTCAAAGGTTATATAATCTGCCTGAGATGATGCAGCTGGGAAGTGTTAGAACAAGGATTTGAGCTCAGCTCTCTCTTAATGTAAGACCCATGTTATTAGCCATTAGATTCTACTGTACAGCCTAAAGATGCTTCAGAACAGCAATCGGAATCTTTTGCATGGTGGATCAAAGTACTATCCCCAGTTTCACACCCCTCCCTATATCCATGTGCCTCATAATAGTTCAGCATGTTCTTTCTTTTTTATTATTATTTTTTAAAAAATATTTTATTCAGTATGTTCTTTCTGTGCCTTGATTTTGGGCTTAGCCATGTGCCTTGCTTGGCCAATGAAATGTGGGTAGAAGTGATGGCTTAGATCCTGTGTTAGTTTCTCAGGACTGCCATCACAAATTACTACATATTTAGTGGCTTAAAACAAAAGAAATGGGCTGGGCGCAGTGGCTCACGCCTGTAATCCCAGCAATTCAGGAGGCTGAGGCAGGTGTATCATCTGAGGTCAGGAGTTTGAGACCAGCCTGGCCAACGTGGTGAAGCCCCGCCTCTACTAAAAATACAAAAAAAAAAAAAAAAAAAAAATTAGCTGGGGTGGCGGTGGGCGCCTGTAATCCTAGCTGCTCAGGAGGCTGAGGCAGGAGAATTGCTTGAACCAGGGAGGTGGAGGTTGCAGTGAGCCAAGATCGTGCCATTGCACTCCAGTGTGGGCAAAAAGAGTGAAACTCCATCTCAGAAATAAAACACAGAAACAAAGAAACCAGAAACATATTCTCTCTTGGTGGTTTTGGAGGCCAGAAATCCAAAATAAAGGCTTTGCTAGGGTTGGTTTCTTCTTGCAGGATCAGAGAGAGACTCTGTTCCACGTTTGTCTCCTGGCTTCTGGTGGTTGCAGGCAATACTTGGTGCTTCTTGGTTGTCAGTGTATCTGTAATGTCTGCTTTCACTGTCCCATGACATTCTCCCTGGCTGTCTGTGCCCACATTTCCCTCGTTTTATAAGGACACCAGTCACTGGATTTGGATCCACCCCTATGTGACTTCACCCTAACTTAATTATATCTGCAAAGACCCTATTCCAAATTAGGTCACAGTCACAGGTAGGAGGTGGGCAGAGATTAGGACTTTGACATATCTTATTGGGGCACACAGTTCAACCCACAACAGGCTCTAAAAAGCATTTGATTTTTCTGCTTGGTCTCTTGTACTTGTGCCATCACCAGGAAAAGAGCTTCTCTGGGGGAACTGTGGATCTTCAGCCCAGGCCCAAGGACAAAGACCCACGGAGCAATAACTTCCACAGCCAGATGGGCCTGCAGCTTAAAGCAGAGCCCTTGGGCTGAGTCTAGCCTCTATGAGCCACCTCCATGTGACCCACAGGCCATGAGAATACAAGATTGTTGTTGTAATCCGCTACGCTTTGGGGTGGTTTGTTGTGAGGCATTTTTGCAGCAATACCTAATCAATGCAGTAAGTATTCCTATAGGAGGCTGGGCGCAGTGTTTCACACCTGTAATACCAGCACTTTGGGAGGCCAAGGTAGATGGATTGCTTGAGCTCAAAAGTTCAAGACCAGCCTGGGCAACATGGCAAACCCTGTCTCTACTAAAAGTATAAAAACTAGCTGGGCATGGTGGCACACACCTGTAGTCCCAGCTACTCGAGAGCCAGAAGTGGGAGGATCACCTGAGCCCAGGAGGCTGAGGCTGCAGTGAGCAGTGATCATGCCACGGCCATGTAGCCTGGTGGACAGAACAATACCCTGTCTCAAAAATAATAAATAAATAAATAAATAATAAGTATGGCTATAAGAAATAACTAATTAAAAGATACAATGTGAAGGGAAAAAGTAACCCACAATAGCAACAAAAGCCATAAAATACCTAGTTTTATTACCCTTCAGCAGCTATTGAACATGTAAACTGAAATGGTATTTATGGAGGACATATTATTACATTATTTTCTTTCTTCTTTTTCTTTTTTTTCTGTGAGATGGGATTTCACTCTTTCACCCAAGCTGGAGTGCAGTGATGCAGTCATGGCTCACTGCAGCCTCGACCGCCCAGGCTCAAGTGATCTCCTCCCATCTCATCCTCTTGAGTAACTGGGATTATCGGTGCGGGCCACCATGCCCATTAATTTTTTATTTTGTAGAGACAGGGTCTCCCTATGTTGCCCAGCCTGGTCTCAAACTCCTGGGCTCAAACAGTTGTCCTGCCTCAGCCTCCCAAAGTACTGGGATTGTATGCATGAGCCACTGCACCTGACCAACACCTTATTTTTATTTTTATTTTATTATACTTTAAGTTCTAGGGTACATGTGCACAACGTGCAGGTTTGTTACATATGTGTACATGTGCCATGTTGGTGTGCTTCACCCATTAACTCGTCATTTACATTAGGTATATCTCCCAGTGCTTTCCCTCCCCCCTCCCCCACCCCACAACATGCCTCGGTATGTGATGTTCCCCTTCCTGTGTCCAAGTGTTCTCATTGTTCAATTCCCACCTGTGAGTGAGAACATGCGGTGTTTCGTTTTTTGTTCTTGCGATAGTTTGCTGAGAATGACGGTTTCCAGTTCATCCATGTCCCTACAAAGGACATGAACTCATCCTTTTTATGGCTGCATAGTATTCCATGGTGCATATATGCCACATTTTCTTAATCCAGTCTATCATTGATGGACATTTGGGTCGGTTCCAAGTCTTTGCTATTGTGAATAGTGCCTCAGTAAACATACGTGTGCATGTGTCTTTATAACAGCATGATTTATAATGGTTTGGGTATATAAACAGTAATGGGATGGCTGGGTCAAATGGTATTTCTACTTCTAGATCCCTGAGGAATCACCACACTGTCTTCCACAATGGTTGAACTAGTTTACAGTCCCACCAACAGTGTAAAGCTGTTCCTATTTCTCCACATCCTCTCCAGCACCTGTTGTTTCTTGACTTTTTAATGATCACCATTCTAACTGGTGTGAGATGGTATCTCATTGTGGTTTTGATTTGCATTTCTCTGGTGGCCAGTGATGATGAACATTTTTTCATGTGTCTGTTTTGGCTGCATAAATATCTTCTTTTGAGAAGTGTCTGTTCATATCCTTTGCCCACTTGTTGACGGGGTTGTTTCTTTTTTTCTTCTAAATTTGTTTGAGTTCTTTGTAGATTCTGGATATTAGCCCTTTGTCAGATTGCAAAAATTTTCTCCCATTCTGTAGGTTGCCTGTTCAGTCTGATGGTAGTTTCTATTGCTGTGTAGAAGCTCTTTAGTTTAATTAGACCCCATTTGTCAATTTTGGCTTTTGTTGCCATTGCTTTTTGTGTTTTAGACATGAAGTCCTTGCCCACGCCTATGTCCTGAATGGTACTGCCTAGGTTTTCTTCTAGGGTTTTTATGGTTTTAGGTCTAACATGTAAGTCTTTAATCCATCTTGAATTAATTTTTGTATAAGGTGTAAGTAAGGGATCCAGTTTCAGCTTTCTACATATGGCTAGCCAGTTTTCCTAGCACCATTTATTAAATAGGGAATCCTTTCTCCATTTCTTGTTTTTGTCAGGTTTTTCAAAGATCAGATGGTTGTAGATGCATGGTATTATTTCTGAGGGCTCTGTTCTGTTCCATTGGTCTATAACTCTGTTTTGGTGCCAGTACCATGCTGCTTTGGTTACTGTAGCCTTGTAGTATAGTTTGAAGTCAGGTAGCCTGATGCCTCCAGCTTTGTTCTTTTGGCTTAGGATTGTCTTGGCAATGCGGGACGTTTTTTGGTTCCATATGAACTTTAAAGTAGTTTTTTCCAATTCTGTGAAGAAAGTCATTGGTAGCTTGATGGGGATGGCATTGAATCTATAAATTATCTTGGGCAGTGTGGCCATTTTCACAATATTGATTCTTCCTATCCATGAGCATGGAATGTTCCTCCATTTGTTTGTATCCTCTTTTATTTTGGTTAGCAGTGGTTTGTAGTTCTCCTTGAAGAGGTCCTTCATATCCCTTGTAAGTTGGATTCCTAGGTATTTTATTCTCTTTGAAGTAATTGTGAATGGGATTTCGCTCATGATTTGTCTCTCTGTCTGTTATTGATGTATAAGAATGCTTGTGATTTTTGCACATTGATTTTGTATCCTGAGACTTTGCTGAAGTTGCTTATCAGCTTGAGGAGATTTTGGGCTGAGACAATGGGGTTTTCTAAATATACAATCATGTCATCTGCAAACAGGGACAATTTGACTTCCTCTTTTCCTAATTGAATACCCTTTATTTCTTTCTCCTGCCTGATTGCCCTGGCCAGAACTTCCAACACTATGTTGAATAGGAGTGGTGAGAGAGGGCATCCCTGTCTTGTGCCCGTTTTCAAAGGGAATGCTTCTAGTTTTTGCCCATTCAGTATGATATTGGCTGTGGGTTTGTCATAGATAGCTCTTATTATTTTGAGATACATCCCATAAATGCCTAATTTTTTGAGAGTTTTTGGCATGAAGGGTTGTTGAATTTTGTCACAGGCCTTTTCTGCATCTATTGAGATAATCATGTGGTTTTTGTCTTTGGTTCTGTTTATATGCTGTGTTACGTTTATTGATTTGCGTATGTTGAACCAGCCTTGCATCCCAGGGATGAAGCCCACTTGATCATGGTTGATAAGCTTTTTGATGTGCTGCTGGATTCGGTTTGCCAGTATTTTATTGAGGATTTTTGCATCAATGTTCATCAGGGATATTGGTCAATTTTAGACCAATTAGGTATCAGGATGATGCTGGCCTCATAAAATGAGTTAGGGAGGATTCCCTCTTTTTCTATTGATTGGAATAGTTTCAGAAGGAGTGGTACCAGCTCTTCTTTGTACCTCTGGTAGAATTCGGCTGTGAATCCATCTGGTCCTGGACTTTTTTTGGTTGGTAAGCTATTAATTATTGTCTCAATTTCAGAGCCTGTTACTGGTCTATTCAGGGATTCAACTTTTTTCTGGTTTAGTCTTGGGAGGGTGTATGTGTCCAGGAATTTATCCATTTCTTCCAGATTTTCTAGTTTATTTGTGTAGAGTTGTTTATAGTATTCTCTGATGGTAGTTTGTATTTCTGTGGGATTGGTGCTGATATGTCCTTTATCATTTTTTATTGCATCTATTTGATTCTTCTCTCTTTTCTTCTTTATTGGTCTTACTAGCAGTCTATCAATTTTGTTGATGTTTTCAAAAAACCAGCTCCTGGATTCACTGATTTTTTGAAGGGTTTTTTGTGTCTCTATCTCCTTCAGTTATTCTCTTATCGTAGTTATTTCTTGCCTTCTGCTAGCTTTTGAATGTGTTTGCTCTTGCTTCTCTAGTTCTTTTAATTGTGATGTTAGGGTGTCAATTTTAAATCTTTCCTGCTTTCTCTTGTGGGCATTTAGTGCTATGAATTTCCCTCTACAGACTACTTTAAATGTGTCCCAGAGATTCTGGTATGTTGTGTCTTTGTTCTCAATGGTTTCAAAGAACATCTTTATTTCTGCCTTCATTTCGTTATGTACCCAGTAGTCATTCAGGAGCAGGTTGTTCAGTTTCCAAGTAGTTGAGGGGTTTTGAGTGAGTTTCTTAATCCTGAGTTCTAGTTTGATTGCACTGTGGTCTGAGAGACAGTTTGTTATAATTTCTGTTCTTTTACATTTGCTGACCAACTATGTGGTCAGTTTTGGAATAAGTGCGATGTGGTGCTGAGAAGAATGTATATTCTGTTGATTTGGGGTGGACAGTTCTGTAGATGTCTATTAGGTCCACTTGGTGCAGAGCTGAGTTCAATTCCTGGAAATCCTTTTTATCTTTCTGTCTCATTGATCTGTCTAACGTTGACAGTGGGGTGTTAAAGTCTCCTATTATTATTGTGTGTGAGTCTAAGTCTCTTCGTAGGTCACTAAGGACTTGCTTTATGAATCTGGGTGCTCCTGTATTGGGGGCATATATATTTAAGAAAATTAGCTCTTCTTGTTGAATTGATCCCTTTACAATTATGTAATGGCCTCCTTTGTCTCTTTTGGTCTTTGTTGGTTTAAAGTCTGCTTTACCAGAAACTAGTATTGCAACGCCTGCCTTTTTCTCTTTTCCATTTGCTTGGTAGATCTTCCTCCATCCCTTTATTTTGAGCCTATGTGTGTCTCTGCATGTGAGATTGGTCTCCTGAATACAGCACACTGATGGGTCTTAACTCTTCATCCAATTTGCCAGTCTGTGTCTTTTAATTGGAGCATGTAGCCCATTTACATTTGAGGTTAGTATTGTTATGTGTGAATTTGATCCTCTCATTATGATGTTAGCTGGTTGTTTAGCTCGTTAGTTGATGCTGTTTCTTCCTGGCCTCGATGGTCTTTACAATTTGGCATGTTTTTCAGTGGCTGGTACCGGTTGTTCCTTTCCACATTTAGTGCTTCCTTCAGGAGCTCTTGTAGGGCAGGCTTCGTGGTGACAATCTCTCAGCATTTGCTTGTCTGTAAAGTATTTTATTTCTCCTTCACTTATGAAGCTTAGTTTGGCTGGATATGAAATTCTGGGTTGAAAATTCTTTTCTTTAAGGGTGTTGAATATTGGCCCCGACTCTCTTCTGCCTTGTAGAGTTTCTGTTGAGAAATCCACTGTTAGTCTGATGGGCTTTCCTTTGTGGGTAACCCGACCTTTCTATCTGGGCTGCCCTTAACATCTTTTCCCTCATTTCAACTTTGGTGAATCTGACAATTATGTGTCTTAGAGTTGCTCTTCTCGAGGAGTATCTTTGTGGCATTCTCTGTATTTCCTGAATTTGAATGTTGGCCTGCCTTGCTAGTTTGGGGATGTTCTCCTGGATAATATCCTGCAGAGTGTTTTCCAACTTGGTTCCATTCTCCCCTTCACTTTCAGGTACACCAATCAGACGTAGATTTGGTCTTTTCATATAGTCCCATATTTCTTGGAGGCTTTGTTCATTTCTTTTTACTCTTTTTTCTCTAAACTTTTGTTCTCACTTCATTTCATTCATTTGGTCTTCAATCACTGGTACCCTTTCTTCCAGTCGATCAAATCGACTACTGAAGCTTGTGCATTCGTCACGTAGTTCTCGTGCCGTGGTTTTCAGCTCAATCAGGTCATTTAAGGACTTCTCTACACTAGTTATTCTAGTTAGCCATTTGTCTAACCTTTTTTCAAGGTTTTTAACTTATTTGCTTGGGGTTCAAACTTCCTCCTTTAGCTCGGAGAAGTTTGATCTTCTGAAGCCTTCTTCTCTCATCTCGTCAAAGTCATTCTCCATCCAGCTTTGTTCTGTTGCTGGTGAGGAGCTATGTTCCTTTGGAGGGGGAGAGGTGGTCTGGTTTTCAGAATTTTCAGCTTTTCCGTTCTGTTTTTTCCCCATCTTTGTGGTTTTATCTACCTTTGTTCTTTGATGATGGTGACGTACAGATGGGGTTTTAGCGTGGATGTCCTTTCTGTTTGTTAGTTTTCCTTCTAATAGTCAGGACCCTCAGCTGCAGGTCTGTTGGAGTTTGCTGGAGGTCCACTCCAGACCCCGTTTGCCTGGGTATCAGCATCGGAGGCTGCAGAACAGTGAATATTGCTGAACAGCAAATGTTTCTGCCTGATTGTTCCTCTGGAAGCTTCATCTCAGAGGGGTACCCGGCTGTGTGAGGTGTCAGTTGGCCCCTACTGGGGGGTGCCTCCCAGTTTGGCTACTTGGAGGTCAGGCAGCCACTTGAGGAAGCAGTCTGTCCTTTCTCAGATCTCAAACTCCATGCTCAGAGAACCACTGCTCTCTTCAAAGTTGTCAGACAGGGACATTTAAGTCTGCAGAGGTTTCTGCTCCCTTTTGTTTGGCTATGCCCTGCCCGCAGAGGTGCAGTCTACAGAGGCAGGCAGGCCTCCTTGAGCTGTGGTGTGCTCCACCCAGTTCGAGCTTACAGGCTGCTTTGTTTACCTACTCAAACCTCAACAATGGCAGGTGCCCCTCCCCCAGCCTCGCTGCCACCTTGCATTTGGATCTCAGACTGCTGTGCTAGCAACAAGCCAGGCTCCGTGGGCATGGGACCCTCTGAGCCAGGCACGGGATATAATCTCCTGGTGTGCCCTTTGCTAAGACCATTGGAAAAGCTCAGTATTAGGGTGGGAGTGACCTGATTTTCCAGGTACCGTCTGTCACCGCTTCCCTTGGCTAGGAACGGGAATTCCCTGACCTCTTGAGCTTCCCGCGTGAGACGATGCCTCGCCCTGCTTTGTCTCACACTTGGTGGGCTGCACCCACTGTCCTGCCCCCACTGTCCAACGTGCTCCAGTGAGATGAACCTGGTTCAGTTGGAAATGCGGAAATCACCCGTCTTCTGTGTCGCTCATGCTGGGAGCTGTAGACTGGAGCTGTTCCTATTCGGCCATCTTGGAACCGCCCCAGATGATCTCCGGACGCCTTATTTTCTAATTAAAAAGTTATTTAGAACTCGGCTGAATATTCCTTCAAGAAACAATGTGAACCTGATTGTGGAGAGTAAGAAGGAATTCAGAGAAAAAAGGAGCTAGAGATGTCGAACAAAATGTCCTTGCCCTCAAGTGGCTCACAGTCTATTAGCTGAGCATAGGAACTCCTGTGAGTGAATGCGATAAAGAATATCCTATTAAAACTGTGTCTGGATATTTATTTCTTGCTCCACAAAGGCATTTTTGAAAAAGCACAGCAGTTGGCCAGGCGTAGTGGCTCACGCCTGTAATTCCAACACTTTGGGAGGCCGAGGCAGTCGGTCACGAGGTCAGGAGATCGAGACCATCCTGGCTAACACAGTGAAACCTCTTCTCTACTAAAAATACAAAAAAATTAGCCAGGCCTGGTGGCGGGCACCTGTAATCCCAGCTACTCAGGAGGCTGAGGCAGAAGAATGGCGTGAACCCAGGAGGCAGAGCTTGCACTGAGCTGAGATTGTGCCACTGCGCTCCAGCCTGGGCAACACAGCCAGACTCCATCTCAAAAAAAAAAATAAAGAAAAGAAAAGAAAGAAGGAGAGAAAGCACAGCAGTTGCAGAGGAGTCCAGCCATTTCACAAGGAAGAAGAGCAAGCACACAGATAACTAATAGCCGAACATACATGTCTATGCTTTTCCTTTGGTTGGGCCACGGGCCACATTCCAGCTAACGTGACTCTTTCATCTCTCATCTCTTTCCGCTGTTTCCTTTCCTCCTGTGTTCCGATCCTGACCATCCCCAGGCATCCTCAAAAAGGGTTTTTCATGCTGATAATTAGACTTGATGTATTTATGGAGCTCTGTTTTCCCAGAAGATCATCCCATCTGAGGCCGACATCCCTTTGAAAGTCTGGAGAACGTGAAGCTTGGAAGAGCCAAACAGTTCCCAGAGAACAGAACCGCAGGGAATTAAACTTCAGGATGATCTTAAGATAATTAGTGCTCTTGTCCTCCATGTGCAAAGAGTATCTGTTTGGAAAAATTTTGGTGGCAAAAGTCATTAATGAATCTATATAACACCCTATTTAACCAAAGTATGGATCCAATTTTTAACTTGCTGTTTTCATCTCTCTTAGATTTGTGGTTTGCAGAAGTTTGGACTACTTAACCCCATAACAAAAAAGGAGTCACATACACACACTGTAAGATGTTGAAGTCTGAGTCACTTGAGCTATCTTTTTATTGCACAGAGCTCCTGGGCGATCTTGCATGAATCATTATTCAACACTGAGAAGTTCTAATTCAGTAAACAAAATGCAATCAAAAGTTCATCTTTAGCTACCAATTATGCAATTTGAAAATGACAGGGACTCACAGCATTCAGTCCCTTCATAGCTTCACAAAAACCACCGTAGGACAATTTGTTCTGTTAAATGAGTAGCTAAAAAAGTTACACATTATGCCAGGCATAATCTTCTTGTTTCTCTGGCAGACAGCTGCCTAGGAAATAAAACGTGTATTGTTGTTTATTGCTTGAGAATTTGTTTCTGTAGGAGGACAGGTGCATTTACCGTGCCACTGAGGGATGGATGAAAGGAAATAAAGGAGACCTTAAAAGGAACTCTATGATTTTAGGTCACTTATTAAACCCCCCAATCATTAGTTTGTTCATCTGTACAGTGAGGATAATAAACGGCTTTGGTTTGGTTTGTGGGGAAAGAAATCTTCTATTTCACAATAATCCTGTGATGTTTGGCACTATGATTGCCTTCATATTACAGATGAGGAAAGGAGACATGGAAATTAAATAACTTGCCCAAGCTCACTAGCTAATGAGTAGCAGAGCCAGAATCTAACCCATCAGTGCACCTTTCTATTCACAGTGGTAAACAGAGCTAAAAGGTTTCTATACATGTATTGAATTCCCCCCGTATTAAATTTTAGCTGTTGATGCTAAAGTTGCCACAGGATTATTGTGAAAGTTCAAGGAATTAATATGTAAAGTGCTGCAAAGAGGGTCTAGCACATGGCAAGCTCTCTGCATTGCTGTCTATTCGTATAATTTAAGCCCAGTGGAGGCTGACACAGCCATCCTGTTGGCGAGGGAGGTGTCTAAGGAAGTGCTGAGCTGGGGAAATCAGAACGCATTAGAACAAATGGGTAGCACTGAAAGAAAAGCTATGAAGGCAGGGAAGATTTCTTTCCCCACAAACCAAACCAAAGCCATTACCTTTAGGATACTTTTTTCCTTTTCACAAAGATGTCAGCTAACATCCTGAGCATTTCAGGTATCCTGTCTGAGTGCCAGTGCAGAGAATGAGGCTGTAATTCTAGGACTTGAGCAGTGCTCTCACCAATTCAGCTCCCAACCGCAGCTTACTCTGGGTTCTATTAAGGTAGCAAATGTTTTACAGAGAAGAGGCAGCCCCTGTTCTAAGATAAAGATATTGATCACCCATCAGTATCAATTCATTAGCCTCTGCACCACTGGACCTGCCCTGAAGATTGGGGGTGGGGAGGTTGTTAGGTTTACACACAGATCACATATGATCACATGACATTTCCTAACTTCAGCAGAACATGATAGCCACTGCGGACCCCGAAGCTCAGTTAGGGTCACTCTGGGACAGTAGTCCATTTCTTGGCTTCACCTGGTAGGCAGGGTGGAGGCAAGGTCAAAGAAGATCAAGAACCGGGCTGTAACATAATCCATGGAATTGACACTGCAGAACAAAGAACATGTCTAGCACAAGAGGTGTGCCCAGCACACGACAAAACAGTGTCCAGGAGGAAGAGGGAGTCATGTACGTCCAGGTCTGTGTGGGAGTGGGTGACCTTTCTGGAGAATCCTGTCCCTTTGGTGGAGAGTGAAGCATTGGCTTCATTTAACTTTCCAATCAGGCCGCCAGCTCCTTCTTCTCAGTCTGATTCCAGCCTCTCCAGGCTGTCTTCTGATGATCACTTCATTTCCCACCTAGATTGCACCACAGGGAGAGAATGCGCTTGAAACAGGGTGTGTGTCTGATCTCTTGGCTGATTTTACTTGTCATTGTAAATTAATAAAATGGCATTTTGATTTACACACCCATCTCTTGTGAACTTGGTGAGTATGACTGAGAGCCCGATAAACCGATCTTACCTCCGTGTGCTGACAAAACCAATTTTCTCAGTTTCTGAACCTGAAAAACTAAGGGCCAGCCCTTAGACTGCGGTGAAATCACCAAGGTAAATTCCCTTTTGAAGTCTCTGGCAGCCAGACAGCCGCCCTTTCCTCCACCTCCTGTCAAACACATTTCTCTTGTGGACTTTCATCTTTCAAGGTGAACACTCCATGCTCAATGCCCACGCAAATGATTGATTCCATGGTGGTAAGCTCAGGAAATGGGAAACTTTCTCCTCCCCTGAGCCACCTAATCAATGTTTTAACGTGCCTATAAAGGCACTTAATCAAAACATAACTCTAATAAGCATGTGATTTTTAGCATCTTATGTATATCCCGTATTCAAAATGATGAAACTATTATTCAGCTGTAACCAAGCTTTCCTAGGCCCCACCAGACAGTACAAATTAGGTTATGTTCTCTTTAAACCCAATGGTGCTGGCGGGGTGGCCCCATCTGCAGAGGGCTGGTCGTTAACCTCTGTCCCCAAGTCTTTCCATCTGTCCTGGGAGTTTTCTGAGGGGCCCTGTGTGCTCACAGTCCTCTCTTCTGGTCTCTTTTTAATTTTTTAAAAATGTTTGACTTTTTAAGTTAAAAAAATTTTTGTTGTTGTTGTTGGTTTTCTTGTTTTTGTTTTTGTTTGTTTTTTGAGATGGAGTCTTGCTCTGTCTCCCAGGCTGGAGTGCAGTGGTACCATCTCAGCTCACTGCAGCCTCCGTCTCCTGGATTCGAGTGATTCTCCTGCCTCAGCCTCCGGAGTAGCTGGGATTACAGGTGTGTGCCACCATGCTCAGCTAATTTTTGTATTTTTAGTAGAGACAGGGTTTCACCATGTTGGCCAGGCTATTCTCAGACTCTTGACCTCAGGTGATCTGCCTGCCTCAGCCTCGCAAAGTGCTAGGATTACAGGCATTAGCCACTGCGCCTGGCCTTTTTTTTTTTTTTTTTTTTTCAGAGATAAGGTCTTGCTTTGTCACTGAGGCTAGAGTGCAATGGCAAGATCATAGCTCACTGCAGCATCAACCTCCTGGCTGGCCTTATTTTAAATGTTGGCTGCCTGCAGATCACTTCCAAGAGAGCCCGGCCTTTGTCACTGCCATTATTTTTGGTGTCGCAGCAATCCATGAGATTTCTTCTTCCGAGAGCACTGTCTCTGGGAGTTTGCAAAGCTGTGTTTTGGTACCTTAAGGTAACAGATTGTCATGAAGTTCTTTCAGTGCATCTCTGCACCCCCAGAACCAGCCAGTTCTGGTGGAGAAACGGAGGGCAGCCTTCTCCCCAGGCCTGTACTGCATAGTGCTTTCTGGGTTCCAGGGTAGCACTGACAGTGCCCAAAGCCCTACAAAATCTTCAAGGAAACAGCTCTTTCATTATCGGCCAAAGCCCCTCTCCTTAAAAGGGATCAAGCCTAGGTCTTAGGGAACAGACATCTTACTGTCTGCCCCATCTTCCCTGCCTGACTTTGGTCTGGTCTTTTTCCCTAAAGCTTATCATGCACTCATGCAAATAGATACCTGGAGACAGTCACAGGGTAAAAAAATCACAGTTCATGCTCAGGGTGGAAAACCTCCATGCTGCACAGGCATGTGCTCACTCAACACACATCTGTGAGCAGATGCTAAGTACACCAGATTCTGAACTAGGTTATAATGACAGAGAGAATAAGGCACAGTCCCTAGAAGTTCTGAATCGGGGCTGTGGGATAATCAACTGTGATATAATATTGTACATACCATAGAAATGATATGTACAAAATATGCTAAAACACAGAGGAAAAAAAGGCTTCCTAAAGCAGAGGTTCTATAGCAGTAGAGAAGAGCTGAGTACGGCTGCGTGCAGTGGCTCACGCCTGTAATCCCAGCACTTCGGGAGGCTGAGTCAGGCAGATCACCTGAGGTCAGAAGTTTGAGACCAGCCTGGCCAATACGGTGAAACCCTGTCTCTACTAAAAGTACAAAAATTAGCCAGGCATGTGGCAGGCACTTGTAATCCCAGCTACTTGGGAGGCTGAGGCAAAAAAAAAAAAAAAAAAAAAAAAAAAGAGCTGCACAGAGGAAAGGGAGTTTCTTTAAAGGGCTTGCTGGGAGAAGATAGTGAAATGGTCCTTGAAGCACGAGTTTACCAGGCAGGTGACAATAGGCATTCCAGGCAGGGGGAAAAGGTGAATGAAGTGTTAAAAGAAGTAATTCCATTCTATAAATTTGATAATTCTAGAAATGAGATTTTGTATAGCAAAATTCCAAGAGGCTTCAACATATGAACAGCAGCTTTTCAATGAAACCTTTAGAAAAAGAAAACTGATGTTACAAAAGGATTTTATTCATCTTTCTTTTGTTCGCTGAGGCTGAACAATACATAAAATAATAAGAAGAGGAGGAAGAAGGTGATACCAAAGCATTTCAACACTGCTGAGAATGATTTAAGTGAAGAAATTGTGATGAAGATGAATAACATGAGTAGTCCTTTGACAAGTGGCACATCAAGCATTGATTACACTAGACATAGGATCATAGGTTAACCAGTAAGAAAAGTCCAGCATTGGGCAGGCACAGTGGCTCATGCCTATAATCCTAGCACTTTGGAGGCTGAGGCGGCAGATCACAAGGTCAGGAGATGAGACCATCCTGGCCAACACGGTGAAACCCGTCTCTACTAAAAAACAAAACAATTAGCAGGGGGTGGCGGGCCTATAGTCCCAGCTACTCAGGAGGCAGGAGAATGGTGAACCAGGAAGCGGAGTTGCAGTGAGCTGAGATGGTGCATTGCACTCAGCTGACGACAGAGTGAGACTCTGTCTCAAAAAAAAAAAAAAAAAAAGAAAAGTCCAACTCTGGTGAAGGCATGCGGAAGATCTAGACTACATCCTAATTATCCTAGACCAGTGAGACTTACTAAATCTAAAAGTTATGCAAAAAGTGAAGATAGGCCAAGGAAGAGCCTCTGATCTTCTCCAGGCTTCTCATCTACTTGCCCATTTAGGCAAGACTCTCAATGTACATGAACCACACATTGCCTTCATATAATTTAGATACCCTACTAGTACATAACCTAGATGTTGCAAGGAATATTCCATTCACTGACGGAAATAGAACAGCAAAGAAAGCAAGCAAATGGTGCTCAAGATCCACCACCTACACCTCAGTGTCTAAGTGGGAGCCCAGGGTTCTGATTACCTGTTAAACAGATGAAGATATCTGCCATGAGTTGGAAGGAACTTCATCCTCCCACTTCTGGGAATAGAGAATTTGATCTCAGCTGAACAAGCCTGGAAAGTTCTGCCTTACCTTAGAAGGATCCTTGTCAAAGTTTGCCGTACCTGGGAAACAAGAAGGAGCATCTTCCCGCAACATGAATAAATCCAAATAACTTCCAGAATTCTGCAGTGGAGGTTCTCATCTCAAGTTGCTCACTCTTGGTATCAAAAGTGTAATTGTCTAGCAGAGACATAGAATCAACCTAGGTGCCCATCAATGGTGGCACAGTAGACAGACCAGTGCATAGTGGCTCATGCCTGTAATCCCAGCACTTTGGGAGGCCAAGGCGAGTGGATCACAAGGTCAGGAGATCGACACCATCCTGGCTAACACGGTAAAACCCTGTCTGTACTACAAATACAAAAAATTAGCCAGGCACGGTGGCGTGCGCCTGTAGTCCCAGCTACTCGGGAGGTTGAGGCAGGAGGATGGCGTGAACCTGGGAGGTGGAGCTTGCAGTGAGCCGAGATCGCGCCACTGCACTCCAGCCTGGGCAACAGAGCAAGACTCTGTTTCAAAAATAAAAAAAAAAAAAGAAAAAAGAAATGCTATGCATCCCTAAAAAAGAATGAAGTCATGCCCTTTGCAGCTACACAGATGCAGCTGGAGGCTATTTTCCTAAGCAAATTAATGCAGGGACAGAAAAACAGATACCACATGTTCTCACTTATAAGTGGAAGTGAAGCTCTGGGCACACGTTGACATAAAGATGGGAACAACAAACATTGGGGACTACTGGGGAGAGGGAGGAGGGGGACATGGGCTGAAAAACTACTGGGTAATATGCTCACTGCCTGGGTAATGGGATCGTTGATACCCCAAACCTCAGTATCATGCAATATAGCCGTGTAACAAACCTGAGGTCAGGAGTTCGAGACCAGCCTGACCAACATGGTGAAACCCCGTCTCTATTAAAAATACAAAAATTGGCTGGGCGCTAAGGTAGTGGGTGCCTGTAATCCCAGGTACTCAGGAGGCTGAGGCAGGAGAATCACTTGAACCCTAGAGGCGGAGGTTACAGTGAGCCGAGATCACGCCATTGCACTACAGCCTGGGCAACAGAGTGAGACTCTGTCTCAAATAAATAAATAAATAAATAGTTGAAAAGAATTTTAACATGTGATTGTCTTGTCTATGATAAGGAAGTCATGACGGGCTGGACAGCAGGCAATTCATATCTCAGTGCTCCATGTTTTGTGGCAATCTTACCATTTCTAAATTTTGAAATAAGAAATTTTAAATGACCCGAAAGACAATTTTTGAAGTCAAGCCAGTCTACAGAAGATACATATTTTCCATCCTCTTTTCAAGTCAGACAAGGCAATCTTACATCTCAGCATCAGCTTCTTGTCTTCATACATCTGTTACCTCGGTACAAGGGGATATTTATCTAAAAATAACAAATCTAAACCACAGGAAAATTCATGCGCCCAAAGTATGCAAATCCCTGCTGACTAATAAGTCAACAACTTATGTCACAAAGTCCAATAGTTACAATGACCAGAAGTGTTATACTTATGGCATCTTGGATAAGGGAGGCACTGGAGGACAGAAGGTCATTCCTGCAGACAGAGAGCCAGCTACTTTACAAGGAGCTTCAGATTCTTTAAGATCAGAATGACACTCTCCAAATCCAGATTCAATCACTGTTTCATATATTAGTATAGAAAGGACTTGAAAACTTCTTGGAAAATGAAGGTGATCATGCAACAACAATAACAGACTTTGTGGATTATCATCCAATTGCTTTTTGGAAGCTGGTGTGGTGCTTTAGACATTTTAACTTGTCCAGTCGCTTAGCAGGATTGATTTTTTTTTTCTGAGGTTTGTACCAGGTATTCAAAGATTCCCGATCATCATATGTCTGAAGGTGATAAATATGGTTTAGTATGCATGTTTTAGGGAATATAAAACTACATCTGGATCTGGGACACCCTTGAGCATCGTCTGGAATGTCCACACACAGAAGGACCCAATGGTCTCTTTAGTGCAAAAAAGTGATAATTTACTTAACCAGGAACTACTGAAAAGTTTGTTTGGGCCGGGCACGGTGGCTCACGCCTGTAATCCCAACACTTTGGGAGGCCGAGACGGGCGGATCATGAGGTCGGGAGATTGAGACCATCCTGGCTAACACAGTGAAACCCCGTCTGTACTAAAAATACAAAAAATTAGCTGAGCGTGGTGATGGGCGCCTATAGTCCCAGCTACTCAGGAGGCTGAGGCAGGTTAATGGCGTGAACTGAGGAGGCGGAGCTTGCAGTGAGCCAAGATCATGCCACTGCATTCCAGCCTGAGTGATAAGAGTGAGACTCCATCTCAAAAAAAAAAAAAAAAAAGTATGTTTAAATCATTAAAAATTAATCTGTGGACCAATGAGGCATTTAGAGACGTTGAACAAGTATCCACATTTTAAGAGATAGCAGCAGTAGTGTAGAGAAATATTAATCCCTTCACTTTTGGATCTGGGAAGAGAAAATATTGACGTAAGATGCTTTTGATATAGACTACAAGATGGACTTGGATCACCATACCATGATCGTATCACACTTAAGCCAGAATCTATGCAACTGTGATGGATCGCCCAGGAACTGCAGGGGTGGTAGAATGCTGGAAAACCTTTGGAAGTGTATGTGAATGCGTGTGTACTTTCAACATGTGTTGTATAATCAGCATGTAAAGCAGTACTTCTATAAACATGCAAGAAAAAAATGGAAGTCATAACAATGGCAAAGTGCCATTCATCAAAGAAAGCAGCAACAAAAGATCTAGAGCTAAAACCATTAGAATGAAAAAGATATTGCAGAAATACAATTTTCATGAGCCATTTCAGTCTCTGACAGATCAAACAGGTGCCCCTCAAGCTTGATAATGTATTTGAGCAATATAATTTTAAAAAATAATCTGTATTTATATGTATCTATTATAACCTTTCCAAGTCTAGGATCTTGGATGTGGTCCTTTAATAGCTGGTCACTGGATCTTTGGGGAAAAAAGCAATCTAGCATAAAGGATAAAGCAGTGGAATCACACAAGCAGGTTCACTTCTTGACTCTTCTGTTCACTTAATAAAAGGAAATATTTTGTTTCTCTGAACCTCGCTTTCCTCATGAGTAAAATGGGATAATGGAACAGCTGTCTGTGATAATGCATAGAAAGTGCTGAACGGTGTCTGCTCCAGTGTGGATGCCCAGTGCATATCAGCTCTGATTGCCACAGCAGCAGACTCCCATCATCTGCCTTTGCCTTCCTCTGCCAAGGGCCAGTGCCCAGGCCTCTCCACTGACAGCAGAGAGAACTTGCCTGGCATACAATTCATGCCGGTGTTCTCCTCTAATGTCACTGATTTCTGTAACTACCGTATCTGCCTGCTGTAGTAGGGAGCCACCCCTGAGCTTCTCTTCCTGCTGGGGAGAGACGAGGAAAGAAAGCAGCAGCAGCTCCTAGGCAATGGGGACATTTTTATCACTTCTGCTACCTAGATCCCGGAGCTAAGGAGGAAGCTCCCAGGGCACATCAGTGTTCCTAGGTGCTTGCACCTGGTAGCACAGCCTTGCTCTAAAGATCAGTTCCCCAGCCAATTTATTGCTTAACTTTCTAATTCCACCCAGGAATCCGAATGGACTCCCCAGCATCCTAGTTCACTAACTGTGCCTGTATATGCTTCAATCGCAGTTTGGATAGGTTTTGAGTTGTTGCCCAAATGACTTTTTTTTTTTTTTTTTAGAACGAGTTTTGCTCCTGTTGCCCAGGCTGGAGTGCAGTGGCGCAATCTCGATCTTGGCTCACTGCAACCTCTGCCTCCCAGGTTCAAGCGATTCTCGTGTCTCAGCCTCCCAAGTAGCTGGGATTACAGGTGCCCGCCACCATGCTCGGATAATTTTTGTATTTTTAGTAGAGATGGGGTTTCATCATACTGGTCAGGCTGGTCTCGAATTCCTGACCTCAGGTGATCTGCCCGCCTTGGCCTCCCAAAGTGCTGGGATTACAGGTGTGAGGCACTGTGCCCAGCCGCCCACATGGCTTCTTGCCACATCTGGCCCATGGCTGGTTTCCCAGGAGGTTGTCCAACTGGCACTCTGGCATCATTGAACCTGAATATTGATCTAGCTGAGGCCCCTGATACTACTACATTCTACAGAAAATAAATCTTCTTGGCCAGGCGTGGTGGCTCATGCCTGTAATCCCAGCACTTTGGGAGGCCGAGGCAGGCAGATCAGGAGGTCAAGAGGTGAAGACCTTCCTGGCTAACGCGGTGAAACCCCATCTCTACTAAAAATACAAAAAATTAGCTGGACGTGGAGGCGGGCGCCTGTAGTCCCAGCCACTCGGGAGGCTGAGGCAGGAGAATGGCATGAACCCAGGAGGCAGAGTTTGCAGTGAGCCGAGATCGCACCACTGCACTCCAGCCGGGGTGACAGAGCGAGACTCCATCTCAAAAAAAAAAAAAAAAAAAAAAAGAAATCTTCTCTTTCTGAGAGCTCCATAGAACATTTACCAACTATGAATCGTGTAGTCAGAAATAAAGAAAATCTCAATAAATTCACAAAAGCGGAAATTGGGTAGGCCATATTCCCTAATCACAATGCAATAAAACTAAAAGTAGTTTATTTAAATTATAACCCAAATATTTGGAGTTTTTTTTAGAAGTATTCTAGGCGAGGCATGGTGACTCAAGCCTGTAATCCCAGTACTTTGGGAGACCGAGGCGGGTGGATCACCTGAGGTCAGCAGTTCGAGACAAGCCTGGCCCACATGGTGCAACCCTGTCTCTACTAAAAATAGAAAAATTAGCTGAGCGTGGTGGCGGGCACCTGTAATCCCAGCTCCTCAGGAAGCTGAGGCAGGAGAATCGCTTGAACCCGGGAGGCAGAGGTTGCAGTGAGCCGAGATCACGCCACTGCACTCCAGCCTAGTTGACAAGAATGAGACTTCATCTAAAAAAATAAAGAAGTATTCTAATAACTAGACAAAGGAGGAGATCAATAATAGAAAACAGCCCTCCCTATCCATGGGTTCCACATCTGCAGATTCGACCAACCATAAATCAAAAATATTCAGAAAAAAATCCAGGAAAATTTATGTTGTTGCTGATGTGTACTATGTAGTTAGGCCTAGAACTAACATGTATAGACTTTTTTTCTTATCATTATTCCCTAAACAATATAATAACCATTTGCATTGTGCTAGGTATTATAAGTAATCTAGAAATGATTTGAAGTATATGGGGCCAGGCGCGGTGGCTCATGCCTGTAATCCCAGCACTTTGGGAGGCCAAGGCGGGCAGATCATCTGAGGTCAGGAGTTCGAGCCCAGCCTGGCCAACATGGTGAAACTCTTTCTCTACTAAAAATACAAAAAAAACTAGCAGAGCATGATGGCACACACCTGGAATCCCAGCTACTCAGGAGGCTGAGGCAGGAGAATCGCTTGAACTTGGGAGGCGAAGGTTGCAGTGAGCTGAGATAGCGCCACTGTATTGCAGCCTGGTTGAGAGTGAGATACTGTCACACACACACACAAAAAAAAGCATATGGGAGAATATATGTAGGTAGTATATAATACTACACCATTTTATATCAGGGACTTGAGCATCCACAAGTTTTGGCATCTGCAGTGGGCTCCTGGAACCAATATCATTCAGATACTGAGAAATAATACGTCATTTAGAAAATAATGAGTACTTATCAAAGCATGAAATGAGGCTAAGCGGGATTGAGAAACAAATTCATAAGCTTTAATTGTGTAATTAAAAAAAGAAAAAGTATATTAAGCTATAAGGATAAAATTACAGGGGAGAAAAGGGTCCCAAGGAAGGAAATAATTAAAAGAAGAAATAATAACAATAACTTCCTTATAATGAGTGCCTAACATGTTTATAGTCCTTTTATATGCATTCTCTAGTCCCTACAAGATTTCAAATATGGTATTACTATTATTCCATTTTGCAGATGAGAGTACTAGTCTCAGCAAGGTTGGGGAGCTTGTCTAAGGCCTCATAGCTCTTAAGTTGTGAAAGAAATTTGAGCTCAAGTCAGTCTGACTTCAAACATTCCTCTAATTCCACTATCCACTTCAATCTGCTCTTTGTACTATATTGCATTCATTCAAACACACGTTAGAAAATAAACCACATGTGGCAGGGTGCCGTAGCTCACACCTGTAATTCCAGCTGTTTAGGAGGCAAGGCGGGTGGATCACGAGTTCAGGGGATCGAGACCATCCTGGCTAACATGGTGAAACCCTGTCTCTACTAAAAATACAAAAAAAAAAAATTGGCTGGGCATGGTGGCGGGTGCCTGTAGTCCCAGCTACTCGGGAGGCTGAGGCAGGAGAATGGCGTGAACCCAGGAGGTGGAGCTTGCAGTGAGCCAAGATCACGCCCCTACACTCCAGAGGAAGACTCTGTCTCAGAAAAAAAAAAAGAAAAGAGAATAAACCATATGCTGGGTCATTGAAAAAAATTGTATAATTAATAAACCTCAGACAAAATGTAATGAACACAAAAGATAATTAATATAGTACTATATCAGATGTGAAGATTTTAAAATATAAGCTGGTAATTTAAAAGTACATAATAATCCTTGAGAAAATCTCACTAGAATAATTTTATAAACATATAAAATGACTAAAACTGGCACAATAAATTCTCTATCCATTAGGATTCATTTTGTCTTCAAATGACAGAAAATCCAAAATAACAGTGAAGTTTAGTCCAGCTACTGTGGGACTCCTAAACTCTGTTATTTTGTTGCTCTGCAATCCTCAGCAAGAGGTTCCCACCTCATGACACAAAATGGCTGGGGAGTTTTCAACCATCAAGTTTTTATTTTAGCAAGTAAGAAAAAAGGCACAAATTCTTCTTTTAAAGACAATATCCAGAAGTTATGACTATCACTCTTACATCTACCCTATGGTAGACAGACTCAAAGATAGTTCTCAAATATCCCAAATACCTTTCTGTAATCCTGTCCCCTGTAGTGTGGGCAGGACCTGTGATTGGTTTCTAACAAAGGATCTGCTAAAGGTGATGAGATGTGACAATTCTCTCCCTTGCTGGCTTAGATTACCTCAGCTGACATATATGAAGAAGCCCAGGTGACAAGGAACCAAGCGTAGCTTCTAGTCAGCATCTAGCAAAGATCAGAGACCCTCAATCTGACAGTTCACAAGGAATTGAATCCTGCCAACAACCACCTGAGCTTGAAAGTGGATCCTTCCCCAGTCCAACCTCAGATGAGACCCCAGACCCGACTGCCACCTTGATTGCAGCTTTAAGACAGATGCTGAAGCAGAGAACAGTAATGTAGGTCCAGAATCTTGACCCACAGAAGTGGAGATAATGAATAGGTTTTGTTTAAGCTGCTATCGTGATAATATTATTACTAGATATGAATACACTCTTCATTCACCAATACTGATTGACATGGCTACACATAGCTGCAAAGGAAGCTGGAAAGTAGTCTTTATTCATTGGCTATATGTAATAAAGTAGTCTTTATTCATTGGCTATATGTAAGCTAAGCATCCAAAATTCTACTGCCAAGGAGAAGAGAAGAATGGATACTGGGCCCCAGCCAGGGATCTCTGCCCCAGCAGACTAAGCAAATAACCAAGAGAAAAATAAGAACTGTTATCAGAGGGCTAAGTGCAATAGAATATTTCAAGCCAAAATGCCTTCAGTATTAAATTCTTGCAAACATTTAAGAAACAAAAAAATCCTTTGTCGTTTAAAAAACTATTCCAAATTAACTTTTGCTGGTGACATGGCAAACTGAAATAATACTTTCAGTAAAATGATTCATAATTTGTTAAGAGCCATGAAAAGTGTCTATCCTTGACTCAGTAATTTCAATTCTATAAGTATATCCCAGGGAAAAATACGATATATAGAGGAATAAATCTGTGTAATATACTTATCATTGCACAGAAATATTACTAACAGAAAAAAATTAAAATCACCAAAATATTCATTAGTGTATCAGCCAACAAGTAAATTAGTGTCCACCTTCTTAACAAAATTATCGTGTACTCACTAAAAATAATTACAAAGACTATTTTGTAGCATAAAAAGTAGAGTGTAGGCTGGGCGCGGTGGCTCATACCTGTAATCGCAGCACTTTGGGAGCCTGAGGTGGGAGGATTGCTTGAGTCTAGGAGTTTGAGACTATCCTGGGCAACATAGTGAGACTCTGTCTCTACAAAAAAGAAAAAGGAAAAATTAGCCAGGCGTGGTGGTGCACATCTGTAGTCCCAGCTACTTCGAAGGCTAAGGCAAAAGGATCACTTGGGCCCAGGAGGTCAGAGTTTACAGTGAGCTGTGATCACGCCATCACACTCCAGCCTGAACGACAGAGCAAGACCCTGTCTCAATTTTTTTTAAAGGACAATGTAAAGATGTCAAGTAATGAAAACAGAATTCAAAACACATTGTTTTAAAAAGAATGAATAGCAATACAATAATGACAGAAGTGATTGTTTTGATGAATAGGATTATTGTTTATGTTTTCCTCAAATTTTCTAAATTTTCTCTAATTATTTGTGTAACTGACAAATTTTTAAATAACAAACAAAAGATTAAATAACAAAAACAGCTGTATATATCGGACTTCACTGCCAACATAGCAAACACTTTGGACTACTCTTTGCATATGTTATCTAATTTAATCTGCACATTAACTCCGTAAGTCACTACCAGTATGGTCCCAATTTTGCAATAAAGGAACTGAAGCCACAAGAAATGTTAAGTTCTTCACCGAGGTACACGGCCAGGACCATGGCAGAGAGCGTTTCGATCCATAAATGTCTGACTATAGAATCCAACATTTAAACCACTGGGCTAAAAAGCAAAGAATAAGTGAAAGAAATAGTAATAGCAAGTAACATTTCATGAGAGAAATGAGTGGGTAAGGCAATTGCCCAGGAAATCACTTTGAGGGGAGAAATGAATACAGCTCATAAATTCAAAACCAAAAGTCCACAGCCTTGTGGATGGCACAGGGCTTTTGGTATCTTATTTTAATGTTTAGATATTCAACATTTTAAGAGCTCACTCCTTTGTGGTCAAGCCCCTTGAAACAATGAGCTTTATGCATGGGTTGTTTTCGTGCCTAATGATCCGTGGTAGAAGAACTTACTGGCTTGGTGACCTCTGTCTCCTGGCGACAGTGAGGCCCACATGGCCTTCCTAGCATCCCTGTGGTTATGTGGCAGTTTATCAAATGGCCACAAGCACAATAGTGAATCAGTATTGAATGACAATAATTTCAAAGGTAAGTTCAAAAATAATCTCTTTGTAAAATTCCTTTCATGAGTCATACCACAAGAATAAAAAACAGATTTTGTGAGAAAGGAGGTACTTCTGTCACACAAATGACAAGTTTTTATATATAATAATAACTTAGAATTGCCAACCTCCACATGCAGGAATGAAACTATCCTGCACAAGGTCATCAGCAATTCAGCTCTGATCTTTCTATCCGTTTTGAAGAATCTTTCCTTCATCTGAGGTCAATGTTTGTAGGATCAGAATAACATCCTGCATTTTTAATGAGCTTTTCAAATCACATATTTTGCAAAAGGTCATGCCTCCTGTGTTATTTTTATTTCATTTTGGAAGAAAAGTTAAATGTTTATAGCTCAATGAACCATTTTAAGTTCTTCTAAAAGCTGCTGTTCAAAGGAAATACATTAGAGTTTGTGTGTATTCCGTAAACTTGCATTTGGGAGAGAATATGATGTGCATATGTGTCCACATGGTGATCATAATTCCTCTAATATGATACCCTTGGGTTTAATCATACCATGTTAGTTCAATTGGACTTAGAGTTCTAATTAATTTAAAATTCTAATACAAATTTTAATGAATTCCTAAGCAAAAGACTTTCTTTGTTCTTGAATAGGACATTTCAACATCATAATGATGTGAGTTCTCCCTGAGTTTAGTTATAAATATATTACAATCACAGTTTTTAAAATAAGCTTTTTTTTTTCTGGAGGTAGGCAAGTGGTAACAACATTCTTATAAAAAAATAAATAAGCAAGAATAGCTAGGGAAGCTCTCAAAGGGAGGAACTGTGAAAGTGATTAGCCTTCTTAGGTTGCAAAACATACTACAAAACCTCTGTAATTAAAGTAGTGTGGTATTGGCATATAAATAGATAAACAGACCAATGGGAGTGGAATAAAACTCTAGATCTTAACTGCATGTGGAAATCTAGAGTATGATAAAAGGAACATTTCAAATTACTAGAGCAAAGGTGGATTTTCAAATAAATGGTATTGAGACAACTGGTAGCCATTTGGAGAAAGATGAAATTAGATCCATTCCTTACACCAAACACACATACATTCACACACGCACATTCACACACACACACAGAGGCACACACACACGTACACACGAAGATCAGAGCTCTAAATATAAGAAACGAAACCATGCAAGTACTAGAAGAAAGCAGGGGCCGGGCATGGTAGCTCATGCCTGTAATCCCAACACTTTGGGAGGCTGAGGCAGGCAGATCGTGAGGTCAAGAGTTTGAGACTAGCCTGGCCAACATGGTGAAACCCTTTCTCTAATAAAGATACAAAAATTAGCCAGGATTGGTGGCGGGCACCTGTAATCCCAGCTACTCGGGAGCCTGAGGTGGGAGAATTGCTTGAACCCAGGAGGCAGAGGTTGCAGTGAGCCAAGATTGCACCACTGCACTCCAGCCTGGGTGACAGAGCAAGACTCCATCATGAAAAAAAAAGAAAGCAGAAAGCAGGAGTTACTTCCTCTATCATATGGATGTTGGAGAAGGCAAACTAGGACTCCAAATCCAAATGCAATGACATAAAAGACTGATAAAGTTGACTACATTAAAAGTTTTTTGAATGACAAAAATATATCATAAATGAAGTCAAAAGACAAATGACAAATATGTTGTAAGTATTTGCAATATATAGTTAATATCTCTAAGAAACTGTTGAAAATTGAGAGGGGAAAAAGAAGACCAAAACTCTATAGAAAAATAGGAGAAGACATAACAAACAATTAAAACACAATAAAACATATAAAAATGTCCTTTAAACCTATGAAAAGATATTCAACTTTATTCATAATAATATACACAAAGTAAAATCTCACTGATATACTATTTTTCACCTATCAGGCAGAAATTCAAAGTTTAATGATATCTTTTGGACAAAACTGTGGGGGAAATAGACTCTCCCTCATTCATACAACACGGGGAGGCATATGAAATGGTAAACCAAGTTGAATGGAATTTAGCAATATATAACAAAACTACGCATGCATTTACCCTTCAGCCAGTTCAGCAATCTCTCTTCTATAAACCTACCCTGAACATACATCTACAACAATATAAAAATACAAAAGCATAGGTTATTCTTTATTTGTCATTGCAAATTATTGTCAATTGCCTAAATGCTCAATATTGAAAATTTGTTTGATATTATGGTACATACACCCAATGGAGTACTATGCAGTGGGGAAAAAAAGAACAGGAAAGATCTTTATAAACATATATGGAGTTATTTTCAAAATAGTTTGTTAAATTAAAAAAATCAGTGCAAAAGAGTTTATGTAATACATTGTCTTTTGCGTAAGAAATATGGGGCAATAGGAAAACATACATGTATCTGCTTATTTTTGCAAAACACACATACGTACAATGAATTAAGCATAGAACAATGACATTTTTTACCTATGAGGGATGAAGGAAATAGGGTAGAAAAACTAAAGAAAAGAGTGAGATGTTTATGAGTAAATCTTCATATATAGGTATAACTCTTGAAAGGAGGTCAACAAATTAATATGTTAAATTAACAAGAATGAGGGGAAAAAACCTAAAAAATAATGTATTTGGAAATAAATGTTACAAAGAGTATTACAAACAAAAAACGTACCACATTGACGGAGGAAAGTATGTACTAATACAGTGATTTGGTTTGACGCTGTGTCCCCACCGAAATCTCATGTTGAATTTTGATCCCAAGTGTTGGAGGTGTGGCCTGATGGGAGGTGATTGAATCATGGTGGTGGTTTCTAATGGTTTAGCCCGCCCCCCCAGTTCTGTCTTGTAATAGAGTGATCATGAGATTGGGTTGTTTAAAAGTGTGTAGCGTGTAGCATGTCCCCTTCACTCTCCCTCTTGCTGGCCCTGTGAAGATAGGCCTGGTTCCCCTCCGCTATCCTGAGGCCTCTCCAGAAGTAGAAGCCTGTAGAGTCCACAGAACCATAGCCAATTAAACCTCTTTTCTTTATAAATTACCCAGTCTCAGGTAGTTCTTTAGAGCATGTGGCAATACAGATAGAACAGACTTACACATGGGGAGAATGAACTAATGCAGAAAATTGGTACCAGACAAGTGAGGCATTGCTATAAAGATACCTGAAAATGTGAAAGCAGTTTTGGAACTGGGTATTGGGCAGAGGTTGAAAGCATTTGGAGGGCTCAGAAGTGGACAGGAAGATGAGAGAAGGTTCGGAGCTTCCTAGAGACTTGCTGAATGGTTGAGACCTAAATGCTGATAGTGATATAGACAGTGAAGTCCAAGCTAAGGAGGTTTCAGATGGAGAGAAACTTATTGGGAACTGGAGTAAAAGTCACTCCTGCTATGCTTTAGCAAAGAGGCTGCCGGCATTATGCCCCTGCTCTAGGGATCTGTTGAATGTTGAACTTGAGAGAGATGGTTTAGGGTATCTGACAAAAGAAATTTGTAAGCAGCAAAGTGTTCAATATGTGACTTGCCTGCTTCTAACAGCATGCACTAATATGGGTGCACAAAGTAATTATCTGAAACTGGAACTTACATTTAAAAGGAAAGCAGAGCATAAAAGTTTAGAAAATTTGCAGCCTGACCATATGGTAGAAAAGAAAAAAACATTTACTGGGGAGGAACTCAAGCCTACCATAGAAATTTGCATAAGAGGAGCAAAATGTTAATAGCCAGCCAGGCTCATGCCTGTAATCCTAGCACTTTGGGAGGCCGAGGTGGGAGGATCACGAGGTCAGGAGATCAAGACCATCCTAGCCAACATGGTGAAACCCCATCTATACTAAAAATACAAAAATTAGCCAGGTGTGCTGGCACGTGCCTGTAGTGCCAGGTACTCAGGAGGCTGAGGCAGGAGAATCATTTGAACTCAGGAGGTGGAGGCTGCAGTGAGCTGAGATCGCACCACTGCACTGCAGCCTTGGCTTCAGAGCGAGACTCTGTCTCAAAAAAAAAAAAAAAAAAAAAAAGTTAATAGCCAAGACAATAGGGAAAATGCCACTGAGACATTTCAGAGACCTTTGCGGTGGCCTCTCCCATCACAGGCCTGGAAGTCTAGGAGGGAAAAAATGATTTCATGGGTCAGGTCCAGGGATCTGCTGCTCTGTGCATCCTCAGGACATAATGCTCTGCATCATGGATACCTCAGCTCCAGCCATGGCTAAAAGGGGCCAAGGTATAGTTCTGGGCATTGCTTCAGAGGGTGCAAGGCCCAAGCCTTGGCAGCTTCTACATAGTGTTAAGCCTGCTGGTGCACAGAGGGCAAGAATGAGGCTTGGGAGCCTCCACCTAGATTTCTTTTCTTCTTTGTTCTTAAAGTGAAAGCAAGTTTATTAAGAAAGTAAAGGAATAAAAGAATGGCTACTCCATAGGCAAAGCAGCCCTCCACCTAGATTCCAGAGGATACATGGAAACACCTGAATGTCCAGGCAGATGTCTGCTGCAGTGATTACAGACTAAGTGATCACAATTAACACCAGTAATGAGGGACGGATGGGCATCGTGTACCGGCAGATACAATGCTCAAGGAGAATGTCTACTAGGGCAGTGCAGAGGGGAACTGTGTGGTTGGGGCCCCCACACCGAGTCCCCACTGGGGCACTGCCTTGTGGATCTTTGAAAAGAGGGCCACCATGATCCAGACCCCAGAATAGTAGATCCACAGACAACTTGCCCTGTGTGGTTGGAAAAGCCACAGGCACTAAACACCAGCCCATAAAAGCAGGTATGGAGGCTGTACCCTTCAGAGTCACAGGGGTAGAGCTGCCCAAGGCCTTGGGAGCCCACCCCTTGCATCAGTGTGGCCTGGATGTGAGACATGGAGTCAAAGGAGATTATTTCAGAGCTTTAAGATTTAATGACTGCCCTGCTGGGTTTCAGACTTGCATGGGGCCTATAGGCCCTTTGTTTTGGCCAATTTCTCTCTTTTGGAAAGAAAGTATTTACCCACTGCCTGTACCCCCATTTTATCTTGGAAGTAAATAACTTGTTTTTTATTTTACGGGCTCATAGGCCGAAGGGACTTGCTTTGTCTCTGTTGAGATTTTGGACTTAGACTTTTGAGTTGATGCTGGGATGAATTACGACTTTGGAGAACTGTTGAGAAGGGATGATTGTATTTTGCAATGTGGGAAGGACGTGAGATTTGGGAGGGGCCAGGGGCGAAATGATATGGTTTGGATCTGTGTCCCCACCCAAAACTCATGTTGAACTGTAATCTTGAGTGTCGGAGGTGGGACCTGGTGGCAGGCGATTGGCTCATGGGAGTGGTTTCTAATGGCTTAACACCATTTCCCTAGTGCTGTCACATAATGAAGTTATCATGAGAACTGGTTGTTTTAAAATGTGTAGCACTTCCCCCCTTAACTCAATCTCAGTGTCTCTCCTCTGTCCTCCTTCTTCCTCTCCTTCTCTGTCTCCTCCTGGCCATGTGAAAAGGTGCCTGCTTTTCCTTCACCTTCAGCCATGATTGTGTTTCCTGAGGCCTCCCCAGAAACAGAAGCCTGTACAGCCTGCAGAACCATAAGCCAATTAAACCTCTTTTCTTTATAAATTACCCCATCTCAGGGTAATATGAGAACAGACTAATACATACAGGGAACATTTGAACATAGTCCTTTAGTTATATACCCTCAGTCTAGGGGAAATCTGCAAACAAATCTTGAGATTCTTAGAGGGTTTAATGGTTTTTTGTTTTGTTTTGTTGTTTGTTTTTTGTTTTTCATAGTGGTTTAAGAATAGAAATTCTGAGTCATTTTGTATGTATTGTGGAATCAAGCAAAAAAGCATATATGATGATATTGTTGGGAGCCAGGATTCTCGCTGTGGAAGAAGGAAGATATAAAAAAGGAGAGTTGAGAAAGGCAAGAAGGAACACTATGGAGGGATTGGGTTGAAATTGGAGGTATCAGTATAGACTCCTATTTCAAATATATTAAAATATACAGATATTTTCTAGTACTATCTGCTAAAAGGACCTAAAAGCAATTAACACATCTAGTAGCCAGATATTCATTTCTAAATACCATGGCTACGTTGAAGGAGTTCTCATTGGCTAAACCGAAAAAAATTGGGGCATCAGAATGTTTATTTATGAATGGACATGTAAATAAATGACTCATGAACCATGAGTCCTTACTGATAATAAAGAACTAGATAGGCCGGGCATGGTGGCTCATGCCTGTAATCCCAACACTTTGCAGGGCCAAGGCAGGAGGACTGCCTGCACCCTATGAGTTGCAGATCAGCCTGGGCAACAGAGCAAGACTCCCATCTCTCCAAAAAATGTTTAAAAATGTGGGTGCAGAGGCACATGCCTGTACTCCCAGTTACTTAGGAAGCTGAGGTAGGAGAATCATTTGAGCCTGGGAAATCAAGGCTGCAGTGAGCTGTGATCACACCTCTGCACTCCAGCCTGGGTGACAGAGCAAGACCCTGTCTCAAAAAAAAGTGTCTAAATAATAATAATAAAGAGACAGATGGTACATAGAAAGGTAGGTAAGCAGATAGACAGATTAGATAGATAGTAGGTAGATGATAGCTAGCTAGCTAGATAAGAGTTCATTCATCTAGGAGAATTTGAGCATGAAAGTAAATAAGAGCTGTACTGGATGAGGATCCTTTACCAGAACAGGAACCCTGAGTCTATACTGATGATAGACAACTGGGCAGAGAGATAGGTGGAAGACAAAGAGAGGAGAGTGAGGAGGAAGAGTTCATTCATAAAGCTCATTCATTAAAAATAAAACTAGTGATTTTTAACTGTATCACTCCCTGCCAACTGATAAATGTGCAGGAAGTAATGGAGTTAAAAACCATTATTTTGCAGTGATCACAATGAAGATTGTTTTGGGTAAGAATCAACAATAGATGCTAAATCTGAGGTAGAAAGGGAGTTTGATGAGGAGCAGTTTATTTATCTGGTCTTACTGTGCCTCCCCACAGAATATTTTGTGGTTGTAAGGGGAAATAGTGATAATGCAGTGGAGAAAGTGGACAGCATCTAAACTAAGTGATCACAATTACCACCGGTAATGAGAGGCAGATGGGCGTTGTGTGCCTGCAGATACAATGCTCCAGGAGGAAACAATGTCAGGATTTTGTTTGTTTGTTTGTTTTCTGGCCATCAATGCAAAACTTGAATCTAATCATGAAGAAACATCAAACAAACCCAAACTGAAAAACATTCTGTAAAATAACTGGCCTGTTGCCTTCAAAAGTGCCAAAGTGAAAGACAAAGAAAGACAGGGCAATTCCAGATTAAAGAAAAGTAAAGAGACGTGACAATTTAACATCATACCTGACCGTGGACTGTATCCAGAAATGGAGGGAAAAAAAAACAAAAACCATGGTGTAAAGCTCTCATCAGAACCACTGACAAAATTGGAATATGTCTTTGATAAAGTATTTATTATGTCTATGTTGAATTTCCAAATTTTGTAACTACTGTAGTTACATGTTCTAAGCACACTGATAGTCAACGTACTCTATATAATAATGTGTGTTTTGTGTATACGTGCATGTGTGGAGAGAGAGAGAGAACAAATGAGGTAACATTGAAACTGACCCAATAGTCCCATGGACCAATATTTTGGATAGACATAGAAATTGACCCTACTGATCTTAAAGCTTAAAATTTACATTTGTTTTATCTGAGTTCCTTCTTCAGGCCTCTCAAAAAGTACCAAAGAACTGAAAGTCACCAGCTCACCACATCCAGACAATGACATGCCAGACCCCTCATCCTTCATAACTGCTTCCTTACCTCTCCCTAATTCCTGTTGTTCTTTTTCTTTTTTCTTTCTTTCTTTTTTTTTTTTTTTTTTTTTTTTTTGAGATGGACTCTCGCTCTGTTGCCCAGGCTGGAGTGCAGTGGTGCGATCTCGGCTCACTGCAAGCTCCGCCTCCCAGGTTCACGCCGTTCTCCTGCTTCAGCCTCCCGAGTAGCTGGGACTACAGGCGCCTGCCACCATGCCTGGCTAATTTTTTGTATTTTTAGTAGAGATGGGCTTTCACTGTGTTAGCCAGGATGGTCTGGATCTCCTGACGTCGTGATCCACCCGCCTCGGCCTCCCGAAGTGTTGGGATTACAGGCATGAGCCACCGTGCCCGGCCCTAATTCCTGTTTTTCTCAGCAACCACCTGCTTCCTGTTGACCACCTCCTTTTCCTTACCCCTTCCCTAGTTCCTGTTTTCCCACACATTGCTACATTTCTTCCCTGCTATATAAATTCCTAGTTTAGTCAGGAGGTGAATTTGAGATTGATCTCCCATCTCCTCCACTGGAGCACCTGATTAAAACCTTCTTCCCTGGCAATACCCATTGTCTCAGTGATTGACTTTCTGTGCACCAAGCAGCAGGACTGAGAGCGAACCCCTGGTGTTTTGGTAACAACATGTTAAAAACAATTGGTGAATTTGAATAAAGAGTATATGGAAATTCTTTGAATATACTTGAATATTTTCTTTGAGTATATAAATTTCTGAACAGGTCAAGGACTTCCTTTTTTCTCATTCTCATTCAGCTTGGACAATTCCCTTAAATGAAAGACAATATTTTATATTCCTGTCTCATCTTCATGTTTGACTAGAAGCACCTTTTCCTGGCTGGGTGCAGTGGCTCACACCTCATGCCTGTAATCCAAGCACTTTCAGAGGCTGAGGCAGGTGGATCACCTGAGTTCAGGAGTTCGAGACCAGCCTGATCAACATGGTGAAACCCCGTCTCTACTAAAAATACAAAAATTAGCCAGGCGTGGTGGCAGGCGCCTGTAATCCCAGCTACTTGGGAGGCTGAGGGATAGAATTGCTTGAACCCAGGAGGCGGAGGTTGCAGTGAGCCAAGACTGTGCCACTGCACTCCAGCCTCGGCAACAGAGCAAGACTTCAACTCAAACAAAACAAAACAAAACAAAACAAACAAACAAAAACAAAAAAACTTCCTTTACCGATACCTTTACCTGTTGTTGTATCTTACAGTTTTATTTTGAGGTTGGTAAGAGAAGATTTTTCTCTTCCCAGTTGACAAATGAAAAACAAAAATGAAAGACTGGAGTCTGAAAAGAGAATATTCTTGCCAGAAATTAGTCAAGGAGAAGGGGAGGCCTGATGTGGATTTTGCACTAGGACTCTGGCCTTTCGGAGACAGCAGAGACATAGCAATGGTTTGGAGCAGGGTATGAGCCCAAGGAAAGTGGAGGTTCAGGGATTTTTCTGAGCAGCCCTGCTGCTATAATGAGCTTACTAATTCCTGGGCACTTCCCAGGAGAACCAGATTCCATCAAAGAAGCAGAACCTGAGCTCAAGCTAGGTTGGGGTATTATTCTGACCTGGAGACCATCCTCCCTCTCTTCCCTAACAAGGCCACACAATGATAATTATAATGACTTTTTCTCTTCTTCCTAGACTCATTTCTATTTAGTTAAAAATGCACTTCCCTAATGATTCATTTATCAGCCTGTTCCTGTATTTAATCATGCTTTACCAACACCCCCCAAAAAGTATTTGAAATTAATTGTTACTCAACAAGGCCCAAGCCTCTCATATTCTCATCTTATTGCGCAGTACAGTATTGCCTTAAGTTATAGCAGTAATTAAACTGTGTTTTAATTAAGTAAGCCCTACCCTGCTCTTGTAACAGTCCCATTCAGGCAATTTCCTTCAAGTAATTTTCTTCATTTCAGTATTATTACTCACAGCTACTGGGGCTAGAGGACTGTATGTGCAAGCACAGGGTGAGATTTTGTGTTGTCTTTGGGTGTTGATTAACTACCTTGGCAACACTGGTAATTTCTACAGCTCTATAAAATCTAGATCCTTGTTTTCTCCCTACTGAATCTCTTCTGAAAAATTAGGAAAGCAAGCCTTTCTGCCATTCTTCAACTCAACTGTAATCAGTCTATGAATCTCTAGACCCAGGGAAGAATTGATATTTATAGCTCTTGCTGTTATTCACATCAGAAAACGTGGCAGACTGGAGGATACAAACTTTCAGTGTCTACCATGAAGCACCATAGTGTGGGAGTCCTCCGATCTCTACTGAGTTACAGAAAACATAAAGAGTTTGGTACAACTCTGCTCTGTCAGCTTTGCAGATAGAGTGCTACTATGTTTTCCAGGCCTGGGTGGCCTAAACCAACACAGTCAAGGTCTCTCTTGGTCTGAGATGCCTGCCTCTGTAAGTTTTGTTTTGTTTTTTCGGTTTTGTTTTTTTTTTTTTTTTTTGAGGCGGAGTCTCGCTCTGTCGCCCAGGCTGGAGTGCAGTGGCACGATCACGGCTCACTGCAAACTCTGCCTCCTGGGTTCACGCCATTCTCCTGCCTCAGCCTCCTGAGTAGCTGGGACTACAGGCGCCCGTCAGCACGCCCGGCTAATTTTTTTTTTTGTATTTTTAGTAGATATGGGGTTTCACCATGTTAGCCAGGATGGTCTTGATCTCCTGATGTCGTGATCCGCCCGCCTCGGCCTCCCAAAGTGCTGAGGTAACAGGCGTGAGCCACCGCACCCAGCCTGTGCCTCTGTAGGTTTTTTATGGCTAAGCCCAGGCCCCAGGTCAGTCACTGCCTTGTGACTGGGAGTCAGATTAGGCATTTCTGATTGGTCTACTGGTGACCCAACCCAGTAACTATAGGGGACAGGGTGACCAACCTGGTCTACCTGGGATTGAGAGATTTCCAAAGACGCGAGACTTTCAGTGCTAGAATCAAGACAGTCCTGGGAAAAATGAGACAGTTGGTCACTCTGAGGTTGGATCCCTAAGGGAAGGAGTCTGTCTTTTTTTTTGAGACAGACTCTTACCCTGTCACCCAGGCTGGAGTGCAGCAGGATGATCTCTCCTCACTCCAACCTCTGCCTCCTGGGTTCAAGTGATTCTTGTGCCTGAGCCTCCTGAGTAGCTGTGATTACAGGTAGGCACTACCAAGACCAGCTAGTTTCTGTATTTTTAGCAGAGACGGGGTTTCTCCATGTTGCCCAGACTGGTCTCGAGCTCCTGACCTCAAGTGATCCTCCTGCCTTGGCTTCCCAAAGTGCTGGGATTACAGGTGTGAGCCACCATGCCCAGCCAGAAGGGGTCCTTTCCTAATGTACTGTGCCCAAAGAAGTATAGCAGCTTGGGCTAGGATGGAGCAGTCACTGATGACAAATTATATGGAATGATCAAGGACTTCCTGTGGTTGGGGCCAAAATACAGAAAATGTATTTTTCCCCATTTGGGGAGCAGATACTCCTCAAGCCGACAGCAGCATTCCTGTTGTCAGTGGCCAGTCCATTCTGACTAAAGGGCAGGCAGGAAGTGGGTAAGACAGCCATTCCCAGCATGCACAGAGAAGGGTAGGAAAGATTTACCAGAGAGTCAAGAGGGTCTAAGTTTGAGGGAAACAGGTTGAGAGGACTACACAGAGCTCCAAACCCAGGAGGACTCAGGAGGGCTAAGCAAAAAGCAGGTTTGTTTTTTGTTGTTGTTGTTGTTGTTGTTTTTGAGACAGGGTCTTGCTCTGTCACCCAGGCTGAAATACAGTGAGGCAATTATAGTTCATGCAATCTTGAATTGCTGGTTTCAAGCAAGCCATTCACCTCAGCTTCCCAAAGTGCTGAGATTCCAGGCATGATCCACTACGTCCGGCCAAAAAGTGGGTTTATAATCCAAGATAAACACACTGGACCTGTGGATCTCAAACTTGATTCTAAGAATTCGCTGAGGTGCTTATTACATTATGAGGAATAACTAGCATTTGTCAAGCCTTACTATGGGCCTGGCAGCATTCTAGGCACTTTGAACTGGTTTACTCATTTAATCCTTTCTGTGGGGATGCTATTAAGGTGATTATCACCATCTAACCGATGAGCCAGAGGAAAGTTAAGTCATTTTCCCCAAGATTACACAAAGATTAAGGGAAGGAGCAGAGAACCTCTCCAGAGCTTGTGTTCCTAGTCATTGCATTATATTCCTTCTTATAGGCTATTGGTCTTCCTCGGTTAAAATACAGATGTCCAGCCCCACCCATATTTAATAAGTTTGGGGTGAGATCCAGGGATCTGCATTTTTAACAATAGCCAAAGTGTTATGCAGGGATAAGCAATATCTTGGGGATCAGAGGAGTTCTTTGACCCAACGGGCATGCGTAGGAAATCCAGGATAGTAAGTGAGTCTACAGCAAGTTCTAATTCTGCCTCTCTCAGTCTGGTCTGCCCACTCTGGCAGTGGATTTTTCTACCTCCATCAGGCCTGATTTGTAAGTGGGACAGGACTGAGAATGAATGATTCTTAACTGGGACTAGCAGAGGCAGGGACTAGCAACACCTCCTCCCCTCGGCCTGCCGGTGAGTTTGCTTGGAGAGGTGTTGCAAGAACTGAGCGCTAAAGGTGCATGGCCAAACATGAACTAGTAAATGTCCTGAAGCACCCCTGGGACTGGGACTTTTAACTCTTGGAGATGAGGTAGTTCTGTGAGCTGAAAAGTGGTAGTAGCCCATGGGAACTGTTTGAAACACAGTAAAGAAATGTTGGTGACTGAGCACGGTGGCTCACGCCTGGAATCCCAGCACTTTGGGAGGCCTAGGTGAGTGGATCACGAGGTCAGGAGTTTGAGGCCAGCCTGACCAACATGGTGAAACCCTGTCTCTACTAAAAATACAAAAATTAGCCAGGCGTGGTGGCGGGTGCCTGTAATTCCAGCTACTCAGGAGGCTGAGGCAGGAGAATCGCTTGAACCTGGGAGGTGGAGGTTGCAGTGAGCGGAGATAGCACCACTGCACTCCAGCCTGGGTGACAGAGCAAGACTGTCTCAAAAAAAAAAAAAAAAAAAAGAAGAAGAAGAAATGTTGGCTTGCCTGGCATGATTTTCAGTCAAACACAGAATCAGTGCAAAAGCCTTCTGGTTAGATATGTGCTCTGAGCAGAAAAACATGGACGATTCTTTCTGTCTTCCTAATCTGAGGTTCAGAAAAACAGACTCTCTGCCTTTTTCTTTAAACAGGGAATTCTTATTCCCTGACTCTACTCCAAGATCAGCATTTGCGTTTCATGAATGGCAGATCAGGATCGCTGTGCTTTGAACAATTGATCGCGGTCCTCTGGGTGTTTGCAGTGCTGAGTGCATTGGGGTTTGTGTGTGTGTGTGTGTGTGTGTGTGGTGTGTGAGGAGAGGAGAGAGAGAGAGAGAGAAGAGAGACAGAGAGAGCAAGAGAGAGAGAGGAGCACAGTAGCTTGTGCAAAGACCTCCTTTGCAATAGAAACCTGATTCCAAACCTGTCTTCTTTCCCAGAAGTAATTGCAATACACATTGCTGCTTCTCTTTAGTGTGCCTGTGTTCTGGAAGCCGTGTGTGTCCAGCTAAGGAGAGCAGAGCCTGTTATCCTTCCTCAATCCACTGGTGAGCTATATATGGCCTTGGAGAACTGATGGAAATCACATAGGTTACCGCTTCTTTCTCCTACCCTGTTCAGGGAGATTTTTAGATAATTCCACCACAGCAGACAGACTGCTGCTCCTGATCAAAACTCCACAGATTCTCTCGGCAGAGTGTTCACCTGCCCGCCGGCCTTTTGTAGAGGGTAAGATAATAAAGAAAAATTAGCATTCTACCGAGCTCTTTCTTCTCATAACAGGCTCAGCAGCTGGCTCTTCCTGCTGGGCTTTTTCCCAACTTTATCTTTGTGATTTGTGAAAGAAAAAAAGAAAGGAAGAACAATTAGGAGCATCATTTTAAGGTGTGTGCGCCTGGTGGAACCCTTTTAAGTGACATTCAGAAGACTTGGTTACCCACAATCCCTTGTGCTCTGGGCTGGTCTGGCCCAGATTTCTTGTTTCAATGACACTCATTCTTCAGCTTGGCCATTGTGCTTTGGTCTCCTCTGCAATGGCAATACCCACGGAATAAAACAGCTTCCTTCTTTTTTCTGTCTTTATTTTAAGGGCAATTCCCCTAGTCCTTTTATTCAATCACAGAAAAAAAAATGTTTGTTCTCATCAATGGTTCTGCTTGACTAAGACTAACCACAGGCAGATATACAGACAGATCTTAAAGCTGGTGGCCGGGAAACATTTTACCCTCTGTAGGTGAGCCGCCGTCTAAAAAATGCTCAATCTGCAGAAATCTGAACTTTCAAACATACTGACAGCAATTAAAGGTAGTCCTTTCAAAAAGGAATTCTTCCCAAGATTGATTTCTATAGGTAGTCGCATACAGATCATTTGCTATGATTGAGAGATTGATGGAAATTCACTGGATAATAAAAATTAATTTGGAGAGAAATTTGAAATCAACGTGTCAGAACAACCAAAAAATTAAAATCTCTCAGAGATGTAAATCCTTTGTACTATAATGAAAGCCTATGCTAAAATAACATTTCATATATAAAAAGCTAAACCATATTTTTTGTTTTTATAGCTAAAGTCTATAAAACTTGATGAACTGAATTTGAGTAATTTTGTTTTTAAAGCTAAAGTCTGATAACATTTGATTGATTTACAGAGGCTCATCCATAACTACAAGAAACAAACTAATGTAACCATATCATTACTCATTTTCTCATTCCGTCATGTCTTCATTTCCAATGAGGATAGAAATGCAAATTAGATTCATATCAAGTGGAAGGAAAAAATACTCTTTTCTGTTTGAAAAAAGGCAGTCATAGAAAGAACCACCCAAAAGTTTTACAATTTTTTTCTGTTTCTCTTAAACATCTTGACAGTCCAACAGATACAAAATGGTATCTTATTCTTTGACCTTATTTCTCTATAAAAAAATACTTTTACATATGTTTTTGGTCATTCAGATTTTCTCCTCTGTGAATGGCCCTGAATTAGTATTATGGTATGTCTTTTTTAATTTGTTAGTAAGAGTAAATCTATGTTACAGATATCTGTATTATAGATTCACATTATCCAATACAGTAGCTACTGGCCACATGTGATTGTTGAGTACGTAAACTGTGGCTAATTCAAACTAAAGTGTGTTCTAAGTGTAAAATAGACACTGTGTTTTAAAAAACATTACAAAATTTAAAAACATTATAAAATAAAGAATGTAAAATATCTTATTAATAATTTTATAATGATTATATGTTGAAATGGTAGTAGTTAGGATATACTCAGTTAAATAGAAGATATTATTAAAATGAATTTCACTTGTTTCTTTTTTACATGATGGTGCTAGAAAAGTTTTTAACACTGCTTTTTAATGACATTACAAGAAAATATAAAAATGTGTATCTAGCAAGCCAGATAGCAAAATAAGAAGCCTCAGACCCTCCTTCTCCTCACAGAGACACTGATTCCACAATACACAGAATAATTCCCTTCATGAGAAGTCCTGAAAAAAGTTATGAGGTTCCTGCACCCCAGATGCACAAAATCAGCCATGTTAATTTGTGGCACTACTCACCATAGTGCCTTTCCCTGGTATAGTGCAGTGTAATTGGAAGAAACTCTTCGGGGGCTTCTCCCTGGGGAGGGAAAGAGAAGATTGAAACATATATCCAACATGCAGACTTTTCGGGGGTTGCCCAAGAAACTGGTTTCTATCTTACCTGAATCTAAGCATTAACATGAGAGAGAGCCAGGAGGGCAATGAGAACAAATGTGGGCCAGGCGCGGTGGCTCACACTTGTAATCCTAACACTTTGGGAGGCTGAGGCAGGTGGATCACTTGAGGTTAGGAGTTTGACATCAGCCTGGCCAACATGGTGAAACCCTGTCTCTACTAAAAGTACAAAAATTAGCTGGGCATGGTGCCTCACGCCTGTAATCCCAGCTACTCACGAGGCTGAGGCAGGGGAATTGCTTGAAGCTACGTGGCGGAGGTAGCAATTGGCAACTACACTCTAGCCTGGGTGACAGAGTGAGACCCTGTCTCAAAAAACAAACAAACAAAGAACAAATGTGAAGTTTGGACTAGCATATACTCAATTGATGTCAGGATGGAATGAGCAGGAAAAGCCTCCCAACTCTTGGCTTCTCCCTGAGGAGGGAAAGGGTTGGAATGTATACCCAATGTTACTGCTTTTCCAGGAGTTTCCCAAGAGACTGGTTTCTGTCTCATCTGACTCAAAGCTCTGACAGGAACTGGCACACTCTAGAAGGCTGGAAGTTGTTGATGGCAAAACTGAGTTGGGAGGCTTGTGGAAATTCCAGTTCCAGAGAAACTTCAGTATGGAAGGCTTACACCACAGGGAGTAATAGATTATGAGCTCCCCAAAAAAGAAACCAGAAAAATCCTTCTCATTGGGAATTCACATGCACAGAGACAGAGACGATGTATCTACAGAGAAGGTGTGAGATGCTCCTAACATCTCTAGCCAGGCTGACTGGTGAAGGTCTTTCTCTTTATGAAGCCAGTTCATAAAGACTGAGAGGTGGCTGTTACAAGGCATGTGACAAAACAGGAAAGCATGGCCCAAAGAAACAAAACCAATCTCCAGAAATTGACACTAAAGGAATGTAGATGTGAATTACCTTACAATGAATTTAAAAGAACCACCATCAAGGTGCTCAATTAGCTCCAGAAAATGGTCCATTAACAAAATGAGAACATTAACACAGAGGTAGAAAATATTTAAAAGAACCAAGCAAATTTTTGAGCTGGAAAATAGAATAACTGAATCAAAAATTCCCTAGAGAGGCTCAACAGCAGCCCTGATCAAGCAGAAGAAAAAAATCAGGGAAGCCAAAGTCAAGTCACTTGAAACGATCTAATCAAAGGAGCAAAAAGAAAAAACAATAAAAAGAGTAAATTTATCAGAATAAAATTCCCTCAGGAATTTATGGGACTCCATTAGAAGAACCAATATATGCATAATGGAAACAGCAGAAGAGGAAGAAAGAGAGAAAGAAGCAGAAAGCTCATCTAAGAAAAATAGATGACAGTTTCAAGTATGGGAAAGGAAATTGACATTCAGATCTCAGAAGCCCAAGACTCCAACTAGGATAATCCCAAAGAAGTCAACATGAAGAAACAGTATAGTCAAATTATCAAAAATCAAAGACAAAATTTTGTTTGTTTTTTATTTTATTTTAGTTTTTTTGAGACAGAGTCTTGCTCTGTTGCCCAGGCTGGAGTGCAGTGGCGTGATCTCAGCTCACTGCAAGCTCCGCCTTCTGGGTTCACACCATTCTCCTGCCTCAGCCTCCCAAGTAGCTAAGACTACAGGTGCCCATCACCATGCCCGGCTAATTTTTTGTATTTTTAGTAGAGACAGGGTTTCACTGTGTTAGCCAGGATGGTCTTGATCTCCTGACCTCATGATCTTCCTGCCTCGGCCTCCCAAAGTGCTGGGATTACAGGCGTGAGCCACCACACCCAGCCAAAGATAAAATTTTGAAAGCAGCAAGAGAAAAGTGATTTATAACGTATAAAGGCACATATTTAAGACTATGGGTAAATTTCTCGATAGAAACCGTGCAGGCCAGAAGGCAGTGGGATGATATACTCAAAGTGCTGAAAGAAAAAAAACTGCAAACCAACAATACTATTTTTGTATTACTGATTCTAAAGAGGATGACAAAACTATCCTGCAAAATTGAAGGAGAAATAAAGACTTTCCCACCTGGAAGAGTTCATTACCACTAGATCGGCCCTACAAGAAAGGCTAAAGGAAGTTGTTCAACTTGAAATGAAAGGAAGTCAGACAGCAAAATGAAGTCATATGAAAGTATAAAGCATACTGGTAAAAGTAAATGTATGAAATACAGAATACTTTCATATTGTAATGGTAGTTATAAATCACTTTTAATTCTGCCGTAGAAGTTGAAATACAAAGGCCGGGTGCAGTGGCTCATGCCTGTAATCCCAGCACTATGGGAGGCCAAGGCGGGCACACTATGAGCTCAGGAGATTGAGACCATCCTGGCTAACACAGTGAAACCCCATCTCTACTAAAAATACAAAAATTAGCTGGGCGTGGTGGCAGGCGCCTGTAATCCCAGCTACTCAGGAGGCTGAGGCAGGAGAATCACTTGAACCTGGGAGGCAGAGGTTGCAGTGAGCCAAGATCACGCCACTGCACTCCAGCCTGGGCAACAGCAAGACTCCGCCTTGAAAAAAAAAAAAAGAAGAAGAAGTTGAAATACAAAAGTATAAAAAATATCTATAACTATACAAACTTGTTAAAGGACACACAATTCAAAAAGCTGTCATTTGTGATTTTAATAACAAAGTATAGAACTAGAGAGAAGTAAAAGAGTAGTTTTTGTACACAGTTAAAATTAGATTGTTACCAGCTTAGAATTGATTGTTATAATTATAAGATGTTTTATGTGAGTTCCATGGTAACTCCAAATAAAATACCTATAGAAGATACACGAAGGAAAATGAGAAAGGAAACAAAGCATGTCACTACAAAAAAAAAAAAAAATCAACATACAAAGGAATACAGTAAGAGAGGGAAAGATAAAAAAGCCATGAGACAGAAAATAATTAATGAAATGGCAATAGAAAGTCCCTACATACAAGTAATAAATATAAATGTAAATGGATTAAACTTCTCAATCAAAAGACATACATCATGGCTGAATGAATTTTTAATAAAACAAACAAGATCCAACTATACGCTATCTATTCCTGCCTTTGGGACAGTCACAGACACCTGGTTCCCAGCAATGGCCAGGGTTGCAGAACTACGTGACCCAAAACACAAAAACTCTTACACAAAAGGTCCAGAGGCCTAGAAGCATGACAGGCACCTAGAGCACTGGAACTCTCTATGAAGGATTCACTGTAGATTTAAGAACACACATAGGCCGAAGTGGAAGCCTGGAAAAGATGTTCTATGCAAATGGCATCCAAAGAGAGCACACTTACATCAGACAAAATAATCAAAAATTACCACAGAAAAATAAGGATATTATTCAATGATAAAAGGATAAATTCACTAGGAAGATAATAATAATTATAAGTAAATATGGGCCCAGCGTCAGGGCACCCAACTATATGAGGCAAACATTGGTAGAACTGAAGGAGAAATAGAGAGCCTCATAATAATAATAGGAGATTGCAATGCTCCATTTTCAGTATTGGATAAAACTTTCAGACAGAAGATGAATGAGGTCACAGAGGACATGAATGACAGTTTAGACCAAATGGACCTAACAGACATACATGGAAGATTCTACCCAGAAGCAGCAGAATACACATTCTTCTCAGTTGCACATGGAACATGCTCTAGGATAGATCATGTGGTCAATCCAGATATCTGCCCTATAGAGCCATCTCCCTACGGGACATATAGGTAGAACATACCAGACTCATCCCAGTGATCCCACAACCTCATAGACTGTGTAGATATGCTACAGTGACCGCTCCTAAGTTCAAAGTCACAGTTTGGTCCCTACAGACTCATGTCCACTTTCTCTAAACCCACCAGTTAGAACTCCCCACGGGAAAACCACTTGAGTAAAGCCCAATAAAGACTTTGGCACACAGGTTTGTTCTCTCTCTCTCTCTGTCTGTCTGTCTGTCTCTCTCTCTCTCTTGCTTGCCACCTGCTGGTTGAGCGTGATGGTGCCTGGCCCCTCCCCCAAGCACCCCCACCTCCAGTCTCCTCCTGTCCCTCCCTCTGCAATCTTCTGCTTGTCTTTCATCAGCGTCCCTCTTCTCTCATGGATCTGTAAGGAACACACTGCTTCTGTTACGTCCTATGTTTTTTTTGTGTGCTGCTTTCTCTGTCTCACCTGACCAACACACCTGAACCTGACTTCTTTCCCAGTCAGGGCTCTCCTAGAGAGTGGCTACCAGGTTAAGAATAAACTGGACACAAGTCAGAGGAGAACCACAAGGGCATCTGCCAATATAAACAGGTTTCCTGTGACAGGGACCCCTGGTCACAGGTTGCACACTTAGGCATTAAGCCATCCACCAGGATAAAGTATTATCCCACGAAAGGCACACCATAAACATCCATGACCAAACTCCTTGGATTCCAATCAGGGCAGGGCTAGAGTTTATAGTCAGTTTCCAAGGAGAGACCTCAAGACTGAAATTAGAGGAAAAATCACAACAATATATATTTCATCTCTGCCCCTGGTTCCTAACATAAAGTTCCTAGAATCCTAGTAGAGAGCACTGGAAGAATCTTTGTTCTAATATTCAGTCTTTGATCCCAGTTCCTGACACAGAGCTCCTAAGATCTTTGTGGTTTCCTGACTGGTAGGAATATCTAACACAGCCTCAGACCTAAAGTCACAGGAATCTAGTTCCCAGCTTGAGAGAGAATGGTGTGGATTTCTGGTTCCCATTGAACCACAAAGTTTTAGCCTCTCTTCACTGCTATTAAAAAAAAAAAAATGCTTTGGGATCCCTCCGTTTCTGTCCATGATGATTCCCTTTCCTATTTTGGAGCACAGCTCATTTTAATGTCCTGTTATTATCTCATCTGCAATTTCTCTGTATGCTAGGACAGAAGGGGAAGTTTTCTGCAAGCTTCCAATACACAATTAAAAATGTTAGAGTTATTATATTCATTAATATGGTAAGATATTCATGATACACTCACATGTAAGGAAGAAATATTACCAAGCAGGACAAATGGTTGCTCCCATTTAAAATACTAACAAACGACTGGGTGCGGTGGCTCACACCTGTAATCCCAGCCCTTTGGGAGGCTGAGGCAGGTGGATCATGAGGTCAGGAGATCAAGACCATCCTGGCTAACATGGTGAAACCCCATCTTTACACAAAAATACAAAAAATTAGCCGGGCATGGTGGCAGGTGCCTGTAGTCCCAGCTACTTGGGAGGCTGAGGCAGGAGAATGGCGTGAACTTGGGAGGCGGAGCTTGCAGTGAGCCGAGATCGCGCCACTGCACTCCAGCCTGGGCAACAGAGTGAGACTCTGTCGCAAAAAAAATAAATAAATAGAAAATAAAATAAAATACTAACAAAATAGGTGCATATATACATGTATACATATATCCATTTATACATGTATACATAAAGACGACTATATGCATGTTTTGGAGGGGATGACTGGAACAGAGGTAGGTTTAGATTACATCAGATGACGTGCAAGAGGAAGAATGAAAAGCAAACTTTGAATGAGGTGCATTCAGGCTTTATGGAACTGCAGTGACCTCATCCTGTTCAGAACACAGCAGTGGCTCTATGCTCCCATCTGGCAAACCAGGAATAGATGGCCATGTGACAGCTTGCCTTGTCATCGCCTTAGAGCTCCCGGCTTTATTCTATTACCCACAGGATGCAGTTCCTTTTGGTCTTTCCCTTACTTTGGCCACTGCCAAATGACTACACACGCCTCTCGGCCTGCTCTCTAACCCATGGTTTCTGCTTACCCCCCACTCCTACTGCCCCATGGCCTTGGCTCACTGCTTCCTCTCTGTATTTCTTCACCTCTGTACTTCTCTACTATTCATATCTAGCTTTGTTTTTCTTCTGTCCTAGCTCCAAAAGAAGGAACCAAATCACTCAGGATAGAGCACCCTTTCTGGTTAAATTTCTCACACCAAATCATTTCAGAGACCTCTGGCTTTCTGGTGTCCAATCTGTCTATTTTTGCCTTTGGGACCGTCACAGACACCTAATTCCCAGCAATGGCCAGGGTTGCAGAACCATATGACCCAAAGCACAAAAACTCTTGCACAGATGCTCCAGAGGCTAGGAACTTACATTAAGGCAGTGGGAATGTTTACTAAGGGTGGGTGGGAATGTAACTTTCTTCTTTGTCTTTCTCTTTCTCTCTCTCTCTGTTTTTTTTTTTTTTGCTTGTCTTCTTTTTCCATACAGTAGGCCTCCCTTATCCAAGACTTCACTTTCCAAGGTTGCAGTGACCCAAGGACAAGAGCTGTCAGAAATATTAAATGGAAAATCCCCCAAATAAATAATTCGTCAGTTTTAAACTGCACAGTGTTCTTAGTATTGTGATGAAATCTCACCCTGCATGGCTGGTACCACTCAGAACATGAGTCTTCCCTTTGTCCAGTGGATTCATGCTGTCGACGCTGCCCACCCATTAGTCACCATCTCGGTGATCAGATTGACAGATCACAAGAATGATGAATACAGTACAATAAGATATTTTGAGAGAGGAGACAACAGTCACAAAATTTTATTACAGCATGTTATTATAGTTGTTCTTTTATATTATTCATTATTATTGTTAATCTCTTACTGTGCCCAATTTTTTTTTTTTTTTTTTTGAGACGGAGTCTCACTCTGTCTCCCAGTCTGGAGTGCAGTGGTGTGATCTCAGCTCACTGTAAGCTGCGCCTCCCGGGTTCACGCCATTCTCCTGCCTCAGCCTCCCAAGTAGCTGGGACCACAGGCACCCACCACCAGGCCTGGCTAATTTTTTTTTTTTTTGGTAGAGACAGGGTTTCACCGTGTTAGCCAGGATGGTCTCAATCTTCTGACCTCGTGATCCACCCATCTTGGCCTCCCAAAAGTGCTGGGATTACAGGCATGAGCCACCATGCCCGGCCCACTGTGCCCAATTTATAAATTAAACTTTAGCGTAGGTGTGTATGTATAGGAAAAAACAGTCTATATAGGGTTCGATACTATATAAGGTTTCAGGCATCCACGAGGGATCTTGGAACGTGTCCCCTGTGGACAAAGGGAGACTACTATAAGAATAATAAAGAGGGGCCAGGTATGGTGGCTCATGCCTGTAATCCCAGCACTTTGGCAGGCCAAAGCTGGAGGATCACTTGAAGCCAGAAGTTCAAGTCCAGCCTGAGCAACATAGCAAGACTCTGACTCCATCAAAAAAAAAAAATTCAAATAAAGAAAATTTTAAAAAAGAACAGAGAGTATTTTAGCACATAAAAGCCATTGGCACAAATAAATATATCTTTTTGTTTATGTTTCCTTAACCCTTTCTTAAATGGTACATTCTATTTAAGTGGTATTCTTTGCCATAACACCTTAATAGACTGGAAATTAGATACTAAAGGACTGTTTTGCTTTGGTACAATCGAGTGCAGAAACATACCAATGGTTGTCTCCATTAGCCATGTGCATGGAAAGTCAGGATATTTAAATCCCAAAGCATCTACACCCATCTTGTGGTAGATTACCTGCCCTGGAAGGGGCTTACTTAAGTGGAAATAAACCAAAGGTCGTCTTCAAAGTCAAATTGTTAAAATGGCAATAATGATCACATCTGTTTTGTAAAATTTGGAACGATATGGTTATGATGATGTTGATGGCATCTTACATTTGCATAGTAAATATACTTTAAAGTGGAATTTTATACGTTTCATCTCCCTTGATTTCTGTAGCAATTCTGTAAAGTTGTCTACTTTACAGTAAACATGAGTTATTATCCACATTTTGTAGCTGAGAAACTGACACTCAGAGAGACTAAGTAAAATTGTGAGTTAAAAATAGGATTCAGAAATGTTGACTCTCAGTCCATTGCTTTTTCCAGTATACTTTGAAACCAAGAATAAAAATGTAAATTATTTCCACTGGGAAGCACCATTATAACCCTCTCTAGCCATTTGAATAACATGACATATATACCACTCAACTCGCAACTGGATCCCCATATGTTAATTAAATTAAATCCATGAAACATATGTTTTCCTTCCTTCTCCCAGTTATGCCATTTTCTTATGGAAGCGATAGCTTGGAGATGTCTAATCCTGACATTTTCACGCTCTCATCATATAACAGTTGGTTTTGCTTCTTGAAGCACATCTGGGAAAATGAAAAAGTCCCTACTTTACCCAAACATGCTTGATGCACCCAAGTCTCCATCAGCTGGAGAAAGATGGAATGTTTCACCTACAAGAGTTTTAAAATGTTAAAGTTAACCTCACTACACTATACGGCTGTCAGCAACATTCTCATCCCCAAATTTCCAAGATCCTCACAACGGTATCTTCAGCTGAGCACAAAACATAGTGTTATCAATAAGGTTTATATTTGTGAATAAAAGAATATTTTACTATAATGATGTAGACAGGGGTTGATTTTTTCCACATTCCAAGGACTCCTGAGTTGGACAGGTAGTCAAGACAGGTGCTGAAAGATGCAATCAAGAAATGAGGTTATTTATATTATTCTGCTCCACCTACTAGTCACAGAATGGCTGCTGCATCTCCAGGCATTATGTTCACACTCAAGGGGAAAGGCAAAGCCTCATCTGTTCCCTCCTTTTTGTTTGTTTGTTTGTTTTCAGATAGAAGCTTTGTCAGAAATCCCTCCAGAAGAATTCCCTTTAGATTTCAAGATCTCATTGGCCACAGCTAGTTAACACAGCAAATTTTTTCTGCAAGAGAGGCTGGAAAATGAGGGAACAGGCTTGTCATAACTGATCATGCCCAATCACCATCCATCATCACCTGCAGCTGCACTCATGGCTGCTCAAAACAAAATCCAAGTTTGGTTGTGGTAAGGGATCCTGCCCCACACGGCTCACATCTAATGTGGTGAGGCTAATGGATACCCGAGTCCAGAGAAAATAAGGAAATGAGGCCAGGTAGCCCTAAAAACCAGGGAAAACAAAACCCATGCAATTCCACTCCTAGCCCCACTCCCAAACGTGAGAAGAGCAGGTTGGTTCAAATATGCTCGAACTGAGTGACTTGGGAGAAAGATATTGAAACGTTGATTTGGTCAATAACAACATTTTTGCATATGTCAATGTTTTAAAAATAGATCGTATTGTCTGAGAACAGCTTTGGAACCCTATAATCTCACCAGACACAGAGGGCTGTGAATGGACCTGTTGCAGAGGGGATGCCTTGTGAACAGCAACAGAGCTGGCCCGGGATGGTTCTGCCAGCCAGCATCATGCTACCATGAGGCTCATGATGTTTCAAATTACTAAAATGACTGGGAGTCATTTTCATTATCCTTATTGACAATTAGCTGTAATGGCAAAATAAAATCATTAGGCAGCAGTAAGTCTGGAGCTTGTAGCTCTTCTGTAATAAAAGAAATTCAGTGGTATGAAGGCAAGCTTACCAAGTCTATGGCTCTTTCATGCGAATTAAAGCGGTACGAAGATAAGCTTCGGGTGACAAGCCGGGGAACACATAGTCGCTGAATTCATTAGCAGAGTTAATATTCCATGTGGCATTCAAGCTATTGCTTTACAAAGTATCTAAGATAATTAATAGAAAATGTGCTACAAAATGAATGGCATTTTAGCAACTTCTTTGCCAGCATGCATTGCAAAGACCACCAGTATTTAATACTCCCATTTCTTTTGTTCTTGCTCCTTGGAAGGCATCCTGCCAGTGGCTTGCCTGTATTTAACGTCACTGCTTGTTGACTTTGTCAAAGTTAACAGAACTATAATTTGCCTCTCAGTCGCTGTTCTGAAATTAAGGAACACTGAAGCCAGGGATGATTTCAGTCAGCGTTTCTCCGTGGAAACACAGTCACAATCTTGGTCAGAATATGTTCTTGTGGTGGGGAACTGGGCCCCATAATCCATGGCATTATCAGCCCTGGTCCCAGGTACTAAATGCCAGTAGCAACCTGCAGTCCTTCTAATGGTCCCATACACTCCCACAGATCCCCAAATATCCCCTAAGGCACAGTTAGGCCACAGGCCAAGATCCAGTGAATCTCTGAACTTTACAGATGTTCAAAGTAAGATGCTCAGTAGCCCAGATCATGGATGGTAGCCAGTCATGGATGGTAGAGGCAGGACTCGAACTCAGGGGAACTTGATATGACAACAGGTTTTATCTGCCATCTAAAGGAAAATTGATAATGTCCTCCCTTGTTCATAAAAGCTATTTAATCAATATTTGTGGCATAACGGAGAATCCAATCCAATTAAAGCCAATAGTATGCATTAGCAGACGATCATCTATGACAAATGGCATCCTTAATAAATAGAAAAGGAAAGGCATTTTGCATTTGGGCTGTAGTCTAAGACATTCATTGAAGAGGCCCTGCATTGCTTTCAAGGTCAGACCAAGGGCAAAGGTGTTCCGGGGAAGGACTTTAGAGTAAGGATAGGATGCAGTGATTCCATAAACAATGCGGCTGGGGACCCAGAGAAGCACGTTGTACAATGTTGTGCTTGTGGACCCCGAGAAAAAGACTCAGAAGGATTTTCCGTTAACATTTCCCCTACTTCTTTTTGCCAAATAGGCTTTTATTGGGTAGCGTTTCACTCCCATGGCCTGGACTTCTACCTCTATTGTTGGAACGATAGTCCTTCGCTAAATAGACAGGAAAGCAGAAAGGGAAAATCTCTTCAACACAAAACACCACAGAATTTCCTTGACAACGTGATAAGCATTTCTTTGATATGAGACTTAGACTGTATCAAATACTCTTCTTTCTGCCACCCTGCCTTGTTAGTCACTGACGTACACATTCTATATATCACTTAGTCATTTCACAAAATTACTGAGTGCCCACAATGTGACAGGCACTGTGCTCAATTTGGAATACAGCTGTGAAAAATGCACACAGCTTGGAGAAAGATGCAGAAGAACAGATATGCAGCTTTGGAAAACCAGGTTCAAATCCCAGCTCAGTCACGTTGTAACTCTTTTTTTTTTTTTTGAAATGGAGTCTTGCTCTATCACCCAGGTTGGAGTGCAGTGGCGCGATCTCAGCTCACTGCAAGCTCCACCTCCCAGGTGCACACCATTCTCCTGCCTCGGCCTCCCTAGTAGCTGGGACTACAGGCGCCCACCACCACGCCCCGTAATTTTTTGTATTTTTTAGTAGAGACAGGGTTTCACCGTGTTAGCCAGAATGGTCTCGATCTCTTGACCTTGTGATCTGCCCACCTCGGCCTCCCAAAGTGCTGGGATTACAGGCATGAGCCACCGCACCCGGCCGTTGGCTTCCATTTCTAATAGCAGGTTTGACTCTTGGGTTAAGAAGACTATTTCCTCTTTCTTATGCTGGCTAACTCCTCCTCTTCTTCTGAGACATAGACCGTGGGATACCTTCTCTGGGCAGCTCCTGGCCACCCCACCCTCCCGGCTGACTTCCAGATGAGCTGGGCATTTCTTCTTGCACTCCTCTGACACTGTGTTTACCTATCTCAAATCACCAGCCACTCTGCATTCATTGCTGTGGTTTGCCTCTTCGCCTCTGCCACTGGACTAGAAGAATTTGGAAAGAGCAACTCTCAACCTCACCCTGTAACCCTTTACATGTCGGAGATGCCAAACATACACTAGATACCTGAAAGTTGAGTCAAATAAAGATACCCCCAAAATTCTATAAAGCCACACCCTCAAATGTGTTGTGACGGTTTTCCTTACCCACCTTCTCAGCAGTCATGGGATCTGCAATTGTATCACCGCAACAGAGACCATCAAAGTTATTTGATAAGAGTATGAGTGATGTCAATCAAAAAAAAACCTCTAAGGTGTTGTTGTTCTTTTGATTTTGAAAGCCAGTGACCAAACTCTGGGATGTTGTGGCGAGAAGAGATAGTCCCTTTAGGACAAGCAAGAGATCACTTCTAGTTATGTCTCCCTTTTTATAGGATTCTATGAGGCCATTTCTTCCCCCGAAATGAGTATGGAAGTTAAAAACAATGGTATGGTATATTTCAGATCATTATTCGCTTGGGATCTGCATGGAAGCAGCATGAGCTATGGTTAATTCTGCCCAAACCCATCATTCCATTGGTTATTTATCTCCACAGCCTCTGCGTGGTTTCCTCTCTGGTCAGGGCAACCGGACGGGCCTCGTAGGAGAGTTTGTGGTCTTTGTGGAATAGGCAATGAGGGAAAAGGTAAGAGAAGGTGTCTGTTACTGACTTCTACCAGCATTTATGTATTTTGCATATATTATTTCATTTAATCCTCTCCAAAGCCCTGTGAGGTAGTTAAGCAGCTGATTATCTTAGTTTCACAGATGTACACCCAAAGACTCAGAGATATTCAGTAACTTGCCCAAGGTCACACAGACTGTAAGCAGCTCTCAACACCACGTGGGCCTTCTGCACAAGGACATTTCTCTTTGGGAGAAGTCGCCAAGTTGCATCCAGCACGTGGACTGGTTCTTTTATTCATCCACAGACTTCGAAGTCAGACAAAGGGATTGAGTCCCAGGTACTGAATATACTGATTGACTGTAAATTTGTGTGCAAGTTAGTTACTTTATTTATTTATTTATTTATTTATTTATTTATTTATTCATTCTGAGATGGAGTTTTGCTCTTACTGCCCAGGCTGTGGTGCAATGTCGCAATCTTGGCCTCCCGGGTTCAAGTGATTCTCCTGCTTCAGCCTCCCAAGTAGCTGGGATAACAGGCATGCGCCACAACACCCAGCTAATTTTGTACTTTTAGTAGAGATGAGGTTTCTCCATGTTGGTCAGGCTGGTCTCCAACTCCCGACCTCAGGTGGTCCGCTCACCTCAGCCTCCCACTTAATCTTTTCAAGTCTCAATGTTCTCATTTGAAAATGAAGACTATAAAAATGCCTGGCTCCGAGGACTGTTTGAAAGATAAAGTGGAAGAATACATGGAAAATTCTCACCACAATGCAACTATGCTGGAGACAAAAGGTTTAGCTATGATTCTGCAACTGAAGCAACCCCATTACAGCAGAAAAGCTAGTATCTTAATCAACTCTCGAAGAATCGGCAAGCTCTGTTTTAATCATGATATAAACTAAGTACTCATGAGGAAGAGACAGATTTTGCCTGAGGGAGTAGAGAAGGCTCTGTTTAGATGAGCCTTACAGGATCTGTCATGTTTCCCTGGTTTGGGATGTGGATGGGGGCATTCCAGCATTACAACCTTTTGCAATTCAGGGATTGCAAGGGATCGTATTACAGGAATGGGGAACTCAGTAAACAAGGCTTGAGATGTTACAACATGTGGCCAGGCTCTCAGGCAGAAATAAATGGGAGGGTCCATGGAGGAGAATAGTAGGAGATCCAGCTAGAACGTAGGTTAGTGTCAGGGTGAGAAGAATCTAGCCTACCAGGCTCCAGGACTTGAGCTTCATTCTGCAGCCAGTGGGGAGCCACGAGAACTTTCTAAGCATATTCTCATTTGCATGTTGGAAAGAGAATCGGAAAGGCCATCTGGACCACGCATCGGAAGGGTCTTCCTGCTGGACTCAGGAAGACCTCAGTGAGACTGCAGAACATGAGGGGTGAACAAGAGTGTGGGAAGGGAATGGAGAGCACGGCTCCTGCCTGACAGGGTGGATGGCAAGTGTCAACGAGGCAGGCCTGTTAATCCTTTCTCTAGGGCAATACTGCTTGGTGTTCCATCCTCTTTTTCAAAATCAAAAGTCACGTAAGTTTAAGGAGGTACTTAAGCACTTGAGAAGTGGAGGAACTCTAAACCTAAGAGACAAACAAAAAAATTAGGGGGCCGGGCCTGGTGGCTCACGCTTGTAATCTCTAGGAGGGATTTGGGAGGCCAAGGTGGGCAGATCACCTGAGGTCAGGAGTTCAAGACCAGCCTGACTAACATGGTGAAACCCCTTCTCTACTAAAAATACAAAAATTAGACGGGTGTAGTAGTGGGCACCTGTAATCTCAGCTACTCAGGAGGCTGAGGCAGGAGAATTGCTTGAACCTGGGAGGCAGAGGTTGCAGTGAGCCAAGATGGTGCCATTGCACCACAGCCTGGGTGACAGAACAAGACTCCTCTGTCTCAAAAAAAAAAGAAAAAAAAAATTCAGGGTCATTAGTGGGCTTGGCAGCAGTGCAATATTACTTGATCTGGGTGGCTTCCTGGTTGAATCTAAAAATACCTACAATAGGATTTTGCAGTATAAACATCTATTGGAGTTGCTGTTCAGTAAATGGACTGATGAATATCATATTCCCATTTTCCCATGGCTCTGCATTCCAACATTCTTCTGGAGAAAGTATATTGATCAAAATCAAGTCATTAGGAAAGAGAATACTGACCGAGAGGATTTTCCTTCAGGGGCTATCTTACCATCTTTGCTCCCAAAGCACAAATGGCAGGATTACCACGAATGCCCCAGGACCAGATACAACCAAACCCTCCTAAATGCCTAAGGTTCAAGGATACATCTGGATTTTAAAGGCAAAAGACATTTGCTTTCATATTTTTATTATAAACAGAGAGACAGAAGGTTTAGAGCACAGAAATTTTAAATAGGCCTGTGAACCGAAAATCTTAGTGCAAGACTGGTTAGTAATAAAGAGGGAAAGATGTGAATTCGTGATAAATAAAAATTCAAAGGGCAACTTGGGATATTTCAAAACATGGTGTTGGAGCATTAAGCTGGCCATGTAGAAAAAAATAAAAGATTTAGATTCCTGCATACTCATTTATCCAAAGTAGACTCCAGATGGAAAATCAAAATACTGAAACAAATCATCTAAAATGTTTTTTTTTAAAGTAATTATAATTTTGAATTAGGGAAGAAATTCCTAAGCATAAAATATACCAAAAGTCACAAAGAAAAAAAGATTGATAAGTTTGACGTTATAAAAAGTAAAAATGGCGGCCATGCAGGGTAGCTCATGCCTTGAATCCCAGCACTTTAGGAGACCAAGGTGTCCCGATCACTTGAGTCCAGGAGTTTGAGACCAGCCTGGGAAACATAGTGAAACCCTGTCTCTATAAAAAATCCAAAATATTAGCCAGGCATGGTGGTGCATGCCTGTATTCCCAGCGACTCAGGAAGCTAAGAGTTGGGAAGATCACTAGAGCCCGGGAGTTTGAAGCTGCAGTGAGCCGTGTTCACACCACTGCACTCCAGTCTGGGTGACAAAGCAAGACCCTGTCTCAAATTAAAAAAAAAAAAAAAAAGGTAAAACCTTGTAAATATGTATTAATATATAATGTGAATATGTTTTCGTTTTCTGGTTTTGTTTTTTTTTTTGAGACGGAGTCTTGCTCTGTCACCCAGGCGGGAGTGTGGTGGCGCGATCTTGATTCACTGCAACCGCTGCCTCCAAGTTCAAGCGATTCTCCTGCCTCAGCCGCCTGAGTAGCTGGTACGACAGGCACACGCCACCACACCCAGCTAATTTTTTGTATTTTTAGTAGAAATGAGGTTTCACCATGTTAGCCAGGATGGTCTCCAGCTCCTGACCTTGTGATCCACCCATCTCGGCCTCCCAAAGTGCTGGGATTACAGGTGTGAGCCACTGTGCCCAGCCTATAGTATAAATATATTTTAATAAAGTCAAAAGACAATCTGAGAAAAAAAGAATTTGCAACACATATGACTGCCTCTCTCACCTGGCCTCTACACCTCCATCGGCAGGAGTTTAAAAACCACCCCAAAACTCTAATTGCTCATGTCACAGCTCCCTCTTCTACTAGCTTCAGTCTCCCAGCACCCTCCTCCGCACCCTCCCAGCTTCACCTCCAATGTCTTTCTTGGAATCATCAGTGCTAATTTCCATCATGACTTTTATCCCTGTTCAGATCAATCACCTCAAGAAACCCAGATTCCCCTTGTTACTTGAACTCTTACTCTCACATTTGGTCCTTATATCCCATTTCTGACCCGACACCTCACCCATCCCTAGTTTCTTTTTTTTTTTTTTGAGACGGGGAGTCACACTCTGTCGCCCAGGCTGGAGTGCAGTGGTGCGATCTCATCTCACTGCAACCTCCGCCTCTTGGGTTCAAGCAATTCTCTGCCTCAGCTTCCTGAGTAGCTGGGATTACAGGCACCTGCCGCCACCCCCAGCTAATTTTTTTGTATTTTTAGTAGAGATGGGGTTTCAACATCTTGGCCAGGTTGGTATTGAATTCCTGACCTCGTGATCCACCCGCCTCGGCCTCCCAAAGTGCTGGGATTACAGGCATGAGCCACGGCGCCTGGCCCACCTGTGCCTAATTTCTAAAACAATTTCCCTGTGCCCTGAGTTCACAGCAGAACCCCACCACGTCTAATTTCTTCTCTGGACATTTCCATCCACTTTCTGCTTTTACTGCAGCCTGGCTATTTCTGACGACACTTCTTCCTCAAATCCCTATCCAGGGGCTATATTTTCTCTCCTTCCCTCACTTAATCTGTAGACCTGGAAATCAGGTAGGTGTCCTCCTCCTACTCGTGACCGTGGCCGGGCCATCAGTATCCCAGCTCAGCGGCCATGTCACAAGAACAACGCTCTTCAGTACAGTCACTCAGTGTCCCAGGCCACTTCCCTCCATTTCCTGAAGATTTTTGAGGTCCTGGTCCGTTTCCATTCTTTTAAACACTACTCCTCTCATAACTCTTCATGGTTTCAATGATGATCCTTGTAACAACCTGGCATCGGGATTCTTTGACCTCTTTCCTCCCAGTGTTCTTGTCCCTGGCCTTGTCTCAGCCACTGACTCTCCCATTGTCAAATATTGTTATTACCAATAACTGCCATCCCTCTACAAGTCAACAGCAAGCATTCTGTTCTCCAATCACCCACTCCTGTGTTTCCAGCTAATACTCTCTCGTGAACAATTATTTGACCCTTAACACAGAGATAAGGAGAAGCATTAAACCTACTGTCTCTCACTCACCTTGAGTATTTCATTTCCTTACTTACCTTAAATCTCAGTCTCCATAATTTCGATCACTCCTTTGCACTGAGCTTCCACTTACCTGCTCCCTCTTGCTTCTTCAAACTCATCTGGTGTCATGGACTGACTCAAGTCTCCCCTGCTACCACCAACATTTATACAGTGAAGCTTTAACTCCCAGCATGACTTTCTTTGGAGACAGGGCCTTTAAGAAGATTATTAAGGTTAGATGAGGTAATGAGGATGGGACCCTAATCCAATATGATTGGTGTCCTTATGAGACCAGGAAGAGACACACAGAGAAAAGTCCGTGTGAGGACATGGTGAGTAAACAGCCATGTACAAGCCAAGGAGATGGCACTCAGGAAAAACCAACCCTGGTGGCACCTTGATCTTCGATTTTCGGCCTCCAGAACTGGGAGAAAATACATTTCTGTTGTTCAAGCTGCCCAGTTTATGTTATTTTCTTATGGCAGCCCTAACAAACGAATACACCTGGTAAATCCCAAGCTCAGTTAAATCCTTCTGTTAACCCCCTGTGTGTAGCTGTGCGGTTGAATTTGGCTGCAAACAACAAAACCAACCAACCAAAGTACCCTCAACCCTGGGGACTGGTCTCACATTAACTTGTAACTAATCACCTCAAGTGGGTCCTCAGTGTTTCAGGACAATCACTCTGCATTTCCTTAGTTGATTTACCCTCCTACTCTCATACACAATCATATCACGCATTCTCTTCTCTCCTCAAACCTCCACCATCTTCTCCCAGACCTTCACCTTCAGCAAATGATGTTGCTTCCTCTCTTGGTGAGAGAATAGAAGTGATCAGAAGGGCCTTTTCTCAAGCTTTCACCATATCTCCCCACCTGTGTTACATACTACCTATTTTGATTATTTATCTTATTTATTTTCTGTCTTTTCTTAATAAATGTAAGTTACATGAGAGTGAGGATTTTACCTGTTTTGTTCATTGCTCTGTCTCCAGCACCTGTAACATAGTAGCCAGTCAATAAATATTTTTTTGAATAATACACAAATGAATATAACAGAGGACCAGTTTCCTCATTAGACACAAAAACTCTTACAAATCGATAAGAGAGAAAACAATTGATTAAAATGGACAAAGGCGATATGGAGATATCATATACGAAAGAAATATAAATGACAATACATACTAGCGAAAAAATATGTTCAACATTGTTCATAATTAAAGAAAGAGAACTCAAAACCAGAGAGACACCAAATTTCCCCCATCTCTCGTTCATTTTAATGGCTGCAAACTATTTCCATGTTAATGGGCGTGTCAAATTTATTTAACAATTTCATATGGATTTAAATCTAATATTTACTACTATCATGAAAGGTGTGAGTGAACATCACACTCAGGATGAGAATGCATGACATGATTACGTATGAGAGTGGGAGTGTAAATCAACTAAGTGAATGTAGAATGACTGACCTGAAAAAATTTTAAATCTTGACAAAACCTAGTGTTGGTGAGGATGCAAGAAAATGGACACTTTTAGATACTATTGGTGGAAATGTAACTTCACATTCTCTATTGAGAATATCTACCAACATTTAAACATATCCTACACACATGTGCCATGATACATCGACAACAGGATGTTCACTCACAACTTTCATTATAGTAGTAAATATCAGACTTAAATCAATAGGAAATTGTTAAATAAATTTGATACACCCATTACACGGAAATACATTGCAGCCATTATAAGAGGGGGAACTGCATTTGCTGATATGAAAAAAATGTCCATTATAGACAACATTCAAGTAACGAGCAAAACAGTCTATAGAATGTGAGTGTGTCCATTAAGCACTTCCAGAATGCGATATAAGAAGCTGTTAATAATGATTGTTTCTGAGAAGTATTTCCAGTGGGTTGGGGAGATTTTTTGTTGTCGTTTTATTCATGAAAGTGTTTTCTTTCATAAACATGTATGACTTATTTTTCTAAAAGAGAGAAAAGCATCTTAAAAGATAATAGTCAAGCTTGTTTCTCTTTTATAATTTGAATATTGTGTGTATGAATATAGAAACACACACATACACACCCACACACATATATATATCACATTTTATATAGTGCATAGGGTTAAAGCAATTTCATACCAGTTAATGGATCCATTTTTTGTTGTTGTTTAAAAGCTCTGTTTTCAGAAGGCAAAAACAACCTGTCAGGACAGTTGATTAAGGGCTTCCCACCCCTTACATACAAATACATAAATTCAATAATGGAAATAAATAACCCAGATCATTTTGTTTGGCATTTTGAAGGCAAAGCAACAAATCAATATACCACTTCAGGACTGGGCGTGTGTGTGTGTGTGTGTGTGTGTGTGTGTGTGTGTTTCTTCTCTTCCCTCTCCTCCTCCTCTTCCTCCTCCTCCTTCTTTAGACAAGTACTATGTTTTAAGATTTAGATATATAATTCTACTTAATTTGCCATGTGCCTACTACTTGTCTAGCTCTCGATTAGGTCCTATAAGTAAACAAAGCCCTTCTCTCAAGAAGCTCATACTCTGAAAAGGTGGGAAGAACAATATAAACACACAGCAAATTGCAAGGAAAGACTTCACGGAAGAAGGGGGACCTGAGAGTCCACAGGCAGAAATCAAGCTGCAAAATTAATGACCAATGCTTTCCTTCTAAGAATTGGCCTTTGGAATTGAGGTTTTAATAGGCCATGTATTCCAGTAAACTATCACAAATCAGAAATGCTGCTATTAAATGAACCCCTTGGGCAAAACTTCTTACCAAACCAATTTCAATTCAAATAGACAGCAAACTATAGCACAGAGAAAGGAAAATAGCCAACACCATTTCCAACACCACTTTATAAAGATAATTAACTTTTACTTATGCACATATAAGAAGATACTGCATAGTGAAAAAAAAGAGACTATTTTGGGATGTTGCTAAAGATGCAGGCATTTCAGGAAATTCCCTCCTCTTAATCGCCTTCCTGAATTATTATGCCCATTACCAACCCCATGTCTAAATCAGAAAATTACTGAAATGCAAATTGAACACAGCAATTTATCTGTGACCGAAAATATCTCTGAGTTAATAGAGCTCCACTGATGAGATCTAAACAAGACCAGGGAATAGCGGCACCTAATTTACAATGGTATTATTTAGTGACATAAATTTAACCACAAGCAACGTATATCATGAAAGTCATAAATGAACACCAGAGAAAAACAGAAGAACAACGGGAGCTACACAGAACGTGCTTTGTTAGAAGAGAAAAAGGATCACAGGACCATCACATTAGTGCTTGTTAACACAGAATTACAAACTGGTGAAAATAATTAAGCCAGGGAATCAAAATCACTTGTCATTTTCTTTCCCTCCTCCAGATTTACAAATAAGTAAATCAATTTTCCTTTGTTTTTTTTTTTGTTGTTGTTGTTATTTTGTTTTGTTTTGTTTTGTTTTTTTGAGACCGAGTCTCGCTCTGTCATCCAGGCTGGAGTGCAGTGGAGCCATCTCGGCTCACTGCAAGCTCTGCCTCCCCGGTTCATGCCATTCTCCTGTCTCAGCCTCCCAAGTAGCTGGGGCTACAGGCGCCTGCCACCATGCCTGGCTAATGTTTTTGTATTTTTAGTAGAGACGGGGTTTCACTGTGTTAGCCAGGATGGTCTAGATTTTCTGACCTCGTGATCCGCCCACCTCAGCCTCCCAAAGTGCTGGGATTACAGGTGTGAGCCACCACGCCCGGCCACAAATAAGTAAGGTCTCTTGAAAGATATCCACAGAAAATTATTTCTCCATCTACCTAACCGAAATGCTCACTGTTAAAAAAAATCAAAGGATTTGACTGAGTCTGGTGGCTCGCTCCTGTAATCCCAGCACTTTGGGAGCCCGAGGAGGGCAAATCACATGAGGGCAGGAGTTTGAGACCAGTCTGGCCAACATGGCAAAACCACATCTCTACTAAAAAATACAAAAATTAGCCGGGCATGGTGGTGGGCACCTGTAATCCCAGCTACTCTGGAGGCTGAGGCTCAAGAATCGCATGAATGCAGAAGGTGGAGGTTGCAGTGAGCCAAGATCACAGCACTGCACTCCACCTTGGGCAACAGAGTGAGATCTTATCTTAAAAAAAAAAAAAAATCTGTAGAGATTCCGGTAAGATTTGGGAAACCCAAGAGGCAAGAGGCAAGGTCCATTTCTTCCTACCGAATCTTCCTTAGCAAGCAAATCTCAAAAGAGGATTTTGACTAAAAGTCACCTAGGTTTAAAAGAGGAAACAGTCACCATTATGGCAGAGCAGGACAATGGAGCTGACAGCTAAGTCGGTCATTTCAGAAGGACCAGAAAGGCACCTGTGGTTGCTGGCTTGTGGTGACTATGTGTTGCGTTACTGAGTGGACGCACTCTGTACACAGTGGGGAAACCAGCAAAGCAGATGCAGAAAAGAAAATGGGAGAATTTGAGAGTTGATATTTCTTAAAAAAAAAAAAAAAAAAAAATCGAAGTAGTCTTCATTTAAATTGAAATGCTGTTAGGTGGTTTTGTGACCATTTTACAGCTTAGTAGTATTTTTATTTTATTTTACTTTATTTATTTATTTATTTATTTATTTATTTATTTATTTATTTATTTATTTTTTGGAGACAGAAACTTGCTCTGTTGACCAGGCTGGAGTGCAGTGGCACAATATCGGCTCACTGCAACCACTGCCTCCCAGGTTCAACTTATTCTCCTGTCTCAGCCTCCCCAGTAGCTGGGATTACAGGCGTGCACCACCATACCGGGCTAATTTTTGTATTTTTAGTAGAGACAGGGTTTCACCATGTTGGCCAGGCTGGTCTTGAACTCCTGACCTCAAGTGATCGGCCTGCCTCTGCCTCCCAAAGTGCTGGGATTACAGGCGTGAGCCACCGCACCCGGCCCGGTATTTTTATTTTAAATGCCTATGGCTGAGGGGCTCTATAGTCTTTTTAAAGCTTAGTGTCGCTTACGTTTTTAATCCAGAACCCCTGGTCAAGATGATGTCACAGGTGAGCAGCGTCTATCTGGAATAGTGGCACAGGAGTAAAAGAATTAACCAAGGTCGGATGTGGTGGCTCATGCCTGTAGTCCCAACACTTTGGGAAGCTGAGGCGTGTGGATCACGAGGTCAGGAGTTCGAGACCAGCCTGGCCAGCATGGTAAAACCCCCGTCTCTACTTAAAATACAAAAAGTTAGCTGGCTGTGGTGATGTGCGCCTGTAATCCCAGCTACTCAGGAGGCTGAGGCAGGAGAATCACTTGAACCCAGGAGGCAGAGCTTGCAGTGAACCGAGATCACGCCACTGCACCCCAGCCTGGGTGACCAGGGGACTTTGTCTAAAAAAAAAAAAGAAAAAAAAGAATTAACCAAAACAGTTGTTGGTAAAGAAAGGCAGATTAGAGAAAGTTGGAAAATACGTTGCAAGGTTGCAGTGGGCAGAATCAGCTGAAGAGGAGCTGACTGCCAGGAAACAAAGACTTGCTGGAGATTTTATAGAATGGTTCTTGGGCTGATTGATAACGGCAAGGTAACAGGCAGCTAACTTTAAGGTGTCTGGTGATAAGTTGGGCGCAGGAGGGCTACACATCCTGAACCATAAAGAAAGGCAGACTTATAGCTTATCTGCTTTCTCTTTTGGCTTTTCCCCGGTCCTGCCCGCCTCACTCCTTTTCCCTAATTAGGACTGCACAGATGACACAGTGTCTTCATGTTTCACTGCACTCCCTATTCCCCACTGTCAACCCTTGTTCAAAACCAATAGCAATGATAGCCATATAGGCATAGAAATTTAAAACAACAACAACAACAACAACAAAAGGATAAGTATCTCTGTGGACCAGAAACAGAACAGGACCCAGAACACTGCAAGAGATAGAAGCCGCAGGCCGGCTGGGATCAGGGGCAGGAAGCCAGCAGCGGTAGCGGAGGAGTCAGCTCCTTCAGAATGGCCAGGATGAAGAGTGCTGCCCCTGGGCGGGCCGGGAGCCTGGTGCATGGAGATCCCAGGGACTGGGGCGGGCTCCTCTGCTCTTGAGAGGATGCTAAATGCAGTCACTGCCCACCCTCTGCCTGGAGCCATGGCTTTCTGGAAACTCAGCGCCCTGGGAGAGGAGAGGAAAAACCAGTTCTCAACTGGAGACTGAGTTAAGATTTCCCCATGGCTCCATAAATGGATCTACAATATCCCCCAAAGTCACCATGTGCCAGTATTCCCCAAATTCCACGATAATAAGATCTGGTGTGCTAGATGGAGAATAGCGAACACCTTCTGAGTCCAACCAACCTAGGACCTACTGGGACAAACCTATAGTCCAACAAAGTTAGGTTTACTGGCTCATTGCTATGAGGGAGATAGCACTCCCCGAGGAAGTGTGGGTGTCTCACCAACAAAGGGAAAAATAGAGTTAGTTTAGGATTAGGGAAAGAGTGGAGTTTAGGTGGAATTTAAATGAAGAGATTTGGAGGGGTTTTTTTTTTTCCTTGCCATTTAACCATTTATAAGTCTCAGTTCCGTGGTATTAAGTGATTTCTCATTGTTGTGCTCCAATCACCACCATCCATCCCCAGAACTCTTTATCTTACAAAACGGAAACTGTGTACACATTAAACATTAACTCCACATTCCCCATCCCCAGCCCCATCCTCTGGCATCCACCATTCTATTTTCTGTCTCTGTGAATTGGACTACTCTAGGAACCTCATGAGTGGAATCATACAGTGTCTGTTCTGTGACTGCTTGGTTTCACTTAGTGTATAATGTCCTCAAAGTTCATCCATGTCATAGCGTGTTCTAGAGTGTCCTTCCTTCGTAAGTCTTAATAAATTTCTAGTATAAATGTAGGCCACATTTTCGTTAGCCATTCATCCCTGAGGGACATTGGGTTGTTTCCACATTTTTGGCTATCGGGAATAGTGATGCTACGAACACTGGTGTGCGAATATCTATTAGAGTTCCTGCTTTCAATTCTTAGGTATATACATCCTAGTGGGATTTCTAGATTATGTGGTAATTCCATGTTTAATTCTGTGAGGAACTGCAAACAGTTTTCCACAATAGCTACGCCATTTTTCATTTCCACCAGCAATGTATAAGTGTTGCAATTTCTCCACATGCTTTTCAATATTTCTTATTATCTGTGGTTTTTTTTTTGTTTCTTTTGAGACAGAGTCTCACTCTGTCCCCCAGGCTAGAGTGCAGTGGCGTGATCTCAGCTCACTGCAACCTCTGCCTCCCAGGTTCAAGTGATTCTCATGTCTCAGCCTCCCAAGTAGCTGGGATTACAAGCATGCACCAACATGCCTGGCTAATTTTTGTATTTTTTGTAGAGATGGCATTTTGCCACATTGACCAGGCTGGTCTCGAACTCCTGGCCTCAAGTGATTTGCCTGCTTCCGCCTCCCAAAGTGCTGGGATTATAGGTATGAGCCACTGTGCCTGGCTATCTGTGGTTTTCATTATAGCCTTCCTAAGAGGTGTGACATGGTATCTTATTGTGGAAGGAGGCAATGTTTCAATAGCCTCGACACTAAGTAGGACTGTGTATAAGAGACATCAGGTCAGGACTGTGAAGTGGACTCAGGGTCTTATTTCTTTGGAAACTGAGAAGTTAAGTGAATGTGAAATCCTGTGTTCAGAAACCTTTACCTACAGCTCTCCATCTGGGTTGGTAACTGAAGCTGCTTCTCTGTTGCGAAGTGACTCATCTTCCAGGCAAAAATGAAATGCTTCATTCTTACTGACACAATTTCCAACTGCAAGATTTCAGACAATCTGTGATTTTAGAAAACAAGGTTTTCCAGTGAATGAGTAAAAGAAAGACCTCTTCAAAAAAGGGGTTGTTATGACACTACAGTGGCAGAGCGTCCTTGGGAAGAATACATGTTGCTGTTAACATGGCAGCAGGCCTTATCTGTTTTAGCTATCCCAGCGTGATGAGTAGCCAGGCCGGTATTTTACTTTTCTTGTCCGAACTAATTTTTACTTTCTCAGCATCCAAGATGCAACGGAGAGAAAGGAAGAGAAAAAGTCATAAATAAAAACCTTCCTAGTTAAAATGAACCTGCAAACCAAATTATAAATCATATTAATAGAATGCTAAGCTACGGCCATATCAGCATGAGACTAATGGCAAAAGTGATATTGGGATCTGTCTGCTTTACAATTAATTGGTAGGGAGGCTTGGCTGAATCATTAGCCTTTCTTGGGTTTTTAATTTCATGTCGGGGTTAATAATGAAACTGACCCAATAGTCCTATAGATAGGTTTTTGGTGGTTTTTTTTTTTTGATAAACATCAAAATTGACCCTTGTAATCTTAAAGCTTAAAACTTCTATTTATGTGAGTGCCTTCCTCAGAAAACAACTTTCACGCCTCTCAAAAAAAAAAAAGTATCAAAAGTATCAAAAAGAACTGAAACTCACCAGATCACCACATCCAGACAATGAGATGACAAATGCCTCATTCATCATGATTGCTTCCTTGCCCCTCCTAAGTTCTTGTTTTCTCAATCATCATTACATTTCTTCCCTGCTGTATAAACCTTTAGTTTTAGTCGGTCAGGGAGGTGGATTTGAGACAGCTCCCATCACCTTGGCAGCACCCAATTAAAGCCTTCTTCCTTGGCATTAATTGTCATCTCAGTGATTGGCTTTCTGTGCAGCCAGCAGCACGACCTAGACTAAACCCCTGGTGTTTCGGTAACAATAACGTGATCTATTCCGTCACCTTGTTATTGGACGATTTGAGGAGGTAGCATGCAAGAAAAGCATACATCATCAACACGGCTTTCAAAGGTAAGGTATTATTATTACTGTCATTTAGTCATCTCTGAACAAAACATTCAGAGACTAGAGACATTGCTACCTCTGCAAGCTAGAGTATCCATTCTTCTTTGCGTGTTAAATGAGACTCACAGAACATTCTTCTCATAACCCTCTGCTCTTACATAAAATCAGGGCAGTGTCTGAGCAGGAGCCACCACTGGTATCCTCTTCTCTGAAACCTTCTCTTCTGAAGGGTTATTTCACTCATTTAGACTCTATTTTCGTAGATAAAGATATGGCTAGAGTCTCTTAATATTTTCCTCAGCCCTTCTCCTTTAGGTTGAGGAAATGGATCATGAGCCTGTGAGCCTGAAAGCCTACAGTGCAATTTACATCCATCACTGTACAATTAGCCGAGCACAACAAAGAGAGGTCCTGCTATGAATACCTTTCCACACAATCCACACAGGAAGAGCATGTTTATTTCTTCCTTGCAAAGTGCAAATTGGGAGGCATCCAAGTATTTAGGAAGAATAAACTACAACATTTAAATCAACTGTTTGGAAATGACAATGAGGAGCTTTATGCAATATCATCAGGCTTCTTTGGAGACCTCGTTTTCTTTTTTCTTTTTTTTTTTTTTTTTTTTTGGAGACAGAGTCTTGCTCTGTCGCCCAGGCTGGAGTGCAGTGGCACGATCTCGGCTCACTGCAAGCTCCGCCTCCTGGGTCCACGCCATTCTCCTGCTTCAGCCTCCCGAGTAGCTGGGACTACAGGCGCCCGCCACCGTGCCCAGCTAATTTTTTGTATTGTTTGTATTTTTTAGTAGAGACGGGGTTTCACTATGTTAGCCAGGATGGTCTCGATCTCCTGACCTGGTGATCCGCCTGCCTCAGCCTCCTAAAGTGCTGGGATTATAGGCGTGAGCCACCACGCCCGGCCAAGACCTCGTTTTCATTGAGACCTAGCTTTCCAAGCCCAGGTTATCTCCCTGAAGAGGCAAGTAAGATATTTTTTAACGTAGATGAATTATTATTCTGGGTAATGACTTCAGACCCTAGGCTGTAGTTAGCAGCTGATGAAGACACGTTCAAGCTGAAAGATAATGTCTAACCAGGGAACTGACTGGACTTTTGCTTTGCTTCTTCAAATGTAGAAAACCCAGCAGCCAGTCCCTTGCTGGTGTGAAAGGGAAAGTCGACTAGATGACCAACATGCATCCTTCAGCTTCGCAGTCAGAGTAATCGTCACTCTGCCCCCTAATTTTCCTGTCATGGTAGGAACTATAAATGGCATTCTGTGAGACCACAAATTGCTATGGAACACTTTGGGCCTGAGGGAAATTCTCTCATTGTGTAAATGGACCAGTTGTCACCCTAAAATTACTGGCCTCTCCCTGACAAAGTGATGTAGACACCTTGCTGTTGTCAACTGGGTTGTGTAGAATCAGACTCACTTTACAGGAAAAAAGCTTTTTCTATCTTACGGTCGCTCAAAATAGGGGTTGTCAACTTTGGGTCAAACTAGTGAGCTGAAGGAGTGATCATTTTTTTTCTTTTAGAAATGGCCATCTCCAGGACTGCCACAGTGCAAGAAAAGAGAGTAGGTTCCCCTTAATCAGCTGGCAGTACATTTCTGTATTCTCCTCACCATGATTCTAGACCTAAACTCTCCAAAATTAGTCCCCTTAACTACCTCTCCCACTCAAGGATTCACTGTTGTTAGTTTGCCTAAAACAAAGTAGGTGGTAAACACATTCTTCTCTGCCTCCACACTGCCTTGTTCATGCTTGTAAAGTAGCTCAGCTCACTTTCCTCTAATTATTTGTCTCCCCACTAAATTGTAACATCCCAGAAGTCAGAAACTATATTCCATTCTACTTTGTATCCTGCAAACAGACCACAATACCTGGTGCATGGTCAGTTCTTGATAAACATTTATAGTTGTGTGTGTCTTCTAAATCATAATTTACTTGTTTTTTTATAAGAGACAATTTAAGTATAGTTTTAAGACACCAGTTAGATAAAAAAAAGATTTGTTTCATGAGACTGAAATCTACCTAATAGTTCTATAGATAGTTTTTTTTTTTTTTTTTTTTTTCTGGAGAAACACAGAAATTGACCCTTCTGGTCTTACCTTCTGGTCTTGAAACTTACCAAATCATCACATCCAGATCATAAGACTCCAAGCCTCCCAGAAAGTTTCAAAGAACTGCAACTCACCAGATCACTGCATTCAGAAAATAAGACACCAGGCCCCTCATTCATCATGATTGTTTCCTTACCTCTCCCAAGTTCCTGTTTTTCCACACATAATTACATTTCTTCCCTGCCATATAAACCCCTAATTTTAGTCAGTGGGGGAGATGGATTTGAGAGTGCTTTCCCATCTTCTTGGCTGCAACATCTAATTAAAGCTTTCTGTGTTGGCAATACTCGTTGTCTCAGTGATTGGCTTTCTATGTAGTGAGCAGCAGGACCTAGACTGAACCCCTAGTGTTTCAGTAACAATACTCTATTGTGTGTCCTCTGGGCTGGGCAGCTAGAATATACTGAGGACTGAGACCCTGCCTATGGTCCAGGGAGCTCACAGCCTAGTGGGGAAACACTCTTCAAGACAGATCATTAAGTGCTAAAGTAGAGGAAGAAATCAAGTGCCATGAGAGCACAAGGGGAGCAAACAATTCAGCTGGGTGTAGCCTGGGAAGACTCCAAACTGGAGGTGATTTTTTTTTTTTTTTTTTTTTTGAGACAGAGTCTCACTCTGTCACCTAGGCTGGAGTGCACTGGCGTGATCTTGGCTCACTGCAATCTCTGCCTCCCAGGTTCAAGCAATTCTCCTGCCTCAGCCTCCTGAGTAGCTGGGATTACAGGCACGTGCTGCCATGGCAGGCTAATTTTTGTATTTTTAGTAGAGATAGAGTTTCACCACGTTGGTCAGGCTGGTCTCAAACTCCTGACCTCATGATCCACCTGCTTCAGCCTCCCAAAGTGCTGGGATTACAGGCGTGAGCCACCGTGCCCAGCCGTGGTGGTGACTTTTAAAGTGGTCTTAGCATAAAGAGTGAAATAATAGACATTATAGACTTGGAAGGGTGGGAATGTGGGAGGGAGGTGATGGATGAGAAATTACCTAATGTACATTTGGGTCATGGTTACACAAAAAGCCCAGACTTCACCACTACACAATACATCCGTGTAACAAAACTGTACTTGTACTCCGTACATCTATAAAACTAGAAAATAAAAACAAAATAAAAGTGGTATTGAAATATAGGTAATATTTGCCCCATTTAGAAGGGCAAAAGACATTCTGAGAAAAAAGGAACAACTGCTGGGCATGGTGGCTCATGCCTGTAATCCCAGCTCTTTAGGAGACCGAGGCAGGTGGATCATTGAGCCCAGGAGTTCAAGACCAGCCTGGGCAACACAGTGAGACCCTGTCTCTACAAAAAAATACAATTAGCCGAGTGTGGTGGTGTGTGCCTGTAGTCCCAGGTACTCAGGAGGCTGAGGCAGGAGGATCACTTGAGCCTGGGAGACAGAGACTTTAGTGAGCCATGGTCGTGCCACTGCGCTCTAGCCTAGATGACAGAGTGAGACTCTGTCTCGAAAAAAACGGAGAGAGAAAGAAAAAGAGTGGAATTTTATTTTCAGAAGTTGTTCCTAGCAGGACGGAGAAGAATGCACATTCAGGCTGTGCTCCTGCTCTGCTCACTTGGCCTGCATGCTTGTTCCTCAGCCTCAGCACAAGGGGTGGGCTTTCAAATTAAATCTCCTCACAGCTATTTCACAGTCTCATTTGTCTTTCCTGTCCTGGATTTGGGAATTGTGGTCCCAGTAAGCAGAGGTAGGAAATCTCTGGATGGTCAGTTGACTTAAGGCATCATTCTCAAAAGGAAAGAAAAAGCTTCCTTCTATCATGAGATCCTGAGTGACTCCAGTTTTTCCTTGCTTATTTGTAAAGTAAGAGATTCTTCTCACTAGAGAAGGCATCAGAGGCCACCATCTGCCTCCATAGGACCTTGCTAATCCAGCCACTCCACGCTCCTCCCCTCCCTTGTGTTAGCTGAAGCTCTGAGCTTCAAAGACCCCTGGAAAAAAGTTCTGTGGCATAGCTAGGGAAGTCGCTAGAGGGAATCTCACATGAACCTGAGAATGCAGCGTAAGTTTCCACCAGTGGGAACAAAGGAGGTATCTTTTGTCCTATTTTTCTTCCTCACTGCCATTTTATCATCCACTCTTGTACCTGCAATGACCTCCTACAAAGCCCTGAGGATAAGACTAACTACCAGAATGAACGTGTAGTAGCACCATATATTTAATAATTCTGGTTAGGTTATTCTTTTAAATCAAGGCCAACATTAAATATGCTTCTAAATTGCTCCTTTGAACTGCAGTCATCCTGGTTTAAGTGGCCTGGAGGGAATACATTAAGCTGACTTGCATCGTCAACGAAAATACAACACTTAGATATACATCAACTTTAAGAGACTCTGACCTATGAGAGTACTGATTCATCTCGTATATTTTGTGTCTCTCTTTGCCCTTGGGGTTCCCTCGTGTCAGTCTTGAGAGTTTTTCAGCACTTTCAACAGACCCCTTAATGCTCCACGGCTTCTGTGGATCACCTCACCTAGGCCTCTTTCCTTTCTAGGCCAGAGGTTTATCAAGCTGGATGTACAATAAAATCACCTGTTTTTGTTTTGTTTGTTTTGTTTTTATTTCAGTGCTCAGGATCCACTCCAGGCCAAATGAATCAGAATCTTTAGAACTGGGGGCAGAGTGTTGATACTTTTTAAAAGCTCCCAGAAAATTCTATTGTGTAGCCAGGATTGAGAATCACAGCTCTTGATAGTTTAAAAAAAAAAAATTGCAGAAACTGTAGAACCCTTTGTTCAAGTGCACTCTTACATAGAAACCCAGAGTGCAAAAGAAATTAGACCAGAGTTTCTTTGGTTGGTGAAGTGTGAGTGTGGAAGGAATCGTACATCCATGGTGGACTCCATAGGACCTATAGGGCTTGGGGGAGCACTATCTAAAAACAAATGTTCTATCTTCTCCGTTCCATCAAAATGTTCCTTGCCCAAAAGCCACTCCTTTAAGCTAGAGATTGACAATTTTTTCTTGTAAAGGGACATTAAGCAAATATTTTAGGCTTTGCATCTCTGTTGCAACCACTCAACATAGCTATTGTTGAGCATGAAAGCAGCTACAGATAATACAACAATGAATGTGCATGGCTGTGTTCCAATAAAACTTTATTTACATAAAACAGCCTGTGGGCCAGATTTGACCTGACAGCAATCATTTGCTTACCAACTCCTGCTTGAAAACACTGCATTCTTCTAAATAAATTATAGTTAATCTTACAAACTAAATATATTCATGTTTTATTCCCACCCAAGTTACATCTGTGCATTTTAACTGGAGCTCTCTGATGACAGCCTATAACACCAAGAATTTGTTTTCTTGGATTGCTTTTAGGCAGGAACAATTCAGGGGAGTAATTCTTTGGTGGGAAGGGGAGACCTATGAAATGGGCTGTCCTGGAATGGTAGTAACTGAGTCTATAGTGTCCTCTGAATTTGAATTTAAAGAGAGTAGAACAGAAAACCCTCTAACCATCTGGAGGTCCCCAGCAGAAGGGAGATGATGTTGGGAAGTGGCAGCTATAGTCATCTTGACCTCTTTGTCAGGTAATCATTTTATCATGCTCGGGCAAAAAATGCCTTGGTCAGGCACAGTGGCTCATGCCTGTAATCCCAGCACTTTGGGAGGCCGAAGTGGGCAGATCACATGAGGCCAGGAGTTCGAGACCAGCCTGGCCAACATGACAAAACCCCATCTCTACAAAAAATACAAAAATTAGCCAGGTGTGGTGGCAAATGTCTGTAATCCCAGCTAGTCGGGAGGCTGAAGCCAGAGAACCGCTTGAAACTGGGAGGTGGAGTTTGCAGTGAGCCAAGATGGCAGTGAGCTGAGATGGTGCCACTGCACTCCAGGCTGGGTGACAGAGCAAGAAGAAAAAAATGCCTTGCCAAAGTCTGTCCTGTTAGCTTGTGAGAGCTCAGGCTCTGTGTTCAGACATCTTCTAGCTGAAGATCACTTCTGGTTCAGCTAAGAACAAAAGCTGAGCAGCGGCGTTCCTGGCTGGCTGCACGTGCTTCCATTGTAGAGTCCATGTAAACGGGCTTTTCAAAATTGGGGATTTGTTTTTGCCTCTCCACAGTTTCAAAGGTGCATTTACCTTTGTGCCGCCCAGCTCAGGCTTGGGTTTCTCCCGGGCCACAGTCAGGATTGATTGTGTTCTTCTGCTGAAGGAATAGCTCCCTCCCCGCTGGACATGTTGCTTCTCAGATGCCATAGCTCATTTATTGGATAGCATTTTTAAAACCACATTCTTTTTACTGCTTCCAGTTTCAAATCCACCTGACAGTCAATTTTCTTTCTCACTCAAGAAATGCTTTGGGTTTTTTTGTTTTTTTTTTGTTTTTTTTTACTTATGGCCTCCTCTAAGTCAGGAATGAAGATAAATGTTGAATCTTGTTAAAGATATGAATGCTGAAGTACTTAGGGAGAAATGTACTGATATTTGCAATTTACTTTGAAATGCAACCAAAAAACTAAGATCAGTTGATGGATGAATAGAAGGATGGATGGATCTGTGATAAAATAAGTAGGGTAAAATGTTGATGATAGAATCTATGTAGTAGGTATATGGATGTTAGTTGTAAAATTCTTTCACCTTTGCTGTATATTTGGTATATTCATTACAAAATGTTGAAAAAAAAAGTTGGAATATGAAGAAAAAGATAGCTTCTTCATCCAAATTATATCAGTGCTTGATTCAAGACCTGTGAACATGGACCAGCAGGTAAGAACCACTTTGCCTGGAGTACTAACTATGAGTGACATTACTACCAAGAAGCCTGTTTACATTCAATTTTTTTTTTTTTTTTTTGAGACAGTCTGGCTTGTCACCCAGGCTGGAGTACAATGGCATGATCTCGGCTCACTGCAGCCTCTACTGCTAGGATCAAGCAATTTTTCCTGTCTCAGCCTCCCAAGTAGCTGACACTTCAGGATTCAAATGTTTATTCTATCACTATGGCCATGAAATCCTGTTAAACATCAGGTATTAAATGAAGTGTTCTAAAGCCAGCATAATTTATTCTTTTTTTCTTTTTTTCCCCCACTTTAGATCTCAAGTGTCCAAAACTAGACTCATGGTAATAATCCTCGGATACCCTCTCATCAATGGCCCATGCATGGATCACTTCTTTTTATTTATTATTTGGTCATTTATATTAATCACCTGCAAACCTACAACTAAAATAAAAGGCACCACCTTGACAGCCTACATCCAACCAGGTGGGCTCATTGACATCTTCCTCCCTCATCCTGACATCTCTGGTCATTATTCCCATGCTTTTATATGTAAGTGTATGTAGGAATATAGATGTTTTTTCCATATGTATGTAGTCCTTTAAAAGTATATATTCTTAGTTGTTTTTAACTTTATAAAAATGTATATTTAGCCGGGTGCAGTGGCTCACATCTGTAATACCAACACTTTCGGAGGCTGAGGTGGGCGGGTTGCTTGAGCTCAGGAGTTCTAGACCAGCCTAGGCAACATGGCGAAACCCTATCTCTACAAAAAAATACGAAGTTTAGGCAGGCGTAGTGGTGCAAGCCTATAGTCCCAGCTACTCAGGGGCTTAAGTGGGAGGATCACTTGAGCCCCACATGTCAAGGCTGCAGTGAGCTGAGATTGTGCCACTGCACTCCAATCTGGGTAAAAGAGTAAGACCCTGTCTCAAAAAAAAAAAAAAAAAGATATTTTATTTTGATGTGTATTTTTTGCACTTAATAGTACCCTGAAGAAATTTATCCATACCATTGCAAAATTGCTGTGGTTCATTTGTCTACCATATAATATTCAATTAGGTGAATTCACCATTTATTTATCATCCTCAGTGACAGGCATTTATATCCAGGTTTTAGTATTATGGATGTTCTCTTACCTATACCCTAAGTATATGGGCAAGAATTTATCTTAGATCTATATCTGGGAGTGGAATTGCTAGGTATTAGATTATATCAAGGTTCAACATTAGGAGAAAATGCCAAACTGTTTTACAAAGTGGTTGCACCATTTCTACTTCCTCCAGTAATTGTCTCTATTGTTGGGCAGCATCCAATCCAGTGGAACATAAGATAAGCTAATGAAATGATTTAATATTACCGATACATAAATAGGGTGAATAATGAAATGGAAGCTTCAAGATATGCCTCTTAGGGATGAGAGGACAGTCTCCCCCTCAGTTGATATTCATTGGTGTTCTCTCTACATAGCTGTTTCTATTTGTCTCCTATATGTGCTTCTCTTGGGTTGCTCTGCATCTTAGAAGCTGTGGGAATGTTTTACCCTTTTATTCATTGGCAAAACTAAAAGCCCCTCCCAAAACAATTATTTTCTTCTGCAAAAAAAAAACAAAAAAGCATTAGCCTCTTCCACACCTCTTCCAAAGAGTTGTTTGTCCTCCTCTCTCTCTGTCAATTTTCTTCCATCCAATGAATAGCCTTGTGGGTGAGGTCAGACGTGCCAAATTAATTTACTTTGTTATTTAGCATGCAGATATCTCACCTGGGCATCTGGGTCTGTTAAAAAACACTCCTTGTAGGAAGCAAACTGGTGTGATTCATTTTCTAGTTCATCGGAGCACAGCCAGGCTGCTGCTTTCCCATTCATGTCCTGTCTGTGTCATATATGCATGGTCTGTTTTCATATCTGAAAATAGATGGTCTCAAGCAGCACTGCTGATAGGCCTGTGACCCTTCTTCACCCCCCAGGAACTTTCGTACATTTATTCTGTGTATCTGTTCACCCAGGCAGGGGAGAAACCTGCCGCCTCTGCTGCAGGTGTGAGGGTCACCTTAGGTTTCCTGACAGCCCTGTGTTCAGTATGCTGCTCCCGGCTGCCAGCCCGTCTCGTCACCCAGGCAGCCTCATCAGATAGCAAGTTTCATTATGTGCGGTCCACTGGGGACTCTCCTAAAAGCAATACATTCATTTCACTCTGCTAGCCTCTGACTATTAAAGGATTTTAGTCCTGTTTCTCCTTTAACCTCCCACGAGCCAAATATTCACTCTGACAAAATGCTATTCATTACAAAGTTAAGATGACTTTGGATCTGTTTCCCTTGCATATAATGCGTTGAAGATGGTTTGTCCTGGATTCATCTACAGCCTGATGGTATTACGGATAAAAACATGCCAAGGCGGGCAGTCTTTTACCCAAAATGGATAGAAATTACCTCTACCTAGCTATGCCTTGCTTAGATAAAGAACAGCTGGGAAAATAAAATGGCTTTCTGCTTATTTTTAATATCCTAACCAATATATATTGCTTAAGAGACGATGATCAGGGAAAAAAAATAAGATGGGAAAAAAAATAAGATAGAAAAATGAAACATCACTGGAATGTAAAAAAAAAAAAAAATCGCTCTTTTTTACTCTGCTTTTATCCACAGATATTTTTCCATACCCTTTTTCTCCATGCTGAGAGTTAGGAAATAGGGAAGCTTGGGGGAGTTATGGAACATCTCCAGGCCTGGGCACTTAGAAAGATCTTGCTGATCGATTCATTTAAACATAAATTATAGCTATATTTGATTTACCGTCTAAGTCAGTTGCCAGTCCAAACCCAGCCTCTGACACATACCAGTGCTGGGAAAATAGATCAACTTCTTGAGGACTCATTCCTCGTCTATAAAATGTGAAAAATAGCACCTCCCTCATAGGTTTATGAGTAATAAGTGAAATAACACATGAAAATCCAGCCCAGCCCTTAACCTACAGTGAGAAAGAAATAAGTATGTATTTCCTTTTCCTGGTCCTCCTTCCCATGTAGGGAGTTAAAGAGATAAGCAGGAGAGAAGAATAAGAAGCTAGATTGTCATGAGTCTCAGAAAGGAGCCTTCACCATACCTATCTGACTCTAGAGATGTGATCTCTCTTCTGCCTAAGCTGAAGGAATCATCTGGAATAACCACAGAATATTGGATCACTGTCTTAGATGTTGATATGCGGTTGCAGATGTTCCAGATAAAAAAATGGAAGAGGGAGCCGGGCGTAGTGGCTCATGCCTGTAATCCAAGCTCTTTGGGAGGCTGAGGCGGCCGGATCACGAGGTCAAGAGATCAAGACTATCCTGGCCAACATGGTGAAACCCCGTCTCTACTGAAAATGTAAAAATTAGCTGGGCGTGGTGGTGCATGCCTGTAGTCCCAGCTACTTGGGAGGCTGAGGCAGGAGAATCACTTGAACCTGGGAGGCGGAGGTTGCAGTGAGCCAAGATCACACCACTGCACTCCAGCCTGGGCGACAGAGCGAGACTCCGGCTCACAAAGAAAAAAAAAAAAAAAAAAAAAGGAAGAGGAATTTCTCTCTGGTCAGAAGATGGGGTATAGCCATGTGTCCCACTTGTTCTGGTCTGGTCTTCAGTGTAACTGATCACTCTGCCCTCTTTGGGTGTCCTGGGTTTTGTAGCTGTGTTTTCATATCAACTTTACTTCTGGTTTTATCTTAAACCTTCCCTTCACTTCTCTTCTACTTTCCCCACCATTCTTCTTCTTCTTACGTATTTCCTACGTTGCTTTATGCTATGTACCTCATAAGCCGACTTAAACCCTACTCTAATTACTTTTTTGATTAATTAAAACCTGCCTGTCCTGATTTTCTCCTCGTGGCTCTGCATGAGGCCTTCCCCTTGCATGTTTAATGGGTACCCCTGAAGTTTGTCAGTAGGTGTAGCTAAAGCCCTGCTACGGGGAACAAAGGGAGGATCTGTTGTTTCCCCAGCCATGGCCAGTCCCATCCCAGAGCAGGGAGAAAGCTGAGCTGAACATTCCAGAACAACACTAGGAAAAGCCCCATATATGGTAAGAAAACAAAAGCAAAGTCATCTTCTTGCTTGTTTGTCCCATAAGAGACTTTATAATGAATTGTTTTTCTAGAAATATTCCCATTCACTCTTTTTTAAGTAATTTTAAAATATCTGATATTGTTAACCCTAGGGAGTTCCTTGAAGAGTGTGTGGAATCCATCAGGATACTAAAGCTATCTCTTTTTTTTTGAGACAGAATCTCGTTCTGTCGTGCCCAGGCTGGAGTGCGGTGGCGCCATCTCGGCTCACTGCAACCTCTGCCTCCCAGGTTCAAGCGATTCTCCTGCCTCCGTCTTCCAGGTAGCAGGGATTACAAGTCACCACGCCCAGCTAATTTTTTCTATATTTAGTAGAGACAGGGTTTCACCCATATTGGTCAGGCTGGTCTCGAAGTCCCGACCTCAGGTGATCCATCCATCTCAGCCTCCCAAAGTGCTGGGATTACAGGTGTGAGCCATGGCGCTCCAGGTAAAACCGTCTTTTAATACCTTCCCAGGCTCTGGGATTACTTTTGAAGGACATCATTAGGATACTATGACTCAAGGCTAATGACAGGTAAATAAGGACAATAGAAAATTTTCCACTTAAAGTTGTGTATTTGTGCCTCAATATGTTCAGATAGCTCATCAATTATTAACCAATCAGGAGAACTTCCAAGTACTGCATCAAAACATACAACACCAGAAGGCATTCACCCAAACAGGTTCTATTTATTGAATGCCGTTTACTATCTCTTGGCAGCTTTGTCTTTTTAGATGATGTTTAGAAGCCTCCCTAATGTATACACTGTCAACTGAGGAGATCTCTGTTTGATTTTTTCAAATAAAAGGCTGGCAGAAACTCAAAGGCAAGTACGCTGACTTCAGTTTCTTAGAGAGATAAAAGTAGTCCGTTCATCTGCAAATCCACCTTGGTTGAGTGCCTTCAATTTGCTGAATTGGTTTAGGAATGCAGTTTAGTGGTAATGATTAGACCTGTCATGCCGTGGTACAATACCTTAAAAGTAAGAGCCTAAAATGTGAGTGTGAACAGAAAAACGGATATTCCTAGAGAAGAAAACTCACAGTATTTCAGGTGTGAGTTGGTGGTATTCATTCTTGGCAGCCCTGGAAATTTCATTTTATCTTGAGATCTTTCAACTGTTTTGTTATTCTAATAGGTAAAAGGAGTTGAAATAGGGGAGTAGTGGAGTTTTTTTTTGTTGTTGTTGTTTTTTTTGTTTTTGAGATGGAGTCTCACTCTGTCGCCCAGGCTGGAATGCAGTGGCATGATCTCCGCTCACTGCAAGCTCTGCCTCCCGGGTTCACACCATTCTCCTGCCTCAGCCTCCCGAGTAGCTGGGACTACAGGCACCTGCCACCGCTCCCGGCTAATTTTTTTTGTATTTTTACTAGAGACGGGGTTTCACTGTGTTAGCCAGGATGGTCTCGATCTCCTGACCTCGTGATCTGCCCGCCTCGGCCTCCCAAAGTGCTGGGATTACAGGCGTGAGCCACCGCACCCAGCTGAAATAGGGGAGATTTTATTCGGTGTGTCTGATTTTTTTTCCAGCCATCTGCAAATATAAAGCCCTGGCTTTCAAAAACGCACACAGTTGAGTAACATTTTGGGTGTAAAATTGTGAACTTATTAAATCTGCTCATTGATTTCCTTTTGAGATGAGCATTTTTTTGAAGACTTACTTTCAAAGGAATAAAGAATGAGACAAGAGAATGAAGAAAAGAGGTACTTGGTGGAAAAACAGATCCATCACAATCTCTTGAGTGATGGCCTGTGGCTCAGAATTTGCAATCGTCTCAGAAATGGCCACAAATTTTGGCGTGTGAAAGATGTTAAAGCAAAACAACCATCCCAGTGAATCACGTATGCCCCTGCATAGGACACAGGAATCAACGGGCATGTGCATTTACAAGCAGGCTGCTGCAGTGGCTGTTTCCACCAAAGCCACTGAGAAGGGTGGATCTCTACTCCTATCTCAGGCCAGAGGCAGGTAGAGAAGGCTGGGCATCCTATGCACAGGTAGGGAAGGGAAGGATAGCCGATTCTCACTGAGGGTATCCACCAGCAGCTTTTGCATTCTCTCACCATCAACTCCCCTCCTAACCACAGAGGAGGCTCGTGCGGTACTCCTGGGTCACTGGATGCCACATTGCACAGGTAACAGTGCTAGCCAAGCAATTAAATGGCTTTTGTATGTTTATCCCCATTTCCTAGAGAGAGAAATGAAAGCGTAGAGAGGTTACAGAAGTTGGCTAAATCCACCTGAAGCAACACAATGGCCAGGAATTTACTAAAACCCACCTATTTCAGATTCCAGTTCCATGGTTAATCATTCAACAGGGCTGTTGCTAAAGGGAGCAGGACATGTGTATCTTAGAGTGTATAATTCAATAATTCAGGAATCAATAAAGCCCACACAGTTTTTATCCTAACATAGAGGCATATAGGGAAAATATTTCTAGTTTACTTTTTGTGTATGTGTGATACAAGGTCTCACTCTGTTGCCCAGGCTGGAGTGCAGGAGTGCAGTCACGGTTCACTGCAGCCTCAACCTCCGCAGGCTTAGATGGTCCTCCCACCTCAGCTCCATGAGTAGTTGGGGCTACAGGCGTGTGCCACCATGCCTGGCTAAATATTTTTTTTGTGCTTTTTGTAGAGACAAGGTCTTACTATGTTGCCCAGGCTAGTCTCGAACTCTTAGGCTCAAGTGATCTTCCTACCTCAGCCTCCCAAAGTGCTGGGATTACAGGAGTGAGCCACCGTCCCCGGTTTCCAGTTTTCTTTCTTTCTTTCCTTCTTTCTTTCTTTCTTTCTTTCTTTCTTTCTTTCTTTCTTTCTTTCTTTCTTTTCTTTCTTTCTTTCTTTCTTTCTTTCTTTCTTTCTTTCTTTCTTTTTCTTTCTTTCTTTCTTTCTCTTTCTTTCTTTCTTTCTTTTATTTCTTTCTTTCTCTTTCTTTCTTTCTTTGTCTCTCTTTCTCTCTCTCTTTCTTTCTTTCTTTCTTTGTCTCTCTTTCTCTCTCTCTTTCTTTCTTTTTTTGAGACAGAGTCTCGCTCTGTCACCCAGGCTGGAGTGCAGTGGCATGATCTCAGCTCACTGCAACCTCTGCCTCCCTGGTTCAAACGATTCTCCTGCCTCAGCCTCCCGAGCAGCTGAGACTACTGGCGCCTGCAACCACGCCCGGCTTATTTTTTATTTTTTTTTTTTTGAGTAGATACAGGGTTTTGCCAAGTTGGCCAGGCTGGTCTTGAACTCCTGACCTCAGGTGATCTGCCTGCCTTGGCCTCCCAAAGTCCTGGGATTACAGATGTGAGCCACCATGCCTAGCTTCCAGTTTTTTTAAGGGAAAAAAATACATGAAAGCCTCTTAAACTATTTAAAAGAAAGATATTGGCTGGGCGCAGTTGCTCATGCCTGTAATCCCAGCACTTTGGGAGGCCAAGGCGGGAGGATCACGAGGTCAGAAGTTTGAGACCAGCCTGGCCAAGATAGTGAAACCCAGTCTCTACTAAAAATACAAAAAATTAGCCAGGAGTGGTGGCAGGCACTTGTAATCTCAGCTATTCAGGAGGCTGAGGCAGGAGAATCACTTGAATCCAGGAGGCGGAGCTTGCAGTGAGCTGAGATCTCACGACTGCACTCCAGCCCGGGCAACAGTGTGAGATTCCATCTCAAAAAAAAAAAAAAAAAAAAAAAAAAAAAGATACTTCACAAATTCAGAGTATTATTGTTTTTTGATAACAGTATTTTGTTACCTGCATTTCTAAGAAATATCATACTACTTAACCTCTAGGTACATAAAAAAAGTGCAGAATCTTGGCTCTGTTTAGAACAATTGAGCAATTAGGACTGTATCTTCCTTTGGTGACAATTCATAAGGAACTCACCATATCTCTGCTACATCACCTGAAGATTTATATTTTGAAACTAGCCATTGTAATGACCTTGATTAACAGCAACGCTATCTCTAATACAAATGGAAAAATAGATATAAATAATTATGATAGGGTCAACCCCCTTTCCTACCTTATTTCTCATTCTATGAGAGCAATGCCATTTTTCCCTGAACAGCAGACCTAAGGAAGAGTTTCATTTTTCTTTTACACTTCCCCAGAGGAGCAAATATCACAAGAAACAGTTACATCAACCAAAAGCAATTTGTATACCTAAACTATTCAGAGATGCTCAGACTGCAGAACCATTATTACCATTCGATTGTACATTTTGTTCCTAACAAGCACTCCTCGGTCCTACAAAAGATAATAATTGTTGTTCTTCTTCACCTACTTTAAATTAATCTGTCCTTGGGGAGGTCACAGGACTGCCAGGTTTGCAGCTCTGGAATCTAGCCTCATAATTATACTAAAGTATGTCCTTTCAAGCTTCCCTTAGCAGTCAATTTTTAAAAAATAAAAATAAAAAATAAAAACCCTGATTCTCTTCAAATCCTGTTAGAAATTAGGCTGTGAGGCCAGGCGCAGTGGCTCACTTCTGTAATCCCAGCACTGTGGGAGGTCGAGGTGGGCGGATCACGAGGTCAAGAGATCGAGACCATCCTGGCCAACATGGTGAAACTCCATCTCTACTAAAAATACAAAAATTAGCCTGGCATGGTGGCGGGGTGCCTGTAGTCAGAGCTACATGGGAGGCTGAGGCAGGAGAATTGCTTGAACTCACGAGGTGGAAGTTGCAGTAAGTAGAGACCATGCCACTGCACTCCAGCCTGGCAACTGAGTGAGACTCCATCTCCAAAAAAAAAAAAAAAGAAAGAAAAAAGAAATTAGGCACTAGAAGTTGATTTCTGAATTACACATGTAAGGAGACAGAGCCTTCTGTTCTTTGCTTGCGATTAAGAGATATTTACCGAGCCTTATGATGTGCCATTATTCTGAGTATCTGAGACTACAGGCATGCGCCACCACAGCTGGCTAATTTTTGTATTTTTAGTAGAGACGGGGTTTCACCATGTTGGCCAGGCTGGTCTCCAGCTCCTGACCTCAGGTGATCCACCCGCCTTGGCCTCCCAAAATGCTGGGATTACAGGCATGAGCCACTGCACCCAGCCTGCTTAGTATATTTTTTAATATTTACAACAAATTACTGAAATGGATTATATCTCGCTCAATTAACAGAGTAGAATTTGAAGTTCACCTGGTAACCAGTGGAGCCAGATTTCACAGTGATAGCTCAATAGCTCAGAACACATCCTTTGCATGATTTCATGCAACTCTTAGGGGAGTAAGCACTGTGTCCTCTCCTCTCTGCTAAAACCTTGCTCTGGTGGGAGCGTGCGGATGGGTCTAGGTGGTAAAGCTGCTTTGGGGTCCAGGCAGTAAGAACTATATTTATGTATGGGTGCAGGGATCCGCATATTTGATTAAGCTCTTCAAGCTTGGACCCAAGAGGTCAAATCCAAGAAATTACAGAATAAAGAACTTCCCTCTGGGACCTTGTGCAAACTAAACCCGGAAAAATATTCATGGTTACAACCAAAGCCTATTACAGAGTCCAGAAACAATTACAGGATGTGCTGAACAGAAAGAATAGCCATTCACTGAGTCAGGCTGTGCTCATAGCACAGAGAGAAGAGATGAGGGAAGCTGAGAGGAAGCTGAATTAGTCAAAATGCAGAACAGAGAGACCCAAGCTGGTTGGAGCCAGTGGGCAGCTGCTGTGGTCAGTGGCCAGGAAGCAGTCACTTTTTGAAGCAATAGCTTTAAATCCTGGCCTTATTCGACGTTATTTTAAATGCATTTCACCCTAGGAGGCTGAGAAGCTGCATGGATCCTTCCAAGGATCCAACCAATATTTGGTGATTCTGGAGAAAGCTGTGAAGGAAAGTCTGACTGTTAGTTTAAACCTTTGTGTTGCCACAGTGAAGCGCAGCGCTGAGATCAGAGGGGCTTGATAAATATTTGTTGAAGACAGGAAGGAAAGGAAGGAGAAAATGGGCCAGATTTTTTTTTTTTTTTTTTTGACACATAGTCTTGCCCTGTTGCCCAGGCTGGAGTGCAGTGGCGCGATCTCGGCTCACTGCAAGCTCTGCCTCCCAGGTTCACGCCATTCTCCTGCCTTAGCCTCCCAAGTAGCTGGGACTACAGGCGTCCACCACCACACCCAGCTAATTTTTTGTATTTTTAGTGGAGATGGGTTTTCACCGTGTCATCCAGGATGGTCTTGATCTCCTGACATCGTGATCTGCTCGCTTTGGCCTCCTAAAGTGCTGGGATTACAGGCATGAGCCACTGCACCCAGCCGAAAATGGGCCAGATTTAAACATCTGAAACATGTCTAGAATCCAGAATTATGTGTCAGGAAGAGACAGAAAAAGCCACAGCCAAGCGCCCAGCTGTGGAATGGAAGTTGTCAGAAAAGGGCTTATGACTAGGGACCCATTCACCAGCAGATCTGGATTGATGGACTCTTCAGTCATGAAGAAAGGCTGAGATGCAAGATGAAAAATCCAGTTCTTGGAAGCACAGGAGGAACAAGGAATACATCCTGCCTCCGTGGAACTGGAGAAGTAATTAGGACCTTAATCACCCAGACATAGGAAGATAGAGGGACCGGGGTCCTGGTGTGCAGAGGCACTGAGGTCAGCAGGATGAATAATCCAAAATTCTGGCTAGGATAGTCCCCTAATTAGGGTCATTATTCATCATAAAATCGAGTGGCACCTGCAGGAGGGCTTCTGTACTTTTCATAGAGAATGCCAAGGTCTGGCAAAACCAGAAACCCAACAGCTTACTGCACATCTTCCTAGTGGCTGGTTACCAGTTTATTAATCCTAACCCCTGCATAGCTGAGCAGATACGGCAAGTTCTTTTTGGTCTGGTGAAAGACATACCTCTCCCTTTCAGTTTTTTTTGTTTTTGTTTTTGTTTTTTTTTTTATTATTATTATACTTTAGGTTTTAGGGTACATGTGCACAATGTGCAGGTTTGTTACATATGTATCCATGTGCCATGTTGTTTAGCTGCACCCATTAACTCGTCATTTACCATTAGGTATATCTCCTAATGCAGTCCCTCCCCGCTCCCCCAACCCCACAACAGTCCCCGGAGTGTGATGTTCCCCTTCCTGTGTCCATGAGTTCTCATTGTTCAATTCCTACCTATGAATGAGAACATGCGGTGTTTGGTTTTTTGTCCTTGCGATAGTTTACTGAGAATGATGTTTTCCAATTTCATCCATGTCCCTACAAAGGACATGAACTCATCCTTTTTTATGGCTGCATAGTATTCCATGGTGTATATGTGCCACATTTTCTTAATCCAGTCTATCGTTGTTGGACATTTGGGTTGGTTACAACTCTTTGCTATTGTGAATAGTGCCGCAAGAAACATACGTGTGCATGTGTCTTTATAGCAGCATGATTTATAGTCCTTTGGGTATATACCCAGTAATGGGATGGCTGGGTCAAATGGTATTTCTAGTTCTAGATCCCTGAGGAATCCCCACACTGACTTCCACAATGGTTGAACTAGTTTACAGTCCCACCAACAGTGTAAAAGTGTTCCTGTTTCTCCACATCCTCTCCAGCACTTGTTGTTTCCTGACCTTTTATTGATCGCCATTCTAACTGGTGTGAGATGGTATCTCACTGTGGTTTTGATTTCCATTTCTGTGATGGTCAGTGATGATGAGCATTTTTTCATGTGTTTTTTGGCTGCATAAATGTCTTCTTTTGAGAAGTGTCTGTTCATGTGCTTTGCCCACTTTTTGATGGGGTTGTTTGTTTTTTTCTGGTAAATTTGTTTGAGTTCATTGTAGATTCTGGATATCAGCCCTTTGTCAGATGAGTGGGTTGCAAACTGGTACCACAACAGAGACATAGATCAATGGAACAGAACAGAGCCCTCAGAAATGATGCCGCATATCTACAACTATCTGATCTTTGACAAACCTGACAAAAACCAGAAATGGGGAAAGGATTCCCTATTTAATAAATGGTGCTGGGAAAACTGGCTAGCCATATGTAGAAAGCTGAAATTGGATCCCTTCCTTAAACCTTATACAAAAATTAATTCAAGATGGATTAAAGACTTAAATGTTAGACCTAAAACCATTAAAATCCTACAAGAAAACCTAGGCAATACCATTCAGGACATAGGCATGGGAAAGGACTTCATGTCTAAAACACCAAAAGCAATGGCAACAAAAGCCAAAATTGACAAATGGGATCTAATTAAACTAAAGAGCTTCTGCACAGCAAAAGAAACTACCATCAGAGTGAAGAGGCAACCTACAGAATGGGAGAAAATTTTTTGTTTTTGTTTTTGAGATAGAGTTTCGCTCTTGTTGCCCAGGCTGGAGTGCAATGGCGTGATCTCCGCTCACCGCAACCTCTGCCTCCCAGGTTCAAGCAATTCTCCTGCCTCGGCCTTCCCGAGTAGCTGGGATCATAGGCTACCATGCCTGGCTAATTTAGTATGTTTAGTAGAGTTGGGGTTTCTCCATGTTAGTTAGTCTGGTCTCTAACTCCGGACCTCAGGTGATCCGCCCACCTCGGCCTCCCAACATGCTGCGATTACAGGCATGAGCCACTGCGCCCGGCCCCTTTCAGTTTTTTGAAGAGAGAAAGCAAAAAGCACCTTAGGCGAGCCATCGCCTGGCAAAGTAAGATGGGGGAGTATTTTTCTCTAAGCACAGTTCTTTAGGACAGTGTGATGGATGGGAGAATGCCCTTGAAGGGCGAGGCGTGGTGTTTCACCTCAGCTCCCAATCAACCCAGTCCCTGGCACACATTCCTGATCCCAGGGTGGGGTTGTTTATCCCTTCCTCGTTTCTTCTGCATTTCCCATCTCAGCATATTTAGCACATTATTTTTACAATCGCCTGATTATTTTATCTTTATGTCTGATTAGTTTCTTTTTGCTTTTTTTTTTTTTTTTGAGACAGAGTCTCCCTCTGTTGCCCAGGCTGGAGTGCTGTGGCATGATCTCTGCTCACTGCAACCTCTGCCTCCCGGGTTCAAGCCATTCGTCTGCCTCAGCCTCCCGAGTAGCTGGGATTACAGGCGCCCACCACCATGTCCGGCTAATTTTTGTATTTTTAGTAGAGACAAGATTTCACCATGTTGGCCAGGCTGGTCACGAACTCCCGACCTCTGGTAATCCACCTGACTTAGCTTCCCAAAGTGCTTGGTATTACAGGCAAGAGCCACCGTGCCTGACTCTGATTAGACTATTAACTCCGAGAGAATAGGTACCATATCTACTTTTCTTTTTCATCTTTGTGTCACCAGAACCCAGGCCTGTGCCTGGCATGCTCAGTAAATAACAGTTGGATGAATGAATATCAGGAACTGGGCAACATGGCAAGACCCCTACCTCTACAAAAAAATTAAAAATAAAAAAATTAGCTGGGTATGGTAGTGTGCGCGTGAGGGCCCAGCCACTTGGAAGGCTGAGGCGGAAGGGTTGCTTGCACTGAGCAGTTCGAGGCTGCAGTGAGCTATGATTGAGCCACTGCACTCCAGCCTGGGCGACAGAGCAAGACCCTGTGTCAAAAATAAATAAATAAAAGAATTATCTCCAATCTCAACTATAGGGAAGAAAAAGAAAATTTTACAGGCGAGAGACAGGATAGTGTTGCTTTCACATTTCTCTTGAGAATGCTCTTGGGAGCTGCAGTGTAGCAGCATAAAGTGTCTCTCCACAGAGCTTGGAGCTGGAAGTCCAAAATTACAAGAAAATAATGGATTACAAGATGTGTGCTATAACTTAACAGTAATTTCTAGGTCACTTGCAAATGATTACCTTTAATAATTACGAGCTTTTATTGAGGCTTTTCTATTTTCAGAGTGCTTTTCAGTCATTAATTTGTTATTCCTCACAACATCCCTATGAGGTAGACCATCATCATTACTGCATTACAGATGCACTAGGGATGTCAATTTGGATTTAATTGACCCAGGAGTGTGGCTATACTTAGTAGTTCATTTGCCCCTCTGCTTTCTGGTCTTAAAAATCTATGGATGCTGCCTAGAGGGTGAGAATGCTAAAGCGCGATTTAGAAAGAAACATTGCAGACAACGGAGAGCATTACAGAGGCAGAGTAGGCACTAAATTTATAAAACATAGAGAATACCAGAGAGAAGCCTCAGTGTATTCTAGAAGCACATGCATTAGCGTCTGACCATTTTCTAAAACCTTTGCCTCCCCTCCCCTCCCCTCCTCTCCTGTTCCCTTCCCTTCCCTTCCTTTTTTTGAGATGGGGTCTTGCTCTGTCACCCACGCTGGAGTGCAGTGATGCAATCTAGGATCACTGCAACCTCCATCTCCTGAGTTCAAGTGATTCTCCTGTCTCAGCCTCCCAAGTATCTGCGACTACAGGCATGTGCCACCGCAGCCAGCTAATTTTTGTATTTTTAGTAGAGATGGGGTTTCACCATGTTGGCCAGGCTGGTCTCAAACTCCTGACCTCAAATGATCTGCCTGCCTTGGCCTCCCAAAGTGCTGAGATTACAGGCATGAATCGACATGCCTGGTCCGGTGGAGCCTTCTTAACAGGCATTGAAATTGCACGGTGGCTCACACCTGTAATCCCAGCAGTTTGGGAGGCTGAGGCAGGCTAAGCACGAGGTCAGGAGATCGAGACCACCCTGGCTAACATGGTGGAACCCTGTCTCTACTAAAAATACAAAAAAAAAATTAGCCGGGTGTGGTGGTGGGCACCTGTGGTCCCAGCTACTCAAGAGGCTGAGGCAGGGGAACGGCATGAACCCGGGAGGCGGAGGTTGCAGTGAGCTGAGATCACACACTGCACTCCAGACTGGGTGACAGAGCAAGACTCGGTCTCAAAAACAAAAAGAAAGAAGAAGTTGAATTGTATCTTCCCAAAAAGATGTGTTGGAATCCTCACCCCCAGTACCTCAGAATGTGACCTGATTTGGAAACAGGGTATTTGCTGATGTAATCAAGTTAAAATGAGATCCTTACGGTAGGCTCTAATCCAATATGCTAATGTCCTTATAAAAAGAGGAAATTTGGCCAGGTGTAGTGGGTCCTGCCTGTCATTCCAGCACTTTGGGAGGCAGAGGCAGGTTAATCACTGGAGGCCAGGAGTTCAAGACCAGCCTGGCCAACATAGTGAAACCCTGTCTCTACTAAAAATACAAAAACAAAAAGAAAATAGCTGAGCGTGGTGTCATGCATCTGTAATCCAGCTACTGTGGAGGCTGAGGCAAGAGAATCACTTGATCTCAGGAGGCAGAGGCTGTAGTGAGCCAAGATCACACCACTGCACTCCAGCCTGGACGACCAAGCAAGACTCTGTGTCAACAAAAAAAAAAAAAAAAAAAAAGGAGGAAATTTGAACACCGAGATGGACATGCAAAGAAGAAACATGGATGTATGAAGACAGAAGTTTCAGGTGATGTAAGTTCTAGCCAGGGGACTCCGCATATTGACAGCCAACTATCAGAAGTTACAAAAAGGGAAGGAAGGAACATTCCCTTATAGGATTAGGGGAGAGTATGGCTCTGCTGCTGCCTTAACTTTGGACTTCTAGCCTCCAGAAATGTGACACGGTACATTTTTGTTTTTCTTTTTTTTTGGAGGGGGGTGGAAGAGGGGGACAGAGTATGGCTCTGTGGCCAAGGCTGGAGTGTAGTGACACGATCTCAGCTCACTGCAACCTCCGCCTCGTGGGTTCAAGCAATTCTCCTGCCTCAGCCTCCCAAGTAGCTGGGATTACAGTTGTGTGCCACCACGCCCAGCTAATTTTTGTATTTTTAGTAGAGATGGGGTTTTGCCACGTTGGCCAGGCTCGTCTCAATCTCCTGACCTCAAGTGATCCCCCTCCTCAGCCTCCCAAAGTGCTGGGATTACAGGTGTGAGCCTCCGCACCCAGCCACATTTCTGTTTTTCTAAGCCACCTGGTTTATGGTACTTTGTTATAGCAGCCCTGGGAAACTAATACAGTACTCCTAATAGATTAATCTCAAAAGGAGATCAACAGTGGCATTGTCCAAGGCCACTACCACGGTGGTCAGTTATCCTTGGTGCTAAGTCACTTCCAACCATATAATAACTTCTGAGTGTAAAAGTTGATCCTCAGCAATCAGACCCTTGGGCAACGTTTTGAATTGTTACATGCTTAATTGCGATTATGGCCACAGCTTTACACTATAGGGGCTGCCCCCTAAAAAAATGAGATTTTCATATTAACAGTCTATATCCCTAGTTTGTTAAGGGGCCCTCATTTGAAAATACTTGCTTTTGGTCACACAAAGAACAATGGGAAAAAAAAGGTGAATGGAATGATACAACCTATCACCACCATAAAGAGAGTATTTTCAGTGCAGGTCTTACTGGTATCCATGTCAAGCAGTTTTTAAAACCACAACCAATTAAATTCAAATAACAGAAGAAAAGAAAATATAAAGAGGAAAGATTAATAAAATAGAAAATATACAATAAAGAAAATCAACAAAGTCAAAGATTGTTTGAAAAGATATTCCGAAGTGATTTTAGCACAACTGGTAAGAAAAAGACAGAGAAGACCAAAATTTCAAATATTGGAAAAGAGACATGACTGTAGATTAGATAGATATTAAAAAGCTCTTAGGAAGAGGTTATGAACAACTTTAGGTTAACAAATTTGACAACTTAGAAGAAATGTACACATTCACAGAAAAATACAATTGAGAGTCAGGGACAGTGGCTCACGCCTGTAATCTCAGCACTTTGGGAGGCCGAGCAGGGGCGGATCACCTGAGGTCAGGAGTTCAAGACCAGCCTGATCAACATGGTGAAACCCCGTCTCTACTAAAAATACAAAAATTAGCCGGGTATGATAGTGGGCACCTGTAATCCCAGCTACTCTGGATGCTGCGGCAGGAGAATCACTTGCACTCAGGAGATGGAGGTTGCACTGAGCGAAGATCATGCCACTGCACTCCTGCCTAGACAGCAGAGCAAGGCTCCATCTCAAAAAAAAAAAAGAAAAGAAAAGAAAAGAAAAATACAATTTAATAAACTGGCAGTAAAATAAGTTAAAAATTTTCAATCATACATATGTTAAATAAATGGAATGTGTAATTTAAAATTGTCTCAGAAAGACACTACCAGAGCTAGATGGCTTCGCACCAGTGAATTCATTGAAACTACACTCTTAACAAACTCTTCATAGGATATAAAAGCAGAAATGCTTCCCAGCTTGTTTTATGAGGCCAGCATAGCCTTACGACCCAAACCCAGAAATGATATTACAATAAAAGCAAATTTTAGTACAATATCTCTCAGGAGCACAGCTGCTAAAATCCTAAACGATATATTATCCAAGGCCAATAAAACAATGAAGCATGTTTACGAAAATTAAAAAGGTCTAAATAAAAGAATAGGCTGGGTGTGGTGGCTCATGCCTGTAATCCCAGCACTTTGGGAGGCCGAAGTGGATGGATCACGAGGTCAGGAGATCGAGACCATCCTGCCTAACACGGTGAAACCCTGTCTCTACTAAAGATTCAAAAAATTAGCCGGGTGTGGTGGCAGGCACGTGTGGTCCCAGCTACTCGGGAGGCTGAGGCAGGAGAATGGCGTGAACCCAGGAGGCGGAGCTTGCAGTGAGCAGAGACCATGCACCACCGCACTCCAGCCTGGGCAACAGAGAGAGACTCTGTCTAAAAAAAAAAAAAAAAAGAATAAACTACGTGTACCAATTTCAAAAATTTGACATTATAAAAATGTAAATTCTCCTACAAATAGATGTGTAGTTTAAATGAAATGCCAATCAAAATCTCAGACAGTTTATTTTTGTGAAAATTTGACAAACTGATTCTAAAGTTTGTATTAAATGCAAAGAATATGGAATAGTCAAGCTAACCTTGAAGAACAAAGCTGGAGGACTTACACTACTCAATGTCAAGACTTGCTATAAAACTATAATAATTAAGATATTGTGGCATTGGCACAAGGATGAATAGATTGATGGTACAAAATACAGAATCCAGAAATAGACCCACAACAAATGGAGTTACTTGATTTATGACAACAGTAACACTGCAGTGAATGGGGGAAATAATGGATTTTTAAAATTAATTGGGACAATCAGATATTCATATGGGAAAAACATATTATGATTTCTACATCACATCATGTAAAAATGTTAGTTCTATAGGACTTCAGACTAAATGTAAAAGGTAAAGCAGTAATTTTTCTAAGATGGGAGAATATTTTCCTAATCATGGGGCAAGCACTTTTCTCAACAGGACACAAAAGACTTCAGAAAAACTAGACATACTGAATTTCATTAAAATTAGGCCAGGCGCGGTGGCTCACGCCTGTAATCCCAGCACTTTGGGAGGCTGAGGTGGGCGGATCACAAGGTCAGGAGATCAAGACCATCCTGGCTAATACAGTGAAACCCCGTCTTTACTAAAAATACAAAAAATTAGCCAGGTGTGGTGGCAGGCGCCTGTAGTCCCAGCTACTCGGGAGGCTGAGGCAGGAGAATGGCGTGAACCCGGGAGGCGCAGCTTGCAGTGAGCTGAGATAGTGCCACTGAACTCCAGCCTGGGCGACAGAGCAAGGCTCCGTCTCAATAAAATGGAAAAAAAAAAGAAAAACTAGACATACTGAATTTAATTAAAATTAGGCCGGGTGCAGTGGCTCATGCCTGTAATCCCAGCACTTTGGGAGGCTGAAGCGGGCGAATCACAAGGTCAGGAGATCGAGACCATCCTGGCTAACACAGTGAAACCCCATCTCTACTAAAAATACAAAAAATTAGCTGGGCGTGGTGGCGGGCGCCTGTGGTCTCAGCTACTTGGGAGGCTGAGGCAGGAGAATGGCGTGAACCCGGGAGGCGGAGCCTGCAGTGAGCCGAGCTTGCACCGCTGTACTCTAGCCTGGGTGACAGAGCAAAACTCCATCTCAAAAAAAGAAAAAAAAAAAATTAAGAACTTGTGCCCATCAAAAAACATTGAGAGAGAAAAGGCAAGATACAGGATGGAAGAAATATAAATGTGCGCGTGTGTGTATGTTTATATATAAAATGTCTTATATATAGGACATGTACATACCTCCAGAGGGAAAATTGACTATGGACTTGAATAAGCCCGTCACAAAAGAAAAAATCAAAATGAACAATAAACGCATTAAAAAGGTGCTCTAAATCAATAGTCACCAAGGAACAGAAATTAAAACCATATTGAACTGTCACTCCACATCCACCAAAATGGCTAGTATGAAATAGTCCTACATTACCAAGTGTTGGTGAGGATTGTTTGTTTTGTTTTGAGACAGTCTCTTCATCACGCAGGTGGCTGGAGTGCAGTGGTGCAAAGTTGGCTCACTGCAACCTCTGCCCTCCGGGTTCAAGTGATTCTCCTGCCTCAGCCTTCCGAATAGGTGGGATTACAGGAGTGCTCCACCACACTCAGCTAATTTTTTTGTATTTTTCAGTAGCGACGGGTTTTGCCATGTTGGTCAGGCTGGTCTTGAACCCCTAACGTCAGGTGATCCGCCCCCCGTCAGCCTCCCAAAGTGCTAGGATTACAGGCATGAGCCACCGCACCCGGCCAAGTGTTGGTGAGGATGTGACAGAAGTGGAACAGTCATTAATCGCTGCTGGGAATGTAATGGGCATAACCACTTAGAAACTGTTCTGCAGCATCTGCCAAAGTGAAAAAGATGCACACGCTGTGACCCAGCAGTTTTACTCCTCGGTATATATCCAACAGTAATGCATACGTTCATTTACCAAAACACGTAGAAGAATGTTTATAGCAGCATTCTGCAAAACCATGGAAACAATTCAAAGCCCAACAAAATAAAACAGATAAAAAAAGGGCCAGGCGCGGTGGCTCACGCTTGTAATCCCAGCACTTTGGGAGGCCGAGGCGGGCGGATCACGAGGTCAGGAGATCGAGACCACGGTGAAACCCCGTCTCTACTAAAAATACAAAAAATTAGCCGGGCGTGGTGGCGGGCGCCTGTAGTCCCAGCTACTCGGAGAGGCTGAGGCAGGAGAATGGCGTGAACCCGGGAGGCGGAGCTTGCAGTGAGCCGAGATTGCGCCACTGCACTCCAACCTGGGCGACGGAGCGAGACTCCGTCTCAAAAAAAAAAAAAAAAAAAAAAAAAAAACAGGTAAAAAAAGAATACAATATAGCAATAAGAATAAACCAACTATTGTTACACACACTAACACAGATAAACATCACAAACATAGCAAAAGAGGCCAGATGCAAGAGTATATGCTGTCTGACGGATTCCATCCATCCATCTATTCATTCATTCATTTAGAGATACGGTCTCACTATGTGGCCCAGGTTGGTCTTGAACTCCTCGGCTGAAGTGATCCTCCTGCCTCAGCCTCCAGGAGTAGCTGGGACTTTAGGCAGGGGCCACTGCATTCAGCTGTTTTAATTTATGTAAAGTTTAAAAACAGGAAAACACATCATTAGTGGTGGAAGTCAGAGGAGCAAGGAATAGGTGGAAGGGAGTATGAAGATATTTATGGGGTGCTGGTAATTGTTCATTCTTTTTTTTTTTTTTTTTTTGAGACAGAGTCTTGCTTTGTCGCCCAGGCTGGAGTGCAGTGGCGCAATCTCGGCTCACTGCAAGCTCCGCCTCCCGGGTTCGCGCCATTCTCCTGCCTCAGCCTTCCAAGTAGCTGGGACTACAGGAGCCCACCACCACGCCTGGCTAATTTTTTTTGTATTTTTAGTAGAGATGGGGTTTCACCGTGTTAGCCAGGATGGTCTCGGTCTCCTGACCTTGTGATCCGCCCACCTCAGCCTCCCAAAATGCTGGGATTACAGGCGGTAATTGTTCATTCTTAATCAGGGTATGATTTACCCAGGTATGTTCATTTCGAAAATTCAGCTATATATCTATGGTTTGTGTGCTTTTCTGTGTGTATATTTCAATAAAAATTTACTTGAAAAGAATGTGTTACATCCGGGTATGCATTTATAAAGCCCACAGAACTTTAGAATCTGATGGATTCTTATATTTGGGACAAAAAGGGAATGAAGGACTTTCCCTTGATTGGGAAGTGGCTAGAAATGTGGCTGGGAGGAAAAATGTAGCCCACACTATGAAGTTCTTTCAATACAGTGCCAAGGACTTCAGAATGGGTTTAGCAGACCACAGAGAGTTGGTGGGGATGAAGTGAGGCAATATGACTAGACCCATGTTTATGGAAAAATTCTCACAGTGATATGTGAAATAAAATGAAAAGGCAGAAGGGAAGATGCAGGGAGGCTAGGTTAGATACTGTCAAAATAATGAGAAAAGAAATGAAGTTCATGTGTTTTCCCCGTGCCCATCCAAGCCTGCCCCTTTGTCTAGACGTGTGGAATAAACAAGTACAGATTCTGCATACACTGGCAATTCCTGGAAACTTTCCCTCTTTCCATCCCAGGAGCATCTTCCTTGCTGATGACTTGCAGAAGAGGAACAAGCCTTGGAGGGACTGCTGTCAAAGAATCTTCATCCTGACAGGTACTTGGGTGCCAGTTCTTATCATGCTTCATATCTCAGGAGACATTAATGCATGGAATTTCTGGTGAAGTTCAAAGTTATGCTATCTAATAAAATATCACAGGACAGAAACTGCATGGCAGCACAGATCTAAGGACTCCAAAGTTGGATCAACATTTTTTGACACTAACTTCTTTACTTGAGTGATGTAGTCTGATATTAAGATGGACTAGAGTTTGGGCACAGTGGCTCGTGCCTGTAATGCTAACACTTTGGGAGGCTGAGGCAGGAGGATCACTTGAGGCCATGAGTTGAAGACCACCTTGGGCAACGCGGCAAGACCTTCTCTCAACAAACAATAAAAACAATTAGCCAGGCGTGGTGGCACACATCTGTAATCCCAGCTACGTGGGAGGCTGAGATGGGAGGATCGCTGGATTCCAAAAGTTTGAGGCTACAGTGAGTTATGATGGCACTACTGCGCTCCAGTCTGGCTGACAGAACCAGACCCTGTCTCAAAAAAACACAAAAACACAAAAAAGCAAAAGATAGACTGGAAATACTAGTGGTAACAAGGAAAACAGTATACGGAATAGCTTTAGTTTGTTTGTTATCTTGTTACCAGGGCAGCCCTAATGAATTCACTGGAAAAGTTATTTTTCTTACTGTTTTTCTTTAGTCACTTTGTTTGTGGGCATAGTTAAAGAAACTAGATGCCTCGGCATGGCACCAGAACTTCCTGACACCTGATCAGATACCAGAGGGAGATAAGACCCCACAAACCAGAGCAACAGGAAAAGGTGCCCCAAGTTGCCTTCAATGCTAAAATTCTCTCCCCCAAAAGAAAATCTCCACTCTTTTGTTTATATGTGTTGTGTGAAGACATATGTTTGAATCCAGCCTCTATGTCTGCAGTCCTTCCTGCCACATGCAAACATTCCTCTCTCACCCTGCTCCTAGTCCTTAAAAAAAAAAACCCATGCCTTCTATAGTTCAGCGAAAAGGAGCATTCAGAGCCAGAGCATCCCTCCTTTGTTCCCTGGCCAGTGAGTAAAACCTGATTGCCTTTTCTGCTAGGAAGTTCTTTCTCTGCCAGCAATACAAAGTGGGAAAAGAACTCGATTTACGGGCAACAGTTGTATATGTAATAATAATGCTCCTCCAGGCCTCTAGACACAAGAAATTCACTCTGGTTTATAAACAAGGCATACATGCACAAGAATCCAGCAAAGAGATAAGAAATCTCTTCCCTCCTTTTCTTTCCCTCTTTCTATGGTTTATATAAAGTATATGAGATGGGAGTGAGGACTAAACTCTGATTTTTTTTATCTTGCCCAAATTCCTATTTAAGGGGTCTGGGGAGTCATGCCCTACAAATCATAAATTCTCATCAGATAGGTTTTCATTTTTTTTTTTTTTTTTTTTGAGATGGAGTCTCGCTCTGTCGCCCAGGCTGGGGTGCAGTGGCGCGATCTCGGCTCACTGCAAGCTCTGCCTCCCGGGTTCTCGCCATTCTCCTGCCTCAGCCTCCCGAGTAGCTGGGACTACAGGCGCCCGCCACCATGCCCGGCTAATTTTTTGTATTTTTAGGAGAGACGGGGTTTCATCATGGTCTCGATCTCCTGACCTCGTGATCCACCTGCCTCGGCCTCCCAAAATGCTGGGATTACAAGCGTGAGCCACTGCGCCCAGCTGGTTTTCTTTAACCCTATATATCATGAATTACTTTTCAACCTGACTCTGGCATAATATTATGAGACAAGGAAGAAAATCAAAATATTTTACCCCAAAACATGTTTTGTTGCCATATTTTGAAATGTCCCTGCAAAGCTGTTCTTTGCGAGGAGGTAGGGAGGGGGGGACAGAATTTGCATCTGTAAAGAATTTACTTATTTATTTACTTTTTATTTTATTTTATTTTATTTTATTTTATTTTGAGACAGCCTCGCTCTGTCACCAAACTGGAGTGCAGTGGCGCGATCTTGGCTCACTGCAACCTCCACCTCCGGCATTCAAGCAATTCCCCTGCCTCAGCCTCCCCAGTAGCTGGGACTATAGGTGTGCAGCACCATGCCCAGCTAATTTTTGTATTTTTAGTAGAGACGGGGTTTCACCATGTTGGCCAGGATGGTCTTGATCTCTTGACCTCATGATCCACCCACCTTGGCCTGCCAAAGTGTTGGGATTACAGGCATGAGCCACAGTACCCGGCCAAGAATGTATTAACATAGCTATATCTTTTTCTTCCAGACCCTCGCAATCCTAAAGAGATAACTAAGATCCGAATAGGAAACATTTGTCATGTATTGTCTCTGAGGGCAGCCGCTATAAGACCTCAGAAGAACTTTGGTCTCCACAATCTTTATCTTAAACTGAACATCTCCTTTCTATCAATCCCAGGTCTTTAGACGAAGTCAACCATTTGTCCACAATAAAATGTTTAGATTCACCTATAGCCTGAAAGCCCCACCACCCCCCATCCCCGCTCTGAGTTGTCCTGCCTTTCTGGACCAAACCACAAACCAGTGTGTTTCTTACATGTATTTGATGGATGTCTCATACCTCTTTAAAACATAAAAACCAAGCTGTGCCCCGACCACCTTGGGCACAGGTTCTCAGGATCTCTTAAGGGCTGGGTCATGGGCCATGGACACTCATATTTGGTTCAGATCAAATCTCTTAAAATATTTTCCAGAGTTTGGCTCTTCGTCGACAGGAATATACAGAGAAAGGAGTTAATGCAGCAGGCCTATACTGTTGTCCTGGGAAAGACTTGCTTGCAAGGGTGGCCCTTGACGGACATCTGGGAATGTAGATTTCAGGAGTGTTCCTGAAACCGCCGTTGAAAAATTATAACAGTGAGAAAAGTATGACTGTGAAAGAGATTTGATCTAACCAACCCTTATCTTGCCTTTAACATCCAAACTGCCCTTAGTCATTTCTGGGCTTGGGCCAAACTAACTTTGGGCGAAATTTAATTTGCCGTTTAAATGATTATAGCCCTTCCCCAAAAAGAAACCATCTTTGTAAAGCTAATGGAAGACCACCAGGTTAGGAGGATGAGAGGAGCCTGAATTCTGCTAAGGTGTAGACACACAGCAATGGTCACTCATTATTCCAGAGGTCAGAAGATTTGCAACTTCCCCAATTACTCCTGCAGATAATATCACAGTTGTAGAACCTGAGATTGGCTTTTTGAGATGGGCTTTCAGATTTGTGCATTTCTGACAACCGATGACCCTCCTGCAACCACCAGTCAGTCCTGTGGGCCCCGTCCAGAAGCAGACTTAGTGTGAAAAGGACCCTTTTCCACACCCCTATGATTGTATCCCACCCAGCAGCTGCACCCGTCCCCTTGCCTGCCAAACAATCCTTGAGAAAACCTATCCTCTGAATTTTCCAGGAGGCTGATTGGAGTAATAATAATACTCTTTCTTTACTGCAATTCCCCTGTCTTGATAAATTAGCTCTATCTGGGCAGTGGGCAAAATGAACCCATTGGGCAGTTACATTCCCACTCTTAACTGGTTAGAGTGATTTACTGTGTCTAGACTGTTTGTACAAATAATATGGTTTATGTTTCGGGGTCCTCCAGAGAAGCACAATCACTAGGGTGTGTGTGTGTGTGTGCACGCGCGCGCGTGTGTGTGTGTGTGTGTGTATTTTAAGGAATTGGCTCATGTGATTATGGAGCTGGCAAGTCTAAAACCTACAGGTGGGCCACCAGGCTGGAGACACAGGCAGAGCTGATGCTGCAGTTCAAGTCCATAGGCTGTCTGCTGGCCAAATTCCTTCTTGCTCAGGGAAGGTCAGTCTTTTTTTTTTTTTTTTTTTGAGACACAGTTTCTCTCTGTCGCGCAGGCTGGAGTGCAGTGGCACGATCTGGACTCATTGCAAGCTCCCTTCCCGGGTTGACGCCATTCTCCTGCCTCAGCCTCCTGAGTAGCTGGGACTACGGGCACCCGCCACCAGGCCTGGTTAATTTTTTGTATTTTTAGTAGAGACAGGGTTTCACTGTGTTAGCCAAGACAGTCTCAATCTCCTGACCTCGTGATCCACCCACCTTGGCCTCCCAAAGTGCTGGGATTACAGGTGTGAGCCACTGCGCCCGGCGCCCGGCCTGGTGAAGGCCAGTCTTTTGTTCTAGCCGGGCCATCAACTGATCTTGGAATCTTGGAAGCTTGTACGTGGTTTCCCCTAGACTTCATCCCATGTGTCTTTTCTCTTTGCTGATTTGGTTTGTATCCCTTTGCTGTAATAAATCACAGTTGTATGACTAGATATGGAGTCCTGCAAGCCCCACTAGTGATTCATCAAACCTGGGGGTAGTCCTGGGGACCCCAACACATGATATTACAAGGGCCCATCTTATTCCCTTCATCCACTGAAACATATTGAAAGGTGTAACATAAGTAAATCACATATTGTATCAAAAGCATATTATAGTGAATAACATAAGAGTAGCTCAGAGGAGCTACTGATTATATAGTACTTTGGCAACATGAAGGGTCACCTAAAGACTAAGTAATAATCATAAGGCAAATTATACTTTTCAATTAATTTCAAAGGACTTTTCAGCAGATTTTCACAAAAACGAACTTAATTTTGTATGTCCAGCAAGAACTTTTGTAAACTTTTTAAATATACCTAGAATATTTTTAGTGATAAAGATAAGTGCAGAGATCCATTAACTGAAGGGAAAAATGTTTGGGAACTATTGAATAAAATTTCAAGCCTAATAGGTTTTGAAATCAGTACTAGAATTATAAATATTTCATATATAATGCTCTCTGGGTTTTAATAGTCATACCAATTAACTTTTCAGTTTCAATAAAAATGTAGGAAATTCACCTCTGTTCAGTACTTGACAAATAAATCATGGTAATTACATATTCACATGGCCTGTAATAACTCTTCTAACTCAGCCTAGTAAGTGTCTTTTTCTTTTTTTTTTTTTTTTTTTTTGAGATGGAGTCTCACTCTGTCGTCCAGGCTGGGGTGCTATGGCACGATCTTGGCTCGCTGCAACCTCCACCTCCCAGGTTCAAGTGATTCTCCTGCCTCAGCCTCCTGAGTAGCTGGGATTACAGGCACGTGCCACCACACCCGGCTAATTTTTGTATTTTTAGTAGAGATGGGGTTTCACCATGTTGGCCAGGCTGGTCTCAAACTCCTGACCTCGTGATCCACCCACCTCGGCCTCCCAAAGTCCTGGGATTACAGGCATGAGCCACCACGCCCAGCGCAAGTGTTCTTTAAGATAATTATTCTTTTGTAAAAATCACATGTATAAAATGACTACTGCAGGTCAGGAGTTCTGAAGCTCTGTGATGACATGGAAACAGGAGTTTCCTAAACCTTCAGTTCAGTATTAGCATCCTTCCATGTCCAGCTTTAGTGAGATGTGTGTTCCCAGGGCGCTAACACATATTTATCTGTTTCCCATTGTATTAGTCTGTTTGCACGCTGCTAATAAAGACATATTTGAGACTGGTTAATTTATCAAGGAAAGGAGTTTAAGTGACTGAGAGTTCCACATAGCTGGTGAGGCCTCACAATCACAGTGGAAGGCGAATGAGGAGCAAAGTCACGTCTTACGTGGTGGCAGGTAAGAGAGCATGTGCAGGGGAATTATTATTTATAAAACCAACAGATCTCATAAGACTTATTCACTACCATGAGAACAGTATGGGGGAAACCCCCCTCAGGATTCAATTAGCTCCACCTGGTCCCAACCCTTGACATATGGGGATTATTACAATTATTACAATGTGAGATTTGGATAGGGACACAGCAAACCATATCACCCATGATACTTAATCATAAACAATTGTAGTAGGAAAAGAGTCTGTGAAGCTGATTCAGTAATATCTGAATAGCTCTGGCAATCTAGAAGCCAAATGCCCTTAGGAAAGTAAAATAGGAAATAAGTAGGAAGAACCCAGACTTTCAAGTTGGACAAACTGAAGACAGTGGGCTGTAAAGGAGATTTATGGGGAAATCATAAGCTACCTTTGTGCAGGGCACTTTGAGAAGCATTGTAGTATGTTCTTGATAAATCGATGCTGTTAATATGATTCTTTTTGTTTTAGACGGAGTCTCGCTCTGTCACCCAGGCTGGAGTGCAGTGGCGCGGTCTCGGCTCACTGCAAGCTCCACCTCCCGGATTCACGCCATTCTCCCGCCTCAGCCTCCTGAGTAGCTGGGACTACAGGAGCCCGCCACCACGCCTGGCTGATTTTTTTTTGTATTTTTAGTAGAGACAAGGTTTCACCATTTTAGCCAGGATGGTCTCGATCTGCTGACCTCGTGATCTGCCCACCTCGGCCTTCCAAAGTGCTGGGATTACAGGCATGAGCCACCGCGCCCAACCAATATCGTTTTTATTATATTACATTACCGCAGTGTACCTCTGAAAGGTGTTCTTTTAGTAAACTCTTACTTTCTGATTATTTATACCTGCTTTGAATTCACATGAACAATAAGCACCTGACTATTCTCAAAATCTATCAAGAACCACTAGGCTCCTATCTTAATCTGTGTCTCTGTCACTCTAGAGCTCCCCCTTCCTCTAATAATGGTCCCTCTTGGTAGGTGTTTTCTTCAGGTCTCCTCTAACTCTTGAAGTCTGAATAGTGATGATTATAAGCTCTCCACTGCTAACCAAGGCTTACAATATTAAGCCCCCCAAATCTATACAATCTTGGTGTAATTAAAGTTAAGCACCTCTTTTTGTGCTTGAAAAAAGCCTTAATGATGTTCTTGCTCTTTAGAAATTGTTGGCTGAAGTCTATAGATTTTCAATGAGTTAAAGTTTCCCAAGATTTGTTTCTCAGAGGGCCAAAAGAAAGACGATAAAAAGGATTTGAGAGTACTGCATTGGCAAGAATTGTAAAGATAATTACCCACATTAGTCAACCTTTTATGCATTTTCTTTCCCTGTTTTTTTCTAAAAAAAAAAAAAAACACACAAACAGTGAAAGGGAATCTAATACAACACTCTATGATAATGGAACAGATCCCTTCATGAACTAAGTACACTTGAGGTACAAATCCAAATGGCACTCTCTAGCTGCCAGCTGATGTTGAAATATTCAGTTCAAGTTAGGAACTGAGATGACCCTATATATAGATACCTATCAGGCGTATTCATTAGATCTTCGTCTTCAGTGTCCTTGGGTTGGTTTGGAGCTCTCTCAAGGGAGTTTATGGTATGATTTTGAGCACTGTGCTTACAGAATGCAACGAGCTGTGCTGCATTCTGTCTGCTTCCAGTAGCACACGGGCTTGGGCAAGCAGACAGCAACTCCACCAGTACTTGCAATGCCGTTAATACCACTCACCATTTAGAATGAGGTCTGGGTAATCAATGACAGTACTTCATGAATATACACTGCATCTTACTGGCTGATTAGTTTTTATGAGATGTCTCTGATGTTTTCAATGTTGTACAAAATAGCAGAACAACTGTTGCTGAAGATGTGATTCCACGAAGCCTCCAATATAGTAGACTTGGTGTGTATTTGCAAACCTCGACATGTGAGGGCCCATAGCAAGGGGTTATATTCAAAATATGTAATAACCTGTGTGGCCTGGCCACAAATCAGTCAAGAAGTCAGCCACCAACTGACAGGTAGCCCCTCTTCTACTTTTTAGCTGGACATCAAGCTGTGCTTATGTTGGATTCAGTGTTATATGACCTCTACCATAGACTGATTACAAGCCCCAGCACCCAAATGAGGAGACTAAGTGATCTTGAGGTCTTACATACAGAGATATATATAGAATAGTACCTACAGGTGCAAGGAGTGTAAAAAATTATCTTTGGCCAGGCGCAGTGGCTCATGCCTGTAATCCCAGCACCTTGGAAGGCTGAGGCAGGTGGATCGTGAGGTCAGGAGTTCGAGACCAGCCTGGCCAACATGGTGAAACGCCACCTCTACTAAAAATACAAAATTGATGGGTGCCTGTAATCCCAGCTATTTGGGAAGCTGAGGCAGGATAATTGCTTGAACCCAGGGGACAGAGATTGCAGTGAGCTGAGATCATGCCACTGTACTCCAGCCTGGGCAACAGATCATGACTCCGTCTCAAAAAAAAAAAAAATTATCTTTATGGTCCCTTATTGAACTCTGAATTTTTGAAAGGATAGCATCTCTTTCCAGAGGAAAAAAGTTCCATTATAGCAGCTCTCTACAATTGTGATCACATGTACTTTAACTTAGCATATATTTTGGCAAAACACTTTGAAGAAAGGGATCAAATTCTGCCGCTAGAGAGAGAACTCATTTTTCATAATGCAGTAGTTTAGGCCAGAAT